>NW_023416335.1:201805947-204205947 GCF_014108235.1 Myotis myotis
AGCCACTGTCAGTTACATGGGTAGTCAATTGAGGAGAACAGAAAATATCTATAAACAGATATAAATAAAGAGATGTAGAGGTAAAATAAATTATTTATATTAATTAAAAGCGGTATAGTATATATTACTATATTATGTTATATTATAATATTAATGTAGTATAATATTGACATTAATATAATAAATGTCATGTATTAATATTAAGTATATAAATATATAAACACATATAGTTATAGTATAGCAATAAAGAAATATATTTTTATAAATTTTAGGATAAGCTGGGTCAACAAAGTTCATTTAGGTATTTTCTGTTATGCTTTGGAGCAATCCTTAGGGATTTTCATATCCAGATTAGGTAAATTGATTTTCAGTACATATAGAAAGATCATTTGAACACCAATCAGATACTTTGAAAGAGCTTGAAGCTATTTGAAAACAAGGCTATTTCTCTTAGTAGCTTAAGTATTACCCAGAACATTTTTCTTAATCCATTCAGGCTGCTATAACAGAATACCATAGACTGGTTGGCTTATAAACAGAAATTTATTTCTCACAGTCTGGAGGCTGGAAGTCCAAGATCAAAGCTCTGACAGATTTGGTGTCTGGTGAGAGCCCACTTCCTGATTCATAGCTGGCCCGCCCTCTTTCTCTGTGTCCTCACAGGGTGTAAGGGGAGAACTCTCCTCTCTTCAGCCCCTTATATGGCTTCTAATCCCTCATGACCTAGGCACCTCCCAATGGTCCCACCTCCAAACTCCATCACACTGGGGATTAAGCTTCAATATATGGATTAGAGGGGCAAGGGAGGGGACAAAATTCAGCCTACAGCAGCCTTATTCCATTTCCATCAACTCTGAAGAAATGGTTTTTTATACAAGTGGAATTTTAACCAAGACCTTGCTTGAATTATTACGAAGACCAAATTTGTAGAGCAAAAATAATATTAGCTGACATTTATTGAGTGATTACTTTGTGCCGAGACCTGTTCTAAGTGCTTTATCTGTATTTTTGCATTTAATTTTTACATTTCCCTATGAGGTGGTACAACTGAGACCCCTTTCATTTTAGTAGAGGAAAGTAATGCGCCTACAGTTAAATAAGGAGTGTAAGGCTGAGTAGGTGGTTGAGCCCAAATCTCTTGGCTTCTTGAATCTGGATTCTTAATCACACGGCTACACCATTCCTCATGGACTGCTTCCATCTATTCATTCTTTCATTTATCTGGTAAACACAGAGTCTTAAAACTTGTATTGTAATCAGGTGCTGTTACAAAAGCCGAAAAGAATGAGTGGCAGAGCATGAGACCAAGGAGCCACCCTCCTTACATTTCTGGAGCTGAGGGGACAGGAGACAGAAAAACACACAAACAGCAGAATACATAGTGTGCCGCACGGGGATGAGTGCTATGGAAAAGAAAAGGACGCAGCAAAGATGGACAGGGAGCCCTGGCGGAGGAGTGGCAGTCATTTTAAGCCAGTGAACAGGCTTCCCTGTTGAAGGAGACCTGGGGAGGTGAGGAGTGGACCTTGCATACTCTGTTCTTAAGGGAGCTGCCATCCAGGCAGAAAGAACAGCAGTGCAGATGCCCTGGGGTGGACCCAGGAGGTCACCGTGGCTGGTGCTGAGCAACCTAGAGCAGCGCTTCTCCAAGTTCTGTGCCCACTCCATATGTGAAGAAATGGAAACTCTGGGGTGGAGGCTGGGTGTGTGTGTGTGTGTGTGTGTGTGTGTGTGTGTGTGTGTGTGTGTGTGTTGTGTGTGGTGTACGTTAACATTTTATTTTGAAATAATTTAAGATCTACAGAGGATTATAAAGGTAGTACAGAGATTTCCCTTATACCCAGCTTCCCCTAATGTTAACATCTTACATAATTGTGGGACTTTTTTTTTTAACCAAGATGAACATTGGTACAACACTACTTACAAACTAAACTGCAAACTTTATTTGGATGTCACAGTGTTAGCAAGCTTTGGTTGAACAAGGCCCCCATGTGATGCCCAGTGAAGTTTGAGGACCAGCAGCAATCTAGGGGAACAGCCATAAGTGAGGAGGACAGGGAAGCTTGGCGAGATCTAGATCGTATAGTCCTACGGGCAGTTGTAAGGCCTTTGACTTTTCCTCTGGGTGAGATGGAAAACGATCGCAGGATTTTGAGTTCACATGACACTTTCATGATGTGGTCTGACATGACGACCTTATTTTAAAGTGGTAAAGTCTCTTCCCCTCCCCTCCCCCCAACCTTTGCACTTGGATTCCCCTTCCCTTGCTTTATTTTTCTTCTAGTCTTTACTCCTTTCTCCTTATTTATTATTTTACTATATTATTCTCTGTCTCCTCTGCTAGCGATGCAAGGGCTGGAAGCTTTGTCTTAGCCTCTGACATATTCCCAGCACCTGGAACAGCTCCTGGCACAGCACAAGGGCTCTGCAAACATTTGCTGGAAAAATGAAAACACCTAGAGAGAAAAAGAATGCCGGAAAGGAGTAAACTGTTTTGACATTCATTTTCAAAGGCTCATTCTGAGTTACTAGGTGAAGAAAAGGCCGGTAGCAGGTGGGGGTGGAGGGGCGGAACGGACAGGGGTGAAAGCAGGGAGGCCCGTGTAGAGGCTCCTGCAGTGATCAGCGGAAAGGTGGTGGCTTGATGTTGTGTGGGTGGATACGGGGTCTTGTGTCTTACACATGCGGGTTGAGCAGACATTAACATTACAGACATCTGAAAAGTACACTGTTTACGAAGAGCTCTGCAGAGGAACTTTTGAAGATACATCAACTTTTTATTTTAGGAATAAAAAATAAACTCCGAATATTTGGTTATTTTTAAGGAATTTCCTGTGCACGTGCAAAATGCCCAGCTTTTTATTCTCCATTAAGACATGCAGAGTCTATTATTACAGCCTTGATGTTTAACTTGCCATCAAAGAGGCAGGCCAAGATGGCCCGATCCTCAGTTCAAGAATGTTAAACACTATTCACAAAAGACCCCAGACTTAACCTACTTTATTTAATACTGAATAGCATGGTTCACAAAGGACATGCTCTTTCTCCCAGAAATAGGGTGAGAATGTGGGGGTCTTTGAGATAACAGCCCAAAGATAGTGTGAAAACTTTAGAGCAAGCATGTCAAACTTGTGGCCCATGAGCCGCATGTAACCCACGGTGAACATTTTTGCGGCCCAGCCAATATAACAGTATGTAAGAAATGTTTTAATAAAAATTTCATAACTTAATTTTTATAACATCCTGTTATACATAATTATTAATAACTAGAGGCCTGGTGCATGAATTCATGCACAAGTGGGGCCTGGCCGGCCCACCCTAATGGGGGTCCATCGGGCTGGGCCGGTGGTGGTGAGGGACTGTGGGCGGTTGTTGGGGGCTGATGGGGGGCTGGGCCGGTGGCAGGGGGGGAGTCAGATCAGGGCCCAGATCAGACTGGTTGTCTGTTGCAGTACCAGTCAGTCTGGTCATTCTTCCTTTCCAGTCGCTGGGCTTTTATATATATAGATGAACTACAATGTTCGCTAATGACTGATTACTATAATCATGTTGCATTCATTTCCCATATGTGTCTTATGTGCAGGCGCACCATTTCTCTCCACTAATACCAGCAGCAAATATTTTAGCAGTTGATGGCCATTAGTCTTGGACTGACTTGTTTGGTGTGCGCAACAGGAAATATTTCACTTTCGGAGAACAAGAAAAATAGGTTTATTTGCATTATGCTTATTAATTTGTGCAGTTATTCAGTGTTGGGTAAGTTAATGTTCAAGAAAAAATATTAATTTTTATTAAAATGTACTATTATTTTATGTTAACAATTACTCATTTATTTCTGCCCTTTGTATTCAGCATGTCTCTATCAAAGTAAACCTATGTTTCTATGAAAATTGAAGCTTTTGTTTTTATTGTCCCACATAAACTTAAACCTTGTTTATTTGGCCCGTGTTAGCCTTTGAGTTTGACATGCTTGCTTTAGAGGTAAAGAAAAAGCCCGGGGGCTAACCCTAGTTCTGCCTTGTATCAGCTGTGTGACCTTGGACAAGTTACTCAACTGCTCTGGGCCTAAAAGTCTTCACCTTACTATCACGGATAACAGTGCCTGGCGCTTTTCACGCATCTCAGAGCGCAGAACTTAATGATTTTCATTTTGCAAGGGAGGCTGCTATGGAGTTGCCAACTATATCTCTAATGGGGAAGAGAGCAAGTCGTTTTCCAGGAAATCGTTTTGTTCTTGGAAGAATTCTTCAAAGGCCCCTTTTGGTTGTGGATGCAGGATGAGAAGAGCCCCACTGCTCAGGAGGAAAGGCTCAGTAGGACAGTTTCTTGGCCTAGGAAAGACCACTCCTCTTCAGCCTCTTTTAATTCTGCATAAAAGCAGAGGAGACCACTGGAAGGGGGAATTGGAGGGGCTGAACCCTTCTCTTTGTAGGTTCCACTGCTAGAACCTCTCTGCTGGGTGGAGGTGGACTTGACTGAGGTCAACTGGCAGGAAAGGATCCTCCCAGGGCCTGGGAAGGGGAATGATGCACATGTTTGTTATTATTAGAAAGTGAACATCACGAGCATTTGAACTGCTTTACAATTTCCAAGACATTGTCACATTTATCAATATCATCTTCACAACACCATGCTTTGACCTGATTTCTCAGCATGAGGAGGCCATCCCCCTCTGTGCCCCCCCCCCCAAGATTCTCCTGGGATTTCATCCAAGGAATGCCCTAGTGGATGCCCAGCCTCTGTGGCTTCAGATAGATGAATACCAGTCTCTCCACCCCATATCTTGCCCTTAAATCCTTTCTTAAATGCTTTTCTCACTCTTTTCATTACCAGACACTCATTGTCTCCTCCTGGTTATAATTCTTCTTGAAGCCCATCGTTTAAATTAAGGATTACTTTTCCCCAGCTTTGAATGCCTAGTCCACCTCCTGGCTGCTACTTTCATCTCTCCTCTCTAGCTTGATGATTGCATATTCACATCCTTCTGGGTACCTCTCTGCCAACAGACCCTGGCCCTCAAAACCTGCCCTTGGTATATTGCCCCATAAGCAGCTCCCCACACCTTCAGGAACATGGGCAATTCAATTCATCTGACAGAGATGAACCCGGCCAGGCCCATGCAACCACCCAAACTGTATCACCCCGAGGTGCAGCCCAGCTCTTGGAACCCTCCTACACCTATATCTCCACTCTGTCCCTCACACAGACTCAGCTTTGACTTGTAAGAATATTAGCAACATCCCAGCTGTGCAATGCATTTATCGAAATGGGGTATTTCATTCAGTAGAATAAGGTTTTACCACTTTTTTTTCTTATCTCATGGTGTGACACCCCCCCCCCCCTACAATTATGGCCAGCGTGGTTCTTTTAAGGGTGATTGGGGAACAGCAGTAATAAGGCCGTTCATTCTAACCCAAATAAAAACTGATAAACCAAGGAGACGTGACTGCAAAAAGGCCAGTGAGTAGCCTGAGCAAAAGAAATGGCCTCAGGGGGCCGGAATGTGCCAAACAGCTGACCAGTGAAATCTAAATTGGCAACAAGACCCAGTTCACATTTCAAAGGGGAAATTAAAACCAGGCTTTGGGGGAGGGCAGGCCCTAATCAAGAGGGAGGTGATGCCTGTAACCAAGGCAACGTGCAAACACCAACTTTTCCTTTCTCCTCTTTTCCTCCCCAGTGGCCAGCTTCCAAACAGCCTCCACATTCATATATCTCAAGGAGAGGTGTCAAGAGAGGATGAAGACATCTCATCATTCCCTGAGAAAATCCAAAATGCTTAGGGTGCTCCCACCAACGAAAAATTTAAAAGATGAAGAAAAATCGCCATCGTTGCTTATACCAACAGAGAGACTTATGTAATAAATATAAGAAGCCCCTTACACCTCCCAGACTGAGGTCATGAAGACCCTTCTAGAAGGGTCATAAATTTAAAAGAAAGCTATATAAAAATAGTCAAGAAGATCCTACATGTATGTGAGTGCTGCAATGCGCATAGTGGTTTTACATACATTACTATCTTGTGAGGTAGATCTCACTGTCTCCATCTGCCAGGGGAGAAAATAAGGCCCAGGCACTTTAAGTGACGAGTCCAAGATCTAGCACATGTCCCAGAGCCTCTGAGAGAGTCAGTCCTCAGTAAATACTTGTGAAATGAATGAACACAGTTCATGTGAGAGCTGATCTTTGCTTTAAAATTTCCAAACCCAAGTTCAGTTACTTGCTGTCCTGATCCATCCTAGTTGTCCTGAATTCCTGCAGGAGCCTCTCATTCTTTCATTCATCAGTTCAGTGAATCTTCACTGAAGCCCCACTATGTGCCAGGCCCTGTGTAAAGCACTAACCCCAGCAGGAAGGAGGCCGGGCCCCTCGGGAAGCTCACAGTCACGTGGTGGGGGTACAGGCAGTGGGTAGACAGGAAGAAAAAAGAGACAAGTTAGATAATTTCAGATTGTGATAAATGCCCTGAAGAAAATAAACAGGGTGATGTGTCAGGAAGTAACTAAGCAAAGGTGTATGTAGGGGCCATTTATGGGGGTCTTTGGAGGGTTGCTATTGACATATCATGGCCTTACATATACATACAATAGTGTCCTGTTAAACAAAATTTCTAACAACTATAAGCTTCAATTTAAGTACACTTTTGGAGAATGTAGGTCACTATTAAAATACTAACCGGATAGAAATTTTTTTAATAAATACTCTGCATCTCACTGTTTTGTTAGCACTTGAGTGAGGTCTAGAAAGCTATCAGCGCCTATACTAAATGATGACTCCGTTATTTCTTCTTGTTTGTCAACTGTCGCCTCTTAGTGGAGCGGCACCAGAAGAGCCACCCACATATTTTTATCCTACTCTAGAAGGAACTAACTGTGGATCCTTTAAAACCAATAGTCTTTGGTAAACTGTTTTCAATTACTCCTGAGAAGGGGAGGGAAGACAAGCAAGAGGAGCAGCAGTAGTAAATCCTGTATTTGTTGAGCAAATTATTGAAACACACACATCCAACCTAACAGAACCAGGACTAGAACATAATACCCCAACCAAGCTTGGGGCTCTTTGTAATCTGGACCACGGGAATCTGTCCAGCCTCAGGGCCCTCATCCATATAAAGAAGAATTGCCCTAAATAACCAGAGGTTCTTTCTGGCTTTAAAACTCTAGGATGCAGAAATTTCACTTCCGGTCAGCTAGGATAGGCCCTGGGGAGAAGCCAGCTCATCCTGCAGGATCTCAGACTCTTCTTGAGGGCCTTCAGCAGGGGTCAGAGTATTTCTAATGAAGACAACGTCCCCATTCCAGTCCTGGTGATGCCAGCATCGCCAGCTACAGCGGCTCATCTGCCACTGGCATCTTCTACTGTGGGCCAAAGGTTTGCCTTTGTTCTGAAAGAACTCTTTCTAGTTTTCCTTTGAAAATAAGAAATTACGTATAAATCACCTACTTGGAGAGGAGGGTCATTTAGCAAAATACTGATTCTCTTGTATGTGATATTTTTTTAAAAAAAAAAAAAAAAAAAACAAGCAATGGCCAAAACCGGTTTGGCTCAGTGGATAGAGCGTCGGCCTGCGGACTGAGGGGTCCCAGGTTCGATTCCAGTCAAGGGCATGTACCTGGGTTGCGGGCACATCCCCAGTGGGGAGTGTGCAGGAGGCAGCTGATCGATGTTTCTCTCCCATCGATGTTTCTAACTCTCTATCTCTCTCCTTTCCTCTCTGTAAAAAATCAATAAAATATATTTTTTTAAAAAAAAAAGAGATAATAAAACAACAAGCAATGAACTCACTGGCCCAGGGTTCGCCACCCTAGCTGAACCAATCATAAATTACCTTGCTTTTATAAACTTTGCAAACAAACATTTTTTTAAGAAAAAAATAAATCTCTACTAAATCAGGGCAAACAGGACACGTCCAATAAAGCTACAGAGAGCTCTAGAAACTCCATCTCCCTCTGGCCCCTTTAAGAGCAGATGCCTCCACCCCTCTTGCTGGGTCGTAATTCATCCCAACAGCCTCTGGGCCTTAATTAATGGCCACCCTTTTCTAATGGAACAGTTAATCTCTTCGATATTAACTGGGACTAACCTCAAGTTCTGGCTTTGAATAAAAAGCCAATAAACTAGGATATGGAACCTCCAAGATGCTGAGCTGTCTCTGCCAACCACACAAGGTAAATGCTCAGAGGAGACCCAGACGCCCTGGGCCTGCTCCTGCTTTCTGCCTGCCCTAGTTTCTGTGCTGCTGACCGCAGGGCAGGCTTTGCAATGGGTCAGCAGTTGTGGTGGGCTTGGCCTGCCATGCTGCTAATTATATAGGCTATACTTACCTAGAAAGTATGGGTGGTTTCTTATGAATCTGGCTACGATGATTACAAATTCAATTCCTAAAAGTAATCCAAAATGTGGGTTCCTCCCTTTTTATTTACCCTTTCCCCTGCCTTCCCCCCAAAGCATGCAAATACATGCAGAACAAACATCAGAAAAGATTTTTGAGTGAAAGTGGAAAGCAAATCCTTTCCACCTTTGTTTTGGCTCACTTACTTTGTGCTTTACATACAGTAGCTCATGTTATTGTCATGTTGTCCACCCAAAGGCCTTGTGAGGTCATGACTTATTTCGTTGATGAGGAAATTGAGAGGTTCAGTGACTTGTCCGAGGTTCCAGGGATAAGTGGCTGAGGGAGGTGTAAGGGCAGGCCCGTCCTACTCCAAAAGCCACCTTGGAGTCATGAGATGACAAACACAAGGACCACGAGCCAACCTGTTAACCATTTATCTTTTGGGCCGCAGGCCTTTCAGCCAGTCTGGGGTGCCCATGCCCAGGGCCCAGAAAGAAAGTTATCCTTTCGGAATTCATATAAAAGAGCCAAAAGTCCAAAAGTGTATAGTTGTGAGGGCCTGAAGCTGGAGCAGGTCAGGAACACCATAAGAGAATTCAGGATCCAGGTCCCACAACCTCCAAAGCCATGCTTTGTACCTCAATTCTGCCTTTCCCTTCAGCCCTGATGTATCCAATTCTTCTGTTCTCAACAGCTTCACCATCACTTATAAGGCTATTAATTACATTGATCAAGGAGCAGCTCCATTGGGCCCTCAACAGCTGGAGCAGACCCTGTCAGGGTTACGCTCAGGTCCTTTCAGTCTGTTTTGTGTTGGTTTTGTATATGTATCCCTGGCTTCCTTGTGCTTTACTTCTAACTGCTATTATCTACCACTTTTCCTGGAGAGATATCCTTGAGCCACTGACTCACTTTGCCCATAAGCACAGAGAGATACAAGGTCCCAGGAGTTTAGATCCTCTCAAGCAACCTATAGCCCAAGGACGCCCAACGCCCTTGCCTTGAGGTGGGACAAACTCTCAGGATACAGTTTATACTCTAGGGTTCCCCAAAGGTTCAGCTGAGAACAGAACTCTGCCTGCAAGTGTGCCCTCAACCCTTCTTTCTCTTCTCTGACCTACTTTACTCCTTTCCCATTTCTCCTGGAGCACACTCTTAGTAATTTCCTGTGGGCAAATTGTCATGCTTCTGGAGAAGGGCCCTAAAACAACAACAGGTTAAGAGGACTTCCTGTGATTTTTGCACCTTTCAGCAGCATTGTGTTCCTGTGGTCGGTCTCCTAAGGGCGATCAGGTGGACCTCCTCTTCTGTTCCTGACTTGCTCCAACTCCCCCTCCCCGCCCCCCATTCCCTTCTGAGTCTCTATTCTTGGATCTAGCTTTTCTTCATGGATAGAAAAGGAGTGATGATCACATATAAAAAAAAAAATAGTAAAAAAAGCCCAAATCCAAACCAGGTCTGTCTGATTCCAAGTTCACTCTGTAAACCACTAGATTGTCTAAAATCTTGTCTTTATAGCTGATATCTGGGATCCTTACTCTGGAATATCTTCCAAAGACTTTGATTTGGATTTACCCCATGCAACTTCCCCAGCTCAAACTCCCTTAAGCCTTTCTATCTGACCACTTAGAACCTAATGTGTGGCCCTGGCTGACCCATCCATGTCCCCAAATGGAAGACATGATATCTTTGAACTTCATGCACACAGTCTAGAAAATATTTATTGAATGCAGTCTCTATATCAGGCTCTATTTGAAACACTAGGGATATATGAGTATTGGATTGGGGAAGGAAGGGAGGGACATTAAAGGCTCTTTCTTTCCTGGTTTTAATTTTCTTTAAGGCCTTTTCCCAAACTCCACCAAAAGTTAAAAACAGTATAACATAAAAAACAATGGGCTTTGGAGGAGAAGAAAAAAAAAAGAATCCAAGTTTTTAAAATATTCCACACAAAACAATAGCCCTGTGAGACTGGGTAGATTCATGTCAGGTGACTCTTCAATAGTGGTTCTCAACCTTATGTAGCCAGGAGATAGTTAACAACGTCTGGAGACATTTTTCCATTCTCACAAGCTGGGGATGGGGTCCTACTCTAGTGGATAGAGGCCAGAGATGCAGCTAAACATCCAAATATGCACAAGGCAGCCTCCCACAGCAAAGAAACTATTTGGCCTAAAATATCGATAGTGCTGAGGCTGAGAAACCCTGTTTTATAATAGTTCCAAACCCATGAGGCTGATGTAGAAACAAATGAACAACTCTCTCCCATTAAATTTGAGTCTCCCCCTTTCTTCCCTCCCTCCCCTGTAGCACAGATGACCAACACATTCTCAGATCTGGGATTTTGCTGGGAAACATGAGGCCTGACCTAACTCTCCCCAACTCCCCACCACACCTCACCCCAAGAGAATTGCCTACATTCACAAGGCAACTTTTCTCACTTCAAAGGAGATATTCTGTTCTCTTTGCAGTGACAGAGATTAAATAGGTGCTTATCATCCTAGCATATGTTGGGAGGCTAAGGCCTTTTTTCTTGTTGTAAGAAGATGGAAGCCACAAAAAGATCATATAGCAAGTATAATGGTAACCAGATTTCATCCTGTGTTATTCTTCAAAAACCACGCTGCAGGCATTTGCCTGAATGGAAAGCACTGGCAAGACAGAGCCCAGGTAAACTGGACGCAGAGCCTCTGGGACCGACTGCACTTGACCCTTTCCATAAGCTGTGGCATTCTTAGTAAATTTCACTTCCTTTGCAACATTAATTAGAACTTGCCCAGACTAGGAAATTGTGGGCATTAAATCAGCCCTTCTTGATTAGAGCCTCAGCTGAGTCACTCACCCTTGCACGGTCCAATATGGTAGCCACTAGCCACAAGTGGCTATTTAATTCTAAGTTAATTAAAATGTTTTAAAAATTAGAAATTCAGGGCCAGCTGGTGTGGCTCAGTGGTTGAGCATTGACCTATGAACCAGGAGGTCATGGTTCACTTCCCAGTCAGAGCACATGCCTGGGTTGTGGGCATGCAGGAGGCAGCCGATCAATGATACTCTCTCATCATTGATGTTTCTATCTCTCTCTTCCTCTCCCTTCCACTCTGAAATCAATAAAAATATTTTTTTTAATAAAAAATAGAAATTCAGTTCCTTAATCACACTAGCCACATCTTAAGAGCTCATAGCCCCTGTGGCTAGTGGTGGCCGTATTGGACAATGTAAATAACAGAACTTTCCCATCATCACAGAAAGTTGGGTGGCGCTGCAAAAGTGATATTGGACAAAACACTTCATTTCCTTGAGCCCTCATTTCTTCACCGGTAACATGGGAACCATATTTGTAGACGTGTCCCTTTCCCAGAACTATTAGGAAGGTGAACCGATGGAGTGTTCGGGCTTTGTTAGATATAAAGCAATATGCAAATGTAAGAATTGTGACAAGAGCCCCAATCATTTCCTTTACCAGAGATGGCCGGCCTTGCTTTATTGACAAGAAACTAGAATGCTCCTCTGTACAGGTTTTTTTTTTAAAATTCCTGGATTGATCACTGGTTGTGAAGGGTGAATAACTTTAAGGTGAGGAAGTTTTGTGGGTATGTTTTCTTTCCTTTGTAACGAAGGCTTCTGCCGTGTACATAGTAAACAGACTGAGCCATTCCAGAGTGTTACAGGGCAGGAATCTTCCCTTTGCCTACTTATGAAGTGTTCACTGTGATTTTGCATTTTTTCGTACCAAAAAAAAAAAAAAAAAAAAAAAATCAGCCCAGCAACTTCATCCCTAATGGAATATTCGAGCAATCTCAGTCTCTGAGCTTGAAGGAGTCAGAATTTTTTTATTTAGGATCACAAAGCCTTCCAAATCAAACAGAAGGAATAATTCCCATTAAGCCCTGACTCGTCTTTGGTGTTGTCTCTGCTGTCAGCTTGGACACACTCCTCCAAAAAAGCAAATCTCTGTTTTTACTTAGGCTTGTCCTGATCTGTTGTAAGTCATAACTCGATGAAAGCATTATAAAGCAATAAGAGTATGCATGTCAAGTAATTGGCTAAATTATGTCTGAAAGGGCTCAAAGCGTGCCAACGAGGCAGCTCAAGCAATCTAGAAGGTGCCATTGGAGCCCAGAAGGTTGAACCGTTCCCAGGACTCTCAGAGGCCCTCATGTTTTTCTAGTGGTAATAATAAGCTCAGCATTCGCATGAAGCTCTTCATGCTCTTCAGGGTGAAGATGCTTTATGAATGTCAGCTGTGAGGCCATACCATTCATTCCTCCTTATGCAAGGACACACTAAAGACATGAAAATAGAGTCCTGGCATCAGGCAAGCCAGGAAGAAAACTTAAGTGTTGCTCCTTCTACGTATCAGGACTAACCCAGTTAACAAAGTAGACAAAACTCCAGCCCTCACAGAGCCCGTAATCTGGAGGGGAAGGGAAAAGAGGAGAAACGCAATAACCAAAGAACAAAAATATATACACGAAATGAGAAAAATACAATGGGACAGGAATGCTAGAGACGGGAGAATGAGTTGAAGTCTCACAAAGAATGGTCAGGAAAAGCCTCACAAAGAGACATTTCAGCAGGAACCTGAAGGCCACTGGGATGCAAACCCTGGGGATACCAGTAGGGAGAGCTCCTCAGGCAAAGGAAGCTGGCAAATGCAAATTCCCTGGGGCAGAGGCGTGCCTGCCTCTTTGAGAAACAGTAGCAGATTAGAGTAGTTGAGGCAGAGTGAATTATGGGGAGCGGGGGTAGTAGGAGATGAGATCATAGAGGCACGGGACCAGACACTATAGGACCTCTTTTAGTATTCTATCCATGACACGTGGAGTAGTTTTGAGAGAGGAGTGAAACGATCTGATTTAAGTTATTAAAGGATCATTCTGGAGTCTCTGTTGAGGGTAGACCAGGTGAGGGGAAGGCAATGCCAGGATGAAAGCAGTTTATGATCAACCAACCTTACAGGGTTTTTCCCCTGACCTCTATTTTCCATCAGCAGTTCACCATCCTTGTCTCTAGGACCTGCAAACATTAATGCCCAATCAGCACTGTCCTCAACAGGCCATCTCATAGACTGCGCTGAACTGTGCCATTGGATTCATTCTGTTCATCCAATTCCACTGACAGCCTCAAAAAAAATCACAGCTTATTCCTGATGGAAAGAGCCTGGACAATTACTTGGCTCATCTGTTCAGTTTTTAAAATTGTGAAATGGGTCATACATAGAGAACAATAAAGTACTTATGTACTACCATTCAGTATCCCTTAGATACCCATGGTGTCTCTTCCCAGTCTCCTGCCTCTCCCTTCACCCTTTACTCCCACCCAGAAGTAACTACCATCCCGCCTTCTATGTGAATCATTCCCCAGTTATACTTTGTGGGTCTCCCACTTACACATGAAGATCTAAATAATACATTTAGTTGGAAAATGGGGCAGCAGCACAAACCTATGTGTGACCCTGCTAGCTAGAGACCCACAGAAGACCAGCTGAACTGAGTCTCTAGGTCATGGTCTGGCTTCAGTTTCCCTGAGGTTTTATAAGAGGCCCTTCTGGGGAAGTCACTGGGCAAGGTCACCAGTGAGCCCTCAAAAACCTAGGGCTCACTTCAGGAACACTACAGTTTCTCTGGCAAGGCTAACTGTGGGCCAAACACTAGATCTATGAAAGGAGTGTAGTTAGGGAGAGTGGGCTGCTCTGAACTTACATGGTCTAAGTCTAGCTTTCAAGGTCAGGTCAAAGCGGAACATTTCTGTGGCTGAAGTAAGTGTCCTCAGCTTATTCAAGAGCAGGGCATGGAGCAGAGAGCAAGACCTTTCTCAGCATATTGTCAAGACAAACCAGGTATGGAACAGAGTCCAGACCAGACTCTCCTGGGTGTCCTGCCCTCGGGTGAGCTAGGAACTTGGTGTTGCTGACCTTTGGTGGGGTTGCCTTTGCTCAGATCCAGTGGGTTGCCTTCATGGGTAGACACAGCTGCCATCCTAGGAAATCCTTTCACGCTGCTCCCGGGAATTCCCCTCCACCCTCTCCTCTTTGGACTCTGCTATGTGCTGTATCCCTGTCTTCCTCACTCTTCATTTTTTAAAAATATATCCTCCATTTTGAGGCCTTAAATATCTGAAAATGTCTCTATTTCTGAAAATGTCTCTATTCTACCCTCAATTATAATTAATAATTTGACGAGGTATATAATTGTGAGTTGGATATTATTTACCTTTAGAGTTTTTGGAGATGCTGTTGATGGAAAATCTAAAACTATTCTGATAACTGAACCTTTGTATGTAGTCTGTTTTTTCTTTCCAGAAACTCACAGAAGCTTTTTGTTTGTTTGTTTCCAATATTCAGAAATCTATAATAATATACGTGTAATATGCTAATTAGACTGAATGTCCTTCCAGACATCCTTCTGGACGACCATCCAGACAAAGCTGGGGCTTCCAGGGAAGCCCGGGTCCTGGGTGCCGGAGGGAAGCCAGTGCCGGCAGCCAGGGGAAGGAAGGCCTACTCTTGCACAAAATTCATGCATCGGGCCTCTAGTTTTATTGTAATTCTTTATGTGGATCTTTTTTTCATCCTGTGTGCACTAAGTGAGAACTCTTTCAATCAGTTAACCCATATCCTTCAGTCCTGGGAAATTTTCTCAAACTATTCCAGAGATTGTTTCTCTGATCTCTTTGTCTGGTATTCCTTTTAGACCAGTCCTCTAATATTTTTATAATATTTTTCCTATATTTATTTGCTTGTATTTTTGCTCAACTTTTTGTAATATTTCTTCAAATTTATCTCCCAATCCTTCTATAGAGACTTTTATTGCTTTCTCATTTTTTTAATTACAAAAACTTGTTTCCTTCTCTCTTTATTTCAGAGCATCTTTTCCTCATTTCCTTCATGGACTAACTTGTCTCTCTTAAGAACATTCATGAAAGATGTTTTGACATTTCATCTCTGTTATGTCTGTTTCCTTTTTGTTGTATTTCCTCTGTTCATTTGTTGTCATCTCTGTATTTCATGTTAGAGCCTGTCCAAATGTCTGGTAGTCCTGGTTGCTTGTTGTGAATAAAAGGGAGAAACCAAAAGACTTACCGGAAGCTCTCAGCAGAGCACTAGAACTCATTAGCATGAACTTTATCAGGCTGGGTGTTAGGAAATCCCCTTTGTCAGTATCTTTTGGTCTTTCTTGTTGGCTGGAGGTTATACTACCCATCGCTGACCTGAAGGGGAAAGATCCTGACAAAATTCTGTGATGAAGGTCGGGGAGAGGAATGGATAGCTCAGCATATAGCAGGCATTTTCAGTCATTTCAGTCCCTTTGATATGGTGTCTACCCTTCATGCCTGGTACCTCCTAGTCCAGTGATCTCCAGTTTTGTGCCTCCATAAAAATAAGTTTTCAGACTTACCATTTTTTTTAGTTGTATAACCATTTAAGGTAAATAATACTACATCAGTAACAAATTTCCAAATTTCAATGGCTTAACGAATACATTTACCTCACACTCCTGCAAAGTTCATTGTCCATGTTCCTACTTGGTAGATGGCTTCCATGCAGTCATTCAGGGACCCATTTCCTTCCATCTTGTGGCTCCACCAGGTCTCACACATTGCTCAATTTAGGTCCTGTAGGCAGAAAGAAAGAGAGGATTCTGCATGTAAGGTTGTTATGGGCCAAGCCTGAAAGTGGTGCACATCATTGTGCCCACATTGCATTGTGGACTCAGTCACATGGCCATACCCACCTGCAAAGGAGACTGGGAAATGTAACAAGCTGTGTGCTTGGAAGGAAGAGAAAGTGGGGTTTGGTGAATACACAGCAATCACTGCTCCAAAGACCCTGGCATATGGTTTAACCTTTATGAGTCTCAATTTTCTAACCTATGAAATGGTAAAATGGGGTCAATACTGCTTGTCTCACAGTGTTATTGTGAAGAATACATTTGTGAAATGCTTGGTCTGATGCCAGGCACACAATAAACCCTCAGGGAATAATTGTTATTATTATTGTATATTTTTCTTATCTTTCATTCATTCATTTTACCAAAAATGGAAATCCATGAAAGATCAGATCTTTCATCTTTCAAGGAAGAAATTTATAAAACAGATGACAGTATACAGAAAAAAGAAGAAGGAGGAGGAGAAGAATACTTGCATAGTGAAAAATCACATCTATTTCATTTATATGTTAAATATTTTCTGAACATCTATTGCGTATCAAGCATTGTGTCAGAGGTCCAGAGATACTGAGATAAATAAGATTCCTGCCGTTGGTGTTACCACAGTGTGAGAATAAAAAAGCTAAATTTTATCACTTTTTTTGGAAGCTATGGGCTATTTTTCAAAAGGAAGTTGGAAGATATCCCAGAGGATAAAATAATCTGAAATAATTTTCCAGTTTAGTGGTCAAAACTTGGATTAGTCAAAATTATCAATCATCTCCATGTTGCTAAACCCAGTGGCTAATTTTTGGTCTTGCTCTTACTTGATTTGCAGCTAATCATGACCTCACCTTTGCAACAGTGTCTTCATATGGCTTCCAGGACAACACACAGCCTGGTTTTGCTGTTGATTTATTGGTTTTTTTCCTTCTTAATCTTTTTTACTGGTTCTTTTTCAGTCTGTAGGGCTCAGTCTTTGTACCTCTATTCTCAATGTACACCTTTCCATTAGTGATCTCATACCATCTATAAATTGAAGACTCCCAAAATTATGCATCCTGAACTTCAGATTCATACATCCAGTTGCCTACTGAACTTCTGTATTTGGATGCCTAGCAACTGAACTGCTCACTTTCCCTGTACCCACACCTTCTCTTCCCACAGCAGTGCCCCACCTCATCAATTAGCAACATCCTTCTACTGTTCAGTCCACATACCTAGGAGTCATCCTTGACTCCTCTCTTTCGCACCTCATTCAGCCCATAGTAAATACTGTTGGCTCCACTTTCCAAATATAACCTGAACCCAAATATTTTTTAATTTATCACCTCTGCCCTGATCCAAGCTACCATCAATCATTTCCCCCCTGGGTTATTTCATTAGCCTCCTAATTTGTCTTCTTTCTTTATACCATAGCATTCATCACCATATGTCATAATTATTGTCTGTCCCTGCCACTACAATGTAACTTACAAGAAGATAGATTACTGTCTGTTGTGCTCACTGTTGTATCCCCAGTAGCTTGAACATTGTATGGCACTTAGTAGGTGTTCGATATTTTTTGAATAAATGAAGAAAGGAATGTGGGCACTATTTTTAAAACACCTGCCTTAATTTACAATAGCCCCTTCCATCTGGAAAAAAATCAAGGAGCTTAATATGATGTGAATAATTCTGTCGCCTTCATTTCTTTTAGAGTGTGATCATATTTGCTGGAGCCAGAGCTAGGGCTGGCCTCAGACAGAAAGATGAGATCGCACTGGTTGAGTTATCGGGGCCTAGTAGAAATGATACAGCCTGGTGGTTTTAAAAATGGCACAGGTCCCCACAGTGCCTGTGTGGGAAGATCCTCTGTGACTCCCACACAGGCAAAGTCAAAAGCCATCTCTTCTAGGGCTCCCTGGCACTTCGCTCATTGAACTTAGAAGATTCTCTCCTTCTTGTAGAAGACAATGCTGTTACTCCCCTTTATATTCCCAGCACCTAGCTCCAGTGAGTCACTTACCCTTGGTTTTTCCTGCGACTGTCCCAATTTTAAAACTGAGAGGTTTGCATCCAGGGAACCCTCTCAGCCCTGGATAAATCAAGATGCTTGGTCACCCTATACTTAGCACAGCACCTGTCGCCTAGTAGACCACAATAAATGAACGTTGGATGGAACTAACTGTGTTGCACTTATCTGTCCATGTGTCCATTCCCACCCCAGTGCCTGGCATAGGGCATAATGTTTCCTAAAATATATTTCAGAGAGCCCTAGTTCCATATGATAGCAATCTGTCATCGCTATACCCGATGCTATAGCAATAGGTCATTGCCAGAGCCGATGCTGTTGGGTACCCCACCCAGATCTCCTTTTCCTCGGATGATGCATCCATTCCCTAGATCAGTGGTCGGCAAACCCATTAGTCAACAGAGCCAAATATCAACAGTACAACGACTGATATTTCTTTTGAGAGCCAAATTTTTTAAACTTAAACTATATAGGTAGGTACATTGTTATTAACTTAATTAGGGTACTCCTAAGGCTTAGGAAGAGCCACACTCAAGGGGCCAAAGAGCAGCATGTGGCTTTCGAGCCACAGTTTGCCGACCATGGCCCTAGATAACCTGACTGTTGAATACTAACAACTCACAGCTATACCTTTCATAGCAACGATCAGCCTTAGCCTATGGAAGGCTTCTTGCCTAGGGATTTCAAAGACGTTTTTGTCCCTCTTCCCAAAGGACTGCTTGGAGGTGATAACTGTCTGATACTGGGGAAAAATTTCATCCCACTTTCTTCAAGATGAGAGGACACTGTAGTGTCATCCAGACTCTAGAGCTCCCCATGAAGCTAGACTTCAGCTGAACCTATATCTTTGTGAGACATCCCTTAATAAATCTCTTACAAAATAATCCCTGTCTTAGATTCTGCTTCTAATAAGCTACACATAAAACAGTTATTACTTAGAGTTATTCCCAGGATAACTCTATGGATTCTGGAGTTGGATCACCCACCTCATTGCTGTTGGCAAGGGGCCCTCACTTCTACTGGCCAGTGGAGATTGATGGTCCTTGGTATGCTGTAGCACAATAAATGCTAGGATTGTCCCCTGAACATGGATAGAATATGGGTATAAGGAGATACATATGAAAGATACAAGGGAAATAGTCATTATAAAGATAGTGGAATTTGGGGGTAGTTATTGAGTTCCCTTGATACATTAAAGAAAGAGAACATCATAGGTTCAGATTGATTGCTTACGAATTCAAAACAAAGTGTGAAATTCAATGGGCTACTTGATAATATTTCAAGAGATTTTTCTTATCCTATAGCCAGAGGCCAGGCTCAAACCTAATTGTAATAGTAGAACTTTAGAGAAGATTGAATTCTAATCCTTACAAAGTCTTCAAATGCCACAGTTTGGCTCTGATAGAGAAGAAGTGTGACCCTTAAGCTTGGGATGAGGATGCCTGGGTAGACATACTTGAGAATCTCGAACTACCAGTTTTTCTACGCTGGGCCTGTAGAAGTGAGTCACTCCTCTCATTAGAGGCAGAGCCTCCTCTTCCCACCTAGCCTTACCTGAAGATTGCACAAAAACCTCAAATGAGACAGGTGCTTTATAAGACAATGCTTGCCCCTCTCAGGATCTGGCTGCCTTTCCCTTCCTAGCCACCAGTTCCATAATTAGGGTCAAGTCTCAGCTTGACCTGACTGACAAAGTGCTTCGCCTGCTAAGGCAGATGAGGGACTTCACAACTGAACGACAGACATAAGTGTACCAGCAGGGATTAGGAAAGAATCTCAGAGATGAGTCATGAAGGTATTGGATCAAGGAGAACAATACATAAAGTCAGATAAGGGAGAGTGTCAGTATTGGAGTACTTCATTTAACACTAATCCTCAATAATGGTTGGAATACACTGATTGCTGTTAAAATACCTGACCTGAGGGCCGAGAGGCCAGTCTTATAAATTGCTAAGATGGATGTTAGAAACTTGGAAGAAACAACTGTCAATAGTAAGTGAAGTTAATACCAGATTTGCTGGGCAGATTATGTAGGAAGAGATCCAAAAGCCCATGAAAATGGGTCTACTGAATGAAAACAAAGAATTTATTAGCTGTCCATGTTCCTCGGGAGAGCCCATAAGACATTCTATTTACCAAGGTGATTAAGAATATGTTGGTCAGGAGAGCGCCCGCATTGTTCAGAAGCTCAGTAATGGCTGTGCTCTGTAGGCTGAGCTGATGATAGGTTACCTGGTAGCAATGTGATGGCAGAGGTCAGGAAACAGTGCTTAACTTCAAAAACCATGTAAAGAGAACTGCAGAGAGGGTGAGCAAGTTTGGAATGGCAGCCAGGGAGGCCTGACATCCAAGTATATATAGAGAAACCCTGACCAGGTAGCTCAGTTGGTTAGAGCAACCACCCAATATGCCAAGGTTGCAGGCTCAATCCCCAGTCAGGGCACATATAAGAATCAATCAATGAATGCATAAATAAGTGGAACAATAAATCTCTCTCTCTCTCTTTCTCTCTCTCTCTCAAAATTTTTATAAAAGGAATATACAGAGATAGCTAACAGAACACAGTGTTTCTAAGGACAATATAGACAGACAGCCAACAAAAAATTAAACTAATTGCTTCACTATAAGACTGCTCAAATCTTATAATAGGTTGAGGTACATTAGTGTCCTCTAAGACAGGGAATCCTTCTTTTCTTTACAAACCCCTCTCCTGGGATTGGTGTTTTACAAATAAAAATGCTACACAGTTCATTGTTCAAAATATTTATGGAGTGAATGCACATATGAACACATAATTGGTTCCTTAGTACAACTTCATATAGGCATTGGATGTAGCTAGATCTCCAAAGCATTTTTCCAATGCCTACAACCTGGGAGAAAATAATGAGGAAAATATTGATCTAGTAAAGAAAGAATAAATTTGCTAACAGACTGGCCAAACCACAAACTAAACTCAGAGAGCTCAGGAGCAGTCAGCATTTGACATGTCAGCAAACCATTCACCCTGCCCATCCCCACCCCCCACCCCCCACCCGAAAAAAAGCTTACAAAGTCAGGACATCAAGAAAAATGGCTTTGGGAAAATTAATGGAACAATGTATAGAGAAGAGAGAAAGTCAATAATGAAATCGGTCCAATTTAAACAGCCCAGGCCAAGACCACAAGGTAAAAAACTTATTTTAAGTTACATTCAACACTGGAAATAAGTCCCCCTGATTTATTTAGCATTCCAGAAGCTAAAGAGCAATAAACAACTACTTCAAGTACATTACGTTATCGTCAGAGTTAAATGCTTCAATGATTCAAAGCTGGGCACAATACAATCCAACAGCACACAGTAAGCTTTGTCCCTTCCGTCTGACTGCCTACATGATCCCACCACGGCATCAACAAAAAGGCTCCAACCATCATAATAGGTAATTTCCCTTCCACCAGTAGGCAAACTATCAGAGGGAATAAATCCAACATTAGCATTAGTTCCGAAAGAAAGACATTCATTTTTCAACAGCATCTGTTTTCTGCCTCGGGCTCTGTTGTTCGAACTCTTCAGGAACAATCTCTGCTCTGTTCCTTTGGGAGATGTCTCTTCCACTGAGCTCCAAACCTTGCTGGCAGAACATCGTGACTCACACTTTCAAGTGCCAGTTGCTCCCTTTCCAGTCCCACTGTTACCCAGATGTAGACTTCATCGCATGTTCAGACGACTGCTATAGACTCAATGAGTCACCCAACCTAACTCTCTTGCCATTTAATGCTCTCCTTTATACCTCTCCTGCCCTTTCCTGTTTAGAAACCGCCAGCAATATAGTGCGCCATTAATGAAGATCCATGTGAGAGGATCCAAGAAGTAGTGAGAATATGTGGAGCTGTGGAGTCAAACAGACCTCAGGTTCAATCTCAGGAGGCTAGCTGAGTGTTCTTGGGAAAGTGACTTCACCTTCTGGGGCCTTAGATGCCTCATCTGAAAATGGGAATAAACTTTGATGTTGTAGGACTTTGTGCGTCCTCTGAGAATGTATACAGGGTGCCTGTCACCATGTCCAGCATACAGTAGGCACTCTATAAGGCTATATATATATATATATATATATATATATAGTTGGTAAAGGTAGGTTTACAGTTATTAGTATGCAAAACACAGAGTTTGTTCTTGTATTATTAATTAGTAATTATTATATTATTTTTCCATATGAACAACTGTATAGACAGCTCCACCAAATCTCAACAAAATTTTCAATATGCGCTTTTTAGTCAAATGATCAAGGACTCAAATATGTTATAGAACCTGTTGAAACTAAAAACATGATTTTAAAGGTCCTTTCCAGTTCTAACGTTTCATTTCTTACTGGACTATAAGATGATTTTTTTCTATGAGACTCCCAAAGTCATGGAACACAAAATTAAAGGTAAAATTATCCTCTAAAATGAAAGAAAGGACTTTCACCAAGTGTAAAAGTGAGAACTAGAAAAAGAATAAAGTTCACTAGAAAAGGCCATTTTTTGAGTTCTCATAAAGAATATTCCATTGGTTTAATATGAAGTTTGAACTCCATTTAATACAGAAATTTCTGCTAAATGTCCACCATGAGCCAGACCCCATCGTCAGTCCCAGATATACCAGGGGAACATTTGCAGACTTAAAACAAGGGGCTTACAAGGTCAGATTTGCATTTGGGAAAGGTCACTGGAGGGAGTGGAGGTGAGTGGAGGAATAGGATAAATGAGGAAGCCGAGGGGAAGGCTTAGGAGGTTACTGAAAAAGTCCAGACAAATATTCTGGTGGCCTGACTCAGGGTGTGCTGATGGAGGCGAAAGGGAATGGATAGTTCTAAGAGGTACGCAGGAGAAAGAAACTGTAAACTTGGGGCCTGGTTGCAAGACACATGAACAGTGGGATTACATTCGGGCCAGTGTGTGTGAGCATCAGTGACATACTGAACTGAATGCTGTTCAGAAGCAGGTTCTATCCCTAGGACCAGCTGAGGATCGGGTTTATCCTTGAATCCTCCCCAGAAATCTGCGCAGGAGAAAAACAAGAGGCCGGACAAGATGATGCATGTCTGAGGTAAAGGGAAAAACATATTTGGTCCTAATAGGGTGGTGGGGAGAGGAGGGAAAGAGGAGGAATGTTCTGGAGCAATCTGCCCCGAGGTGAGGACTGGTTTGGGAGGCTGCCAGTATCTGCAGCGAGATGTTAATGAGGGTTATCAGCTGTCCCTGAAACAAAGGCAGGCAGCATTCTGGCAGCAGTGGAGCTGGAACCAGCCAAAACCTGTGTGAGTGTGTGTGAGTGTGTGTGTGTGAGTGTTTGTGAATGTGTCTGTGTATGTGTGAGTGTGTGTGTATGTGAGCGTGTGAGTGTCTCTGTGTTCATGCCCCGGAAGAAACACCAGGCATACTGTGTACAGATATCCTCAGAAAACCAATGGTCATGGTGCAACCTGTGGACACACCCAGGACACAAGACAGACACCTTCAAGTAGGGAGGGTTGGCACTTCTCAGGGGGTGCTATTTGCATAGAGCTGCTTCATTCTTCTTTTATCTCTAGCAGAAAGGGGGACCCTTTTATCCTTCCACAAACATACACCAACCACACACAGTCACACCGCCCCAGAGGTCTTCTCTGCACTGAAGGCCTGTCCTTTCTTTGCTTGCCAATACATATTTACACATCAGGGCTTATATTTAAGCATAGTCCTCTTACTATTCCCATAAATGGTGCTCGTCGAATATGCTAAGAGCCAGATATCAAACGGAGGAGGCCCAAGGGCGTCTCTCAGGCAGCAGTTTGGCATTTCACCCTGTTTGACAGCAGGAATCCACTCGGTGGTCTAGGTGGCCTGGAAAATACTGCCTTCTTCTAGAGATCTCAGTAGTAAAGACAGTAAAAGCATTCACTTTGCAAGCAGGTAGGCTGGGCTGAGCGGTGGCTTTTCCACTGACCTTGGGTCTCTGACTTCATATCCCTGCCTCAGTTTCCTTCTCTGAAACATGGGAATACTAACCAGGAGGAGGAATCACCATTATCCCCATTTCACACATGGGGAAAGCTGAGGCACAGAGAGATTGTCTCAGATGAAGCCACTGGATAGCACAGCTTGAATTTGAACCCTGGCAGACTGGCCGCTCCCTGCACTGCCTGCCGTACTTATGCAAAATTTCTTCTTTAACCCTCCGAACGACTCTGCTAATGAGAACTTGGACAAATTACTTAACCAGCTCAGTCTTCATTGGCTCAAGAGAAAATAAGGTTTTGTTATTGCAGTCCCCATAGAATATCTTAGGAAATAACAAAGAAATGCAGGTGATAATAGGATTAGCCGTGCGCCTGAGCAGTTGCAAGCACAGTGATAAAGAAAGCACAGTGGTAATGGTAACCATGTTGCTAGCATCACAGCATCCACTTGACTTTAATTACTTGTTTCTGTGTTTGTGATTTTCTCAAACTACATGCCTAGTACATGTTCCGGGTAGACAGAAATTCTGTTCCTTTGTTGTTGTTTTTTAAATCCTCACCCGTGGATATTTTCCCATTGATTTCTAGAGAGAGTGGGAGAGGGAAAGACAGAGAGAAATATCGGTGTGAGAGAAACACATCAATTGGTTGCCTCCTGCAGGTGCCCTGACCAGGGCCCAAGCCAAGGAGGAGCCTGCAACCAAGGTAGGTGCCCTTGGCTAGAATCGAACCCAGGACCTTTCGGTCCACAGACCAACGCTTTATCCACTGAGCCAAACCAGCTCAGGCAGAAATTCTCTTTCTTATTTGACCTTGCACTCTCAGCCTTTAGCAACCTGACACAGACCTGGAACAAACTGTGCTTTCAATGTTATTCATTGATGAATGAACAAATGGCTTTAATACTGCCTTTCTCTTGGATTGCTGTAAGGATTAAATGAGGTAATGTATGTAAAACAGCTAGTACAAGGTTTTGGCTTGAGAATTCCACCCAATTAGTGTCAGATCTTTCCCCTTTGCAACCAGAGCACATTACCTGAGAGACAAACACACTGGAATCACATGGTCCAGAGAGTAACACACAGAATGTCTGGGCTCCTCTGATGAACACAAACATCCCAGCCAGAACCCGTGCACCACGTGACGTGGGCAGGTGAACTGAAGAGGAGCACCAGCTGGGATCCACCTTGGTGGGCAGCATCACCCTGAATCACAGAGAACCACGCTGTGGGCATGTTTGGAAGTCTCGAGAGCAGGAAAGGGAAGGCACTTGATGTATTGATTGATTACAGTGACTAATTAAGTCCATGCACAGTACAAACACAGGCAGCTCTTACTTACTGGGTACCAGGAAAGAGTTTGGCAGAGATGAAGGAAAGCGCAGCCAGTCCATCCATGAGCCAACGTGCTGCATCTATAAAGGGATGAATCAGCTGAGCACAATTGGAAACAGAAACTGCCAACAATGTCCAGAAACTCTAAATAGAAATAGTTGTTCAGAAACTAAATAGAAATGTAGTGGATTGTTGGGCAAAAATGTCTCTTGCTCAAAATTGCTCAGAAAATAGCTAAAAGCAAGACAACAGGCAGTGCAAACAACATGGAGTTGGGCTTCAGACAGACTTCCTTTCTAGGCTTGGCTCTACCGACTGTGGCTTGAGACAAGGCAACTAACGCCTCTGAGCTTCCCACATCCTCATCTGCAAAATAAAGAATACTCACTTCGCCAAGGTATGAGAAGCTTAATAAATAATTTGTATAAAGGCACTGGCAAGTGGTGTATCTGCTACCATCACCACCACCACCACCTAAAGGCATCCACCCTGATTAGATGGTCCATACCACCTGGAATCAGTGCACTCCTATCTTCCCTCTTAAGTGGCTCTAGTGGTTGTATTCTTGTTTTGCTGTGACTCATCTATTAATATAACTTACCCAGGGCTTGTAATAGGACAAGTGGCAAATAAGAACTCAGAGATGGAAGGTCCTCAAACAAGATAAGCCACTCCAGAAATAAATGACACGGCATTGGCTGGGTTGGGGAGGTGAGGTTAGGAATAGAAGGGGCTGGCATGAACCAAGGAAGCTGGAAGAAGGCAAAGAAGGAGAAAAGAGGCAACAGTAAGAGCTCTAGGGGAGAGCTGAAGGTCAGAATTGGCTCAAATAAGGGAGAGGAAGCTGAGTAATAATGCATCATTACCTGCTTCATTAATTCTCCACCTGGGGCTGCCCACCCACACTGCATTATGGAAGGCTGGCAACAGCCAATGAGAAGCAAGCTAATTCATGACTGACAACCCTGGAATATCTCAGGAAGTGGAAAAGCAGATAATGCAGGAGGTAGAAAATGAATCTAGCCTGGAAACAGGGGACTGACTAAACATCCACACAGTAAGAGCTTTAGACACAGGAGTCGTCTACCCCTCAGGTAATGGTGGGCAGGAGGCAGAGTGGGTCTCTGGTGAATCTGGACCAGCAAGTCTCTAGACTTGCCTTTCTCCAACCCTTG
Organism: Myotis myotis; assembly: GCF_014108235.1. NCBI lineage: Eukaryota > Metazoa > Chordata > Mammalia > Chiroptera > Vespertilionidae > Myotis > Myotis myotis. The sequence goes on from NW_023416335.1 coordinate 201,832,409, forward strand.
CAATGATTCTTATGATGTGAGGAACTTAAAAATTATTATATGTACAGTTCATGGTACAGAAATATAATCAGTGACTTTAAGCTATCACAACCCAATAATAATTTCTCAATGCTCTTTTGAGCAGAGAATGTTTTCTGCAAGTCTGTTTGTTTTGCCTACCCAATTAGCCTAATCTTTTTCTGTGGTTTCTCCCTCCCCATCAAGAATAGCAACTCTAATGCAGCTCAGGAATGCTTTTTGCTTCCTATTAAAAATTTTTAAATCATGTAATTAATTTTACTATCCAAGATGCTAGTAAGATCTGGTCTATGGTATATGACATATGGGGAATTTTTGTTCTTTAAAACCAAAAATAAATTGTTAAGCTAAACTTTATTGGGGGGAAAAAGGCAATTAAATTTAACTTAAATTTCTTGAAACTAATCTTTCTTTTTGTAAATTTTTGAACTTCATAAAGAGAACACAATTTATCTGTGCCAAATAGTTGGCTTAAAAAATGGAATTTAATTTTTCTGAAAGCAGGTTTCATATATTTAATCAAAAAAGAAGTTGTAAGTTATTTTAACGAATGCTATTTAAATCATGGAAATGTATTGATACTGCTGACTAGTAACGCTATGGAAATCATGAACCAAAGCAATATAAATAAAAATAAAGCCTAGGACAATTTATAGAAGACATTGAAAAAAACAATTTCTTACTAACATTATCAGGCTTAACTGTAGGCCTAGTTGTACCAAAATAATTATAGACATGTGCTTATTTCTTGATTCTGATAGGCCTGAGTGTACACAAAAAAATTTTATATTGGAATTAAAAAATAAATTTTAACTTTGTAATGTGATACCTGGGTTATTGTTGTTGTTGTTATTTACTAAACAAATACTCAATTTTTGGTCCAACTTGTGATAAGTACACAAGATTTTATTTCCAACTGTAGTGAGACCATTTCTTTCCTGGCTCTTGACAGATGTTAAAAGGAAAAGCTTAGTCACAGATGTGGGAAGCTGAAGGCTGTAGAAAAATGGCCCTTGCAAGACTGGATATTCTTTTTCACAGAAACCAGAGCTTGTAGGGAGCTGATCAGTAAACCTCTTCTTGAGTTTACTATCTGGCTGCCCCTCACTGACGTCTTCCTCTTCTCTCAAAGTCAAGTTCTCAGACTGAGCAGAAGAGTCAGAAAGAGGGTCTCTCACCTTGTAATACACATGAGTTGAAAGGGAAGGGAATACTGTCCCCTTTGGTCCTGCCAGTCTTCTAGGAGGTTTATGATAAGACTTGAGGCAAAATAATATCCTTCCTCTCTGTCAAGCCCAAGCCGAGTGGAAACTTGTCAAGATTTCCTATTGAAACATGATTTCCCCCCAGACTATTCTTACTTAAATTCAGAACATTCTTTTTAAAGCTTTGCAGAGACTTCCTCCCCCGGCTCTTGTGAGGAAAACTGTCTTGAGACAGGCTAATTTCTGCAGCCAATTTTCACCTTCAAACGTCTCAGCAAATCTGGCCAATTATTTTTTTAATAACCCCGTCATTCATTCACCTTTACTAGTAAGGTCACATGCCTGTTGAGAAGTCTCCTCAAATTTCTGTATGTAGAAACCTCTGATGGAGCCAACCACCCATGGGCCACCATCTACACAGCCACCAACACAATTTCTCTAAGACAGACTTTGTGTTTCTAAATATAAAGAGAAAATATTAAATATAGGTGGGTTTTTGCTTATTTTTGGTAACAGTAAACATTTTCTTGAATGTCAACATCAGTTACATATCTTGCAAACACCACATCATGACATTTATTGGTGAAATCTGCTGACTCGTCAACTTGGATAGAGAACCTATTGTATTTCAGTTTATTACACAAACCTCTTTATCATCAAGCGACATGTCATCGGTGTCTTGACCAATACAATGGCCTGAAAGTGGGACCTTTTCCATTTCTCCTCCTACATCTTGCCCTACCACTTTACTCATTTTAATTTTACTAGCATTATTAGGTTTTCACCAACAGTGTGACTTTCTTTTGGAGGGTCAATAAGTTCTACTATTAAGTAATTTGCTCCCTGGACCCAAATGTGACTTTTTAAACTAAAGGTTTACCCTGTTTGTTTTGAAATTCCAATAGCCATTTAAAATCACCAGCACCTTTCCATGCCAAAGGGCTGTGATTTATAGTTTGAAGTCATATTTTGCTGAAGCTATCATTGCATTTGTGAGTCATTTGCCGCAGACCCTGTACAGTGGAATAGGAAGCATAGATCACCAGCGTATAAATCCATGGATGAGTAGCTTTCACCATAAAGAGGGACTTCTATGGTATGGCACTGTTGCAATAGTGCGGTGAAGTGACTCAAAAGATCGGAATTCATCATTACTAACCTTATCAGAATTGTCCATACCTGTAAGACTGGAAAAGTTCACATGGAAAAACAAACATGAAGAAGAGCCAGGGAACACTAAAAAGGGAAAGTGTTAAAGGGAATGAGTCCTATCACATGTTGGAACATACTATAAAGACAGTGTAATTAAAACAACACAGGGCTGACACACGAATCTACCAACAGACCAATGGAATATAAATGGAAACCCAGAAATAGACTCAAGTATATTTGGAAATTTAATATATGATAAAAGTGGCCTCTCAAATCATTGGTGCAAAGATTGGACTTTTTAGTAAACAGTGCTGGATAACTAAGTAGTCAAGAGGTTGGGCTTATGGAAACAAAATGAGAAGAAGCCCTCCACAGAGCCAGGAAGAGCTGGCTGGTGCTGTGCCTCTGAGAGGGTTCATGGCACAAAGGAAGCTGGAGGCTAAAACCTACTGCCAGGGTGACTTTGGCTGGAAGAGCAAGAAATAAGTTCTCCCTTTCACCTTCCAATCTCCTCTGCAAAGCCAGCTGGTAGAGGAGAAAATGGAGTGAGCCAAGTCCCAGCAGCAGCATCACACAGCAGAGTATCAGAAGGTGGGTTTGGAGCTGAGCTTACTGGCCGGAAACATGTAAATGCTGAGTCCTTGTTTAGTTAGCATGCAGCATCCTATAACTCTATTGAGAGGAAGAGTGAGGACAAATGAAGACAGGATGGGATAACACTCCAAATCTTCATGTTCTTAATAAAACGATAAGGGAATATTCAAAAGTGATGTCAAGAATAGAAATATAAACACAACACTTACAAAAACAATATGAAACAGCTTAAAAATGTTTAAGGAATGGGATGTGGGTGGGGAAGAGAGGGAGACGTGGTTAGCTTTTTAAATTATAGACACATTTGGCTTTAATTTTTTTAAAAATTAAAACAAATGAATGGAGAGGGTAAAAGTTCAGATCTATGGTGGCATTTATAGTTTAGAAAAATAAATGTAATACTGTAAGATCAATAAAATAAGGTTTCCATTGGGAAAGTAAATTGGAAAACTATCATTTGGATAATACAGACTACCAAAAGCAAAAATGGAAAATCCTTTTTGTTGTTGAATCCTGTGAGAGATGGAGAAGAAATTAGATTTTGGGCCTCATAAGGGTAGATTGTGTGTCTGTTTTATTCACAATTAGGCCCATATTTTATAGCCTAATAGATGAAAAATTGAACAGAATAGCTCACAACAGAAAGAGCAGGTGCTCACTCCTGCATTGACTACAAAGAACTTTGAGGGCTTACCAAGTAAAAATAACACCAGTCCTAGGCCCACGTTGCTGGTTTCAGACAGGTAAGCAGAGCCTCACAATGCCACGTGATTAGGGCTATTTCAATGATGAGGACAAAAAATTGTAACCCATTGAATGTAGAGAATCTCACTCTGCCTGGGAATGGCTGAAGATGACCTTAGTGTTGAGGGGCCATTGTTGGCCTGATTTTTAAAGGAAGTCTAAGAGTTTACCAGATAAGGAAAACAGGGGAAAGGGGTAGGAGAGGACACAGAGAGGTAACCAGGGGAGAGTCAAATGTCCTGTGGTGATGGAGCAGACGGTCTGATGAGATGCCTGGTGGGCAATAAGATGGAGAGGGAGGTGGATTGCCAAAGTCTGAGCTTATTGGATCTTATTCCTTGGACACTGGAGAGCAAACAGAGGCAAAAATATCCCTTAGTCGTGTTTTAATTTGAGGGAAGATCATTCTGATAGCAGTGTGGAAGAAGTACCCAAAGCAAAAGAGAACAGACACAGGCACCAGAAATAACAATAACAAGAAGAAGAGCTAATGGGCCTTTGATGCTTACAATGTGCCCAGCTCTGTGCTCAGGCTTTGCCTGCACTATCTCACTTAATCCTGAATATTACTCTGTGAAGTGAGGTGTGTTTTTTACCCCAATTGTATAGACAGGGATGCTGAAAAATAAGAGTCAGGGCTTTCACTGAAGAAAAAAAAATGTTCCCTAACCTGAGGCCTCCGATTCCTTTTCTTCCTGGGCAGGAACCAGTCCACACATTGGGGCTGGCCTGATTCCAGCAGGTGTGATCACCTGGCAGAACAGGAAGCATTTGGGCAGGAACCAGGGCAGTTCCCGACAAGTGCAGGATGACATTTGTTGAGGGGGAAGTAAGGTCAATGCCTAAATATGGTTATTAAAGAGAAGTTCAGGAACATGATGTCAGAAGACATCCAACCAGTCTCCCATTTCCAGTTCTCTCCAAGGCCTGTCCACTCTAGCCCTGGGTGACTTCATCTTGCCATTCAGAGTTATTAATCATGCCTCCCCTCAGTAAGTGACCATTTGTTACCCCAGAATGATATGTGCACACTACATGTTCAATGTTATTTTCCTTTGCCCACTCCCCTTTTCACTGAAATCCCCTCCTCTTGTCACCATATGGCCACTCTCCTATTTAATGAGCTCAACATTCTCTGGCCTTTGCAAAGTGTCTTCTTCACATTTCAATAATGGCTTCATCTACTCAACCATTGGCCAAGTAAGAAGTCTCAATATCATTGCCAGCCTCCTCTTCTCCTTCTCCATACTTAGTTCTCAAGTTCCATCTTGACCCTAATTCTTGATGCTTTCGCAACCATTTTCTCTTCTCATCTGACCATCTCAGACTTACTTGGTCATCTAAAGAGCCTTCTATGGTTGTCCAAACACCAGTCTTGCCCTCACCAAAATAGCCCCTCACAGCCTCTGTTACAGGTTTAATTGTATCCCCCAAAATATGTTGAAGTCCCAACCCCCAGAACTTGTGAACGTGACCTTATTTGGAATTCGGGTCTTTGCAGAGGAACAAGTTAAGATGAGGTCATTAGGGCAGGTCCTAATCCAATATGACCGCATCCTATAAAAAGGGGCAATTTGGACACAGAGTCAGACAATGCACACAGGGAGAATGCCACATGAAAAATGAAGGCGAAGATGCGCCTATAAGCCAAGGAACAGCAAAGATTACCAGCAAATCACCAGACGCTAGAGGAAAGGCATGGAACACCTTCTCTCCCATCCCCTCAGAAGTAACCAACCCTGCTGACACCTTAATCTCAAACTTCTAGCCTCCGGGACTGTGAGGATGAAATCCAGTTGCTTGCCTCTCAGTCTGTGGTACTTTATTAAGGCAGCCCTGGCAAACTAACACAGCCTCCAAGGCTTTTTTACAAATGCCCATCTGCTCACACCAGTCTCTGCTTAAAAGCCTTCCACAATAATGGAAAGAATGGGCTCTATTTACCGAGCACCTGCTGAGGGCGAGGTGCTCCATCTCTGTTAGAGCTAATCCTTAAGCTTCCTTTGAAACAAGACATTACCATTTGTGATTTTGCAGTTGAAGAAAAGCGATCTTCTAAAAAGCTGTTGCTTGCCCATGTCCCCATAGGTAGTAAGCAGAAGAACTGAATTTTGACTCTTGATCTCTTTGAGTCCTAAAGTTACACTGGCCTTGAGTGTTATGTCATAACAGGGAGCAGCCAAACAGTAAATATTTTAGGCTTTGCAGGATGCATGGTCTGTGTTGTGACTGCTCAGTTCTGCCAGTCATACCCTGAAAGCAGTCCTAGACAATATGTAAATGGATGGGCATAAATGTGTTCCCATAAATCTTTACTTACAAAAACAAGATGCGGATCAGATTAGGGTATCTGACTTTAGTTTGCCAATGTCTGTCCTACAACATTGTCTTTTGGCAACAATCTACGCTCTTTGATAAAATAATTCTTAATATTCATGGCGCACTGGCCTTTTGCCAGTATTTGTGCATGAATTAATTTATTTAAATTTCCACTATTACCTCTATTTTAGAGGTTATGAATTTGCCAAGATCACACAAATAGTGTATCAGAGCCAGGATTCTAGGTTGGGTGGTCAAGTTCCAAAGTCCATGATCTCACTCATTGTCTACAAGGGGCTTCCCACCTGCCCATCTACATATCCCAGCACGTTCTTCCACCCTTGCCTACTTCCTTATTCAGTACCTGTACTTCTTTCAGCCATTCCACAGTGAAGAAGGGGAAACAAAGGAAGGAGCCTGAGCTAGCCCTGCCTGCCTGCTCTGCAATGTACATTTGGCCAAGGCCAAAGCCCTGGACTGCCCGGAGTCCTTGCTGTCAGTGGGGATGGGAAATGCAGAGCACGGAGTAGGCACCTACTTCCTTCACCTGGTGGTTGTGAGAATCAAGGGAGATTACATGCAGTATTTGAAATAAAAGTCCCAACATTGCCGGGCAAATTGCCTAGGATTGCTTTAAAGGCACTCTTATCATTAGCCTCCCAACAGCTATGCTCTCCTGTGGTTTTTTTAACTAACAGAACCTCAGTTTAGTTTGGGATTGCAGCTAGAGGTGACCTTCAAATCCAGTTCTGGCCAGCGATACATAAATGGAAGTCTATAGTGGGTATACAGGAAAGATGTGTTTTTCTGATATAAATAAGATGCTTTTTTTCTTGGTAGTTTTCTTCTCCTTTCCTTCTGGAATGGGGCCAAAGGACTGGAAATAGATCAGCTATCTCACAGCCATGAGGATGAATGCTCTTAACAAAAGCTGGGGGAGGGAAAAGCAGAATCCTGGGGCACTGATGGAATCGCTCAACCGCTAAACCCTACTGCACACTCCCTACTTCCCAAGGTTTGGTTGTGGGAGAAAACTAATCCTTTTTTTGGTAAATCAATATAGGTGGGTTTCTGATACTTGTGGACTTAAGCCTTCCTAACCGATAGAAATAGTCAGAATACCAGACACAACTTCGGCAAAGAGCATGTTTGCTAGAACAGAACATAATAGATGTTTGATTAATGAATCAATAAGCAAATGACTGTGTTGCCTTAGCAAAATAATAATAATAATAATAATAATAATATTTATAGCTATCACTCACTTGATAAGCACCTACTATGTGCCCTGCATTCTCTCAGCAATCTTCACAACTGTCAGGTATTGATATTGCCATTTCCAAATCACAGATCAGGAGCTAAACTCAAGGAGCCTGAGCTAGCTTGCTCAGGAAGTCACAGCCAACATGTGATGGAGCTAGAATTTTAATCCAGATCTGGGTGACATTAAAGCTTGTGTTCCTTCTCTTAGGCCAACCTACTGTCATGATGAATGATCACTGGGCACTTGGAGCCAGGGCTCCAAGAGAAATTAGAGAAATTTGGGCTGGAATCCCAGCCCCACAACCACCAAGCTATACAGCACGGACAGTTCTTTCTTCTGTCTCAATATCCTCATTTGTTTTAAAAAATGCTAACAATAGTCCCTTCATAGATCGTACTAAACATGACATGCACAGATAAAGTGTTTAGCAGAGTGCTAGTAAAGGCTCAAAATTATTTCTTATCAGCCTTATTGTCATCTTCACCACACCTCCCCCTCCCAAAAACATCTATGGCAGGAATGGGGGAAGGTTCTGGAGGAGGTGTCTGGATGAGTCAGGCCTCGCTGAAGCCAATATGATTTCTTAACTCTGGAGACCTGATCCCACTGCTCACTGTATTCATTGACACCCCCTTCTGAGCATAGATACCCACAGCCTCAGAAATGCCTGTGAGATTTCTTTCTCCCTTGAAGTTCGGATAATTGACTGGCTTCATTGTCATTCCCAGCTGAGGGAGTGTCCCTTGGAGCCTGAAGGCTCACCCCTTAATCCTGCGCAGGTGTCAGACAATGCCCAATGGGTGGAGAACACTGTCTGGCTCCAGGCTGGGCCCCACCTCAGCACGGGGAGCAGCCGGGAGGTGGACGAGTCTGAGGCGAGATGCCGGGTGGATTTGGATCTGAGATGTTAATCTGCCCAACTGAAGCTCTTGCACCTGTCTTGGCACAGACACAGGCACACGGAATCTAAAGAGAATCAGTTACAGCTCTGAGCAGGTGGGGTGGGGACCCTGGGCGGTGACTGCAGGTAGGGCTAGATGCCTACCCTGACAAAGCTGGCTGGCAAATCCCGCTGATGCCCTGGGCTGCTCAGGAAACAATGTCAGTGTGGGAAAGAGTGGGGCAGGAAATTGCTCTCTAAAGAGGGCCCTTGCACCAGCTCTGTTTGAATACCAGATCTTATGCTTATTAATTGTGTGACTTTAACACATTACTTTATCTCTCTTAGATGCCATTTTTTTTTATCTGCAAAATGAAGAAAACAGTAGTACCTATTGTTGTTCTGAGTATTAGAGGAGATGATTGAACATAGTTTTCAGCGCAGTCTTTGGACAACTTTTAGAGCTCAATACACATTAGCTATAATCATATGGCCTCTAGTCTGTACTCAGCGAGCGCTAAAAGTTTCTGAACAATCGATTAGAAACTGCTGAGTGCTCTGGGAGGAATCCTGGGCTCTGGCTGCACTTTATATTGTTTACTGTGGCTCATCTAGGTCCCGGAAAGGTGTTAAAATGAATGAGTACAGTACTGTTTTGTGGTAGGAACCTACCTGGTTCTTAAAGCATAAGTTGTGTCAGTTCCTACTATCTGCTCAGTGCTGAGTGTTATTCTGAATAAATAAGTGGATGCAACATAGTCCTTGCTTTGAATTTAATTTGGGGAAATAGTATGACCAGAGATTAAAGTTATATAAAAATGTGAAGAGGCTATCACAAGGTATATAAGTAAATGCTAATGTGGGTGCTAGTGGCCATAGTCCCTGGGATTATTCAGAAGAGAGAGGTATCCAGGAAGGATGGAATGGATGCCTAGGGTCTGGCTGGCCCCTCCCAAAGAGCTTTATATCATTAAAACTTGACATTGACAAGGAAAAGTGATCTGTAGTCCCTATATTGTACTTACTATATGCCATATACTAGTCCTGTACAGTGAAAACTGTACATATGTTTTCACTGTAATCCTCACAACTCCATGCAGTTGGTCCTGTTATTATCCCCATTTTAAGGACAAGCAAGTGGGGTACGAAGAGGTGGAATAATTTACCCCAGGACACACAGCTAGTAAGTAGGCAAAGCTGGATTTTGAACTCAATCTCATCCCAAAAGCTGCTCTTAACCAATATGCTCTGCTTCCTTTCAGAAAGAAGGAAACCAAATTTTTATTAGTTACACATAAGTAACAGTAGATGCTGTAACCAACAATCCCAAATCCTCAGTAGATTAATGGAACACAAAATTCAGTGGAGGCATTCAGCAGCCACACTACCATTCAGTGATAGAGGGACCCAGACTCTTCCCACCTTGTGATGCCATCATTCCCAAGGGACAAGGAATCTTCTTCCGGATCTCTCCTGGAAGGGGTCTCTCCACACAGGAGATTTCATAGCCAGACCTGTACATGGGCACCCCTCATTTCTATTCAATATTCAGTCACACAGCCATTCCTAACTGCAGGGGAGGCTGGGAAATGCAGTCTGCTGAGGCCTCCAGGGAGAACATGAACCTGGGTGAGCACTCACAATCTCTGCCACACAAAGCAAGACCCAAATCATTCATCCAAGCACAAAAAGGATAGAGAAACTAGCTCCAAAGGCCAACCCCAAATGCACAGCCACTGCCTCCAGTGCCCAACTTGCTGCAATAGCCTTGGCCCTGATTCTGTGAGAGGTCCAGAGGCACCCGAACGGCCAGGTGCACAGACAGGACACAGCAGTCTGAAGCAGAGACGCCAGGCGATGACTAAGTGCTTAGGAACACCAGAAGCAGAGGCTCTTCCTTCCACGTGCTCTGCTGCAAAAACAAAAACAAAAACTGACCAGATTCAGCAAGATCTCTGCCAGTGAGTCAGTGAGTCAGAGGCCTCTGTCTGGAGCTTGGCAGGACACCAGGGCCCTGCCAAGAGTCGCTGACTATTGAATAGTCTAGACCGTGACTGGATTCAGGAGGGGGCTCATGTCTAGAGGGGATGACTAGGATACCAGGCAGAGGGATTAGATAAGATCCTGTAATTGAATCATTGTAAGAGAGAGATACAGGACTAGACTATGGACACCTTGAACTTAGATTATCTGCAAGTTCTCCCCACCCTGTACTCCATGTCCTGGTAAGCTGTGTCACCATTCACTAAGCTACCTGAGTCAGAGAGTTGGGCATTGCTAATTCTCCACCCAATCACAAGCCCAGTGGATCCAAATTGCCTCTCAAATGTCTCCATTCTACACATCTCCCACATCCCTGACCTGACTCAGACATCTCCCCTTCCCCAACTAGGCTAATAGAACTACAAATGACTCTCCTTCCCTCCTTCCAATGTTCATTGGGTCCTCCAACAGATGTTGAGTTTTGAAGCAGATACTAGAATATTTGCCTTCCAGTATCCTTTCTCACCTTCTTCCTTACCAACTAAATCCCAATTTGTTCAGGAAAGTAACATGCACAATTTAAAAATCTCACCTTCCCTGCCTTTTTTGCCACTAGAGGTAACCATGTGATAGAGTTCTGGCCAATGAGCAGTCAGCAGATATCTGTAGGGAGGGTTTCTTTCTTTGAATGGGAGCAAGGGGCGGGGAAAGGTTTCCAAGAAAAATCTTTTTTCTATTTCCCCTTGGTTCTCCCTCCTAGAATGTGGACATGATGCACGGAGATGCAGCACCTTCTTCCAGCCGTGAGGAAAAATGTCATGTGCCATGTGCTAAGGATGGTGCAGCAGGAAGCTAGTGGACCCAGATCCTTGATGGTTTTCTCAATCAGCTACACACCCCTTGAGCTGCCTACTTCTGCATGTTTTCTTAGGTGGATGTATTAGTTTCCTCTTGCTGCTGCAACAAATTACCATAAGCTTAGTGACTTAAAACAACACAGACGTATTCTCCTACAGTTCTGGAGGGCAGGAGTCCAAAGTCAGCTTCACAGGTGTTAAAGTCAAGGTGTGGGCAGGACTGGTTCTCTCTGTTATTATTGAGGGAAGAATCCGTGTCTTTGCCTTTTACAGCTTCCAGTGGCCACCAGTGTCTCTCAGCTTGTGACCCTCCCTCCCTCTTTGAGGTGCATCACTCCCATCTATCCTCTGTCATCGCACCATCTTCTCTCTTACTCCTGTCGCCTCCATCTTTCAGGACCCCTGTGAGGACACTGGGTCACATCGTGGACCTCAGCATAATCCAGGATCACCTCCCCATCTCATGAGCCTTAACTTAATCGTATCTGCAAAGTCCTTTTTGCTAATTAAGGTAACATGTTCACAGCTTCCAGGCATTAGGATGAAGACATTTTAATTCAGCCTATCACAGCAGGAAAAATAACTCTTTATTTGTGTAAACTACTATTTGGTAATTGTCTGGTATAGCCAAAGGCAATCCAAACTGACACAAGCATCTACTAGGTCACAGGCACTATGCTTGGTGCTGGGGATACTTCAGCGGTGGCTGAGTAAGTGTCCCTTGCTGAGAATCCATCATGCTGTGCTTGCAACTATTTATTTGCTTATCTGATGGCCTTAAGAGGCTGTGAACTACCGAAGGCAGGAAATGTGTAACTCATGGTTTCTCATCATTCCAGCACCTATCCGGGACCTGACACATTGTGGTTCTCAAAGAACTTTGAACAAATGAACTCAGCAACTTGGGGATCATGACTCGAGCCACTGAATCCTACATACACGATCCAGAGTTGATTCTAAGCATCACATAATAGGAAAATGAAGACTATTGTTAACTAACATTCTGTCCCAACAATCCCCAAAAGAGGTTCCATGTAACAGATACTAGATAAAAATAAAAAGGGCCAGGAAGGTGGAGGATGGGGCCTGAAACTGTGGAAAGCCCACACAAGCCTGCCTCTGCACAACTCTGAGATGCTCCATAATGAAGATACCCATTTAACTTTAGCTCAGCATTTCACAAACTTATTGGGCCAGGATATTCATTTATCATGGAGCACATAGTAATCTCCTATACAACTAGTGTTCCATGGAACACCCTTTGGGAACCACTGCTCAGCCCTTCTCAGGACTGGTTTGGGAGCTAGGGCAGCCTAGTACCTGCAGTGGATTCAGCAGTTGATCTGACTAAAAGTATACAATTTGCCCAATGTGGGAGCTGCCATTGTCAGGGAGGGCTTTGGGGTGGAGGTGGACCTCAAAAAGCAGTGACAATAGTCCTGGCAGAGGGGTGGGGGCAGGGAAGCATTCTCCACTTACCCCCAAAATCTTCCTGGCTTGTTTCAAATGACCCAGGTGCAGAGTCAGTAGGAGCAGGGAAAATATAACCATGCAAAGGCATCTTTCTTGCATGCCCTTGGCTGGGCAATCCCCACTTGTGCCCTGATCCTAAGTCAATTGACCATTCCCAGCCACCTCTAGCCAAGTGGCAGCCATTGTGTTAGGATCTGATCTCCTCCCCCATGGAGGCCAGCCTGGACAGCGCTGCCTTCACTCTGTCACAGGGACCCCTGTGACCCTGCATCTGACCCAGCTCCTCTGCATCTGATCCACCAACAGTGAGAATTACTGCTCCTTCTTCACTGAGCGGCCAGCACTGGCCTCCGGGCTCAGGGAAGGCCCCGGCCCATTCATCCCAGTCTCAAACCTCTTCTGATCTCCTGCCCAGGGGCTTGGTACTCAGATATGAGCCCGAGGAACAATGGTGAGCATGCAGCTGAAGATCCTTTGTTCTGTAGTTTTCTAATTGGAATCTGCAGCTCCATTTGTTCCGTTTCTAATTGAAATCTGGGAGTTCATCATGTAACCCACTCTTACAACACAGGGCGGCTTTTACATTTTTCATATTGAACTCATTTCTATTTCTTACAAACACTTTTTAAATTTTTTGAACCATATTCTCTAGGTCAAGATCTTCCTATCACACCTGGGAAAACATGACCAGAGAAAGGAAGTGCTCATGATTGCCAAGCAAACTAAAGATGTCTTTGGAAGGAGACTCCAGGTCCCTTGGCTCCTAATCCGTATTGTTCCCATCACACCGTGCAGTTCCCAGCATGGGTGGCACCAGACCAGAATAGAGCATCTGATGCAAAATCCTTATGAGGCTTTATTTTAAAAGAAATCTCTAACAGTTACTAGAAACTGTAGGAGAAAACAGACTTTAAAAATTAATATGAGTGACAATAAACAGCATACTTCTTAAAGGACACTCCCTAGGGGCTCCATTTGGTAAGTTTACTCTATCGTTCATCTCTTTTGAAGGTTCCACTGGTTAAAATGGATTGGCATTTAGGGATCTCCTCCCCTTCCCCAACTCTACCTACTCTCTCTTCTCATCAGCTTCTTGGTCATTTTTAGCAAAATCACTCTAGCCAAGGAAAGAAAAGTATTCTTGATCCTGAGTAGGCTTAGAATAGCCATGTACAAAATAATTAAGCACTGCCCCCACCCACAAACAGATCACAGCCCAATTTACTTCCTGACCCAATCCCCCCACCCCCCACCCACCCCCATACACACACACCATCCCCTGTGTGTGTGTCGGGGGCGGGGGGCAGGATTGGGAGTTCATTAGGGGTGCCCTGTGTAACCCACCTGGACAAATCAAAAAAAAAAACAAAAAAAAAAACCTCCTTACTTTTCATAAGACATGTTCAAGAGAATAAGCATCTATAGGAAGTTTCAAGCACGGAAATCCTCAATTTGCAAGTTTGAAAGAACTTGTATCAAAAAAGACTGCCTGACAGGACCCACCCATTGAGTTCAATGGAGCATGAGCTTTCTCCTGTTCTTTCCCTACACCTGTCTCCCCTGATGACTCTTTTATTTGGGGTAAAATTAACCACTTACTTTCAGGGAAATATGCTCTCTGACACTGGAATTAGTGCCCTAATGCAAAGTGAAGAGCGTTTTGTATTATAGTCATAAAAGAGCTAAAGCTCAGAATGACTAAGTGACTTGCCCAAGGTCACACAGCAAGTAAGTGGTAGAGCCTGTAGACCCAGGAATTAGACTTCAGTGCTCATGTTTTCTCCACCGGAGCCTCAGCTTCCATGACAAGTAATATTAACAACATGAGCTGCATTTATTGAGGTCTTGCTATGTGCTGGGACTGTAGAAAACTGCTGCCTTTGAAGAAGTACTGAAATAAACACACACCAGCAAGGAACAGGAGTGGCGTTTGGATTTTTAACCTACTTCTGTCTTCCGTTTGAGACAGGAAAAACAGAACTGTCCATCTTTGGAACTTATTATGGATTCGTGTAAGACTCATGGGCCCAGAGAACTAATTGAGTGATCATCTTTGCAATCAGACCCCTTTATTTAGAGAAGAAAAATATGATCCTCTTAACTTTTCAGATGCCTCTCAGAATTGTCACCTCCTGCGCTCCTTCTAGGTCACAGAAATAGATGTCAATGTCACTATAATATTACCTGCGTGAATATTGGATGTAGACTGCAGCCTAGATCTTACCTATGGCAGTCAGGCATGCTGGATGTTTTAGGAGGGTTCCAGACCTGGCATCCGTCCTGTTGTTATCCATATCAGTGACTTGCCAAACCATGTGGTTGCCATATATAAACCCCCCATATCTGTCCAAATAGTTACCATGAACATCGTGCCACCAAAGGCCAGAGCTTCAGTATGAGCTTGAGCTTGCCCCTGGAATTGCTTTGATTTACGACTATTTCAGCGAGGCTGGTTTCCAAGTTGCAGGGCCTGATCTCAGAGATAGGCATGAGCCCTTTCTCTGTTTAACAGATTGGTTTTGAGAATCCAAGATCCCAAAGATTGAAGTGTGTGTCACCTGTGTTTTGGAAACAAATATCTGCTTAATCACTACTCCATTGCCCGAGGAGAGAATCACAAGCTATGCATGTGCTCCAAAGGAATTCGGATTCCCAGTTGGCGATAGATATCATAAGTTTCTAAACTGGGCATGTTTAGGCACTTGACATGGTATCACTCTGCAGATCTAAGAACAAGACAAAAGGTGGTTTTATGCCAGAGCAGAATGGTGGAGAAGCTGAGGACACCCCAAATTCTCTCATCTAAAAATATTCTGCCACCACTACTCCCATTTCACTACCCTAATCACACACAAGAAAACAGCCACCATTAACATCCAGGTCCTTTCCCTGGGGTCTGAGCCATCCTGGTGTGCCCACTAGTGATGAGGATCCCTCAGACTTCAGGACCCAGAGGAGCCAGCTGGAGGGCAAAGTGCTGTATAGAGAGGCTGAGGCCTAGCTTATCAGAAGAAAAAGAGAAAATTATACGGGTCAGAAGGGGAGAAGCAACTCAGCCTTCCGTGTTTCTCCAGCTCTAATTCTACCAGAGAAATTTCTAGAACTCTGTTCCCCTACACAGTCCTTTAAGTATTTTTGGAGTTACTAGAAGATCTCAAGTGAGCTCATGAACAGGTCTTCCATTCCCCTTTGACTTCTGCTCCATCAGGAGCATTTGCTGCCCCAGCCTCTGCTGCTCACCAAGCCACCTCTACCCACCTTGGCATTCTCACTGCTAGCCTTGGTCTCCTAGCATTGCCAAAGTCTCTTGAAATAACCCCTTCTACTTTATTCTCAGCACTCATTTCCTGAGGACACAGTCAAGGACACCTCAGTGATGGGTGAGACAACACGTCATGCTGAGGCAGCATACACTCATGCTGTCCTAGACACCAGCCACCATCATGACAGTTCTGTGCCTCCTGAAACAAACCTTTGTGCCTCTACTCTTCTCTTAAGTTGAATTCTAACCCAGAAGTTTTCTTGGTTCCCCATATAACCCATCCCTCATCCGATTACACACATTGATTAATGTGTTCATTGTTTAATGTAATCACCATAGCAACCCCACATGGTAAATTATCCTGATATTAAGCCAATCCTTACATCCCCAGGTTTCTCCAAGACACACCAGCCTGGGGATAAATGGGACTAAATTAATAGGAATACACTATATCCCTCTGATTCTGGCCCTGTCTCTGTTGCGAAATCTCGGGTATTCTTGAGAGTTCCCTCTTTCTCTAATTTCCAGTTTTCTACTGCTCTTAAACCCAACTTAAAGGACCAGATTTATTAAATATAATGTCAGGGAGGATATTAGTTATCACTTCCACCTCCAATGACATCTTTCACTCATGCTTTCTGTATCCACTTAAGCTATTAATGCTCTCGATGTCATCAAAGTTGACAACAAGCCAACGTCAGCCATCAAGAAATCATGACCAGACTAGCCAGGATTCTTAGGGTTGCCAGTGATGCTTGCCTAAGTCAATGTGAATAAGCCCAGGAAGGATATTATTGGGTCACATAATTGGAAAAAAATCACAGTAGTACAGTATTCAGGAATTCCAGCCTCCCTTTCTCCCCCTCTCCTCTCTGCTCCCCTTTGTGCTAGCTAATTCCCAAATGGATTCCCTCCTTGTAGTGGCTAAAGTGGTCACTGTGATTGAAGGGCTCCAAATTTATGGCCATGCGTAGCAGGATGATTGAGATTACAAGCTTAGTCACTCAATAGTGCCAGAGTAAAATAGCGCCTGGCAAGATCTGTGACTGCCCCAGCTTGGGTGACATACTTTCCCTGAACTAATACTATGACCGGACGAATATAAACTTAAGTTGATCAAGCCGAGGTCATGTGCCCACCCATGTGTGGGAGAGTGTTGGCTTCAACTGAACTAAATAAAATAGTGTCCCCAGGGGAAAGAAAGAATCTGTCACCAAAATAAGGAGGAGAAGAATTCCAGGAAGGCTAAAGCAACAGAAACCCAAATAGACTGTATTCTGAGATCTTACATCTCTTAGTTCTTTTAGGTTTGCTCAGGAACCCTGATAAAGCCAGATCTGCAAACATGGGGGTGAGAACATCAATGAACTGCAGTGTGAAGATCAGGAGAAACAAAGTAAGGACAGCTCTTGATTCCAACTCAAAGTGGCCTTGGACAAGTCCCTTTCTCTGTGTGAGCCTCATGAACAGATTGGCCTAAATCACTGTCCTTAACTGAGGGCCCTGAGCCCACTGAAGCTTTATTATTGCCCCATGATCTAACATCAACATAAAGTATTAGAACCCTGGAGTCTGTACATCATTCGAGCCCTGATTCCTGCCATGCCCACAGCCAACGTCTTCCTGTGGACTGCTCCATTATAGAAGCCATAGAGTTCTTTCTGCACACACCATTACAAGTTGGCTTTTCTGTCACTTACAACCAAAAGAATCCTAAGTGTGCTACCCAGGGAGTGGCTCTCCTGAGCACTTATCTTGAGAAACGTGATGATACAGTTGTTTAGTGACAGCACGCAAATGCCTAGAAATGCCTGTCCAGCTGGGACAGGCAATGTTGGCACCTACGCTACACACTTGAGGAATTCGGTAAATGAAAATGTGTGTGACAGAAAATATCCTGTCTCTAGTGCCACGGATTATTGACAATTGATCAGACCCCAATCTCCATTCCCCAAAGAGAAAATGAACTTTGAAACATATCCAACACCCATTGCCTAGCAAGATAGAGGGGGCCAATTTTTTTTCCCAGGATATCAGGGAAGCCCGTGCCGTGAGATTCCATCTGATTTGCAAAGCAGCAGGTCTTGTGAACATTAATATGCTGATCAGCTTTCAGAAAACCAACCAAGTGCCAAGCCAAAATAAGGAGACTTATATGGGCTTCTATGAATCAGTTATCTTACTGATTAGTATTTAGTTTCTCTCTAAGGATTAATTCTCTCAGTACAAGGAGAGTACCGAGAATGTGCATGAATTTGCTCACCTTATGAGGAGCTTTGTATGAAGCTAAATACCTGGGGCTTTCATGATATTGTGAAACCCTAATGCCCCAAATGGGCAATTGAGATCTTACATGCAGCTTAGAAGATAAAGCACTTCAAAGACCTTCTTAGAGGTATGAGGGCCTTGGACCTGTTCACCTTTGGGTTTGGGGTTTGACTCCCATTTGGGGCTTGAAGGATCTGAATCCAATTTGTTTAACTACAGAACCACAGCCTCTTCACCACTGCTCTTTCCTGCCTAATACAGCTCCTAGAACAAACAAGAAGCCAACATAATATTTTTAGTGTATTTCCTTCCCCTCTAGAAGAAACCCTAAGGTTAAAAGGTCTACTCCCCGACACTCAGACCAATCTATACATTAGCTTTTAGAAAACCAAATTCAAATGATAAAAGGAATCCATTAGTTAATGTAACTGGATGGCTCGGAAATGAGAGACGCTTCAAGCAAAGCTTGATCCAGCATTCATATTTTGAGATCAGGACTTCATTTCTTTGTGTCCATTTTTAAAGCTTAATATTAGTCTATTTTCTTTGATGTTGGCTCCATTCTTAAGCAGTTTCTCCCTCATCATGTCAGGATGACTGGCAATAGCTCTCAGAACTACATGATTTTTTATTCACATCCAACAGAACTGGAGTCTGTGTCTCAGCATTTCCAGCAAAAATTTTTAGGTTCTCTCTGATTGGTTCCTTCTGAACCAATCATGATGGTAAGGGAGAGTGCAACATGCTGATTGGTCAAGCCAGATTCCATCCTTGGAGCTAGGGGAAATGTCAGTTTTACCCAAACCACATGGCTAGAGAACTTGGGGTACAATAGGTAAGGGGATTAGAGATGGGGGTGGCAATCCCCAAAAGTCCGTTGCAGCCCTCATTTTATACATGAAGCAACAGAAAACAGAGACGTTACATTACTCATTCAGAATCACACAGTGAGCTAAGTGGGAGAAGAAATTAGACTTCAAACCACTGCACTAATGAGCCTTGTTCTCTCTTTACTACATTCAGCTCACTCCCAACTAAAACTGTACAAAAAATGCCTTCGTGGCTCTTGATACTTCTAAAGTTTCTGGGAGAAAAGGCCGAAACACTCTATAGATATGTGGGGGAAAGAGGCACTCCATTCCTCAGAGTAGGTTCAGTGATTTTTAAGAACCAGCAACAATAAAAAAAAGTCCCAGAACCCAGTGCATAGACCTGCTCTTTCATCCCAGCCAGACTGAGCAACACAGGATGCCGGTCAGGGAAAGCAAAGGAGCAAGTCCTGCTTGGGCCCAAGGGCTGAGTCACATTTCGGCCTTTCCCTGCTCCCAGTCCTCCTGCAGGCTATTTGCATTTCACTGTGGAGCCCAGTGACAGCCCATGGACGTGGTCAGGACATTCATGCTCCAGGGAAAATGTGACATACAAATGTGTATGGCCGAGTCACTGCAGTATCTAAGGGGCTCCTTGGAAACTTGGGAAAGTCATGGCTCCTCCCAACCCCACATCTGCTGTTTTATTTATTTATTTATTTATTTATCCACTTGATGAATTGATTTCTCACCCGTTTCAAGTGTTTAATACCCTTCTAGGAACTGTCGTTCTTCCTGTCTTTGGGACCACATCTTCTCAGTTCTGTAGTCCTCCCTGAGTTCTGATTGGCGGTCAGAGTTGAAAGGAAAAGGTGAAGGACACCAGGCTCTGGCCCAGCCTTTTCCCTCTGCCATCCCCTCCAGACACAATTTGTTTTTCTCAAAGAAATCTCCTGATTGGTTTGAAAGGCAGCTTTACTTCCAGAATAAATAATACTCATGGGAAGTGGCGAAGGGAGGGCAGAGCTGGGAGTTGACAGTGCCTATAAGCCCAGAGCTGGGAGGAAGGAGTGGGATCTCTGGACAGGGACAGATATGGAACAGATGGGAACCTTGGCCCACTATCTGACTATGAAGCAGGCCCTGGCCCCAGGGGACTGGGGCCTTCATTGGGCAGGAGGAGTGACAGTAAGAAGGGAGAAGTCTGGGCTTGTCTTTGCTGGCAGAGAAGTCAGGTTTGGACAGGTCAGAAGGGAATGACTGCTAGGGTTATATCTACATAGTTCTGTGGACAGAGAGAAGGTTACTAGTATCCAGGACACAGAAATTGTCATCGTCCCTGCCTCTTACAATGACTGAGGTCTAATAAGATAACATAGGGTGCATACTCAAGAAATGGTAGCTACATTAGCATTTCAAGAGCATTATATTTGCTTCATTGACATGGTTAGGTTCCATCACAACTACCTCTTTTCAAGGTGGAAAAATCAGAACCCAGATCAGATCTCATGGTCGTCCCCCCCTTCCCCCGCCCCCGCCCCCCGCCAGCCCCCTCATTTTGCCTGGTGGCTTTTTGGGCACTGAGGCTGATAATGTTTTCTTTTCCGCTGTCCCGTCATCATAGAACTTGGCTTTCTGATATCATAAAAGCCCTCTTGCCAGGACAACCAATTAGGCAGCAGTGGATGGAGGAGGCTGCACCTCAAGGGTTCATTTTTTCCATTTGTCTTCCAAGAGCAGTGATGGTTGCTTTCCAGAGCCACAGAAGCTCCATCTGTGTATAACCCTCCAACAGAATGATTTACAGACATCTCTTTAGGGGTGCCTTGCCCACTGTGTGGGTTCAGTAGTGTCTAAATCACCCTCTGGGTTCTTTCTTCCATTTGTAACACACCTGGACCCTTTGTGTCCGCCCTCTAAGCTGTCATCCTGTGGTTCCTCGGCAATTGCCAACTGGTTTTTCATATTAGCCCAAGAAAAACATCATTAGGAAGGGTGAGCCTGTGGCCAAATCCATTGCTTAATGGTCTGCATAGCCAAACAGAAATAAATTGGAGGTGTCTGAGCTGAAGACCTCTCTACGAGCAAGGAAAGTGAAACTTGACCCTTTCAACAGGAAAAATGGCAGGGTTGTCATTATTGCATTGCAGGAAGTTTTTCCTGAATAAGATCACTGAACGATGCTATAGAAAAGAAGACCATTTTCTCTATGAGGTAGAGTGGCCATATTATCAGTTTTTTATTAAAATTCTTGTTCCCCATAGAATGGCTTCTTTGGTAACTGGCTCTATTTCTTAGCAGAGCTGCAAAATTAAGGAGAAGGCAGTTTAATGTCACCCAATTCTTCACCTCTACCTCTAAGCACTCACCCGTCTTCCATAACCACCCCACCCCTACCTCTATCCACCTCTACACACCTAGTTTCACTGTCTTACAATCCCATGGACACACAAGCAGAAAAACCAAGTTACTCACAAGGGTGAAATTCATACTAGCACTAAATATCTCAACAGCATAAGGCAGAGGATCAGAAATTTTGAGGAAATAAATGGTGACCCAAGAATTTTACACATGAGGAAGTTGTCCAAATACAAACGTATCAGCCAAGATAAAACATACCAAAAAGAAAGAAAAGAAAAAATTAGAGATAGCTTAGGAGTCCTTTAAAAAAATAAAGAGTTTTCTATCAAATCTAGCCAACCAAAAGATGAATCAAAATAAAGAACTCAGAAAAAGAAAAATCAGATATTTTTTAAAAGAATATATGGTGAACATCAATATATCAAAAATATAGCAAAAGCTATTTAGCTACAATAATTTTGGCTTAAAATTTAAAAATAATAAAAAAAACAATGCAAGCCTTAGCATTAGCATTAGCATTCTTTGGCTTGTAGAACTCCAATCTCTGCCTCCACGATCATCTTGCCTTCTTCTCTGTGTATCTCCCTGTGTCCTCACCTTTTCTTATAAGGACACCAGTCACTGCATTTAAGACCCATCCTAAATCCATAATGACTTCATCTGGAGATCTTCAACAAATTATTTTTATAAACATGTTATTTCCAAATAATGTGAGAGGCTCTGGGTGGACATCAATTGGGGGAGGGGGTGGTAGCGCTATTAAACCCAGTATAAGCCCTGAATAACTCAACAGAGGACTCAAACCCATGGCCTCAGGTTCATTAGCTACCACAGGGCTCAGCCCCTCTAGCTGAGCCAGTACAGTCACTACTCATATTGCTCTTGACAACCCAGACCCTTCAGCTCCTCCACACCCTGCCAACGGTCACTGCAGGATGGCGGTCTGCACTTCTTGTGCCTATAGAGATGATACAGAAAGGAAAGCCTAGTGCTGCCAGATAATATAGGAGATCTTTCTTGGAAGAAACTGGCCCGTGATATTTTGCAGTGAACTTGGGAAGGGGCTCTCCTAAGCTCTTCCTAACAGCAATTCAAAAGTTGACAGTGCCTATAAAGCCCAGCGATAGGGAGCTTCTTGGTGACATTCCAAACCTTGGAATCTTTCTAAGCTTTCAAAACTGGACCTGGAGGCCAAAATTGATAGTGTCCTGGAACTCCTTCAGTTTATGTCCAGTTCAATTAAAGAACATGGAAAAGTCACTTTCTCTACAGAGAAACCTGCTGATTGTGGTTGCAAGAATGTCATTGCTAGGTGATGCAATGGGAGTTTCAAAGAAGGCCCCAAAAGAGGCCTACACACACACACACACACACACACACACACTGCCTCTTCATCTTGTAAGCCAACTCTTACCACAAGAGGAACCTGGAACCTGTGGTTCTTTACCTACTTTGCATACCTGGGAAAGATTCACACACAGCTGAATCCAGATGTTTAGACTCTGGAAACTTGATTATGCCTACAGGTCTCATCAAGCTTGAGTAGTAATAAAGCAGATTAATTCATGCCTACCACTCAGTTAGTTTCAACTCCATAGGGAGAAAAGGTTTTGGCACTTCAGAAATCCCAAGAGTATCCCCCCAACAATAACTTGTCCAAAGTCAAACAGCCAGGAAGTGTGTAGATGCGAGATTTGCACCCAACGTCTGAGCTTTAATTGCTACTCGACATTGACAACAAGAAGGAAACTGAGTCCCAAGGAGGTGAGGCAGAAGACACATCATAATAGGCCTTGTAGAAAGTGGGGGATGTTTGTATTTTACCACAAGGGCTGTAGGGAGCCACCTATGTGGTTCAAGCAAGGAGAGGAGACACTCCCACCTGCAATAAATGTGTGCTAGATCCCCATGGTTAAGACTTGGTGTTAGGATTTTCTTCCCAACGAAAGAGTATCTGAGAAAACAATATTGTTACTGGCTTTGAAAGCTATTCGTGACCTATGAGGTTGAGGAATGGCAGTGTTCATTATTGTTGTTTGTTCTTAAAGGAGAAACATATCTAAGTGAGTGGGTTGTTTTGTTTTTGTTTGACTTCCTCATTCTTGAGAAGTCAGGCAGGTCAGTGCGGCAGACCGGGAATGTGTGTGGTCCACCTTGGCCTGGCCAATGCATCCAGCCGACCCAGACTTTGCCGGTACCTGCTGGTCTTCTGCCTCACTAAGCTCAGGATCAAGCCCACGTGCACAACTTGATTATCATCATCCACTTCCGCATCATAATTAACAATTTCCTCTGCCACCTATGTCAACGAGCCACCTGGCATGGTCAACCTCAAATAATTTTGTAACAAGCCTGTGAGGTGGGTACTATTATGATTTCCATTTTACAGTTGAAGAAATTGAGGTGTGGAAAGTTTAAACAATTAGGCCAAGGTTAAACAAGTAGGATTTGGCAGAGCAGGAATTTGAACCTTGATCTGTTTGATGCCAGACCTCAAGGCTACACTTTCTACATGGGAGGTGTTTATGATTGGTGTCAAGGCTACCAGAGGTATCTTTTGTACAATGTTTGGGGTGTGGTTGGAAATGGGGATAGCTTTGATAGGCATAAGGTTTAAACTCCTTGGTTCAGAGGCATGTGGAGAACCCCCCCACCACCACCACCACCTACCACTATCCCCCTCACTCACCTCCACCCCCTCTACATAATGGTACCTTAAAAACAGAAAATGTTCTCAAGGAGCTTCAAGTCTCAGCTCATTCAGAATATTGTCAAAACATCAATTTAGTCATCTGATATGCCAAATAGATAAAGACATTTGCATTTTTATCTTTAAACATAGTTTACATAACAGAAGTAAGGGCAATGGCTATTGATTCAAAGCAATTCAGTGTTTATGGGACCTATATTATGCACTGGACACAGAAATGAATGAGGCACAACCATTGCCCTAACAAGGCCTACTGAGCACGGTAAGGACAGGGATTAGAACTCATTAAACTACCACATCCAGATTTAATAGATGCCATAGGAATGGGGTATTCATTGGAGCACAGAAGCCTGAGCAGTCACTTCTATTCAGAACTTAAGGAATGCTTCACAGAGGTGGACATATTAGAATTTAGCCTTGAAGGATGAGAAGAGTTGGATTATAGGGAAGGATATTCTAGAGAGGGGAATAGCTTGAAGAGCAAAAGTGTGAGCAGACACACAAAAAAAGTGTAAGGTATATATGAGACCTGTGAGAAATGTATTTCTGGGATGTAGAGGACAGATGGAGATTTTGCTAGGGAAATAGGCAGGGCTCAGATCATGGAGCGCCTTGCATGCCAAAATAATGAGCTTAGACATGATCTTGTGGGTTATGCTTAACCACTAGAGAGTTTTAGAAGCAATGAGAATAATCATTTGGTGAGTACTTTTGGAAGCACGCATTGATGTCTGGGTGGAGAGTATACTGGAGGGTATAGACTAGAGGTGAGGGTAAGAGAATACTTAGGAGGCTATGTAATAATCCAAGTTATAGATAACAAGGGCCTAAATCCTAGTAATGGCAGAGGAATAGAGAAGAGGGCTGGTAGTGCACAGATGTCTCTGGGGTTGAAGTTTGATGATTAATTGGTCACAGAGGTAAGAGAGTGGGAAGAGAAGACCCTAAGGTCTCCCATGTCTGTGAAAGGGTGGAGGGCTATTGATGTCATGGATCAAGATAGGAAACCAGAGCCCTAACCAGTTTGGCTCAGTGGATAGAGTGTTGGCCTGCAGACTGAGGGGTCCCGGGTTCGATTCTGGTCAACGGCATGTACCTTGGTTGCGGGCACATCCCCAGTAGGAGGTGTGCAGGAGGCAGCTGATCGATGTTTCTCTCTCATCAATGTTTCTAACTCTCTATCCCTCTCCCTTCCTCTCTGTAAAAAAATCAATAAAATATATTTTAAAAAAATAAAGATAGGAAACCCGAAAGAGAAGTAGGGTGGAGAATGGGGAAGATAAAGGGTTCTGTGGGGGATATGCTGCATTTGAAGCATTGCAGGACAGACAGGAAATTGGAAAGCAGTTGGAAGAGAAGACTGAGTCTCTGAAGAGAAAGGTAGGAATGTGAGTCATCAGCATTTCATGGTAGCTGAAGGTTTGGGAGAAAGGAGCTCCCAGTGGATACAGAAATTGCCACAAGAGCAGGGAGGGCAGGACCCGAGGGAAATTTGTATTTATGGCACTATTAGAGAAAGAGGAGCAAGAGATGGAGATTAAAAAGTAACTAAAGAGG
The DNA here is from genome assembly GCF_014108235.1 of Myotis myotis. Classification (NCBI taxonomy): domain Eukaryota; kingdom Metazoa; phylum Chordata; class Mammalia; order Chiroptera; family Vespertilionidae; genus Myotis; species Myotis myotis. The sequence goes on from NW_023416335.1 coordinate 201,857,865, forward strand.
GAGTAGGAGAAACAAGAGAAAGAGGTAGGATGGAAGGCGTAAAGGTGTTCTAAGACTTGTGTCAAACGGCATAGAGAGATTGAGCATCAGTGTTCTGAGTCACCTGGAGATATTGTTAAAATGCTGACTGTGAATCAGTAGGGCCAAGGGTGGGACCCAAGATCTGCATTTCTAACAAACTTCCAGGTGCTGCCCTTGATCCTGGGTCCATGGACCATGCTTTTTGAACTAGCAAAAGAGTAGAATGAAGACAGAGAGGAGCCATAAAATTTGGCAATTAGATCACTGGGGACTTTTGTGGGGTTTCTAACAAAGTGACAGAGGTTAAAGCCAAATAATAGATTTGGGTGCAGAGTGATTGAGACACTGGGGGAAATCAAAGCAAGAATGGAACTAAGCTCATCCAGAGGGTCATCCATGAAGAAGAGATACGAGGCAGTGACTGCAGAGCAAGGCAAAGGCAGGGGAAGATTTTAGGAGAATGGGAAGCATTTGAGCCTGTTTGTTGGATGGTGAGGGAGGCAGTGAAGGGGAGGTGACGATCATTCTAGAGAAAGTGGGAGGTCATGTTATACTAAGTGGTTGATCTTTGTCTTCTTACCTCCTCCAAAGACACCTCTTCTCAGACAAAAGGGAAAGAGGGGAGGCTGGGCAAAGAAACAGGTAGATTTTTGAGAAAGCAAAGTAATGAATTTCATAACTAATGTCCTTTATTTTCTCAAAGAAGTGAGAACTAAAGTTATCTGCTGAGAAAAAGAGCTGAATTGGTTTTGGAGGATATGAGAGAATAGTAATGATTCAGAATGCCCCATGAAGAATGGGAAATGATAAGATGCTGATAAAAACAAACAAAACAAAACAAAAAAACACAAGATAAGATTGGGACAATAAAGATGAAGTACGAGAAAAATGACAATTCCTATTAATCCTATTTATATAATAACCCATTACATATGTAATATTCTATTTAGCATGCAAGAATTAGTTGTAGGACCTCAATGTCCAGGAAATGTTAGCGTTGTTAAACTTCTCTTTTTCTTGGAACAGAATTGCCAAAACCATAGAGTGAATGCTGCACAAGCAATATAACGTGTTTGCCTTTATTTCAGAGAAATCTTCAGTGGCTGCTGCTCCAGGCTCTGGGTGTAGGCCTCCGAGACTCCACAGACAAGAATTTCCCTATACCTCCTCATTTTTTCAAATTTAATTCAGGTACCAGTGACACCAATTTCAGTCCATTCTCCTATTTTATAAGAAGCAAATCCTTTTTCACACGCTTCTCTTTTGCAAAGATCTCTAAGTAACAGGGGCCTATGAGATGAAATTTTATAAGTGATACCATCCTCTTCTCTCTGGGTGAAAAAGCAAGTCACTTTGGAAGGGTTTCTTATGGGGTTTGGGAATATATTATTTGAGGGGCCTCCCTTTGCCCATGTGAGACCCGAAGGCTGTCGCCCTGGCCCCAGAAAAAAGGAGTGTGAGACCCAAAGGCTGATTCCCTGGCCCCAGAAAAAAGGAGAAAAAGAAGTGTTTGTGGCTCTTCTTCTCTGTGGTTTTCTGAAGCTTCGCAGCACTTTTGCTTCTCTTGGCACCAGAGCTCTGGAGAAGGGGTTGATTGAATTGCACAAAGAGCCCAGGAGTCTCCTGGGAAGAAAGGGCCTGAGACTGAGACTTTCAACTCCTTTTCCATGAAATTCAAAATTGGGAATCTGCCAGGCATGGCCCTCATGGAGGAATATTGACAAGGAAAAGTCACCAAGAATCTGCAAAGTCTCAGAATCTCTCAGGAATCTGACCACTTCTCACCTCCACCATGACCACCCTGGTCTGACACCAGTCTGTCTCTTCTGGATTATTGCAGTTGCCTTTTCATTGTTCCCCCTATTCAACCCCTGGACGCCAACACTCCATGTTCAAGACTGCAGCAGAGCGATGCTTTTACAACTTGAAAACTTAAGTCATCTCTGGTCACTCTCGTGCTCACATCTCTCCAATACTTTCCCTCTCGCTTAGAGAAAAGGGCTTCTTATAATCATCCACAAGGTCCTAGGGGAATAGGATCTCATCTGTTGTTTTACTTCATCTCCAGCTACTTGCTAGAGCCTCACTGTCTGCTTGCTCACGCAGGCCACCCACATCACAGACTCCGGGCCTTGGCACTCTCTGTTCCCTCTGCCTGGAATGTTCTTCCCTCCTTCTGCTCAACTTCAGTTTTTATTCAAATGTCATCCTCCTCCTAAAGCCTTAACTTACAACCTATTATACTTGCAACCCCATGTTGTCCTTCATTTCCAATCTACCATCCCTGCTTTTTTCTCCCCGACACTAATCACATTCTAATAACCTATATAACCAGTTACGTGGCTTATTGGCTATGTCCCTCCACTGAATGGAAGCTCGTGGAAGTCTGGATTGTTGTCTGCTTTGCTCACTTTTGTATTCTCAGTGGAAAGTGCCTGGTACATATTAGACACTTGATAAATATTACTTTAATGACTATACCCAGGACCCAAGCCCAATGTAAGAGCCTAAAGCATGCATTACAAGCCCCAGTGCATGTAGAGGCTGGGCAGGCAGTGACCAAGAAAACTGCAAATGGTGGGAAGTAGGATACACAGTGAGTCCCTGCCAGTCAGATGCTTGGCCTCAGCTGATTGTTGCTGGGGAACAGTGTAGGCCAGATCTTCACATTTTTCAGAGAAACCAGAAATATGATCTTTATATGAAATACCAAGATTTTGTTATTGATGACTAGGGGTCTGGTCTAAGAGCTCAAGGAAAATGGCCTAGCCCTATAGGGCATGTGGCTGAGGCCAGAAGTCCCTCCAGATCTGCCCATCCTGCCTAAGTGAGAGAAGGGGATTAGAGATGTCATTCAGGGTCACCCACCCTCTGGGCTTCAGTGTCCTCATCTGTAAATGAAGACCTCAAAAGAGATAGTCTCACCCGGCCAGCATGGCTCAGTAGATGAGTGTCAACCTATGAACCAGGAGGTCATGGTTTGATTCCTGGGTTGCGGGCTAGATCCCCAGTGTTGGGTGTGCAGGAGGCAGTCAATCAATGACTCTCTCTCATCATTGATGTTTCTATCTCTCTCTTCCTCTCCTTTCCACTTTGAAATCAATGAAAAATATATTAATTTTGTTTTTTAAAAAAAGAAGAGATAGCCTCTACAATCCTTTCCTACTCTTGGGGTACTAATAGGGCACCCTCCACTCACCCACATCAGAGGGACAGAGATTTACCCACCATGACCTCCATCCTCAAGGAGCTCATAGTCTGATGGGGAAAACTGGAAACACGTGGTAAGATTAAGCCACAGAACAAGATATATGTTCTCAGTGTAAAGTGGAGGGAGTGGAGCTTGAAAATTAGCTGTCACCTTCGGGTTCAGAGAAGATCACTGTGTGACGGGATGGTCTGGAAGGATTTCTAGCAAGAAGTGGACTTGACTCTATTTTGATGTAAGTAGAGCACCTAGGATCAGGACAGTAGGGTATTAGGCAAATTCCAAACCATTTTCATTCATTTAACAAATGCATGCTGAGCCCCTGCTTAGTCTCCCCTTCTTAGAAAAGTGAACAAGTCCACCATTGTCCCTCTGTCTTCTGGACAAATAACCAGTTCCTTTTCAAAGGAATCCCAATTTCAGTCCTGTTGTTTTTCATATTAGCTTCAGTAACTTAGCTTCACTTTCTTCACAAAGGCTTCCAATGTGCCCCCTTAGCCCTCATGCTTACTCCTAGTGTGATATTAATGTCATATCTGTCTATTTGTTGGTCCCTCCAGCTAAATGAGCATCTCTCAGAAGGCAGAGATAATTTATTACTCATGTCTTTATCCCCATCCTCTAGCAATATGCTTGGGAGTCAACACATTTGTGATGGGGAGAAAGACAAAGAAAATACTCACTTTCTACCTCACCCTACAACCTCTCTTTCATCAAGAAAATTCTAACTTAGGTCATTCATCATCTTCCCCCTTATTTAATTTTTTATAAATGTATCTTATTAACTTTTTACAGAGAGGAAGGGAGAGGGATAGAGATTTAGAAACATCGATGAGAGAGAAACATTGATCAGCTGTCTCCTGCACACCCCCTACTGGGAATGTGCCAGCAACTAAGGTACATGCTCTTGACCAGAATTGAATCTTGGACCTTTCAGCTCATAGGCAGTTGCTCTATCCACTGAGCCAAACCAGCTAGGGCTATTTTATAAGAGTTATTTTTAGCCTTTAAGTTACTGGACATTATTACACAGGTCAGGATAACAAGTGGGGTACAAATATAAGAAACAGGAGCAAATAAATGTTTACACTAGAGAAAGAGCTATTGGTAAGACCAAGAAAGGCCCCAAAGATGGGAAGGAGGAGGAAAGAGCCAAGAGTCATCACATGGCTTGGCTTTTAGCAGAGATTTTGACAGAAAAGTCAGAACAAGTATTGAAGAGAAAAAGGGCCTGGGGCCAGCTGTGAAGTTTAGGAGACATTGAAAGTGATGGAAGTGGTAAAAGAGGATTTTAAGAAATGTTGCTGAGATCTAGGAATTGGATCTCCTGTAATATTATTCAAGAGATTGAAACCAAGGGTCCTTATGACTGATTAAATTTAACTTTAAATCCTGGCTCTAGAAATTATTCTCTCTCTCTCTCTCTCTCTCTCTCTCTCTCTCTCTCTCTCTCTTTCTCCCTATTCTCTCTCTCTCTCTCTCTCTCTCTCTCTCTCTCTCTCTCTCTCTCTCTCTCTCTCTCTTTCTCCCTCAGAGACCAGATAATCAGCAATCCCCAAGGCAGCAGAAGAAAATAGCTCACATAGTCAGGAGCTCTGTCAGGCTATAGATAACATCTTGACCTAAGTTAAGTTTCAGCTCCTGAGCCCTCAGGTGGAACAGATCCCCTGGCTACTTTCCCATGAAACCAGACAGAGGGGCCACAGAACAGACCTCAGAACTGTCCTTAAGATCTGAAGAAATGATGTATTACTCTTACCTCATCTCCAACCAATCAGCTTCCAGCAAGACTCTGAATTCCTTAACCCACAATGTCTTGTGATTTCTGCCCTATATACTAATAGTCTGTAACCTACACACCATGGGGGAGTTGGAGCTTTTGAGCACTAGTATCCTGGGTGGCACCATTCATCAGTGAAATAGCCAACATTTCTCCACTGCAATTCTTGGTGTCTAGTGTGTGGCTCTGCTAGTTCCAGGTGGACAAAATCTTTCTGTTCAATAACAAGATACCCAAGGAGATTGAAATAGCATTTAAGAAACGTTGTTTGTTAAACTATTCTTTATCCATTGTGATACCATGTAAAAACTAGGCAATGGATGCTTCCAGCTTATCTCTGGGTAACAAACATATGTTCAAAGAATTAGTTCATGAATGAGAAATTTCCAGGTTGTCTAGTGTACAGCAAGGTTTAGTTTATGTGAACCACTGAAACTTATTCCAAGCTGTTAGGTCATGTTGAAGAAGTTAGGCTCTGGAACCAGTTTCCTGGGTTCATGTGCTTACTAGCTGGATAACTCATGTAAGTTGCTTTACTTTATTGAGGCTCCATGTCATCATTTATTAAGGGAATAAGAGTATCTATTAGTTAGGATTAACATGTAGACTATGAGTTAATCCATGCAAAGCTCTTAGGACAGGCCCTGATATATAGTAAGCATTTCATTAATATTATTTTTTATTATTTGTGTGTGGTTGTGTAACTGGACAATCAATGGGTCCACACTGCCTGTCACTATTTGAGCCAATTAAGCAGAGACAGGGTTGAATCCTATATGAGTGTTTATTCTAATACTGCTAGCAGTATGGGAGAGCAGCAGGTAATCCACAAAAATCTGTTCTGTACTCCATCATATTACTTATCCTATATAATAAAAGGCTAATATGCAAATCAACTGAACCGTGGAACGACTGGTCGCTATGATGCGCACTGACCACAAGGGGGCAGGCGATCAATGCAGGAGCTGCCCCCTGATGGTCAGTGCACTCCCACAGAGGAAGTGCTACTCAGTCAGAAGCCGGGCTGGTGAGTGCAGCATCTTCCCCCTCCACAGCAGCACTAAGGACCCCTCAGGGGAAGCTGGCAGGTGGATATCCCCCAAGGGGTCCCAGACTGGGAGAGAGCACAGGTTGGGCTGAGGGACCCCCTCAGTGCACGAATGTCATGCACCAGGCCTCTAGTATTGGACAGAAGGACAAAGATTACATAGGAAGTTGACAAAAGGGTATGCCAAATGGGCAGTTTATAGGTAATGCAGGCTGGAGATCTGCAAAGGCCTGCGGGTATGCAAAGGCTGGGGGTCTTCAAAGGACTGGCAATATGCAAAGGACTAGTGATATGCAAAGGTCTGGAGGCTCTGGTTTCTGCAATAAGGTTGCTAATCTTTCCATGATAATAGGCAGCTCCTAGTTGGAGAGGATGGGCCTCATGTCCAGGTGAGCTCCCAGGTCCCACATTCAATTCCCAGCCCGGTTAGAATGTGCCTTCGTTAATCAGAACAAAAACAATCACAATTAATAGAGCATGATTAATATTTCTTACAATTATAGCTGGTCCCCAATATTCTATTTCTGCCCCTCTCACTAGGAAGTAGAATATGCGTCCTTGAGTCCTCCTCTACTATCTCTGGTTGTGAAGATGGGCAGATCACTTACCATCTCTGAGTCTTACTTTTCTCAACCACCAAATGCAAATAGTAAAATTCCCCCTACATAGTCTTGTTGGTCAGAATAAAAGAATATAACATCTGGGAAGGTTCTTTGAAGGGTAAGTATACCAATTTAGTTATTGTTCCTATTATCACATTTAAGAATCCACCCAAGAGAGGGTGCCTATGGAAGAGCCACGGGCCATTGACCTTCCAGCTTGTGTTCAGCCTCATTAACATTCACCCAGAGAGATGCTGAGAGTGAGGGCATGAAAGGGACGGAGGATGTGGGGGATGTGGGTGGGAGAGGAACAGTTGATGATGAAAACAGAAAAATCTAATCTTTTGCTAATACCAAAGGCCCCGGCTTAAGAACACACAAGCAAACAGTGAAGCCTGGTGACCTGGGACCAGCTGGGGGACCTCCTGAAAAGCAGTTAACAATACTGCTTTCAGCTCTGTGACTCCCCTGGCAGCTTGGGCCTGGGGCTGCTAGAAAAAGAAGCTGGGGTCCTGCCTGGAGACCCAGCCTCCCAGTCAAATGTCATCCCATCAATACCAAGTGAGCAGAAAAGAGCCTAATGCTTAAGGCCTTTGTTTCTTTGTTTTTAATTAGTTAGTCTTTTGTTCACCCAGCAGAGTCCTAAAGAAACCTCTTCTGCAATCTTTTCAAAATCCAACTCCCCCACATGTACCCACATTAGTAAAAACAGAATCAAATCTGTGGTTTTGGCTCATTGCCTTGGCCACATGGTCAAATAGGACTTTGAAGGGCTCCTCTTTTCTTTTTTTTTAAACAAGTGTTTATTGAGTGACTGCTATTCACTCAACAAACATGTAATGAGTGCCTACTACACTACTGGCCCTGTGCTTGGTGTTAGGGACACAAAGATGAATAAAATCCTAACTCGGGACTCAACAAGCTCAGTAAGGGAGGTCAGGACATCGACACCAGTTAACACAGTGCCTGGTAGAAAATGCTGGTTGTCATGAGAGGCAAGCAGATGGAATGCTCCATGAGCTCAAGGAAGAAAAGGACATTCTCTTAGGCAGGAGCTGGGAAGACTGCGTTTCATGGTGACATCTGAGTGCTAAAGGATTCAGACGTGCATTCCTCCACATGTTTACCACGTTAAAATAATAGCAAACGTGTGGAACATCCATTGGGCGTGTCAGGCACGGTTCCCAGCACTTTCCTCCTGTAACTCACACAGTGATCGTTAATGTAGGCCCTCTGATTTTCTCCTGGCTTCAGGGCCTGTGCTCTTGACCTTGATGCTCTGCAGAGTCTGTATACCAGATCAATCATCCCTGAAACCTGCCTGCCTCTCCCACCTGGGCCCTCCATAGCCGGGGACTTCTCTTCGTGTCCGCAGCACCCATCACAATTCCTGACACAAGGTGAGCCTTTGAAAGAGCTTCCTTGAACTGTTGAACTGAATCCTCTGCAGCCAGATGCTTAGGTCCCAGCAGGCCTTGTGGTAGGAATTGGCAGGTTGGAACAGCAGGGGGGTCAGAGCAGGGGTTGGGCTGAGGTGGGGTGGGGTGGGGAGAAGGGAAGACACAATGGGCTTGTTTCACAAAGCCATGCTTGTGGCTTTTCCAAGGCCAGGAATGAAGGCAGCGCTGGAATTTGGAAAGTAGAAGCCCCGGTCCTTCATGACCCCGTGCACATGCTGCTTCTGCGCCAGGCACAGACCTGCCCTCGGGTGCACTTTTGTGGCTCTGAGGGCAGGCTTTGGGCTTTTGATAATAATTGCATAGGTTTGCTTAGTAAACACAGGGCAACCATAGCATAATTACATGTTCTTACAGAGATGGGGCTCAGTAATTACTTTCAGTGGCCCCAAAGTATTATTTAACACATATTCTGGTTTATAAGGCAGAAATAATGATGAATTTGCTTGGTAATTACACAGCACTTACCCACTACAGATCCTGCCAGTAGCTGATACTTAGCCCATCATTAAGGAGCTAGCATTTGCTTTGGTAAATAATAAGTTCTTCTTATTATTGGTCTCTAGGTACATACAACATTATTAAAACATCATTAGTGACATTTCTCCAAAGGGTAAATACACAGGTCTATGTGAGAATCCAACTTTCCTTGGGTTAAACGCTTTATTTTTATCTTTTGTGACAGAAGCAATAAAACGGAATCAATTCTAACCTGAGTGCCTGCTCACTTCAAACGCCTCCTTCATAAAATGAAGCCAGATCTTCCCTGGCTTAGGGAACGGAAGGGAGTCACCACTGTTTTCAATATGAAGGGCGTTCTTCAATGTACCCAAATGATTGTGCCCAGTTTAGGAGGAGCCCCAGGTCTGGCGCCACCACCCCTGTGGTGGGCTGGGTCAGCACATTCAGTGCCAGGGCCAACCACAGCCTTTGGATGGGTCTTATTGGCGGCATCCTCAAGGCTCCTCCTGGGATGGGACCTGAGAGGCTCATGGACAGCCTGGGATTCTGGGAGATGGGGCACCCAGTTTCTCAGGCCATGTGGAGTAGACATGGGGAAGGAACATATACACATCAGATATCAAAGAAGGGAGATGCAAGCCGGGATCCAGCCTCTTTGTCCTTGAAAGGGGCTCCTGGGAAAGCTGCCTGACATATTTCATGTGGAAGGCAGTAATTTTGGGGGCCATGGCACAGCTCTAACTGCCCTTGGCTCAGCCACTTGCATCAGAAGAAAGCAACCCTTTGTAATCAATAAGGGGCTTAAAGAGGGTGGTCAACCATTACGGCTGGTGGGCAGGAGAGGGAGTGGGCCCTCTGGAACAAACAGAGCCCTCATTACCATTCCATTCCAACCCATCCCATTTCTGGAGGGAACGATGCAACATCAAATACGAATTCAGTTCCAGATCCCAACTGCCAAGGCAAGTGGCCAGTTCCAGAGGCCTGTTTCTTCTGTAATGAACTCCAGGATCCTGACTTTGGCTTTGGAAGTGACTGTAGTTACATTGAAAGCAGGGAATAACTGGGAAAAGCTTAGGGTTAAAGCCAAAAGACCCAGGTTCAAATCCCAGCCCTACTCCTCACTGGCTGAGCCATCTTTGGCAGTCACCTATCTGAGCTTCATTTCTTTGTCTATAAAACAATCTGTGAAGACTATAAATACCCTTAGGCCAGAAATCACATCTATTTTATTGTCCACTGAATCCCCTTCACCCAGCCCAATGCCTGACACTTTCCGAATCTATAATCAACACATTTAATGGAATAAGACTGGGGGAATGCATCACACACTTAACTGATATGAATCTACCCATTTGCACTTAGTGACAAGAGAGGAATGAAAACAACAATTTAAATAGTCCAGATTCTTCTTGATAATCCACTCAATGCACATGTGCCCCAGAATGATCCCAAAACCAGAAATGTGGAATTGCTCTTCTTCCCCTTCCTGGTTGTGAAGATCTTGCTGCCTTAAATGGCTGTACTTTAAAATGGCACTTTGGAATATGTACTCTCACTAAATATGTTACTATATCCACCTCACATACTTCACAAGTATTACCAATTCTTGTTGTAATCACAAAGCATTTTAAACTACTTTATGGATTACTTATAGGCATGTCCAGGGAAATTTTGACTATACCTAGCTTAAATTTAGCCTTTAGAGAGAAGCTTACCCTTTCCTTTTGTTTGGTTTGGTGTTTTTTGGTTTTTTGTTTGTTTGTTTTCTACATATATTTATTGATTTCAGAGAGGAAGAGAGAGATAGAAACATCAATGATGAGAGGGAATTATTGATCGGCTGCCTTCTGCATACCCCACACTGGGGATTGAGCTTACACCTGAGCATGTGCCCTGACTGGGGATCAAACTGTAACCTCCTGGTTCATAAGTTGATGCTCAACCTCTGAGCCACACGGGGTGGGCTACCCTTTCCTTTTGGATTACCTTTCAGGGTCATTGTGGGTCAGGTGGCAATGTAAGTGCCGCAGACTAGAAGCGCTAGACAGAAATAGCTCTTATCCTGCTCAGTGCTCTCTTGGTGTGGCTACTTAGCTTGCTCAAGGTCACGAGACTTGATTACAACCCAGGCCTCTTGACTCTCAGGCTTGAGCACTGGTATCTACATCACAATTTAACCCAATCAAAACCTGTTCAGTGAGTATTAGGTGCTCAGGAATGTTAGCCACACAGGGTAGGATAAGAGAAATATAAGGGATAGAACCCTGACCACTAATTGGTCAATGATTCACACAGACTCAACAAGTGCTCAGCTGGCCCCAAAGTATGGCACATCTGGGCATCCTACCTGAACTTGGAGGCAGCTCCTGGGGACCATGCGGTGGAGGAGCACTCACACACACAAGTACAACTGGCCCCCAGTCTTTGCCAGTAAAACCCATTTGCACCCTGTTTCACAGTGACTGTTAACTGTTGTGACTATTTTCCCCTGATTCAAAGCTGCCTGTTTTCACGTTATGTCACTGGATTTCAAATGAGGAAATACAACATTATTTCTACCCCCATATCCTACCCACATCCCACCCTATATTTCCAGGAAGGTCCTTCAGTCCCAGTGGAAGAAACTTGGGAGGTATGCACAACCCCATGTTCAACTGTAAAGTGTTACAGTGATGAGAGAAGGGGATGTGGACCAGAATGAATTTGAGCTTGAGAATCAGGCTATGTACCATGTCTGTTGATTTGCCATGTCCTATATCCATTCAACCCTCTTCTCATGATAGCATCCTGATTTCCTTTGGGGAAAGGTCCTATGCCCGAAAGCAGTGGTTCTCAACCTTCTGGCCCTTTAAATACAGTTCCGCATGTTGTGACGCAACCATAAAATTCTTTTTGTTGCTACTTCATAACTGTAATGTTGCTACTGTTATGAATCCTCATGTAAATATCTGATATGCAGGATGGTCTTAGTCGACCCCTGTGAAAGGGTCATTCGACCACCAAAGGGGTCGCGACCCACAGGTTGAGAACCACTGCCCTAAAGGCTTAAGGGTAAGCAAGGGACATAGGCCTGGACAAATATGGGAATCTCCTCTGCTGATTATAGTGATTAGTTCATAGGTGAACATGTGCATGGCCCAAGATGGTCCATTCAGGCCTATCCCAGGGTTATTGGGATCTCTACCTACAGACTAGCTAACCTGGTACGATATAAGCCTGGAGCTGCCAGGGCAGCCCATCCAGTGCTTGCCTGAAGTTGGAGCCAGTGTAGAAGGAAACCATCTAGACGTGGAGAAACGGTCTAAGACCAGGTCCTAGAAAAATCATTTGGATCCCTGGATCCAGCTATACCTGATTTTGAAAACAAATGGTCCTGGATTTTAAGTTACATTATTTAATAAGAATAGTTTTTGTTTAAAGCAAGTTGGATTGGGCTTTCCTTAATTGCCCAATTGGAAAGAGACCTAATAAATTAGATAGACATTTAAAAAAAAGGATGGTAGTACAGGCATGGATGGTATAGGGATATAGGCTTTGGGATATCTCAGTCATATTCATCAAGAACCATATAAGAAATACCAAATGAGCCCAACCACAGTGGCTCAGTGGTTGAGCATCAATCTATGAACTAGGAGGATACAGTTTGATTCCTGGTCATAGTACATGCCAGGTTGCAGGCTCGGTCCCCAGTCGGGGGCGTGCGGGAGGCAGCCAATCCATGATTCTCTCTCATCATTGATGTTTCTATTTCTCCCTTTCTCTTCCTCTCTGAAATCAATAAAAATATATATATTTAAAAAGACATGCCAAGTGGTAGGAAGAGGCATTTGCCCTTCTGAGAACCAAAATCCAGAGCTGAAAGTAGGCAAATATAAGGGCCCAAAGGCATTTCATGAACTGGCTGGTCCAGTTACTGATCTCCTCACTCAGGGAAATCCCTACCATGCCAGATGCTACACATCTGTGGTTAGTATTGTTCCTTTAAGGAATAACACAGATTTTTCCCTGGGCACGCCACACATTTTCATTACTTGTGGTCAGGAGGGAGACCAGGCTCCTTCAGATGAGTTGCAGCTGACAGACTGCTCTGGGGCATGGCTTTCAGGGAAGCTGATTCATCTTCTCTGTCGGCTGATGGTGGGGGATGCACACCTGTGTCCTAGGAGGATTTCAGAGAGAGGAGAGACAAAAGACCACGCTGGGCTCCAGCTGCCTCTGTAGACACTCCTACCGTGGAGGGGACGCAAGTGCAGCCATGCCTGGTGGGCAGTCAGCAGTGGGGGTGTTTATGTTCAGCTCCAGAGAACCTCCACTGGAGGCTCTTCCTCTGAGCCCTGTCCAGACCCACGGCTTGGATAGGGGAGACTGACTGACATCTGGGCTTGATTTTGATCCCCCACTTGTCCAACACTCAGCCATCCACATGCTACATTCTCCAACTATTGCAGAATGCAAGCTGCTCCAAGTTGCCTTGAGGGTGGAGCCTCCAACAGGGTGGAGGTGTAGTCACATCATGTTCACCTTTAACTTATAAGAACTCTGCTACAGGTATACCTCGGAGATATTGCAGGTTCACATCCAGACCACCTCAATAAAGTGAATCATAAACTTTTTGCTGGTGGAGGGCCTTGCCTTCAATTTGTAAAAAAAAAAAAAAAAAAAAAAAAGACACAACATCTGTGAGGCACAATAAAGTGAAGCTCAATAAAATGAGGTCTGCCTACATATGTGCTTGGTGAGAAAGAGAAAAAAAGAGACTTAAAGAGAACCATATAATGGGTGTGAGTGACTTGGCCTTCTATCCCACTCACAGGGAAGATGCTCTGTAGTGACTAGGAGAAGATATATGTAATCTGTGGTCCCTCAGTACGTCTCAGTTCCCGAGGACCTCTCAGGCCATAAACATCTTGCTTTGCTGAGTGTATCTGTCAAAAATAAATAGAGCTTTCTGCTGCAACAAACAATACCAAATCTGAGAGCATAACACAGTAGAGATAGATTGTCTGCCCCTCATCACAAGGTAAAGCACATCTGGAGATGCTCCTGAGTGACTGTCCTCACGGTAGTGATGCAGGAACTCAGCGCCTGCCATCTGAGACACTGAAATGCGAAGCCCCCTGGAAGGGGAGAAAAAGCTGATGAGCATTGGATTCCCCAAGGTCAGACTCTGAGATGGAGATCAGAGTGTGGGGCATTTATTAGGGAGTGTTCTGGGATGGACACAAGTGGAAGCAAGGCAAGGATGCAAGATTGGGCAGAGGGAGAAGGTGAGCTGCAATACATCCCCCCTCCCCCCAAGGTCTCTGTCAGCCCAATGGAGATTTCTGGAGCTGGGTGGTCTCTCAGAGGTGTCCTGGGTTAGGACAGGTGGTCATGCTGTCGAACCTGTATTTACTGGTCATTAGATGCAGACGAGGCCCATCTTCCAGCAGCACTCCAGGCAGGTAAGGAATTAAGATTTTCATTGCTAAAGGGGGAAGTGGGTGGCACATCACAGCACCCCCACAAGAAGACTACAGCAGGGGTCGGCAAACTTTTGGTGAATGTTTTGGGATTTGCAGACCTTGCAGTCTCTATCAGGACTACTCATCTCTGCTGTTGCAGGGTGAAAGCAGCCAGAGTCAACGTGCAAACAAATGAGTGTGGCATGTTCCAATAAAACTTTATTGACAAAAGCAGGCGGTGGGCCAGATTGGTTCACAAACCATATTTCACTGAATCCTTGACTAAGTATTTCAGAGCCAACCCCAGAACTGATCATAGACCACTCTTGTCCATATTCCATTGGCCAAGATGCATTCACACAGCCCCACTTTAACTGCAAACGGCTAGAAATGGAGTCTTTCTCTGAGTCCCAGAAGAAAATAAATGGAATTTGTGAGCATCCAGTGAAACTGCTACATTGTGATTCTTGTGTTGAAAGCCATATTTTAAAACATGATACAGCCCTGAAATATACTACACATTTCTACATGTCTACTACGGGATTTAGTCAATACATTGATTCCTACATCTCCCTGGGCTTTGATTATACCTTCAACCAGATCATCAGATGGTCCCCAATGGAGTCTCCCTTCCTCTTGTCCCCTACTTTTCATGCCTGTCCTTAAACCTACAGTCCTCTCTCTTCCCTGTACATTATCTCCTCTCTGCTTTTTTCTAGACATGCCAACGCACCTTAAGGAATGATGGGGGGCAGGAAGGGAGCATCTCATAAAGTGGTAGAATTGAAGCATATGAAGGAAGGAAAAATCTTGAAGACACCACCAGGCTAATAAGACTCAGGGGACAGACAGAAAAGAAATGTGATTGGTAGAACCAACAAAACTCAGTGATGTGGGACTCCCATCCATTTCCTGATGGACCACCCACAGCCAGTTTTGTAATTTACAAGACTCGGTGTGAAATAAACACGTGGGACTCCTGCTCAACATGCAGGAGGAGAAGGGCCACTAAAGCTATTAAAGTGTGAAGTTTTTCCTTTCTTCCACAGTCTCTCTTGCAACTTTTGTGGTACCTTTAATTTGCTATTTAATGCCATTCTAAGTAAAGGAAAATTAAAAATTTGAATTATTGGCATGAATTTTACCATTCATCTCTACATTGTGCAATGTCCATTTTTTGTTTGTTTGTTTTTATGTTTTTATTGATTTCAGAGAAGAAGGGAGAGGGAAATAGAAACACCAATGATGAGAGAGAATCATTGATTGGCTGTCTTCGGCACGCCCCACAATGGGCATCAAGCCCTGTGCCCTGATAGGGAATTGAATAGTGACCTCTTGGTTCATAGGTCAATGATCAACCATTGAACCATGCTGGCTGGGCTGTCCATTTTAAATGCAAATACAAGAAGATTTAACTTATATACAGAATCACCAAAAACACACAATTCTTGTTTCATAGGTCTTATGTGCATATGTATTCTTCCTTTCTTTCTTTTTTTTGCCAGAACAGTAGAAACACTGCACAAAACTAATTTAAATGTTTTCATTTCTTATACACACACATTCTACCAAGAATGATAAGTAAGGAAGAAATGAAAGGAAAGAAATGATGGGCTGCCCCGTGTTTCTCTTCATTTCTATACCTTCCTTTTAAGCCTGTCCACGTTTATTTCTCTCTACTACTCCTAGTGTAAGCCACCATCAACTATAGTAGACTCTTAATTGGTCTTCTTGCTTCCATTTTTGCCCCTTACAACCCGGTCTCCACATAGTTTTCAAAAGTGTTCAGCCTAAACTGTAAAGACTCCATTCAACCCTTGCTACTGCAATCGCTTCATTAACTGGCTCCTTCTGACTCCAGATTCGAGCTCAAATGTTACTTCCTCAGAGAGGAAAATGGGCCTGCCGCATGCCCACCCCATTTTTCTCGCACAGAGAGCCTGCTTATTCCTTCATCACAACTTGAAACTATGTATTTGTGGGTGTTTCTTGAGCTAAGATATAAATTCAGAGAAGACAGCGATGATCTGTTTCATTTGCCACACGATACACCCAGCAATTGGCACAGTTCTTGGTCCTTGGTGGGCACTTGATTGTTTTTTAAGGAATAAATGGATTCTTGAGATCAAGGAGAAGGAAGAGTGTAACTCCTTTTAGATGACAGGGAGCTAATGGCGGCACACAGAAGGAGGAGCAGTTCTAAGGGGGAAATGATTGATTTGAAAAGAGAATGAGCGGATATAGGTGAAATTGCTTCGTAAGCTATAGACAATATAAATGTGCAATCGCTCATGTATGCTGAGGTGACCATACTATCAAAACCAGTGCATTTTAAGAGTAAATGGGGCACTAGAATTAATTATGTTTGGAGAATAGACATAAACCAGGACTGGCCAGTCAACAGGACATATGGTCACCCTAGGAATAGATTATAAAGACATAAAGACACAGGGCTATGTCACAGGGCCCCAGAGCAAGAGTGTAAGGGGACCTCACATCATTCTGGAACTGATAATAAGAAAGTTCTCTTTCTCTCTCCCTCTCCCCCTCACTGCCACCACCTTCCCTTCTGTCATTTTCCAGTTTCAAATTCTCAGGGAGAGTTTCTAATTGGCCCAGCTTTTGGTCAAGTGTCAACTCTCTAGTTCACTATACTAGGACCCCTGCCTCACAAACATGGCTTCTAGATAGTATATGAAGCTGAGCAGACTCTCTAAAATAAATCAACCGCAAAATATATAAATAGCATTAAGGTATTCTGACTCTGCTGACAAGGCATGATGATGCATCAAATAAGGGGGAGAGTCTAATGTTTTTCAAGAGCTCCAAGCAGGGAAAGGTAGTCAGGGAAGACTTCCTGGAAGGGGTGATCCTTGAGAGACCGGAAGACTGCATGGAGGCAGAGAAACTGGAAAATGTTTCAAGAGAAGAAAAGAGTAAGAACAAAGGCCAAAAAGCAGGATAAATGAAGTTAAATTGGTCACTCCCATTTTTTTTTATATTCCCCTACTTGGCTTCATGGTTCCTTATTGGGAAGTCCTTTTTTTTTTTTTTTGTAATAACTTTTTGAGGATATGAAACCTTACTCCCATCATCCTCCTTCTCCATGCGGGTGGGCAGCAGTGAGCACCTGGCCATAACTGGCATCAACTATAACAGCGGTTCTCAACCTGTGAGTCGCGACTCCTTTGGCAGTCCAACGACTCTTTCACAGGGCTCGCCTAAGACCATCCCGCATATCAGATATTTACATTATGATTCGTAACAGTAGCAACATTACAGTTATGAAGTAGAAACGAAAATAATTTTATAGTTGGGTCACAACATGAGGAACTGTATTTAAAGGGCCAGAAGGTTGAGAACCACTAATCTACAGGGTCCTGGCTGTGGGACTGACTACTAAGTGAAGCCATTTTATGAGAGGCTGTGAGTCTGTTTACAAAGATTTCTACAAGAGTTTTTTCAATTATGTATTAGTGGGTCAACCAGAAATTTTTTCATTGACATAAAATACAGCAGAATAGCACATATCAGAATCCACTGTAGGGTGTAAAGGTAAAGAGTGCTTTGTGAAACCTTTATTTCAGTCCTCTTTACCCGATGTGTGGGCGATGGTCAAGATATGTGAGGACATTGCCTGAGTCAGACTTTTACTCCTGGGGACATAGCGCTATGGAAGAGAGAGAGCTGGAGGACAGTGGTGTTAACTGGATGCTTTCCTAAGATCAGAAATGTGGGCGGAAGAGAATCCTCTAGCTTTTGGTTTTTGTGTTTTAAAGAGGTGCCAGAAATGTGTGTCATGCTAAATGACAAAGTACTTCTCTTCCTTTCCTCTCCTTCACACCTCTCCTCCTCCCATCCATGAATAGGTCCATCAGTATGGAGAGAACAAAACAGAAATAGCACAAGCTGATGCGGACAGTGGCCAGGAATCTGCTGCTCGTCACCCTCACCGTGGGCTGCTCTGATGGGCTGTTCTTGGAAATGCCTTAACAGTGACCGATCATGACCCTTGAACTACCTCTCTAAGACACAAAATGACCAGCCCTCCCTCCCACCAATGTATCCTCACCGGGTTGCTCTGGCTGTAGCCAGCCCCTAATCTGCAAGCTAAGCAGACCCCCAGGTCCCAGCTACTGGGTCAAGATTCTAAGAGCCAACGGATCCTCCCCACCCATGGAAAACTGCAGATTTGGGTCAGTGCAGAGGCCACTGAACAAATGCCCAGTTGGCCCAGGCATCGTGCCTTGATCGTCTCACTGTGGGAGGTCAGTTTCTTTTTTCCTTAAGAATCCAACACTGAGTTTCTAAGTCCCTGTTTCCTCATTACATAGCCCAGCTGTTTCCTGCAGCCGCCTGCTGGGATGGGAGCACTGGGCTGGGAGCCCTGGCTCTAAGGCCTGTGTCCAGCTCTCCTGGCCCTCATGCAGTTGCAACCCTCTCTCCTCTTGGGGCCCTGCTCCTTCCCCTGCCAAACGGGAGCACCCTTCCTTATCCTCCTACGGGGCTGTGGAGAGGACAGGTGTATGACCGCCTCTTCCCCTTCCGCAAGCGCAAGGTGGGGGTCCTATCATGAACCTCTCTGAGGGGTGAGGCTGAGGGAGCGGCCGGGTTGATGCTCAGACAAAATGCTGACCCAGGGATACCTTCGTTGTACTTGGCCCTTGGTCCACCCACAACTTTCCCAGCAATCCTGCTGCTGCCGCACCTTAAAACCACCCAGCGAGACCGGGGGAGACTGCTTCTCTCAGTAAAGCCCTGGGGTCCTCCCTCTGAAACTAGAGCTTGGGGAGAGCAGTGAGTGAGCGCTGACTCAGTGTTTAGTCTGTGGCCTTGTGTGTGCACACCACGACTCAGGGGGGTCTAGCAAAGCTCCCAGCCCCGCCTCGAGGGAGTCTGCCTGGGAATGAAGCACATCAGGGAGCAGCTGAGCCCAGGGTGCTGAGGCCCAGGTGGGATGCTGGACCACAGTGGGTGAGGCCGCAAAGACGGGAAAGGTTGCCCTGAGCATGCACATCGGGTCAGGCCTGGACTGGGCTGGGCTGGGGTCAACCAGGGGGGCCATCCAGGAGGAGGCTTCCGGGCCAACGTGAGGCAGTTTGGCAATCAGAGAGCTTCTCCCCCACGGATCCCTGGCAGGGGATGCAAACAGAGCGTGGTCTCCTCGGGCCCCGAGCGTGACTAAAGCTCGGAGGAAGGACCGCTGGCCCACCTCACGCTTCTGCTCAGACCCCCCAGCTCGAGCCCTGGGAGCAGCCAGGGGCGATACCCCCACATCTCAGCCACTGCCGGAGCGGAAACCATAACAGGAGAAACATCTGCTTCTCTTCAGGGGAGTCAAGTGGCCTCGGTGTGTGCTCCTCCGTTTCCTCCTCGTGCCTCCCGTCTTCAGTCTCTCTCGCTTCCCAACTTTTATAAACATAACGTGTGATGCCAGGCTCGCAGAGCAAATCCCAGAGATATCTGGGCCGGTTCGATATGCGGTTCACTTGTCACCACGAAGGCCTGCCTGCCAGCGGGGAGACCCGTCCCCGAAGAGCCGAGGGAAGGAACAGGAAGTCGGAGGTGTGAAAGGAATCCAGGGAATGAGGGTCGAGCTAGAGACTCACACCTCCGAGATGTCACCACCTTCTCGGCCCATGCGCTGACGAGAGCTGGGGAAGCTTGATTTGTCCCTTCCTTACAGGAAAGCCTCCTCAGCCCCAGGCCGTGCCTTCCACCTGCACCTTAGTTCATCCCAAGCTCACCGCCAGGACTCAGCAAGTCATAAATAACGGTAGAATGAAGAATATCTGGTGGAGGTTAAATCGTTCCATAAATCTTCCTAGCTAGACATCTTCCCCTTTAACTGAAGGGACCAGTCACAGCCACAGGAGCTGCTCCCTGCGGGCTGCTCCAGCCGTGTGTCTTGACCACTATTCAGATCCGATCTGAGCACCCATCGTTCTTTTCTTCTAACGTTGCTGCAAAGTCTAGCTACTCTCGCAAGTTTTGCCTTTTCTCTCCTAGCCTCTCATTTCCCAGAGATGCCCGCGCTGATGACTGGAATCTGCAGAGGAGTGTCCTGTTGATTCGGAGCTTAAGATGTGAAAGGGAAAGTGGTGACGAACAAAGAGGTCTGTCTAGTACTGCTCTAGAAAGCTTTGGGGGGGAGGGCACAGAATATGTCCAGAAATAAAATTGTCTTTGGTGTCACAGCAAGAAAGAAGATGCTCAATCCTCTCCCTTCATAACACAAAATGTGATCCCTGCCTAACATTATAGTATTTGTTCTATGTACCTTCTGGCTCCTCCACTAGAAAATAAACTCTGCGAGGCACAAACCTTGACTTTTAGGGTTGGCTGCTCACCACTATGTCCCAGGACAGTGCCCAGGACAGTGCCTGGCACGTAGTGGGTTGTTTATTCAATGGATGGATGGTTGAATGAATCTCTCTGGTCAGCATGGATCATGAATGACAAGTGAAACGTCAAGCCAGACAAACGCATTGGGCACAGACATGCACACACACACACACCCAGGGGACAATGGGGGTTTGTGAGTGAATATGATGATAATATCAATGCTGAGAATAATCCCTAAAAGTCATGCCTTTCTATGCCAAAGATTGTGCTGATCGCTAGCTCAATTTTGAAAAGGAAATGTATTTTCATAAGCACTGCCTTTATAAAGATTAAAAGTGTGTATAGACATTTTGCGGGGAGACATCCTGTTATCAAAGAGATTTGAGAAAGGCACTATAAGGGAATAAACTAGTTCTGTTCAGAATCTTACTTTCAATACTATTTAGAGGTTTGAGAGAGCCCAGGAAATGTGTCCTTTTTCCTGCCTCTGAACCAAATGAGAGAGAATTTAGAAAGAAGCTTCTATTAGAGAATGTGACTTTAGGTCAATGGGCAAGTAGGCTTCTTCATACCAAACCACAGGATCAGACCCGTTGGTCACCTGGTCAGTTGCAGGCTGAATTAGACATTGACTGCACACGACCCGCCGGGACCCAAATGGGAACTAACCATGTCAAACTCACTTTCAAAGAAGCCAAAGAGAATGTGTGCATCCTACAAAGTGGATCACATAACAGAGAAAGGGGAAAGGACCGAGACACCCATTATCCCAAGCTTACCAGTCAAAATTCAAAAGGCCAGAATTCTCCTACAAGAAAAGAAATGGGGAAGAACTCCCACTCTACCCCACCCCAATTTAGCATATAATGTGATGCTATCCATTTCTATTCCCAGCACCAGACCACAAGTGGGGACCAGGTCGCTCTGCTCTCCACTTTATTCTCCAACTCCCATCTCAGTCAGTACTAGTACTTGACACATAGGAGGCACCTAATAAATATTCATTAAAAAAAAATAATGATTAAACGTTGACTGAAAAGATCACAAAAGGCTTCCAGGAAGGAAGTGATATTTGAGTTAAGCCTTAAAAAATCAGTAGACGCCCTAACCGGTTTGGCTCAGTGGATGGAGCATCGGCCTGCAGACTCAAGGGTCCCAAGGTTCAATTCCAGTCAAGGGCATGTGCCTTGGTTGCGGGCACATCCACAGTAGGGGGTGTGCAGGAGGCAGCTGATCGATGTTTCTCTCTCATCGATGTTTCTAACTCTCTATCCCTCTCCCTTCCTCTCTGTAAAAAATCAACAAAATATATATTTTTTTAAAAATCAGTAGGCAAGAAACCACAGGCCAAAGCCACACCCAGAATGAGACCCCAGAAATGCAAAGGGCTCCCCTGGAGAAGCAGAGGTTAACTAGCTAAACAGCTCACTTCACTTTCAGGGTTCCTTTCAGGGGACATGAATCATTTGTGAGATTTGTAAATCAGAAGAGAAGCAGAAACCCCCAAGGATCCATTGGAGAAATAAGGACAGGTTGTGTCACCTTGTGGCCGCCATCATTGCCATCCAGGATCATAATCTTGGGGCAGCAGCTGAGGGCAGGCTGCAGGAACCTCTGTGCTCCTTCAAAGGACAGGAAGAAGCCCACATTCCCATTCTCTGCATTCCCCAGAGAGCCCTGCTCCACCCGCCCCCCTCCCTCCCCTTCTCCCACATCCCTACCCCATCCTACACACACACACACACTCACACACACACACATATGACATCCCACCCCACTCCTTCCCAACACACAAGCAGCTGTGTTCTCATGATTGGAATGCTGATATGAGGTCTGTTTATTTTGGGTTAAGAAGAAAATGTTTATATTTCATAAAGTCGATGAATGGTTTCCTAGTAATTTTGTGTATATTTATTGTGAAATAATTTTCTCTCTCTCTCTCTCTCTCTCTCTCTCTCTCTCTCTCTCCCCCCCCCCCCCCATATTCTCTCCCTAACCACCAATGATCCTTTTTCTGTTTCAAGTAACAAAATACATTGAGGATTTCATAAAAACTGAGATTCGCTTGCCAGGAAAATACACGTAAACAAACACAGGTTCACTCACAATTTTGTGCCTACAATTCAAGGACTTTATAGAGCCCTGAAACCTTCCCATGGGACCCAGTCAATAACTCTGCCCTACACACAGGTAACATACCATTCGCTTGATATCTCTCTTATCAAGGCAAGGAAACAAATGGCCATGGGGGGGTTGCTGAACTCAACTATCGCCTCCGCCCCTCTCAACATCACACATTCTAATCCCAGAGCATTTGAGCCCGCCCACCCGTGCCCAGCAGGATGTGATCTGGCTGTCTAGCTCAGCGGTCCTCTAGCTGCCAGCACTCGGGATATGCAAACACACTAGGCAGCCTGAGAAAAATGCCATTAAGATAAGGCACCTTGAAAGCCTTCCAACCCCAGTGCAAATGGCATTGGTGGTCTCTCTCCTCTCCAGGCCTCCTTCCCCTGGCCCAGCCACCACTGGATGTGTTGACCGTCTGTGAATGCCCCAGAGCCACGGCCAAGTGCAGATGCTGAGCTGCCCTCCTCTCCCTCGCCCCTAGCCCGGCCCGCAGCTGACTTCGTTGCTGCGTGAGGCCCATGGGCCTCATAAATGTCAGCTGGACTCAGGGTAACCTTAGGTCCCTGATCACTTCAATGTCATCAAGTTGGAACGTCTCCTTGATCCAGTCCCTTATAGAATAAGACACACATGGAATTAGGGAAGATACTAACAATTATCATGTAGTGCTTACTATGCGCCAGGCACTAGGTCAGGTGCTGGCCCTACCTGTCCTTCTATTGGCCTCATGAACAACCTTCTAAATTATCATTTCAAGCAGCCCAGCCAGGATAACCTGGTTGGAGTCCCATTTCCACTACGTCTCATCTGTGTGGCTTTGGACAAGTCATTTAACTTCTCTGTGCCTTGGTTTCTTCATCTAGAAAAGGAGAATAATAACGTTTACAAATATGCCTGCGATAAGGTCGTCATGAGGATTAAATGAGCCACTACACGTAAGACCTTTGGAACAACCTCCAGCCATAGTAAGCATGCAATCAATGCAAGCCGCTAACACGCTTTCCATTGTATGGATTAGGAGACTGAAACTCAGAGGTGAAGTGACTCTCTCAAGGTCACACTCCTGAAGTGCGTCTCTAGCGAGTGAGACTAAGGCCTGGGATAATAAGCCCTCTGATGCTTCCAATCTTTCATATATATCAATAATATATATATATATATATATATATATATATATATATATATATATGATTTTTTACAGAGAGAAAGGGAGAGGGATAGAGAGTTAGAAACATTGATGAGAGAGAAAGATCAATTCAGCTGCCTCCTGCACACTCGCCACTGGGGATGTGCCCACAACCAAGGTATATGCCCTTGACCGGAATTGAACCTGGGACCCTTCAGTCCGCAGGCCGATGCTCCATCCACTGAGCCAAACCAGTCAGGGCTCCAATCTTTCTTGAATACCAAGCCCTTTGACACCATCGCCTTTTTTCAATCACTCTTTAAGACAATGTATCCCTCTTGTGCTATTCCTGCCAAAAGGGCAAACCTGCACCTTACTAGAAAGGAAATATCAGATAAACACAAATTGATGGCAATTCTAAAAATTAAAAAAAATCACTGGCCCATATCCTTGAAGAATGTCAAGGTCATGAAAGATAAAGCCTAATACTGTTTCATATCAGAGGAAACTAAAGAGACTTAATTTCAACACATGATCCTGAATTGAATCCAGATCCAGAAAAATGTTTTTTCCTTTTGCTATAAAAGACATTATTGGGTCAACTGACAAAATATGAATAAGATCTGTGGGTTAGACATACAATTACATCAATGTAAATTGCCTGCTTTTGATCATGGTAGGAGAATGTGCTTATTTCTTGGGGAAATACACATTGAAGTGTTTAGAGGTAAAGGGACATCGTGTCTGCAACTTCCTCTCAAGGAGTTCAAAAAAAATCATGATACTATGTCTACAGAGAGAAAATGATCAAATAAATGCAGTAGAATGTTAACTTTGGGGAAATCTAGATGAAGAGTACTCAGGAATTCTTTAGACTATTTTTGCAACTTCTCTATGGATCTGGAATGACTTCAAATAAAAATGTTTTCAAAAAAGAAACAGGAAGAATCAACCTCTTCGCTTTCAATGATCACCTCTGAGTAAAAGAGGTGTGGAGCAGAACGTCTTACCATCTCACCCAGAGGCACAGCTTCATTCCAGAGAGGCCTTCTTCTCGAGGTTAACCCAGTAGATTTGCTTTTCCGAGACAGAAATACTCCCAAGCCACCCATTGGGCCCTTTAAATAAAAAGAGAGACATTTTTAAATTAGAAAACATTTTTCTCTCTTGTCCAAGAGGATATAGCAACTCCTCACCCCGGCCTCCGCTCCTAAAAATTGTCCATGGTTGCGCTCATCCTTTGACACCCACTCACAAGACCCTTTTTTGTCTGCCAGATTTTCACAGGCTTCTAAAGAATGCAGTGAATATGCTGCTGCTGAATGTGGCTCATTTGTGCAAAATTCCTCAACCCCTTTTTCCATCCCCACTTTCATCATCCATGCCCTTTTCTCCAATAGGCCACTTAAAAACAGAAGCAGAGAATGAAGGGAGGGATGGCAAGGGCTACAGGGAAGGCTGCAGTTCATTCGGTCAGCCAGCATTCATTTTGTGAGCACCTACTATGTGCTGTCTACCAGGCCAGGGGCCCAGCAGGAAGGAGGCAAGCCTGATCTGCCCTCACAGAGCTTGCTCTGGGGCAGACAAGTGGGGCTTCTGACCAAAGCTTGGAGAGTATTACAAAAAGAGAGGTTCAGGGTGCTGAGGGGGGTGGGGGGGCATGTAGAAGGGGAGCCAACTTGCTCTGCCCAGATCAAGGAAAATCTTACATCTGAAGGATGATCAGATGTAATATTATAACTAATATTAGATCAGAGGGAGTTGGGTGGGGAGGAGAGAAGGAAAAAAAATTTTTCACTCTTAAAACTAAGCACCCATACTTCCTTAAAGCGGAACAAATAGCCCTGCTGGTGGGATTGTCAAATGGAGGAACCACTATGGAAAGCAGTGTGGAGGCTCCCAAACCCCCACCAACTTTGCCTCCTGCCTCCCTGCCAGCACTGCAGCACCTGACCACACCCAAACCTGGGAGGCAAGTGGAAGGAGAGTGACTGCATCTGCTTTCACCAATCATGATTTATCCCCAGGCTTTCCCGAACATCACAGTCGCCCAGACCCAGCACCGAATTGTCCTGGTAACAAGTACAAAGGGGAACGGATGTGTGCTGGGTCAGAGACCAATGCTGTCTGCCACACCCTGGTCCCGTGTCTCTAGCCCTCTCCTCTCACAGCTCAGACAACCTGATTTCACACAGAGCCCAGGGCAGTGGCTCTAACTTAAACAGGTGTCCCTGTCAACTGGGCACAGAAGCTTCTGAACTTGAAACTCTTGCAGATTTTGCCCTGTGTGCCATGTCTTCTGGCTGTTCATTTGTATCTTTTATAAGAAAACGAGGGGGCCAGTGCACGAATTCATGTACTTTGAAAGGAACTGTGGGCCGTGAGACTGCAGTAGGCACAGGGGCAGGTCTTGGTGCATCCTTCATGCCCCACCCTGCCCTTCCCGCTGTGGCCCATGGTCCCCTGTCTGCCGGCAGCCCCGCTCCCGCCGCTGCTGCTCCCACGCACTGACTGCACTGGCTCTGCTTGTACCCACTGATGGCGCGGGGCATTTGGGGCTGGTGCCAGCAGCAGGTGCAAGCGGGGTAGGTGCCAGCAGATGCAAGTGGGGTAGGTGCCATAAGTGGGTGCGAGTGGCAGCTGCTGCCCCGATCACCCCTCAGGAGCAGGGGGAGGTGGAGAAGCCCTCAGGCACGATCAGGGCCAGCAGCTGACACTCACACCCACTGATGGCACCAAGTGATCAGGACCGGTGCCAGGCACCGGCAGTGGGTATGAGCTGTGGCTCTGGTGCCGGCAGCAGGTGCAAGTGCCAGGCGGGACCACAGCACTCAGGAGCAAAGAATTTTCAATAGCCACCAGAGGCTTACCCCAGTGACGGTGATGGGCGCCCTGCCTTGGTCTGGCACCCCCGCTCACCTCCTCCACCATCCCACCGCAGCCAACACTTGCCATGTTCCACACACTCTCCCTGGTGGTCAGCGCACGTCATAGCAACTGGTTGTTCTGGTTGTTCTGCCGTTCGGTCTACATATTAGCCTTTTTTATATAGGATGGTAACCTCAGTATAGTGCTTTCCTGCTTCTGTTAGGTCATTCTAGTGAATTATGACACATAGGGGGTAGGGGTCATGGGAAACCCTGAATATATAGCCAAGTTGGACAGAGTGTGGATGGCCCGGGGACCCTCGCTGGCATCTGGCATGAGAAGTGAGGGCAGTCTTGTTGGGGGCTCGCCTCTTAACTTGTGGGACCTGATGCTAACTCCAGGTGGTATCAGAACTGACATGAATTGTAGGACATTCCGTTGTCGGCAGAGAACTGGTGTGGGAATGCACTCCGGTAATCATGACGACAGCTATGGTGGGAAGCCAGAGAGCCTCACCTGATGCTCAGACTTGTTTATCTTCAGAGCCTGAGCTCTGAATCCAGGGCACAGTCCAGGGGTACCATTTAGATTGCATATGTGAACATCACTCCTGCCTGCTCCTGTCGCTGTGCAATGCACAGCCCTGCGATCACAGCCCCAGCGTCGGCCAAATTCGCCTAATCACCAGCGTCGCCTGGGGCGTTTATTAAAAATGGGGACTCCCAGCCCCTCCTTGAAGATTCTGATCTAGTAAGTTTGGGGTGGGGCCTGGGAATTTTTATTTTTAACAAGCTCCCCAGGGAATTCCGACAATCAGTCCAGTTTGGCAAGCAATGCACTGTGCCGCCTTTACCAACCTCCTTACTCGGGTCTATCATCTGCCAGAGTCCCGCCCAGCAACGCCCTGCTCCTGGGTCCTGCTCTTCCTTCTGCATCCTCAAGCTCGACAATGACCCCCCAGCCACCCCAACAGCAGAGCCTGGAATCTGGGGCACAGTCTTGCTGCACTTTCTCCTTCGCTCACCATTTGCTAGTAATTTCTACCTCCTACCAAATACCAATCAGCCCTCCCCTCCTTTGCCACTGCCCAGATGACACTCTAGCCAGGCCAGCTTACTAACAAGGCTTTCTGCCTTCGTCCTTTGCCCCCACCTCATATCTGCCACCCCATAGAAGGCAAATTGCATATTCCAAAGGTGGTTACAATACTATCGCCCATCTCATATGTTCTTCTGGAATCACACCACTATTCTACCAAGAGGTGAGGTCTAATTCCCCTTTTCTTGAACATGAGTGCCTTTTGGTGATTATTTCAATCCATAGAGTATCTACATGCTCTACAAATGATGCTACATGACTTCTAAGACTAGTCCAAAAAGGTGATTCATGTGCCCCTTTTCCCACTATGATACTCACTCTTCACACTCTTATTTAGTCTCTATCTATGCCTCCAGATCAACAGTCAACTGTCTGAGCCTGCCATGTTGGGAGGAAGCCCAAGCTAGCCCACGCAGAGAGAGCACATGGAATGGCCCCGAAGCAACCAGCTAAAGAGAGATGCGTGACCAGCCCCCAGCTGCCCCAGCCCTGACTATTTGGTCTATCACCACCATCTGGCTGCAACCACACAAGAGACCCCAAATCAGAATTGACCCACCCAGCCCTTCCCAAATTCCTGACCCGAAGAAATGATGAGAGATAATAAAGTAATTGTTGCTTTAAGCTAGGAGTTTTTATGCAGCAATAGCTTAACAGGAGCCTCATTTAATGGGCACAATGGCCAGAACTGTATGGAGCCATGCTACTCAAAGTACGGCCCCGGCCTAGGGCTGGAGAGCAAACTGTTACTAGTCAGTGTAGATATTGAGGATAAGTGTTGAGAAGCTTTTGATGGGGTGATTTTTTTTTTTGCTCATTGAATCTAATCATTTTTTGAAAACGGACTTGTGCTGTGTCTGGATTTGGGCAGACTTGGGCTCAAAGAGTGGAGGGGAAACCACTTTGGTTGGGTTGGTCAGACACAGCCCGGTCTCGGGAACTGCACTGCATTGAAAGAACGAAGAGAGGCCATGGGGAGTAGTGAGGGGCAAGTGGGCCACGCAGAGGCAGTACATGAGGGCGTCTCTCTAACGCAGGAAAACGTGTGATGTGTTCACTGGACTGAAAGAAGGCAAAGTGCCCTTAAAGAATGGCTGGCTTTGGGAATCCCTTCAATTGCAAACAACAGAAAACCCTACTCCGGTGACTTAAACCAAACTTGCTTTATTTTTCTCATTGTATCAGAATCTTGTCCATGACACTTGGCACTGGACGCTATGTACCACAGTGAGTCTCCCAACTGTATGAACTGGCACCTCTAGGGGGGTTTTCCCCAAAGTCACAGAAGGTCACTCTGCCCGTGGCTGTGATAACTGACGTGTGTGTTCTACACCGGCTCCCACAGTCCCCCAGCAGGATTAAGCTCCAGGTGCCCAAAAGAGATCATGTGTAATAACTCACCCTTTATTGCCTTCCTTCCATCCTTGTCTCATGTGCCCTCTCCCTTATCAGCGTTTCCTGGAATCCCTTACCGAATAAACAGCTTGCATTCTGTGAATTAAAGCAGCATACGCAAGATGGAGAATGCTAAGTGATAACACTGGAGAGGTAGGCAGAGACGGGGGCGGGGGGGGGGGCGGGGGAGGGGAGGCGGGACTTGCCCAAGAACACACAGGGGTTAGGGGTACGGCTGGAATTAGACCGGGCTCCTGGGATTAGCCCTTCCCATCAGGCTGCATGGCACTCACTGAGAAGTCAAGAAACGAAGTCGCAAACCCACAGTTGCCTCCAAACTCTCTTGGTGATTCTTCTTACAAATGACCTCACCTGAAGTTTTACTTTTCACAGCTTCCTCCCACCAAGCAGCACCTTAAAGGGGAAGCTTAAAGGGGAAGAAACGAAGCACTTAAAGTCAAACAGACTCTGTTCAGCATGTGCCTCCTCCGTTTGCTAGCTGTGTGACTGAAGGCAACTTTCTTAACTTCTCTGGGCCTCCTCTGTAAGTATAGGTATGCTTATAAAGCTAACTTGCTGGATCATTGCAAAGTAAAATGGATAACATGAAAAAGCACCCAGGGCATGGCTGGCACACAGTAGGTGCTCAGTAACAGCTGACCTCCTCTTCTGTCTTTCCACACACTCTCTTTTTCACAACAGAATGAAAGACCAAGTAAAGATGCATTGGCCAAATACTCAACTCCCTTTGTCTGGCATTTCTCAACCCACTTGCTTCCCGTGATTATTTCTATGAGGCTAATACCTCATTACAATAACACTGCACTCTAATACCGGTGGGCCCATAAACAGAGGCCCAAGTAAAATAAAACCATTATAATCATGGCCCAGATTTAATCACTGACTAGTGGGCTCCCCAGTGGTTTGATCAAGAGCCAGGCAATAGTCAAATAATCAAACTGCAGATGCTGGGATAGCAAATCGGCTTAAATTTAAACAGTGGCAAAGACCCAGACTACAGTGGGGAGAATAGAGCGACGGGGGGGGGGGGGGGGGGGGGGGGGCGGGAGCCTTGTACAATGCTGGAATTTCCCTTCCACAGCCTCCCAAGTTAATTGGCCCATAAAATGACCAGGCTTGTTAACGAATAATGGGCTCATTCCTGAGAGGCACCTAGGTCTGGCGTTTGCTGGGGGCCTGTTGACTCCGCTCTTAGAGCTGAAAGGGCTCCCAAGGGTGACATGAAGGCAGAGGCGATGATCTCCGTCCTGCTGGCCACTCACAGGCGCGCAGCTACTTACGAAGTGGATCCTAAGTCACAGAACCAGTAATGAGAAGGAAGGAGAGGCAGATCAGTTTTGGGGGTCCTAATGCTTATACAATCTGGGGCCCTCTTTGAGAAAAGAAGATGCAACTGTGCATATAAAATATGCTCAGTCACCCAACACC
Source organism: Myotis myotis (assembly GCF_014108235.1). Taxonomy (NCBI): domain Eukaryota; kingdom Metazoa; phylum Chordata; class Mammalia; order Chiroptera; family Vespertilionidae; genus Myotis; species Myotis myotis. The sequence goes on from NW_023416335.1 coordinate 201,888,298, forward strand.
ATCTTGCACAAAAGAGTGGTCACCCCAGTGCCACCCAACCCAAGGAGAAGTGTGAGGGAGAGGAGGTGAAGTGGAAAGAGACAGCAGCTTAGCCACTGCAGTTAAACATGGTACAAGACCATGTGACCCTGTGAACCCGAAGCTGGGGATGCCCCCAGGCCAGTGAGAGGCCCCGAAGCTTCGTTAGCTTCATGGTAAGCCCACCTCTAACGAGGAACTAAGACCATGACCTTCTGAGTTTTCCACATTTTGCTTCCCAATGTCATTCCATCAAACTAGGAACCCTGGTGCTACCTAACTTTGGAGCTGGGCTGCCACTAAGAGCACAGCCTAACAGGCATGGTGAGCGGAGTCCATCCAGGGGCGAAGGCCTGAGGGCACATCAGATTGTTCCCCAAACCAAAACACCCAGGACTTTTGATTACCCAGGTTTCAGTTGTCTCTGTGATTCATAAGAAACAGTGCATTTAAAAACGACATGCTTTGTGAATCAGACAGAACTTAAAGTGCAAATTCTTCCAAGGAACCTGAATATTCAAAGAGAATTGTGGTTTAGACCCTCACTGGCGCAGGCAGTCTGTGGCTGAAAGCATTATGGTTAAGATTATAGGTGTGATTTTTTTAAATTGTATCTTTATTATTGAAAGTATTACATATGTCCCTTTTTCCCCCCATTGATCCCTTCTAGCCTGCCTCTCCCCTCCCCCCCAGGCCTTCACCATCCTATTGACAAGTTCTTTGGTTGATCTTTTCCCACCCACTCACCCTCCCCTGCCTTCCCTTACAGAAGACTAGAACAGATTCTGCAAACTGTTCTATGCTTCTATGTCTCTGGATCCATTTTGTTCATCAATTTATTTTGTTCATTAGATGCCACACATGAGTGAGATTATGTGATACTTACCATTCTATTTTGCTTAGGATATGCAAAGACCCATGCAGATACATAACAGAGAGACACACACACATTCACCTGTGTGGAGTTTAGTTCCCAGCACCCTCCTTAGGCAAGTTCACAATCCTGTGATGCCTGTCTTCCTCCACTGAGCCAATTCATCCAACCTGCAAATTCAGTCCCCACACCTCCCTGTACCAGTGATTGCATCCAGAATTCAGAGATCTGAATCTTACTTTACTTCCAGCCTCTCACTGCTGCTCCGGGGGCTGTTCTGTTGCAACAGCCGGAATAAAATCTGTCACGAGCATATGTGGAGATGCAGCAGAGAGGAGGCGGGAGCCAGTGGAAAGTTCACTGGTGCCAAAGCAGGAGAAGCAGAGCATGCAGATAGATAAAAAGCCAGAGTCCGTATTCACTAAGATTGGGACTAAATCCCAAGTAATATTCACAGACCTAACTTAGCACCATAATAAAAGAAATAACAAAAATCATGAAGTAAGACATCTATGATTGTAATGCATTTACATGAACTCATTCAAAAATATGTATTGTATTATTTGAACACTTACTCTTTGCCAATGTAGTATTGGTTCAAGGGCAGAGCAATCGAGCAAAATAGATGGATAATTCCATCTACGAACATATTCATGGAATAGATTTCAGAGCTAGACCCATATATATAGGACATACTCTAATGATGTGATAATATGTGGGGCCCCACTTCTAGCATTATGCTGGGGTTATACCAGAAGAGAGCATAGGAGAACATCTTTACAACCTTGAGATGGGGCAAGGCCTTTCTATGCAATACACAAAACTCAAAAGCTGAGGGGGAAAAAAAAAGGCTGATTGATGTGACCATCAGAATTCAAAGCCCTGTCTAATTAACACCAAGGGAAGTACAAGGACAAAACACTACAAACAACTCAAACCATGTTCAACAGAGAAATCATTTATAAATTTGATAACATAATTTATCATACAGCCATTTTATGGAAACTTAGGGCCATAGTTACATAAAACGATGGAAAGTTATATATACACGGGTGTGAAAAAAAATTTCCAAGACAGAGAGCTAAGTGTCAAAAATGAGTCATAGAACTGGCTAGATGGATAGCTACCATTCCTATTTTAAAAGCATGTGTGAAGATTGTGACAAAGCTTCATAAAGAATGGACTACACCAGTGATGGTGAACCTATGACACGCGAACTCATTTTTTTGGTTGATTTTTCTTTGTTAAATGGCATTTAAATATATAAAATAAATATCAAAAATATACGTCTTTGTTTTACTATGGTTGCAAATATCAAAAAATTTCTATATGTGACATGGCACCAGAGTTAAGTTAGGGTTTTTCAAAATGCTGACACGCCAAGCTCAAAAGGTTCCCCATCACTGGACTACACTCATCCATGATGAACTGTTAATGGTGGTTATCTCTGAGGAGGCCAATGAGGTCAAGAGATAAATTTCACTTTTCACTATATAGGCTTCTGCATTGTTGGGTTTTTTTTTAAAGAAAAATAATGCATTTGTGCATTTCATTTGTATGATATATGAGGCAAAGAAAGTCGTAACATTTGGAATCAGATAGGCTGTCGTCTTGGTTCCAACGTATATTAACTTTGTGACCTGTGGCAATTTGCTCAGTCAAAATGGGGCAACAACCCCTACATAGCTCTGAGCACCAATGTGATGAGCACTGAATAATATTGACTTATAACTACTGTTTATTGAGCACCTATATTATCCCGGGCTTTTCAAATGCACTATTGCCTTTTAAATACACTCCCATGCTGAACTGTAGTAGCAGCCTCATAAAGTAGCTATTGTTGTGTTTTGCTTGTAAAGAAATTGAGGCCCAGAGAGGTGAAGTAACTTGCTCAAGGTCACAGAGCAAGTAAGTAGCAGAGCTGGGGGAAAACCTGGATCTTTTCACTCCAAGATCTATGCTGGTCCTTCCCATGTTTGCCACTCCAGGTCCTTCGCTTTTCTCTCGCAGAGGGCTGCTGCTCACAACTCGGCTTTAGGCAACCCCCCAGCATAAACCTTAGACCAGCTCCAGGACTGCTCCCCGCCCAGACCCTGCAGAAATGGGACCAGGAATTATTGACTCACAGTCGCGGCCTATTGCTCACAGACAGTGTCTGGAAGCACCGTCTCCCACTTCCTCTGAAAGAGATAAGGACGGCTATTTTAGCCTGAAATGTCACTGGTATAAACACACAAAGAGTAATAAATCTGAACTGAGGGGGTGGGGAGAACTCCTTCTAAAAGAGCAATCAGGAACTTGTGTTATAAACCACCCCCCCCACCCTGCAACAGCCAGCTAGGATCCCCCATTGTGGCGACCCCAGCCACAGAGAGCTGGGAACAGGTGCGACATACAATAGGGGCCTCATTAGAACCTTCGGCGGCAGAAGCTGAACAGACGTTTAAGACCAGGAATAGCTCATCGGATCATTGACGTGTTTACAGCAGGGCACACAATCTGATTTCTCTCTGTGAGCCCCAAATGTTCAGTGAAGTCTAAACGCCTGCAAATATTAACTAATTGCTTTTGAGGATTTATTAAATGCTAAGAACTGTTCTAGTGATTTCCACTAAACTAAGTGGATTCAATCAACCCATTTAATCCCACAACAACTCAAGAATTATTCCCATTTTCCAGGTAAGAAAACTAAGGCAGAGAGAAGTTATGGAAGTTGTCCAAGTCCCCAAAGCTAGTACGTGCCAGGCCCTGGGCAGTCTGATTTCAGAGTCTATGCCCTCAATTACCTCTCCACACTGCCTCTCGAACACTTGGCATGGTGGAGTTTTTGCACTGAGGTTCATGAAAGAGCTGAAGGTCAGGACTGGATAAAGACTTCTCCCCACACCACAACACGTACCCAAGGCCTCCCCACCCCAAACACTCCTGGACTGACGCAGCCAGAAGAACAATAAGATCCAAAGTCCCTCTCCAATTACCATCATCCCTGACAACTGGCCCACAAGAATGTCCTGTGGGGCTGGCCTTTCCCCCCTGTGGAGAGCTGAGTGAAATCAGCTCTCTTTGCCTTAGTCCAGTGAACCATATCCCACCTCCCTTAAAGAAGGGGATTTGTCATTTTAGCCACAATTTTCCCCTCTACCCAGTGCCGGTAATGAACAGAATTTCTCTGGCTCCATCTCCACACTGTCAGGAAGCTCCAACCACCATCAGATTCCCCAGTGAGTTCTGGGGGTCCCAAGGTTTGGTTGTGGTGAAGATTAGAAATAACATCGCTAAGATGTCTGAGATTTCACAGATGCTCAAATAAAAATGGTAGTGGCCTGCAATGGTAAGCATAGAGAGAAATACATTGCTATTTTATTTCATTTTATTTTTTTAATATTTTTATTGATTTCAGAGAGGAAAGGAAAGGGAGAGAGAGATAGAAACATCAATGATGAGAGAGAATCATTGATCGGCTGTCTCCTGCATGCCCCACACTGGGGATCAAACCCACAACCTGGGCATGTGCCCTGACCAGGAATCAAACCGTGACTTCCTGGTTCATAGGTCAACGTTCAACCATCAAGCCACACTAGCCGGGCCATTGCAATTTTAATTAACTCTTAGAGAGAGCCTACTCCATGCCAGACACTGGACTAGTGACACCTGTCATGTGTGGTCATGGTGATCATTTTATGATCAGGACAGAGGATTGCTTATTCCCACAGGGCAAATAGATAGGGTTGTCCAATTTAGTAAATAAAAGCATGGGATGCTTGGATAAATTTGAATTTCAGGCGAACACTGAGTCATTTTTCAGTATATGTGTGTCTCATGCAATATTTGAGACCTACTCCTGCTTTAAAAAAAAATGAAGCACAATGAAGTAACTGTGTTTTACATTGAAATGTGTAGTATGCATTAATAGATGCCAGGCATGGCCCAGTAAACAAAAGTAATAAAACAGAATTGCAGCCCTTGAGAGCATTCTGGGTCAGGGGTCAGTCCTTCAGGAGGAAATTTGGTAATGAACATCAAGGGCCTTAGAAATATTCTAATTCTTTGACCTAGAAATTCATATGACTTTTGGCTATATTAGCTAATTTTCTAAGTCTTTAACATATTTCATAATTTTTTGCACAGCAGGTTACAATTGCAAAACATCAGCACTTCCATCAGGACAAATAAAAAAGAAATTATATGAACTAATGTCTTTATGGTGATGATTAGGAATTATTATGGAATGAATTGTGCCACCCCACCCCCTCCAAAAAAATTATGTTGGAGGCCGAACATCTAGTACCTCAGAATCCTATATAATAAAAGGGCAATATGCAAATTGACCCTAATGGTGAAATGGCCTGGAACAACCGGTCGCTATGACATGCACTGACCACCAGGGGGCAGACGCTCAATGCAGGAGCTGCCCCCTTAGTGGTCAGTGTGCTTCCATGGGGGAGCGCCGCTCAGCCTGAAGCCGGCTCATGGCTGGCCAGCACAGCGGCGGTGGTCAGAACCTCTCCCGCCTCTGCAGCAGTGCTAAGGATGTTCGACTAACAGCTTAGGCCCTCTCCCAGCGGGGAGAGGGCCTAGGCCATTAGTCAGATACCCCCTGAGGGGTCCCCGACTGTGAGAGAGCGCAAGCTGGGCTGAGGGACACTCACCTCGCCCCCCACCCCCGGCACACAAATTTTCATGCAACAGGCCTGTAGTGTGATGTTACTTGGAGATAGTCTTTCTAGAGGTAGGTACTCACATTAAAATGAGGTTGTCAGGGTAGACCAGGGGTGGGCAAACTTTTTGACTCAAGGGCCACAATGGGTTCTTAAACTGGACCGGAGGGCCGGAACAAAAGCATGGATGGAGTGTTTGTGTGAACTAATATAAATTCAAAGTAAACATCATTACATAAAAGGATACAGTCTTTTTTTTTTTTTTTAGTTTTATTCATTTCAAACGGGCCAGAACCGGCCCGTGGGCTGTAGTTTGCCCATGGCTGGGGTAGGCCCTAATTCAGCAAGACCAGTGACTTTATAAAACAGGGAAGTTTAGATACAGAAACAAATACACAAAGAGAGAAGATAATGCGAAGTGACAGAAAAGATGGCCATCTACATGCCGAGGAGAGAGGTCTGGGGAAGAGCCTTTGTTCACAGCCCTCAGAAGAAACCAACCTCACTTGGCCGGTGTGGCTCAGTGCTTGAGCATCGACCTATGAATCAGGAGGTCACAGTTCCATTTCCTGTCAGGGCATATGCCCTGGTCGCGGGCTCGATCCCCAGTAGAGGGCGTCCTGGAGGTAGCTAACCATTGATTCTCTCTCATCATTGATGTTTCTATCTCTCTTCCTCTCCCTTCCTCTCTCTGAAGTCAATAAAAACATATTTTAAAAAGGAGAAAATGGAGGAGGAGGAGGAGGAGGAGGAGAAGGAGGAGGAGGAGGAGGAGGAGGAGGAGGAGAAGGAGGAGGAGAAACCAATCCTGATGACGCCTCAGTTTTGGGCTTCTGGACTCCAGATCTGTGAGGCAATAAACTTTGCATGTAGCCACTCGGTTTGTGGTATCCTATTAGAGCAGCCCTGGTAAACTAATCCAGGAACATCTTAGCTCGCTTTCAGAGTTTGGAATGAAACTGATCATGAGTTTCTTTTTCTTTCTTTCTTTCTTTTTAATTTGGCACATGGTTTGAAATCTGTCTACCACCCTGGGTAAAATGAATTGTGGTACAATAGAAAACTTTGCAGCTAGACCTATAGAAAAGGATTAGAATGGCAAGCTATTCCCATCTATTTCTAAATGAAAAAAAAGTTTGAAGTCAAACTGCCTCATTCAAATACTGGCTTCAGCACTCACTGCTGGGCTACTTTCTGTAACCTCTATGGGACTCAGTTTTCTTGTCTCTAAATTGGGCATGACCATATTAATACCTACCTCATAGTGTTATTATGAGGACTAAATGAGAATGTGTAAGACATTGGAATAACTCCTGCACATAGAAGTTCCTCTATAAATATTAGCTATTAACAATTTGTAGTGTGGTTTGATCCCATGTTTGTAAAAAATCACTTACAGGCTTTTATGTAATTTACTTCTATATCTATAAACTAGAGGCCCAGTGCACAAAAATTTGTGCACTCGGGGGGGGGAGGGGAGGGGGCCCCTCAGCCTGGCCTGTGCCCTTTCGCAGTCTGGGACCCCTCGGGAGATAACGACCTGCTGGCTTAGGCCTGCTCCCGGGTGGCAGAGGGCAGGCCTAATCCCTAGGTGCAGCCCCTGGTCGGGCTCAGAGCAGGGCCGATTGGGGAATTGGGGCGCCGCCCCCTGTCATGCACAGAGCAGGGCGGATTGGGAGGTTGCGATGCCACCCTCAGTCACACTCAGGGTAAGGCCGATTGGGGGGTTGGGGCACCGCCCCCGTCACACTCAAGGCAGGGTCGATGGGGAGGTTACGGCACCACCCCCTGTCACGCACAGAGCAGGGCCAATCAGGGGGTTGGGGCGCTGCCCCCTGTCACGCGCAGAGCAGGGCCCATCAGGGGTGTTGGGGCTCCGTACCCTGTCACGCACAGAGCAGGGCCGATCAGGGGGTTGAGGAGCTCCCCCCTGTCACACTCAAGGCAGGGTAGATGGGGAGGTTACGGCACCACCCCCTGTCACGCACAGAGCAGGGTCGATCAGGGGATTGGGGAGCTCCTCCCTGTCACACACAGAGCAGGGCGGATCAGGGGGTTGGGGCGCCGCCCTCTATCACCCACAGAGCAGGGCCAATCAGGGGGTTGGGGCGCCACCACTGTCACACTCAGGGCAGGGCCGATGAGGAGGTTATGGCTCTACCCCGTCACACCCAGAGCAGGGCCGATCAGGGGGTTGGAGTGCCTTCCCCTGTCACGAACAAAGCAGGGCAGATAGGGAGGTTGTGGCCCCGCCCCCTGTCACACACAGAGCCACAGGGCGATCAGGGGGTTTGGGCGCTGCCCCTGTCACACTGATCCCGGTGCTGGGAGGCATATTACCCTTTTATTATACAGGATATAGGCCTGGTGCATGGGTTGGGGCCGGCTGGTTTGCCCTGAAGGGTGTCCTGGATCCAGGACAGGTGGGGTCCCCACTGGGGTGCCTGGCCAGCCTGGGTGAGGGGATGATGGCTGTTTGCAGCTGGTCACACACCCTTCAGGGTGGGGGTCCCCACTGGGGTGCCTGGCCAGTCTGGGTGAGGGGCTGAGGGCTGTTTTCAGGCTGGTGAGTGACTAAAGCTCCCAACTGCTCCTTTTTTTTCTTTTTTTTTATTCTGGGCCAGCTTTAGCTTTGAGGCTCAGCTCCAGCTCTTAGGCCCCCACTGCTGAAAGCAGGTTTCTGGCCTTTGTTTACCTTCTGTATTTGAAACAATGTTGCGATCCTGCTGGCTGAAGCCCGAGGGACTAAAGCAGGTTTCTGGGGTTTTGTTTAGCTTCTATATTTGTAACATAGTTGCTTAGAGTTGCAGCTTAGAGGCCTGCAGCGGCAGGCGGGGAACATTGGGGTCCTCCGTCACTGAAGCAAGCAAGCCTCATGTTCACTTTAAGCTGCCTGGCTGCCGGCCGCCATCTTGGCTGGCAGTTAATTTGCATAGTGCCCTGATTAGCTAATGGAAAGGGTAGTGGTCGTACACTAATTACCATGTTTCTCTTTTATTAGATAGGATATTTTCAAATCCTAGATAAGTAATGGTGACTAATTCTGGTTGGTGGAATTACAGGTGATTTCCATTTACTTCCTTTTGTTCATATTTATTAACTATTCTACAAGAAACATGTGTTACACACATAACACATCTTTACAGATGTTTCTATTATTTCAGAAATGTATTTTTTGACATTCCTAAAATTATATTGCAGCAAAGTAACAAACAAGGAGTTGACTGACAGCCAGTTAACAAACATCTTCATCCCTGTGACCTGGGCTGGGGGTTTTGGTGTCAGGAAGAGACCCACAGTTTGCCATTGGTAGGTTGAGCCCTTCTTCCTATTCCTGGCCAGGCTGGCATGGGGAAGGGGGTGTGGATAAAAAGGAGAAGGACCCATGGAGATCACAGCCCATGAACAGAGGGAAGACTCAACCCCTGTCTAGATGATCTGGCTTATGATGTGAGTCTACACTAGGAAGGCCTCATGTATTCACTTATGCTCATTCTATTTGCACTCAAGAAACATTGATTAAGCACTTACACACAGCAGTTCCTGTGTTAAGGACAAAAAGATGACTCAGATGTGGTCTCTGACCTCAGAAAGCTCAGAGTCCAATGCTGAAGACAGATGGCAGCTGCCATGACAATACCTGGAGCTAACACATGACACACAAGAACACAAAGACCCTGAGGAAGGCCAACCGAGCCACAGAAGCTGTGGGCAGAATTCTCTCGAGAGCTCCTTCAGAGCCTGCTCGGTGGATTCTGAGATTTCAACCTCACATCTAACCTCCAGTACCCCCAGTCCAGGGGAGAGTCAAACACTACCCTGGAAATTTTGTTCTTTGACATTTATACAACCAGCAGAAGAGATAAACCCAGACATCTGAGAATGAAAGCATTCCAGTTCCACAGAACGTAACTGTTCTGTTTTTCACGCAGGTGCACCCCTGCCAGGTCCATAATAGCTAATAAAAAACAATTTGAAAAGTTCTTTGCAAATCCGATAAGAGGCATTGCCATAGATCCTGTCCAACGTTGAGAGATACGTAAATGTGCAATAGCAAGCAATCAGACCTGGATAGCATTCTATAAACTCACTCCAGCACCTCAGGCCTCCGGCCAAGAAAACTGTGCTGCTTCATGTCATAACCTCCCAAAGGCCCTGCCTTCCTGCACTGCCTACTGTCCTCAAGCCCTGCACTGCCTACTGTCCTCAAGACACAGCAAGACACAGGGAGGGGCTCTGAAGCTGAGGCAGGTCAGAAAAGAAGCCAGAGGAGTAGATTAACGAGTCCTCATCACCAACAGTCATTACCATCGTCACCACGGTCATTCTCTCTTTCAAGAGATTTTCTTGAGCACCAACTACAAGTATCTCAGTGCTACCTCGGCTACCACATGAGTAACATAGATAGAGGACATTTCTGCCCTCATGGAATTTTCATCCTCTTGGAAAAGAGGCAATGAAAATTTTTCAGAAAATTCCAGGTAACGATAAATATTATGACACAGAGTGATGTGGTAAAGAGGAGTTTGGATGAGGGAGGAAAAGGTAGCACTCTTGGAAGTGAGAATTTAGTGATAAGGAGAAGCCAGAGTTCTCCACACAGAGGGAACAGCACACGCAAAGACTCTGAGCTTGGAATGAGCTTGGCATGTTTGAGGAGCCTGAAGAAGGTCGGCATGTTTGCACGTGTACAATAAACCACAGGAACGGGACGGGAGGCGGGGTGAGAAACATGAGGGCCCAGATAGCTATTGGTGGGGAGCTCTCTGTGTTCCCACCTGTTGCCCTGGGAAGTAGGCTTCTTGCAATGTCAAGAGAAAAGGAATTTTGTGAGACCCACACGGAGGAATAAGTGGCATTTATTTGTGTGGATTTAAATCCCTGAGTTTGCAAGGTCCCCTCTCTCCAGTCCCACCATGGGAGAAGTATAGCTGTGTCCTTAGCAGAGCCAGGATTAAAGCCATTGCCCAGAGTTTCCATTCCGTATTTGCACAGTCCCGTCCAGCATCAGACTAGCTCAGCTTGTGTTCCAGCTGCAGTCTCTCAGATATATGTGTGTGAGGTCTGCATGGCCATGGGTCATACGACTTCTAGGGTCACATGGGTATGGAGGGAACACAGCGAATGCAGGAAGCACGAGCGAAGCAGAAGGAACAAGAGAGGAACCAGAGAGAGAATTCCTTTGTCTGGGGATTTTAACTTCCTAAGATTCCATGGGCTTGCGGTGGCTCCACCCTCTCTGGCTAATGGTCAATGTTCCAGGTGAGACTGAAAGGCACCTTCCCTACATCACCTGACTTCACTGTGTGTGAATCCATCTCCCCCCGTTGTGGGACCTCTTCCCCCGGTAATATGCAGGGAATAGACCAGTGGTTCCCAAAATGTCTATAGACCTTGACAAATGTCCCCTGGGTTGTGGGGGAGAGGATCACCCCCGATTGTAAACCACTGATCTAGACCAAAGCCATGAATGTCCAACCCATTGCATAATCTCAGTGGTAAAATGTGAAACCCAAAGATCCCAACATTTTCAAGGACACAAGCAGTATGAAGTTTGGAGAATCGAATGGACAGCTTGGAAATGCAAATTACATGATTGTGGCGAGAGCAGCAACATAGGTAAAAAATAAAACAGCTTCTAGAGGCATTTTCTTCATCATCATCATCATCATCATCATCATCATCATCATCACAAGGTAGCATGTATATTGTGTGCTACCAGGCACTTTTCACTTTTCACTTATTATCTCTCTTAAAGTCTCACAACAGCCCTGTAAGAGGAACCTGTATTAGGGATAAATCACAGGTGGATAAACAGAGGTCTAAGGAAGTTAAGTAACCTGCCCAAGGTCACAGCCAGCAAGGGGCAAGGGGAATGTCTGGGATTCAAACATAAGTAACTTGAATTTACAGCCCAGACTTTTAGCCATGATGATGTACTGACTTTGTATGAGATTCCATCAACTGAGTGCTGAATTTATTTGATAATAAATCATAGGTGATATCAAAGGAATTCCTGAAATAGACAGACAGGTGATAGATGATAGATAGATAGATAGATAGATAGATAGATAGATAGATAGATAGATAGACAGAATCAGAAATATGGAACCAGAAAAGGTCTAAGATATTATTGAGGCCTGTGGGTCCCATTCTGGAGACCAAGTCCAGCAACACTGCTTCCCAGATGCTGATTAGAATCTGTGATTGGCCGTCCATAGAATTCCTAAAGGCAATTTTATTACATAAGCAGAAATATATGTCTGAATCATAAGTAGCAGGAAAAGAATATCAGCTATTATTTAACAAATAGTTTGCTGAGAAGACAATATCTTTCAAAACATGGGAAGAAGAGAAATAAGAAAAATGGCCCCAGGCATTACAAAGTCTGAGACCTGCTCCAGCACAACCTAGTTGCTTTTGATGAAAGTGGGAAATAATGAAAGCCAACCTGGACAAGACTATAAAAGAAAACACTCAATTTTCCTAAAGTCACAGTCCTGAGGACGCTATCAGAGGAAGATGTGCCCGCACAAATGTATTTCTTTTTTCTAACTATATGTTAGAAAAAGACTTTCTTACTGTGGCAGACCAGTTGGCCAACCTTTCTAGATATGGAAACATTCACCTAGAGCCTCTTAAAATGAGCATGTGACCAGCAGGGAGACGTGGAGAAAGCAGAACAAAACCACCAGACTCGTTCATCCTGCTCAGACTTGGGCAAGAGTAGGAAGGCTGGCGTGGCCTGATCACACAGACCATCCGCATGACTCATGCGCACGGGAGATGGGCGTGTGTAAATGCAGACCATAGCCATGTGCTTATTTGCTGATCTCCCTTTCACGACTATATAACCTCCTCTTTGTATCTCCTGTGCCCAGTGCCTTTCTTGCCATGCAGTAAGCACTCCATAAATGGTTGTTGAATTCATTCATTTGTAAGGGCTAAGGCATTAGTCGATAATGATCAATATGAATTTCAAGGGCCAGAGTTCAAATCCTGGCTCTTCCTGGCAAACTTTGTGACCCCATCCAGGCTTCCTTGCCTTACCTGTAAAATGAGTCAATTCGAAAGTAAAAACTCTATGCCATGTTGGTGGAAAGTGAATGGTTACAGACATTTTAGAAAGCAATCTGTCAGCCCTGAGTGAAATTAAACGTGTGTATGCCCTGCTGGATACATATACCCCATGTTTATGGTAATGGGCGTCACCAGGGGAAGTAACACAGTTAACTGTGATGAATGCACTCTCTGGGATGCAATGCAGCAGAAGCAACAAACTAGACATCCTAGAGCATCATGGGTAAATTCCAAAGGTGCAGTGTTAACACACAAAATGAGCAAGCAGCCAGAAACACCTGAAAAGACCTAAAACCTAACTCATAATAAGAAACAATGCGAATTAAATCTATATTGATAAGCTGTTTCTCATCTATTAGACTGTTAAAAATATAAAAATTTGCCTGGCCAGTGTGGTTCAGTGGTTGAGTGTTGACCCATGAACCAGGAGATCAAGGTTCAATTCCTGTAAGGGCACATGCCCAGGTTTTGGGCTCGATCCCCAGGGGGGGTGGGGGGGGGCATGTGGGAGAATGAATCAATGATTCTCTCTCATCATTGATATTTCTTTCTTTCTTTCTTTCTTTCTTTCTTTCTTTCTCTCTCTCTCTCTCTCTCTCTCTCTCTCTCTCATCCTCTCTAAAAGAATCAATAAAAACATATATATATATATATATATATATATATATATATATATATATATATATATATATATATATTTGACTTCATGCTGGGCAGGACTGCAATTAACTGGCATCTCGTATATTACATCTCATCAATGCTCCACTCCTTGTGGAGGGAATTGGAAAATTTCGCATAAACGGATGTAGCATTTGTCCTTTGATCCTGTAAGTCCATTTCTAGGAATCCACACTGGAAATGTGCCCCCATGTGCAGGGTGGTTCACTGTGGCATTGTCTGTAATAATAGAAAAATGGAAGCACCCTAAATTTCCAGCAGTAGGAAGGTGGTTGGGGAAATGATTGTGCACTGTCACAATGGAATATTGTGCAACTGAAGGACAATGAAGAAGATCTCTGTATACTGATTGGGAGTAACTCCTGGATATATTATTAAATCAAAGGAAAACAAGGTATAGAATGCTTGTTTATCCATGTACTACATTTCACATAATAAGAAAGAGAAAGAAGAATATATGTACAGATATATGTATATGTTTATTTTTGTCCCTTCCAGAAACAACCACTACAAAGAACAACCAGAAATAAATAATAATGGTTACTCTTACGAACAAAGGGGCCAGAAATGGGATGGAGGAGTAGGGATGGACGGGCAATATCTCTGAGTGGAGTTTCTAATTTAGTTTCATCTTTTGAACGATGTGTGTTACATAGTCAAAAAAAAAAACACACACAAAAAAAAAAAAAAAAAAAAAAGAGGGCAGAAAAGACAAACCTCAAAAATGAAAACAAACTTTTGAACACAATATCCTAACTATTTATCTTTAGTGGCATATCGTCTGAGAACCACAACAAGAACACCAGAATCTTGCAGAGAAATCTCAAACTTCACTCAGTAGCTTTACTGTTAGTAATATTTGTGTGTGTGTGTGTGTGTGTGTGTGTGTGTGTGTGTGTGGTTTTAAAACAACAAAACAAAACATAGTATTGAATGAGAAAATGAGGAAAGAATAAGATTTATGGCACAATATCATTTGTGAAAATTAAAAACACAGATCGGCGATATTTACAAAGACACGCCTATATTGAAGGACATCTACCTCACATTAGGATGAGGACCCACCTATTGCAGGGAGAGAGAATGGTCACAGGCAGCGGTTCTCAACCTGTGGGTCACGACCCCTTTGGCGGTCGAACGACCCTTTCACAGGGGTCGCCTAAGACCATCCTGCATATCAGATATTTACATTACGATTCATAACAGTAGCAACATTACAGTTATGAAGTAGCAACAAAAATAATTTTATGGTTGGGTCACAACATGAGGAACTGTATTTAAAGGGCCAGAAGGTTGAGAACCACTGGTCACAGGTATAAGGAAACAAGGGGGAAGGGAATAAAACGAGAGAGAGTCTTTGCAGGGACGAATGATGACAATGTGCGACCACAAATTTAGAAGCCTAAGAAATAACACCCACTTGTTATCTCACAGCTCTGTAGTTCAGACGTCTGGCTTGACCTGGCTGAACTCTGTTTCAGGGGCTCATGAGGCCGAAACCAAGGTGCCAACAGCGCTTCATTCCTTTCCGGAAGCTCTGGGGAAGAGCTCACCTCCGAGCTCATTCAGAGTGTTGGCAGAATTCAGTTCCTTGAAGCTGTAGGACTGAGGTTCCCATTTCCTTCTCTTGTGGCCCCTCAGCCTTCAAGCCAGCAATGGCCGTTGAATCCTCCAGGTGCTAAGAAGTCTCTGACTTTCCTTTCTGCCTTCTGCTGCTGCTTTAAGGCAGTGGTTCTCAACCTTGGCTGCACATTAGAATCACCTGGGAATCTTTTTAAAATCCTGATTTCTGGGCCTCATCCTCTGGAAATTCTGTTTCTTTGTTACTAATGTTGTGGCCCCACCCCATAACAAAGAAACAGAATTTCCGGAGGATGAGGCCCAGAAATCAGGATTTTAAAAAGATTCCCAGGTGATTCTAATGTGCAGCCATGGTTGAGAACCACTGCCTTAAGGGTTCTTGTGATTATACTGAGCCTCCCTGGTAATTTACCAGGGTAATTTCCCTCCCTTGGAGTGAACTGATTCTAACCTAAATTACACCTGCAAAGTCCTTTTTGCCAATAGGGCTGGAATCTTGTTGGGCCATAAGTGTGCCCATCCCCCTCCCCAAAGCCACCCTGCAAAGCCTCCAATTTATCTCCGTGCTAAGATCGTTGGTATCACCTAGAAAATGTTTTGAAGGGAGGTTTGATCTGTGTTTTAGAAAGACTTGGGTGTCAGTGAGAGGAGGGAGTGAAGAGGCAGACAGGGAGATCAGCTTGTGAGAGATGATGAGGGTGAAAACCAGGGCGGTGGCCATGGAAGCAGGCCTGACACTGAGAGTAGTTGAGAAGCCAGCTGGGGGCCAAAGGAAGGCCACGGGGAGGCAAGGCAGAAAGCAAGGCCTCTCTCCCTAGGTTTCTATCCTGTCCATCTAGTGCCCTTAAGCAACATGGGAAACTGGGTTTGCTGGGTGAGAAGAAAGTGGTTTTGATTTGAAGACATTGCATTCAAGAGGTCTGAAGATCATCAAAGTGAAAATGCATCCCCAGGCCCTGGGAGGAGGCAGAGGGAACTAGAGAAAGCTTAAGCCAAAGCAAGAAGCAGTGAAAGCAAAGGAGGGAGAGGGAGGAGGAATCCAGAGGGAGTGGGAAGTACAGGCAGGCGAGTGAGAAGCTTCTTAGACGTCCTGACAGCTCGGTTAGGGGACAGAGTGTGCTGGCTGCGCCCACTGCCACATGTGATTTTACCTTCCCATCTGCTGCACAGTCAGACGTGTGGGCCTCCGCTTCCAAGGCACCAGGCTTTCACGCTTCCCGGAGAGGCTGCAGCCCAGCACAGGCCTGCTCTCCTGATTCTGCAGAGATAAAGCTGCTTTGGGACCTTATGGAACTCCAGATGGCACTCTGGGATCCCTGCCCACGGGCCTTATGCTTCCCAGAGGGTCCCTGCACCTGAATTCTCCTCCGTTCCTGCCTGCCATCGCCAAATAGCCTATCCAGCAGCCTCTTCCTTATTTCCCTCACGCTCCCACCCCCTCCAGTCTCGCCTCCCTCATGCCTGAGCTCCATGATCCAGTGGAAAAAATCAGGGCCCGGGAGCCCAACAGACCCGCATTAGTACCTTAACCAGCTGTGTGGCCTCGAGCAAGTTTTGTAATCTCTCTGAGCCTCAGATTATTCACAAGTAGAATAGAGTAAATCAACCCGTCTCAATGAGTCTGTTGTGAGTCAATTGCCTAGTACAGTGCCTGGCACTATACAGTAGAAACTCAATCGATATGGGTCCTCAATCCTCCAGTCTGGAGCACTTTTCAGAGGCAAGAAGGTACAGCCAAGACCCCTAGCATTAGGGGAAGTGTGGTGGCAGATACCTCCAATTATCAGAGGCCGTTCTGAAAAGCATCATTGGCAGTTCACGGGCAATGCTGTGACCACGAGGGCTGGCCTGATTATGTCTCTGCCCGGTAAGTTCTACCACACAATTCTGTTTCTGCGCCTGTAATCTCGCCGTCTGACCCTCCTAAAGGTTCAGTGCCGACCACATAGCCTTCAATAATTTCTATTTCTGCATAAAAGAGCCAGAACTTGCTTCTGGTGTTGGAAGCTAAGAACTCTGAACTGATGTAGCCATTGAAATGACAGCCCCTTGGACCATGAACCATGTGTCTTGATCTCCACTGTAACCACTGAGTTTCGGTTGGCGTTTTATCACTTTTATTCTCAGAAACTGTGTCAGCCAAGAATCCTTCTGTTGCAAGTGACAGAAACCCAAATCCAACTAATTAAACCCCCCACAGAAGGTACTAACTCTCGTAAATGGGGAAGTCTCGGGTTAGCATTTGCTTTAGGGACGGCCAGACCCCGAGATTCAAATGATGCCACAGTACCCATTTCATTCCGTCCTTAGTTCTGGTTTTCTCTCTCATGGCTTCCTTCTCAGGCCATCTGTCTTATCACTTGGTGCTGAAACAGGCCACCATCAGTATCTCTAGCTTTGCATCATTCTCCTGGTAATCCCACAAAAAAGAGAAAGAAGGACACAAACCCCTCGACCCCAACAGTGGCCACCCACATGGGACTGATGGGCCCTGTTTGGGTTTTGGAGGGACCCTGGGTCCGATCTTTGGGTCCAGGAGAAACAGAAATGCAACTAGTTAGAGTGGGTGGAGATCTTGCCTCTGCAGTGCAGAAGGTAACTACAGTGAGGTGATGCCTACTGGAGTCCCATTGCACGGGGAGGAGCAGTTCCCCAAATCAAGTGATGCAAGCGGGCAAAAAGAATAGATTTCCACTCAAAATTCCAGGTGGCACAGAGTATATATTTTTTAAAGCTACTAGGCTTGGCCAGTGTGGCTCAGTAGTTGAGCATTGACCTCTGAACCAGGAGGTCACGGTTTGATTCCCGATCAGGACTCATGCCTGGGTTGTGGGCTTGATCCTCAGGGTGGGGTATGCAGGAGGCAGCCAATCAATGATTCTCTCTCTTACTCTCTGAAATTATGTATATATATTATATATAGTATATATGTATATATATTAATTATTTATATATATAATTATATATATTGCAGCTTTTCAAAAAAGCTACTAAAATGAAAACTAAAGTAAGGAATAAGTAGTTCTCCTACAAAGATTAATACATTTATTTGTCTCCCTTCCTCTTTCCCTTCCTCCATCTTCTTTCTCTCTGTCTCACATACATACACAAGGAAAAGGTTTCAAACAGTCCCGAGGGCCCTAACAGAGGAAAATGGCCATGAGGATCTATCCCAGGATTACTAGGGGGACAGAGCTAAGGTCTCTTATTACATTGAGAGAAAAAAGCAAAACCGTGAACTGAAGCATAAATTTCCTAATTGTGAGAACCATAATTGACCGGCAGTAAACACCTCATCGTTCTCGAATAGACTGCAGCTTTAGGCAGCCTTCATTAAAAAACCTATTATAGAGATGTGAATAAAGTTAAGGAGGAGCGGGATGTACTGAGGCAGTAGAGACTCAAGGGTGGGGGGTGAGAAGGGGGAGTCTGATGCCCCTTTGTATCTCACTTACCCAGACACTAACATTGAACCACCACAGTGAGCCAAGTATCATATTCCCAAAAAATCTGCCAGACATTCCTGCCATTTCAGCTTTATTGAATTACTATGTAGTGCAGCCTTAGAAATATAAATCATGGAGAAGCAGGAAATGCGTTTATTTCATTAACCCGTGCTAGCCTTCATGCAAGGCCTGCTGGGGCCTCTCTTAGGGACAGCCCTGCTACCTCACCCTGCAAATACATTGCATTTTGTTTCCCAGAGCAGACTTAACAATGGGATATCATTTTAACTCCTGCTTCTCCTAAAGAGGCATTTCTTTCTAATGTAGTTGCCCAGATGTAGTGCAGAATGTTAAGACGAGAACATCTGTGTGTTGTTCATTTGTCATTTCTTGGTCTTCCAGGCAGTAGTTGGCCAGACTTGCTTTTCACTTTCATTCCAATCAACCCTCCACGAAGAAGAACTCGTCTCCAGGATTGGCAACAAACATCTGGATGACATGCAAGGACCCAGATGAACTTTGGCACAAAAATTTGGTGCTCAGCGGAAGGGCTGCACGTGCGAATGCTTAATGGACAGCATGAGGAATGAAGACAGAGATTACTCGGTCACCGCAATCCACTTCCCACTCTTAGATGACAGAGCAGAATTAGAATCGGAAGCCCCGGAGTCAGGTGGCCTGAGTTCAGATTCAGGCCACGCACTTCTCAGCTGGATGACGGGAGCCTGTGACTTCCCCTCTCCAAGCTTCCATTTCCTCCGAGGTATTACTGTTTACCTCCAGGGCCTACTGAGAGGCAGCCTCAAGGAAAAGTGAGTTGGAGGAGGAGGGGCTGTAACCTACAAAACATCACTCAGCTTTGTTATTATCATGACACTTCACCAAAGAAGGAAAGAGACATACTTAAGTGGCTTAGCTTGAGGCCAAAGTTCAGAGTCTGTCCTTTCCACCTTTCCTGTGAGAATTACCCTGCTTTCTCATCCTGTCCCATTTTCCAAGGGGCCTATGTTGTAAATTTCTTCTGGCCCTAGTTGGTTTGGCTCTGTGGATAGAGTGTTGGCCTGCGGACTGAAGGGTCCTAGGTTTGATTCTGATCAAAGACACATGCCTGGGTCCTGGGCTCGATCCCTAGTAGGGGGCATGCAGAAGGCGGTCAATCAATGATTCTCTCTCATCACTGATGTTTCTACCCCCCCCTTCTGAAATCAATAAAAATATATTTTTATTTTAATGGCTGGCTAAATTGAGCTGATAACGGCTTAATGTGTGATTGCTCCCAGGAGTACTGGCATTTGTTTTAATAGGGAAGGGGATCCTAACCTCTCTCCTAACCACTCAGAAGCTCCACTAGGGTACAAGGAGTCATCCTGAAGATGTCACTATCTGGGCCTTTCCCACGTGATCTTGAACATGAAGGTTTTGGAGAGTGAGCAAGGAGCGGATGAAGAAAACCTGTTGGGAGTTAGTTACTTCTCACTCCCTGACATGAAGAAAAGGCTGGAACATGCTAGGGGCTCCATAAGTAATCTTGAGTGGGTGAATAAATGATAGGATTAAGTAAATGCGTGAACAGATGAATGTCCCATACACTCTCCTTGAACCAGATGAGTACACTTTAAGATGATTCTAAGAACACAATATGAAATTGCCTCCCTTTGCAGATGAGAAAAATGAAGTCCAAAACGAGAATACAACTGGGTCAAGATCACAAACACCAAGACTAAGGTCTCTGAACTTGGTATAGGCATCTATGTTAGACTAAGACTCCTGACTTTCTTTGGCTTAAAAGGAAGATTCCCAATTATTTATCAGGCACTGGGTCCGACAGCAAGGTCACCTAGTGCAGGTAAAGGGTGAAGGCTGATCCAGGGGTCCATGCTGGGATGTCACAGCAGGGCTCACACTTAAGGAATGGGTGTGAAGATAAAAACAAAGGTAAGCAAGATTCTAAGGGCAGGAGAAGGCCAACATAGTTCAACAGGTGGAGGAAAGAACAAAGCACCGAGGGTCAGAACACTGGCCAGGAGCAATGTGGTTGACATTGGCTATAGTGGCAGAATCCTGAGTAGGTCGACCAGAATGGAAGATGCAAGGGCAGGAAAGACTTCAGGTACAACACCAGTCAAAGCACCAATGTGCAACTGCATTGGAACCCTGGAGGATGACTGGTCTCTTTTAATCTGTTCCTTCACTTCGGAATCCTTTCCTCAACAAGGACAACATTGTCGCACTATCCTGGATCCCCAATGGGCCTGAGCATGCGATTAGGAGTTGTTTCTCTAAAAGGGGAGGCAATTTTTCCATAACCCCCCCCCCACACACACACACACACATACACACACCCTGCTTGTCTCTTTAAATCTTCATGTTGCCCAGGTAGATGTGTTCATGAGAAGCCAGTCTAAGCATCAACTACTGCCAGGGACCATCTGTACTTCCTAGGGACTAAACCCACAACCATGGCCACTTTGGAGCTGACCAGCAGGCCTGGTTCTGAGGTCTGCATCTGGCTTTCTGCTTTGCACACATCCTTTTGTCTGGGCTCCAAAGCCTGACGGCTGAAGCTTCTGGAATGCCCTAGGCACTGCTGAATCTGATGTTTTTCAGCTTCAGTGATTCACAAATTCCAATTTGCAGAACTTTCTCAGAAGAACTGTATTTTGGGAGCCGCTTTTCTCCAGCTGCCTCCAGAATGAACTGTTCCCCATCCTCCGTCTTTCTTGACTGTAAAATGTTCCTCTGGAAGTTTAGTTTGGGACCATGCCCGTGCCATCACCCTGCTCTGGGCTTTGAAGTCGTGGCAATACTCTCCTTTCTGTGTGATTGAAGTTGCTGTTGCAATGCCTGACCCCAGGCAGGTCATGCAGCCCGCCTTGGCATCCTGTGTTTCCATATGGCTCCAAGCAGTGGCTTTGAGCAATTAGCCCTCTAGAAGCAGGGTCCCCTGAGGCCCAACAGCACAGGAAATAGCATGTGGAGCCCTGTTGGGGGATGAGTGTGAATACACAGCTTTGGACAGAAGGAACCCAGCCACTCAAGGTCTACTATCCCTCTAGTGAGTTCTGAACCATAGCAGGTGCTCAGAATGAAGACTCACTCCTCCATCCCATTCCACTCTAGAGGAACTATGAACCCTGAATCATCTCCATTAATTCCATCTGCGGAGCCTGGATCTTAGAACGTAAAACCACTGGGGTTCTGGGGGACAGTTGCTCTTTCCATACTTGTTTAGAGAGAGCATTGACTTGGGCCGGTGTCTTCATTCCTAATGGTGTCTGTTTAGCTCCTGCAGGAAAATTCCATTTACATGAACAGGGATGATAACAGGATGGGGCTTATGCTCAAGGAGCCCAACTTGAAGAAGGACCATCTCAGGAGCACAACAGAGCAATTAAGAACTGGGGCTCAAAAGCAAGTCAGCTGGGCCTGTATTTGAATCCAACTCCACATTTAATAGTTGGGCAACTTGGGCAACTCACTGTACATTCCCAACCCTCAGTTTTCTCATCTGTAGAAAAGGGCACATGAGGAGCATTAAAAGAGATGATGTGTGTAAAGGGTAGACACACTGCCTGCAGTTCAATAAGAACTCAGTTAAAATTAGCAATCATTATTTTTACTTGTGCTGGGACCTTCCCATGGGAAGCAGACATCCGTTATGACAGAGACACTGTTATGTGTCCATCTGACTCTATTTTATTTTCCACTTTTTCAGTACTACAGACTTGAAGACTATCCAGGAAGTTAGCTTGGGGTCAGGTGACTGAGTTCTGGCTGATGGGCTGTGGGCCCAAATGATGTACATCACATCCAGGCCTGATTCTTAAAAGCTCTTGACTTGTGCTTTCTCTCTCCAGCTGCACAGCTGGAAATGAAGGACCCTCTAATGGCAGAACCACTGGATGGAAGAAGTTCAGATCCCCAAGTGTCTGCATGGAGACCACACGATGCAGAGAGCTGCCCAAACTGCATTGAACTTGGTGAGAGTAAGAAATAACCGTTTATCAGATCGAGTCATTTCAGGGCTTGTTACTTTGGCATAACATGGTCTATCTAGACAAAGTCCCAAATGAAAACTAGCGCAGGGAGTAAGTGAGGAACCAGAGATCAAAAAACAGTGGCTATTCCCAGTCAGGTAGAAATGGGCAGTGTCAATTCTTCATCAGTAGAAAAAGATTGTCACAATTTAAAAACTTTTAAATTTGATTGCTAATTTTCCACACAACTCCCTACCAGAACCAGACAGTTGTGATAGCGTGGGGCAGGTTTTATGATTTGGAAGCCTTCGTCTGAATTTTCTGATCTTTATAGAGCGTCACCACTGCTCCACTTCCATGTCCCAAACCCTGCATGATTCTGTGGCTTAAAAACATCCTCGCCATAAATTTCAATAAATTGGCAGTGAATTTCGGCAGTGGAAACATATTCTCATTTAATATGCACGTCATGGCATGTCTCTCGTCTGGGGACCACCTGTCAAAGGAAGCAGCCATTGGTAATTAAGGGTACACCAAGTATTAAATGATTACAGCCAGTCCACATGAGAACAAGCCACATCTGTTTAGCAAAACAACCACACTCCCTGGGCCATGGTTGTCCTATGCCAATGGACCAAAAATTAACCCTGTAAATCTCTGTTTTAAAGACCCAAGGGCCTTTGCACATACTGTTCCTGCTGTCTGAAATGCTCACTCTTCATATAGCTGGTTCTTTATCTTCAGATCTCTGCCCAAAAGTCACCTCTTCAGAGATGCCTTCCCAGAATACTCTTTCTATAAGAGGTAACCCTCCACCCTTAATTCTTTATCTTTGCACCCTATCCATTTCCTTCATAGCACTTATTACAATCTGTAATTTGGTGGGCAAGGGGGCTATTAACTTGTTTATTATCTGTTTCTTCCACCAGACCCAAGTGATCATGAAATCCACCCTTTCTCTAGAATTCCAAATATATGAGCTAATAAAGCCATTACAGTGTTTAAACAAGTTTCAGCTGGGTTTTCTCATATTATAGCTGATTTTACAAATATATTTCCTCTCTATAGCATTATATTGTGTCTTCCTGATGCTAGCTGTATAAATTTAAAAGCTTCTATGTGTCAGGCCCTGTATTAGATACTTTATATTACATTTAATTTCCACAATAACTCTGAAAGTTAGGGATGATTTAATGCTATTTTGTAGATGCAGCCCAAAAGGTGTAACTTTTTTTGTTGGCTCTGCATCCCATTTACGGAGAGAGCTGCCCTCCCCCATTGTGCAATTCTGAAGGAGCTGTCATTCAAGTATACCACAGGGGTGGGCACAGGATTCAGGCTGGCCAATCAGGGCATCTCTCCACCTGGACTCTGTGACTGGGCCAGAGGGAAACACATGATCTCAGCAAAGCCCATCACAATCTTCCCTGGCACATAAATATTGGGATATTAAGATTCTCTCTCTGACTCCAGGATCACACACTAACAGGACCTGTAACCCTATTACTTCCAGGAGCTACCTTGCTGCCATGCAGAGAAAGCCTGCCTAAGAACAAAATCCACATTTAGTGAGAGTGAGTGAAAAGGCCAATGACATCACTTGAACCCTGGATGCAGCTGTACATGAAGTAGTAAGTTTTTCTTATTACTTAACATGGTCTGAGTTGAGTTTCTGCCACATCCATTGACTAATGTGAGCACCATGTAGAAGCTCAATGAATATTAGTTCTCAATATTCCCCCTAAAAGTGACCACTCCCCAGTAACCTCACCAACCTATCCGTTGACAGCATGTCATCTGTGCCACTCCAGCCACCCCTATATTCCTCACTAAGTTACATTGGGTCCAATCCCTAGGCCATGCACATGCTATTCTATCTGGCTGCAGAACTATGTCTTTCCAAAGGGACTCATTTTTAAGCAGACTTCCTCTTAGTCCCTTACCCCGGAAATGACTGGCAGGCCCATTTGCTAACAAGGGCAGGGACCACAGCAAGAATTAAGAGCTTCCAAGCCAGGCAGATTGCCTTTAAAATGTCCAAAGTCAGTGAATAGTGCCCTGTAAAGAAAGGACTATGGTTTCTCATTCATGTTGAGTTTTACATTCAAGGAAACTTGAATATACAGTGAAAGTTGCCATTTCTTTGGAAAGTCAGACTTTCCTTGCATGGATCCCCTCTAACACTGCTCTTCAGTACAGAGCATGACTCTCAAGGTTTGATTCTAGGGCAGGGCATGATGTCATTTGATATTGTGACTGGGTTCCAGGAACTCCTCAACCTCCGGCATTCTTCATCCCTCTTCCCAAGAGCTTCCTGAAGGGTCTGTGCACAGAAGGAACAATAGCACAATGGGACTCAGTGAGTGCCCCTTTTTTACAGGCAGAGCAGTGGCCTGCACCACGGGGAAACATGGTCCATGGATCTGGACTCTGAGCAATTGGAGTAGGGATGTGTCTGCCCTTAGAGTAGAAGGAGGTGCCCAGGACGGGGGCAGGCAGAGGAAGCTGAGGCTGGGCCCGGAGCGTGGCTGTTAACCTCTGCTGCTGTCTCTAGTCCAGGTTGAAGGAATCGGGTCAGTAGTCTCCTTTGGAAACCAGAACTGAGAACATGTAAATGTGAAAGTTATCTGATAAGCCTGGACGGGCCAGAAAATCAGGGAGGGGAAAGCCAGGCTACAAAAAGGGAATAATAAAGCTGATATGCAAAAGAGGAGCAGAAAAGAGAACCTGTCCTTCTCTAAGCTCCCACGTCTCCAGTTCCTGCTCCCAGCTGCACTGCCAACTGCTCCCCGCCTTCTGAGAACTTCGAATAAATCCCCCATTTGTGCTTAAGCTTGAGTGGGTTTCTGTTAGTTATACCCATTTTATCACTTAGTTAACAAAACGAAAAACAAGCAGATAAAGAAGCAAAGTCCCAGTTCAGTTCATTGCAATTTATTTAATTTAAAAATAAAAACAGAAACAAAAAACAAAACAGAAATCAGTTTCCAACGAAAATACAAACACTTTGGGTGGTTATCCAGCTTTTTTTTTTTTTTTTTTTTTTTTTTTGCTTTTTTTCTTTTTCTTTTCCCCCTGTAGGCTATTCTGGGCTCAAACCAATCAAATGAGTGAAAACCAATTTTGACTGGAGCCATAGCGCATGTTGCACCAATTAAATTACACCAATATATTATTATAATACCTTTGAAATGCCTTTCAGACCAATAAATAAGAAAAGACAAATTCAAATAAAAAAGTCAACTTTTTATTACCAAAAAAAAAAAATAGAAATTAAATAAAAGTCACAACTTGGATTTTTTTTTAAAAAATGTGCAGTCAAGTTTCTCTCTCTCTCTCTTTTTTTCTTCTAGGAATGATACCATGCCAGTTAATCCCTACAGAACATTTCCAGTTTGGCAATAAGCAGTCAGTCGATCATTCACATTTGTACTCAAGACAGCAGGCCTGGGCAAGCCTCGCCTGAATCCCACCCTGGAAAGTGCTCCCTGTCATCTGAAGCAGCAGCAGGGATGGAAATTCAGTGAGTTCGTAGCCATTTCATTTCGCCTGGGGTCTTGAAGTACTTCCTGAAAACTGATCGTGCCTTTGAAATCTACCTGTAAAAAGAAGGGTCATTCTATTCCTTTGGCAGATGTGTAAACGAAGACACTGAAAGGCCCAAGAGGCAAGGGAAGGACCAGGAGAGCTGACAGCCAACCCCCTGCCTGGTCCACCGGGTCATAAAAGTGTCTCTCACTTGTGATTCCGTGGAAACGAATCAAGCACGACCTGCTTGGCTGGGGACTGGCAGGTAGGGGTGGTAGGACTTACTCAGGAAGCAGGGAAGTGGCTTTTCTGAGCTTTTCCCTCTCTTCCAGGGTTTTCCTTGAAAAGCAGAGTCAACATCACATCTAGATCAGAGGATTTAGCAGAACTAGGCAGGGCCTGAGAGACCAGCTAACCCACCCCTCCAGCTCTCACAGAAAGGGAAACGTAGTCCCCAAAACTCTGCAGGTGCCCAAGGCCACCAGCTAGTTAGCAGCACACCAGGACTCAACCTAGAATCTCGGCCTCAGGGTGGAAGACTGTCTTTGCCACAATCCAGTCTGGGTTTACTGACAACAGAGAACATACGTGTGTGTTTCTCTTTGAGGGGCTGGGGAAGGAGAATAGTTTTTCTGAATAGTGTCATTTTTATTTAAAGATTAGAAAGTTGGAAAATACTAAACCGAGGTAATCACTTGGCAAAAGGAAAAAAAAACACATCAACCAGTAGGTAGGTGTTATACCTAAGTCATACCGACAGCTACCCACAAGGCCGGCTGCCATGCATGGGGACCAGCAGTGTGGCAGACCAGGGAGCTCCCAAAAGGTTGTGGAAAACGAGATAAAGAGTAGGGAGCTCAGAGGCTGCCGAATGCCCTCCATGCGCCCACACACCCTTTGCCACCTACAGGATTTTCTTTTTCCCTTTGAACCTTTATGGGAGCTCAGGAAGGAGGTGGAATTGAATGCAAGGAAACTGAGACGCTTCCCACAATACATGACTCAGCTGGACCTGAAGGAACACACAAGACAAAACCCCAGAGCTGGTGGCAAAGGGGAGAAATGCCGCCATCTCCTCAGGGAAAGGGTGGCTTTGTTCTCATTAAATGTTCTTCGTGCCTTACGGTGAATTCTTTCTCATCTCCCCATGAGCTATTGCTTGTTGGTTTTCCCAAAAATGCTTCCAAAAACCAGTCCTCCTTGTTTCTCTAGGTGGCTACCGGAAGTTGGCTAACTTGAAACAAGGGTTTCCATTTCCCCAGGCCAGTAGAATCTGAAGTCATCCCAAATTCACAAATAAGACCATTCATTTCAAACCCAGTACCTGAAGATGTCCCATTGTGGGAGTGACAGTCTTGTCACCTGCAATCTGGGTGTCTTTTCAAGGTAAGAGTCCTATCACACCTCTTCTCTGCCTCCTCCAGAACCATCTGGATGGCTTCCCAGGAAATGTCTCCTTTTCCATATGCTTCCTCCCAGCCCACTCTGCTCTTTCAACACCTTATTCATGTGAATGGATGAACATTCTTTCCCCCCAAAGCCTAGGAGTTCAAACCCATGACAGAGAATACCTAGAGTTGGGGGGAAACACCTTCCACCTGACTTTCCTTTCCTCGTCCAAATATCCTACCTACACACTAACTCCCTACAAGCAAACTCGCCTACTTCTGAGGATCCCACACGTGGTGGATGGGGAAACCGTCTGCTATTACTAGACAGGGTCAATGGGTGAGCCAGTTACTCCCTTGGAGACTATGGACAGTATCACATCCAAGTGAGAGCATTCATGCAGATGAGAATGAACCCAAGAGGCAGCATTCCAGTTAATATTGAGATGTTAAAGAAATTGACAAGTTGTCCCCTTGTTGGTGCGGGTCAGTTTCCATTCATCTGTGCAAAAAGCACAGAGGGTCCCAGGCTCTGTTATACACCAGTTTTAACCTCTGACACCACCATCTTTTTCCCATCCACCCTTGGGAAGTTGTGCTGAAGAGCAAGGCAGACATCAGAGAAGAAGCCAAAAAATCACCATAGGCTCTAAGTCCTTAGCTGAGTTCAGAGCATCCTCTCTCTGACCAAGGCCCTATCTTCCATTCAAGATAGAGTAGCAAATGGACAAGTGCCACTCCAGTAGCATTCAGAGATAACATAGATCCCACAGGGTGCCTTAACCTAATTCCCAGGGCTTAACCAGGTCAAGGATGGCAACTACATGGCATGAGTGCTACGGCCCCTCTTACCATACCCATGGCAGCCATGACTAGTTGATCACAGAACTCCTTCCCATGTGCCTGGGCTACTCACACCAGCACAGCCAGCAGCCACTATCAATCAACCACCAATTCAAACTCAGGTTGCCGAACTCTACTTGCCAACCCCAAGCAATCAGACCAGACCAAGCTTGCTAATGTGAGAGAAGGAGCAAGCTCTGAGCTCACCCAAAGCAGACATCTCCAGTCTCTCATGCCTCCTCCAGAAGCACTTGGATGACTTCTAGGGAAACGCTCCCTCTTCCATAGGCTTCCTCCCACCCTCTAAGTGCTGGCCAATGCCACCTCCCCTGATAGCTTGGCCTCTAGGAGGTACCATAAAGCCGATGCCAATTAGGACCCAAATTCTGGATGGCAGCTGACAGGACTGGCAGAGAGCCCACTTCTCCCTTTTAGGTGCTGGCTCAAGGTTGCAACCTTGGCCAAGTGAGATGGCACCAATCCTTTTTCAGTCTATCATCGTGGCCAGCAAAGAGGTAACCAGCTCGTTAGCACAAGTCATTGCTTCCCTTCCTCCCTCGTACCCACCCCCAACCCGCCCCTGCACCCCGGGGGAGCTAGTTGAGTTTGTTGCAGATCTCCAGCGCTTTCTTGTAGACCTGAGTCACGTCATCCATGTCCGTGAGGAGGGAGAAGCTGCTGTCTCCCAGCCGGTTCCGGTACCGCTTCGGGTACTGAGGCCGGGGCCGGTTCTGGAGCCCCTCAAAGTCCTGGATCTGGAGGAAGTTTTCCGCCGAGACACAGCTGCGGATGCGCTGGCGGGCGGGGCGATTCTCCTGCAAATCCAGCAAGTCAAAGGAGTCGCTGGACAGGACACTGTCATCGCTGATGATGCTGGAAGGCCGGCTGTAGCTCCGGGAGAGGCCCTCGGAGGAGACGCTGGGCTCCAGCAAGGATTCCAGTGTGGGCATTTCGGGGCTGGCGAGGGCCGGGTCCATGGTGCCTGCAGAGTACTTGCTGCTGTGTTTCAAGATGCCCTTCCTGCGGCAGGACAGGCTGTGGACAGTCACCCTGGCTGTGTCTGGGGGGCTGGGGGACGGGATGCTGCTGCCCATCCCATCGTTGCTGTCCAAGAGCTCCGAGGACTCGCTGCGCTCCGGGGAGGAGTAGTAACCCGATTCCCTCTGCTGCGTCTTTTTCAAGATGCCTTTCTTGGGCATGGTGGCCGCCTGCTTGGGGCTGAGTTTACCTGGCACCTCTGCCTCGGGGGAGCTGGGGAGGGGCACGCCAGTCCGGCACAGGTCCTGCTCCATCTTGAAAGCAGGGGGTAAGGCAGGACTGACGACGCCTTCGATGAAGCCGGTGCTGTGAGAGCGATGCTCGCTGTTGCTTCGCTTCTTCAGGATCCCTTTGGGTCTCTTGGAGCTCAGTTTGGATGGACTCTCGGGCACCGAGTCCTGGCCGGACTGGGCAAAGTCGTTCTCTTTCTTGGACTTCTTCAGCGACCGCTGCCGCTCCAGCATGACCTCCGAGGCCCCCGGCTTCGTCAGGTTCTTCATTTTGGCTTCCGCCTCGGCCTGCAGCCCCGTGGACCGGTGGTGCCAGTCGATAATCCGGGCCAGGAGCGGCGACTCGGAGTTGGGGAGGGCATCGCAGTCACAGACGCTGCTCTTGTAGCCCCAGTTCACCCACCAGTGGTTGGCGATGTCCTCGATGGTGGCCCGGCGATCGGGGTTCACCATCAGCATCCACCGGATGAGTCCTCGAGCATCTACGGGGCAAGAAGGAAGAGGCCTTAATGGGAGCCCCCGGCTTTGTGACAGGGACGACACTCCAGGAATGGCTAAGGAGACACGCTCCCTTTCCGAAAACTCCAGTCGGAGCCCCAGGCTAGCCAAAGTCTTCCGGACTGTACCTCAAAAGCCTCATCAAAACTTAGAACCACGGGCCAGTTCGCCATCACAGCCTGGCACGTGTTTGCATGTGAGTGAAGGGATGTCACGAACTACTGGGCTTCCTATCAACTCCAGTCTTTATAAAATGGGCAAGGCCGGGTACCCTGCAAAGAATCCAGACCCAACCCCAGCAGCGCCCCACTACCCCTCCGGTGAATGTCCCTTCACCGAAAGGGAACACAGCTGTAGATTACTGTGGCGCTCTTCAGTCCTCCGGACAGAGGCTTGCATAAGCATGCAGTGCTCACGGTCATCGGGAAAGCATGTAGCGATGACAAAGAAATTTGGGGCCGAAATGGCGAGAAAAAGGCTCCTCATCAGAGAGGGAAAGACGGAGAAGGATGGAGAGGAGCTCAGACCTGGCACACCTGGGCAGTGAAGGGGCCAAGTGCAGGGCCATGCCCACGGCCGGCCTTGGCCAGGTTCTGAGGCCCACACCCCATGAGCTCAGCTCCTTTCCCTCTGACATAAGCCACAGCGTGCTGAGCTGTCAGATCAGAGAGCTGATCTGCCTGCTGTCAGCTCACCGCCTGTCTGACAAACTCCATTTGCAAATTTCTGTTGCCAGAGAGGTTAGGGGAAGCCCCAAAGGGATGTCGAGGAGGCACAGGAACCAGCTGCCTCTCACAGCTTTCACACTGACTTCAAAGATCAACTGTGCTTCCCTGATGGGGGCTGAATTACATCCCGGGAGGCGCCACCTCCCCCGGCCACTTATGTGGGCTAATGAGTAGCTGGCAAGGGCCTGGCAAGGGGGCCGGGGGGGGCCCCACCCCTGAAAAGTGACAGGACGATGTTCATTCAGTCATTCCACAATTATTTCCTGAACTCCTGTAATGTGCCAGGAACCCGTTAGCTGGAGAGGCAAGTAAGACCGCCATAGAGATCACCCTGAAATTTCTCAAAAAAGAAAAATTCCCAAACAGGTTGGCTTATTGACAAAAAATAGAGATATGACCCTCTCTATCTACACATGTGCAGTAGTCAATCCTCATTATTCACAGATTCTGTACTTGTACACTCACCTACTCACTAACATGTATGTGTGACCTGAACATCAGCACTCAGGGTGCTTTCCTGGCCTTGAGCACAGTGGAGAGGCAACACCCCGAGCTGCCCGACACGCATGTGTGTTCCCAGCAAGGGGACGGCACTCTGCGTGTTGTGTCTGCGCTCATGACTCACCCAGTGTCCTCTTCAGCCTATTTAGTCCACGTTTTTCACATTTTTGCACCTTCTGTGGATTCGGCTGTTTAAACTGCCCCAGGTGTAGTGCTATCTAGTGATCCTAAGGGCAAGAAGGCTGTGATGTGTGTCAGGTAAGCTTGTTCAGGCATGAGTCACAGGGCTGTTGGCCATGACTTTGATGATAAGGAATCAACAGTATATTTTAAGCGAGGTATCTTTAAACAGAAACATATAAGGTTTGTTGAAAACAAGGTTACCTACTGTTCAGTGACAAAAGCACGGGGACTTCAGAGGCTCACAGGAATCGAGCCCTGTGTCTCGCTGAGGAGCAACGCTCCGGGACTCACTAACCAGTGCTCACAGCAACGTTACAGAACGTCACTACCTGAATAATGAGAATCACCTATGGGTGTCCATATATGGGTGAACATATATGTATACATATATGAAGTGCCTGTGTTAACTGTATAATAATGGCCCCCTGGGCACACCCTTTCCCCACACGCAGGGCACTCTCCCATCAAGAGGCAGAGCCTGTGGCCTCGGTGGCTTTGCCCAACGGGAGACAGCAGAAGGGACTTTATCTGGCTTCCAACACAGACATTAAGAAAGCCTGGCAGCTGCTTCTTCCTCTCTCTTAGAGCCCAGAGCTGCCACGTAAGAAGGGCAGGCTCCCTCCCAGACTGAGAGGCCTGGGGAGGCACCTCATGGACAGAGAGTCCACAAGGAGTGTCCCCAAGTCAGCCCCGCTGCCATCGGTTACAGCTGCAGGAGAAACCCCTTCCAGCAAGGCCAGCAGAGCTCTAGCCAACCCAGGTGATCGATACGGTGACATGGTAGCTTGGGGGATGGGACAGAGCCCTGATGCAGCCACAGATCATGAAACAGTGTCCCTGGTGGCACAGTGGTGAAAAGGGGCCGTTGCCACGCTCATGACGGTCTCGTCAGGGTGGTCTGTATGTCTACCTGGACCAGAAGACACCAAAAACACCTCTTCCAAATTTTTAATTTTTAGTGGAGAAACTGAATCCAAACAGGGTGAGGGGTCTGCCCAAGTCCGCACAGCGAGTGAACGGGACTCCTCCGAGCCTTCCGGCCGTGCAGAAGGCTTGTTGTGAAGTTCTCATTCGGGAAAGCGGCCTCACAAGCCAGCTCTGCCAGAAAGCAAAGAGCTGGAGGGAATAAAGAGGAAAAGCAGGAGACTCCGTTCAGACGCTAAATCAGAAGCAGAAAGTGTGAGCTCGGGCAGCTCCCACTCCACCCCTGACCCTTCCAAGCACGCACCTGAGGGCTGCGTGGGCTCCCGGTACTCTCCGCTGCTGATCTGCCGAATGAGGTTTTTGTGATCGAAACCATCGAAGGGCATTGTTCCATAAACCAGGGTGTAAAGCAACACGCCCAGGGCCCAGCTGTCCACCTGGAGCAGAGAGACAGGACATATAGGAGCTGGGAAGCCGATTCCGGATGCCTTCCAGACCATTAGCATCACAGCGTGGGAGCAGCCACCCCCAGTGACCCCGGAGCAGAGTTTAGCACCTGGCAGACAGGTTCCCATGGCAGCCTGACAACTGATACGCAGTGCAGCTGGGCATTTCCACTTCAAACCAAGCCCCCGCAGTCCCAGTCTTCTTTGATCCTCACTCTAACTTTGTGAACTAGGTAGGGATGGATGACTTTCACCCGCCCCCCACTTCACAGATGAGAATACTGAGGCACAAAGACCTCCATGGTTTCTCTCGAGAGGCCTCTCCCCAGTGACGGAGGGTAAGCCTGGGACGCAGGGCTCTTGGCTTCTCTCACCCAGGAATCCATTCCTTCCTGTACCTTCCTTCAAATGGATCGGGCGGCAAACCCAAATGCTTACAGGAGCCAGGCAGGCACAAACATGAACGGAGCAAGAGAGAATCAGGGAACCAACGTGGAGTGCTGGGGACAGAGACAAACCGTACAGTCCATTCATCCATCTCAAGCAGGCAGCCCCCCTGGCTAATTGCCGCCTCAAGGCGACACACAGACCCCGCACGGCTCGATCCTTTGGGTTTTTTCAAGAGAAGTCAGAAACCAGACTTATATGTGAAATCTCCCAGTTATTAAATGTGTGTTCAATATTTTTTTTTTCTTTTTTAGAAAAACAAATGTGGCCAAAGAAAGCACGCTTGCTGGCCGGTTCACAGGCTGCCAGCTTGTAACCTCGGAAAGAGATCCTCCAAGATCAAAGAGGCGTTCATTGTCTATGATAACTTTACAGTGTCGAGTTTCTGCAGTTTCGTAAATGGAATCCTGTGCTCCTCCCTTACATTCTTGCTTCAGAAAGACTTTCCCTGCACTGTCGCTGGCAGAGGCTGCTGGCATCCTTCTCTCCCGCCTCCAGCCCTGCCCCAAACACTCTCAAACAGATAAATATTTGGAAGGAAACATTTCAACCCAGCGAACAGCTGCTATTTAAAGAATACTGAGTGGATGAAATCTCTCTGTAAAGAGAACCATCTTTTTTTTTTTTAAGAAAAATAGCCACTCACAAAAAATAGCCACCCGCTTTTAAAATAACATTTCCACCTAACACACGGCCCCAAAAAGCCTTAGGCATGTAGAGCCGTGCATTGCTCATGAGTTCAAAGATACAATTAAAATGTATTTCCTTAATCAAAAAATACAGGCTGTCAAACTTATTTGCGAAAAGGTAGTCATTCCCAGAGCTAAGGAGTTTTCGGTTTGATGTTTGTTTGTTTTCTTGTTTTGTTCTAATGAGGAAAAACTGAAAGTAATCTGTCTAAATCTTGGGGAGTGTTTAAATTATAGTATGTTTAGTCGTACAATAAAACTTTGTGTTGTCATTAAAAACTATGTTTTTAATAACAAATTCAGAAAATGTCATAATGTTAATAAAATACACACACACACACATATATACATATACAAGGACCTCAATTATTTTTTAAGATTTTTTTATTGATTTTTAGAGAGGGAAGAGAGAGGGAGACAGAGAGAAATATGTGTATGAAAGTGGAGCATCGATCAGTTGCCTCCTGCAGGCTCCCTACCAGGGACTGAACCGGAAACCCAGGCACTTGCCCTGACTGAAAACATTTAGATGCTCAGAACGATGCCCAACCAACTGAGCCACACAAGCCACGACTCAATTTTTGAAATGCAGAGATTGACAATGGAAAAGGGTCTTTTAAAAAGCCACAAAAATATTAACTGGTTATCTTTTATGGGTAGATTGCAGATAACTTTATTTTCTCTTTTAGGCTTTTCTGGATTTTTCTATTTTTCTCCCAGGTGGGTGTGTGTTATGGCTTTTATAATCATATAAGAAAAAGTTTGCTTTGCTTATTTCGTTGGGGTATTTTTTAAAGTATTTTCTGGATTAAGCTCTTTGCCCTCTGGCCTTTTCTCCCCCCCAAGACCCCCAGCCCCCACTCGCCCCGCCATACACATCAGGCAGCCTGCTCACCTCTGGCCCTCGGTAAGGCCTCCCATTGACAATTTCAGGAGACGCATAGAGTGGGCTCCCACAAAACGTTTGCAAGAACTTGTCCTTCTGGTACAGGTTGGAAAGCCCAAAGTCAGCAATCTACAAAGAAAGGAAGATCCAGGGGGCTTGTTAGCGTCGCAGTCAGTGTCTGCATTGGATCAACTCGCACGACCCAGCACTAGAGCAGCTGAGGGCACCTGGGGGGTCTGCCGGCCGAGTCACCCTTTTCTCTGTAGCCCTGGGTCTTCATACAAGGACCAGTCAACACGACTGGGCCCGTGACTCCCGGCGGCGGTCCTTGGCATCCAGCACACGTTCTGCCACATCTGCACACACCTGCTCTGTTCCTTAAAATTACTCCTTACATGGACGCTCTTTTTTAAAAAAATATTTTTTTATTGATTTCAGAGAGGAAGGAAGAGGGAGCGAGAGATAGAAATATCAATGATGAGAGAGAATCATTGATTGGCTGCCTCCTGCACGCCCCCTACTGGGGATCGAACCCGCAACCCAGGCATGTGCCCTTGACCGAAATCAAACCCGGGACTTTTCAGTCCACAGGCCAATGCTCTATCCACTGAGCAAACTGGCTAGGGCTGGACGTTCTATCTTCACTTCCATTTAGATTTGCCTGAGAAATCCACAAAATCACAGGCTTGATGTTTCTGATGAACACCGAAGTGCATAACCACCTGGTATTAGTTTGAAAAGTGTTCATCTGTGGCCTACCTAATCACACTGCACCACGGTCGTGTGCACATCGCACTTTGGAAAACCCTTACCTGTGCACCTGACACCACCACCTCTTTATCCGCCCACACGCTGATCAGAACTGCAGTTTGCCTACCTGGTGACCCTAGAGCAGTGGTTCTCAACCTGTGGGTCGCAACCCCTTTGGCGGTCGAACGACCCTTTCACAGGGGTTACCTAAGACCATCTTACATATCAGATATTTACATTACGATTCATAACAGTAACAACATTACAGTTATGAAGTAGCAACGAAAATAATTTTATGGTTGGGTCACAACATGAGGAACTGTATTTAAAGGGCCAGAAGGTTGAGAACCACTGCCCTAGAGGAAATGGACTCAGGGCTCTGGGTTTTGTTAAATGAGTTTTTAATCATATTTCAGCCATCTGTGTGACATGGAGCAGGTCCATTAGCTACTCTAAGCCTCAGTTTGCTCGCCAGAAAATGGGAATCCATGATCCCTATCCTGTTCCAGCTCACACGATTATTGTGAGAATGAAAAAAAATCCATCCAGATGAGACCATGACTGCAAAAGTGCTTTATAGTCCTAAGCAAATGTTTTACCTAAGCTTGCTGCTCTTTAACCGCACAGCCCTTGAAGCCATTCTCTGTTCCTTGAGTTTAAATGTTTTATTTATTGCTATTTATGGCAGCACTCTTCCATATATATATATTTTCCACATATGTATCACAAATATACATATAATGTTCATATATGCATATGTGCATATATGTGTGTATATGTGTGTGTGTGTGTGTGTGTGTGTATATATATATATATATATATATATATATATATATATATATATATATAAGAATTCACCTTGCCTGTTAGACTTAAGTCCCCTGAGGCAGGTGGGAGGTTCCATATCTTCCCCTCATCTTTGTATCACGCACTGCTTAGCACCTGCTCGTACCCAAGAAACAATTCTCACTAGAATAAGCAGTATATTTTGAAAACCACAAGATAATTAGCAGATAATACAAAGGAATAATGATAAACTTAGTTTCCACTTACTGAACAACTTCTAAGTATCAGCCACTGTTCTGAGCATTTTACGCTCTCTAATCTAATCCTACCCAAAACCCCATTTACACAAGAATGTGAATGTACTTCATGGCACTGAACTGTACATCTAAAAATAGTTAAGATGGTGAATTTTGTTTTATGGATATTTTACCACATTAAAAAAAAAAAAAACCAAACATTTAACAGATGAGAAAAATGAGGTTTAGGGAGACGAGGCTATTCATTTCAGGTGAACTAACTAGTAAGCACCTATGTAAACCCATATCTGTAAAGTTTCCAACCATGAGCCTTCCTGCCCCGGGTAACAGCAAATTTCACTCCACTCTCAGCCTTTCACGCAGCCTTACAGCCTGAGCCACCGCGGGCTTCTGCCGCTCCCCAAGCTGATTTCCACCGGAGGCTTAAAAACAGCCTGAGTGATCCACATGCCCAGCCTGACCGCAAACCCGCTAGGGCTCTGTTTTGATGCAGCCCCCCAAATAAGCCTATTTTATAGAAGTCAGTCCTGAATGAATGGAATGTCACTGCAAGTAGCTGGTGAAAAACCACCCTTAGAAAACGCATTCTCGGGGTTCAGATTGCACTTAATTGCCCTGAATTCCACTTTCTTATCAAGGCCCCTGCCTGGCTTGCTTACAGGAAGTTGGTTGGAAGCTATATGAAGTGTGCCCTGTCAACCAGAAGAGGAATGACATGGCTGCAGCCCTGGGATATACCGAGAAGTCGCAGACTGTGTCCTCTCCGACCACTAAGGCAGAACTAACTGTCCCAGACAGTGTGCATCCTGCGGACAATACATTCCTTCCCACCCCACAATGTCAGAGGCACCCGGGGCACCTGTGAGCTTCCAGATACACACACGTGTGAGAGGCACCCGCCAGCTCCGCGTGCAAAACCCCACGTGCACACACTCACACGCGGAGTTCTCCAAGCCTGGGCATCCTTGCTTTCTTTTCAGCCCTCTGAGAGTGTGTTTATGTTGTACCCACTCCCATCCTCACAGACGGATGCTTATCAGCCTCTCCCAGTAAAGCTGTCAGGGCTGCTGACAGAAGATGAATAGAGATCTAGATTAGTCCATGTTCTTGGCACTTTAATGGGGAAAAGCAATACTAATACACACACACACACACACACACACACACACACACACATCGTTCTCAAACCTTAAGCCACTTAAACTTGGGCTGTGGCTCTAGACCGCATGCCCTGTGGAGCCTACATCAAGTGGCCACTGGTTATGAAACTTCTCAAAGCCTCAGTTTTCTCATCTGTAAAATGGAGGTAGGAACAGTGTCTACCCCCACAGGGTCATGGCGAAAATTAAATACCATAATGTATGTAAAATACTTAGAACAGAAATTGGTGCAGAGTTGAAGCTCAATAAATATTTGCTTCCCACCTTTAAATCCATGTTGATAACTTTAGTAACTTCATGATACTCAAAAGGATATTCCATTTCCATTTAAGAGAATTACATAAGGCTTCTATTTCAAATAAGTATAATTTTTAAAAGTGAAATGAACTAAATATATTAAGTAAAATAGCAACAGGAGATACTAGGGAAAGTCAAAATCCAAGAAGAGAGTGAAAGAAAGGAAATTTGGGCCCAGCTGGTGCAGCTCAGCAGTTGGGCATGGACCCAGGAATCAAGAGGTCACCGGTCAGGGCACATGCCCTGGTTGTCGGCTCAATCCCCACGAGGGGACATGCAGGAGGCAGCCAATCGATGTTTCTCTCTCATAGATGTTTCTATCTCTCTATTTCTCTCCTTTCCTCTCCTCTCAAAAAATCAATAAAAAGTATTTTTTTAAGAAATTTTGGAAAAGCTAAAAACATGGGGAATAACAATTTTTGAACATAATAAAACAAAAATAACCCAATCTCCGAAATGGTTTCAACCTGAAAGAGCCTTAAGGGATGAGCTAATCCTACCCCTGGTTCTGTAAGTGAAGCAAGTGGAGGTCAGAGGACTTCAAACTTGCTGAAGGCACGAGAGACAACCCCACAAGCGTCAGGTTCCTCCCAATCTGTGTGCATTCTCTGCACCAGAGCATCAGTTGTGTATCGAGGGTGACTCCGCCAAGGAAGCATCTGGGCCCCTGTTAAAGTTGTATTTTGCTGACACACTGGTCACCTCTGGAGAAAGGTAACTGCTTTGCCCTTCTCTCCTGGTTGTGGACTGTTCCCCTGGCCCATGCTGGTTCAGAACCACCCTCTGTCCCCACCCTGGGTTCAGTTCAGCCTGGACTCTGAACAGGAAGCGAGGAAGTCAACACTCGTGTCTTTAACGTTTGGAGTTTTTGTTATCGAGTCTTTCTAGACGTGTGCCCTGCCGGATGGAAGTCAGAGTCAGATAAACTAGGAAAGGATTGTTCGCATTTCAGAAGAATTCACCTCACTACAGCATGGGCGGGCCTAGAAGACGCCGTGGTCAGTGAAACAAGCCAGACGCCTAAGGATAAATAGTATGGGATTCCACTTACATGTGGCTCAGAGTAGTCAACTTTGTAGAGGCAGAAAGTGAAATGATGGTTTCCAGGGGCTGGGTGGGGGTGTGGGGTGGGGGAGGGGGGAGATTGGGAAGTGGTTTTTTTTCACTGGATACAGAGTTTCAGTTGGGGAAGACAGAAAAGTTCTAGAGACAGGGCGGTGGTGATGGTTGCACGACCATGTGAGCATACTTAATGCCACTGTACCATACACCTAAAAATGGTAAACTTTATGTTACATGTATTTTACCATTTAAAAAAAGGATCAGGTGGGTGGATGGGAAGAGATCAACCAAAGAACTTGAATGCATATAAGCGTAACCCGTGGACACAGACAATCTGGTGGCGAAGGCCTGGGGTGGGGGAAGTGGGCGGGCTAGAAGAGGTCAATGGGGGGAAAGAGGGGGCATAGGTAATACTGTCCATAATAAAGATTAAAAGGAAAAAAAAAAGCAGATTTAAAAATTTTAAAAAAAAGGATTAACCTCAGATCACATGAATAATCACTGTTAGCTCACTTGATGAAAAAGGAAGTATCAGCTTGCTGGTGATTAACTGCTGGGAAAGGATGCTGATGACAATGACAATGTAAGCCATGGTCTGATGGTCATTTGCAGTGTCTAAGAGGAAATGCAGTGGACTGAGCAGATCAGAGGCTTAGAAGCCAGGAGAACCTGGGGCTAACCTTGGGCTTAGCACTACTAGGTGCTCAGTGGAGCCTGCCAAGTTCCTCAATTTCCTCATCTGCAAAATGGGAATGATAACAGGCCCCACCGCATAAAGGTGTTGTGAGGATCAGAGAACCCACATGTGAAGCCCTGAAATAACCCTGGTTCCCACAACTCTCTACATTACAGCTGTTACGATAATGCTGATGATCTGGTTTTCTTAACACTGTTTGCCAGGCAAGACACAGGACTGAAAGCCACGATGCCGCTGTCCACCAAACAGCCAACGAAACTGCCATGATTCATTTCAGAAATAAGCATGAGAGACTGCGCTGCATGAGGGGAAGAGTAAGGGATGGAGAGCTTGAGTGTTTGAGTTCAAATCCCGGCCTCAACTCTTCCCAGCTGGAACCTTAGGCACCTCAGCCCCTCCCTCCTCCACTGAGGTCTGAGGACCAGTAGCATGGGCACTGGCTGGGAGCAGGTCGGTTACAGAATTGCAGGCCCCACCCACTCCGGGCCTACTGAGTCAGGTTGCATCTTAGCAAGATCTCCAGGGGACTCCCCAAACATTAGCCACTCTGAACTTGGGTTTCTTCTCTATACAACAGGGCAGCGGTTCTCAACCTGTGGGTCGCGACCCCTTTGGTGGTCGAACGACCCTTTCACAGGGGTCGCCTAAGACCATCCTGCATATCAGATATTTACATTAGGATTCATAACAGTAGCAACATTACAGTTATGAAGTAGCAACGAAAATAAATTTATGGTTGGGGGTCACAACATGAGGAACTGTATTTAAAGGGCCAGAAGGTTGAGAACCACTGCAATAGGGGATGATGATAATGTAACCTGTTTTGCAGGACTGTTGTAATATCAAATGAGTGATAGATGGAAACCATGCCTCACATGGCCTGCAGTAAATGTGAGCAATTACTACTTCAACCTCTCTGAGTCTCCGTTTCCTGAGCTGGAAAATGGAAAGCAACTGCACCAACCACGTGATGTTGTGAAAACCAAAATCAGGGTAAATGAGATAGTAACAACAATAAATAATAACAACAATAGCAGCATCGCTACAGGCCAATCACCGCTCCGTGAGCACTACCTATATGAACGTATTAAATCGTCACAACAACTACGACGAGAGGGTGTCATCGCTACCCCATTTTGTAGATGAGGAAACTGAGGCCCAGGGCGGAGCCATGGCTGGCCTGAGACGTGGAGGAAGAGCTGCTTTGGCTTAAAGCTCCACATAAAGAAGAGTGATTGCTCTCAGGTGGCTGAGAAGGAAACCGCTTCCTGTGGAACTCTTCAGGAAGACAGAAAGCCCATCAGGGAAGCCACACTCCATAGCTCCTTTCCGGCCGAGGAGTTCACGGCCGTGGCTTTCCCCATGACAGCCTCCCTCCCGAGTTGTCAGGAAGTGGAGGCAAGGAGTGGAAGTGAGCAGAAGAGAACGGGGTCGGCTTTCATCTTCAAAAGATCCACGCCCACACCGCCTCAAGAGAGAGACTGGAAATGACTGATTCCACGAGATCTGGGGAAGCTCTTCACCCAGGGCTCCTCCAAGCAGCAGCCTCCCGGGATGCTACTGAGCAACCCGTCCCAGCTCACGGCTCCAGTGACTCAGGCATCCCTGTGCCTGGAGAGTCTCTCCCTGGGACAGCTGGACACAAGCTGCTGCAGACAGGGGAGGCGGCCTGAAGCAAGGGCCAAAAAGTGTCTCCAGGATGCT
Organism: Myotis myotis; assembly: GCF_014108235.1. Classification (NCBI taxonomy): domain Eukaryota; kingdom Metazoa; phylum Chordata; class Mammalia; order Chiroptera; family Vespertilionidae; genus Myotis; species Myotis myotis. Next base: position 201,929,652 of record NW_023416335.1, read on the forward strand.
CTCTTGGATGTAGGGCAAATCTGGGTGGGAGCAGTGAAGGTTAGAATTTATCCAGTGGCTGGTCTTTAAAGTCAAAGACCCTTAGCTGTAGCCAGTCCCATGGCTTCTTAGCTGGGGGAACCTCCTCATCTGTAAACTGGGAGTAATCAGACCCATCCCAGTGGAGATATTCTAATGTCCGAATGAAAGAAGGCACGTGGAAGGTCTGGCTCTGGGCTCTGGTTCTAGCAAGGACTCGATAAAAGTTGCTTTTTTTTATATCCTTCATGCCCTGTTCTTGCATTTGCTGCTCCTTCACCTTAAAAGACCATCACATTCCCTTCTGTTGAACTCCTACCTGTCCTTCAAAAACCAAGTTGAATCAAAGGCTTTCTGGTCCCTCCAGCTAACAGACCCACCACTTCCTGCTCAGCACTCCCACAGCATATCACACAAGGCACCCTGAGGCAAATAGCAGGGCCACCTGGTCCTGCCAAGGGACAGGAATCAGAAAAGGCTTCCTGGCCTTCACCGGTTTGGCTCAGTGGATAGAGCGTCAGCCTGCGGACTCAAGGGTCTCAGGTTCGATTCCAGTCAAGGGCATGTACCTTGGTTGCAGGCACATCCCCAGTGGGGAGTGTGCAGGAGGCAGCTGATCGATGTTTCTTTCTCATTGATGTTTCTAACTCTCTATCCCTCTCCCCTCCTCTCTGTGAAAAATCAATAATTTTTTTTTTTTTTTTTTTTTTTAAAAAGGCTTCCTGGGAGAAGAGGCGTTCAAGCTGAGACTCAACGGACAGATAGGCAAAGGGCAGTGGGATGAGCATCCTAGGCGGAGGGAACCATGTGTGCAAAGAACAGGAATCCAGAGAAAGCTTGGTAGATTTCAGGAGTTCAAGTCCTATGCAAGGGCCTTCTCTGACCACCCTCCCTAAAATAGTACCTGCCATTCTCTAAGTTAACCCTGAATGAATTTTCTTCACTGCCGGACAGTTTCATTATATATTTCTGTTTATTGCTTCTGTCCCAAACTAAAATTCTAAGTCCATTAGGGCAGGTACCTATCGTCCTCGTTCCCCTCTGTATCCTTCTCATGACTCGACATGACCGATGGTTTACCTGCTAGATTCTGAGCTCCAAGAACACAGGAACCCAGCCATCGGGCTCACTAGTAAATTCCCAGCAGCCAGCACAGGGCCAGGTACCCAGTAGGAACTTAGTAAACATTTGTGGTTGAGTAAATATTGTCCATTGAAGAGATTGGGTCTGCTGAATGCATAAGTGCAGGAATGGATGAGTGAATGCAAGCACACATGAATATATATGTATACACCCACACAAATGGATAGGCCAACAAATGAATGGACTAATTAACGCATGAATGCACACGCTCACATTCATATACTCAAAGCCCAGAGGCGCAGATGCTGAGCTGCCTCCCCTTGGTCTTCTTAAGCCTCCGAGGCTTCTATCTCGCCTGAGCCCTAGCCATTCAAAGCTTCTTTTCTTAGCCCCAGCAGCTGAGTTTCCATTGTCATCAGGGGCAACAGGCCATTTCCCCTCCGCCCCTCTACTCTGAGTCCTGGGAGCTCACTAAATTCTCAGCCCTCTTTGAGGAGGTCAGCTGACCCTGGTGCCTGGACCTCTTCTCATTGTAAGGCATTTTTTTGTGTGTTTTTTTACAGGAGCCTCCCATGGGAATTGTCGGCGTTCCATTCTCCCAGAGAATGGGATGTGAAATCTGGCCCGTTATTTTTTTTTTTATTAATTGCAAATTAATGCTATCCTGGGTGTCTATTTTGGTAGACATGCTTCTCCTTGGAGTACGGAATGCAACCCAAAGAAGCACATTGCTCTCATTCTTTCTGCTGACCGACTATGTGAATATTTCTAGAAGCCACACCCTCTCGCACTGGCCAGATAAGTAATTCCCAATGCCAGATGTGCTCTTTGCCAATCAACATCAGGCAGGGAAGGGACGAGGAACAGTTGCATGGCTCCCACCGAAACTGCAGCGACGTGACAAGTTTAAGCCAGTAGCATTTTTACAGGCTTCCTGAGCAACAGCCCCTCTACCTTTGGAATTGGGGGGATGCACCCACATTTAGAGAGACACATGAGGGGGCTTCCAGAGGCATCTCGCTGTTCATAATCCATTGGCTGGTAAGAAGCCATCAGTGTCAATGGTCCCCTTGTCCAGATACCAATGACATGGGCTCTCTTGAACTTGGGAGCCCAGCTTGCAGCCATGTGTCTCTGCCTGCTGCCTTTATCACAAGTGCCCTTTCATAAATATGTTTTCAGCAAAATGCTGACTTGGGAAGAGCTGAGAATATCCAGCCGGAAGACAAATCAACACCAGCTGAAACACATTTTTAAAAACCTTGGAAGTGGGTGTGAGATGATGAAAAGAGAATTTGTCTGGAAGTCAAACATTTGAATTCTAATCCTGGCTGTCATCCCTTCACTCCAATCAAATAGCTTAAGAGCACCTACTGTGTGACAAGCACTGTGCCACACTCCAGGGAAACAAAGACACACTAATTTCATCTACACTGTGTCTGACCCTGGGCACATCAGTTGGACTTTTTGGACCATAATCATTAAAGCAAAGGGTTTGGAAATGACCCTCAAGGTTCTTTCAAGCTTTAGGAGTCTCAGATCCTAGCAGCATTCCTTGAATAAGCAGAAGGAAGGATTCGTGTCAGAGAATGGGAGGGTTTAGTTTCTGTTCAGGAGGTGTGTGTGTGTGTGTGTGTGTGTGTGTGTGTGTGTGTGTTTCCTTAGTAAATGCCAGAAACAAAAAAATCTTAAGGATTAAGAATCCTAGCCCAGCTGATGTGGCTCAGTGGTTGAGCATCAACCTATGAACCAGGAGGTCACGGTTGGATTCCTGGTCAGGGTACATGCCTGGGTTGCCAGCTCGATCCCTAGTAAGGGGCGGGGGTGTGCAGGAGGCAGCAAGTCAATGATTCTCTCTCATCATTGATGTCTTTATCTCTCTCTCCCTTCATCTCTGAAATCAATAAAAATATATTTAAAAAAAAAGAATCCTAAAGAAAAAGATATGACCCAAACCTTAATTTCTATAATGTGCTATGTCTGCAATTTCTCCACCTAATGGACAGGGATCCTAGATTGAAGGACTTGGTCCTGGGAACTGGGTGGCCCAACACCATGGCACTATTGCTTATGCCAATGAGCTATTCTCCTGGGCTCCTGCCTATTGTTCCCAGCTCAGTTGCATTCAGAATTCTAACCATTCTTTTCCTCTGGGCAAGTCTATGACTCCCTAGGAAGCTATGTGCCTTATCACTTCTGGGACTACATCATGGGAGCAAGAGGTCACATTGTACTACAGAACCCAACCCCCAAGTGAGAGGCTCACATTCCAGGCCTTGTAAGACTACATTTAGTTTGGAGAGCTCTGGGGGCAGGTGGGAGGAAGAATCTGCAGAGGAAGTTAACAGGGTAGATGACACAAGCCCTTAGAATGTGTCCCTCAAACCAGAAGCCAATTCTCTAGCCATGGCCTGACCAACAGGTACCTTCAAAGCAACTGGTGTCCTGTCCAGTTTCCTCCCCAGGGGCCACCCATTTAAGTAGGCACCTTGGACATGAAGCGTTAAGTGCTAAGTGCTTTGACTATATGTTGTCTAAAATCCTCATGTTTGTCATTGCCTCCCCCGGAATGGGAACAGGGCATGGCACACAGTAACTGCTCTGGAAACACTCAGTGAAAAAGTGAACAAATCCACAACAATCATCAGAGATGGACTGGCAACCCTACTGGACAAATGAGGAGACTGAGATTTAGGCAGGCAAGTCATTTATCCAAAATACTGCCATTAGTAACAGGCAGGGCTGCCATTCAAAACCCAGGCGAGCCACCTCCAAAGCCACTGCTCTTACCTTGGCTCACTACACAGTGCTCAGCAGTGTATAAAGCTAAACGCAAACGATCTCACTTACTCCTCCGAACAAGCCTGTGGCATTGCTGTTACCCCATTTTCTAGTTAACAGGGCGAAGTGCATTGCCCAATGTCAAGGAACTAGTAAGCCACACAGGATGGAGTGTCCCAACTGTGCATCTAGCCTCCTGCTCGAATTCTCCAGCCACTCGGCAGAACTGGAGATTTCACTTCCTGCTCCTAGAGAAAGCTGCTCTGACCAACTCTTTTCTCCTCATTCTAAGGACTACACAGAACTATGTGACCACAGTCAGCCACTCGCAAAAGCAAGATGTCACCGGACGTGGCTTCCAGGAGCCTCTCGAAGGATGATGATGACTAACGATGGTCAGATGCCAAAGCAACTCCATCCTTCCAAGCAAGGAAAGAGTCCCCCGTGATGCACCCCCTCAACTTAGAGCAACAACAACAACAAAAGAGGGCGATGCAAGGTCATTCCCAGGCTTGGCCCTGGGGCCAGGGAGGAGGCACTAACGTCACCAGCGGCTAATTAGAGGGATCCCCCGGTGCCAGGAGGACTGAGGCCATTTCATAATGAAACCCACGCGGTGAGCTCCGTTTATTTTGAAACCGTATTTGCTTATTTTGCCAATGGGATCAAAGGGACGTCCCGAGTGCTCTGCAGGAGGCACTTGAACCCTATTGGCCAGGAGCACTTTCTCCAGCTCCAGCAGCAGCCAGCAATAATACTCTCCGTAAAAGTAAACTCCATCACTAGACAGGGTGCTCCTTCCCAACAGCGAACACCACCTCCCTTTCCATCAGCTTCCCAGTCCCAGGCAGGTCTCAAGGGTGGAGGGGAGGGGAGTGACAGCAAGTGGCAGGGAAAGTGTCCCAGCTCTAAGGTAACTTGGGGCCCTGCAGGCAAACCAAGCATAGTGGCTCGAATGAGGGCTCATGAGTCAGAAAGACATGGGTTCAAATCCCAAATCCACTACCTACTACTGTGTGACCTTGGGTAAGTTACTTAACTTCTCTGTGTCGCAGTGTCTCTAGCTAGGAAATGATGTAAACAAGAGGACCTATCTTCTAAGGTTCTTGTAAAGATCGAATTTAAATGATATCAGGCAAAGATGATTTGAAATACGTAACGTACATGTAATTGTACTAAGTATTTTTATGGCAATGATTGTAATGATTGTAGACCATGAACTTGCTGAAGACAGAGACTGTATTTTAGTCACCTAATTATCCCAGCATGAAGAAGAATGTCTGGCATGTAGCTGAACATGGGTAAATGGCTTACGGAGTTTGAACTGAGGACTCAAGCCCAGTGACGCTCCCCACCCACCTGCCGGGGAAGGAAGTGGCCACCTTATTTCTAAGCCGTCGTTTGGAGCAGCTTAAACCCCCACCAGATGCCACCCCCAGGCCCTGCATATCAATCATCGAGGGAAGAGGTTTACCTTAATATTGCAGTTGTCATCGAGCAGTATATTTTCCAGCTTCAAGTCCCGGTGGACCACACCGTTCTGAAATGAGAAGACAGGCGGGGAATTGAATGGGAGCAGATGGGATGAGAGAAAGAGAGGGAGAGAGAGAGAGGAAGGAGGAGGCAGAGCAAAGGGAAGCATCTGACAGATGAAAGATGCACCAGCCCGGTGGTCTTCGCCTCCATCCTTCAGGGCTGCTCTCGCTGTCATGCAGCTCCCGCCAGAGACCGCGACAGCAGAGCATTAGTCACTTGCTGTGTGGTTAAGGGAAAAATGACTGGAATCTGTTCTCCCCCAGAGCCTGTAAAACAGCAGGGGGATCCTTTGTCGGAATGTCATTCCACTGTGTGAAAGCAACACACAGTCCCAGGCGGCGGCAAACCATGTCTGTCTGTGATGTGATTCCCAGGGAAGAAGCAGATTTCTCTGCTGGGGACTCAGAATGCAGGGCTCCCAGACCTTGCGTGTCTGTCTGTCTGTCTGTCTGCCTGCCTGCCTGCCTCCTCAATGCTGGAAAGAAGCCTGGTTCAATCTGTTCTGAGGATAACCAAGTTGCTACCATGGGTGTTTCCTCGGCAACTGGGAGGGAAGATTTTCAAAGTCCCCTTCTGCTCGGTGGGACTCAATGCAGATAAAGGGTGAAGGTGGGGGAGGCTGGTGAGACTGTCGCCACTGGGTTGACCACAGCAGGTCGGCAGGTCGCTGCCACCCTGGATGACCTACCCATTCAGGTAAGCTCTAGGAAGGCTGGGAGCTGAGCTGCAGTGACAAGCAGTCAGCCCACCAACAGGTGAAAAGAGTCATCAGCCAATAGGCTGTTGGCCTGTATCTATAGCAGTAACAACTGGTGTGCTCGCTTCTCTTTTAAAACCCAGTGATCTTTTCATGGTGGGCATGGGAAGAGGAGTGGAACGGAAAGAACCAACTATTCCGGGCTGGGCAGAAAATCAGCAGGGAGAGAATTGTTAACATTATTCAGCATAAAGGACATTTACAAGCCAAGCTGCTCTTTTAAGCGCATGAACTACCTAGAAATTCTGTCTTTCAGTCAAGATTTTCTTAGTTCAGTGCCAGCAGCCGGTCCATCCTTGCTGTTTCAAGGGACCTGGCATATATGGCATACTGTTCTTAATATGTTTGCTCACCTTCTTGGCACTATGTGTTTTAACCAAGGTCACCTCTCTGAGAAAGGTTGTTTCCCCAGGTAGGGATTTTCCCCTGAAGTTAGGGAGGGGATAAAACCCCTTAACTAAGTGGCAGGCGGGTAATTAATCACTTTAACTACGAACAATCATGCTTAAGCTACATAATCTTTACTCCCTGGAATGGAGATAAGAAACGCCCTAACCTTTGGAATAGAGATTGATAGGATTGGAATCAACTGGTATAAATACAGATGTAACAAGACAACAGGACTCAGAACCTAGACTCAGAAACTGGCCACAGAACCTAGACACAGAACCTACAGACAGAACCTAGACACAGAACCTACACAGAACCTAGAAACAGAAGAACTTCGCTGGAGAGAACATGGCAAAAGATCCTGGACAGAAACTGGAGACAGAACCTAGAGACCGAACCTAGCGAGAGAACCTGGCTGAAGAACCTAGAGACAGAACCTGGCTACAGAACCTGGATAGAACATGGCAAGAGAACCTGACTAGAACCTGGTGACAGAACCTGGCTGGAGAACCTGGAGAACCTGGCTGGAGAACCTAGCAAGAGAACATGGACACAGAACCTGGCTGGAGATCCTAACCAGAACTTCGCTGGAGATCCTGACCAGAACTTGGCTAGAGATCCTGGCTAGGCTGCTGATCAACTGAACGCTGTCTCCGTGTCATTCCTTCTTCGCCGACTCCATCCACACCTTTGGGGAGCCCTGGACCTGCTGGGGTTGGACCCCAGCAGTTCAGAATCCCCCTTTTTCCAATTGGTTCTTTATTATTCTCCTTTCCTTTTGCCAGTTCCTAACATCTCCAAAAGTACTGACCAGAGAGAAGAAAAGGACATATATTTTTCTGAGACTTTTTCTAATCCAAACCTTCAAGGTTGTGTTTTGAATTCAAAAAAATGCACAACATCAGGCTCCTCGATGAAAGATATGAAATACAAGGTACCTAATTCTGCTTTGCTTTCAATATTGGGAGTCGTTCGGTTTACACTGCTACATTCCTCTTTTTCACAATGGAATGAGTCTAATAAAGTCCCTTAGTATGCAGAAACTTCAAGTAATAAAAGTACCATCTGCAATGCTTTTTGATGATGCCTGGTGATAAAATACACACTGTCGTATGATCTGAATAATCAGGACCTTGGGTTACGGGTTTTAGATCTGAATAATCATTTTCTAATCACTCCCAGAGCCACTACTGACGAACCAGAATACCTGGCAAACCAGGGGACCCTGTACTACAATCATTTGTGTGAAGAAACTGACTATTTGGTATGCCATGTTGGATTCAAGTCACTGCTGTCCTCAAAGTGAATGAGTGTTCAAGGTATGATAGTTCGGGGGGGGGGGGGGGGGGGGTAAATGAGATGATTAATAACATTAATGGCTGGACTGTGGCTTGGAATTATCTGGGGACTTCATTTCCTTCTCCAGAGGCCAACAGTGGCTAACCCAGGGGTGGGCAAACTTTTTGACTCAAGGGCCACAATGGGTTCTTAAACTGGACCGGAGGGCCGGAACAAAAGCATGGATGGAGTGTTTGTGTGAACTAATATAAATTCAAAGTAAACATCATTACATAAAAGGGTACGGTCTTTTTTTTTTTTTAGTTTTATTCATTTCAAACTGGCCGGATCCGGCCCGCGGGCCGTAGTTTGCCCACGGCTGGTAACCCATGGCTGTATGATGAGCACATCCAATCGGATGTATTGTGACAGGATGTACATGAACATCTATGTGTCACCCCTTTGGAAGCAATCAATGCAACAAAAGGGACCAAGAGCAGAGAAAGGTTCAGAACCTGTGGTGCAGGAATTCCACTTCTAAAATTTCTCTTAAGCAAATTATTCAAATGAGAGGAAAAGGTTACCGTCTAAAAACGTTGATCATTATTTGTAATAACCAGAAACTGGCATCAGCCTACATGTCCAACAATCACAATAATTACAGAGACTTTTTAGTAACATAGGAAAATGTTTAGATTAAAATACTGAGTGAAAAAATACGACACAAACTTTGTAAAAATTAGGCAATGCATTACTCCTGGAACAGAGAAAGGCCATTGGTGGAAAAACTGGTGAAATCCCAATAAAACCTGAAGTTGTGTTAATGGCAACATATGAATGTTGGTACATTCATACTACAGCAATGTATTATGGTAAGATATTACCATAGGGTTAGCTGAGTCAGGGGTATATGGCAACTCTCTGTACTATTGGGAAACTCTGCTGTAAATCTAAAATCATTCTAAATAAAAAATTCAAATAAAAAACAAATGTTAAAAGTAGGAGGAAGGAGATTAGAAAGAAACAAAAATGTCAACAATGAGTTATTGCTGGATTCTGGGATTATGGATGGTGGTAATTTTCTTCTTTTCACTTTGTAAATTCTCCATAAGTACTATAATGAACAGACATTACCCTTATAATGTGAAAACAAACAAACACGTGATGCCATAGACACCATCTGTGGCCAACGCTCTGGCCGGCCGGTACCTTGTGACAATAGTGAACGGCCGAGACGATCTGCCGGAAGAAGTGTCTGGTCTCCCTCTCGCTGAGACGTCTCCTCTCGCTGATGAAATCATACAGCTCCCCTTTGCTGGCGTACTCCATGATGATCACAATCTTATCTTTGTTCTCAAACACTGTGGGGGGAGCAGCAATATACAAACACCCTGTTAATCCAGCAATCTCACTCAAACAGAGATGTCACTGAGTGAGGGGCGGGGCAAACAGCTACCGGGAAGGACACAAGTTGGGCCGTTCAACATCACGAGGAGTTGGGCGAGTTTTCCAGCCACGTGGGCGATATCATCACTATTGTTACTGGACAAACTATTTTATATGGACTAGCTACCAGGACCTACCAAGCTCCTCTGACCCAAAGTTGGTGATGATCTTGTCATCTCTTTGCTTAAAACCTTCCAGACTTTCCATCTCACTCAAAATAAAACCCAAAGTTTCAAATGTGGCTCACCAGGTCCTATATGATCCTGTGGACCCTTAGCCTTATCACACAACAACTGTCTGTATTTGTTTATTTTGTCTCCTCCGTTAGACTGTAAATGAGGGTGGTTCCAGTTCATTCACTAATGTATCCCCAGCACCCGGTGTGCTAGTTGGCCTAGGAGCTCAATTAATATTTATTAAACCTTCATAAGTGCATTCTGGACAATCATCTATAATAATAAAAGCTTAATATGCTAATTAGACCAGACATCCTTCCAGATGACCTTCTGGACGATGCCAGGGCTGCGAGGGAAGCCCCAGTCCCAGGTGCCAGAGGGAAGCCAGTGCCAGCAGCTGGGGGAAGGAAGGCCTGTTCTTGCAAGAATTTCGTGCCCTGGGCCTCTAGTAGTAAATAATTAAATATCACTAAGTGCTTCTCTCCCAACCCTGATATTCTCAAACAGCGATATGTTCAAAACTCTGCTCGTCAGAGGTCCTGGAGTTCCAGGCAGATGCCTGAGCGCCAGGCTCGGGGAGGCCTCAAAGGACAGGCTTTGGTCCTCAGCACTGCCTCAACCAAAGGGACTCTGCTGCTGTTTCATATTTTGGGTTTCACATAAAATGCCCTTTGAGCAAAGACAAAATAATAATTGTTTTTGAAAACCTTCACTCCCAGGAGATATTTTATAAAAAATAAAATAAAAACACTCCTTTTTAGGCTACCCAAGACCCTCCCTGAAGGACCCCGACTACCTTCCTCCATCTCACCAGCTTCTACCAATCCCAGTAAGGCACTACATGCCCAATGCCCACCAATGCAGGACTCCTTGCTGTTTCTGTTTTCTTCTCTCTCTCTCTCTCTCTCTCTCTCTCTCTCTCTCTCTCTCTCTCTCTCCCTCCCTCTCTCTCACACACACACACACACACACACACACACAACTGTTTCCCACTTCCATGCTCTTCTAACTCATCAGTTGAGAATGAACTCAAATATGGCTTCCACTATGCCTTCCTTCTGCTTTTTACTGCACTTGCATCATAGGACTTTCAGACTACATGAATTTATTTGCTAGTTTATATATCCAGTTCCTCTGCCTGCCTGAACTTTGAGACAAAAACTACAGTTTTGAAACCAGACACTGGCAAGTAGGATTCCTGGATCTGCCTCTTACTTGCTGTGTGACTCTGGGGAAGCTGCTTGCCCTCTCTGTGCCTCAGTTTAGTCAACTATAAAATGTGCATAATATTAGGATGTACTTCTTAGAACTGCTGGGAGAGTTTATTGATAAGTGGTAGTATGCTAAATGCTTAGAACAAGGCCTGTCCTTACGGCATGCACTCAATGTTAGCTATTACAATTCGTATCAATATTATTGGACCCCCCAGGGCCTACTACACACACACACACACACACACACACACACACACACACACACACAAACACACACACGCACACGAGCGTGCACACACACGGAGGACTGAATTAAACTGGAATGTGCCCAGGCCTGGGTCCCCTGTCCTCCCACACCTTGTCACTGCCGCTAGGAACTCAGACCCCTCCGGTCCTTTTTGGCTCCTTCAAGTCCAGCCAAACCTCTCTGATAAAACTAAGCGGGGAGGAGGGCAGAGAGGAGGAGGAGAGTGAGAACAGCCAGATAAAATTGGCTGCTCCTGCATCTGCTGGCCTCGGTGTACCCTGCGGCTCCGGCTCCTGCCAGGGATTTCAGCCTGGTTTGCACTTTTCATTAACAATAAACTTTGGAAACGGGAAAAGCTGCCTCAGGATGCATGGCTCAGGCTCCAACAATGAGAGAGTGATATTCCCAAACGCGGGCAGAGCGTTTCCTCATTTTACAAGGGGTGGGAGGAGGAAGGAGAAGGAAAGTACTTGACAGGGAAAGAAACAAGGAGCCTCACACCCCAAAAAGTCTGATGCCAAAGACTGAAGGTCAAAGCCAGCGGTCCCTTCAGTGTCTATCAGAAGGCGTGGGTCAGTGCCCCCTGCAAACCAAAGGGTGGCTTCAGCCACTGGCTTCTTCCTTTCCCAACTGGCTGACATGGTATCAAGGAGACATAAATGCAGTTCAGTTCAACACACTTCAATATGCCAAATATTTTACTAAGCAGATTGCATCCCTAAGTCCTGCTGATCCTACCTCTAAAGTATATCCCAATCCTGTCCACCTGTTCCACATCAGCAGCCACCCCTTGTTCCAAATCCCCATCCTCCCTGATTTCCCATCACTCTTGCCCGGCTGCTGGCTGCATTTGGAGGGGTGTGGGGAACAGTTCCAAATGCATGTTCCATGGAGCACTAGCCCTGAAAGCTATTCTGAGGCAAATGGGGTTCCATGGTCAAACTGAGGTAACATAATTTGGAAAATGTTAAGACTGAATGGCCCCTTGGAGAATCTGGTTTCTTTAACTCAAGAGCTTTGCAGGTTGCTATGGTCATTTCAATATTCCTATTATAATCCCCAGGAACTACCCAGGAGCCAATGTGGAAAACACTGGATGAATGAGATGATACCCAACTGATAAAATCAGCTCCTCACTGTTGCAGGTAGAGCTGGGGGGGGGGGGGGGGCAGCCAGGTGAGAAAAATGTCCAAGTGGCCAGGCCTGGCTCTGGAACCCCACCCTCAGCCCTCCCACAGGAAACAGCTGGAGTCTCATGGTCATGGCCCTCACTGGAACTCTAGATTAGCAAAAGGCAAACAACCGTTCTAGACTGGAAGCATCAATGCTTCTTCAAGAAGGCAATGCAGTGTCCATACGTGAAGCTTCTTGAGCCCTTCCTAACAAAGGCAGCACTTACTGAAGGTTTACTATGTGCAGGCACTGGACTAATAGCATTCTGCATGAATTCTGCCCTATGGCTTTGGTCCTATGAGTATCCCCCATTCAACAGATGATAAAGCTTGGGTGTAGAGAGGTTAGTAACTGCCATAGCCACAGAGCTCGGACGAGGCCAAGGCAGGCCTGAGCCCGTGGTCTGACTACACACTCCATACTCTACACTATTATTCACTGTACTGTTACTCACATGCACTAAACCCTCTGACCCTTGGTTTCCTCAACGGTCAAGCAAGGTTAACGATCCCAGTCACGTGGGATTCAGTGAGCTGCCGGGCCCAGCATCCTCCGTACAGTGCCTTGGCCAGTACTCAGTAAATGGAAGCTCTTCTCGTAATTACTTCATCTGCCTCTTAGGCAGCTTCTGGCAAAACAAAACCCTAAGACTTGCCTCTCTCTCTCCCCGCCAACGTAGCTCTTTAAAACATGCTGTGGCTGCTGCAGAACCAGAGTATTTTCAAGCAAAAAGAACCTTATAGATCAACTATTATTTTTCCAGAACAGCCCGGGATTTATAATGTATGAGAGCGAGGCCTTGGGAATCTGTTCTAAAGAATGACCGGCTTCCGCACCCGCGGCCCAAGGCTCCTTGCCCACAGTCAGGCCACTATCAGTGAGGTGACAGGACCGCTCTTGGCCATTCTTATGGCAAAAAGGGCTGCTTCCCTTGGGCACTTTTACAGCTGGTTATTTATAAGCCCAGAAATCTTGTCTGTGTTTATGTTATTAGTCACTAAGCAAAAGCTTATTTTCCACCAGTTGGGAAGGGTTTCCTTTCTGAAAAATGAAAGCCTGTGTCTCTTGGCCAGACAGTTTTACCCAGAAGCCCAGTGGCTCCAGAGTGGTAAGGAAAACTATGGCCCCTGGCATGCTAGGCCCACCAGGAAAATCAAAGCCCTGAATAGAAACCTAGCTTGGCTGGAGTCAGCCCACAGCGCTGGGCCCACGTCCATGTGCTGAAGATCTGTGTTTTAGCACAACAACAAATTTTTATGAAGCACCCACTCTGTGGATGGCATTGAGGATACTAAAGGAAGTCTTTACAAGGTTGAGAAGGAAAAGTGAAAGAGGGCAGAAATAGGAGCAGAACTACCAGGGTGCCAGGGATTAAGACAAGAGGCGTGGCTGTGGTTGAGCATTGACCTATGAACTAGGAGATTACTGTTCAATTCCAGGTCAGGATATAGGTCTGGATTGCAGGCTCGATGGGGTGCTGGGGGAGGGGGTGTGCAGGAGAGCAGGAGGGCCTGCAGAAGGCAGCTGATCAATGATTCTCTCTTATCATTGATGCTTCTCTCTATCTCCCTCTCCCTCCCTCTCTGAAATCAATAAAGGTAATTTTTTTAAAAAGAGAGAGAAGAGAAAGAAGCAGGCCTTGAATGTAACACAGAGGCCTTGAAGGCCCCAGGGAGCTCTGGGGAGGAGGAGTCAGACACAAGTGACCAGACATCGCCAAGAATGATAAAAACGTGGAACAAAGGACAGGGTAGCATCCAGGATCCTGGACCTATGAAATAGTCCAGGGCTCTCTTCTCTCCAGAGCCTCCCCAGACAGCTATCGCTCCTTCCCCGGAAGGCTTATTCAGAATAACAATAGTTCACATTTATTGAACCATTACCTCATGCCCTGGATTCTCACATTTAATACTAACACTCCTATGAGATAGGTATTAATATTATTCCTACTTCATAAATAGGAAATCAGCATTCAGATCAAGAAACAATGTGGCCAGCACCCTGCAAACACCCCCCAGGGCCTCTTTCTGTCACTACCCATCTCCCCAAGTGTGTGTGCTTGTGTGTATACACATATCTCCACCAATATCATGAATATCATAAATATAAGCTAATAGCACAGATTAGTTTGGCATTTCAAGTTTTCTAAAAATGAAATCATGCAGTACATATTCTTTTTTGACTGGCTTCATTAGCTCAACATTATATTTGTAAGAATAATCCATGCTATTCCATGTAGTCAAAGACTGTTCACACCCATGCTTGTAGAGTTCTCCATGTTGTGAATGCATCATGGTTTAGTTATCCATTCTACAGTTGATATAGACATTTGCATTGGAAAGGTGGGGGTCAATATGAGCAGTGCTGCTGCGAGCATTCTCATGCATGACTTTTAATGCTCATCTGTATGCATTTCTGTTGGGCAGATCCTTACTGGATCTGATCCCAAATCTGTGTGACTCAAAAGCTTATGTTCTTGCCACAACTCCACACCACCTTACATAATACTCAGTAATGTAGCAGGACAGAATATTAATATTCAGATATCAGTTGCATTTTTATACACCAAGAGCCAATTATTGGACTCTCCTTACCTAATACTCAGTAAAGATTCTCTTTCATAAAAGAGAACCAACATCACTGTCTCTTCTAAAAATGCTCTTTTATCAGCCTACCTGAAACATGTTTCTGAGCATTTTGTTATGTGTTTAAAAGAATGCAATCATAGCATAAGACACAGTCTTTGTTCTCCAGAGTTGCTATCTGGTTGAATAAAACTAGTACTTCACAAATAAATCAAGGTCTCACCTATACCATATAGGCTTTAAGTACCCAGATGACCAGAAAGATGGGTGAGGTAACTTGAATGGGCCTGAAAAGATTCCTAGAGAAAGCAGGCGTGGAACTGACCCATGACAAAGGATTTGGGCTTTGTTTGCAGGAGAGCGTGTTAACCATTGTTTCAGCTTATCCTAAAATATCCAAACTCTCTTCGTTTTCTTCTACTGTCCCACAGAAGGGCCTTCTTCCCAGACACCAACTTGAATTGTTTTGCTTGTTTTCTGTTTATTTTCCATTTCAAAGGAGAATGGGGATTGGTCGCTATGGCAACAGCGACTTCTCCAAATTAATTCTGAATTTCATCAGATGTTCAGTTTGACAGGCCAGTTCTGCCTCCTGATTTGTCTGGCTTTCACAACCACGCTAATTACCCAACTCCTAACCATTCCCTCCTGCTGCCCTCGGGGTTAATAACACAACTGTATAACTTGAGAATATGCGTATTATCAAAACAATGCTCTGGCCTGGGAGAGATGCTGATGCGTGAGGAGATCTTGGGATTTTAACCATCCACCAGCCATTTTAGAGCCAAATTCAGGAGGCCATTTAGGAAGATGAAGGGCTTGGGAAGGGAGAGGGTGGGAATCGATTTACAGGATACTCTGTGATGAGCAGGTTCGAAAAACTGGAGGATATCTTTCTGCTTGACATGTAACCTTAAGAAAGGAAGATTAGTTTGTTGGTTTTAAGCAAAAAAAGGCCAAGGGCCTAGAGTGGACCAGTCTGAATTCTTTTCCTGCCTCTGTCAACTTCATATCCCAAATTAGTTCCAGGAAACTGCCATTCCTTCCATGGCGTTGCCTCCCCACATGGCAGCATTTTTATTACTTTCTTAAAACCTCAGACAGAAGTACCGTTCCATTTCTCGGGGATGCTCTCTTCTTAAAGGTCAGTAGAATCCTCACAGAAAATTGCTTATTTTCCATTTTAGAAATGGAGACATCTTTCCTTTGCGAGAACTGTCTGCAACCTAATTACATCAGTTAGTCAATACAAGATTCACTCTTCAAGAGTTTCCTCTCCAGAACTAAATTTCAAACACCTCATGGGCTCATGGCTTCACAGAATGGTCTTCTGATCCCTTAAGTCCAAAAGCCCAAGGCAGTGAGAGTGAGAAAATTAAACTGGACTGGCAGCTCCCCATTGTCAATGAACTGGTCAGAGTTGAGTCAATGTGTTTCCTGGTTTGGACAATGAAAAGCTCTTTAGTTCACTTAAACCCAAACTCTTTCTAGATGTTGGCTGGCATGTCCAAGGAGAACCATAGCCAACCAGGCCATCCACTGCCAGCAGTAGACTCCATAGAAAGAAGAAGAAATGGTAAGAAAGTATGCAAGTGACCTGCAGAAGACAGAGATGCAGAAGCCTACCAAGAACCAATCACCCCTGCTAAGATTAACAGTGCTATTTGAGGGCCCAATATCAAATCCTAGGAGGACAGAGGACAGACATGGCCAGGAAAGAGAGGGCTGTTGCATGGAAGAGGAGATCAAATGCACCACTTTGGACCAGCCATTGGACTCCCCTCCTTCCACAACCACGCCTGGTGGTGTTTCCATGGAAACCAGCAGGGCTTTGAGGGGATGAGCTCTGTCAGCCATCATCACATACTCGTCAGCCATGCCCACAGTCTCCCTGATCATTTTTCTATTGCTCTGCTCAGCCTTTTTGTCACACACACACACACACACACACACACACACACACACACTCTCACACACAATCCTGAATCTGAGAGAGCAGTGACAATTGATCAGAACATCTCAGAATCATCCCAGACTGAAGCTAAGGCTCTTTTACTTGATACAGTGAACTTCTGAAAAAAAGCATGCTCCCCTAATTTGGGCAATGAAGCCAGGCCTATGGTTATCACACCTCTGCTTCTAGCACTGCTTGACCCACCATGTACGGCTCATCTTGTCCACTCTAAATCCCAGTCTCCCGCATTGGACAAGGTAGTGCAGTAGTTAAGACCCTGACTCCCAGAGCCAGGCTACCTGGGTTCAAAACTAGGCTCTGCCATTTACCAGCTGAGTGACCTTAGCAAGTTACTTGACTTTTCTGTGCCTCAGCTTCTTCACCTGTTGAAATGAAGACCATCCATATTGTAAATATTATCATAGCTCACAATAAGCATAAGTATTAGCCTGGTATTACTAAGCGGCAAGTATTAGTTTAAGAAAGAACAAATGAAGATATGCCTGGATTAAATCCAAAATTATTAAGGCTATGTATTTGCAGAAGCCGCACCTGACATTATACATGTGGCGTTGAAGGATGGGGAAGGCAGGAGACTGAATGGAGGAGACAGAAAACTAATACTCAAAGACAACAAAGCCTGAGGTGGAAGCAAGCCCGATCTCTTAACTAGGGTCCATTCCTCAGTCCCCAGTGGGGTGCCAAAGCGTGGATCTCAATCTCAGTCCATACCGACTAGAGGAACCTCCTGTCAGAAATCACGGTGGCCAGTGGGACCTCTTCTATACCCTATGGGCCTCCCTAAATGCAGCCTATGACTACCAGGGGCAAATTAACAGAGCCATCCCAGTTAATTCCCAAAGACCCCACATTAAATGACAACACGGTTCCAGTTTTCTCCTTAAAAATTAGCTTCAAGTACGAGAGGCATTATTTGAGGCACTAGAAAATACTGAATTCCAGGAAACCCAAGAGGGTGAGGCAGGACAACCAGGGAGTAGCGTTCATTTGCAGTTGTTTTACTTCTAATCTCCAGCCTTCAGAAAAATGGCTTGGGTGTAATCAAAAGAAAACAATGAAAATAATACACTTGAAGGTCAAATAGCTAACTTAATAGGAAACTCATTAGAAACGTGGCTGGACAGACTCGCAGCTGAAGAGCTGGTTCACATGATTAACAGTGAAGACAGCTCTCTGGTGCTGTGTTATGAACAGGGGCGAGTCCTTCCTTTGCATCCAGTCTGCAGAGACTTCGTGTGGAACTTGTGGATCTGGCAGCAAAGGCCGTATGTTTAAAGGCTCAGCAATTCGCCATGGGTTCAAAAGAGTAAACACAAGCATAATACACCACGTTGCCAAGTTCAACAAACTGTTTCATGGGGCTCTGAGTCCCTGATGAGGGCAGCAACCAAATGGCTAAGTAAGTAAACCCAAGCCCAAAGGTATCGCTCACTGCTCACTAGACACACTGCTGCCAGACACACGTTCTTCTCTGGAATTCACTGATGACAAATGATCTGACCAAGACGAGTTCATAGAGCAGGGCTCTCATTTCCCCTTAGTTGCAGGACTAAGTCCATATTTCTCAGCCTGGTCAATTAAATCTGAATCTAAATGCAGAGGCATCAGCATTTTTTACAAATACCCCCATGAGATTCTAATGTGTTATCCAGCATCCAGAATCACGGATCTAGGCTATCTGGTCAACCTTCTCTTCCAGCACCTCCCAAGAGGAGTTTCTACTCTAGCCAGAAAGGACCTCTCACAGCCCTAAAGATCAATCACATTGGGAAGAATCAATATCATTTATTGAGCATGTACCCAGCACTGTGCTTAACTATTTTACATATTATTGGAGTCATTCTTCACAACCTTATCTATTCAGATTCTAGCTATTGGCCGCATCTAACAGAAAAGATGACTGAGCCTCAGAGAGGTTAAGTCACTGGCCTAAGATCACACAGTAAAAACTGGTAGAGCAATTGGCTCATTCAAATCTAAGCCTATTTGGACAATAAAGATACTCACACTCGTAGAACAGTACCTGGAACATAACTGTTCAATACATTTTTGTAAAAAGAAATGAATGACCGAAGGAATAAATGACTAAATAGGTGAATGAGTGAACGAGAACAGACCTTGTTAGATTAGTTCAGCTGACCCATGCCTTTTAAAGGGCCTAAATCAGGATTTGCTTGCTGCCAGAGAAACCTAAATTAGAATGAATACTTGAGCCTAAGAGAAAAAATGTAAATGGCTTGCTCTGTAGGTATTTCCAAATACCTGATGCTAGCAATACAGCCCTGCTTTGGTTTCTGACCTCCTGAGCAGGGGTTTCTCCAATACAGCGAGTGTTTCTCACACTTAGGAGTGTGTGGGAACACCAGGCCCCACCCCTAGGGTTTTGGATTCAGTATAGTAGGGTGGGACCAGGTGATGCTGATGCAGCTGGTCCTGGACCACCCTCTGAGAACAGCAGTTTCTGACTCCAGGACCTCTGCTGGGTCCTGTGAAACATCAGCGCCACTGCCCCTGGCCACAAGAGTAGGGAAGGAGAAGGCGAGAGGCGGGAGGCGGAATGCCCTTCTACAAGCCTGCAGTAAACAGCACAGGCCAAAAGCTGTGGGCTTGTCCACAGATCCTATCTCTTGTTTTCCCCTCTTCATCTCTGGCTGGATGTTCTGAGCAGCGATTTTCACCAAAGGCCAAAAACAATATCCCCTTCCAGAAAAACCAGCAGACCCTCAGGAGGCACAGGTAACTCGAAGAAGGGTATTGTAATGCGTACTTCTAGGAAGAAGATGAGAGGCACGTTCAACTGATCGTAAACTCATCCAAAGTGTCTTCGTGGTAAGAATTTGGAGAATTTTCTACAACCCAGACTCTTTTGCCATCTTCTTGCAGACAGCAGGTGTGAGGTTCAGAGGGCAAGGACGTGAGACTCACGTGCTTATCAAAGACGGCATGCTTGTTTGTCTATTTTGTTTTGTTATTTTACGGTTGAGAAACTCTTCCGAAGGCGACAGATTACAGCTGACCAATGCCACATGGGCCTCCTCCTTCGTCCCAGAAAGCCAGGATCGCCCTTCCTAAGACAGGAGCCGCGATGAAAGCAGATCACCACGCCAGGGGCCAAAAAAGAGTCCAAACATGGAAGAGAGATTTCCAGGAACAAAAAAAATCCTGGGCATAAAAGGGAAGGAAAGGCCCAATCGCCCCCACTCCCTCGCCTTTTCCTCTTTACCCACGGGGCCTGTTACCAGATGGGGCGCTAAGGTTCCCTAAAGTACAAGATGTTCATTCTCTTGGCTGTGCAGACTGGGTCTCCTAGGCTTTCAAAGGGGAAACGGGGGGGAGGGGGGGGGGGACCCCGGGCCTTTGATGTTTGAACTCAGATCCTGAAATCAGAACCTCAGGCAAAAACTGTTTTTATCTCTCCCATCCTAGGCAACCAAGTTGAAAGCTCTGGCGGGCACTTCCTTTTCAGCTGCTCTTTCCATTTTGTCAATTACCTCCCTACTGAGAGAATGGAATTCCTCTGACTGGAAACAGGGGTCCAGAGAGCGATGGTGCCAGAGATTTCTTCCTTTTCTCTCTCTCTATTAGGTTACCCTTCCTATCCCACACTGGCAGGTGTATTTCCATCCTTTCATTGGACTGGGCATCAGAAGCCAGTCATGGTTCCTGTTGGCAGTTGACAGATTTGTGGGTTAATCACCTTCCCCCGTGGGTCCACAGGGGAGCAACCCCAGGGGCTGGTTTGAGAGAGAAACATTTGCAGGGATTATTTTTGAGATTTGGTCAACAGCAGCGCTGATTCAGCGAGGTCGCAGATTTTATGAGCCTGCGGGTATTATGAATAATATATAAATAACTTACATTTCCATGGACTGCTGTGCAGAAATATCTTCTAAAATACTCACAACGCTGGGATTTAATGCTCTCTTGTATTTAAGACAGCCATCTCTGTGAGGGCCAGAAATTCCCCTCATCACAGGGTCTAGGACAAGGCCCCCAATGGGGGTCGCTGCAGACCACCAAATGACCTGGTTAGTTTTATGAGCACCAGCTTCGGAATGTCCCTGAGACTGGGTTGGACTTTCAGACCCACCATCTATTAGGTGATGTAAGCTTGGGAAAAACTACATTTTCCTCACCATGAAGTTAGAGATGTTAACAGTTCGTATGTCATGGGTGGAAGGATTAAACTCGATAATGCATGTACTAGGGCAGGGTAAACACTTAACAACTCCTAGTTTTATTAATATTATTTTAAAGTACAAATTGAAAAATGCTATTTCCCTCATCAAAATCAATGGCTTGCCCTCATTCCTGGTGTAAAATCCACACTCCCTCCTTTTGCCAATGTGACCAAGATCTGGCCCTCTCCAACCTCCTCTCTCCTGCCACCATCGTACTCACTCACCATCTCAGCCTCACAGCCTCACGGGCCCTCTATCACTTCTACCAACATAAGCTCCTCCCCTCCTCTGAGCATCCACACATGCTGCTCCCTTTGCCTGGAATGCCAAACTCTTCCAAAGACTTACTCCCTGCTCATTCAGGTCTCAATTCAAAAGCCACTTAATCTATTCACTTGCCTACTCACTGAATGTCAGCTCTATGGGGCCTGAGCTTATCTTGTTCACTAGAACAGAGCCTGGTACCTATTAAGCACTTACTTGATATTTTTTATGAATGAATTACTTTTTCTCTGGAACTAGTATTTCAATATCACCAGATAATACAGCCAAGATGGTGCCTTCCCTCATGAAATCCCCAAGTTCCTAAACATAAAGGGAGCTACACCATTGCTTTGTCATGTTGCTATTATTATTGCTGCTGATGCTACACGTGTGTATGTGTATGAGTGTAAGTGTGAGTGTGTGTGTGTGTGTTTAAGCATAAAGGTCCTTGTTGAAAAAGAAATTACAAAGTTCCTTAACAGCTTCTATTCACTTGACTGTTGTCCAAACAGCCACTTAGATGCCTTGGCATTGGTTTTTCATTATGCAAATTAATGCATCTCTGCACTCAGCTAAGGCTCTTGACTGCCCTGTCAACCAATCAGCTTCCAAAGAGGTTTCCTTTCTCTCTGAGAAAGGCTGAGAGAACAGCCCATCAACTCACAGACTCGGGTCCCACCACCATTGCTACCACCCACTGTTCCTGCCATGTCCCAGCGTTGAAAAGGATAGCAAAGGCCAGGTTGAGGGGGATGCCTGAGGCAGAGAGTTCAGCCACAGAGCCAACAAAACAAGACATGAGGTCAAAAACACAGGGCTGAGGTCTGGCAGAGGGGAAAAACCAAATGGGGTCAGAAGACTCCTGTGCTAGGACCACCAACTAACCAGTGTTATGAGCTAAATCTGGGCCCTCTGAAATTTACATAGTGCAGTTCTAACTCCCAATGCCTCAGAATGTCACCCTATATCAGTGATGGCGAACCTATGACACGCGTGTCAGAGGTGACACACGCGAACTCATTTTTTTGGTTGATTTTTCTTTGTAAAATGGCATTTAAATATATAAAATAAATATCAAAAATATAAGTCTTTGTTTTACTATGGTTGCAAATATCAAAAAATTTCTATATGTGACACGGCACCAGAGTTAAGTTAGGGTTTTTCAAAATGCTGACACGCCGAGCTCAAAAGGTTCGCCATCGCTGCCCTATATGGATATGGGGTCTTTAAAGAAATAACTGAGGTTAAATGAGGTCATTAGGGTGGATGTTAATCCAATGTGACTGGTGTCCTTATAAAAAGGGGAAATTTAGACACCGACACACAGAGGGAAGATGATGTGACAACACAGGGAGAAGACGGTCCCCTACAAGCCAACGATTCAATAAACGGTGGCATTTCCATAAATGGAATACTATAAAGCATTTTAAAATGTCTTTGTAGGGAATTTTTTTAATATAGTTTATTGATTTTTTTTACAGAGAGGAAGGGAGAGGGATAGAGAGTTAGAAACATCGATGAGAGAGAAACATCGATCAGCTGCCTCCTGCCTACCCCCCACTGGGGATGTGCCCGCAACCAAGGTGCATGCCCTTGACCGAAATCGAACCTGGGACCCTTTAGTCCGCAGGCTGACGCTCTATCCACTGAGCCAAACCAGTTAGGGCGAGAACATTTATTGACATAGGAAGAGATGCATAACATAAAAACTGAAAAACAATCAAGCTAACAAACAGTATAAGCTGTATGATCTCACTTTGGGTGAAGACACACACAGATATAGAGAAGTAGATAAAAATATAACATGGATAGCGAGCTTTTTATCAAATTGGGAGTTAGAACAGAAAGTATTTTTTAATTTTAACATTAATATTTTGATCATTTCTGCAATAAACACATATTGCTTGTGTAATATTTTTCCAGGATATTTTAAAAATGAAGATTTGGGAAATTTATACTCTCCGTTTCTTCCCACGAGGGAGCAAGGAGGTTGAAGCAAGAGCAGTTTTATAAGCTTTGCCCCACCCTGCCTTTCTGTAAACACCAGCTACCACTTGGACTCCATTTGCACCAACAGATCCCTCTTCTTTCTCAACATTAATTGGATCTTCTCAAAGGTACTTCCTAACTCAAAGAGCCTAAATTGGAGTAACTCATGACACCCCGCCCTGAGCATCAATTTTGGGGAATGATGTTGACAATTTATCCACCTTTACTTGGTCACCCAACAAACTTCCATTTTTCAGAAACCGAGGCTGTCTCACATACCGGTGTTCAATAGGGTGGGTTGCTTAGCAACCACCAAAGGCACTGGGAAGCCGGAAGAAGGCACCCGCCAGAGGTATTTTATAACCAAAAATGAGCTGTGCTACGTGTGTCTGGTTGCATTCAAGGTAACTAAATAAGAGATAACACCCGGCTATTTTTGCATCCTGAGGAAAAATACTTGGCTCCTGCCCAGAAGGGCAATTACCTAAAAATCTTGGCAGGCCCCATGGTATGAGGAATGGTAACTGATACGAGGATGAAAAAAAAAAAAAATCACTGACCTTCATAAATACTGATGATATGAGGATGGTTGAGGGATGACATAATCTCAATCTCTCGTCTGATGTGAACCATGTCTTGTTCATCCTTAATTTTGTCCTTACGAATGGATTTTATAGCAACCTGTAAAGTCAGGAAATGAAATGTTACTCAGAGAGCTAAACAGATGCAAATCAGCCATTTGGGGGAGTTTGGAAAATAAATACAGATGTTACTTGTTGGCAGAATTGACAATAACAAAACAAAGCTTCGAATACCCCCTGTCATGTCTTTCATTTATAGCAGAAACACCCTTCTCTGGACAACAGAAAACATCAGGTTTTAACAGCCTGGGGTTTGGGATGGTCATTTTTTTTTTCATAAAGCAGAGGCAGCCTCACGTGGCCAGATTCATTTACTCTAGGAATGGTGATCCTTGGAAAAGAGGAAAACGGAGAGCTCGGTTTACAGGGCATCGATGATTAAACGTGGATCCGTGAAATTAGTATCACTCAGCTCCTCTGGCAGCTGCCTCCGCTCTGGCTACAAAAAGCTTTACTGCATGTCCTATCTGGAGGCCACTTCTGCTCCAACCTTGGGTTTTAAGACGCCAGGTTGTGCTTTGTTTATGCACTTGCTGAGAAGCTAAATCCTTCCTCCATCCTTCCTCTTGCCCAAGGCACCGTCAATAGCACATCATGTAACCAAAAGACTCGGCCTGGGGGGAAATCAGCATAAAACCAAGGGAGTGACAGCTAGACTCCCTGCCCAGCCCCAGTGGATTCCCAACGTTCTGTACCAATGTCGCCTGCAAATCCAAACCGTTGAGAAGTGCCAGGGCCAAGATGCAGAGCAGTTACTCAAAATAAATTCATCAATAAAAAGGCATTAAATGACATGAGAATCTAATAAGGAAAAACATGTTTGCCAATGGATTCATCTTTGCTCATGAACAAGTTGGTTGGTAATTTAGTTTTCCTTGGCTCTCAGGGGGACACAAGCTACTTAGGTGGGGGAGGTATCCATGGTAACTAAGAAGCTTGCCAACCAATTTGCTGAGGGTTCTGAAAGCCTGCTGAGTCACCTCCTTCCTGGTGCCTCTGTGCCTTAACGTACCTGTCCCACAGTTTCCTAGTAACTCGACAAGAACTGGGAAGCTATTTTTATTATTGTTTTTGCTATTTACTAATCTTCCCAAAACCGGTTAAATGGGCTAGCAGCTCTCTGTACTTCTCTTTTGCAGACCCTTGCCCCGTTGTAGTTAAATCAGTTTTTGTGTCATTAATTGGCTCTCCACTAGTGGAGATCTTACTCACTGCTTTATCTCGGTGCTTAACACCATGTCTGCCACGTGGCTGGCCTGAGAAAACACTTAGTGTGGGCAGGCAGGCAGGCAGGCAGACAGACAGAATGGGAAGGAGAGGAGAGGAGGAGGGAGGGAGGAGAAGGGGAGGCAAGGGTTGATGCTATTAGGTGATGAGTGCTCAGACAAGAGAAGTGATAGTGGAATTGGAGCGAAAAAGAAGGGAGACTCCTGCTGATGGGGAAAATAAGACATTTGGGGGCAGCCAGCAATCTGAATCTGTGCCAGTAACCTAATGTACATTCTTGATAGCGTATAATTAAGTCACTGCCCCTTTCTCCACAATCTGGTCTTGCAAGACCTGTTTACCTAAGTACTCCCATTTTACAGAGGCCATAAACCATGAACAATACACAACCCTCAGACGGAGTTATCAGTGCTGGCGCCAGGCCAGGCCTTTCGGTGTGGTCTCAAGGCCCCCATCCCAACACAGGGGGCTTTGGTGAAAGGTCCGGAAGTCCCATCCATATTTGGGAGTCAAAGAAACCAAAGGGTATCAAGGGAGAGCTTCCTCCATATTGGTTTGCTCAGGGTTTGGAGAGAAACAGTCCCCCTAAGTCACTGTACTAGTACATGCAAAACATCTGAAAATAAATGGGTTTTTCCTGTATCTCCAAGTACTCCTGTGTATTTTTTGGTCACCTGGTAAATTCAGTAACACTGCCAAAAAACACCACCAAGACAGGCACGACGGGAAGATGACTTGGGATTTCTTGGACATCCTACCTACAGGGGTAATCGAGGAATGAAGGAAGCAGATAGGGAACACGAGACACCCTGCCGGATAAAAGGCGGCTGCACAGACAAGATTAAGCTTCCGGCTACAAGGCCCCTTTTCATCAGGGTGCCAGGCTCAGAGCTGCCCCGGGTCTTCACGACAGCCCCATTCAGTATGCAGCAAGAAAAGCCTCCTGTGCTTACGTCAAATGTAAGGATATGACTGGAAGGCTTTATTTCATCTGAGCAGGGCCGGCGATCCTGAGAGCTGGTTCTTAGAGGAAGCAGACAGTGAGCACACACAGGCCTGGAGGATGTGGGTGGCTGTTGGACCCACTGCTACATTCCTCCATGAACTAAGATGGGAGGAGGGGAGAAACCACCCCTTTGATCATGCAGCAGGCTGAACTTGCCCTTGAGGAGGCCCTATTGTCCAATGACAATAGGAATACATTCTTTCAGCATCCAGGGTCGGGGAGGGTAGTGACATTCTGGGGGTAAGAAAATAAGCCCACTTTTCAACCCCCCCCCCCCAAACAGGAGCCAGAGGCCACAAGAGGCCTCGAGGGTCCCACGAGGGTCCCGCAGCGAATTTGCCAGGGTGTGCTTCCAGCCCAGTGTGAAAGGGGAGTGCCCACATGCTAATAAAACCCCACTCGGCATTGAGGTCACGCAAAGGGTTCGTTCCACAATGTCAATAAGCATGGTGGCTGTCCCTCCACAAAAGCTTCCCTCTTCCCACAATGAATCTTCTGTTGAAAATGTGAAAGAGGGGTCATTCTATCCCCTATTTCAAAGGGATGGTGGAAGTCAGGAGGAGACAGATGCTAGAAGTCACTCAGAACTGTGCAACTGCCAGGGCCAGAGGGAAGGCTTTCAGTTCAGCTCCCAAGAGCAGTGAGATGACTACCCAAGGTCACAGTTAATGGCAAACCACAAAAACGATAACGATAGGCATTCATTCATGCCTAATAACAGTAGGCATTCATATATGGCACAGACACTGTGCTAAGCGCTTTATACCCCTCAGATCATCGCATCCTTCTCATCAATCCAGCTTCAGCTTCACGCAACCCCCCTAGGGATGACGCCCTCTGACCCCACTGGTTGATAAGGCCACCTGGCCGCCTCCTCTACACCTTTCCCCATGTTATCTCTTTGGGGGCATTTCACATTATCTGAAATTATCTTGCTTCATTGTTTGCTGCATATTCATTCAGCCTGTGGACCAAATTCAGCTCAAGGCCTATTTCTGTTAGGACCCCGAGAGCTAAGAATGACTGTCACATTTTCAAACAGTTGTTTAAAAAGGAGGAGGAGGAGATCTATACTAGTAAATGAAGCTTCTGCAATGGAATATAGTGCCTGCTTCATGAAGTTGAAGGAGAAACCGAGCCAGGTGCACAGTGAAGCAGTATTGCATAATGGCTAGTGACATGGCTTTGAGTCCTAGCTAAAATCCCTCACTGGCTGTGTGACCTTGGGCAGGTTACATAACCTCTCTAAGCTTTAGTTTCCTCATCTATAAAGTACAGAAATAACAGTACCAGCTTCATAGGTTCCTCCCTGTGAGGATTACACGTCGGGTGCTTAGAATGTGCCAGGTCCAGGCAGGGTAGGTGTTTAATAATGTCAACCATGTTTACCCCAGAGAAGAATGTCCCAGAAATAGGGCCTTTCTTCCTTTCACCCACCGAGCAAACTTGAATTCCACCTGATTCCTCATGGGGCCATGAGTGAAGGCCTTGGGAATGGAAACCACATTTGTTCCCAAAGGATACAAAGGGCTGGAACCTCTCTCTCCTGGGTCTTTAAATTGTACCCTCATCTGAAATGTCAGGAAGCCAGGGCCCTCAAGATCATCATGGCACCCGAGTCTGAGACCAAACAGGAAATGAACAACTTGAACCTAGGACCGTCTTCCCCATCTTCTTCTTGTGGTTGTCCACCCAGGTGAACAAGGGAATAAACTCTTCCTCCTTAGAATAAAAAAGCTGACTCAGCTTTCCTGGATTTGTTTATCCACTTATTCCTTTGAGCGCCAACCAGGTACCAAGCACAGTGCTGAGACAACGCGAGAGGCAGCCAACGCGACTTTGCTCTGGCCCTCACGGTGGAGGGGAGGGGGGACAAGGACAGGGCGGAAACATTGCACAGATCATTACATAATTTCCCTCAGGACCAAAAGCTACCAAAGACATGCACAGAAAGGCCAGCATTATAGAAAAAAGCCCCTTTCCAGTTTTCCTCCATCCTCACATCGACAAAGAAAGACTGATAAGTAAAGGGGCCAGCAGGAAGAGATTACCAAATGTCTGAAACCATACACCCTCCAAAAAGAAAAAAAAAATCCAATTTGTTCTTGCACGAGTCAGATTTCACTCCGCCTTCGAAATGACTAGAGCCAGGAAGTCAGGTGTCTGAGCCCAACGCGCAGCACAGCAACTTTCATAAATGTCCCCTCGTCTAGACAGCACCGTGCGCCTTATAAAATGGTCTGCTTTTAAAGAAGGCCACCCCCTAGTTTAATGTTTAAACCGTCTGCAGCCGCAGGTCTGGCCAGGGACCGGCCAATGCTGCCTGTGGTGCCTGCCTGTTTAAGAGGCACACTGGGCCCAGCCAATTGCCACCCCTTGTTAAATGTAACGGGCTCAGCCTCCTCTTCTGCAGAGGTTGGTTTGCCTTTTTGTAAATAACCACCCAAAACCACCTGCTCTGCCGCCTGCCACCGTGGCTGCTGTACATGAAGAGAGCCCGGTGATTTCAGCAAGGATACGGGGAAGCAGAGAAGTATGGTGAAAGCTTAGGCTTGTACTGGCTGGCTGACCGCAGGCAAGCCTGAACCTTGCAGGCCTCAGTTTTCCTGATCTGTAAAATGGAGTAAGCAAGTTGTACCTCCTGAGGCTGTTGTAAGGAATAAAAATAATATAAGTGCCGGGACACAGTAGGTGCTCACTGAATCGCGATGACAATAAACGAAGCCTATCAGATACAGCGTCCTGGGCCATGTTTTAGGGGTGATGAGCCCACAGACCTGCCCGTTTCCCCCACACAGCTTCTCCCCACAGTTATACTGCAGGAAGAGCAGGTGAAAATTCATATCCAGCCTGCCTGCCTGCACACAGCAGGCAGCCAGCTGTCTTCCTAGCCTGCTTTGGGGAGTGGGGACGTTCCGGGCAAGTTGTGTGTATTTGAGGCTGTAGCCAAGAGAATCACTGCCATATGTCAGCCTGCAGGGAGTGCTCTAGAACAGTGCCTCTCCTACAGGGGTCATGGGCATACTGTTAATTAAAATGCAGAAAATGAATCCAAAGGTCTAAGGGGGGGCCTGGGAGTCTGCATCGCGGGCAAGCTCCCTTGTGATGCCAGTGATGCAGGTGCAAGGACCCACTTTGCGTAGCAAGATCTTAACGCTCTGCCTTTGGCCCTGACAGACCAATATTTTAAAATCAGTGACAACATTCTTCATAATAACAGTGACTGACATTACATGTGACCATGTGCCAGTGGGCCTTAGCTCATTTCATCCTTACTGCACCCCCGTTTTAGAGGGGAAGAAACTGAGGCTTAGAGGACATAGTATTGCCCGAAGTCACCCAGCTTTCGAAAAGCAGAGCTACGACTCCAACCCAGGCAGACTGAGCTCAGAGGCTGCTGATCCTTGAGGCTGTGGATAAGTCAGGATGGACAGCAAATGTGGTAGCTGATAGAACCTCTCATACTATTCTCCCAAGCTCAGTGTGATGGGCCCCCTCCAAGCAGATGAAGTTTACAGGGTCCCATGTCAGGTGCTAAGATGTGGGACTGGGGAGTGAGGAGCAGGAAAGACACACGCCATGAACATGGCATTAGCATCAGTTAGTGAAAACAAGGCTATAGTTATCTGGCAGCAGGAGCTGGCAGCTTCCCCTCCATTCACAAGGCGTGATCTCACGCCCAGCCACATTCCACCAGCCACGTTCCACGTTCCACATTCCACCTTCCCCGGGGAGCTGCAGGGCATTGAGTCAGAGGCAGCTCAAGGACCTTTTCTTAACAGGGGCCCAACGCAAGTGGCCTCCAGGCAGCCAAGCTGGAGGCCAGTGCATGCTCCCACTCCTGTCTGGTTGATGGTCAGAGTTCCGGCAAGGCAGAGCTCCACCAGGCCACACGGGTCCCAAGCTCCACAGGATCACCCATTAGCTTTCACTCAGAAAGTCAACCATCACCCCAAAGATGCCACCCAGGAGACCATCTTGCAGCCAAAGCCCCTAATTAATTAAATGACCTCCAGCTCTTCGTGAGCAGCCTGGCCAACTCAGGAACACACTCCAGCAAGTTGCAATGATGCAACCGGCCACACAGGGACCCAAGCCAGCTCCGCCGTGGGACCCACAGGCCTCTTCCTCTCGGGCCTGTTGATTCATGTCGTTACATGGATGTTTTCTCAGACAGAAGCAGATTGGAAGCCAAAAGCTGTATCAACAGGCTCTGAGGAGAGGCACCCTGATGCCAGGGAGCACGGCGTGTGTGAAAAAGAGCTTCTCCTTCAAAGAATGGTATCCCGTCATTCGCCACCACCAGCCCTTTAATCTTGTAGGAGGCTCTAAAAATATAACCCTCTGTAACTCGGTTCTCAATCCTCTATTTCCCAAAACTCCCCATCAGGGATGCTGTTTCCTGGGATGATACTGCTTTTTCTCCTGCTATGAAAAATGTGTTCTATTTCCAGAACTTAAGCAGCAAATCAGATTTTTATTTGACGGTGCCAGGGCCTGCTTGGGAGCACCTCAGAGAGGCCTGGGGTCTTTTTTCTACATGTACAGTCAGACCTTGATCTCCATCGCCCTCCCTTCAAAGACTGAGCTGAGACTGTCATCATTGCACGTGGTGATGCCACCAGGGAAGTCGAATTAATGACTAAGCAATCTCGGGCGGATTTACACTCCCTGCATGGCCGGCGCTGGGGTTTGTAAACACGAGATAGTGGCCATGGCTGACCGAGCAGCGAAAAGAAGGCCAAGGGAAAGTTAACACCGGTAGCAATGCCAAAAGCAAGCAACAAACCAGCTCGGAGTGCAGTTAGAGTCTCAGAGGAAACAGTGTGCAAAAGGGTGGTGAGCACACCCCCTGCACCAGACCCCCTGGCTGGGGGGCAAAGAGGAAATGGTCAAAATGCAGATTCCATGGCCCATCCGGGTCTACTGAATTTTCAAGGTGGGGGCCAGCTCCTGTCAGCATTTTTTTATGTGCTTCCCTGGTGATTCTGCTGCATTCTGAAGTTTAAGAAATGCCATCTTAAACCAGAGTGAATGTGGCCAGGATGGCCCTTATTATTCTGTACCTTAAATACTAAACATTAGGTGACTAGTGAAAATTGATGAGCTGCCCATCCATAGAGAGGGGATTACAAACAAGCTGCTTCCTGGGGGGACTCAGTGACCCCAATTAAGTTACCCCTGGCACACGGAAGGCTGCTTCCTCTCGTCCTCGCCCGAGGCGGGCCTGTGGCCGCTGTAAGGGCAGGAAGCGGGCTGCTGCGAGGTGACTTCATGCTCAGCATACAACCGGGGGCTCCCACGCCTGGTCAAAATAGATGTGTCCAGAGGAGGAGAGAGAAAGTGAGCCCCGGGGCCTGACGCCCTGCCCGCTGGCTGCCGGAGGAGCCTTCTCTTACCAGGATCCCCTGGACGTCTCTCAGGGCTCTGCTCTAATAAACACCCCACGGCCGCTTGTGTGAAAAGGCCTCCAGCAGCACAAGAGATGCTACACCAGCAACTGGGGTCACAGAAGGCCTGAAAATGCAGGCTGTGTAGCTGGGACTCCAGTGGCCAAGCAGCTGTTTATGGACTCCCGTGTCAGCAAAAGCCAAGTGCAACAGCCACTCGAATTCGCACGGGCCACTGCTCTTCTTTCAAGTTGCGACTGCCCGGGGGAGGCAGAGGCCGGGCGGGGCTCGAGGGCTGAGGCTATTCACAAGTTGGACAGCCTCAACTGGTAGCGTCCTATCACTCTGACTCTGTTTATAACACGGCTTGGATAAGCGTAGAGTCGTGCAACTTTTATATATCAGCCTCCAAGCCCAGCAGAGCTCCAGCCAGAAACGCTAGGAAACCAGGCATCAGCGCCTGTGCCTTGTCATCAAGCACAGCCACTTGGCCCCCTGCACAGAGGGGTCCTCAGGAAAGCATGTCACAGGCTCAGCTTCCTCGTCTGCACTGAGGAGGACAAGGGTACCCACAAATTGGTATATGCAGGAATCAAATCGGCTTGTGCATATGATGGAGGGCAGAGGCCAGGAGTCACTATAGTAGAGGCACAATGAGCACCATGATCATCCGCAGACGTCAGAGTTGCAAGGACCTCAGAATGCTCTCTGCCGCCTCCTCTCCCCTCATTTTACAGATGAGGAAACTGAGCCCCAGCGAGGCTAAAGCACAGGCTCCCACGCTAACAGCAGCAAGAGTCCTGAGTCTCACTCCGGTCCTGGATTATTACTCTGGGCAAGGAGTCCTAAGTTCCCAGCCACGGCCAGCAGCAGTGCAGGAACTGCCACAGAAAGGTTCAACATGGACCTGGGAGGCGGGCTCTTGCACGGTAAAGTCCCCAGAAGAGCTGCATTATTAATGCACCGAGATAAGGAGTGACAAACACTCCTAAGGATGCTGGCCAGTGATGACCCGTTTCACAGCACGATGCATTATTTCGGCTCCATCTAATTCAGACACTCCGGGGACACCGTTTTCAGTCCAATTCAGCCCAATCATTGTTCCAGTTTCTTAAGGCTGATTGGATATCACACATGGATAGGCATACTTGAGAGGTTTTCATCCCATTATTTCTTAATTCACTGAAAACACTGCTTTTAAATATTAACCTCGGGCTGCTACAGAATCACTGACCTTGGGAGCAATGAACAAGGAACACAAAAGACCTAAGAAACAAAATTAGTTTTCCAAAGGAAAAAGAAATGAGTCCATTGAATTTAGCTCATCCAGGTGAGGAGTACAAAGAAGAAGTTTTTAATTTCTTACAATGAAAAAATACATAAGACATGCAAAAAAAAAAAGGGAGGGGGTGGCTTTAAATTTTATTTTATACTTTAACCATGGGTAATTTTATAGCTAAGTGAAAGAGAAGATTCTTCAGAAGTTATTTTTATCCCGACAGACTCCCTCTTAGTCGAAAAATTGATTTATGACCATTAGAGTGAGCAAAGACATATCAGACAAGGAAGGAACAATAGCCCGGCTGCAGCCTGTCCCCCGGGGCCCTCATTCATCATCCCCTCACAAGAAGAAGCTTTTTGCCTTCCAAGGGAAGCTCTCCTTGTCCATCCACCCGGAGAGTTAACAGGCTGGTTCCTGCTCCACAGCCCCACTGCCAAATCCATCTGGATGCTTATCAGCCCGCTAATTACCTCTGCAAACCTGCCCAGGATGCTTGTCATGGCAGCACCTCCGGCTACAAAAGCTCAGCCCCCCAGGCGATGACAGCCCGACCCCCAAGGAGCATGCTCAGTTCCAGGAAGGCATTTCAGGATCTCTGCCAGGATCCCTGTCCTCAATAACTAACTTCTTCAGCTGACCGTCTCCTCCACATCCATCCATCCCCTGCAACGAGTCCCATAAAGTTTGCGCAGGTCGCTTTTCACAACCTCGCTCACCCTTACTGGTGGGTTTCAGTGGCACAGAGACCGTACAACTCCAGTGCCTAGCAGGTGCCTGGTGTATAATAAACGCCAAAAAGCTGTCGCTGAAATGAACCCCAACTATTTAAAAAGGCCTCTTAATATTATGCTAAGTGAAGTCAGACAGAAAAGGACAGATACTGTATGATTTCACTTACATGTGGAATATAGAAGACCCAAACTCACAGACAGAGAGTAGATGAGTCGTTGCCAGGAGCTTGTGGGGATGGGGGGCCGAGCATAATGGGGGGATGTTGGTCAAAGGGTACAAACTTTCAGCTATAAGATGAATAAGTTCCTGGGATCTAATATACAGCATGGTGAGTATAGTTAACAACACTGTATTAGATACTGGAAAGTTTTAAGAGAGTAGATCTTAAATGTTATCACACAACACACATACAAATTAGAAAAGTGATACGTTATGTGAGGGGATGGAGGTATTAACTAACCTTATTGTGATCATCATTTTGCCACATACATACATATCAAATCATCACCTTGTACACCTTAAGCTCACATAAGTTATATGCAAATAAAGATAGGGGAAAGGACCCTTAAAAAGCCATAAAACCATAGCAGGACATCTTCTTCCACATGCACCTGTCACTGAGTCTTCTTTTACTTACTAATCGCTCAAACATTGAATCCAATCCGTCTTTGTCCTGAAATCACTTAGCCTGAACTTGCTGGTCTTTAAAATGGAGCCAGGCTGGGAGATAATTCACAACAATAGCTAAAATCAATCATAATCACCACCTGTCAAGCCCTTCGATTAGGCCAGGCACTGGGCACCATCCCGTTGAATCCCTCAACCTCTCATTCATTAAATTCTTACAGAAACAGCATTGTTTCTGCTTTCTTAATGAATGTAAACTGAGTCTGGGGGAGGTTAAGTAACGTGCCCTGGGGCACACAATTAGTAAGTAGGAAAGCTGGGTCCTGCCAAAAAAAAAAACAAAAAACAAACAAACAAACAAACAAAACCCCAAAGACTATATTCTTAACCTCTGAACCACTGACAAAGCACCGCACCATCCTGGCACATGGCCAGTGTCTGGTGAAAATGAGCTCCATCAGAGTCTCTGGGGATGAAGGCCCCACCAAAGCCACATGGCCTTATCCCCACCCTAAGTCTTTTTTTTTTTTAAGCTAAAATTTAAACCACTTCCATCTTCAAAAGCACACCCACTGGTGTTCCTTGCTGCTCTCTGTGAGGCCAGCCAATGCAGTTGGCAGAATCAGACAGCGGGGTCTGGGAGGCGTGTTCCTAAAGTGATGCAATAATGAGTCAATTCTCCAAGCAAGCAATTTTGGGAACTCTACTCTGAATAAGGCATTCACCCAGATGCTGTAAAATATGACCCAGACCTATCCTTTACATTGCTTACAATCCAACTGGAAAGGGCAGTGGACACGGGGGCTCCTCCCTGTCCGGTAACCATTCACCCTTCTACTAGTAGACACTCCCTGGCTTTACTCAGGGGACCAGCCCTACCCCATTGGATGCAGTTTTAAAGAAACTGTCTGTCAAGATAAGTCATGCCAATGGGTGGATCCATGATCCTAGAGTTTGACTAAGGAGAAGCTCTTTCCCCAGAATTGAATTTTCAATGGTCTGAAAGCAGCTGGGGCATTCATCCCAGCAATCTTAGAAGAGAACATCTGCTAGTACTTTCTCCTACCTAGTTCCACGGGGCTTCCTTAGTTCTTGTCTTTCTTTTCCCAGTTTGGTCCTGTAGGATATGCTGACTGGAGGTTCAGTAAGGATCACTTAGACCCATCTTGCAGAAAGGTGTAGGAAGTCTAGACATATTTTCTCCCAAATAATGTTCACACCAATAAAATATTTACTAGTTGTTATTGACTGAATTGTGTGTGTGTGTATACATACACACACGCACACACACATTTATTGAAACCCTAATCCTTAGAGATAGGACCTTTAGGGAGGTAATTAAGGTTAAATGAGGTCATAGAGTAGGGTCCTGATCCAAAAGGGTCGGTGTCCTTTTAAGAGCAGAAAAAGTCACCAGGAGCATATGCATACCAAGGAAAGGACATGTGAGGACACAGCAAGAAGGTGGCTGTCTACAAGCCATGGAGAGAGGCCTCACCAGAAACCAATCCTTCTGGCATCTTGATAGTGGACCTCTAATCTCCAGAATTGTAAAAAAAAAAAAATAACTTTCTGTTATTTAAGCCACTCAGTCTGTGTTAGTCTGCTAGGACAGCCTGAGCAGACTAATATACTAGTCATTATCCATTCTACCTAAAACCCAGTCGACATGTAAACTAACAAAAGGGAGGGCCATCCATGGTCAATACCAGGCATAGCAAGCAGAGAATGCAGAACAGCAGCTCTAACTGCTTTGTTCACCCCTGTGTCCCCAATATCTAGGAAAGAGTCTGGCACCATAGCAGACATCCAATAAATGTTTATTGAGTTGAGTTGAATCAAAATGATAAATAGCAAAAGTCTTAATTTTCATAAGGATGATTCCTTTCTCACCCATCCACCCACTAGTACCAACCTGGCCCAGTGTCTACAAGTTGCTGAAGTCAGACAACCTACCCACATGATATCCCAGATTCCACTCTGGTCCACGCTTCCACGCTGCTCCTGTACTTGTGGGTAAGACCACAAACCCCTGTACTTGTGCAATACCATGGGGTAAATGACCAACTCCTATGTACACATGGCCACCCCACTTAATTTTACTCCCCCACCCCATGACACAGGCAGGAGAGAGAAACAGTAACTGAGGAAAAGAACTCCCCAAGTCCCCACAGGTCATAAAGTCAACACCCAAGTTTCAACCCAGGTACTTGGATTCTGTAGCCAATGCTGCTTCCGCTGAACCACAGCTGTTTCCACATTTCGTCAAATCGACGGAAACGTGGGGTAAAGAAGAAATACTCTGAGTCCTGGCATTGCGATGCTTCCTTTTACTGGAGCTTAAGCCTTGGGGAAAACTAACTCAGATTTCGAACTATTCAAATGTTGTGGGCGACCTGGCCAGGGAGCTAATCAGAACAACTTGGGAGTGCGGCGAAACAAGGACACCCCTTCCTGGATCCAGCATTGTCTTTATGGCAACACTTCATAAGAACCATTCTCTTACAACAAAACTGTCAAATCCAGCAACCACAGGCCAGAAACATCCCAGCTGAACCCCGCCAAGCGGCTTTCTGATGTACTGTACACACAGATACCAATATTCCCCAGATGTTCTCCATGTAAAACATTTGGTTTGAGACACAGCCCTTCTTTCCCAAAAACTCTTACATTTGTTTAATGGACTCATACAGTTCAGCTAAAATATCCTGGAGCAGACATCTGAAGCCAGCCCGGCTCTGATGCAAGCATCCCATCTGCAGAAAAGACAAACAAGTAAATAAGACAAACCTCCCCAAGATTTATGCTGCCTGCATCTTTTAAGCAGGTCATAAAATGTAAGCTATGTACGGAGAGCAATGCATGTTGCTTTCAAGTGTGTTTCTGAATCCATTTCCTTGTTAATCTAAGACTGATGTTCAAACAGAGAGTGGCCTGACATGCTCAAGAGGAGGCGACATGCTCTCTCTACTCCCTCAGAAAAAGGAGTTAAAAAAATCTGTCACTTGAGCAATGTAGACGATTGAGGTAAAGGGAGGTTTTTCCTGAAGTTAGTTATCCAAACACAGCAACAGTTCCTTTATCCCAAAGCCCCTTATCTCTTCACCCACAATCGAGAACACAGGTAAGAGGTGGCAAAAGATTTGGAAGTGCCCATCCGTAGACGAGTGGATAAAAAAGCTGTGAACATTTACACAATGGAATAGTACTCAGCTATAAAAAAGAAGAAAATCCTACCTTTCGCAACAGCAAGTATGGACCTAGAGGCCTTATGCGAAGTGAAATAAGCCAGTCAGAGAAAAACAAATACCATATGATTTCACTTATATGTGAAATCTAATGAACAAAATAAACAAAATAGAAAAAAAATCATAGATACAAAGAACAGGCTGACAGCTGTTAAGAGGGGAGGGAGAAGTGGGAGCTGGGTGAGAAAGGTGAAGGGATTTTTTCAAAAAATCTCACAGATACAGACAACAGTATGGTGGATGCCAGAGGGAAAGAGGAGTGGAAGGAGGTATAAGAGGGTAAACAAAGGATAAATGGTGAGGGAAGGAAACCAAACTTTGGATGGTGAATGCACAATACAACATACAGATGATGGACTATAGAATTGTACACTTGAAACCTACATAATTTTATTAAACAATGTAACCCCAACAAATGCAATTAAAAAAGAAGAGATGGTGAAATGAGAAACGCATTGGAACTCCAATCAAGGGATCCAGCTTGGCCACATACTAACTGGGTGACCCTGGCCAGCCCAACTCCCCCACAGTGGCTCAGCCTATTACATTAGAAGAAAATACTTCAATAGGCTCCTTGTCAGGGACTGTTCAGCTGTGAACACTATACACATAAGAGCAACAAAACCATAGAAAAGCCAAGAAATGTCATCAAGTTCATGCACTGAGTCCCCACAGATGATCAACAGTAGTTTTCCTACTAACAGTTCTAACAAGCTTCGTCACGGCTGATCTGTGGGCAAGTGTGGAAATAGAACTAGAAAGTCGCTAGAGACAACCTCACTGACAGAATCAAGACAGGACAACTAACTTCACCTTTAATCTTGTCCTATGACAATGGTTCTCAACCTGTGGGTCGCGACCCCTTTGGGGGTCGCCTAAGACCATTGGAAAACACATATATAATTACATATTGTTTTTTGTTTTTTGTTTTTTTTAGTTTTTATTTATTTATTTATTTATTTATTTTTTAAATTAAATCTTTATTGTTCAGATTATTACATTTGTTCCTCTTTTTTTTCCCCCCATAACTCCCCTCCTCCCAGTTCCCGCCCCACCCTCCGCCCTCACTCCCCACACACTGTCCTCATCCATAGGTGCACGATTTTTGTCCAGTCTCTTCCCGCATCTCCCACACCCCTTTCCCCCCCCAGGAATAGTCAGTCCATTCCCTTTCTATGTCCCTGATTCTATTATAATCAACAGTTCATTCTGTTCATCAGATTATTTATTCACTTGATTCTTAGATTCACTTGTTGATAGATGCATATTTGTTGTTCATAATTTGTATCTTTACCTTTTTCTTCCTCTTCCTCTTCTTAAAGGATACCTTTCAGCATTTCACATAATCCTGGTTTGGTGGTGATGAACTCCTTTAGCTTTTCCTTATCTGTGAAGCTCTTTATCTGACCTTCAATTCTGAATGATAGCTTTGCTGGATAAAGTAATCTTGGTTGTAGGTTCTTGGTATTCATCACTTTGAATATTTCTTGCCACTCCCTTCTGGCCTGCAAAGTTTCTGTTGAGAAATCAGCTGACAGTCGTATGGGTATTCCCTTGTAGGTAACTGAGTTTCTTTCTCTTGCTGTTTTTAAGATTCTCTCTTTATCTTTTGCTCTTGGCATTTTAATTATGATGTGTCTTGGTGTGGTCCTCTTTGGATTCCTTTTGTTTGGGGTTCTCCGCGCTTCTTGGACCTGTAAGTCCATTTCTTTCACCAGGTGGGGGAAGTTTTCTGTCATTATTTCTTCAAATAGGTTTTCAATATCTTGCTCTCTCTCATCTTCTGGCACCCCTATAATTCGGATGTTGGTACGCTTGAAGCTGTCCCAGAGGCTCCTTACACTATCCTTGCATTTTTGGATTCTTTTTTCATTTTGCTTTTCCGGTTGGGTGTTTTTTGCTTCCTCGCATTTCAAATCATTGACTTGATTCTTGCGCTCCTCTGGTCTGCTGTCGGGAGTCTGTATAATATTCGTTATTTCAGTCCGTGTATGCTTAATTTCTAGTTGGTTCCCCAATATAAGATCGAGGGTCTCATTAGTTTTCTTGTAGATCTCATTAAGTTTATCGGCGGCTTCTAAACAGTTCTTGAGAGACCTTAAAAGTGTGGTTCTGAACTCTATATCTTCCATTGACAATTTTGTCCTGTTTCTTTGTCTCCGCATTTTGTTATGCTTCTTTGGTGCACCCCCTAGTGGTCTTTGTTCGCAGTCTTATAGTTAAATCTTGATTGTTATGTTCAATTTGTAACAATGAAAGTACATCCTGCATATCAGATATTTACATTATGATTCATAACAGTAGCAAAATCACAGTTATGAAGTAGCAACGAAAATAACTGTATGGTTGGGGGTCACCACAACATGAGGAACTGTATTAAAGGGTCGCGGCATTAGGAAGGTTGAGAACCACTGTCCTATGAGTTTTCAGTATTGAGCATGCATTCTTTTTGCTGTAGGGAAAAAGAAGAATTTCACAAAAAGGTCACAAAAAGGAATGAAAGTTGATGAGGGAGAAGATAGGCAAACTATAAATAGCAGACATGAGAATTCCAAAACACAGTACTGAGGACTATTTAGAAGTTCCCCAAAGACATCAAGACAAGGATAACCTCCCTTCAAGGTACTTTGTTTTAAGGAGCAAGAAAGTGTGCATGTACCTAGAAAGATTTCCATAATAAATGGATACAATCTTTTTAGTGAGCTTCAGTTACCTGGAAAAATATATTTAGACCTCTGTATTATTACATAATCTCTCCACTTAACCAGGAGTCGTATTAACCAGTATTCTCCATTTCCTCGACCGAGGCTCATGCAGGTTGAACAGTACTGGTTCCTGGGCTCCTCTCTGCCTTTCCCAGGCCCTTCGGTTCAATCAGCCAACCTCCTACCACCATCCCAGCCAAACCAACGGCTCCAATATGGCGGCCTCGACAGTCCATGGGGCATCTCATTCTCCAACAAGGCCAGCAAATTGTGGCCCGACTGTAACTTCCTCCATTCTAAGGATCATCCCCAGAGTTCAGACTTGTGCTTACTCTCATGACTTCCAAGAAAAGGCAACATGCAATGAGATAACATATAGAAAATGCCCAGGAGTGTGCCCAACATACAGCAGAGTCTCCAAAGTTGCTTTCTGAATAACTATTATTAACAAATAAACCATATGCAGAGGTGTGTGTAAGTAAGAACTCTACAGTGAGAGCCTCAAAATATGAGCCTGAGAGGGCGATGTCAGAGGGCAAAGTGAGACAGGGGTTGGGAGGAAGGGGACAGCTGTAGCCTCTTTTAAGAGGACACTTCAGGTCACCCCACTAGAAGAAATCCCTCCGAATGTACTTCTGTAGCCCCTAGGGAATCAAGTTTGCAGGATGGAATTATTTCCCTGAAATAAACAGACACACAAAGGTCGCGACAGCTGGGGCCTAAAAAGAAAACAAGTCGGCTGCCGATTTATGGGCAGCCTCTGATGCAACAGAGCCGAAGGTCCCGGCCCAGGCCCCGCGGGATGGCTTCCGACACACCCGTCCCCACTGAAGAACGCATACTGGGGGCAAGAGTGGGGGTTGGATCCACCTTCCTATGGGCCAGGCCCCAGCGTGACCAGACATGGATGGGGACACCTTCAGGAGTACGGATCCTTGGACCTCCACAGTCAGCGTGCTTCAGCCAGAGGCTCTCAACTCCAGCAGTGCATTACAGCAACCTAGGGGACAGTTTAAAACCCCCGATGCTTGCGCCCCATCCCCAGAGAGCTTTTTTAAAGCTCAGCTGGGACTGAGAACCAGTGGGGTAGCGGGAAGAACCCCAGAAGGACTTGAGTTTTGACCTACTGTGATTACTGGAACAGATCGGTTACTCCTTCTGAGCATCAACTTCCTTAACTGCAAAGTGGGGATAAGAGTCACTACATGTCACAGAGTTGCGGTGAAACGAGGGGACACATGTGTACTGCCTCATTCAGTGTCTTGCAGAAGACACACTGTGTTCCATAGACATTCACTCCTCTCCCTTTCACTCTCCTCTGTCCAGGTTCTTCCAAGTGGGTCAAGAGTGCTGGGCATGCCCCACTCTATGGGGTTTCCTGCCTTGCTAAGGGGTTAAAAATGGGTGGAAGGCAGACACATCCTTCCTTGCGTTGGACCCCCCTCCACATATACAAAATACACCCACAATGAACCCCTACTGGGTGAAAACAGGCATATTCTATAGCAAAACTGTAAAAACTGAGTCAGAAGCAGCAAAATGAAGGAACTCCTAGTTTTTAAGGTCTGCTTTGCTTTTCCTGTCTAGATGATAGACCCATCTTGGGTGTGTCCCTTTCTCTGGAAGTCCCTGCGTATGCCTCTGTTCCCCTTTTAGGCCAGATCTAAGAACCGCACAGGCCTGGTGCATAGTAGGACCAAGGGAATGTTCGTTGAATGAATGAATTATGCTTCTTGAGGTCAGTGATGAGCATTTGTAGATCAACAGAGCTCATAATGACCAAATGTGTTAATCCCCTAAACAGGCAATTCAGAAATATACTTGCACTTTGATTCTGAGCAACTGGCAGAAAAGGAGATAAAGGCCCATTTGGCATTTGGAAGGCAGCTAATCAAAGCCCAGTGACCGTGAGTAGCACTTCATGGGCAAATGACTTAAATTTCTGGGCCTCAGTTTATCCATGTAAAATGGGGATAATAATGGTACGCACCTTTTAAGAGTACCTTGAGGATGAAGTTAGGTCAATGATTTAACGTGCTTAGATTCTCGCCTGGCACTATTACTGCATGCAACTGTTTATTTTTGTTATTATTATTATTACTCCATGGAAGGATAACAGCAAAGAGACCTCAAGCTTCAGGTCCAATGTAAGGATGCAGGGTCTTCTGATTATTACAAGAGAAGGGGTGGGCTAAAGAAAACGGGGTGGTATATCCCCAGATGAATACAACAACTAGCTTCCCGCTGCTATATTTCTCCAAGTACAGACTATGGACCAACTCCTCACACTCACTTGGGTTGCCTGGTTAAAGCATTTCAGTCTCAGGTCACCCTGAGTCCCACCCCAGACCTGCTGGATCAGATTTTCTGGGGTGGGTGCTGAGGAGGGTGCATTTTAACAGGCACACCCAGGAGATTCACACCAAAAGTTTAAGAACAATCGGATTGGATAAACTCCTTTACTAGAGAATTGTGTCTGTTTGCTCATCATTGTATCTCCAGAGCCTGACACATAATTTGTGCTCAACTCCAGAAGAATTCGTTCAATTTTCTGAAGGCCCACTGTGTGCGAGGCACATGCCAAGCAATGCTGAATCAGACAGCTTCATTCCTTCATTCTAAACGTCTTTACTGGGCGCTCACTACATACCAGGCACTGTCCTAGACACTGAAGGCACAGAAAAGATGACGCATGAGGTTGCTTAGAGATCATTGACAGATGGTGACAAGGGCTACATATGGAGCTGATCAAGCAAAACAAGGGGCGGAGTGT
Organism: Myotis myotis; assembly: GCF_014108235.1. NCBI lineage: Eukaryota > Metazoa > Chordata > Mammalia > Chiroptera > Vespertilionidae > Myotis > Myotis myotis. The sequence goes on from NW_023416335.1 coordinate 201,972,376, forward strand.
GTCACAGCAATGATTAAACTCAGCATCCAGAGCAGGTCTGCCCTTCATAACTTTCCATGATGACAGAAATTACGTTTTCTGCTCTGTCCAATGGTAACCACTAGCCACAAAGGGATATTAAGCACTTAAAAAGTGGCTAGGATGACCAAGGCACTGAAATTTTCATTTTATTTAATTGTACTTAATTTTCATTTTAACAGCCACGTGTGTCCATAGAAGACAGTGCAGGGCTAGAGGCAGAGACAGATAAGTAAACTGGAAATTATAACACAAGGCAATACGTGCCAGGGACGGCATGCGGGGAGTGCGGGAACAGAGCACCATGTGTTATCAAACGCCTCTCACCCAATTACCAGATGCCCTAATGTTCTCAGGCTCCAGGATCTGAAGAAACAAGGTCAGGTACAAGGTACTGTGCTTGGGCTGGAATTTTTATAGCCCATGATCAGTTGGAAGTGGTATGCAGCCCAGCCAAGCCCCAGAGACTGTAGTTCAAGAACACACCACCGTCCGAAAGGCCTGCCCACAGCTGTCAGAGAGCTCTCTCTCTCTCTCTTCCCTGTCATTACGTTGATGGTCATTTTGTCCTTGGCTAGAACGTCCCACTGGGCCCGAGACACTGCACGGATTTTATGAGATTTCTTCACTTCCAGCTTGAGTACAAACACAAGCCTCCCAAATTCCACCGGAAAATTGGGGGCTAATCCAAACATTTCATAAAATTAGAACTCGTTGTGGGGCTGAGAGGAATTCAGACTGTGCCGCCACCAGAGAAATGCAAAATATTTGTTATAATTTTTCCCTTCATGAGCTGTATTTTAAGAAGCAAGTGCTTTTTCTGGCTCAAAGCAAAGGGGGTGGAGGGGAAAGGACGAGTTTTTGTTTTTTTCTCTGGTTTGCAAAAGGCATCGCCAGATGAAAATAATCGAGGAATCCTGTCCGATTTGCTAATCCCTCAGCTAGAGAGGTAACAAACCTTCCCACTCTCAGCTGCATCTTGCCTTTAAAAAAAAAAAGTGTTTTTCCTAGAAAATGGCACTTTGGAGCCATAATGTTCTTCTTGAGCTTTAAGCGCAGAATTTTTATATCTGAGATTCTGTTAGCAAGAGAGGCACTGCAATCATTCATCCAGGCGTGCCTGCCACATATCACCAATATTTACTTGCCAGGCACTGTGCTAGGCACTTGGGATGTATCAGTCAGTAGAACTGATGGACATCCTGCCCTGGTGGGACACGCCTTCCAGTGAAGAAAAGCAATCGAGAGGATTTGGCGCCCTCCGCTTTGAAGCAATTTGGGGATGAGACATGAAGTTCACCAAAGGCAGAATCTGAAAGAGGCTGGAATGTAAGCTCTGAGTGATAGAGCAGGAATCTGTCTCATTGTCATTGTCGCTCTCTCCCTGTCGCCCAGAGCAGAATCGTGTTGGACACATAGCAGGCATTCAACAAATATTTGTTGACTGAATAATGAATCCTAAAACAAAACTCAGGCCCAGAGCACTCCTCTCACAGATAAGCTGGTTGAAGTCACAGAAGGGACATCTCTTGCCCAAGGTCACGCAGCTGAAGATGTGGCAATGCTGGGACCGGCTCCCAAGTCTCCTGACGACATCCCCAGACTCAGGACACGCCACAGCCATTCAACAAATTTTTATTGCATTCTTCTCGTGTGCCAGGCACTGAACTAACACTAGGAGGAGAAAAATGAGTAAGACACGGAAAAATCAAGATTATGGAACCAAGTTCCTCAAATTACTGTCTCGCAGCCTGGAGACAACTTTCTCTGAGCTCTATGTCTGGGTTCAACGAACCAAAGCAGAGGCTCACAGGGCTCCATACCCATGAGAGGCCCTGTGGCCCAGTGGTTACAACCATGACCCTGATGTTCGACAGCCCAGCCCTAAATCCCGCTCTGCGACTTTGGGCGAGGCACTTGATCTCTCTAAGTCTCTCCTTCCTCGTCTGTAAAATGAATGCACTAATAACACAGGCTCAGAGGATAGAAGGCATGTAAAGTACTTAGAACAGTGCCTGGCACACACTATCACTCACTAAATCTTTCCTGCTATTAGGGCTGTTAGGGAAAGGAACACACACACACACACACACACACACACACACACACACTCGCTCTGGACCTTCCTACACATTCAAGAAGGTGGATACGATTAGTAGAGATTTCCACTTAATTCCTCCCCTCTCCAGGATTCCTGCTACCAGCTGCTTCCACGCCCACACACTGGGTCCCTCCTTGAGCATTCCATTTGATTCTGCCCCAGAAAAGTTATCAATTAACCTTGAGGAAAAGGCAAAGGGGACTTCTCCCTGGCGTGAGAGCATCACTGCCCTGGCCCTGCCTTTCCATCCACACCCGTGCTGGGCTCTGCACTCAGCAGATGGACGGACTGTCAGCTTCTTCCCTCCCACTGCTTCTGCGGCTTAGAGAAGAGTTCACTTTCCAATCTACCCAGAACCACTCACCACAATTATGCGATGGACTGCGAAGAGCTTCTCCAAGTTTGTTGGCATCTTTTTTAATTGATTCTGTGAAAATCAAGGCTGTATAATGGATGTGCTTGAGGCAAAGGAAGGAATTCTGAGAGATTAAAAATAAAAAAAAACCTAACCCAAGGGAATCGGTTTCCTTGAATAGACCAGCAAGTAAGGGTAAGTGTGGACCACAAGATGGGGATCTAGAAATGACCGGTAGGTACACCTTCTACAACCAAGCGGTGATGAGCTCCTTTGGGGCAGAGGTCATATCTTGTCCCTTATTGTCCCCCACCCCACCCCATGCCTACACAGTCCCTGGCACTGAGGAGGAGCTCAACAAATACCTGAAGACATACATATTTTTAAATGTGCTGCCTGGGAGAAACAGAAGGAACACCAGCCACAAGAAAAAATGACAAAGATAGTTCTACTCCTCCTTAGGAAGCTGCTTAGGGGCACCGCTGAGAACTCAGGCAGACGTGGGCTTCATTCCTGCCATCATCAGACCCTCTGTGGTCAAGCAGGGATGGCAATAGCATCTCTCTCACAGGCTGGGTCTAAGGCCAACAGGAAAATCAGTGAGATGAGCCTGGCAATGTGCTTTCCCCCTGGCCTGGCAAGTATAAAGTGCTCCCTAAAGGTGAGCTTGGTTGATTGATCAACTGATTTCATCTTTAAGGTTGCAACAGACATCAAAACATGTTAGGGAGTCAATTCTTCCTTTTAACTGAGGCTGCCAAAAACATCTCTTGCCCTTGGGGACAGGGCCCCTCCTTAGTCTTTTCCTCATCCTCCGGGTCTTGCCTCCAGCCCCCCAGTCACCAGGATGAAGGACCCAGGCTGAATGGATGCTGAATGCCCGCCCCCTCACTGCTAAAGCCACTGGGAGAAAAGTGGTGTCTCCGGGGAGACCCAAAGGCACAACTGAGAGCAGAGGCAGCCAGGGCTCTGGCTTCATCGGGACCAAAAGCAAAGCCTCTGAAATTCTAAGCTTCTAAGGAATGAGCAAAGAGCCTTCCAAGCAACCCAGCAGAATGTGAGCCGGCCCCCCTCTGATCCCCAAATAATAACAGTTAGCATGTACCGAGACCTGCTACACATCAGGCACTGTTCTCAGCACCCTCCCTGCATCCTGAGGACAACATATGAGGCAGGCTCCGCTATTATCAACCCACTGTGCAGATGAGAAAATGGATAGGTTCTTTGAAAGCGAGAATTTTCTAATTCACAAAGAGCCTAGTTCAGAACCCACCTCACAGACATGCTTAAAAAGTAGGGCCTGCCCGGCCAGTGTTGCTCAGTGGTTGAGCATCGACCCATGAACCAGGTCACAGCTTGATTCCCAGGCAGGGTACATGCCTGGGTTGCAGGCTCAATCCCCAGTACGGGGCATGCAGGAGACAGCAAGTCAATGAATCTCTCATCATTGATGCTTCTATCTCTCTCTCCCTCTTCCTTCCTCTCTGAAATCAATAAAAATATATTTTTTTAAAAGCAGTGCCTGCCTAGAGCTGAACGGGACCCTAAAGGGCCAGAGAACAGGGAGGGTGAGAAGTCCTCCCCAGCACAGGCTGACACTCCCCGTGGGAGACTTTCCTCACACCTGACAGAGCCTGCACCAAACCATCTCAAAAAGGTTTGGGAGCTGAACATATGCCCCCTCCCCGTACACGGAGTCCTTCTGCCAAAAACCAGGCCACCGGAAATGAAGTCTACATCTCCCCAATTCCTTTCAGTGAACACAGGATTCTCTTCCTAGGACCTGGCAAGGGCTCTGGAGAACATTTTGTCCCAGCCCCGCAATGTAAAGGTGAAGAAAGCGGGCTCAACACCGGGGCACCTACTATGTGCGATGCACTGTGCCCAGGGCTTTCAAGGTACAGACAGCTGAGACCCCGGCCTGCCTCCCAAGAAGAACACATAGAACAGTCACTGTGACCACACACTTTTCTGAGAACTGGACATACAACTCATTTCTCCTCCCAGCATTCCCATTTCACAGATGAGGAAACTGAGTCAAGCTCACCATCTCAAGGTTACACAGGAGGTTTGAGGGAGACTCTCAAACCCAGGCAGCCTGGCTCCAGGTCACGGCCATGCACCCTTTTAGGCTGAATGGTCCACTTCCCTTCCACCACAGCTGTACAAGACTGGGATCTGAGTGTCCTTGGGGTGAATCACAGGTGAAATAACAGCGAGGGGAGGAAACCTTCTAATCTGCCGAGATCTGATTGATGGATGCCTTTGTGGCTTTTGAATCAGCTGGAAGGGATGGGGAGGGAATGGTCATTGGAAAATACTCAAGAGAAGCAGCCCCCATTTTTTACTGTGAAACTGCCCTGGGGAGAAAGAGATTCAAGCTGCACACCCCAAGCCACTTGAACACCACCAGTCCCCTCCCCTTCCAGGGAAGGAGGGGAACCTACCACAGAGGCCTCTTAGCACCTTCCCACTAGAAACCTCGGGCTGCCTCTGAATATCTCTAATGAAAGTAAACAAGTGGAATTCTTTTCTCCAGTTTAAAGGGCAAATCGCCATGGTGTTTCTTGCAGACATACATTACCTCTGCACCCCAGCCAGTTTACAATTCTTTAAGTACTTGATTTACAACCGGGATACAATGTTTTGAAAGCCTCGCAAATGCACTTTGCATCTAAAGCCCGTCTACTCTGCAGAGCTGATCGCCAGGGTGTCTCGGATGGGAGGCTGGAGTCTCGGGAAGTATGAAAGCAACCCAAGAAAGCAGTGCTTTGGGGAGCAGCCTGCAAGGGTGAGGAACAGGTTCGCTCTGCCTCTCCGGGACCACAGCGCAGTCAAGAGGCACCTGGCAATGCTGGGCTGTCCACAGATGTCCTCACAGTGACGAGGAGAGGGGTGACCCAGGAAACGAGGAGGAAGGTCCCATCTGGCCTTCCCCACTCCACTGCCTGCCACATTCACAGAACTCCCCTGTCTCAGGATTGCTTCATCCACTTGTTCATTTGTTCATTCATTCATTCATTCATTCATATTTACTGAGCACCTATTATACGCCTGGCACCAGGCTACAGACCAGGATGCAGTTTACCTTCTAATGGGCAACAAGGTCAGCATGTATACACACAGATCACCAAAACCACACGGTTTGCGTGCTCTGAAGGGAATGGATACGGGTCCAAGATAGAGGAATAAGGACGTGAGGGTTCAGATACCCAGGAAGGAACCTCGAAGGACATGGAAAATTCAGAGTTTAGTCCCCTTGCAATCAGGAGAGGTGACCATCTAAGATGAGAAGGTCACCAGGTACTCAATGCTAGTACTTCTCATCAAAATAACAATGCTGGCTCTAGTTTTCAAGAGCCTATTGTGCACCAGGCTCCAAACCCCATTTCTCATGAATCCCACTTGGTAGCCGCCTTTTTCTAAATGAGAATGCAGAAGCTCTGAGGGAACGGGCAGCTTGCCCAGATCGTCCAGCTGCCCAGTAGCGGGGAGGAATCTGAACTCGAGTCTGCCTGATTCCACAGCCGTGACTTCTTCCTCCGCCCCTCATTGATATACTACCTTGCATTGCTCTCAGATGATTCCAGATGTGTTCCTTTCACATCCCAACTAACTTCTCGGTATCTTGTCGGCAAGGCTCATCACATTCCCTGAAATATCCCACAGTCCTGGGCCCTTTAGTAAGTGCTCGTTAAATGCAACGGGTTTATTGCTAGAGTGACAGGAAAAGGTGTGTCAGCCCCCAAAGTATGTTGTGTCTTCATCACGGGGAATCTTCGGCCACAGAGTAGTGATGCACAGTAGCTGATCAGAACCATGATGAAAGCCACTTGGAGGGGCAAGTGACAGGCACCCAGCCCACACTGTTCTCACGCAGCCACCGTCTGGGGCGGCTTCAGGTAGTCAGGAAAGGAGCTTTTCCACTCATCCACCCAGAGAAAGGCCTGTTTCTACTTCGTACAGATGTGCCTCTGAGACTATCGTACATAACATATGATCTGATTGCCCGCCTACGACTTAGCACAGGGCTTGGAGCCACAGCACCTGAATCCTCTCAACACTCCATAAAATAAGACCTATTAGTAGCAGCTGAAAAGCAGGTTTAAAGGAGATTGGGGAGGAGCCCACGGTCACACGACGGAGCACTCTCCCTTGACCATGGCACACAGGACGGCGCTTCCCACTTAACACAAAATGCACGTGCGCGCTCCCTGGACCTGCAGGTTGGAGTCTTGCGGGCCTGATAGGAGCCTCTACCTCCCAATCCCACTCCCCAATCACCTCCCCGAACTACAGTTGTTCTTCATAACAGAAGCATTGAGATCTAACTCACATACCATCAATTCACTCATTTAAAACGTGTATGTCATAGCTTTTAGTATATTCAGAGTGGTGCAATCCTCATCACGACCAACTTTCCAACACTTTCATTCCCCAAAAGAAACCCCATGCCCATTAGCAGCCACTCCCAGCCCTAGGCAACCACTAATCCATTTTCTGTCTCCATGGATTTGACTACTTCAGATACTTCAGAGAAACAGAACCATACATTATACATGATCTTTTGTGACTGGCTTCTTTCACTTAGCATCATGTTTTCAAGTTCACCTATGTATCCACGCTTCATTTTATTTCTGAATACTATTCCAGAGGTCCTCCATAAATAAAAGAATGGAATTGATCATAAATAATGTTCATACATAAAATGAACATTCCCCTGTTTGATCCATCCATCAGCCGGTGACTATCTGGGTTGCTTCTACTGTGGGGCTCTTAGGAAGAATGCTGCTGTGAACATTTATGTGCAAGTTTCTGTGTGGACATGTGTTTGCACTTCTCCTGGGCAGACCTAGGAGTGGAACTTGCCCAGCCCGGGTTTAACATGCAGTTGAAAGTTTACTGAAGAGCTTCGCCGTGAAGTCAACATCTGGCTGCTTCTGGGCCATTTCCAGAGAATTTTATCAATACAGCCAGACACCGCTCATGGGTGGGTCATCTGGCCTGGCCCCTCCTGTTCTGGGCCTGGGACCTCCTCATTCCTGCACTGCACAGTGTTGTCTGGGCCAGCGTGATGATAAACGCATTCTGCTTTAAAGCCGGTACTTCGCAAAGCATAACCTACAGATGCTCCGGGACTTCCATGTGGGAAAGACAAATGAGACTTATGCTGTCTGACCCGGAGCCACTGAGGACAGGAAGCCGAGGCCAGGAAGCTGACAAGCCCTGGAGAGACGGCTCGCTCTCGCTCTCTCTCTCTCTCTCTCTCTCTCTCTCTCTCCCCCCCCCCCCCCCCCAACGAGTGCATGAACACAGGTAACAGAAAGGGAATTTGTGCAGGGGAGGGTCTGCCTGGCTTTGCAAACTTTGCTACGTAATTGGCCATTCATTTCCAGCCATTGTCTTTTCTTCCCAACACATCAAAAAGCTCCGTGAGGTCAGAGATGATGACCTCCAACCTCTACACCTCCTAAAATATTCCCCCGGCTCAATGTATTCCTTTCTGTTCCATTCTATAAGCCTTTGTTGAGGACCTACTATGTGCTTGGCATGATGCGAGGCCTTGACAGAGTTCAAGACAGTCAGACAGGGCTTACCGACAAAACAGACCAGATACCTGACTCAACCCTTATCTGCTGATGCTTCCCAGGAGGAAATGACGCCATGAAGACCTGGTGCGTGGTGTGTGTGCATTTCTGTCTCCAAGCAAAGAAGCGAACGGGCTGATCTCCCGAGGTCCCCTAGGGCTTCTAGAACCTGAGGATTCTTAGGCAACAAAAAACGCAGTGTGTGTCCAGGTAGAGAGCTCTTTGACCTGATTCATTAAAACATACTTGTGGCTCAGTGAGCAGATAGTTTGCCAGCAGACATATCTTTCTCTCCCAACGCAGTCTGATTCTTATCTTCTCATACCTTAACTCTTGCGAAAACCTCCGGGCCAGCCTCCCTGCTCCGAGCCAGCCCACCAGTCAGAAGGGTTCAGGGCCCCACTGTGATCAGAACCTAGCCCAGCCCCTTAGAGGAGGGGAGATGGCCAAGTCTCTGCATTCACACGACCTGTGACCTTGGCAGGCTAGTGAACCTCTCTGTGACTCAGTTTCTTCATCTGGAAAATGAGGTCACTACAGAATTATTAGGAGGCTTAAATCAGTTTATATGTGCCTGGCATGTTATAATCACTCAAGAAGTATTAGCTGTTGTTATTATATATTAGTATTACCCCCATCCTATTTTACCCATCTTGCCTCCCTCTGGGTCCCAGCTCACACTAGACTCTGCCCCCTAGCTAAAACCGCCCCTCCCCCCATATTTCAGTCTTCTGAAACTCAAATCAAAGGTCATCTTCAACAGCACTTGTTGTCCCTAATCGTACAGTATTCCATGGCCTCTTCTCTAGATCCCCTGCTGAACAACAGCGAGAAACCCCCCAGGAAAATAATCACCCCATGGCTGCTCTGGCACCAGGAGCGGAGCAACCACGCCCAAATCCAGAAGTGACCAGCTAGACTACATAAGGAAGGTTCTCCATTTCTTTAAAAGCAACAGGTTTCAAAACAGATCGATGTATTTGACACTGTCTAACTGTATAAACCCTGGGCAAGTTACCAAACCTCCCTAAAGCCTCACTGTCCCTATCTATTAAATGGGTCTAACTAGAGTACATGCCTCTTAGCACTGACGAGAGGCTCAGAGAAAATATCTGTAAAGTAGACACACCCCAGGCTCCCCAAGATATCAGCTGGTAGTAATAATAACAGCAGGGCTAATACTGGGAAGGGGCGCTCCTCTCCAGGATCAAAGTCATTGAACTAAGCTTCAATGAACTACATTCTGACTTGAAAATCACCTGAAATCATCAAGTCCTGCATAGAAGAGGAACCCATGACCTACCATGGGTGGGCAAACTTTTTGATTCGAGGGCCACAATGGGTTCTTAAACTGGACTGGAGGGCCGGAACAAAAGCATGGATGGAGTGTTTGTGTGAACTAATATAAATTCAAAGTAAACATCATTACATAAAAGGATACGGTCTTTTTTTTTTTAGTTTTATTCATTTCAAACGGGCCGCATCCGGCCCGCAGGCCGTAGTTTGCCCACGGCCACTGCTTAATTCTATCTCTCCTGCCAGACGGTAAGTTCTTTGTCTATGTCCCAGCATTTAACATGGTGAGAAGCATATGGCAGATGGTAATAAATCTTTGTTGAACTGAGCTGAATTAGTTCAATATTTGTAAGTACACTTCATCTTTGCTACCAGATTATAAGCTCTTTAAGAGTGAGGATCATGTCTTGTTCGAGGAAAGATTTATGAAATGAGTGATGGAAAAATACCAAACCAAGAATCAGGTTTCTTAGACCCAGCCCAGTCACTTAGGAGCTGTGCAACCTCAGAAAAGTCACCTAACGCTTCTGTGCCCTACTTTTTCCACCTCCAGGATAAGAAGTTTGGACCACATGTTTGCCGAGGTCCCTTGATCCCTGAAACTGGAGTCGAGTCTTAGCTGCAACATGGCACCTCCGACATGTGCATATGACAGCCACACATGCCCTGCCCTGGCTCAGTAGGCCCAGCCTGCTAATTCACTCCCTTGATCTGCAAATATTCCAGCACCAGGCTATGAATAGCAGGGCCAATGCTGAAAACACCCATTTTGGGTCAAATCAGTAGCTTTGCCAAGTGAGGATGGCCCATCCCTCTAACTAGAGCTCTAGGACCTGGGGGCACACTCTGCCCACCAGTCCTGCCACTCCCATGCCAGACCCCTCCCACAAACCTTTCCTCCTGCTTATACAACACCATGTACCAGAGATAACCTGGTGCCCAGGGAAAGTTGAATTTGGCTCTTGGCAGTGAGGTGATCACATGACACCTATCCCCAAAATGTTGTTCTTGGTTTTGGTATGTTTTGTCAATATTTTGTGCTGCCTGAAGGTCTAGGGAGTTTGGCTCAAAGAAAATGCATGCCGTGTTTCGACACAGGGGCTCACTCGACAGTGTGGCCAAAATTGTAGCAAAACAAGAATTCTGCAATAAACAAAGCCTAAATTCAAGGCTTCAGAAACACTTCCAGAGCCTACTGGAATACGGCTGCCTTGGCTTCCTGTGGGCACACTTCCCTAGCATTCCCTAATTAACCTGAAAGGTTGATTATTTCTTCTCTCTCTTTCTCTCTGAATGATACAAGGCTGTCCAGAGCATCATGCCTTTCTGATGGTCTTAAACTCTAAATGGAAGTCCAAGTAAAATGAGGGGGAAGGGGAGAACTTGCTAAAAGAGGCAACTGAAATGGGCTTACTAATATTTCCCCATTTGAGGCTTTCTATAGATAATTTTACTCAATTCTCACAATAAGCCCATGAACTTAGTACCATTATTTGCCCATTTTACAGATGAGAAAACAGGTTTCAAACCGCTGCATAGCTTGCACAAGGTCACAAGGCTAGCAAGGAATGGGTCAGGATTTGAATGTCAGCCAGGGCTCTTAGCCCTTCTGCAAGAGTACCTCGTTGTTGGGCTTGTTAATTTCTCGAAGTCCCTGTCTTGTGGACAGGCTCAGGCAGTGGCCTCAAGGCCACATTTGAGATTGAAGAGGGGAAGATGCCGGAAGATGCCTGGACCATGCGGAGGGCTGGACTAGCTGATCCAATTTCCTGATTCTGCAACACTTTTTGGAACTGCCTTTCACAGAAGATGATGCTGTGCGGTGTTTTGTTTGATTCAGAAGGCCCTCCAGACATGCAATTAAAAGCCACAACATTCTTGTTTTTAAACACTTCTCTGTCTCAGGAGTACTGATTGCACAGCATCTCATGCAGCCTGACACCCAACACCGGACTCCAGCCACTCGCATTGGCAAAGTCGCTTAAAACCACCACACCTCACGAGAAGTGCTCTAGAAGGCGAGGCTGCAAATGAAAATAAATCACTGCGGAATTCTCCCTGAAGAGTGAAAAGGCAGCACGGAGTCAGCGCTTGTCAAGTCACCTCAATGGTACCTTACAAGTAAATTGTCACCGTTTAGGGCATCCTTGGAACCAGAAGAAAACTGCCAGTTTAAATGAAAATTTCTTGCTGCTCTTGACAGATTCTGAGTCACCAAGCGCTGTATGGCAAGAACAACTCATTGACCAAATTTTTTTTATGTTTGTTTTATTTTCTGTTCAGCCAGGCACAGGGAATTTTCCACCTGACAATTCCTGCTTCTCAGTTAAGTCCTTACACCGCCTGTGAGCAGTGTGCTCAGCAGGGGCAGGACTCAAGGCCAAGGAGGCCTCCCATTCACCCCACCTCACCCACTAGTTTTCCACCTCTTTAATGCGAGGTTTTCACCAGATGATTTTGCTGACATTGTAAGCGCATCTATCCAGTTGAAAGCAGTTTGGAGACTGTCGGTTTCTGGGGCTGGATCTGCTACCAGATTCAAAATCTCTGCATTAATTTTTTGAGTAAAACAAGAGATGGGGCTGAAATAAACAGCACAATGGGAAACTGAACTAGGGCTGGACAATAACATCCAGGACTGAAGTCTTGCGGCTGAGAAATGAGCCTCTTCCGTTCTCAGGGCGCCCCCTCGTGGGCATTCAATTAAATCCCGACGGAATGCTCAGAGTTTCTGCAAAGACAGGGAGACACCCACAGAAAGAAAAGGGCAAGCTCCCCTCTACGGATGCAGTCCCTTCCACTCTGACTTACTCTGTGGATCCGACAGTGAGAGGAATGCCCGGCAGGAAGCTCCAGTAAAACTCAGGAAGGTATCTGCCATAACACAAGGTTTCATTCTCTCAGTTCGCGGCAGCTCCCCAGCATTCAGGCTTCTGTGTCCCCTCACAGATCCCCCCAGACACACCCTTACCACTCAACCCCTCACAAACCCACATCCTCAACCTGCAGCTCCAACCGCGTCTGTTTTTCATTATCCCACTTTCCAACTTCCCAGCGCGATTCTTCAACAGCTATTAAGACAACACGGGCAAGAAGCTAAGCTTAGTTTTTGCTTATTCAACATCCAGCCTGGGGAATATCACCTCAGAAGAAAAGCATGAATGAAGCGCACGTTTCTCAGCCTCTTCTTCCACAAACCTGGAAAGGTGTTCCCCGAAGGGCATCGTTACAACCATGTCCTCTTTAAATATTTTCAGCCTTCAGAAATGGCACCTGCCCAGAGTGAATTCTCCACTACTTTTGCTTGCTATAGAATTTTTACATTGGAAACAGCCTAAAATACATAATGTACAATGTCTCAAATTTCCAATTAACCTACAACAGACTTTTTTTTTAAGCTATAGGATAAAGTTATATCAACCCAAACAGTGACGCTTAGAATGAGGGAGTTATCCAGGAATCCAAATATTTAAGAAGGGGGGGGGGGGGCTGAACTTTCTGATTGGTGCCCCCCTTTTCACAGAACAATCTCTGCACTTATGCAAAAGAAAAATACCAACATCAACCTACCAATTCATTCAACGATTCATTTTGCTTCCCCCCTGTCTCCGCCCCCCCCCCCCCTCACTTGTTAAGTTTATAACCAACCCTGGGTCATGAAACATCCCAAAATGGGCACACAAGGAGTCTCAAAATTAGTCTGGCGCTAAATCGATGAAAATGCATCAGATATGCTTCAAATCAAAGTACCCTGTTAATTTTCTGCCACACACCACACAAAATCCTTCTGCAGCCGTCAGTCACTTTGAACCCAATCCTCTAGCCACAAGCCGTGTGGATTACTGGGGCCTGTTCTGCAGAAAGGAAAATGACAACAAACCAAGTTGGCGACCATCTAGAGACCCCAAGGCACTCGAGGAGCTTTTGGGGGCTGTGCAAATGATGCCCGGATGCTGGCGGGGTTTCAGCTGTCACAGAGAGTGGGGCGGCTGGGCCAGACTCAAAGCAATTTAGTAGCCCTTGCAGCCAGGACCTGAAGTGTAATTGAGTCGGCTGCAACTCAGCATCTGTGTGGCTACTCATGCCCTGGGCATCTCAGTCCTCCCAGAAGCCAGGCCAAACTGTCACAGCCCTCATGCCTGCAGCAGCCTTTACTTTTTGCTCCCTAACCTTCTCTCTGAAAAACAGGCAGGAGTGCGCCCTCCCTTGCAGCGACAGCAGCATCCAGGTGATAGGGAGGATGAGTGGGAGGGTGGGGGGCAGGGGGGTCGCATTCATCTGCAGGACACGGGATTTGGGGGACCAGCTCTGAGCTGAGAGCTCGGACCTGGATTGGAGTTGGAGCAATAAGGCTTTCCAGGGCACGGTCTGAACGCGCGCCCTAGAGGGAGACCCTGACGGTCCCAACCTTGCAAAGTGTTTGCAAATCATAAACACTACTTTGCTGCTGGGATAAAACCCCCCAAAATATGCGCAGACAGGATGTAACAAGTGTTTCAGGAGAGAAACACGCCTGAGTCCCGGGGAGCTGGGGGCAGAGTGGAGCTGTCTAGGGGTTCCCGGAAAGCCCCCTCTCAGGCCAGAGAGACGCAGCACCCGAGACCCCCCGCCCCTGGCGCCCTCGGTCCCCAGTGCGTCGGGCCCGCGCCCCCCGGGGCTTCCCGCACTCACCACTCGGCCCGAGAACCTCTCGGTGGCCCTCTTGACTTTGCCGTAGGTGCCTTTGCCCAGCGTCTCCTGCAGCTCGTAGCGGTGCTTCAAGTTGTGCTTGTGGTGATGCCGCTTCACCCCGTGCGGCTTCCTGGGCTCCGGGGCCGCCGCTGCGGGGGCTGCGGTCGCCCCCGCCACCGCCTCCGGGGGAGAACCCGGCGCCCCCGGCCCCAAGTCGGGGCCGTCCCGGGCCGCGGGCGCAGCGGCCCCCTCCATGGCCAAACTCGGGACGAGTGGGATGGACAGGGCAGGACCCGGCACACGGCACTCGGGGTGTCGGGGTCCCCGCCGAGGGAAGTCGGGGTGCGCGCTCAACGTCGCCCCCGCAGCATGGAGGAGGCGGCCGGATCCAACTGGGGCTGCGGCTGGGTCACTGGCGGCGGCGGGGACTGCACATCTGGCGCCCCCGGCGCGCACGGTCCGCGCACCGCCCACCGGCCGCGCGCACTGAGGAGCGGCGGGCGAGGTGGCGGCGGTGGCAGGAGAGGCGGTGGTGTTTGCAGGAGGGAGGGGAGAGGGGGTGGCTCCGAGCGCAGGAGGGGAGTGTTATGTGGGCGCCGCGCCCCCCGAGCCCTCCCCGGGAGGACGGGCAGACGGGCGGGGGCGGGGCGGCGCGCTGGCGGGTCCCGGGGGAGGGGGGCGAGGGGCGGGGCGGCCGGGGCTTCCCCACCTCCCCGCCGCCCCCCGCCGGGCCGCCCCCGCCGGAGGGGGATGGGAGCCTGTCGCCACTCGCCCTTTGTGCCGCGCGGCGCAGGCCGCAGCCGTGGCCGGGGGCTTTGTCCTCGCTCGGCCGGACCGGGAGCCGGGAGGGGAGGGGGGGGCCCAGCCCGGGCGCCCCCGCCCCGGATCGCTCGCCGCAGCTACCGCGGGCCCGGGCCCTCCACCGCCGCCGCCTCCTGCTCCGGCCTCCGGGCCTCCCTTCTGGCTCGCTCCCCGGCGGCGGCGGCGGCGGTGGCTGCTCGCCGAGCCCAGGGCCCGAGCCTCCGAGAGCGCTCCGCGCCGGGGGCCGCCGGGACCCGCTCGCGATCCGGCCGGGGGCGCCGCGGGCCCGGGCGCCCCTTCATTCTTTTAGGTGTCGCCGCGGCCGCCCAGCCGGAGCTGGGGGAGAGGCTGGGGGAGGGGAGCCGGCGGGTGTTGGGTTGCAGGCGGTGAGTCACGGCCCCCTCCCGCCGCATGCGCACCCCTCCCGCCCCGCGGGCCTGGGGGATGGCTGCCCGCCGGGGGCCGTGCGCGACCCTGGGAACCCCAAAAAGAGCGCTTTGACCCGGGGGCCCGCCCCGAAGGACGGAGGAAGGGAGACTCGGAGGCGGAACCTGGGGCCCGCCGCCGGCCTGCGGGTCCTCCGTCGCCATCCAGGCCCGGGAGAGGAGGAGAGGTGGGGACGTGGAAGAGACGGGGCGCTCGAGGCGTCTGTGCGGAGCTGGGCGCCCGCCCTTCCCGCCGAGGCCTCCGAGGCGGGCAAGCCCGGCACCTCGGATGGAGCAGGGCCCGGGGCCTGCTGGGCGGGAGGCCACTTGCAGGCCTCTTGGCCCCTTCGGCCTTGGAATTTATCCTTAAACTGGAAGGACCAGATCCTGGAGGTGGTAACAGCGACTTTACACCCCAAGCTGGGAGTCAGGCAGGGAAGGCCTCCGCCGCAACCTCCCCCAGCCCCCTTCTTTAAGAGGCAAAGAAAAATAAGGAAGCCGGCAAGAGAGAAATGTTTAGGGACATGTTTAAAAATGGTGCAGTGCACCAGATGGGGATGGGAAGGGTGAGGTATGTCTGGTGCGATCTGCAGAGCGCCGGGTGGTTCTGTACTTTTTTCACCAGTGAGCCAGGGCTCGACCTTCCTGGCAGCTCTCGGGTTCATCCCTCCTGCATTCCTGCTGTCCTCACACCCGTCTACCCCTATGGCCTTAGCTTGGACTCCTGCAATAGCATGACCTCTCCGCGAGCCCCCTCGCTGCTGCCAGAGTAATGGCCTAAAAACGAGGCAGTCTTCCCATCCGCCAGGCCTGCCCCTCTGCCCCGTCCAGGGCTTGGCATTATCTGTCCACACTTCTCTTCTAGCCAGGCTCCACATGACCCCTCTGCCCCTTCCTGCCTTCCCCAGGCGCACACTAGTTATTGCATAAGACAAACACAAAGGCCATGTTTACTTAATCCCTATTCTGTCCTCCGCACTTGCAGTGCCTCCTCATCCCCATCCTGAAACTGTATTCTGCTTTGAGACAAAGTCTGTAGACAGTTGTGCATGTAGAATAAAGCGTCAGAGTGAGTAACGTGAAGGGTTGAGCCAGGCTCCCTGGGGAATAGGACGCCTGACCTTGGTCAAATGACTTACCCTCTCAAGGCTTCAGTTTCCTCTTCTTAAAGTACGGGTTACCCATCTGTTTTACAGGTAAACAGACTACGTCTGTAGTGGTAATTAAGACTGTTGACCAGCTCTTTTCTGGTTCTTTCCCTTCCTGGGGATGTGGTAGGAATCCACGACCCCAACCTCTTGAAATGAGCCGTGGGCCATATGCCCTGCTTTTAGGGCAATGGAATGAGAGCACTGTTTTCATGTAGAAACTTTTCAGATCCAATGGGCAAATCCTCATGTCTTGACCATTCTGAAAGTACAGTCTTGGCGATCCTATCCTGACAACCATGGAGGTACCCAGATAGAGCCTCCCCCAGCCAGCCTGGGTCTCTGTAAAGATGGCCAAGCAGTCCCAGGTAACCTGCATTGGAAAAGTAAGTGTGAGCGAGATTTCGGGGGCTGGAGGGGTGTTACAGCAGCATAACCCAGCTTATTCTGGCTGATAGTGTGCTCACAAGTGCCTGGGACGTCATCGGTATTTGTTGAGTGACTAGCTCCTACCATAGGCTGGTACCATTTCATGACAGTAACCCTTTAGGGTGGTTGTTGTAATCCGTATTTTCCATTGAGGAAACCATATCAGAAAACTTAAGTCATTTGCCTGAGATTACACAGGTTGTAAATAGCAGCACCTGGATTTCAACCCTACCTGTCCAGTCCCAAACCTTATACTCTTCCTCTTCCACATGTGCTGTGCTGCCTCTCCTTAAATGGGAAGGATGGAAACACCCGGTACAATGCCTGGCACACAGTCCTACCCAAGCACTGGGAGTTCCTCTCCAGACTGAATTCCTATAGCATTTATAATTGGAACCACACTTCAGCACAATGTTATCACGCACTGTATTCCGTGTTTTCCATAGATAAAGCTTTTCCTCCAACAAGACCTCCCCACGCCCCCCTCCTGGATTTAGGCAGAGCTTGCATTCTGGAGTCAAACTGCCTGGGTTCAAATCCCTGTCCCACCACTAGCAATTGACAATCTTGGGCAACTCTTTGCCCTCTCTATGCCTCGGTTCTCTCATCTGCAAAATGGGGATGCTAATAACATAGGTGATATTGTCGGTGGTAACAATAATATGTCCCATGGGGTTGGTGTAGGGATTAAGGGATATAATATATACATTCAATAAATCATGGCTATTAATATACTTATTTTTCATCTTCTGCAGCTCCTACTAGAATTCAGACAATTCCAAGCAATTTAATCCTACTGCTTGTATAGGCTGATTTCTGGGATCATCCCGGATACAGGACAGTTGTTGTAACATCTGTAGTTGGAAGCATTACATCCACATGGTCCTATAACTTAGATTTCATAAGGCTCATTGCTTGCTTTTTATTACACTTTCTTTCCAAACCACTTGAAAGAAGGTATGTGTGCTTTCTTGAGAAATCTTTGTTCAGAAAACAGACCTTTATATGTATTACTTCTAATCACCGTAAAGCTGCCATTTGGCTGTTATGATCCCCATTTGGCTGTTGGGAACACTGAGTCTCAAAGAAGGTAAGTTGCTTGTGATCAGACAGCTGGTAACTACCTGAATCCGGGTTTGAACCCAAGTCTCTGACTCTAAGATTTTGCCCAGGCCCCTATTCCAAGCTGCCTGACAACCCAGCTCACATCAGTGAATAGCTGTGCTTTGGTTGACACTAGTCTTCCAGTTTTCTAGATGAGGGTTTGGAAAGTTACCGAAGATTGTGGCATTTCCACCTTCAGTATGTTATCTGGTAGACATCTTGCATTAAAGAGCAATCTAAGAAGATGCTCATTCTTCACTGTGGCAGAGATGGCTAGCTGCCCGCCAAAAATGTATGCTTCTCCTTTTATAGGGGAGTTGATGAACTGCTGTTCAGCTGGGGCTATATTTCCCAGCTTCCCTTGCATCCAAGCATGGTCACATGACTAGTTCTCTCTAATGGAATATGAGCAAAATTAATGGTCATTACTTCCAGGCCAGGATGTTTAAAATGGGGTGTGCCTTCCCCACTTTACCTTGCTGGAAGCAAAGGATTCCAAGGCTCCAGTAGATGGTGGACTCACTAGAGAAAAGGAGCCTGGGTCCCTGCATCACCTTGAGGAACGAAGCCACCCTCTGGTCAGGACATTGAACTGGTACATGAGTAGGAAATAAACTTGTATTCTGTTAAGCCCCAGAAATTAGAGGGTGTTTTTGTTTTAGCAGCAAGTATTGCCCTCACTAATACATACAGCTTATACTAAGTCATATTTACATATAAAAAACCAAAATTGAAGATTATAACAACCATCTGAATAGGTGAAACCAAAAATCCCACTTTTTTATTTCCTGTCTACTTACAGGACTTATGGAAGGAGAAAGCAGAGTATATGGAGCCAGTTTTTCCTTTAATTTTTTTCCCTCAGTTACATGTATCAGAAACCAAAGAGGAGTATAGAATGGTCATAAGACATTAAGCAATAAATTTACTCATTCAACTATATGTCTTATTTTCTTACCACATGCCAAGCATCTGGGGCTGAGGATGTCCTGGACAACACAGGAATGGTCACATCTTCATGAAGCTTCCAGTCTGTGGGTATTAAACATAATTTACAGCAGTCAACTGACCTCTGGCCACCAGATTTCTTGGGAGCACCAAGTCTATTTAAATATGAAATAGAGACCTAAAATAAAAACTAAAATTTACTCACAAATCAGAACAGAAAGCTATGTTGCCCAGCCAGTGTGGCTCAGTGGTTGAGTGTCAACCTATGAACCAGGAGGTCAGGGCACATGTCGGGTTGCAGGCTTGATCCCCTCTGTGGGGCGTGCAGGAGGCAGATGATCAATGATTCTCTCTCATCATTGATGTTTCACGTCTCTCTCCCTCTCACTTCCTCTGAAATCAATAAAAAAATATTTTTTAAAAAAATAGCTATGTTTTCTTCCCCTGCTAGGTGACTAAAGAAGCAGTACGAATGGTGGTTAAGAGCATAGAATCCAGAATCAAAACCACTGAATTCAAACCCTGCCATGCCCACTTTTAAGCTGAGCAATCTTGGACAACTTCCTCTTTTTTTCCTCATCTTTAAAATGGGGACATTAGTAATACCTGGCTCAAAGGGCTTTTGTTGAGGACCAATTGAGTTAATGCCAAAAAAAAAAAAAAGTACTAAAAACAGCATGAGATGTATGTTGCCATTAATATTATTTGCCACCTTCCCACGGGTATTATATTTTGTGTGTAAAAGGATGCAAGAGGAGGCCTCTTCATGGGAGTGGACAGATGACAAAAGGAAACAGAATTATTAATAGAACCAGCGGATGTTACAAGGATTCCACTGAAACAATCCAGACTGAGATCTTACTTTTCGTTTTTCTCATCCATGTGGTGATGAAGAGAGCAGAAGGCTCCTGTTTGGGGAGAGCACTGGTTTGAGTAGCCACCATCGTATGGGGACAAGGCCAGGGCGTCTACCCCTGCTACACACAGTGGTGCCACCTCAGGCAGGAGTCTCTGCCTCTCTGTGGAATGACGTCATCAGGTGAGATGAGTTACGATGACTGCTGTGCTGACCATTTGGGCCCTTTTGCAGATTTCGGTTTTAAGTTTCTCGCACATTCCTTATTTTTCTCCCTCCTCTGTGCCCGAGTGCAGAGGATGGGGCAAGAGGACAGTTGGCAACAGTTCCATTGGCTTTGTTTTCTCTGTCCTGAACTTTACACTGAAAAATAAGATAGCTTCTTCCTGAGGGGAAAAAACCAGCAGGATTCGTTGGAAGGTTCTACTATAGAGAACAGAAACTGAAATGTGAGAAATTCCCCGCCAACAGGGAAAGCATTCCAGAAGCAGAAAGCAACACTGTGCCACCCTGGGAAGAGCAGCCACCAGAAAGCAAATGTGTCACATGCAGGAATGTGCTGGAGTAGGTGGGGGAAATACCTCTGATGGGCGACAATGGGAGAGCCTTCAGGGTTCCACTGAGGTTAAATGAGGGGTTCTGGGCCGGCTGGGGACATATAGAGAGATCAGCTCTACATTTGCTACCCGAATGGGCAGATGCATTCAACCATAAAGCACTCAGCTTTACCATGGGCCCATCATGAACCCAGGTACCGGGGACACAAGTGAACAAGAACGAAGTCTCTGCCTTCATTAGGTGTAAGGGTAGACAATTTACAGCTGGACAAATACATGTATTAAATGTCAGGCTGGCATGGCTCAGTGGTTGAACATCCACCTATGAACCAGGGCACATGCCCAGGTTGCAGGTTCAATCCTCAGTGTGGGGCATGCAGGAGGAAGCTGATCAATGATTCTCTCTCATCGATGTTTCGATCTCGTTCTCCCTATCCCTTCCTCTCTGAAATCAATAAAAATATATTTTTAAATGTTAGATAATGGTAAGGGCTGGTAGGAAGACCAAATCAGGGTTAAAGAGGTAGGGAATGATGATGGGGGAAAGAAAAGACTTTCTGATGACAAGGTGACACTTGTGCAGAGGTCCCCAAGGAAGCAAGGGAGTATACAATCTGGATATCCAGGGGACAGAATGGAAACCTGGGAAAGAGCCTACCAGGCACTGGACACAGTAAGTGCAAAGGCCCTGAGACAGGAATGCCCTTGGCATGTTCCTAAAACAGTGAGGAGCTCATAATAAAAGAGTGGCATGAAATAAAAGAGTAGCAGGAGTGGAAGCCAGAGTTAACGAAAGACCAAATCCTGCAGGGCTATGTGCAATGGTGTAAGAACTTTGGGTTTTATTTTGAGTCAGGCAGGAGCCACTGGCCAATTCTGATTAGAGCAGTGACGTAATCAGACTTGAGTTTGAAGTCTCCCTCTAGCCACTGTATTGAAAATTGACTTGGGGAGAGAAGGATGTGATTTGGGGGCTGGAGGAGGGGCTGTGACAAATGCTACGGAGAGACACCTACAGGAACCACCAAGCAAGAACCACAGCACTTCGGTCAGTCTCCTCAGTGCCTTCCTTTCTTCATGCAGTCACCATAGTTTGTTCCTGAAACACACATCCCACCCTGTCTCCCGCCTCCAAGATTCTGCTGATTTTCCGTGGCCTTTAGGACAAAGTCCCAACCCCTTAGCCTGACACAGCTTGACAGGGTAATGACAGCATTGACTTTAGCATTAGAAAGACCCGATTTGAGGCCTGCCCTGACCCTTCACCAGCTGGGTGACTTTGCCCAAGTTACTGGACTGCTTAGACCTAGGTCTGTTCTCTCCTACCTGTCCTGACCTACTTGTCAGCTCCAGGAGGGCAGGGACTTTGTCTTGTTCTCCGCTGCATATTCAGCACCCAAAACAATGCCTAGCACACAGTAGGCACGCAACGAAGGAGCTCAACAATGAATGAGCTAATGCAGGAGAAAGTATCGGGCATAGTGGCTGGCACACAGGTGCCCAACGAATGTGACTTTCTCTTGCTGAGTAATGCCCATGGCCCTTTCCCTGTGTGGTGGGACCCTGACAGTACTCCTGACTCATATCCACACCACCTCCTCCCACCAAGACCCTGCGTTCCAGGGTCACTTCTCACTGTTTCATGCCTCTCAGCCTTTGCACGCACTGTGCCCTATGCCTGGTATGCCCCATTTCCTGTCCTCCAGATGACAAACTCCTACTCATTGTGGAGACCTAGCTTAAGATGTCACCTCTCCTCTAATCTCAGAGCTGAAGGCTCAGTTCTCTGTCCCCAGCGCACCCAGTTCCTGGGTCTATTATAGCACTTGCCTCATGGTTTTACAATTATTCCACCATGTGCCCAGCTCCTCCCAGTTGCCCGAGAGCTCCAGAATGGTCATGTCTAGAACAAAGCTGTCCAATAAAAATATAATGTGAGCTACACATCCACCTATGAACCAGGGCACATGCCCAGGTTCACTTTAACTTTTCTAGCAGCCACATTAGAACGAGAATAAAACATAAATTAATTTTAATAATGTATTTTGTTTAACCTACTATATCCAAAATATTACCATTTTAATATGCAATAAATATTAATCCATATAAAAATCAATTGAAGAGATATTTTACATTCTTTTTGTAGTTTTCAAAATCTGTTGTGTATTTTATCCTTAAAATAAATCTCAATCCAGAGTTAAGATTTTCCTGGTTAAACTGAAATGTAACCCTAGTAAAACAGTAAAGTTGTAGTTAAAGAAAAATATTTTGCATCGCTCCACGGTTTCTTAATTTAAATTTTAGTTAATTGCATAAAATTAAAATTTTAATACCCCAGTCACATTTTAAGTGCTCAATAGTGACTACTGTTTCCAATAGTACAGGTCTAGATCTTATTCTTTTCTCTAAGGAAAGTATAGATCTGGTTTGTAATGGGTGCCATATAAACATTAAGTGGATGGATGGATGGATGATGGAGGGTGGATGGATGGATGATGGAGGGTGGATGGATGGATGATGGAGGGTGGGTGGATGGATGATGGAGGGTGGATGGATGGATGATGGAGGGTGGATGGATGAATGGATGGATGAAAAGCATTGGGCTTAGGGGCTGGCACACAGGCACCCAGCAAATGTGACTTTCTCTTACTAAGTAATGCTCACTCCTCTTTCCCTGCATGCAATGCTCAAAGCATGAATTTTACTATCTTTACTTCCCCCTTAGTTTGCTTTCTTATTTCTTACTCAGGATTTGCATAGTCCAGGAAAGAGAGAATAAACTAAAGGGAAAGGTGAATCCCTAGAAATTCTCCTTGTCCTCCTAATTCTCCAATTTGCCCCACTGGGAAAAGTTCAAATGCAGCAAAGTTCTACTCTCTAACCCAGGCAGCTCAGCAACCCAGCACCATCAGCTCTCTGTGCAGATGTTACCTTGTCAGCGGGTCTTTCCTGGCCATCCGGTTTAACGTTGCAGCCCTCCTTCTCCTCCCTGTTCTCGCTGCTGGTGCTCCTAACCCCCTTGTCCTGCCTTATTCTTTTCTTAAAAAAAAAAAAAATATGTTTTTATTGATTTCAGAGAGAGAAAGAGAGAGGGAGAGAGAGATAGAAACATCAATGATGAGAAAAAATCATTGATCGGGTGCCTCCTGCACACCCCACACTGGGGACTGAGCCTGCAACCCAGGCATGTGCCCTGAATCAAACCATGACCTCCTGGTTCATGGGTCGACGCTCAACCACTGAGCCACATTGGCTGGGCTTCCTGCTTTATTCTTTACTGTAGCATCCACCAGCATGTAATATATTATATAATCTACTAATGTGTTGTATTTGTCTGGACAAAGCAGAGGTTTTTATCTATATCATTCACTCATGAGTCCTCAGTACCTGGTATATAATAGATTCTCAATAAGTACTCGTGAATGAATAAATGGGTGAATGAACAGTTTGAGTTCCAGCTCTTTTATCTACTAACTCTAAAACCCCAGTAAGTAATTAAAGATTAGGCCTCAGTTTATTCATGTATAAAATGGGTACCATACTTACCTTATAGAGTTGCATGATATGACCCTACAGGGTTAATGCTTACCTTCTAGCACTAAATAAGATAATGGCTAAGAAGTGTTTAGCGTAGTACCTCCTTAGGCATGTGGTAAGCACTGACACACTGGTAGCTGCTATTATTACTTTCTAAATAATAATACTATTTATTTAATCTATCAGGTCTATAACACATAAACAATATCTATATCATTCACTCATGAGTTCTCGGTACCATACAAGTAACCATACAAAGCAAATACAATTTCCCTTGTTATACTGTCTCAAACAAGAAAGCTAGGTCAGGGAAAACTAGTCTTGAGATCTAAATTTCCTACATAATTGCCTATATTTACCTGTCCTGCTTTTATTTGTATCTCTAACCATGGGATACGGGCCCCTCCTCCCCAATGTTTACTGTCACCAGGGACTTGGGCTCTGAAAGCAGGCACGAGAGGGTGAGCATTCCAGGCACGTCACCAGCCTGTCCCTGAGCAGCCTGTCCCTGACGGCAGAAGCTCTTGGCCCGCCTGCTCTGGAACAGTCACATGGGCCTTGAGCGGCCCGGGGCCTGGCAGCTGAGCACAAACGGAGCCAGGCTGCCCAGGCAGCCAGCTGGTGCGGGACAGTGAGCTGCCTTCCTGGCAGATGAGGCACGTGCCCCGCATTCCTCTCCAGGGCCTGCTTCTCCTGCTCCCTCTCCAGCCTTACCCTTTGAAACCCTTCATTGAACAGGCACATTTTCAATCTGCCCTTCACTTTACGGCCTCTGCATCCACCTGTTCATTCATTCCTCCCACCAGTGTCACCCGAGCATCTGTGAGAAGCAGCTATTGTGCAAGGACTGTGGCAGTTTCCAGCACCTTCCATGGGTATCATGCTCGACAGTTTACAAAACACTTTCACAGGAGTAGTCCCTTTTAATTCTCACTGATATCTCACTTGAGATTAGATACTTGTGTGTTCCCCACTTTTCGCTTGACGTGCTAAGAGACTGGGTGCCTTACCTGAGGTCCTGTAGCTCACAAGTAGGGAGCCAGGACTCAAACCCGGGTTTTTCAGCTACACCACAGCTTATATCCAAGCGACACCACATCTCACAAATGGCTGCCCTTTAAAAGTCACAGGAAGTCAGCTCTCTGAAAGATAAAGGCCATTTGACTGTGTACCTAATGCCTCAAAAAAAAAAAAAAAAAAATCTGCGTGTTATACCTGGGGAGGAGAGAGACTGACTCTCCCCAGCAGGACAGAAACTCCCAGGAAGTTGGATGAATGGGATGCCTGGCCAGATCTGTCTTTCCCTGGCCCCTCCAATACCAGCACCTCACTCGGGATTCCTGGAACCGCTGAACTCAGAGGCCCAACTGCCCATATTAACAGGATGTGGACAAATGCTGGAAACATACGCACAGGTATGAAGCACACTGCGTCCCCCGTGCCCCCCCCCCCAACCCCACCCCCATCCCCCCTCAAGCACCATTTCTGGTGTCACTGCCTTTAAACCGGAATTCTCCGGGAGAAACTTCCAGGTGTCTTGATGAGAACAAACATCTTCCCACAGCGCCACCAAGCGGCTGAGTGTCCGCTAAAGATGCCAGGAAACAGAGTCCAGAGAAGTCCAGCTCTCTTCAGGGCGAGCCAAGGCACAAAATACCAAGAAAAGGAACTTGGCAAAGTGGAGGTGGGGTGGAGAAATTTAGGGGAGATTTAGGAGGTGTGGACAGGCAGAAGGCAAGCAGCCAAATCTGTTTATCAAGAAGCAATTTGGCAGAAATGTATTGACTATCAGGGTTACAACTGGCCAATTCTTCTCTTAAAATTTTTTTTTTATTTCAATTACAGTTTACATTCACTATTATTTTATATTAGTTTCCGGTGTGCAGCATCGTGGTTAGACACATTCCCAGGGCCCACCTGGCACCATACATCGTTATCGAAGTGTCATTGACTATATCCCCTATGCTGTATTTTGCATCCCTGAACTATTCTGTAGCAATCTGTCCTTCTCAATCCCTTCATCTTTTTCACTCAGTCCCCCAGCCCCACTCCCATCCCAACCCTTCCCTTTTTATAGAGGGGGAAATGGATGTTAGGGTCCTGATCTCCCAACCCCTCAGACTGCACACTCCCCCACCCCCATCATACAGTCTCTCTGGGCTTTGGTTTTCCCATCTATAAAATGGAGATAATAATACCCTTCATCACAGGGCTATTGTCAAAATAAATTTTTAAAAGGGTATGTATGTGCCCGGCCAGTGTGTCTCAGTGGTTGAGCATTGACCCATGAACCAGGAGGTCACGGTTGGATTCCCGATCCGGTCAAGGCATATGCCTGGTTTGCAGGCTCCATCCCCAGTAGGGGGTGTGCAGGAGGCAAAGAATCAATGATTCTTTCTCATCATTGATGTTTCTCTCTCTCTCCCTCTCCCTTCCTCTCTGAAATCAATAAAAATATACTTTAAAATAATAATAATAATAATAATAATAATAATAATAATAATAATGTTATGTATGTGAACGCCACTTGTAAAATCTTTGGACGTTGTTAGTTATAGGGTCCCCTTTTCATAGTGGAATGCATAGGGTTTTCAGCCTCCAGATTAGAAGAGTCCTTCGAGCCAAAACAAAGAGCCAGAAAAAGAACAGGACAAAGAACCCCAGCCTGGCTTCGGCTTGGCCTCCTGCTCTTTCAAAAAGAGCAGCCGCTTCCATGTCCTTTCAAAGGGCAGCTGGCTGGATTCTGGGCGCCTTCGTTATGCCAGAAGGACAGTTAGGGAAATTAATGTGTTCTTGGGGTATTTCCAGCCAGCCACCCCCTCCCAGCCTTGCTTTCTGCTTCTCACCTCTGGCCTTCTCAGGTTACCATCTGGCAGACCACAGGTGATGAGTGGGTTCCGGCCGGAGGGACAAGATCCCTACACTGACAAAGAATGGATCGGGACAGTCACCCAGGCAGTCCCTGAAGAGAGACAAGGATCTGCTGCTGAGGCGGAGACAACGGTCAGCCCACTCTGCCTACCTGCGGCCACAGCAAGACACAGCCGTTATCCACAGAGTTTAGGCCCCCAATTCTTTTACCTAAAATCTCCCAGGAGCTCTCACCATATTGCTTGGGTCATGGGCCTACCTGCTGTCTCAGGTCTCTATTTGACTGTGCGGTTCCTTAGCATCGGCTGCATCTGCCCAGAACAAGCCCAGCCAAAGCTGAATGGAATAAAGCACAGAGGAAGTCCAATATAGGTGAGGCCATGGGTATTGAGAAGGGAAGCTCTGAAGCCTGTTCTGGGTCAAATCCCCCTCCATCCATTGCTAGCTATGTAACATTTGTGCAAATTGCTAAATTTCTCTGGGCCTCAGTTTCTGCATCTACAAAATGGAAACAATACCTAACAAATATAATTTGGTGAGGGTTATATTAAGGTAGCCTGTGTCTGACACATACAAGGGCTCAATTAAAAGGGGATCTTGTTATTTTTTACTGTTGGGGCAGCAATTTCTCCTTTGGCATTTTGGTAGCCCTTTATCCCTCAGGTCAGAACAGCTAAGAATCACTTGCTAATGGTGACTTAGTAAGTGAATGAATGAACTGACAAGTGCAAAAGCTGTCTGGTAATGTCTAGAAGAGTCATGCTATTGCATTATTTTGTCCAATTTACAGATGAGCAATGTGAGTCTTACCCCTCCTGAATCAGCTACCCCACTCCTTGAATCTGGGCTGGCTTTATGACTTGCTTGGCCAATAAAATGCAATGGAAGTGATGTCTGACCAGTTCCAAGCCTGGACCTCAAAAGACCTTGTTCAGCCCTAACCGGTTTGGCTCAGTGGATAGAGCGTTGGCCTACGGTCTCAAGGGTCCCAGGTTTGATTCTGGTCAAGGGCATGTATCTTGGTTGCAGGCACATACCCAGTAGGAAGTGAGCAGGAGGCAGCTGATTGATGTTTCTCTTTCACTGATGTTTCTAACTCTCTATCCCTCTCCCTTCCTCTCTTTAAAAAAATCAATAAAGTATATTTTTAAAATTGTTCAATTCTTCTCTTCTTCTCTCTCCCTCCCTCTCTCTTTCTCTCTCTCTCTCCCCTAGCAGCTGACTACAAATGTATGAACCCAACAGCCAAAGTCCCACCTAGCCCAGAGAAGAGAAATAGCCAGTTACACTGAGTCTTAAGAGCTAAATAAATGATTG
This sequence comes from Myotis myotis, assembly GCF_014108235.1. Classification (NCBI taxonomy): domain Eukaryota; kingdom Metazoa; phylum Chordata; class Mammalia; order Chiroptera; family Vespertilionidae; genus Myotis; species Myotis myotis. The sequence continues at coordinate 202,000,398 of NW_023416335.1, forward strand.
TTGTTGCCATATCCGGTTTGACTCAGTGGATAAAGCGTCAGCCCTCTGACTGAAGGGTCCCGGGTTTGATTCCAGTCTAGGGCCCGTACCTTGGTTTCAGGCTTGATCCCTGCGCAGGCAACCAATCGATGTGGCATTGGTGTTTCTCTCTCTCTGTCTCTTCCCCTCTACTCTCTCTAAAAATCAATCAAAAAATATCCTCGGGTGAGGATCAACAACAACAAAAATGGCTGTTGTTTTAATCCACCGATTTCTGGAGTCCTTTGTCACACAGCGAAAGCTAACTCATACGATTGGCAGTCCCGGTGTGCACAGGATGGCAGTGAGAGCTGGTGAGAGTTGCAGTGACTGTGCACAGACCCTCTTAAGGTTGAAGGTCGGCAACAACCAGCCTACCTGCTGCCCTGGTCAATTAGGTCAAAGACAGAAGCTGTACCTCTTCCTTTTTGCTCTCACTCCCAAGACAAGTCACATGGTCTGCAAAATGAGAAAGAACCACGGTGGTTCCAAAGACTCTGAAAATCAGCCAAACAGGCAAACAGGTCTTTCACTCCAGTCCCCAAGGGTTTTAACATACCAACTCTCAAACCCTGACATAAATCTTGCTCTATCGAGAAGTGACTATTGTGTATCCCAGAATTAGAACATTTCAAAGGAATGTTCGATGAACAAAACAAAGTGCCAGGAAAGCCTCTTATGTAACCCAAAGGAAATTAAATCAGTCCCTTTGGAGGTGGCTTGGGTCTCGGAGAGGACACTGGTCTGTTTTTCTGGTTAGTGAAGAAGGACTCAGCATTTCTAGGAAGGGATGAGAACCTGCTGCTCTCTCACCAAGTCCTGGCTCCTCGGCCCCAAAGCTGTCCATTTTCGATTTTCAATTTTCAATTTTCGCCTAATGGGCTCTATCTCAATAAACGACGATGGCTCCAATGCCCTTAGGAGAGAGGAGCTGTCTTTTCAATTAGCTTCTTAATTGCTCTGCTGAGTTAATATAACCCAAATCAAAGCCTCAAGATGCATTTCTAGGAGAGTGAGTAGGAGGTCAGAGACAAGCTTTTCCTAGGAATAGCCTTTGTCATTTAGTCATGGGGGTGGGGGGGTGCCGGGGGGGGGGGGGCGCGGGGAATCTAGTAAACTGGCACTGTGCTGGGTCCTGGAAATAAAATGGTGAGAAGATACAGGACCTGCCTTCTTCCAGAGGGAGAAGGAAATGGAAAAGGAAGACAGAGATGAGGAGATCTTATGACTAGCATGGGTTTTGTTTCTCCAGTTAGTGATTTTTGGTTTGTTTTGTTTGACGCTTTCATGTATTGAGAGCCTGGGCTTGAGCAAAAAAGAGTATTAAGAAAATAAACACAATAGTATTTTGATAAATAATAATATGGTAAATAATAGCTTCCTTGGTTGCATTTTGTTTTGTTACGTTTGTGTGACTGAATATACAGAATATAACATGTACCATTTTAATCATTTTTAAGTGTTCAGTTCAATGGGCATTAAAGTGCACTCACATTGTTCTGCAACCAAACTCCAGAATTTTTCCATCTTCTCCAACTGAAACTCTGTATCCATTAAACACTAACCCCCCACTCCCCAAAGCCCCCCTGCCAACCTCCATTCTACTTTTATGATTTTGACTGGCTTATTTCATTTGCATAATGTCTTCAAGGTTCATCCCTATTATAGCTTTTGTCAGAATAGCGCTCCTCTGTAGGACTTAATGATGTTCTATGATGTGTATGTACCACATTGTGCTGATCCATCACCCATCAGTGGGTACCTGGCTGCTTCCGCCTTTTGGCTACCATGAGTAATGCTACTGTGAGCATGAGTGTGCAAATTTCTCTTCATGTTTCTGCTTTTCATTTCTTTTCGGTCTGTACCCAGAAATGGAATTGCTAGATCACATGCTAATTTTATGTTTAAATTTTTTAGGAACTGTCACTCTGTTTTCCACAGTGGCTGCACCATTTTACATTCCCATTAGCAATGCACAAGGGATCCATTTTCTCCACATTCTCACTAACACTTATTATTTTCTGGTGTGTTTTTTTGTTTAATAATAGCCATCCTAATGGGCCTGTGGTGATATTGAGGTTTTGATTCGCATTTTCCTAGTGATCAGTGATGTTAATCATCTTCACATGTGTTTATTGGCCACTTATAGGTTTTCTTTGGAGGGACGTCTATTCAGGTCCCTTGGGTTTGTTTTCGTGACCATATGCTGCTTTTATGTTTTGTGCCAGGCACTCTAGCAAGCTCCACAGATACATTATTGTATTGCATTTAATCCCCTGAATGGAGAGATTCTTATTCCCATTTTACAGGTGAGGAAACTGAGGCTCCTCTCATGACTTGCAACCTAGGAAGGGCCCAGAGGTGTCTGAGGCCAGCCTGGCTGACCTCACTGGCCTCATGGCATTTCAGGAGGCAGAGACCTGAGGGAAGACAGCCAGGAGTGCATACCTGTGGGGGTGGGGAGGAGCTGGTCTTGGTGTCTCACACATTCCATTGGTGCCTTTTGCAACACTTGGCTTCTCCTCTTTCTTCCTTCCCTTTTCTCTTCTCTCCTTTCAGGTCTGAGCCACTAAATGTCTCTTCCCTGCCTGCCAAAATCTGATAAATTCTTAGCACCTCAGTGAGAATGGCTCCCTCCCCAGGAGGATTTTCATTTGCAAAGGCATGAAGTAGAAGAAAGGTGCCAGAAAGATCTTCTGGAAGGTCACCCCTGGGGCCCTGACTGCGAAAACTAACTCTAACCTGAGGTGAACAGATCAGAGAAGGGGGAGGGCAAGCCAGCCCCACCCCCATGACCTGGTGACCAGAAAGTGTTAGCCAACTATTCCCCCGTTCCTACAGCAATGGGCTGTTGGCAGAGCTATAAAGTAACTGAGCAGCTACTACGTGCCAGGGACTGTTGGAAACACTTCACACATAGGTATTCACTCATCTAATCTTCCAACCACCGTGGGTTCCGCTGAGAGATGAGGAACTGATTCCTCCCGGCGGTGAAATAACTCCCGCCTCTGTTAAGTGGTCCAGCCAGCAGGCCAACGCAAAGAGTCCGTTCCAGAGCCTGACTTTGCTGCTACTACATACTGCCTCCGATTTTCTCCTGGGAGAATTTAGAGACAGGGATATGTGATAGATACTAGTAGATAGAAAGATGATAGATGATAGATAGATAGATACATAGATGATAGATATAGATGATACATAGATAATACATAGATAAGCTACTAGATGGGGGAAGGCAGGAGAGGGGCTTTTTCTCCATCCTGCCTGATTTTGCTTCCTTGTGGAGTAGTGCCACCATCAAAATCTGCCTCTCTCTGGCTCCTCACTCGCTCCTCCCCAGGGAAAGAAGTTTCCGTTGTCTGTTTGCCCTTTCCCTACCCGCAACATCAATGCATTCTCTTCTTTCTCTGGCTCAGGGCGGCTGACCCCTGTGGGCCACGCCAGGGCCCCCTTGACCTTTGGCTTGCAATGGTGGCAGCAGCCAGGGTCAGGAGGTGAGAAGTGTCCTACTGCTGGCAGTTTCTGACCCACCCTTCCCTGGTCATGGGCCCTGCCCTGTGGCCCCCTCCATGGGTACAGTTTCTCCAAATTGAAGACCTCCGCCTCCCTGGCATCCTTAGGGAGGTAAGTCCTAGTGCCACACCATCGCTAGCTAGCTAGCCTCAGTGCCACAACATCGCATGTTTGTTCCTTAACCCTGCCGCACTCTGAATGCTCCCTTCTCTGCCTTTAGATCTTCCCTGCCGGCTCTGCAGACTCTCTCAAGAGGTTCAGACATCAGATGGGAACAGCACTGTTTTTGTTGGACCCTACACACACACACACACACACACACACACACACAAATACACATATACACATACAAATATATGCTATGCACATGCACACACATATACACCTGCATGCACACATATACATAAATGTGCGTGCATAGATACAAGTGTGTACATGTATACATATGCACATGCTTATATGCGTGCACATACATGTGCACTTGTATATGCATACATGTGCACATGTAAACGTGTACGTGCATGTACATGCAGATGCTTGTATACGTGCGCACATGCACATGTATGTGCTTGTGCACATGTACACATGCACATATATACAATACACACACACACACACACACACACACCCCAAATACTGGGAGAGCACAAACCACAATGCCCACAGTGAGTTTCTCTGGGCAATAGGATTATAGGTGATTGTTTTGTTCTTTTCTTTATGTGTTTCTATATTTTCTATGACTTTGTTTTTGTAATGTTCTCCCCGCCCCCCAAAGAAATGGTGATCCCTTGGCGAGAAGGCAGAGCCAATGGGGATGTGTGGGAGAGGATATATTTAGAGGTCGGAAGGTTCCTCTCCTTTCCCCTGAGATCATAGCAGGGAGAGAGGAGCCTCCCCAGCCTTCACATAGGCCCCTGCCCAAGCCCTCCCTGGCCATCACTGAGCACTGAGCCTGCCTGCAGCTCTCTCACCAAGGCCACCTTGAGGCCCTGCACATCAGACAGGTCCTTCCATGCCCCACAAATGGCCAAAAGTGTCAGCTAGTCCCCCAGTAGCCTCTGTTCTCAGGTGTGAAGCACTAGCCCGCCTCTCCCCGCCCCCATGTGGGAGGAGCCAAGTCTGAGGACAGCCTGGACTTCCCAGACGGCCTATATGAAGTTAGGATCAGGTCAAATGCCCCTCACCCAGGCAGGGGCTGGGCCCACAGCGCCCACCAGCCCTCACTGCAGTTGTGCATGAGAAAGAAGTGTTTCCCACGACCCAGCCTTACTCCATACTCTCCCCGCCACCCACCCCACTGCACATGGGCCCGGTCCAGTTCTCTCTCAGGACCTGCTCTGAGACCCAGCCACGTCGGGCAACAATAGCAGGTCAGATGGAAAAGTGTGTCCGCTCCCAGGGTATTTACATCTCAAATGGAGGGATCATAGAGAGGCAACCCCAAGAGGGCCTTGAATGGAGGGATTCCAGCAGTGGTTGGCGCAAGTCTGTTGAGAAGCAGAGGGTGTGGTGTGGCCCTTCCATCAGACCACAATCAACTTGCTACTGCCTTTCAAAGGAGGGTCAACCAGGGTTAGCGGGGTCAGTGCCCTTGGCTGCTTTGGAGCAGCGGCTAGTAGTCTAACAAGGATCTAGCAACACCAGAGGGAGGAACCAGTTATTCAGAAGTGAAATTGGGTCCAAGCAAATGCGTCCAATCCTTCCACCCCACTTCCCAGCTGTGCTTGGTCTGTGAGATAGCTTCAGTCAACAGCCTCTATTGGGGGGAGAGGAGGGGAGGCGGGGAGGAAGAACAGCCCCTGGTCTAGAAGTTTAAAAAATCCTGTGCTCTGCACCCAGCTGTCTCCTAATTTACTGTGTGATGTTAGGCAAGATGCTAAACCTCTCTGAGCCTTGTGTCCTGACTGGCAATATGAAGAGACTGGATTAGATGGCTCTAAGGTTCCCTCCAGCTCCAGTAAGCTATGATCCCCTCCCCTTTCCCTCTTCCTCCCCCTCCCCTTCTCCCACTCCCTCACACACACACATACCCTCCCCCAAAGAATGCATATCAAGACAAAGACAGAGAGCCTTACTCAACTCCGTGTCCAGAGACTTCTGGGAACTGCAATAGGCCTGGAGCTCACGTTTGGTCAGCCGTGGCCGGCTGTCTTCAGGACTGAAAGAGCTTTTCTTTCCAGGTCAAGGAAAGGTCCAGGTCTAGATAAAAGGTCTGCCCCAGGCTCAGCTGGTCGAGTTGCTCAGCCCGCATCCAGGATTAAGGAAGGTTCCTCACTGGCTCTCGGGTTTCAAAACAAAACTTTGAAAGAGAACTGCATTCACTGGAAAATCCCCCAGTAACAAGGCCGCTGGGAGCATTATGGGAATACCATCTGTCAAGCATCGCTTCGCACAACCTGTGACCAAAACAGCCTTTTAATGTCAATACCAATCACGATAATCGCACCTCGCGTATTTAGACAGTGCCGCTGACCTTTCAAAGCCCTTCATCTGGGCTCAATTTGGCCCTGTGCAACTTTCTGAAGTAGGAGGAGCAAGGGGCGTTCAAATAACTTAGCCCGGTTAAACAGCGGTGGTGGGAAGAGAGACATTCAGAACTGGAACTAAATCCCCTAAGCAGAGTTCAGCGAGGTCCCGCACCCCCAGACCAGGGCGTCGCAAACACCACCTGCAGACGCTGCCCCGCCAGCTGCCTCACAACCATCAAAACCATCACAACCACTACAGTGAGGTTAGACGTCTTGGATGGGACCCCAAACAAGTGTTTGTTAGTTTCCCTAGTGATGCACATGCTTGGCGGCCACTACCCACTACGCTGCATTCACAGTGTCTGGGAGTCCTGGGAACTCCAGGCCAGAAGGACCACCTGAGCTCATCGCGCACCATCACCTGCTCAGTGCAAACCACCGCCCTGAGCCTCCCCGGGGGCTTGGGATACAGGTCCTGCCGTAATGAGAGAGGCCACAAATAGTAGCACCTTGAATGAAGGGCGGTCTATTTCTTCCTCATATCACCATCCGGGGGTAAAGGGTACAGGGCTGAGAGGGAAGCTCCTTGGGATCGGGGTCACAGGACTCCTCTCTGCTCTGGGTTCTTTAGGGTGAATTGCAGGTTGGGCCTCCCAGAAGGCAGACTCTGAGATGGAGGTTAGCTTGCAGAGTCCACACCTATGGAAAAGGGTGGGTCCCTGCTGGATTGAACACAGGGAGGAGTTGGGCTGTGATGTGGTCACAGACAACACCTCAGCCATCCCCTAAGGGAGCCCTGAAGCTGTCCTGGCCTTTCAGAGTTGTCCAAGTTGAGGCGAGGCCTTATACACACCCGGAGAGACTGGTCATTGGATATTGGCTACCCCAGGGAAAGGGTGTGACCTCGGACTAGAAAACTCTCTTCAACTGAGAGCAATTCTCAGCAAGGGCCTTTGGCTGAGGGCTGTGGGCAGGAATCCTTTGGTCCTGAAAAGTAATCTGAGCAGGACAGCTCAGCATCCACTATCAGGCTGTCAGGGGTTGAATTGTGTCTTCCCCGCAAGTTCACAGGTGGAAGTTCTAACCCCCAGAACCTCAGAATGTGACCTTATTTGGAAATAGGATGATAGTCGCAGATATAATTAGTTATATTTAGATGAGGTCATACTGGAGGAGGGTGGGACCCTAATCCAATGTGATCGGTGGCCTTATGCAAAGGACAAATTTGGCCTGGAAACGCACACAGAGAATGCCATGAAGGCATAGAATGGGTGACACTGCAAGCCAAGGAATGCCACAGATTGCCAGCAAGCCGCCAGAAGGGAGGAGACAGGCACGGGAGACCCTCCCCACAGCCCTCAGAAGGAACTTGGGCTTCAGTCCGCCCGAACTCTTTCTGAAGTGGGTAGTTAGCCCTAGCCGGTTTGGCTCAGTGGATAGAGCATCAGCCTGCAGACCAAAGGATCTGAGGTTTGATTCTGGTCAAGGGCACTTACTTTGGTTGCAGGCTCCTCCCCAGGGAAAGGGTGGGCACATGCAGGAGAAAACCAATTGATGTGTTTCTCTCATATCAGCGTTTCTTTCTATCTTTCCTTCTCTCTTCCACGCTCCCTAAAAATCAATGGGAAAATATCCTTGGGTGAGGATTAACAACAAAAATAAAAAAAATAAAAATAAATAAATAAATAAATGATTTCTTTAAAAAAATAAATAAATAAAAGGTGTAATTAGTACTCAGAAGTTCTGTTTCTTCTCTGTTGGTGCTTGAACACAGTTGACAGGTAAGAGCTGAGGTGGCCATTATGTCCTATATCCAGAGAAGCATAGAAGGCTGCAGAAGGAAGGAAAGAAGAAATAGACAGGCAGAGTGGGAAGGAGAGGTGGGAAGTCATGGGCATGTACAGTATAGCATAGGGAATCCTATATAATAAAAGGCTAATATGCAAATTGACTAAACGGCAGACCGACCAGTCACTATGATGTGCACTGACCAGCAGGGGGCAGACGCTCAATGCAGGAGCTGCCCCCTGGTGGTCAGTGTGCTCCCACAGCCAACCTCCCCTGGCCAGCAAACCTCCCATGGTCCCTCCCCTCAGATGGGGCAAGACAGCCCAATCGGCCCCAATCACCGGGCAGTCCGAGGGACCCCACCTGTGCACGAATTCGTGCAATAGGCCTCTAGTATCATAATAACTGTGTATCATGTCAATTAGGTACTAGAAATATCAGGGAGATCACTTTATAAAGTATATAATTATCTAACCACTATGCTGTACTCCTGAAATTATACAAAATAACATTGATTGTAAACTGTAATTGAAAAAATTTGTAAGTAAAATTAAAAGAGCCAATGTAAAGATAATTGAAGGAAACCCCAGGATCCTTCCATTGCATCCCAGTTTTTCTTGAAACTACTCAGTGAGCCTGATCTAAGACATCATTCTTTCAGGTGTCTCTTCAGCTCACTGATGACTCTCCTGTCCCTCAGTCATATGTATCCTGGTTCCTCCTTTGACAGATGAAGATATGAAGTTTGGAGAGGTTGAGTGTCTCGTCAAGGGCACACATCTGGTAAGCCCCAGAGTCAGAACTCAGAGTCAGAAACTGTCTCCCTAAGGAATGAGCATGGACCCAGGAGCCAGAAGGCCTTAGAGCAATGGTTCTCAACCTGTGGGTCACCAACCTGTGGGTCGCGACCCCTTTGGGGGTCAAATGACCCTTTCACAGGGGTCGCCTAAGACCATCGGAAAACACATATAATTACATATTGTTTTTGTGGTTAATCACTATGCTTTTATTATGTTCAATTTGTAACAATGAAAATACATCCTGCATATCAGATATTTACATTACGATTCATAACAGTAGCAAAATTACAGTTATGAAGTAGCAACAAAAATAATTTTATGGTTGGGGGTCACCACAACATGAGGAACTGTATTAAAGGGTCGTGGCATTAGGAAGGTTAAGAACCACTGCCTTAGAGGGAGGGGTAGTTCTGCCACTGACCAGCCACTTAGTCCAGTCACTGAATTGCTTGAGTGCCTCCACTTGCCTATTCTGTAAAATGGGAATAACAATGTCTCTTCCCCTACCCTCCAGGGTCATCGATGAAATTCTCTATGTGAACACACCTTTTAATTGTAAAACACTGTCCAAATACTAGCCATTATTCATTTATATATCTTTGCTCACCTTATGAGATTTTTCAGGTGAAAATCCCATAAAAAGGGACCGAGTTTTCTTGAATGCTCAAAAAGCACCTGGAATTCTGCTGGTCCTTGGAAAATGTTAAATACCTCCAAGTTGAGAGACCACAAGCACATCCATTTCTCTAAAGCAGAGGGTATAGGCTTTATAAGGAAAGTAAATATGTTTTTAAAAGTTACTCAATTTCTGGTGGGGGGGGAATAGAATCTATATAATACTTTCAAAAATAAAGATTTTTAAAAAAATAAATAAATAAAAGTATATAAGATAAAAAAAAATACAGAAATAAAAAAAGTTACTCAATTTCTTAACTCACGTTCCCAACTATTTTTAAAAAACAGTGGATGGCATTTGAAATGATGAACAAATAAGAAATAATTTATGAGCGTGCCTGTGTGTTGCGTCTTAAAGGAGCTATTAAAAACACAACTGAATAGCACGTGTTTTTCCATTCTCTGGAAAGCAAGAAATATAGAGCTGTTTTTACTCAAACTTTTCCAAAACAAATCACCTTTGGTGATGGAAAAATGCTGCCCTTAGGAGAGAAATTTTCAGAAAAATTATGAGTTAGTGAAGAAAAACAAGCCAACAAAACAGAACATTCAGTAGAAGCCCTATTCATGAGGACAAGAACCCTGGCCGTTAGGCCTCAATCCATTTGCAGCTGCTGTCACTCAGCTGTCTCTCATCTGCATGAGCATTGAAGTCAGACAGACCTGGGTTCAAATCCAGCCATAACTCTTATCTGAATATCCTGGGATATCTCATCACCTTTATAGAACTCAGTTCCCTCATCTGTAAAATGGGGACAAAATATTTTCCTCATATACTTCTGGAAAGCTTAAATGAGGTTGTATATTTTAAGTATCCACCATGCTGTAAACTTTAGATACAGTGTCATTTCTCTGGTTGCACTGGACACATCTGATCCCATTGAACATATAACACGGCCCTGTTAAGCAGCATCTTGGTCTTAGATCGGTGGTTCTCAACCTGTGAGTCTCCACCCCTTTGGGGCTCGAACGACCCTTTCACAGGGGTCGCCTAAGACCATCGGAAAACACATATATAATTACATATTGTTTTTGTGATTAATCACTATGCTTTAATTATGTTCAATTTGTAACAATGAAATTGGGGGTCACCACAACATGAGGAACTGTATTAAAGGGTCATGGCATTAGGAAGGTTGAGAACCACTGTCTTAGATGTACTCTCTTCCTAATGTTGCCTGCTTGAATATTCTAGTCCCCCAACTGAGATGTTAGGCCTCTCATTTTGATATCTAAAAGAATAGGGATTGTATATAGAAAGATAATTTTGTTTTGTTTTCTCATTTTTATGCTCAAAAAACATTGCCAAGTGTAAAAGAAAGATGAGAAGGAACCCCACTCAACACAGGACACCAGTGCCTGTAGCGTGTGAGGTGGGTAACATGGAGAAAAGAAAGTGGTAGGGGGAAGTGGACTGAGTAAGAATGAAAAAGAGAATTTCAACTTTATCTGTAATTTTAAATTTCCATTCATATAAAGATATTTGAGGGACATAAGATAAAATGTTAGCAGCAATTCAAACTGGTGGGTACAGGGATGTTTGTTATGGTATTCTTTGTACCTTTCTGCATTTTGCACTATCAAAATGATTTCCAATTGAGCAAATTATTCATTATAACCATAATAAAATGTTGAATGGAAAGAATTTCCCCATATCCTGCTACCCTAACAATTGATGTCATTGACATCCTGTTTCTTTTTCTTGTGTTTACACATGAGCATAGCTATTTTCCAGAGTAAGGGTGTGATCCATCCCCATTTCGGGATATGCAAGGGCGGCAGCGTACCAGCCCCAGCGGTGTTTTGTAGGGCAGAAACTAGATGTTCGCATTACAAGCAGTCTGGCACCTGTTATCTCAAATACGGCCAGCTTGAGGGATGCTCTTTTTCAACAGTCTGGTCCTTGAGTTTGCAAGTTCTGCATCATAACATAACGTCTTCCTGCTTTAGCTCATCAGTCAGTGATTTATCCATTCGTTCCAGGTGTCTGTTGAGCACCCTTATGTACCGGGCCCTCTGTGAGGTACATGCCTTGGGCCAGGTGACCGCCCTCAAATAACTGAGGGGCAAGTGGGAGAGATGAACAGGTAAGCAGCCATGAGAGGTTATGCAAAGTGATGCGGTGCGATGATAGGGAAAAGCAGAAGGTGAGGTGTGGGGGGCACCGAAGAGATTGCGGGGGGAGGAGGGGGAGAGCAGGGACAACTCCCCAGGAAAGGTGATGGCTGGAAAAAGTCTGGAAGGAAAAGTGAGAGTTTGCTAACATTTAAAACTTGGGAGATTACTTTGTGTTTTTTAAATCCAGATGAGGTGGCTTATCTTTCAAAAATCATTAGATCTGGCAACACTGGGGAGGAGTTCCATAGGAGAAAATCAGCTGGATCTCGTGGAGGGCTGTGTGCCTGAGCAGAGGAGAAAGTATAAGGTGAAGGGGCCCCACCGCCAAACTTCATCAATTTCAACTGACACCATGTGGGCTAGGCCATCATATGCCCCTTTGGTTGTTTGTTTGTTTTAATATATTTAAAGAAGAATGAAGAGGGAGAGAGAGATAGAAATATCAATGATGAGAGAGAATCATTGATCTGCTGCCTCCTGCATGCCCTCCTGTCACTGGGAGTTGAGCCTGCAACCTGAGCATGTGCCCTGACTGAGAATTTAACCGTGAACTCCTGGTTCATAGGTGGATGCTCAACCTCTGAGCCACACTGTTGGGGTTCTTGTTCCAGCATTAGAAGGGTTCTCAATCTGGAGAAGACTGTGCGTAGATTAAATAGGAGTCCAGTGACAAAATATAATTATGAAAGGCATTTGAGGGTCAGAGGAGCCTAGTTTAAAGGAAACTAAGATCTCCTTGTCTCAGGACCCCACGCTTTTTTTTTTAATTAAATCTTTATTGTTCAGATTATTATATTTGTTCCTCTTTTTTCCCCCCACAACTCCCCTCCACCCAGTTCCCACCCCACCCTCTGCCCTTACCCCCCCCCCACTGTTCTCATTCATAGGTGCGCGATTTTTGTCCAGTCTCTTCCCGCATCCCCCACACTTCTTTCCCCCCACCCAAGAATAGTCAGTCCACTCCCTTTCTATGCCCCTGATTCTATTATAATCACCAGTTCATTCTGTTCATCAGATTATGTATTCCCTTGATTTTTAGATTCACTTGTTGATAGATGTGTATTTGTTGTTCATAATTTGTATCTTTACCTTTTTCTTCTTCTTCCTCTTCTTAAAGGATACCTTTCAGCATTTCATATAATCCTGGTTTGGTGGTGATGAACTCCTTTAGCTTTTCCTTATCTGTGAAGCTCTTTATCTGACCTTCACTTCTGAATGATAGCTTTGCTGGATAAAGTAGTCTTGGTTGTAGGTTCTTGGTATTCATCACTTTGAATATTTCTTGCCACTCCCTTCTGGCCTGCAAAGTTTCTGTTGAGAAATCAGCTGACAGTTGTATGGGTACTCCCTTGTAGGTAACTGATTTTCTTTCTCTTGCTGCTTTTAGGATTCTCTCTTTGTCTTTTGCTCTTGGCATTTTAATTATGATGTGTCTTGGTGTGGTCCTCTTTGGATTCCTTTTGTTTGGGGTTCTCTGCACTTCCTGGACTTGTAAGTCTATTTCTTTCAGCAGGTAGGGGAAGTTTTCTGTCATTATTTCTTCAAATAGGTTTTCAATATCTTGCTCTCTCTCATCTTCTGGCACCCCTATAATTTAGATGTTGGTACGCTTGAAGCTGTCCCAGAGGCTCCTTACACTATCTTCGTATTTTTGGATTCTTTTTTCATTTTGCTTTTCCAGTTGGGTGTTTTTTCTTCTTCCTATTTCAAATCTTTGACTTGATTCTTGTGCTCCTCTGGTCTGCTGTTGGGAGTCTGTATAATATTCTTTATTTCAGTCAGTGTATGCTTAATTTCTAGTTGGTCCTTTATCACAACATCGAGGTTTGATCCTCACTAGATTTCTTGAGGATCTCACTACATTTATCGGCGGTCTCACCAGTCTTTTCAAGGGCCTTATTAAATTTATCGGTGGCTTCTAGACAGTTCTTGAAACACCTTAAAAGTGTGGTTTTTGAACTCTATATCCAGCAGTTTGATTTCCTCCATTTCTGTCATTTGTGTCTTGTTTCTTTGTCTCCACATTTTTTATGCTTTCTTGGTGCACCCCCTTGTGGTCTTTGTGCACAGTCTTGTTGTAGTTAAGCCTTGATTGTTGTAGGTAACAACGGGGGGATTTGACCTCCAGGCCAATTGGCTGTGAGAATCAGCTGTGTCTGCAGTGGGAGAACTTCTGTCCTGATCTCTAGAGAGGTGCTAATCTAGCCTCTGCCTGAGGCTATCCAACAAATGCCTCCGTTGCAAGGCTTGGGCGGGGCGGGTCCCAAGGGATCAAAAGGGCAGGCGGAGTGAGCAGTTATGGCGGCTCTCAGTCCTGCCTTCAGAGGCTCTGCTTCTCAGTGTCCCGGCAATTGCTGCAAGTACCTCGGAGAGAAAGCTGCCCTCGAGTTCCAACCAATGCCAGACAGTCCCGCTTCTCCCGTTTGAGTCTGGGTCCCCAGAGACTCGCCCAGAACTAGAGCTCAGAGCCTGAGACTCCCTCCAGATTGAAAACGACAACCGCGCCCTCAGCCCGCTCCGCATGCACCTCCGCACCTTGGTATTTTACTTCCGCACCGCACCTCCTCTGAGTCTCGGTGTGCTTTTCTCTTTCCTTCTAGTTGTAGAATTTCCACTCAGCCAGCCTTCCTGTGGTTCTGGGTGATGTCCGTTCCGTCTTTTAGTTGTATTTTTAAAGTGGTTGTGCGAGGCAGCAATCTCCGGTGTTTATCTATGCCGCCATCTTGGTTTCTCCCCCATGCTTTTTATTAACACAAATTGTCCTGAGGCGAGGCAGAGATATACACTTCAAAGGGTCAGGGTTTGGTACAGAGTCCATTGTCAGAATGGGGGAATTAGCCTACAGCTGTTCAGGTGTTTGGCCAGTAGGAGGCAATAACATGTAGAGTAAGATGCCCTGAGCTGTCTGGCAGCAATCAATCAATTTAATGTATCCTATTCAGGTTTGGGGAAATGCCATCAGTCATTCCCAGATTCAGCCCTGCTGTCATGCTGGAATTGGCTTCCAGCACCACACAGACCGGGCACGTGCCCCTTGAAATGCTCTCAGCTTTGCAGGGAAGGGCATACTGGCTCCTGGAGTCAGAAAGGTTCCATGTCAGGGTCTTGTAGGGCAGAGACAGATTTCAAACTGCACCCTCCGATAACAAGTCCAGAGCTCCTGTCCAGGCCAGAGAAGTCCCCCTCATGATGAAGATATTGGGGACCAAGGCCAGTCGGGAGGCAATTTAGGAGGGCGGATCATTGGCTCTCTTTATACCTCACGGCCCACTCCTTTCCCTGTGGCCTCCTGGAGAGGTTCCTGGGTAAATGAAGAGAGAGAAGAGGCTAGTTGAGGCTTTCTGAGACCCTCAGGGAGCTAAAATGAGATGGAAGCTGAGAAGGGTAATCAAGACACGCCTCGACCTATGATCAAGAAAAAGCCTATAGACCAGTGGTTCTCAACCTTCCTAATGCCTCGACTCTTTAATACAGTTCCTCATGTTGTGGTGACCCCCAACCATAAAATTATTTTCGTTACTACTTCATCACTGTAATGTCGCTACTGTTATGAATCGTAATGTAAATATCTGATATTCAGGATGGTCTTAGGCGACCCCTGTGAAAGGGTCGTTTGAGCCCCAAAGGGGTCGCGACCCACAAGTTGAGAACCGCTGCTCTAGACTGTCCGAAGTGTTCATATACTCAGATGCAATAATATACATTGTTGTGGTGGTGGCTGTTCATGGCTATGTGCCAGGTCTCATTCCGGCACTTACCACGGAAGCCTTACCAAAACCCTGGGACAGTGGTCAGCAAACCAAGGCTCGCAAGCCACATGCGGCTCTTTGGTCCCTTGAGTGTGGCTCTTCCACAAAATACCACGTGCGGGCGCACATGTACAGTGCGATTGAAACTTCGTGGCCCATGCACAGAAGTCAGTTTTCGGCCTGGGCAAGTCTATTTTGAAGAAGTGGCATTAGAAGAAGTGGGGGGTGTCGGTCGGGCGACAGAAGACGCAGCGCAGGCAGGCCATGGGATACGCAGCACGGGGCGGGGGGGGGGGGGGGCGCGGGGGGGGGGGGGGGGGGGCGCTAGCGATGAGTTGAGTGTGGATGGGAGAGTTGGGAGGGGTCAACCTCAGTGAACATACCTCAATCAGATTGAGGATGATTTTAGCAAAGGCCAGCTTAGGAGTACCCTAATTAAGTTAATAACAATGTACCTACCTATATAGTTTAAGTTTAAAAAATGTGGCTCTCAAAAGAAATTTCAATCGTTGTACTGTTGATATTTGGCTCTATTGACTAATGAGTTTGCCAACCACTGCCCTGGAAGGAGGCTTCTGAACCTACATTTAGAGATAAGACAGCAAAGGTGAGAGGGAGCGTGACTTGTCCAGGGTCTTCCCGCTACAGAATGGTGGAGCTGGTTGTCTAACTCAGAGACCTATGGTTTTTCCACTAACCATAGTCAACTGCCTCCAACTTCTGGGAACCTAGCCTAAGAAGATAATCTCAAACTTGGGAAAAAATGTTGTTATATAGAAAATTATTTGACCTGGGACTATGTACACTATTAGAAAAATGGACAGAGCTTACTTAAGTGTCCAATGGTTCACATAACGCCTGACC
Source organism: Myotis myotis (assembly GCF_014108235.1). Lineage (NCBI taxonomy): Eukaryota > Metazoa > Chordata > Mammalia > Chiroptera > Vespertilionidae > Myotis > Myotis myotis. The sequence continues at coordinate 202,016,391 of NW_023416335.1, forward strand.
CAGCCAGGGCCCTCAACTAACATATTTCAGATGAACAAAAGGTAATAGTTAAAGAAATGATGGGCTACCTGACTTGATGGGGTATTAAATGCCCTTCACTAAGTACACTTAAGAGTTTGTGATAATATCTTAAGTGTTTGTTATATATAATGTTATAGGAAAATTCCAAGGGCACAATTATATATATTATAGGATCGCAATTATGTTTAAGTACATTACATCTGAACAAAAAGAATGCAAGAAAATACGACCTGCCCCATTGGTGTGGCTCCGTGGTTGAGCGTCTATCTATGAATCAGCAGGTCACGGTTCGATTCCCAGTCAGGGCACATGCCTGAGTTGCTGGCTTGATCCCCACTAGGGGGCGTGCTGGAGGCGGCCAATCAATGATTCTCATGATTGATGTTTCTATCTCTCTTTCCCACTCCCTTCCTCTCTGAAATCAATTAAAAAAATTTTTTTTAAAGAAAATATGACCCAAGAGCTTACACTACTGTAATTTGGCTGTTAGTTTTAGATTACTATGAGTTTAATTTTTTCCTTCCCCTCTTTTTCAGATTTGTAGTTATAAGTATGGATCACTTAAAATTCTTTTAAAAAGGAAACACTTTGTTGTATTTAAAAGAAACCTTGACTTTCAGAATCACAGCCTCAGGAAAGGGGGACATGGAACAGGAATATGCATGGAAAACTGGAAAACAAACTCTGTCAAATGGCCAGCCCATCAGGCAGGTGGCAGGGAAAGGGACAGCTACTCTGGAACAAAGGCTCAAAGGAGAAAGCAGGGTGGACAAGGACATCTGCAAGGGAGAAGGATGTTTTAGGGGCGGGGGGGTACAGAAAGGGCCTAGGATTAGACAGGAGCGGGCAGCCACAGTACCACACACGGAGTTAGCAGACGGGCATTCATTGAGCACCTACTTACCGTTTTCTATGTTCAGGCACTATTCGCATATGATGTCACTGAACCCTTGTTGTGAGTCTGTACATTATATTATTTCAGTTTTACAGGTCAAGAAAATAACTGCTTTGAAACCATTTTAGAGGTGGAAAACACCTGTGAGTTGATTGATACCAGAGATTTCCAGAACCAACAGTGTATTACAAACTCTGGGACACTTTTTAAAGTATGGTAATGTCATTTGGCCAGGCCCCTGAGCTAGCAAAGTGGCCAGGCTGAGATGAAAACCTTCCTATAACCACTTTGCCAGCTATGGCATAGGACCCAGGGTTTGGGGAAGCCCCTCTAATCCTCAAGGTTGATATCATGAAGGAGATCTAGCCTGCCCAAAGACCCCCCTCAATGCTTCCCAAGACCAGCACCCCAAGCCTGATCTCACCAGCAGTCCTATTTTTATTGTACATTTATTTACCCTGTGCCCACACAATAGGCTCACAGTTATGAAATATTAGTCAGAAGACATCTGAGAGATGACCTGGTTCAAATCCCTCATTTGACAAATGAGGAAATTGATATGCAGAGAAGTTAAGAAACTTGCCCAAGGTCACACAGCTGGGTGCTGCCTCTGGTCCTAATTCTACTAAAACTGGAACCCAAATGCTTTGACTTCAAGCCCACTTTCCACTTTTCCCTCTTTACGCTTAGTGCTCCCAAGTTCCATGTCATTCTTTTATGCAAAAAAAAATCGTTAGTCCCAAATGGGAGAGAGGCAAGCTTTTTTGTCCCCTAAAGATCTTATTTCTAATATTCAAGGAATTGCTGCAAATGACAATAAGCAACCCCATATAAAAGAAAAAGTCATTTCTCAGAAACTGGCTTCAAAGTCCTTTTTCAGAAATTAGAATAAGAAAAAACCAAGACAAAGACTAGAACTAGGAAAATCACAATGGATCCAAACAGAACACATGTAAGGTCTGCCGGGGCTCAGCCAAAGGAGGCAGAAATAGCCCATTTCTTCCAATTACCCCCGTTTTCCATCCTCTAATCTAGATGAAGACTGTCATTTTATTGGCTTGTCAAGTTTTAAAAAACTTAACCCTGCTTTTCATTTATTCAGTCATCTCCCCAGCCCTGGCACTCCAGCAGGAGGTAAGCCTGTGGCCCTTTATTTTCATTTTATTGCCCAAGTTGCTGCTCATTTCTCTGCTTCGTTACTTGTCCTTTTCTAACATCCTTAAAGCTCATGCTCATCCCATCACTTCAAGGTGTGGATTTTGGAGTCAGCCTGAAATTGGGTGTTAAGCCCAAGAAGAGCCCTCACTACCTGGGTAGCCTTGAATACCTGAGCTCTCTGAGAGTCACCAGCATATAGTAAGCATTCAATCCATACATGCTGGTTTTATCCCGCAGGACACCTTGTGTGACACACATATCATGTGGCTCAGGATACTCGGCTAGTTAACATTCGAAGTACCACAAAAGATTCCAGATACTTTAAGACTTGAAGGACACAAAGGGGAAATAATTATGAAAAAACAAATAGAAAAGTAGTTTTCCCTTTTTAAATAAGTCAGAATTGGGCCCTGGTCGGTGTGGCTCAGTTGGTTGTGTGTTGTTCCATGCACCAAAAGGTTGCTGGTTCGATTCCCGGTCAGGGCACATGCCCAGGTTGCAGGCTCGATCCCTGGTGGGAAGCATGCAGGAGGCAGCCAAATGACGTTACACTCTCACATGGCTATTTCTCTCCTCTCCCCTCTTCTCTCTCTAAAAATCAATAAACTATTCTTTAAAAAAAATCAGAATTGGTAATCCTAAGAAACATGACTGGAGATGAAGTTGGATTAGAAATCAACTAAAGGCACTGAGAAGTCCTGCAGAAAGAAATCTGTGTCCCTTGCTTAACTAAGCATTTCCTAAACTTATTTGGTCACAGAAACTTTTATCAAGTAATATCAATTAATCCCCACAAAAGCCCTGGCTACACAGAGCTGCCTCCTAAAAGGGCTCACAAAACAGGGTTTTATTGCTGCATCTGGACCCCGGCGGGACCTGGCACAGGGGAGGAGGGAGCAAAGTTAGGAGTGAGGGCAATAGTTAAACACGCTAGGATTTGTGCCATGAGCCGCACTCTCCACACAATGAGAAGGGAAACAGGTGAGCTCAAATATGACCACACCATTGTGCCACCCGGCATGTCCCCATGTCACCGAGCCCCTCCATGCCTCAGCTCACTGAGAGGGTCGAATGAAATAATACATGGAAAACTCTTAGAAGACATGGTAAACTCACAATAAATCCTTATTATTATTATCCACTATTATTCTTTTATTTCTCACAACAGTCCTCTGAGATAGAAATTGTTACCATTTCCACTTCTCTGAGGCTCACAGAGCTTGGTAAGTTGAAGCCTGGGCTCAAATGCAGCTCTGCCCCCAATGTCCACACGGTTACAATGTCACCCCTGCCCTGGGGTTTCAGACTCCTGGTCTCTAGCACATTCCTGTCTCTCTTCTGGTGGAGACAGAAGTTATAAAGTTTGTCCATTCAGCCAGTATCTGGGATATGGCAGGCACTGACTCACGATCAGGGATACAGTGGGAAGATGCCATGTCTGCCCTCTTGGGACTCATGGTCTATGACTGAGACAGAGATCAAATCAGCAGGAGCGAGGGGGCCTCATTCCAACGTGAGACAAATGCTATAAAGTATGCCATCCAATACGGTAGCCACTGGCCACACGAGGCTATTTTAATTCAACTTTGAATTTATTAAAATTCAACAAAATGAGTCATTTAGTTCTTCAATCACATGAGCCAAGTGCCTAACAACCAATGTGGCCTGTGGCTACCTTGCTGCTCAGCACAAACGTAGGCCATTTCCATCATCACGGAATCTTCTATTGGAGGATTGCTTCAGAGAAAAGGAACCAGAACTATGAGCTCTGGAGGTCCAGACACTAAGAGGCTTCCCTGAGGAAGTGGCATTTGAGCTGGAACTGAAGGATGAGGGGAAAACCCAGTCCGTGGTGGAGAGAAACCCAGTTGGGGAAGGGCAGGAAAGCACACTAGAAGGCCTGTGGTGGGAGGGACCCAGGCGACTGGAATGCAAGGAGAGGGTGTGGTTAAGAGCAAGGGGATTTGAATCCCAGCCCCAACGCTTGCTAGCTGTGTGTTATTGGACCAGTTACTTGACTTCTCTGTGCCTCATTTTCCTCACCTGTAACGTGAGGATAATGATAGGACCTCTCTCCCAGAGCTGGCCTGAGGACTGAAAGAGCCTGGCACAGGTTCAGCTCTGTCGTGTGTCTGCTGTTACTATTCCTGGAACAAGATGGGAGAGGCAGGCCGTGCGGGCCTTGTGGTCATGGAAAGAATTTTGGTCTGTGTCTTAAAAGCAATGAGAAGCCTGAAAGGTTTTAAACGGAGAGGGCGGAACGTGTCTGTGGGCAATGGGGAATCACAGCCATCTGAAGGTGGTGGCAGCCACCCTCCACACCAGCCAGGCACTGGAAATTGGGACAGTGGACCCAATATTACCAGGCCTTCCAATCTTCCAAAAGAGTCTGGAAATTGAGATTTTTTTTTTAATGTAAAATCTCCTAACTTTTTATTTCCAAATTTTTAAATATTGTGAAGGACAAACCAGCCACCTGCTAGGACTTCTGGTCTACCCCACAATCTGTAGATCCCCAAACCTCAATAAACCAAAGTTTGTAACTAAAGCCACATCACCTGGCGAGCCAGGTGGCTCCAGGAAGAACTCAATAGATTGCCAAGAACAAAAGTGAGACATCAAAAGAGTCGACAAATTAAATCTGAACCAAACTGCCACACACACAAATGGCTAGAGGCCCTCAGGGCCTGAGAAAGGGCCCCGTGATAAAAGCACAAGCTGCACAGCCTTTTTATTTGGTAACCTGTTGGTAGTAAAAAGAAAATATATAAAAACGACTATTCTCTTCGCTCAGAGGTTGTTAAATGAATGTATTCTCAGCCCCTTCACAGAGTCCACCAATTCTTTCCCCCACAGAATATAGGGAGCAGGTGTTCATTTGGGAGGTCTGTGGTTCTTGTCATCCCCTGGTGCCAGATTATAAAACAAAACCATTTCATTATGCCATGGTATTGGGTGGAAGAAAGAGAAGATATAAAGAGGAAAGATGGGTTTGATGAATAAAAACGCTTGAATGAAAGACTTAGGCCTGAGCAAGAATCAGGTATTTTAGGTTCTCATTCTTGAGAGCTTAATCTTCATTAACTATTGTTTTTTCATAGAAGTTCTTCTTCCAAAAATATTGAATATCTAAAGTATGCTAGGAACTGGGATACAGAGCCCTGGGCCCTGTCCTCAGGTAACCAGGCGGTGACTACTGTTCCACCAGATTTAGGAACAGACCCAGCTAAGCACTTGTTCTAGGTGGTCACACATTTGTAGCAAAGAGAATAAAGAAAAATCTGACTGGCTTTAGCATCTTATTAAGCCCCTCCGTCCCCATCCAGTCCCCCAATCAGAAAGAAAAAGTGGGCATTGAGTTCTTTAGGGAAGATTTTATGAATACTGGAGAAGTGGAAACCACCTCTGAAGAAAGAAGCTTCTAGCACTTCCTCCAAGGGTCAAGCCCAGGAAACATCGATTTAGAAACACCAGATTGCTCTCTAAGATGGGTGGGAATTTTACTGGGTGAAGCGTGTCAGTTTGTGCTGACATGATCGAGCTGGAGATTGGAGCTGAGGCTGCAGGCTGCCAGCAGAAGTCCAACCTCCTTCCCATCTTCCCCCATCACCCCACCCCAAGCAGCTGATGGAAGGGCAGGCTATGGATTGACTTATGGTGACCGTACATCTCAGTCCAGCTTTGAGAGCAGGTAAGAGTCACAATACAGAGACACACAAAATGCTTCCTGATCTTAAGACAAGGGCATCTAAATCTAACTATGACAGAGTTTCCATCCTGCATTCTGTAGATCAACATCTCCTTGAACATGGACAAGAAAAAAAAATGTATCTTGATTTTTATTAACCTCTAACTAAAATGAAGCATGTCTTTCTATTAGGAGTGGAGGCAACAAACCACAATGGTATTAACAGTACCTATGACTTTGCCACAAACGGTAATCACAGATATTCTCATATCACATTTCTTTTTGTGACAGAAACCTTGAAAGAACATTTATGGACATCATTACATCAAAACCATGGTAGTTATTAGACTTGCTGCTGTATATTGTTATTTAATGCATTAATAAAGAAGTACATTATATTACCATGTCACTAAGTTATTTTTTTCCATGGGGTCCAAGGCATAAAAAGATTAATGACCCCAAGACTAGGGGATGCGGGCACGGTGGTTTGAAGGACTGATTGCTTGACTTTAAAAGGCATGAATTAAAGCAGGCAAAGGAAAGGGGCAGGGGAAAGGCATATTGGTCTAGGGAACAGCACTTGGAAAAGCACATGCTTTTCAGACACTGTAACTGTTTGGTGAGGCTGCAGAGGGCTCCAAATTCAGGCTTCTGGTCCTAATCATCAAAGGAGATGGTATTGCCATTGAGTTTTTGATGCATGTGTTGAAAGTGTTACTTAACCAAAACATTTAAAATACTAGAGGCCCAGTGCACGAATTTGTGCAAGAGTAGGCCTTCGCAGTCCCTGCTGCCTCAGCCCTCGCAGCTGTGGCTTCGTCCAGAAGGTTATCCAAAGGGCTACTGTTCTGCTGTTTGGTCGATTTGCATATTACACTTTCATTATTATAGATACCTCAATATTCCTAGCCTTATTTTGACACGTCTTTATTTTTCTTTCAAGGCACCTCTCTTAAGGGGGTGAAGCTGGCCAAGAGAGAAGGATTTCCTGGAGGTAGGGAAGCAGATGAGATCAGCAAAGTAAACACGGGCCAGATCAAACAGTTGAGATTTGTTCCTGGGATTTGTTTTTTGAAAGTTTCTTTTTTTTTAATGTCATGCAAGTGACAGGATCTATATAATGTTCATTTGCTGATTTCCCTTTCAACATCTATCTCCTTTCTCCTGGCAACAATAGCTCAGATTTCAAACCACCTACCTATAACTCTTAGAGGCAGGGGGAAGGACATGTGACCCAGACTTGGCCAATCAGAGCACAGACTTCTCCAACCCGTAATGATTGATTTAGAGGTAAGCCTATCACAATAATTCCATCCTTATACCTTCATAGGGATTGTTTCAGGGGTGGGTCCTCTTCCAAGTTGGTCCAATCAGAGTGAATCTTGGGATTTGTGTAAATACTATTGATGAAAAGGGGTCTTATTTTTTAGGGTTTAACCCTAAAGAAAGAAGCTAAGGTAGCTATCTTGCTAGCATGCAAAGCCTAAGAACAAAGCCAAAAATGGGAAAGCAGAGTCAAGAGATGGAGAGAGATAGAGTCCTGATGGTAAAACTGCATCTCTGGGTAAACCTGGGCCAAATCTATCCTGGACTTTTCAGTTAAATAAACTAATAACCTTTTGTGCCTGTTGAGTTGGCCTCAACAAAAGAGCTGGTTTTAGAACAGGCATGCCATCTGCTGGGAGAGGAATGACCAAGGGGGTCCTGAAGGGGAGAAAGGGAGACCCAGAACTTCCAAGTTGGAGACTGTGCTCGTCCACTTTCCCCAGGCAAGGCTGCACTAACAGACAGCCCCAAACTGCCAAGGGCCCACCATTTCTCACTCACATTGTTTATTGGCTGCAATTGATTTGGACTTGGGGTTTGGAGTTCCTTCCTTTCGTTCTCATTGCTAACTCTGGCTCTGTGGCTTCATTCTAAATGTCCTCCCCATTCCAGTATCCAGGTTGGAGGAGGGGGCAGCTCCTATCATAGTCTCATGGCCAAAAGTAACAAAAAAAAAAAACGGTAACTGAACCTGCTGGAAGCCAATTCCAGCATGTCATCAGGGCTGAATCATCTAGAGATGGCTGAGGGCATTTCCCCAAACCTGAAAAAGATGCATTAAATGATTGCTTGCTGCCAGACAGCTGAGGGCATCTTAATCTACATGCTATTGCCTCCTACTGGCCAAACACCTGAACAGCCATAGGCAATTCCCCAATCTGACAATGGATTGTGTATACAAACCCTACCCTTTGATGTGTATGTCTCCACCTTGCCTTAGGACAAACTATGTTAATAAAAAGCAAGGGGTCCTGAGACAAGGAGAACTTAGTTCCTTTAGCTGAGCTCCTCTGACTCCCCATAATGCCTTTCAAAATTATGTTTCGTCTCTGGACTCTTATTTAATTTATGCACAGCGCCTTCTTCAGGTTTCTGAACCCTTCTAGATGCTGGATTAAGACCACCGGCAGAACCACATGATGACTCTCAAAGCTTCTGCTCAGTGGTGGCTCTGTCACATTTGCCCACATTCCATTGGCCAAAGCAAGTCAAGCCAAAGGAAGCACGGAGAGCTGTGTGGCAACGGGCAGGGATGTAGAGTCCTCTTATGAGAGAGGGAGTGACTAGTTGGAACAATAATAGGGTCCACAGCCAAGACTTTGGAAATGATTTGGTTCAGTGCCTCATTTTACAGATGGGGAAACTGAGGCCCTGGTTAATGAAGTAAGTTGCTCACAGTCACATGTGTCACAGTGGCAGACAAAGGGTGAGGACCCAGGTCTCCTGGTTCCCCTTCCAGAGCTCTTCCCTGCACCCCGGCTGCTCCCCTACAGATCCACTTAGACAAGCAAAGAGAGGTTGCTCAGGGTCCTCTGTCCTCTCCCATTGGCTCACATGGTGCGTTTCCCAGCACAGAGAGCTGGATGGTAGAGCAAAAGAGAGAATTCTCCAGAATCATTATTTGAGCTTGTTTCTCCCAGGCATCCAGTGACAACAGAAAGTTGACGTGGGGTGATCGGCCAGAGCCTTGGAAACAAGCACAAGAAATTATGATTCTGCAACATTTTTGATTTGAAATTGGGGATTTGAGTCTTCTTCCTTTTATTCTGATTTTTACCAGTTTTTAATCCTGCAGAAGAGAACAAAAAGTAATGGTTATTCAATATCCAGAAGGTGTCAGATACTGATAGATTTCATATGTATTCATTTATTACATGAATTTTCCTGGGTAACTGGGAATTTTTTTTAAATGTTTCTCAAGTGACATGTTTCTCTCCCTTCTCTACCCCTTTTTATAGCACTCCTGAGACTACAAAAAATAACTCACACGCTCTGCTACCTAGACTTTTGAGGAGCAATGCTCTATATGACATATTTTGAGCACTAAGTATATAAACTGGTTATAGTCACTAAAAATTTTGGAGAAGTCACAGTCTGAAAAACCCACGCACATCAGTGGAAGTAGGACTGACCTTCCAGATCTGAGCATTTGGGTTTGGACTCAATCCCCCAGTCTCCTGGGATTCTACTGGACCCAGTGCCCTGCCTCCAGTCCCAGGACCACTCCTACAGAGACTCCCTCAGTGGAGTCAGGGGAGGGTCCATGGACCCCAAGCTGAAAATTGCAACCAAGTAGGAACATTCTCGTCTCCTTACCTGGGCCTCTAAGTTACTGATGCAGAAAGAGAAGGTAGACTAGGCCACCACCAATGGTTACTAATTAAGGGAAATGAATGGATTCTATACCATGGCTGGCCAACGTCACCATCAGCTCTCTGGGGGTCTCTCTTTGCTAAGTTTCTTTATTAACTAGTATGTTAACTCATCCAACCCTCAAAACAAGCTCTGTGTTATAGATACTATTATCTCCCTTACGCAGATGAGGAATGTGAGACTCAGAAAGGAAAGGGGTCGATTTTGGTCATCTGATTACGAAGCCAGCATTTGACACCATCTCTGCCAGACCCCAGAGCCATTGATGTTGAAATCCATTCATTCACAAATACAGTAAAGCACCTACCTCCTGCAAGTCCTGTGTGAAACTGGAAATAAATGGTGCACAAGACCCTGTCCTCATGTAGCTTATTCAAAATTCACTCAACAAATAATGTCTGTATGGCCTGGGCCACAGTCGTTTATAAACTACTAGCAAATGTAGACAAGTTCACATGCAACTAACAGTGCAATTTGCTAAGTCTACAATAGTGGTTGGTAAGTAAAGGGGTCGATTGAGAACAGAGAGCATGAGAGCCACATGTTCTACCATTTGCCTTGTACTGGGTTTGAAAAGCCTTAGAACAAGCCTACCCAGCCCCACTCTCTCCAATTCTAATCATTCCCTTACTTAACAGCTCATCAAAAACAAAGACCTGCAGGGATTTAGGATATACTGGCCTTGGCCTATCCTTTGCAGCTATAGAAAAATGAATTGGAGCAGTGCCTTAGGCCAGAATCAATTTCCGCCCAAGAAGCCAGGCAGTGTACTTGCAGCTCAGTAATGGGAGGGTGCGGGGAGAAAGTCTGAGGTGGTTCTGGAGGAGTCCAGAGATGGCTCTGCAGTCAATTACTGATGGTGAGTGAAAAATGAGGTCAGCTCCCTGACAGCAAGGCCCGAGAGAGGCAGCGAAATACCACAGAACCCCCATTCTCTGTGGCCCGAGGACACAGCATCTAAAAATAGACATACAATAACACTGGATCTGCTGTGGATTTCACAATTGCTGGCCCAGCACAAACTGTTTGGCTTTGGCCAAGTCAGGATGCAATGAAAACCAGCCGGGAAGCTTAGCATGACCAAGATCAACATTCACCAGGACAATAGCAACCCATCTGTCCATCAGGCCTTGACCATGAAGCTAAATTATCCACTGCCCCAAGTCCTTGTTCAACTTGCTCCACCACTTACAGAAAGCCTGCCTTGCACGCCAGGGACTTTCTAAGACATTTCATTGCAGGGACACTAGGGTGGAGGAACTTGTGGACGATTGCCTGAGAACTAGAAAATTCGTGAAAAATGTCCATGATTTCAGTGTAAGGGAAATACAACTGCAAGCGTGGGATGTGGGTGGAATGGGGTAAGAAAACATTTTAAAGAGAAAATAATTGCAAACACATGAGAGGGAGAAAGGGCATGGCCCAGGCTAGGAGAGTGTAAGAAAATAAAATGAAAACAAGAAAAGATTTGGCATTATATTTGTGGGTTTTAAACCAATTTTAGAGTTGACAATTCTACTCTCCTGGAAAATGTCTACTCTTAGAATTTATGAGATATTATTTACTGAGTAGGTAGCGTGTGCCAGAAGCTGCTCTCAGCCCTTTGCATGTATGATTGCATCTACTCCTCACACCAACCTACGGGGCAGGTACTAAGATTATTCCCATTTTTCAGATAAGGAAAGTGATTTTACAGCTTGAACCAGACCTTAAAAATTTATCTTAACCAATAGTTTCTAGACTGACTTGTACAACAGAATTATCTTAGAAACCCTACAGAATCTGGGGCCCTATTCTAGACACCACACCCCAATCAGAAAGGCGATCGATAATTGACTAAAGAGCCACTTTGACAAAGCGCCCACAGGATTCTCACATTCAACCTTGTTTGGAATCCACTTCTAATCCAACTGACCTCTTTGTTTTCCAGACCAGAAAACCGAAGCCCAGAGAGTCCCAGTGACATGCCCCACATAACCAGCCTGCTGGGAGCAGAGCCAAGACCAGAACTCAGAGCTTGTAATATGATGCTCTTGCCATGATATCACTCATTCTTCACATGGGGGGAAGGTGGTTTCTTTCTCTCCCACGAAATCACTAGACTTGTCATTTGGCTCACCCAACTCTCGCCCAAACCCTTTAACTGAACTCAGTGCAATTAAACAAAGTTTGGCTGAGCACCTACTATGAGCTACACACTGTCCTTGGTGCTAGCAACCCCGTGGTGATCAAGACCGTCACGAGCCCTGGCCCTCAGAGAGCCTACAGTGCAGCAGAAAAGAACAACTTAAAAATATATAACCAGCCCTAGCTGGTTTGGTTCAGTGGATAGAGCATTGGCCTGCAGACTTAAGGGTCCCAAGTTCCATTCCAGCCAAGGGCACATGCCCAGGTTGTGGGCTCAATCCCCAATAGGGGGAGTGCAGGAGGCAGCCGATCAATCAATGATTCTCATCATTAATGTTTCTCTCTCTCTCCCTCTCCCTTCCTCTCTGAAATCAATAAAGATTATATATATATATATATATATATCTCCAGCTTCCTGAATGAACTGGAATCAGCAGAAAGCAATTTTATTTTCTTATCACTACCCCTTCAAACCTGTTCCATCTTCCTACTCCCTGGAAATCTTAGGTGTCTTAGATGGATCCTATAGGTATTCTGGCCACTCTTGAGTGTTAAAGAATAGCCTTGTGTTTCAGGTCTTTTGGAAAGTCCCATTTGGCCCAATGGCAAAGCTGCAATCCCTCATCCAGTTAAAAAGCTCTTCCCCACCCTCGGCTTGGGACTGGCTCAGGCTCAGGAGCTTCCATGGCGAAGGGGACAGCGTGATCTCCTTTGCTAGTTCTTGCCCTTCTCTCCAGCTCACTGGGCTTACTAGTATTTAGGCTCCTCTGAATGTATCCTATTCAGACACTGTCTGTTGGGATCACCTTGTACCTCATAAGGGATGGGGACCCCTCTCAAAATGACTCAAGTCTGGTTTTCCCTTCCTAGAACCAAATCCAGGTCCCACTGCTATTGGGAGGACTGTTCATCCCGGCATAGACCTTATTCCTCCCTTTCTCATCAGGGAAGCTCCAGGAGGCCTCTCTCTTTAGACCCTTCAGGCATGAGTTGTGCACCAGTCACTAAGGCCCTTCAGTGCCAGGGGTTTTTCCAGATGATTCTCAGAAGTCCTCCTCATTGGGCTTAGAGGAAGGGGAGAGAAGCATGCTCTCCCTTCCCCCACTCTGACTACTCGCTCTCCAATCTCAATTGGTTCTCACACCCCATTGTATGTCCTCCATGTGGGTGATGAGCTAAGAATTTTTTAAATAAAAACCGATTTCACAATCTCTTAGCATGTATTACACAGATGTTCTCAACCCTTGGGTACCTTGCCAAAACAGCAAAAGTCAAATATAACATCCTGTTACACGAGAAATTACAAATCCAGAGTGCCAAGGAAACATATAGCAAGGGTGTCTGGGGCCAGCCCACTTTAGTTACTAAGATCTTTCCCTCACAGCTCTCAGGTGAGATACCAAGTCCCTCCTTCTCTAGGCTTCAGCAGACACTGGCTTTCCAGAGGGCAAATGAGTAGCTTTTGCTGTCACTCACAATTCACCCATCCCAATCCTCCCAAACAGCCACTGCTTTGCAATGTATAGTATATATTTAACTTTATCCACGAGTGTCCTCTATATACTTCTGTTCCTATCTTTAAAAGCATAGACTGTAGTCCAGCTGGCATGGCTCAGTGGTTGAGCGTCAACCTATGAACCAGGAGGTCATGGTTCAATTCCCAGTTAGGGCATATGACCGGGTTGCAGGCTCGATCTCCAGTGTGGGGCCTGCAGGAGGCAGCCAATCATTGATATTTCTATCTTTCTCTCTCTCCCTCTCCTTTCCTCTCTGAAATCAATAAAAACATATTTTTAAAAAAATAATAAAATAAAATCATAGATTGCAAACTCCTATGAAGGAGTCTAAGACATCTCTAGAATGATGATGCTGACGACAACGATGCTGATGATGGACGACAGTGATCATGTCAGTTAGCAATGCTGATAGTGATTAGGGGTGAAGAAGCAGAGAGAAATGATTGGCCGACACCTCCCTATCTTTTCTAATTATTGATACACAGCCCAGCCTTCTAGATACAACTCAAAAATCTATCACTTCCATCAATACCATTCCGGAGACTTGAAATACTGTATTGAGTACCTTCTACATCTAAATAGTACATTGTAGCAGCCAGCCTACAAAAGAGCCCCCACTAATCCTCACCTGCTGGTATTCATACCTTTGTGCAGTCTACTTTCACACTGAATAGGCCTGGCCCATGTTACCCAAAGAATGTTGTGGAAATAATGCTGTCTGACTTCTGAGGCTAGGCCATTGAAATATAAAAACTGCAGTTTCCACCTTGCTCTCTCTTTGAACATGAACTCAGTAGAAAGCCAGCCGCCATGTTGTGAGGACGCTCAAGCAGCCTTTGGGAGAGGTACACATGGTAGGGAGCTGAGGCCTCCTGCTGGCTTGTCAGCCATGTGCACGAGCCACTGAGAACTGGATCCTCCAGCTTCAAGACAGCTTTCAGCTGGCTGTAGCCCCAGCTGACACTTTGACCTTAACCTCATGAGAGACTCTGAACCAGAATGAAAGATCCCGAGCACCCAAGGTAAGCAGCTACAGAATTCCTTACTCATGGAAACCGTGTGAGATAATAAACACTCATTGTTGTTTTAAGACCATACGTGTTGGGGTAATCTGTGACATAGCAATAGATAAGTGATATAACGGTTAAATGCATGGACTCTGGAGTCACAGTGCCTGGGTTCACATCTTATCACTCATTGCTGTGTGATCTTGGACAAATTACTTAATGTCTCTGAGCCTCAGTTTCCTCCTCTGAAAAATGAGGAAACAGCAGTACCTGCTTCCTACTCATGAGAGAAGACTCAATCAAATGAGATGTGCCTCTAAGGCACAAAGCACAGGGCCTGGCATAACGAAGACACCAAGTAAACATTGTTCTTATTGCCAAGCCCCTCAAAAGCTTTCCTGATGTCCCACGTAAAATGAGTCCTTTCTTCTCTGAATTCTGAGAGCATCTGCCATTGTTTTTGAAAAAAAAAAAAAAACAGAAAGAGAATGAGAACAGATTTGACTTTATCTGAGCAGGAGTCAGTATACTGGATACTTGACATGTGTGATCACATCTGATCTTTGCACAGTCCTGTAAGTGTGTGGCAGATTAAGCATTTAAGTCTTTTTCATCCTAATATTTTGACGTGTGGCTTGTCCAGCAGATTGATGGGGCTAGCCTGAGAGAAGGCTACTTGTATGAGGGACCAGGGAGCCCCCTAGGAAACAAGCCACCTTAAGGGAGTGAGATTTTTAACATTAAAGATGACCGATTAAAGGTGGCCAATTAAAGAGGACATAAAGTCTTCGACACTCCACACATTGAAAGGAGGATCTATTTCACCTCCCCTGAATCCGGGCTGGCCTGTGACTGTTTTTGACAAATAGAATACAGTGAAAGTGACACTATGATAATTCTGGGTCTAGCCTTTGAAGAAGACTCACAACTTCTTCTTTGGTCTCTTGGAGCCTCCAGATCAGACCACCCAGCAGACAAATGCCACCAGGTGATTCTAGTTAATACCAAGTAGAGCATCAGAATCGCCCTGCAGAGCCCTGCCTGAATCCCTGTGTATAAATGTGTGAGATATAATAAAATGTTGCTTTAAGCCACTAAGTTTTGAGGTGGTTTATGATGCAACGTAAGATATATCTGGCATGTGTAGGATCCACATATCCCAAAGTACCTATAGATAGAATTCAGGGAGTCTATAAGTTTGGAGGGGGGAAGTTACATCTTGATTTTTACTAACCTGTAACTGAAATATAGCATTTCTTTTATTTAGAGTGTAGGCAGCAAACCTCACTCATATTGGCTGCACCTATGACTTTGACACTAATAAGGGATTTATAGACTTTTCAAAACTGTGTACACACACACATGCACACACAGAACACTGGGAGAGAGAGCGAAGCAATGGGCCGGTGTTATGGAAAGAAAGATAATTCTGATCATGAGATTCTATTTCCAAACTGTCTATGACTCATGCCTGAGCCCCAGAAACAAAGGGGTCTGCATTGACAGTAGTCAAAATGGCTGTTTTACTGAAATAACGGTAAAACCTTGAGAGTCCAAAGTGGCATTGATACAGCAGCACAAACAGAAGCAGACAGCTCAGCAAGAGCCAGAGAGAAGAGGAGACCATGGCAACACCTCTGAGCAGCTGGAAGGACGCTGTGAACACAGGCTGGATGTGGGGGGGGGGGGGGGGGGCTATTCAGAAACAGTTGGAAATAACTCTGAGCAAGGAGGAAAGAGTAGAGAGACAGTCTTTAGGACAGTTTGGAATGGCTTGGAAAACATGGGTTCTATGACATCAGCAAAATAATGACCTTTTTGCAGGGACCAAATGAGGTTCAACAACTTAACAGAAGACATTGAGGTGGGAAGTGGCCAAACCAGGATTCAAACTCAGGGCTGTCTGGCTCCAGGAAGTTGGTCTAGCCTTACCTGCTGGTTCTCCTTATCAAGGCTTGTGGTCTTCTTCACACATCTTGAGTTCCCAAACATCAGTGTCTGCTCATGTTGTTCCCTTCGCTGGTTTTCCTTCCCCAGTTCCTCCTACCCCTCACTCCACTCCCAAAAATCCCTTTCATATAAGCCTTTTGTTGTTCCATCAAAATAATTTATTGTGCTCTATATTTCCATAACGCTTTATTCATTATATATTTTATCACATTGCAAAATTTGGCCTGTTTGTCTTTCTGACTGGCTTAAGAATAGAATTATTATTATTATTAATTATTGTTATTAGCTAACATTCACTGAACACCTACTAGATACTAGTCCAAAGATCTAACATTTAGGTATTTAATAGCAACAGCCCTATGATATAGGCACTACTATTACTTTTATTTTACAGACATGGAAACTAAAACACAGAGAGTTGGGTCAACTTGCCCAAGAATACCCAGCTACTAGAAGGCAGACCTGGGATTTGAACCTATGTCTGTCTGACTGGGTTCTAAGGCAGAGATCATGCCTACGGCTCTTTATACCTCTTCTCACCCTCGTGTTCGCTCAGTAAATAATCCCTGAATGAATGATGGATACACATATCATGTCTATTTTTTCCATCCTCCTACTCCAGGTCCTGCGCCTGGTGCATGAGAAGATGCCTATTAATATTTGTTAATGAATCGAATGACTGAATATGTTTCTGTTGCCCTGTGGTGGTGGGGCAAGAATACAGACATCAAATGAGCCTCTCAGGTAAGACTGGTCACAACTCTTGATTCTGAAGTCCTGACTCTTTTCTGGGGCCATCACCACCAACAAGCACTTTTCAAAGCCTAGCAGAACCCAAAAACCCTGCCACGTTCTTACACTGGCTTCCCGGAGACTGAGCAGTCCAGCGAGCAAGTCAAGGAGGAATGGAGTGTGCCGTCTGTGAAGCTTCGGGCTAGAGTTACATTCCGAGCCAGACCCAGAGGTCTGGTCTTGAAGCAAGCCAACATTCATAAAGAGCAGACTTCATATTCTCCAGCCACTACTTCAATAAAACAACAACAATAATCACGCGTTGAAAGAATAACTAGTTCTACGCCATTTATTTACAAACCCCTGGCCCGGCCAGGCAGCTTCAGTGGAAAACCTCCCAGGTGTCCCAGGCGGCAGGGAAAGATGAGGTGTGATACAGAGAGAAAAGGAGGCTCATTTAGCTCTCACGACAGCAGTGCTTGGCGGTTTTGCCGGGGGTGATGGTCCCAACCAGACCGGCACAGGGGCCTGCTTTTCCTAACCTGGTTTTAATCACCCACCGAGGCCCCAGGAGCACCTTTACCTGCCAGGTGCGTTTCTAAAGTGGGCACAGGGAGAGGGAAGGAGAGGCCCAGAGGAGGGAAAAATTGGGGTATGCAATTTGGGATTCTTTTGAAATAAA
The DNA here is from genome assembly GCF_014108235.1 of Myotis myotis. NCBI lineage: Eukaryota > Metazoa > Chordata > Mammalia > Chiroptera > Vespertilionidae > Myotis > Myotis myotis. The sequence continues at coordinate 202,033,867 of NW_023416335.1, forward strand.
ACAACACAGGCCATGAAGTTAAATTAAATACTAACTATAAAAGGCCCAGCCCAGGACCTGGCACAAGATTAAATGCCAAGTAGGTGTGAGTTCCCCTTCGCTCTGCTAATCACAGACACATCTGCCTGGCAATGGCTGTTCCCAGATCGGGCCTAATCCACTGCTAACAGGTGAGTAGAGATTTTTAAATGCTGTGTTCAGCGTCCCAGTCAGGGCTAATATTCAGCCAGTATGCCCAGTAACACTGGACTGGCTGTTTATGGTAAGTCTCCATCTCAACTGGGCCATGCCTCCGCCTTCTAGTTATGATGTGGTTGGAATATTACATCTGGGGGCAAATATTCATTTATCTAATATGTATGCATGGGGTGTCTACTATACGCCAGAACCTGGTCAAACAGCAGCGAAAGACTGGTTGAGAAAGGAAGTTGATGGAGCTTACATTCCAACGGGAGAGACAAATAAAGTAGCCTGATCCGCAGTCGGTGAGATGGGGGTAAGTGCCATGGAGAAAGCGTAGGACAAGCTCAGCCAGCGCAGGAGAGCGGTTTTCGAACTTTTCAGTGAAGTGTCATGCGCATAAGGAAACGTGAGCCAATCGTAAGTGTTCGGCTCGACCGATTTTCTCAGAGTGCGTGTAGACATGTAAGCAGCATCCAGCTCAAGACACAGAGCATGCCCAGCACCTGTGGGTTCCATGTCACAGCCAACTTCCCTGGGATGGGGGGCTCCCTGGAGCTGTTGGCCAAATATTTCCAGCTCTCTGCCTCCTGGACACAGGGCAAGGTTGCAATTCTCCGCTCCCCGCTAGGGGCAGCATTCATTTGCCCTGGCCTATGATTCCTGAGCGAAAGCAGTGAGCATCACTTCTCCATGACCCCCATCATGCAGTGCTGATGGTGGAATCCTCGTTACCATGGAGTGTCCATCAGCCTGGGCCCCAAGGGACTCTAATGAGCAAAGCCCTGCTAACGTCCAGTGGGCATATGGCATGTGGACTAATAAATTGTTGTTGGTGAAGCCACTGAGATGAGGGCCTTGTTTGTTACCTCAGCATATCTAGCCCATCCTGACTGCTAATGAAGATGATATCTCATGAGAGATCTGAGGAGACAGGAGGGAGCCTTCTGGAAACCTGGGGGGAGAGCAAGCCAGGGGCAACATACTACAAGACCTTAAAACAGAAGTGTATGAGGTGTTTGAGGATGAAATGCCTCAGAAGCAGACCTCGAGACAAAGATTTGAATGGAAGGAATTCATTTGGCAGCGAATCCCAGAAACACTGAGAAGGGGTTGAGGGGGTGAGACAGGGAAGGGGAGAAGACATTATAGGGAGGGTCTTTCATGAGTGGTTACCCAGGAGCTCAGTCCCCCTGGGGACATCTGGGAGGTCTCAGAGCTGTTCCCCTGGGGCGTTGGTCTGCCAACACTGGGTTTTGACTGAGGCTGCTCCCAGAGCTGTCGGTCCTGTCCCTGCCAGGGTGCCTCAGGCCTGAAATGGGATGGGGAGGGACAGGGGCTGTGGGCAAGACACAAACATCCACTGCAAACAGCAAGGAGGCTGAAGAAACAACATATATATGTATAGAAGTATAAATTACAGAACCACCCAAAATCCATTGGCAACCTCTCCAGACTAAACAAATTATCCCGGCTTACCTCCTGATCGGGACTATGCAACCCCCTCCTACCTGTTATGCTGCCTCCAGCCTCACTCACCCTGATCTGATCCATTCCTCATACTCCACCAAAGTGGTCTATAAAACATGAGAATCTGACAGTGACACATCCCTGCCCAGAATCCTTCAGTGGTTTTCCATCTGTGTCAGGATAAACGGCAAGCTCTCTGGGTTGGCAGACAAGACCCTGTGTGTGTGAGCTGGCCCTGCCCATTGCAACAACTCTTCCCCTCCACTCTCCACCTCATCACTGATGCTCCAGCCACAGCATATGGCTGAGCACCCACACTGCCCCTTGTCCTCTCAAAGCCCTATGCCTCTGTGAATGCCGTGCCCTCCACCCAGAGTCCTCCTATGCCTCCCCTTCATCTTTGTTCACCTGATCAACTCTCATTCATTCATTCAGCAAATATTCACCCAGGGTGTACCATGCGCCAGGCACCGGGACACAGCTGTAAATAATCAGACCAACCCCTCTTGCACTCAATGAAGATTATTAGGGGGAGAGACCAGTAATAACAAAGTACAGTAGGTCAGAGATCCGTTCCTACGGCGCCACGTAACGCGATTTTCGCCGTAAGTCAGAACCCACCTACATAAGCACCTACGTCACTCACATGGAGCACATACACAGCAGTAATGAAGTGAAACAGTAAAAAAAAAAAAAAAAAAAAAAAAAATTGGAAGAAAAATAACAATTCCTGACCTTTACTTGTGGCAAATAAATAAAATTAAAAAAACTTAAAGCACATATGTACATATGTCGAAATGACGGAACTTTTTTTTTATAAATAAGTGGGAGATGGCGACGTAACCACGAAACGACGTACATCGAGTCCGACGTAACCCGAGGACTGTCTGTAAATGAGTAAGAAAATCAAATAGTAGTAAATGCAGTGACGCCAAAAAGATAACCGTGTTACATGACAGACAGTGGTGATTAGGTGGGAAGACAATTTTGATTGGGTGGTCAGGGAGGGCTCTGAGGAGGTGATATTCGAGGTGACTGGTCGGAATGACAGGAGGTTCTCTGTCAGACATGTAAGCACGGAGGCAGCACGTTCTAGGATGAGCAATCACAAGTGCAAAGGCCCTGAGGCAGGAAGGAACTTGGGGTGTTGGCATAACTGAAGAAGGTCAGTGTGGTGGTGGGGGGGGGGGGGGGAGGACCTAGCAAGCCAGGGAGAAAGACAGGAAATGTGCTTAGAAGGCAGGGGCCAGGTCAACGTGGAGGGCTCTGCTGGCCATGGGGAGGGTGTAGGACTTTAGCCTACCATGTTCAGTGCAGGTGACAGCTGTCTGCGTGTTCTTCTCCGGCCACTGGAGAAGGTTGGGGATAACGGAGCCACTTCTGGTATCCATCTCTTACCATAAATAACCCTGACAGAGAGTTCCCAAAGGTAGGCTTGCTCCAGACATCTATTCTTGTCCTTGCCTCTCCCTGGCTGTGTGACATTAGCCAAGTTACTTAACTTCTCTGTGCCTAAAATGTCTCCATATATTTCTGTCCTATCCTCTGAGTGATATTGAATTGATTCAGCCTTGCAGGTGAAAGAGAAGAACCAGCGAAATTTTCTCCCACCAGCAAAGTGTTTTATGAGTCCTCCTTGATGCCACAGACCTGGTGTTGCATCCTGTCTTCATTGCTGTCCTGAACAGATTATTTAATCTCTCTTAGCCTTGGTTGTCTTAGTTGTAGAATGGAGCTACTAAGTGTCCACACTGCAGTGTTTGGGGAATGATTTTGTGAAGGTGTTTGATCGCTTACCATAGTCTTTGCTCAAATCAAAGTTCACTGTATAGTTTCTATAATTCTTTTTACCAATCTTTCCAATACCGTCTCGGCTCAGCCACCTCATTACTTCCTCTGTAAGAAGGCTAAGATTTGTAGTACAAGGATCCCCAGCCACCCTCAAAAGTTCACCCTCCAATCCTGATGTCATGAAAAGACAGGGGTCCTAAACTAGGATTCAAATTCCATCTCAGCCAATGGCTGGCTTTCCAACGTAAAGCAAGTCCCCTCTGTCCTCTGGGTCTCACTGCATGGCTTACAGCAACTGCTTTTCAAAGAGGCCTGTGGTGGACAAAACAAGGGTCTCCCAAAGATGCCTACATCCTAATCCCTGAAGCCTGTGACTATGGGACCTTCCACAGTAAAAAGGAACTTGGCAAAAGTGATTAAGTTAAAGACTTCTGAGTAGATGGGGAGATGATTCTGGATAATCTAGGTGAGTCCTATGTGATCACAGGGGTCCTGAAAAGAGTCAGAGCAGGAATGCAATGCAGAAAGCAGAGCATCTGAAGATGCTATGTTGCTGCTTTGAAGGTGAAGGAAGGGGCCATGAGCCAAGGAATGTGGGCAGCCTCCAAAAGTTGGAAAAGTCAAGGAAGCAGTTTCTCCTCTAGAGCCTCCAGAAGAAACCAGCCCTGCCAAGACCTTGATGTTAGCCTAGTAAAACCAATTTTGGACTGCGGCTTCCAGAACAGTAAGAGAATAAATATGTGTTGTTTGAAGACACTATATTTGCGGTCATTTGTGATAGGAGCCACAGGCAATAAATACAAGGCTCCTGAGTGTGAGTTCTTTAAAAGCTGCTCTCGCCTGGCCAGTGTTGCTCAGTGGTTGAGCATTGACCTATGAACCAGGAGGTCATGGTTCAATTCCTGGATTTGGGGCTCAATCCCCAGTAGGGGGCATGCGGGAGGCAGATGATCAATGATTTTCTCTCATCATTGATGCTTCTATCTCTCTCTCTCTCCCTCTCCCTTCCTCTCTAAAATCAAATTTTTAAAATATATATTTTTTAAAGCTGCTCTCTGCCTGCCTTCTTTCATGCCCCTCCCTCTGGCCACTGCTATCATTTAAGGTGAGTGACTTGGCAGGTCAGCAGGTGGCTGGAGCTCTGGCAGAGGGGAGAAGCATAAACACAGGGTTTTATTACCCAGGGGCCAAGGGTCCCTGCACCTTCATTAGACCAGAGCCAGATGTCACCGAAACTGAACCGGAGCTTCAGAATCACAGCTCCCCAGGACACCCAGAGCCTGGGGAAGGCCAAGGGATTATCTTTCCAACAAACACTTATTATGCTTTCCACCCTTACTCAGAACCAAAGGATTTCAGCCCTTACTCAGAACCAAAAGAATTCACCCCAACCAGATCTATTCTGGCAAATAAAACGGGACCATCGGTAGGAATTCAGCATAGCCGTGGCTACTTGGCATCCGACATGAAAAGTGCGAAGGAGAAAAACAACAGCGATCCCCTACAGCACTCATCCTCTGTAATTACCCTGTTATTGTTGGTTTCATGTGTTTTACTTTCTTTTTCTCCATAAACAGTGTAATTTGCCATTACTTTTAAGAAAATTCTTTGGAGAAAATGAAAAAAAAGGGGGAGTTTTCAGGATCCCTTCCCATGGTTAAAACCACTAGACTCCAGATTTTTCTGAGGAGCAGTCCCATAAACATTCACCCATGCAAGAGCCCTCGCCTGGCACCGGGAGCGTTGTATTCGGCAGCCAGATGGGTGGCCAGGGGCACACCTGCTGAAGGCAGCCCTCAAGGCTGGGGGTGGGCCGAGAGAGAAAGTGGGCCGTGCAGGTGGGCAGGGCAGAAATGCGAGCCAGGGGGCTGGGGCTGGGGGAGCCCTGGACTTAATGGGATCCACCTGTTGCAAACTGCCTGGCAGGGGAGCCCTCCAGTCAGCTGGGCCCTTTTTAAAACCATGTGCTTTGAAAACACAGACCAAGAAATAGCGAGAATAAAGAACAGCAAGGGTGCGTTGGTGCAAGTGGGTGAAGAAGGAAAAAGAGGAGTGGGGGGAGAGAGAGTGGGAGGAAAGAAGGAATGGAAAGAGGGAGGAGGGAGGAGGGAGGAAGGGAGGTAAGGAGCTCATTTGGGGCACAATGAATTGATTAAGCTTGTACCTTTCATGGATCTTGGCTGCCCTCGACACAAAAAAAGCCCTGGTATGGAAGGGTGTCCGGCAGCTCACTGGTTCATCAGAAGGCCCGAGACACAGTCCCTGAAAATATTCAGACAAGAGGGAAGCAAACTTCCTGTGGAATCAGTCGGTTGTGGATGCTGCCAGGGCCAGTACCATCCTGGAGAGTTACACCTAACCCCTGGACGTCATCAATAAAAACCTGATTACCTCTGCACCTTAAAGCTCTAGGCGGAGAGTCTGTGACCGGCTGAGAACCAGAAGAAAGGGCGTTCCCGTGATGGGCAGTCCGCTGTGAGGTCTTCAGACATCCAGGGAGAGATGCCAAGCGTGCATGTAACCGGAGCTGGTCCAGAACTCAGAAGAGGGGCCTGGGCGGGAGATGTCTGGCCTTGGTGTCCCCAGCCTGTGGAGGTGGCACGCTGAGCCCGGGAACAGAGGGCATCGTCCAGGAGACGGGGAAGAGCAAGGATGAGGACTGCCCGTGTCCGGCTCCTTAGGTCTGATGGAGGAAGAGAAGCCCACCCAGGTCCCGAGAGGGCGTGGCCACGGGAGCCAGGAGAAAACCAGAAGCGTGAGGGCAGGTGACGCCAAGGGCGGAGAGGGCACCTGTAGTGAGTGCAGCTGTGGGGTCCGGGAGAGGAGGGCGGGAAGAGCTGGATCTTGGAAACCTCTGGTGACTTCAGCAGGAACCACTCTGATTGAGGGATTGAAGAGGGAAGAAAAGGACCACGTGGGCGACTCCTTGGGCAGTTTGCCTGTGGGTGGAGGCATGAGGTGGGGTGGGTGCTGGGCGTTTGTTTTGTTTTGTTGTTGTTTTTTGGAATGGACAAGAGATGAACACGTTCAAGACTGGACTGGAAGGAGCCAGGAGAGATGAGATTGGGTTATTCTGGATGGTTCGGTCATTCGTTTGACAAATAATATTGGACACTTAGCTACAGGCTCGGGCAGGATAGCACAATGGCCCAGAACCCAGCCTCTGGGATGTTTGAATCTTGATTCTGCCCCTGACTAGCTGAGTGACCTTGATCAAGTCCTATAAACTCTGAGCCTCAATTTTCTCAGCTGTAAAATGAGACCAATAATATAACATACTTCCCACCCTTGTGAGGAATAAATGAGTTAAAGCATGAAAACAATAACACCGGCAAACCTTTAAGAAGCGCTTGTTACGTGCTTCATGTTTACTGATTTCAGACAGGTGTGTAAATACAGTCCCCCCTCTCCCCATCCTCCACCGTAGCCAGACACGGAAGTAGAAATAGTGATTTTTTTTAATGTATTTTTTTCTGGGATTTCTTTTTCTCTGTCTTCATTAGCCTCTATAATGTAGACATGCATGTATATTTTCAACAAATCTTTATCAGGTGCCTACTTTAATGCACTAAGCACTTTAATTCTCACAAATAGCTCTGTGAGGAACTGTTACAGTCACCCCATTTACAGCTGAGGAACTGAGGCAGTAAGAAGCCATTTCACCTGAGTCACACAGCCAGACAACCCGGATCCAGAGCCTGCCTCTAGGCTCTCTTGCCCTCACGAATTCCAAGAAATCCAAGGGTGATAACAGGAAGTGAGGGAAGCGGTCCACAGCCAACGGGTGCAGGAACAGACTGGAAAATGGGAAGTGGGCTAGGAGGCTCCTAAGCAGGGCTCACCTGACCAGAGTGCATCCTTCCGGGGCTGGCTTTTGGGTGAATCTGGAAGCCTTAGAGGCCAGTGGAGATGCATATACGCCGAACCACCCAAAATACCCATTCGTCTCTTCCTGACAAGCTAGACCAGCCGTGGGCAAACTGCGGGCCGTCGGCCCGTTTGAAATGAATAAAACTAAAAAAAAAAAAGACCGTACCCTTTTATGTAATGATGTTTACTTTGATTTTATATTAGTTCACACAAACACTCCACCCATGCTTTTGTTCCGGCCCTCCGGTCCAGTTTAAGAACCCATTGTGGCCCTCGAGTCAAAAAGTTTGCCCACCCCAGATCTAGACCCTTAGTAGCCTCCTAAGAGATCATCTCGTTGTCCTTGAGTTCCAGGGCCCCCATTCAAAGGTCTCCAATGGAAAAAGACTCTTCCCAAAGTCACTGGGGGACCCCAGGGCTCCGACAGGGTTTCTAAAGCATAATGCCGAGGCAGGCTCCGTGCTCCGTGCCGCTGGGGGAGCCAGAGAGGGTTTTGCCTGCTGACTTCACTCTTTATCTCTGCCAAGGGGCACCCCGAGGCCACCACAGACGCTGCATCCAGCCATTTCTGGAAGGAATTTCCACCCAGAAAAAAAAATAACGGGCTTTGCTGTCACAAAACGCAGAGATGAGCAAACCACCAGTGTGTGGTGTTTGTAACTTTAATTGTTTCTTTGGGATTAAGCATTCGCCCCAACAAGGGCAGGGGCAGACTGCAATGGTGGATTCCAAGCTACTTGAGGTGGTTTGACACGCTGCCCGCTCCGAGCACATGACCCTAACAAATGTCTTAAGGCGTTTTCCCAATGCTGGATTCACTTAGAGAGATTTGAGTCCCCACAAAGGAAACTTCCCAGCTGCCCACACACTCCCATCCCTCATTCCCCTCCATCCCCACCCCCTCCGCCAAGTCTGGTTTCTTCTTTACATGAGCTTATTTGGAGTTCTTCGCTAATTCATTCCAATTCTCTCCTGACAGGATCGCAGAACCTTAGAGCTAGAAGGGGCCATCAGGAAAAACGGGGCCAAACTGATTTTACAGAGCACAGCTAATTCCAATAGTCTGGACTAGAACCTGCAGCTTCTGGGACTACTAGACTCTTCTCTGTCCTCTGCACTACACTGCCCTCTTCTGGTAATGGCTGGACATTGCCTTTTGGGGCTGCATCTAGTTTCCAAGACTGTCTTGAAGCTCTGACACCTCCTGGGGGCAGACTTTTCTCTGCAGAGTGGCAACAGGGAGCGAGGCTTCTAGACCAGTGGTTCTCAACCTCGGCTGCACATTAGAATCGCCTGGGAATCTTTTTAAAATCCTGATGTCTGGGCCTCATCCTCTGGAAATTCTGTTTCTTTGTTACTAATGTTGTAGCCCCACCCCACCCCATAACAAAGAAACAGAATTTCCGGAGGATGAGCCCCAGACATCAGGATTTTAAAAAGATTCCCAGGTGATTCTAATGTGCAGCCGAGGTTGAGAACCACTGCTCTAGACCGAGTCTCTCTTTGCAAATCTCACTCCCTCTCTCTTGCACGTCTCCATATAGTCCTGGCCAGCCATAGGCGGCCTCATCTCACAAGCCTCACGTTTTCTTAATCTTTTTTAACTTTGTAGATGTTTTGTATTGATTTCAGAGAGAGGGAGAGGAAGAGAGGAATAGAAACACCAACGATGAGAGAGAATCGTTGACCCACTGCCTCCTGCACGCCCCCTACTGGGTATAGAGCCTGCAACCCGGGTATGTGCCCTGATCTGAAATCGAACCGTAACCTCCTGGTTCATAGATCAACACTCAACCACTGCACCACATCAGCTGGGCAAGCCTCACGTTTTCAATTCTCTGCTTTTCAGTCAATTTTTAAGTAATACAGTGGGGCCTTGACTTACGAGTTTAATTCGTTCCGAGACCGAGCTCGTTAAGGAGCTCGTTAGCTCAAATTACTCTGTCAATGCAAAAAATCGGCCAAGAGACAGCTGGTATCTCAAAAAATTCGTTAGTCGGGACACTCGTAAGTCAAGGCCCCACTGTATGTACTGAGTGCCTTACTGTGGGATGGCACTGTTCTAAGCACCTCAGATGTCATCTCTCTTTTAAGCTTCACACAACCCTCTGAAGTAGGTGCTATCATTAGCATCAACCCCACTCATCACGGGAAACGGGCACGGAGAACTTCAGTAGTTTTCCCTGTGTCAGACAGAAAGTGGTATGGCTGGGATTTGAATGCAAATAGTCTGGCTTCAGAATGCTATTTCTTAACCATTATATACAAAACTAGAGGCCCAGTGCACGGACCTGTGCACTGGTGAGGTCCCTCGGCCTGGCCTGCAGGGATTGGGCCAAAACCAGCTCTCCAACATCCCCTGAGGGGTTCCGGATTGCAAGAGGGTGGTTCTCGGGTGACACCCCAAAATTAGGCTTGCTCCTCTCTGGTTCCAGGTGCATCACCTGAGAACCGCCACTGCCAAGTGACCGCAGTGCAGTTCCTGCATTGAGCGTCTGCCCCCTGGTGGTCAGTGTGCATCATAGCTACTGGCCAGTCAGCCGGTCACTTAGGCTTTTATATATATAGATAGTAGTATTATATACACAATAGATGTATATAGAGTTGTATCCTTGGACATCATGGCATGCCAATGTTATTGCTATGGAATAGGGAGTGTGATTGTTTTTTGTTTGTTTTTTTTTAGTGGGCAGAGAACAGTCATTAGAGGCAGACACACGTGAGTCTGAATCCTGGTCTTACCACTTAGTGTGTGATCCCAGGAAAAATTATAGGAACTTTCTTAACTGCAGTGACTGATCAGCAAATCAGAGACAGCACAGCTGTTCTTACTCCCTAGGATAATCATCAGGATTAAGTGAGATAAAAATTGTGTTCAGCCCTAGCTGGTTTGGCTCAGTGGATAGAGCGTTGGCCTGCAGACTGAAGGGTCCCAGGTTCGATTCCGGTCAAGGGCTCTTGCCTGGGTTGTGGGCTCGATCCCCAGGAAGGGGAGTGCAGGAGGCAACTAATCAATGATTGTCTCTCATCATTGATGTTTCTATCTCTCTCTCCCGCTCCCTTCCTCTTTGAAATCAATAAAAATATATATTTTTAAAAAATGTGTTCAACTTGACACATGACATAAAACTTAGATACTCAGTTACGGGGGGCTGCTACTCTTTACGTTAATGTCTAAGCATGCAACGTTAGCTTAGTGCCTGCCTTTCTGAACTAGCTGGACATGGGAAGGAGAAAGACCTTTGGGACTCCTAAGCGTCCACTAACAAAAGATTCCTATTGGTAAAACCCTTAATGAATCATTATACGTTTTCAGAAGAAATTAATTAGGAGGAGAGTATACATATTACAAAGTGTTCATGTCACATAAAAATGCACTCATGGGCCTTTTAAATAGTGATTGTCTTAGTGTATTTTAATGGTGCAACTGGGTGTACTCCTCTTCTAAAACAATAGTTTTTTTAAAAAAGGGAATTAATCCTGTAATCCCCACTTTAGACGCTAGATGGCACTAAATTCTCACTTCAAGCGTCATCTCTGGTTCCTAAAGCCACCAGTCCTACTGACTGAGGGCTACTCCCCAGCGGAAAGTTCAAACGTTTGAGCTACTCTAGATTTGCTACTGGTGATTCCAGGCACCTTCAGGGAAAAAACAGACTTCAGATAAAGTTGTACAAGATGTCATCCCAGCCTGGCAACTATGCCCAATAACAAGTGTAATGAATTACTGGCCCCACCCCAACAAGAAAGAAAATATTTGAGCAGCCACTGCCTACCAGCCTCTGATGCAAGCTAGGAATCTAGCCTTGGTAAAGACAGAAGTCATCCCTGTCCTTCCCACCCCCACCCCCCCCACCCCCGTCCACCCAAGAGATTTGCCCACCTGCCCTCAGGGATTTGCCCACCTGCCTCCAGGGATTTGCCCACCCTCTCAACATTTTTCCCTCAGGCCTCCTGCTGCCCACAGGAAACTCCCCAAAAATTATATATGACTAGAGGCCCAGCACGCGAAATCACACGAGACCCAGACCTGCCACACCGACTGGACCCCAGGCCCACCATGCGCAAGTAGCTCGCCGCTGCGAGCCACCGTCCTGCGCGAGCTGCAAACCCCTCCATGCCATGCGAGCCGTGAGCCCCACCTCGCCACGCAAGCAGCAAGAGCCGAGAGTCCTGCCACGCCAGGTGAGCCACGAGCCCCACCCCAAGCTGTGAGTGGCTGGCGGGCCTGGGGGAGGGACCGAGAGGTGCTCCATGCACCTCCTGGTGACCAGTCGTTCGGTCGTTCCGGCATTCCGGTGTTCAGCCACTGGGCTTTTATAATCTAGATCAGCGGTTCTCAACCTGTGGGTCGCGACCCCTTTGGCGGTCGAACGACCCTTTCACAGGGGTCGCCTAAGACCATCCTGCATATCAGATATTTACATTACAATTCATCACAGTAGCAACATGACAGTGATGAAGTAGCAACGAAAATAATTTTGTGGTTGGGTCACAATGAGGAACTGTATTTAAAGGGCCAGAAGGTTGAGAACCACTGATATAGATGATAAAGTCAAAGAAAGTTGCAACTGGCAGAGAACTTGGAGACCATTTTATCAACCACCTCACTTTACAGATGGGAGGAGAGGCTGAGAGAGAAGAAGAATTATCCAAGGCAACACAGGCAAGCAGACCAGCACCAGGCCCAGCTCCCTGATCCCAGATCCTTTTCTACCTGCCTGCTGTCCTTACAACTCCAGCTGGGGACACTCTACTCCCCCCCCCTTTTCCCCGCCCTCCCCCCCGCCCCCACCCCCCTGGAGAGCAAACAAGGACCAACCATACCAGTGAATGAAAAAGAAAAGCTGCCCTAGCTAGTTTGGCTCAGTGGATAGAGCGTCAGCCTGCAGACTGAAGGGTCCCAGGTTCGATTCCAGTCAAGGGCACATGCCTGGGTTGCGGGCTTGATCCCCAGTAGGGGGCATGCAGGAGGCAGCCGATCAATGATTCTCTCTCATCATTGATGTTTCTATCTCTCTCTCCCTCTCCCTTCCTCTCTGAAATCAATAAAAGTATTTAAAAAAAAAAAAAAAAAGAAAGAAAAGAAAAAGAAAAGCTATGGTCCTGAGTTTCTAAGAGAGACTCCATAGGACAGTGGGCATCTTAACACCAGGCAGCTACACCCAATTAGTAACAGGCATTTCAACAGAACATTACCCAGTATTTAAACACAGATAGGCCGAGGTTTCCTCACAGCCTGTTGCCCAACAGGCATTGCTTGTGTGTGTTCATGACCAACATGCTCAGTTGGGCCAAGGCGCCACACCCTTCCCACCCAGAATGCAGTTCCCCCCCTGCAGGAACCCAGCTCCCCTGATCCTTTGCTGCCTTGTGGGCATTTGGGATCTTTGCTTAGGCCTGGGGTGCAGCCAAAACAAATAGTGGGGGAGAGAAGCAGGAACAAGATTCCATCTCCTTCACAGTTAGTGTCCCAGCTTGGAGGAGCAACTTCCTCTCCCTGAGACCCAGTCTCCCCATCTGTAAAATAAGGGAGTTAGACGGCAGACCCTTCTCAGCCTCAGCTCTCTCAGGCCGGCCACATGGCTATTCAGCTATTATTATGAAAACTAATTAGTCATGTTTAAATATAGCACTTCATGAAGTATATGGAGGCCATTTGTTTTCTTTTTTAAAAAAAATATTTTTTATTTTTTTATTTTTTACAGAGAGGAAGGGAGAGGGATAGAGAGTTAGAAACATCAATGAGAGAGAAACATCGATCAGCTGCCTCCTGCACACCCCCTACTGGGAATGTGCCCGCAACCAAGGTACATGCCCTTGACTGGAATCGAACCTGGGACCCTTGAGTCCGCAGGCTGACGCTCTATCCACTGAGCCAAACCGGTTAGGGCCCATTTGTTTTCTGACCTACGCTATTTTAAATAATAAAAGTGTGAGTTTTCCCCTATGTTGTTTCTTCCCCCTTTTTAAAAAAGTTTTTAATTACAAAATGGTTCTAACATACCAAAAGGTACCCAGGATGTGGGGAAATGGATATGTATGTGGTAAGTAAATACAGCAATCTGTCCACTGCGCTAAGTAACAGAGATATGAGTGCTCACAGGACAAGTCTTTCCATTTTTCTGTTTGAATAAATGTTGAGAGGAGAAAAAAAGTATTAAGAATAATAGCACAAATGCGCAAGTAGCCCCCAGAGAAATCAAACAGCCTGAATTTGGATCTTCTGTCTCCTACTCGTTTATTGACACTTTCACTACAATAGATAGTATTATTCTGCGTGGTTTCTCCATTTTGCATGCAAGTTTTCTTACTGTTCCCTTCAGCAACTTGTGTCTTTTCACTCAGCATTTCAGTGGAGAGATTCCTCTGCACTGATACCCAGCATGATTCCAACTTACTCATTTTTACTTGTGTTTTGCAGTCCATTGTATGAACAAATGGCAATGCAGTTATTGGTCAGGTTGCCAGACTCTTTAGGCGTTTCCAATTTTTTAGTCATAAGCAATGCTGCGATGCCCATTCTTTACATGGTGTCCCGTCACCTTGTGTACGTCTAGGGTGGACAGGGCTGTGAGATGGTGTGTGGAAGAGCGTGGCCTCTGGAGCTTCAGGCACAGCTGGATCCGGGTGCTCATCCTGTGTCATTAGGAGCCTGTCCCATGCCATCTCTTGGTTCTGCTTTCTTCTATGCTGGTGGCTTCATTCTCCGTAATGGCCCCTAGAGGTTCTGGGCTTATGTCTTGTCAGCTTGGCAGCCTCAGTGGACAGAGGGCACGGCTTTCTGGAAAGTCCAGCAGCAGTCAATGGACCAGATTGGGACATGTCTTCATCTTAAACAAGTCAGACAAGGAGAAGGGAGTTTCCCATTGGCCAAACCTGAGTTATGTGCTTATCGCAGTCAGTCTCATCAGAACCAAATGGATTGAGCGTGATGAAGGGCTGGTTCTTTTTTTCATATATATACATATATATATTTCTATTGATTTCAGAGAGGAAGGGAGAGGGGGAGAGAAAGATAGAAACGTCAATGATGTGAGAGAATCCTCCATTGGCTGCCTCCTACATGCCGTCTTATTGGGGATCAAGACTGCAACCCGGGCATGTGCCCTGACCAGGAATCCAACCATGACCTCCTGGTTCATAGGTTGACACTCAACCACTGAGCCACATCCGTCGGGTGAATGGGTGGTTCTTAAAAGAAAAATAAACAAGTTGTTACCACATTAGGAAGGACTAGATACTGGGAAGGCAACACAATGGCAACCCGGACCTCATCACTCCCTGCTGTGTGCACCCCTATACCGTGATTACAGTGTCCTGTGTCCTGTTCAGCTGGGACTCTCCAAGGAACAGAAACCTCCTCTCTCATCTCTACTCCCCAAGCAGGTGCAGCTCAGTGCCCTGTTCATGATAAACAGCTGCTGTGGAATCAACCCCCTGACCAAGCACAGCATGAGGAGGGGGAGGGGCAGCCATCTCCCCGCCTCTGTGCTTTTTCACCTCCTCTCACTGTGGGCCCAGCCCCAGAGGCAGGACAAGAATGCTCCCACCACACCTCTCAGCAAGATGGAGACCCAGGCATGCATCGGCCAGTCCACACATCTGCAGGTACTCAGACGCCTGGGCACTGCATGTGTGTTCTAGGTGACAGGGGCAAGACTGATCGAGATAGAAATGTGTCCAGCCTCCTGGGAATATACTAAGAATGGTTATACATTTTCATACGGTGGATGTTATGGTATATGAATTATATCCCAGGAAAGCTGTTGTTTTTCTTAAAGGACTACCAGGTCTCACAGGGTATGATCTCATGTATTTGAAATTCAAAAATGGGCAAAAGTGGTCTATGGTGAGAGTGGTTAGAAGAGTGGTGACCATGGGGGCTACTGGCTGAGGGCTATGGAAAGCTCCTAGAGCAGTGGTCGGCAAACTGCGGCTCTGGAGCCACATGCGGCTCTTTGGCCCCTTGAGTGTGGCTCTTCCACAAAATACCACGTGCGGGCGCGCATGTACAGTGCGATTGAAACTTCGTGGCCCATGTGCAGAAGTCGGTATTTGTGGAAGAGCCACACTGAAGGGGCCAAAGAGCCGCATGTGGCTCGTGAGCCGCAGTTTGCCGACCACTGCCCTAGCCTGTCCTAGAGGGTTGGGATAGCTGTGTCTTGAGCTGATGGTTAGTCCATGGTGAAGCATGTGTAGAGATTCATCAGCTGTGTACTTCAGGTGCATGGGCCTTAAAGCACAGAAGTTACCTATAATAATAAAAGCGTAATATGCTAATTAGACCGGACAGCCCAACGACCTTCCGGACATCCTTCCAGATGTCTGAGGGCCCAGGCATGCTGCTGCAGCTGCGAAGGTCAAGGATAGCCGCTGGTGGCTGCGAGGGCCAAGCCCCTTGCACGAATTTCGTGCATCAGGCCTCTAGTACTTCAATAAAAAGTAATCCCAAAAGTGCGAGGTGATTTTAAGTGAAGAAAAGAAGCCAGTTCTAGAGTCATTCCGACCACAGGTTTTTAACTGAGAAAACTGGGTTCTAAATGTGGCTCTACCACACCCTTATCTGTGCCTGGTAAATACTTGGAATGAGCTATTTAACCTCTCTGTGCCTCATTTTCTCCATCTGTAAAAATGGAAATAATAATAATAGTATCTTCACTGTTGTGCCATTTTGAATGAGTTAATCCTTGCAAAACCCTTGGAACAGTGGTTGGCACATAGTAAGTGCTCAATAAATGTTCTTATTTCTCTCATTACCCATGTAGGTCAAGCACAGTGTGATCTCTGTGGATAGAGAGACAAAGACACAGCCCTGTCATCCATGGGGTGCACCACCCAGTGGGCAGCCAGCACCACAGGAACAGTGCCCCATCCAGCCTGTGGTTCCAGTACGGGAACACCGAGCACTTGGAGTGGGAGGAAGAAGAATGTGCAAAAGGCACCTGGTGGTGGAGCAAGAGGTACATGAGGGATGGTTCATCTGGTCAGTGCAGTTACGAGCAGAGTCCATGAAGATGAGGCTGGGTGGCAGGGAGAGAGCAGTCAGCAAATTCCTTCTCAGCCCACCGTGGAGCTGGGATTTCCCCCTGAAGCCAAAGCGGGACACTGAAGGATTTAATGGGGGACACAGGCAGGTCTCCTCTGAATGGGAGACAAGGTAGAGACAAGGGAATGTACCTGTACCTCAAGACAGATACTGTAATTTGTACATTTAGATCAGTGATGGCGAACCTTTTGAGCTCGGCGTGTCAGCATTTTGAAAAACCCTAACTTAACTCTGGTGCCGTGTCACATATAGAAATTTTTTGATATTTGCAACCATAGTAAAACAAAGATTTATATTTTTGATATTTATTTTATATATTTAAATGCCATTTAACAAAGAAAAATCAACCAAAAAAATGAGTTTGTGTGTCACCTCTGACACGCGTGTCATAGGTTCGCCATCACTGGTTTAGATCATATTTATTGCTGGTCTCCTCCCAGCTGGACCATGTCAATGGAGAGAAGGCTGGGAGATGCGGGATGGGGTGGCTGTGTCAAGGCTTCCCCCGGGGGACGGGGGGCGGGTAGAGAGGCAGGAAAACGGAGAGGCAGAGAGAGGGGGTGATTCTTGAGCTTCTGGCTCAAGGAGTGAAGGGGGCAGTGGTTTCACTTACTCTGGGGGAAATGCTGCCGTTAGTTTGGAACCTGTGAGAGGTCTGGTGGTGTGTGGCCAGATGTTACTAGAAAAACAGATCCGTATCTCAGTCATGCTTTGAGGAAGACATAGGGTGATTGCAAAGTATGTAACCACTGGTAAAGCATGGGTGCCCATGCATTAGAATCAATGCTGGCCATGGGCTGCGCAGGGTCCTGGAGGCCCCCGCTGTGCCTGGGTGTTAACCTGTCAGTTGCTGGGCTGTGAGGAGGTCTAGAGGGCCCACTCAGGTGGCTCGGGGATACAGCTCTTTACCAAGCAGCACGGAAGATGGAAATACGTTTACCTCTGGTATGGCTGCACATGGAGCTCTTAACTCCATGCCAGATGTTGTGCTAAGCTAAACTCTCTCCACCCATGACCTCATTCAAACCTCACAACCACCCTGTGAGGTATCATCACCCCCATCCTCCTCCTCCTCCTCACCATCATCTCCATTCTAACAGGGGCAGTGGTAGAGCTGTCTTCTCACAAGTGTGCTGGTAATGTCACCTGGGAAATTTCACTGCAGCCTCTGATCCAGGTGCTGGATCACCTGCAATTTAATCAACATCTCCAATTGTTTGTGCACATTCTCTGTTCAAAAAGCAGGGCAGCCCTAGTCGGTTTGGCTCAGTGGATAGCAGACTGAAGGGTCCCGGGTTTGATTCTGGTCAAGGGCACATACCTCGGTTGCAGGCTCCTCCCTTGCCTGGGCCCTGGTCAGGGCTCATGTAGGAGGCAACCAATCGAACAATGTGATTCTCTCACATGAATATTTCTCTCTTTCCCTCTCTCTAAAAATCAATGGAAAAATATCCTCGGGTGAGGATTCACACACACACACACACAACAGGGTAACCGTGTTTCCTGAAGGTTCCCCTCTCATGGAGGCATTCCAAGGGACATCCCTCAGCCCTTTGCAACCTGTTCTAACCATCCCCAGCCCAACCCTGGCAGAACTGGCCACTCCCTCCTCTGTGCCCTACTGCACCTGGCTATGACACCTGAAATTCCATTTGACGACTACTGTCATCCCCACTGGAATGTAGGCCCTTGGAGGACAAGGATCCTGTCACACACATCTTGCATTCAATCGATGCTTAGCAAACATCTGGCTATGGGCTCAATAAATGTTTGTTGAATGAGCAGACACATGAACGAGACTGAATTGTGATTACTATTTGGGATAAGATGGAACTCCAATTGCCCTACCATCAGGAATATGCAAATTCGTAATGCATTCCTTTTATTTTCATCACTTGTTCATTTCTCTGACCCTTGTAGATATTTTCTACTATATTAAATAGGGATCTATTAAACTACTGAAGTCTAGGATTATAGACATGATGGAAGAGCAAGAATGTGCCCGATGCAACCAACCAACCTGAGGAAGAACTCAATTTAACTTTCTCAGGAGCATGGGAGTTTATGTTGCTCATCCCCTCCCCAAATGAGGGCAAAACTAGTTATTATAGCATATACTTACCAACTCTTAGACTTTAAAATAAAAATGCAAATGACTTCTAACACCTATAAAGGGCCGGTCCTGATTTGCAAACTGCTTTGGGAACATCATGCTCAGAGGTGTGGGGCCTTAGAGATGATGCCTCTGGCACCTAGAATGATTGACAGGGAGCTCAGAGATGAGGGCATGAAGCTACATATGCACTCAGGTCCTGGCCCACCTCCGCTCCCTGGAGTAGGGAATGGGGGGGGGGGAGGAGGAGGAACTTCTGCTGCCCCAGGCTCTGAGCCGGCACAGCAGGTGCACACAGGTCAGTGTGGCCCTGCACTGGTGTTGTTAGGTGAAGGATGTTGTCATGGTTTAGACCAGTGGTTCTCAACCTTCCTAATGCCACGACCCTTTAATACAGTTCCTCATGTTGTGGTGACCCCCAACCATAAAATTATTTTCATTGATACTTCCTAACTGTAATTTTGCTACTGTTATGAATCGTAATGTAAATATCTGATATGCAGGATGTATTTTCATTGTTACAAATTGAACATAATTAAAGCATAGTGACTAATCACAAAAACAATATGTAATTATATATGTGTTTTCTGATGGTCTTAGTCGACACCTGTGAAAGGGTTGTTCAACCCCCAAAAGGGTCACGACCCACAGGTTGGCGACCTATAGGTTGAGAACCGCTGGTTTAGAGGGACTGGGTTCAAATCTTGGCCCTGCCATTTCCTAGCTCAGTGATGGCAAACCTTTTGAGCTCGGCGTGTCAGCATTTTGAAAAACCCTAACTTAACTCTGGTGCCATGTCATACACAGAAATTTTTTGATATTTGCAACCATAGTAAAACAAAGATTTATGTTTTTGATATTTATTTTATATATTTAAATGCCATTTAACAAAGAAAAATCAACCAAAATAAAAGAGTTCACATGTCACCTCTGACACGCATGTCATAGGTTCGCCATCACTGTCCTAGCTAATGATCTTGCATGTTGCTTCTCAGCCTGCTGCCCTCTGTTAAGTGGAAAACGATAATGCCTACCTCCAGGAAATATTAGCAGGAACAGAGGCCTATGGAGTGCTTAGCACAATGCTGGCACCCAGGTACTCAATACACCCCTGTATTAGGTAGGAGGTAGAGGCAACCTGGGAAGTAATGGCAACATGCCCAGGTTTGTACTGGGGCCGGAGGTTGCCAGATGGTCTGAGACCCTGGTTCTCAAACCTGGCTGCACATTAGAACCAGCTGGGGTGCCTTTAAAATCCTACTGCCAGCCCTCTTTATAACCTCTTCATCCCAAATGCCTGAGGGCAGGCCCGGGCATTTTTAAAGCTTCCAGAAGATTCAAATAGCTAACAAGAGCCATGTCAATCGAAAGTTCCAGGCCTAAGAGTGAGGCCATCCTGATTTCAGAATTTAAAAAAAAAGTCTGAAAACTGAAAACTTACCTTTCTAATCCTCAATGCTGCACATTCGTAAAAGACATCATAATTACTAAATTCTCTGAAAGCAACCACTCAGGGAAAGTAACAAAGCTCAAGTGTTTATTAAGAATTAAAAATACTGTAAATAAGCCATACAGTTCATTTCACAGTAAACTAAACAAACCTTTTTTTATCGTTTTCTTTTCTTTCTTTTTTCCTTTTTTGAAAGGCAAGACAGCCATTAAAGAACAGTACAGCCCGAACGGGAGGGAAACAGCCAACAACTACGGCAAATGCACACACTCCTCGCTGACGGAAGCGGCCAGCGGACCTCTTCCCAGACACGGGGGGAAAAATAAAAAGACGTGGCCTCCACTCTCCAGGGAGGCAGCCCAGGCCTTTGTGGACAGCCCCCATCACACATTTCCTGCAAGAATCCAAGGACTCCCCTTGCAGGGATTATAAATCTATGCATTTTGGGGGACCCTACCAAGGGGTGGCTGGCACAGGTCGGCCACAGGGGACTCTGTGGGGTGTTGTGCCTTCACATTCAGAACCGTCTGGATTCTTTGCATAGTTACCTCTGAGATCAGGAGAGGACTAAGGAGAGGAAAGGGAGAGGAAAAAGACACCCTCACCACGGGAGGCCACACTCCGCAGCTGCTGCTTCTCGGCGGAAAAACGAGGGGCTCTGCCCGTCCCGATTCGGAGCTGACATTTATGAATTCTATAACCAGTTTAAAGTGGAAGACAAAGAGTGAGTGACACCTCCTGAACACTTACTTCTTCCAGAAGTATAAAAAAAGTAAAATGAATTTTCCTTAAAGACAATCAGAGAGAAAAATGCCCCTTCCCCCACTTTCTTCACTTCAAATCTGCCCGCCAGGCAGGCTTTTTGGAGGCTAGTGTTAATCTGCTTCTGTTCATCCTCAGGGAAACCATCCCCAGGCTCTGACACCAGAGACATCCCTGCTGCCCGGCACCTCCGCCTGCCGGCCGCTGGGCCTCCAGAAAACCAAGCAGAAGCTGAACACTTGAGAAGCCAGTGTTGTGTGGTGATGACTGTAAATAAATTAACCGGGCACAGAAATACAAAATGCTGTGGTGTCCCAGGTGGTGTCCCCTGCTCTTTAAGAGGGGACAAGAACGTGAGGGGGAGGGGCGCACGGGAGAAAATAACACCTTTTTTTTTTTTTTTTGGTCATGAGAAATTGAACTTTCCACCGCGCCCTGCACACACAATTCATTTAGACTTTTTCATGAATTTTTTCAACTTGCACAAACAACCTGTCCAGGTCATTCCTCAGGTCATCGAGCAGGCCCTTGGCCGACTCCAGGTTGTTCTCGTTGGTTTCGATTTTCACTGAGTAGGCCACCAAGCTGTCCACGGCAGTCCTGAGCATCTTCAAGTCGGCCTCCACCTGGCTGACGGAGGATTTGAGGTGGTCCAGAGAAGACAGCCTGTCCAGGAAGTCCTCCGGCGGCAAACGGGCCGCCTGGGCTTGGTCCTGACCCAGCAGCGTGTGCACTTGCTCCTGAACCTTCTGGAGCGTGTCCACGGCGCTGGGGAGCTCGCCCACACTTCTCTTCAGCTCCTCCACGTCGCTGTAGAGCGAGAGCTGGGCCTCCCCCAGGCTCCTCACGGTGCTGGCCAGGCCACCCTTGTCCGCCTCCTCCGAGGCGTCCAGGCCGTCCAGGCGCTGCTGCAGGGCGGCCAGGCGCTGCTCGCACTCCTCGCTCTTGGTCAGCAGGGACTCCAGGCTCTCGCTCTGCCGCGCGGAGGCCATCTGCACGGCCTGGACCCCGTCTTCCACGGCCTGCAGCCGGGCGTCCAAGCCCTGGCTCTTTCTCTGGAGCGCATCTAGGGCGTCGGAGTTTTTGAAGACCCCATCTTCTTCCGGCTCGAGAGACTGGGCCTTCAGCTGGCGCAGCTCCTCCGAGAGTCTCCTGACCTCCTCGGGGAGGCGGGAGGTGGCCTCCTCCGACTGGAGGACCTTCTCCGTGAGGGCCTGCAAGGTCAGGTGCTCCGAATCAGCCGCCTCCTTGAACTTCTGCTGCTCCTGTTTGAGGCTCACCAGCTCCTTGACCTCGGTGTAGACATCCGACTCCATGGTCTGAAGGGTGCTTCTCAGGGCCTCCAGGTCCTTGTCTTTGGACTTCAGAGAGGTCTGTATGCCCTTCACGACTTCCTTCAAGGCTTTCAACTCCTGCTTGTCCCCCTCAGAGTGTTCCAGAGAGGCAACCTTCGCCTTCACGTCGTTGATCTCCTTCTGGCTCCTCTTCTGGACCTCAGTGAAGATGGCGATGTTGTCATTGATGGACTTGGTGAGCTCCGTCAGCCTCTCCTCCACCGTGTTCTCGAGGGACGTGAAGTCCCGCTCCCGGGCATCCTTCACCACGTGGATGCCGTCCGAGAGGTCCTTGAGAATCTCGTTCTGGAGCTTTTGCAGAACTTCGCTGATCCGGTTGATCTCGCTCTCCCCTTGCTTCATGACTTTCTCCGCGAGCTCTTGCTTATGTTGGAAGGTTCTCAAGAAGGACTCAAAAGTCCCCAACGTGGCTTGCAGAGACTGCACCTGTAACCAAAGTCCAGATGTTAACTGCTAAGAAGAGCTGATGAGTGTTAGGCAACACTGCTCATTTCTTTTTGTCTGCCCAGCTTCCAAGTCCCTCCTGCTCTAGAATGGCACCACAATTTTCCTTTGGAGAACCATCCTTCCACATACAATCCATGTGGTTTGAGGGACCAATCTAAGCCCCCCCCCCCCCAAGTGCTCCAGGGATGGTTTATAACACAGGCTTAGCCAATCAGCACTCTCCATCCACCTTGCCCCCAAATTGGAGCCACAGTGATTAGCCCAGGGATGGGCATATGGCCTAAAGCAGGCCAACAAGTCAATTCCAGAACTTCTTTTAAACCTACTCAGAAAGAAAGCCACTTTCTATACCTGATTGCTAGCTACAGAAGACTAGCACAGGAAGAATGCGGGTCTAAGAATCAAGCCAGCACAGAGGGAAGCAGAAGTGAGAAACAAGATAACAAGATCAAGGTCTGAAGATACAATCTGAATTCCCAGATGCAGCTATACCTGAAGGAATCTCTCCCCACCCACTGCTCTTTGAGCCAGAGTTTCTAGCTTTTGCAAGAGAAAGAGTCTCACAAATTTTCAGAGAAAAATAGCTGAGGCACGTGGGAGACACTGGGCTGGGAGGCAAGAGACAAGGGCCCGGGCCTCTGTCACCACTTTTAGCTGTGTGGCCCTGCACAAGTCATCGTCCTTACCTGCAACATGGGAGCGGTGGACCCGATGATCCTTTAGCATTCTCTGGCTTAGTGAACACATTATGATCCCGTTTGCCATTACACATTCATTTTAAATAAATTCCACCCTAAACAAGGTCTGACCTCGGAACTACCCCAGGGAGCTGGTTGAATGTACTGAGAGGCTGACAGATGATGATTAATGGCCCGGGCTTTATCCAAATGTGGTACATGGGGCCACATAGAATGCTTTCTTACACACACACAACAGGAAAAAGAACCTGAATCTATCAAGTCTCTAATTTTTTGTGAATTGGTTAGTCACAAAAAATTGGTTAGTCACCAATTCACAAAAAAACATACTAGTGAGAAATATGCCAGAAGGAAGCAATCAGCCAAATCCACAAAGAGGAAAATTCCACAGGACAAATAACCAGGATCTTCAACAAGTAAGTGGCATTTTAAATGGCATTTTAAAAGGGAGAAAGACAAGAGACTATTACAGGTGAAAAGAAATTTAAGATTTATCAATCAAATGTAATGTGTGGACATAAATGGATCCTGATTCAAACCAACCAACTGTAAAAGAGACATTTTTTAGAGAATCAGGGAAATCTCATTATGAACTGGGTATTAGAAGATAATAAAGAATATTTGTTAACTTTGTTAGGTATAATAGACTATGTTTTGTCGAAAGAAACAAGGAAAAAAAGAGGAAAAGAAACTCTTAAATGTTAGAAATAAATCCTAAAAATACTTTGGGTGTGTCAGTCAGGGATTAATTTTATAATTAGTTCCTAGTTCACTATCCACAGGTCTGTCAGGGCAACACAGGCCCTTCAGAGGGCCTAGAGCCAACTGGCAACATTTTCTGAAGCTCTGCACCCACTTGTGCAGTGAATCTACTGGGTAAGGGCAGGCCAGCTTCTCTGCCCAGGCTGTAACCATTCAGAAGACCTGGGCCATTTTCCAAAACTGGGAACTAACAGAAACCAGGTGGGCACCCAACAGGGCAGTGGAGTAGAGTGCTTCAGCATCGAGCTGAGTGGAGAAGGGGTGGCGATGGAATGAAACAATAGAAAAAAATGATAATTACTGAAATTGGGATTCATTATATTGATCTCTTCTTTTGTTTATGCTTCAACATTCCCGTGATAAAAGGTTAAAAAATGAAATAGTGTGGGCTCTAGAACCAGACTGCCTATGTTCATAGCCCAACTTTTACACTTCCTGTGTGCTTGTGGGCAATTAACCTGGGATCAGGACACCAGGACACCATGGAAACAAAAATAGCACCTGGCCCTGGCTGGCTTGGCTCAGTGGATAGAGCATCAGCCTGCGGACTCAAGGGTCCCAGGTTCGATTCCCGGTCAGGGCACATGCCTGGGTTGGGGGCTCAATCCCCAGTAGGGGTTGTGCAGGAAGCAGCCAATCAATGATTCTCTCTCATCATTGATGTTTCTATCTCTCTCTCTCCTTCTCCCTTCCTCTCTGAAATCAATAAAGAAATATATTAAAAAAAAAAGAAAGAAAAAAAAATAGCACCTGATTCAGGATTGTCTTGTGAGTTAATCTATGTAAAGTGCTTCAATTGCTCCTAACACATAGTGAATGACCAACAATTGGTAAGTGGCATCTTCATTATTGTTTAATCTTTCTTCTGAAGCAGCCCAGAAGCCTGGAGATTCCTAGACCATCCTTAGCCCAAAGCCAGAGGGAAAACACTACAGGAATGGGAACAGGACACCTGGGCTCTAGTTCCAGCCCCACCAATCACAAGCTCTGTGGGCACAAATAAGTCACACTCGCTTCCCAAGTCCCAAGCTCCTTGACTATTAGCAAACAGGTTTCTCAAGTCCCTTCCGGCTTCCACCAGTCTGTGATTTTAAGATAAATTAGACTAAGGTTCTCAGGGACTCTAGGATATTAGACAATTTTCCTGCCCAACCAAATATAACCTGAATCATTAAGGACAGTGGAGAGAACTCACCTCTAAAACTAGGTTATGTAATCACAGTACTTGCCTGTTCTAAGCATAGCACTCAGAATAGAGGTGTGAGAGCAGTACCTGCAACATGCAGGTGTTCGCCAATGTTTTCTGAATGAATCAAAGAATAAATGAATTAACAGAGCAAAATCTAATGAGGACCAAGCTGGTCCATTTCCTCTCTGATCCCTGAATGTCACCCTGGGCTGGCTCTTTACAAATGTCTGGGAAGGGGACTAGATCAGAAGTTGTGAATGAAACCAAACAAACCAACCCTTAACATTATGGAAAGAACATAGAAAGTGCTGCCCTACTGATGCTGTTGGTTGTTCATTTTTACATGCAAAACCCTTATTATAATTAACTAGTGGCAAGGTGCATGAATTCATGCATATTAAAGGAATTAATTTGAAGAAATATTTTAATATCACTATTTGCCCTTTCTCTATAATAGAAGTGTCAACCAAATTCATAATCAACAATGACAGATGGAAATAACATGTGTGCGATTGGCGCCAGTGAGAGCTTTATATGTATTGTGCATGCAACTTAGCCTTTTATAGACATAGAATAAACTTGCTTAATTAGACCTGCTTTCTGATGTAGCTAAACTTTTTCCAGCCCAATGAAGCACCCCAACTTCTCTTTCAGGTAATTGTCAGCAACACAGCAGTAAATATCAACATGAAACAGATTATTATTGTAGATCACGCAGGGAGAATAAAGGGTAAAATAGTTAACTGCAGCAGTGTTTGACTATATTCTGCACAGTGAGAAAACCTGAAGTCATTTTCAAGGTCCACCATTTCTTATTTCTTTTCAGTTGGGTCAAGTTTCTAAACTTCCTAAATCTCCGTTTTCCGGCTAATGAAAAGAAAATAGGATTCCACCGAGTCTCCTATCTACCTACTCCAGGAATCCTGTGAGGATCAAATGAGATGAGGTATGGGAAAGGGCTTCACAGACAATTGGTTAAAGCATGAAATGTTTCCACCTGGCTATAAAGTAAGTTGTGTTCCTGGGCTGAAGAAATTGCAAGGAGGCTAAGTCATTGCTAGGGAGAGGAAGCCTGGCGTTGCTATGTGACATCATTACCCAGACGGACACTTAGCATATTAGCCTTTTATATATATAGAGGCCCGGTGCACAAAAATTTGTGCACTCAGGGGGGAGGGGGGCTCCTCAGCCCGGCCTGTGCCCTCTCGCAGTCTGGGACCCCTCGGGAGATAACGACCTGCTGGCTTAGGCCTGCTCCGGGTGGCAGAGGGCAGGCCCAATCCCTAGGTGCAGCCCCTGGTCGGGCTCAGAGCAGGGCCGATTGGGGAGTTGGGGCACCACCCCCTGTCATGCACAGAACAGGGCTATCAGGAGGTTGTGATGCCACCCTCAGTCACGCTCAGGGTAGGGCCGATTGGGGAGTTGGGGCACCGTCCCCTGTCACACTCAAGGCAGGGTCGATGGGGAGGTTGCGGCGCCACCCCGTCACGCACAGAGCAGGGCCAATCAGGGGGTTGGGCGCTGCCCCCTGTCACTCACAGAGCAGGGCCCATCAGGGGGGTTGGGGCGCTGCCCCGTCACTCACAGAGCAGGGCCCATCAGGGGGTTGGGGCGCTGCCCTCTATCACCCACAGAGCAGGGCCGATCAGGGGGTTGGGGCGCCGCCACTCTCACACTCAGGGCAGGGCCGATGGGGAGGTTATGGCTCTACCCCGTCACACACAGAGCAGGGCCCGTGGGAGGCGAGGGGGTTGGGGTGCCGCACCCTGTCACACACAGAGCTGCAGGGCGATCAGGGGGTTGGGGAGCTCCCCCGTATCAGGCACAGAGCAGGGCTGATCAGGGGGTTGGGGCGCCTTCCCCTGTCACGAACAGAGCAGGGTGGATAGGGAGGTTGTGGCCCCGCCCCGTCACAGAGCCACAGGGCGATCAGGGGGTTTGGGCGCTGTCCCGTCACGCTGATCCCGGTGCCGGGAGGCCTCGCGGCTCCGCTGATCCCGGTGCTGGGAGGCATATTACCCTTTTACTATATAGGGTAGAGGCCTGGTGCATGGGTGGGTGCCGGCTGGTTTGCCCTGAAGGGTGTCCTGGATCAGGGTGGGGGTCCCCAGCCTGGGTGAGGGGATGATGGCTGTTTGCAGCTGGTCACACACCCTTCAGGGTGGGGGTCCCCACTGGGGTGCCTGGCCAGTCTGGGTGAGGGGCTGAGGGCTGTTTTCAGGCTGGGGGTGACTGAAGCTCCCAACCGCTCCTTTTTTTCTTTTTTTATTCTGGGCCAGCTTTAGCTTTGAGGCTTGGTTCCAGCTCTTAGGCCTCCGCTGCTGAAAGTAGGTTTCTGGCCTTTGCTTACAATGTTGCGATTCTGCTGGCTGAAGCCCGGCGGACTAAAGCAGGTTTCTGGGGTTTTGTTTAGCTTCTATATTTGTTACATAGTTGCTTAGAGTTGTAGCTCAGAGGCCTGCAGCGGCAGGCGGGGAACACTGGAGTCCTCCGTCACTGACGCAAGCAAGCCTCATGTTAGTTTCAAGCTGCCTGGCTGCCAGCCGCCATCTTGGCTGGCAGTTAATTTGCATATCGCCCTGATTAGCCAATGGGAAGGGTAGCGGTCGTACGCCAATTACCATGTTTCTCTTTTATTAGATAGGATATGTGATGGATGCATCTTTTCCCCCATTATATGTGGAGTGCCACTAAGTGGTGGGTACTGGACAAGACATCAAAGATAAAATAACAGCTAAGACAGAATCCCTGCCCTCAAGTAGCTCACAGCCTAGGGAAGGGGGAGGATAGTGGTGAATGTTCTTCAGCAGAGTGCTTACTGTATACAATAATTATGCAAAGTACTTCAGAGACATCATCTCATTCCATCCTCATTATAATCTCACTAGAGGCCCAGTACACGAAATTCATGCACAGGGGAGGGTCCCCTCAGCCCAGCCTGCACCCTCTCCAATCCAGGATCCCAAGGGATTGGGACCAAACCGGCAGTCAGACATCCTTCTCATAGTCCTGGACTGCTGGCTCCTAACCACTCACCTGCCTGCCGGCCTGGTCATCCCACATAGCCTGCTGCTCAGTAGTTTGGTCGCCCCTCACTAACCCCCCTGCCAGGCAGGTTGCCCCACACAGTCTGTTCAGTTGTCTGTTCTGTTGCAATGGTTGCTTAGGCTTTTATATAGATAGATGAGTTTGTGGCTCCCATTGATCATTTTACAAGTGAGGAGCTGGAGAGGGGTAGAGCTGAGGATCAAAATCCCTGAAGGTGGGACTTCAGAGCCCGAGCTCTTAAACTCTATGCAATATGCTTGGGCAGAGGTGTGTTCAAGTGCACCGAGTGCCTGGAGATGCTGCCTAACCCTGAAGCCCCGATTCCTGGTCAAAATGGGAAAACAAAGAAATACAACCAGAGAACTCACTCTTCTACAAATAAGTGGTCTCATTGAACCACCCCCACTCACTAGGCCTAAGCTGACTCCTTCCACCACTTTGGGCCGCCCTGGATCTGCCAGGGCACCCCAGGACCTTCAGCTCCACCACTCAGCGTCTGTGTGTGACCCGGAACCATAACAACCGCTCCAGGCTCAACTGGCCCCTCTGTGAACTAATAAGTGGCACTTGCCTCAGAGGGTGGCTGGGAAGCACTTAAGAGAATGCCCGGTGTTAATATGTGAATACTAATTATGAAAAACACTGTAGGGTATAATACTATGAATAATAATAGTGAATACCAATTATGAATAATAACACTGTATGTATATGTCCCTGCCAAGATCCAGACCTCAGCCCCAACCAAACCTCATATCGAGTTATAAAAAGGTTTCAAACTCAGGTTGTCAGAAGACCCACTACTCAATCCAAAATAACTTATTGTCTACCCAGAGTTGCACACAAAAGGGACCACACACTGTGGCAAATCCTAATACTGTTCTGGGCCTGTTCTGAGTTACATGTCAATGAAGCATAAATTGAGCACTACTGCGTACCAGGCCAGGCATAGGAAAGATAACAAAGTGAACAGATGAGTGGTTAAGAGTGTTCCAAGATACCCAGCTAGTGTGGCTCAGTGGTTTGAGTGTCGACCTATGAACCAGGAGGTCGTGGTTCTATCCCTGGTCAGGGCAAATGCCTGGGTTGAAGGCTTGATCCCCAGTGTGGGGTGTGCAGGAGGCAGCTGATCAATGATTCTTTCTCATCACTGATGTTTCTATCTCTCCCTCTCCCTTCCTCTCTGAATTCAATAAAAATGTATTTTTTTTAAAAAGTGTTCTAGCCCTAGGCTGGTTTAGCTCAGTGGATAGAACGCCGGCCCGTGGACTGAAAGGTCCTGGGTTCGATTCCAATCAAGGGCACATGCTTGGGTTTCGGGCTCGATCCCCAGTAGGAGGCATGCAGGGAGCAGCCAATCAATGATTCCCTCTCATCACTGATGTTTCTATCTCTATCCCTCTCCCTTCCTCTCTGAAATCAATAAAAAAAATATTTTAAAAAAAGTGTCTGGGAGACAACTGTGATTTGAAACCTAGCCCTGCCATTTACTAGCTGTGTAGCTATGCAAAGTTACTTGGGTCTCACTTTTCTCATCTGCAAAGGGGATCACAGTATAGCTGACCCTTGAGCAATGTAGGAGTTAGTGGTGCCAACACCCCTGCAGTCAAAAATCCACATATACCTTTTGACTCTCCCAAATCAAACTACTAATAGCCTGTTGACCAGAAGCTTTATCATTAACATAGTCAATTAACATGTATTTTGCATGCATTCTATATATAATATACTGTATTCTTCCAATAAGTTAAGCTAGAGAAAATGTTATTAAGAAAATCATACAGTACTGTATGTACTATTGAAAAATCCACATATAAGTGGACCTGTGCAGTTCAAACCATGCTGTTCAGGGTCAACTGTACTTATCCCTTGGGGGTTGTTGTTAAAGAGATGAGTGCAAAATAAATATGATGCATTAAATAATAGCTTGATTATGCTCCTAAATCTATATATATAAAAGCCTAAGCGACCCGACCGTTATGACCGGTTACTATGACGATGCACTGACCACCAGGGGTCAGACGCTCAATGCAGGAGCTGCCCCCTGGTGGTCAGTGCGCTCCCACAGCCAACCTCCTGTGGTCCCTCCTGCGGCTGACTGGCCCCGATCAGCCCAATCGCCAGTCAGGCAGAGCGACCCCACCAGCGCATGAATTCGCGCACCAGGCCTCTAGTTAGTATATAAAGAAAGAAAAGTCACTAAATAGTGATCACTATTTCAATACTTTACAGATGGGTGGATTCTTAAAAATCTAGGTGGGACCCTCCTCTCGCTGTGTAGATGAGAAAACTGAACCCCAGAAAGGAAAGGAATCTACACAGCAGTGACGAGAAGGCGCAGGAACCAGAAAAGAGGGAATAAGAGGGACAGGGAGGAAGTGAAGAGAAGAAAGCCCAATTTCTTCAACCTAGATTCATGACCTCCCCCATCTGGGCCTCAGTTTCAATCACCCCTCCCACAGCTTCCCATTACTCTATTATAAGAAGGGTAGCCACCTGCTGTACCTCAAACATGCCCAAGATTGTCCCCTGCCTGTGTGTTCTTCATGCCTTTTCTCAACAGTTACTAGACCTCCACTGATCCTACCCTGACCACCAGGATACAGGCCTAGGCAAACTCCACACCCTCTCTCTTCTGGACAGTTCCCCTCTTTCCCGATACAAACCTACTTATGCGCAGCTTCACAAATGATTTGTTTCTTTTCCGCTTCATATCCTCCGCGGGGCCTACGTGAAGCCATATGACTATCAGACTTCAATAAATATTATGATTGATTAGTAAGTGGGTGGATGATAAGGACGAAAATGGGAGCCTCATGATTATACTCCAACAGCCGTTCTATTTTTTAGGAATGATTTCACATTCTGGTTAGGCAAAGCAGCACTGCCTACTTAATTCAAAAAAAGTCACCTCCCCTGGCCTGCAGCACGGAGCAGGCTGACTCATTCCAGTTGCTCTGCCCGTCCTGAGGGGAAATTCCCAGTCCTGCATACTCCACAAAAGTGGAGAGGAGCTCGGCAGGCCAGGCAGCATGCTGGGAAAAGGAGGCAGCAGTGTCAGCCTCCTAAGTGGTGGCGGGATTTTTTATTTCAATCAGGCAACCAACTTCCATTGAGCAATGACATTGGTGGAGGTCGGAGGAGGAGGAAGAGGAGGAGGAGGAGGAATGAGATTTGAGGTTCTTGCACTTGGTGTGGGAAAACACACAGAAGGGTGGAAGGCTAAGCAACTCTGTGTTAAAACTTGGGTCCATCCACACACCTGAAATAGGCCCCTGTGGATCCTGAAGCGGGCACTGGACTGGACATTCTCGTGCAGCCTTCCACTCGATAGCTGGAGTCTTGATCGACTCCCTTAATCGCTCTAACCCTCAGTTTTCTGGTCTGAAAAATGGGAGTCAAAAAACTGCCAGTCCCACCTCCCTCTCAGGGTTGCTCCGAGGATTAGATTACAAGTGAGTTAAGCCTCCTAAACACCACCTGGGCGGTATTATTCCCCAATAATGACCTACTAGCTTGGCCTTGCCTTTCAAAGGCCCACTGGGCAATGGGTCCCCTAAAGGACAACGGGGCCCACAGATACGCAGTCTTTCATTTGAACTTCGTATTAAGTGAATAAGACTCCTAGATCGTCCTTCCCCAGGCTCCGGACCTATGAGAAACCCGCTCAGGTGTCCCCCACTGGGAGAGCTGAGGTGCCTGCGGCCTTGCCAGAGGCTTCCAGGGATGTGCTGGCTTCTCTTCCAACCTCCTCTCCAGACAGCTCTGCCCATTCGGCGGCTCCTGATCCAGAAAGATTGGGCTCCCCCGAGCCTGCCTGTTTCCTTACAGGTCACCGCTCATGTCCAGTGACAGGCCTGGGCCCACCCTCGCGGCGGTCCATCCCTCGGGGCCGATTCCTCCGCAGCTATTAACAAAGGGGGTCAGGGGGCCGCCCGGGAGCCCGGGGGCCGGCTCCGGCCCCGGATCTGGACAGGGCGAGGGGGGTTCGGCTGTGGGGGCGGGAGCCGGGGGTACCCACCTTCTGCTCGACGCCCTGCAAGCCCTGCCCGAGCTCCTCCCGCTGCCGGCAGAAGTCCTGGTGGCCGCGCCGGACCTCCTGGACCTCCTCCAGGACGTGGTGGACACACCAGCCCGAGAAGGCGGCCGCGGCCACCAGGACGAGGTAGAAGAGCCAGTTGAGCGCCCGGCCGAGCCGGCGCGAGCAGGACGCCGAGGACGAGGCGGCGGCGGCGGAGGAGGCGGCGCCGGCGGCGGAGGACTTGCCGCCGCGGTGGCCCTTGCCGTGCGCCTGGCTCTGCGGCGGCGGCGGGTGCTGCTGCGGGTGCGGCGCGGGCGGCGGCGGCTGCTGCGGCGCCGGCGGCGGCTTCTTGGCCACGTCATCCGCGCCGCCCGACGGGTGGGCGCCCTTCTCCGAGGGGCTCGCGGCGCCGTGGCCGCCCTTGGAGCCCCTTTGTTTGGCCGAGGGCATGGCGAGCGCGGCGGCGGCGGGGCCGCGGGCGGCGAGGCGGGCGAGCGGGACGCGCGGCGCCGGGAAACTTGCGCGGCTCCCCCGGGGCTGGGCGAGCGGCACGCGGCGCCGCGGGCGTCGGAGCGGCCGAGAGAGCGGGCGGGCGGCGGGCGGCGAGGAAGGAGGCCGGCGGGGGAGGAGGGAGGAGGGAGGAGGAGGGGGCCTGCCTCCGCCGCGCGCGCCGACCCCGCCTCCCGGGAAGGAAGGCCGGGAGCCGGAGCGGGGGCGGGGGGAGGCTGCCACGCACGCGGGCGCGCGGCCCCTCCCCTGCCGCCACGACCCCAAAGGGGAGGGCCGGGGGGGCGGGGTCTCGGAGGGCGGGGGTGGGGGGTGGGGATGGGATGGCGGTGGCGGATCGGGGTCTACGGGGGCCGGGGGGTGCGGGCTGGCCGAGCGGGACTACGGGGCCCGGGGCAGGCGGCTGAAATGGGGGCGAGCGGGAGGGCGGCCGGGCGGGGTCTGCGGAGCCGGGGGCCGGCGGCCGAGGTGGCCCAAGGGAGGGGGCGCAGGGCTGGGTGGACCGGGGCTGAGACTGGCGACTGAGCTGGGGCCACGGGGGCCTCGGGGATAGGCGGCCGAGGTGGGGGTGGCCAGGCCAGGCGGGTCGGAGGGAGGAGAGTTGGGGATGCCACGGTGCAGAGGGCCAAGGGCGCGCCCCCTCCCTTCTCGACCTGTGCGGAGAGAGGAAATGAGGAGGGCGCCCCAGGAACCCTGCCCCTGGGAGGAGTAGGGGGGCGGGAACAGACCCCCTCATTCCTTCCCGCTGGCAGTTGCCCGCCCCCCCCCCCCCCCCCCCCGTCCCCACATGCCATCCTCCGAGTCCGCCACGGGGCCTGGCCCTGTCTCTTCCCCTGGGTTTGCAGGCGGAGGCTGGAAGAGCTGTCCCTAAAACCCATCAACCCGGAGGCGCGGCGCGAGTGGGCCGGTTAGCGGAGATTCTCGGGCTGTGTGAAGTCTGTTCGTGAACACGTATTGAGTGTCCCCTTCGCCCAGTCAGTCCGCTGTCAACGCTGTTTACTTTTTTTTCTGAAGCCCGGTCAACGGCGTCATTTTCTGGGGGGCGAGGGGGGGGTTCTCGCAGCCTGTCCAGAGCCCCTACTAGCGACAGGTTCTGGAAACCAGCCACAGGGCACTAACAGGGCGGGGATAGGGTTGTGGCCCCCACTTGGACAGGAGCAAATATATTGATGCCAAGACTGTGCGTAGCAACTTACCCGTGTTCTTAAAACTGCAGAAACCTGGTAAGGCCGGAATTATTCTACCCGTTTTACAGGAAGGAAACTTGAGGCTGAAGCTCCACCTCAAGGTCACATTCAGCCACCTGCGTCTTCCAGAGTCCGTGCTGCTTAATCACTTCAGAATGGGAAGGAAATGGGCCCCCATGGAAATGAAGCAACTTCCCACTCTAGGGCTAGTTGCTGCCGGAGCAAGGACCAAACCCCACTACACTGCTTTCCTCCCGAACCTGGCGTCTGGGGTGTGTCTGGCACTGGGTGTGCCCAGCAATGTGCTGTAGGAACACAGTTTCTTCTGCCTGTTCTCTCAATTCTATTTTTCAAAAAAACTCCCTGTTCTTAAGGCCAGTTCAAATGCCACCTCTTTCATGATGCCTTCCCTGTCACAGCACCTGACACCTCTCAGGGGACGTTGAGACAGCAAATAATTTACCATATATATGTTCGAAACAGCAAGCCTTTGTTTAGCTCCCACTATGTGACAGGCAGATGTCTGCAAACTATGAAGCCTCCCCTCCTTGAGGACAGGAAGCAACCATTGCTTATATTTCTCTGTATATCTCACCTGGTAAGATGCCTTTAAAAATCTCTAGTGAATGAATGAACACATGAGTGCCTGCCCTCACGGGGCCTGCATTACATTTGGAGAAACGTGCAGAAACGTTTTGAAGCCAAAGAGTATGGTTGAGAATATACATGTAAAGAGAACTTGAAAAGCAAAGCCCTGGGCTGCGCATGGGGAAGTCTTCTGGGCCAGAACGGTCTTGAGCAGAGCCTTGAAGAATGGATTTGCATAGGAGGAGAGCAGGGGGGATATTTCTGTGGCAAAAATGGGGTGAGCCCAGGACACCTGCCTGATCTGAAGGGTGTGTGGTGCAATGTAGAAAAGAAAGAGATGAGTTGGGTGGAGTGGGTCCAGATTGCAGCCAGCCAGCCAGCCAGGCAGAAGAGTCACTATTAGTGTGGGAGGCTAGAGTAAATTATAGTGGGTTCTACAAATATAATCATTTGCGCCATTTCAACCGGGGCACACAACTCTGACCTTGGGTGGGGGTTGGGGACAGAAGACAGAACACTAACTCATCAGAAGGTGCTAGGAAAGCCTCGTTTAAACCTTCAGCTGAGTTCTGATTGTGTTTAGGATTTCTAGCGCACACAAGCGATCCTCCTCCTTCAAGCAGCCATCCATATTAAGGCAGATTCAGCAATAACTTGCAAAACAGCTTTGGGGGCCCAGCCAAGCTCGCCTGGGAGACAGGAGCCCTACTTTGTTAGCCCTAGTTCTGCCACCAAACTAAAGGTGACCTTGACACTCACACTTAACCTCCTCTCTGGATTTCATGGTCACCTTTCTGCATCTCTAAAGACCTTTCTTATTACTAATCTGGTTGTTTAAATATATCTTTATTGATTTCAGAGAGGAAGGGAGAGGGAGATAGAAACATCAATAACAAGGGAATCATTGATCAGCTGCCTCCTACACGTGCTTTGACCTGGAATTGAACCATGACCTCCTGGTTCATAGGTCAGTGCTCAACCACTGAGCCATATCAGCTGGGCTATTAATCTATTTCTTAGAGAAAATAATCATCTAATTGTTACCAGAAATAATTAAATATGTAAATTTTTTAAGTTGATTTAGACTGTAAGCCAGCTATAAAAGTGGGGTTGTTTTTTGTTTTGGGGGGTTTGTGTTTTTTTTTTTCAATTTTCTGACTCTACTGAGCCCTGGAAGAACAGAGGAGAGCCGGAGGGGACTGTTACTATTTTCAGTATTTCTCCTTCCTCCTTTTCCTCTGGGAGGCAGTGACGTACAGTGGTTAAGACACAGGGTCTGGAATAGACTGACTTGCGTTCGAAGTCATTTTTGTGACAAACGGGAATGTGACCTCTCTGAATCTCCGTCTCCATCTGTGAGATGTGGGGTAATAAGAACTACTTCACTGGGTTGTTGTGAGGATTAAATGAGAGACACTATATAATACTGGGCACATAGCAAGGCTCGGTGAATAAGGGGGCGCTAACACAATTTGCAGAGTCATTGAGGGGAAAGTATAGCTGCACAGACCTTGTACGTCTGGGTTTCAATGATTTTCTTTCATCATTATTTCTTGGCGCTTCCAGCACCATATGTGGCTTATAGACCGCAGGCTCCAATGTATTTAACTTGACAAAGCGGGCACTGTCTTCCTCTGAAGCCTGATTCCACAGTGGCGTTTGGCTGCACCCAGAGGAGGAGGTTGGTAAGTAGGCATGAAAGTACATCTTCTAGGGCAGGAAGGCACTGACAAGTCTCCATGGAGGTTTCCATGTTTCTGCCCGTCTTCTGAGTCAGCACAGCATGCACTTAGTTGAAGTTTTCCTTCTTGTCCCTCTAGAGTTCTCTCTTCCTTTTCTGCTTTATCCTCCCTAAAGTGTGTTGGCCCCCTAGCTTGTCCCTTAGCTGGGGACAATGAAACAAGAAAGGGCCGGGGAAATGAGCCTAGGCTTTGGCTCACCAAGAAGTCAGAGAAAAGGAGGCCTCGGGACAGGTTCAGGGGGTTTGCCTGGATGAACTGCCACTGCCCGTTGCTGCCCTGGTTGCAAGCCTCGTGGGGTTCCTTAGCGTGTAGGAGGTGCATACCTGTGGGGAACGAAGGGGGTGGGAGTCGTGGGCGCGCTCTTGGGAAAGAGAGTGCGTGCTCTGGGACCTTTGTTTTGAGGGGTTTTAAAGACAGGGCGTTCAGGGGGGCTCTCAATAGAACATTCATCATCTTTATGCTGATGAACCAAAATGAGGTTTATTCTCTTCATCTGTCCTTGGCTGTGGTTAGCAAATGGCACTAGTTGGATTTCTGCTATCCGTCTCCCTGAGTAGGGTGATTTCAGCTATTTACCCTCTGGTGGGGAGGGAAACGTGCAAACCATTGATTCTTAAGTGTCCCTGGTTTAGAGAAGATAGGATTTACTAGGTGGCTGCAAGCTGCTTGGCACCCGGATTTTCTAGATGGCTGTAAACTGCTGCCTAACTGTCTGTCTCCGTTTCCCTATTCCACTTGTCCTGGCTTCCCCCTTCAGCGACTTCCATCCCTGAAATCTTTTCAAGGTGATGAGGGAGGGCAGTCTGTCTTCAGTAGCTGCTTCCTGCTGACAGAGGCTGTGGTCCCTGCCTGTATAAAGTATGGAAGTCTCTCGCTGTCTGATTTAAGGGGGACAAGGGAATGGGATCAGAGGCTGGGACAGAGAGGCTGCTAGCTGATTCTTCCAAAGTAGGGACAAGCTTGAATCCCCGGGACATCATCGTCTTGATATGGAATTCTGTCATTCCAGAAGTGAGGTTGGCAGCTTGCTCCATATTTCATTGACTCAATTATTTAGTCCTGAAAATAAGCCAGTGCAGTTAAATAAATGGTTGAGTGTCACTTCAGGAGGTGGCGATGCAGATGGGCATTCAAAGTGAGACCTATATTGTGTAAACAAGCAATCAGGTATTTAATGAGGAGTATGCCTATGAAAATAGAAGGGGGAAAAAACAACAAAGGTTAATGATCACAGCAAATTATAAACCAAATTCTGAGTCTGTAAGACAGTCAATCGAGAAGGCTTAGAGTTTCTTTTGCTGGAATAAAAATGTTGTAGATGGTGGGAACGGTACGCGGTGTTAGACCGGCGCGGTCAGACTAGACCTGGGTTCAGCAACCCCAGTGCTTGAGATCTGGCTAGGAATGAATTGAGAGCCAAGACTCAAACTATCAGAGAACTTTTATTTATGAAATCACAGATGTGGAAGAAGTACTTTGTAGAAGAAATGGGCTTAGGAAGCAAGTTATAGAGGCAAAGGAAGGGCCCTAGGAGCTTGGAAGTGAGGAGGCTAATGGTAACCTGCTGGGAGGAGTGGGAGGGAGGAAGGAGGAGGAGGAGATGGAGGAGAAAGGGAAAGGCATGGGTGTGCTCCTGGGAGGGCAGTGCACTGGGTCTTCCTAAGGATTTTCAGGGTAGAGATTTCAGGGGAGGTCCCAGGGGAAGACCTTAATAGAATATTTGTCAGCTTTGCAGGTGTGTCCTTTCAGGGTCTAGGCCTCCACTGATTGATTGGTAGGGACCAGGGACGGGGGGCATCACCCAATGCAGCTGGTCCTGAGGTCAGCCGTGGGGTTGCGTGTCTGGTTTTGCCACTTTTCTGGGCTTGGAGGTGAGCTACAACTGAGGCCTAGATGCTATCTCTAGGGAGGAAAGGTCAGGGGCTCCAAACCGAATGACCAGTGATTTGCTAGGAGAGGAAAGGTCACCCTGGGGGCGAGGTCCCGCCCTATAATTGTCCTTTGCTAGGCACCCTGGGCTTTCCACCCTGGTGAACTTCTGAACCTGACCCATGGCCCTTGCTCTGCTCATGTCTGTCTAAACTGCCTACCGCGAGAGCAAGCAGTGACAGTCTGACAGATCCTCTTCATCTGCAGTTAAATATCTCTGGTGATGTCATCAGATGCTCAGGTAAATTCTGTATGGTTGATATTGCATCAGTAGTTCTCAAAATTCCAAGTCAAAGGACGGGAGAAAAAGAAAACATTAGCTTGGAGGGTTGAAGACAGCTAGGAGAATTCAGGAACCAGTTCAGCAAAGCCTCTTCAGAACGCTGTTGGATTACATGGATCACAAACTACAAGATAGAGCTTTACAAGCCTGCAGCCTTCTTGATTTTCTGCATTTCAAAATGTCGAAAATGGAAAGTCCCTATTACTGCTGATTGCCTCTTCTCTGTTCCAGGTTGATGACACCCACCCACCCCACCAACCCCAGAGGCCAAGGCATGGGCCTGAACGCCTTGCAAACAGCATGTGTGTTAGATGTGGGGCCTCCCTTATAGTTTGGTTCTGGAGAGCTAGGAGACCCCCTCGAGGCCTCATGGTTCATACTCCCAGGAGCTCCCCAGCTCCAAATCCTATGGCTCCATGCAGTTGAGGAATTATTTCTTGGAGCTCCTAGCACCATATGTGGCTTCTAGACCACAGGCTTCAGCTCCCCGAGCCCCAGCTTTTAGGGAGGATAACCACAGTACCTATCCTGTGGCGGCAATGTGAATATTAAATCGATATTCTTCTCTACATCTGCTTCACTCATAGCCTTCTTCATCCCAGCACACGCCAATAACATCCGTTTAGTTACTCA
Source organism: Myotis myotis (assembly GCF_014108235.1). NCBI lineage: Eukaryota > Metazoa > Chordata > Mammalia > Chiroptera > Vespertilionidae > Myotis > Myotis myotis. The sequence continues at coordinate 202,072,938 of NW_023416335.1, forward strand.
GGAATGGTCCTTGACTCTTCTCTTTCTCTCACCCATCCCCCCACACCTCATGCAATACATGAAATAACCCACTGGCCTCTCTGCCTAAGCACTTGCTGCCCTGTGGTCTGCTTTCAACACACCAGACAGACAATCCCTGGAAATATGCCAGATCATGTAAACCTTTTCTAAAACCCTCCAATGACTTTCCAAGTCGGTGGGAGTAGAAGACAAAAATTGTACAGTGCCCTTCACAGCCCCATGTTCTGACCACCCCCTGCTGCCTGCCCTCTCGGATCTCATGCCCTCTTACTTGCCCACTTGATCACTGACATCAGTCACAAAGTCCTCCTCATCGCTCCTCAATACACCAGGTATGTTCCTACCTTGAGCCTTTTGTAATTTTGTTCCCTGTGCCTGATGAACTTACCCGCCCCGCCCCCCCCCCCCTCCACCTGCCACACTGCAGGGTCCTTCACTTCAGATGTCACCTCTAGGCATGCTCGTCCTTGACCATATTAGATAGAACAACAACTGCCCCAGCTGAGACTCTTTCCCTGCTTCATTTTTCACTATAGTATTCATTTTCCTTTGACATACTACATACTTGCTTGTTTAATTATTATTGCCTCTTTTCATTAGACTGTATGTTCCATGAGTGGGAACTTTATTTAACTCACTCTTGTGTCCCCTAATACCTAGAACAATGTCTGGCACAAAGTAAGGCGTTCAATAAATGTTCTGAATTTCACATTATTCAGGTCCCTCTATGTCATAGAGCCTTCTCTTTCATAAGACAGCCACAAAGAAGGAGAGGGCAGGGGAGGAACCCAGTGAGGAATGACCTAGAACTTCAATATGGTGGCAATGGGAATGATGGGATGGCAGTGAGGACAGTGATAATGGGAATGGCAGTGACACAGAAAGGATGATTGCTAACACTGCTGGGCTGCAGGGGAGCTGCAATATCTCAGTAAGTTGACATTTACTGATCAGTTATTGTGTGCCAGGCACTTTGCCAGGAGTTTAACATGTATTATTACCTCCTTTCATCCTCAGTTAGCCTTTGATGTAGGCACCACAGTAGTACTGATCCAGTTTACCAATGAGGGCGGACAACTTCCTCAAGATAAGATCCTGGAGCTCACCCGCTCAACCAGACGTGAATGTATAGACAGATAAGAAGAGCAGAGCCTGGCGTGATGAAGTGGCTTCTCCACGGCCAGTCAGCCTTCTGATAAGATCCAGACTCTTGATAAGCATCATGAATCTCAAACTGGGAAGGGTTAGGCAGGGTTATATCTCAACCTGAGACTGGTGATTCACTAATTCACTTCCACAACTACTCCCTCTCATCATGCTGCTGATGGATATATTATATAATGAGGATCATTGTCTTAGCATGTCATTTAAAAAACCTTCAGAATCTGGTCCTTTCTCCAGCCTCATTTCTCCCTCAGATTCCTTCCTACTCTATGTAGCCAGATTGAGTTTTCCTACAGGTGCCCTAATTTGCCATATTCTCTAAGGAACTCAGCTTCCTTGACCCTTTTCCTGACCCCACCACCAACCTAGATAAGTGTCCCTCCTCGGTGCTCCCCTAGTTCCCAGATGGGTCATGCTCCCAGATGGGTCCTAGTACTTACCATGATGTCATTGCCTATTTACCTAACTATCGTCCACCCTAGAGCTTGCAGGGCAGAAACTGTGATCTGTTCCTTTTCTTATCCCTAGTGCCCGGCAGTTTGCCTGGACTGTAGGAGGCACTCAGTACGCGAGGGGTGGACATGGCGGTAGATAACTTACAATGCTAGGCTTCTCAGCATCCTGCACTGTCAGGGTGCCCATTCTTTAGGGAGTGGGGCTATTGGGAAAGTATCAAGGTTTTGAAAATTTAGCAGAAGTAGGTATTATGTGGAAATTCAGTGTGTTATGATAGGTTCAGATAGCATGGTATAAATGTATGTTGCTAATTTAACCAAAAAGTGTAAGAGGTGTGTGGATATGATGGATCCCTAAGTCAATGGGATGGAAAAGTTGCTATAAGAACCCTACTCCCCAGAGACCATTTTGATCCTGCTCCAGCCTTACTCAAGAATCCCCCATATCTCCTTCTTAGAATCAAATCACAATGACCAGGAGTGTGTGTGGGGAGAGGGGGGCAGGGAGTTTGAGAACTATGCCTCCCCTCCCAGCTAGGATTCTGTTTAACCTACCTCCTCCAGCCCTCCAGCCCCTGCAAGACTTTGTTCTTTGTCCAAACTCTTCTCCTCAACCCTCCAATCTGGAAAGCCCAACCCCCTCCTCTAGGAAAATCTAGCGCCTGACCAACTGTCCTGCACCCCCACTCCATTGGTCCCTCCATCATTTGGGTTCCTCAGAATGATCAGATTGGGTTTGCTCCTGTCTAGAAAACTAACAACATTGTGTGGTTTGGGGAAGTTATTTTAACTCCTGCTTCCACATTTATGGAGTAGGATGAATACTTTACAAGGCTCATGGAAAGTAATGAATATGAAAAAGACCATTTAACTGAAAGGTACATATACATAATTATCATTATTATGTGTCAACTAAATAAATCCAGCCCCTCTATAATTCAGAGCCTACCTGGGTATTTTCATCAGTAGAAAAAAAACTAAAATAGTGTCTATAAACTGTGGCTTAAAGTACCAATAGCCTCGGGTCGTGATGTGGTTTCCGTGAAATAATATCAGTAAAGCACCCAGAATGCTCTATTTCGGGAATATGGAGATTACAATGTAATTAGTGTAATATCTTATCCCCATCAGGCCATAAGCCCCTAGAGTGAAAACACCTGTCTGCCTTGTTTGCTGCACTATCCTCGGTGCTTACTGTTTGGGTGGATAATTGACTCTGAGAAAATATTTTATTTGATTCATGCATTGAATCAATTTGAGCATCTGACTCAGGCAAGGGGGCTAGAGCAGTGAACAAACAGTCCAAAATCCCTACTTTATGGAGCTCTCACACCAACAAGGGAGACCAGGCAATAGCACCTTCGTAAATACAGTATGCTAGCTAGTGCTAAGGAGGGAAAAGAAAGTCAGAAAGGGAAACAGGAAGTCTGTGGAAGTGGGAGGAGGGTTGTGATTTTAGATGGTCAGGGAGACCTCACTGAGAAAGTAACGTTTCTGCAAAGAACTGAAGGAAGTACGGGGCCAGCCACATCAATATCTGGAAGAAGAGTCCTCCAAATAGAGAAAAGAGCAAATGCGGAGGCCCTGAGGTGCATATGAGGAGTTAGAGGAGGCCATGTAGCTGGGGCAAGTGAGTAATTCAGCAAGTATTTATGAAGCCCCTGCTACTTACTGAAAAAATGAATACATGAGCACAATGCCTGGCACGCAGTCACCTCTCAGCACATGTTTCTGTTTTTATTATCAATACTAGAGGCCTGGTACACAAAATTCGTGCACTGGGGGGTGAGGGTTCCCTCAGCCCAGCCTGCCCCTCTCACAGTCTGGGAGCCCTCAGTGGATGTCCTACTGATGGCCACAGTCTGGCAGCAGAGGCTCGGAGCAGGCGTCCCGTGTGTGTGTGTGTGTGTGTGTGTGTGTGTCCCCTCTGGGGGTCTGCCCCCAGCCATATTGGAGGCTCAGAGCAGGCACTGTGTGTGTGTGTGTGTGTGTGTGTGTGTTTGCTGGGGGCCTGCCCCCAGCCACACCATGGAGGCTTGGAGCAGGAGCCCCTCTGTGTTGATCTCTCAGGCTCCTGGCCTCCACTGCATGTTGTACTCTCCCTTGAGCTATGGACAGGATGGGGGTGCTGCTTGCAAGCCGAACTTTCCTGCTCCAGGATTGCCATGGCGACAGGGGCGCAGGCCCAGCTGGGGGCTGCCCACAGGCCGGGCTTTTCTGCTCCCTGATCAGGCAGAGCTGGGGGCTGCCTACAGGCCGCACTTTTCTACTTACTGATGGCCGGATCACCACAGCAACCCAGGGCCCAGCAGCACTTTCCTGCTCTCCAATAGTCATAGGGTCCTGGCTGGGGGCGGGGCTTAGCAGTGCGGGGCTTAGGCAGCACGGGGGTCCCAGCTGGGGGCTCAGGTGGCACATAGGGGTCCCGGCTGGGGGCGGGGTTATGCCCAGGGCTGCACATGGGGCCTGGATGGCAGCTCACGCTGTTCCGCCCTGCCTGTAGTATAGGATAGAGGCCTGGTGCATGGGTGGGGGCCGGGTGGTTTGCCCTGAAGGGTGTCCTGGATCAGGGTGGGGGTCCCGCTTGGGTGCCTGGCCAGTCTGGATGAGGGGCTAAGGGCCGTTTTCAGGCTGGCGGGTGACTGAAGCTCCCAGCCTCTCCTTTTTTTCTTTTTTTTTTTCATTCTGGGATTTATTTACTTTCTATGGCTGTCACTGGAGCTGAGAGCCGGCTTTAGCTCTGAGAGCTTGAGGCCTTGGCTGCTGAAAGCAGATATCTGGGCTTTGTTTAGCTTCTATAATTGAAACTCTGTTGCCATCACTGCTGCTCTAAGCTCTGAGCCCGCTGCCGGCTGAAAGCAGCTATCTGGAGCTTGTTTAGCTTCTATAATTGCAACATTGTTGCATCCAGAGCTCAGAGCTGGGCTGCCGCAGGCTGGGAACCTTGGCTTCCTCCGTCACTGGAGCAAGCAAGCCCCCTGTTCGCTTCAGCTGCCTGGCTGCCAGCCGCCATCTTGGTTGGCAGTTAATTTGCATATCCTGTTGATTAGCCAATGGGACGCGTTTGGGGGTATGGTCAATTTGCATGTTTCTCTTTTATTAGATAGGAATTATCTCTGGATTTCCCTCATCTTATCACCGGTACCCAAACCAAGACCCAGCGCCTAGTAAGAGCTCAGTAATTGCTTGGTGAACCTAGTCTCGCTGTCCTGTGTAGACTGGTGTCGCTAACCATGAGCACCCGGTTATCTGTTAAAGTTTAAATGCATTGGAGACTTATTGTTTCCTTACATTGGCCTTTGCTCCGAAAATCCCTAGGACTTAAAGTGATAACAGAATTGTTTGTAAATGCAGTATTGTATCACTTTGGTTGAGTTCTTCAACCTTCAGAAAGATAGAGAGGGAAGTCCAGCAGTTCCAATTCTGTGACTCTGCTCAGTTCTGGGCCCTTTCATTTTATGGGGTCCCCTAAAGGAATGGCAAGTGCCTGGGCTCTGGGCCCAGCATCCTTATTGGCTTTGGGGGATGTCACCTGAGACCCAGCCCCAGAACTAAGCCTGCTCTGCAACTCAGATTAGCCTCTGCAAGGTTTCAGCCTACAAGTGAGTGGGTGAGTGTGGGAACTGGAGCTCCCCAGGAAACTTTCAAACACAGTGATTGTCACAGTAATTCAGGAAACTTGTCCAGTGAGTGGAAGAGACTGAGAGTCACTAATGAACTAATGAACTCCTCTCTGAGCCTCTGCCAGCCAGGAGATTTCAAGTCTCTTAGAAAGGAGACTCCTTAAAGACATAGGATACTCTTTTCTCAGAGTGAGAAAGTCAGTATTACTGTCTAATTCCCCTAAGTCCCCTTATTCTTTCTTCAAGTGAAAAAATAGCATCCCTCTCTTGATCTACTTCTCTGATGTCCAATGAAGGCAAAGCAGACAAGAACTCTGCTCGTAGGAAGCGTTCGATTCAGTTGTCAAGTGACTCTGGACGCATTCATTTCTACTGCAGCTCAACCCCTCCATCATCTGTCACCCGGGGGGCTTCCAAGATACCTGTCCTAAAGCCAGAGCTTTGGTGTGTGGTCAGTGTACAAAGCAGAAGGGCCCGTCTTTTCCTGTCCCAGTGTTTTCTCTCATTGTTCCCAAAAATACCCTCCCCCGTGAGCAGGCTGGCCTTTCTCTCTCTCCGCGCCTCTCTAGTACCACAGAAGTTCTGTTTTTCAGAATGAGTGAGCTCTTTCCTCCTCTCCACCCAACCCACTGCTGCTCTTTCAGGAAGAGAGCACTAGCTTCAGAGTAAGAATGACACCCTCATTTTAGAGAAAACTGACGCTGGGTCCAGAGTGTTTTCGCGACTGGCCTAAAGTCACACAGCTCATCCCTACCAAGCATCAGGGCTTGCGATCCTGTACGTCTGATTCCAACTCCCTCTCCTTTTTTACCAGGCCTCTCTGCTTTTTTCGATGGGTGACCTCCAATTGGATTAGCAACCAATTCTAAAATAAATATTCGGTTAAACTTGTAGTACAGGGAGGCATGGACAACTGGTTTTTAATGAGTGCTGTGTTGAGGCCAGTTCCATAGTATTTGTTTAACAGAAGTGATAACCATATTTGTCAAATCACTGAGTGAATAGCAATGATTTGAAATTAAGGCAGATGGCTCTCCTGAGAGGTAATGGCATTTTTCATCTCGAGAAAGGAGATTCTCTGCTCTGTGAACAGACTTGCATGAGAAATTTTATAAAAATGACTATGCCTGCCCTAACCAGTTTGGCTCAGTGGATAGAGCGTCGGCCTGAGTACTCAAGGGTCCCAGGTTCGATTCCGGTCAAGGGCATGTACCTTGGTTGCGGGCACATCCCCAGTAGGGGGTGTGCAGGAGGCAGCTGATCGATGTTTCTCTCTCATTGATGTTTCTAACTCTCTATCCCTCTCCCTTCTTCTCTGTAAAAAATCAATAATATATATATATATTTTTAAAAATGACTATGCCTGTGTTTTTTGGTGTTGGGTTTTTGGGTGTTTGTTTGTTTGTTTGTTTTTTCACAACAGCTATCCTTGCTTTCCAGGCTAAGCTGCCCAGGGGCTGAGATTATCTTTGCTACTGATCCCAGGTGCCCTGTAGTGAAGCCAGATTTTGCCTTTGCCAAGTTTATGAAGGCGCTTTGTGAAGTTCAAAGCATCTCTCCGTTCCTCTAACGAAAAGAGGTTCCTTTCCACAAAGGTGCAGCCTCTTTAAAGGTTTCTGAAACCTCAGGGATTGAAGAACAACTTGGGCTTCTTTCCATTTCTCATCCTGACATGTATTTGCCTGCTTTCTCTAGAAATGTCTTGCATCAGTTCATCCCAAAGGCAGCTATGATGCAGGCCTGGCATGAGCCAAAGGCTCACTCAAGAGGAAGAAGGGAGAATTAATTAAGGTGTCAGGTGCTGAGCCAGACATTTTATACTTGATTTCCCATTGAATCATCACAACCCTATTAGGCAAATATTATGATGTCTGTTTAGGACAGAAAAATGAGACTCAGGGAGGACCAGTGATCTGCTCCAATAACAGAGCTTGCAAGTGGCAGGAGTGGGACTGAAACCTACATCTGCCTGAATCCAAAGCCCATGCTCTTTCTACTCTCCCCTCGGAGGCTTCCTGAACCTACGACTAAATTCATCTTGGCACTGACACCTCTCTCAGCCTGCTCCCTACTTATCTGCCCAGCTTCATCCACCACCAGGGAGCTTTTAAAAAATAGATGAACCCTGGCTCTATATCAAACCTACTAATGGCAGGGCCTGGGCATATCTAAGAATCACTGCAACATATGGACCCTTTATTCCCGACAAACTTCACCCGCCCCTCCCCATGAATGCTTGTATTCCCCCCACCCCACCTCCCCTCTCCCTCAACCAGAATTCTGTGGAGAAGGGAAGGCTTCCATAGTGTTAAAAGTTCGGGGGAAATGACCAATTTAGATGCTCAACTCAGCCACACACTATGACAAATTACAAATGAATGAAATCATTGAATACAAAAGTTTCAAGCCTAGGAAAATAGGAAATAATTTTTTCTAAGCCTAAGGAAAGAACATAGAAAAAAAATATCTGTTGTAATATGAGAAGCAAATGTTAGTATATTATTATCCTAAAAGGCCACACCAATAGGGTAAGTGCTTTGAAGACCGGAACCCTATCTTGTTTGCTATTATATGATCGAGGTCTATAGTTGCTTGGCCTGCAATAACAGATCCGTAAATATTTGCTGAATGGAGAGCTTTTTGGAAAAAAAAAACCTTAAAATTTCAGGAGAGAAGGAAGCAAAAGACATGAAAATACTTCACAGAAGAAATACGGTTATTCAACACACAGAAGCACATTGCTCACCTAAGAAATAAGCACATTTCTTATTTCACTTGTGAGATAAGAAATAGAAACAATTGAAATACCAATGGGTTATTATTTTTGTCTATGAAATTAATTGAGTGTTGTTTTTGTTTTTTTTGAAAACTATAAAATGTAATGCCAAGCAGAGAGGGTAAAACAGCTCCTTCATGCTGCCCTAGATTCCGCCACTTCAGAGACTCATAGAAATGGGAACTGGGTTCTGACAGTATTGAGATGGTCACTGTCACTGGGTTTGTCTCACCAGCAACTCTCCCCTCCCCGCGTCTGATAGACCCCACAATCCGCAGGCAGGGCGGCTGCCCTCTGACCCCAGGAACGCACAGGAGGAAAGGCTGGTCAGCCCTTCCCTGGGATTTCTCAAAGCAGAACTGGCTGGAGGAGAAGCTCTCCCTTTTCTTTGGTTTATGACTCAGTAAGGATGTGACCTGGAGACTGCTAGCAATCATAGCTCTTGGAATCTGGAGAGAGTATATCTGTGGTAGAATAAAAATATCAGTTGCTTTGCAGAAAGAATCCTGTTAACATTAGATGCCCTGCTTCCTGTCGTTCCTGAGGTCATTTTGTGTATCCCTGCTCTTCCCACATGTGGACGACGGAAGTCACCCATCCCCCTCTCTGCGTGCACACCAGCGTGGTCTCCTTCTGGTTTGCACGAGTCTATTGTTAAATTTTCAGGAACTTTGCGAATCGGTTGTTAAACGGTTGAAGCTTAAAATCAGCACTGGTTGAGGAATTGACTCCCCAGCCATGGGGGAGTTTCTAGCCCAGGGAAATCTACAAACAGTGCACATCAGGGCTTTTCTTCCACAGATATTTTTTCTGTATTCTTTCCTTAGGCTTAAAAAAATTATTTCCTATTGGCCTAGGCTTGAAGCATTGACCAGCACACCACTCTCCTTATGCTACCTGGACTGGATTTCTGTCACTAGCCTTCCCAAGAATGTTGGGCAATGAGGCCAGAGATGCTGAGAGCACCCCAATTCCACCTAAGACTTTTATTAACCCTAGTTTACCAAGGAAACCTCCCCAGGCAGTCTCCAAGGGAGGCAAAACCCTAAGGGGGGTGCTTTATTTCTAGGTGGGCTTCAGGCTGCACCTCAAAACAGAACTCTGATGCATGAAACTGTTGTACAAAGTCACAGCCAGACACTGAAGGGTGCAGCCTTTGGGCCAGCCGTTTTGCAGGGGAAGGTGTAAGTGCATATCCATCCATGCCTGAGGAGATGGAACTACAGGAAGAGCTCAAGAGAAAGTGTATTTTCCTCCAAACACAGCAAGAAGCCCTGGCAGGGGCCAGGGAGGCTCCCAGGCCTGCTTGCCACATGGGAGCAGAGAGGAAAAAAGGAAAAATCAGGGTTCCTCCAGAAGTTCATGCTCTGGGTCAGGTTTCTCTCCCACTGCATTCTGCAGGTTGGCAGTAAAAAGAGAAGCTATGCCCACCTCCAGACCTCTTTCTTCCCGGCCACTCTGCCCACTGACCTCGATGAACCACTCAGTGCCTGGGCCTTTGTTCAATCACATCCCTCCTCTCCCTCCTCCTCTTGGAAAAGAAGCCAAAAAGAGGGAAGAGTGTGGAGATAGAAGCCCCTCCCCCAGATGCCTTTAGAATTCTTTTTTTTTTAAATATATTTTTATTGATTTCAGAGAGGAAGGGAGAGGGAGAGAGAGATAGGACACCAATGATGAGAGAGAATCATTGATTGGCTGCCTCCTGCACACCCGCAACCCAGGCATGTGCCCTGACCAGGAATCAGACTGTGACCTCCTGGTTCCTAGGTCCGTGTTTAACCACTGAGCAACACTGGCAGGGCCAGAATTCTTTTGACTATAAGTAGGAACATGAAAACTTGCTATCTTCTACGTCAGTGATTTCATTTTTGGGGATGGTTTCTAAAGAAATAATCTATATCCTATATAATAAAGAGGTGATATGCAAATTGACCATCACTCCAACACCCAAGATGGCCACCACAAGATGGCCGGAGGGGAGGGCAGTTGGGGGGGACCAGGCCTGCAGGGGAGGGGAGTTGGGGGTGACCAGGCCAACCAGGGAGGACTGTTAGGGGCAACCAGGCTGGCACGGGAGGGCAGTTAGGGCTATTGGGCTGGCAGGGGAGCAGTTAGGCATCAATCAGGCTGGCAGGGGAGTGGTTAGGGGGTCATCAGGCTGGCAGGAAGGCAAGTGGTTGGGGGCCAGCAGTCCTGAATTGTGAGAGGGATGTCCCAGATTGGAGAGGGTGCAAGCTGGGCTGAGGGATAAGCCCACCCCCCCCATGCATGAATTTTGTACAACGGGCCTCTAGTCCTATCTAATAAAAGAGAAACATGGTAATTAGCCATACGTCCACTACCCTTCCCATTGGCTAATCAGGGCGATATGCAAATTAACTGCCAGCCAAGATGGCAGCCGGCAGCCAGGCACCTTGAAGTTAACATGAGGCTTGCTTGCTTCAGTGACGGAGGAAACCAATGTTCTCCACCTGTCTTGCCGGCCTCTGAGCTTGCAGTTTGAAACATTGTTACAAATATAGAAGCTAAACAAAACCCCAGAAACCTGCTTTCAGCGAGCCAGGATCTCAGAGCTGGAGTTGATACAGTGTTTCGATTATAGAACCCAAACAAACCAGATACCTGCTTTCAGCAGCAGAGGCCTCAGAGCTGGAGCCAGAGATAAAGCTGGCCCAGAATAAAAGAAAAAAGAAAAAAAACAGCAGTTGGGAGCTTCAGTCCCAGCCTGAAAACAGCCCTCAGCCCCTCACCCAGACTGGCCAGGCACCCCAGTGGGGACCCCCACCCTGAAGAGTGTGTGACCAGCTGCAAACAGCCATCATCCCCTCATCCAGGCTGGCCAGGCACCCCAGTGGGGACCCCCACCCTGATCTAGGACACCCTTCAGGGCAAACCAGCCAGCCCCGCCCATGCACCAGGCCTCTATTCTATATAGTAAAAGGGTAATATGTCTCCTGGCACCGGGATCAGCGTGACAGGGGGCAGCACCCAAACCCCCTGATCGCCCTGAGGCTCTGTGTGTGACAGGGGGCGGGGCCCCAACCCCCTGAGCAGCCCTGCTCTGTGCCTGATAGGGGGGAGCTCCCCAAACCACCCCCCCCCCCCACGGGCCCTGCTCTGTGTGTGATGGGGTAGAGCCATAACCTCCCCATCGGCCCTGCCCTGAGTGTGAGAGTGGCGGCGCCCCAACCCCCTGATGGGCCCTGCTCTGTGTGTGATGGGAGCAGCGCCCCAACCCCCTGATTGGCCCTGCTCTGTGCGTGACAGGGGGTGGCGCCGCAACCTCCCCATCGACCCTGCCTTGAGTGTGACAGGGGACGGTGCCCCAACCCCCCAATTGGCCCTACCCAGAACGTGACTGAGGGTGGCATCACAACCTCCCAATCTGCCCTGCTCTGTGCATGACGGGGCAGTGCCCCAACTCCCCAATCGGCCCTGCTCTGAGCCCGACCAGGGGCTGCACCTAGGGATTGGGCCTGCCCTCTGCCACCCGGGAGCAGGCCTAAGCCAGCAGGTCGTTATCTCCCGAGGGGTCCCAGACTGCGAAAGGGCACAGGCCGGGCTGAGGGACCTCCCCTACCCCCCGATTGCACAAATTTTTGTGCACCGGGCTTCTAGTATATATATAAAAGCCTAACATGCTAATTGTTCCTCCGACCGTTTGACCGTTCTACCAGTTGCTATGATGTGCACTGACCACCAGGGGGCAGAAACCACGACCAGTAAGTTAGCTTGTTGCTGGGGTCCAGCTGAACAGGACTGGGCCAGATGGGCCAGACACACCCTGGAGCCCTCCCGCAGTCCCTCCCTAGCCCTGCTCATGCACCAGTGGGGTCCCTCAGCCTGGCCTGTTCCCTCTCACAATTGGGAACCCCTCAGGGGCTGTCAGAGAGCTGCTTTCTGCCCAATTCCCACAGGCCAGGACAAGGGACTCCACCAGTGCACGAATCTATGCACCGGGCCTCTAGTATAAAATAAAGGAGGAGGTTTATGTCCAGACTTGTTTAATACTGAGTTATTTAGGAAAAAAAACACACTTGGAATCCACACAAATGTCTAACAATAGGAAAATGATTAATTACTATATACGAATTCAATTTAATGATCCCAGTCATTAAAAAATGTCTTAAAGAGATTATATTAAGACTAGAAGCCCAGCTAGAGAAATTGCATGGCCCTGACCCATGCGCACCTCACTGTGCCCGCCTCGCCGTGCCCACCCTCCTGCTGCCCTGCCCACCCACTGGCCACCAGCCTTGCTGCCATCTGAGGTTGTGGGCCGCATGAGCCACCAGCCCCGCCCTGCCACCACAAATGGCGAGTAGGCCAGGGGAGGGACTGAGAGGTACTCCATGCACTTCCTGGTGACTCTGGCCACCGCCGCCACCCACCTGGTTCCCCATGGTTCCCCATCCGATCATTGGTCGTTACGGTGTTATAACCACAGGCCTTTTATAATATAGATGGGGAGCGGGGGATCCTATGCTGATTGGATATTAATTAGGATTTAAGTTTTATATTCAGAATGACTGGCAATACAAAAAGAAAAAGAAGCCAACTAAATCATTCACTGACTGAAAACTGGAAAGGTATACACCAAAATGTTAACTGTGGTTTTCTCCTTTGAGTGATGAAATTATTGATGTTTTTTAGTTCTGCTTTTCTCTGTATTTTTCAAATTGCATTCAGTAAACTTACATAAAAATGGATACCATTTATTATTACTCAGTATTTATCTTGTGCTGGGCCCTATGCTAAGCACTTTCATAGATTACATTATTTAAATCTCCCAGCCAACCTATGAGGTGGGTCCTTTTTTTAAAAAAATTTTTTTTTATTGATGTCAGAGAGGAAGGGAGAGGGAGAGAGCGTTGGAAACATCAATGATGAGAGAGAATCATTGATTGGCTGCCTCCTGCATGCCCCCATTGGGGATTGAGCCTGCAACTTGGGCATGTGCCCTTGACCAGAATCAAACCCGGGACCCTTCAGTCCGCAGGCCAATGCTCTATCCACTGAGCCAAACCAGCCAGGGTGAGGTGGGTCCTTTTGATACCAGACACTAAGCGGGTCTGGGCAGCCTGTCAGCACATGAGCCAAATTAAGAAACAAGGTTGAATTATATATGAGTGTTTATTTCAATAATGCTGGTGATAGGGGCAGAAATAGAATATTGGGGACCAGCTCCAATTATAAGAAATATTAATCATGCTCTGTTAACCATGATTATTTAGTTCTGATTAAAGAAAGAACATTCTAACCTGGCTGGGAGTGGCACATGGGACCTGGGAGCTCACCTGGAAATGCAGCCCGTCCTCCCCATCTGGGAGCTGCCTATTATCATGGAAAGATTAACAACCTTGTTGCAAAACTAGAGCCTCCAGTCCTTTGCATATCGCCAGCCCTTTGAAGACCCCCAGCCTTTGCATACCCGAAGGCCTTTGTAAATCTCCAGCCCATATTACCTGTAAACTGCCCATTTGACATACCCTTTTGTCTACGTTCCATGTAATCTTTGTCCTTCTATCCTGTTGCAGAAGACCAGAGAAAAACCAAGCAATGCTTTTAGAGGGAGGAGTTACACTGTTTATTTACACCGGCAGACTCAGCGGAATAACTTGCCAAATCTGAGTAAAATAACATGCAGGGGGCTTCTCTTTTATATCTTTCTGGGGTCTTTGTCCCTCAAATACAGATTATGCTTCAGGTCCCTTCACGGGCTTTTGCAAAAAGGCCCCAGGTGCTGGGGGTCTTGAGACCATATCTGATGGTCTGGCCTGGTGCCAGCCCTAATAACCCCGCCCTCCAGGGCTGTGCATTGTTCAGAGTTTATGGCCTCTGTATTTAGGTAACAGGTTTTGCAAGGCCAGTTTCTGGGAAAGAGGCAGCTACTTAATTATGGGTTATCAAAAATGTACACTGGGCTTGCTGGCACAGATTCAGATTGCTAGCCCCCCAAATATCAGGGTTATGTTGGAATTAGCCCTTTTTAGCCTTCTCAATCCAATATAAGCAGCTGGCTTGTGGTGGGGTGCAGAGCACATTTTTGTGGATGACCTGCTGCTCTCCCATACTACCGGCAGTATTGGAATGAACACTCATATATGATGCAACCTTGTCTCTGCTTGATTGACTCAAGTAAGTGACAGGCAACCTGGACCCATTGATTGTCCTGTTACACTGGCAGTATGGGGAGAGCAGCAGATCATCCTGTAAATTCTTCTCTAATTCCTCCTACTAGCCGGCTGATTATATAGGGATAAAGAAGAAAGCTGTATGTATGGGTGTTGGGGGGAGCAGGACACTGGCTGCAGGGTCCGTGGTCCCTGTCCTCCTTCCAGGATCTTAAAATTCCGATAACAAGCTAGTTAACTTTCTTTTTTCTTTTTCTTTTTTTAATTAAATCTTTATTGTTCAGATTATTACAGTTGTTCCTCTCCCCCCCCCCCCATAGCTCCCCTCCACCCGGTTCCCACCCCACCCTCTGTCCTTACCACCCCCCCACTGTCCTCATCCATAGGTGTACGATTTTTGTCCAGTCTCTTCCCGCACCCCGAAACCCCTTTTGCCCCGAGAATTGTCAGTCCACTCCCTTTCTATGCCCCTGATTCTATTCTATTCGCCAGTTTATTCTGTTCATCAGATTATTTATTCACTTGATTTTTAGATTCATTTGTTGATAGATATGTATGTGTTGTTCATAATTTTTACCTTTACCTTTTTCTTCTTCCTCTTCTTAAAGGATACCTTCCAGCATTTCATATAATACTGGTTTGGTGGTGATGAAACTCCTAAGCTAGTTAACTTTCAGTGGTGTTAAAACCCACCCACCAGTTCCTGGGACTGGAGAATGGTCAGCATTCCCAAGGCAAACTCCCGGAGAGGGTCAGGGTCCAGGCACAGCAACCAAATCAAAGCGCTTCCTGTCCTTTTTTCTCCAAACATATTTTCTTTTCTGAGCAATGGACCCATCCGGCCCAGGGCCTCTTTACACCTCTGTTTTTCTTCTTGCAGCACATCCTCCAGTTTCCCAGGGTCTGTAAGAAAACCTCTTTTCTATCATTAGTAATGTGAATAATCATTCAATAACTGGGGTCCTATTCCTATTACGTGCCCTTCCCCCTTTCACTTTTATTATCTCCAGTGTACAGATGAAGAAACAGAGGCCCCATGTCAGAATGTAGAGCCTGGTCTATTTAATTTCAGAGCCAAAACACATCCTCCATCTCATCCTCCCCAATAAGAGAAGACAATAGACAAATGATTAACATATAACTATATTTATAGAATTAGATATGTATATAAGATTAACTTCTTTTAAGCAGTAGATCCATCCCTCAAGGCCAGTTCTATCCAGGCTTACTTCTTTCATGAGAACTGCTTTTTGTCCCTTAGCTCTTACCCTGATGTTTGCTCCCTTCACTGACTCTTGCACTCTCTTACATTGATGGCTATCCTTTCATATTTCCAGGATCTGCTCTCTCAAGTGGGCCAGGAAGCCTGGGGGTAGGAAGGGCATCTTCTCCGCACTCTGGTTCTTTCCCCCCTTTCTTCCTCTCCTTCCTTTTGCAACCTCTCTGCACCGTAAGACAAAATGAGCTGGAAACTCCCACATTTCTGTCTTCGGATACGTTTTCAAGCTTCCCCGCGATTTCTGCTTACTCTCTTAGGTTTACTTTCTTGAGGCTGCTTCTGCCTCCAACTCCTGACTCCACTGAACTAGTTCATTCAGGAAATGGTCTCACCTTTGTGTCCCTGACTCAGATGGAAGCTCAGCCCTTTCCTCGCGTTTTTACAGAAAACCCACATTATAGCCCAGCTGGTGTGGGCTACATACAAGGTGATCAGAACGCATAGGCTTTAACAAAGATACTGGAGGGCAAGGAGAGGTTTGCACTGTTGAAACTCATTCAACATGAATGTTAAACAACCCTTTGAAAACAAAACAAAAGCCTTTGGCTACCAGGCCCTGGAGATGTATTATTTTTGGCTGCTTTGCTCTATGAGTATCATACTAGTCCCTCTCCCTCTCTCCCTCCCTTTGCCCTTCCTATCCCACCGTCATACCACACCCAACCCCAACCCCTTCTCTGTTCTGCACAGTATTTGGCTTCTTCAAGTCCCAACCTTCAGACTCAGCTCCTGATCCTTGCAGGTGCCCAGCTGAACAAAAGGACCTTTCACAGAAACGGAATCCACTCTCTTGTGCTGGTGGATGGCAAACATTGTATCTCCTGTTAATGTAAAAAACCATTGAAACCTGTAAAGAATTTTTGTGAGTTTATTTGAGCCAAACTGTCGACATATGCCGGGAAGCAGAACCTCAACGAATTGAGATAATGCTCCAGAGAATGGCGGGTTACATTTGTATTTATACATTTGCAATCAAAGGAGGGACGTAGGTGGGTTACATGAAATTCATTGGTGATAGATTAAGGAGAAGGGATAAAGCAAAGCAGGGAAACCCCTGGGATTGGATAAAAAGTAAAATGATGGACACATACTTAGGTGGGTGCAGGATCAAGTAACATGATAATGAAGGCATTTGTGGTATCTGTCCTGGCGCCCAGCACATTTGGTTGTGCCCCAGGGGCTTCAGAAAAAGGGAAGTTACAAGTTACCCAGACATTTCAAGGGTATGTTATCATAGATGCAAAAAGACAGATAGGCTCAGTTAAGGTAAAGGTTGACCTTGTTAGTGAAGATACCGGCCTAGGACATAACTGCCCACCATAACTGCTTTAGTTAAAGTTTAATTTCAGACCACCTTTGTGGTTATTTTAGGTCTCTGAGTTTGCAAGACCGCCATGCAGGCCTCCCCTGAGCTTGTCAGGTCAGCATGTGGCCCCTTTCGTTCACATTCCTTTGCTATACAAATCTATGAATTTAGTTGAGAACCTGCTTTGTGCCAGATGCTGAAGATATACAAAAGTGGAAAAAATAAGCAAATAATCCTTAAGAATGTATTCATTAAGTTCCTTGAGACTCACAGCTTTGTAACAAATAACCCCCAGACCAGCTATAACAAAGGTGGTGGCCAAGGGCCCTGCTGGAGGGGATGAAGCCACGTGTAGATTTGTGCCCCTTTGAGACTCAAGGCCCAACATACAGGAACCTTGAGTTCTGAGTTCCATTCTCTAGCCATGTGTTCAGCTGCTGTTCCTCACATTTCCCCTCCAAAAGCTTATCTTTGGCTGTGGCTGCCACGAATCTTTCCATTGCATTACAGGGTACCCCAACATACCTACCTCAACAATAACCCCAATAGGAAACTTGCAGAAGAATAGCTCTGCATGGTGCCATGTGCATCTGCAAGGCCCTTGGATGGGTTGAGCAACAGAGATATTGAGGGTTCTCCAAAGGAAGTCAGCATGTGCTAACAGGCTCGATAAAGTCCATTTTCAACCCAAGTTTCCTGTTTTGTTTCCCCCACTTTCAAAACCAAATGCAAACCAGAGCTCTTCATTTAGATTCTTCAAAAATGGTGATCTCTGTTATCACAAGGGATGTTGCCTCTTTTGACATTAGTTGCAACAGTGCCTTACAAAACACGGTGACTGTGCTTTACTTAGCCTTAGCTTGAATGTTGAACATGGAACAATTGGTTGGCAAGACGCTCAAGCGAGTTCTAATATTTGTGGAGCACATGTTACACGCTAGTTATTGGGCTAAATATAATATCAAAATTTAGCCTGTGAACCAGATTTTAAAAAGAAAAAGAAAAAGCGATGAGACGTCACAGCTGAGAAGTAGAAGAGCTGGAGTTTGCTTTGAGTTTAAGCTCATAGTATCTCCCCCAAAGCAATAACCTCTGGAAATAAAAATCATAATGGCTCTGAGGTTGTTTCCTGGTAATTTGAGACTGGAAACAAAACATTTTATCTTTTAAGGATATAATCAGGATCTGCCTTCATCCTAGCATAATATACTACTACTAGAGGCCCAGCACACGAAATCGCGCAAGACCCAGACCCTCCGCGCTGGTGGGACCCCAAACCCACCGTGCGCAAGTAGCTCACTGAGAGCCCTGCACAAGTCCCGCTGTGCCGCATGAGTTGCGAGCCCCGCCCGCCACCACGAGAGGGTTGTGGGCCCTGGGGAGGGACTGAGAGGTGCTCCATGCACATCCTGGTGACTTGTTGTTTGGTCATTACGGCATTATGGTGTTACGGCCACTTGGCCTTTTATAATATAGATTAAGCTTAAAGTTTGAATTGTATTTGTTGTTGTATTCTGGGTTGAGATGTTTTTAATTAGTTTTTTATTATAAAAGAGATGTAGGGTCATTATAAAATTTAAAACTTTTTGAAGTATACAGTGAAACAAATATCTATAGCCTATGAATATTTGAATAGATATTTCACCAAAGGAGCTCTACAGTTGGCAAATAAGTATATAAAAATCTACATCATTAATCATTAAAGAAATGAACATTTAAACCACCCATTTGGAAAGCTAAAATGAAAAAGTCCGATTATGCCAGAGATTGGCAAGGATACAGAGAAACTGAAATGCTCACACAGTGCTGGCAGGACGAGAAATGGTACAATCACTTTGGAAACCAATTTCTTAAAAGTTAAACATACACCTACCCTACGATCCTAGGTATTTACTCAAGAGGGATGGATGCAAACACAAATACTAGCCTGGCACATGAACGCTCCTAGCAGCTTTCCTAGTAATAGCCAAAAGCTATTAACAATCCGCATGCCCATCAGCAGGTGCGTGATAAGCACATCATGACACATCCATACGATGTAATGCTGTTCAGCAATGAAAAGGAATTAATGATTGATGCACTTAACAACATGGACAAATGTCATATTAATTCTGCTCAATGAAAGAAGCAAGACCAAAAAGAAGACATTATATGATTCCGTTTATGCAAAATTCTGGAAAACGAAAACTTGGAGTGACAGAAAGAAGATCAGTGGTTGCCTGGGGACAAACAAGGAAGGCAGAAGGGATTACATACAAATGTGAGGAAACTTGTGAGGGTGATGGGTATATTCACTGTTTTTTCATATTCACTATTATTATTGGAAAACTTATTCAACTGCACAGTTTAAATATGTGCAGCTTATTGTATGCCAATTATACCTCAATAAAGCTGCTACATTCACACACAGAGTCAATAGCCCCCAAACCTTCTCTTGAAATTACCACTCATATCAATCTCGTGATCATCTTTCTAGACATTTGTACCACAGGGCTCATATTCTACACTATTCTACAACTTGCTTTTTTTGCTTAGACTTTTTTTTTTCATGTGAATGCATACAAAGCTACCTCATTCTCTTAAATGGCTTCCTAGTAATCCAGTATGCAAATGTTTAGTGATATTTAATGCATCCTCTATTTGTGGACATTTTGGTGACTTCTAGCTTTTCCTGGAGAATTTTTTTAAATTAATACAGTCATTTACAGAGTTATGAGCACCTGACTTAGAAGCTTCCTGTTCATGAAAAGTCCCCTACTGGTGCTTTCTCCTAATTTTTTTTTTTTTTTTTTTTTTTTTTTTACTGTTGTCAGTATTACAGATGTCCCCTATTTTCCCCCTCATCCAACCCCCGCCCCACCCCAGGCCTTCCCCACACTATTGCCTGTGCTCATGGGTTAGTTAGGCATATACCTGGTATGCATATATGATCTGTGATTAATCTCTTCCCATCCTCTCCACCTCCCTCCCCACTGAGATGTTATTCTACTCCATGCATCCATGCTTCTGGACATACTTTGTTCGTCAGTTTATCTTGTTCATTAGATTCCACATATAAGATATCACATGATCTCTCTTATATGTGGTGCTTTCTCCTATTCTATCCTTTCTACAAACCCCCCTGCCAGCAACCAAGCTGTTCTGGCCTACTTGCTCCACCTGCTGGGCAGTGTAGGAAACTGCCAAGCTTTATTATTTTTCCTGTGAGTGGGCCTATTTTGCCCTCTCAACTCCTTCTTGCCCCTGGATTCCAGAGTGATCTTTCTACATACGAATATGATACTCTCACTCTCTTCATGAAAACTCATCACTTAAAACAAACCCCAGTCCCCTTAATGCAAAGTATTAATACTCTGGCCTTTGCCCAGCTCTCCAGTCTCAATTTTAATAATTTCTCAACTGGTACGTGTATTCCAGAAATACATAACCAGTTGTAGTTCTCTAAACATACAGTGCTGCTTCATACATCCATGTATTTGTACCTTCCATTTGGAGTGTCAGTCTGCCCTTTCCTATGCCACGTTTGCCTATAGGTAAACTCTTATTCAACCTTCAAAACCCTACTTAAGAATCACGTCCTCTCTGCAGAGTTATCTGTTCTCTCCACATGGAGTCATTCATTCCTTCGTACCAGGCCTGGCATAAACATCCAATATCACACCTTTAACATTTCATTATAATTGCCTTTTCATATTTTTGTCTCTTGCACTACACTGGCTGCCTCACTAAACTACCTCACCAAACTTGAGAGTCTTGGTCATTGTTACACCTCTAGCATCCTCCATAGTGCCCAGAACATAAGAAAATCAGGCTAAATAAGCAGATCTGAACTAAAACGAGCTAACCACATCACAGCCGCAAGGAAATGGAGCCACATGCTTCTTCTTATTCTCATGTGTGCAGGGCCTGCCAAAGTAGGGTACTATTGGTCAAGACACAAAGTCCAGAGGCTGAGACCAGTCAGAGGGACCACAGGTTTTAAATCTTTATCAAATACATTGTCAAGTGACATCCCCCGTCTGGTCAAGTCTGAAGATCATTCCAAGTATCTTGAACATGGCATTTTTCATTCGATAATTGGGAAACAAAGATTTATTTGATGAATGAATTTTGCGATTTGGTTTGTAGTTTACAGTCTTGTCCCTTGGGGTGCCACAAGGAAACTGTTCCAGCAAATGGAGAGTTTCCTGACTTTTTTCTTACTTCCCCAGCAGAGAAAGTATGGGGCCATCACGACCTTCCTTTTGTTTCATTTGGGATCCAAAGGAAAATATTTCACCCTTTTACTCATTCGTTCAACAACTACTGGGTGTCCCAGAAAACTGTACACACACTTTAGCAGCTGATAGCTCAATTTTGAAAATGAAATGTATTTTAATAAATACTGCCTTTATAATTATTCAAAGTGTGTGTATACATTTTTGAGGGACACCCTATGTATATTAGGTGCCTACACAGTTACAGACACCATTCTAGGTACTTAGGATACGTAAGTGAGAATATGTAAGTGAATAAAATAATGATCCCTGTTCTCAGAAAATTTAATTCTAATGGAGGAAGAAAGACAATATTAATAAGCATGATAAGTAAGTACATCTTGTAGCATAGTGGAAGGGGAAAAGAGAGAGTCGAGCAGGTCATATACAGCTATAAAGATATGCGTATCAAAATGTGGAAGCAAACACAATACCATTGGACTTCCTTTTAGGGGAGATGATTTGCTCACTGTTGAAGCCAGTGTGAATTGGCTTTTTGTTCCTCAAAGCTAAAAGCATCCAAACTAAACTGCAGCCGTCACTTTGGCATGCCCTTCCTTAAGAGCAATGCTTGTCACCCACTGGCCCCATCTGTTCCCTTGGCGAGGAAAATTTAATTACGAGGAGATAGCAGATCCCGGGTTCCACTTGGGGATTTTCCCGAGGGCCTTTATGACACTATGTTCCTACTCATGTGCCATTTTATTGCATCCATCCCAGGTAATCTCCTTCTCACTGTCAGACGAGGCAGTGAGAAAGCTGCACCTGACGGTGTACCCCCAGGACAGGAGTGAAGAGGAAACACCCAACTGCTATGCACAGGCTTGCTCCATCCACAGGCGGTGGCCCCCAGCACAACTCCGGGCGTCCAGCACCATCTCTAGTCTGAATACTGCCACAGCCTCTGACCTGGCCTCCTGCTTTCTTCTTGCCCTACTCTGTTATCCTCACAGGGTGATTCTTTTAAAACATCTGTCACTTCTCTCCAATTGCTTCTCATCCCTTACAGGCCCTGTGCGATCTGGCCCCAGATTAGCTCCAACCTAATGTGCGTCCATGCCCATCCCCTTCACCACCACACTTGCTCCCTGGCTATTCCTTAAGTGTTCCTCAGGCCTTTTGCACTTGCTATTCCCACTGCCTAGAACATGATGGTGAACCTTTTGAGCTCGGCGTGTCAGCATTTTGAAAAACCCTAACTTAACTCTGGTGCCGTGTCACATATAGAATTTTTTTGATATTTGCAACCATAGTAAAACAAAGACTTATATTTTTGATATTTATTTTATATATTTAAGTGCCATTTAACAAAGAAAAAATCAACCCCCAAAAATGAGTTCGCATGTCACCTCTGACACGCGTGTCATAGGTTCGCCATCGCTGGCCTAGAATATGCTTTTCCCAGACACCTGCAGACTTATACCCTCACTTCCTTCAGGTTCCTGCTCAAATATAACTTTAGGAGGAATCTGAAGGATTCCTTGCGTGACCAAACTACCTGAACTAGTACCTCGCCTGACCAAACTACCTAAAATAGCACCCCATGCCTGTCTGTCCATCTCCTTATCCTGCTTTATAGCACTTGCCACACCTGAAACTATGCAGATCCATTTATTTATTTCTGAGCTGCCTGCCTTCCCCTGCTAAAATGTGAGCTCATTGAGGGCAGGGACTTTGCCTACTTTGTTCACTGCTTGGCCCTCTGGATACAAACAGTCCCTGGCATATAGTAGCTGCTCAGTAAAACTTTGCTGAATGAATGAATGATAACTTGCTGACTTTACCTCACTCTATGGCCAACATAGGACATTCACACAAAGACATGCTTTTAAAGCCTCTCCAATACTCTTTTGACACTTATAATATCTTCAGGAACGCTTGGCTTCAATTTCTCTTTTCAGTCACTTAAAGAAAAAAAATATATGTGTTCTTTTAAGTCAGATCTGATTAGTAATCTGTTTAGTGCCAACGTTCTTGGGCTGTGCACTGACAGAAGCATCTCTGGAGGCCAAGCTGTGTTGGAACTGATAAAAGACCCCGTGAGGCTCCGAACATGAGCAGCCAAGAGTATGTGCAGGGTCAGGGAGGGGGCTCAGCTCCCACCTCTGCACTGAGCCCAGCACAAAGTTCAGAAGGTTTGGAGGCATCCAGAGGTTGTCTGTTTGGCAGGGACCTGGGCTGTCGCCTGGCCTACAGTGGCAGAGTTGTCCAAGCATCTCTGTGAGCAGTAGACCTGGACACATGGGAATCTGAGTAGGAGGGGACAAGCAGGGTTAGTGCCATGCAGTGTCTGCAAGCTCAGAGGCACATGTGACTGCTCAGGAATAACTGGGGGATGCTTTAAAGGAGATTCATTTCCAGCGATGCAGATCGCTGGTGGGCTCCCAGGCTATCATCATTTGAGTGCAAAATGGAAATGTGACCTCATTTTCTACTCATAGCCTCGTGAGGGCTGGGAATGCTGGGTTATACCTGGGGGGGGGGGGGGGGAGGGCATGAGTTGGCAATCAGAGTTAGATATAAAAGTGAACCGGGTAAATCAATCTTCAAAGTCATGGAGAGGGTCAAGAAGTCTTTAGTATATGCACCCCAAATTCTGCAACTACTTTCCTACTTTTCTTTCCTTAAATTAGCTTTCCCCTCAAACATCAGCATATTGGATTTGCTTCAAAAACTATATTCTTTTTTTCCCAGTTTTGTTTAATTACTAGGATTGTATTATTTTTTCATTGCAACTAATTGGTGTTTTGAAGATATTATTGCTGGAATGGTGTTTTGTGGGTCACCTTAGGAACTTTAAGTTCTTTGTGTGCAATCAGGTGTTTTTGCAAAGTGACCCCTGGAAGTTTTTGGAACATCCCTTGTTTATAAGTCAGAAACTGCTCAACAGTCAGGTTCGTTGCTTTTTTGTTTATTTGCTTTAGCACTGGTATCTACAATGAGTGGAATGATCTCAGTCAATTGATTTACTGTGGCCCAGAAAATTCTGCTTTTGGAGAAGAGAAAGTCAGGGAAGGGAGGGGCATGAAAGGATGGCTGAAGGCGACCCTTGTCCGTTTGGGACAACAGCATCCATCTTCCCCAGAAAAGTGGTTGTTGGAGGGTAGCCATGCTAAAGACCATTCATTCTGACCTATGGTGTCTGGTGGATTAAGAGCATTTCATGTCCCTTCAACATTTAGAGATTATCTCTTCCAGTGGTTCCAACCTGTCTCAAACCAACTTAATGGAAAAATAGCAAATGAACAAACTGTGCACGTGTGTGTGTGTGTGTGTGTGTGTGTGTGTGTGTGTGTACGCATTGGGGAGGCAGGCGGGATGGTCTAATTAACAATCTTTGAAAGTCTACTATGGCTGAAGTACTGCTGGACGACCTAGAAGTGGGAGGGGGAGGGGATACTTACAAAGGTAAGTCAAACTTGACCCCTACCTTCCAGACACTAAAAAATCCAGAGGGGGAAATGAACATGAATAGAAACAAGTTCATAAAGGATGTTCTTAGTAACACCTGAGGTCACTTTCACACCTGAGATTTTATTATTCTACTTATCCATTCACCAAATATGTATTCAGGTCACCTAAGGAAAATTGAAAGAGGGCCATGGGCAGAACAGAGAAGGTTGATTACTTCCAAATGTGGGGCAATAGAAGGTTATATGCAGATGGCATCTAAGCTGAATCTTAAATGGTGACTAGACATTTGGGAGGTAAATTTGTGGGAACAAGGGCAATGCAAGGAAAGGGTAGGGTATCGGTAAAGGCATGGACCAATTGGTGATTTAGTGTCCCTAAAGCATAAGTGGGGTTTGTGGTAGTTTCAAAACGTGTCTAACAATTCTTTGAAGCCCCTGCCACAAAGGGTGGGATCTAATTCCCCTCTCCTTGATTATAACAGTCTTTTAACCAATAGAATGCATTGGAAGTGATGATGCGTGACTTACAAAGCCAGACTAGAAAGTTCTATCAAACAGCATTGCTTGTATATTAAATGGTAAAAATGGGACTACCGTTTGGGAAGCTGGATCACCAAAATGACAAATGGTCCCCACAACACCCCCATTTTACAACTGTAAAAATAGGGTCATATGTGTAATGAGCGGTGGAACTTGGCTATGAGCCCTCTGGTCTGTCTGAGTCCAAAAAACACCCTCTTTCCACCACACAACATTCGCTTTTTATATATACAGTTAGTTTGTGCCTGAATGGATTTGCTCTTTGAAAACTTTGATCTACATATACTTGTAAATTTTTTTAAAAAAACCTTTTTAACTTTACAAGTATAATCGAGGTAGCCTTCCTTTAAATAAAGAATTCAGTGTAAGCATTAACATTCACTTGTACACAATTATGTTGTACCCAGCTTTTCAGGATTTGCTGATTATGCACATGCAGTTGTACCAGTAACGTGAACAATGTCATGGCCAAGAATCCCTCTCTGGAAATCGCCCAGAAATGCCTCATTGTTGCTCTTTACTCCAAATGTTCTTGTAGCCAGATTTACTTCTTTTTTCCCCCCCTCTGCTTCCTACATACAGAAGAGAAGCATAAACAGCTTCATAGTTTAGGAAAGTTGGCAGCATTTCATTCTTCTTGCTTTCTGGAAGGCACAGCCATCCCAGTACCTGGTCCAAGCACCCTTCTAGAGGAATGGCGTGTGGAATGTGATTACAAATACGTTGGGCACTTAGTTGATATAATGCTTGTTGATGTGTCGTTATGGAAATTAGATAATTACACCAATAGGTAATACTGTGCATGTGACACTGCATGTGTATGTGTGCGTGCACAGAAGCCACGAAATGCGTTCTGGTTTCTATTCTTGACCTGCCAATTCAGTGAGTCACTCAATATCCCTTGGGTTACCCGAAGCTTCAGTGCCCTAATAGACTGTGGGAGCTAAAAAAGAAACACACACACATTTTCTCCCGCCTTCTAAGTTCTTTTAGCTAAGCTAATAATCAAATCAACAGAGACAGGTTAACAGAAGAAAATCAAAATTTTAATCCTAAGACTAAGGTGAACATCCTAAGAGTTCCTTCCTGAAGCAGATTTTTCTGTCTGAATTTCTTGGGCAGGAAAAGGGGGAGGGTGGAATGTTCTTTTAAAGTCTTGTTTCTTAATGAACAGCTTAAAATCAATATCCCCCCCAAAGGAAGCTTCAGGGTGGCAAAAAAATAAACTTGATTCCCTTAAATACCTCATACTAGGACCCTGAGGAACTCAGCTAAAAGCTACACTATAGGCATCTGAATATTCAGGGCCCTCACTTTTTCATTCTCAAAAGTCACTATAATTAAAGTCCTACGTCACTTTGGGAAAGAATGCCTTTTCAGTTTATCACCAAAGGGAGGAAACCCTTAGAAGTCGCAGGTTGGGCAAAACGTGTTTTAAAAATGCAAGTAAATGCCCTACATGTTGACGTTTTAAGAACTGAGCTTGAGAGGAACTACTTAAAAAGTAAAGATCAGTGTTTTCCCACCCAGGATAAATAATGCTGACATACCATAGAATTTTAAATTAAATTACCTTTTTAAAATAAGGACCTTTTGCAAATGTATTCCTTCCTGTAATTTATATGAAAAGCTCCTTTTGTTTTCATGACTTTTAAAGATATGAATAAAAGAGAGATGGGAAATTTATTTATTGTGCAGTGTGAATGGTCCACCACCACTAAGGTATATTTAGGAGGACACACAATGATAAAAGTGGTGTGATTGTATTGGCACCGTGAAATTATATTAGTGACATCTGAATGAACACATTCTTACTGGAAAAGAAATAAGCCATTTGCATTTATATAAACGAAACCAGAAACTTCTCCCAACTTGCCTCCTAAACCGTTTGGAGAGTAATGTTTTCATCCATTTCTATGCATTTCATATGTATAAAATACATTATTTGTGCTCTCAAGAACAAGTTCTCTCTCAAGTTACAAATGGAATCACCACATAATCATTGTTCTAACTCACGTTTTTTATGTTGAAGATGCTATCTGAAGATACATTTCTTAATCTTTTCCTTTATGTCTTCTAAGTTGTGCCCTTTATTTTAGAAGTTCTTCCCCCTCTGGTTTTCCAACTGATGTTTAAAGTGAAGATCAAAATATTCAACCATGATTGAGCTATGAAGGCATTTAGAAAAGGACTGCCTGATGGCCCAGAGGTGGGGTAAAGAGCATGACAGTGTTGGCCAGGGCTCTGAATCATTTCTTTGGCTTCTCCTAAATGCTCCGTTGAGCATTGGTTCTGCTTGGCCCCTCCCACTTCCTGCCCAGAGTTGTCTCCACTGCTGCTGGTCCTCACTCTTTTTTGCTTTCTAGGGGACAACAGTGGTTTCCAGGTAAGTGGAGGGGACCCATGGAGGGTGAGGGGAAGGCACCAAGAATGTTTTTTTCTTTTAGTATGTGAGGGGTCAGGGTCTGGAGCTATGTCCTAGGTGTGAGGATACAAACAATTGGAATGAGAAATAACCTCCAATTTGATACTAATTCAATTCGGTGGAGTCAAAGAAAAACTAGTTTTGGTGCTTTGGAAACTCGATCAAGCATCAACATTTTGATTAACTTCAAAACTGGTAATGATCCAATTCTGCCTGATATTCAAGACAAAAAGAAGAAAATGACAAAATCTGCCAAAAAGGTGTGGTTACATTTTGTACATTCAATGACCAGTTTTCTAGTTTGTGCATTAGCCAAATTATTTTTATTCCTTTCACTTTATATTGCCCTTTCCTCCCCTTACTGAATTTTAACCTTTCCTAGCACCTTTAGATGAACAGGGGAGAAAAAGAGAGATGAGGTCCCATTTAACCAATTCTCCTACTTACAGTGGAGTCATATCTTATGTGAGGGGTTCGGTTCTAAAAGAACAATGTAAGGTCAAAATTATGTGCAATCAAAGTTATCCTTGATAGTTCCTTCAATGGGCCATGAGACCTGGGATACACCCCCGTGTTTTTGCCTACAGCATTGAAACAGATGTATGTTTCTTCAACTAGATAAAATAATTGCTTTGCATTTGGGGACAGGTTAAGGGAAAATAATTACCTGTAAACACTAGGCTCATAATCTGTGTGGTGAGATCAGGACCAGCTACGTCATTTGTGAGGTCCAGTGCAAAATGCAAATGTGGGGCTCCTTGTTAAAAATTACGAATGTCAAGATTGCGCCAGCAGAGCATTAAGAAGAACCAACACAGGATTCTTCCGAGCGTAGGGTCTGGTGCAACTTTACAGGTTGTACATCCAGGAAGCCAGTCCTGGGTAAGCAGCTTGGGACATAATGAGAAACTGAGATCAACTCAGGAAGAGAAGCCTCAAAACTCCCATACAGAGAATAGGGGCAACGTCACTGCCAGTGTTTAAAGTATTCTCTGTGCTCCACACACCCTGTCCCATCTGAGTAGTATGGTTAAACTTACATTATGCTAGATCAGCACACGGCTGCAGCTCCATTATGCAAGTTAAATGCTCGAGAGGCTGCAAATCCATATTAACACTGCAGTGTTGGATTCTCTTATATTTTCTCAAGGATTCATTGTCATTTAAAACTCAGATGTGTAAAAAGAAAATTCCTATTTACTTTTCTTTACTAAGCAAACATTTTTGACCTGTCCTTAATTACTTGCCAAAAGCAAGAGATCAAGTTTAGTCTATTGTGTGGTTATAGGAGAAAACAGACTGCATTACCATGAGTTCTCTAAGTGGTCCTCCCCCCAAAAAAGGTTAGGAAAATTAGGTGTGATAATACCTTCTTAAAGTAAAAAGCTAATTATTTTACTTCCTAAAGAGGTTGCCTTTTCAGACATTGTTTTCCCCCAGAAGGTCTTGAAACATAATCTGAGCAATGAGGATTTTATTCTCTGACTGCCTGAGCTCTCCATGCAAGAATGTGATACAGGCTCATTTTTTTTTTTTAAAGGAACTCCCCAATACTTTGCAGCACTACATTTTTTCAAAGTGCTTTTATATCTAAGTCAGGCTGAGGGCAGTTGGTCAGGTAACTGACCAAAAGGTTTCCAGATAGCAAGCTATTTAATGTCGAACTAACAGAAGTTCGTGTTTCCAGGATATTTTCTCTCCCTGGCTCGGGTCTCTGATGTTGCCCAACCTCTCCCACCTCAAGGTTCTCAACCCAAAACATGTTGAAACTTGACTCACCTGATTTGACAAAAATTGCTTCCTTGTGGTCTTGAGGGTTACTTATTTGGGCTTTAAAAGAAGTGCCATGCCCAGGGCCAGGCAGTTGGTCACGCAGGAAGACTGGTCAGCTCTCTTGACTCATGCTCACCTGCTCCAAGTTATGTAATAGAGCAAAAACAATATTTAAGCTCCCACAAAGCTAAACAAAGGAAGCAAAACTGAACGTGTCATTGTCACAGTGTCCAGAAGTTTGAAGGGTATTTTTGGTTAATCTTTCTATTGTGGGGATATTAGGGTGTTGATAGTCGTTGTTGTGTGGTGTTAATTTGGCAAGAATTGAAATTGGAGGCGTCTATTATCCTGACTGCTGATTCCAGCAACCTGTATAAACAAGCGCATGAAAGAACCTGGGTGGCAACGGCATTTTCTCTTTAATCTCTTGATTTGTATCAAGTTGTATATTTTTAGAGAAGGGAGGAGAGAATGGCATCAGGAGACACCAATACAGCTTTCTGCAGATCACCAGAGAAGTTTGTTCAGAGTGGTTTGTCAAATAGTTTCAATAACTAACACTAATGGAGTGCTTACTCTCTACAGCCCTAACCACTTGACATGCTTTATTTCATTTTCTCCTCACAATAACCCAATGAGACAGTTATCATTGTTATCCCCACTGACCAAGATCGCCTGGGTAGTAAATATCAGAGCCAGGGTTTGAATCCTAGACGAGTCCTTATTGTAACACTGAATTATTCCATCTAGGACAGTGGTCGGCAAACTCATTCGTCAACAGAGCCAAATATCAACAGTACAACGATTGAAATTTCTTTTGAGAGCCAAATTTTTTAAACTTAAACAATATAGGTAGGTACATTGTTATTAACTTAATTAGGGTACTCCTAAGCTGGCCTTAGCTAAAAACGTCCTCAATCTGATTGAGATACGTTCGCTGAGGTCGACCCCTTCCAACTCTCCCATCCACACTCGTCTTGTATGCTTGTTTCATCTGTCTCCTTTCCGCAAACCGACTTCTGTGCATGGGCCACGAAGATTCAGTCTCATGGTACGTGCTCGCCCGCATATGGTATTTTGTGGAAGGGCCACACTCAAGGGGCCAAAGAGCCGCATGTGGCTAGTGAGCCCCGGTTTGCTGACCACTGATCTAGGATAACTGGCTCTCTACCCTCCTTTAAAATGTTGCCTGTCTGGTTTGTTTCTAGAACCCATTTTGCCTCCACGACCCAGATACGATTTCAGCACTAAATAAAAATACTTTAGCCTATATAAAATTCATTTACATCCCTGCATGAAACTATCTCCTAAATAACACCAGCTTATACCTGGCAGAAGACAGAGTGGTTTTCATGTGTGTGTGAGATAGGGGGGTGGGGGGCGGGGGGAGGGTGTTTCTGAACACCCTGAAGCATGCCCACAAGAGCTGAGCAGCTGCCCTGCCTGCACAGAGCCCATGCT
This sequence comes from Myotis myotis, assembly GCF_014108235.1. NCBI lineage: Eukaryota > Metazoa > Chordata > Mammalia > Chiroptera > Vespertilionidae > Myotis > Myotis myotis. Next base: position 202,103,564 of record NW_023416335.1, read on the forward strand.
GGCCCTGCTTATTTACATTAACCAGTGTCGAAACGTCTCCCGGACATAGAACTAGGTGCTGCCAAAAACCCTAGAGGAAGTAAGATGCTTTATCTTTTGCCTGCACACAAGTGTACTCTTCAGAGAGAGCCCGGGTGGGTGTGACTCCCAGGAGCTAATCGTCTAGTCCAGCCATATGCAAATCTGGACCCGTGTTTATGTGGAGGTGCAGACACAAACGTGGGTGACACTGTTGGTTGCTGACGTGCGTGGAAACACACTAGCCACGTAGGCATTTGGGCTGTCTCTGTGTCCACGGTGTGACAGCGAGCACCTAATCTGGATCGTCCCGTCTAAATGAGGGGTGTCTGGGTAGTAAAAGTCCCACCCACTGGCAGCAATGTCCGCACGCCGGTGCGCACCCGGGGCTGCTAAGGGGGTCAGTCCAGCGCTTCTACCAGCCGATCGGCCTGTGCCCTCGCCGCGGCCCCAGCTCCCCCGCTCCGCCCCCAGTTCAGCGCACCCATCTCGGCCCCGCCCCTTAGGCCCTGACAGGCCCCGCCCCCGGCGCAGGCCGCTCTCGGCAGCACTGCTGCCCCAGTTCCGTAAACACTTTTCTCCCCGCCCCTCGGAGCCCCCGGACTGCACCACTCCTAGGACGCGGGGGGGGATGGCGTTCCCTCATGCATCAAAAACACCTTCAGTCCAAGCTCTCCTCAGCTACTTTCGTCCGAACGTGCGCGAACGTGTCCTGTAGTTGGAGATCTGTCAGAGTCCTGCTGGCGGAGCCGGGAGTGCCCTGGATTCCCCTCTCCCCCGTGCTGTTTCCCCCCTACTCTCAGTTCTGTTATGGTCACGCCGTGGCTGCCTCGTTAGAGTCCGTCCCGGCCCTTTAAATACCGCGTGGGGGGTGGGGTCGGGGAGGCTGGGGGTGGTTGGACTGGCGAGTTTTCCGGTGCTTGTGCCGTGCTGGGTGCGGGGACACCCGGAGACCCTCGACTCGGGCTCACTCAGTCGCCCTTCTCCTCCGCCGTCTCCGCGCCGGCCGGGTGCGTATCCAGCCCGGGGGAGGGTCGCCGGCTCCGAGGTGCTGGGCCCAGGCCGGCGGAGGGGGGACATGTTGGCGTGGGGCAGCCCGGAGCTTTTTGCCCCGCGTTAGAACTCAGTCCTGGGCCGCCAGGGCCAGGCGCGATAAAGCCCGGTTTCTTGCTGCCCCGAGTCCTCTTGTTTGACCTCGAACCGCCGTCCCTCGTGGGAGCGGGGCGCGGGCGCCGAGGAGCCCCGACGGGTGTCCGGGTGGTCGCGGGCGTCGGGCCCCGGAGGCGGCCGGGTCGCTGCGGCTGGGCCGCTGTGTACATCTAGCTGGGCCCGAGCCAGCGACCGCCCTGCCAGCCGCTTCCCACCATCTGGGCTCCGGGAAGGGACACCCTCTCGCCTGCGACCCCCGGCCCGGCTGGAGCGAGCGAACCGAGCCGCGGTGAGGGCCAGGCGGGGCCCGCAGTGTCTGTTTAGGGTTTGTTGCCGGGGTTTCCCTGGCACTCGGCTCGTCCTCCGCCGTCCCCTCCCCCAAGGGTTTGTTTTGACAGGAAACGTGCTGCCGGGGGACGTGTGTGTGATGGGGGTGGGGGGTGTTTTGGGGGGGTGGGTGTGGGGCAGCCTGTGCACACTCCAGTGCGCCCCTCGAGGTTACCCTCCTTAGGGGAAAGAGGCGGAGTGCCGTTCAGGCCCGGAGTCCGAGCCCTGGCCCCTCCTGGATGGCGTGTGCTTCCCAAAGCTGCCCCTCTGGTGGCACCTCCGGGGTTAACAGTGGTGATTGGAGATGGCACGCGGACAGACGTGGTTATGTGTTTTCTTTGGTATTAGGAAAAGCTGTTCCCTCAAATGAGCGATTTCACAGTGATATAAAGTTTCCTTTGCAACTGGATGTGTTTAAATGCAAAAACCTGGTGAGGATAAAGAGAAGTGATGGATAAATGAATGCATGGGGGAGGGTGGCAACGTGGAACCGTGTGTAGAGCGGTACCCCAATGACTGAAGGTTGGGAAATATTGCCTTGGATGGCTGCCCTGTTGCTTTTATTTTGAAGAAACGAGACAAATTGTCCTTGTCCCCAGTGGGCCCACCAGTCCCCCAAGATCCCCGTGGTCTCGTGATCTCCAGCCCAGAGACCTTGCCCTTTGCTACCTGCCAGCCATAATGAGGTTATGGCCGTGTTTGCCACTTCAGGAGGCTCCCTGCCTTTCTTTTCCTCTTGCCTCCAGGGATTTCATACAGCACCCTGGCAGCCCACAGAGGTGGCCTGACTTGAAGTGGCCCAGGGCTAAAGATACCCAGTCATGTGTGGAAGCGGCTTCCTTGCCATTGGGGGAGGAGGGGGGGAGGAAGAGGGGAGGGAGGAGGAGGGGAGGGCCCCAGAGGGCACAGGTACCAAAACTAGGCAGGGGGGGGTGGGAGGAGCAGGGTTTTCAAGGATGAAAAGTGCCTAGAAATCCTCCTCCCTGATGCTGTCATGTTGTGCGTAGTGTGAACATCTGCTGTTTTAGACAATGACTGGCTTGTTGTCTTTTATCTGGCTCTGTGTTGTCTCTAATTTGGTGAAGACGGGTATTCTCTATCAGCGGTTCTCAACCTGTGGGTCGCGGCCCCTTTGGCGGTCGAACGACCCTTTCACAGGGGTCGCCATCCTGCATATCAGATATTCACATTACGATTCATAACAGTAGCAACATTACAGTTATGAAGTAGCAACGAAAATAATGTTATGGTTGGGTCACAACATGAGGAACTGCGCTAAAGGGCCGGAAGGTTGAGAACCACTGCTAGCTGACTGGAGCAAGCACCTATCCCTCCGCTCCGTGGTTTTTGCTTTGCTGAGGATGGATACTTTTTAGAGCCGCTCTTTGGAATTGGTCCAAAAGCAGCATTTTGCAGAAGATGGAGATTTTCCACACCATCTGCAACTTTACTCTCTGACGCCTTCCCCTTTACTACACATATGTGGATGTTTGTCCTGGCACCTGACCTTGATTGGGTCTTCAAAGATGATACCCACTAGATGTTTCTTGAAATTTCTCTTTTCTATGACAACCTTAGGTGGATGGGTTTCATTCCTCAGGGCACGGCTGGATAATCTGAACAATTCACTTCAAAATCTTGTTGGCTTCCACTCGTTGAAAGCAGTTAACCCTTTTGATATTTGCATTTTAACTAGGGATTTTGCAGTGCTTAAAGAATGATTCCCTAATAGAGGATTTTTGGTCAGTCTAGTGGGGAGGTTAGAGTTATTTTGGACAATAGAGGCATTCAGTGATGCCCTTCACCACATAGCACTTGAGCAGCCACCCTGGGGTAAGGTCAGCTTGCTACCACATGTGCACATGTTCACGTGCTGATAGGTAGATCGATTTGGCAGGATGGGAGTGGAAAGAATGAGCAGCACACCTGATTTTCTCCAGCTGTCCTAGAGTGATGGAAGCATGGGCTTTAGGGATCCACTACCTGGATTTGAGTTGTGCTGCTGCTGCTGTGAACCCTTGGGCAGGTCATTTAACCTCTCTGAGCCTTAGGTGCTTATGTATAAAACTAGAGGCCAGGTGCACGAAATTTGTGCAGTGTGTGTGTGTGTGTGTGTGTGTGTGTGTGTGTGTGTGTCTTCCTCAGCCCAGCCTGCACTCTCTTGCAGTCCTGGAGCCCCGTGATAGATCAATAGATGCTGTGCAAGGGAGGCCCCACCCACCCATCTCAGCACCACCTGCTGGGTACTCTGGGCCTCCCCCTGGTGGGGGCTCCGCGATCCATCCCTCCTGCAGAGGGAGGCCCTGTCCACCCGCTGCAGCACCCCAGCTGGTGGCCTGGGCCTCCCTCTGCAGGGCAATCGATCACAGAGCCCCCTGACCCATTGCCCTGCAGAGGGTGGCCTGGGCCTCCCTCTTTGGGGTGATCGTGGACTCTCCCCTCCCATGGATCACCCTACCGGCCAGTGGCCTGGGCCTCCCTCTGCAGGGCGATTGTGGGGCGGTGGCGGGCTCCCCGACCAATTGCATCTGCCTTGGCTGGCCTGACACCAGTGCCTGTCATAGTGTGGTCACCCGGACAGTCGTTCTGCTGTTTGGCCAATTGGTTGATTTCCATATTACCCTTTTATTATTATAGATGGGGATAATAGAAGTACCTTGGCTACAATAAAGATTCAAGGAGATAAAACATTTCAAGCACTTTTCATGGGGGCTGGGTCAAAATAAGCACTTAATAACCATTAGCCTTAATTGTTATTATTTGCTACCAATGAGTATTGAATTATTGGTGCCTTATAAATTCAACACATTTCTAAGGCACTGGGAATTGAGAGTGGAGATAGCTTCTTCCTGCAAGCTGCTTAAAATGTAGTGGGGAAACAGAAATGCAGAAACAACTATAGTACTTTCAGTGACCACATAATGAGAATATGAGTGAGTGAGGCCAAAGAGAAGGAAACCCCAAGGTGTCTTGTGAATAGAGGCGTGGCTCAATTTGTTCTTCAATGATACTCATTGAGCTCTCTATCTGTCCTAGGACGGCTAATTTAGATGGATTGAGTGGGATATCAGGGAAACTGACTTTGAAGTTGTAACATTTAGTTTTAAATCTGAATGACAAGGGACCAATCCTGTGCTCAGGGAGAAGAGCATCCCAGGAGGAGAGAAAAGCAGGTGCAAGTGCTCTAAAGTAGGAAGTTTGGCTTGTCCGAGGAACCTAAAGGAGACCATTGTGTTTGGAGCAGGAAGGGTTAGCCGGGCAGTGGTACCAGGACGAGGTGGGCAGAGGCCGGATCACAGATGGATTGTAAACCACCGCCAGGAGACTTCTTAGGAAAAGGAAAACCATATGGCAAGGACTCTTAAAAAGGATGATTTATTTTTCCTCTCTGTAAGGGCTCTGGCCTATTTCCTGTTTTATTCTCTGCCACTTTTCAAGAAGGACATTGGGACAAGTTTGACTGTATAGAAGGACTTTTGTAGTAGAGTGGTATCTAAGCTATCACAGTGGTGGGAACAATCAAAATCTAAAATCTGCAGGAGATTGGACTGTTTTGAATTAGAGTTGAAGTTTCAGTTTAGTACTTTTTTCTTCTTTTTAACCTTTTGCTCAGAAATAATTTCAAACTTATAGAAAAAGTTGCGAGAATAATACAAGGAACTCCCTATTGCCTACCTTTTACTTATATTCACCTATTAACATTTTGCTCCATATGTTTTGTTTCTCTTTCTCTCATTTGAATAATTTGAGAGGAAGTTGCATACATTATGTCCTTTTATTCCTAAATACATACTCACAGTACATTTATCAACTTCTGTGAATTTAATGCTGTGATACAGAGGTAGATTCAAGGATTATAAGAATGTTCTCAATTGATCCAATAATGTCTTCCCCCAACCCCCACTCCAACCCCCTCTGGTGCAGGATCCAGTCTAGGATCATCTGTTGCACTCACTGTAAAGTATCTTTTCATCTAGAACATATTCTATCCTTTCTTTGTTTTTATGACATTGACATTTTCGTAATTCATAACTTTTTTTAGTAAGAATAAAATAATAATAGATAATCTATTACTAGGAGCTTAAGTACTTGACTATTGACGTTATCTTCACGACAATTAAAACCTGTCTTCCCTCCATCTGTTACGAAACATGGGACGTTATAACCCCTTCAGGTTCCTCTACCCATTCCTTCCTCCCTAAAATATCAGTGGTCATTCTGCCATTCGTTCATCCATCTATTCATTCAACAAGAAATACTTAAGTGTCTGCTACGTCCCAGTCTTTGGCCTTGGAAGGAATGATAGAATATTGCATTTATTATTATTAAATATGGGACACTTGCAATAAAAAACGTGATCCTCTTTGAATAGTGACCCACTGTAGTATTGGGAGCTTTGCTTAGAGTGATCTTCTGTTTTCACCTTTGACTTTACCTTTGGCCCGTGAGTAAATTCTGCAGGCTTGAGATGCATTGTTCCAGAAAAGTTGTGTGGTTTGCTTGTGAGTTGCAGTGTTGAAGGTCTAAGTTTCTGGGTATGAGAAGCACCGCCTTTCTCAAAAAGAATCAGCCTGGTTTTATTATCACTTGTTCTAAGAGAGGATCCAAAATAGTTTTCAAAGCAATCTAATTACCCTCAGTGTTTTTGTTTGAGTCAAGTAGCACTGTCCCCAGATGACTTACATGGAAACCCAAGACCAAGAAAAGTAAGAACAGATGTGAAGGAACTTAGTACAGAAGACCATTTACACCAGGACAGCCCCTTGCTTTTTTTTTTTTTTTTTGCTTTTGTGCAGGAGTTCTGTCCTAGGTTAACTACCAGCCTTCTTTATCTGTAAGGCAGGAGTAGGGAACGTCTGACCCACGGGTTGTGTATGGCCAAGAAATCATTTGGTCTGGCCCTGCCAAGGCATTAGGGGTGAGTTAATTGAATGTTTGACTAAATATAGCAGGCTTATTTTTAAGTTGATAATTTTGTGTGGCCCCTGACTGATGTTATGAATATCCAAGGGGCCCTTGGCAGGAAAATGGCTCCCCACCCCTCCTGTAGGGGGACATGCTTTTATCATCCTGGGATAAAACTGTTCTTCCCTCTAGAGTTTTTAATGTCTAAAATAATGATAATAACAACAACGAAAAGTAAATAATACTAATAATAGCAAACATCTGTATCCTGTTTACACTGTGTCAGACACGGTTCCAAAATCTCTCCATACATTGACTAAATGAAATCTCACACCAACTCTATGAGCTAGGTAGTATTAGCATGCCTACATGAGGAAACAGGCAATTTCCTAATAAAGTAATGATGGACATTTTGGCTTCAAAGAAAAGTTTCTGCTTAGATCCACGAAAGCCAGTGTCAGAGGAGGCTTCTGCCAAATAAACAGTTTTTTTAAATTGTCTGTTCCATTCCCTATGCCAGGAACTCTACCTTCAGTGAAATGTTGGAAGAAAGCATAGTTGCATGTTATTAACTCTGTCTGCCATGAGCACATTTAATTTCTCAGAACTTCTAGTGATGCCTCATGGAACTCTGGGTTTATAGCATTTTAGCAATTCCTCACTGAAAGGGAACTTATACCTGGTCAACCCCCTCAGAAAAACGAGGTGAAGAGAGCAGATGTGATGTGCGGAAAGTCACACAGGAAATTAATGACAGACCAGGCCTCATATCCTCAACTTGCAACTTCTTAGATCTTTTATTTTTTAAACTTTTTGTCCATTTATTTATTTTTAAATCAATAGTTATTTGATTTTTAGAGAGAAAGGGAGAGAGAGAAACATTGATGTGAGAGGGCAATGTCAATCGGCTTCCTCCTGCAAGCCATGCCCCCCACTGGGGGATTGAGCCTGTAATCTGGGCATGTGCCCTGATCAGGATTCAAACCAGCAACCCTTTGGTGCACAGAACGACACCCAACTAACTGAGCCACACCAGCCAGGGCTAGGTCTTTACTTTTTTAAATCTTTGTACTTTGCTGCCTTGTCAAACACAATTTATAAACCTATGAAGTGTGCTGTTCAGCTGGAATAGAAAAAAAAATGGAACATTCATAAATGCTAATGGATGAATCTATGGTTAAATAAATCCAGTGGATTAATATATGAATGAACCTACTTATAAATTCCAGTGGATGGAAGCTTTTATTCACCTTTACTTGGAAAAAACAGCCAAAGTGAAGAGAAATAAGAGCAGGCCAATACATGGCACAATTGTTACAGTGGAATGACTTGGGGGGAGGAGAGTGAAACAAAGTTTAAAATATTCAAATAAGAGTGTGATAAGGACCAGGGAATGTTAAGTCTTAAACCTAGTAAGGTAGCTTTTGGTGTAGGTTCTCTATTCTAGTGCTTGAACTTCGGCAGCACCAGGCCTGTAAATGTGTCCTGATATCAGTTTGCAAATGTTCTGGTTGAAGCTGCACCACATGGGATTCAGTGACTCCAATTCAGCTGACGCTGAATGAATACTTGTGACATACTTGGCCCTGGCATGGACGAGCCACAGTCCCTGCCTTATTAAGGAGAGTTGGAAGTAGCCATGGGAGGAAAACCACTGTACGAGGGACTAAGCATTCTCATGGAGATACGGGAAGATGTATAAAGAAGAGTGCCCTTGGTCTGGTCAGGGAGTAGAGGGAGGGCTTCCTGGAGGAGGTAGCATTTTCAAGAAATGCCATCAATGAGAAGTAGAATATTGGCAAAGAGCAACGCTAGAGGGAAGGGAAGCATTCATTCCCTTTAGGATCTGGGGTTTGGTGGAAGTGAAAGGATTAGGCAGACGCTTTTCTTTTATCCTCCCTGCCCCTGCCCAGCAGATGGGAGTTAAAGCTCAAGTTGAATCTAATTGGCACGGGGTAAAGGAGGATGCAGGGGTTCGGGGCCATTTTATAACCTGTGTTCCTGGTGGTTGGCCTTGGGACTCCAGGATAAGGTGAATATCTCTACCTGGTAGCTTCCTGGCAGCTACACTCAACTTCTTGCCCTTGGGTCTGCAGAGGCCACCTCCGAGTTGGTAGTTTTCTGTTTTCGAAAGTGGTGGGCCCAGCCAGGGTGCATTTCTGAGTGGCAGGTCTAAAGAAGTTTATTTAGGTGAGGTCAGGTGCAAATGCCTTTGGGCTTTTGACCCTTAACAAGTCCCTTTCAGGCCCATCCTTGTCTCTACTACCCAAGAAATGAAAAGTGGCACTATTTCTCTCAACAAAGGCTAGATTCCCCGTAAGTCCCAACCCCGCCTGCCTCTCCTCTCTCATGTTTCCTCAGCAGTGCCTTGTTTTGCCTTTTCTTGTCTTCTAGCATCTGGCACACACAGTTTCAGTCACTGGACTTGAGAGCCATGAGAACAGGACCCTGTCTGTTTTGTTCACTATTATTTTTCCCAGTGCCTGGTACACAGTAGGCACTCAATAAATATGCACGGAATCATTGAAGAAACTGTGCAGGTATTTCTAGACATACTATGTGTAGTTGTGGTTTCACATTCTGGCAGCTTTGAAAGCCCTGTGTACCTCATTTTGTGAGCTGGTTCAGGTTTAAAGACGCTCGGTGACCCCGTACTATCACCATTGTCCACTTAGGATTTGAGATGCCTTTCTCCTCGAGCCCAGGTTTCCCCTCGGTGTCAGCTGCCACCACTCTCATATGAAGGCCAGCTTTCTCACGGGCCTGGCTCAGGCTCCTGGGCTGACGCCTGGGCATCCCGTGTGCCCAGGATCTCCTTTCTAGGGGGTGGCTGGGCCCAGCTGCCCTGCCCTGGGAGGCACGGAATGTAGAGTCCAGGGACTAGTTTTAGGGCAGAGTAAGTCCTCTTGTTCCTCAGAGTCTGTTCCCCCAGCTTGTGAATCAGGGTTTGTGCTTATTTGTCCATTGGGTGGTAGTGGGTACTTTGTACATTGTCAAGTACCAGGCCTGACTCTTCACATCCTGGCAGTTCATGGGAAAATGGAGAAGAACATAATGACTGGGCAGTTGGAGATTTTAATTAGCCTTCTCCTTTCCCCAGGAGGCTCACAGACAAGGAATGAGGCTGATTGCAAAAATATTTTATTTCAAACAAAGACATAGGAACAATAGCAATAGCTAACAGCTGAGTGTTGTACTAAGAACTTTCTTTTCCTCACCCGAGAATATGTTTTATTGATATTTTAGAGAGGAAGGGAAAGGGGTGGGGAGAAGAGAGAAAGAGAATCATTGACCAGCTGCCTTTCGTATGTGCCCTGCCCGGGGGATAGAACCCACAACCTAGGTATGTGCCCTGATCGGAAATCAAACCCTCAACCTTTTGGGTGTATGGGATGATGCTCTAACCAACAGAGCCAACCACCCGGCCAGGGTCAGAGCACTTTCGCATGAGTCCTATTTCATCCTCAAGTAATCCTACGATTAGTCTTTCAGCCCAGTTTTACTGATGAGGTAGGTAGTTCAGTGCCTTCCTCAAGGCCACGTGACAAAAGACTGAAGGAGCTTCAAACCGAGGCAGTGTGACCTCGGAGCCCCAGACTCTTACTCCTGCCTCCCCATGATTTGGCAGCCCAGGCGCAGAGATTGTGTTCTGCACTCTGTGCTTTAAGGACCCGTGGTTACTGAGCGTCCACAGCCACACCAAGATGTCTTGAGTGAGCTCACACCTGTGGCTGTGGTTCCCTCTTCCGGAAGGCAGCCTTGAAGGCCTAGTGATAGCCTGGCTGGGGTGCTATGGGAAGCAGGGGCCGTCTTCTGGGCGCCTTTCCAACACTGTGACACCTGCGACACGGAGGCAGCACGGGTGAAGTACCACAGACTACTGACACAGGGCCTGTTTGTCTGTGCAGGTACCATCTCTTTACCCCACACTCAAGTGACACAAAATGCCCTTCAATGGTGGCGAGAAGCGGTGTGTGGGTGAGGACCAGCAGAGCGACTCAGATTCTTCCCGGTTTTCCGAAAGCATGGCTTCGCTCAGTGACTATGAGTGCTCCAGGCAGAGCTTCACAAGCGACTCCTCCAGCAAATCCAGCTCTCCTGCCTGTAAGCTGACGGTGCGGGAGGGAGTGGCAGGGGTGGGGGGTGGGGAGGGGGGCGCGCAGGGAGGGAAGGGTCTAGACCTGTGTGGTTCTAAAACTAAGAAAGGCTTGAGATCAGAGGGTACACTTCCCTTCTTTCTAGATCTACCGGAATAGCACTGCGGGGGCCCTGCGGCTACCTTTTGCAGACTCTCGGGAATAAATAGCCACGCAAGTTTACAACCTGCCCATTTTTTCTTTTCATCTCTGTCTCTGGTCTGCTTTGGTTCAGGTTTAAAGATGCTCAGTGAACCCGTACTAGCACAATTGTTTGACTATAAATCCACCCCACCTGTCTTTCTCAGTAGTGGAAACCCAGTCCTTGACATGACTTCTTGGACCACATTCAAGGATAAATTCAAATTGGTCTTTTCTGATCATTTCTGATTTACATGAAAGAAAAGTTGGCCCAATTCGAGGGTCATGGAGGAAGTGAAACAATCTGAAGAGTTTCCTGCTGATTTCAAAAACTGTTGTGCAAATCACCCCAGAAAAGTGCCCATGAGGAGAATTACTACACTTGGAGGGTGAGAAAGCATGAAAAGAGTGGCCTCGCCCCTGGACACAGACAATAGGGTGGTGCAGGCCTGGAGGGGGAGGGCAGGCTACAGGGGTCAATGGGGGAAAAGGGGAACATATATAATACTTTTAACAATAAAGATTTTTTAAAAAGAAAAGAAAAACAGAGTGGCCCTGCTGAAGGGAGACATCTTTTCCCTCCCCCTTTTTTGTGTGTGGGAGCTAGAGATGTATAAACAGGTGTGTTTGTCTTTTTTTTTTTTTTTTTTTAGTTGGCATTTTGTATAGAAAATAGAACACTTTAGCTGACAAAGCAAATGCAGAAAAAAGCAACTAATGTTTAATATGATCAGATGCCCACTTCAAAAAAATTAGTTCATTTGTATTTATTTTCAATTTGTGCATTCTCATTTTTAAAAATTGGAGAGTTGATAAGTATAGAGAAAAAACATTGCCTATGATATCATCTGAAGATAACAGCTGGAAGTGCTCAGTCATATCTTCATTCTTCACATAGACATTTCATTTGAATTATAACTAAAGCATTTACTCATGATAATCTATTGTTAAAACATAGTTTTTATGACTACTACTTTATCAAGTGAATATGATTATATTTATTTAACCATTGATTTATCATTGGACATTTAGTTCATTGGTTTTTTGTTTTGTTTTGCTATTATAGTGTTTTATGAATACCTTGGTGGTGCATAAAGCCTTTTCAGGAATTCTTTCGATATAATTGGATTATTGGACCAAAGGGTACAGACATTTTTAAGGAGATTTCTTTTGTTTGTTTTTTTAATCCTTACCTGAGGATATTTTTCTATTGATTTTTAGAGAGAGTGGAAGAGAGAGGGAAAGACAGAGAGAAGTATCGATGTGAGAGAAACACATCCATTGGTTGCTTCCTGCATGCTCCCCAACCAGGGCCTGGGCCAGGGAGGAGCCTGTAACCAATGTACGTGCCCTTGACTGGAATCAAACCAGGGGCCCTTAGGTTAGCAAGCCGACGCTCTAACCACTTAGCCAAAATGGCTAGGCCTTAAAGAGATTTCTTACTGGGACAGAGAATTGGCAAGATAATTTGCTAGCAGCCACCCAGTTTTCTGTGCTTTTTCATACTCTTTATACTATATTCAGGGTTGATGCCTCTAAAAGGGTACCTAGGAATCCTGAAGAAGGGTTTTACTAATTCTGTATATCACCATTCCCTCTTCTTCCTCTTCCGGCTCCTCCTCATCCTCTTCTTCTTAATATTATCTTAGGTAGCAAAATATTGCTAGTCAGTACTGTTATTTGAGGTAGTGATTTTTAGTTAATAGGAGCTAAGAGTTCCAACAGTGAGTTCAAAAGGGCCTGATTTATTAGGTAATTTTTAAAGAACAATCTTTAGAAATAAATAGATTGATTATTTACTACTTCTTTCTGAGGAGTACATTAAGAAGCTTATCAGATTTATTTTAATTATCTACATTTATTGAGTTCTTTTTTTACCAGAATTACCTTATTTAATTATCCCAAATCAGCCCTATGAGGAGGTCAGTTATGCCCCAGTGATGTCAAATAATAACTACCAATTGGCAAAATTTAGAACCAAACCTAAGCATTTTGCTATACTGCCTATATTTTTAGAAATTATAGCTTTAAAGTCAGTTATTTCATATTAAGTCTGCTTAAATTAATGAGAGTTATGAATTACAAAATAAAAAGTAGTCATCAATTTCCTGTATATTATATGTAATAAATACAGATATAGGCACAAATATGAGATGATTTAATTTAAAATTTAACTTAGCCTATATTAATAAGATTACCCCCAAAACATTGAAAATTTATCAATGCAGTAACTGAAGCTATCAAAGGAGTTCTTAAATTTTTGAAATCTTAAATATTAAGCAGGGGAATCCACCTAGTTTAGTATATAGTCTCCTTACTTATAAAACCCTGAAAATATATGTTGGAATAACTTACACTCTAGTTGCATCAGGAAGCTTCACTGGATGACAGCTTCTCTTCCACAACATTCACTGGTCTTTGCTTTTCTCTCAGCAGCAAGCCCTCCCAGGGTTGTAACGTTTGACGAAGTGATGGGTGCAGCAAGGAACTTAGAAAACATGACTCTTGTTCACGAAATTGCTGTAAATGAGAACTTTCAGTTGAAAAAAGATGCCCTCCCTGAGAACAGGTAACCTAGAGATGTTTGTTGTGCATAAACTGTACTGCAGATTGTGTGTGTGTGTGTGTGTGTGTGTGTGTGTGTGTGTGTGTGTATGCATGCATGCATACACATATTCACACTGATTCCTGGAAATTCTTGTATAAGGTTGAATGGGAGTAAACATTATCTGGTTCTCTAACAAAGCCCTATACTTGAATTGGAAACCATTCCTCTGGGTACATGTTACCCATAATCTTTAGAACTCAGCTTTTATGTCACTTCCTGGGTGAAGCTTTTCCTGACTTTCCTGAGCCCATTAGACTACATGATATCCCCTTGTTAAAGTCTCCTGTAGCCCCCTCTACCTCCCTGTTGTTGAGATACCTTATAATATTATGTTCAATGCCTGTCTTTCTCACTGAACCCAAAGCACCATTAGTGGAGGAACTATGTCTGTATGTTTGCTCTGTCCCTATTACCTAGCAGAGTACCTGACATAATACACGCACAAGAAATATATGTGGATCGACTTATTAAAAACTGATGTTTACATTGTGAAAAATAAGGAAATGCGGTTGAGTTGCCAACGTGCTAAGAAGAGACGTCCCCGAAGCCTCTGGATGAGGGAATGACAACTGCATAGGCGCCTGTCTTCAACCTCACGACAAGCCGCCTTCAGTTACAGACACACCCTTATACCCTCTCTCACGCTGTCTGGCTTCAGTGGCCGGGCCAACGAGGAGAAAGGCTTGTGGCCATGACTACAGATAAACCATCTTTAGAGGCAAAGTTGGCTCATGGGGAATGGCACTGAGCCTTCAACCTCACAGTGCCATTTATAAACCCAGAGGCATTCTCTCTATCACTTAAGCCAACATATTTTATTCCATTCAGAATTTTTTTGTTTGTTTTAAAGTAGGACAGTAGTAAACACGTTTTTAAAATATAAAATGTGGATCACATTCTTCCTGCTCCTGGGGATGTTGTTCCTAATAATTCTTAATATTGTTTAAGATAACTGGCCAAAGTAGGTGTGTCCGTTTGGTTTTCTGTGGTAGTCGCACTTCATCATGGTTGTTTATACCAGCCCTAGGTGAGGGGTGTAGAGACTGGTAAGTAGTTCTAGGGCAGGGAAATATGTGTTGTTCTCAGAGCTGTTGCAAAGTGGTGTCGTTCAGGAGGGATGTGTATTTTAGTGTGCACCTATTTTAGGACATGGACATAAGGGGTGAAGCAAGGCAGCCATCTATTCTATTGTGAGCTTTTCCTAGGAAGCTCCTATTTCAGCAGTTTGGTCTGGCTAACTTTAAATGGGACATGGAAGCTGAAATTGGCAGGCTTTCAAGTATATGTCTCCTTGGGGCCAATCTGTTCTGTTCTGTGCCACGAAATCTCAGCTGTTGAGGAAAGAGCAACTTTGCCATCTCATCCCAAAAATCTAGAACAAGTCTAAGAATCTGTGTAAAAGAGTAGCTAGGTAAATTCCGACATCTTCTTAGGCAAGAATTTTATGAACTTATTGAAAGCTATAGGAAGGAAGCATTTTAAAAGTCTAGGAGAAACACGACAGAATATTTAATGATGAAACAAGTATGTAATATTGTACAGTTTGGGTGCTCTGTTAAAACAACACATAAAAAAATGGAAATAGTGGGATGATGGCCAATTTTTATTCTCTGCTTTTCTCCATTTTCTAAGATTTCTACTATGAATATATTCCTTTTATAAACAGGGAAAACGATGCTCGTTTTAAAAAATAGTCCATTTCATTCCTATAGCTTGGCCAGCCGAGTGAAGCGCATCGTTCACCAGGCCTACTGGGATGTCTTGGAGTCGGAACTGAATGCTGACCCTCCTGAGTATGACCACGCTATCAAACTGTTTGAAGAAATCAGAGAGGCAGGTTGACATTGTCTGTATTAATTAGTAATTGTTTCCCCCCCAAAGACTATTTTCATGTACTCCAAAGAGTATTAGAGACTCTTCTTTAAAAACTGAGCAAGTTCAGTCACTGGGAGGGACTTTTCCTGCACCTCCTAGAGTAGGTTGGAAGCTGGGAAAAGAGGCAGTGGAGGGAACTCGGGGTGATGCTTATGCACAGAGTAGTGGTTTAGACCACAGACTCTAGAGTTAGATAGTTCTAGTTTGGTTATGGCCTCTCCCTCTTTACGTCTTATTTCCTGAGTCCTTTCAGGGTAATTGTAAGGACTAAATACGGTGACAGTTACAGTTTTAGCCAACATTAACAAGACACTAGCTCTGTGCCAAGCAGTAGACTGTTCGTTTATCCTTACCATAACACTGTGGTAGTTACACCTGTCATTTCATGTAAAGAAACCAAGTTCCCTCACTTGCCCAGGGTCACACAGCTTTGAGGGGTAGAAACTGAGGCACTCTGGCTCAGAGTGCTCCTGCAATGTGCTATGTGTATAAGTACTGTGTCTGCATGTACTGAATATGTTATACTAATGGAGCCCATGGGGAGGATTCCATTTGCCCTTCTTCAATGGATTCTTTTGGAGCTACAATCTGCAACTTGTTCTTTCTTTGCACAGATTATCTATAAACCTTTGGAAGTTATTTCAGTAACATTGCTTCCTTACTAGTTGCTTTCATTCTGAGAGAATCAATAATTTCCCATGAAAAGCAGGGGCAGGGAATGGGGGGGGGGACTTTAATTCAGAAGATAGATCTTTCTTTTTAGGGTTGAGACACTGGAGTGGTCTGATCCACCACCCAGTTCCTATAAACTTCTGTGGCATCCAGGGCATTAAAATATGGGGTGGGAGCTTGGTCATCTGGACATCGAGATAAAAAAGTGGCAACCTTTACTCGTGTAATGATGCTGCTAATTTCTCTTTCCTTTCCCTGTGTAGATTCTTCTCTCTTTTCTGATTCCTGGTAGTGGAAACCGGCTTCGCAACCAGATCTGTGAAGTTTTGGACACGGACCTCATTAGACAACAGGCTGAGCACAGTGCTGTTGACATCCAAGGCCTGGCCAACTATATCATCAGCACAATGGGAAAGCTGTGTGCTCCCGTGCGAGATGACGATATCAGAAAGTTAAAGGCCACTGGCAACATTGTGGAGCTGCTGAGGTTAGCACTTGTGCTGCTTGCCTTTTCTTAGAGTACCTCTGAGGTCACACAAAGGGGAAGTGTGGGGATTGAGGGACACAGAGTAATAACTGGCCTCTCAGAGGACTCCTTGGCCGTAGGACAACAAACAAACAAGAATTTAAGTCATTTGCTGTGTACATAGAGTTTTCAGATGGAATGATCTAACAGGCTTGTTAGTTGGCATATGTTGGGCATTAGGGATGCAGTGATGAAAAAGAGACAATCCCTGACCCCAAGGAGTTTACAGTTGAATGGGGAGACAGACCTTGAATAGGAATTACAATTGTGGTAAGTGTTGTGGAAGGGGAAGTAGAAGGGTTAATAGAGACCCTAGCAGGGATGTAGTCAAGGATCTAAAAAGGTCTCTTTATTAGGGTATTGTTCACTGTTGTGACACATAACCATGAATTCTCAGTGACTTAACCAATACAAATTTGTTTCTACTTCATGTCACAATCCAAGTCAGGGGTTTTTTTTTGGTCAGGAAACCTTCCACATGCCATTCGGTAACTCAGGTTCCTTCTTGTGTTGGCTCCACCCTTGCCCAGGTCCTCAGAGTCCTTTACATTCAGCTGGTAAATGGGAAGGAGATCATGGGGAAGGTGTATCCAGTGTTTAACCATCTCGGCCCACAAGTGACACCTTCTAGTATGGACTAACTAGTATCATGGTCCCACCTAGATTAAAGGAGGCCTGAGAAATGTGGTTGCCGTCTAGAAACACATCTCCCAGCCACAAATCCACACTGTGGATCTAACCATCCTGCCACAGCTTCCCCAAGGAAGTGAGAATCTAATCTGGCTTTGCAGATAATAGCTTCTTTGTGAGCCCAGAGGAAGGAGGAGTCTGCATCACTTTTTGCGATTGAGGGGAACTTTTCTTTGTGTGTGTGTATGAATATGGCCACGTTGATATGTAAGTTTTATATTATAGTACTAGAGGCCCAGTGCATGAAATTCGTGCACGGGGGCGGGGTTGGTTCCCTCAGCCCAGCCTGCACCCTCTCCAATTCAGGACCCCTCGGGGGTGTCCGACTGCCGGTTTAGGCCCGATCCCGGGGATCGGGCCTAAACCGGCAGTCGGACATCCCTCTCACAATCCAGGACTGCTGGCTCCTAACTGCTCACCTGCCTGTCTGCCTAATCACCCCTAACTGCCCCTGCCTGCTGGCCTGATTGCCCCAACAGCCCCCTGCTGCTGGCCTGGTCGCTCCCAACAGCCCCCTCTTGCCGGCCTGGTCACCCCTCACTGCCCCCCCACCCCCCGCCAGCCTGGTCGCCCCCAGCTGCCCCCCTGCCAGCCTGGTTGCCCGCAACTGCCCCCCCTGCTGGCCTAGTCACCCCACGCCCCCTGCTGTTCAATCATTCGGTCATTCCTCACTAACCCCCCTGCCGGCCTGGTCGCCCCATGCAGCCTGTTGTTCGGTTGTTACTGTTACTATGACGGCATCCCGGACAATTTGTGTATTTCTCTATTATTAGTACAGATTGGAAAGGTAGAAGAAGGAAAACTGCATGTAGCAGGTAACTTTATGACCTTGGGTGATAAGCTCTCGAAGTCACTTTTCCCCACCTGTAAAATGGGTTTCATGTATCCTTGGAGTTGTGCTCAGCTCTAGCGAATTGCAATTCTTCAGATGTAGATTCTTTGCTTCTAATTCTCTTATCATGTGTAATATCAAATCTGTGGTGTTCATCTTGGTCATTTATTGAACACACACTGGGTGCCACTGTCCCCTACATTTTACATTCATTATCTCATTGACTCTTCACAACATCCCTTTAAGGTTGATCTTGTCCTGTCCTTTCAAAGGTGAGGAAACAGGCTCAAAGAGATTAACCTGTGCCTGGCCACAGAGCTGAATTTGAGCACCAGGCTACCCAACTCTAAAAGGAACAATTTTTTTCCCTATACCCCATTCCTCCATCCTTTCTTTTCTTTTTTCTTAACCCCTTAGGAATAGAAACCATATACACTACATTTAGACTCCTTAACATTTCAGGGGTTTTCAAATGAAAATTTCTTCTTGAACCCTTTTTGTCTCATTGTTAAAACTCATCGTATATACTTCTTAGTGTGTTTCTGTCAGTTCAGGACTGGATGTAGTGGCTCAGCTGGAAGTATTATATTTGCTAAAGCAGTACTCTTGAGAGCTATTAAGAATACATTTGGAATGCATGTCTAATGCCTTCTATGAAAAATGACTTTGCCAAATGGCAATTGGAATTTAAAAACCATTTTGGGGATGTTTATTTTTCTCCAGTCTGGAAAATAGGTAAAAGTTAATGAATTTCAGGTTAATTTCTTAATCACCTCTCTAATTATTTTAACTCTAAAATTTTTAGGCAAATATTCCATGTTCTGGACCTCATGAATATGGACATGGCCAATTTTCTAATTAGGAGTTTTAGACCACATTTTCAACGCCAATTGGTGGATTATGAGAGAACTAAGTTCCAGGAAATTTTAGAAGAAACTCCAAGTAAGTACAAGATAATTGTATATTTACATTGAAATTAAGTGAAAATATGATATTTTATTTTTGACATCTTAAGAAGTGTCACTAAAGAATTTTGGCCTTTCTGTTAAACTTTTTTTTTTTTACTCTTAAAATTAACATCACAAATGTATAGCTGTGTACTATGTCCCAGGAACTGTGCCAAGCACTATTAATTTCTTAATGCATGAAAAACAGTATTTATTGAGCAACTGCTATATCCCACACACTGCTTAGGTGCTGTGGGCATTGCAGTGAACAAAACAATAAAGTTGTGACCACCAAGGAGCAGATATTCTAGTAGGCAAACTTATATTATCAGCTTTGTTGTTAAGTGCTATGAAGAAAAATAAGATAAAAGGGCAGACAGGAATGGTGCAGGAATGAGGGTGAGGAGTGTTTGTATTTGTGGGTTTTTTTAGGTGAAGTGGACTGGGAAGGTCTCTCTCACAAGTAGCATTTCAACAGAGTTTGCCAAGGAATGAGAAAGAGGAATGTATAGATGTGAAGGAAGAATATTCCAGGCAGAAGTAGCTGCAAACACAAAGGTCTTGAAGCAGAAATGTGTTTGTGACGTTGGACAAACATAGGCAGACAGTGTGGCTAGCATAGAGTAGGCAAGGAGAGAGTGGTTGAAGATGAGGACAAGAGGTAAACAGTTCATATAGAGCCTTGTTAGGAAATGAGAGGAATTTAGATTTCATGCCACGAGTGATGGGAAGTCCTTGGAGAGTTTTGAGCAGAGAAACATCTAATTTTCATTTTTAAAGAATACTCTGGCTCTCGGGTAAAGAATAGATTATATGGAGCAAAGAGGGAAGCCAGGGTACCAGTTATGTTGTATTGCAGTTGCCCAGGCAAGAAATGATGGTGGCTTGGTCAGGTGGTAGTGGTGGAAGCAGTAAGAAGAGGTCATATTCTGGATGTATTTTGGAATGGAGTAACAAGATTTTATGAAAGTTGGATGAGGGGGAAAAAGAGAGGAGTTGAGGATGACTTTAAGGTTTTCACCTGAGCACCTGGCTGAATAGTGATACATGTTAGTGAGATGGGGGAGATAAAGGGAAAGAAGGTTGGGGGAAGCTATGGAATCATGTTCAGTTTTAGATAACATAATCTCTGAGATCTTGTTTGACATCAACATGGAGATTTCACGTGGGCGTTTAGATACGAGATTAGAGTATTGGAGAATGGGGATATATGTTTGGGAACCCTCAGTATATTTATGGTAGATGAAGCCACGTAACTAGATAACATATATAAAAGCTTACCACATTCTAAGCTCTTCACCTGTGTAACTAATTTAATCTTCACAGTAACTTTAGGAAATCACTCCCTATTTTATGGATGAGGAAACTGAGGCACAGGGAGGTTAAACCACTTGCCTCCATAATACAGCTTGTACATTATAGAGCTGGGACTCGCCTAGGCCCATGGTCGGCAAACCGCGGCTCACGAGCCACATGTGGCTCTTTGGCCCCTTGAGTGTGGCTCTTCTACAAAATACCACATGCGGGCGCGCACATACAGTGTGATTGAAACTTCGTGGCCCATGCACAGAAGTTGGTATTTTGTGGAAGAGCCGGTATTTTGTGGAAGAGCCACACTCAAGGGGCCAAAGAGCCACATGTGGCTCGCGTGCCGCGGTTTGCCGACCATGGGCCTTGGCAGTCTGGCTTCACGGCCCCTGCTCTTATCCACAGTATTACACTGGATGGGATGACCTAGGGAGTGAGTGTAGATACAGAAGGGGCCTGACCTGGGACTCTAAAGCATTTGGAGCTGAAGAGAAGGATCTAGCAATTGAAACTGCAGGAGTAGCCAGAGTTAATGAATGCCAGGAGAGAGTGGTGTCCCATAAGACATGTGAAGAAAATGTTCAGAAGAGGAAGAAGTTAGCAGCTGTGATAAGTGCTGCCAAGTAGTCAAGAAAGATGAAAGCCACAGCTTGACCACTGGATATGACTACATGAGGATCCTTGGTAACCTTGATAAATTTGATGGGAGCAGTCAGTGAACTAGTGGGCCTTAAAACTGGACTAGAGGGGGTCAAGAAAGAACGGGAGTCAAAGAGGTATTACTTTGGATCCACACAGTTACTCAAGGAGGTAGATACTATTATACCCTCATTTCACAGGCAAGGAACTGATAACTTCACAGCTGGCAAGAGACGGGCTAACTGGTTCTCTCATTGGCAAACCCATCTCTGGACCTTAATTCACCACAGTCTAAGGCTGAGTTAGGGGGTTCACCCAGCTCATTCCACCCCTTGTGGACTGAGCTTTTCTGTCAAGATAGTCAATATGATAGCATTACGTACACAAAGCCAAGCAGGAGCCACTTGTAAACATTCAGGAAAGAGAGCATGTGTCATGGAGGGCCACAGGAGGAATAATCGAACAGCTGGGCACTTCTGCTTGACAACAAGGAGACTCAGGTGGGCCATGAGCTCTGCCCTGTTGATAGTCAGTCAGGGATTTTGGTTAAGCTCTGTAGGGCCAAGCAGGATCCATGGGAGGGAAGTAGCAGCCAGAACTATTTTAACATTGGAATGAGCCGCTCTTTTATATTAGTAGTCTATGTTATCTACATTTTATTTGAGCACTTATTAAGTGCCATGTCCTTACACTATGCCAAACACTACATTTATTAACCCATTCAAGCTCATAATAGCTGGTACTATTATCATACACTGTTTACAAAGGAAGAAATTGAGGTTAAGGTGCTTAACCCTAAGTGACTGCTAGTAAGTGGTAAAGCCTGGATAACCCAGTTATGTTTCTGCCCCAGTGCATGTGCATTCAACCACTGCAACACTGCCTCTCTCCCAACATGGTATTGAATGTCTTTGGGGGATTGGCAGAGGGCGCTCTGGCATCGGGGGGTATATAAGACTAGGTGACTTCTCAGGACCCTTCTGCATCAAAAGGCTATGACTTCAGGGCTATGTTGCTTTAGTTTCAAAGCGAGAGAAGGATCAAGGGAACTAGAACCCCACATAGAACCTGAATCTGAAACCTGAGCAATAGTTTGTTCTTAGCAGTGTTTTCCTGAGACTTAGTGGTTGGTTTTGTTTGTGTGCCTGTGTATGTGTGTATGTACACATATGTATAAATGTCTCCACGTTTTGAATAAAAATAGCTTGGAATTTTGAGCAAGTTCCTTAATATAGGGTTAAATTACGGTTTTGTTCATCTCAAATGGTTTATTTCTCTCCTTAAAACCTTGGCTTAGCGACCTGTAATTCACTTGCACCTTTCACATTGACTTGGATATTTTCAGAGGTTTAAGAATAGAATAAATCCTATTGTGCATATAGGTCATTATTGCCCAGGCTCCAGATATGTTCCCAGACAAGTCAAGAGTCCAGGAAGCAGAGTGTATGTCAGGTGTTAATTATATCCTTAACTGACTGCCAAAAGTCGGCCACTGTGCCCTAATATCAAAATAAGAGCCTCACAGTATCACACAGAAAGACAAAAGTGTTGGATTTTTGTGTGTACATGATTTTTATAAAATAATTTTTGGAAAATTCATATAGATAAGGACTGAGTTTCTGAATTGACTCCAAAAAGTTTTTACTTTGCCGATTTTATATATACATCTGCCTTACTTAAAATACACCCAAAAGATTTCACTTATATGAGGAATCTAAGAAAAAACAAAGTAAATGAGCAAACCAAACAGAAACAAACTCATAGAGAACATTTTGACAGTTGCCAGGTGGGAGGGGTATTGGGGGTATGAATGAAAAAGCATGGCTCAGTGGTTGATCATCAACCTATGAACCAGAAGGTCACAGTTTGATGCCTGGGTGCAGGCTCAATCTCCAGTAGGGGGCGTGCACGAGGACTCCGATCAATGATTCTCTCTCATCATTGATGTTTCTATCTCTCTCCCTCTCCCTTCCTCTCTGAAATCAATACGAATATTTTTTTTAAAGGGGGGAAGGACTAAGAAGTATAAATTGGGCCCTTGCCAGTTGGTTGGGGCATTGTTCCATACACCAAAAGGTTGCGTATTCAATTCCTGGTCAGGGCACATACCTACATTTCAGGTTCAATCCCTGGTCAGGGTGCATACAAGAGGCAACTGAGAAATGTTTTTCTATTTCTCTCCTTTCCTCTCTCTCTAAAATCAATAAAAACATATCCTTAGGTGAGGATTGAAAAAAAAGAGAAGTACAAATTGGTAGTTACAAGTAGTCATGGGCGTGTAAAGTATAGCATAGGGAATATAGTTAATAATATTGTAATAACTACAGCATGGGGCAAAAGTAGGTTTACAGTTGTTCATATGGAAAATAATATGATTAATAAATAATATAAGAATAAACTCTGTGTTTCATGTACTCAGAACTGTAATCTTACTTTTGCCTCACCCTGTATGTATGGTGTCAGATGGGCACTAAATTTATCATATGATCACGTCATAAGTTATATAAATATCTAATCACTATGTTGTAAAAATAGTTCATATGTGATTTTATTTTTATAAAACTGTAGACAAAGCGAATTGATATGACAGAAAGCAGATCAGTATGTTTGGGGATGGTGAGGGTGGATGGGAGGGAAGGAGAAGTGGTGATGATTAGAAAGACCACTAGGAATCTTTTGGGGGTGATGCATATGTTCATGGTTGTGTATATGTATACATGTATCAAAACATAAAATTGTGCACTTTAAGTATGTGCAGTTTATTGAATGTCAGTTATATATGTATTGTATGTAAAGGTATTTAAAATAAAGGAAAGAATGGGATAGGATAAAAATGAAATAAAACACACCAAAGAAAGCCTTTGGCAATGATTGGGTGCATGTATTAAGCATCAAAAAGATAACCAGATTAGATCCAAAAACTAAATTACCTGTGGAAAGGGTAATAAATTACCCCAGAGGGGGCCATGCCACAAGTAATTTTTAAGATACTCAGAAAGAAAAAGGTTTTACTTATTTAGATATTTTACATTTGATAAAAGGTTCTCATGAACTTCAAGTGCTTTTTTAAAAAACTCTATGAGACAAATATTTTTTTAAAACACATTATTATACTGCATTGTGATTGTCTTTGCCTGGAATACAGGGATTTCAGGATATATTTATTTTAAAATGGGCGAAGTGATGCTTAGCCATGACCTGCCCAAAGCCAGAGTCACACAGCGAATAAGTAGTGTGTAAACAAAGCCAGGCCTCCCATAGCCAAGCCAAGATTAAACCAAGCTGCTGCTTTGGCAACTTTGATTATTCAGTTTTGTGTTAGATCAGCTGGGTTATATCGCATCCAGCAGAAACCAACTTTGGCTGAATTAACAAAAAAAGGAAGTGAATGGAAAGATGGAGGCTAAAGCTAAAATACCTACTTTGTCCAGCGGGTGTGACTCAGTGGTTGAGCATCGACCTATGAACCAGGAGGTCACAGTTCCATTCTTGGTCAGGGCACATGCCTGGGTTGCAGGCTCAATCCCTGGGGCATGCAGGAGGTAGCTGATCAATTATTCTCTTTCATCATTTATGTTTCTACTAGAGGCTCAGTGCACGAAATTCATGCACTGGGGTGTGGGGGGAGGGGTCCCTCAGCCTGGCCTTCACCCTCTCGCAGTCTGGTATCCCTCAGGGGATGTCCACCGGCCGGCTTGTGGCTGGATGGCCTTTTGCTACTGCACGGCCTGCTGCTTGAGCTTCAGCAGCTGCTGCACGTGCACAGGTTGGGCCACTACGATCTGTCCTGCGAGCACCATCGAGTGGGTGAGTCAAGTGCAGAGGCAGGCTCACCCTAGTTCCCTGTGCTTCCCTGAGTCACTGAGTTGTTCAGACTGACTGACTGCCTTCTACAGAGAATGGCACTGGGATCGGGCCGAAGCCGGCAGTTGGACATCCCTTTGGCAGTCTGGGACCCCTCGGGGGATGTAGCGGTGTGCCAAACAGCAGGCGGCCAGGGATGAGCTCGAATCAGGGCCAAGCGTCGCTGGCTCTCATCCTGGCCCGCTGTGCCTGCTGCCCAGTAGTGCTGCCGCGGAGAAGTCGGGAGAGGCTCCTGCCATGGCAGCTGCACTCGTCAACCATGAGCCTGGCTTCTGGCTGAGTGGCGCTCCCCCTGTGGGAGCGCACTGACCACCAGGGGAAAGCTCCTTCATTGAGCGTCTGTCCCGTGGTGGTCAGTGTGCATCATAGCGACCAGTCGTTCTGGTCATTCTGCCATAACAGTCGCTTAGGCTTTTATTATAGAGATATCTCTCTCCCTCTCCCTTCCTCTCTGAAATCAATAAAAATAAAAATAAAAAAAATACCTACCCTGAGCAAGGCCAGAAACCAGGAGTGTGTCAGGAATCTGGGTTGGAAAAAAAAACAAAGGAAGACTCCTGGGCTCCATAGTCAGAATGGTTTATGTGTACTTCAAAACAGGTCATCCTTGAATGCTATAGTCACCATTCAGAGTCCAGGTAAAAGACTGATGGGCATCTGGCTCAGTCCAACTGCTGGTCAAGGGCCTCTTAATTGATAGTCACAAAAGAAAGGCTGGAGCAAAAGACAATGGTTTCTCAAGGAAAATAAGTACCAAAAGAAGGGAGATGAGGTGTTGCTAGGCATAAAAAAGCAAATATCATGGATAAGTGCTCTTAGGCCCCCACTGCTCCTGGTAAATTCTTAGGACAACACACCTATAAAGTCATTGTCTGCTCTTGTGTTTCTATCTCCGAGTAGAATAGGCGCTTCTTGAGTGCAGAGACTGTATTTACTCATCTCTGATTCTCCAGCACCAGTGCGATACCTGGCCTGTAGAGGTGCTCAGTTACCATGGAATAAATGAGTGGATAGAGAGGATTTATTACTGTCCACATGAAAGACCTAGGGTACAGGTGCCTCGTGGAGTTAACCTTGCTTTTAGAGCCACATAGAGCAGTGTACCAGGTTATGAAGTGCAGTCTCAGCCGATCCCTTAAAAAAACCCGATGTTTCACTCTAAACTCATGTTCTTTCTGCTTTACTAGTTGTACTCAATGCTGGCTACATAATAGGATCACTCGGGGTGTTTGAACAGAGATGGCTGTGCCCCATCTCAGATTGATTAAATCAGAATCTCTAGGAGCTGTGCCCAGAGGTTTTTTTTTTCCTTTTTAAAGCTCCCCAGATGATTCTAAAATCAGCAAGGATTGAGAACCACTATGCTACACTCTTGCTTTTGTTTGAACTAACTAAATGGCCTTTTAAATGTGTCAGCTGTAAATGATTACGCTTGCAGTATAAATGTTTATTATGGCCACATTGTAATTATATCCATGATGATTTCTGCACATACTCTCTGTTGGATATTCTTTTAAATAAAAGACTGCAAGTACTTTGCATCATTATAAACAGAACTAGAAAAAACAAGAACAACATTTGCCAACTGAGGAGAAACAAAATTGTGAAATGCTGGGGGTGGTGTTCCCTTAGTGTGGCAAACAGAGCTGCTGATAAATTACCCCTATTTAAGTGCTGGGTCTGAGGAAGAATTTCAGGGTGACTATTCTTTAGTTCGTTCTCTGGCTTTTTTAAAAATCTGCACTTGTGTTCAGTCTACATTTTTTTAGCAATTGCCACCTGATAAATTCTACCAAATACATAGTTTTATAAGAAACGAGGATGTGAAGAAAAGGAAACCCTCATACACTGCTGGTGGGAATGCAGACTGGTGCAGCCACTGTGGAAAACAGTATGGAATTTCCTCAAAAAATAAAAAATGGATCTCCCATTTGGCCCAGTGATCCCACTTCTGGGAATATATCCTAAGAAGTCAGAAAGAATATATGCACCCCTATGTTCATAGCAATGCAATTTACAATAGCTAAGATTTGGAAGCAGCCCGAGTGCCCATCAGCAGATGAGTGGATAAAAAAGCTGTGGTACATCTACACAGTGGAATACCACACAGCTATAAAAAAGAAAGAACTACTATTTGCAACAGCATGGATGGACCTGGAGAGTATTATGCTAAGCGAACTAAGCCAGTTAGAGAAAGAATAAGTATCACATGATCTCACTCATATGTGGAATCTAATGAACAGAATAAACTGATGAATAAAATAGGACCAGAGACATAGAAGCATGGAACAGACTGATGAATTTCAGAGGGAAGGGAGGTGGGGTGGGAAGAGAGTGATTAACAGGGGAACTTATTTGCATATATGCATAACCCGTGGACACAGACAATAGAGTGGTGAAGGCCTGGGAGGGGCTGGAACAGGGTGGAAGGGGTCAATGGAAAAAACAACAACCACAAACAAAGGGGACATCTATAATACTTTCAACAGTAAAGATTAATTAGAGGGGGGGGGGGGGAGAGAGAGAGAGAGAATATAAAAAGCAACTTGTTTCCAGTGGGGAACCTTAGTACTGGGTGGAAGTAAAATAAAGTGTGCACGCCAGCATGCATGTGCATTTTGGGAAAGACAGCTCTACTCAGACACTCAGAGGTGTCCAGGACCCCAACATGTTTAATAATGCTTTTCTTTTAAACACCTTCTCTGCACAAAACTCAAGGTCGTGTGTGAGCTGGTATGTCTCCTCATCCAGTGCCATGTGCTACCACTCTCTTTCCCTTAGTTCTTTATGAACCAGCCATAACAGATTTGCTTGTAGCATCCAGAAGGTGCCATATTCTCTCACTTTTTTGGGTTTTGTATGGGCTGTTCTCCCGGCCTGGGGTGACAGCCCTTTCCTCTGTCTGCTGTGTGTCTTCAGTGTCACAGCTCTTTCTCTTAGTCTCTGCTCTGGACATCCTCTGCTCCCTCCACTCCCACTGTGCCTTCTAGTCTTTATATTCTGCTGTAATTGTTGGTGTGCAGGTCTGTCTCCCCGTCTGGACTGTAAGCTCCTTGAGGGCCCTGCACCTAACACAGCATCTGTCTGAAGAATGCACGAATGCAGCGATCCATCAGCTGTAGGACAAATGTGTGGCCTTTTCACTTGTAGGTGCTCTTGATAAAACTACCAAGTGGATAAAAGAATCTGTAAATGAAGAATTACTTTCTGTTTCTGAGACCGGTTTAACTCCTGCGGCCGGAACCAGCTCCAAGCCACACCTGAGCCCTACACTGGTGCTAAATAACAGTTATTTGAAACTGTTGCAGTGGGATTATCAGAAAAAAGAATTTCCAGAGGTGAGTGATTTTTTTCTTCCCTCAAGTTTTCCATTATTTTCATTCCTAAGTGCTAACTATGAATCAGCTAGTCTGTCTGTGTTGCCAGGTGGTTTAATGACTTCGCTGAAATCAGATAAAAATGGGAGTGTGGATGTGATACTGCTTATTTTACATTTTCGTGGTATTGAGCTTCCCTTTCTATTTTTCCATTTTAAATAAATATGCTAGACACTGATCACAGATGAAGCACGTCTTCAGGAACTGACAGAAAAGCTGAATCAATTGAAAATTATTGCCTGCCTGTCCCTCATTACCAACAATATGTTGGGTGCTATCACAGAAGGCCTCCCTGAGCTGGCAGACCGGTTAAAGAGGGTCTCGGCTGTTCTGCTGGAAGGCATGAATAAAGAGTAAGTTCCACGTGTTTTTCTCTGTTCCCCCTGTGTTAGGCTCTGCATGCATTTCAGAGAATGTGAGTAACCTTGGACATTTGGATGTGACATTCAGAACTGTGTTTTAGAGAAGCTTATCTCATACATTTTTCTAGAATTTTTTAAAAAATATATTTTTATTGATTTCAGAGAGGGAGAGAGAGAGATAGAAACATCAATGATGAGGGAGAATCACTGATTGGCTGCCTCCTGCACACCCCCTACTAGGGATCGAGCCTGCAACCCAGGCATATGCCCTGACAGGGAATCAAACTGTGACCTCCTGGTTCATAGGTCAGTGCTCAACCACTGAGCCATGCCTGCCGGGCTAGAATTTCTTTTAATATCTCTGAAGGCTTAAGTGTCCTTTCATAGGAAGGGAGAGGTCTTTTCCATGACAAATGCCAGGGTGAGTGTAGTATTTCCACTGAGGATGGGTGTGTGCAAAAGCCCTTCTTTGATGGAGCTGTGGAAAAAAAACAAACAAAAGCCAGAAATCCACCTAGCTCAGTCTTCAGGATGCCCTGTCAAAGAGGCTTTCCAGATTAAGTAGTTCTGACACCTATCATTTTTCTATAATGAAATGTTTACCAACTTTACTGATCCCGCGAGCTACGAAGCCTTGAGAAGTAGTGACCTCTCTGTCCTTTGGAGATGTTACACAGGTTCACTGAAGGTTTTGTTTTGTGAAATTCATTTCCCAGTATCAACCTTCACTGAATAGTAGAATCCCATTGAGATTTTGCAGTTAGGTCATCCTGCTGGGAATCTGGTCCAAGTCAGAAAACTGCTGATCTTAGTCGGTGGCCACCTTTCCACGGGTCCTATATGGGTTAAGCGCCTCCTGCTGGTGGCTTCCCTTTGAGGTGTTTTCAGGGACACGAACTCTCCCTCTCATTGAAGGGAACGAGATGCACCTGTTCCCATATTCCTGCGCATTACTCAGAGAGCACATAAATTACCTGGTAAAATCCTAGAATATTAAGAGCCAAAAGGAGCCTGAGTGGTTAAAAAATCCAACGTTCTCATTTTGAACAGAAGCCCAAGGTTTTGCGCTCGGCTGCACAGCAAGAAAAGAGCAAAGCAAGGCCTGAGCCCTGGTCCAACTGTCTCAAGGCCCTGCCCTTTCTACTGATTTCTTTTTTAAATTGTTTTGAATATTTTTTAATATTATAAAATATTATAAAAGATACTAGAGAGTTATTGGCATAGTCATTCTCTATAAGAATAAATTCTGAACAAACCAAATCTTAAATATTAAAATTATTATTAAGGTTAAAAATACATTGTGGGTGGTTTTTTTTGAGTCTATGTTTTTTATTTTTCAATTACAGTTTACATTCAATATCATTTTGTATTACTTTCAGGTGTATAACGTAGTGGTTAGAAAATCATATACCTTACAGAGTGTTCCCCCAATACTTCCTTTCCACTGGTTTTTATGCTCCCTGACAGGCTCATTTATTTCATACGCAGGAACCAAGACCTATAATGAAAAGAAACCTCTGTTTTTGCCGTTGTTCTTACCTCAGCCCGTCCCCACACTGGGTACTCATTATTGTCCAGAAAAATTTTAAACCTTTACTGAACCCCCAATGCTGCTTATGTGTTAATATAAAACTACTAAGAGGACAGGTGTTTTTTTATCTGAATCTAGATTTTTAAGGCCTAGTTCTGCGATTGACTTATGTACGTACCCTTGAACAAGTTCCTGAATCACCCTGAGCCTTATTTCCCTTTTTTCAAAAAGGGGATAATATTTGTGCCTGTCTTAGAATTGTGAGAACTCAAGATAATTCATGTGAAATATTTCTACAGGTGTCTGGCATATAGCAAGTGCTTGTTAAAAGTTAACTCTTAATAACTATTTAGTTGTTAAATCATTCTCTTTATAGTTCTGATATCTGTTTGTTTTATTATTTTGTTTAATCCCCCCCCCCCACCTGTATTAGGAAATGATTGAAGTCAATTCTCAATTATCCTCGTTATGAATGGGTATTTACATCCACAATACTAAAAAAAACAAATGATTTCAATAGTCAGTAGACCCAGACGTCATTTATGTTTAGTTAGATGATGCATTTTGAAAACTAGCAAGAATTTTGCCTTCTTCATTGTGAATAGGAAGTCATGGCTTATGCTGAAATTTTTTTTCCTTTAGCCTAAGAACTCATGATTAAAAGCAGGAGGGAGTTAGGTAAAAGTCATAAGGTAAAAATTTTGCCATAAATAATTTAACTTTGGGGTGTGGAAGGGAGAAGGAAAAAGAGATAGAAACAGCAATGATGAATCATCGATAGGCTGCCTCCTGCACACCCCCTACTGGGGATCAAGCCTGCACCCTGGACATGCGTCCTGACTGGCATTTGAACTGTGACCTCCTGGTTCATGGGTCAACACTCAACCACACTGGCCAGGCTCTTATTGTTGTTGATGATGGCAATAATGATAAACAGTCTTTTATTATTATTATTATTGAGCATTTACTATGTGTCTGACAATCTGCCAAGCGCTAATAT
Organism: Myotis myotis; assembly: GCF_014108235.1. Classification (NCBI taxonomy): domain Eukaryota; kingdom Metazoa; phylum Chordata; class Mammalia; order Chiroptera; family Vespertilionidae; genus Myotis; species Myotis myotis. Next base: position 202,134,471 of record NW_023416335.1, read on the forward strand.
AATCTCATAGCAAGTTTAGCATTAGAGTCAGGATTTGAACCAGGTCTGTGTGACACCACATCTTATACTATAACGACATACATTGCCTCCTATCATTGGGTCTCTCATCCTTTAATTCCTGTTTTGAACAGGATTATTTTAAAGACCCTTTCTGGATAGTGAGATGCAGTTTTCAGTCATTATTCATAGACCCAACAAATGCACTTTCTAATTACCTTTTTCCTTACCTATTAAATAACCAACTGCTAATTACTTTGTACAATTTTTCTGAACTCTATATATTTGCATTATTGATCAGTTGCTTGAAAGTAGCAATGAGAAGGAGCTTCTTATCTTGGGTCATGATAAGTCAAGAGTTTTAGGTAATTTGCCTTTTATGGAATTGACCACTAAATCTCTTCATTTCTTGTTTTGATTGGTGTTATAGGTTTACAGCTCAGGCATAGATAAAGGAATTGATTTTACCTCATTTTCCAATCTAAAAAAAAAAAAAATCTATGAATGAAATCCACTCAGACCAAAGGTTTATTTTAAGAATTGGTATTTTCTTTCCTTTTCTAATAGCTCTGCATGAAAATAGGATTGCAGACTTATTTTCAAGGACCTCATTTTTCTGCCTGTGCTTTCCTATGTAAACACTATGCATAGAATTAAGTGGTTTTAAGCATGTAAAAACTTTAATTACAAAGGGTTGGTGATTGGGAAGAGTTACTATTTTTTTAGTTCATTCTAATAGATGTAACTATTGTTTTATATAAGAAAAAAATGGGTAAATGTTTGAAATTAGTTGGTATATTTTATTTTTATTGACTTCAGCGAGGAAGAAAGAGGGAAAGATAGAAACAGCAATAATGAGAGAGAATTATTGATCAGCTGCCTCCTGCATGCCCCACACGAGGGATCTTGCCTGTAACCCAGGCATGTGCCCTGATGGAGAATCTAACCGTGGCCTTCTGGCTCATAGGTTGATACTCAACCACTGAGCAATACCAGCGGGGCATTTTGGTATATTTTATTTTTATTTTATTTTATTTTTAAAAATATATTTTATTGATTTTTTACAGGGAGGAAGGGAGAGGGATAGAGAGTTAGAAACATTGATGAGAGAGAAACATTGATCAGCTGCCTCCTGCACACCCCCTACTGGGAATGTGCCCACAACCAAGGTACATGCCCTTGACCGGAATCGAACCTGGGACCCTTCAGTCCACAGGCTGACGCTCTATCTACTGAGCCAAACCGGTTAGGGCTATATTGGTATATTTTAAAAAACAACAACAATAAACTGGGGGACAAAAACTGTCTCTGATGGGATTTTGTTTTCTGTTTTGTAGGACCTTTAACTTGAAGGAAGTCCTGAATTCTGTTGGTGTTCAGACATGTGCTGAGGTTAACAAGACCCTGGTGGAGAGAGGCTTACCCACTTTAAATGCGGAGGTTCAGGCTAATCTTGTAGGTCAATTTTCAAGCATTGAAAAGGAAGACAATCCTATCCGGTCTCTGATTGGTGGGTCCTCATATTGTTATCATTTTCTTCTTCAATTCCACTTTGCTTTAACTTGCTGGTTTTGACTAATGTTAACTGTCAGTCAACATTTAGTTTTTAAACAATCTACCTGCTCCTTTTGGAGAATAAATATTGAAAATATGAAGCTAGTATTAATATTTTAAAAGGTTTGGGACTTGCTGCTTCTTCTGTGTGTATATGTAGTGGAGTGAGAGATGTTTCAGGGCCTTCTATCTTACTATCCAGACAGTAGATTTTTTTTTTTTTAAATATATTTTATTGATTTTCACAGAAAGGAAGGGAGAGATAGAGAGTTAGAAACATCGATGAGAGAGAAACATCGATCAGCTGCCTCCTGCACATCCCCCAATGGGGACGTGTCCGCAACCCAGGTACATGCCCTTGACCGGAATCGAACCTGGGACCCTTCAGTCCGCAGGCCGACGCTCTGTCCACTGAGCCAAACCGGTTCCGGCAGACAGTAGATTTTTATGAGGAAAATAACAAAATGCTGCCAAGTAATGTTAAAATCTAGAGTCTAGATCCACGTGACAGTCCAATCCAACTGACAGTATGTTCACAGAAAGTAGACATCAGTTGTGCGTGAGCTAGCCTCGGCCAACCAAAACCCCTCTCCTGGTCAGACATAAGGAGACAAAGAATGAGAACGCTATGGAACTGGGGGGCATATGGGTGGGCTTTTGTTGTACTTGCTTGCTAAGAACGTGAATATCTGGGTGTCAAGCTGTGTTGGTAAGTTGGGAAAATGGGGGATGTATCATTAGGACATTTCTGTTGCTCGTGACTGAGAATCTAAACTAGCTTAAGCAAAAAGAGAATGTATTTTCTCATGTAACTGAAATGATGAGAAGTAGGGCTGGCTGCAGGTATAGCTTAACCAAAGCTCAAACTGTGCCCCCAGCATTAGTTTCCCCACTTCCAGCCCTCGGCACTGCCTTCCTCTGGGCTGGCTGCCTCACAGGTCGTCTCTTCCCACACAGTGAGACAGCTTCAGCTCAAGCCTACATCTTCCCATGTTTATTTTTATTTTATTTATTTATTTTTGTTAATCCTCACCCGAGGATATTTTTGCCATTGCTTTTTAGAGAAAGTGGAAGATGGAGGTTGGGGAGGGAGGGAAGAGATGGAGAGAGAGAGAAACATCGATGGGAGAGAGACACATCAATTGGGTGCCAACTGGGGCCTGGTATGGAACCTGTAACCCTCTTTTTTCCACCCCTCTCTCCCCAGTCCAACTTTCCTGTTCTTTTAAAAATTTAAGCATTTTTTTAAACCTCATTCAAAGTATTGTTGCCTTGACTGGGAATCGAACCCGCCACCCTTTGGTGCATGGGCTGACACTCTAACTACTGAGCCACACCAGCCAGGGCTCTTCCCCTGTTTAAAACAAGGAGTTGGCTTCCCTGGTAGCTCATTGTCTCCAGGTGGCTGGACTGTGGGTCATGTCCCATTCTTGAATCAGTCTTGGTAGCCAGAGGGGAAGGAACTTAGGGTCCAAGACATGTGTTCACCATGGAGCCAGGGTGAGTCACTTTAGCTATAACACCTGGCCTGAGAATAGGGGACAGATGGTTTCCCCCCAAACAAAATCGGGTGCTGTGGTCAAAAGAAGAGGGAGCAGGTGATGTGAGGCACAAAGCAAGTGTCTCCTATCGAGAGTGAGAAATAAAGACTAGAAGGAAGAAGGGAGTGTAGAATAGAACACAGTAACATTCTGGGACTAATCTGCAAGTTTTTGAAATACAACATTGACTTCCCTAAGAATACAAATAATTATTTATTTGAGGCTCTCAAATAGTTTCTCTCATCCTTATCCCTGGAGACATGGAATGCTCGGGATCTAGGCCACACAGGCCACTTAAAAGCTCGAGGCCTCAGCCCTCCCCCAGAAAAGAGCAGTCTGGTGTGCAGCACTGCAGGCTGCTGGAGGGGGCAGTTGATCACAGTAACAGGCTCAGCATGACTACAGCGGCCTGTGGCTGAGCCCTCTGCTGCATAACCTTCACTGGTGACAAGTCTGTCCGCACAGCCCGTTATCTCTAGCTGAAGAGTTGATCCCTGGGAGTTGGTGTTCCTCAGAGGAAGAGGGGCAGACACTGCAGTCTCTGCCACATGTCGCGTGTCCCCCACAGGTGTGCAGGCCTCAGGACGGGGTGCATGTTTGTGCACTGCTGTATCCTTTGTACCACGCTGGGCGCATAGATGACACTTAGTAAATATTGGTGGAGAGGGCGAAGGCAGCGGAGACTGAGTGGTTAAGCGACTCTCCCCCAAGGTCACATAACTAGCTGGTTGCAGGGCAGGGAGTCTTACTGAGCCTGTCTGACTCTGGAGCTCATGTTCTTCACTGCTCTGGTTGGAGCCGAAGCCCTGCTGCTTGTTGGCAGGGTGGCCGGAGCATCCAAGTGTCCTCTGCGCCCTTGCTTAAATAAGGGAGGTACTTGCAATGCCATAAGAGAGGGGGAAGCTGGTAAAGCAACTTTTTTCCACCCCTCTCTCCCAGTCCAACTTTCCTGGTCTTTTAAAAATTTAAGCATTTTTTTTAAACCTCATTCAAAGTATTGTTGCCTAGCAACTTGAATGACTCACTTGAGCGGCTCTCTTGTGACTCTAGAAGCCAAGAGCACGCCTTTGGCAGGGACTCGGTTTGGCTGCTCCTAACTGGACAAATGCTTCTGTCATTTTAGTCTTGACCTAAAAACTGACTCGTCCACAGAGGAGACAGAACCACTTCTCAGCATAAATAACAGTTTTGAAAGAGTTTTATCCTTTAAGCAATCTTATGGGAAACTGTTTGGACCATATCTGTGATGACAATAGACCTGGGCTCTGGAGAGTCAGGCGACCAGTCGAACGGGATCTTTGGTACACGATTGATTCGTAACGTCCTGCCCACAGAGGAGTTAGGAGAAGCGAAGCACTTAGAGGACATAAACGGGCTTGGCCAGCATTAGCCATGTTCTCCTCCCCTGTGCACAGAGCCCACCGTGGTCTGCTGCTTCTGTTCCTAGTTGGTGTGCTGTTTATTTACAAGGCAATTACAACTCCTACTGTGTTCTCAGACTTTTAAAAAGATAATTAGAAAAGCTTTCTTTCAAGCTAATGTTTAAAAAACGCATACCCAAAGCAGGTACATATTATTTGTAGCTTACCTACTGTGTAGATTATTTGCATGCTTGTAGCCATCTGCATTTAAAAAAATAATTTTCAATTGTACGGGTTGTGCATACATGAGTAATTTCTTCTTGTTGACAAATTATGGGGAAGGCCCAAGTTACCTGTGACTGCCTTTTCCAGCCCCCATTCCTCCCTGACTCCCCTTGTCTTCAGTTTGGCATTGATCTTTATAGACCTTTTTCACTCCATTCTTACTTCAGTTCAGTCAGCATTTGCGACCTGCCTGCCACATGCCAGACCAGGGATATAAAGATAAAAAAGAGTAGCCCTCGCCCTCAGAGAGCTCACCTAAGCAGGGAGAGAGACACATATAACAGAAAACAATGATGTGGTGTGATAATCTGACAGGTGTTAGGGAAAGCCACAGAATGAGATAACTTTAGGCTTGGAATTGAAGGTTGCTTTTGACTTGGGGCAGAGGTCAGATGGAAGAACATTCTAGTAAGAGGAAGCAATTCTGGCTAAGACATGGACATGGGATATTGGGAACTTTGAGTTCTAGGACAGATCTGGCTAGCATGTGTGACTTTTGGGAGAAGCATTCAGAGATACGAATTTCATTAATGCCATAGTTGTCTGCATTTGATGGAGTTTATTCTCCTTAGTTCACCTTTTTTGTGAGATTTCTGTTTCCAAGGCCAAAGAAAGCTCTGGGAGCAGCATGAGCCATAGCAGGTCCGGTTTGTCCAGTGCAATTTTCCCAATACTTATACAGCCCGATTTATTTGTGCATTTGCTTGCCTTTGTGAAATAGTCTCAAATGTGGATCGTTGAAGCAGTGGGGTGCAAAGGGCGAAGAAGATGGCAAATTGGAGTGCCAGTTGGGGTGGCACTTCTTCAGTGCCTTCAGATTGTTGGCCACATGTTGGGTGAACATGTGATTTTTTTGTCGAAACCAGGACACTTTCGAGAGTGCTCTTTTTAATTATGCCAAGACAATAGGTGTAAACTTCAACTGTCCTGGGAAAACCTGGATGTGTGGTCACCCTTGCCATGTGGTAATTTGGGCCCCTAAGTTAACCAGATCTTTAGATTTTTTCAAGAGGAACCAGAAATTTAGATTTCTATTTGAATTCCCCTGACCTTAAGTGGTTTATTTTTTAAAAGCACTATGTGGACCGAACTGTCAGTGCCAGTTTACAAAGTCTGTTTTAGTGTACATAACTAAAATGATAAGCATTAAATATTGAGTTTTTGTAAAAGATTCCCTGCCTTACCCCCGAAGTGGTCTGCATTTTAATAAGTTAGCTATTGCCACACAACAAGTCACCCTCAGACTCCATAGCTTAAACAAAAAAGTAAATATTTAGTACTACTCACCAGTCTTTGGATCAACAGGGTAGTTCTTTTGGTCTTGCTGGACCCACACATGCATATATGGTCAGCTATGGCTTGGAAAGGTAGCCCTGCTGATGTTGGCTGGGCTCTCTCAAGTGTTTGAGAGTTAGTTGGCTCCAGGTTGATCTAGGATGGCCTCAGATAGAAGAGCTGCAGTCTTTCGTTAGGCCCAGGCTTGTTCAGGTGGTAGGTAGAGAAAGCAGATGCGAACCTGGCCTCTTCAGGCCTCTGCATGGAACTAACATACCAGCACTTATGCTGTGCTCTCTATTAGCCAAAGGAAGTCATAAGGTCAGCCACAATTCAAGACCTAGGGAAACAGACTCCAACCTGTAATGGGAAGAGCTGCAAATCTACCTTGTAAAGGGCATGGATATAGGCAGGGTAAAGAATTGGGAATAATGTTAAAACCCACCTACCATAATTACTATTCTCATGTTTTAAAAATTACATGCTTTAGTAATGGGACAGATAAAGATAATCTTCTTTTCTCCCAGATAAACGAATCCAGCTGTACTTGAAGAGCCTACTTGGTCTTCCAAGCCCTCAAAAATGCCTGCCTCCCATGCCCGGAGGTCTTGCTGTCATTCAGCAGGAGCTGGAAGTGCTCGGCTGTCAATATGCTAACATCGTGAATCTCAACAAACAAGTGTATGGACCATTTTATGCAAATATACTTCGAAAGCTGCTCTTTGGTGAGGAAGCCACAGGGAAGACAGATACTTCATCTTCTGCTAACTAAAGAGGAGCTGACGTTGGACAAGAGATTGGAAATCCATACTTCAGTATGGAGTCTGTTTCCATCAGAGGCATTACAGATGCGGCACATTCTCAGTCCTGTTGGTGGTGCAGTGTTAGCCCAAACCTGTATAACCCAGTAACGTTAGGATTGCAGGAGACACGCACACCATATACACTCTACTCGTGCATCATTTTCAAGTTCAAAAGAGAAGTTTCTCATGATCAGAAAGCAATTTGTAATTAATTATATTACCCACATAATACTTGTGTTTTCTTAAACATTTATATCTGGTTTATTCATTCAACACTTAAGGAGTTGTATTGCCTCACTTGTCGCTATCAAACCTAATGATTTTTAATATTGGTACAACTTAAAGGTTTGAAAGTTGTGATAATAACCAAGGGGATTGATGTTCTGAATACATGATGTAAGCATAATTGTATTTGAAATGTACAATGAAAAAAAAATAAATCAAAAAAGATGTACAAGGAAATTTTATTAATGTGTAATAGAAACTTACATAGTAAGTCCTAAAATTCCTCAAATGTGCCAGTTCACATTTTATAATACCAACTGTCAGTATTTGTGTAGAATTTAAATTTATTAAATATATTTTAAAGCTATATGCAAATTTTAGATAAAACCTCCATTGTTCACTTAGTGAAATTAGAAGCCAATCCCTTCTAAGATTGGTTTGTTCTGGAGGTTGGTTTGTTCTTGCAATTTATCCTGCCCTCTGAGAGAAACGATTTTTGCACAAATCTCTTAGTGAATGTCTTTGCATTTCTCAGGCCATTGGTAAGGTTTGTATACGATTTTAACATTTTTACATAAGGCAGGAATGGTTTGATTTGGTTTACCTGTAAGAAGAAGGGAAGTTTAACAATAAAAAGCAATGCCAGGAGATTCCCATTCTCATGAAGGAGAAGTAGTTGAACTTTGGATGTTTTAACCACATTGCTCCCTAGCAAATGCCTTGTGTGCTGATTAGATACATACCCTGCTATGACCTAGGTGCTCTTCTAGGAATCGTTATCATTTGACATTCTTGAGCATGAAACAATTTGGCCAAGTCGGCACTGGTTGTCATTAGAGAAAGCTGCTTGTCCTGGAATTGCATACTTTTTTGAAGTGTTCAGGGAAACATTTCAGTTTAGGCGGACTCAGTCGAGAAAAGTGCTTTATTTGCTAAAATACGTTTTTGATTTTTTTTCCCCCCCTAAGGACTCAGTAGCTTGCTGGGGAAGAGTGGGTATGACGTGGGTATGACTCACCCCTTTTGCCTCACCTCCACCAGGATGGTGCTGCTCCTTTATTTGACAAAGTTCTAGGAAATGATTGTGTGAATAAATTATCTCCAATCTTCACATTTTGGAGGGATCTGCCAAAATCTGAGGAAATTTTGAAAGTCAGTTTTTTCTCTCACCATGACCAATACAGAAATCAGCCAGTCTGTCCATTTCGGCGGGGTTTATAAGTGGAAACCTGCCGAAGAGCACGTCACTGGTCTTACCATGCCCTCTCCCTGTACTTCCACTCTGCCCGCGCTTTCCTATGCTCAGAAACCGTACGGTGCTGAAGATTTCGTTTTCATTTTCTCTTAAATTGAAGTCGTTTCAACTGTGTTCACTTTGGGGCATGGGCAGCAGCGGAGGTCTAATATAGCAACGTAATGTATTGTGTGATTTTTGTTGTTATTGCTGAGGTGAACTGTATACTTATCAGAAAGACCAGGTGCACTTTTTAATTATCGGGTTGGAATCCAGCTGGTGTTCTTATATACTTGATTATACTGCGATTGCCAGCAGGAAAACAATGTGCAAACATTTTTTAAAAATGTATTTTAAATGAAGGGCATTCTGCTTTTTTTTTTTTTTAAGTGGCAAAGTAAATCTCAATGTCTCAAGTCTGGATTTAGGCAACTACATTTATTAGGATTTTTGTATCATATCTCTTAGCATGTTGTTTATTTGGTTTTTTACCTAAATGTTTACTTCTGCTTTTAAGGTTTTCTTACCATGGTCTTGTTTTGTAATGTCAATTTTATTAAACACCATCATACATTTTCATTCTTCTGCTAAGACATGTATTGTGTGCACTGTTAAATTTTAAACATTAAACATTATTTCAACATAGCTAGTGTCTGTTTGTCTTCTAAACCAACTTTGGGGAGCTCAGGGCTAGAACACTGTACAGTCTTTTTTGTATTTGTTCTAGAGATCCTTCTGCTGATCTTCGGACCCTTACAGACACCAGATCATATTCAGTCAGTCAGTCAGTCAGTCAACAAACACCTATGAGCATTTTCTATGTGCCAAGAAGTATCCTAGGTGTAGTGATAGATGACTAGACAGACACTGTCCTCAAGGAGTTTATTACTGCCCAGCCGGTGTGGCTCAGTGGTTGAGCATCGACCTATTAACCAGGAGGTCACGGTTCGATTCCCAGTCCGGGCACATGCTGGGCTCTATCCCCAGCAGGGGGAGTGCAGGAAGTAGTGTTTCTATCTGTCCCTCTCCCTCTTTGAAATATTTAAAATATTTTAAAAATTAAAAAAGTTTATTACTAGGAAAGATGAAATTGTGAATAATTACAATAAAGTGTAACAAAGGCTATGAAACAGCTACACACAGTGCTAGAGGAAAAATCATCAAACTATTTCCTGGAGGTCATTCCTGAGCTAGAACATGAAAGAGAGCAGGAACCTGCCATGGAGCCAAGCATGAGAAAAGCGCAACAGGCCACGTGCACAGTGAATACAATGGCGTGGAGAAGGGGCGAGCCCAGGGGCCGGTGAACGGTAGAAGAGTGAAACAAGAAAGGCAAACAGGCTCTGGGGTGTCATGCTAAAATGTGTGGGTTTTGTCCTAAGATAAAGAATCACTGAATCTTCTGAACCAGGAGAAGGTTACCAACAAATGACTGTTTTGGAGAGAGTGCCCTGGCAAAGAACACTTGCTGCTGGTGCTGGAATAGTCCTGGGTTGTGTGCATATGCATACATGTACTTACACATGAGCACAGAGTACAGGCAGGAGAAGCAGACGCTGGCTCACCGAGGCAGACGGGGTTTACTGGGTAGGTTCTGAGCACCTCACAGAATCTACTTGACCTGGGGAATCAGGCTTGGGAAATGGGTAAGAACCAAGGCAATGCAAGCGGCAGGACGCCAGCCAGACTGGATCCGGTGTGTGGCTTCGGAGATTGCATTCTCAACTGTCCTTGCTTCTTGCTTAAGAGTTAGCATCCCAAATATCAACATTCAGTTGGAAGGAACTAAGTCAAGTAAGTGCCCAGACTCTGATTTGCAGGGGATGGAATGAGGGAGTAGCTGATCCTTAGACTCCCGTGGTCCCGACAAAGTCACCCAACTAGGGATTTCTCCTAAGTTGGAAGGGGATCGTGAGGAGCAGAAAGAGAAAAACAAGTCCGTTACAATGTACATTCGTAAGGTCTTTAAAATTTGAAAGTAGGAAATGTGTGAGACCGCCTAGTCCAGCATTGCCTCTGAGAATGACACCAAAAGATGATTCAAGGAAGGGCATAATCACAAGAAGTCAGCCTTTATTGCTGAACAAAGGCTCCCAAGTCATGGTGGCCTCAGTATAGCCTTATTTCTCCAGTTATAGTTCAAAGCAGGGGGTATGTTGCTTGGGGGTTGGGGTTAATCATTCAGCCAAAGACCCACTTCCACCCACCTTGTGACTCAGCTGAACCCTACATCTTCAGAGTCTTCTCCCTTCACTCGGTAGATGGGGAAAGAAAAAAATTGCCCACTTCCACACATGGCCCATTCCAGAACCCAATCCCATGGCCTCATCTAACTGCAAGGGAGGCAGGAAAATGTGCCCAGGAGAAAGAGGCTGACATGAATACTCGCAAGCATCCAGCTTCTTGAAGATGCCCCATGAACCTTCTTTTCATGAAAATAAGTTTATAATCGTGTGTCTGTTCTGATCTTCCAGTAGCTCCCCAGAGCACTATGTTGAGATGATTCTGAAGCCAGCCCCAGGACAAGCAGTAGAGAATTCTGGGTCCGGTTGGTAAAGTATGCCACGGGCATGGGGAACGCCACCTCTTGTGCAACATGTTTTTATTTCTCATTTGACCTTTTTGAAACTGGAGTTAAGCCTGTTCTACCTCTGAGGATGTTAAGATACAGAATTTTCCACTCCTTTAGTAAAAGTAGCATGGGACTGGGAGTCACAAGATCTGAGGTGGAATTCACTTTCGCTAGTTAACAGCTATGTGAACTCCAGCCAGTCTTTTATCTCCCTTAACCTCCCAGATGGAAGCTGCCTACCTTACACCTGCCTAACCTACTGCCCGCCTACCTCACAGAGATATGGTGAGAATCAAAAGAGATAATGTACTTGCAACTGTCTGCAAATCCTGAAGCACAATGCAGCCAGAATGCGTTATAATAACTGTAATTTATCAGTCCTAAATCTCTTTCAAGCTTCACGAGGTTTTAGTCTAGTGAGATGCAACGATTAAGTACTTACGTACACAAGAACAAAAATTGTCGTATCTCATCAGAACAATGGCTCATTAAGCTCAATATTGGCATTGGCAGAGAAACTCAAGGGTATGTGGAAGGCTGCGGTGATTGTCCTTGATGTCAACTTCAAAGGATAAGTGACAAAACCCAACATGTTCTGACTTCCTTTCATGAATCAAACGTGACTTTATCCTCCATGATTTAATCGAACGTTTGAGAAGTAGCTTTGTATTATCCACTTGTTCCCTCTTGTTCTGTTTTTGAAGTGAAGCTTTATCTTTTCGTTTCTAAGCTTACTATGTTAGCCTCTTTCGGATTTCAAAGGAAGGGACCTAGGGATTGGGTGGGAGGCTTTAGGAAAAAGAAAGGAAACCCAGGAATCTGTCCCAACAGCTGCGCTGGCAGACTTGGTGGAGAACCTGAATATAACTTTTCCCCTTCAGAATAGAATAAAATAGTAACAGCCACCAAGCACTTACCATATGGCAAGGACTACCCTAAGCACTTGATAGAAATGGTCTCATATATCTGCGTAATAGGCAGGCTCTCTCATTTTTCCATTTGTGCAAAATGAGACTGAGAGAGGCTAAGGCAGTCATCCAAGGTCACAGAGCTGTTAAGTATATTGGAACTTAAAGAGGTGACCCCTGGAATGCATGCTCTTAACTATTTGCTACATTGGTTTCCTTAGGTCACCAAAGGAAAATTTCTTTCTTTTTCTTTTTTTTTTTTTTTTTTTTTTGCTGTTGTTAATCCTCACCCGTAAATATTTTTCCATTGATTTTTAGAGAGAGTGGAAGAGAGGTGGAGAGACACAGAGAGAGAAACATCGATGTGAGAGGGACCCATCGATTGGTTGCCTCCAGCACACTCCCTGACCAGGGCCCGGGATCGAGCCTGCAACCCAGGTACTTGCCCTTGACCAGAATCAAACCCAGGACCCTTCAGTCTGTGGGCCAATGCTCTATCCACTGAGCCAAACCAGCTAGGGCAGAAAATTTACTTCTTATTGTCATGTTGCTACCAAATGCTGACTTGATATTTATTTCTCTGCTCCTGCTTTCTGTTGCTGCTCTCTCTTTTGGTTCATCTTCATGAAAAAGTCCCAGGAGAGAGAATGTGATTGGGTCTACCTGCCACTATTCAGTATGGACAGCCCCTGTCCTACTGCCCCTCAATGGGTAGGGGACCTCATGACAAACCACCTCAGCTCCCTTACGGGACTGTCTTTGGCAGATTCCTGGTCCCACTGCTTTGGGCAGGATGACAACGTCACAGGAGGCAAAGCAAGGCTTTTTGGAGCAAGGCCTGTGGGTATGGCAGGCAGCTGGAGGTGTTTGGACCACCCAGTCTTACTCAAAATGCAGAATGTTCTCTGCTTGCCGTAGAGCAGCGGTTCTCAACCTGTGGGTCGCAACCCCTTTGGCGGTCGAACGACCCTTTCACAGGGGTCGCCTAAGACCATCCTGCATATCAAATATTTACATTATGATTCATTACAGTAGCAATATTACAGTTATGAAGTAGCAACGAAAATAATTTTATGGTTGGGTCACAACATGAGGAACTGTATTTAAAGGGCCAGAAGGTTGAGAACCACTGCCGTAGAGGCTTCTGATTGTATTCCTCCTCACCTTGCTGCCTGTGAAATGACCGACTTCAAGGACCCCCCCGCCCCCCGCCCCCCGCCCTTGTCTGTCACACTGAAGAGCCCTTATCCGTTCTCCAACATTGTTCTGGTCTTCTCTAGTTCTATTATGAATTTATTCGGCTACAGAATCAAGTCCATACAGATTTTCCCAGCCTGAATGCACAGAGCTTTTGAAGAGAGGATAACTTTTTTCTTTTGTTTCTAGTCTCTGCCTTTTGCAGCCTCTCAGAAGGTCTACCTTTAACGTGGCATAAAAGCCACTAATGGTTCAGTCCCAGTGGATTTTTGCTAGCGTCATCCATAAATACAGCCCTTGGCAGCTCTACGGGAGAACCATACTCCATCACCAGGATGCGGCATTCTGTCATCGAAAGCCCCCCGCCGTTGCTCAGGCTGCTTTTCTCTGCTTGAAACGTCTCCCACCACCTCCTTTCAGCATGGCTAAAAGCACGGGCTCTGACATCAGATAATTATAAATCCCTACTCTGCTTGGCAAATTTCTTAACCCTATGAGCGTTTAGTCTCCTCACCTGTCAAGTGGCGATCATCCTACTTATCCCCCAGGCGTCCATCATTCAGTCAGAGCATGCATGCAGAGTGGGGGTTCCAATGTCTGGCCAAGAGTAAACACTCAGGAAACGGACGCTCTCTCCAATGTCTCAGGGCCCAGCCTGGACACCTCTGTTTTCCCCTTTCCTTTATTCTCTTTTAACCAATGTCGCTGCTCTTCCCCCTGACGTCATTGGTCACTTTCTCACCTGGCTACCCAAACACTTGACACATAAGGGATGGAGTAGTCCAAGATACCAACCACTTTCCCTTGGCATTTCCCTTTCCCGAATTGCTCAGCCCTCTATTCAAACCACCACTCATTTTGTACCAATACCTCAGGAAATGGATGTGGCAGCAGAAGACACAGAAGTCAGGAGACTGTTCCTGGCTTTTTGGTTTCTGATTTTTCTGGATTTTTTCCCCTTAGGACAGGGGTCCTCAAACTTTTTAAACAGGGGGCCAGTTCACTGTCCCTCAGACCGTTGGAGGGCCGGACTATAGTTTTAAAAAAAAAACTAGTTGGCTGCTAAGCAACAGGCAGCGGCGGCAAAAACACCCGGCGGGCCGGATAAATATTTTCGGCAGGCCGCATGTGGCCCGCGGGCCGTAGTTTGAGGACCCCTGCCTTAGGAGATCAGAAAGAAGTCATGGATTTCCTCTGGGGGTGCCAATGCCAATACCTCGGGGCCCAGCCAGATATCATAAAGCAGTTGTGTTGGGGTCCAACCCCAGCAGGTCCAGGGGTTCCCAAAGGTGTGGATGGAGTCGGCGAAGAAGGAATGACACAGAGACAGTGTTCAGTTGATCAGCAGCCTAGCCAGGTTCTCTAGCCAGGTTATCTAGCCAGGTTCTCTAGCTAGGTTATCTAGCCAGGATCTCCAGCCAGGTTCTGTGGTTTTTGTTTGTTTGTTTGTTTCTTTTTCAATTTGCATATTAGCCTTTTATTATATAGTATGTCTTATGTATGAATTAGAATTTTGGCAAAATAAAAATATCCTCACATGAGGTTTATACAACAAACAACAATTAATTACTTAAATTAAAACAAAGATACAATTTATGTTAGAATGGGATATAATAGCAAGTTCACTGAAGTCAGATTTGCATGAAATCAAAACATTCTTCTTCACTCCTGGCTCTCTGCCTCCCTGGCCAGCCTGTCTTCCCTCAAAGCCGCAGCCAGTCTCTCTCTTGCTTTCCTCACTCTGAGATTCTGTCTCTGGATGTCTCCACGGGTGACCAGTCGCCTGCACAGAAGCTGTGGGCCCCAGAGACCTGCTCCTGGGATCATCTCTACCTCATGTAACAATTGTGCTGCGCTGGGCTGGGGACTGGTGTGCAGAGACCCAGGACCAGCACGGCCCAGGGATTCGCCCGCACTTCCTGGTGCAGTTATTCTCATCACATTTGTCACATCCAAAGTATTTAGAAGTTCCCCTTCACTGCTGCAGGCCTGGAGCCCCTGCAGTCTCCTGTAGGCACTCATCTGCTGGGGCTTCTCCAAGGTCTCCTCCTGTTGCCTGTGCCTGACCACATTGTCAGGATGGGCAGTCACCTTGGTGACTGCACTTTTGAAAATGCAGCTGGTCAGCCTCATTGGATGTTCAGTCCGTTTCCGACGTCTCCGCTTGCTCATGGCTGAAACCAGTTGTCTCTTCTTCGCTAAAGTGTGGGGCATCAAGTTTCTCTGGAGCTTTCCCAGAGAAGGCTGGTTTGTCTTCATGATTGATCCAGGCTCCCCCATGGCTGCTGAGCTGTGTTGCTGGCCCACTCCTGACACGCGCACAGCCTGTGGCTTGCTCAAAACTGCCCAGGTTCTATGTTTTATTGTCTTGTTACATCTGTATTTATACCAGTTGATTTTAATCCTGTCAATTTCTATTCCAAAGGTTAGGGCGTTTCTTATCTCCATTCCAGGGGGTAAAGATTATGTGGCTTAATCGTAGTTAAAGTGATTAATTACCGGCCTGGCACTTAGTTAAGGGGTTTTATTCCCTCCCTAACTTCAGGGAAAAATCCCTACCTGGGGAAAAAATCTTTCTCAGAGAGGTGATCTTGGTTAAAACATATAGCGCCAGGAAGGGGAGCAAACATATTAAGAACAGTATGCCATATACGCCAGGTCCCTTGAAACATATGCTGTGCAGATGTTTCTTCCCTGAAGCGACTGTGTCAAGCAGCAAGGATGGACCGGCTTCCGGCACAGTGGTTCTCAACCTTCCTAATGCCGAGACCCTTTAATACAGTTCCTCATGTTGTGGTGACCCCCAACCATAAAATTATTTTCGTTGCTACTTCATAACTGTAATTTTGCTACTGTTATGAATTGTAATGTAAATATCTGATATGCAGGATGTATTTTCATTGGTACAAATTGAACATAATTAAAACATAGTGACTAATCACAAAAACAATATGTAATTATATATATGTTTTCCGATTGTCTTAGGCGACCCCTGTGAAAGGGTCATTCGACCCCCAAAGGGGTCGCGACCCACAGGTTGAGAACCACTGTCATAAAGGATTATGGTAGCTGTGGTCTAAGGGCTAACACTGCTCAGTGTCAGCCAACTATTGCCATGAAGGACTCTGGGACCATGTCCACCACACCCTCCTCTTTTCAAGAGAAAAAAAAAATTAGGATTTAAAAAAATGTGAAATTTAGTGTTGAATTTTTAAATCATTCACTGCATGTTTTTCTTTCAAATTACTGTTTCCACACAAATTTCTTGAGGAACAAACAGTGGGTTAGAACACAACAAAGACAGACAAGATGGCCCCTGTCCCAGAAGCCCCCTGCCTGAAGGAGAGCTAGACGTGAACAGAGGATATGGTATCGATACGTCTCACATTAGAGAGTGATTCTCAAAGTGTGATCACCTGGGAACTGATGAGAAATGCCTATCTGTAGGCCAGAGACCAAACCTACCAAGTCAGAAAGCCAAGGTTGTTTTAACAAGCTCTCCAGGTGAGGCGGGCTAATGGTAGAAGCCAAGGGAAAGCCAACACATCTGAGACAACCATGACATCTCTGCTACCAAGAAAATCACTTTACAGTCCCTTCCAGTCTAGATTCCACATAGGTTGCTCTCTGCGAATTCACAAGGATGACAGAAAAGTGTGTATGTCTCTAAGTGAAGTGTAACATCCTCAGGAGCAGAAGCTGATTCTTCCAGATGTCAGTCGGCCCCATACTTAGAAGATACAGGCATTAAAATTTACTTGAAGTCGCTAATTCAGAAATTAGCCTGGTGTGAGGCCTATACATTCATGAGAAAATGGCAAATGCATACTTAACAAATTTTTGTAATTTACTGTAGTAAAACATACATAAAACTTACCATGTCAAGTGTACAGTTCAGTGGCTATGAGTATATCCACATGGTGGTGCAACCATCGCCATCGCCCATCTCCAGAACTTTTGCATCTTCCTAAAAGGAAACTCCTCACACATTAAACAACTGTTGGTATCTTTGGCTTCGTTTTTCCCAGTGGGATATTTTTTTCTTATTGATTTGCATGAGTTCATTTTTTTTTTGATCCTCACCCAAGGATATGATTTTACTGATTTTAGAGAGGAAAGAGGGAGAGGGTGAGGGAAAGGGAGAGAGGAAGGGAGGGGGAGAGAGAGGGAGAGGAAGAGAGAGACAGAGAGCATATCAATGTGAGAGAGAAACATCATCAGCTGCCTTCCCTACGAGCTGGGTGTGCATGGAATGATGCTCCAACCAACTGGGACACTTGGCCAGAGCATGAGTTCATTTTAAATTAGGGAAACCAAGCCTTTGTCTTTTATCAACTTGTGTTTGTTTAAAAAAAACCAAACAATTCTTATTCATGGTGATTTTTAAAAATCTGTTCAGAAAACTTAAAGTTTTTAATGGAATCATGAAACTACGATGAGAATTATATTGCCAAGTCTATGAATATTTTCCCTTTATAATTTCTGACTGTGTTGCCACCCTCGAAGGCCCTCATCACCACAATGTTATGCATATATTCACTTGCATTTTCTTCTAATGTTTTGTTAACATTTAATCTATATAGGATTTACTTTTTTTTCTAAATGGCTAATCAACTGTTCTAACATCATTTATTAGATAACTCATTTTCCCCCTACTGATTTAAAATGTTATCTCTTCATACTCAAGTTCCCTATGTGCTGATATTTATTCCTGGACCTTATATCCAGACCTTTTACAATTTAACAGTCTTAATTACCGTTCTGTTGTACTCTACTCTTAAGTGAGTTAATACCTCCTCATTTTATGGTCATTTTAATAGTTGTATAATATTCTATCACATGCACGCATTATATTTTTTTAACCAATCCCGTCCCCTACTACTAGGCATTTGGTAAATTCCCTATTTTTCCATAATTTACAACGTGTCGTTGTGGATTAAATTACGTAAGTTCCCTGCCTCGGTGGCTCACGTTTCGCAAATTATCCGTTTGCCCCTTTCTCTGAATTATTTTTAAAATTACAACCAATATGCTCTATTGGTCTCAATTACTGGGTAACTGGCAATGAACCAGTCCTGTGGGGTTTAGGATTACCCGGCGAGACCTCCGAGCGACACTAGGGGGCGCAGTTTCCCAGCTTCGCTTCAGCCACATCCGGGTGCCACCTCAGGTTCAGGCTGGGAGCAGGCGGAACCTTTCTGTCGCGCCTTCCATCAACCTGCGCGGCGGGGACGGTTTAGGCCACGCGCACCGCTCCCCACGGGTGCAGCAGCTTGCTTCAGCCGGCGGAGGCTGGCGTGTGGGGCTCCTGTTGGCTTCTTCTTTCGCCGTGAGCAGCATGGACGTGCTTGCGGAGGAATTTGGGAACCTGACCCCGGAGCAGCTAGCTGCGCCAATACCAACTGTAGAGGTAAAGGCCGGGCACACGCGGAACGGAAGGGGCCGGCAGGCGTCCCCAGGAGGCGGTACCCTGAGAGCACTGGAGGGTCGGGGCGGGTCGGAGCTTCTGCGGATGCTCAGCACTTCGCGCATGCTCACTCCTCTGCACTGGGGGTCGTGCTTCCGAGTCGGTCGCTCGCGCCGGCTCCGCTCTCCCGTTTATCTCCCGCGCTGGGCCCTTTCCAGCGCTCGTGTGTTGGGGGAAGATTGGTCCTGGCGCCCACCTGTGGGGGACATACTCCATCTTCGCGGGCTTACAGAGGACACTGAGGCCCGGGAGTGTAGGCCCCTTTCGTGAGGTCCCACAGCTGCCTGTGGTGGTTAAACCAAATCGTCTCCATGCCAGGCCAAGGAACCTTGCCCTTTCAACCTGGAATTCAAAGTCGGACTGCAGGAGTATTTTAAACGCCCCGAAAATTCACTCCGAATTTCGCCTAGGTGTTTCTTGGGAAGTAGCCCCGTAGCTTTCGTTATATGATCAGAAATGAAGGTTAACTGCCCTGGAGTGGCAGCTGCCTCATGAAGTTCAGCTGTTGACATCATTTTATTTTCTAGAAAGGCACTATATATATATATATTAGAAGCCCGTTGCACGAAGATTCGTGCAATAGGCCTTCCTTCCCCTGGCTGCCAGCACCTGTTTTCCGCCGGGACCCAGGCCTTTGGTCCGGCCGCATACGGGAAGCCAAGCCTCTTCAGTGTTCAGTCCTCTTCAGTCTTTGCTCTGCTCCTGTGTATGCAAATTAACCCGCTATCTTTGTTGGGTTAATTTGCATACTCATCCTGATTGGCTGGTGGGTGTAGTGGAGTGATGGCCAATTTGCATGTTTCTCTTTTATTAGTGTAGATATAACCCCTCCAGGCGTCAGAATCATCCATGGTGTGGAGTGGGGAAATCCAGAGAAATGAGGCTTGGAACGATAGCAGGGTGATTTTGGGCGGAGAGAACCGGACACCTGAAAGGCTTTGAAGAACTGAAACAAGCACTAGAGTGGAGGGGAGGAGAGATACGAAGATGCAGGATGGGCACAGCTCCAGGTTATGAGAAGTTTTCTCAGACTTCTCACCTGAAGAAGCAATGAGATGCTGTCGGAGGGTTTAAGCAGGAAAGTGGCATGATGGGCGAACGCTTGGATTATAAAAACCTCTTTATAATCATTTGGCTGATGAATGAGATCGGATGATGATTATCAGCCCCTCAGATCCGGTCAGTGAGAGCCTGCAGGAAACACTGCTGGTCGCTAACCAGGCAATACTGGATTTTCACTCTTGAAGAGTTCGTAGGAAGAGCCAGCATTTACTGAGCACTTCCTATGTGCCAGGCTCTGTCAACCCAGCATTCATGGTTATTTAATTCTCTGAAATAAGTACTGTGCCCACCCCATGCCAGTGGAGGTTTTTGAGGCCCAGAGAGGTTTAAGTAACCCAACGTCAGAAGGCTGGTGAGGGGCTGATCTGGAATTTGGACTCTTGCAGTCTTGACTCCTGAGTCCTCATCCTTCATTGCTGACAGGACTGCTTCTCCAGAGAAAGTGGAAGGAATAGGCCTACATGATTGAAATATCTTGCCTGAATTTGCACAGCACCGGGGGAACTAAAACGGCAGTTGGAGTCGTCTGACTCAGGAATGGCCCCCCCAGCATCCCATCCACCATCCATCCCATCTTCAGGGGCCTGCCTACTAGGACTCAAATCTGAACTGTCATTCCCGCAGTTCTCCAAGTCTGAACCACTGTCATCTCTTGCTTCCCAGGCTCTTAACGTCTCTCAGGCCTGTCTCTCTGCTCGGTGGCAACAGCCATCAGTTTAAACGCGCAGATATGATCATGCTGCTCTGTTGGTTAAGCTTCTTCGGTCTCTTCCCATTGCCCTTAGGGTAAAATCTAGTGTTTACGTGTTGATATGGCCTTCCTCAGTCTGGCCACTGTTAGCTTTCCCAGCCTCTCTCTCCCTCGTTACCTTCACTACCTGCTTCCCCTGAGATATTTCTATTCTTCTCATTTAGTTCCTTTTGATCTTTCTCTCATTCCTCTGTAGATGTATATGCAGTAAAATACAGGAGTACTGAGTGTTCCGATCATTAGTGTTGACAGTTATGGATTCCCAAGTAACCACCACCCAATACAAAATAGAGAATATTTCCATCACTCCAGAAAGTTCCCTGTTCAGTCTGTCTCTACCCCCGTCCTTTGATTTCTATCGTGTAGATTAGTTTTGCCTGATTCCCTCTTTTTTATTGTTTTTAAGACTCAATTTTATGTAGAGCTTTTTAGGTTCACAGTGAAATTGAGAGGAAGGTACAGAGATCTCTCAGATGCCCCACACCCCCCTCCTTTTTTTCTTGAAAAATGTTTTTACTTTCTCCTGGTCGCCTCCTTCCTTGGCTTAATTTCCTTCTTCATAGTCTCCTTTGCTAGATCTGCCTTCTAAGTATTGGAAGGTTCCTGATGTTCTCTGTCTACACCTCTTAGGCAAGCTCATCCATTACGTGGCTATAATTCCCATCTGTTTGCTGACCTCTTCCTAATGTGTATCTCCAGGCCACTCTCTTCCCAAGTTCCAGACTCATATTTGTTGTCTATTTGACATCACCTCAGTGTCTAGTGGATATCTTAAACTAAGCATACCCCCAACCAACCTCCTCATAGCCCCTCCACACTTTAAACCTGCTGCTCTTGACAGCATCCCTGCTTCCTCATCTCCACAAATGGCAACTCTGAGGTATCAATCTTGACTCCTCTTTCTCTCAGAATATCTAATCTATCAAGGCCTGTTGGCTTGAACTTCACATTGAGTCTCCTAGCTAACAATTTCTCACTATTTCTACTGTTATCAGCCTGGAGTATTGCAGTGGACTTTTATTTATTTTTTTAAAAATATATTTTATTGATTCTTTTACAGAGAGGAAGGGAGAGGGATAGAGAGTTAGAAACATCAATGAGAGAGAAACATCAATCAGCTGCCTCCTGCACACCCCCTACTGGAGATGTGCCTGCAACCAAGGTACATGCCCTTGACCGGAATCGTGCAGTGGACTTTTAAATGATCTCCCTGCTTCTAACTTGTCTTTCCTCAGGCCAGCAGCTCGACCTATTGTTTTAACCGATCCAGTCAAAATGAGTCACATCATCATGTCACTCTTTTGTTCAGAACCTTCCAATGCTTCTCATGTCAGAGTGAAGGTCAAAAGTTTTGCAGTTGCTGCCAAGTCTAACGTGATTCTTAGGCCCTTATTCAGAAACAGCATATTCTTACTTTAGACTCAGTTCTACCCATTTGTTAGATTTCCCATTAGCAGATTAGATGCCATTCATGAAAAGAGCCGTATCATGGTGGGCTACTTAAAACCTCAGCTAAGTATAAATAACAGGCCTCAGAACAAAAGAAGTGTAGCAGTGTGCAGCTCTTTAATGTAGACGGCGAACGCTGTGTGTGCTGTCCTTCTACCGCCCTGAGATGCGCTCTGACCATGCACTAGTTGACAGAACGTGGGAGAGAGAAAGGACTCGAGAGACCTGGCTTCCCCACCAGACCCTCGGAAACTTGCTTTCCCTTTCTCAAACTGGCAGACCCACTTACTCAGGAAGCGTCATGAGAATAAAATAAAGTACTTGGAATCTTGAGTCATCAAGAAGAGACTAAATTAGATTCTATTTAAGAAATCTGTTGTATACGTATGTGTTTATACATATATTTGTATGCACATACATACCTATGTGATTTCCATAAAAGTGATTACTATGTAAAAATTGTTGGTTTCATTTTGATTTACTTTCTTTCACTTATTGTGATAAAGTGAGTCATTTATGGTACATTAAAATAAAATAAAAATATGTGGTTGCCGGCACACATCCTGACACTCTTACTATTTTGATTCACAGGAAAAATGGAGGCTGCTTCCAGCATTTTTAAAGGTAATGCATCTTTAGTAATAATTAATTTTCTGATGAAAAGTAAAGAAATAAGCCTTTTGTTAAGATTAAATTTTTATCACCATTACTTTACTATATACAATTGTGTATATTGCTAGGTTTGGGAAATACAAGGAATTATAAGGCAGTATTTCTGCTAGTTGGGGGAGTGGTAATTTTAGAGAGAAGTAGCGTGGCAGATCAGAAGAGACTATTAAGTCCAAGGGGTGGACATGAGGAAGGTAGACCTCATCATTATAAGGTTGAATTTTTACCCCCAACAATCAGGACTACTTTAAAATATGGGATGGTTGTTTTGTAAGCCAGTGAGATGCCCAATAAGGAAGTATAATTAAAACAAAAGTTCTATGACTATCTGTCAAGAAAGTTCTAGAAGTGTTGAACTAATTGTGTTTGAAGATTAACGTAAAGAAAATGAACATGTACAGTCCTTTTAAATCAAGATTTTGGAGTCTGTATTTATTATTTCACTATTTTCAGTAGCAGTACACAGCACTTTCTGTGTACAGTTATTACTGACTTCTGAAATAAAAGGAAGGCACTGCTAGTTGGTATCTGATCTTAGGTTTGTTGAGTTTCACCTGCTTTCAGTATCAAATACAAGTATTTTCTTAATAGAGATTCTTATTTTTCCTCCCTCATTCTTCTATAAAGTGATATGAAAGACCAGTTTGATGTGTGGAAATCATAAAATTGCCCAGGTAGGAGAAAGACAAAAAGTAAATGGGCATTGTTTGAGGGGGAAGAGATGATAGTATGCTCAATTGCTATATTTTTTTGAAAATTCAAAATATGCAGAGAAAATTCTACCTTATTTATTAGCTTATGTGGAGTTATTAGGTATATTCAAATACTTGTATCTTGATTTCCCAAAGTCAGGTTGCTTCTCAAGGAGGAAAATTTGAGGATATTCTAGTAAGATGGAGAAGAAATAGAATGAAGACATAAAATGTAAAGTTTTACTAAACAAAATTCATGAATTTTTTCCCCATCACTTTGGTTTTAAGACAAATTTGATGATTACCTATGATTAGAGTCTATTATATTATCTGCTAACCTACTTTTGTTGCTAATCTACTGTTTCCCCTTTTCTATTTAGGTGAAAGGCCTTGTAAAACAGCATATAGATTCATTCAACTATTTTATTAATGTAGAGGTAAGCATCAGATCTTAGAACTATACACAGCTAAGAATTAATTGAAAGCTAGAGTCTTTCCTAATGCTACTCTTTCCACTGCAGATAAAGAAGATCATGAAAGCCAATGAAAAGGTTACAAGTGATGCTGACCCCATGTGGTACCTAAAGTAAGAAATCCAACTATCAATTACTCTTTTGATACTTCTGATAATGTCTAACATTTTAAAAAGTGAATGTAGTTGCTACCAAAACTCTTTTTAATCTGTTTAATAAGTAATTATCAAGTGTTCAATTTTTAATTGGTAAGCTAATTACTAGTATAACACATAGCATTATGATTAAGAAGTTACTAAAACTATTAGGGTTTTAAATTTTTAAAAACAATTTTAGACTTAAATAAAAATTACAGAAATAGTACAATATTCCCATTTTATTCTTCACCCAGCTTCTGCTACTATTAACATCTTATATTATCTAGCACAATTAGCAAAACCAGGAAATTAGCATTGATACTATATTAGCAACAAATCTATAGATCTTATTTAAAGTTTTCCCACTAATGTCCTTTTTCTGGTTCAGAGTTCAATTCAGGACCCCACAGTATGTTTAATTGTTATGCCTCTTCACTCTTCTCCAGACTGACAGCTCCTTAAGCGTTCTTGGTCTTTCATGACCTTGACACTTTTGAGGAATTCTGATTGATTGTTTTATAGAAGTTCCTTCGATTTCTTTTGCACAAATGAGCATATATATTTTTCCCCTTATATCCTCTTTTTTTCTTATATGAATCATAGCATACTATAGATACTCTTTTGTACTTTGCTTTTTTCATTAAGTATCATTTTAAGGAAGCTATGTTTCTAGTATTTTTGTAGAGATTTACACTATTTTTATTTTTTTAAATATTTTTATTGATTTCAAAGAGGAAGGGAAAGGGAGAGAGAGATAGAAACATCAGTGATGAGAGAGAATAATTAATTGGCTTCCTCCTGCACACCCCACACTGGGGATTGAGCCCGCAACCTGGGCATGTGCCCTGACGGGAATTGAACCATGATTTCCTGATTCATAGTTCGACATTCAACCACTGAGCTGGCTGGACTACACTGTTTTTTAAAAAGATATTCTGTTAGAGAGTACTTTCCCTCCTTTGTAAAGTTATATGTACTATCACTTTAAGAAGTTCTCCAATTATGATTTTTAATTTGTCATCCTTAGCAAGATAAACAATTGTCAAAGCATAATCCTGTATTTAGGAGGAAACTGTCTTTTTTTTGTTTATATGTTATTTGGAGAACTATAATTGGTAATGGAATAATTTGATTTCAGATATCTTAATATCTATGTTGGGCTTCCTGATGTTGAAGAAAGCTTCAATGTAACCAGACCAGTGTCCCCTCATGAGGTAATTTTTAACCTTACTTTAATTGAATTTGTTTACTTTAACTCAAAGAATCTGTGCCCTTAATAGATACTCTTGAAAGATGATTTAAAAAGAGGTTAAAAAAAATCTCTTATGAGGCAGGTAACCAAAATAAACAAGCACTTATATAATACAATACTATATTAGGAAACAGTTTTGTACTGTTTAGTTTATCATTTAATGTTATTAACTTGCACTGTTATATAACTGTGCCCTATTTATATTGTTTCTGAGCATTTTAGTGGTACTTCCCAGCCCCTTGCCAGCCAATTGTGCCTAGCATGGTGCTCTTTCTTGCAGAGATTACTTGCTTAGTGCATTTTTTGAGGGTCAGCTGGCATTGTGTTAGGGAGAGGAGACTAATGACCAAGAGCTCACAGTCTAATAGAAGAGGTGGATGAGAAGAAATTTAAATACCAGATCATTAACAGAGATGCAGACAGAGGGTTATAGAATAGGTCTGTTTATTGGCTTTTAACAGATACTAGACTTCTTTTCAAATTCTTCCATTTGACATCCAGAATTGGGAATTGATTCAGGGAATAAAATGATTTTTGTAGCTTTATCTGGTTTGTATTAATATAATGCTAAAATAGCAATTATGGAACATAGCACAGGAATCTTATTAAACAACAATTAAGGTGTTAGATTGTATGATTGTCTAAGTAAGGTTACATAGGAAGTATAACAAGTAACCAGGCATTTTACATAAATAAATTTTGGTACTACTTAGTCACCAAATATTGAACATTTATTTTGTGTCTCAACATTGAGAGATACAAAAGAAATGAGACACATATTCTTCCTCAAGGAGTTCACACTCTTGTGGAGAGATTAAAATTATAAAACATGTGAAACGGAGACACCAGGGGTTACACACTTTGAATGTCTGGAATGATCAGGCAGGAAGGCAAATATGTGAAGTTGTACTGAGTAGGAAGTGGTGAGGACTGTGGGATATTGGAAGTGTGTGCCCCAGTTTGGCTTTCCCCACCTCCCGTTCCCTTTTGCTAGAACTTTCCAGTTTTTTGAGAACTAAGCAGCCAGTTAGCAATTTCTAAGTCATCTAAACTGTATTACTATAAACAATAAACTGAGTTCAGAGAAAGGAGAAGACAAAGTAGTCTGAAGTAGTTCAAGAAGGCTGAGGCTACAATTGTCATTATTATTCTTTCTTATGTTGAAAAACATGTAAGTATTATTGTAATTAGAGAGGGTGTGGAGATTTCTTGGAGAGATTTTGACTCCTGGAGAATTGGGGAGAGTGGGAGAGCAGATGGGTGGGCGGTCATGGGACCCACAGCAGGACTGGCGGGGTGCAGGTACTGCAGACTCCACCAGAGCAGTCCTACTCCTGCAATAGAGAGAGGCCGAGGGGGATGGAGGGGACCCACGGAAGTAGTTCGGGAACCTACAAAGTTTGGTTCCCAATTCTTACGACATCTGTTGATTTTCATTTCCATTTGAAGGGATAAGTTTGTTAAAACCCACAAATGTTTACCTATCATGGACATTATGTTGGTTTTATTAATAAAATTGAGATAATATTATATACTGTTCTATACTAGGCATCATTTTAAAAATACCTATTTATACTCTTGGGAATTAAAATTATTCTTATTCCCATTTTACATAGGAAGAGATGTAAAATTTAAGTGGTAGAACCAAGATTTGAGCACAGGCAATAGAATCCATACTTTGAACCACCGTGCCACACTACCTTTGGTCTGACCTGAAGGAGGAGACTTGATCTAATTAAATATAAAATAAATAATTTCTATTGGTCAATAATAGGAATATCTAATATTTTAAAATTTCAGGCGCATTGATAAAGACTAGAAAAAGTTTAAATCTAACTAGCTTTGGTTCAGTAGAAGCCACAGAGACGATTTAGCACCATAAATTGTAAGGTTGATGGTCAGAGAAATTTCTTTTGAGACTACAAGCCACTTGATGATCATCAATATAATGGGGAAGTCATTGGATGATTCTGATGAGGTTTCCTCTGTCTGATCAAGGCTCAGCAAAGGACATCGTTTTGCGAGCCACATAAAACTCAGCAGCAATTTCTAAAGTTCCTCAAATGATTCAGCAATTATTAGAACGATGTGATGAATGATTTGTGCTATAATCTATCATTTGTTAAGGAATTTTGTGATCTAGTTTTGTTTATTTGGAGAATAAAAGGTAGTATAGTTTAAACTTTTTAGTGTGTGTGTGTGTGTGTGTGTGTGTGTGTGTGTGTGTGTACTTTAGTTATTATACTGGTTAACTGTTTTGAAAAAGGCAGCAACAAAGATATGGGAGCAGATTGGTGATCGCATCAGATCAGAGAGAAGAAAATCAGTACCAGATTTATTGTTTCATATCTGGGCTGGCAGGGGCGGAGATGCTGTGGTGATGGCTAGATCTATAGCTGGTATCATTCCCCTCCAGGAGAAGGTAGGCTCATCATTCCCAGTGCCCTAAGGTAGCATATGTAATAGCTCAGTGTTCCATGGACAGATCCAAGTTCAACGTGAGCCATACTTCTACTAAAGAAGGAGCTCTTTGGAGCTCTCAGAACCTTTCTTTTCCAGAGAGGAGGAGCAATGACTGTCTGAATCTATTTTAGTGCCGCCTGCGGGACATGACATACTCTGCCCCCATTACAGTGGATATTGAATATACCCGGGGCAGCCAGAGGATCATCCGCAATGCTTTACCCATTGGCAGGTAAGAAATGATGTTGGTATTAGAGATACACTACCTGCATTCCAGCCCTGTGAGGTGTCCTTGAGCAACTAAAGTTCTCTTTGCCCATTTCCTCATCTGAAAAATGTGGGAAATGGTGCCTAGTTCATGGCTTATTTTCTGGATTCAGTGAGTCAGTAGATATAGAACACTTAAGCAGTATCCAGCACATATTTGTGGTTATTGTTTTTTAATTGTGAAATTTGTTGCCGAAACTGGTTTGGCTCAGTGGATAGAGCTTCGGCCTGCGGACTGAAAGGTCCCAGGTTCAATTCCGGTCAAAGGCATGTACCTGGGTTGCGGGCACATCCCCAGTGGGAGATGTGCAGGAGGCAGCTGATCGATGTTTCTCTCTCATCGATGTTTCTAACTCTCTATCTCTCTCCCTTCCTCTCTGTAAAAACTCAATAAAAAATATATATAAAAAAAATTAAAAAAAAAATTAATTGTGAAATGTTTTCTATAAAGTTAGGGAAAATGCTTTCATTTCCTCTATAATACCAGGCTGTTAGAAAAACATTAGGTAAGAAAGCATTTCAATGAAGTCTCTGGTCTGGTCTTCTTGGTGGATTCATGTATATCTTAAGTTTGACTTTCCTGGCCATTCAACTGTTTTTCATATAGCAGTATTTAAGGGAGAAGTTACTTATTTACCCAGAACAGATTTGGAAATGATCACTAGCATTTTTGCAGTCTGCATGTCCTAACTAGAGAAATATATTGACTCTCCTGTAGAAATGGACAAAACCCATAATAATAATAATAATAATAATAATAATAGTTATGAATGATGTTGGACTTTAAACTTACTCCACATAATTCCCATTCAAGTGTTTTTCCTCCTTCAAAAGTGCTAAGAGCTTAATAAGCAATCCGTTAGTTCAACAAATATGCACCAACTTCTCATTATTTGTCATGCACTATGATCGGTGCTCAGATAAATAGAAAGATAATCATATAGTTCTTGTCAGCTACACTCAGGCTACATGTCTTTTGATTGGAGTATTTTATCCATTTACCATTTAAGATTATTGATAGGTGCATATTTAATGCCTGTTTTATTTTTTTAATTTATTTTCCCTTTATTGATTAAGATATTACAAATGTGTCCTTATCCCCCCAATGTCCTCTCCCATTTTATTTTTTATACCTATGTTTCTCTCTCTCTAAACCTATAATAATAAAAGCATAATATGCTAATTAGACCAGTCAACTTTCCTGACAAAGTCAGGTCTGCGAGGGCCAAGGCAAGCCACTGCGGCTGCGAGAGCCAAGCTCCTTGCATGAATTTCGTGCTTTGGGCCTCTAGTATATAAATAAAAGTAAATAAGTAAATATAAACATATAAATATAAATAAAAATATATGTATTCTTCCTCTTACAGCAGTCCCTTTAATGTTTCTTGCAATATTGGTTTGGTGGTAATAAACTTCTTTAACTTTTTTTGTCTGAGAAGCTATTTCACCTTCAGTTTTCAGTGATAGCCTTGCTGGACAGAGTAGTCTTGGTTTCAGATCCTTGCTTTTCATTACTTTGATTACTTCATGCCATTCCCTTCTGGCCTGTAGTATTTCTGTTGAAAAATCAGCTGACAGCCTTATGGAAACTCTCTCTCTTGTTGCCTTTAAGTTTCTTTGTCTTTAATGTTTGCCATTTTAATTATGATGTGTCTTGATGTGGGTCTCTTTGGGTTCATCTTGATTGGGACTTTGTGCTTCCTAAACTTGTGTGACTTTTTCCTTCACCAGGTTACAAAAGTTCTGTCATTATTTCTTCAAACAGGTTCTCTAATCCCTTATTCACTTTTTTCTCCAATTGGCACCCCTATGATACAGATGTTGTTCTGTTTCATGGTGTCCCAAAGTTCCCTTAATCCCTAGAGTGCCGGGGAGCGCGATCGTGTTCCTCTTGTCTTTCGCCAAAAGTGCCGAGAGCGCTATCAAAGCTTCGAAATGGCGTCCAGTTCTAAGTCTGCTTTTATTAGTGATGATGATATTGCTAAATATGTCAATGTAGTAAAGGTTTCCTTAAGTTTTTGAATATGTAACTTCATTTTCTTGCAATTCATATTTTTTTTTCCTAAACTGCTGTAAAATCAGCAAAAATGCCTTGGCAATTTTAGCATAGTTCCTAGGATATTGGTTGGCACTCAAAGGGTTAAACTGTCCTCATGCTTTTAAAGCGTTTTTTTTCTTTTTGCTGCTCTGATTGAGTGATTTTTTTTCTGTCTTCTAATTTGCTAATTCAATCCTCTTCTTCTAACCTACTATTAATTCCTTCCAGTGTATTCTTTATTTCAGCTATTTTATTCTTCATTTTTGACTGGTTGTTTTTCATGGTTTCTGTGCCCTTTTTTATGCTGTTGAGCATTCTAAAAACCATTACTTTATACTCTGTTTCTAATAAATTGCTTGCCTCCATTTCATTTAGCTCTTTTTCTGGAGATTTCTCCTGTTCTTTCATTTGGGGTCTGTTTTCTTGTTTCTCCATTTTTGCTGTTTCTTTGTGTTTGTTTCTGTGTATTGGATAAGACTGCTGTGCCTCCCAGTCTTGGTGAAGTGGACTTCTTGTGGGACCCAGTGGTGTGTGTAGTCTCCTTGATCTTCTGAGCTGGGAGCACTAAGAATGTCCCTTGCTTGGATTAAATGGGCCCTCCTGTTATATTTGGGTCTTGATTGCTGTTGTCGCATTTGTGGTTGGGCTCAACCCCAACCACATAATGCCAACAGTTATATAGATGCTGACAGAACAAATCAAGACAAAACAGGACTGAATTGAAAACAACACACACACACACACACACAAAACAACAACAAAAAGGACCAAAATAGAAAAAGAAAAGAAAAAAAAGGATACTAAAATATATGAGGCCAAAAGAATTAGAGGAGAAAAAAGAACCCAAAAAAAGAAAATGTGAAAGGAAAAGAAATAGCATAAGATTAAAAAATAAAAGAAAAAATGAAATGAAATAATAATATTTTTTAAAAGTAACAATAATGAATAAATTAAAATATATAATAGGAAAAGAAAAATGGGAAAAGAAAACAAAAATTTTAAAAAAGAAGAAGAGGAAAAACAAATAAAAGGAAAGAGATATGAAAAGAAAAAAATATTTGGATCTGCTATTTGTGGAGTTTGCTGGATTTTGCTCTGATGTTGTTGAATCAGGTCCCTTGATATTTTGGTGCTGGCCTCCTGATAGGTTCTCTGGTGCCAGCCAATGTGTATTGCTGTCCCTGCCTGGCCTTTGGGCAACCTGACTGAAGCACTGGCAGGGCCGAGCTCCAAGTAGTCTGGTGGACGGGGTCTCCATAACCCAGAGGCTGGGTCTGCCTAGGGGCTCGCAGCTTGACTCTCCCTGTTCTGAGCTACTCTCCCTTCCTCCATGGAGCTGGGCTCTGTGTCCTGCCATGATGGTTTAAACCAGCGGTCCTCAAACTACTGCCCGCGGGCCACATGCAAATACAAATACTGTATTTGTTCCCGTTTTGTTTTTTTACTTCAAAATAAGATATGTGCAGTGTGCATAGGAATTTGTTCATAGTTTTTTTTTTTAACTATTAGTCCGGTCCTCCAACGGTCTGAGGTACAGTGAACTGGCCCCCTGTTTAAAAAGTTTGAGGACCCCTGTTTTAAACAGACTCGTTTTGGGGGTGGTATATGTAGCTTGTAGAAGGGTGATGGGTACTTCCTCTCCTTCCAATGCCTCAGCTCTGCCTGGCTCATTGGCACCTCCTTGCTACCTTCTACCTTCTCAAGCAGGAAGGGATAATAAATCATCCCTGCTTAGCACTCCAGTCTTTCAACGTGTCTGACCACTGGGCAAGGCATCCACCCAGGCTCTAACCAGGCTATTGTCAAAGTTCCCCACCCACCAGACCCAGCCACTGGCGTAGAGATTTCCAGCCCAGAGCTGGTCCCCCTTTTCTCGGGTTGCTGCAGCCATTCTGCAGGTGGGGGAAGGCATGCCTCCCCTGCACCTAAGTGGGCAGGACCAATGCTCTTTCCTGGGCCACACTGTCCAGCCCCTTTCCTGCTCTTCCAGAACTTTTGAGTCGTCCCTCAGATTCACTGCTGGGTGTGCGGGTGAGACCCCTCCCCATCCCTGAATTCCACCAAGTGGCTCTTCCTGCAGCACAGATCTGGGTGAACTTCCCAGGTGGGATGATGGCCGGGCGTTCTGGCCATTCCCTCCCGTGAGTCTCAGCCTTGGTCTCCTGCCACTGTGCTCCCGCCGCGGCCTTCTCAGGCAGCACTTATCCAGCCACCTCTCAGTGCTGGCACTCCTGGCTTCGTGACCAAGCTGCATCCTTCTCAGTCTCTCCAGCCTGTGGTTCCAGCCACCTGGAGGCGCCCAGGGCTGGGGAAGCGGGCGGGGAAAGCGACAGCCCCTCCCCAGCAAATACTGCAGTCCCTGGACCCTGACTCCTGGCAATGGGCCTCACGGCTCCTCTGCCAGGATAGCCCAAACTGCTCACCCCGCGTCCTTGCTCAGACACTCACAGGTACACTTGCCCTTGCACATGCTCACTCACACACACCCAGTGACAATCTTTATGTGATAATTTCTTTTGTTTTATTTTAAACAGAATGCCCATAATGCTTCGTAGTTCAAACTGTGTTCTTACAGGGAAAACGCCAGCAGAATTTGCCAAACTGAATGAGTGCCCTTTAGATCCAGGTATGTGTGAGTCCTTGGATTTGCTCCACTTCCTTCGTTTTTGTTTTTTGTTTTTCAACATTTTCCTTAAAACAATACCAGCCTTTCTGCTTTATAACGAACTTTGATAAAACTTTGTTTACAAAACGTCCAGAAATTTGGTTTCAACTTTATTCTATTAGTCTATATTTCTAAAAGATATATTGTTTCCTCTTTTATTTCAAGTTTAAAACTTTAATACCCCAAGTATTTATTGCTGTGGTTTGTCAGTATTTTCTTTGTCTCTTTGCTCCAGGGTAATGCTCTTTTGGTGTACTTAAAAATTCAAAAATAATCTCACAAAGTTACTTATCTAGCTGGTTTGTAAAGACTCAAACATCTAATTTCAGGCTAGTTTAAATGCATTGCAGGGGGGAAATAAAAGTCTTCTGTTTAAATTTTTAAAAATCACATTTTTGTACCTGTTTTTAGGAAGTTTCTTTTATAAAGTTTCAAGCTTAGCACTTAACAGAAAGTTTCTTTTAATTCCTTAACTCATATTTCACACTGATTTAATTTATAGTTGCTTTAATCTACTTCCTTTAAAGTTGCATTGATGTAGACTCCCAGAAGGTTTTGGAAAGAAGTTAACAAAGAACGTGACTTTTAGACTATAATAAAATGTTGCATAAGTAAAACATATTGCCCTGTTTCTACTTTATTCTGAAGGTAAAATGAAGTCTCACTTTGTCATATTCTGAATTGTGTGCAAAAATATATATGGTAATGTTTTATTGAGTATAGAATATTACAGAAACCTAGCTTACCATTATCACTGATTTGTTAGAAAACTTAGAGCAAATTTCAGTTTATATTGAAGATGGTTAGCTCTTTTTCTGCTTAAGAAATCTGCAGTCTAATTTATTTAACATAATTACTTGTATTCACCTCCTTATGTGTCAGGTGCTGGTGATGCATAGACACTAAGATACATTTCCTGTCAAGAAGTTTATTATCTTGTGCTTCATTTTATATAAAATCATGTGCTGACACTATCATTAATTAATAAAACAGCAAACCTCTTTGAATTAAGTGGTGGCCAAGTGCCATGAAGCAATGGAAGAATGATCTCTAATTCAGGAGATTACTAAAGCACACTGTTAGAAGACTAGATGGTGGAACTGTTCTTGTTTCCTTTGGGCAGGTGGCTACTTCATTGTTAAAGGAGTGGAGAAAGTAATTCTTATCCAAGAGCAGCTGTCTAAGAACAGGATTATTGTGGAGGCTGACAGAAAAGGGACAGTTGGTGCGTCAGTTACCAGGTATGGAAAGCAGAGATGGTGTTCTTAAGAAATATTGATAATTCCATTAATATCAAATGGCTGTCTTTTGATATGGAGGTACCCAGTTATTTGTCTCTGATAATAGGCAGGGAAATATTTAAACTATCTATATTCAATTTATTGTGTAACACTGTAAGCATAGAGTATTGATTTAAAATTTTCTGTGATGAATGTATGAGACATTGTTTGAAAGGCCACTAGTTATTTTAAAAGTTGAATTTTATGTTAATTTGTAGCATTAAAGGAACTTTAAAAAAAATAAAAAATATTTCCGGATTTTTACATATGTATTCCAGATTATTTTTATTATTGACTAGAGGCCCGGTGCACAAAAATATACTATGAGACTATTTTACACTTAATATTTAATGAATTATTTCATGAACTTAACATCTTCTTGTTAGTTTTTCAGACCAGCCTCTTTCACAGTATACTCATTTTTCTATAACAGTATCCCTTATATTACTACTGTAATTTTTTCCCCTCTGGCTTATTATCATATATAATTTGAATTTTGGAAGTTAATGGATTCTGGATATAAAAAATTTGTGACCTAGTTAAGATGTCAGTGTGTAGTAGAATTTTTCTTCTAACAACCTGTATTGAACTTCTTAACTCAGAGTTTCTTCATTTTTCTTTCTGATAGAGAGGCAACTAACAATAATGGCCATTTATTGAGCAGTGACTAGGAACCAGGCAGTATACTAGGTGCTTTACCTATGTTATTTGTCAGCTCAGTCCTCCAAGATAAGTGATGTTATCTCTGTTTTATCGTTGAGTAACAGACCTTGAGTGCAGGTCACATCCATCATCAGAGGTAATAAGCATTTGAACCCAGATCTAATAATTCTACAATATGTCTTCCCACTGTTTGCAGTTTTGGAACCAGGGCAATCAGGATTTGAATCCTAAAGATTTTGTTTTCTAGCTATGAGGTACTTGGGTGAGCAGTTACTTAGCTTCTCTGAGCCTTGGTTTCCTCATATGTGATTCGGAGGCAATACTTCAAAGTAAGTTTTAGTATGTATGAGAGTAGAGCTAATGTAAATAGATTGGTAAAGGTGCATAATATGTAGCTGATGATTAGTGTGTGTTACTTTTATGAATGAATAAAGTGTTGAAATGTTTTTAAATCCACTGGAAATTTTATAGTGAATAGAGATCTATAAGAGGAGATTGCTTTAGGTTTCTTGTTTTCTTCACAGTATACCCAGACTATAGGTATGTTTTATTGGATTATTAGTATACAAATTCATTTCTTCATAGTTTCTCATTATGGTACAGGTTCATTTTGAGGTTTTTCTCTTCTAATCTATAAAATTGATTGTGAATATATGCCCCACATTGGATCCAAGGAGTTCAGGTGGAATCAAAGTGAAGTAGGTTAAAACAAATTCACCCACCAAACTTCCACCATAATCTGAAAGCTAAAGAAACATTTATAGTGTTTAAAATGCAAGTGGCAGGGGCAGGAGAGGAGTTGGGCATCTTTAAAAAGCACCTATTAGATAGGACCTCACTGATTGTTATTGATCAGTTAAACCTTATTGATTGACATACATTTCTATTGCATGTTAGTAGCTTCAAACTAAATGGGGATGCAGTTTAACCAACTTGTATTTCCTTGTAGCTCTACCCATGAGAAAAAAAGCAGAACCAATATGGCTGTGAAACAAGGACGATTTTATTTGAGGCATAATACTTTATCAGAAGATATACCGATTGTAATTATATTTAAGGTAAGGTTGCAGGTATCTACTGAAAATTATAAAGAAATTTTTAAAATTTTTACTTTTTTCAATTACAGTTGACATTCAATATTATTTTAACTTCAGGTGTACAGCATAGTGGTTGGACATTTATATAACTTACAAAGTAGTGACCCCCCCCCCCCCCCGGCACCATACATAGTTGTTATGATATCATTGGCTATATTCCCTATGCTATACTTTATATCCCTGTGACTACTTTGAAAATACCAATTTGTACTTCTTAATCTCTTCACCTTTTTCACACAGCCTCCAACGCCCATCCCATCTGGCAACCATCAGTTTGTTCTCTGTATCTGAGTCTTTTTTTCTGGTTTTTCATATGTAATTAGAAATTTGGAGAGCTAAGAATAGAGAGACTTGTAGTATGGACAAGTTGTCAGTCATGTAATGCATTTTAAATGGAAAGCTAATAAGACCAGGGTTTATAAAAAATTCCAAAAGTACAAAAGGGTATATAGTGATGAGCAAGCCTCCCACCCACCTGTACCTAACCACGTAGTTCTCCGCCCAAAGACACCACTTGCTACTAGTTTCTTGTGCATCTCTCGAGAGCTCGTCTGTACATGTAGAAGCACATGAGTATATAATTTTATTTCTGTTGTTTTGTTTTTTATTTACATATATTTTACATCATTTTTCTCTCAGCTTTTCCTCTGTCTTTTTTTTTTTGGGTAACTTACATCTTGGCAATAGTGTTACGTTACTTCATACAGAGCTACTGTATTCTTTCCAACAAACTGTTCTATTTATAGCTGTACTATTATTTAACATTCTGCTATCAGTGGACATATCTCTTGCTATTACATAACTGAAGCAATATCATGTTACACATGGGCAAGGACAACCGTAGGCTAAATTTCTAGTAGTGGAATTTTCTAGGTCAAAGAGTGTGGACCAAGTTCATTGTTCTGTTTTATGGACTTCTGGATTCTAGCGAGTTTCTGCATAAATATTAATCTTCGATTTACAACTGATTTCCCCTCCACCCCCAGCTTGTTTGTGAATTGTTGGCTTAGAATCCAAAAATTTTCCCATAGAAATAATGTCTAAATGTTATCT
Source organism: Myotis myotis (assembly GCF_014108235.1). NCBI lineage: Eukaryota > Metazoa > Chordata > Mammalia > Chiroptera > Vespertilionidae > Myotis > Myotis myotis. The sequence goes on from NW_023416335.1 coordinate 202,170,901, forward strand.
TCTCAGATAATTGTATAGTAGCTCATTTAATCTTCTCTGAGACTTAAATATTATTTCCATTCTCTGAACAGTTAAATTATAGTATTACTATTTAGCAAAACAGAAAAATAGTTGACATGATATCATACAGTTGGTCCTCGGTATTCACAGATTCTATATTTTCCAATTCTTCTACTTGCTAAAATTTATTTGTAACTGCAAATCAATATTTGTGGTGCTTTTACAATTATTTATGGGCGTGCACATGCACAGAACAATGAAAAATTTCAGTCACCCAACAGGCACACTCCCAGCCGAGGTCAAACAAGGCAACACTGATTTCTCATTTCAGCTCTCATACTGTTAAAAGGTGCCCTTTTTTCTGTCTAGTGTTATGTTTTTCACGTTTTTGTACCTTTTGTTAGAGATTTTGCTGTTTAAAATGACCCGCAAGCATAGTGCTGAAGTGTCTCTAAGCGCAAGGAGGCTATGGTGTGCTTTATGGAGAAAATACTTGTTAGATAAGCTTTGTTCAGGCATGAGTGCTGTTGGCTGTGACTTCAGTGTAAATGAATCACACACACACATGTAAAATAAGGTATCTTTAAATAGAAACATACGTAGGTTCTGTATTAATCAGTTGAAGAAAATTTAACCAGAGGTTCACAAGAACCTGTTTCCCCCAGGAGCAGCTTCTTCATTAATTCAGTGTTTTCGGCAACTTTGTAAAACATAGCTACTGTGGATAATGATGATCTACTACATATGGGTATTAAATGAATCATGATGACTAGGTTGACTAAAATAAAGAGCTTAGATCAGGGGTGGGCAAACTTTTTGACTCAAGGGCCACAATGGGTTCTTAAACTGGACCGGAGGGCCGGAACAAAAGCATGGATGGAGTGTTTGTGTGAACTAATATAAATTCAAAGTAAACATCATTACATAAAAGGGTACGGTCTTTTTTTTCAATAGTCTTATTCATTTCAAACGGGCTGAATCCTGCCCGCGGGCCGTAGTTTGCCCACGGCTGGCTTAGATGATCATAGTACCCAGTGCAATCTCTTAGGTACATAGTGGTGTTTAGTAAAGAAAATTTTATGTAACCATGTAGAATCACATCTCCAGCAGAGGGCAGCATGCTCCCATGCATCAAAAGGAATTATTTGAAAGGTTTTGATGCTTGAAGATGCACAGGATTACCTACCTACCTTCCTTACACCAGAAATTATAAATTAATTATAATGCATGTAATCTTTTATCACTCACATGGAAGTAGTATCACTAGACACATGCATTAAAATCAGAAGATATATATTAACTGCTTTTTTTTTGCTAGGTGACAAATGCTTGATAAGAGTTTCTTCTGTCAAATTTATTTAATGTTTATTCTGTAAATGTAGCTGACTTAAATCCTTTTATAATGGGCTATTAATTAACAGTGTACATTTTTATGTAACCAGTAGTTGAGATTTCAAGCTTCTTCCTTTCTGGTTATAGTAAAACAATCCTTACATTGTAAAAATTTAAAGCCACTGAAAAGTATTACTATATTTTGGGGTATATTTTTTCTGACCTCTTTTTCCTTTGCTTTTGTAATGTACACATCCATTTTATTTTTCTCACTTAACAATGAATTGTGTACACACACACACACACACACACACACACACATATGTATTGATTTCAGAGAGGAAGGGAGAGGGAGATTGAGATAAAAACATCAATGATGAGAGAGAATCATTGATTGGCTGCCCCCTACTGGGGATCAACTTGAGCACGTACCATTGACTGGAATCAAACCCGGGATCCTCTAATCTGCAGGCCAGTGCTCTATCCACTGAGCCAAACCAGCTAGGGCTGTGAGTAGTTTTTGATGTCTGTAAATATGAGTCTACATCATTGCTTTTAGCAGGTATTATATAGAAATTGCATATGTGTGATATAATATATTTAACCAATTTCCTGTAGTTAGACAGACATTCAGGTATCACCCCCTCTCCCCCAAGTTCTCTCTCATACACAACCCTGGATGTCCTTATATATACATGCTTGTGCATGTTGCTGATTATTTTGTGAGACTTAATTCCTGGGAGTGGATTACATCTTTAAAAAAACAATTTGGTATATGTTGACACATTTTTCTTCTGAAATGTATCCATTACATTCTATGTATAATGTGTATTATACATAGTGTATCATCAATATATGAGAATTAAACATTTTAAAATTTCCAGACTTTTCAGTTTAAATATTCAGTTCAAATTTCAGTCACTTTTTTTGGTTTCCTACTATAGGGATATTTTAATAATTCAGTGGAAACTTGTTTGATAACCACTATTTAGACTTTCCCTCTGGGAGGTAGATTGGGTAAGGGATTGCTTATAATCAGACAGATTTAGGTTGAATTCCGGCTTCTCCACTTATTAGCTGTGTGACATTGGGCAAGTTTCCCAATCTCTTTGGGTCTTAGATAATTCACTTTTAAGTGAGAATTTCACCTAAGAGGATAGTGGTGAAGAACAAATGATAACATGTGTTTTTTTAAAGCTAAGACAACCCAAAAAGAGGATGCTTTTTCTCCTTCCTTAGTCCTCCTTACACATTTGATGCCAGAAGTCCAGGAAAATAAACTGGTTGCCAGAAAAGTCACATCATTTCTCTTTTTGTGTTCTGTGGCCTTAGCACAGACCTTGACAGTCATTAGGACTTGATGGTTGTTGATTGTAACCAACAATTGGCTAAAAGTGACAGAAACAGCAGGGTTTTAGAGTCCATGCTGAGTCTGAATATGATGGATAAAGCTTTTAAGACCTAGATCAGCTTTATTTATGGACTTGAATCACTACAAAGGTTCTCCTGCCCATGAATCTTCCCCACTTTGCATTTTGTATTCTCAAGTATTCAGCAGTTGTGCTATGATGGCATCTGCAGTCTGAAAGTTTTTGTGGAAAAGATCAAATTTCAGGGTGTGCTGGGCATTGTATTGTTTCTTGGAAGCCAACTTATATTGAAATTTTTGATCTTTAAAGAGGAAAAAATCACACAATTAAAGAGGGCTATCACAGTTCTTTTATTTTCTGCCAGGACTCCTTTTGGTAATATTAAGTTGACTTCTGTCTACTGTGAAGAAAAATTAGAGATTTCTGAATGTTAGATGTTTTAAGAAGTTATTCCCTTTCCCTCCTTCACATTATATATTCAGCATATCACCATTTGCCTGCATATCATTCTCTTTTGTTCATTAGTATTCTTTTTATCTCTTAAAAGTCACACTTTTAATCACACTCAGTAGATATTCAAGGAGACTGCCACTTTTTAAAGAACATGTCTCCTTATTTTTGTTTTTTGCTGATTGCTAGACTCTGCTGTTTTTTCATAAGGTAATTATATAGCATTCACTTTTGACTTAAATTAGGTGAAATGATTTCAGCTATCTAGAGTACAAAGAGCTCCATGTAAAGCTAGTTTTCAGATGTCTAAATTATGTCTGTAAAGCAAAATGGTTGGCCCTTTTGCTGTCGTTTCCATAGCAATATGCCTTTTATTTGTAGCTGTGACTTCTGAAGGCTAAGTAGTCATAAAGTCATTTTGGAACTGGAGCACTTTTGATGATACCCGACTGAGTTATCACCCTGTATTTCAGATACAGGAAGAGTTTGGTTCTTTTAGAGAAAAGCTTTGCCACTGATCATTCTTTCTGCACATATGTTGTTACTAGTATTTAGCATGTGTTTGGCATATCTTTGCTTCATAACTAAGACATACTTGGAGAGCTTAGAAATATTTAGGTCCATGTTAGGCCCCTTGAAAATTTTATGCAATTATAAAATTACTCCTTAGATTCAGCATCAGGGCAACTTGAAGTGGCAATTCATATGTTAAATGAGAATGGACTTTTATTAAATACCAAAATAGGCAATCAAGTATATAGTCTTTTTCACTTGGAAATTACTGAACTAATTATTAAGATAATCTGGGTGGCTTTAGTTCAGATGTTTTAGATATTAATGTACTCCAAGAAAGGGGATTGATCCAGAAAACTACTTCCATTTCAGCTCTAGGACTCAATTTGTCTCAGTGAGACCATTCTCTAGTCTCATTTTGCAGGCTTCATTTGGTATCTGTCCTTTATAGATCTCTTTTAGTGTTTGGGCTTTCCTCTGAGAAGTGATGTGCATTAGTCACATCTAGAGATTTTAGAGAGAGAAAAAAGAAAGATGGAAGAAAAGGAGGAGGAAGAGAAAGGAGGCAGAAGGTTACTTACCAAACTTGGCCTTAAATGATGCCACCAGCATCTCCCCTCCAGAGAGATCACTTCTACAGAATCTTTCTTTCTGCCGAGTTTATAGCTCAGTGCAATAACTCCCAGGCTCCTCAAAGGAGGAGAGCCCAACTGCTGCTGTCTTGGCTCAATCATATATATACAATTTTCATAAAGAATTATGTACTGACTGAATACATTTAAAAATATTTTTTTTATTGATTTCAGAGAGGAAGGGAGAGGGAGAGAGAGATAGAAACATCAATGATGAGAGGATCATCTATTGGCTGCCTCCTGCATGCCCCCTACTGGGGGTCGAGCCCACAACCTGGGCATGTGCCCTGACTGGGAATCAAACCATGACCTCCTGATTCATGGGTCCACGCTCAACCACTGACCCATGCTGGCTTGGCCTGACTGAATAAATTAAAAGAAAATATATTTTGAAATTTGTTCTGCTATGAACAGAAATGACATCTTTTTACTATGCTGTTCGTTTTTAAGTTAATCTTCCAATGCATAATAAGTTTGCAATGGATAAAAAAATAAAATAAAATTAGGAGTGATAATTTTTTTAGGATTACACTTCTTTAATCTATGAAAGGCTACGTGTTTTAATGAATGTCTAGTGTCCATTTTAATAAATGCAAAGTAGAGATAAAAGTATGCAAACATTATAGTACAAAAAGATTTGTATCCTGAGAACTTCGTTGGTTGTTCACTGAACAAAAACATTTTGAACAAGTTATACACTTAAAAAATGTTTTTAAGTTTAAATGCGAATGTAATTCCAAAATTTGGCCTATTAGTTATCTGTCCTAGGTAACAAATTATAGCACAGTTTCTGTTGGTTGGGGATTTGGGAGTTGCTTGGCTGGGTGGTTCTGACTCGGAGTCTTTCATTAGTCAAGATATCAGCCAAGGCTACAGTTATCTGAAGGCTGAATTAGAGCTGGTGGGTCCCCTTCCATGATAGCTCAGCACATAGCAGTTGGCATCAGCACCAGACCTTTCCATAGATTGCTCGAGTGTCTTCATGACAAGACTCTGGCTTCCCCCCGAGGAGCACTGTGAGAGGCAGAAAGCAGGAAGCTACAGTGCCTTTTATGACCAAGGCTCCAAAGTCACATATTGTCACTTCCACTTTTCTTCTGGAGAGGTGAGTCATTAACTTTGGCATACACTCAGGGACAGGAGAATTAGTCTTCACCTTTTGAAGAGAGTGTCAAAGAATTGGTGGATATTTTTTAAACCACTACAGTTGGCCTGAAAGGGACATAAGCATATATTTAGCTCCCCGCAAAAACCTCAAAACTTTCAGTAAATTTACCTCTGATCCTAAAGTATCCACGTCAGATTTACAGACTGCAGACTAAAATTCAGTTGTAGAATTTTGAGCTGAATGGGACCTAGTTGTGCCCTCTTGTTACAGAAATGAGAAAACAGGTGGAAGAGGCGACATGATAGCGGTGGTTATAAGGTTTGTTGACATTACTTTAGGACGGACACCTCAGGGAGGTGCCCTTTCCATTGCATTCAGGGTACTGTTCTTGAAGGTCTGCATTGGACCTTGGGATTCAACTTAACCTCTCTCTCTCTCTCAGGAAGAATTGAGAAACAGAGGATCAAAACCTAACGAGCCAGTTACTCCTGGTTCTGTTTCACTACATAGCTAAAGGAAGAATTTTAATGCAAACATAACTTTCCCCCTAACTTCTAAGAAGCAGATTATTTCTCTGCCAAAGGGAAGGTTAGTGCAATTATGCTGTATTTCTTGATATGGCAGAATTCCAGGCAAGTGTGTGAAGGAGCGAGCCTTCTCACCATATGGAATCTACAAAGACCTGCATTGCTGCTGCCACCTTGAAACACTTAAGATAAGTGGGTTTCTTAAACCTGTTAAGTGTGTTCTTAGTTTCTAAACGATCACTTTTAAAACCTGCATAAAGTATAGCTTAGTATCTAGAAGAGTGAGGTAAAACATCCCTTAGGAAAAATTCTTTTAGCCTGAATGTGAATTTTGACACTTTTCAGAAATATCATTCTTTTGACAAAGCTAATTGGGGTTCTGTTTATTTTCAGCATTGCACATTTTCTGATTTGCTCTTTGGCTATTTTTTTACATTTTTTCTTTTCTTTTTTTTTTTTTTTTTCAGTTTGCCTTTGTAATTGTGACCAGTGTCTCCACTGTATCTCTTCGCCTCCTTTTTTTCATGATGAAACTCATAGAATATTTATAAATTTTAGAAGATAGTACACATGCAAAAAGTGCTTGAGAATGTTTGTTTTCCTCTTCCTAATCAAAATTTCTGTTTCAGGTTCTTCTGCAGCTTGGGCTTTGGCTGCCAATGCCAGATGGCACCATTTCTGAGGAAAGAGCTAGCTTTTGCTTAGAAGTAATACCCACAAACAATGCCAAATTAGCATAAGCAAATGTCAGTGAGTTAACACAAAGCCAACACTCTTTCTCTCCTTTCTTTCCTTCCTAGGCCATGGGTGTTGAGTGTGACCAAGAAATTGTGCAGATGATTGGAACAGAGGAGCACGTGATGGCTGCCTTTGGGCCCAGTTTGGAAGAATGCCAGAAAGCTCAGATTTTCACACAGATGCAGGTGTGTCTTTTCATGTTGTCCTTTGCTATGAGAGGGAATTGGAGATTTAATGCTGCTCATTGATAAAGCATGGGATGCAGTGACTTTGGGGGCATAGGTTTGGGAGGGGTATTGGGGAGATGGGAGGAGTAATACAGAAGCATCTCTGACTCATTTATTTAGGGATTGGAGGAAGAAGTGGGCCTAGACAAATCATCAGCCTGTGGTGCCTAACTTAGAAGGGGCAATATGTGGCCAAGAGGCGTTTGTTCTGATATGATAGGAAGTACTCTTTTTTTCTTATTTGCCTGAGTTAAATCTTTTATAAAACTACAGCAACTCTAGTGTAGATGGCTTTTTTTTTTTTGCATTTCTCTTTCTTATCCATTTTTACTTCCTACTTCTAATTGCTTTTGACATCTAGTTGTATGTGATTTCTATCCCTTTTCCTTAATTCCCAGTGTTATCAGCAAGATCAGACCAGATCAGAGACCCCTTTGCCACTGCAGAGCCTTCATTGACCTGCTGAGGCGCTCCTAGTTGGAACCTGGGGATTTTAGGACAAGACACAAAGATGAAGATATATATATATAAACAGCCATACTTAGAATTCTTAGTACAACATTTGTAAAGTGCTTTGCTAAGTGGAAGTCAATGGTGACATCCTTGGGAGCCATCCTGCGAGGTGGGAATTCCCTACTATAGAGGCACATATCAGTGAGTTAACACAAAGTGAGTTTAATACTCAGGAACTGGTTCAGTTTGAGGAGATACACTCTATCTTTTAAAGCTGTGTAATGCACTGGAAGAGCAGTTTGCCCTAATGATACCCCAGCTTTTTATTGATCCGTATGTATGTTGTCTATTCTGTGGATTACTTGTAACAAGGTATAGAGTCTAGGCTTCTTTTTTCTTGTCACCTAGGATGCTTATAGAGATAGCATTTTCCCACTTATATTGGTTAGTGTGTGCTCTGAAAAAATCAAACTCATCTTGATATTTTCAAAGACTGAGTCTATCATTTAGGAGGTTAATATCATATGTAAGTACATGTAATTCCAAAGCACAAATCAGTAGTGATTATTCTCATCACCACCTTCCTCATTTTCTGCAGTTAATTGCCGGGAGCCGGTCCATGCTTGCTGTTTCAAGGGACCTGGCATATATGGCATACTGTTCTTAATATATTTGCTCACCTTCTTGGCACTATGTGTTTTAACCAAGGTCTCTGAGAAAGGTTGTTTCCCCAGGTAGGGATTTTCCCCTGAAGTTAGGGAGGGAATAAAACCTCTTAACTAGTGCCAGGTGGGTAATTAATCACTTTAACTACGAACAATCATGCTTAAGCTACATAATCTTTACTCCCTGGAATGGAGATAAGAAACGCCCTAACCTTTGTAATAGAGATTGATAGGATTGAATCAACTGGTATAAATACAGATGTAATAAGACAGCAAGACACAGAACTTAGAATACGGAACCAAGAGACTCAGAACCTAGGCACAGAACCTACACAGAACGTTCTCTAGAGACAGAAGAACTTCGCTGGAGAGAACATGGCAAAAGATCCTGGACAGAAACTGGCCTCAGAACCTAGAGACAGAACCTAGCAAGAGAACATGGCAAAAGATCCTGGACTGAACCTGACTACAGAAATTGGCAAGAGAACCTGACTAGAACCTGGTATCTGAACCTGGCTGGAGAACCTGGACAGAACCTGGCTGGAGAACCTAGTGAGGGAACTTGGCTACAGAACCTGGCTGGAGAACCTAGCAAGACAACATGGACACAGAACCTGGCTGGAGATCCAAAGCAGAACTTCGCTGGAGATCCAGACCAGAACTTGGCTGGAGATCCTGGCTGGAGATCCTGGCTAGGCTGCTGATCAACTGAACGCTGTCTCCGTGTCATTCCTTCTTCGCCGACTCCGTCCACACCTTTGGGGACCCCTGGACCTGCTGGGGCTGGACCCCAGCAGTTAATTAATAGTTGACTCTAATTATTGGGCAGGAAAAGTGGTTGGGATTTAGGAGATTCTATTTTGGGTCTTTACTAAAAATAAAATATTTAGTGAACATGAGTCTTTGTAACAAACTGAAATTATATTATCCAAGGGTTCCTAGAACATGAAGAGGAAAATGTTAAGAAATAACTCAGGGACAGGTTCAGGGTAAGGAGATACACTCTATCTTTTAAAGCTGGGTAATGCCCTGGAAGAGCAATTTGCCTTAATGATACCCCAGTGGATTCAATGAGATCTGTTATTCATTTTATTACACACATCATCATTGGTCACATAACCCTAACATCATAAAGCCGTTTGAGCAGGGGCTAACAGTGGGTTGGAAAATTACTCATTTATTTCTCTTAAATAGGTACTGACAGAAAATTTTAGCTAACTGAATCAGAGAAGTTACAGATGATGTATTATAGACTTGTATACCTGAAACCTATGTAATTTCATTAACCTATTTCTCCCCAATAAATTCAATAAAACGGAAGAAAAAGATGAGAGGAATATATAGTTAGTTAACAAGAAAGACAAATGTTTCTGACATGAGAAAAACAAACAGGAAGTTTAAATTTGAGATGGCTTGTACTCTATGCTGGATTAAGACATAGCTTAATTATTTGCTATTAATAAAAGGTTATAGAGATACGAGTAATCCAAAATGGTTAAGTTGAACATATATTAGGAGTTAGGGCAACATGAATATCTTCTGTTATTCTAAATGAAAATGTAACAAGTACACTTTATCTTATGTAATAGAATTTTTGATGACAGGGCATTTTAGTGGATTGCTTAAAACCAGTGTTTTGTTTTTAATGCCTCCCTTTTAGTCTCACCTCCTTTTTCTTCTGCTCACAAAGCCTTTTTGCTCTATATTGGTTATGTACATTTTATATTATCCTTGCCAAGGGATCTGGTATGTAGAGAAGAAATGATTTATTCCCTTTTGGGGAAGATTGGATGCATCTTGTCCTATTTGTAAATTGACTGGGCTCTGACCCTCACACTATGAAACCCTGGTAACGTTATTGGGTATTCTAGGGGAAAGGTGACTTTCTGCTACATTAGAAGTAGTACCAAGTGCCCCTGTGTTCTTTTGTTTCTTCCTCAAAAAGTGAAGAGCCTTTAGCCTTTTCCCCAAGGGAACTGGAAGAGCAAAATTTAACGAAGACAGCTCAGTTTAGGGAAAACCCAATTGCCCATCTATTCCTGGACACCTCCCTACCCCTCCACGGCTGAGTTAATCAGTTACTTAGTTACTACTTACAGCTAGGTTACTGCCACACGTATTTACAGCGTCTTAGTTAATCTTATGTTCTAATGGCCTTTTAATAGGGAAGATCCTAGGTTTGATGCCCAAATCTTATCACAGAGGAGTTCCAGGCGCTGTACTTGTCATTAGGAATCAAAGAAAAAGATGACACCACATTTAGTAGGAGAGAGACATACATGTAAATAGACAGTTAAAATGTAGTGTTATCTGAATGCTAATGAAAGTACTCAATTTTTCATATGTAAGGAATTAAAATAGATAAAGGAGTGGGCTTACGAAAGGCTTCAAAGAGGAAGTGATACCTCATCTAGGTTTGAAGCATGGAAAAGAAATATCTCAGGCAGGTAATTGGGGATAGGACTTTTAGGATAAAGCATCAGGAATCCCAACTTTTTCTTCTTACTAATTGAAAGTCAGTGTAAAAAAGAAAAATGCATTCATTGTTGTTACAAAGTAATAAGAACCACATGATCCCCTGCCGGGGTCCAACCCCAGCAGGTCCAGGGGTTCCCAAAGGTGTAGATGGAGTCGGCAAAGAAGGAATGACACGGAGACAGTGTTCAGTTGATCAGCAGCCTAGCCAGGATCTCCAGCCAGGATCTCCAGCCAAGTTCTGGTCTGGATCTCCAGAGAGATTCTGCTGTTTATTGTCTTGTTACATCCGTATTTATCCCAGTTGATTTTAATCCTGTCAATTTCTATTACAAAGGTTAGGGCGTTTCTTATTTCCATTCCAGGGAGTAAAGATTATGTAGTTTAAGCATGATTGTTTGTAGTTAAAGTGATTAACTACCCACCTGGCACTTAGTTAAGGAGTTTCATCCCCTCCCTAACTTCAGGGAAAAATCCCTACCTGGGGAAACAACCTTTCTCGGAGAGGTGACCTTGGTTAAAACACACAGCACTAAGGGGTGCAAACATATTAAGAACAGTAGGCTATATACGCCAGGTCCCTTGAAACATATGCTGTGCAGATGTTTCTATCCTGCAGCGACTGTGTCAAGCAGCAAGGATGGACCGGCTTCCGGCAATCCCCTTCTTTAAAAGCTTTTTATTAAAACATTTTAACATATACAGAATATACAGATATTCTGTATATGAGCCCTCATGTACCTGTCATCTAGCCTCAACAATTATAAACATTTTGCCATTCTTGTTTCATCTAATCTCCACTTACACTCCTCTCTCATTACTTGATTAGCTTTTAATATTTCATTTTTAAGTAAACTTCAGATATACTAAAATGTACCAGTTTTAATCATATAATTTTTGTAATATACAAAATATTGTCATTACCTCAGAAAGTTTCCGCATGCCCCCTCCCTAGTCAGTTTTTGCCTACAACCTCTGATTTTACCCCCACTGTTTTAATTTTTTTCACCATAGGTTAGTTTTGCATTTTCTAGGACTTTACATATATGGAATTATGCAATATATACTTTTTTGTGTCCAGCTTCTTTTGGCTGAGCATACTGTTTGATATTGGTCCAAGTTGTTTCTTTTTATGTCATTTATTCATGTGGTTTATGTCTTTTTATTGCTGAGTAGTATTCCATTATATGAATATACCACAGTTTGTCTTTTCCTGTTAATGGACATTTGGTTTCACTCTGGCTATTATGAATAACATTGCTATAAGCATTCCTGTGCAAGTATTTGCCTGGACAGGTTAGTATTTTTCTTGGATAAATACCTAGGAATAGAATTGCTGGATCAAAGAAGTTGTGTCTATAACTTTTATAAAGTTGGAACTACCAAATCTTTTTCCAAAGTGACTACCATTTTGCAGTCCCACCAGCAATGTATGAGAGTTCTGATTACTTCACATCATCATCAACATTTGGTGGTGTCAGTCTTTTTAATTTTAGCCATTTTGGTGGTATCTCCAAACTGGTTTTAATACGTGTTTCCCAGATGACTAATGACATTGAACACTTTTCATGTGCTATTTACTTTGTGAAGTGTCTGTCCAAATCTTTTGCTCATTTTCCTTACTGAGTTCTTTTATTATTGAATTTGAGTCCTTTAAAAAAATATCCTGGATATAAATCCTTGTCAGAATTATGTGTTGCAAATATTTTCTCCCAGTCCATTGTTTCCCTATTCATTATTTTAACTGTCTTTGGACGAGCAGTCTTTAATTTTGATAAAATCTAATTATCAAGAGGTTGTTTTTTTGTTCACTTGTATTTTATGGTTATTGATTTTTATGCCTTGTTTAAAGAAATGTTTGCTCACCCCCAGGGTATTTTTCTCTAGAAGCTTTATATCTTTAGTTTTTATGTTTCTGTATAAAATTCATCTTAAACTATTTTTTTCTATTTGGTGTGAGGTAGGGGTCAGGTTAATTTTTTACTTTAGGGAATTTAGTTTTTAATTGTTTCTTTTATTATTATTATTAAATTTATTGGGGTGACATTCGTTAATAGGATCATATAGGTTTTAGGTGTGGATTTCTATGTTACATGATCTGTGTGTCCACCACCCAAAGATATTTAGTTGTTTCAACATCATTTGTTGAAAAGACTGTCCCTTCTCCATTGGATTGCTTTGGCACTTTTATAAAAAATGAATTCACCATAAAAGCATAGCTTTATTTCTGGACTTGTTAGTCTCTGCCATTGATCTATTTGTCTGTCCTTACCCTAGTATCACACTGTCTTTCATTATAACTCTATAGTTGAAATCAGGTAATGTAAATCCTCCAACTTTTCTTTTTCAAGATAGTTTCAGCTATTCCAGGTTTTCTTCATTTTCATGTAAATTTTAGAATCAATTAATTTTGGTTTTTACAAAGCCTGCCAGGAATATAATTAGCAATTATAATGCATCTCTTGGTTATTTTGGAGAGAATTTTAACAGTAAGCCATCTTAACAGTATTAAATGTCCCAGTCTATGAAAATGGCATAATCATCAATTTACTTAGGTTTTGTTTATCTCAGCAATGTTTTGTAGCTTTCAGGTTAGAGGTTTTACATGGTGTGATTGCTTTCTGAGGGGAAAAAAGCAGTATCTCAAAATATTACCTGTAAACATGTTTTCTCTAGGTTGAAGATTTGTGGCTACTATATATATATGTATATTTACTCATCTGTATTTTCTAAATCTTCTACAATGATTATGTATCAGTTTTATAGTATGAAAACAGATTATAAAATGAAAGGGAATCAATGTATTAGATACTGTATAATGCTGTTTTGCTGTAGATTTGTGACAAATGTTGATTTTTGACTAGACCCAGCACAGCTTTTTCTTTTTTTTTTTTTTTATTAAATATATTTTTATTGATTTCAGAGAGGAAGGGAGAGGGAGAGAGAGATAGAAATATCAGTGATGAGAGAGAATCATTGATCGGCTGCCTCCTGCACACCCCCCACTGGGGATTGAGCCCGCAACCGAGAATGTGCTCTGACCAGGAATCGAACCATGACCTCCTGGTTCATAAGTCGATGCTCAACCACTGAGCCACACCAGCCGGGCACTTTTTCTATAACCAGGACCCTTGTCTTTTTGCTTATAGCTTTACATATGGGTAGGTGTTTTGTAAGTTGTCTTTGATGCTATCATTAAACATTATTATACTATATTCTGGTTTTTTATAGGCATTAAAATATATAGGGAACAAAGTAAGAAGGCAAAGGATGTGGGGAGGTGGACCAAAGAAAACCAAAATAGAAGAAGCAAGAGAGCTCCTGGCTTCTACCATCTTGACCCATGTACCAGTGAGTACCTTTGCATGTAGAAAAAAGATTTACCTAGTTTCCTAAGATTTTTGTCTTTCCAGACAAACCAGTACAATTACCCAGTGGTTGGCAAACTGTGGCTCAGCAAACTGCGGCTCACAAGCCACATGCAGCCCCTTGAGTGTGGCTCTTCCACAAAATACCATGTGTGGGCGCCCACATACAGTGCGATTGAAACTTCGTGGCCCATGCATAGAAGTCGGTATTTTGTAGAAGAGCCGGTATTTTGTGGAAGAGCCGCACTCAAGGGGCCAAAGAGTCGCATGTGGCTCGCGAGCCGTGGTTTGCTGACCACGGACTTAACCAGTTATGATTTAACTTACTGATTGAGCCAGATTTATTCATATGGATTTCAGGGTTTGTACTAGAGAAGATTGAATAGAACATTTGTGGTGGATTCATTAATCCAATAAATAATTGAGTGCCAGACGATGTTTTAGTACTATTCCTGTTATCTATTATTGCATAACAAACATTTCCTAAACTTAATGGCTCAACATAACTGTTTATTGCTATCTCTCATGGTGGTTTGACTGGGCTCAACAGTGGGAGAAGGGCTTTCTCATCATGGGTCTCATAAAGTTGCAGACAGATAGAAGCTGATGCTGGAGTTATTTGAAAACAATTGGGCTGGACATCTAAAATGTCTTTACTCATACTTCTGTCTCCTCAGAGCTTTTCCAAGAAGTCCCCTTTTCCCCAACAGTGTCCTGGACTTCTCATGTGGTACTTCAGGACTCTAAGAGGAAGTAGAAACTGCTAGTTTACAGGCCAACACAAGGAGATGATGGATTCTACCTCTAATGAAGGAGTAACATGAAACATTATAGAAAGGGAAGGAGTTGATAGTGGTTATCTTTAAAGAAAAGCTACTATAGGTACTGAATACAAACATGAAAAGTCATCATCTCAGCTCTCAGGAAGTTTATAGACTAGTTGAATTTCTTTGAATAGCAAGAATCACAGCAATTCATTTTTTTCTTATTTAAATATTATAGCATTGGTTCTTTTCTTGAGGCATCTTAAATTATAATATACATTGTCTCAAAAATTTTCTCTAATTTCTGAATTACAGGTTAAAGAATTCAATTTCCGAGCCAAATGTATCTATACTGCAGTGATGGTAAGAAGGGTAATTCTGGCCCAAGGAGATAATAAAGTTGATGACAGAGACTATTATGGTAACAAGCGATTGGAGTTGGCAGGACAGGTAATTTAATTATTTTATGTCAGAAATCTTATTTTCATTAATAAAAATTAATTTGGTATTAATTTTAAATAGGAAGAGATAGTTGAATGGAATATACGTTCATATATAAACATTTCACATATGACTTCCTATCTCTTAAGAATTTCTTTAACTATGAAAACTCTATCTTAATTCTTTAAATATGTTACCAGTATATTACTTATATTTTTTGTTGAGATGTTTACCCTCCTTCTATGTAATGTAGGAAGTGAAGTATGACTTTAAGTTATTTATTTATTTATTTATTTATTTTAATCTTCACTTAAGGACCTGCTCACTGACTTTAGAGAGGGAAAGGGGAGCAGAGAGAGATAATCAATCACTTGCCCTCTGCACACGCCCCTAATGGGGATCGAACCTGCAGAGCCACACCGGCCAGAGCAGTAATATTTATTATTGATTAGCTGCCATATGCCAGGCATAGTTCTAGGAATTGGGAATACAGAAGGAATAAGACAAAGTTCCCTTTTCCCTTAGTCCTTAGTTATTGAGAGAGGTGGACAATAAACAAGTAAACAATCCCCTAACTTTTGGTGGCATAATAGAAGTGGGTTAGTGAGAATGTCTCTAATTTCATTTTACGTCTTAGCTATCTTATTCTGAGAGCATGTACCCCTTTCAACTGGATAGTAAATATCTAAAAGTCTTCAAAACTTTATGTTTCAGCCTAGCTGGAGTGGCTCAGTGGTTGAGCATTGACCTATGAACCAGGAGGTCACGGTTTGATTCCCGGGCAGGGCACATGCCTGGGTTTTGGGCTCTATCCCCGATAGTGTGTGCAGGGCACAGCTGATTGATGATTCTCTCTTATCATTGATGTTTTATTTCTCTCTCCCTCTCCCTACCTCTCTGAAATCAATAAAAACATATTAAAAAAAACAAACAAGTAAAAACACCTTCATGTTTCAGCACTTAAATCAGAAATTACCTTTAAATCAAAGAGCTAGAATATGCCAGAATATAGACTTGGCTGCTTTTGATATTTTTTTTTATCTTTGGTTTTAAAGAATTGCCCTCATGTGGATGTACTGGGTTCGTTAAGTTCTTAAATCTGTAAATTTATGTCTTTCAGCAAATTTGAGAAATTTTTAGGGTTCATTTCTTTAGCTATCTTTTTTGTACTAGTTTCTCTTCTTCTGATTCAAATTATATTGTTAGACACTTGGATATTGAGGCTCTGTTAATTTTCAATTTTGTTCTTCAGATTGAATAATTTCTATTGATCTACTTTCAGGTTTACTTATTTCTTATGTCATCTCTAATATCCTCTTAGATAAATTGTCCAGTTTAGATAATTATTATTTTTCACTTCTATAATTTTCATTTGGGTATTTTTATAGCTTCTGTTTTTCTACTGAGACCTCTTTGTTCATTCATTGCAATCATATTTTCATTTATATCCTTGAATTTTATAGCTACTTCAGAATCCTAGCCTGATAATTCCAACATCTCTCATCTTATGATCAGTCTCTTAGTTTTTTCTCTTGAGTATGGGTCATATTTTTCTGTTTCTTCATATGTCTAGTAGTCTTGGATTGTATCCTAATGAACATTATGGATGATGAGTTGTAGTCTCTAGATTCTGTCCTATTCCTCTGAAGAGTGTTCTGCTTATTGTTTGTTTTAAGGCAGTTGAATTGGCTATAAACCTCTGAGTTCTTTCTCCTTGCATCAAACAGCTGAAACATTCCATTTAGTTTTTTAATCGCAGTTGGGATATAAGATGCTCTTTTTGCTATTCTCATGGTTATTTGTCTTACCAATTCAAACAAGTATTTTTAATTTTTAAATAAGCAGTGTTATGATTAAAAAAATAAAGCAGTAAATTAAGCATTAGCAAATAGCAGATATTAAAATAAAAATCACAATATACAGTAAAAATGCTTTTAAAAATAACATATTAGCATTACATGGGTTGCAGACAATTATAAGAAAGTTTACAGTGAAAATGAATCTCCCAATTCTGACCTCCCTTCCCACCTGACCCATGACCCAGTTTCCTAGTTCCTCTCGCCAGTGATAGTCACTTTGCCCTTTCTTTACTCTATCCTTTCAAAGGTATCTTATGTGTATACAAATATCTTTATCATTTTAAAGTTGTACTATTAGAAACTCTTGGCTTGCAGACATTCAGGCCTATGTGTGAATTTATGTTAATCTTTATGGGCCTCATTTTTGAGTCCTTTGTCAGAGGCAAGTTTGGAGGTCAGGCTTTGCAATTTTAGAAGAAATCACATGCTAAAACAATTTGTCCTCATTAATAGGAAACAGATATTCAGAGCAGCATGTCTCTGAATGTTGCTTGGCCATTACTTCCAGTCCTTCTTACTTAAGGAGGGATTTAATCAATGAAATGCATGTGTTTCTACAGAAATTGACATATGCCTGCTTTTATATATATACTTTTTAGTTATGAAAAATTTCATGCATACAAGATTATATATAACAAGAGGCCTGGTGCACGGCATTTGTGCATTGGGCAGGGAGAGGGGGTCCTTTAGCCCAGGCTGCGCCTTCTTGCAATTTGGGACCCCTCAGGGGATGCCCGCCTGCCGGCTTAGGACTGCAGGCAGACATCCCTCAAGGAGTTCTTAGCCCTGCTGCGGAGGCGGAAGAGGTTCCTGCCACCGCCGCTGCACTTGCCAACTGTCAGCCTGGCTTCTGGCTGAGCGGCACTCCCCCTGTGGGAGCGCACTGACCACCAGAGGGCAGCTCCTGCATGGAGCATCTGCCCCCTGGTGGTCAGTGCATGTCATAGCAACCAGTCATTCCACTGATCAGTCAGTTTGCATATTAGGGTTTTATTATATAGGACTAGAGGCCCAGTGCACAAAAATTTGTGCATTCGGGGGGGGGGGGGAGTCCGTCAGCCTGGCCTGTGACCTCTCGCAGTCTGGGACCCCTCGGGAGATAACGACCTGCTGGCTTAGGCCTGCTCCGGGTGGCAGAGGGCAGGCCCAATCCCTAGGTGCAGCCCCTGGTCGGACTCAGAGCAGGGCCGATTGGGGAGTTGGGGCGCCGCCCCCTGTCATGCACAGAGCAGGGCGGATCGGGAGGTTGCGATGCCACCCTCAGTCACGCTCAGGGTAGGGCCGATTGGGGGGTTGGGGCACCGCCCCCTGTCACACTCAAGGCAGGGTCGATAGGGAGGTTGTGGCGCCACCCCCTGTCACGCACAGAGCAGGGCCGATCAGGGGGTTGGGGCACTGCCCCCTGTCACACACAGAGCAGGGCCCATCAGGGGGTTGGGGAGCTACCCCTGTCACGCACAGAGCAGGGTCGATCAGGGGGTTGGGGAGCTCCCCCCTGTCACGCACAGAGCAGGGCCCATCAGGGGGTTGAGGAGCTCCCCCCTGTCACTCAGAGTAGGGCCGATAGGGTAGTTGGGGCACCGCCCCCTGTCACACACAGAGCAGGGTGGATCAGGGGGTTGGGGCACCACCCTCTATCACCCACAGAGCAGGGCTGATCAGGGGGTTGGGGCGCTGCCACTGTCACACTCAGCGCAGGGCTGATGGGGAGGTTATGGCTCTACCCCATCACACACAGAGCAGGGCCCGTTGGGGGGGGGGCATTGGGGCGCCGCCCTCTATCACCCACAGAGCAGGGTCGATCAGGGGGTTGGGGCGCCACTGTCACACTCAAGACATGGCCGATGGGGAGGTTATGGCTCTACCCCATCACAGAGCAGGGCCCGTCGGGGGGGGCGGGTGTTGGGGCGCCGCACCCTGTCACACACAGAGCCGCAGGGCGATCAGGGGGTTGGGGAGCTCCCCCGTATCAGGCACATAGCAGGGCTGATCAGGAGGTTGGGGCACCTTCCCCTGTCACGAACAGAGCAGGGCCGATAGGGAGGTTGTGGCCCCACCCCCTGTCACACACAGAGCCGCAGGGCGATCAGGGGGTTTGGGCGCTGCCCCCTGTCACGCTGATCCTGGTGCCGGGAGGCCTCGCAGCTCCGCTGATCCCGGTGCTGGGAGGCATATTACCCTTTTACTATATAGGATAGAGGCCTGGTGCACGTGTGGGGGCTGGCTGGTTTGCCCTGAAGGGTGTCCTGGATCAGGGTGGGGGTCCCCACTGGGGTTCCTGGCCAGCCTGGGTGAGGGTATGATGGCTGTTTGCAGCTGGTCACACACCCTTCAGGGTGGGGGTCCCAACTGGGGTGCCTGGCCAGCCTGGGTGAGGGTATGATGGCTGTTTGCAGCTGGTCACACACCCTTCAGGGTGGGGGTCCCCACTGGGGTGCCTGGCCAGCATGGGTGAGGGGATGATGGCTGTTTGCAGCTGGTCACACACCCTTCAGGGTGGGGGTCCCCACTGGGGTGCCTGGCCAGTCTGGGTGAGGGGCTGAGGGCTGTTTTCAGGCTGGTGGGTGACGGAAGCTCCCAACCACTCCTTTTTTTCTTTTTTTTTTAATTCTGGGCCAGCTTTAGGTCTGAGGCTCCAGCTCTTAGGCCTCCGCTCCTGAAAGCAGGTATCTGGTTTGTTTCGGTTCTATAATCGAAACAATCTATAACTCCAGCTCTGACATCCCGGCTCGCTGAAAGCAGGTTTCTGGGGTTTTGTTTAGCTTCTGTATTTGTTACAATGTTTCTTAAACTGCAGGCTCAGAGGCCGGCAAGGCAGGCGGGGAACGTTGGTTTCCTCCGTCACTGAAGCAAGCAAGCCTCATGTTAGTTTCAAGCTGCCTGGCTGCCGGCCGCCATCTTGGCTGGCAGTTAATTTGCATATTGCCCTGATTAGCCAATGGGAAGGGTAGCGGTCGTACACCAATTACCATGTTTCTCTTTTATTAGATAGGATGTGTATGTGTGTTTGTGTATTAAGACTCATAAAACAAGTATTCACATGTCCCAGCTCATCTTAAGAGTTAATATAGAACTAGTACATTTGACTTCCCTGTGTACCTTCTCTGATTCTTAGCTGCTCCTCCTATCTGTTTGTGACGGAGGCTCTGTCCAGGTGCCTGCCTATTCACCTAGTGGAAAGAAAGCAACCCTCACACATTCCTGAGCATTTATTTGAGATTAGTTGAAGCACGGGTCCTTTTCCCAGGAGCATCCCTCAGCTTGAGCTTCAGATGTGGATTTCAAGGTTTTTAAAGCATGAACTCTTAGAATCCCAACATTAAAATAAATAAAAGTTGAGCTTCTGGTTGAAGTGGGATGTAAGAGCTTGTTTCTCTGCCTATTTGCCCTTTCCCTGAAAACCCTGTGTGGAATTAATAAACTTTGTTCTGTCTGCTCTGTAGAACAAAATTTAGACTCTAGCAGGGCTAATGGGGTCCTTGATGATCTTGCCTCTATACACCTTTTTATAGCCTGATCTTGTGCCAAAGTGAGCACTTGCATCGCCTTAAACACACCATGATACTCTTTGATCTTAAGTGCCTTTGAGTTATGCCTTCTGCCCTAGTCTCCCTTCCCTTATCTCCCTTTCCCTTTCCCCCTGAGGAGCTCCTACCCATTCATCATTTAAAAAAAATTTTTAATCTTTATTGTTCAGATTATGACAGATGTTCCTCTTTTTTCCCCCTGTAGCTCCCCTCCACTCAGTTCACACCCCACCCCAATGCTTCACACTCCCTCCACTGACCTTGTCCATAGGTGTAAGATTTTTGTCTAATCTCTTCCCGCACCCTCACACCCTCTTCCCCCCGAGAGTTGTCAGTCCGCTCCCTTTCCATGCCCCTGATTCTATTCACCAGCTTATTCTGTTCATCAGATTTTTTATTCATTTGATTCATAGATTCACTTGTTGATAGATATGTATTTGTTGTTCATAATTTTTTATCTTTACCTTTTTCTTCTTCCTCTTCTTAAAGAATACCCTTCTGCATTTCATATAATACTGGTTTGGTGGTGATGAACTCCTTTAGCTTTTTCTTATCTTTGAAGCTCTTTATCTGACCTTCAATTCTAAATGATAGCTTTGCTGGGTAGAGTAATCTTGGTTGTAGGTTCTTGGTATTCATCACTTTGAATATTTCTTGCCACTCCCTGCATTGTTTCTGTTGAGAAATCAGCTGATAGTCATATGGGTACTTCCTTGCAGCTAACTAACTGTTTTTCTCTTGCTGCTTTTAATATTCTCTCTTTGTCTTTTGCCCTTGGCATTTTAATTATCATGTGTCTTGGTGTGGTCTTCTTTGGATTCCTCTTGTTTGGGGTTCTCTGCACTTCCTGGACTTGTAAGTCTATTTCTTTCACCAGGTAGGGGAAGTTTTCTATCATTATTTCTTCAAATAGGTTTTCAATATCTTGCTCTCTCTCTTCTTCTGGCACCCCCATAATTCGGATATTGTTATGTTTGAAGTTGTCCTAGAGGCTCCTTACACTATCTTCATATTTTTGGATTCTTTTTTCTTTTTGCTTTCCGGTTGGGTATTTTTTGCTTCCTCATATTTCAAATCTTTGATTTGATTCTTGGGATCCTCTAATCTACTGTTGAATCTCTGTATATTATTCTTTATTTCAGTCAGTATATGCTTAATTTCTGACTGGTCCTTTTCCATTTCTTTGGCATTCGCACTAAGATCCTTGAAGGTCTCACTAAGTTCCTCGGAGGTTTTTAGAAGATTCTTGAGTAACCTTATAACCATAGTTTTGAACTCTATATCCAGTAGTTTGCTTTCCTCTGTTTCTTTCATTCATGACGTGTTTCTTTGTCTCCGCGTTTAGGCTGCTTCCCTGTGTTGAAAGAGTGGCCTTGTGTGGTAGGTGTTCTATAGGGCCCAGTGGCTCAGCCTCCCCAATCACCTGAGGTGGACACTCTTGGTGCATCCCTTTGTGGGCTGTGTGCACAGTCTTGTTGTAGTTAAGCCTTGAATGTTGTAGGTATCACTGGGAGGAATTGACCTTCAGGCCAATTGGCTGTGAGGACCAGCTATGTCTACAATGGAAGGACTGCTGTGCAGGAGATACCCTTATGTGGCAGGACTTGCTTTAGTGGGGCTTTGATGGTCACTGAGTCTGCCCCTTGAGTGTGTCACTTATGGATGTGAAGAATTGTAATCTGGTGTGGTCTCACACTGACCACTGGGTACATTGGCTCTTGGATCTCCAAGGAGTTGCAAAGTCAGCCACTGCCTGAGACCACCCAGCAGGGGCTACAGAGAGATCCGCAGATTCCTCCTCTTTGTATGGGGTTTGGAAGTGCCCAGATGAGGCCCAGCTGTGAAGTAAGGCAGGCTGCTGCTGCTGGGCCTTGAGCCTGCTTTTGGAAGCTTTGGGTCTCTCTGATCCAGCTGCAGTTTGACAGGTTTTAGGCAAAGAAAGGACTGGCCATTCATATGCAAAAGCCGCTGTGCACAGCTTGGGTGGGGTTGTAAATTGGGTATGGTGGGGTCTCAGGGAATCACCAGGGTGGAGCAAACAGCAATGGCTGCCTGTCAGCCCTGCATCGGAGAGGTCCCCATGTCTTCGTGTCTGGCGCCCCTGCGCAGGAACAATGATTGCTGTGAGCACCTCTGAGAGAAAGCCGCCCTCGCGTTCTGGTTCGATGCCAGACAGTCCACTTTCTCTCCGTATGAGTCTGGGTCCCCAGAGTCTCTATCGGAACTGGAGTTCAGAGCAGACGGGAGCTTGTTTCTCCCTCCAAGTTGAAAAACAACAACAGCGCACCCAGTTGCCAGCCCGTTCAGTGTGCGCCTCCGCACCTCCTACCAGTCTCAATGCGCTTTTTTCTTTCCTTATAGTTGTAGAACTTTCACTCAGTCAGCTTTCCTGCAGTTCTGGGTGATAATTGTTTTGTCTTTTAGTTGTAGTTTTGATGTGGTTGTGAGAGGCAGCAAGTATAGGTGTTTACCTATGCCGCCATCTTGGTTCTCCCCCCATTCTTCATTCTTTGAGTCATCCTTTCTGAAACCATCTGTGAACCTCAGGAATAAGTTAATTGCTCTGTTTTCCAAATGCCCTCAGCACTTTGTTCAGGTCTTTATTTGCATGCTGAATTACTATATAATTCTTTACCTGCAGGCTCTTTCCATCTATAGACTGTAAGTTTATTGAGGGCAGGAACCATTTATATTCATCTCTCTATCTCCAGATAAAGTACTCTACACTGAGATACATTGGTGACTGAGATTTTATGAGTCACCTGCTCTCAAGAGTATGCATTTTGATAAAAGAGACAATGAACAAGTAAACTGTAAATAATGTGGTAATTTTAGATAGTTATAAGTATTTAAAGAAGACTAAAAATTGCTAATGCTAGAGAGGGGTAGGTGTTGCTGGGGGAAAGGGTGTTAGTCAGGATGGTCAGGAAAGATCTCTGAAAAAGTTACATGTTTAAGCTGAACCCTCGGCTATGCCAGCTAAGACTTGAATGAGGTGAAGCCATTCTTTCATAACCCTGGGAACTGCATTCCAGCAAGAGACCCAAGCAGGGGTATCCATCCCCAGGTAGTTTCTGGTGCTGGAGAAAGTGGAAGAGGGTCACTGTGGCTGAAGTGCATGGAGGTGGAGGTGGTGAGAGATGACATTGGAGAACTAGCTTGTAGGTCATGGAAGGGGGGTGTATTTAGTTTTACATGCAGTGGGAAACCATTGGAGAGTTTTAATCAGGGAAATGATGCAACCTGTTTTCAGTTTAGAGCAGTGATGGCAAACCTTTTGAGCTCGGCGTGTCAGCGTTTTGAAAAACCCTAACTTAACTCTGGTGCCATGTCACATATAGAAATTTTTTGATCTTTGCAACCACAGTAAAACAAAGATTTGTATTTTTGATATTTATTTTATATATTTAAATGCCGTTTAACAAAGAAAAATCAACCAAAAAAAATGAGTTCACGTGTCACCTCTGACACGCGTGTCATAGGTTCGCCATCACTGGTTTAGAGAGATCTGATTCGGAGATGAACAGGCCTGAGTGGAGTGGTTTGGAGGCTATGGCAGTATTCTGCATGGCTGATGGTGATAATTGGGATGGTAACCAGCAGATACTACCACAACTAAAATTTTAAAACTAAAATTAAAAATTTATAGCAATTTTAGGTTTGGGGGGAAAGTTAATATCTAAATACTTGGGAGGTTCTATTTGGTTAATGGCTGATGCTAGCAGGTGGGTATTGGCAGGTGACCACTGTTCAGGGGATTATGGGTATCCCCACCACCATCAGTCTCAATTTTTACAGTTTTTTAATTGGAAAAAAAATCATGTAGTTAAATGAGTTCATTAAAAAAAAAAAAAAGAGTCGGTTGTTTAGAGGAATAAGGAATGGAGTCAGGAGAGGGTAGAGGAGAAACTGTCCTGTTGCTTAAAAAATTAAAATTAAAATGAGGGTTCCCGTGTGCAAGAAAACATCACTTTCTAAACAATGTAAAGACATAAAAGGCATTGTGTTGGCTAAAATGTGTAAAAACAATAGCTGCTAATTTCCCACCCCCTGGGATGAGGGGGGATAAATGTGCTTTAGCTTTAGATAACAGAGCTGTATCCACCGGCCAAACGGGTCCACAGAGCTTTCCTTCAGTCTTGCTGCCACCTGAGGACTGGCAGGCCAGCTGCCAGTAGAGGTGTTAGCAAAACCTACCCAGTTCAGGCTTAATCTTTTCACCTACCTTTTCTTTTTCCGTAATGTGTTCATTATTTGCTGAGCATTACTCTATTCTTTGTCTGCAATTTTTTTGTTTCTAATGCAGCTTGCTTTGTATGGGTGAGATATGGAACGGCACCAAAATCCGGCACCCTGGAAAGCCAGGGATTTCCACCCTGTGACAAAAGAATGCCGTCTTGACTTCAGAGATTGCCTAATCCCAGCTGTTCTGATAATGTAATTAAGGCTGCCTAATGTCTTTAATTTTGCAACCAGTTTGTGTGAAAAGGAGAATTTGGCACTCTGAAAGCTTAAACACTAAATAGCATTCTCAAGATGCCTAATTAGAATTCTCTGACATTAAGCTAATTGGTGAAACTGTGTTTCAGCAGCTTAACTTCTTTATTAATTTTTTTAGGATTTTCATTGAAAATCAATTGATGAGCTGTCAGCATTTTTTCCTTAAATATGATGTGCTCTTTAGTACTCCTGTCTTAAGCAAACTGAAAGGCCTCATACTAGCAACGAAAGATATTGAATATTATCACCAGCATTCATTCCATCCCTTTTAATTATTTCACTGTTGACCTAAATAATGTGGCTTATTGTGTGATTTGGCCTTGTAGTGTCTCACTACACTGTGAACTGGAGAACATTTCTCTTAAATTGAAAATTCAGGGGTGGAGACATTTATTAATTAGGCAGTAGTTCTGATGAGTGTGCCCTTACTTTTTACCTGTTTAGTACCCGGAGCATTTCCTTGTGTTTGAATCAGGGGGCTGCAACACATTCAGCTGGGATTTAAAAAATCCTTGTCATAATTCGAGACACAAAAGTCTAAGTGTAAGAGACTAATTAAAATAGAGCTGAGCTGTTGTGGTGTAAGCTAAGGCCATTTGCTTCTGTTCAGAATGCTTATTCAAGTTCCTTTTGCCAGTTTCCACAGGAAGTTGCTGAAATGGGTTTCTTCCTCCCTTCACCCCTCTGCACCTGCTTCCATTCTCATAGTCTTTCTTTCCAGGAGTGAAACTGCTGGATCTGAGTGGAAGAAAGGATTAAGCTCTTTAGAGGAGGAAATTTTCTTTTTAGAACTGTTCTGACAGGGTAAATTCAAGTCCAGAATCTTGGCTTTCCTATCTGCAAAGTCAGTTCTAATAGAAAAGTGGAAACTGTGTCTAACTTAAGGGGAGAAAGCATAATATCACATTCTACTTAGGAAATTCTTTCTTCAGTAATGACTAAAGAAGATTCATTGGCTTTGAATTTTTCATTATGAGTCAAAAAAAACTGCCAATGGGTAGTAAACATTCAAGAACATAGTATAGAATTTAGAAAATCTTTAGCTTACAAGATTTCACTGAATTTCAGAATCCCTCTTTATGTAAACAATTAGTGTATATTTTCCTTTTTAAAAATATTAACATTCTTATTAATATCTTCTGGCATCCATATGCAAGAAATTACAAAAATAAGATTGCCTAGTCATTGGAGTCAAGTTAAATCTTCAACATAAGTGGAGAATGTCAAACTAGTTTTCCAAATATTTGTTCATTGCATTGTACATGAGTTGCTGATAATCTTCATCCTATGACTTAGTATCAAACTTTTCAATTTTTGTCTAGATTATCTAATGGGTGTAAAGTGGCATCTCCTTGTGATCTTAATTTGCATTTTCTTCATTACTAATGAGATTGAGCCTCTTTTACTTATGTTTATTGAGGATTCTTGCTTTTC
The DNA here is from genome assembly GCF_014108235.1 of Myotis myotis. Lineage (NCBI taxonomy): Eukaryota > Metazoa > Chordata > Mammalia > Chiroptera > Vespertilionidae > Myotis > Myotis myotis. The sequence continues at coordinate 202,197,284 of NW_023416335.1, forward strand.
TTCTTTGAAATACCATTTGAGTTGTTGCATTTTCCTTATTGATTTCAAGATTTTTTTATATACTTGGGTTTCTACTTTGGGTTATATGTTTTGCTAATTCTTTTTCTCAGTCTGGATTCTTTTTCTTTAAAACAACAAAACTTTGTGGGATCTTTGATGTCTAAAAGTTTATAATTTTGTGGTCAGTTTTGTCAAGCCTATATATTTTTAAATACTGTTTTTTTATTTTTAAACCTGTGCCTTTGGTATTTGTTCTTTAGTAATCTAGAATGGATTTTTGTGTATGGAATGAAGTAAGCCATCCAATTTCATTTGTTTTTCAAATGAATAGCAAGTTCAAGTACCATTTATCATATAGTCTTTATTTCCTCAATGATCTGAAGTGCCTTAAAATATGTGTGGGTTTCTTTCTGGACTCTTGGTTGTACTCATTGGTCAATTTGTCTATGCAGTCATCAGGCCCTTCACCTTTTTCAGGAGTGTCTTGGCTATTTTAGGGTCTTGGCTTTCCGTATAAAGTTTAGAATTAGTTTTCATTAAAAATCTTTAAACATGTACAAAATTTAAAATATATGTAAAAATAGAATTAGCTATTAAAATAATATTAAATATTTGAAATTTAATATTAAATATTTAAAATAGAATTAGCAAATACAATTTGCTCACATATATCCATCATGCAACTTCAGTTATCAATAGAAGTCAATCTTGTTTTATCTATGTCCTCCTTAATTCTCTCCCACTTCCCCTATTCCACAAATTGGGTTGTTTAAACAAATCTGATTATCAAATCAGTTCTTTTCTTTTTTTTTAATTTATGTAATTTTTTAAATTATAGTTTACTAGTAGCCGAAATTCATGCACATTAAAAGGGAATTAATTGCCCTAACCGTTTTGGCTCAGTGGATAGAGCATCGGCCTTTGGACTCAAGGGTCCCAGGTTTGATTCCGGTCAAGGACATGTACCTTGGTTGTGGGCACATCCCCAGTGGGGAGTGTGCAGGAGGCAGCTGATTGATGTTTCTCTCTATTGATGTTTCTAACTTTCTATCCCTCTCCCTTCCTCTCTGTAAAAAATCAATAAAGTATATATTTTTTAATAGGGAATTAATTAGTGGAGATATTTTAATATTGCTATTTGCCCTTTCTCTATAATAGAAGTGTGAGAGATGAAAGGAAATTAGTAAAATGTATATGAAAATAATATATAAATTTATTAATAAATAAACAGTAACAAAAGGATATAACAACAACAGAGGCATGATATAAAAACGACAAAAACATGGTATGAAAACAACAAAAACATGATATGAAAACAACAGTGATGCAAACAATGACTAGTAAAGTGATTAAACTTATTCTAATATCTCCCTGTACACCACATTAAGAGTGAAAACACTTTCAGAGTGCTTGACTAATTTCCCTTGTGATGAAGTATTTAGAACTTTAATTGTAACATCACATGCTCTTCAAACTCGAGAGAAAGCAACATATAACTGACTATGTGCAAAAACGGGTTCAGGTAGGAATATGCCTACTTTGTCTAAAGTTTGTCCTTGTGATTTATTAATAGTCATCACAAATGCTGGCATCACGGGAAACCGTCATCAAATCAATTTAAATGGGAGGCCAGTGTCAGATGGGGACAAATTAATTCTTGGAATCAGAACAGCCTCTCCCTCTGCAGATCCTGTTAATACTTCAGCTTTGATAATGTTAGGTCGTAATCTTTTGATAATAAATCTGGTACCATTACAAAAACCCCATTTACTATTGAGATTTCTCAATAGCATGATGATTGCACCCACTTTCAATTTTAATTTATGACACGGCATTCCCGGAGGAGTAATACTATTCAGAAATTTGATGGGGAAATTTTCCTTTGTTTCTTTGTTATGAGGTGGGGCCACAACATTAGTAACAAAGAAACAGAATTAGAACTTTATTGTGGGGAGCCGCTACAGTGTTTTGGACAGGTTCAAGCCTTGGACTGATGAGAGGGCACAATCCTCTCATTGCCACATGCAAGTCCCAGCTTGGAGGGCAGGGCCCTCCCAGCACAATTATAGCCAACAGCTGTAGTTGTAAGCTTGAATCTATGGTCCGAACACGTGGCCCCATGTGCCTGAGTGATGTGGGCTTGATAAAGTTCAGGTGCATGTAGTTGAGTAGGCTTGAAACCCAGGAGAATGTTGTAGACATCTTGGTCACGCCCTTACTTTGCCTCCTGGCATCTGCTATAAAATAAAGGCATGGCTGTGGGCGTGGTCGATGTCTCTCAGAGAAGCAGTGCCCCACCGAGACCCAGCTTTCATTCTCTTGTCTGTCTTTTCTAAGCCTTTCAGCCACCCCCACTCAGGTTCACCCCATGCTGGCGCAGCACACTTTAGAAAGATCTGCCTCCATGCTCCCAGGGCGGGTTCCTGCCTCAAACTCCGCCCTTACAGGAAACAGCTTGGGGGAGGGCATAGCCGTTGCCAAGACAACCCCTGTAGGACTGACTTCCTTCCGCTCAGCTCAGTCTCGGCTGTCCGTCTGTATGTGATGAACACCACCCATGGTTTTCATATAAGTAGATATTCAATACTATTTTGTATTAGTTTCAGGTATGCAGCATAGTGGTTAGATAATCATATACTTTACAAAGTGTTCACCCTGGTATTTCCAGTACCCAGCTGGTACCATATATAATTATAACAATAGTATTGACTATATTTCATATTCTGTACTTTACATCCCCATGACTGTGTTGTAACTATTTTGTAACTACCAATCTGAACTCAGTTCCTTCACCTATTTCATCCAGTCCCTCAAACCCCTCCTTCCCTCTGGTAACCATCAGTTTGTTCTCTTTATAAGTCTGTTTCTGTTTTGTTTGTTCTTTTATATTGTTCTTTAGATTCCACATGTAGGTAAAATCATATCATCTTTCTCTGACTGACTGACTTCATTTAACATAATACCATCTAGGTCCATCCATGCTGTTGCAAATTGTTAAGATTTTGTTCTTTGAATGGTCGAGTAATATTCCATTGTGTATATGTACTACAGTTTTTTTTATCCACTTGCCTACTGATGGACACTTGGGTTGCTTCCATAGCGTGGCTGTTATAAATAATACTGCAGTGAACATAGGGCTGCATATATTCTTTTGAATTAGTGATTGGGGTTCGTTTGGACATATACGCAGATGTGGAATCACTGGGACATAAGGCTGTTCCACTTTTAATCTTTCAAGGAACCTCTATACTATTTTCCATGTTGGCTGCCCGAATCGGCATTCCCACCAACAGTGCACGAGGGTTCCCTTTTCTACACATTCTCTTGAATATTCTTTGTTGATTTATTTATTTACTTTATTTTTTAATACATTTTTAAAAATTGATTTCAGCCCTAACCGGTTTGGCTCAGTGGATAGAGCGTCAGCCTGCGGACTCAAGAGTCCCAGGTTCGTTCCGGTCAAGGGCATGTACCTTGGTTGTGGGCACATACCCAAAGGGGAGTGTGCAGGAGGCAGCTGATCAATGTTTCTCTCTCATCGATGTTTCTAACTCTCTATCCCTCTCCCTTCCTTTCTGTAAAAAAATCAATAAAATATATTTTAAAAAATAGATTTCAGAGAGGAAAGGAGAGGGAGAGAGTGAGAGAGAGAAACATCAATGATGAAAGAGAATCATGGATCGGCTGCCTCCTCCATGCCCCCTACTGGGGATTGAGCCTGCAACCTGGATATGTGCCCTGAACTGGAATCGAACTGTAACCTCGTGGTTCAGAGGTCAGTACTCAGTCACTGAACCACCATGACCAGGCTTTGTTAATTCATTGATGATAGCCATTCTGACAGGTGTGAGGTGATAGCTCATTGTGGATTTAATGCACATTTCTCTGATGATTAGTGATATTGAGCATCTGTTCATGTCTATTAGCCATCTGTGTGTCCTCTTTGGAAAAGTGTCTATTCAGGTCCTCTGCCCTTTTTTCAATTTATTGTTTGGCTTTTTGGTGTTGAGTTATATGAGTTCTTTAAATTTTAGATATTAACTCCTTATCACATATATTAATGTCCTCCCAATCAGTTGGTTGTCTTTTCATTTTGTTGATGGCTTCCTTTGCTGTGTAAAAACTTTTTAGATTGATGTAGTCCTATTTGTTTATTTTTTCTTTTGTTTCCCTTGCTCAAGAAGATATTTCAGAAAAAATATTACTAAGAGAAATGTTTGAGATTTTACTGCCTATGTTTTCTTCTAAAATTTTTATGGTATTGAGTTTAACATTTAAGTCTTTAATCCATTTTGAGTTTATTCTTGTATATGGTATAAGAAGGTGGTCTAGTTTTATTTTTTTGTACATAATCTGTTAAATTTTCCCACCACCATTTATTGAATAGACTATCTTTACCCTATTGTATGTCCTAGCCTCCTTTGTCAAATATTAATTGGCCATTTAAGCCTGGGTTTTTTTCTGGGCTCTCTACTCTGTTCCGTTCATCTATATGTCTGTTTTTATGCCATTACCATGCTTTTTTTGATTACTGTGGTCTTGTAGTATAGTTTGATATCAGGTAGCATGATTCCTCCAACTTTATTCTTCTTTCTTCAAGATTGCTGTGGCTATTCAGGATCTTTGTTGGTTCTATATAAATTCTTAGATTGTTTGTTCTAGTTCTGTGAAATACACCATTGGTATTTTGATAAGAATTGTGTTGAATATATAGATTGTTTTGGGTAGTATGGACATTTTAACAATATTCTTTCTATCCATGAACATGGTAAGTGCTTTCATTTATTTGTATCTTCTTCAATTTCTTTTTTCAGTGTCTTATAATTTTCTAAGTAAAGGTTTTTTACCTCCTTGGTTAAATTTATTTCTAGGTGTGTTTTTATTTTTTTATGCAATTGTAAATGGGATTGTTTTCTTAGCTTCCCTTTCTGATAATTCATTATTGTTGTATAAAAATGCAACCGATTTCTGGATATTTATCTTGCTTCCTGCTACATTATTGAATTTACTTATCAGTTCCAGTAGTTTTTTGGTGGAATCTTTAGGGTATCAAATCATTTCAATATCTCAGATATCAAATCACATTCTGTAAATACTTAAAAATGTGTCTCTCTGTATGATACAACTTTAAAAAATTATACCACCACCCAGCTGGTGTGGCTCAGTGGTTGAGTGTCTTGACCTATGAACCAGAAGCTCATGGTTCCCATTCTCAGTCAGGGCACATGCCCGGTTGTGGGCTTGATCCCAATGTGGGGCATGCAGGAAAGCAGTCGATCAATGATTCCCTCTCATCATTGATGTTTCTATCTCTCTCTCTCTCCCTCTCCCTTCCTCTGTGAAATCAATTAAAATACATATTTTTAAAAAAGGTTCATCTTTGTCAAGTTTTACTTTAAAATATATTTTTTCAGTTTGAAGCAGTTTCTTCATTTTGTGTTTTTAACAGTTTAATAAGAACCTAAAGGGTATTAAACAAGCTAGTAATGCATTTTGAAAGTTCACCATATACTTTTTTTTTTTTTTTTAGCTTTTATCTCTTCTTTTTGAAGATTTGTTCAAGAAATTTAATTCTGAAATGAAGAAGATTGCAGACCAGGTGATTCCTAAGCAAAGAGCAGCCCAGTTTGATGTAGTCAAACACATGCGTCAAGACCAGATTACCAATGGCATGGTGAATGCCATTTCTACTGTAAGTCTTCAGTCATTCATTTCAGGGGTGGGGAGCCTTTTTTCTGCCAAGAGCCATTTGGATATTTATAACATCATTCGCAGACCACACAAAATTAACAACTTAAAAATGAGCCTGCAGTAAGTATTTGGTCAGACATTTAATTAACTCACCCCTAATGCCTTGGCAGGGCCAGACCAAATGATTTCTCGAGCTTTATATAGCCTGCAGGCTAGACAGTCCCTAGAGTTTTTTTTTAAAATCTATTCAGTAGAATGAAAATTTAAAGTACTTTAAGAATCTGTGTGGAAAAAAAAAAAAAAATATATATATATATATATATATATATGCCTAACCGACCAACCGTCCGACTGGTAGCTATGATGCGCAATGACCACCAGGGGGAAGATGATCGCAGGAGCTGCCGAACTGCAGTGACTTGGCAGCTGTGGTTCTCGGGTGACGCACCTGGAACCAGAGAGGAGGGAGCCCGATTCCGGGGTGCATCACCTGAGAACCACCCTCTTGCAATCTGGGACCCCTCAGGGGATGTCGGAGAGCTGGTTTCGGCCCAACCCCTGCAGGTCAGGCTGAGGGACCCCACCAGTGCAGGAATCCATGCACCGGGCCTCTGGTATATATGTAAAAGGATATTTACAAATCACAAATTGTCTACTTTGAAATATAGTCTACAGTTTAAATGTTATCAGTAGGAATTTTTGTTGCTATATGACTTTTGTTACCAAATTATAGTTTGTATTATACGAGGCAATAAGAAAATAGGTATATTCTTTGTTTCACCGTTAATAGTCATTCTTTTCATGTATACGTTCCCCATTTTTTTCTGTAATAAAATGAGCATTTTACACATAGGTTTATTAATGACAGCTTTTGTCCATAACAGTACAAAATGTTTCATTTCATTGTAGGTCTATATTCCTCAAAGGGCTATCAGTTCTTCCTCACATAGAGATAAATTCAGGCCTCTGCAGCTGCTGTGTTTCAGAGCCTCTGGCTGTTCATAAAGGGTTATCAGATAGGTTCTTTCTCCCTTTCCTAAAGTATAACAACTATAGGTCTATCTGATAAAGTCTGGTTTACGTTTTTGTGTGCCAGACATAAAATTAGTTTTATGGATGGGATTTTGCCTCAACAAAAGATTAGTATAATGTTACACATTGATTCCCTTAATGAAAGAATTAGTGGCAGATTTGCAGTCTTTGACTTTAGAAATTTGCAGTCTATGTGAGCAGCCCTTGCATTGACAGCTACCTCTAAACCTGAGAAGAGCCAGGCCTTTGCGTCTATTTGGACACATTTAGCTCTTGTGGCCCAAATTTGCCTGAAAGTAGATCCCTGATATTTGAAGAGAAGCCTCCAGAAACCATTTAAACACATTTCTGTTAGGATTACTTTTCCTTGCTTTCCCATGATTTTCAGGTCATAATAGCTGATCTAAGTAGTTCTTTCACCTTTAAGTAATACTGCATTATCTCCCCGAGAAGACTGCTTATTAGAAAAGTCAATAACAGACCTTGTTGCAGATGTACCCCAACTTGTAGACAACCAGAAGATAGTCAGTGTTGCCGTTAATAGAATATTTTCAACAAATAAATTTTCTCAGAAGAGCGATTTTAGACCCTGTCTGTTTCTGTCTCTCCCTTTTGTAATACTGCAGTATTTGTAGTATTCCTGCAGCATACTACACCAAATTCTCTTGCTGAACATCTTGGCTTCACTCCCCATCTACTTCCCTTTTGCCAGCAGCTGCTGCCTTATTTCAGTTCTGTGCAGAATATTTACTTACCTTACTCTTACTCTCTGGGCATAAGTCAGTTCATGAAGTTCATTCTCATTCAAAGCATAAAAGGAGTTAACAGGAAAAACAGTAAAGAAGTTAACTTATGTGATAAATGTATTTGCTTTATTTCTTTGCTTTGTAACAATAGTTTCTTAGAATTTAGCTCTTTTCCATGTTATCTTGAAGTGATAGACTTTCACAGTAATAATGATTAAATTTTAATTTGTGATGGAGCACACTAAAGTCACATATTTTAATTCAAACAAACTACCTCATCTGCTTCTGAAACCCTAGCAATTTTTCTGTGAGGGGTTTTAACACAGGATTCGTGAGTCCTCCTCGGAAACTGAATGAAAAATTTTGTGTTCATGATCTATGTGTATTTTTCTCAAGAAAACAGTCATAGATTTGATCAGATTTTCAAAAGAAAAATGAAGAACCACTGTTTGGCAGATGTAATTTTTTTTTCTTTTGAATCAAAGATCATTGAATTATTTTATTTTGCTTTTTTAAAAATACATATTTTTATTGATTTCAGAGAGGAAGGGAGAGGGAGAGAGAGATAGAAACATCAATGATGAGAGAGAATCATTGATTGGCTGCCTTCTGTACACCCACAACCCAGGCATGTGCCCTTGACTGGAATCGAACTTGGGACCCTTCAGTCCTCAGGCTGATGCTCTATCCACTGAGCCAAACTAGCTAGGGCTTATTTTGCTTTTTTATGCATACTATTTTCTACCATTAATTCATGTTATCAATGACTTTAAAAGTTAACAGTTTCTAACCTTAATCTTTAAATTATCATTGAGAATATTTAATATGTGCGGTTAATATAACTATTAAGTAGTATATTTAATATAATATATTTAACACATAAAAGATAAAATAAGTTTAATATTCAAGATTTATTTCATATGGATCTATTTTAAGATTGACATGATAGCCACAGAGGAGATAGACTATTTCTTAATATGAATATATATGAAGGTTTTAGCCTTAATTAAGAAGCCTACAGTTTCTTCATTATCCCTGATAACTGCTGTTAGAGTCATTTTTATGTTACTATATTTTTCTCTAAGACTAATTTTGGAAGACATTTAAATAATGGCACATTCCAACATGTGTAGAAATTGCTACTGTTCTCTTAGCTTATTGCTTCGAGTGGAAATCTCTAGTTGAACTGACTTGTTTGGGATATAATTAGTTCTTCAGAAAATAACTGCTTTGATGTGATAAGGTTGATCCATTAAAGCATTCTGCAATGATTTATAGGTAATATTCATTAAATTCCTAGAAAACCCCAGCAAGTGACCTGGCTAATTTTTATTTTAATTGTGACATTTTGATTCCCCAAATGTGAATATAATTTTGTAAACATGTAGTTCCTACAATGAACTTCTCAGAGTAACTGGAAAGTTTTAGACAATTTATTAATAATCAAGGGTTCTGCGTCTTCTCTCTACAGGGAAATTGGTCTCTAAAGAGATTTAAAATGGACCGTCAAGGTGTGACTCAAGTGTTGTCTCGCTTGTCATATATATCCGCACTGGGCATGATGACAAGAATATCTTCCCAGTTTGAAAAAACAAGAAAAGTGAGTGGTCCTCGATCGCTCCAACCATCCCAGTGGGGAATGCTCTGTCCTTCAGACACTCCTGAAGGAGAGGTAAGGTACCTGAGGGGTCTCTGTGCTGTGTCAGAGTTAATACCTGTTGGTGGTGTTCTGGTTCTGCTCCATTTCCCCAGGCCATATCCTTTTTTGGGTCAGCCACTTATCGGGCTGAAAAGTATTAATGCAGCTTGACAGGATAACATCAGTATCATTCCAGAATCAGTACCTACAAAAGCATTTGACTTAGTATCTCATCTAAATAGAAACATGGACCAAATTTTCTGGCTTGTTTAGTTAACCCGTGAATCCAACCATGCAATGGAGAGGAGACAAGAATGTGAAGGAAAATTGAGAGACCCATTACTTTTACTCATGAGGAGCTCTTTTAAGCTTCTCCTTATTTTCTTTAGGTGTCCTTAGCGAACATCATAGTTGCAATTGCAGCCAACTGGGAGCACACAGCCCAAGACCTAAAGTGGATTTCAGTTCAGTTATGTCGGATACACAAGCAATTACCTAAAATTAAACCAACAAGTTTAAATAAGTATTTCCATATAGCACTTACTGCTTCCTGTGTCATGACCCTTTCTCCTTCAGGTTAACCATTGTTGGTTTCACTTGATTGTATTCGTTCTAAACTGTAAACTTCGGAAGGAAGGAACCTTGTTGGGTTCATTGATGTATGCCAAGCTCCTAGCACAGAGCCTTGTTCAGAGTAAAGGCCTCATAAATATATGCTGAATGATTAAATGAGGTAATTATAACAAATAAAAGATGTAAGTTTCAAAGTGTAGGAATTCATTATGACTTGGGAGTGATGAAAAATAGTTTATGCAGGGGTATAATTTTTAGAAATTATTCTAATTTTTCTTAAACCATATGAAATTTACACTAAAATTATGTAGCTTGTTAAATTTGCATAAAAAACATCTTGAGCTTTGAAACTCTAAATTTCCTAAAGGTTGCTTCACTGATTCCAATGAGATACCTATTTTGTGTATCACTACAGCAGATGGTTTTTAATAATTGAAAATGCAATCTTTACATGTCTGTTTGCTATATTATATATTTACTTACATTTTTGTTTTAGATTTTGGTTGTATAGAAGTTAAATTTTTTTATTTCCTTTTTATTTTGAAATAATTTTAGACATGCAAATAGTTACAAAATAAAAGAATTTTCATAATCTTTCACCTAAATTCCCCAAATGTGAGCATCTTAAATAACGATAGCATAGTTATCAACCTCGTGAAGGTACCATTGCTAACAGTACTATATCCTCTAGATCTTATTCAGATTTGTCAGTTGTCCCACTAATGTCTTTTTTCTGATCCAGGATTATACATTGCTTTCCGTTGTCATGTCCTCTTAGTCTCTTAATCTGGAGCAGTTCTTCAGTCTTTCTTTGCCGTTTATGACCAAGAAGCTTTATAGAGTACTGGCTAATTATTTTATAGACTATCTCTCATTTCAGGCCAGAAATTTTGTGTCCATATTTATCAATGTTTTTATATAATGCATCTTAACGACTATGATGTTCTATTGTCTGGGAATAACAATTTATGGAATCATTTTCTTTTGGGGTTGGTGGTGTTTATCATACTCTCATTATTTGCACTTTCAAATAGTACAGTGCTAAGCAGTTCTGTGACTGAATCTATGTGTATACCCTTTCTTGTGACCTTAAGATACATTCCTCTGGTTAAAGGGTATGTACTTTTTTAAGGCTTTTGTGTAAATTGCCAACCTGTCCCCTACAAGGTTGCACTGCTTTACGTTGTATCAGCAAAAAGTCGAACTATTTTTGGACACAAACTGTACTTTGTATCACTGGTGCTCATTCTTAGAAATGACTATCTTTTGTTCTTTAGGCATGTGGTTTGGTAAAAAACTTGGCCCTTATGACGCACATCACGACTGACATGGAAGATGGACCCATTGTTAGATTAGCCAGTAACCTGGGAGTAGAAGATGTGAATTTATTATGTGGAGAAGAGCTCTCTTACCCAAATGTGTTTCTCGTCTTCCTCAATGGTGAGCATACTATGGAGACACGTTGATCATAAACAGTCTGTGGGGGAAGGGAAACCATTATTATTCATGTATTTAAAACACAAATATACTTTTATCCTGGGCCCGGGTTGATGTTAATTTAAAGGTATGAAAATGGTAACAGAAATCGTTATTCCATTGGCTGGATCATCCAGGTTCTGCAAGGATACAGCTATCAGAGCTAGAGGGTAACATGGCAAAGACTGGCTGCTTTCTGTACTTTTGCAGCTATCAGCATATGCACAGTGGAGTAAGCCTCAACATGATATCTTTAAGTTGAAGTTAAATATGTGTGGCATTCTGCAAAAATAAACAGATCAGCCCCGACAGTGAGTTGACTTATATTCAGTCACTTGATAATCGATTGTTAACAGCTTGTGGCAAAGGGTTCCTTTCCTTTCATTCATGCTCTAGTCGTTTCTTTCACCTACCCCTGGCAACCCCCTTCGGAGTCCTTTGAAACTCATTAGCAAATGTGCCCTTTCTACTTGAGATTTGGCGGTTTGGTTGCCTGTCCCCTCATCATTGTGCCCCATGTGCTCATCCTGACCACTTAGCCCCAACAATCCTCTTCCTCCCACCCTGGGAGGATTCAATCCTTTACTGCATGGGCTGGTGAGTAGGAAAATGTCCATTAACGGACTGCCTCATTTAGTGTATCCCAGTGGCCAACATTGAGTGAGCTATTACTCTTCACTTTCTGCCCGTACCTCTCTGAATCCTCAAGCTATCACATCGGCTCTTTGGAAATGGTAGAGCCAGTGTTCAAACCCAGGGGGTCTGAATCCAAGTTTGTGCCTCCAGCATGGTGCTGACAGATGAGGAAAATGAGACTAATTTTTCCAGGGCTACTCTTCTAGCGTCTGGTAGGGCTCACGCTAAACTCAGGTCCCTCAGGCTGCCCTTAACCACTCCACTCTGTTGCTTCCCTGCAGCCTTAGAGACTGGCTAGAGGTGTTAACAGTATTTTCAAGTGACTACTCAGTGCTGCTTATCATTTTTATTGGGTGTATATTTTAAATTCTCTTAGATTTCTTTTTTATTTCTGTCTTAAATATTCTTCTTTCTGCTTAGGTAACATCCTGGGTGTCATTCGAGACCACAAGAAGCTAGTGAATACATTTCGACTGATGCGAAGAGCAGGATACATCAATGAATTTGTTTCCATCTCAACAAATCTTACAGATCGATGTGTCTATATTTCTTCTGATGGAGGAAGGTTGTGCAGGTATAAGTTGCTAAAAAGAGTTTTTAAGAATCTATGTTTACTTTGGAAAGAAATAGACTTTTTTATTTTTTAATCTGCTTTAACTTCTTTCATTGTTAAGATAAATTTCATTCAGTTATGAATATGCATCCTGGGTACTGAAGATTCAAAGACTAATGAGTCTCTGCCGTCAGAGAGCTCAGCCTGCTGGCAAAAGCAAAAATAATTACTAATAACAACCAACTATGCTAGTAGTACATGATAACCATTATTTATTATTTTAATAGATGTTTTATATATAAGGCTTTACCTTCAACCCTTTATGGTTTGATTATTATTTTCACTTAACAAATGAAGTGGGTTTTGTGAAGCTAAGTAACTTACCCAAAGCTAGATACTGGTAGAGTTTGCTTTTTACTGGAAAGTATTTGGAGTTTATTTGACTCCAACACTCATTGTTTTACCCACTACGTTCTATCACTATAAACTGAGTTTTGAAGGATGAGTAGGATTGTGTTACTTGGAGGGAAGGAGAAAAGCTAAGGAATGGCAAGAATAAAAATCATGGATTGTAGTTAGTGCATGTAGGGTGCCAGGCACACGTATTAAGTGCTTATTTGTGGCTGACCTGGTCCATTTGGGGGGGTGGAGGGGAAGCAATGGCATTTTCTAGGTTACTCCTTTAGGATTTTCCTCTTTCCTTACATCTAAAATAATATGGCATAGTCTAAAAGAAAATGAATTCTTTTTTAGAAGTAATTTTATAATGGCATATCATAGATTTGGCAGGAAGAATTAGAATATACTGAGTAAAAGTAAAAGGTAACTGAAGTAGCTAAATGTGAACTTCTCCCTCCTACTGCTCTGTCATCACTTCTGGGTTCCTTAACCTGAACTAAACTGCAGCCCTTGAAGATTATTTCCACAAAAAGTTCACCCAGTTCATTTTTCAGCAACTTGTAATTGTACAGCTCCTCATAACTATTTAAAAGTGCTCATTAGTCCTCCAATAGTCATTTGGATTTAAGGTACGGGGCACAAGTGTCTGCTGGTGACTTGCTCCTCTGTAAGAGCTGCTTATCCAAATAAGAACAGCCCTTGACGTTTCAGTGCTGCATGCCATCCTTTGTGTCAGTGTTTCCTCGTGGTGGTGAAGCGCTCAGAGGCAAATCAACACTGACAGTTACAGTTTAATCTACCAGAACATGTAGACCCAAAGCTCCCTCTACCTTATACCCAGTATGCTGCTAAAATTACAAAGTAAAAAAACTTTATTCTCTGCAAACTGACTGCCACTCTTTTTGGTCATGTGTAGCTTTCGGTAGCCTGCTCTGTAGCCCAGTGATGTTTACCCTAAAGCAGATCACTCTAAACAGCTGATATTCATCAGGCCCTCACTACAAAATGCCATTGTAAACCTCAGTGACAGCTCTTCTCTGCCTGCTAACTTCTTGGGTAGAAGATGACATATTTCCAGTATGAAATAGGAGATGCTTTTAGTATGATGCATTTACACAGTTTAAAATGTGACACTAAAGGATTTATATCCTTTTTAGACTTCATTGAGTATCATTTTTGAATTGCCTTTCACTCAGAACCAAGTATTTCCTAAGATACTTGGAAAAGTACTGGATGTGTATACATGTATCTGTGCACACATACAGACATGGGCTGATGTGTCTGTCTGTGCATGTGCATGTGAGAGAGAGAAAAGAAGCCTCTGTGCATTCACATGTAAAAATTACCTGGTGTCCTCAAGCAGTGCAGAAATAAGTTTGCTTATATTTACAGGTTCCCGCATTTCCCTACAGTAAACTTTTTGCTGACTTAATTTTTCTGTTGAACTACTATGAATTTATTTTTTTCCATTCCAGACCCTACATAATAGTTAAGAAACAAAAGCCTGCGGTCACGAATAAGCATATGGAAGAGCTGGCTCAGGGGTACAGGTAAGTAAGTGGCCAAAAGCAAAACTTCTGAGTCTCTTTAGTATTCACATGATATAATCAACAGTAACATTATTTTTTTTAAATATATTTTATTGATTTTTTTACAGAGAGGAAGGGAGAGAGATAGAGAGTTAGAAGCATTGATGAGAGAGAAACATCGATCAGCTGCCTCCTGCACACCCCCCACTGGGGATGTGCCAGCAACCAAGGCACATGCCCTTGACCGGAATCAAATCTGGGACCCTTCAGTCCAAAGGCCAATGTTCTATCCACTGAGCCAAACCAGTCAGGGCAACAGTAACATTATTTTATCTGAGCTTTTAAGAATAGTGTATTTTCATTTTTAATCCTTTAATTCCTCCTCACTAAATATATTAGCCTATTAAAAATCCATTTTTCACTATGTGAACTTGCTTGGATATTGTAAAATATTTATCAACTTAGATCATGAGAATTCCAGATTCTTGGTGTAAATTAGTGTACTCTTAAGTGTTTGTAGTAAAAGACAGACTTTCATTAATATGTTGATATAGACACTGTGGGGCTCTCATCATATGGAGTTTCTAAAGTCATCAAAGATATTTTTAGATTGGGGACCAGATTGACAAGAATCACAGATGTTTTACTGATCAGTGATTTGTGATCATTGTATGACCCAAGAATAGCATGTTTCAAGTATCCCATTGTTCTGATACTCTCTGGGAGAGAAGGGTGCTTTGGGTAAATGAAAGCCAGATCTTCCATTATTACATGTATAATATTGTAATTAAATGCTTTTTAGTAATGTATGCTTCACCAATATTTTCCCAGGAATTTTGAAGATTTCTTACATGAGAGTCTGGTGGAATATCTAGATGTGAATGAAGAAAATGATTGTAACATCGCACTCTATGAGAATACAATTAATAAGTAAGTAGGATCCATAACAACCATAAGTAAAACCTATCTGCTTATAGAAACTACCTTCTCGTTCCATTTCATCTTCAATTTTTTTATTGTGTCCTTTGCTAGAAGTATACTGTTTTATAATAACGATAACCCATCATTTATCTCAATGTAAGAATATAACAAAACTGCGAACAAGTCATTTTTCGACTTAATTATCTTTTCTATGCATTTTACACTTAGTATTTATATTTTAAAAGGAGTTGCTGCTCTGATTTTAATATTTAATTACTAACAAAATTGAACTAATGAATCAGAATATGTACAAGATGTATTTATCTCTTCTGGAGAGGATTTTATCAGTGGGCATTTGGATTCTTATTATCAATGCAGGAATTCCCTACATAGTATGCAGTTAAGATGCCTCTAAACTTCTGTGTAATATAAACATGAAATGGTGCTATGTTTACAGTGTTTCTCCTAGAACAGTGATATTTTTAGAAGCATTAGAGGACATTTATATAACTTGCTGTCTGCTGCATGTTACTGATGTACTGCTTACCTGAAATGGGAATATATTGTTAAATAGTTAGGGAGTTTGATACTACCAGCTGATAACTACTTATGTCCTCTAGCGAGAAAGTACTTTTCTGTTTCCTGCTATCAAATGAAATATACTACTTTATTTTTGTCTAATTATAAGTTAGTTAATAATGCTTTTAATCAGAATTTTAATTCCTTAAAGGTATGAATCTCTCAAAGTACTTTTCTCTCTCCTGACAAAGTTCTAACATGTCTAAGAGGATTGGGGTTCATTCTATAACCGAACTAGAGACATAATTCAATACACAAAAAGAAAAAATAAGCAGGAGGTCCTCTGTCATGTGTGTTGTAACTATTCTTTTTATGATGGATTGGGTTATGTTGGAAATTACTTCTCTTCACAGGTACTATAAGCCATTGAAATGATTGAAGTTATGCTTCAGAAACACTTGAGGAAGGCATCCAGTGGTTCTCAACCTTCCTAATGCCGCGACCTTTTAATACAGTTCCTCATGTTGTGGTGACCCCCAACCATAAAATTATTTTCATTGCTACTTCATAACTGTAATTTTGCTACTGTTATGAATTGTAATGTAAATATCTGATATGCTATATGTGTTTTCCAATGGTCGCGGCTCACAGGTTGAGAACCGCTGGATAGACAGGCAACAGAGGCCACAGATCCTGGATGGGATATCTGTTACTTTCAGCAAAGACTTAAAAATAATTTGGCTGCTCTTTCTCAGATATTTTCTGAATTGCTTAATCATTTAGCCAAAACTGAGTTTTCTGCAAAAATGTATTATGAAAGTAACAAAGATTCTGACACTTAGTATGTAAAGTCTTACTTTGTGTTCAATGTCTGTAGTGGAGCTATCCAATAAAAATAAAATGCAAGCCACCTATATAACTTAAAATTTCTAGCAGCCACATTTAAAAAGTAAAAAAGAAACAGATGAAGTTAATTTCAGTTATTTTATTTAACCCAATACATCTAAAATGTTGTCATGTCAACATGTAATCAGTATGAAAATATGAACATATTTTACATTTTCTTTTAAGTTTTTAAAATCTGGTATGCACTTAACAGCACATCTCAATTTGGATGCTAAATTTTATTGGAAATACTTGATCTGATCTCATTAACACAGTTGAAAAAGTAGACTCACAAATGTTAAGTTGTTACAAACGTAACTATAAGGTTTAAAATGATTGAACTAAGTTATTTCAATTTAAATATGACTTTTAAAATTTAAGGTGATTAGCCCAGCCAGTGTGGCTCAATGGTTGAGAGTAAACCCATGAACCAAGAGGCCACCGGTTCAATTCTCATTCAGGGAACATGCCTGGGTTATAGGCTTGATCCACAGTAGGAAGCGTACAGGAGGCAGCTGATTGATGTTTCTCTCTCATCGATGTTTTTGTCTATCCCTCTCCCTTTATCTCTAAAATCAATAAAATGTAAGGTGATTAAAATTAAGTAAAATTTTAAAATTCAGTCCTTTAGTCGTACTAGTCGTAACTTTTCAAGTGCTTAATAGCTACACTTAGCTAGTGGTTATGGCATTGGCCCCTCTAGGACTATAGTAACTATTCTTAAAGGGGATGTATTTCTCCCTCTAAAATGGTGATACAGCCCTAGCTGTTTTGGCTCAGTTGATAGAGTGTCAGCCTGCAGACTGAAGAGTCCTGGGTTCGATTCTGGCCAAGGACACATGTCCAGGTTGTGGGCTCAGTCCCCAGTGGGGGGCATGCAGGAGGCAGCCGATCAATGATTCTCTCTCATCATTAATGTTTCTATCTCTCTCTCCCTCTCCCTTCCTCTCTGAAATCAATAAAGATATATTTAAAATAAAATGGTGATACAACTTTCTCATTGATCTAAGTTGGAAAAGTGAAGAAAAGCAAGTTATCCATGTGGATGTTTTTGGTCTGCATTCCTATATGCTTGATTAATAATTCCTTTATAAATGCTAGTTGTTGTTATTAGTAGTTAGTATATAATAATACTTTTTTATATAGGCATTCCATACTGTTTTCCTTCTCTTGTATTTCTACAAATAATAGAAGCTTCTATCACTAAAAAATTTGTTTTATTATATTTTATCAGTTTTATTAGCATCAAATTTTGTTATTGAGGTTTTATTATATAAATTTATTATATATATTTATATAAACTTAAATATTATTATCTAGGTCCTATAGGGACTTAGTAATATTTTCATACCCTTTCAGTGATATTTATTTTATACTTGGTGGTGCCTAAGATGTCTATTTTTAATTAACTTGCTAGAGATACCACCCACTTGGAGATTGAACCCTTTACTCTTCTTGGAGTTTGTGCGGGCCTGATTCCATACCCTCATCATAACCAGTCCCCAAGAAACACATATCAGTGTGCCATGGGAAAACAAGCTATGGGTAAGATTCCCTTCTTGAATTTGCTTCTAAATACTTGGATAAAAGATATGTCTTTTTTTTTTTTTTTTTTCCCTCTCCAAATATATTTTATCGATCTTCTACAGAGAGGAAGGGAGAGAGATAGAGAGTTAGAAACATCGATGAGAGAGAAACATCGATCAGCTGTCTCCTGCACATCTCCCACCGGGGATGTGCCTGCAACCCAGGCACATGCCCCTGACCGGAATCGAACCCGGGACCCCTCAGTCCGCAGGCCGACGCTCTATCCACTGAGCCAAACCGGTTTCGGCAAAAGATATGTCTTTATTCTACTTCACTAGTATTGCGTGTCTGGCCAGTCAGGCTTTGGTAACAACTAAGTGTTACCAAACTCAGAGGGTTGCCTATGGAATTCTGCAATACTTGCAGCTGCCCCTATCATGTCTAAAACTTAA
Source organism: Myotis myotis (assembly GCF_014108235.1). NCBI lineage: Eukaryota > Metazoa > Chordata > Mammalia > Chiroptera > Vespertilionidae > Myotis > Myotis myotis. The sequence continues at coordinate 202,215,862 of NW_023416335.1, forward strand.
ACAAAAATGGAGAAAACTTCTTTGAACTTGTCCCCTTGACTAAGCAAAGGGACATACAATAAATGTCACAGAATTATGAAGGGGTAAGTATGAAAAGAAAGCCCTGTGAAATGTAAGTTATTAATCCAGAGAGATGGAAGAAAGAGCAGAAAACTCAAGGTTAAGGGTGGAGAGGAAGAGGAAATAAAGATGCATGATGTGTATTAGAATGTATTTAGTAATTGTCTGGATGACAGTCATTGAACTCATTATATCCATGCAATTACTCCTATAGCTCCTGAAACATCCAATTCATGTCACACCAATTTCTGAACTCATTTTCCTTTCTTCTTTATGTTTTGCTTCCTTTTCATCCGCCCATCTATTAATTTAGCTATATACCCATCTATAACATTTATTGAGCATCAACTAAAGATCATACAGTGGGGCTGAAACCTGAAAATTTAGAGATGAGAACACCTGTCCTCAAGGAGTTCACAATCTAGTAAGAGAGACTAACAAATAAGATGGTAATTCATATAGTATGATAAATTCTATAATAGACCCACAGCCAGAATCTAAGGGAAGAAGAGCAGAAAGGTCACTTAAGGTTAGAGAGTAGGCTGTTTTTGAAGAGGAGAATTGAACTAAGTCTTAAAAGACACTAGTATCCTTATGAGTATGGATATTATAAGCAACCATTTCATGAGGAAGTCTTGCTACTTTGATATGACTATTAAATATATTATAGGTGTAGAGATGCCATATATTAACGAGTTTGGCTTTTATCTTGAAGTTGATACAAAGAGAATACGAGGCAAAAAAAGTTTTGCTTATAAACATTTTGAAATGTTTTTTTAAAAATAATTTATATCCTAATAAGTGTAATAAATTTTACTTTCATATATGTCTATGCATCAATATGACTTGTCTCTGATTTAAAGTATGGTATAAGGAGCTTCATTTAAAAAAACCTGTAAAAGGTTTTTGCATTGTGTTTGGTTTACAACCAGAATGCAGTTAGCTCTCCGTTACCAAGAATCAGCTGCAGTTGACTATAATTTGACAATTAAGGAATTTTATTTCTCATTATGGATAAAGAGTCTGTATTTCTTTTCAAGTTTTTATATTGCCCTTTGGTTGGCCATAAAGAAATAAGAAGCATGTTGTCTTGCTACCATTTACCTGAATGATGTAATGCCTCGACAGTTCAGAATAATTCCCAGTGGGAAAATCTAAACAGTGGCTCATCAATTTAGCCTTTCCCATTCATCCTCAGCTGCAGTATAGGCTGATTTCCCGCTTGTGCTTCTGACTTGCTAACAAGTTGAAATATACAGTACTGAACCCTGTGTGTCATGAAAGGGCTATCACTTCTATTGGGTTTACCAAACCATTTTGTTTCATGATGTGAATCCCAGCTGAAACAATACACCTTTTGTGTAGAACCTTCAGCAGAATTAACGGAAGACTAATCACTTCATCGCTAATGCCACTCTTTAGTGTATTTGTTTGAAGATTGAAATAGAAAGGGCTGCTTCTATTCCACTTATTGAATGGTATGTGTGTGTTTTTAAAATAAGAGACTTGAAGGAAAGAAATAATATTTTTATTTTTGTAACTTCTCTCTCCACAACCCGCCCCCCCTCCCAAAGCCTTTATTTTGTGGCCATGAGTATCTGAAACATTCGGTTAGTTACCACACACAGTTAAGCAGGATCAGTGTGTACAGAAAGCCAATTCAGTGTCTGTAGAGTTCTTTTGTAGTTTTCTGTGTGAAGGTTTTTTTTCTCGTTTTGTTTTGAGTGTCATTTGCAATTCATTGTCTGTGTTTTCTGAGGTTGGTGTATTCAGCTGCTCTGACCCTGGGTCCTGCACATTTAGCTCCTTGGATACAATCCTCTGACGTTACTGCTGACGCTGGGAAGACAAAAGCCGCTGAATATCTTAAGTAATAAAAAAAAAAGCCTTTGTTACTGTTTGTTATTATAAAACACCTGACTATAAAGAAAAGCAGAGAGATAAAAGTATGTTTAAAGTTGGCACATAATGTGGCCACATTTCTCTTTGGACACTGAAATAGCTGCAGAAGTCTTGAGCGAGGTCTATATGAAAAATCACAAAAGGGGAAAGGCTGACAGAGGGCGAAAACCCACTGCAGAGACCTGGATCTCTAAAGCAGACCCAGCACTTTGAGTTGGGTTTCTCTGAGTCATTTTAATTCTATGCAGTCTTGACAGCTGATTAGTCAAAGGCGCACTTTCCCATTTTAAATATACACTGAAGACTATATGCTGTTCATCCATTAGTCCATGTGGAAGGCGGAGGACAGTAGCCCAGAATCAATTCAGTGAATATTCTAGTCACTCTGGAAAATTTGCTGTCTGCCTCTCACTACAAACTCCTCCCATTGAACAAAGTAAAGAAATGAGTGAAAGTCATTTTCTGTCACTACGAAGGAGACCAAAACTAGCAGAAACCACAGAGACTGAAAGCCTTACCTTATACATGAGAGAGAGCTGACTTTAATCCAACATGAAACACCAGCAGAGGGTGTTTCTTACATCTAAGGTTCTAATAAAATTTCCATACCGCATCTTACTGTGCTATTTAGCAACACCTCCCTTCCATGGCTACGGCTCTGTTTGTTGTGACATGGTTCAGAGCAAGAATCAAGGAGACGCGTGTGGACGTGGCAAGGTCTCCAGGTCACTCACTGCTACAAGTAAAGACTGTGTGTTGGAGCTGCATTGTATGTACTCTCCCTGGCACCAGACGCCAAGTTCACATGACTCACGCTTTCTTATCTGCCTGTTTTATTAGTTGGCAGTCCTCTAATGGGGCAGTTTCTCCTGTTTAAAAGGATCTTTCAGTCATTATCAGCTCTGTTAATAAATATGCATCACATACCTCCCCTAGTCTTGGCTTCTTCTCACTACCCCCTCCCCTTCAGTTTCAAATTGCTGGGGCTTTTTTTCTTTTTAACTCAGGACCTAATGCAGCTTCTGGTTTTGTTTTTGCTTTCAATAGATTCCATTCCTAAGCACATAGTCTCCTCTCTTGCATTTCCCTCTTAACAATAGGATGGGATGTCTGGAGATATTAAAAACACAAAATATTCAAAGATCCTCATAAAATTTTGTTTTATTTTACATTTACTCCCCCACTTTCTGTTTGAAATTTTAAAAAGAATTCTTTACCCACTTAGGGGTACAAAAATGAAAAGATGTCTTGCTCAATTTGTCCCTGGCAGTTCTTGTTTTAGAATTCCGCTATTGGTTCAAAAAAATTTAAAATCGTTGTTAACTAATTTAAATGTAAGCTGATATAATATTTCTTGCAACTAGCATGTTAGTAATGAGTACTTATGGAGGTGAAATTAAAGAGCAGTATATAGGTCAGAGTTGGAGGTATGCAGGGTGATGGGATATATACTTTTATTACTACTATTATTAATATTAGTCATGATGAATGTTGCCACTTATTGAATACCCAAATGATATATGTGCATTTCTTCGTCTATTCATAATAGTAATGCTGTCAGATAAAATGCATGCCTTTTTTGTTTCTGACTGAAAGGCAACTGAATCTTTTAAAAGATTACATCTTCTGTGCAGTGCCATCTATAAAACTTACTAAAATTCTTCTCAAGTGAAACTAATTTCTTTCCTCACTTTTTCCTATTCCCTGTGGATCATGATCCAGGTGCCTTTCCTGTTAGACTGTAGATTCTAAGCTCCTTGAGGACAGGGACTGGGTGTTATTTATTACTGGAGCACAGTGCCAGCTTAAGTAGGTAGAGCATAGGAAGTACTCAATCAATGTTTCCACAATGAATGAATGAAACTTTGAGCACATTAAAATTGTTAAGAAATTAGGTGATATTTTTAAAAGAATCTTTGAAACAAACTAAGTTGGAAGGCTTATACAAACTGATTTTAAGACTTACTCTAAAGCCACAGTAATGAAGACAGTATGATATTGACATGAGGGTAAATATGTAAATCAATGGAACAGAATTAAGAATCCAGCAATAGACCACACATTTATGGGCAATTGTTTTTTGATGAATGTGTCAGGGTAATTCAGGGGAAAGGAAAATCTTTTCAACAAAATAAAATATCTATGTAGAATAAAATGAGTATCATCTCCTACCTCATACCATACAAAAATTAACACAAAATGAATCATAGCCTTAAAAGTTAAGAGCTAATACCATAAAACATATAGAAGGAAATGGGCAAAAACCTTCATAATCTTGAATAACTTAAGATTTGTTAGATAGAATATGAAAAGCACAACTATAAAAAAGAAAAAAGTAAATACTTGGACTTTCTCAAAATTAAGCTTTTGCTCTTTGAAAGACACTGTTAAGAATATTAAAGAGACCTTAAACCACATAATGGGAGCAAGTTATTTGCAATACATCTATCTGATAAAGGATTTGTATCCAGTATATAGAAAGAACCCCTTTCTAATAGGACAACTCAATTAAAAGATGGGAAAAACAAAAGCCAGACATTTCACAAAGAGTAATAGGAATGATCAATAAGTCCATGAAAATATATTCAATATTATTAGTCATCAAGTAAATGTAAATTAAAACTGAGATACTACTACATACTCATTAGAATGACTAAAGTGAAAAGACGGACATACTGTATTGGTTAGGATGTGGAGCAACCAAAATGCGCATATACTGCTCTTGAGAATGTAAAAAATAATCAGTTTGAAAAATTCTTATGCAGTTTATTCAAGTTAACCCCACCCTTACTAAACCACCGAGAAATTCCACTGCTGTGTATTTCTTCAAGAGAAATGAACACACAAAGACATGTGCATGAACGTTCAGAGCACCTTTATTCACAATATCCCAAAAGTGGAAGCAGCCCAAATCCACCAGTAGGTGAGTGGATAAACAAAATGTATATTCATACAATGGAGTGGTACTCAGCAATAAAAAGCAATGATCTATGATACACACAACCACATGGATGAATCTCAGAATCATTATGCTAAATGAAAGAAGCAGCAGAAGAATTTATGTATTGTATTTTTCCATTGATGTAATGTTCTAGAAAATGCAAACTAATTCATAATGATAAAATCAGATTAGAGGTTGCCCCTTTGGGGTAGTTGGAAATGTTCTAGATCTTGATTGTGGTGGTGGTTTCACAGATGTATATATTGGTTAGCACTCATCAATTTGTACACTTTGAATGGATGAAGTTTATTGTATTCAATAATGTTGATTAAATGAAGGGAAATTGGGCAAAGGAAGACAGAAAAATAATTAAATGCATGAAACTTTTTTTTTTTTCAGTATACATTTTCTTTGCTAAGTGCATTCTTACTAACCATTTTCATCCCACCTTAAAAATAAATTTCTTCACTATTTTAACCTACATTTGGATACCTTGTTGTGCCAGCTTGTGACTTAAGAAAGTTATGGTCGAGAAAATATGACTTTGTAAGAAAAATTGTGCCCTGATAGTATGAAATTGATATCATTGGTGACCTACAGTTGTGGCAAAATGGGCTGTAAAAGGATAATTTAGCTTATAGATATTCTTATTGTTAATATCCTATATGATAAAAGGCTAATATGCAAATCAACCAAACGGTGGAACGACCATTTATGGCGCACACTGACCACCAGGAAGCAGACACTCAATGCAGGAGCTGCCCCCTGGTGGTCAGTGTGCTCCCACAGGGGGAGTGCCGCTCAGCCAGAAGGCCTAAGCCGGGCTTATGGCTGGCGAGCACAGCAGCAGTGGCAGGAGCCTCTCCCGCCTCTGCGGCAGCGCTAAGGATGTCCGACTGCCGGCTTAGGACATCCCCCTAAGCCATCAGTCGGACATCCCCCAAGGGTTCCTGGACTGCGAGAGGATATATATATATATATATATATATATATATATATATATATATAAAATGTTCTTTTAAGGAAGCTGAAAACATTAATAGAGACCTTCTAATTTGAACATGTGCTTCACCCAGACTAGTCTTAAATTTCTGTATGATATTTTCTCAAAAAGTTTATTATTGGCAAAATAGCTAGCTAGTCAGTTATGATTTTTATAACAATTATATGGGGTATGGTAGCATTTCGAAGTGTTTCAATATAGAAGTCATAGTTGATAAATCATATTTTAACCTGCACACCACTGTCAGTGCTGCTAAAAATGGATTTACATGTATATTCCTTCAATTTCTTTTAAAAGCCTTTAAAGAAAAATTTCTGATGAGATCATAAGCACCAAACATTTGCTAAACTGTTTTGCTGTGCATCCATTCAGTGGTCAGTTGTAATGTTCAAGAATTATGTTCTGGGCCTGATACAATTTACAACAGGATCCAGTCTCTTTCATCATTGTTTAGAGGTGCAGCCTTTATGCTCCCCTGCTGCATAATAATGCTTGTCTCGGGTTTCAGAAGACATGTTTGGCAGCCTGGTGGGATGGTGGCTAAAGTATACAATTGGAGCTGAAATCTCAACATAAATTTTAAATGATTTCATGTAAAAGGACAAACTTACTGCCAGTGAACTTTACCACGGTCCAAGCAGCAGTGATTTTATTTCTAAAACAGTAAGTGATCTATTACCAGGTATCCTGTCCCTTTTACTAGTTGGCACTAAAATAACAAATTAATTGGCAATGTATAGTGTAAATTTGACAAAAAGTTCATGAGGTTTTGAGTTTAGCTGTTGTTTTTCAGCTGAATTTTGATAAATTTTCTAGAGATTTAAGCACAGATATATACTGTCATAAAGAATATAATGCAGTTCTTCAGTTTCATTTACTTGACATTTATTGAGCATCTGTAGTGAACCCAGGAATGTAGTAGGTGCTCATTTCTTTAGTACTCTACAGATCCCAGAATTTCTTTCATCACATCCGAGCAGGTTATTTTCATCCCCAAATTGAAATCACCATTGATTTAATGACATGAGTACAGAGAAAAAGGTAAAGGAAGTAGTGAGTTTTGGTGTTGGCTTGCCTTAGAGCTTAACTCCATTAAATGGCACATAGGCATCTTGACGTATTTGGGTGTTGGGGATGTATCACTGTGGAAGCACATGCAAGAGAGAGACTTCTTTGCTACTCAAGGGGGGAAAAAAGAGATACTCCAGAGAAGTTGAAGAGGCTCAGGGGCCCACACTCAAGCTCAGCAGTAGGGTAAACATGAGTTTCCCAGTTCTAAGGTCTCTGAGTAGGAGCAAGCCCCCGAGAGCGAAAGCTTTTTTTTTTTTTTTTTTTTTTTTTTTTCCAGGCAAGTCCGTGAACCCTAATAAACCCCTAGAGCAGTGGTTCTCAACCTTCTGGCCCTTTAAATACAGTTCCTCATGTTGTGACCCAACCATAAAATTATTTTCGTTGCTACTTCATAACTGTAATGTTGCTACTGTTATGAATCATAATGTAAATATCTGATATGCAGGATGGTCTTAGGCGACCCTTGTGAAAGGGTCGTTGGACCACCAAAGGGGTTGCGACCCACAGGTTGAGAACTGCTGCCCTAGAGGGAAAAGGGAGAGGCAAGTAACACTCAGATTTAATTTCATTTTTAGTTGACAGTAATACCTTTTCAAGGTCCAGTCAGATGGACAGGCTGATTGCTAATGAGGGAAGAGCCCATCCCTGATTCAATGGGACCTTAGATTCCTTAAGGGAAAGGCATGTCCTTTTTATCTCCACTACTGGGCCGAGTCGGTGTTTAACTGCTTAATAAATGAATAGTTAGGCAAATGAATAAGCCTATTCTCTGCTTTCACTTTCCTCTTCTCTATTCTGTTTCTCCTGCTTTCTTTTTCATTTAAAACTTTTATTAATTGTTGGTCTCTTTTTATGTTTGCCTGCTGTATAAACTTCTTGCCTCAGCCCAGGGTGTGTTCTCCAGTTACCTTCCCCCAGCAACTGGACATATGCCTGGAATATACTAGTAGTAGAACCCAATACAGAATTGTTGACTGACTTACTATATTAACCAGTGGAGAGTAAATTCCTCAACTGGGATTAATTGTATAAATCTAAAACCTGAAATTATTTAGATTAGTATACCTGAGTGCGATTTTTCTTCTTTGTGGGGGGATTTTAATGTTGATGAGAAAAAAAAATGCTTTTAAAAGTTGTTAGCCACTATGAGGGTATTGCTTTTGAAATGTTTGACCTAAAGATTTTCTCCATTTCAATTAGTGAAATTAATATGTTTATCACTGTATTCATTGCTGCCTAATTATTTGACATAATAGAATATTGCATTCTGTTTTTTTCAATGTCAATGAAGGTACCATTGGATATAACCAGCGGAACAGAATTGATACTCTAATGTATCTACTAGCATACCCACAAAAACCTATGGTTAAAACAAAAACCATTGAGTTGATAGAATTTGAGAAACTGCCAGCTGGACAGAATGCGACAGTTGCTGTGATGAGTTATAGTGGCTATGATATTGAAGATGCTCTTGTTTTAAACAAGGCCTCCCTGGACAGAGGTAAGTGAATTTTCAAAGCTCTGACACCAAAAGTGCTTGGTACAGAATTAGATATAGGGATGATGAGTGTAAAAATCACTTAGTGTCAAAATGCTAATGTCAGTTGCAAGTGATTATAATTTTATAATATACAAACAAGAGGCAGTTATGTTGTGGTGTTGATTTAAAAAAAATGAACATTATATAGAGGTAGTTTGTTAAATGTAATCTTTTTTCTTTCTTATTTTACTTTATTGGTGACTTGAGGCAATTCCTCAGCAGAAAACACGTAAGAATTTGTTTATTTTCCAGCAGAAATTATAATAAATGAAATATGGTGGGGGGTTTTAATATATCTAGATATATATTCAACAATAAACCTGTTTGGTAGGGTGGTAGCAATATTTGTAGGTAAAAGGCTATTTTATTTATTGTATAACTCAACCTCATAATGTTAGACCTTTTTGTTGGCATAATGATGAAAGTTTAAAAATACACATATATCAACTCTGACTTACAGTTTTAACAATTTTCTTTCTCAGTTTCTTGATAGTTTGATTTTGCAGGTCACCACTTTATGGTTTGTTAGCCATCACCTGATCTGAAGTCTGACTTGTCTCTTCATAATCTGTATTTCTTTTTCTGCTCTCTGGCATACCCACTCTGCCTTCCCTTCACTCTTTGTAGTTGCTAGGCAGCCATAATAGTACTCCTAGACATGTGTCTTTGGCATTAATGTTGGCTGCACTTAATTTATGCCTCTTTTTTTCCTCCAAATGACAACAGCCATGCTTTGAAACTGGATGTTTTCTTTTCTGATTAACTGGTAACGTTTATGTGGAAATCTGAAGACTTTGTGATATCTGTCAGAAACTCCGCAGCACAATTTAACGATTAGAGTTTACTGTCCACTAGCTTTGAAGCTACCACCTGTAAATAAAATGTCCATTTACCCTTAGAAGAAAACACTTCTTGATTTCATGCAGTTCAGACTCACACTGCAGTCCAGCATGTTGCGGTTAATGGCCATTGTACGAAATCTGAAGATCATGTAATGTTTCCAGAGTAGCTGTCTCTTGGAGCAGTGTGTATTATGGCCATACACAGTTTACTAGGAGCCATAATGACCAAGACCTTTTTCAAAGATACACAAATGTCTTCATCTATTGTCTACTTGTAGAAATGCGTTGTTTCATTGAACAGTCACCTTCATATTTAAAAATTACGTTAGAGCACGGATAGTTTATTTAGAAATCCACTTTTCCCTGATTGATTTTCTAAATTCACATTCTTAGATTTCTTGAAAGTGTTCTGCTCTTGCTGGAGAATTTTAAATGAAGGATTTTACAGCCATGCATATATTTCATCAGCAATACCTAGCATTTAACTCTGAGACATTTTCCTGTTTAAGTAAACTCTTGATGTGGCTCAGTATGTCTAACTACAAGGCGGGAGCGGGGAGGGCGGGAGGGGAGCAGCCCTGGCTAGGTGGTTCAGTTGGTTGGAGCCTCATCCCGTACAACAAAAGATTGGGGGTTCAAGTCCCCACCAGGGCATATACCTAGATGGTGGGTTTGATCCCTAGTTGGGGTGCATACAGGAGCAACCAATCGACATTTCTCTCTCTCTCTCCCTTCCTCTCTAAAACCAATGAAAACATGTTCTCAGGTGAGGATTTAAAAAACACACAAAACAATAAATTTAAAAAAAATTTTTTTTAAAGAAAAGAAAATCTGCTTGACCAAACCAGGGTGGGAGAAGAAACAAATCAGTCACAGAGTCTTGGGAAAATATATTTAATGTTGAAGGAATGATAGCTCTTTTGGGCAATGCTAGAGCTGATGGATCTTTTTGTGGGATTCAGTGGTTGAGTTTTTTGTCCCATCTAAAGGTGTTCTTCTGCTCATTTTGCTTATTTTTATTAATGTTTAGATCGTTAGTTAGTCTCAGGCCTTTTCCTTCATCCACTAAATAAATGTGACCTAAAAATATAATCAAAGTAAACTAATCTTAAGGACAGGTGAACTATTTCTACCATTAAAGTCATTTGATTGCTTCTTTTCACTTTCTGTGCTCTTTGAAGAAAAATTAATTTTGTATGTGCTTCTTTGGGACTTCCTCTACATGCTAATATCAGAAAAAGAAAAACTTCCCAGAGAAGGTTAGCAAAAGTGATGCACCAAAATGATTTGTAGGAGAAACCCTGGATGATCAGTAAACTTGGTTTGTCTCAACTCTGCCACCAACTTGCTTGGTGACCATGACCATTTAATTTCTTTGGACTTCACTTGTAGCGCCTGATAGGTAGAGGGGTTATGCCAGGTGATCTCTAAGGTCCTTTCCATTTCTCACCTTCTGTGGCTCTGTGCTCTAAAAGAATCTCTCTCTCACCTTCCTCTGTGATAAAATATGTATAGTCCATGCTGAAAATGATTGTAGGGATTCCAGTGTTTGTATGGACAGTAGGTAGGAGGAGAAATCCTGAGCTAGTTCTTCAGATTAGTAGATTGTTATTTGGTTTGGCCAGTCCCAGATTATCCAAATATAGAACAGTTTTGTTTTTTTGGGAGGGAGAGGGGGAGTAGAATAGGAATGGGGTGGGTTGTTGATAACACAAATCTGTGTTTTCTCACAGTTTTGTATTACTGGTGATTCTGATACCCATTTTGGTTTCACTTTAGGTTTTGGGCGTTGCCTTGTATATAAAAATGCTAAGTGTACATTGAAACGATATACCAATCAGACTTTTGATAAAGTGATGGGGCCGATATTGGACGCTGCCACAAGGAAACCCATCTGGCGACATGAAATTTTAGATGCAGATGGTATTTGTTCTCCAGGTAAAAGCCTTAAAAAAAATTAATGTGTGCTTTTTGAAATTATGAAGGTTATTTAATAATATATCGGAATACTTGGTAAATGGAATAGAAAAATATCAACCTATAAAACCACTATCCTAACTCAGCCAGTATGTTCATTATTTGGTGAATTTCATTTCTGTCTTTTTATGCATATAATTTTACATAGCAGTAATCTATTCTAGTTCTACTTTCCTAGTTATAATTTGGAATCATAGAAAAGCCACTTTAAGGAAATATTTAAAATAAGAAGGTCATGTTCCAGCATCTACCTGAGTATATCATCATTTGTGCACTTAGCTTACACACTGACTTTAGAACCTAATGCCTCTAAAAAGTGTGACTCCATTGTCATTATAAGCTTATAATGAATTTTGTTGATGCAACCTACATTTCCTGCCCTGAGTCTTATGGTCTAGTGTGGGAAACACATTGATCAGAGAAGCACATATAAACATATGTCAAATAACAACCTGATTAAGGAAAGATATAAGGAGCTATGAAGCCATTTTACAGCAAGAGTATTTGACTTAGGAATATTGGGGCAGCCTTCCTTCTGAAGTGAGCTGAAATCAAGGATAAGTGGAGTCAACCAATGAAGAGGGGAGAGTGTGTTCTTAGCAGTGGGAAGGGCTTGTGCAAATGCCCTGCAGCTTGATAGTTAAAGGAACTGAAAGAAGGCCAGTGTAGCTACAACAAAGAGAGTATAGGGGAGCATGGTGAACATGAGTCTTAGAGAGAGAGAGAGAAATGAGGGCGGGGGGCGGGGGGTGCAGGGACCAGATGCAAAGCATTGTAGCCATGTTAGTATTTTCATTATGAAATGGTCATCCTGACTACCACGTGGAAAAAAAGAGTAGAAGGGGAGCCAAAATGGAGGAGGACCAACCGAGAGCTCTCACGGAGGACCAGACGACAGGAGCTGTGGTGATGTGGAGAGAAGGGCTGGGTGGAGGAGGTTCTTAGGAGGGGAAGTCTGCATGACCTTGCCGTGATGGTGCATGGGTGGTGAGTATTGCTCCGCTGTGGTGTCCTGAGCCACATGGTGCATGGCTTCCCCTCCTTGCTGCCTTTGCTCCTTAGAGAATTTCTCTCTCTCTTCACCCAGGTCATATAGCTGGGAAATAAGTGCTGTGACAGTACTATAGGAGTTGATTTTGGAGCTTACCATGAAAAGATGCAAAGCAAAGGTGACAACAGCAGGAAAATCAAAGAAATCTTTTTATTTCCTTTGCCCAAGTTAAGTTGGCAGTGACTTATTACTGGTTGAAATAACTATTAATAAAAATAAATGGTCCAAATCTGTTCTGACAACCTAAGAGATATATAAAATTGCTACATTTCTCTGGTTATGTGGTCCCCTAAAACTGCTTAATTTTATGTACACTGTAATCTGAATCTATGATTTTTTAAAATTGGGCTCACAGAATTACAAGCAAGCCCTGTTGAACTTTGGTTCCCACTATATGAACTCATTTTTTTTCCATGTTTAGACTTCATGGGCCAAGTCTAATCACATTGTTTTATGCCTCAATAATCTTTACATGTCACATAGATGGTAATGATTTGTCTAACCCTTGTTTCCTAGGTGAGAAAGTAGAAAACAAACAAGTGCTCGTAAATAAATCCATGCCCACAGTAACTCAGATCCCCTTGGAAGGAAGCAGTGTGCCGCAGCAGCCACAGTACAAAGATGTGCCCATCACGTATGTATTGATTGTGCCTTGGAAAGGCGCAGAAAGATTCACCCTCATAGTGCTCCACTCACTCTGCTTTTGCCGATGACTTCCAGAGAGACACCTGCCTGGTTTCAGCTTCATACTCGCACAGCTTTACAGGGCCCCATATCCAGACCAAAAGCATCCTCTCCACCCCAAACAGGCTCCTCCGGGGTCCCTCTCTTGATGAGTGGCACCACCATCCAGCCAGTCACCTGCAACACAAACCTGACTCTTTTCCTTTACCTGCCACACAAAGCCTAAAGCCTATAGGTTCAGCAAAATGTATAGGTTCTGTCTCCTTAGCTGTCCCCTTATCCTCTGGACGACGGTGCTTGCTGTCTGAGTTCTGGCCTTCCTCTCCTGCGGACTCCTAGTTAACTGTAACTGCACATCTGCTCCAGCCCTGCACCTCTCCATCTCTTAGGCTCTCTCTATTGGTACTACCAGAGGGATTTCCTTTTCTAAGTTACTTATCGGGTCATGTGATTCTCTTGAACAAATAGAATAAAACTTGAGTAGATTGAGTACAACTCCCAATGACAATGTTACCTGCAGTACAATACGTACAGGACTAGCTGTGATCCTCGGCACATCTCTCTAGCCTTACTCCTTTGCAGACTGGGCCCCATATTAGTGAATTGTCTCTTACTCTCCATAACATATCATCCTAGTTCAGGCCTTCAGCACTTGCTCCCACTGCTCCCCCTACCTGAATGCCCTTCCACTGGTGAAGTCGCAGCTTCAGGGTCACCTCCTCTATGAAGCAGTCCTTGACAGCCTGCCCTCCCCATCACTACTGTCATATCCAAACCCTAACAGGATTGATGGTTGTCTCCCTTGCATCTTTCCTGGCATCTTCACTGTACTCGCCTTTTTCTTATCCTTCGTTGTATTGTGAGTTCCTTTGGGCAGTAGCCATGTCTACTTAATCTTTGTATGTTCAGAGTCTAAAAGGGTCTGACAGACTAGACCAGCCGTGGGCAAACTACGGCCCGCGGGCTAGATCCGGCCCGTTTGAAATGAATAAAACTAAAAAAAAAAAAGACCGTACCCTTTTATGTAATGATGTTTACTTTGAATTTATATTAGTTCACACAAACACTCCATCCATGCTTTTGTTCCGGCCCTCCGGTCCAGTTTAAGAACCCATTGTGGCCCTCGAGTCAAAAAGTTTGCCCACCCCTGGACTAGACTCTTAATAATGTTTATTGTATGAAAAACAGGTAAGAGAAGAGGCAAAGTATGTGAAAAAGTTAATGGGAAAGCTCAGTCAGTAAAAGTGGTTAAGAACTTGGAGTCAAGTCTGACAGGCGTCAGTTCTAATCCCAGGGCCACTTCATATGTCCGGGGCACGTTCTTCTTTAAGCATCAGTTTTCCTTGTCTATAATAAGGGAATAACAATATATAAATACTATGTGTTGTGAAGATTAAGTTGCATTATGTCTGCCTCATAATAAATGCTTAGTAAGTGTTAGCCATTTTAAACTAGGAGTAGAAATGGGAAATTGTAATTGAATTAGTATTAAAAAGGAAAGTAATTTTTCGGAGCCCAAAATGGGAATGTCAAAATATTCTGGGGTAGGTATTAAGTAAAACCTGTGGTCTGGGGGTGATAGGTTTGGCAGTTTGAAACTCTGTTTTGTTGATTTCCTCTTAACACTAGCTACAAAGGGGCAACAGATTCATACATTGAAAAAGTGATGATATCTTCAAATGCTGAAGATGCTTTTCTAATCAAAATGCTGCTGAGACAGACAAGGCGTCCAGAAATTGGAGACAAATTCAGCAGTCGTCATGGGCAAAAAGGTAAATTGCTTCATTTCTCAGCTTGTTTATACTAGTAAAACTGAATATACTAAAATATTTATTAACCACATATGTAAGAGATGTTTGATAACTTTCCCCTATTAAAAAATGTAGTATGTTTGAAAAAATTATTACATTGTCATCAAAATTATTCTTATTTTATTTCTCAAATTAACCTGTTTATATTTTAAAGGCATTTTAAAATATACTGTAGAATTGCTTCTCTGTGCTATTTATTTCATTCTCCTGCAACTTCTTGGACCAAAGTTATAACTATAAATACATTCTAGATGACGTACCTACTGAAGTATAGGTAGCTGTTCAAAAAACCAATAGTAATACCTATTTTTTTATGAAAGGTACATATTTAAACTACTATATGTTCTGTTGGGTCATAATATCATAGGATGTCAGCACTAGAAGATACCTCAGAGTTACCTGCCCCTTTATGTAACTGATAAGGCAGTTGAGACCCTACATGTTAAGTAGCCAGTCAGGGGCACCCGACTAGTCAGTTACTGAGCTGGTGTAAGAACCCGGGTCTCCCAACTCTAGTGCAGTGCTTTGTCCACTGCACAGCGTTCCGCCTCCTAGATGGTGTTTCTCCATCGGATCCCACTGGCAGGCCTCACACTTTTCATTGAGGGTTACTGTTGGGTTTTCATCCATTTGTGGTTTTATTTTGTTTTGTTTTTTTA
This sequence comes from Myotis myotis, assembly GCF_014108235.1. Taxonomy (NCBI): domain Eukaryota; kingdom Metazoa; phylum Chordata; class Mammalia; order Chiroptera; family Vespertilionidae; genus Myotis; species Myotis myotis. The sequence continues at coordinate 202,231,403 of NW_023416335.1, forward strand.
TCTTCGAAAACCAAAGCATTGTGTCCCTATTAATGAACTCATTATTATTATGGCCTCTTTTAGTCAATATATATATTGTTTAAGAGAGGGAAAGTTCATCCTGGGGTTTGAATTTTGGCTTTGTCTGGCGCTTTCTAATTTCAAGAACATTAGCAGCAGCTAACACTTTTGTAGTACTGTGTGCCTTACTATGTTCTCAGCACTCACTTCTCTCACAGTACTAGGAGTAGGTACTGTTATGATCCTCATTTTACAGAAGAGGAAACAGAGGCACAGAAAGATTAGTAGTTCTCCCAAGGTCCCCAGTTTGTTGGCAAACTGGATTTTGAACCCTGGCAGACTGGCTCCAGAATCCATGCTCTTGAACTAACTACTATTCTGATTATTAAGCAGTGAGCATTGTGCCTGGCACATACGTATTTGATGGTAAAGAAAGGATAGCAAGATCATTAACAGTGGCTGTTACTCATTCTACTCTTCAACCTTGAATCTTACCCTCACCTTTGCTTATAAATTGCTAGTGTGATATCTTTTTTTTTTAATTGATAATATTATAATATTCTTACTGATTTTAACTGTTTATTTGCCAAGCAAGTATATCCAATATTACAATTTGTTTGGTCAAATCAATCCAGCCTTAATTGTCATTCCATCAATGAAAGTTTTTCAGACTAAGATACTATTTCATCAAAAGTATTTTAGTTCAGTTGACAGATGCAGAATTATTTTACCCTATCAGTATTTTATAAGAGTTGGTTCCAGTATAAGTCTAAATTTTTGACACCTTGCTTTGTACAATTTTCTAAGATGCTAACTCTTAATACCTTTTGAGTTTTTTAAAACATATCTTGAGATTTTAGTTTTTTCTGCTGCTTACCAGTGACAATGAAAATCTGTTTCTTCTTCTCTCTTGGTCTTGATAATTTCTGAGATACACTCCTAAGTCATTCTGGGGTCATCATAACCTTGTTTACAGGCTCAGTTTTACTTGACCTATTATCTGGACAAGAGCAAAGCTTGATATTCTTATAAAATGTCAGCACTGGAAGCTTTACAACAGTGTACACCATAAGAAAATATCTATTCTGAATCAGTTTACAAACTTCGCATATCCCAAATCCTTGTGCTTTATTCCATCAGAGTATTGTACATACCTGAAGGCTGGCATACATTTCAGTGATTATCCACTGTGTTCTAACTCCCCTAAACTTTCTGAAGACAAGGACTATGTCTTTATTCTCATGAAGTCTGACAGAGCCTCTTTTATAGTAGTTATGTAATAGATAGTTGATAATGGTTGAATATGTGAATGAATTGAAGGTAGAGGAAATAGAAAGGGACAGATTCTCTACTCTTAATGGATTGGTTTTACATAGGTTTTGATCTATTATATGTGACTATGTGTATGAATAATATGGACAAAGCAGTACTTTTGAAAATGGAAAAGCACACTTGATTAGTAAGTTCCTATAAATACAGTCCTCTACATAAAATGTCAGTAAATCTTTGCGCTATAGCATTTTTCAAACTATTAATATGATACAGATAATTGTATCATTGACAGAAGTGGTTTCCAACTTCAATGACCTAAAACTTCAGCTTTTAGAGATCTGTTCAGTCTTCGGGGGGCTTTGACTTGTACAGCTCTATGTGAAACCAAAAGAAGTCCTCCTGGGTTTAGATGACCTTTCGTTTGTGGTGAGGAGTTTATCTTGCTAGTTTTCCTTTTCCAGTTGGTTTTTAATCCAAGGTTGAAAACCTTCTGATTAGTCTAGATTTCCTTGGTATTTCCTCCTTTTACAGCTTCATCAGATTTATTGAAAAGATTGAGAAAAAAACAGCAAACAAAAAATAGATACTGTAACCTTTTAATAGAGTATTATAAGGAAGGAATGACATAGAACCCTTAACTGAACATAATTTTCATTTCCTTTAAGTATAATTTTTTATTAAATAATAAATGCACATGGTTTAAAAAGGTCAAATAGTACAGAAAAGGAGGATTTGTACTAAAGAACATCAGTCTTTGCCTTTCTTCCAGTTCTGCTTCCCAGAAGCAATTTCTTTTCATTTTTATCTTCACAGTTTGTAGTGAATTCCTTAGACAGCTATATATTCATTCTTCCATTTTAGATATTGATTTCCTATTATATGATAGATAGCAGGACCTACCACTTTGTTACCTCTCTTCCATACTCTTCACCTCTACTTCCAGCACAGACTTATTATAATTTGGGGGTATTTAATTATTTAGATTCCATTACTATTACTACATAAATATTCTTCACTTCCAAGCCAAACAGTTGTTGGATGCGTTTCCTTTGTTTTATAACTTTTTTTTTTTCTGAAGTTAATAATTTCATATTTTTATTTGCTTAATTTTTCTTACACCTATTACCATTCTTCTATACCATTAGCAGTCTCTCAACAATTGTCCACACAATCAATAGTTTTTTGGACCATATTTCCCCCCAGAAGATTTTCTTCATAATGCCCCCAAACACAAGGCAAGTAAAGGCAAAAATAAACGAATGGGATTTACCAAGCTGAAAAGCTTCTGCACAGCAAAAGAAACCACCAACAAAACATATAAAGACAACCAACCGAATAGCAGATATTTGCAAATAATAGCTCCTGCAGGGGATAGCCCATTACCACTCTGTCCCCTGGATTGCCATTTTCCCTGAGATTTCCCCTTGGGTAAGACATAGCCTTTTCCTGAGTCTTACTTGAATACTAATATTTCTTAATATATCTTTTCTGTTTCCTCCTTAAGTGGTCATCTTCTTAAAATTCCTATTCTTCCTGGATAAACAACTTTACATAGTACTTCTCAGCCACCAATCCAGAGTAAACCCTATTCCCCAGATACTTTGTTCCAGAATTGCCTGCCAAACTCATATAAAGACATACTCCTAACATAGAGCTGTGTTTTTCCGGTATCTCTTCTAAAATCAACTCATTGTAAAACATTATTCCCACTCCCTTTTTTGATTGGTGTTCTAGTCAGGTTTTATTTTTATTTTATTTATTTTTAATCTTTATTGTTGAAAGTATTACGTATGCCCCCCTCCCCCCATTGACCCCTTCTAGCCTGCCACCACCCCCCACCCCAGGTCTTCAGCACTTTATTGTCTTTGTCCATGGGTTATACATATATGCATATACTCTGGTCAGGTTTTAGTAGTCTTAGTTAAAATTCAAAATCTGTTAAGAATTTGAGCAGATATAAACGGAAATAAATTTTTGAGCCCTCAACTTTGACCATTCTCCTGTTCATCTGGCTAAGCTGTGATAGTTGAAACCAGAAACGGAACAGTGAGCTGTAGTCATGTGCAGTGGGCACAGCTGGCAGTGTCTCCAAGAAGCCACACAACAACCCAGCCCTTAGTGTGGGGGCCAGAGAGGAACTGGATCAGACCTAAAAGTTGGATGTTGGCAAGTAAAATGTGAATGAAATGAAAAATGTAGTTCACAATATTTATGCTATTTGTGGTTGTCATGACATGAGCTGATAAAAATTGATAGTGTTGTGAATTTTCAGGGTGTATGTGTCACACCATGATTCCTGCAGTGATTTGTTTGTGATTGGTCTAGATACATGCCACGGTAGGACCCGTAGTTAGTTGAACTTAGTTTTCACTCTTGATGTGGAAAGTTGTTTGGAAATACTGTTTTTTCTTTATAGCACCACCTGCAAGCTAACACATGTGAAAAATGTAAAGATTATTTTTATTTAGGGTCTCTTTATGCCTACCTCTTTTCCCCTTTGCATTAGGGCATTAAGTTTGTATTCTTGATGTTCAGAAAGCAACATGGCCGTGTGTGTTGCCTGATTTTTATCTTTTGTTAAAAGTTGACTTTGAGCCCTAACCGGTTTGGCTCAGTGGATAGAGCATGGGCCTGCAGACTGAAGGGTCCCAGGTTCGATTCCAGTCAAGGGCATATACCTTGGTTGCCGGCACATCCCCAGTAGGGGGTGTGCAGGAGGCAGCTGACCGATGTTTCTCTCTCATCGATGTTTCTAACTCTCTATCCCTCTCCCTTCCTCTCTGTAAAAAAAAAATCAATTATATATATATATATTTTTTTTTTTTTAAAAAGTTGACTTTGAGAGAGCTGTTGTTAAAGATTCTTTTGGTCTATGCATAGTGTATAGGTTGAATTTCTGCAGGTAATGCCTCTTAAAATATCTTCTCTAATAATCAGAGGAGACTTGATTTAATTTCACAGAACATGAGTGTCTATCCTTCTCAAGCCTGAACACTTCAAAGCTGGTAGGATAATTAATAGCTAAATGAAACAAATGTGAAGAGGAAACTAAACAGCAGTGGTTTATGTTATAAAAGAGCTGAGGAAGATTGAAGAGGACAGAATGAGTGGATGAACTGGAGCAGGAGAATTAGTACTAACTATTTGGGGATCAGTATCAGTGCTGTGCCATAAGCAAAGATTAGGTGTAATTGATCAGAGAAGTCCCACTAAAGTGAAAGTGTTTGATCAGTAGCTGTTAAAAATGTGACCCAATAAGTAGTGTTGCCTTCTATGACCTCAAGAATGGAAGATGACTAAACAGAAAGCCAAGCATGCAGGAAGGAGAAAGTGTTTCATAAAGAAGAGGGGTCCCAAATAACATAAAGACTATTCCAACTTGAGAAGCAGTCAGGGCTCACTCACAGCACACCTCCTAGATAATGGAATTCCAGTGCAGTTTTCTAATGAGAAATTCAAAGGTTAATAAAGTACAGTCCTCTTTGGGTCTTTAGAAGTCCATGATGTACCTCATCAATAAATGCACAGTGAATCCCCCCAAAGAGCTGCGTCTTTGATCAAGAATCTTTACAACAGTTCATCCTTTTGTGGAATGCAAAGTACTGAGAAAGGTGAGATGATCTATATATATAAAAGCCTAAGCAACTGTTACTACTGAACCTGTCGACCAGTTGCTATGATGCACACTGACCACCAGGGGGCATATGCTCAATGCAGGAGCTGCCCTCTGGTGATCAGTGCACTCTCATAGCCAACCTCTCACGGCCAGCCAACCTCCCCTGGTTTCTCCCACCGGCCGGAGGCCCCCAGACCCCGGCCAGCAGCCACCAGGCCCTGATAGGCTCTGATAGCCGGCCAGGCCTAGGGACCCACTCATGCATGAATTTTGTGCACCGGGCCTCTAGTTTAGTAATAACCTTCTATGCACCAAAGTTGTGAGTTTGTTGCGTGTTTGTTTTCAAGGGAAGGAACGTTTTTTAGTTTTGTTTTAATTTCAGTTGGAAATAAATATTAAAACCCTAAAGTCTTAATATCCTTTCCAAATGCTCTGGACTTCTGGACACCTTGAGGCCAGACTTATATGATAGATGCATAATCATGCTCCATAGAGGGAAACAGAGTAGAATGTAGGTCTGGAATGTTCTTCATGTTTTCTCTTCATATTCTTTCTTGATCTCTTTATGGAAAGAGTTAAAGTTAGGAAGAGGCATCCACATTTAATGTGGATTGGAGTTGTGTTTGGAACTAGACTGTTTATTAAAATCAAAATAACTTATGTAAGTCTCTTGAACCTTGGTATAAGTTCTGTGTGAAGGTAACTCATCAAAAGCAGACATCTTTATCTTGGGCCTTGCTTTTTCTGATGCTTAGTTCACTTATTAAAAGAGTGAGCAGCCCTAGCTGGCTTGGCTCAGTGGATAGAGCATAAGCCTGCGACTGAAAGGTCCCAGGTTCGATTCCGGCCAAGGGCACATGCCTGGGTTGCAAGCTCGATCCCCAGTGGGGGGCATGCAGGAGGCAACCAAGCAATGATTCTCTCTCATCACTGATGTTTCTAACTCTCTCTCCTCCCTTCCTCTCTGAAATCAATAAAAAAATATTTTTTTTAAAAAAGGGGTGAGCAGATTTCCAGCTCTTTTGTTTTTTAATTCTTTAACAAAAATTATCTGTCAGCCTAAGGAATTCCCAAGTTTCATTTCAGTGCTCAGGCAAACTAAATTATTATATTTTCCTCTTACTTTGCTGCCGTTCACAATGAGGGAGGAAACCGTGGACTCCTTTGATGTGTGGGGAAAGCAATATATCACTTCCCTGAAAGAACACTTCTCAGTCTCTCATGTGAAAAAGGATTAGCACCTCAACAAAGGTCCTGTAGATCACAGAATTGGGCAGCAATACCAAACAGTATTCCTAAGGAAAAGAACTGTATTTGAGCAAGAGTGTCCTGGCAAACAGAAGTTTTTTAATAACTGCAAATCTGAGATAATGGCACACACTCCTCAGTATCTCCCCTAAATCCTCAGATAGCTCTTTAAAATAGAGTAAAGTCACCCTTTGTTTTAAAGTAGAAGTACAGTCTTATCAAAAGACTTTTTTAATGGGATGATTCTGTGTATCTTTGGTTCATAAGGATTATGCATTTATGGATAAAAATGTTTGGAAGATTTTTCTTTGACCCTCTCATTAAAATTTTCATATGAGGTCACTTGCTTTCACTTTGCATTTAAAAAGTGATTCAACAACCTGGTGAATTAATTTATTAAGACTTTGATTAAAGAATCTTTATATACTAGGTATGAAGAGGCTGTGGGAAGTAGGAAAATTTTAATTTGTGTGTGGCAGAAAGCCGAGAGGAAAGTTTATTTGTTAAATAAGGTTTGGGTAAAAGTTTTGCTTTTTCCACACCTTTATTTATTTCCTTTTTCTAGATTATGCTTTCTAAAACAGAATGAAAAGACTCTGATTTAAAGTAATAATAATAATAACAACACCTTGTACTCATGTAGCACTTGAGACTGCCTAAAATCCTCTCTGCTAGACTGAAGCTTCAAAGTCGGATATCTTTGGCTCCCTACTTTGCTTGATCCTGCTTGAATGAAAGATTCCAAGTGGGAGGGGAGAAGGGGCCAATGGAGCTAATAGTGTGAGCCCCAAGATAAGGTGTGTTGCCAAACGATCCGTCAGAGTTTGGGTCCAAAAAGAAATTCTGGCAGCTGTTGCTTAAATGTTAGAAATCAGGATTATTTTGTCCACATAGACACCTTTATTATAAGGAGATTTTATTTAATTTACTATTTTAAGAACAAATTTTGGTCTTCAGCAGCTAGCCAGTAACCCTCTGACCTTTCAGTAAATATCCAACTAAAGCTTTGAAATTAGGGCAGTTAGTGTTTTATGGCCCAGAATAAAAATCTCCAATTCTGTTTCCAAATAGTGTAGCCCCAACACATTTTATTAAGCTCTTGACACATTCAGCCGTGTGTATTTTGTAAAGTTCCTATGGTTATTGTTTTACAATAGCTGCTTCCAGAAGCATTGTAAGGGTTTCAATTAATCAGCCCTTTGTGTGCTTCAGACTATGCAAATTTATCACATCAACCATTCAACTGCTCATGGGAAAGCCATGTAAAAACTGTATTGTCTTCTAGCGCCTCCTCTCATTTAGAGTGATGTTTTAATAAGAAAGCTAATCAAGTTTTCTTATGCATTATTTATCTGTTAACATGTAAGGAAGAGCCGAATTAAAATTATGTCAACCGGGATAGTGGCAAGTGATGTGATAGATCTGGAAGTGATTCAACAGCAGAACAAAGCTAATATGATTCAACAGTTTTGTCTCCTTCCCTCCCCCTTGGGATTATTTAAGGTGGTGTTGAGGAAAATAAAAGAAGGTTAATTCAATCACTGGAAAGGGGGAAAGGAAGAAAGGGAGTAACCACCTGTGTTAGCTTTCACGTTTTGATTTAGAGATTTACATTTCTGAATATAGAAAGGCTTATGGAGATGAGCTTATTCAAAGCAAAAACATTTTTTTTTTTTTTTTTTTGCTTAATACGAACAGTCAAACTTGAAAGCATTCCTGCTGCTTCTTTGGCTCCATTTACCACTATATTCATCAGCAGTAAACTGCTCCACACTGGAAATCCTCAGCCCCAATCCTGTGAAGTTCTTAAGTTATTAGGAGACACTGTCCTGGTCGTGTGAAATTATCTGCACAGCCCAACCAGAGTGAGCTTCTTTTCAGCTCTTCAACCAAAGTTAGTGCAACTGCACTTGATTCTTCCATTCATTGAGTTGGTCACCTTTGCTTTTGCTAGTTTGCTTCCTGCTGAGAATAATTAGGTTTCTTATATAATAATAATTCCTTGAATTTAGATGCCGCCTTTCTCTAAGGACCTTAAAGTACCTCTCAGACATTAGTACCCCTCATCTGTTCTTTTGACACAATTGCCCCATGAGATAGGTGCTAATTATCCCCATTACAAAGACCAAACAACTAAGTCTTGCCAGAAAGTGATGCTTTCCCTCCACCCGCTAGGAAACACCATGTCAGTGGAACAGCACAGAGTCAAATTAAGGTCACCAGATTCCTTGATCTCCTGCCCTACATAGATCTGAGAATCCAAGAAGTGATGAGTCCTTTACAGATGACATTCCCCACACACACATTTATGAACCTCATTAAGACCAGGCATTGCACAGTGATCACTCCTTTACTAAACATCAGTCCTCCTCCTGCACTATGACTGATAGAGAAAAATCACAGCATCATTTCACCCTTCATTTCGTGCAAAGTGTCAAACTGGGCAGAATAAATAGCCTTGTCTAACAGGCACTTGCAGAAAGCAGAGCATTAGAATGTGGCAAGCTGAATTGTATAAATGTTTTCATTTTCAGTATTCAGTCAGCTTAATCTGCAGGCCTCCTCTCAAGTGGAGTTGTGTCCCTGAGCCTCTTCCTATGTCCCCACCTCCATCACAGCACTTGTCACATAGCAGCTGCTTGGTAATTGAGGGAAATGATTCTCTCGCTCAAAAAAGGAAGAGTAAGAACATATATCACCCTCGGAACGGTACATTCAATCCCAAAGTGGTTATGGAAGGTAGTCTTGCTAAAGGGAAAAAATTTTAAGTTAAAAAGTGAAACAGTGTGATATTAAAATGAGACCTGGCTGTCGACAAAGTAGAAAACCATTTGCTTGTGGGTTGCTAAAACATTGAAGTCCCATCAGAACATCTCTTGAATCAGCGATGTTATTAAGTTGTCTTCTGTTATTAAGTTGCTTTCCTTTCTTGATACGGTATTAGAATGCTTTAGTTTTTCCTTACCATTTTTATTACATCCTTACCTTCTTTTTTTCTATTTGAATTGTGATAGGACCATTACACTAAAACTAATTTTTAAAAAAGACTTTTGAACAAGTCAGTTGCTGTTTATAATTAGAAACACTTTCTAAGAATGATTCATCAGATTAACTGGAGTTTTTTTTGTGTTTTTTTTTTTTTGCTGGGTAAACCTATTCTTTAAGTGATTTATATGTTGTTCTGCTAGGCCATGAAAATAGAAATAACAAATTGGTGTGAGAGCCTCTAGTGTCTGGGGCATGACGCTGAGGGAACTGTGACAGTGGGTCCCCAAATTTGCCTTTCCTGAGCGGCTTGGCAGTCAGACTTGTTTCTTTAGACTCCCTAAATTCTCACCTTTACAACTTGAAAATAAGATAGATGGTGATAGAATAATTTTATTTTGACTGGGTCTCTATAGAACCTTTCTGCTCTTTTTGTGTGCCAGTTTTTCCTTATTATCTATTTTCATTTGTTAAAATTTTGTACTATAGTCTATGGTCTAATTCCCAGTGGCCCCTATAAGTGCATTAAATGTTTTCGGGCCTGTTAAACTGTTGTATTTGCATTTCATTGCCAGGAGGTTGTGCTATATACAATGGGGTTGAGACACAGGCATGGGCCAGGGGATGAAATTTTATTTTAAAATCTGAAATGCTGTGTAAGCATTTAAGGTATGAATCAGTAGTTGTTCTACAACAGCTTCCATTAGATATGGTTTATTTGTAGTCCATCCTCTTTTCAAGGACCCAGGGAGTAGTAACACACTGAGGTGTACTGCATATCATTTACATTTTTAAACCAGCATTTAAAGAAAAGTGACTATAACCTTTAAGAGTTTATTTATAGAAAGAGATTTTATGCTCTGTCCCTGGAAATAAATTACAATTTTTTATTTGAAAATAAAAGGAAGCTTCCTGCTATGATTAAGGATTTAAATAATTCTGAAACAGAGAATACCATTTCTTAAAAAAAAAAAAAAAAAAAAGTTTGGGTCTGAGATTGAGAGCTCTCTTCTCCCCTAATGTATTCAGTAAAATGCAGACTTTTAACAATCATCTGTCTAATTTGAGATTTGAGATCATCAAATTCTGTCTAAATATTTTGTTTTAACTTCTAAGCTCATTATGTTTTCTTTGTGTTAACTTGTATTAAAATCTGTCAGCTATGACTGGTCTCATAAGCACAGTCAGCGGACCAGAATAAGTTAATTATTTACTTGTGTCACTAGTGCTCTTCATCTAATGAAATGCACAGCTGTGTTAGATCTGCAGTTGGATGTGTAGCTTCCATTGTTCTGCAAGTCAGCAGAGGGTAGAAGCCGCAATGATGGAGAGCCCTCAGTTCTTTCTGCTGTTCTGGCTTTCTGTGTCGATTTCATGGATCTTTTATCATTCACTTTCACACAAAACAAACAACACAGGGCTGTCTGCTATGGGAACCATCTTGGCATATAAAAGGGTTTCAGAGCCTAAAGTAATTTTAAGTTAGCTAAGATTTAATTTTTGGCTTACAGGTGCCCTTGATTCAGATGTGGCCAATGCGGCTCCTCTAATGGAATGAAAAAAATCTGAAAGTTACTTATATGTAGTTTTAAGTGCAATGTCAGAAAAGTGCTAGTTAGAAAATAACTTCCCCAAAAGGAAGTTCTATGCTAAATATTAATCAGATTTCAAGCAGAGTTATTAGAAATTCGGATTTTAGGGGGAAGAGCATTGCTTTCATTTTAAAGTTACATTTGCTGGAATTAACCTGCTGGCTAAAACTGAGAATGGAAAATGCAAATCATCCCTCTCCTTACCCCCCTCCAGTATAAGTATGCCATGCTTCCTCCTTGGGTTTGGTACCTCCTGCCCCTCACTCCACCTTCTCTTGTTGGAGGGTAAACAAGCAGCTTCCTCCTTAGCAGCCGCAGGCATCCATCCCCTGTAAACTACTGCTGGAGGGGTGCTGAAGTTTTTCTTTGGTTTGTTTTTAAGGGATGTAGCTGAACCCTCCAGAATGGCATTCTCACCCAGCCACATCCCACCACTGGCCTCTTTAAGATTTGCTATTTTTAACATTTTGTTCACTGCCAAACAGTGTTGTTATCTGTGCATCTACAATTTCATCTCTTTCAGAGTGGATTTCCTAGTAGCCCTAGTGTTTTGTCAGATAATTTCAGTGTGGATAAGATGGATTTTCAGAGGGAAGAAATGAGGGTCACACACTGTGCTTGATTTAAATTCTAACATGTTGTAGCTGAATTTGAAATAAAGCGAACTGAATGTTTCTGCTCTTCGTGTAGGAAAGCATACTTTCTTTATAACAAACAATGCAATTTCAACCAAAAAGCCAGTTAAACTACCTGCATACAATGGAATTCAAATCCATAAACCTAATTGCCATATTGTTGGCAACCACTAGAAATCAGAGTATTAATAACCAATGTTAAATAGGCAAATGGCGTCCTTTTTCTTTGAACATCACCAAACTTTTATTTTAAAATAGTGTAAGTGCGTATGTAGAAATCAAACTGAGCAATGAAAAGTTTCTTTGAGAGCAATTTCTTTTCAATCGGTACGGGTAATTTATATACCCAGGAAAAGGAATTTTACTAAATATAAAAGCATTTTTTGGGTCCAATGCCATTCAATAATAGTTTTTCAATTCTAGATTATATAGATTGTGGTTAACAATCTAAATTATACTCCTATTCCTCCTACCAAGAAAAGGATGTAAGAGGAATTACCAAGTATTTAATCAAAAAACTTCCTACAAGTTAGAATACTGTTAAAGGAGTAATAATGTACAGTTAATTTAGGAGTCTATTAGTGGTGTGTGGAGTTGGTAGATTTTTGTTTTGTTCTGTTTTCATTCTTAGGATACATTTATAATTTTAGTCTTTTCTTCCAAGAATACTTTGTTATTTAATTTTATTGTTCAACTTTACAACTTCAATCAAAGATCATTTTTGTAATGAGTTATAAGCTATAGGAATTAAAATTCTTTAGGGCAGTTTAGACTCAGCCAGGGAAGCCTGGCAGAAATCAACCAACCAGCTAGCACTCTGCAGCCAATAGGCAGTCCCATCAGCACGTCAGCCACACACGAGTACTTCTTGTCACAGGTTTTTAAAACCATAATTTAAACACACCCCTCATTCAATCAGTTCTGTGTTTGGTGGTCAGAGAACTTGGATTCCTGTGATTTGAGTGCAATGTGTAGCAAGTCATGGACAAGATGACAAGGACTGAAATTGCTGCTGACTTGAAGTTTCAGGGACATTGACGGGGCTAGGACCCAGTGAAGTTGCTGCTCTTCCATCTCGGTGGCACGAGAGGTTGGGTGAGCTGCCTGACAGCACCACTGAGTGTCGCGCCAGCAGGCCAGGCCACAGGCTGCACTGCCTTTCTGTAAGGACAGCCATTTTTGAACTATTCATCTAGTGGGATTATTGGATATTGCTTTTGTTACTCTTGATAGAGACCATGGGGCAGGTTTGAGAGTAGTAAAAATAGAGATGGCGGCAGGGCGGGCCCAGTTAACTACTGTATTCTTCCTTTCTGCCAGTTTGCTTTACGTGGCATGAAATCTTCTCTTCCCCCAGGTGTCTGCGGTTTGATCGTCCCTCAGGAAGACATGCCGTTTTGTGACTCCGGCATCTGTCCGGACATCATCATGAACCCTCACGGCTTCCCATCACGAATGACGGTCAGGATGGTTTTCAGAGGCACTGCTCTTAAGGAAGAAAGCTGGCAGTTGATTTGCAGTTAGTGGGTGTGAGGGGACCCTGAAACTGATATTTAGAAAGGGCTCTTTGACCCCTCGTCAAATAACTAGATTCTCAGCTCCTGACAATGCTGGACGACTCTCCTCTACAGAGCGAATGTGGAGCAAGTTTGCCCTTCCTTTTGAGAGCAGTCTTCTGGGTGGCACACTTACCCCTCGGAAAAGAGAGCCCTTTGTATTGAACCTAATGCAGCTTCCTTTCTATGGGTTTTGTTTTATAATCCTGGCTCCAGCACTTATTGGCTGTGTGACTTGGGGAAGTTGCTTAGCCTCTGTGTACTTCAGTTTCCTCATAGGTAAAGTCAGGGAAATAATAGTACCTGTCTCCTAGCAGTTTGGGAGGCATAAACTTAGATCACACATGTCAAGCTTTTCTAACAGTCAGTCACACAGTAGGAGAGAGATAAATATTTGCTATTAATTTATCACTCTTATTAATAGTAGTAGTTTCATAATTCTTTAGGGAAGTAGGCCAGAGTTAAATAAACAGACAGGATTTCTATACCACAGGAAGGTACTCACTTAATTTGTTCACATCCCACAGGTGGGAAAGTTAATTGAGCTGTTGGCGGGCAAGGCAGGCGTGTTAGATGGCAGATTCCACTACGGCACCGCCTTTGGAGGGAGTAAAGTGAAGGATGTGTGTGAAGACCTCGTTCGCCATGGTTATAACTACTTGGGGAAAGACTATGTTACATCTGGCATCACAGGGTAAGTGTGTGTTTAGGTGTTTTAAAGTAACAGTATGGCCGGTGTTGTTCAGTGCTTAGAGTGACGTCCCCGAGTACCGAAGGGTCGCAGGTTTGATTCCAGTCAAGGGCACGTACCTGAGTTGCAGGTTCAATCCCAAGCCCAGTCCAGGTGTATGTGGGAGTCAACCAATTGATGTGTCTCTTTGACATTGATGTTTCTGTCTCTCTCTCTCTCTCTCTTTTTCTCCTTCCCTCCTTTCCACTCTCTCTAAAAATTCAAAGGAAAAAATATCTTATGGTGAGGATTAACAAAATAAAAAAGTATGATTTTATTAGAAGCAAGAGCCCTTAAGACAGTGGTTCTCAACCTTGGCTGCACATTAGAATCACCTGGGAATCTTTTTAAAATCCTGATTTCTGGGCCTTATCCTCCAGAAATTCTGTTTCTTTATTATGGGGTAGGGCCACAACATTAGTAACAAAGAAACAGAATTTCCGGAGGATGAGGCCCAGAAATCAGAATTTTAAAAAGATTCCCAGGTGATTCCAATGTGCAGCCAAGGTTGAGAACCACTACCTTAAGATAATCAAGTTTACTCCTTTAAGAAATCTGATATAAGAAAATCCAGATTTATGATGGTGGTGTTAGCTAACGCTATGGTGGTAATCATTTTGCAATATATAAATGTATCAAATCAACATGCTGTACACCTTAAACTTGCATAATGTCTTCTGTCAATTATATCTCAATAAAATAGGGATGGGGAAAAAAGAAGATCCAAACTTAGAAAACTGATAAATTAAGAAGGGTTGTTTTACTGGTGGGGCTATTGTTTAAAATAAAGAAAACATAATTTACCAAAATAGGATTTCTACACAACTTTAAGTAACAAGTCAGTTATATATAATGTAAAACAATTCTTTAGCTGTTGAACTTGCTCTCTATTGATACGATGAATATCAGATAATTAGTGCTCTGTCAGAGGCCTGAGGCTTTACTTTGCAATCCACAGACTAAAGGCATGTTAAATACTGAGCATGAGCTAGGTGCTAAGTTTATAACAGTGAGCAAAATAGGCATGGTCCCTGACCTAAGGAGCTGACTGTTAAGATTTGTTATTAGACATCTATAGTAATAAAAGCATAATATGCTAATTAGACCGGACAGCCGAACAACCTTCTAGACAAAGCCGGGGCTGCGAGGGCCAAGGCAAGCCACCGAGACAAGCTGCTGCGGCTGCAAGGACCAAGCCCCTTGCACGAATTTTGTGCATCGGGCCTCTAGTTAAAAAATAACAGATAAAAGTTAACTTCTCTGCAGGGCCTACCCTGACTACTTAATTTAAAACAACAATCCAGTATTGCCTATTTCTGGCTTTATTTTTCTCTGTAGGATTCATCATTATCAAATATACTAGAGGCCCAATGCACGAAATTTGTGCAAGGGGCTCAGCCCTCACAGCCACGGCAACTTACCTCGAAGCCCCGCCCACTGGTTGTTCTGGAAGGTTGTTCTGCCATCTGGTCTAATTAGCATATTAGCTCTTTATTATATAAGACTAGAGGCCCAGTGCATGGATTCATGCACCAGTGGGGTCCCTCGGCCTGGCTTGCACCCTCTCGCAATCCAGGACCCCTCGGGGGATGTCAGATAGCCGGTGCAGGCCCAATCCAGACAGGAGGGAGCCTAATCCTGTGTGTTGAACATCTGTCCCCTGGTGGTCAGTGTGCATCATAGCGACCAGTTGACCGGTCGACCAATTGTTTGATTGCTTAGGCTTTTATCTATGTAGATTATCCTATATAATAGAGAGGTAATACGCAAATTGACCATCACACCCTTGCACAAGATGGCCCGCCCCCATATGGGCACAAGATGGCCAGAAGGGGAGGTCAGTTGTGTGCGATCAGGCCAGCAGGGGAGGGCAGTTAGGGGCGACCAGGCCAGCAAGGGAGGGCAGTTGGGGGTGACCGGGCCTGCAAGGGAGGGAGGGCAGTTGGGGGGGACTGGGCCTGCAGGGGAGGGCAGTTCGGGGTGACCGGACCAGTAGGGGAAGGCATTAAGGGGCAACCAGGCCAGCAGGGAAGGGCAGTTGGGGGTGACCGGGCCTGGAGGGGAGGGAGGGGAGTTGGGGGGAGGGACTGGGCTGGCAGGTGAGGGCAGTTGGGGGGGACCAGGCTGGCAGGGGAAGGCAGTTGGGGAGGGGGAACCAGGCCTGCAGGGGAGAGCAGTTTGGGGCGACCAGGCCTGCAGGGGAGGGCAGTTGGGGGCAACTGGGCCTGCAGGGGAGGGCAGTTGGGGCAATCAGGCTGGCAGGGGAGCAATTAGGTGTCAATCAGGCTGGCAGGGGAGTGTTTAAGGGGTGATCAGGCTGGCAGGCAGAAGCGATTAGGGGTAATCAGGCAGGCAGGCAGGCGAGTGGTTGGGAGCCAGCAGTCCCAGATTGTGAGAAGGATGTCTGACTGCTGGTTTAAGGGGTCCCAGATTGGAGAGGGTGCAGGCTGGGCTGAGGGACACCCCCCCCCCCCCCCACACACACACACACATATACACACAGTGCACGAATTTCGTACACCGGGCCTCTAGTATAATAATACTATGTAATATTATTATCTGTCTCCCCAAGTATAATGTACCTCCTTGAGAGCAGGGCTTGTCTGTTTTGTTTACTGTTTTATTTCCAGTGTTTAGCATAGAGCCTGACACACAGCACACACTCCATAAATATTTGTTGAATAAAGGAATGAAAACAAATAATAAATACAAAAAGCTCTCACCTGAATGAAGACAAAGAGTAGGCTAGAGGACCCCTGTGGGAAGGTGGGACCCCTGTGGGAAGGCAGAAATGTGAAGGATGAGAAGAGGGAAGCTTTTGAAGTGTTTCATGTAGAGCAGTGGTTCTCAACCTGTGGGTTACAATCCGTTTGGCAGTCGAACGACCCTTTCACAGGGGTCGCCTAAGACCATCCTGCATATCAGATATTTACATTACGATTCATAAGAGTAGCAACATTACAGTTACAAAGTAGCAACGAAAATAATTTTATGGTTGGGTCACAACATGAGGAACTGTATTTAAAGGGCCAGAAGGTTGAGAACCACTGATGTAGAGGAAAAGCGTATTTAACACCTCACAAGGGATAGATCTTGGTAGGTTTGGGAACTGGAAGAGGCCAGCCTGGCTGCCATGCAGTGAGGAGGTAGTGGTGCAGCCTGAAGTGAGGTTGGGGAAAGGCGAGAGCAGGTCACACAGGCAGAGGGACGGGATTTCTTTTTATCTGGGAGAAACAGATACCCCTGAAATTATTGTGAAGGACAAGGTTTTGAAACTTGGCTTGCACATGATTTTAAAGGATCAAGTTGGTTGTTTAAATTAAGACACACTTCAGTATTTTTATGCCAGGTAAAACTTTGGGACACAGAGTTTATACTGTTCTTCTGAGGTTTTAAACCTCAGAAATGCACGACTGAAACTCAGTGTGGAAGCATGTGTGAGAACACACAGCTTGATTTCAGTGCTGCAAATGGACTATCCAGATGTGATTAAAATGGTCAAAATCTGTATCTGTTAAAAGCATTGAGTGCTTTCTAAAATGATTTATCCAGCCTGTGATAATATGGATTTCTTTAGGTGTATCATACTTGAGATGTTATAGAAAATCACATTACAGGGAAAGAGTAATGGTCCATTTAAAAAATGATTCAGTAAAATAGCTGAGGTTCATTTCAGAAAACGTTGTTGTTATTGTAAACTAATCATCTTAGTCTTTGCTTCTCATGCAGAAATAATGCAAAGTTGCCCAGAAAGTGTGCAAAACAAATGAACCATTTTGGTGGACCTTCTGAACATAATTTTACTGAAAGATTTGAATGGCTTAAGCTCTGCTTCCTATAGATAGCTTATGGCTATGTCTACATCACTGTTCTCTATACTCCAGCCAGTGTTTTCATTTCTTTCCTAATTATCTCGGAGTTCTACAAAGGGCTTGCAAGCATATTCACCTACCAGCTTTCACCCTTTGTCACATTCTTCAGCATAGCTAGGAGGAAAAATTGCATATGGCCTTATTCAGTTGATGATGAAGTGGTGACAGAGTTCCATGAATTCTACCATGAGCAGTCATACTATGGAGGAATAGGATCATTCATTATTAGAGCTAGAAAGAAACTTGGTCCAACCACTTGGTTGTACAACTAAGAAAACTGAGATAAAGAAGTCATATAATTACTATGTGACAAACTGCGACAAGAATAGGGTCTCCTGACTGCCCTGTTCCACTCCACTTTGGGTCTTCCAAGAATCTGGTTGTGCTTAAGCTAACGGAATGGCTTGATAAGTGCAAAAGCCTTTGCTAATGAGACAGAAAGTATAAGGTATAGTAAGCAAGTGGGCACATATATATGTATGTGCTTCTCTGCCATGTCTTTTGCTCTTCCTACTCTTACATCATGCTGTGGCCCATATTTACCTGGCTCAAGACTGGCCAGCATGGCAGAGAGAGCCCTGGGTTTGGAGCTTCCTGCATCACTCACCAGCTCTTACTTAACCTCTTGGACACTCTGTGCCCTTTTCTTCATCTTAAAAATAGGGATGACAGATTTTTATACAGATTAAGTCATGGATTAAGTGACACATGGTAGGTGCTTCCCCCCCCCGCCCCAGGAAGGAAGCTCTGGGGCAGTAAAAATAATATTAAAGTCATCGATCCTCTGGCTACTCTTGCTCCAGACTTAAGAAAAAAAGTTTCTTCTGTCAAAGCACTTAAATATTCACTCCTTTAAACTCTTACTACAATATTTCTAAAAATTCATTGCTACATTTGAAGAACCATGAAGGGGCCAGTGTAAGGGAATAGAATGAGCGATGGAGAAAAGAAATAGTAAATGAGTCAGATGTGGGCAGGAGCCAGATTACCGTAGACCTTGTGGCTACATGCAAAATTTGGTTGGTACGGATTCTGAGTGCAATGGGAAATTATTGGGAATTTAGATCAGAAGAGTGACCTGCTGCTATTTACATTTTAGAAGGAATGGCTCTGGCTTATGAAGAAGAGATTGTTGAGAGAGGAAAGTAGAAGCAAGGAGACCAACTAGAAGATTATCTGCAGTAGTCCAGGCAGAAAGGATGGTGGCCTGGCTAGGGTGGGAGCAGTGAAGGAAGCACCGTTCCGTACACAGTTTCACAAGCTGTTTAAATTTTATTTCTTAATTAAACACTGTACCTTTTAATGCAGGGGTGGGGAACATCCAGCCTGTGGGCCATATAAGGCCTGCCAAATCATTTGGCCTGGCTCTGCTAAAGCACTAGGGGTGAGTTCATTAAACGTTTGACCAAATATAGCAGGCTACTTTTTAAGTTGATAATTTTGTATGGCCCATGAATGAGGTTATAAATATCTAAATGGCCCTTGGCAAAAGAATGGCCCTACCCCTGCTTTAATGTATCCATGGTACTTTTATATTTTCAGATCTAGCCTTTTCATTTTCTTTCACTCACTCATAAACCTGTTCATAAACAAGTAAGGGCCTGCCAGTGCTGAGACCTAGAAAAGGCTGTCTCCTGTTAGCCCAAACTTAGTTTCTTAACCCCAAACTCTGACCCTTCTTTCAGGGAGCCTTTGGAAGCATACATTTACTTCGGCCCCGTGTACTACCAGAAGCTGAAACACATGGTGCTGGATAAGATGCATGCCCGTGCCCGGGGACCACGGGCTGTCCTTACCAGGTAAGAGGAGAGCACTCACAGGAGGGATTGACAGTGCAGGCGAGTCTCCCTTGCATTTCCAAGTACAACAATAAGCAGACTCAGCAAAGTTTCTGTTTCCCTGAGATTTCAAACTTTGGGGTATTAGGCATCCACAAAAATTATATATGTCTTGATTTACATTAAAAATGGCAGCCAATTGCCTAGCCCCGTGGTCGGCAAACCACGGCTCGCAAGCCGCATGCGGCTCTTTGGCCCCTTGAGTGTGGCTCTTCCTAAGCCTTAGGAGTACCTTAATTAAGTTAATAACAATGTACCTACCTATATAGTTTAAGTTTAAAAAATTTGGCTCTCAAAAGAAATTTCAATTGTTGTACTTTTGATATTTGGCTCTGTTGACTAATGAGTTTGCCAACCACTGGCCTAGCCGGTTTGGCTCAGTGGATAGAGCGTCGGCCTGTGGACTGAAGGGCCCCAGGTTCGATTCCGGTCAAGGGCATGTACCTTGGTTGTGGGCACATCCCCAGTAGGAGGTGTGCAGGAGGCAGCTGATCGATGTTTCTCTCCCATCTATGTTTCTAACTCTCTATCCCTCTCCCTTCCTCTCTGTAAAAAATCAATAAAATATATTTAAAAAATGGCAGCCAATTAAAAATCATTTTACAGGCACAAGAGCAAACCCTCTGTAGGTCTTCATAGTGTTCTTCTATCTAATCGTTTACTGTGTACCAGTTTACAAGTATGGTCCTGTTCAAAACAGTTCCTTCATAAGAATGTAGGTACACTTACACACACATATGCATATCAGTACACCTCACACTCCCGTGTGTGCACAGAAAACATATGCACGCATTATTTGGTAGCCTAAGCCACAGCTGTCATTTTTCTTAAACTTCTGTGGTTGGAGCATAAGACACCTGTACTTGCATGCTTATTTGCATAAGCTCCAGGGTCCATGTATGCCCCTTCACCAGTGTATCCTCAATTCAAGCCCAATGTCGGATTTAACGAATGGGTATAATTGTTGGGAAAAGAAATTTACAAATACCAAGTTTATGTGTTCTCACTACTACATTTTCCAGTTGGAGCAGTAAAGGCTAAGGCAGTGGTCCTTAACCAGGGCAATGTTGCCTCCCTGGGGACATTGGAAAACATTTTGGGGATGCCACAACTTGGGGGCAAGGAAGGAGCTACTGGCATCTATAGGTCAGGAATGCTGTTAAACATCCTGCCATGCACAGCACAGCCTTTACCTCAGAGAATTACTACCCAGCTCAGTATGGCACTACTGCCAAGGATGAGGAACTCTGAGCCAGGGGAGGGAACACGGGCCCTGGGGTCAGAATGACATAGATGTGAACTCATCACCACCTTGTATTACTATCATGAGCCTTGGACAGATCTCTTACGTCTCTCAGCTTCATTTTCCTGTATATGAAGTAGAGACAATAAAACCCACTACACAGCATGCTGGTGAATGTCAGGTGTTTGAATATAGACTGTGTACAGTGTCGATGGGAGATGCTCAATAAATATCCAGGTCCCTGTCCACTGTCATGGAGCATTGCTTAGATGTTACAGTGTAGTGGAGGGAGCAGAGGATGAAGCAGCTAATATTTGGGTCTTTGTTTTGTTTTGTTTTCCAAACCACAGGAGAGGTATAGATGACTCAATCCCTTGACCATGTAAAACTGAGCAAATGCACATGCCTATTGAAATGATAGGCATTTGTGTACTTAAATTACAGAAGAGGGAAGAGAAGTTGAGATTCTCAAGCCAGTATTGACTTCAGCACTGAGACCCTACTTGGGTTAGGTATATCTTTCCCCTGCATACTGTTCCCTCCGGAACTTGTATTTCACTTACAACATCCAAAAACTATTTCAGAGTAATATAAATGTCAAAGCAGTTATTTCCTATGTTTTACTTGGTTGTATAAAAAAAGTTATTACTTTAGTATTACTTTTGTGTATTCCATATGAAGACCGCCTGGAGTGCATTTGTCTATAGTCGGTTATCTCAGTTGGTTAAAATTCAAGTTGTGGGTTCTGCCCACATGTGATCTGACCACCTTCACTTGTCCAGTGGCCACAGGTGGAAGGGTCCTTCCCCTGTCCCAGGGAGGTTCTATCAGATAAAAGCATATATATGTTGTGCTCAGCTATGAACTTTCCACTACAGTGTGTTCATTGAGATCTACTTATAAATTTTTCATATGTAGGTTTTCTTTCAACAAATAATATACAACTTAAATTGACTTCCCATTGTAACTATGAACAATACAAGTTAACATTTCAGCATGTGCTGGCAATCGTGTGTTTACCTTCTTAACTCTTTGGAAATCTGGCAGCAACAATAGCAGAGATTAAAAGATGCTGTGGAATAAAGCAAACAAGAGCTTTATAGTCCACCCCTGCTCACACTACCTCCAAGGAGTGTCACTCCCACATCAGCTGGCCAGGGTGCTCGTGACTCTCTCTCTCTCTGTCTCTCTGTCTCTCTCATTGATCATTTGTGTCACCAGTACCTAGGTGGGGTTGCCTAAGTTGTTTCAGAATCTCTAAATTTTACCTGCATCTCTGGATCCTGGATCCTTAATCTTTTAAAGTATTCTCAAGCCCAGCAGATATATAAACTACAGGGAGTCCATTCAGGGGCTAGTAGCCGCCCAGTTCCAGTGCTCCCCCTAAAAAGGAATGGAGCATTTTCACACACGAAGGAAGAACGTGTATGGGACACACACAACTGGGGGCAGGGAGGTAGGTCTCTAGGGAACCTCCCATCTGGCTCCAGGTGACTCCTGATCTATTCCAAATTTTATAAAAATCCATTTGCTTCTTTCCAGGTTTAATTTATTTAATAGTAAATAATTAAACATGGAGGCCTGGGGCTAACTGCTAGAGGACCGGGTTTCTTCCACACTCTGTTCTGCTCACTTTTTCTGTTTTTAAATAACAAAGAACTAAGACATCTCTGAAAATACTCAAAAGACATCCCTCCCTAATAATAATGATAGTGATTGTAATAGTAATCGTAATGCTAGCACTGGTACTTTATATGCTGTATGTTTATTATTATATCATTATTTAAATAATTACTTATTATTTCTATTTAAAAGTAAAAATAGCAACCAACCTCTAGGATCACATCTCTGCTCATTTAAGGCTCTTTGGAACAGGTAGTCTTATGTACGTTTTACAAATGAGGCTGAGAGGCTGAGCAGCATGCTCAAGGTCACTGCCTAATAAGTGATTTGAATCCAGGTGAGCCCTGCTCCAAAGCTCTGTGCTCTTAGCCAGCATGTGATGCGGCCTCTTTGTGTAATATAATAACACATTTGTTTAACTTGTTTCAAAGGCAGCCCACTGAAGGTCGATCTCGTGATGGTGGTTTGCGTCTTGGAGAAATGGAACGTGACTGTTTAATTGGTTATGGAGCCAGTATGCTTTTACTAGAGCGACTAATGATTTCAAGTGATGCCTTTGAGGTTGATGTCTGTGGGCAGTGTGGACTTCTGGGGTATTCCGGCTGGTAAGTGGATACCATATGTCTTTCATATTACACCCCCTGCCTCTTAAAGCACAGCTCAGAATTGACTAGATCATACCTACATATTCTCCAACCTTCCGGTCCATGCTTTCCTGGAATTGCGGATTCTGTGTGTACATGTTCACTTTGTCTACCTAATGTCCTGCTCTGTACACAGCCGGAGTTTAAACTCCTAAGGACTAAGGACTTGATCATCTTGTTACTATTATCTCAAGTACCTTTTATAACACTTCACCTGTAAAAATCCTAGCAGAGTCATTGGTAGGTGTTATAATTATAGCATATTGTTAATAGAAACATTTTAGAGAAGATTGTGTCGAATGCCCTCATTTAACTTCAAACCTAAAGAGCCAGGTGTGTTGCCCCAGATCTTATAGCAAATTAGTGACAGACCAGGACCAGAACCTGGTACCCTGATTCCTTGTCTGTACTCTGTCTGCACAGCAAGCTGCTTTCCACTTGGACTGTGACTCTCATGATGGCAGAGACCATATTGCTAACTGGCACTAGGATTGTCAGTAGGTAAACTGTGATTCAGTCTGTTAGCTCAATGCAGTCAGTACACAAAGTCCAGTTTAAAAGGTGATGCTGCATACCTTTTGTTTGTGTTGTTAGAGCATCTTTTCTCCTTGCAATGGTTCCGCTGCACCACCAAAGAACCACTACTCTGCTTAGAGCGTTGGTCATGATCCAGGACCCTGAATACCCCTATAGACAGGAGGGCCTGCGTTCCCCAGTCTCTACTCACTTTTCTATCAGAGAACAGGTCTAACAACATCTGAGGCAGGTGCTGCAGGGATGGGAAGTAGCTTCATCTTCCTCATCACCTCTCACTTCCCTTCCGGAGCCCCTTTCCCTAGGGATGGGCAGTCCCCAGAAGGGCAGTTAGGCACAGGTGAGCATTCATTGCCAGAGCTTGAGGGTTAGTTACATGGGCCACGTTTTCCTTATGAGTCCCCCGACTTCTTGCCATCTTAAGCTGCCAGTTCTTGGTTGAATAAAGCAAATTAAGAGTCAGAATGATGGGGGGAAATAAAGGGGACATCTGTAGTACGCTCAACAATGAAGGGGGGAAAAGGATAATGAGTGGCCTTCTTAGAACACAGTGTATACCTTGTTAGTTAGATGTCAAATCCTTTTAGCCAAAATCAGTTATTTTATAATTTTGATGTAGAAGAGTCAATGAAACCTGTCTGTGAAGAAATCATCTCATTTTAAAATCTGACACAAGAGGTGGCCATTTGCCTTTCATAAGGTTGCAGAGATGGGGTGACAATATTCTGAGCGTAAACTTAGCTCTTTCTTGTATCAGTGACATGGGTCTTTTGAAATGCATATTGAGTTTGTGTTTTATTGACCTGTGTAACAACAACAGGATGTAATGTAATAGGAAGATCCTGAAACTTAGTTCCACTATGCTTAAATCTTCAAATTTGGCACAAGGATTTTTAAGTAATTTACTTTGAAAAGATGGTGCAGAAGAGTCATCTTATTACCAATAGGGATCATGAAACTTCAAAAAAGAGTTTCTTTTCTTCTCCATTCCCCCTGCATACTCTCGAGTCCCCCCCCTCCCCCCAAAAAAAAGAGGAAGAGTGAGGAAAAGGAAAGGAAAGAGGGAGGGGAGAGGCAGGGGAAAAAAGAAAGAGGGAGGAAGGCTAAGAGGAAAAATAAAAGAAGAAAAGAAAGAGAGAATGAGGGAAAGAGGAAAAAGAGGAAAGAAGGGGAAAAAGGAAGGAGGGAGGGAATGAAAGAAAGACGAAGGAAGAAAGGAAGGAAAAGAGAAAGAAAAGACGATCATATTTACTCATGCACTTTGAAAACCTTGCTCTCTTATGCTGAATACTCGGGGAAACTAAGGTAAGCAGTAATTGGTCTCAGCGTTATTCTGTTAATTTCATATCTTCTTTCCTGCTTTGCTTCTGTCACATTTAAAGATTATCCGATAGCAGTGCCTGATTTTGAAGCTCATGTGTTCAATGTGTATTGTATTTGAAATCCTTTCAAAGAGCACTAAATCAGGTTACACGGTTAAAGGGTCTTGACTGTAATTAAACAGACCTGGTACTGTACTGTATGTCTGATTTTGAATGGCCTGCTTTATCCCTTGTTGCCAACAGGAAAGCATCCTCGTCCAGTCTGGAAGGCTGGCAGGCTCCGTGTGCTGCTCTCAGGCAGAGGCGCATAATGATGCTGTCCTTTTCCCATGTTACCTGGCGTGTGTGCTGGGCTGTGTGGGAGGGAGCACGGGCGTTTGTTGGAGGAAGTCGCTCTTTAATGAACAGCACAATGGAGGCTGAGTAATTAGAGCAGTTCAGAACCTTGAGACTGGCCTTTTGTCGCTGATTTGCACATTAGTAAGGCATTGCTATGGGGATATTTACAGCAAGACTGTTCTACAGAAGACACGAGGGGTAGAAGTCACAAAAGAGAGGTCCAGAAGGAAAACTGCAGAGACAAGAAAATCCCTGTTAAGATAATTAGCTCATGGAGGATATTTCACTGGACAATCATTTCTCATGTGAATCCACAGCCTCCTCCTTTTGCTGGCTTTGCCCTGAAAAATCAGTTTATTTTATTATTGTTTGGGTCAAGTTTCTTTCTTTGGGAGTTGTTGAGACCAGGGAAAGGTAATTTATATATTTCTACTTATATAGGTATATATTTTTATTTGTGTATGCATGTATGTGTATATACGCATTGGAACATTTTAAATAGTGGAGAAATAGTTCATAGAAGAGAAGGTTAGTGGGCTTTCTGGATCGTGAATCAGCACACACAGAAGTTTTAAGTAGATTAGCCTGGATTGAATTCACAGGATGATGACAGGAGAATCTGCAAGAAGTTGCTCCAGCTAAATCCATTTCTCCTATTCAGTTAAGGCATAAACACGATACTTAGATAAATTAGACCAACCCAGGCACATTAAAAACATAATTCATAAACTGTCATGCATTAAAAAGACCTTTAGGTAATCTTTTAGGAAAAGTAATTCTCATGTTTATATTATTGTGGATAGAGTCAGATACTCCGCACTTTAAGCTCCCACAGCCCCCTGGTAGGGGCCCAAGCGTGGATCCCATTCTCTTCTCCTCAGGAGCTCCTATCTGCGGAGTCACTCACCAGCACGTTCATTCTCAGCCCTGGTGATTTCCTTTTCTGAAATAATACAAGCTTTATTTTGCTGATTGCAAAAATGATCCCTGCTCTTTATAAGATATTCAAAGTTACAAAAAATATTAGTCAGAATTCCCGCCACTCAGAGATGACCCCTGTTAATATTTTAGTGACTTTGGGGGACATCTCTGTTTGCCAGTAGTTCTGAACCATTTTCGTTTCTAAATCATGAATTTTTTTGATGTTTTTAATAGCAGGGAAATACAAATAGATACCAAAAATATCTTGGTACATGTGATTTTGGGAACTTCATACATTTACTGAAACCCATTTGAGGACCCGCTTGGGACCATGCTGTCTAGCAGACTGCTTTTTTCACCTCACAGTGTGCCCTGGGCACCTTTACATTTCAGTAAAGAGGTGTCTGCAGCATTGCATTCAGTGTCTGCACAGGTTCTCCTGCATACATGTCCTGGACTCACAGAACTATGAGCAGTCTTCTGCTTCATGCTGCTGTAAATAGTGTGACCGTGAACATTCTTGTGCACATCTTTGCCACTTTTGTGATCACTTCAATAATATGCGTGTTTACATTTTTTACCCATGTGCCTTACCACCCTCCAGAATGGCCTATATTGTTCCCTGAGGGATCTCCCTCCAGTTCCCAGTTAGCACTGCATCTTCCAAGCCTTGGTGCTATTCCTCTTGCACTCCTGTTCTCCCCTGTTACCTGGGAGGACCTAGTTTTCTACCTATTAAGTCTCAGGATTTGTACTGGATACCTACTGTCCCAGGTGCCCCAGATCCTTGAGGTATAGGGTGAGGCTCTGTTTTGGTCTGAAACCTGACAGAATAGTTCTCCCCAGGGACCCTTTCTTCAGTTGTAGCCATTGATTAAGACCTAATCAATGGCTTTAAGTTCCCTGGCTGAAAGAAAAGATAATCCTACTAGCATAGCAGGCATATTGATTAGGAATGTGGGCTGTTGTAAGGATTAAATGGGAATATGTGCATATACACAGGGCCAGTAACTAAAGTAGCTCCAATGCTAATAGAAATAACCAACTTTGTAGAGCCTTGCATACCACCTTTCTATATGGAAGTTCCATCTTTCCCAGCCTACTTCAAGTCTCTCAGTGACAGAAGTCAAATGATAAATGTTGAGCTCTTGCCTAGATGCAGTAGATGCTTATCAATACATGGATACTGAATCTGTTTAAAATGCTTTCAACAAGGAAAAGTCTAAATCTGAGTAACTTTCAGATGGTTCACATTTCGGGGGCTTATTCAAAACAACTATATTGGCAGCTGTTTTGCATTTTAAGGAGAAAGCTCTAAGAAGTATGGTGCTAACTGATTAAAAGTACGTGGTTTTAAAACCGGGGGAGTGATCGTTGTTTTGTTTTGGTTTTTGCTTCTTTGAGGGCTTCTTTTTACTTTGGGGACACAAGTACATTTTGGATAGTGTGGCTGAACACTGAGGAGTAGAAAACCAACTCAATGGAGGAATGGCGGTAGAATTTGTTAGAGAGGATTCTCACTTCCTGCGTGCAGGCCTTTGTTCTGAGTCATTGTCCCTCTAATACATGCCGACTTGGGTTTCAGGTGCCATTACTGCAAGTCGTCCTGTCACGTGTCTTCCCTTCGTATTCCGTATGCCTGCAAGCTGCTCTTCCAGGAACTGCAGTCTATGAACATTATCCCCAGGTTAAAACTGGCCAAATACAATGAGTGAGGATGGGAAGGTGACTGTTTAAAGAGAACAAACCATATTTTGCAACGCAGTGCAAAATAGAAGGGACTGAGGACCATATCTGCTCCTGTGAATAATTCCTTTGAATGTTCTCTCGGAAAAAAAGCAAAAATCGATGGAAAGGCTTTTTTAACACTAGAAGACTGACTGAACACCCTTGATCGGTGAGCCTCGGGTCGTGGAAGAGATGCCAGCAGTGTGGACTATAATGCCGTTCTTCGTTCATGTACTGAATTTGATTTGCAAATGGACATGACCTAAAAGATAAATAAACTTTTATTTCTCTTCTGGTATCTTGAAATTTACTTGTTAGAAACACCGTCCTTCTTAAAAAGAATGTTTGGGGTTAAATAAAACTCAAAGGTTTGTATGAAACTTGAGGGATATAAAGAATCTGTTTGAGCCCGGCCAGTGTGGCTCAATGGATTGAGCATTGTCTCATGCACCAAGAGGTTGCTGGTTCAATTCGCAGTCAGGGCACATGTCTGGGTTGTGGGCTCAATCCCCAGTGGAGGGCATGCAGGAGCCAGCCAATTGATGCTTCTCTATCAATGTTTCTTCTCTCTCCCTTTCTCTCTAAAAAGGTCAATAAAAGCTTTTTTTAAAAAAGAATCTGTTTGAATTAGTTGTGATCTCAGCAATATGTGAAGGAAAGAACTGTGGGAAGCCAAGGGTGTCGTTGATAGAGCAGTGGCTTTCTTATCTGCTACTGTGAGAGGATAAGTTTTTCCAACAATTGAATCCTGCCTTTATACACCCAAACTTCTTAACTTTAAGCTTGATGAAATATAATAAACACATTCCTACCATCTGAAGCAAGTTTGCCAAGGATGTCACTTTGTCTTATGGACTTAATTGCTACTATTTTGAACCTCCATGATCGTACCACATGCAGTGTTGAATATTTGAAAATAATTCCATGGATGCGTTAATATTTTTCTGTTCCTTTCATTCCTGCCAAGATGTTAGCTGTCCATATTCTTTTTAATTTGACAGCCTTCTCCATTTCTAATTTGTTCTTAATTGCTCTGCCCTGAAACCAGATAAATACTTGTACTAAGGGTTGTTTAGAAAATAAGTCAGAAAAGCTCCAAGTAGCTGTCTGAGGCTGCATTCCTAGCACGTCACAATGAACATGTTTCATAGAATATTAATAAGTTTTTATATACTGACAGGAAACACATGCCAGTGTGAAATAGGGTTGAGAAAATGGTTATAACCAAGTTAAACATACTAAGGACTTTTTCAAAGCCTTTACCAAGCTACCGTGGTCCAGGACTCTCCAAAAGAGGGATGTTCCGGGAAACAGGCTAGTCATCGACTTGAGAACCAAACCTCGACATCAGCTGGTGTAAAAGTCCTAGAGACTTCACGGTAAAAGGAGAATGAAGGAGACACTGCGGGTAGTAGGCCTTACTTAGCCATCACCACGGGTCTCCAGCCACTTCAAGAAACATGAGGTGTAATAAAGACTGAGAGGTTCGAATGCACCAAGGTCTTGGGTTATACCGATCGCCCTTTCCTTTCGTCTGGCTTTGTCATTCTCAGAATTGAGAGTGCCTAATGATGACTGTACTGGATGGAGTGTACAAAACATGTTCTGTACTTCGTGGGCCATTTAATGAGTTTTCTTGGGTGACTTTGACCATTTCCTATTACGTGACAACTCCACTTACCAACTTCACGGAAGACGTAATTGCCTTGTAATGTGTGGCTCACCATTTCAGTGACCACTCGATGGGTCAGTTTGGGAAGAGCTACCAGTGTGCCGGGTTCATAATGACCTGCCATGTGTGAGGCACTGCACTAAGGACAGAAAGAGAGCAGCAAGTGCCTGTGTCTGAAGGAGCCAGACTCAGCTGAGGCCTAGACGTCAGCTAGTCAGAGCACCATCGGTGATCAGTGCCGAGGACGAATCTCGGCCATGCTGAGGGGGCTCCAGGCATAATGATGAACTGCTCTGGAGATTTGGGAACGATTCTTCACAGGCATGATCATTCCCTTCATACAGCTGGAGAAACTGAGGCACTAAGTGTCTGACACCCCAGCACCATACCCACCAGTAATGGAAACAGTGTGGGCCTGGAAACCAGGCTCTCTGAGTCGGCTTTGTTTGGGCTTCATCTGTGATCCTCTTTTCAGTTACCGGATGTGACCATTTTTTTTATTGATTTTAGAGATAGAGGGAAGGAAAGAGAGAAACATTAATTTGTTGTGGTTGATTCTTGTATGTACCCTGACAGGGGATCGAACCCATCACCTTGGCATATCAGGACTGCACTCAACCAACAGAGCTACCTGGCCAAAGCCCAGATGTGACAGTTTTGTTTTTTTTTTATTCAAGTGTCACTGAGTGGTTGTTTTCCTTAAACTTTTCCCCCTAAAAAAACCATTCTAGGCAATTCTGATCATATTGCAGGGAGTCACCTAACTAGCCTTCTAGGAAATTCTCAGTTTCTAAGCTAACAAAGATTAAAGAAAGTGTGGGTTCCAAATTGAGACATCCTTAGAAGAAAAATTTGTGTTGGGTTGCTATTTCAAAAACTAGCAGCCACTGCATTGGAATAGCATTTGATTTATTATGTGTACATGCCTTGTTTTAAAAAACTACCAGTTGGATTTCCATTTCCAGTAATGATAGAGTAGACTTTTACAGACCACCCTTGAGCACTTTGTTCTCAGGGTCTTGCCAGGTCAGAGGTGGCCCAGGGATGAGAGGCTACAAAACCGCTAAGAGGGTGCAGCCCTGACCTGAGCCTTGGCAGAGCCGAAGAGCTGGGGAGACAAACCTGTGGCCTCAGAGTTACCAAGACACCAGGACCAGGAAGGCCACAGTCCCAAATAGGAAGCAAGCTCATCGAGGTGAGGCCAGCTTCCCCACTTCTCCCCTTCGGTGAGTCTGCTCTGGCTGTCATAACAGAATACCTCATACTGGGTGGCTTAAACGACAAAAATTTATTTTCCCATAGTTCTGGTTGCTTGAAGTCCAAGATCAAGGTGCTGACAGGTTTGGTTTCCGGTGAGAACTCTGTTCCTTCCTGGCTGCAGATGGCTGTGTCCTCATGTGGCCTTCCCTCCATGAGTGCTAGGAGAGAGAAAGAGTGCTGTGTCTCTTGCTCTCCTTAAAAGCACACCAGTCCTATCGGGTTAGGACCCTTGTGACCTCATCTAATATCAGTTACCTCCTTCAAGGCCCTGTCTCCAATACGAACACACTGGGGGTTGAGCCTTCAGCATGCGAATTTTGGAGGGACCCAACTCAGTTCATAATAACCCTCAGGTCATATAGCAACACAGGCTGAATTGCTAACAGTATTTATTAAAGCTGAATGTACCCAGCAATTCATTCCTCGGTGTATGTATGCCCAGCAGAAATGTGTGGAAATGTTATCAGTAGGCATGTACAAAAATGTTTCTAGTAGAGTTGTTTTAATAGCCCCAACTTAAAAATAACCCCTGCAGCCCAACAGGTGTGGCTCAGAGGTTGAAGGTCCACCTATGAACCAAGCGGTCATGGTTCGATTCCTGGTCAGGGCAACATGCAGGAGTGAGCCGATCAATGATTCTCTCTCATTGTTGATGTTTCTATCTCTCCCTTCCTCTCTAAAATCAATAAAAAATATATTTTAAAAAATATAACTCCTGCATATTAACAATAGAACAGATAAATTGTGCCATGTTCACAATGGAATACTATACAGCAGTGAAAAAATTGCCTACAATAATCTCAATCCTCTCACAACTATAATAGTGGGTTGAAAAAGTTAAACAGGAGAATGCACACTGTATTGGTTCCATTGAAGTTCAACGACAGGCATGATCTAAGGAGTTATGGTCACAGTTCCCTGGGCAGAGTGGGTGGCTAATGACTGTGTGGTGGAGGAAGGGGGCTTCTCGGGCGTGGCTGATCCTTTCCTGACCTGAGTGCTCGTTCCATGGGTGTGTTTATTTTATGAAAGCTCATTGAGCTATATGCTCTCAGGACTTTTCAGTTTTCTGAAGGCATGTTATACTTCAGTAAGTTTTAAAAAAAGAACATAGATCCTAAATTTAATAGCTTTGTCACCCCAAATAGTTTTCCCATCTTCAAAATGAGAAGTATAATAGTACCGGCACCTAGGGCCATTTTAAAGACTCAATGAGTTGATACACCGAAAGGGCTCCATGCCTGGTACGTAACAGGTGTTCACAAATGTTTATTATTGTTTCCACTGATAATATCATACTTCTTACCATCCTTATCCTGAACAGCTTCTTCAGGGAAGGGTTAGGAGAGGCAATCCCGAGTTTCCTTTAGAAGAGGGAGTTGGGGAGCCAGCACCAAGTGCAGAAACCGTAGGGTTTTGCAGCAGTTATTTGTGAAAGCCGCCCTGTTTCACCGTGGTGGGGAGGAAGGACGGTGGTGGGGTTTGAGAACCCACTTCCTTGGAACATCCATTTACCGCTGACATCAAAGTGAGGCCTGTTGTCGGCACCGGAGTCCCAGAATAGTTTCATGAAGCCCACAGAACCAGTCCTCAAAACACTTCCATGTGCTGAGAGTCAAGTAAAGGATTTTGTGTTTTGTGTTTTTTCTAAAAAAAAAAAGGGGGGGGGGTGCGGGGAAGGCCTTGATTGGCTGCTGCATGATGAGATAGTTTTCAGCTGCTTCAGAGCATTTTGGGCCAACACCTTCGCTGCAGTAATGAGTCACACGAGAATGAGCACATTAGGGCCAGCGGCTGGGCCCGGCGGCTTCCCAGCCGGCTGAGTAATAGAGAAGCCAGTTTCTGGGAGACCTGCAAATAATTCCTTTGCGAAACGGATGGTCAGAAAAGTGACTGTAAAAGTAGCACCTCTTTACCATCCATATTTACTCCATATGTGTCTTGAAAACAGTTTGTTTCATTTGCTGACCAAAAGTTGAATTTTTTTACTACATCAGCCCACAGGGCCAACGTTGTGAGAAATTAAAGTCAAGCCTGAAAGAGGCCGTTTTAAATGGGAACAAAAAAATAAGCGTGTGCCGTCTGTTAACCGCAGCCAAGCTGCCATTTGGGTTTCAGACACAGGCTCCGGAAGCAATTAGGAGATTTGCTTCAGCAAATCAAATTTATTGTGATCAGGATGCCATGGCAGGATATTTCAGAACAGCCTGAAACTCGCATTTTCACTCAGAAGTCTGAAATCTCAGCCCGTGGTCAAAGGAGTTAAAGCGTTTTTCAAGTGCAGGTAATAGCTCGTTCCATGCATAATAAATTTTAAGTCTGGTTAACTCCCAATCATCCACGTTAACGCAGGCAAGGAGCGGTGTGAATAAAGCAGATGATGGATTCAGACCCTTTTGTATTGGATACTGGGGTGAAGTTCACACTCACATTTTTAACAGAACTGGGAGGTTTAGTGAATTGGCTCTACTTTAGTGGCTTCTAGGAACACTGTATTTGAAAAAACTGGAGTAATATTGCCCTTTAAGGTTAAGTAATGATGACAGATCTTTGGAGGGAGCAGGAATGCCTGACAACTGGGATGCTCCTAGGCCAGGAGTTCTCAGAGTGGGGTTCCTGGACCAGTGTCATCAGTATCACCAGGGAACGTGTTAAAAATGTGGGTGGGACCCGGCAGTCTGTCTTAGCAAGCCCTCCAGGGGGTTCCCACGCAACCTCAAACTTGAGATCCACTGCTTCGGCTGCATGAAGAGCTCTGGATCCCCCCTCTCTTAGAGCCAGTGTTTAGATTCTTAGGGGTTCAGGGGACCCACCCCTTGGGAACTAGCTCCCCACTCTTCTCTCATTCTTGCTGCTGTGACTTTCCTTAAGCAGCAGGTTGAATGGGCCTGTTCCACCCACTGAGCCTTGGCCCCACTTTCCTGTCTCCCCCACTCCTACCCCTGCAGGTGAGGAGGCTGAGTGGAGGAAATGGGCATTAAAGGCCAGATTTATACAGAATCAAGATTGTCTCCAGACATGGCCAAATGTCCCCAGGAGGGCAAAATCAGCCCCAGTTGAGAACTACTGAATTAGACAATGCATATGAAAAGTAGATTAAATTACAAAGCAAGTGAGAACCATTTTAAATTGCAGTTATTTGGATTTGTCCTCAGTAAACTGACAGCCCTTGTACTTTTGGAGAATCTAGTGATTATCCAGAATTATTAAGTATAACTGTTACTCTATTATGCCAACAAATGTAAACATGAACCACAGAGCCCTTATTTTTTCGTCAGTGTACAAATTATAAACAGCATTACATAAAACAGATGTCTATTGTGCTGGTCATTAAGTTAAATAAGTTTCATTCCTATTGTAAATGTGCTTTTATATATCTAACTAGAGGCCCAGCACAGGAAATTCATGCACAGGTACAGTCCCTCGGCCTGGCCTGTGATCAGGGCCATCTTCCCCGGCAGTTGGCCCTGACCTCTCCCCCCTGCCCCCCCACCCCGCCAACCACCCCTGGTTCCCTGTTTGCCATCGGGCAATCAGAGCCTGCCGGCTGGGGGGAGGGACCAAGAGGTAGGCTGTTTCTGCCCACTTGCTGGCCCTGCCCCCACTGCGGGTTGCCCTCTGTGTGTGGGTGACTGGCGGAGCAGGGCCTTGGCCTGGTGTCACCTGTGTCCCCACCACCCACCCCAGTTCCCCATTCACCATTGGGCAATGGGAGCCTGCCGGCTGGGAGGAGGGACTGAGAGGTGGTCAGTGTGCCTCATAGTGACTGGCCGAGCTGTTGTTCTGGTCAGTCCACTGTTAGGGTCAATTTGCATATTACCCTTTTATTTTATAGGATGGTACTATCACAGATAGTAAAAGATAAGGTTAGTTATAATCTGCATTTTTATTCACATTTGCCCACAGCCTGATTCATTTTTATATCTAGTCAGTTTTTGTTTTTTGTCAAGGACACATACTGATTTTCATCATTTACCCAATAATATGTCAGCTTTCCATCTGCCTGGCTACCTCATGCCAGGGACTGTTCAGCTCCCAGTCTACCCCAATGCAGAAACTCTGCCTTCCCTTTGAATGGTCCTGTACAAGTAAATGGGGTCATATGTCCTGGGAGAGCTCTATCCTAGCAAGCTCAAGACTGCCTGCACTTTAAGATGACAGGAACAGGGCTGGGTCCCCAAGCAAAATCTCAGCAGCCTCAACTGTCTTTCTGAGTGACTGGAAATTGTCCTTCCTCATTAGTCTTGGTCTTGATGTCCCGAGTAGGCCTACAATCTGTCAGGAGCTGAAATACATAAACTTCGGTCCAGAAACTGAAACGGGGCTGTTAATGATTCATCACCTGCTCTGCCAGCAGGGAGTTATTCTAATTACCTTACTCAGTGTCAGATGTTACAAAAATCAGGAGTGAATAATTGTATAGATTGTGGCAGTTACGGTTCTGATCGTACAGATGTTGTAAGGACCTTTTAAATAAAGTCAGGGATGCAAATACACATACATATGCTCCCATTCTGTGTCTGGATCCCCTTGGCAGCCCCCTAATCAGTCATAGCAGCCTCGCCTGCTAAACCTGAATTTGACCTCAGGCCCTCGAACACCAAGCTCAGAGCCACAACCCTTCAGCTGAGAGGCAGGAGCTGCTGTGGTTGAGAGCAAGGCTGCCTGCCTTCACATCCCAGCTCCACCGCCAACTAGCTATGGGACCTTGGACACGTTGTTTGCCTCAGTGTCCTCATCCTTAAGAAGGAGGTAATAACAATACCTACTCATGGGGCTAATTGAATCGATTCATGTGACCCACGTCGGTGCTCAATAAATACCAGCTATCACTGTGGTTAATTGGAGGTGGCTTCCATATGGAACCTATTTGCCATCCTGGTAGCATACAGCCGTTTCTCTCTCTCTTAATTAATTAAGTCTATTTCATCTGTGTGACTTATTACCTGTGTGGGTGGCCTGTTGTGCCAATAATGCTAGGGTTTGATCCTTGTTGGAGTAGTAAGTTTAAATGTGCCCCTCACTTTTATTCAAACACTCCTCAACGCATGCCCTTGGGTACAGTGGCAACTGGGTCAGAAGGTGTGTTGCAAGTGAAGCCATTTCCACTCTCAGAAAACAAACAGCTTAAAGTACTTACCTAAGAGTGGGTTAGGAGTGCAGTCCTCTTGTGGGAAAGAAATTCAAGACATGCATATGGCATTATGGGCCTTCCCATCGAGGATCCCCACTCCATCGAGTTACCAGATTGTACGTAGATATATATTCATATTCAGCTGTGTGCACTGAACTCAGCATTAATGTCCCCCACGTAAGAATCTGATGACCTGCCTACGAAAAGAATTTGTGTATGAAGGAATCTTTGGCTGATGTGCAAAGGAAAAAGTCTCCCCTGGAAAAATGCAGGCCTTACACATTTAGCAGACCCTTGTGTCCACAGAAACAGTCATCGGCAATTAGGCAACTGCGGAAAGATCAGAGGCAGGAGCCCGCACATGAAACAGAGGCGGCACATGAGGATCGCCGCCTTCTATCTCTGAGTTATGGGCGGCCGGGGCTGCTTCCCCCTGGGCCCAATCTGCTCTGAGCTTTTCCTGCTGCGGACAGAGGCCCCCGGGACGTTTATGCACCCCAGTTTTCATGCAGCTTACTGATCCCTTTTCACATGAATGAAAAACGCCTTTGATTTTGAATTCTCACGTCTGGTTTGTGTAACACTTAACTGATGTGCCAGAATCATTCTGTACCTTAAAGGGGGTCTCGCGCTGGGTTATTAAAATCAGTCCTTATGTGAAGAGTCACTTTGCTCACTTAAAGGATAACGGCCCTGCCTTTCTTAATGACGCTCATCTCGTTAAACCTGGATCAGGGAAAAGAGGGGCCAGCAGAGCAACCGTTGGAACCCGGCCAGAACCCATTGATGCGTTAGTTGGTCCAGCCACACCAGCGGCTTCAAACAAATAGCATCTGCTGGTCAGCCGAGCTGGAGCCCTCTCAGCCTTTCAGCCCTGAACCCTGCTTCAGAGCATTAGTTCCTGTTAGAATCCTGATAGAGACCTTGAACCGGTGGGTCCGCTTCATTTGATCAAATGATGGAATGGACTGTTTTATTCCTGTGAAAGTCGCCATCGCCGGAGAGGTCCACACCGTGAATCCATTTACCCCGCCCTTGGTTTCTCCCAGGAGGAAGGGCGTTCTACTGCGTCCTGGGAATGCCATCATGACTTAGATGCTCAGGATTGGGAGGGAAGACAGAGAAGCTGCCACACAAGGAGGGGGAGGCTACCATTCACGTGTGTAACTTTCATGAATTTAATACATGCTTGGCGTTGGAAAAGAGAAGGAAGAGTAGTGTTTAAACAAAGCAGACAACTGCTTTCACCTCCCCATGGTCAAGTCGAGGTGAAGTGAAACGTAATCTGCTGCCTCCTCATGCTTTTCACAGCGTGAGCGTCTCTAGCGTTCAAAAGGTTGTGGATGGGTTTCGTGTTTTTTTTTGTGTGCATTACAGACCCTACGTTGAAGACACTGTCCCATTAGGTGCTCAACCAAAGACATAGCCAGCTGTTCCAGTGCTTAGTGGTTAAAGTTGCCTTCAAGGGTGATTCTGACTTTACGGGGTTTCCCCTTTAAATGCTGACTAGAAGCTAATGCCCCAATGACACTGGGTTCCTCTATCACAGCAGGAGGGGGGCCAGCCTGTGACATCAGGAGTGGGAGCTCCTGAGTAGTCAGGGCAAGTTTCTCAGAGGAGGCGACAGCCACAGCTGACGTTTGAAGAACGAATGGACATGAATCAATGCAAGGATAGTCTGGGGTGGCACTGAAAGTCAGGAGGAGAGAGAGGAGGACGATGATGAACTAACCTGTCTTCTCAGGCCCCTCAGGAAATGCACAAGGATCAGGAGGAAGGGGCGAAGGCAGCGAGCGGCAAAGGGAGCAGACGCAGCGAGGGGTCTCCTTGATTCTTTTCTTTCACTTACCATTTTCAAAATAATGAGTTAGTTCCCTAGCATCCTTCAACAATGAGCTTTGGTGAGGTATCATTATGGACTCATGTATTAACTATATTTCATGTGTCCCAATCCATAGCAGTTTTATCATTCTGAGGCTCAAAGTGTCTCATCTTTGGCCACGAGAGGCTGTTCAAGTTTGCTCCTGAGTCCTTTGGATACACCCCAGCAGTCCTTGAAACTTGCTTGCTTTCAGGTCTGCAATGATGTCCCAGTCTCCTATTGTACATGTGCTGTCCCAGGACAGGACTCAACCATTTCTCCTAAGAGGCCAGTTTCTTTTTTATGGGAAACGTTTCAAGACCACAATCCAGGTGTTAGGAATGCTCATTACTACTGAGTGGGTAGTTGTTTCTAGGTTTTTTGGATGATTAAAGGTAAGATAGAAGATGGAAGGAAGAAAATGAAGGAAGGAGGGAGGGAGAGAGGGAGGAAGAGTAGAAGGGAGGAAAGAAGAAAGGAGGGAAGGAAGGAATCATGAGTCCATACTAATTATTCCAATTCCAATTCAGGGCTACACGGTTTTCTTAATTGCAAGAATCTTACATCTATTTTCACACCAAAGTTCCAAGTTCTCAACACCAACATAATTACTATCCCAGAACATAAGCACAACAGTCTCAGAACAGCACTACCCACATTACCACAAACAACACAATTACTGAAGAACGTTTTTGTGGCTTTAGGAGTCTTTCTGTTTATTCAGAATATCTCACTAGGGATATATAGTCAAATTACTGGTAGGGCAGTAATTTAGAATTGTTCTCTGTGTGATTTCCACTGACGATATATGAAGTTAGGTTAATTTATTTCACTTAATTTTGTTTTTTAGGAATTTGTTTCTTATTTAATTTTATTTTATATTAAGTCTAGCTTCTAATCCTGTCTTCTCCATTCTATTCGCTTCCTTCTAGAGTTGGCCATTTACCTTTTTTATGTTTATATTGTTATTGTTTTGTAAATATATGCACATATCCTCTTCTTCTCAGTGGTTGACTATTGACCTATAAACCAGGAGGTCACGGTTCAATCCCCAGTGTGGTCACATGCAGGAGGAAGCAGATCAATGATTCTCTCTCATCATTGATGTATCTTTCTCCCTCTCCCTTCCTCGCTGAAATCAATAAAATGCATTTTTAAAAGAACAACAAAAAATTGACGCATCTACATATACTTTACCTTGTGTATTGTTGTTTTTTTCACCCAATGTTACATTCATGAGAGCCCTGCGGTGTAGTATGAAAAGGAAATAGATCTATCAATGGGATCAGATAGGACATACTCTGGAGCCTGCCTCTTATCACTTAACACCCAGGTGCTCCTTTCTGTCTTCCCCTAATGTTTAGGAAATGCAATCCAATTCACACCCTTTGTGGCAGGGCTTCCGTGACAACACTGCTCAGGTTTTGGTTCCATCCATCACTTAAAAACTACATACATGTAGTCCACCAGTTTGAGGTCAAATAATATGTAGAGTTTGAACACATTTTGTAAACAATAAAACATTTTAAATTACTCCCACTTGTTTAAATCTGTGACAGGAATGATATTCGCCATTTTCCACCCAGTATTCACATGCAGCTTAATGACGAATGACTGGAGAACCTTAGGTAGGGTTCCCATCAGTCTTCTCTTGTTTTTTCCTCAATTATTAATTTTTGCTCATTAGAAATGCCTAACTCACGCGTTTTTGGTGGTTCTAATAGACAGTTGTGAATGCTCCTTGTGGAAAGTGTTTCTGTGGCTGCCTCAGACCACCTCAGGACTAAGCAGCTTCAAACACAGGTTACTTCTCATGGTTCTGAGGGTGGGGGTCAGGGCAGGGCTTAGGCAGGCAGTTCTTCAGCTCCTGGAAGAGCCGGGTCAGCAGGGGTGTCTCCAGTGCGTTCAGCCGGTGGCTGGAAGGCCTCACTCTCGTCTGGCGCCTCAGCTGGATTGTCTGGAAAGACTGATAGCCTTGCTCACTCCCTCTTCCTGTGGCTCCCCAGCAGGGGTCCAGATGCTTTACAAAAGCTGCTCTGCTCCGGGGGAGTATTTCTAAGGACAATCCCAGGCACTTATGAAGGACAGCCTAATTATCATTTGCTGATGTCCCATTGGTCAAAACAAGTCCAGAGTCAATGTGGGCAGGGACCACACAGGTGTGTGAACACCAGGGGGCATGATTGGGAGCCACCAATGGAACAGTCCACCCAGCCTCCCTTCAGCTCTACCTTAGACTCGAAGCTCCCGCTTGTGTCATGCTCAACAGCTGGGGGAGTACATGTTTGTTGGGATGCAGTGATAAATGCACCCCTTGATGCTGTCTTAGGATTTCACCCTGGAAAATATTTCATTTTCATTGCAGCATTTGGATGTAGCTTTTAAAATAAGTCTGGAGACCTACTCTTACCAGGAGCAGTCATGGAATGTTGGCCCTGGAGTGATAAGCTCTGGCCACACAGAACACTTGCTATTTCACTGAGTTGATTCCTTTGAGCAAGGCACTTGACATCATTGAAATGGTCCTAACTGGCATCATCAGCATCATGAAAAATGTTTTATCTCATCCCCTATTTTACAAAAACACCACATAATAGTTATCTCCTGGGAAGGACGAAGGATCAGGGATGGTGGTCAGGGATCTAACTTTATCTGTCCTGTTTGGTTTTTTATAGCCAGAGTATTCTTGTGTACTACTTGTATAATTAAGGATAAAGTTAACAGAGAAGAGACAGTTTACATGAGCTTTTCACCTCCCAGCATGCATTCTCAGCGTAGCAAAGCCCAGTCCCCTGCTTCGTGTGGGTGTCTGAGGTTGGGGCATAGCCATGATTTTCACTTTCCTTCAAAGGTGAGTCCAGATCCAGAGGCTGGTTATTACCGCTGATTGTTCCGTGTGTGTGTGTGTGTGTGTGTGTGTGTGTGTGTGTGTGTGTTGGCCTTTAGGGGCAACTCCTTGGTAGCGGATATTTTTCTTGTTTTTTTGTCACTACTGGTCCCAGCACACCTCATTCTGTCCACATCATCTCAATCAAGAACTAACCATTACTCAAGTGGGGAAAACATCTTGTCTCCTGTGTCAGGGTTTTCACGAATAAACCCAATTTCAATACGCAATACACTTTTGCCTCACGTGTGTACTACAATACACCACGAGCAGAAGTACTCTCTGTATGTCAGAGGTTTTGTCCAGCTGAGCAGACACGTATCTTAGAGCATGTTCATCCAAGAGCAGTGGCTGGTCCATATTGTGCACCCCTGATAATATGGGCCATCCAACAGATCATTCGAAAAAGAAAGCTACCAGGTGCTCACTCCACTCTTGTTTAGAGCATCATCTTAATGATGTGGTTTGTTTTAGAAGCTTTTTCTCAGGAGTGTGACTCAGGTACTGAGGACAGCAATAGGGGAAGTTAAGAGATTCAGGAGGTAGAAGTTCAAAACCCAGCTCTGCCACTTACTAGCTACACGCATGGACTACTGGACAGGTGACCAGGGCCAACCAGTCAGTAGGTCACATTTTTGAGAACTTCCTGCAGCATGACAGGTGGAAATAAATGACAGCAATGCCATAAGGTGCTGAGTGAGAGGGTACTCTGTTATAATGAGTTGCTATGCACATGAAGTGGTATAGTGTTATTTGAAGATGGACGTAGATTAGTTAAAAATGTATTTTGGAAACTCTAAGGCAACCCATAACAATGTTTTAAAATAAGTGTTAATTGATATACTAAAAAAGAAAATAAAATGAAACCATACAAAATGCTCAATTAAAACCAGAGAAGGCAGAAGAGAGACAAAGAAACAAAGAACAAGTGCAAGGAATGGAACACATTATAAACATGGTAGATTTTTTTAAAATATATTTTTATTGATTTCAGAGAGGAAGGAAGAGGGAGAAAAAGATAGAAACATCAATGATGAGAGAGAATCATTGACTGGCTGCCTCCTGAAAGCCCCCAACTGGGGATCGAGCCCACAACCCGGGCATATGCCCTTGACCGGAATCGAACCCTGGATTCTTCAGTTTGCAGGCTGACATTCTATCCACTGAGCCAAACCAGCTAGGGCAGTGATGGCGAACCTTTTGAGCTCAGCGTGTCAGCATTTTGAAAAACCCTAACTTAACTCTGGTGCCATGTCACATATAGAAATTTTTTGATATTTGCAACCATAGTAAAACAAAGACTTATATTTTTGATATTTATTTTATATATTTAAATGCCATTTAAAAAAGAAAAATCAACCAAAAAAATGAGTTCATGTGTCACCTCTGACACACGTGTCATAGGTTCACCATCACTGAGCTAGGGCAAACATGGTAGATATTAATCGAACTATACCTGGAATTGATTTTAATGTGAATTGTCTAAATAAATGCAAGAAAAGACAAATTGCCAGAGAAGGGCTAGAAAAACTAAAAATCCTATCTAATAATAGAGAAACATGGTAATTAGCCGTACCTACACTACCCTTCCAATTGGCTAATCAGGGTAGTGCAAATTAACTGCCAACCAAGATGGCGGCCAGCAGCCAGGCAGCTTGAAGCGAACAGGAGGCTTGCTTGCTTCAGTGACGGAGGAAGCCAACCTTCCCCACCTGCCTTGCCGGCCTCTGAGCTTGCAGTTTAAGAAACATTGTTACAAATATAGAAGCTAAACAAAACCCCAGAAACCTGCTTTCAGCCAGCCGGGATCTCAGAGCTGGAGTTGAAACAGTGTTTCAATTATAGAACCCAAACAAATGAGATACCTGCTTTCAGCAGCCGAGGCCTCAGAGCTGGAGCCAAGCCTCAGAG
Source organism: Myotis myotis (assembly GCF_014108235.1). Lineage (NCBI taxonomy): Eukaryota > Metazoa > Chordata > Mammalia > Chiroptera > Vespertilionidae > Myotis > Myotis myotis. The sequence continues at coordinate 202,273,826 of NW_023416335.1, forward strand.
CTAAAGCTGGCCCAGAATAAAAAAAAAGAAAAAAAGGATAGGTTGTGAGCTTCAGTCACCCGCCAGCCTGAAAATGGCCCTCAGCCCCTCACCCAGACTGGCCAAGCACCCCAGTGGGGACCCCCAACCTGAAGGGGGTGTGACCAGATGCAAACAGCCATCATCATCTCATCAAGGCTGGCCAGGCACCCCAGTGTGGACCCCCACCCTGATCCAGCACACCCTTCAGGGCAAACCAGCTGGCCCCCACCCGTGCACCAGGCCTTTACCCTATATAGTAAAAGGGTAATATGCCTCCCAGCACCGGGATCAGTGGAGCCACGAGGCCTCCCAGCACCTGGATCAGCGTGACAGGGGGCAGTGACCAAACCCCCTGATCGCCCTGCGGCTCTGTGTGTGACAGGGGGCGGGGCCACAACCTCCCTATCCGCCCTGCTCTTTTTGTGACAGGGGAAGGCGGCCCAAGCCCCTGATCAGCCCTGCTCTGTGCCTGATGGGGGGAGCTCCCCAACCCTCTGATTGCCCTGCGGCTCTGTGTGTGACAGGGTGCGGCGCCCCAACCCCCTGATTGGCCCTGCTCTGTGTGTGACAGGGTACGGCACCCCAACCGCCCCCCATGGGCCCTGCTCTGTGTGTGAAGGGGTAGATCCATAACCCCCCCATCGGCCCTGTCCTGAGTGTGACAGTGGCGGCACCCCAACCCCCTGATCCGTCCTGCTCTGTGTGTGACAGGGTGTGGTGCCCCAACTCCCCTATCAGTTCTACTCTGTGATTGACAGGGTGGAGCTCCTCAACCCCCTGATCAGCCCTGCTCTGTTCATGACAGGGGGGAACTCCCCAAACCCCTGATGGGTCCTGCTCTGTGCGTGACAGTGGGGAGCTCCTCAATCCCCTGATCGGCCCTGCTCTGTGTGTGACATGGTATGGAGCCCCAACCCCCCTGATGGGCCCTGCTCTGTGCATGACAGGCGGTGGCGCCGCAACCTCCCTATCGACCCTGCCTTCAGTGTGACAGGGGGCGGTGCCCCAACCCCCCAATCAGCCCTACCCTGAGCATGACTAGGGTTGGCATTGCAACCTCCCGGTCCGCCCTGCTCTGTGCATGACAGGGGGCGGCGCCCCTGCTCCCCAATCGGCCCTGCTCTGAGCCTGACCAGGGGTTGCACCTAGGGATTGGGCCTGCCCTGTGCCACCTGGGAGCGGGCCTAAGCCAGCAGGTCATTATCTCCTGAGGGGTCCCAGACTGCGAGAGGACACAGGCCGGGCTGAGGGACCCCCTCTCCCCGCCGAGTGCACAAATTTTTGTGCACCGGGCTTCTAGTCATAACATAATTAACTAAAATGTTATGTACAATTGACTGAAAGTTGGTGGTAGAGGGAAAGAACTAATGGGAGGTGGGAGGAAGTGGAAGCATAGTAATGTTTTTATTTTACATAGTCAAGAGTTAATAATGATACTTGAGGAAAAAGAGGACTAATCACATAAATTTAAACCACTAAAATAACTTTAAAAACATTAAACCATTAAAATAACTAAAAAAAAGCTAAAAACCTTCCAAATTATCAGGAAATCCATGCACAGAATGAAATACAGAAAATACAAATCACATAATAAAAAGATTTTTTAAAGGGCATATCAGAACAGAAAAGACTATTGAAAAACACCAAATGTATTTGTTGCTAATCCTATCTAATAAAAGAGAAACATGGTAATTGGTGTACAACTGCTACCCTTCCCATTGGCTAATCAGGGCGATATGCAAATTAACTGCCAGCCAAGATGGCGGCCGGCAGCCAGGCAGCTTAAACTGAACATGAGGCTTGCTTGCTTCAGTGACGGAGGACTGCAACGTTCCCCACCTGCCTTGCCGGCCTCTGAGCCTGCAGTTTGAACATTGTAACAAATATAGAAGCTAAACAAAACCCCAGAAACCTGCTCTCAGCGAGCCGAGCCGGGATCTCAGAGCTGGAGTTGATACAGAGTTTCAAATATAGAACCTAAACAAACCAGATACCTACTTTCACAGCTGAGGCCTCAGAGCTGGAGCCACACCTCAGAGCTAAAGCTGGCCCAGAATAAAAAAAAAGAAAAGAAAAAAAGGAGCAGTTGGGAGCTTCAGTCCCAGCCTGAAAACAGCCCTCAGCCCCTCACCCAGACTGGCCAGGCACCCCAGTGGGGACCCCCACCCTGAAGGGTGTGTGACCAGCTGCAAACAGCCATCACCCCCTCACCCAGACTGGCCAGGCACCCCAGTGGGGACCCCCACCCTGAAGGGTGTGTGACCAGCTGCAAACAGCCCTCAGCCCCTCACCCAGACTGGCCAGGCACCCCAGTGGGGACCCCCAACCTGAAGGGTGTGTGACCAGCTGCAAACAGCCATCATCCCCTCATCAAGGCTGGCCAGGAACCCCAGTGGGGACCCCCACCCTGATCCAGGACACCCTTCAGGGCAAACCAGCCAGCCCCCACCCATGCACTAGGCCTCTATTCTATATAGTAAAAGGATAATATGCCTCCCATCACCAGGATCAGCGGAGCCATGAGGCCTCCAGGCACTGGGATCAGTGTGACAGGGGGCAGCGCCCAAACCCCCTGATCGCCCTGCGGCTCTGTGTGTGACAGGGGCGGGGCCACAACCTCCCTATCGGCCCTGCTCTGTTCCTGATAGAGGGGAGCTCCCCAACCCCCTGACCGCCCTGTGGCTCTGTGTGTGACAGGGTGCGGCGCCCCAACCCCCCCACCCCACAGGCCCTGCTCTGTGTGTGACGAGGTAGAGCCATAACCTCCCCATCGGCCCTGCCCTGAGTGTGAGAGTGGTGGCGCCCCAACCCCCTGATCCGCCCTGCCCTGAGTGTGACAGGGGGCGGTGCCCCAACTCCCCTATCGGCCCTACTCTGTGAGTGACAGGCGGGATCTCCTCAACCCCCAATCGGCCCTGCTCTGTGGGTGATAGGGGGGAGCTCCCCAACCCCCTGATTGACCCTGCTCTGTGCGTGACAGGGTACGGAGCCCCTACCCCCCTGATGGGCCCTGCTCTGTGCGTGACTGGGGGTAGCGCCCAACCCCCTGATTGGCCCTGCTCTGTGCATGACAAGGTACGGAGCCCCAACCCCCCTGATGGGCCCTGTTCTGTGCGTGACAGGGGCAGCGCCCAACCCCCTGATTGGCCCTGCTCTGTGCATGACAGGGGGTGCTGCCGCAATCTCCCCATAGACCCTGCCTTGAGTGTGACAGGGGCGGTGCCCCAACCCCCCAATCGGCCCTACTGAGCCGTGACTGAGGGTGGCATCGCAACCTCCCAATCTCCTCTGCTCTGTGCATGACAGGGGAAGGCGCCCCAACTCCCCAATCGGCCCTGCTCTGAGCCCGACCAGGGGCCGCACCTAGGGATTGGGCCTGCCCTCTGCCACCCGGGAGCAGGCCTAAGGCAGCAGGTCGTTATCTCCCAAGAGGTCCCAGACTGTGAGAGGGCACAGGCCGGGCTGAGGGACCCCCCCTTCCCCCCGAGTGCACAAATTTTTGTGCACCGGGCCTCTAGTTTATAATAAGGGGCAAACTGCACAATGAAGACCTTACATTTATATTTGATTATACACAAACTAGAGGCCTGGTGCACAAAAGTTTGTGCACTCGGGGGGGGGGGGCGGTCCTCAGCCCGGCCTGTGCCCTCTCGCAGTCTGGGACCCCTCGGGAGATAACGACCTGCTGGCTTATGCCTGCTCCCGGGTGGCAGAAGGCAGGCCCAATCCCTAGGTGCGGCTCCTGGTCGGGCTCAGAGCAGGGCCGATTGGGGAGTTGGGGCGCCTTCCCCTGTCATGCACAGAGCAGGGGAGATTGGGAGGTTGTGATGCCACCCTCAGTCACGCTCAGGGTAGGGCCGATTGGGGGGTTGGGGCACCGCCCCCTGTCACACTCAAGGCAGGGTCGATGGGGAGGTTGCGACGCCACCGCCTGTCACGCACAGAGCAGGGCCCATCAGGGGGGTTGGGGCTCCGTACCCTGTCATGCACAGAGCAGGGCCAATCAGGGGGTTGGGGCACTGCCCCCTGTCACGCACAGAGCAGGGCCCATCAGGGGGGTAGGGGCTCCGTACCCTGTCACAAACAGAGCAGGGTCAATCAGGGGGTTGGGGAGCTCCCCCCTTTCAGGCACAGAGCAGGGCCGATCAGGGGGTTGAGGAGCTCCCCCTGTCACTCACAGAGTAGGGCCAATAGGGGAGTTGGGGCACCGCCCCCTGTCACACTCAGGGCAGGGCGGATCAGGGGGTTGGGGCTCCGCCCTCTATCATCCACAGAGCAGGGCTGTTCAGGGGGTTGGGGCGCCGCCACTCTCACACTCAGGGCAAGGCCGATGGGGAGGTTATGGCTCTACCCTGTCACACACAGAGCAGGGCCCATGGGGGGGGGGGTTGGGGCGCCGCACCGTCACACACAGAGCAGGGCTGATCAGGGGGTTGAGGCGCCGCACCCTGTCACACACAGAGCCGCAGGGCGATCAGGGGGTTGGGGAGCTCCCCCCTATCAAGCACAGTGCACGGCTGATCAGGGGGTTGTGGCGCCTTCCCCTGTCACGAACAGAGCAGGGCGGATAGGGAGGTTGTGGCCCAGCCCCTTGTCACACACAGAGCCGCAGGGTGATCAGGGGGTTTGGGCGCTGCCCCCTGTCACACTGATCCCAGTGCTGGGAGGCCTCACGGCTCCGCTGATCCCGGTGCTGGGAGGCATATTACCCTTTTACTATATAGGATAGAGGCCTGGTGCATGGGTGGGGGCTGGCTGGTTTGCCCTGAAGGGTGTCCTGGATCAGGGTGGGGGTCCCCACTGGGGTTCCTGGCCAGCCTTGATGAGGGGATGATGGCTGTTTGCAGCTGGTCACACCCCCTTCAGGTTGGGGGTCCCCACTGGGGTGCCTGGCCAGTCTGGGTGAGGGGCTGAGGGCTGTTTTCAGGCCGAATGAAGCTCCCAACTGCTCCTTTTTTTCTTTTTCTTTTTTATTCTGGGCCAGGTTTAGCTCTGGCTCCAGCTCTGAGGCCTCTGCTGCTGAAAACAGGTATCTGGTTTGTTTGTGTTGTATAATTGAAACTGTGTATCAACTCCAGCTCTGAGATCCCAGCCGGCTGAAAGCTGGTTTCTGGGGTTTTGTTTAGCTTCTATATTTGTTACAAGGTTTCTTAAACTGCAAGCTCAGAGGCTGGCAAGGCAGGCGGGGAACGTTGGAGTCCTCCGTCACTGAAGCAAGCAAGCCTCATGTTAGTTTCAAGCTGCCTGGCTGCCGGCCGCCATCTTGGCTGGCAGTTAATTTGCATATCTGCCGGGAGCCGGTCTATCCTTGCTGTTTCAAGGGACCTGGCATATATGGCATACTGTTCTTAATATGTTTGCTCACCTTCTTGGCACTATGTGTTTTAACCAAGGTCTCTAAGAAAGGTTGTTTCCCCAGGTAGGGATTTTCCCCTGAAGTTAGGGAGGGAATAAAACCTCTTACCTAAGTGCCAGGCGGGTAATTAATCACTTTAACTATGAACAATCATGCTTAAGCTACATAATCTTTACTTCCTGGAATGGTGATAAGAAACGCCCTAACCTTTGGAATAGAGATTGATAGGATTGGAATCAACTGGTATAAATACAGATATAACAAGACAGAACGAAGAAGACAGAACCTACACACAGAACTTAGAGATAGAACCTAGAAGACAGAACCTACACAGAACCTAGAGACAGAAGAACTTCGCTGGAGAGAACATGGCAAAAGATCCTGGACTGAACCTGACTACAGAAATTGGCAAGAGACCCTGACTAGAACCTGGTGACTGAACCTGGCTGGAGAACCTGGACAGAACCTGGCTGGAGAACCTAGCGAGAGAACATGGACACAGAACCTGGCTGGAGAACCTAGCAAGGGAACATGGCTACAGAACCTGGCTGGAGAACCTGGAGAACCTAGCAAGAGAACATGGACACAGAACCTGGCTGGAGATCCTAAGCAGAACCTCTCTGGAGATTCAGACCAGAACTTGGCTGGAGATCCTGGCTAGAGTTCCTGGCTAGGCTGCTGATCTGTCTGTCACTGAACAGTGTCACTGTCTGACACTGAACGCTGTCTCCGTGTCATTCCTTCTTCGCCGACTCCATCCACACCTTTGGGGACCCCTGGACCTGCTGGGACCCCAGCACATATCTCCATGATTAGCCAAGGGGAAGGGTAGCGGTCATACACCAATTACCATGTTTCTCTTTTATTAGATAGGATTACAATTGCATCCAAATTCATAAAGCAAAAACATAAGGAAATAAGAGGTAGATCTAAACGTAGGAGATTTCACCTCTCTTACCCTATTTCAGATAAAGTTCACAAAATAATAAATAAGCTGAAAGAAAACTTACATAAAATATTATGACAAATTTAATGCATTGAACCCTATACAACCAAAGAAGATAGTCAATATCTGCTCAAAATCATACAGCATGTAACATTTTCTAGCCACAATGCAATAAAACTAAAAACCAATGACAACACTTGAAAACAAAGAGAAACAATAACTCTTAAATCAAAGAGGAGCTCAAACAAAAATTATAGGATATTAAAAAAATAATATAAACTTCATATTCAAATTTAGGAGATATGACTAAACTAGTATACTGTAAGAGAAAAATTAATAGCCAAAGACATTAATATTTATACATAACAAAAATTAAAATTAATAATATAACCCAAGAAATTAGAAAAATAACAATAGAATAAACATAAGGAGAGAAGGAAAAACTAATATATAGAATTTAATATATTAGAAATTAAAAGTGATATAACTGATAAGTAAAAGATTATTTAGAATAAAAACAAGAATGTAATCAAATAAAAGGACAGAGCACAAAAAACACAAAGGAGAATGATGAAAATAACCTTAGACTTAGTGTAAACTAAAATAATTATATGTCAAAGTTTTAAAGATGTAGCCGGCCATCTTCCACCATGCATGGCAGCTGGAGGTTTATCTTCTGCGGGTTAACTGGGTCTGAACATGTTCCTGTGCAGCCGGGATCATCCCAAGAAACCAGAGATTGTACCAGGGCTCCTTCGACTGTGAAAGGAGGCTGAAAATCCATTGCAAACTGCTGCCTGCTGCAAGGCTTCCATGAAGCTGTTGTCCTCAGGAGGCAAAAAACACAGCACAGTTTATGACCAGGATTTAAATCAAGCTGTTCCCTGACGACTTGGCAGCATATTTGCCGTTGCTTCAATATCACCATGGGGCAGGAACCCTACATTGCCAAGTAAGACCTGGTTCAGGACCGAGAGAACTGGGAGGAACCGAGAGATGGCTGGTAGAAAATAGGGGTGGGGGCGGGGGGGGGCAGTTGGGGAGTGATGATAAAATAGGAACTTTCCAACATACAAAGACGAAGAGTTTATTACCCATTAAATGTATTCTTTAACAAGAAGAAAGCTGTGAGATTCAAGGCACAATGGTGAACACAAATTAATAAATGTGGGATAAATTTAATTAACCATAGATTATGCAAATCATTAACTTTTGTGTATAGAATAGTGAAATAAATTATAGGAATCAATATTAGGTAGGGGTTATGTTCAATGGGCAATTAAAGCCCATGTTAAGATTCTTGTTTTGTGACTTCAGGCTTTTTGTAGGAAGATTAAGTATATTTGCTAAAACTTCAAGGGCAACTATTAGAAAAACAGAAATACAGCGAGCACAGAGGGAGGTGAATGAATATAGGCAGCCCTATCAATTCAGCAGAAACCAGGAAAGATGATAAAGCAGAAAAAGAGATGGTAAATAAAATACAAAAATAGATGTCTAAAATACATTTAAATGTGCTATTTATCAGATTAAATAAGTTATATTAATTTTCTAAGGCTGCCATAACAAATTACCACAAACTTGATAGCTTAATACAACTAAAATTTTATTCTCTCAGTGTTCTGGGGGCCAGAAGTCCAAAAATCAAGTTGTCAGCAGGGCCATGCCCCTTCCTTGCATCTTCCAGCTTCTCATGGCTTCTGGCATTCCTTGGACTGTGGCTATATAACTCCAGTCTCTGCCTCCTTCACATGGCCTTCTCTTCTCTGTGTCCCTGCCCTGTGTGTCTCTGATAAGGATACTTGTTATTGGATAATCCAGGATGATCTCATCTCAAGAGCCTTTATATCTGCAATGACCTTTTGTCCAAATGAAGTCACATTCACAGGGTCAGGAAATGGACCTGTCTTTTTAGACGTCACGGTTTAACTCACTACACAGGTTAACATACCTATTATAACAAAAAAAGAGAAACTAGAAATTGGATTTTTAAAGTTCAGCTATACGCCAATTATGAATGATATATCTAAAGGTAAATCATATATAATGATTGAAAATCAAGGAAAGGGAAATATATACCAAGGAAATGCTAAAAAATTTGATATAGCAATATTAAGGCAGACACCTTATAACTTTCATTTTCATTTTATTGTCAGTGTCTTTGATGAATAGTTTTTAATGTTATAGAGTCAAAATTTTATCAATATTTTCTTTCCTAGTTAACACTTTTTGTGTCTTGTTTAAAACATTTGTATCTACCCCCAGATTAGAATAATATTCACTTACAGTTTCTGTCAAATCTTATAAAGCTTTGCTTTTGACATGTAAGTTTGGTATCCAAGTTAAAATTATTTGTATGGTGTGAGGTAGGGATCTATTTCATTTTTTCAATATGAACAATTTTTTAAGATCCACTTATGAAATAATACCTCTTTTCACCACTGATCTGTCATGTTAGATAGGTAAGTCTGTTTCTGGGATCTCTATTCTATGTTTAAATTGTTTATCTCTGCTGCTATACCATGGTATCTTTATTTTATTTTATTTTATTTTATTTTATTTTATTTTATTTTATTGTTTAAAGTATTACAGATAGTAGTACATATGTCTCCTTTTTTTTCCCCCATTGACCTTCCCCCAGCCTCCCCCTATACTATGTTATCTTGATGACTATAGTTTCATTATAAATTTTAATAGTTGGTAGGACAAGTCTCTCCTTACTTTTTTTCTGTAGAAGATATTGACTTCTATATGTCAAGAGACAATAAAGATATAAATAAAGAAATCTATTATGTTCTTGAATAGGAAGATAATAACATAAACATGCCAGTTTTCTATAGATTCAGTGAAATTCCAGTCACAATTCTAACAAGATGTTCATGAAACTCGATAAGCCAATTTTAAAATGCATGTTCTCTTTGACCTCTCAATTTTATGTCTGCTTATATAACCTACATATACTTGCACATGTAAGCAAAATGAATACACAAAGAAATTCACTGTAGCATTGTTTGTACTAGAAAGAAAAGATTAGAAACAATCTAATATCAACAAATATGGAATTGATTAAACTGCAGAACATCCATATGAAGAAATATTATTTAAAAAATTCTAAAGACCAAGGCAGCTCCATGTACATAAAATATCTCATGAGCTCCAACATACATGAGATGAAAATGAAAGCATACTAATAATTTAAATAGGCTTTTAAATTTTTAATTATCATTAGTATTACATATATTTATTGAACATTTATTATAAGACAGACAGTCTTTTTAGTGACACAGTGGGACTGAGATGGTTTTACCCTGATGGAGTGTTGAGAGGCGGCATCATCGGTCATCTACCATTGCCAGAGAGCAGAGTGGTGCAAAAGAGGCAACACACACCAATATGTAACTCGGAGAATTCAACCCTGTATTCAGGAAAAGGGGGACAAGCAGGAAGACACCATGCAAATAGTGTGGGCACTCCTATTCACCACCCCACTCTATGAGCACAGACAGGATCATGGGAGAGAGACCCATGAGGGAGATCAACATTGAAATAGTACTAATTGGAAGACATTGACCAAGTGTCCCAAAGGAAAAGAACAGGATATGATGAAAGTCGACGACATTAGACATTATTTATCTGGAGCCTTTTGTTTGCAAGGAGCAAAAACCAAACTCAAACTGCCTTAATCAAAAAAAGTGAATTTACTGGCTCTCATAACTGAAAAGTTTGAGAGAAGATTGAACGTCAGGCATGGTTGGGCCTACTCAAAAGGCATCGTTTGGACTTTCTCCCTTCATTTCTTGGCTGTGCTTCATCTGTGCAGGACTCAGTCAGGGAGGCTCTCCTCAATGGCCTCCACATACCCAGAATTTCACCCTTCCTGTTTAAACTCTCATTTGCAAGAATTCTAGCAAAAGCCTAGACTACGTGTGGGCCACATGTCCACCCCCTGGAATGGGAAGGGGGTCAGTTCCATATACTCCAACCACGTAGGCTGAAGTAGATGGTACCAAAGAAAAATGGTGCTGTTTCTAATAGAATGAATGTGATAGATAGATGCTGAACAGGCAAAACCTACAGATGTCTACAATTGGGGCTTAACTTAGTTAAAAAAAAAAACACACACACACAAAACCCTGGAATGGCAATTTTTGGAATGTGGAATTTAAGATGAGGATTTAGAAAAACTCTACCAAATATAAAAATATTTGCCACTCTTCTGAATAAAGGTTCTTGTTGTTAGCATAGCTAAGCTGCCTTTTATTGCTTCTATCCTTATGTAACAGTAGGGAAGGGTCCCCTAAATTAGAAAGTGGTAGAGGAGGAGGCATGATAGCCGTGTGCTTTATTTTGCCTTTACCTTGCATCTATCAATGCCTTATTCTTGTTATATTTTAGCACTTGGTCTAGTTGCTTGTAGTGGGGAATAGATAAGTATTTGACAACCAGTGATGAATAAAATATAATGTGTAAAAGTATATTTTATCACCAGATTTGCTAAACTGTATTGTTGAAATGAACTGTTTTGTCTTCACTACGCTTGCCATTCTTTTTTCTGGACTCCCTGGTCTTCCAACCCTTGATCTTGCATCCTGGTTCCTAATAACCACTTCAGGCCATTCATGTTGTGGTGACTCGTTTCAGCTCTGTGGTAGAGATTCCTCATTCTTCCATAGAGGTTGGACTCCAGTTTTTATTCAGGTACATGGATGCTCAGTTTACAAACTTTATTTCCCAGGCTTTCTTGTAGCTGTCATGTGTCTTGGTTTTAGATAATGGGAAGTACACAGAGGTATCCTATGACAATTTCCAGGAAATTTCTGTGGTTGCTAGCCCTCAAAGACTTCTCCCAACAATCAATCCCTCCCCTCGATGTGCATGTGTGGAGTATGTCCACCAACACTCCTGTCCTGGGCTGGCCCTGTGACTGCTTTGACCAATAGAATGCAGCCGGAGAGACATTCAGGGACTTTCAAGCTCAGGTCTTAAGAGGACCGGAGCTTTTATCTTATTCATGGGATACTCAAGCCTGGAATGGGCTTTTATGAACACAGCTTCCATACTGTGAGGGAGCCCAAGCAGCTGTGAGGAGAAACCCTAATGAAGGAGAAGTGAGGCTTCAGCCAATGACCCCAACTGAGCTCTGAGCTAACAGCCCATGCCAGTTTGCCAACCATGTGGTTGAGGTCATTTTAGATCTATCAACTGTTCCAGAATGCTGGCCAATACCTTGTAAAGCAGAAGAACTCTGCAGTCTACTCACAGAATCATGACATATAATAAATTACTGTTGTGTTATGCCATTAGGTTTTAGGGTGGTTTACTACGCTACAGTAGAGAAAAAAAAACATGTACCTTTGCCTCTTCCACCCCCCCTCCCCCTTTTCTCCTTCCTGTTGTCTGCAATATATACATGATAAATGGAGTGGAAGCAAACATCTGAACTATGAGGTAATCTTAGGAATACAGGTCACACAAGAGAAAAATAACTTGAAGTATCTTTACTTCATATATACATAAAAGAAACAAACTTCTATCTTGAATAAGCCAGTTATTTTGGGTCTCTTATTCAAATTGAACCTAATTATAACTTTACTGACTCATTCTCAGGGGCCACTCAAATGGTAACTTTTGCACCTCCCCTCCTCGGTTTCTTCAGTTTACTTGTCCTGTTTTTAAATTAGTTTTTGTTTTATCAAAGAAACACTTATACTAGTATAGTTTTAAAATCCAAGCCATTGGGGAGTCTAGTTCCTGCCAAAACGAAGGATCAGCTTAGCCTCGCTAATTCCTCCAAATTCTACCTCGTAAATGCCACAAAAATCAGAAGGAAGTTGTGTGAAACTAGGATAAACTCATAAAAAAAATCTCTGATATAGCCCTAGCCGGTTTGGCTCAGTGGATAGAGCGTCAGCCTGTGGACTGAAGGGTCCCAGGTTCAATTCCAGTCAAGGACATGTACCTCGGTTTCAGGCTCCTGGCCCGGGTAGGGGGCATGCAGGAGGCAACCAATGGATCTCAACAAACATTTTATTGAAGTTTGCAATACATTCAGAAAAATGCATAAAATCATAGTGCACACAGAAAATCAATGGATTTTCACCCTGTCACCAGCACTATTTTAAAGCTGGAATGTTACCCCTACATAACACTCATCACCAGACAAACTATATAATCTAATTATGTATTTTATATATTAGCTACCTCCCTTCACCCCAATTTAAGCTCCAGAAGGGCCAAAAGTTCTTTTTTTATTTTAGTCCATTTTGTTCACTGCTGCATCCCCAGCTCCTAGAATAGTGCGGGGCATATAGTAGGTGTGCAAGAAAAAATTGCTGACGAATGAATAAGTGCTTATTTTCATCTCTTTAAGCTCTCAGGTGCTGAGTCACAGAGGTGGCTGAGAACTGCTGCCCTCCCAGGTTAGATAGCTCCGGGCAGGGGCCGGATGCCCCCCGGCCCAGCCAGCGTCCTGAGCCCTGCAGGGCAGCACCCCACCCTGCGCAGCCCACTTTATCTTCATTCCCCACCCCCCCCCCCAGCAGCATAGCCCACCCCACCTCCATTTAGAGTGAATAATAATTAAAATAATAATAACAAACAACCGTAATCATAGTGTCTGTCACCCGCCCTCTCGAGTCTACCCGCCTCCCCCCCCCTCCCCCCAGCATTCCTCAAGGATTCTTCCCCGGGACCCACGCACTCAGGGTGATCTCCAGACTGAGGACCTGCTCCCAGCGGACTCTGAAATGCACCTGATCAAGATCCGCCCCTGCAGCCAGTGCAGGAGACAGGATCATTCGCCCTATTGCTCCGAAAGGGAAACTGAGGCTGCGGGCGGTAGACCCAACCGCTCAGATCCGACTCCAAATCCCGCGGTCTTTGCCCTCACGCACACCGACACCACGACCACTTGCGGCTGTGGGCACCGGCGCCTGCGGTTGCCAAAGGTTTTCATGGACCCCTTTCTCTTCACCAACCGTCGCAGCCGGAAACAAGGCGCCTGTCCCGGCAGAAACACGGGCGATGAACCCGGCGGCGGCCGGAGCAAGAGGAGACCCTCCCTGAGCGTCAGGCACAGGCACCCCGAGGCGGCGACACTGAGCGGAGCCCCCGCGGTGGGAAGGAGCCGGCCACGCGGAGACGTGCCGGGCGGGGCAGACGGCGAAGAGAGTTGCAAGCAGAGGGGACAGCAAATACTCCGCTCCTTTTGCATCCACCGCCTCGTTTGATCTTCCCCAAACTTTGGGAGGGGACGTCTTAGCCAAATCTTCCAGTTTACAGACGAGGGAGCTGAGGCCCGGAAAGACGAAGGAATTTACGGAGTCTGTCTGGATTCGAACCCAACGCTCTGCAACACGCCACGCCAGGCTCTGTCCAGCCCGCATTCCGCCCCGCCGCCTCCCTCCCTCCCTCCCTCCCATACCCTGACCTTAACTCGGCACGTGCTGGGCCCTGGCCCCCCCTCAACCCCCCCACACCTCCACCTTGTCCCAGTTAGCCCTGCTGGGGGAAGGCGGACTGGGGGGCTTCGCAGGGCCGGTGGGGAGCCGCGCCCAGCTAGGGGCCCGGGTTAGAGACCCGCCTCGTCCGGCCTTCGGGACCCGCCGTGCGCCCCGCCCCTTCCGCGCCGGCCGGCGCTGCCTCTGTCCATGGTCAAAGCACCCGGGTAATCCGCCTTTCTCTTCCGCCCGCCGAGCCCCATTCATATTCTAATCACAGCGCGGCCGGCCCGCGAACGGCCACTTCATCGGGCCGCAGAGGCGCACCCGCCCCCTTCCCCACTTCCACTTCCAGCCCCCAGCCCCTCGCCCCCTCTTCCCGCACTTTAAACCCAGCCGAGGAGGGGGTCCCTGGGAAAAGCGCGTCCCCACTTGGCCGCCTGAGCTTCTCACAAACTTCGCTGCTGGCGGGAGGTTTGGGGGGTTGGGGGGGGGAGGAGGCGGGGGGAGGGCGGGAGGCCGGAGGGAGGGGCTGAGACGCAGACCGACTGACAGACAGAGTTACGGGAAGAGGCGGGGAGGGGGTGTCAGAGTGACCAAGGGGGATAGAGACAGAGGGACAGAGTCCTAGGGAGAGACAAAGAGACGTGGGGGCAGGGGCTGGACAGAAAGGCAGCCAAAAACAGGCGAAATAGAGGGACACAGAGAAAGAGAGAGAGAGAGAGAGAGAGAGAGAGAGAGAGAGAGAGAGAGAGAAGACAGAGTGAAGAAGACAGATCTAGAGGAAGACAAAGTTCTGGAGGAGTCAGCCCCTCGCACCCTCTCGGCTAAGCGGTCTTCTCACCGCCCAGGTTGGGGGATGGGGTCTTAGGGCTGTAGTTCTCCTCCCCCTGTGCCCCCTCAGCTCTGTCCTCCACGCGTGTCCGCGAATCCGCGCGGAAGAACCAAGACATACCTCCTCCCGCATTCCCAGGACCCCCCCCCACTTAAATCCAACCCGGGATCAAACTGGGGGGGGGGGCCACTAGAGGAGACGGAAAGGAGCGGGGCCCACCCGTGGCCACGTAGGCGACTCCAAGGCTCCCCGGAGTCCCCTGCCGCCGCCACCCCCACGCCTGCGCCTCGCCTGGCCGGTCGGGAGGGTGGGAAGGGGAGAGGGGGCCACATCTAAGCCAATTTTGATTTCGCCTATAATGAGTGCCCGGCGAAGGCTGGAGAAGGCCTCTGGAACTTTAAATAAGAAAAACGTTGCTAATGCTATAATAGAAGGGGGAAGTCGGAGGGCTGGGATTGCGTCGCTCCGAGCCCCCCTTTTCGGAGGCGGCTTTTCTTATTCAAAACAGGCCCACAATGGGCTTCACAGTGCGCCTCGCCACGGCCCCATCTGACGAGCGGCCATTCATCAGGCCGGCTGGCCTATCAATGACATTGCTCCCATCGGGGCTCCTATAAAATGATGCTTTTTCCCATGAAACATCCGCAAACATTTTGACGGGTTTGGCTTTGCCCGGCTGGATTTCTGCGTGTCTCCTCGCTCGCTGGCTTTCTCTCTCCCCCTTCTCCTCTCTCTCTTCTCTCTCTCTCTCTCTCTCTCTCTCTCTCTCTCTCTCTCTCTCTCTCCTTCTCTTCTTTCTCTTTTCTTTCTTCTTTCTCTTTCTTTTTCTTCTCCCCTTTATCCTTTTCACTTTCCACTCTCTGCGTTCTCTCTCTCCTTCTCCCCTTCTCACTCCCTTCCTCCCTGGGCGGCTCTAGCACAGGGGATCCCCAAACATCAAGACTTTTGGGGGGCGCCTGTGCTGTCCATGGGAAGAGCATGCATTGTGGGTTACTGGAGGAACCCGACATGGATTCCACAGGTTAGTCCTACTGGTGGGGGTTGGGGGGAGACATTGGGAGGGAAAGAGAGGGAGAGGGGAAACTTCAGAAAGAGTTGCAAAAAGTTCAGAAAGGCCAACTTGACAGTGGAACCCCAGGAGATAACGGAAGGCGTGTAGAAGTTTTCAGTCCGGCACGATGCGTGCAAGTGGATGCTTGCAAGTGTGTGAGTGCAAATGTGAGTGTGTATGCACGCGCGCACGCGCCGAGGAGCGCGCTTTCGCTTGCTCGGGACACAAAGTTACGTAAAGATTCGCTGGCTCGTGGCGAGCTCGAGGTGCCACTTGCAGAAACTTTGCGAGCGGACTGCCCCTTCCGGGCGCGCTTCCTCCCCCAGGTGGGGGCTCCGGAATAGCGGTGCGCTCTGGGGCTGGTGGCGAGGGCCAGGAGGCCGAGCGGAACGCCCCGGAGGCGGAGTAGGGCTACGGCTTCGCACAGCGCCTGGGAGGTGGGGACCGAGGCTCCAGCTGGCGGAGACTCGCCGCTGGAGGGAGTGGCGACCGGCGAACCCGGTGGTCCTGGGGAATCGCGCCCGGTTGGGCGGTGGGAGCTCCAGGCCGTCCGAGGCCGGCTGTAGCCTCCCTGCGGGGAAGGGGCACCCACCGAGGCGCAGCGGTTGTGACTGCCCGAGGGAGGGAGGGACGCAGCGGAGCCTGCGAGGCCTGGCGGCGGGGTCTGCCAACTGCTCGGCACTTTGGCGGCTGTTGGCTGTTAGTTTTGGGGTCGCGGCGGTCTGTAAAAACCGAGGAAGCCAAAGAATCTCTTCCAACGAAAAAGCCGGCGCTTCTGTTCTTTCTCCAGCAGAGCCTTCGCCACCTCCCATTTCTAGCGCCTTTAAAGAGCCGCCGAACTTCTAAACCTGAACGATGCTCCCTACGTCCCTTCCAGGTGGAAGAAGTTCACCCCCTTCCCTGGCCGCAGTCTGCTCCTACCCGGACTCCGCGGCAGCCTCGGGATTTCTTGGGGAGATAGGATTGGGAAGGAGCAGAAACCGGGCGGTGAGGGCAGCCGGGGCGAAGGCAGCAGCTTGACGCCAGACTTGGGAGGATGCGCTGCGCAACAAGTGCCTTCCAGCGTCTGCCACCCCCAACACACGCGCGCGCGACCGGGTCTTCCCTGAGCAAATCACCACGCGGATGTTTCCCACCTCCAGCCAAATGGGTGTGGGGAGGTGCAGGGGTCATCCGGCATCGCCCCAGATGGTCTATCTTTGGTCCCTGTAGACAGATTTCCAGGGACTAAAGGCTCCTGCCGAGGCCCTGGTGGCCAGGACACCCACCCCCTTTGGCCAGGCCGATCTTTGGTTTTCCAGGAGAGTTGTCTCTCTCTGATTCCCAAGAGCCAATTTCCTCTTCCATAGCGCTCCCCGGGGTGGGTGTGGACCCCCTGGGAGTGGGGACAGGCTGAGCTCCGCGGGCCTCCTTCCTAGATGCGATGACAAACCAAGGCAAGGAGAGGCGGCTCCTGCTGCGCGCCCCGGTTGCTGGCAGAGGCGGGCCCTGCTGGGTTCTCTCCGCTGGCGGCAAAGAAGGTGCCCAGAGAGGGAAAGAGGTCCTCCCTCCACACTGTCACGTCCAGTGCTTTCTCCTCTGCGCACCTTTTGAGCACCCCGACTTGAGAGGTGAAGATCCTCGAAGGAAATGAAATTAAACTCATTCTGCACTGTATTTGCAAGGGGCCTACGGAGGGACTTGGGGTCTCACGGCACCGACTCCCGCCATGGTCCAGCGGGAGTGTCAGTCGCCCCTTCCGCATGCCTGGAGCGCTTCCCTGCGTTCCTGGGGCGATGGAAACCTTCTGGTTTCTGCCTTCCCCGCAGCTGATGGCCGTGGGACACCTGGTCACTTGACCTCAACTGCAAACATCCTAAATGGGGAAACTGAAGTCTTTCCCTCATCCATTCTCCTCTCCCTTTCGAACAACGGAGACGTCTAGATAGTTTTCCTAAACTCACAACCCAGAGGCTTGGCAAATAGGAGCATGAGGAAATGACACGAGGCGCCCCAGGTGACACTTCCCTCGGGCTTGCACCACCGAGGACCAGGGCAGGGCGGCGTGGCGGGGTCCGGCCCAGGAGCCTTCCCTCACCTCCCTTCCAGAGAACTTAATCCAATTAGCCCTTCTTGTGAGCCTCCCTTGTTATGTAAAGGTCCTTGCTGCCCGGCCGGCGGAGAGGGGCGCTCCCCGGAGCAGTTCGATTCTGCTCCTTTCCCAGCAGATCGCGGGCGACCAGAACCACGAGCATCACTATTGTCATCTCCTTCCGAAAGGGCTCCAGCAGCCGCTTCGCAGGAGTGCGGGGGCCACGTCGGGAGCGTCCAGGATCAGAGAGGCGGGCGAGCCGGGCCTCCGTCCTCTCTTCTTAAAAGGAAAATCCCCGCCAAGTGCCTCGGGCCGGGGAGGACAATTTTGCAGGGGCCGGGCTCTCGTGGTGGCCCCGGGGCCACTTCAGCGTGACCTCGGGAAACGCGCCCCTTTGTTCCGAGTACCGAGCCGGTAATATATGCCTCCAGTTTTCCCAAAATACTCCACAAGTGGGGGGCTCACACAATGGCGCCGTCGGGGGAGGCCGGACAGCCGGCGCGCGCCTCGGGGGCCTGCAGCGAGCGAGCTGCAGAGCGCGGCAAGCGGAGACCCTCTCCCCCGAGGCCGGCCTCGCGGCCGAACCGGGCCGGCGGCGCAGGCCAGGGGCGCGTGCGTGCGTGCGTGAGGCCGTCGGCGCGCCCTGCGGCCCGTGCGCCCTTTGCCGCGGGCGCGGCGCACGTCTCCCGGGCCGCGCCGCAGCCCCCGAAGCACCGACGTGGCCCACCCTGCGCGCGCGGGCCGCCCGCGTTTCTGGCCTGTGGGTCCAATCCAGGCTGCCCTGCCCCGGCGAGCGTCGCTCAGTTCCTGAAGGAATCCGAAAATTCGAGAACGAAGGGGGAAAGGAGGTGGAATTTTAGGTCACGCAGAACTGGTGCGAACTGGGCCGGGGCCAGGGCGCTCGCCTACGCAACAGAAGGGTTGTTGCTCGGTACCCGGGATGGCGCCGTAGCGAGGGGCACTGCGGAGCCGGCGTTGGAACCTTCGGCCTGTACCCGCCTTCTGGCCCCGTCTCCGGAGTCCAGAGCTGGGGCGGCCAAAGTTCCCCCTGGAGCCGGATTTGAGCCCCGCGGGCCGCGCCGGCGGGAAGGCGCGCTGCTTCACAGGTGCCGGCGCAGCACCGGGCCCGACCTGGCCCCGTGGGCCCTCAGGGCAGGACACGCGGTGGCTGTGCGCGAAGCCCACGGGGCAGTCAGAGCCCGGTAAGGACGGGGCCCTTGCCTCTTGCATTCTCTCCCAGCTCGGCCCTAGGCAAGGAGCCGCCTTCTCCGTCCTGGAGACCAGGTCTGTGGGGGTTAAGGGGCCAGGGTGTCGGCTTTGCTCCCGCACCTCAATGAGATAGTCTCTCCCTTCACACGTGTGTGTGGCCGGCGATGGGGGGAATGCGCGCCCCCACTCTCGCCACCTGCCAAGCGCCTGCGTCTGGGTTTGGCAGCGGGGTCAAATGAGAGTCGCTTGGTCCCAGGGTCCCCAGGCCCCGTGGCTGCAGCCTTCACCAGCGCGACACAGCGCGTAGGCCGGGCCAGGGAGCCCCGCACGCGACTCCCCGCGGCTGCGCTCTCCTACCCGGCCTGCGGGACTCGGAGACCCGGAAAAGTTTGCCGGGGCCGCCCGGCCGCTAGGCCCTGGGATTTCCATAGACGCGCTCTCCTCCTCCCCAGTGCGTTGCCATGGAGACTGTTGGAAGTTGGTGGCAGAAAACAGACCCGGCGCAAAGCAAAATATTATGAGTGCAGTTGGGGTGACTTCAGCGGGGCGGGGGGCCGGAGGGCAGGAGCGGGAGCCAACGGCAGAGGCCGACAACAAAGGGTCGAGTGCAGGAGAGAGGAGTTTGCAGGGGCCTCCCCGCCGCTCCGTGAGAGCGGACCGTCCAGCTTCCCAGAGGCGCCCAGGTCTCTAATTTCTCTCCTGCAGCTACACCTTTTTCTCACCCTCCTGCGCCCCCACCCTTCTCTCCGGGTTCTCTTCCAGGCACTCTCCCCATCTGGGGTTAGAGGCCCGCTGGCCAGTGCGCCCGCCGCCCCCCGGGAGCCACAGGCTCGCCGCCACCGTGAAAGGTTCTGGCTTTTCTTCCCCACGACCTGTGGATCACCCAGGGTGAATTTCTCACCCCCTTCTCCAACCGGATCTCAAAGCGGGAAGGGATAGGATAAGGCAGGAAAATCTTGGAGGGTCTGACTTTTTCTGTCCTTTGTACAATGGGAAAAGCTGAGTTATAATCCCACTCAACCACTTGCAGTGTTCCTTCAGGCACATCTAGCCTTTCCAAGATTCATTTTCCTTGCCTGTAAAATGAAGGGGGAGGGGGGGAACAGCTGGGATTCTCCACAAGTTAAACATACCCTCTTTACTCTAGAATCCAGGAAGCATGTGTGTGCTGGTTGCCACTGTCTGACCTGTGATCCACTACACAATAGGCGAACCCTCGCCAAACTAATAATAAGCGAAAATGTTTTTAAAAGTTATTTAGGATTTTAGGAATCAAGAGCCTCGGATAACCATTTTCAAAGGTCCATTATTTCCTTTCTCAGGGACACCTGAGGCACATCCCTTAAGTCTTTGGTCAACTCCTTGCATCCCAAAGGAACTTACTGTAAAACACTAGATTTTATGGGGCTGTGTGCAACGTCAGTTTAGGAAACACTGAAATGCCTGTGGATGATGGTCAGCATCATAGAGCCACACAGATGTTGGGGAGAATAAACACTGGCCAGTGTGACAAAATGTTGCCGTCAAAGGAACACTACACTCTACCCTCCCTCCCCCCACCCCCCTTGCTCGAACTTTTAGAAAGAGGTGAGGCTGTTGTCACAGAGCCACCCCTCCTGGTGATCATTGGAGCAGGTGGCAGGTGACCTCTTCCCTTCTGCCCTCGGCTGGAAATGAATGGATTGAACTTAGTGATCATGGTGGCTATGGTCTCTCTAGACGTCTTACCACTCAGTTACATGGCTGTGTCCGTGCATGTCTTCTGCATATATGTGAATCTGCCTGGTACTTTGTTTATAAAGTAGTTTTGTGGTCATTGATCCTCACAAGTGCTCCACGAGAGAGGCATTACTGTGACCTGTGTCCAGAACAGGGTTTGTCTTCCACCTCCAACATTGTAAGGTGGTGATTCTAAGTCAGGTTCTGTTTCTGTTTGCCATGGTGTCGTTGCCAGAAGGGCTGAGAAGGTATAAAATGGTGCATCACAAGTTGGGATACCAGGTCTCTGCTTGCATAGAGCCTTGCGAGCCTACCTACCCCACATGTCCGACAGGTCCCCGGGGACACTCTTCCTCTGTCCCTGCTGGGTTCCAGGGGCCAGTGGATGGAAAACGTGGGAGAAGTCCCTGATGTTGTTCTCACTCCTGTCACTCTATTTTATGTCTTTGCAATTTTGTTAAGGTCTAGGGGACCCAGAATGAACCCAAGACAGATTATTTGGAAGTGCTCGGTGAAAGTTAAAAACTTCTTTGGGCAAATTTAACAGGTTTTATCCAGTCTTTCTCCCTGAGCACGTGCTGGTGGCAGACCTGAGGGATGGACAAGGCCACGGCTCCTGCCTTCAAGGACTTTAGAATGTGTTTGATGAGAGAAGATGAGAACACACTGAGGGTGATGAGCTAGCTCTCCCAGGACATAAAAACAGTCCCCTTGGAGCCTAGAAGAAAGGGTGCTCTCACTTGCCGAGTACCCACCAGGAGTCAGCCCGGAACCGGCACTTTTCCACACGTGGGCCATTTAAGCCTTTCCACAGTTCTGCGTTGTCCATTTCTAGAGTGAAAGAGGGTCTGGACCTTGCCTGGGGTCACAGTATATGGTAGAGCTGGGTGGGAGACCAGACTTGGGAGGCGTGTTTCCTTGCCCCACCCGACATACTTCATCTGGGCACTGCTGGAGTGCCAGCTGGGCAGGGGTGGGCCATGCCTCTGACCTCGAGGTGGATTTGAGTCCCACTTGGTGAGAAGGGGGATGTATGGATGAGAGTGGAGAGGCACGGAATGTTGTCATCTCTGGGCTCCTGAGAAAACCGCTGGGAAGGAGTCACGTGATTCTGCATTTGAAGAGGATTTTAAATGATGGCCTTAATCGGAGGCAGTGCATCAGAGTGGTTGAATATAGATTTTGGACAAATTTAGCTTGCCTCATTCATTAATTCATTAATTCAAGGAAACTGTGTGTCTCCTATGTGCCCAGCACTCTGCTAGATGTTGGGCTTAACAAAAATGCCATCTCTTCCTCTGGAGCATAAACTGTAGACAGACAAACAAGAAAACAAGAAAAATAGATAATTTCAGAGCACGTGAAGAAAATAAACGCTACCTGGAGTAATGAAGAGAGAGCCCGGTGATGGGGAGGTGGCTGCCTTTCATAGGGTGCCCTTTGCCACGTAAAGCCATGTGCCCTTGGTCTGGAAGCTTAATAGCTGCTGAGCCTCAATTTTCTTAGGAAACTGATACAACCATCTAATAGGGCTGTTGAGCATGAAATGTGAAAGTGTTAATAGAGCCCTGACCGGTTTGGCCCAGTGGATAGAGTGTTGGCGTGCGGACTCAAGGGTCCCAGGTTCGATTCCGATCAAGGGCATGTACCTTGGTTGCAGGCACATCCCCAGTGGGGAGTGTGCAGGAGGCAGCTGATCAATGTTTCTCTCTAATCGATGTTTCTGACTCTCTATCCCTCTCCCTTCCTCTCTGTAAAAAAAAAAAAATCAATAAAATATATTTAAAAAAGAAAGTGGTAATAGATACCATATCTTCAACACTTACGCTGTGTCTTCACTTTGCTAATAAGCATTTTTTATTTAAATACCTTATTTATATGATGCTCACCTCAATCCTATAGAGAAGGAATGTTGTTCATCACAGTTTAAATGAGCTAACGGCAGAAATGAAAGCCAGTGAGGTGTTCGGTGAGTTTCGGGCTCCTGTGGCCTGGCTGGCAAAACATACCTTGATGGTATGGGAAAGAAGGTCAACCTCAACGGCATGCGCCTAATTTTCCCAAGGCAGAATGCAAATGATAAATCTAGTTTTTCTTAAAATCAATGTTTATTAAATGCTTTTCATGGACTAGGCAAGTATTCAGTGCTTTCAATGCATTATTAGTTATATTTTAATATTATATGTATGGGCGCTATTATCTACTCCATTTTTTTGTGTGTGTTAATCCTTATCTGAGGATATTTTCCCTTTGATTTTTAGAGAGAGTGGAAGGGAATGGTGGGGCGCAGAGAGAAGTATCAATGTGAGAAAGACACATAGATTGGTTGCCTCCTACACAGGGATCAAGCCTGCAACCAAAGTACGTGCCCTTGACAGGAATCGAACATGGGACCCTTCAGTCCTTGGGCTGATGGTCTATCCACTGAAATAAAACCAGCTGGGCTATCTACTCCATTTTCTGGAATGGGAAACTGAGGAATATAGAAGCTATCCATGAAGGGGGTAAGTGGCCGAACCCATGGGAGATCTATACTCTTAGTCACAAGGCTATATACTGGTTCCCTCTTTTCTGGTTTAGTAAGGGAGAAGGTAGGGAAAGGGATGTTCAATAAAGCATACACCATTCTAGCAAAAGCAAAGGACTTGCTGTTTTCTCCCGATAAAAAGGTGTTAGGGTAGTTCTTTAAACTGTGGAGACAAAATTTTAAATTATTGTTGGCAAAGATAAGGGATATAAAGCATTTGTATCTGTATTACAGATATGAATGTGCTGTAGTCTTTGGGATTCATGTGAAGTTCAGTTAACATTTGATTCATTTGAACTGTAGTGCACACTTGCTTAGTCTCTAAAGATGTCTCACATACAGACGCCTCAGTAAGAACAAACTAATGAAGCAAAAGCGTGATGTGATAATACATGTAGCTGTTAGGTAATTTAACAAACAGTATGTTGCAGCTAGAAGCCATTCACAAATATGTGTTAACGTGACTTCAGATGAATGTGGTGGGACTTAATAAATGAGCTCTGCCATGACACAGACCAAGGTTTCAATCCCAGATCGGTCACTGTCTAGCTGTGTGACCCCGGCAAATGACCTAACTTCTTTAAGCCTCGTTTCCCTTCTTTGTGAAAACATCCACTCCTTACTTTCTTAGGTTGGTTTAGAGATTATAGTGAGATTGTGTATGTTCAGCTAAGCCCGGCTCACTCTGAAATTGCTCAGTAAATGGCAGATTTTATTTTTACTAATAATTATTATCTGGAGTTTCTAGGCCTAACCCTAGGTGTCTAGTCAGGAAAGGAGGTTAAGAATCCTGAAAAAAAAAAGAAAAAGAAAAAGAAAGAAACCTGAAAAAAAATATTAGCCTGTTTCCACACATCTAGATGTTTTCTGTATTAGGAAGGCAGCATCCCAGTTCGAATGTCAAGAGAAATTATTCTTTTCTAAAGTGTTTAGACTGAGGGATTAATTTCATATCTCAGCCTTTTGCGTGAAGAAGGCATTTGATGTGCTCCTGTTGGCCATGATTTCATCTTTGTGTTTAAGGAAGTGGAAAATGTGTCCTTGTAGAGGCAGCACCTTCTAACTGGAATTTGAATCCTGGAGGAGAGTTCCATAGATCACTCAGAGGACATAGGCTGCACACCTTGGACGGGGGCCCCTCCACAACTCTGGGGGCCCTCCCAGTTCCAGAATGTGATTGTCTCCCCCCCCCCCCCCGATACTTACAAGCATCACTGTGTTAAAGACTGAAGCATTCATTTTACACTTGATGTTCAGGAAATGTAAAACCCAGTTTCACGTGAACTGGTCTCTGAAACTCCTTTTAGCAGGATGCAGAGAAAGTACCTAGTAGTTCCTTTGTATTTCTTGCATATTTTTAATGCAACAAATGTCCATTTGTTCTGTTTCTGTCTTTCTAATTTGATTTTTTACCTACATGTAGTTTTTGAGTTTTTGAAATGTTAACAGCTTCCTTAGAGAGAGAGAGCGTATAAAAAGCAGAAAAGAATTAAATTCAGTCATTGTTTTCCATCGCATATGGTCCAGATTTAGGCAACGAGGGCTGGATTGACCTGTGCCAGGAGATCATGTGGTTTCAGGGTGTCATATCCGATAAGCAGAGCAAAATTATTTTAAAATATATATATACAGTTTCTATTTTTGTGGTTGCTTAATTTTCAGCAAAACGTAAAAGCATAACCTGTTGCTGAGCCGTCAGTAATTCTTAGTTGACAGGTGAACTTGGAACTGTTGTGTTTATATTGTTGCGGTTGTCTTGTCGGAATTTAAAGGGATAATAAGAAAGCTTTTGAAAAGCCTGCAGCCCCGTGAAGGTTGGTTAGCGCTTTGTGTCCTGAGTGTTTCCCGACTACCCAACTGTGCTGAAGGTCAGCGCGATTTAGGCGCAACCTAAGTGAGATTGCTGCATTTAGCAGATTTGTATTTACTCGGAACAGACAGTTAGCACTTCATAAGCACTGATCCCCTGGATCCATCCTGTGGAGTGAATGCACCATCAGGCAACTCAGTGAACTCCTGGGGAACTAGAGTTTGAACTGTCATTTGAATAACCTAAAAAGCGATGAGTGCCCTGGCTGGTGGGCTCAGTGGTTAGCACACCAGGTTCAATTCCTGGTCCCAGTTGCCCAATCCAGGCCTGTGCAGGAGGCGGCCAATTGACGTGTCTTTTTCACATCGATGTTTCTCTCTCTCCCTCTCCCTTTCTCCCTTCCGCTCTATCTTAAAAATCAATGGAAAAATATCCTCAGGTGAGGATTAACAACACCGAAAATAAAATTAGTGATTAGCGATTGGTAATTAGACCTCCAGCATCTCATTTTTTGAGGCACAAATGCATTTCATGTTTGTTTTGACTCTTATGAGTGCCATGAAATCATCTTAAGCTAATATTAGACTTTTGAAGAAGGAAGTATTTCTTTGAAGATTGCAGTTCCAGAATTCGTAATTTAAAAAAATGAGCATGAGTGTTTTTTTTTGGAGTTCCACTTCATCTTTTTCTGAATGATTAATCTAAGTTTGGGATGCTGATACATGTAACATATTTATACTTTGTGTACCAACTCTAAATACTCATGGGTAGGTCAAGTTGCTATTGAAATCATTAGGATTTTATAAAGTTTCAGAACCGGGACCACGACACAAATGCAAACCTATTTCTGGTGGAATTGTGATTACTTTCAACATTTGCTGTGTTTTCTGTGCAGTGTCAGTTCTACTGCTGATAACACAGCTTGAGTGGGGAAAGGCTCTGGGAGCCTCTGTAAGTTCTTCGAGCCACCAAAACCAAAATCAGCTAATTTTGTATCACCCGTATATGACTACTAAAAGGCTAAAATTTCTGTTTCTAGGAGTTTTATTTCTTTAATTGGATGACTTCTTTAAAAAGCAAAACCGTTTGCCCCTAAGCATTATTTGACATCATAGGAGATAAATAACGTGGGCTGAGAAAGCCCTGGGAGTTTACCAGGAAGAACGGCTCCAGAGGCTGGAGGCCCTCCATTAAAACATGACAACTTCGACGCTTTGGAGAGATTTCTAAAGCGCTGCGCGGTTGTTGTGAGAGGGCCTTTGGTCTGCATGCACTTTTATTTTCAATTCAGTGGGCAGAGGTTTTGAGGTCGCTGTGGTTGGGTAGGGGAGCTTTTCAGAAATGCCAGGCTTTTAGAAAAAAAAAAAAACACCGCTTTTCTTCTCATCAAGGCTCCGTTTTAAAGTTTGAAAACTTTGCTGTGATTAGAAGAATGAATTATTTCTCAGCTTCGTTGGGGTTTCCTCCGTGTGCCCAGGCTGCAGGGCATCCACCGCACAGGGCACCGCTGGGGGAGCGTGGGGAGCGGGAGAGCTGCCTGCCCAGGCCTGGACCCGCACACACCAGGCGTGGGACCCACACAGAGGCTGGGTGAGCCAGAGCACAGCCCAGAAAGCATGAAGGGCAGAGGGGTCCAGAGGGATCCAAGAAATGAGGAACCTATGAAAAGGATTCCCTGTGGATCCTGTTTTATTCAAAGTTTTTCTTTGTATTGAAAGATATTTTCAAAAAGAAAAAAGAAACATCAAAACTGTATGATCGTAGATAATTCCTATTTCATTTTTCAGTTAGAGTTGGCATTCAGTATTTTTTATATTAGTTTCAGGTGTACAGCATCGTGGTTAGACAGTCATAAACTTTACACATTGAGCCCCCTGATATTTCCAGTACCCACCTGACACCATACACAGTTATTACAATATTATTGACTATATTGCCTAGGCCAGTGATGGCGAACCTTTTGAGCTCGGCGTGTCAGCATTTTGAAAAACCCTAACTTAACTCTGGTGCCGTGTCACATATAGAAATTGTTTGATCTTTGCAACCATAGTAAAACAAAGACATATTTTTGATATTTATTTTATATATTTAAATGCCATTTAACAGAGAAAAATCAACCAAAAAAATGAGTTCGCATGTCAGCTCTGACACGCGTGTCATAGGTTCGCCATCACTGCCCTCGGCGGTACTTTACATCCCCATGACTGTTTTTTAACTACCAATTTGTATTTCTTAACCCCTTCACCTTTTTTACCCAATCCCTTAATCTCCCCTCCATTTGATAACCATCAGTCTGTTCTATGTAGAAAAAATAGATCATTTTTGAGATGGAAGGAAGGGAAAATAGCAAGGAAGGAAGAGACCCAGGGAGGATGGGACAAAAGGAGAAAACAACATTGAAATCATTTTTGGTAATTACTGGCAGGCTGACTTAATGAGTTATTTTTGAAAGTATTACTTAA
The DNA here is from genome assembly GCF_014108235.1 of Myotis myotis. Classification (NCBI taxonomy): domain Eukaryota; kingdom Metazoa; phylum Chordata; class Mammalia; order Chiroptera; family Vespertilionidae; genus Myotis; species Myotis myotis. The sequence goes on from NW_023416335.1 coordinate 202,301,272, forward strand.
AAAAAAAATAAAGTGACTCCCTTTTTTAATTGGGTAGTGAAGTCATGAAATTTATAATCTTTTCCAGGCACTTTGCTACATGCTAAAGCGTGTCTTACCCCATTTCATTCTCATGCTGAGTCTATGGCATTATTACCCCCATTTTACAGATGAGGAAATGAGATTCAGAGAGCCCAATTAACATGTCCAGGCCAGACGGCTGGTGTCAAACCAGGATTTGAACACATTACTCTGATTTCGAAGCCAGGTTGCCTACTTGCCCGCTAAAGCCAAGAACTGGAAGGAAGACCTCAGAGAAGTCCTTCCTCGCTCACCTGCTCTACCGATAAGGGCATTCAGGAGGTCTGGTGATCCCTGATCCTGGTGGGAGACGGCAGCTCACACTGCAGGTCTTTGGAGCACACTGCCCAAGGTGACCTTGGCAGCAGGCTGCTGACCGAGGACGCCCATAGGTGCTCCTTCCTGCCGGGGAGCCTTCATGCAATGTGTGCCTTTCATCTCGAATCATTCTCAGAGCTTCTGAGTCCAGCCTGGCACCACCGCTGGGTAGTGCTCCCCCCACCCCCACCAGTTACTGGCAGATTTGGCATCTTACACACATTATCAAGGGCTTCATATCTGTTTATTTACAGATATGATTCTTCTAATAGGGTTTCAACATAAAAACCTTGGTATTAAAATAGCAGTGTCTTCCATTTGCACAGCATGCTCGTTTGCAATCACTGATTCAGTCATTAATAGCAGGGAGTTTGCTGTCATTGAATCATTAACAGATGCGGCATCCCATAGGTTTGGTGAGAATTGGCTTTGCATGCAGCGGTTCTCAACCTGTGGGCCGCGACCCCTTTGGGGGTTGAACGACCCTTTCACAGGGGTTGCCTAAGACCATCCTGCATATCAGATATTTACATTACGATTCATAACAGTAGCAAAATTATAGTTATGAAGTAGCAACGAAAATAATTTTATGGTTGGGTCACAACATGAGGAACTGTATTTAAAGGGCCAGAAGGTTGAGAACCACTGGGCTAGAGGTTTGAATGAACTCAGCAAGTTAGGTAACCTCTCCAAGCCTAAGTTTGTCAGTGAAGTGGGGCCACATATAGTGCCCACCTTGTAGGGTATTGTGAGAATTAAGTGAAGTGATTCATGTAAAGGGATCAGCCCGGGGCCACGGCACGTTGTCCAAGCTCCATAAACAGAAGGTGCTGTGAGAGCCACCAGCTTCTCCTGGTGTTGCCCTAGTAGCTTCCAGGACCTACTGTCTCCCTGCCCCCATGGACCGCCGAGAAGAAGAAAACAACACGTATACAACACTTCTGCTGTGCTCAGCCTTTTTTTAATTTTATTTTTTAATTAGCGTTTACATGCGGTATTCTTTTGTATTAGTTTCAGGTGTACATCATAGTGTTAAACAATTGTATACTTCACAAAGTGATCGCATATATATATATATATATATATGTTTGGTTCATCCTCACCCGAGGATATTTCCCACTGATCTTTTAGAGAGAGTGGAAGAGAGGGAAATACAGAGAGGAACATCGATGTGAGAGAAACACATGGATTGATTGCCTCTTGCACGCAACCGATCAGGGGCTGGGCTGGGGAGGGGCCTGCCTGCAACCACAGTACACGGTTCATAGGCCAGTGCTCTATCCACTGAGCTAAACTGGCTAGGGCGCCCCAATATTTCAAGTACAAAATCTTACCATTTGCAACAGCATGAATGGACCTAGAGGGTATTATGCTAAGTAAGATAAGTCAGAGAAAGACAATTATCATATGATTTCACTTCTGTGTGGAATTAGAGGACAAAATAAATGAACAAACAAAATAGAAACAAACTCAGAGATACAGTGACCGGACAAGTCGTTGCCAGAGGGGAGGGGTGAGAGGGTGGGTTAAAAGGTAAAGAGATTGAGAAGTACAATTTGGTAGTTAACACAGTCACAGGGATGTCAAGTACAGCACAGGGAATATCGTCGATAATACTGTGCTCAGTCTCTTCGGTTCGTGGCCTCATGAACGTGTCTGCTAGGTGGGGTCAGTCCCACTTTATACTCAGTGAAAATGCCCTGCAGTGGGATTGAGTCACATGCACTGTTTCCTTTTAACGAGTGAGCATCTAAACTGAGGTTTGTTCTGGCGACAACACTGATCGAGCTTCCTTTCACCCAGGCCCGTGGTCGGCAAACCGTGGCTCTCGAGCCACATGTGGCTCCTCCACAAAATACCACGTGCGGGCGCACACGTACAGTGCGATTGAAACTTCGTGGCCCATGTGCAGAAGTTGGTATTTTGTGGACGAGCCACACCCAAGGGGCCAAAGAGCCGCGTGTGGCTCGCGAGCCGCGGCCCACCGAGCCGCAGTTTGCCGATCACTGACCCAGGCCATCTCCACACCAGCTGCAAATGTGTCGTCAGAAGGGTGGGGCGGGTGGTGTGCCTCCCTCGTAGGGTCTGACTGTCCTGAGCTGCACCCATGCACGTGGGCCTGAAGGGTGTGTACTGCCCATCCTCCTTTTGTGTGTTTACTTAACGTGTCTTCCTTTGTTTCTCCAGATTCCCACGCGTATCTTTACTATCTGGGCTCAGTGCAGAGCACCCACTAGAGTGTCTTGCACAAGTCAGTGGTCCATGAATATTGACTTGATACAAATCACTCCATCCTCATATCATGAAGGATGCTGAAACTCGGCTTGCTTTTGGGGAAGGCTGGCTCAAGGCTCTGTGAAACAAGTACTTCATAATTAACTGCAGATGAACTGACACTCTTTTGAGACTGCTGCGTGCCAGGCATGGTGCTTCATTCATCCTTCTTTCCCCTCCCTTTTCTCCATCCTTTCCTTCTCGTCTCATCGGTCTGCTCTGTTGTGCCCAGCACCATCCACAGGCAGGGGATGATGGGTGAAGAAGGTACAGTCAGCTCTCAAGGAGCTTAAATTATGTCTCCTAATCCTCATAACAACCCATGGGGTAGATTCTTAAAATACTATATAGGGAGGAAACTGAGGCCCATGAGGTTAAGTAATTTTACCCAGGGTTGCAGAGCCGACTAGTCACTTGTAAGGAGAGGATTAGCTAGCGTGTCCTCCTGGCTTCCAGGGCCACTCCACCAAGAGACCCAAGAGTCAAACTGAAAGACTGATGACAGGGAAGGGACTAACATGGGATGCTTTGGGCTGGGCATGATATAAAAATTACAGAAGCTGGGAATTACAGCGCTTATCATGTAGGCACACTCTCTGCCTTATTCTCTGCATTCTCATACAAGTTCCATGAGGCGCTGTATTACTGCCCCATTTTGCAGATGAAAAAAACTGAGGCTCCTGGAGGTTGAGTCACTCGCCCAAGGTCATACAGCGAGGAGGTTGGACTTGAACCTGGCAGCTGAGCTCCAGAGTGCATGCTGTTGACTGCCGCACTGTGATTAAAACCAAGTGCCTCTGTCATAGCGGGTACCTGGAGTCATCGCGGTGCCACGTATGTAGACCCTGCTCAGTGCCGGGCACTGTGCAAAGTGCTTTCCCTGCCTCTGTTCTCTGAAGCCTGGAGCCACTAAGATGAGATGGGCAGCTTATCATCATCCACCTTCTACATGAGGGGACCCCGAGGTTTAGAGACTTGGCCTGAAGTCATTCAACTAGGAAGTGCTAAGGCAGGAGTGCTGACCATACACACACAGCTAGTTACTAGACCCACATGCTTCTGTTCATTCTCCTAGATATTCTCAGGAAATGGTTCAAAAGAGAAAACATGATATGCACCCAGTTGTTCACTGAAATGTTATAAAAAATAGGAGCATTAGCTCAGTGGTCACTGGGCAACTTTTAAACAATAATAAGTGTGGAAGACATGCCACATAGGACAAATCTGCACCATAGCATGTTAAAGGGAATGGAAATGGCTTGTTCGCTGGGGTTACAATCACACATGTGCACAAGTAGTTCATATTATGAGGGTGGCTTGTGGGTGAATGTTTTCTTTTTAACATTTTAAAATACAATTTCTATGATAGCTTAGCATAAGGAAGAAAAAAGGAGAAGGCCATCTTGGGATTTATTTTAAAAGTTCAGGCTAGTTTGAAGTCTCTTTGGGAAAGAGGGTAAAAAAACACACAACAACCTAGGAAAGAAGTGATGTCAAGAATCAAATAATATCAGATGCTGTGCATAGTGGGTAACCTTGGCTTCAGTAGCCGTTTCAGATTTTTATGTTTTAATAATAATGTAATGATAGAGAAACAAAAAGTCCACTGACATTAGGAAGTGGTGGGTATGCCCTCCTCAAGTCAAGAGAAATGAAATTTTTACAGCCTAGTTATGCAACTAGGTACATTAATCTGATGCTCCCAGGAAGATTTTCAGAGCAGAGATCTGCTTTTACATTGAATTTATCTTCGACAGGAGATGGCACTGAATACCTTAGCATTGACTTCCTCTAGTCTGCAGGGACTGTGGTGAGCTCATGATCTGTGAACTGATGGCTTTGGTGTACCCTCAGGGTTCACTCGCTAATTCTTGTATACTGCAAATAATGATGCCAGAACGAAGCTCCTAGCCTATTTTAGAGTTTTATATATTGAGTTTTCTAAAGTGAGACAGGGCAGTAACATTACTGAGCACCTATTGTGTGTTTGGTATTTTGTTAGACACAGCTTCGTACTCACAGTGAGACTTTCAGGCATATATAATCATGGGTGTTACAGTATACATAATGGTTAGGGTAGAGTCAGAGTCAAATCCTGTCTCAGCTGCTTCCCGCTGTGTGATCTTGGGCAGGTCATTGCTGTGCTGATGCTGTTGATGAAGATGACGGTGCTGGCATTGGGAGGCCACATTCTAGGAGATGTCATTATTGTCACCTTGGACTCACCTGCATTGTGCGTGATTGAGACTCCAACTGATGAGGAAGAGACACAGGGCCACTGGCCACTGGCTGGGGCAGTGAGGACAGTTAGCCAGGAAGAGGGCAGGGTTGTCATCTTTTTTCAGTCGGGCCTTTCTTTCTCCATCTGTAATAGGGGTGGGGAACATTCCGCCGGCGGACTGTATAAGGCCCTCAAAACCATTTGGTCTGGCCCTGCCAAGGCATTAGGGGTGAGTTAATGAAATGTTTGACCAAATATAGCAGGCTGATTTTTAGTCGAGAATTTTGTATGGCCCGAGAGTGATGTTATAAATACCCAAGTGGCCCTTGGCAGGAAAAAGGTTCCCCGCTCCTGCTCCAAGCCTTAGTTAGAATCTTGCAGTGGCCTCCTTTTGCATAGGACCAGTAAGTCCTGGGCTTTGCCTGGGTCAGTCCTGGTTTACACATGTGGTCCTGGCAGAATTATTAATACTGTCAACCTCAGAAGTGTCAGGCTTGGATGGTGAGTGACGTGGTCTCCTGCTTCCCTTTCTCTTCCCTCCAGCGTTGCATTTAGCAGCAGCAGATGGAGCTGCCCACACAGCTCTTGTGCTTATGCCACACACTAGTAAAAACATTCAGAGTTTCCCAGCCTCCCCCTGAATAAACCTCAGACTCCTTGACCCCGTCCCAAACACAGAGGCAGGGCTCCGACGTGTGCACGCCCCATAGCGTCTCACAAAGTGCTCGTCCAACGGGCTGGTCTCGATGAACACGTGTGAATTACTGCCTGAATGAATGTGTGCGTTCACACTCAGGATGCTTGTCAGTTTCCGGACCGGACTGCATCGTTCTTCCACCAGCTGAAGGGCCTTTGCACTGCTGGTCCTTCTGCCAGGAACACCCCTCCTCCATCTTCCCTCCCTCCCTCTCTCCCTCCCTCCCTCCCTCCCTCCCTCCCTGGGTGGTAGCATCATGCCTTCTCATTCTTACTGCTCCTTCCTCTGAGAAGATTCCCTGGCTCTCACAGATTAAGGACAGGCCTCCCTTTTCCCTCGCCCGTGGCTCTCTGGGTAATGGCACCTCTACGTGTGTGATTATGTAATAGCTGGCTCCCACCCTAAAGTCTAACCTTCCATGAAGACAGAAACCGTGCCCTCTTCTTCACTGCTAATGTCCCTGCTGTGTAAGTAGCCCAGTGCCTGGCACATGGGCCTCCATAGTGGTTGATAAGCAAATAGTGGGATGAATGAATGTAAACACCCCAGGAGGCGACCCTTTCTGAGCCAGTGGAGTTCGTATCACCTGTTTAAAGCCCTTCGGTAGCTTCTTAGCACCCTTGGGATAAATGCCATGTTCTTACTATGTCCAGGAAGGCCCTACACAGTTGGGGCCATTCCTAACGTCCTGGCCTCATTTCCTACTGCTCGCCCCTCCTGCCCCTCCTCTGCCATTCTGCCTCCCACCTCCAGGCCCACGCCCACCTCAGGCCTTTGTACTTGCTCTGACATCATCTCACCGGAGAGGCTTTCAGTGTCCCCATCACCAACACACCACCCCATCCCTGCCTGTCCCTTGCCACGGCTTTGTCTGTCTGCCCTCCAGAATCTAAGCTCCCTGAGAGCAGGGACCTAGCCTGCCATGTTCAGCACTTAGTCCCCAGAGCAGACAGTTGGCGCCCAATCCATATTTGGTGGGCAAAGGAAAGGATGAAAGCAGGGACAGGAGGGGGGACTGCCCCTTGGAGGCAGGGCAGGGGCCCCTTCCTGGAACCCAGCGGCCTCTGGGGCAGGGCCTCTGGTGTCGCCATGACAACCCACTGACCTGAGTTCTCCCCAGGAGAGGCCACAGCTGCCCACCTCCTGGGCCCAGACTTTCCGACTTTCCATCCGATCCTGCGTGTCTTGTGTGTCACCACTGTGGGGAGAGAGGAAAAGGGGCTGGGAGAGAATGATCAAGAGGAAAGCACAGCCTGGTGCCGGGGGAGAAGGAAGCAGGCCACGCTGGGGTGGCTCCACTGGTAACAACCAGGGCCCGAGGTGGGTGGGGGAGGGGGGCATGGGGCCTGGTCCTCCCTTGGTAGCTTTGAGTGTGGCACGTCAACTCTTTTATGTGGCATTTCTCAAGCTGTGAGTTCCTAAAATAGGCTCAGCACAGCCCGAAAGACTGTTGATAGCAGGAATCTGAATAATGCCTTCTATTAAAACCGGGTGACACTTTCTAAGTCAGGCAGCGCTTCTGCAGGTATTGCATAAGTCAAGAACTCCCCGTTCTCACCCAGTTGCTCAGAAACAAAGCTAGTCGTGCTACTCCCCCACGGCTGGAAACTCACGCCTGCTCCCAGCTGCCTGCAGGCTCTGGGCCTGTCCGGCGAGGCCTTGGCGATCTGCTCCCAACCAACCCTCCCAACCAACCGTCCCACCTGTCGCCCACCACTCCCTGGGTCCCCGGTCAGTGAACTCCTCACCTTTCCCAGAACCCACTTTGTGCCTTTGCCCCTGATGGCACCCCCTTGTCCAAAATGCCCTTCTTGCCTCCTTGGTCCGGCAGATGCCATATCCTTTAAGGGCCCCTTGTGAAGCAGCCAGGCCAAGCGGGAAGCTCCCTCCTGTGTCCCACAGCCCCTCATGGTCATAACTGACGTGTTCCTGGTCCCTGCCAGCCTCTGGAGCAGTGTGCCAGGGGAGTGCCAACCAGCTTTGGAGGCAGACAGACCTGACCCAGCTCGGCCACCAACTAGCGGGTAGAGGAGGGCTTCACCAGGCTTCTCTGAGTCTGTTTCCGCCTCACAGACCGAGTTTAAGGCGCTGTTGCTGGGAGGAGGAGATGAGGCATGTGAAGCAGGGTGACTGGTGTGGGGAGGATGCTCAATAAACGTTCAACATCACCCCTGCTGTCTGTCCCTGTTGCTCAACTGGGGGCCCTGGTGGACAGAGACCACGCTTTCCTCGTCTTTCCATGGCCCCCAGAGCCAAGCGAGGCGCTTCCCCTGTGTTATTTTAATCTTTGGAAATCCTGGAAGCAGGGCTTTAGGAAGGTTCAAGAACCATCCCAACGTTACATAGCTGGTACATGGCAGGGCTGGGATTTGAAATCCAACTGTTCTCACTCCAGTTGTTCTAACTCCAAAGCCCATGCTCTTCCCTGCCTGCCTTTGTCTTCTCTGTCATCTGTGCTGCCCCAGCTTTGTCACTCCACATCCGCCCGGGCCTTCTTGCCATTCCTTAAACGGTCACACAGGATCCCTCCTTGGGCCTGTATGGTCACCACTCTCTGACCCTTTGAAGGCCTTGCCCCTCACTGCACTGTCTCCAGTGATGTGTTTTTTTCCTCAGAGGCATCCTGGGGGGAAGGAGTGGGCAGGGAAATCTGTCCACCCTTCTCTGTTCTTCACCTGCTTCGTTCAGTCATCACCCCAGCTCTGTGCCTGTCACCGTTCCCGGCTCTTGGGGAAAAAAGCACTGAACAGGATAGGCAAGGTTGTTAGAGCTTACATTTTAAAGCTGGGGACAATATATACTTAAAAAGAATACAGAAACATACAAGATATTTTCAGGTCCTGAGAGCCTGGTCCTCCAGGGGTATCTTGCTATCATATATTGGCTTCCAGTTAAATAGCATTTGTCTGTCCATCTCTTCTGTTGGAACTTTACACTGAAGGTACTTGATGATGATTTGCAAGATGGATGGACAGACGGATGGATGATCTGAGGGAACAGTTGGTCTGTGCCCAGTGTGGGGCAGCAAGAAGCAGCGGCATAGGCTGTGGAGACGGAAGGTCTGGGTTTGAATTCTGAGCCTAGGCCCCCTGCCTGACCTTGGTTCTACGCCCCCGTTTCCTTCTCTGTAAAGTGGGATGAAGTCCCACCTCATGAGGTGGCTGTGAGGCTCTGATCAGGTTCTGTATGTCACGGGCTCTGTGGCCATCAAGGACGACCTGCCTTTGGAGAACCATCCCAGCCGGCTCCTCCTGCCAGACCAATGCCTGTGGGCGAAGCCCTGCTTCCTGGTGGCGATTTTTTCCTGTTGCTGCGAAGGGAACCAAGCCTCCTGCAAAACCCGATAACCGTGTATGGCTCTGTTCAACCTCATTGTGTGAACTTGAAGTCACTTCAAGTTGGGGTTTCCAAATCTTCGATCCAAAGTGGGAGACGTGAAGAACTGCCTCAGAGGAGCATGGTGAGACTCCTTGCAAAGTGAACACCCACAAGGCATCATCACGTCCTGCTTCCTGCTTCCTGCCCATGGCCTTGGAGGAGTCAGGAAGGGGTGCTTTGCAGCCCCGGAGCCTACACTCACAGCCGTCAGTAAATCCCGTTGGCGCTCAGAGCAGGCTGGGTCCTGGTGAAAAGGTCAGATGATTTTTATGGATCTAGAACAATGGTTCTCAACCTTCCTAATGCCGCGACCCTTTAATACAGTTCCTCCTGTTGTGGTGACCCCCAATCATAAAATTATTTTCGCTGCTACTTCATAACTGTAATTTTGCTACTGTTATGAATCGTAATGTAAATATCTGATATGCAGGATGTATTTTCATTGTTACAAATTGAACATAATTAAAGTATAGTGATTAATCACAAAAACAATATGTAATTATATATGTGTTTTCCGATGGTCTTAGGCGACCCCTGTGAAAGGGTCGTTCGACCCCCAAAGGGGTCGCGACCCACAGGTTGAGAACCGCTGATCTAGAATGAGGCAACTGGGAGCAGGGAATCATCTGAGTGTGAACTGAGCTCTCCTCCTGCATCTCCGAACACAGTGCCTCTGTTCCGGCATCGATCACAGTCTGCCTTGTGTTAGAACTTTTGCTTCAAGCCTCAGTTTTCACCTCTATAAACAGAGATATTAAAACCACATAACATTGTTCTGAGGTTTAATTTAAACCAGATATGTGAAAATACCTTGTGTAGTACCTGGCACACGTAGGAATTTAGTGTTGCTTTTCGAAAAAGTAATGCGTTCAACAACATATTTATTCTGCAACATCTGTGGGGCCAGGCACAGGGCCAGCCACTGGTATAAGGTAGTGAACAAAAACAGCAGAATCTTTGCACTCATGAGCTTGGGGAGTAGCATCTGCTTCACTTCCTAGAGGGCAGAACCCCACTTACTCATGTCTACATCACTCACAGCTTCTTGTATCTAGAAGGCACAAAATACATGGTTTTTGAATTTTGTTTGTTTAGAAAATCGCCTTTGGCTTTGGCCTGGCCACAATGGCTCAGTGGTTGAGCATAAACCTATGAACCAGGAGGTCATGGCTTGATTCTGGGTCAGGGCACATGCCTGGATTGCGGGCTAGATCCCCAGTGGGGGGGCGGGGCATGCAGGAGGCAGCCGATTGATGATTCTCTCTCATCAGTGTTTCTATTTCTCTCTCTTTCTTTCTGAAATCAATAAAAATATATTTTTTAAAAAAGAAGATCGCCTTGTATGTAGTGTACTTTTTCATGCCTATGTGGTAAAGAAGAAAATGGTTAGAAAGTCCTGTAGATAAGTAGACATATTGATCTATATGTTGTATATTTTTTGATATCACATGTATCGGTAACGTAACATTTTTTGAGGCCAGGTTACAGGAAAAACTTTCTACCAGGCACTAGTGGAGAGTCAAAAGAAATAGGATAAAGTGGACTCCATTCTAAAGATGTTTCAGTTCTAAACTGAAGAGCCTGCTATGTATAACAAAGGCTGGCAAAGAAAAACATAAATGCGTTTAGCAAAAGTTGTTATGTCTAAGAGTTTTAGCAAAAGTTCTGATGCAAGGCAGACTGTGACCGACGCTGCCATGTTGGCACTGTGATCTGCAGACAGTATGGGACGTGGGTGAAGGAGGGCCCGGTGCACACAGGGAGAGAGCACCGTGGTTAGGACCCGAGGGTGAATGCTGGTCCTGCCTCTGACGAGCTGGGTGACTGTGGACAAGCAACCTGGTCTTTCTGAGCCTTAGTTTCCTCATCTCTAAAATGTGTATATTACTAGCACCCGCCCCAAAGGGTTGTTATGAGGATTACATATGATGGTGATGTAATGCATTTGCCTAATGCTTGGCCCACAGGGCCTCAATATATGGTGGCCTCTATTGTTAAATCATATAATTCTAAATAAATAAGACAGATGAGCACAGTGTGTTATTAGAAGTTCTATATGAATGTCATCTGGCTGAGTAAATCTTGATCTTTGCAAGACCAAAATCCATTGTTAATAGTTTTAAAGTTTACTTCTGGTGACCTAAATAGGGGCCTTCCAGTCATATGGAGCAACCTGACCAATGGGACACGAGTTGCAGATGCCACTGTCGGTCCTATGAGGGAAGAAGACAGAGGTCAAAGAGCAGCTGTGGCTGCAAGGCCATGGCCTGTTGGGATATTTCGGAGTGTCGCCCCATGCACTCTGGAATGCAGGGCCTTTGAATGCTCTGAGAACTCCAGGCAGGTCCCCAGAACAACAGAGTGATGGCTCTGCCATTCTGGGCACCATCTGGACCCTCCAGGAGTCCATCCTGGGTGCTTGTTCAAGTGGACGTTGATTAACTAGAAGATAGCCAGAAGCAGGTGAATTGGGTGGCAAAGAAGTGAGAACAGTTTCTTCCACGAAAGAGCTGAAGCAGGCAGGGTACTTTGATCGGAAAAAAGGAGATGGGATGGCTATCTTCCTATTTCAGTGATGGCGAACCTATGACACGCGTGTCAGAGGTGACACGCGAACTCATTTTTTTGGTTGATTTTCCTTTGTTAAGTGGCATTTAAGTATATAAAATAAATATCAAAAATATAAGTCTTTGTTTTATTATGGTTGCAAATATCAAAAAATTTCTATATGTGACACGGCACCAGAGTTAAGTTAGGGTTTTTCAAAATGCTGACACGCCAAGCTCAAAAGGTTCGCCATCGCTGTCCTATATCATCCGTGTGCAAAAGCGACCAGGTTGCTCTGTGTTGCTCTCAGGAGCAGAGCTGGGTAACAGAGTGCCTGCAGGCACAGGTCATGGGGTCAGAGAGACCTAGTGGGTGCAATGGGGAGGGGAAAGGCTTCCTTGATGAGATCTCTTCTTTTTTTTGAATGGCCCTTCCAACCCTCTCTCCCTTCTTGTAACCTTGCCTTCAACTCTCCAGTGTCGGGGGCGAGCAGTGTGGAGGACAGGCACGGCCATCAGGAAAGTTTGTTCTTGACTCTGGTGGGCAGGCGCTGCCCTCCCTTGCCCACCTGGGGTTGAGTCCAGCTCCTCTCCAGAATGTCTCCACGGGTTCTTCAGAGAGGGCCCGCCCATTACTGGGCGTCTCCCTGCAGGAAGAGGCCCTCTGAAGGACTCCAATTGTAACAGGCCTAATCCTGGCACAGGCAAAGTGGGCGCGAGAGAGCGAGCATTTCTCTGAGGTCCCCGTTTCTGTGGAGGGGCTGGGGTGGTTAACGTGCTGGTGTGTGTCCACGCACGTGAGAGCAGGTCGGTAGGAATACCTAGGTAGCAGGACCGGGGACTGGCCCAGAACAGCAGAAGCGGCTGTTGGTGGGAGGGTTTGGCGGAGGAAGAAGCTGCACATTTCAGTAGATGCCCTTTAAAAATCAGCCACAGCTGCTGCCAGGGAAAGTGCGCCAGGATGGAAGGGATTAGAAGGTCTGTGCGGAGACATTCTGGGGAGTCCTGAAAAGAATTCCGGAGATTTGTATTCAGATGCGGTTTTCAGTATGATGTGATGACAGACGCCCACCTTGTGCCATCGCCGCTCTGAAAACATGGCAAGCCATGTGTTTCTGGATGCGCATTTCCTCTCTGGAAGGGGTAGCGCTGTAACATTTTGAATTTCTCTGCTGCGTGTTGCTTCCTCAGAAATAACAGATTTTCATATCCTCGTAACAAGCTGGCTCCTGTCCCTCCCCTTGGATATTCCGGTACTTATTTACAGTAGTAGAAGCAGCTTTTAAAAGAGCGGTTTGTCGGAACATAAAATACAAAACAAACACCCAACATGTCTCCTTGCTGGGTGCGTTTGCTCCCCCGCCCCCCATAGTTTACTCAGGAGCGTGGCTGCTTTTTACAATATGTTACGAAAGGGGTTAACTAACCATCTTTGCCTTGGCTCTCTGAATCATGAGGAGTCACATTGCTTAATCTCTCTAAGCTTCAGTTGCTTTCTAGGAAACACGGAGATTAAAATCTTCACTTTTGGAGCTGTCAGCATTCAATGAGATAACATATGCAAAGGGCCTGGCCTATTCAAGTAGATGTCCAGTAAATGCTAGTTCCCATATTGTAGAGACGGCACCGGGAGACTGCCCCGTCCGTGCAAAAGCACACGGCCATAGCTCTAGTCCGTTCTGCCGTAACACCACATATGCATTCCTAAAAATCACCACCGCGCTGCAGAAACTCACAATAGAAACCACAGGGTTTACTGGAAAGGTAAGCTAGGGGCCCAGCACTCAGAAACTTGGTCAGTGACATATTGAAAACAAAGTAATAGAATGGTAATACAGTTTGCACATGTTAAATGGTTAAGAGATAGATAAATACAGTAAATAGGACACTTTATGCTGGGAAAGACCTGAAGTTTGCTTTTGGAAGTGGACGTGTGAAGGGCCGGAACATGGGTTAGTTATCTGGGCGGGTGTGGCTCGTAACACACATGTGACCTTAAAGTGGCTGACAGAACTTAAAGTGGCTTGAGGTGTGAGCATCTGAATTTTGCATATTCCTTTGGGGCTACATGCGGTTTTCTGTATTCACCTCCTCTTCCTTACAGAAGAAATCAAGCATAAGCAACCATATGACTTGTATTGGACCGCATTTTTATTTTCAAAACAAGCATTATAGCAGAACTGACTGTACTTGGCTAATGTTGAATGAATGAATGAATGAATGAAAGATGGGTGGGGAACGTCTGGCCCAGAGGCCATATAAGGCCCACGAAAACATTTGGTCTGGCCCTGCCAAGGCATTAGGGGTGAGCTAATTAAATGTTTGACCAAATATAACAGGCTAATTTTTAAGTTGATAATTTGGTATGGCCCTCGAATGATGTTATAAATATTCAAATGGCCCTTGGAGCCCTCACCTCTGGTCTAGAGGATGGAATAGAATTTGTGGAAAGTACATCAGTAGCCTTTGGAATGGATTTTAAAAACCATAGTCTTTTGGATTTTAAAAGTATTACAAAGCTGCCCTGGTCAGGTAGCTCAGTTGCTTAGTGTCATCCCAATATGCCAAAGTTGCAGGTTTGATCTCCAAACTGGAAACAGGCAAAATAAGCAACCAATGAATGCATAAATAAGTGGAACAATAAATCTCCCTCTTCTTCCCCCTCCCCCTTTCTCTCCTTTTCCTCTCTTTCAAATCAATAAATACTTTTTAAAATAAAAATAAAAGTACTACACAGCTGTCAGAGATCTTGTTATCTCCTCATGCAGTGACTTATGGTCTGTGCTTCGAAGAGTCCCTTTCAGGCTCACTGGGCAAAGAGAGGAGAGCTGCAGATCCCTACCCTCCCTCTCCACTCCCACCGGACCACAGGGTTGATCTGCTCTCCTATTTGTTTGTGTTTAAGACAGTGGTTCTCAACCTTGGCTGCACGTTAGAACCACCTGGGAATCTTTTTAAAATCCTGATTTCTGGGCCTCTTCCTCCGGAAATTCTGTTTCTTTGTTACTAATGTTGTGGCCCCACCCCATAACAAAGTAACAGAATTTCCAGAGGATGAGGCCCAGAAATCAGGATTTTAAAAGGATTCCCAGGTGATTCTAATGTGCAGCCAAGGTTGAGAACCACTGGGTTTAAGGGAAAGGTTCTGCTGTGCATTTACAAGTCTGCAAACCTCTATTAAGGAGTCATTTGACCAAATTTGGTTTTACATACTACTTCTCAAAAACATATCTTCCTTTTGAAGAAAGACAATCCTCAGTAAATACTATTGGGAAATGAATACTCCAGAATTAGTAGAATTTGACCAAGAATTACTCAAGTGGGGCTTCAAATTACCATTTTGCCTTCACTCTACCTGGCAAATGGTGCACGTGGAGCCTCTTGTAAAACCCAGTCCCAGTCACAGCACTTCTCAGATGAAAGTTGGGCATTCACGAAATCTAATGCATCAGTGGTGTTCCTGTCAGCAGCAATTCTGCAATTTTGTGATTTTCTTTCTTTTTTCAGAGAGCTGGATCGAAAGATGTCTCAACGAAAGCGAAAACAAACGTTATTCCAGCCACACATCTCTGGGGAATGTTTCTAATGATGAAAGTAAGTGCTTGGAACTCAGTTTTCCAGGATGTCCTAGACTCGGCTACCGTCCTGACAGGAGGAATAGCACTTCTAGAGTGCTGGGCTGGCCAGTCCCCGGACCCAGAGGCTCTGGCCCTCCCCAGAATGTTCCGAAATAGGGAGTGCCACTTAGGTGGGTGTGGAAACTGAGGCCACTGCAGAAACTGGCTGTGGGAACATTTGTATTGTCTGAGACCTCAGAGACCCAGTTACAGCGCTGCTCCATCGAGCAGATGTGGCCCCTGAGTGGGAGAGGCCATTCTCTGCATCCCCGTAGTGCACCAAGGGATGGTTGTTTTAGAGCCTCGAAGGCCCTTGCTATTGGAAAGTAAAAATGTCTCCTGGATCTTGGCCTAGAGAATTAGAGTAAATGGAAGGATATGGACTGCTGTGCTTTATATTAAGAGTAGAAAAGCCCAACTGGTGTGGTTCAGTGGTTGAGCTTTGACCTATGAGCCAGGAGGTCAAGGTTCAATTCCAGGTCAGGGCATATGCCCAGGTTGCTGGCTCAATCCCTAGTGTAGGGGTGTACAGGAGGCAGCTGATCAATGATTCTTTCTCATCATTGTTATTTGTCTCTCCCTCTCCCTTTCCCTTCCTCTCTAAAATCAATAAAAACATATTTTTAAAAAAAGAGCAGAAGACTACCACCCTCTGGCCAGGTCGCTCAGTTGGTTAGAGCGTCATCCCTTGAACTGGAAGGTTACAGTGTATGGGAGGCAACCAATTCTTGTTTCCCTCTCCCCCTCCCCCTCCCTCTCCCTCACAAGGTCAATAAACACATCCTTGGGCGAGGGTTTATTTCTAGGCTCTCTATCCTATTCTGTCAGTCCATATATCCGTCTTTATGCTGGTAATAAACTATTTTGATTACTGTACCTTTGTATTAAAGTTTTGAAATCAGAGAATGTGAAACCTCCAACATGGCTATTTTTTTCAAGATTGTTTTGGCTATCCAGGGTCCCTTGAGGTTCCATATGAATTTTAGGATGTATTTTAACATTCTGCAAAACATGTTATTGGGATTTTGATAAGAGTTGCATTGAATCTGTAGTTTATTTTGTGTAGCATTGACATCTTAACAATACTAAGTTTTCCAATCCACGAACATAGGAGGTCTTTCCATTCATTAGTGTCTTCTTGAATCTCTTCCAGAAACATGTTGTAGTTTTTCACGTACAAGCCTTTCGCTTTCTTAGTTGAGGTTATTCCTAAGTGGTTTATTATTTTTGATGCTATTGTAAATAGCATTCTTAATTTCCCTTTTGGATTGTTCATTGTTAGTATGGAGAAATGTAGCTGCTTTTTGTATCTTGCAACTTTGTTGAATTTGTTTATCAGATTTGACAGGGCTTTTGTGTGCATATGAGTAATCTTCTTGTCTGATTGCTCTGACTAGGCCTTCTAGTGCTACGTAGAATAGAAATGATAAAAAGTGAGCATCTTTGTCTTGTTCCTGATCGTAGAGGAAAAGCTTTCAGTCTTTCATCGTTGGGTATGATGTTTGCTGTGGGTTGTTCATAAAGGCTTTTACTATGTTGAAGTAGTTTTCTTATTTTCCCACTTTCTTGAGTGTTTTTAATCACAAAAGAATTTTGTCAAACGCTTTCTCTGCATCAGTTGAGAAGATCATGTGGATACTTTGTTCCATGGTGTATTACATTGATTGATCTTTGTCCGTTTAACTATTCATTCATTCAGCAAATAAAAGAAATCCCACCTTGCGATGATGTTTAATCCTTTTTAACAAACTGTAGAATTCTGTTTTCTGGTATTTGAGAATTTTTGCAACAGTATTCATAAGGGATATTGATCTAGAGTTTTCTTTCTTGAAGTGTCTTTGTCTATATCTTTGGTATCAGGCGAGTGCTGGTCTCATAGAATGAGTTTGGAAGTGTCCCTCCTCTTCCATTTTTTGGAAGAATTTAAGAAGGATTGGTGCTGTAGACATTCTTGTGCATATCCTCTTTTGTTAACTACCTGTTCAGGTCTTTTGGCTGTCAGTTTTTAAAAAAATTATTTATTAAGTTTATTGGGTTGACATTGGTGAATAACATATAGATTTCAAGTGTACAATTCTATAATACATCATCTGTATATTGCATTGCAAAGTCTAGTCTTCCTTTATTTTTAAGATGGTGCTGTTTGTCTTTTCATGATCTGTAAGAGGTGTCTTTATGTTCTGAATAGGAGATGTTTATCAGATAAAAGTACTGCAAGCACCTCTCAGTTTGTGGTCTGCCTTTTCATTTTTCTTAGTGGTATCTTCAGATGAGCAGAAATTCTCTTTCTTTCCCCCCTAGAAATAGTTTTAATGTTTGAGGTAGAATATATTATCAAACAGAAATATAATGTAAAGTGATTTACAGATATGGGTAAGTATATATATTTTATATATGGCTAGCATATTTGAAAGGATATATATAAGATATGTATAATTATTTCCAGCTTAGTCTGTGGATGATCACTTATTTTAAACCTACTGCCCTGGTCTTCTGATTGCTGTCTGGCCCTTCCTGTTCGGTGCCCTTTAGCAGCCCAGAAAAGAGTGCGTTGGTTGGTTAAGGAGAGCTTCAGTGAGCACGAGGAAATGGGACATTTTGATGGAATGCAGTTGGGAAGGAAACCTTGGACCAGGGAGGTCAAACTCTAAATGCTTGAGGAGGGGAGCCTGAGCACGAGTGGGTCGGCTAGTTACCATAAATCAGGCTCATCAATTCTCCTTTACAACCTGAGCAAATGGAATTATGCCCTGGCAGATGTCAGTAGGTTTTAT
Source organism: Myotis myotis (assembly GCF_014108235.1). Taxonomy (NCBI): domain Eukaryota; kingdom Metazoa; phylum Chordata; class Mammalia; order Chiroptera; family Vespertilionidae; genus Myotis; species Myotis myotis. The sequence goes on from NW_023416335.1 coordinate 202,319,157, forward strand.
ATGTTTCTGATGGCATACTCACCACAAAGAGGAAGACTGTGATGAACTCTCAAGTGTCATCAGGTCCATGACCCGTTGGAACATCCTATCCCGAAAGACAAGCTCTACTTGAACAGATTGTAGAGCAGATGTTCCTGCCGAAGTTGGGCCCAGAAGGTTCCAACTTACTACATACAAGACTATGCAAAGCCCAGTTACACAAGGAAGGAAAGAGCAGGGAAGCCAAAACTGAAATATTTTCAGCATCAGGCAGTATGCTAGGCATCATCACAGCCACTGTTTCCGTTAATCCCCTGAGAGGGAGGTAATTTTTATCCCCATTTTACAGATGAGGAAACTGAGATTCAGAGGTCCTGGGATTAGTCACTGTCATAGCAGTCAGTGGTAGAGTGAAACTGAAACTTAGAGCTGTCTGATTTAACTCTGGCTCTTTCTACTACATAAACGCCTCCTCTGGGTCACTGCTCTCAAGGTATTTTCAGTCTAGAAGGGAAGTTAAGGTCCAGTATTAATAATACGAGGCCTCGCCGAAACCGGTTTGGCTCAGTGGATAGAGCATCGGCCTGCGGACTGAAGGGTCCCAGGTTCGATTCCGGTCAAGGGCATGTACCTGGGTTGTGGGCATATCCCCAGTAGGAGATGTGCAGGAGGCAGCTGATCGATGTTTCTCTCTCATCGATGTTTCTAACTCTCTATCTCTCTCCCTTCCTCTCTGTAAAAAATCAATAAAATATATTTTAAAAAAATAATAATAATACGAGGCCTTGTGTGATCAATTCCATTTGAATGATGCAAGGTGTTCTCCTTGCCCCACCAAGTGTTCCTGGACTGCAGCACGGCCTCACTGGAAGCCTGTTAGGAATGCAGGTTCTCAGGCCCACTCTAGACTCCCTGAAACAAGACCCATAGGTGGTTAGAACACATTCTGAAGTTTGGGAGACGTCACAAGGTCAGAAGGCGACTGGAGAAGGCATTGTGAAGGAGGTGGCATTGATGCTGGGCCTAAAGGATCCGTGTGGTTCCTTTCGGGGGCGGGGGAGGGGGTAAAGAGCTTGGAGGCAGAAAATCACCAGGCAGGCTTTGAGGTTGTAGAATTTTCTATTGGCTTGAACCAAGGTGGATCATGGGAGACAGGGCTAGGAAGGGATGTCTGGGCCTAATTGTTGAGAGACTTAAATTCCACAAGAGGGGTTTGGGATTTCATAGCTCAGGTGCCACTGAAGGAACTGGGGAGGGGTTCTGTTTCTCCTGAAATATTCCTGCACTCTGACACTAAGGACTGCTGTTGTCCTCTTGTCCTGCCTGCCTCATTCAGAGTGCGGCCTCTTCCTTTGCCCTCCCCAGGTCTTCCCAGCTCCTCATGGCTGTTCCTGCCTGTGGTGATGGAAGGTATTTATAGCACAAGGAAGGGAAAGGTTAGAAATCCATGGCATGATGGCATAGACTTGGCATCACAGAGGGCTACCACGTCATGTGACTCATTATCATGTTAAAATCTCATTGTATTTCCGGGCTATGTATGTGAACATTCACTCCACTCAGCTCACCCAGCATGTTAGTTTATTATATAATTTGGGGTTCCAGAGAAGAGGAGATGTAGTTGAACTGTTTCATATTCCCATTACACTGTGGACAACCTTCCCCCTTACCCCCTGCCAATGTGGTAGGGCCTGGTACATAGTAGGTGCTCAGAGCGTGTTTTTTGAGTAAATAGATATCAGGAAAGCAAGCTAGGCAGAGCCATGCAGGGCACACATATTTGTAACTGGCTTTCGGTTTGGGCACTCTGTGACTACTTAACCGTTCAAACACATTCTTCCTTCAGGTGTTCCCTCCCCAGTTGGGTCTTTCAATTCGTTCAAATTTAATTAGAGTACTTGTGAATAGCTAATACATTTATAGGGTTCAGAAATCAAAATGCTTTATAGATACCCATTGCAAAGTCTGTGTTCCACCCCTATTTCCCCCCTCAACTCCTAGTGGTGAGCACTTCTATTCATTTATTGTGTATTTCTCCAGTATTTCCAGTGTTTATTCTTCTGGCATTTTATCCCTTTACACAAATACAAAATTCAAATATATGTAGTTTTCTTACACAAAATATTTGCACCCTATGTGCATTGTGACTTGCTGTTTTCTCTTAATAACGAACCCTGGAATGTTCATTATATAGTCAGAACATGATGAGGATCCTCACACTTGGCTTGTTTTTAATCTTTTGTTCCCCCAGCCGTTGTAGTCTTCCACTGTGAGTGTAAGTTATAATTCAGTTAATCAGGTGAACATGGGCTGCCTCCAAACCTTTGCTGGTATGGACAACTGCCCCCAGTAACGTGGTGTCGGGCCATTTCCTCTGTGTCCAGACGCAGCTGCAGGATGTGGGACTGTGGGTACCGCTGGTGGGGTTTCAGTAGATTCTGCCAAGTGACCTTCCGTCCGGAGAGGTGCAGTTTTGCCCTCTGCCTGCAAGGTAGGAGGGCGGGCATGTTTCCCACAACTTCACACAGAGTTGTGTGGTCCTGGTTTGGACTTTTGCTAATCGGATAAGTGAGAAATAATATTTTAGTGTAATTCCCATTCTCCCCAATTGAGAGTAATTGTCTTTCCCCATTTCGGGAAAATTTGTATTTTTTCCATCAACTGTGTATCCTATGTTTTGCTTATTTTTTCTCTTGGTTTTTGGTCTTTTCCTCTTAGTTTTCTGTGGTGCGGAGACGAGATGATGGTCAGTGCTACAACTGCTGTTTTCCCGTGTGGATCGTTACCTTTGTACTTTGGGCTCGTTTTCCCTCCACCTAGAAGCCTTGGGTTTTTTATGCAGTGAAATTTATCCATATTTTCTTTGCTGGCTTTGGGTTTCGTATCAAAGTTAGGAAGGCCCTTTCCTACTCGGGGTCGTGAAGGAATTCACCCAGAGGAGGCGAGAGGAAGCAGGTGTGCAGCCCGCCAGAGCAAAGCTGCCAACATCGCAGTTTTGTTTGAGACACAGCCCCGTTCCCACGGGGAGCACGGTTTGCTGCCAGGGGCTGATGCCCACGCCAAAGGCCTGGGTCCAGGCACCCTGGTTTTCAGCTGGTACCTTTTGCAGGGGCTGGGAAGGAGGTGGGTAAGGGGATGAAGTGTTTGGCAGCCCCGTGTTCACAACAGGTGAGGTCTGTCCAGGTGCAGTCAGGTTAGTATAATGAAAGGAAATAGAATTAAAATTTTGAAGTGAAACCTGAGACTTGCATAAACTTGAACCTTTTCTGAGATTTGAAAAGAAGTAATTAATTTAGAAACTTTTCCCCCTAATATGAAACTCTGCCACTGGGTCCAGGCAGGAAGTAGTGTAGAATATGTTTCCAAATATGGTGAGTCCAATCGAGACAGAAAAGATATGGTTAGTCAGAGAATATGTTTCCTAAAATCTTCAGTCCAGCGCTCCATGTTGGAAGACAGAGTGAGACTTATAAATGTTGGGGTTAAGGGAGGTTTGGATGCCAACTAGTCTGGGTCCCTCTCCTGATGACTCTGCTAACAGCGTGACCTCTGACAAACTGCTTCACTTCTCTGAGCCTCGGTGTCTTCCTCTGTAAAAGGGGATAATACTGATTATTAGGACTAACATTGATTAAACACTAAGTATGCATCACACGCCATATTTGATGTTTCACATGCATTTGACTGTTCACAGTCTCAGGTCGCTGTGAAAATTAAAGGCAATGATGTGGAGAGCTCTGCACAGTGCCTGGCATGTGACCAGTCCTCAGTAAATGTTTTCTTTGTTTTCATGCTTACTGAAATCAGATGGGTGAGCTCCGCGTTTAATTGTGGTATTACCTTGGCCACTCAGCCATTCCACAAATACTTTGTGAGCCCCTGCCTTGCGTGGGTGCTGGCGACTCAGTGGTGAGCAAGGGCTGTGCCCTGCAGAGCTTACAAACAAGCAGAGCACGGCGGTCAGCAAGCAGCAACCACACCCTGCGACAGGGACCTTGTTAGGGACCAGCCTGGGTGCTGTGGGAGCACAGGGGAGGAGTGAGTAGCCCTGTCCCAGACACTGGGCTTGCCAGATGCTGCCCTGTCTAGGATGGGGATCCAGGCCCAGTCTCCCAGGGCTGTGACAACTATTCCAGTTGTAGGGAACACGTAGAAAGCACGTGCCTTGTGCCAGGAGGGGTTCCGTTAATCCTCACAGTATGCGCTTGCTGCTGTTATTACCCCTACTTTACAGATAAGGAAACTATGGCACCAAAAGGAGGTCACACAGCCAGCAAGTGGTGGAGCCAGGATTTGAGCCTGGAAATTTGGCCCCAGAGTTTATATTGGGAGGTGGATCCAGAGAGGGGAGCAGAGTTGCCCACCACTGGGAGTTGGAGCAAGGTCAGAACCTTAACTGCAACGTGGGAGCAGAATGGAACAGCCAGGGGAAGACCCGGCACCAGGTGGCGTCTTGGTGGGAGGTCTTAAGCAGACTGCTGCTTCCCGGCTTTGGTAGGATGAGCAGGGTGGGCGTTGATTGATGGTAGCTGGTCCAGAATGTACTAAGGATGGCCCCAGGAATCTGGCCTGAAATGCTGCCTTCGGGGTGAATCTTGTTTGGTTTGAGGCATTTCTGCCCATTAAAGTGAAAAGGCGCTTGGCAGGGCCAGTTCCTAAAGTCCCTGTCAGCCATGGCTGTTTCCCTCTGCCTGAGAGGCGTCCTGTCCTGGCCGCCTGGATGCTCCTGCTCTCCAGCTTCCAAGGCGGGCTCACGTTCCACAGTGGTGCTGCCGGAGCACCTGGGCCCGTCCACCCAGCTGTAACCCAGAGCTTACATTTTGTTGGCTGACATTTGAGTTCAAGAGACCCTGTCTATGTTATCTCACCCTTTAGCCCATGGCACAGGGCTGGAATGTAGTAGACACTCAATAAATATTTGATGAAGGAGTGAATGAGTACCCAACACTGCAGGTGAATTAGGATGGAGAGCCATCAGTTAGGAGGGCATTCGGACCCTGGGCACGAAGTCACTTGTGGTCTAGAAAGGGGCCTGCTGAAGTAGAAGGCACGCGTGTGATGACTGAGTGGAGGGTCCATGTTGGCACTGGGTGTACCAGTTCTTGTCTAAGTCCTGTCAGTGGCCGCCATATGCTGAGCACCAGGTGAGCCCTGTCTCCGCTCCCAGGCTGTGTGGCCTCCTGCAGGTTATTCAAACTTGCCAATGCTCTGCTTCCTTATTTATAAAATAGGGGTAGAAAACATCTTCAGAGAACTGCTAGGAGGAATAGAATAAGATGGCATATGGAAAGAGATGCCCAGTGCCTGGCTTAAGTACTTGGCCAATATGGTATTCTTTTTAAAGTGTATGTATCTGCCTGGCCAGTGTGGCTCACTGGTTGAGCGTTGACATATTCTGAACCAGGAGGTCACAGTTGGATTCCTGATCAGGGCACATGCCCAGGTTACAGGCTCGATCCCAGGTAGGGCACATACAGGAGGCAGCCAATCAGTGATTCTCTCTCATCATTGATTCTATCTCTCGCTCCCTCTCCCTTCCTCTCTGAAAGAAATAAAAATATATTTAAAAATAAATACAATGGATGTAGTTTTTAACATATATTTAATCCTCAAACCACCGTTGTGATAGAAGTTGTTATTCTTTTAGATAAGGACCCTCAGGCTTGGATGAATCAGGCTCCCACATGGAGTTAGGGGCAAAGCTGGGGTTCAAACCCAGGTCCGCCTGCTCCCAGAGCCAGTTCACTTTCCATTCCAGGTATCAGAAATGGGTCATAACAAAGTTTAGTTGGGAAAATATCTGGCACAGGAGAGACAGGTGTTGCCTGAGTTGAAGGCACTGCCGTGGAATCCCAGAATGAGAACTGTTTCTGGCTTCAGCCAAATGGCATGCTGGTGCTGTCCCCCATGGCCCCAGAGTCCCTCCTCCCCCATTTTCTCTCCTGGAGCCCCCCTCTCTCAGTGTCCTTCTCCCAGAGTCTCACCTGTGCCTGTAAAGGTGACAATCCAGGATGTGCTGTGCGGCCCTGGTGTTAAGTTAGGGGTCCGTGTGTGTGCCTGGGTGTGAGAAAGAACAATGAAAAAGGATGGATACATAGGACCAAAAGTTAATAATCGTTCTCTCTGTTGAAATGGGCTTGAATACCTAGCGATTTCTATTTCCTCTATATTTTTCCAAATTTAAAAAAATGAACAGGTCTCACTTTTGCGAACAGAAAACAAAGTTGTTTTAAAAACCCTGACCATCTCTTCAAGGCCAGCTCAAGTGCCACCCGTGCTTTGGAGCTGTGGTGTCCCCTGGTGTGTGTTTGCCTTGCAGGGTCCTATCCACATGGCTGTCTTTGCTCCTGTGAGCCCTCCTGAGTATAGAGAACGCCTCACTGGCCTGCTTCCCCAGCAGATCCCCCCTGAACAGAATTGCCCCAGGGCTCCCCTAGACAAGCAGAGGAGGTTTCTGAGCTCTTAGCCTCTATTAACTTCATTTGACTTAATCTTCCCAACCACCTTTCAAGGTAGCCATCTTTATTATCCTCAGTTTAGAGACAAGAAACTGTCTTGAAGACTCAACAAGGATTGCTGGGTTGTCAAACAGCCCCTCCACCGCCCCTGTGCTCCACGCACCACGACAAGGACACCTGCAGCAGCCACCCTGCTTCTGGGGAAGGTGGCATGATCTTCCGGGTCTCCAAGCTTTGCCTGTCTCTTGCCTCTCAGCCCTACACCCTGACTTGGCCCCGCCTTCCTTGCCATCCGGTTCCCATCTCTGGCCTGCTAGGGACTCAGCTTACTTACTGCTTCTTCCAGGAAGCCTTCTCCCACGGCCCTGCGTTTCATGCCGCTTGGGTTGGCGGGCTCCTCTCTGCCCACCCGGACCTCAGCCTTTACCACTTGTTATTGAACTTGGCCTCTCTCTCTCCACTGTTGGTCTTTCTCTTTCCCAACCAGAATCAAGGACAAGTATTTGATTTCTTTATTCCCAGTGTCTAGCTGGCACAAAGTAGGAATTCAATGAATATTTATTGAATTAATTAATATGATCCCTACAATAGCCCTGCAAAATGACCATTTTACAAATGAAGAGAAATGAAGCCAAGAATTGAGTGGTTTGCCCAGTCAGGGCCAGTAAGTTTTTTAATTGATTCTAGAACATGGGTCTTTGAAATCTAACCCAGGTTGGCAGAACAGCTGAAATGTAAAGAAGCAGGGGGGAAAAAATAAACCAACCCAGCCAGTTCTAGGGGGAACATAAATGTTAATCATGTTCCAGCATAGCTAGGCAGAGGTATATTTAAGTTGTTTATGTACTTTTCTAGTTGGTCATGTTTTTTAATATAGACTTTTCTTTCTTGCTGATTATTGCTTTGTGGGGTCAGGTGACTGGACATTTAAATGGCTCTCAATATGATTGCTTCATTGCTTACCAAAAACATTGTTATCAGTTAAGACTACTTTAAGAGAAATACGAGCCTGCCAATTTTACCATTTACACACCAGCATTGGGGGTTATCATTAGGTTAAGTTTTCGTTACTTCCAAAGATGTAAAGTTGTGCCTCGTTATTTTTTTTCTAATTCTTTGTGAACAGCTGAGATGAGTGTTGCTCTTTGTGTCTATTTATGTACTTTCTTGGGAGACTCCTGCGTTCATGCTCCTTATGGTAATATTTTTTAAAAGATTGTTGAAGACATTTGTGGAAGACACACTTAGCTATTTAAGTGCAAGTTGGAAGGCACTGGTGGAAGGGTAAACAAAGATGACTAAGAGATCATCCCTGCCTTTGTTGTTGTTGTTGTTAATCCTCACCTGCGGATATTTTTTTCCATTGATTTTTTTGACAGAACGGATGGGATGGGGAGAGACAGAGAGGGAAACATCAATGTGAGAGAGACACATTGATTGGTTGCCTCCCACACATGTCCTGACCAGGACTAGGAAGCAAGCCTGCAACCCTTGACCGTAATTGAACTCATGACCCTTTAGTCCACAGGCTGTCACTCTATCCATTGAGCCAGTCCAGCTAGAGCCATCCCTGCCTTCTTAAGTAGGACACTCAAGTCACCAAGGTGGGTGTGTACAGAAATAATGATCTAGGTGGCTAAACTGTTCAACTAAGAAACAAGTAAAGTAATAGGTTGTAGGAGGACAGAGTTAGGATCAATGATTCCTGACTTGGACTGTATCAGGGAAGGCTTCAGAGAGGTGGTGTCATTTATTCTAGGCTGGAGAAGAGGAGAAATATTTAGAAGGAACTCGAGGTTGACAAAGCAGATTAACAGGCATTGAGCCCATGCCATTTTGGGACATTTTGTCTCTGAGAACATTTAGTGTGTTTATATCAGGATGGTTTTGGTGACAGGGAAGAGAATACCCAATAAAAACGAAGTTTTTTAAACTAAGAAAACGGTCTGAGCTCATGAAATAGAGAGGCAGCTCTTTTTAGGGTTGATGAGTCAGAGACACACACAACATGACATTCAGGACCCACAGTTTCCCCCTTTTCCTTTCACCTGCCTTGGCGTTGACTTTGTCCTCAGCTGCTCTTTTCTCAGTTGAAAGTTTGCTCCCTCACTCCAGTTATCCTTTTCAAAGGCAGGCCAGGCCAGAATCCCTCCCCCCCTCCCTCCCTCCCTCCCTCCCTCCCCCATCCCTCCTTTCCCTCCTTCCTTCCCTCTCTTCCACCCCTCTCTTCATTCCCCTCCTGTCTTCCTCCCTTCTTTCTTTCCTTTGTAAAACACCAGACATTTGTTTTTTTCCAACTTTGGAGCCAGAAGTTCAAAATCATGGCCCCATTCCTTTTTATTAGAGAAAATATCTTTCTCAGAAGCCCCCAGAGAGCTTTTCCTTACGGCTGATAGGCCAACACCATGTCACATGCCCCGCTGATCCATCCGTGGCTAGATGGCAGAAATTCCATGATGGATTCAATCAACATTCACCTCTCAGGGAATTGCGAGGGGTTTGCCCTCCCTGAACACTTGGTCCCCTCTAAATCGGCCTCCATTAATGTGGAAGCAGGTGTGTGTGTACAATATCTGCCATAGTGTTTAAGAGCAGACATTTTCATCTGAATTACACCAATATTGATAAATTTCCATTGAGAAAAATATTTTCTGAACTCAACTTTGTTAAGGTAATTTATTTTTTAAAATTTTGACACAGCTTATATCATTTACTTTCATTTTTGTTTTACTTAAATTCTTTTCATGGGTACAAATTCTTTTCCATATAATTTTTATACCACAGCTTTATTTCATTGACCATTTCACAAGTTCTTATTAAATTTTGTTGATTATACTTGTAGGTTTGGACATTGATAATTTTCTTTTGAGAATGTTACGTGTGGATCAAGAACTTTATTTTATATTGACCATTTCTATCAGAATCTTCATCAGCAGTTGGATGAGACTATATCTATTTCTCTGTTCATCCTGATAAAATGTGAGCAATTCCTCTTAGGGATGCAAAAATCGATCTGTTCAGATTGTTGGATTTGCAGAGGTCAGCAAATGAGAACCTCACAGGTCAGATCTGGACTGATGCCTGTTTTCCCAGGCTTTTCTCTCATAGGTGAATATTTGTAATCTGTTTGATGATAGGGATTGTGAACTTTGAACCCCAATTAAGAAAAATGGTACCCGCTTCCCCCTAAATAATTTCATTTTTGTCATTAATAGGCCAGTATTATAAAAGTTGCACTCAATTACTATTATTTTGAATTTTGTCAATAAAAGTTTTGTGGAATTTGTTTTCTCTCATTATATAAATATCACATACTATTCTTTTTTTAAAATTTATTATTTTCTAAAAATATCTTTATTGATTTCAGAGGGGAAAAGAGAGAGAGATAGAAACATCAGTAATGAGAGAGAGCCATTGATTGGCTGCCTCCTGCACGCCCCACATTGGTGATGGAGCCTGCAACCAGGGATATGCCCTGACTAGAAATCAAACCCTGACCTCCTGGTTCATAGGTCAATGCTCAACCACTGAGCCATGCCGGCTGGGCATTACATACTATTCTTGATTTTTGCTTCTTGGCCTCAAAATTCTAAAATATTTACTGTCTGGCCCTTTACAGAAAAGGTTTGCCGACCCTTGCTCTTCTGTTTGCTAACCTGATTCTTCTGCACACTCACACTCTCCCTACCTTTTCCCTCACTTTCTGTTCTGAAGAAGTTAAAAGGAGAAAATGGTGAGTGAGGTCAGTATGTTCTTAGGGTCAAAACTGTTGAGAGAAATGTCCAGCTTCATTTGGGAAAAAAGCAAGTTGGATGAGCGCAGTCCTATTCAGCTATGAAGAGCGAACTCTTCAAACTGTTACATATTGCGTCAAACAAAAATACAAATCGGTGTGAGAGTTTCCTGTAAAAATCAATCCCCCCCCCTTTTTAAAAAAAATTAAGGTATAATAAGTCTGAATTGTTGAAAAAGCCAACATCTCATTGCTTTCAGAGCATCAACACTTGAGGGAAACAATGTTTTGAGAGCTGAGCGGCCTTTTACTTTTTCCTACTGAAGTTAGCTTCTTTTTCTTTCCTTTAACAGATGAGGAAAAAGAAAATAATAGAGCCTCCAAGCCCCACTCCACGCCTGCTACTCTGCAATGGTAAGTTCCTTTTTTAGTAAGTTCTGTCTTGATGGGATGCTCATGTAACTCTATCTTCACACTGCTTGGCGGGCACGTGGCTTGGCTGGTTTGACATTGTCATGATAATGCGACATCTAATAGCCCGTCTGCAACCTCTTGAATTTGCAGGGATGTGTAAAATACTCAGGCTGGATCTAGGCTGGAGATTTGAATTTTGATATTTTATTTTGAGGTAGATTCCACCCCTTCTCCCCCCGTCATCCAAACACTGGCAAGGACTAAATTCCACATGGATGCTATTAATTGATTTTAATGGAATCCATACTTCAGTTAATAATGTTGCAGCAGACTATATAGAAACATAGGTCTAGTCACCCCGTCAATCAGCCTTAATGAATTAACAGTTACTTGCAACTACAAAGCAATTATGTTAGCATTAATAAGAATTATCTATTAGAGTGGCTTTCTCTTTAGTATTTGGAATTTCTGGGCTCGATGTAATATTTAGTGATGGTGTTTAAGAGGCTGCACTCACGTTTGGAAGAAAAGCAGAGAAAAATCAGGAAGATGGAGGAGAGAGCCAGAAAGCAGATGGGCGTTAATGAGCAAGTCGTATTAGATTCTCTCGTCTAATCCAGCCACGGGTGAGGGGAAAACAGCACCGGGAGAGCATTCAGGAACGTAACTCAATCTTCTCTAAGGAGAGTCTCAATGCTCACCTTGCTTTGCTCCAAGGCTAGCCAAGGTTGTTTTCCAGCCTCTGTCTGGTTCCCGTCGATGTGTCCCTATATCCTTTTTCTCGTTTCACTTGCTGCTTTTTTGCTTTATTTAAAATTCTATTCTTCCTCTTTGGTCAGATCATCCTTTTCCTCTTCCCCCTGAATGATGGTCACACAAATTCCCATAATGTCAGGACAGCCAATGAGGCATCAACATAAAAGACTTTGGGGCTGAGAGATTCTAGAAATGCAAGGAATCGACACTCTTGCTTTAATAACTGGGACATGTTGCACATTTTAGAATAAAAGATTTGAAAGGGACTATAAGGAAATCACCTTGTTTGTGTCTGTTGCCTGTGATTCTCTGACATCTGCCAAGCGACAGCGAGGCTGTGGAAAGTGTGGTCTCTTAAGTCAGACTGCCAGGAATGAACTCACAGCTCTGCTTCTTTCCAGCGGTGGAACCTTGGGCAAGTTCCTTAACCTCTCTGTGCCTCAGTCTACTCCCTTGTGAAATGGGGACAGCAGTGGTATCTACCTCATAGGGTAGCCATGAAGAGGAAGTGAGTGAGTACAATAAAGTGCTAACAGTGCGTGGGAGAGTGAGTGCTTGGTAAATCTCAGCCACCATCAGTGGCTAGCCATGCCCCTTCCTCTGAGTCCCACAAGGATGTCCTGGAACAGTGCTTCTCTCTTCCCTGACATGCGCACAGTCCGTGCTCTTTCTCTTGTGCCTAATTCTATACAAAATATCTGTTTTTCTAAATAAAGGGACACATAGATCATCCCAAAAGAAATTTCATCCTCCAATTCACAAAGTTAGGCAGTGGATTATTTTAATGATATATTGGCTTTCAAGGGCAAATCAGATTTGAAAATATATAAACTTTAGTCTTATTATTATAAACTAGTGACCTGGCATGTGAAATTGCGCGGCCCCGCTCACCCGCCACCCCGCCTTGACACCCTAACCTCTCCACCCAAAGCTCAAGAGCGCCTGGTCCCACCCTTGACCCCTCTGGGCTTCTCTGGCACCTTCAAGCCCCGCCCTCGGTCCTCACAAGTCACCTTGGGCTGGTCCCGCCTCCTCTGCCCTGTCATGGCACCAGAGGAGAGCGTGGAAGCCTCCCGCCTGCTGCAGAGTTTTGAGCGCTGCTTCCTGGCGCTGCATGTGCTGCACTCTTTCCCCTGGCAGGTGGGCAGCAGGCGTGCTGAGTGCGAGCAGTGGGTGGTGAAGGACTGATGAGGGGGGCACTATGGGCTCTCACCCCCGCTCTCCCTACCACAGGATGGTCCTGCCTCCTCAGGACGCCTCCCCACTTCCGGCTCCTCTCCAGAACAATGCAGCGGCTCTGCCCCACTGCGCAGGCGCACGCAGCTTCCTGCTGATTGGTTGTTACAGTGTGAGGGTGTCACGACCATTAGCATATTAGCTCTTCATTATATAGGATAAAATATATAAACTTATTATTTGCCAAAAGCATCAAGTTATTCAGACCTTAAATTTTCCTTTAATTCCTATTGTATTGTATTGTATTGTATTGTATTGTATTATACTATACTAGAGGCCCAGTGCATGAAATTCTTGTACTCGGTGGGGGGGGGGGAGGGGATGGGGGGGGGGGGGAGGGGCTCCCTCAGCCTGGCCTGCACCCTCTCACAGTCCAGGAGCCCTCAGGGGGAGCGGGCCTAACTAAGCCTTCAGTCAGACATCCTTAGTGCTGCCAGCTTCTGGCTGAGCCCGGCTTCTGGCTGAGCGGCACTCCTCCTGTGAGAGTGCACTGACCGCCAGGGGGCAGCTCCTGCATTGAGCATCTGGCCCCTGGCGGTCAGTGCACGTCATAGCAACTGGTTGTCTGCCGTACTGTCAATTTGCATATTAGCCTTTTATTATATAGGATTTTTAAGATGGAATGTCAGTTATTAACAAATTCAAGAAACGTTTACTGAGCACCCACTATTTCCTAGGCTGTTCTTGGGACAGCACTGGTGGATGAAGTGGACTGAGAATAGGGGCTGATGATGCTCAGCAACCCCACAGGGAGTTCTGAAGCTGGGACGGCACTTCAGAGAGGATTGGAATGGAGGCCATGGGTCTGGTCCTTTATTCCCCACCTTGCCCATCTCTGGAAACAGGCTGCCCCAAGGAGAGGGTGTAACTGAGTGAGGCAGTTCCCTTCACCTCCCAGCAGCGGGAAGGCCTCCTCAGCTCTGAAGAGTAAGCTGGGCACATGCCAGGGCATCTGCTCTGCCTCCGAGTTGGGAGCAGGCTAAGCTTGTCCAAGGAGCTGCAGAAGGCGGCCTGTGTGGTTGGAGCATAGTGAGCAAGGAGCGGGTGACACAGCTGAGGTGGCAGAGGGAGGCCGGGGGAGCGTCTGTAAACAGCAGGGAAGAAAAAGTAAGCCATTTCTTTAAACTTAAATAGGAACAATCATGCTTAAAAGTGTGGTGGAGGACATGTGACATCATATAAAATTCCACATGAGTAACTATTTTTAAGACACAGTTTCAGTATAAAAACTGTCTCAAAGGGAACTGGATGCACCCTCCACTTTATAAAGAAATGTGACATAATTTATAATGTGTCCCCTTTCTGCTCTGACCGCCAGGGAGTTCAGAGCAAAATCTGATGCTTATGTACTTTAAAATCTCTTTCCTTTGTCTGATTTTCTTCTTTTTAAAAATGTCATAGCTTTTTATTAAAAAGGCAAGATACAAATACATTGAGTACATACTTTTATTTTCCGTACACAGTAATGCATTTCCTTATTTAAAAACAAAAGCATTACAGATAAGGCGGAATTCTTCCCTTCATGTAATTCCTTGCTTCCTTCTTCAGGGCAACCCCGTTACCGGTGAGAAATTCCCACATGTGTACATACATATGTATATGTGCGGTCTTTGCCTGTGCATTTACATGCACATGTACTGATAAAAGTTTCTGAACTGTGATTTTCTTATTTAGTATTTTCTTCTTTTTAAGACATATAACACTAAAACAACAAAAAAATAAAAAACAAATAAAAAATAAGACATAACACTAAAAATACTGTCACACAACCGGGCACACTCTGTTGGCCCACACTCTCCTCCTCAGGGCAAGGTCCAGGAGCTCTGCCCATGATAGTCCGTGAGGAACAGCCTCACTGTGACTGCTGCCCAGGATCCCCTGCCCCCAAAGGCAGCCCAGCATTTACTTCCCCCTTCCCCTCTTGGTGGACACTTCGGTTGTGTCCAGATCTCATCTTTGCCATTACAAATACGGGCCCAGAGAATGTCCATGTGTCCCCCGTGCACACCTGCTGCGGCGTTTCTCCTGTGCGAGAATCAAGAGGTGGAAGAACCTGGTGTCCAGGAAATGGTCAGGGGTGGCACACTTGCCCTCTCGATGGCTTTGCCATTTTATATCTTCACTCGCAGAATAAAATGCTTTTTGTGAAAATGGGAACCAGGCTCCACAGCGCGGCCTCTCATTCTCTGAGGCGTTTATATCCTTCACGGTGTCCCCTCTCTCCCGTGGCCGTGGGCAGCCCGGCAGGACGCTGTGGAAACAGAGGCCTCACCGCCATGGTGGCTGCCACCCACCCGACAGTGCCACGCTCTTCTGGGACGTTTGGCTTGTTTTTGGAATTGGATGGGAGCTATTTGCCTCACCACCTTCTCCCTATCTTGTCATTAGCCTCTTCCCATCTCCTTAGACGCCATCCCCGCTCTAAGGACAAATAACCCAGCAGCCAAGCAGCCTGGAATCCTCGAGGCCACGTGATCGGGAGGCAGCTCCCAGCAGAAAACAGACAAATATTGTCCAATGCCTCCTGCCGCACACTTTCCAGCATCCTCGGTCACGAGGGTGAGTAAAGCCTCGCTCGCTGGGGAGGCAGCCCTGCTGGAGCCCTGGCCGCACAATAACCTCTATTCACGGGAGGATTTGGGAAGGGAAAGCAGCCTGTCCCACCATCCTGGCCTCCTGGCTGCCAGCACAAGTCCTCTCCCGGCCCCGCCCTCTCACACCTCCCAGCTCCTTGTCACTTTCTGGTGGATCTACTTTCCCTTTCGGGAGTTTTCAGAGGAAGTCAGGCCCTTTCCCTAAGGTGAAGGACACAAGACCAAATTGTCATGTCCTTGGGCGGTAGGGGTGGGGGTGGGGGGCATTTTCTTTTCATTTGAAAAATAAAAGTGAAGCCTTGGGTGGTTGATGGGCTTTCAGTTTCAAATTCATATGAAACAAAGTAAATTAGAGTTTCTCTTTCAAATGTTCCTGGAGGCCCAAGGTAGAGGATTGGGCTGGATACTGTTGTTGAAGTTTTAGACCCGGCCAAGCTCCTAGGCCAGACTCATTGGCTGTGACCAATACCTGATGTTTTGCGCTCATTTCTGACCTGAGTCTTTATTCAACGGTGACATAACATTATTTACTTTAATAATGCGAGTCTCAGAAAGGAAGGCTGAACATTTCTAGCTCTGAAAGCAGCAGAGGTGCTAGATAATGTGAAAGTGTGGGTGTGTCCTGTTAGAAGCCGTAGCTACAGGTGGAGAAAGGACGGTTAAGCAGACCAACACGAAGGGTGGAAATGTCTCGGAGAATGAGATGCTATGTTGTGGGGCTCGGTTCCTATTTTTTAAAAGGGGCTTTTTGTGCTGTAGTTAAGGTATAAGGTGATAAAACTATTATTTTTAATTTTTATTGGTTTGAGAGAGAGAGGGAGGGAGGGGAAGCAGGCAGGGAGGGGATTTGTTGTTCCACTTATGCATTCATTGGTTGATTCTTTGTTTAAATATATTTTTTATTGTTGATAGTATAGATATCTTCCATTCCCCCCCTTTACCCCCATTTCTCTGAGTCCCTACCTACTCCCCCAGGTCTTAATTACCATATTGCTCATGTCCATGGGCTATGCATATAAGTATATAAGTTCTTTGGTTTATCTCTTCTTGTCCCCCCAACCCCAGTGGAAGGGAGGGAGAGAGAGAGAGAGTGAAACATTGATGTGAAAGAGACACAAGATTGGTTGCCTCCCACACACACCCAGACCAGGGCTGGGGATCCATCCTGCAACCAGGTATGCACCCTCGACCAGAATCAAACCTGGGACCCTTCAGTCCAAGGACCAGCGCTCTACCCACTGAGCAAACCAGCTAGGGCTTCTTTGGTTGATTCTTGTATGTGCCCTGACTGGGGATCAAACCCTCAACCTTGGCGTATTTCAGGATGATGCTCTAACCAACTGAGCTACCCATGATGATGTCCTTAGAGCCCTGTTTGTTATGTACAGACAGGGAATAGATGGAAAGGGATGGTTTATGACAGTGAATGGTGTCTCTGACAACCTCAATTATACAAGTTATGACATTCAACATTTTTTTTAAAGTCCTGTTGTCATTTCTTCTGGTAAAATACGGGGAAAAAAGTTCTGTTTTAGACATGTGTGCAAGGACGGGAGAAGTGGAGCCTTTGAGCTGAAAGCCCAGGTGCACATGTAAGAAAACAGGTTTAAAATGAGAACCGAGGGGACAAGTATGCCAGGTGCTCTTTGCTCTTCATTGTAAAGTACTAATGCAGAGCTTCCCCCGTGTGCCCTCGGACGCCACATGCCGAAACCTCGCGAGGAGGTCTTTTAAAAACGTACACCGTGGTTAATGACTCACGCTGGCTAGTAGACGGAGTTCATTATCTCCATAATAGGATAGACTCAATTCAAATATGACCAAGTCGTTGAATAGAAGATCAGAAAATGGAAGACATGGGAAATTGTTTTGTGATCATTAAAAATACCCAGGTATAATGGAGTATTGTTCATCAGGTCAGACTAATGATGTCCTCTGGGAATTTCATCAGATAAGAAGAGAAATAATGAACTGCCTTTCTTTCTGCCATGCCTTGGCCGGGAAGCGGGCATTCCAGTTAGCGACGTCAGCACACCCCAGGCCCGCTGGACTCTGTGAGGAGGTTTGGGGTAAGGTGTCATGATGCTATTCCTGGTGGTAGCAACTCATCAGATGTCAACGCTGCCCTTAATGCCAATTACATCTGTGTCTTCATAGAGCTTATTAAAATGCTTCGCCCAGATACCTGGAGGCGGAGAAGCTCTGGTGAGAGGAATAAAACGGGTGGAAATGTAGTTGTTTAGAAGCTGCTGGCCTTGGGCAGGTAACTGCTTAATTAACTCAGCCTGTGATCTCTGACTTACATCCGACTCAAATAGTTGGTTGCTGCTATGGGTTCATTTAATGAGATGCATTTTAATCTTGATCTTATATTTTACCCCTGATCTCTTGGCCAGATTTAATGAGCAGACAGGCCACAAGAACAACCAGAAACTGAGCACAGGGGTCCTAAATAAAGTAATGAATGGGGGACCCGGGAATGTACCGGGAGCCTGTGCTGACACCGAGTTTGGGAGCATCATTTCCCCCTAACTCAGCACTCCTGCGTTTTTTAATCTTGGGGAGTGAAGCCCCCATTCATCCATTCAGCCCAGTTAGGAGCCTAAGAACCTGCCCTGGTTGCCCCTACCCTGCTCACATCTGACGACAGAAAACGCACACCCTAAATGTTCTCTCTGCCCCGTGGCCACTCCTTCGCTTCATGCTCCTTCGTTTCTTGCCTGGACTGTCAGAGTACCTCCCAACTGGTCTCAGTTGTTCGCTCGTTCATTCATTCAACAAATACTAAGTAGTCGGCCACTCTGTGGACTAGGCCTCACTAGTCTACCTTGTTCACCCCCCATAGAGGTGCCAGAGTGAACTTTCCAAAACAAATTTGATTGTGCTACTCCCATGCTTAAAAATCTTAACTGTCCCCCCCCCCCCCATCATTTTAAAGGCTCAGATGCCTTTTATAATAGGAATTCTGAATAGTTTGAAATGCATGTTTGTTGAATGTACCTATGGATTTTTCTGGATGGAATTAATTTTAGGAACTCATTAGCAAAACAAGCAAAAAGGGGATACTTCTCCCCTCCCTGCAGCTTGTCGTGCACAAAGTTCCTGATGCCCAGTTGTTCGTGTGTGTGCCTTCAACCAGAAAATGTCCCACTGCCGTCTAAAGAGTTGAAGTCAATGCTTTTCAAAGGGAGTGGTTGATGGAACTGTCAGTAATCTAAGAAGAAACCTATGACATGGATTTTTTTTACATCTTTCTATATTCAAGACATTGCTGGCAAAAAGGACATACTGAGCTTTAGATTAATGTTAGTTACTGTTGTTATTGATGACATTATTATTATTCCTACAACATCCCAGAAACACTCAGGTCTTCCTGCCTCTGTGTCTTTATTGTTTTGATCAGGGGTCCTCAAACTTTTTAAACAGGGGGCCAGTTCACTGTCCCTCAGACCGTTGGGAGGGCCGGACTATAGTTTAAAAAAAAAAACTATGAACAAATTCCTATGCACACTGCACTTATTTTGAAGTAAAAAAACAAAACGGGAACAAATACAATATTTGTATTTGCATGTGGCCCACGGGCTGTAGTTTGAGGACCCCTGGTTTTGATTCTCTGGGCATCCCTTCATTGCCTTCTGAAAATAATGCTTTCGTAGCAGCTCTTCAACTCCCGGGGTTGCTAAACTCTTTAAGCCAGGCCCTATTCCCTTGTGGGGATTGAACGTTTCTCACACCCCCTCTGCCATGGTTCTCTCCCTTTAGATACTCCTTCACAAGCCCCCTG
This sequence comes from Myotis myotis, assembly GCF_014108235.1. Classification (NCBI taxonomy): domain Eukaryota; kingdom Metazoa; phylum Chordata; class Mammalia; order Chiroptera; family Vespertilionidae; genus Myotis; species Myotis myotis. The sequence continues at coordinate 202,338,111 of NW_023416335.1, forward strand.
CTCCACACAGACCAGCAGCTCCATCACCCAAAGCACATGCCACGTTTGTCTCGCATCCTTTCTGGTTCTCTTGTCCGCGACCCCCTCCCTCTATCTTGGCAAATACCACAGTGGTGAAGAGTGAGACAAGCTCTCCCATTTCCTAGCTAGCTGCATGATCCTGGGCAAATGAGTTCCACTCTTACAACCTCAGTTTCCTCATCTAAAACATGGGTATAATACCTACTGGACAGGGTTATTGTGAGGATCAAATGAGATCCTGTTGCCCAGAGCCCCTGCCTAATAGCTTACCAGATGCTGGCTGCCGCTGCTGTTGTTCCAAAGTTGCAATCCCAATTCAGCCATGAAACCTAATCAGCTGCTCTCATCTAGCACTAATCTCTCTGTTTTCCCACCTTCCGCTGCACCTGTGGTCAGCAGGTTGTAGTGCTTAAATATTCTTAGTTCTGTGCATTATTCTCCCCAGTTAAACTGCACCGTGAACTAGGGCATAGGCCGTGTCTTATGTCAACACAGGAGCCAACAGAAGCCAGACCAGCACAGAAACTAGATTGGGTGTAAGAAAAACAGGAGGAGTGAGGCCTCTGGCCAGTTTGAGGGCACATGTAACTCGGGCCCATTGTTGTCATGCGGGAATATGGGCCCCGTGTTGCCAGACCTCAGCCTTTTTCAGAGAAGCCAGAAATCCAGATTCCAATGTGAAATGTCCTGAGTTTTCAAAGTTGGGCCAACACTGTTCAGCCCAAACAAAGCGTGTCTGTGAGACCCCAGCTTGCGAGCGCTGTCTTACTCAGATGGCCCCTACGGGTTTGTGTGTATGCTTGTTATTTAGACCTCTGAACTCCCTTTTACAGAGAAACAGCACTGTGAGTGGCATTTGGGGCTGATGGCTAAGCTGATTCCCATCCCTAGCAGACCTGATGCTCAGGTAGCCCTAAGGAGCCTCATCTCTACATGAAACCACTTTCCCACAAAAAAAACACATTTAGGGTTTTGAGTTACGGTGCTGGGGGCACACATACTTGAATGGAACCCTCTCGGGACAGGGCCTTTGTTTTATTCACTGCCATTTCCTTAATGTTTAGGATGCTGCCCGGCATCCAGTAAATATTGTTAAAGGTTACCTGTGTCTCTGTCCATCTGCCCACCATCAACCTGTTCTCTGTGTGCAAGCACGGACCATGTTGCTCACCGTGGTGTCCCCAGCACCTGCCGGGTGACCGACCGGTATTCGCTGAATGACTATATGAGTGAAACCGTCTATTCATCAGACACTTACTGAGCACCTGCTCGGTGCCAAGGGATATGCTGGGCTTTAAGGGTGCAGAAGTGACTCCAACTCCAGGAATTGGGTTGCCCAGAAAGGATTGCATAAGTGTTTCCCGAAACACTTTTAAAAACTGTCCGGAGTTACTCAGTGTTCCCCTTCCCAGAAAAGGAGGCTGGATGGATGAGGTGACCAGGGACCCCTCAGCACCGGGCTTCCTCATTTATCTGAGCATCCTAGGGCTGTGTGCATCCATGGGGTTTGACTACGAAAGACTGATCTTTCAACACGTCAGAGTGAGCCAATGAGCGCTGCCTTTCAAGTGGGCACCTCAGGAGGCCGTGCCCTCGTTCCACTCCGGGTACGACAGCGCTGGACCACTTCCTGGGCAAGTGCCTCAGGGAAAGTTAGGAGCCAGTTGAGGACATTTGTGTTATTGCTTTAGATTCACGCCTTATTATCGACCCCCCGCCCCTCAAAAAGTGTTTTAGCCCTCAAACTTGATTCTAAATGACTTCGGGTTGTTTCCTAAAATCCAACTCATGATCAAAGGAGGACTGTTTTCTATTGGTGAGTTTATTGAACCTGTGTGCCCCGGCCTCTGAAGGTCGCAGGGCCCAGGGAGAAGCCACATGGCCGTGTGCCCCAGCAGCTCTGCTGGGAGAAGTGGTGAACCTTCCCGTGTGTCCGTGGGAAAGGAGGCAGGAGTTGTCTTGATGCCTGCATTGTGGTGTGTGGGTCAAAGAGGAAAGAATCTAGTTTGCTTTCATGTTCCCAATATCTAGAACACATTCTTGACCTAGAGGAGCCAACAGAGGCTTTATGAAGCGAAAAGTGGATGGTGATGATGAGGTCCAACATCTAAGTACTTGCCGGGTGCCAGGCAGCAGGCCGGCACATGACACAAATTACACGATCGTCACAACAACCTGATGAGGTGGTTATCATCATCACCTACCAGAGGACACTGAGGCCCACGGCTGAGTAACTTGCCCAAGGTCACCAAGCCCACAGGTGACAAGGCTGGGGTTTGACCCAAGTTGATAGTCCCTGCTGTGAACCCTGATCTGTGCTCATGAAGAAGGTAACAGGATAGAATCATGCAATCCTAGTGCATCCCAGAAGGCGATCCTAGCGGAACCAGGCGGTGCAGCTCCCTGCTGTGGCTGGAAAGCCTCCCACAGTAGGTGGTCAGTGACTGTCCAGCTGCCCAGTCTCTCCTGGGCGCTTGCTTCCCAGGCCATCCCCACCCACTGCTACGAGTCAGCCAAACATGCTCTGTGATTGTGACACCCATTAGAAATGGCTACACAGTGAGTGTGTGGTTCGAAGCTTGTCTGAATGGGGCACCTGCAAGACCCTATATCATTTCTGGAATTTCAGGGAGCCCAATCCACCCAGAATGTAGCCATGCCAAAGACAGCACCGAGGAGGAGGACTGGGAATTTGGTTTGAAAACGTGACCAGCGGGCATTCCCACAGGGTCCAGGAGTCCGCTAACCTCCTCACTCCATCGTGACCTTGGGCAGGTTGCTTTGTCCTCCTGGGCCTCAGTTTCCCAACTGTGGGAAGTTAGTTATTTCTGAGGTCTGCCCAGCTCTGGAGGAGGCCCAGGAAGACCCCATCCCTGTCTGACTGGGGTTTGCTCACTGGGCGTGTATTCATCTCCCCAGGCTGGAGGAGAACTATGAGATTGCGGAAGGGGTCTGCATTCCCCGCAGCGCCCTCTACATGCACTACCTGGACTTCTGCGAGAAGAACGACACCCAGCCGGTCAACGCTGCCAGCTTCGGAAAGGTGAGTGCTGCCCCTGGCTCGTTCTTCCACCCTTGTCAGTAATTTATGTGTCGTTCTTCATCCTGTAACTCGGATCTTTGTAAGTTACCAAACTTTGATAACTTTGCTGTGATACTTCACTGCAAAAGGTTTAAACACTTGTTAAAGGAATACAAAACGACAGACCGAAACAAAGTAATTCCAGAGTGTTAAAAACTTCAAATAATTCAGGCAGGTTATAAAGGAAAAAGCGGATGTCTAACTTGAATGTCCTCAGTCTTTAATTGGCAGGAAGTAACTTCTTTCCTCTGCGAGGCAAATACTGAACTCCCAAGCGTGTCGTATGTATGTCAGTGAGCCTGGGATGGGCAAACTGCTCAGCTTTGTAATGGGAGTGCCCTGGAGACCCTGGGAAATGGCCTTGTGTCATTCGCTTGGATGTTTGGGAGGCGTCCACGGGCGGCGGGCGGGGGGGAGTGTTTGTCATGTCACTGCAGGCCTGGCTGTTCTCTATCCATCTTTTGATGAAAATATATTGATGAAAATATATTCCACACTTAGTACTGTGTCTACAAGAAAAATTGTTATCCCTGGTCATTCATATTTACCAAGGAAAGCTGTTGGAGCAATTGGTGACTGATTGTTTGTATGATAGATTCTAGATTTTTACCCTTCCAAAATACCCAATGTAGCTTGAGTCAATACATCTGAATCCTTTCTCCTTTTATTAGCTTCTTTTCTCTATGTCTAGTTTTTACTGCATCTGATAACAGAAACGGCCTGTCTTTTCCTTACCTATGAGTGCAGGCATAGCCAGGACTGGAGTGGAGAAAGAGGTCAGTGTGTAAGTGTCAGGAGTTCCCTTCACAGGCCCCCAGCAGATAAATCCAACAGGAGAGGAAAAAAAGAGAGGCGTCAGCCCTCAGCCAACCTCCCTGGAGAGTCCCCAACAGAGTGGCTGAGAATTGGCTCCACTTGATAAATGGGAAGATGCTCTGGCGACTTAAGGAGGGTAAATGTTGTGATGCTATTTCTCCAAAGTGAAAAGAGTCTTTTTACAAGGCAGTGGAGAAACCACCTTTGCCATTTCATTCATTCATTTCTCTAGTCCAGTGGTTCTTAACCTTCTGGCCCTTTAAATACAGTTCCTCATGTTGTGACCCAACCATAAAATTATTTTCGTTGCTACCTCATAACTGTAATGTTGCTACTGTTATGAATTGTAATGTAAATATCTGATATGCAGGATGGTCTTAGGCGACCCCTGTGAAAAGGTTGTTCGACCGCCAAAGGGGTCACGACCCACAGGTTGAGAACCGCTGCTCTAGTCCCTCGGTATTAGCGGAGATGGGCGGTGTGGCAGGCACTATTAGGCCACAGAGACCCAGCCGCGAACCCACGTGGGGTCTCACGTGGAGGGGCTCACAGGCCGGGAGAGAGACCGTGGCAGGTGGGAGAAGGAACAGCACACCAGGAATGCGTGGCACCTTGGAGCTTGGTCACGTGTCTGTGGTCCTGAAACATTCATTTGCATCCGCACAGTCTCACGCAGTGGCCACAGTGGAAAGTCCAGCTCAGGCCTCTTAGATGGAGAGGCAAGTTGGGTGAAACCAAAGACCAAGAATCGTGCCTCTCCTGGACTTACCTGAACCTCTCTGAGCCTCAGCCCTCTGGGCTGTGAGTGGACTTTACACCGCCCTTCTTCGGGGGGATGTTGTTAGATTCGGGTGAGCGGGCGTCAGTGGGTGATGCAAGGCCCTGTTCACTCAGCCAGTGAGGGGCTCAGATATTTGCTAACACCTCCCATGTCCCATTACAACTGTGTTTTTTTGTGAATTCTCCAGGAGATGTTTGTGCAGAAAAAATAGCCACTCGTTAGCTTAGATTCTGGAACAAAAACAAGCAAAAAACAAACAAACAAAAAACCCAACCCTCCCCATTTCTAGAATCTCTAATTTGCCTGTGTGAGGACTCTCTATTCCTTTTTCTCAAATAATTCTGTAACTCTGTTGTCAGCTTAGGGTTGTCAGCTTAGGGTTTCTGAATATCTGGACCTCACCATGGTCCAGATAAAATTGATTTAACTCTGCCCCTCCTCCCAGAACCCCAGTTCCATTCCTAGTTTAAGTCTCAAGCCTGCCACCAAGATTTCAGCAAATCCCAGAGCACTTACGTTCTCAGGCTCTCCTTGAGTTGAGGACTCTTCCTTCTGCCTGTTCCTCCTCTCTCTACACCTGTGCTGCTCAGTACGGTAGCCACTCGCCACATACGGCTGGTAACTTACAGTGAAATACAATCAAGTTCTTCGGTCACATGAGCCATATTTCAGGTGCCCAGTGGCCACATGTAACTCGAGGCTGCAATATCGGGTCCACAGATAGACATTCCCATCATCACAGGACGTTCGCTCGCACAGCTTTGCTCTGAACATCATGAGTCAGGAGTGAATTCAGGGCCCTCCGCACTGTGCACAAGACAGCCCCTAGTGATCCTAGTAGACGGGAGTTTGTAGGGGGCTTTACACCCCAGACTGCCGTAAAGCATCTCAAAACACTGTTCCCCCCCTACGTCCCCACACAGGAGGCTCGCTGGTCCTCCACCTGCCAGTTCCCCTCTCGCTCAGCCCTCTCTATCCTGCTGTCTCCTCCTTCCTCCCTTGCCTCCTTCTCCTGCTCCCCTCTCTCTTCCTTCCACCAGGTTTCCTCTGTTGCCTGATCTTTGGTTTCTGCTGATATCCATGCCCACAAGTCTCATTTACCCCAAACGGCTACTCAGAATATTTTTCCAAATATTGTTTTCTCCCGAAGAAGAAGTGCAGTGCCAGCCGCTTCCAAATAGTAATTAAAATAAATACCCAACCGTCCAAACAAACATCCTCCTTCTCTTCAGTCCAAAAGCAAGGACCTGCTCTAATGGTATCAGCAGCACCAAGGCAAAGGCTCTGCCGCTGCCTGGCCATCGATTGCAAATGCCCTGGGACCTGGGGCTTCCTTGCAGGTGCCTGCTGAGGGCGGGCTCCACGTGAGCTTCTTTTTTTTTTTTTTAATAAATCTTTATTGTTCAGATTATTACAGTTGTTCCTCTTTTTCCCCCCATAGCTCCCCTCCACCCAGTTCCCACCCCACCCTCTGCCCTTACCCCCCCCCCCACTGTCCTCATCCATAGGTGTACGATTTTTGTCCAGTCTCTTCCCATACTCCCCACACCCCTCCCCCCCCCGAGAATTGTCAGTCCACTCCCTTTCTATGCCCCTGATTCTATTATAATCACCAGTTTACTCTGTTCATCAGATTTTTTATTCATTTGATTTTTAGATTCACTTGTTGATAGATATGTATTTGTTGTTCATAATTTTTATCTTTACCTTTTTCTTCTTCTTCCTGTTCTTAAAGAATACCTTTCAGCATTTCATATAATACTGGTTTGGTGGTGATGAATTCCTTTAGTTTTTTCTTATCAGTGAAGCTCTTTATCTGACCTTCAATTCTGAATGATAGCTTTGCTGGGTAAAGTAATCTTGGTTGTAGGTTCTTGCTATTCATCACTTTGAATATTTCTTGCCACTCCCTTCTGGCCTGCATTGTTTCTGTTGAGAAATCAGCTGATAGTCATATGGGTACTCCCTTGTAGGTAACTGACTTTTTTTCTCTTGCTGCTTTTAAGATTTTCTCTTTGTCTTTTGCCCTTGGCATTTTAATGATGATGTGTCTTGGTGTGGTCCTCTTTGGATTCCTTTTGTTTGGGGTTCTCTGCGCTTCCTGGACTTGTAAGTCTATTTCTTTCACCAGATAGGGGAAGTTTTCTATCATTATTTCTTCAAATAGGTTTTCAATATCTTGCTCTCTTTCTTCTTCTGGAACCCCTATAATTCTGATGTTGGTACGCTTGAAGTTGTCCCAGAGGCTCCTTACACTATCTTCATATTTTTGGATTCTTTTTTCTTTTTGCTTTTCTGGTTGGGTGTTTTTTACTTCTTCGTATTTCAAATCTTTGACTTGATTCTTGGGATCCTCTTGTCTGCTGTTGGATCTCTGTATATTATTCTTTATTTCAGTCAGTGTATGCTTAATTTCTAGTTGGTCCTTTTTCATATCCTTGAGGGTCTCACTAAATTTACTGGCGGTTTCTAGAAAATTCTTGAAAAACTTTATAACCGTGGTTTTGAACTCTATATCCAGTAGTTTGCTTTCCTCCATTTCTGTCATTTGTGATCTGTTTCTTTGTCTCTGCTTTTTTTATGCTTCCCTGTGTTGATAGAGTGGCTTTCTATGCTAGGTGTCCTATAGGGCCCAGTGTCTCAGCCTCCCCAATTACCTGGGGTGGACACTCTTGGTGCACCCCTTTGTGGGCTGTGTGCACAGTCTTGTTGTAGTTAAGCCTTGATTGTAGTAGGTATCACTGGGAGGAATTGACCTCCAGGCCAATTGTCTGTGAGAATCAGCTGTTTGTACAGTGGGAGAACTTCTGTGCTGAAGGCACCCTTATGGGGCAAGACTTGCTTCAGTGGGGATTTGGTGCTCACTGAGTCTGCCCCCTGAGTGTGTCCCTTATGGTTCTGAGGAGTTGTAATCTGGATGGTCCCACTCTGACCACTGGGTCACAGGCTCTTGGATCTAAGGAGGTGCTAATTTAGCCTCTGTCTGAGGCTACCCAGCAGGAGCTACAGAGAGAACTGCAGGTTCCTCTTCCTTGTTTGGGTTTTAGAGGTGCCCAGATGAGGCCCAGCTGTGAAGCAATGCAAGCTGCTGTGGGGCCTTGGGCCTTCTTTTGGAAGTTCTAGGTCTCTCTGACCCAGCTGCAGTTCGTTAGGTAATTTTAGAGCTCAAAGGGCCAGGTCATTCATATGCAAAAGCCTCTGCACACAGCTTGGGTGGGGCGGGGTCTCAGGGAATCAACAGGGTGGAGCAAACAGCTATGGCTGATCCTCAGCCCTGCCCTAAGAGGCCCGGGTCTCAGTGTCCTGGTAATCGCTGCAAGCACCTCTGAGAGAAAGCCGCCCTCGAGTTCCAAGTTCTGCCCGCTGCCAGACAGTCCAGTTTCTCCCCGTATGAGTCTGGGTCCCCAGAGACTCGCCTGGAACTGGAGTCAGGGCCGTTGGGAGCCTGTGCCTCCCTCCCGGTTGCAAAAGACACCGACATCCTCCATTGCCAGCCCTTTCTGTGCGCAAGCCTCCGTACCTCTGCACTTTACTTCCGCACCTCCTCTGAGTCTCAGTGTGCTTTTCTCTTTCCTTCTGGTTGTAGAATTTCCACTCAGCCAGCCTTCCTGTGGTTCTGGATGATGTCTGCTTTGTCTTTTAGTTGTATTTTTGAAGTGGTTGTGCGAGGCAGCAATTTCCGGTGCTTACCTATGCCGCCATCTTGGTTTCTCCAGGTGAGCTTCTTGAATTGAAATCCCATACAGTTAGTTGCCCTTCCTGAGGCTCCCAGCGCACGGCAGCTGCCACCTCCTGGTGACCTTGGAGTGTCACTTTGAACAGGTCCCTCCGAACTTAGGATTCATCTATGAACTTTCAACTCAGAGCAAACGAGGTTCAATCTTTTAAATTAGTTTAGAGGGAAAGATTAGATTGGTGATGGTCCCTCCACTCAGCTTGCACCGGGGCTGAGGTGAAACAGACATCAGGGCTGAACCCCCACCCCACCCGTGTCCTCCCGCTGGGGTACTGCCTTGACAGAGTGGGTGGCAGCAATTGCTCTGCTGCAAGTAAGAGCTGAAGCAGAGTTCCTCTTCCTAGCCTTGGCCAAGCTTCGTCAGCACTGGCTTCCAGTAATGGTTATTGACTTTAGGTCACGGAGTAGCGTAGGGTCCACAGAGAATGCTGAGGCTCCTAGCCCAACAGGCTTTGCCCACTCTTACTGCTGGCTCAGGTCAGGGAAGGTCCCCGACTGGACTCAACTTTTCTGAGTGCCGTTTCCTTATCTTTAAACCAGAATAATCCCTCTCCAAATTACTCTAGGGAGAAAATGGGACAGAGCTTAGGAGAGCATTTTTAAAAATGCAAAGCGCTCTACCAACGGAAGAAATTGCTGTTATCTAGAATTGGCCCCACTCCATCCTAGCTCCTCTATTTCCTCACCATGCTTTACTTCTCTTTACAGCACTTAGTACGGTCTGAATATATCACATCACTAATATATAGTATATATAATTATCTATTATATCATATATGTTGAAGTGATATATATGATATAATTTGTAGTGTAGTTACCTATGTAATATAATATATTATAATGTAATATATTATATATCTACATATTATATATTATTACATATGTTTGCATATATTGAAATTACTATAACTATCATTTATATGATTAATATATACTATATATTTTATATATATTAGTTACTGTGTTTTGTCTGCCTCCTTCTATAGAATGGAAGCTGCATGAGGACTGTTTTGTTCACGATGAATACCTCGCTTCCAGAATAGTGCCTGGCACATAACAGACCCTCAGATATTTGTTAAAAGTTGAATGACTTTTTTTTTAGTAGTATTTTCCAAGGGGCCACATGAATCATTTGAACATGTGAATTGTGTTTACCTCCTACGGTAAGGATATGAAGTTGGCATTGTGCCCATTTTCCATGAGCCTGTTTGCTGAGTAGGGGTGAACTTGTTAATGTACCAGTGGCAACTGACTGTATTTTTACTTACTTTGAAGAGCCCACCTTGAAAGTCCTGTGTCCGACCTTCCTGCCCTGCCTCCTGACAACAAGGTGGGGAAATCCCACAGCATCTGACCATGCTCAGCCTCACACCAGTCGTGGTTAGATAATTTAGACTCATTCTCAGCTATGAAAAAGTCCAGTTTGGTCCAAGTTAAAACTTCCATCTCACATAAAAGTCAGAGCCCCCCCCCCCCCCCCCCGCCTCCCGGTGGCTCAGAATCTGCTTTGTGAAAGGTGGGGCTGACTCTTTCTCTCTCCTCTTCTGGCTCCTCCCTCCCTGACCGAGAGTCACATGCACACCATGGAGGCCACAGCAGAGGGCAAAGGAGCATCCTTAGGCTCCGTCAGGGATGGTCTTTTTTCACTTTTCAAGGAAAAAAATTAGTACAGGGAATGTACTTATAACATTCTTGCATATGTTATTTAAATTGATTTTTAGAGAGAGAAAGAGAGGGAGTGAGAGAGAGAGAAACATTGATCAGCTGCCTTCTGCACGCTCCCTAGCAGGGATCAAGCCTGTAACCAGGCATGTGCGCTGACCAGAATAGAATTGGCAGCCTTTTGGTGCACGGGAACGATGCCCAACCAACTGAGCCACACTGACCAGGCCTCGCATATGGCTTGCATACGTTATCCTTAACCTTTAGTATCTGCTGTGGAGTGTCCGTGTCAGGATGTCTGATTTCACACTAGACTCCACATTTTGTTACTTCAGGTGCTGTTAGTGTCATGCACTGTAAAAGCTCTGATATCAAATTGTTCGGGTTTGAATCGCCTTTCCACTACTTACCAGCCATGTGAGTTTAGGTGATATAATAGCTCTGGGCCTCAGTTTCCTCATCTGTGAAACGGGGAAATGATAGCTACCACCTGAAGAATTGTTGAGATATGGACTGTTAAAACGACGCCCTTAGCACAGTACCTGGTAAATACTAGTATAAACACTCAGTTCACGTTAGCTATAATTACGACTTCAGTTTATCATAGCAACACTTCATGATTTTAATACCTGATGCTTTTAATATATCATCACTAACATCAATTTTCAACTCTTCTAGCTGCTCTTCCTTCTGAACAATTGTGAGAACAATTGTTCTAAAAATGTCCTACATCACACACACGTTGCCATCACCACCCTCACCCTCTCTTATTACCGTCTTCAGAATTATTCCATTTTTTACTTAACCTGTATCTTATGTAACTCACCTCATTCTAGCTAAATCGGTGAGTGATAACTCTCTTTTCTCAGACTCGTACATGTGACCATCATCCAGCCAGCTTAAGGACAACCCTGGGCTCACATATGGGCTTTAGGACTTGATGGGATTGTCATCCATGGTACCCTGCAAGGGACAGCAGATTAACCATCACCTTCCTAGCCAGCAGGTTTTCATCCTTCACCAATCCATATGCATGATTTGAAATCCATTTCTGTCTCATTGCACTAGATACGGATTTCTTGTAAATTTTGGCAATTTCTCTTGAGGAATTTTCTATGGAACCTGCAGCATTTTACCCTGTGGACCACAAGTACCTGGCACCCAGTGGGTGCTACCAAGACAAGAGATTATTGAATGGCCCTGGCCAGGTGACTCGGTTGGAGCATCATCCTGTACACAAAAGGGTTGCAGGTTCGATCCCCAGTGAGGGAGCATATGGGAGACAACCAGTCGATGTTGTTGTTTTTTTTCTCTCTCTCATCAATAAATATATGGAGTGAGGGTACAAAAAATTATCCAGTGGATAGAGTTACATCAGCATACTAAGATTCTTTTTGCAAATACCTATCTCAGGATGGTAGCGGCGAGGTGCTTTTAAAATCCTTATTCATACCACAGGATTCATTATTTTTTCTTCTCTGGAAAAGGGGCTATAGGTCTGTTATCAACAAAGAAAGTAAGAATACCACGTTCAAGCTGAAAGTTGTGACCGTTAGAATCCCTTTAACCAACTTCTTTCCCTAATAATTTCTCTCTCTTGTTCAGAAAATTGTGTTTTTTAAGAGCAGGCACAAGACTTCTGCAATCATTGTTGTAAAACAGTAACTTGTCATTATACAAATTCCTTGCTGTTTGAAAAGCCCATCTTCTCCCTCCCCCCCCCTCCCCCACCTGAATGGCCTCTGAAATAATAGCCGCAGCTCTTACGTTTACACTGGGCTAAGCATAGTTGACTTATTTTACACACGGGCGTTTGTCTCCTTCGAAGTATGGGGCGAGCTGCACTTACCCTGTTACTTTGAAACTTCTTTGGAATCAGTTCTTGTTGGTGGCAAATCTTTGCCTGCCAAGGTTGGGTTGAATTTGTGGAAGTAGCCAAAAGCCTTTGTTTATTCAGAGCCGTTCTGATGACTGAGTTTACAGAGCAAGCTGGACCCAGATCATGTGATTTGGGTCAAAATTAAAACAAGGCCTGTCTGTAGAGTCACGAGACTGAGTGGCTTTCCTGTGTGGCTCCAAAGGTGTCTCTTGAGGCGACACCTGGAGAGGACGTCCAGGGTTTCATGCACAGGTAGTGGGCAGGGTGCTGGCTCCCAGGGGTGTGGGCTACAGTGAAGAGAAGGGGAGAGAGTGGAACAGACTCCTGCTTCTCCCGCGGCCGGAGTCTGTGACTATGAGCAGCCTCGAATCAGTCACTTTGGATCCCAGCCTCTTGTCTGTGAAGTGAGGTCATCCTATTCTCTCTCCTCCAGGGTTGTTAGGATAAAACACCCCGTTAGTGCCCTGACTGGTTTGGCTCAGTGGATAAAGCGTCGGCCTGCGGACTGAAAGGTCCCAGGTTCGATTCCAGTCAAGGGCATGTACCTTGGTTGCTGGCACATCCCCAGTGGGAGGTGTGCAGGAGGCAGCTGATCGATGTTTCTCTCTCATCGATGTTTCTCTCTCATCGATGTTTCTAACTCTCTATCTCTCTCCCTTCCTCTCTGTAAAAAATCAATAAAATATATTAAAAAAACCACAACAAAACACCCCGTTAGTGCCCAGTGATGCCCAGTGGGTATCCGTTCCTCCTCTCCCTCTTTCCCTTATTTTAAAATAAGGTGGTTCGAATATGCCGTTTCAGGAATGTTTACCTAAAACTCACTCATGTTTTCTGAAAGCCGAATCCCCCAAATTATGTCAGGAAAGCCGGCATGCTGAGTCTCCTTCAACCTGGAGCAATGGATTGGGGAGATGGCCATATGACCACCACCACCCGGAAAAGAATCCCAGCAACTCCAGAGAATAGTTCTCCTGGGATTCCCCACGTCCCACCCCGGCCTGGAGCCCCAGCCCCGGCTGCCCTGCCGGCTGAAAGGGAGAAGGTGGAATTCCCGAGTAATTAAGGGAATTTGGAAGGCTGGGTGTTGCGGAATGTTAGATCACTAGCGAGAACAGCATGTGGCGTTCTTTAGGCAGGCTTCATTGAATCCACACAAAAAGAGAGAGAGGGGCTGCCTGCCGTCTGCTCATTTATCAAACAGCGAAGCTCGGCTCTCACCGCTCCACAAAAGTGTCGGGCTGTTCGCTGAGTTTTGCTCCAGAAATTAAAAGCCGAACAGCCTTCTCAGGGCTGAACCGACCCTGCATTTTGCGACTCAAACGAAGTGGTGCTGGGCTTTCAGATTCGGGGACCAGTTGATGATTTGGTGAAAGGAGAGGAGAATAATTTGTGATGTGCAACCCATCAGAAACAGTTAAAAAGGAAAAAAAAAAAAAAAGCCAGCCCCCTTCCCACGGGTTTTGTTGGGCGGGAAGGAGGAGGCCTGCTGCCGCAGCCTTTCTTCGCTCGAGTGGGAAAAGTCCTGACCTCCATTTGGGCAGAAAGGGATGTGGTTCAGCAGAGCCTCCCTTCCCCCACCCCAGCCCTTCCCACAATTCCTCTCCTCTGAGCACTTCATGTGAAATCACCTTTTCCTTTTTTTCGGGGAGGAGGGGAGGAGTTGGCCATCAAATACGTTCAGATCAAAAGCATTTTCACAAGCAGAACTGAGTATTCCAACCGCACACGTGTATTGCTCAGGACACCAGACTCTACCGCAATGGCCTGAGAACTGGTTTGCATGAGGATCCTCTGAAAATCCATCAAAGTACTAAAGGACAGAGCGCTGGGTCTGTCAGTGGGAGGCTGGGCTAGAAAAGGATGATGACTAGTGGAAGGCATAGTGAGGGAGGCAGAGAAAGGTGTTAACAGACGTGGACCCCTTGCTCCAGCCCCTCCCTGACAGCTGGCCATCCTTCCCACCCCCACATCCAGGGACAAGTCAGTGAAAGCCCCACTGGGGCAGAACTTCTCCCCGCCACCCTTCTACTTCCAGCTAATGAAGCCCAGAGACAAACCCAGGGTCCACTCCCTACTCCCTTGACCCTGCTACAAACCTATAAGCTGAGCAAGTGTTACCCCTGTTTTATACATCAAGAAACCTGATGTTCAAATAAAGGAGGAAAAGATCTTTTGGGGTGTGTTGGGGCGGGGGAGGGGCGGCACTTTTCAGTTTAGCACACTTTCAGAAGTGATAATACCCATCTACACGTCATAGAAAACAATTGACAGTATAGTATGTTTTAGGACCCTTGACATGTTTCTTTCCTTTAATTAAGCTCCTACCCCAGGGCCTTTGCACTGCTGTTGTCCCAGCTTGCAGTTTTCTTCCCCGAGATATCCACAAGTTTTATTCCCTCACTGCCTTCAGGTCACCACTCAAATGCCACAATTGATCACTGAGTCCTTATCACCTTAAATAAAAACACCACCTCCTCCACATTCCCTGTTCCCCCCCACCCTGCTCTTTTCGTTTTTTTTTGTAGTACCTCATATAAGACATGTTGACTTTTTGTTTATTTTTGGTCTTTTCCCACTAGAATGTAATCTTCCTAAACAAAGGCTGTTCCTGTTTTGCTCAGTGTTTGATCCCTCAGTGCCTGGCAAAATGTCTGGCATATAGTAGAGTTCAATAAATATTTGCTATTGATGAATCCAGGCTGTGTCCCATTAGGCAACCCATGTGGTTACTGAAGCTGTAGCTTCTCAAACATAGGGAAGAGCAGTAGAAAATGAGGCTGGAGATCCAGTTCCTGTAGAGCAGGGGTGGGGAATGTCTGGCCCGAGGGCCTATCAGGCCCAGGAAATCATTTAGTCTGGCCCTGCTACTTTTAAAGTTGATAATCTGGTATGGTCCGAGAATGATGTTATAAATATCCAAATAGCCCTGGGCAGCAAAAAGGTTCCCTACCCCTGATGTAGAGTCTCGTAGGCCTAGGCAAGGACTTTGTAGGGCTGAGTAGACTATTAACTAGTTATAATGATAGTATGGGCTACATAACTACCTATGGACACTTAAACAAGTGGCCCAGGGAAGATTTCTGGAAAGAAAATAAGGTACGAGCTAAGATTTGAAGGATGAATAGACATTATGCAGACAAAGGGCATGGAACAAGGGTTGCAGAAAATGAGAACAGCCTGTGGGAAAGGCCAGGGGGAGTGAGAACACAGTGTGTTCACAAATTTGAAAGACGTTCCATGTGGCCGGAGCATGGAGAGCGGGAGAAGAGGACAGGGAGAGGTGAGCTGGAATGAAGGCAGGACTGATCCGGCAGCTCCAGGTGAGTTTGAACTTTGTCTAGAGCAGCGGTTCTCAACCTGTGCGTCGTGACCCCTTTGGAGGTTGAATGACCCTTTCACAGGGGTCGCCTAAGACCATCGGAAAGCACATATATCATTACATATTGTTTTTGTGATTAATCACTATGCTTTAATTATGTTCAATTTGTAACAATCAAATTGGGGGTCACCACAACATGAGGAACTGCACTAACGGGTCGCGGCATTAGGAAGGTTGAGAACCACTGGTCTAGAGGTTTCATGGAGACGTGATTGTGTTGGGGCATGACCGGAGCAGAGGCAATGAGGAGACGCGTGTAGCAACCCAGGTTCGAGAGCATTACCCTGGGTGGAGATGGGAGTGTGGGTAGAGTTAGGATACATCCAACATAGAGGGAGGGTGGAACTTGGTCACAGACGGGAAGTAGCAGGTGCCATCATCTTTTAGAGCAGGAAGAGCTGTTACCTGGTCAGGGACTCAAGAAGGCTGTTCACGGAGAAGTGGTACATGCTGGGTGGGTGGGGATGATGTCACAGTCCAGCTTGAAGGCACAGGTGATGAGGAGGTGGAGATGGTTGTAGGAGGCAGAGAGAGTAGTGGGTAGAAGGTACAGAGGGTGGAGCCCGACTGGGATCGAACCCGCAACCGACGTACATGCCCTTGACTGGGAATCAAACCTGAGATCCTTCAGTCTGAGGGCTGATGCTTTAACCACTAAATCAAACTGGCCAGGCTTATGGCATATTTTTGGTGCTTCTTTCAAATTTAGCTTGTTGCCTTTGTCAATTAGGAATATTTGTAGTAATAAAATTCTGTTTGCTAAAATGTTGATTTCTTGCATAAATGTTATACAAAAACCTTTTTGTTCTATCCTAACAAATACCTAGTTTTATTTTTCCATATTCCCTTTCCATTCCTATATTTGTACAAACATAAACTATATAACAGCGGTTCTCAACCTGTGGGTCGCGACCCCTTTGGCGGTCGAACAGCCCTTTCACAGGGGTCGCCTAAGACCATTCTGCATATCAGATATTTACATTACGATTCATAACAGTAGCAAAATTACAGTTATGAAGTAGCAACGAAAATAATTTTATGGTTGGGTCACAACATGAGGAACTGTACTTAAAGGGCCAGAAGGTTGAGAACCACAGCTATATAACGACAGCGTAAATGTAGTTTGAGTTCTGCTCTTTCATTTAACATGATATCATAAGCATTTTCTGTGTTGTGAGAGTTTTTGTTATCATTTTTAAAAAAATATATTTTATTGATTTTTTACAGAGAGGAAGGGAGAGGGATAGAGAGTTAGGGAAACATGGATGAGAGAGAAACATCAATCAGCTGCCTCCTGCACACCCCCTACTGGGGATGTGCCCGCAACCTAGGCACATGCCCTTGACCGGAATCGAACCTGGAACCCTTCAGTCCACAGGCTGACGCTCTATCCACTGAGCCAAACCGGTTAGGGCTGTTATCATTTTTGATGCCTTTATATTTTACTGAGTATATATCTAATCATTTATTTAGCCAGTTATCTATCACTGGACATTTATTTTGTTTGATGTTTTTTCAGTTTTGCACTCTCACTGTGCATAGCTTTTTCTTATTTTAGGTTATTTTCTTGGAATTCATCGATCAAAAAGTGTGAATAATTTTTATTGTAAAAATGCTCTGGGGAAGGGACGTACTAATAATGTTATCAGCCACATATGAGCATTTCAGACCTGCCACGCCTAGACAGCACTCAATATTATCATTTTCTAACTGTTAGTTGGTATCAGAGCATTGAACGCGGCCTTGTTGTTGTTCCTATTTGCATAGGAGAAATTTCCCAGACTGAACTATAGGAAAGTCTCTGCTTTTCCTCAGCAGCTGGTATGCGTCTATCTTATAGATACATGGACTCTTGTAACTTTATTGCATTCTCTTCTTTGCTTGGGTTAAGAGGAGACTCAGTACCCAAATCACAACCCACTTTTAACCAACGAGAAAAATCCCTTGGCCCCCCCCCCCCCCCCAGTTTATATGCTTCCAGTATTTACCCTCAGTCTCTGTTGGCATTTCTCTATCTGTCCATCATTGTAGCTTTGTGAACAGCTGCAGATCTCAGCTCTGGAACCAGTCATGTGATGTGAGTCTGGAGGGCTTACTTGGCCAGAAGTTCAGAGTGGCCCTCGGTGCTGGGGCCACGAGATCCTGTGGCCTTAGACTGCCTAACGCAAGCATGTCAAACTCAAAGGCCAACATGGGCCAAATAAACAAGGTTTAAGCTTATGTGGGCTGCAAAAAAAACAAAAGCCTCAATTTTCATAGAAACGTAGGTTTATTTCGATAGAGACATGCTGAATACAAAGGGCTGAAATAAATGAGTCATCGTTAACATAAAATAATAGAACATTTTTATAAAAATTAATCTTTTTTTCTTGAACATTAACTTACCAGACACTGAATAACTGCACCAAAAAAAGCGTAACACAAATAAACCTATTTTTCTTGTTCTTTGAAAGCAAAATATTTCTTGTTGTGCACACCAAACAAGTCAGTCCAAGACTAATGACGTGGCCATCGGCTGCTAATATATTCGCTGCTGGTATTAGTGGAGAGAAATGGTGTGCCTGTGCGGAAGGCGCGCAAGGGAAATGAATGCAACACGATTATAGTCATCAGTCGTTAGCGAACATTGTAGTTCGTTAATAATCATGTATAACAGAATATTGTAAAAATTAAGTTACAAAATTTTTATTAAAACGTTTCTGGGCTGCAATAATATTCGTTGTGGGCCGCATGTGGCCCTCATGCGGGTTTGACATGCTTGGCCTAACGGGACTGAGTACTGGAGAGCCCTGCCACTGGCCCTGGTCAGACCCCTTCTCAATACACTGCCTTTTCCTCGGGTCCCAACAACGAGAGGGGCGTACTAGTAGACAACGTGAGAAGCCCAGGTCCTTAGCTTACAGAGGGTAGGGTTGAAGAAACCAGGGGTATGTTGCCTACAAAAGTGACACCATTAGAGAATTCAGAGAATCATCGTATCATTTTCTTAGTATCCACACTGTGAGATAACATTTTTGAAGCCCTTTTTACCTTCAAAAGTGGTCTCTGATGTGATCTTACTAGATTCGCTAACCTTTCCTGTGGGGAATGCAGATTTTTTTTTTAAATATATTTTATTGATTTTTTACAGAGAGGAAGGGAGAGAGATAGTTAGAAACATCGATGAGAGAGAAACATCGATCAGCTGCCTCCTGCACAACCCCTACTGGGGATATGCCCGCAACCCAGGCACATGCCCTTGACCGGAATCGAAACTGGGACCCTTCAGTCCGCAGGCCGACACTCCATCCACTGAGCCAAACCGGTTTCGGCTTTTTTTTTTTTTTTTTTTTTTTAACCCATTATTGAGGCATTACTAAGTTTCAGGCACTGTTGCAAATTATTTACATACATTTACTTTATTCAATTTTCACAAAAATTCTCTAAGATTGGGGTTATTAGTCCCATTTTACAAATGAGGAAACTGAGCCATTTGAGTGTTAAATCACTTGCCCAAGGGGCGTCCTGCTCACCAAAGGCTGAGCTGGGATCTGATGCAGGTGGCCCAGCCCCAGCACCTTCGCTCAGGACCTGCACTATCCTGCCTGCCCACAGACACCAGTGCTGGGAACCCCAAGACCAGGCCGAGGCCCTTATGGGTGTTTTCACCTTGCCCGACGGCCCCTCCTCCCAGGCTTCTGGCAGGTCTGTGTGGCTGTCCTGGGCAGCAGCAGTTCCCTTCCTCCACTCTGCAGACGACTAGTGATATCCTAGCGCAGCAAATAAGGATCCAGCTCTTTGCATGTGCTAAGCCCTGCACCAGGTCTCTGCTCTCATGGAGCTTTCGGTCTACTGAGGGTCGGGTGGGGTGAGAAGACATAAAGCAGGGCCGCATGATAGCCAGGGGCTGCTGTGCCACTCTGCGTGGCTGGTCGGAGAAGGCCACTGGGCCGAGGGCCCTCACCCAGAGGCCCACGTAATGCAAGAGAAGGAGCCCATCTGGGATGGACAGTTGCGTGAGATTCCATGTGGGCACGGGGAACTGTGGTGCCAAGGCCCCCAGTGGGGAGCAAGCCTGGTTGTGTTTCGGGACTAGGGGGCAAAAAAGCCAGTGTGTCTGGGCCCTGGTGAGTAAGGGTGAGAGAGGGAGGAATGAGGGCCAGAAGGTGAGCAGGGACCAGGTTACAGAGGCTGGGGTGGGCTTTAGTTCCAGGTGGATGGAAGCCACTGGGGTGCTTTAAGCAGGGGAATGACAAGTTCTGGGTGCACGGTTCTCTCCCTACATTGTGAGTAGGAGGGGTGAAGGACAGAGTGCCAAGTGAGACCCTCAAGAGCTAAGGCCCCACTATCACTCAAGTTCTCCCCCCTCCCCGACCCTGGTCGCCTTCTCGGGGCCCGGGGGCTCCTGATAAGTCACTGCAGCCAGCGATACCCGCGATGCCTGTTTTCCTCCCTTCCTGAGATTGCTGATTGTGAAACCCAGTCCCTGTGCTCCCATCTCTTCCCACGGTAACTGATTCTTGTGTTGCCTTACAGATCATAAGGCAGCAGTTTCCCCAGTTAACCACCAGAAGACTCGGGACCCGCGGACAGTCCAAGTAAGCACCGGGGCCCTTCTGCCAGAGGCCCCCACCCCAGGCCAAGCGAGCTCTGCCTGCAGGCCTGGCGGGAAGCCTGTGTCTGGCCATGGCACAGGGCAAGGCTGGTGAGGCGGGGAGGGAGGGTGGGGTAGGGGGAGGTGGTTTGAGACAGCAGGGCCCTCTCTTCCAGCACCCCTGAGAGAGGCTGTCCAAAGCCCAGGACCATCTGGGCCTGCTAAGGAATCCGGCTTTTTGCCACCCTGCCTTTAGGCATTTGTGTAAAATCGTCTTGAGCATTATTTACAGAAGCACCTTGTAGCTTCTTGGTCAACCTCCAGGTTTACCTGGATTGTTTCGCTGAGCGAACTCTCTGCTCTCATAGCATCCAGCCGGCCAGAGGAGCAACCTGCCCCAGGAAACCTGAGGGGGAGAAGGGGGATAGGTGTACCCACACTGTCGTGCACAGGGCATACGGCGTACCTTTCAGCAGTCCGTGAGCCAACCAACCACTGTTTGCTTCTCGCTTCCTGTGTCAGAGAGAGGGCGCTGCGGGTCGGGAGCACAGGAGCAGACAGGACTGCCTTCATGGAGCATATGTTCTCGTAGGGGAGACGACAGGAAAAAGACAATTTGGTTGCAAAAAGAGGGTTGTCCTAGCGAATAACAGCGGGGGAGTGGCCCAGGACAGCCTTTCCAAGGAGGTGCCCTGAGGAGCGAGAGGGATGGGTGGACACCTGCCGACCAGCTGTGAGCCAATGGGAAGGGAACCTCCACCCATACTGCTCAGGCTTCACTAAAATCTGCAGCTGTAAAACTTGCCTCACAGAGTGTTCCAAAATTGCTGGACATCGGTAACTGGTCCACGAAAAGGGTGTGAGGGCCATGTAAGTTTGGTAAGCGCTGAGTTTTGAACAGATTCCTGGAGGCAGGACTTCTCGGAACCTTTATTATGCTAATGCGCATGGTGACTCCATTAGAGGGTGCCTTGTTATGCAACATTTCTAAACATTTTGACATGTTAAGTTGCAGGTCAGCACATAGTGACTTAGAAAATACTGAAAATTTTTTCAATAAAAACCACCACAGAAGACTCGTAAGACTTGTGACCAAGGGTGATCCAAAAGCAGCATGTCCAGTGCTGCCCTCCCCCCCCCCCCCGGTCCCCCCCCCCCCCCACACACACACTCCTGCCAATCCTCCCAGTGTGGGCTTAGCTTTGGGGCCAAGTTAAAGAAAGTGGATGATCAAACTGGGAAAACCCATTGTTTGCTAAAGTCCTGAAAACACCGAGACTGATTTATTTGTGGGGCTCAGAAGCTCTGGGGGTGATGTCCAAGGAGATGTACAGAACAGCTTTTGGCCAGGGACGTTTTGGAATAAATTTCGCATAATCTTCCATGGCGACTACTCTGGAGAACAAATCCTGTTTATAGTGAGAAATTCCAGGGTCTGTTTTAGAATAAGGCTTCAGCCTTGGTAAGGGTAGAGAGTACAAGAGCCGCATTCTCCCTTTCTTGTTTGCCGGTTGGCACCCAAAGGGCAGTTTGAGAACCACTGGTGTGGTGGTTGGTTGAATAGATAGACAGTGGGTGGATGGAAGACAGCTGAGTGCGTGGAAATGAATTCTTTTTCTTCTGCTCCTGGTCTGAGGAGAGTCATTGACCCCAATACATTGTTGCCCATTTATTTCTAAGAGTAGAAATAGACAGTGAAGCTAGAACAGGAAGCTTTCCGGTCTCCATACACTTGGAGGAAGTTTCCCTCTGTCTACAGGTGAGAGCCTGGGTGTTTTTTGTTTGTTTGTTTTTCTTTAACCTCAAGGTTGGCAAATTGGGCAGCACTTCTTTTAAAATTCCACGTGATTTATTTCATGGTTTCCTCTCCATAAGGATCATCCAAGGTTGGTCACACCTCCAACCATTTGAAAGGTAATAAGAAGCTCTAGTCTCCGACCTGCTGGTTGGTTTTATTAAAAAAAAAAAAAATCCCTCTGCAAGTATACCTGGGCAGCCTAAAGGGGCTGGGGCTGGGGCTGCGGGTGGGGATGACCAGGGAGGGTTGTTGACCTGCCCTACAAAACTAAAATACATAGGAGAATTCAGAAGCCATCAGAGCTATAGCTTCCTGTCGTCGTGGATTTGAGCAGCACACACTCTGAAACATCAAGCAACGGTCTGATCTGAAGTGTTGCTGCTCTCTCGGTCTTAAGAGGTTATGGAAGGGAGCTCTGTAACCTGGGGGAGGCTGTCATAACTGCCTTTCCCCTGAAGGGCACTCGGAATGGCACAGCCCCTCCCCCTCCCGCTGGGCTGGGGGGGGGGGTGGGGGGGCAGGAAGGGCAGTTATGACAGTTGGGAAGTAGAAGGCGCAGGAGGCAGATCAGCTCCCCACAGAGAGAGCTTTCTGGGAACTATCCGGACCTGAAATGAACTGGGCTCCCTTGGGAGGGCCTGGGTACCTCGTCCCAGGAGGCATTCAGATAGAGGCGAGATGCCCACTAAGCAGAAATATGACAGAATGGTACCTGGAGGAACGGGGGTGTGGGGGTGGGGGAGGGGGGGTTACGTGTGCTTGTCCCTCCTCCCCGTGACGCCTTTGTGTTGTGTTGTGACTTCTGTGGGTGGAAAGGAATCGTTACCGTGTTGCCGTGGTTCTGAAAGCTAGATGGGCATTGCTGTGTGATTGTGAAAATCTCCTCTCCAGAGTCTCTGGGGCGGGGCCCAGGAGTCTGCACTTTAATATGTTGTGTAGGGGATTCTTGCTGTCAGTGAAGTTTGAGAACCACTGGCCGGGTGGTTAAAAGCCCTTTGGAGGTTCAAATCCTGCCTCTCCTGCTTACGGGGTGATCTTGGTGTATTATTTAAATTCTCTGGGCCTCCGGTCCCTCGTCTGTACAGGGGGATGATCATTAGTTCCAGCCTCACGGGGTTGTGTGAGATTAAACAAGGAATGTGCGTGGAAAGCACTTAGCAGCCTGTGAGCCGCTGTGGTGGGCACCCCGTGTACAGTGGCAGAGAGCGACAGTCCCTCCGGGGTTGGGGAGCCCAGAGCCGGAGTGGAATGCAGGTGCTTCCCCAGCAGGCTGGCCGCCTCTAACTGACGGCCGTCAGGGCTACCCGTGACGCTGTGTCAGTGCTGGTCGTGGGCCCCATCCCATGCATGGTTCAGATCCGTTGGCCTGGGAAGGGGCCCGGGACGCCCACTTTTTCATTATGCTCCATGAATGGCCCTGACAAACGTCCAGGTTTATAATTCCCTGCGCAGTGGTCCTGGCGAGGGCTCTGGTGGGACAGACCTGTGTGCGAGACCCAGTTCTTCCCTGAAGCAGCCGTGTAGCCTTGAGCAGACTAAGCTTTCTTGCCTCCATTTCCCCATCTGTAAAAAGACTGTAATAGCTCCCATTTCATAGTATAGTTTTACAAATTAATGTGCAGAAAGCACTTACCAAAGTGCCTAGCACAGAGCAAGTGCTCAACAGGTTGTAGCTAAAATCTTAAAAACCTCAAATTAGGTTTAATGGGAAATACTGCTGTCAGTAAACCCATTTTGAGTTCACAGAAAGTTCCGGGCTTTGCTTTACATTCAGTGTCAGCAGAAGCACTGAATTTATCTGTTTAAGGGTACAATTCTTTATGACCACCATCCATTAAGGAAAACAGACCCAGTGAGTTTCTCTTGGTGGTTTGCAGCCATAAACCCACCTTCTTCGTGGGTCTTCATAGAGGGGGAGGCCCACATGCCCTCTATGGCTCGATAGGAGAGATTAAGTACAAATGGAAATTTTTTTTTCATCCCCCTTTCTGCTTTGCAAAGTATTTGACTTAAAATTTTCTGTGGGAGGCAATTTTGGTTATTTTTACCTGCGTGATTGATGGCTGGCAACATGGAACTCTGGTTTAATTCCAGACTTCAGAGATGTCAAGCCTCACCAGAGAGTTAGCGCTTCTGGCCCAGGGAGGACGGGCCCAGGCGCCCGTGGCCTTGGGCACCCCTGCTCAGGAAGCGCCACCTGATAACGTGCCTGGGCTCTCTCTCTCCCCCACTGTGGCCCAGGTATCACTACTACGGCATTGCTGTGAAGGAGAGCTCCCAGTATTATGACGTGATGTATTCCAAGAAAGGAGCCGCCTGGGTGAGCGAGACGGGCAAGAAAGAAGTGAGCAAGCAGACGGTGGCATATTCACCCCGGTCCAAACTTGGAACGTTGCTGCCGGAGTTTCCAAATGTCAAAGATCTCAATCTGCCAGCCAGTCTGCCGGAGGAGAAGGTGATCACATCCGAAGGGTTCAGGGGAGGGTGGTTTATTGCTATCTTTTTCACACCACACACGCACACAACACACATGCACACACACACTTAAACTGCAAAATGGTGAGTTTAAAAATACAAAGCTAGAAATCTGAATCAAGCATGGACTTTCACTGATAGTAATGTGTCAGTTCGTTAGTTATGACAAATGCCCCATATTAATGTGAGATGTTAACAACAGAGATAACTGGGTGTGGGGTTATAATATGGGAACTCCCTGCACTATCTTCAAAACTTTACTACAGATCTATTATTATTCTAAAAGAAAAAGTTTACCTACCTACAACCTACCCACCTACCAACCAACCTACCCACCCATCTCTGAGTTACACGGCCTCCTGCCCTCTCCTCTAATGGCTTTGTTATAAAGCTGATTTTCCTGTGTGCTGCCCAGGATAAGGTGAAATCACAGTTCCGTAGACAAGATTTTCTAGGTATAGCGATTCATTTTGGGCCATAGGGTACCTGGAGGAAGTTATTGAAAACACAAATCTGGGGACTTTTCCCTGGGTCGTCACAGGTCTCACACACCTATCCTGGTGCAGCCAGTGCGCCAATAGGTGCGGAGCTCCTACTGTCCCCACGTGACGCTGGGAGTTGGGGTGGCGGTGGATGAGGCAGGAGGCCTGCTCACAGTCAAGCAGGGAGCCAGATGGTTCCAAAGCAAACTACGTTTATATTAAGCACATGTCTGCAAGAAAAAGAATGCAAAGAGTACTTTCCATCTAAGAACTAGATAAATCCTTATTGTTTCTCAAATGTGCTTTTTTTCCTCCACAGACTTCTTACACCATAGCTTTGAAATTTTTGGATAAGAGGAGAGGGGAGAGAAAATTCTTTTGCTAAGCAGATTCCAGAGGATTGCCAATGTCTCCCTGATTGTGGCAAAAGCACCTCTTATAAATACACACTGGGTTTTAACTTTTCACTCTCTGAACTGATGAGGGGAGTTTAATTCATAAGCGCTGCTGAGCTCTCCTATGTGCCAGGCCCTGTGCGAAATGCCGGATAAAAAAGCACGAATAATGTGCCATTTTATTCTCCCAGAGCCCACAGTTTCATGGGATGGAGAATGGGGACAGAGAGTGCAACCTGTGTTTTCCATACCAAAAGTCAGTGTTCTGTTAGAGAATCACTCCGCACAGCAGGTGCTGTGTGAGGGTCAGTGAGCATCACCTAAGGAAAGCGAGTCTCTGTGGGGTCTTGCAGGATGAGTAAGAGTTAGGTGGACTTCATCCCCTCAGCAGGGAATAAGTGAGTTGAAAATTGAAATTCCAAGGGCAGCAGTAACATGTACTAATGCATCCCGTCCTTGTTGGTCCCTCCCCCACAGGTTTCTACCTTCATTATGATGTACAGAACACACTGTCAGAGAATCCTGGACACTGTGATCAGAGCCAACTTCGATGAGGTAGGTCAGCAAGCGCCTGTGTTACAATAAAACGACTCCTGTTTCATGAGCTGCTGCTCGGTGCCTGACCCGGAAGCCCCTGATGCACATTGTCAGCTCACTTAATCCTCACAGTGATCCTAGGAACCGGGCACCGTTGCTGTCCCCACTTCATAGACCTTCGGTGTGGCTAGCAGGTGGTGTGGGCTTTTCCCAGTCTAACCAGTGAGCTGCATCCTGCCTGATTGGCCTGCGAGGAAGACAGTTTTGTCAGGGTAGCATTACATCCAGAATTACAGATTCAGGAAAGCTGGAGGAAAGCATTTCTGTATTTTGGATTTAATTTCTCCTGAGGCTCGTCCACTGCGGCGCATTTGGAGTTGGCTACCGGTCCCCTCCATTCTCAATATGGTCCACGTATGTATCAAAGCCTAGCGCTAGTAGGGGACTGAAAGAGTTAATTCAGGAAACTAACTTTATAGATTTTTTTAAAAATGTATTTTTATTGATTTCAGAGAGCAAGGGAGAGGGAGAGAGAGAGAGAGAAACATCAATGATGAGAGAGAACCATGGATCAGCTGCCTCCTGCACGCCCCCCCTCCCCCCCACACACACACACACTACTAGGGATCGAGCTGGCTGGCAACCTGGGCATGTGCCCTTGTCCGGATTGAACTTGGGACCCCTCAGTCCGCAGTTTGACGCTCTGTCCACTGAGCCAAACCAGATAGGGCAGGAAACTAACTTTAAATAACCACTTTCAATTATTTGCCTCTGATTACTTCACCTCTTATGCTTGCCAAGAGTCAGAACTTCTTCCTTCTGTCTAATAATGTTTCCACTTGTTAAATGCCTACATGATCCAGGCATTTTATAGAAGGGGTGCGATTTCATCCTAACAATAGGTAGACACTATTATCTCCATTTTATAAAAGCTGGTAACTCTCATCTCATATACTTAGTCCTGAGCTCCAGATTCAATTGACATCTAAGTAAACGGCCAAACCAGAGTGCTAACTTTCTGCCCCAAATTTGCTCTCCAAGTCTTAGCTTACCACCACCATCCACCTAATCACTCGGGCCACAAACCTCGATTCTTCTCTTTCCCTCACTTTTCATGCCCAGTCCTGTCGGCTCTGCCTCCAGATACAAACACTGTCTGTCCATTTCACACCCAACTTCCAAGTGTCAGCTCCTAAGCTTTGCACTGTTCCCTCTCCCTCCTTTTTCCTCTCACTCCGAGGATCCGATACCTTTGGACATTAAATGGTCTAACGTGCACAGAGCAGGAAGGGAGGTCTGGGTAAAACACCCCCTACAAAGGCGGCTCCAGAGAAGGAGTGCTGCTCAGGACAGATGCCGCAACAGACATTGGTTTTCCACAGATTTGTTTTACACACGCAGCCACTGGTCTTTACAGAATTTCTGCTGGAAATCAACTGCTCACATACTAAAAGACTAGGGCTGCATGCAAGGAACACGTGGAAAGGCAAATGAATTCAGAATGTACCAGATCTTAGGAATCAACTGGGCTGAGCTTCCTCCTTGGAGTTGGAAGGGCAGGCAGAGGCTCAGGACTCAGCCTGAGACCAGTGCCCGGGGGGGGGGGGGGGGGGAGGAGAGGGTGTCAGGGGACAGCAGGGGGTCCTCTGGAGGGCAAGCACCTTGTGCACACAATGTGGCCATCTCTCAGGCCCACACAGAACAACCGCCAGCCACCAGGTGTCCCAGTGACAGGTGAGTGGAGCCACAGAGGATTCTGGCTGGCCGACATTCAGATTTAGGCAAGGGTGTGCCAGATGCTTAGGATGGAACACTGATTTGGGCCTAGTAGTGCCTCCATGATATAATAGTGATAGCTAACCTTTATTAAGCATCTAGGACATGCCAAGCACTATAATAAGTACTTTTAAGGAATCATTACCAAAACCTATGCGGTAAATAGAAGTAATTCCCATTTTCCAGTGAGGAAACTCGGGTGTAGAGACACCACACCCTGGTTGGTAGTGGTGCTAGGACTGGAACCCTGACCGGCGATCTTCACCCATCTGCACTGTCGTAGTTTTAATGTTCAGTCTGGATGAGAACTTTGCCATATTTTCACTGTCATGGAATTAACAGAACTGTGACTAGAGTTTCACAATTTACAAACCTGACTGCATCCACCACTTTGATCATGTTTTTGGCAACTACCATTTTCCCTGTAGGAAGTCAGGGACATGCTTTTCTCCCCATTCCTCACCCCCGAAGCCTCCCACACAGTGTCGACACTGGGAAGTCCAGGCAGGCCATGGATGTCGGAGAAGTGAGAGCAGGTCGCCAGGCTGGGGTCGGGGGAGCCTGGTGAGGAGAAAGCAAGACCCACTCCTCGGAGGGGCCTGAAGGACACTGCAGGTCACCAGGGCGGGGGCAGGAAGCAGGGAAGCGGGCAGTCTCAGGAAGTGTAGAAGCCCAGTTACCATGTGACGAACAAGGCATCCACAAGAGACAGGCAGACAGGGGCTCTATGTCACCCATTGCCTGGCTTGCTCTCTGGCTTTGGACAAGTAGGTGAATGTCTCTGCAGAATGGGAGTAATGAGTCTCACTGTAATAGTATTACGAGTATTAAATGAGAGAACCTATGCAAAGTATCTGGCATATAGTAGGCACTCAGTAAATAAAGCTAATGCCAGTAAGGGTACCACCTCCAAAGTACTGGGCGGGGGCACTGAATTTTCCCCTGCCTTGGTTCAGGATGGATAGGGGAGCCAGGGATGTGAATAGTGCCGTGGGTGGGAGAGCGCCCCCTCTGGAGGAAGGAAGGATACAATAGTCCAGGAGCCAAATGGAACCCATGAGAGCACAAAAGTTCAGTTATTCCCCCACTTCAAGATGAGCCAATGTTGGCTAAAGTCTACTCTGGTAGACATTTTTACATGTTATTATATGTACAGGTTAACCATCTTCTACCATGTCCCTTCACTCACCTTATCTTGTTCCACCCCTCTCCCCGCTACTCTGCTCTCTCCCTGACCTCCAAGTCACACACTAAAAGACAGGTGTCAGGGCCATCGGGGGTTCTCTGCTTTGGAAGTTCACTCAGCCATTAGTTCATCAGCACTCAGCTTGCGTTCCTGCTGTCATATTAACAGTACCTCCACATTTGAGTGCTACTGTAGTCCTGATCTGTGCCATGCTGCTTACTGCCCAGATACCAGCGTCCAGCATCCTTTAATGGCACCACCCCGCAGGGCTCTTTGGGGAAAGGGAGGCATTTGGATATGAAGAAAGCCTTGCACTTTACCCAGTTCGAGGCTCACAGGTTTGAGTCAGGAGATTTTTGTTGGTAGCACCTACTCTCTTCTCTTCCAGACTTATTCCTCTTACTAGCAACTCATGGCCCCGGTTTACAGATAAGCCCATAGAATAGTAAATTCTAGTAATCTGAGCTTTTTAAAAACAATACCCCACCTTCCCTTCCTTAAATTCTCCCCAGACCACAGTAAGCACGAAGGGGGTGAGGGGTTAAGGAGCTAGTCCTCTCCCAGGGCAGAATAGACCCAGGCTGCCAGGCCACACACGTGGGCAAGGAGGTCCTTCTGGGCCTCCCGAGCCACACCAGGCTGGGGTGGCCTTGGCCGAGTCCCAGGCCTCTGTTGGGAGGGCCCGGTGTGACCTCATGGATCTTCTCTCTTTGGGTCGATACAGGTTCAAAGTTTCCTTCTGCACTTTTGGCAAGGGATGCCGCCCCACATGCTGCCCGTGCTGGGCTCCTCCACGGTGGTGAACATCGTCGGCGTGTGTGACTCCATCCTCTACAAAGCGATCTCGGGAGTGCTGATGCCCACCGTGCTGCAGGCGTTACCCGACAGGTGGGCACACTTCTCATCTCCCCTCAGGCTGGTCCCCAGCATTTACTGCTCCTGCTTCTCTTTATTGGGTTCTAATCATGCACTGTCTGGGGCCTTCCTTGTTTGGAAAGTCTCTAACACAAAGCCATAAAAGGAAAACCCAGTGGTAACAGTAAGCACCATTAACATTATGGGTTTTTTAAATTAAAATTTAAAAATGGTTAAAAATTCAAAGTGTATAATATGGTATACAGTGAAGAGTCCCTCCTCCCCCTCTCTTTTTCTCCAGACACCAGGTCCCCTGCCCAGAGCATCATCATTTTCTTTAATGTGTTGCAGGATTTTATTTGTTAATGTTTTATTTAGGTTTTCTGCATCAAAAGTCATAAATAAGGTTGGTCTGCATTTTCTTTTTGTGTTTAATCTTTGTCAGTTGCTGGTATCATTGTTTTTTGTTTTTTGTTTTTTTGTTTTGTTTTTGTTTTCATTTTTGTTTTCGCTTCATAAAAGGAAGCTGGCAGTTTCCTGCCCCCTTTTCCTAAAGTCTAAACCAGTTTAAATTGTATTGAAATGACTTCTCTTGAAGATTGCATAGGATTCATTCCCTTTTGAAGCCATCCGGGCCTGGTAAATTTTTTTATGGGGGAAAATCTTCAAAAACTTGCTTCTTTTTTTCATATAACAAGTGCTCAGTTTAGATTTTCTATTTTCTCTGAGGCAAGTTTTGATAAATTGTCCTAGAAAATTATCCATTTATTCCAGATCTTTAAATTAATTTGCTTAGGGTTGAGCAAAGTGGGTTTGTGCACTCACTGAATTTCCTCTGTGTCTGGTTATTTCTGCTTTACTATATTTTAGTTTGTGTGGTTGTGCTTTCTGCCATTTCTTTGTAGTTAGCTCACCTAATTTTATTATTTCAAGAAAAAAACCTTTTGGATATACTTATTGATGCCATTATTTTTTCTAGTGTATTAATATCTGCTTTTATTTTACTAACCCGCTCCTTTTCCTTTCTTAAGTTTACCGTTATTCATTTACTCAACAAATACTTATTGAGTGCTTCCTGTGTGCCTGTTCCAGTTCTAGGAGCTTCAGTTCTATTAGTCACCCCCCCCCCAAATTAACCAAAAAATAGATGCCTGATTTATTTACACTTTTTACCCTTGCTTTATAGCATAAGTATTTCAGGCTTAGATTTTTCTTTAAGCACTGTTTTAACTGTATTCCATAGGTTTTGATATGTAATATTTTAATAATTGTTCTTTTTTAACTATATTGATTTGGGGTTCTTCTGTGGCCTAAGAATTTAAAAAGAGCATTTAAAATTTTCCAATTGTTAGGAGCTAGTGTTTTCTGGTCATGTTATTTTCCCTTTTATTGCTTTGTGATTAGAGATTTCTAAACTATCTCTTTGAGACTTAATTTAGGTTTCCCCGGTGTCTAACATATGGTCATTTTGTTACACTTGAAAAGAAGGAGCACTGTCTTCAAGGTACCACTTTCACATTTATGTATTTGGACCAAGTTTGTTGTTGTTTAGTTCTGAGACGTCTTCCCACTTAGAAATTGAATAAAAGTGGCAACAGTAGGCACCCTTGCCTTCTTTCTGATCTTAGAGGAAAAGCTTTCAGCTTTTTACCATTGAGTGTGATGTTAGCTGTGGGTTTGTCATAAATGTCCTTTATTGTGGTGAGGTATGTTCCCTCTTTATCCACTTTGTTGAGAGTTTTTATCATGGATATTGAGTTTTTTTTCAAATGCTTTTTCTCCATCTTATTGAAATGATCATGTGATTTTTATCCCTCGTTTTGTTGATGTGTTATATCACGTTGATTGATGTGGGGGTATTGAACCCCATCTCTGGCACTTGATCATGGTATATGATTCTTTTAATGCACTGTTAAATTCGGTGGGCTAATACTTTGTTGAGAATTTTTACATCATGCTCCTCAGGAATATTGGCCTATAATTTTCCTTTCTTGTAGTGTCTTTGTCTATTTTAGGTATCAGAGTAATGTTGGCCTCATAGAATGAGTTTGGAAGCATTCCTTTGTTTTCAGTTTTTTGGAACAATTAGAAAAGAATAGGTATTAATTTTCCTTTAAATGTTTGGTAGGATTTGCATGTGAAGCCATCTGGTTTTGGGCTTTTGTTTTATTTAGTTCCTTCCTTCTACTAACTTTGGGCTTTATTTGTTCTGTTTTATATTTCTTTAGGCACAACCATAGTTATTTTAAATTCCCTGTTTGATAGTCTGGTTCCATAGATTGCTTTATCTCTTGGGAGTGGGTTCTTCTTCTTAATTTTTTGTGTATCTTACAATTTTATATTGACTGCCAAACAGTATGTGGAGCAGTACAAACTGAGGTAAGTAGTATGTATGCCTGGAAATGAGCATGCCTTTTCTTCTCCCAGGCTCTTAATGTGAGGAAGTGAGCCAGGTTATTCAGGAGTTCACTGGGGTTGGGTTTTACTGTTGCTATGGTTACCTTTCGTATCCCAGCAGATTTAAATTCTTTTGGAGTGCCTGTGCTTAGGCTGGAAGTTTGTTTGTTGAGGGGGGTTTTTCAGTGTTACTGCTGCATCCTCAGCATTAGGTCTCCCGTGTACCACTACTACACTTGTGAGCCTGTTTGGGGATGGGGTGAGGGCGGGGTTCTCTGTTATCCTGACGCAGTCTCAAGTAAGCCTGTGGTTTTGGCAATCAGAGTTGGGCATTTTCAGTGATCATATCCCACTCCAGAGATAAATCTCTAGTAGTTTGAGCCCATGATGGTTTCTGCCAAGGTTAGAAAGCTTTTCCTTTTCTTCCTCCCCTCCCCGGCCACCTGCAGTGAGTCTCTCCCGGCACCCAGGCCAACAGTATTTCCTGCCCTTCCCCTGGCCACTGGAGGCTTTTGTTCATAGGGAGGGTGGTCTGAGTAGGGCTGCATGCTTCTCTACAGCAGTGGCTGCTCCCCTCTTCCAAGCTGCTCCTCAGAGGTGGGCTTCCTCCTTCTCCTCTCCTGCCCCAGTTCTTTGTGAGCACCTGGCTGGGCCCACGGAGAAGACCTTGTAAATAGATGTGAATGTGAATGTCCTTTGCCTCTGTGGCTCCCAGAGCTCCATGTACTCATGCTACTTCACACTTGGCCTTTAGCAATTTAAGCTGAATTCTTCCTTGGCTATGGGATGTCCTGCTTTCCTCCCTCTAACACAGATGAGCCAGCTCCCAAATCCTGTCTTTCCACAAATTCCAGGCTAGGTGGTTGTGACCTCAGTTCTCTGATGGGTTAACAGAAAAATATGATTTTATAGATTATCTGGCTTTTTCTTATTATGGTGGGAGTGATGCTCTTTCCCATTTTCCACATTCTAGGTAGAACAGCAACACACCTAAATAGGCCAATAAAGGTTGCCTCCAGGTGGGATTGTGGTCCAACTTTAATGTCGTGCTTTTATGCATTTTTCAAGTGTTCTACCTTAAGACTGAATTATTTTTATAATCATATGTCTAAGCGTATGCATGTACCAAATTATATATATATATATTTAATGAATGAATGAATATTTGAGTCCTGTGCACATGCACGCGCGCGCACACACACACAGGCCCCTTTAGGTTTTGAGTTATTAAATTCTTGTACATTGATCAAGTGAATTAGATAATAATTAAATCTCTGTCTCCATTTTTCTAAGAAGGAACCTCCTGCAGGATCTGTATAAGTGTACACATCTTTATAAGAGAGCTTCACATGCTGCTAATACTGCTTACTAGGTGCTGCACACACACAAGGCATTCATAGTTTATTATAAAGCAGTGCATGGGGTACAAACAAAGACTAACCCCTGCCTCCTCCTCTGTAATTGTCTTGTTTTTGTAGAAGTGAACGTTGAAGCTTAAGAGCTGAAATCACTTGTCCATCTTCACCTGCAAATAAATGAAACAGCCAGAACTCAATATTCATTCATTCATTAAACAAAGGTGTATTGATTACTATACTGTGCTAGGTCCTGGAATGCAGCATTAAAGAATATAAACGTGCACCCTGCCCTCACTGAACTTACAGTCTGCCAGAGGAGACAGTTCTTTAAAATTACATAGTTAATTACCAAAATGACCTTTGGCTTATAAATCCAGTGCCTTTTCCATTAAATCAGGAAGACAAAGTTATTGAAAAGACCAGCTGACTTTTCAGTTGTTTATATTCATTTGTCCCTCACTTCTTTGCACGCCTTCTGTGTGCCTGGCCCTGTGCCAGGCCCGGGGTGGGATGAGAATCAGGTCTAGCAGTTCTCACAGCCCTCCTTGCCCAGGCTGGGGTGCGGCTGCCAGACCATCCGCCCCTTCCTTCCCTGCTCTGCAAAGCATTTTGAAATATGCTTTCTGGTGAGTAAGTGACAACATAATAGAGATAACCATGAATCATGCACTCTTATTTGCAAAAAAAGATAGATCCTTCTCAAACTTGGGCTTTTCACCTCTGTGACCTCTCAAGGGGAGCTGGCACAATGGTTGTTAATAACCATTGGTCTAGCAGATGTAAGGAAGCATGTTTGGGTGTAGGGGCTTGGGGATGGATGGGCAAGAAGGGTAAGGTATCAGTGAAGCAAAGAGAAGACTGAAATTCTAAGCAATAGCCAGGCCTGTGGCCGAAAAGCAGCAGGAGGCCCTGGTCTGGACGAGGGGAGTCCAGCATCTCAGGTGCCTGCGCAGTGTGGGTGTTTCCATCACCCAGCCTGCAGCCAGGCTTAAATCTTGGCTCTTGCACTTATTGCTGCATCTCCTTGGCAAATAAGATAACTTATCTGAGCCTCAGTTTCTCACCTCCCTGCTGGGAATAACAATCGCACCTACTTGTTGGGGAGGGGTAAGTAAGAAAATGCGTGTGAAGTGTTTAGTGCTTGTCACCTTGCACTCATTAAAAAGTGGCTGCTATTAGCACGCTTTGCTGTTGTACCAGCATCACTGCTGGAGGTCATTCAGGCAGTTTCAAGTGTGGAGCTAAGATGCAGGGGGAGGGCGGAAGATGTGGGAGCATCGGCAGGAAAGGGAGGGAAAGGATAGGGATTATGCACCCCTGTGCCTGTGCCTGTGCCTAGCAGAGTGCCTGCTACAGAGGAAGTGCTGAATAAATGTTGAAGACTGAGTGAACCCAAAGCCCTGCATGTGCTGGGCAGGCCCTGGGAGAGCCAGCCTGGGGAGGAGGAAAGGGGAGGGAGTGGCCCAGGAGGGAGGCAGGATAAGTCAGCAGAGGAAAAAGTCAGGCTGCAGCAAGTGTACTGTGGGAGGAGGTATGTCAAGAAGCGGTGTGGTCCTCATCCCCTGATGTTACAGGAAGGAGGCGTGGGTGGGGAGGCATCTCTCAGACCAGGTGATGAGGGGAGGCCAGCTCCTTGGACCCCCTACCCCCATCAGGGCAGCCTAGATGTTTAGGTTACTCAAAGTCCTGCAGCCCCACGTCTGAGTCCCAAAATAGAAACTTTTCCAGGCAGAACTCCCCTTGCCTTTCTTCAGCTTAAGCCAATCAATTGCACCAAGTGAAAGGCCCCATCAGCAATCCTACTGCTTACTTGCTGCTCCCAGACAAAGGCCAGCTCCCCACTCCAGCCGCGAGTAATCCTCTTGGATATGTGTCATGGACGGAGAATGGCAATGTCCCCACCAGTCCAGTAGCCACAGGAGGGTCACTCTGGACACTTCTCTAGATTCTGACCTCCGTTAAGAGCAGCCAAATGTTCTGAGATTTAATCTCAGAAGTCGGGTCCAATGTGCTACTAACTGATACTGGTTTAGAAGCTTTGCTTTGTTACAAGTGGCAGGGCTTTGGGTCCACTCAGTCTTCAACATTTATTCAGCACTTCCTCTGTGCCAGGCACTCTGCTAGGCACAGGCACAGGGCGCATAATCCCTTTCCTTTCAGGAAGACATACTTGACTTCCTTCTTCCCTCACACACCCACATCCACTCACCGGAAATCCTGTTGGCTCTGCCTTCAAAATATTTTAATCTGACCATATCACATTATTTCCACTGGTACCACCCTCGTCCTCCCTCTTGCCCGGACTCTTGCAGTAGCTCTGCACAGCTCTCCCTGTCTGTCCTCACCCTCCTACAATTGATTTGCATCACAGAAGCCAAAAGAATCTTTAAAACATATGGCAGGATTGAGAGTGTTGAGATGGTGGGGAGAGCTGGGAAGCTGGTCGGGAAGGGAGCCAGGCTGCTATCTGGGGCAGCGGCTTTCTAGGCAGAGGGAGAGGGAGCAGCAAGTGCAAAGGGCCTGGTGAGGCTGGCAGGGGTTTGGAGACACAGAAAGGGGGCTAGTGCCCGTGGGAATCAGGGGAGCTGCGGGGAGGGGCTGAAATCAGAGAGATAAAGGGGAGCATTTGGGTAGGGCCTTGTGGGGAATACATCTGAGCTGGGTGCACCGGGGGTTGGGAGCCATTAATCCATTTGTTTCACTTAACAAACATTTCTTGAGAGCTTTTTTGGAGGTTCTAGCAGGGGAGCGCAGCTACTCGTATACCCTTGACTGAAGACCAGTCCTCTCCTGGGGGCGGGGGGGGGGGGGGGGGGGAGGGAGGGGCTCGTCCTCTTTGACCGAGCAGCTTCCAGCTTCGGGAGGGACGCACATGGATCAGTGAGTGAGGAGGGGGACACCCGCCTAGCCAGCCAGATCAGCCCAATCAACCCTGGCGATCAATGGGGTGACAGATGTCGCAGCCAGATCGCCCTCACATCCAACAAACATTTCTTACGTGCCTACTAGGTGCCTGGCACTCTGCCAGGTGCTGAGGCTACTGTGGCACACACAGTCCAGTGGGAAGGATGGAAGTTAGTAGATAATCGCACAAATGAGTGCATGATGACCAACTGTCACAGCTCAGGGCCCGTCCAGAGGAATCCTTGGGGGCTCTGACCCAATGATGGGGCTTCAGGGAAGGCTTTCCTGTGGAAGTAACACCTGGTCTGAGATCCGATGGAGGAAGGGGAGCTGAGTAGGTAAAGAGGAGTGGGATGAAAGGTTGCCAAGGTCACAGGCCCTGAGGTGGCAAAGACGGGGCAGAGGCCCGTGGGGCTGAAATGTGGATGAAGGGAGGAACCACACAGTGAGGCTGGAGTGGGAAACAAGGCTAGAGTGTGAGCTTTGGGTGTGAGGATGATGGTTTTCAAGCAGAGGTGAAACAGATCAGGATTGCAAGTGCTTTGGCACAATCCCTCTGACTGAAAGATCGGGTGGAAGTGGGAAGGTGAGCAGCACAGGGAGGCTCTGAGGAAGCTGTTACAGGGGCCCAGGTGAAGGATGAGGACAGCTTGAAGTGGGAGAAACCTGGAGGGGGCTGAGAGGTAACTTAAGATAAAATCTGTAATGCCTGGCAGTGGGAAGAGAGACTATTTGAGTCTCACACTAGTTGCACTAAAAGAGGAACAAGGAGATATTATAAGCTTCATAATGTGATGCAGTGGGCAGCCACCTATGAAGCTTTCTATGCCTAAAAGAAAAAAAATCATAACTGAACTTAAGTCTTTAGACCTAATTGCCACTTTGTAGAAAGCACACAGGATAGGTGAGCAGGTAAAATGCACCACGAGGAAGAAATCAGACTGTGGGGCATTCCAGGGAATAAATAACATGAGGGTGCCCATAAACCAATGGCATGAAATAAACTTTTAAAGAGACTTAAGAAATAGAACAAGGCAATGTTATATTTTTTATACAATGTGTGGACTTTGTTTGGATCCAGATACTAACAAACTAGAAGATTTATTTAAGAGAAATTTGAGTACAGACTGAACTTTAGATAATCTTAAAGAATTACTGTTCATTCTGTTAGGTATACTAATAGCATGGTGATAAATTAAAATGACAAACCGTTTGCTAATTATTGAAGCTAGGTCATAGATATTTGGAGGTTTATTATGCTATTCTCTTTATCCTGGGGTATATTTGAAATTTTTTTTATAATAAAGTTAAAAACAAAGTTCATGGAAAGTAGAATCTCCACGAAGTAGGGAATACAAGAAAAGAACCAGCTCTGACGGGGAAATGATGAGTTCAGTTTGCATATGTTGAGTT
The DNA here is from genome assembly GCF_014108235.1 of Myotis myotis. Classification (NCBI taxonomy): domain Eukaryota; kingdom Metazoa; phylum Chordata; class Mammalia; order Chiroptera; family Vespertilionidae; genus Myotis; species Myotis myotis. The sequence goes on from NW_023416335.1 coordinate 202,375,619, forward strand.
GGATGTGCCTTTGCACTTCCAAATGGAGGAGTCCTGAGTCCTGCTCTGGAGATATCACAGTGACTGTAGATGGTGATTGATGCTGTGGGCATAGAGAAACTACCCAGGGCAGGAATCCAGAGGGATGAGAGGACCCAGGTCTAGTCTTGAAAGAACTGGAAGACATAACGGCCAGGTAGAGGGGGCTGAGCTTTGTGATTGAGGGGGAGGAGCCAGAATTCAGAGGGTCGCAAATGCCAAGGGAAGCAAATGTGTCCAACAGGAGGAAGCAAATGTGTCTAACAGAGCCGAATGCTGCTCAGATGTCAAGCAAGATGAGAACCAAAATGAGTCCACTGGGTTTGAGTCAGGGATGGAGGTTGCTCCCTGGGTGAGGGACAGGAGTGAAGAGGAGATGACAAAGGGGAGACAGAATCTAGACAACTTTGAAGAAGTATGTCTGTGAAGAAGAAGAAAGAGGGTCGTAGCTTGAGGAGTGAAGAAATGAGAGGGTTTTTTTGTTTTGTTTTGAAGACGAGCCAATGTTGGAGCACTAAAATGTAGAGAAGAATGACCCAGGACAGAGGAAGAGGTGGGGCATAGGGTGGAAGCGGCAGTCAGTAATGTGAGATTCCTGAGAAGGCAGGAGGGGCTGAGATAGGGGATTGGCTCTTTGATTCTATCAAGAAATAGGGGGTGGTGAGACCTGCTGGTAAAGAGTGGGAAGTAGGCGGATTGGAGGTGTGAGAGTCTTGGGAGAAGGTAGGACTTTGTCATGGAAAAAGGAAAGAATGTATGAGCAGAAAAACATGGTAGGACTGCCCAGTGGGCTGGAGGTTGGTGATCATGGTGGAACAGGAGAGTCGGTGGGAGACTGAACAGGGTAGCGTTGGTGGAAGGCAAGGATGGTTGTATGTCAGTGTGTGGAGAGGTCCCTGTGGCCCGCATGACTAAGGAGGACTACATGGAGGACACTAGAGTGAGGGCTCTGTGCAGGTGGGATCCTGAAAATGGTGCTCAATGTCTTTTCAACTCCAAATTTCCATCTCACATTGTAACCTACTGCCCTTCCCTGACCTTTCACCCCTCCAGCCCCCTCCCACCTCCTGCTCCAAAAAAATCCTTAACTTCCCAAATCTGAGTTCAAGGTCCATGTCAGGATTGCTTGCAAGTTAACAATACGCTGTTGCTTCCTAGTCCTTTCCAAGCAGCAAGCAGTTTGGTAAGCCTGGGCCCAAGCCAGGTGGGCAGGCATGCCCATATGCTGCCAGGGTTCCTGTCCGACTGGGGGCTGGGACAAGCTGGGCAGCATGAGGAGGAGGGGCCAATTGCAAATCGGTGCTGGGAGGCCCACTGGCCACTGTCTTCACCCCTTATAACAGGCTCTACAGAAACACGGAGGATGATGCTTTGCTTGCAGAAAGTTCTGATGGCTGCCCAGCCTTGCACTGTGCCTGCAGGGTCTCCTTGTCCACCAGCACGGGCACAGAGCACATTCTGCTCATGCCCTTCTCAGACCCACCAGCTCTGCAGATCGGGGCTGCCAGCCTCGCCTCTGAGGTTGCTGCTACGAGTGGCACCTGTTGGTTGCAGTCTGGTGGAAGGACTGGGCCACACACGAGGCACTTAAAATGTATCCTTCCTCTTTCTAGCTTAACTCAGGTGATCCGGAAGTTTGCCAAGCAGCTGGATGAGTGGCTGAAAGTGGCTCTTCACGACCTCCCAGAAAACCTGCGGAACATCAAGTTTGAACGTAAGTGCTGAGTTTGGGAGTGGAGGGGAAGGGGGAAAGCAGTTTTGTGCCAAACATCTTACATAAAATAATAACAACAATAGCTTCCATTTACTGTGTGTTACTACAAAGCACCAAGTATTATGCTTAGCACTTTCCATACATTAACTTGTTTAATCCTCACAAAATGTTTCTTACGGGTGGTACACCTGCTTTCATAGAAAAGGCAACAGGCTTAGGGAGGTAGTAAGTAGCAGGGGCCAGATTGCTCCCAGATCTGTCTCCCAGCACAGAAACACCAGCGTTTCTGCTCATCACCTCCATGGGCCTTCTCTCACTCATTCTTATGCCACCTCTTCGGTGTCGGACACAGTGTTGCTGTTCACAGATGGGGCTTCAGTGTTGCTGTTCACAGCCAGTCACTAGAGTTCCGGAGTCCAACTCCCGTCTGTCTAGCCCCCAGACCCGGAGATTCCCCTGAGTGCCTGCCCACAAACGAAACTGGTCGCAGGAGACAGAAAACAGCGTGGGTCTCACATATCTAATGGCCTGCCTAATGAGCAAGCCAAATTAATATTTCTCATAGGGGTTGGGACTGCAAATCTTCTCTCTGCTGAGTGGTGCCCTTACTCCCCAGCGTTGTTTTTGCCTGAGGAAACTGGTCCAATTTCTGTCCTGATGTGTCTGCACTAGTGGGAAGACTCACTATTAAACAAAGGCGAAATGATTTCAAGCAAATCAAAGTTTTAAGATATATGTTTCTTAAAACCGCATTTGAATACAACCTGCCTTTGCCCTAAATCGGTGCCCCCAGTAAAAGGAAGGAGATCAAATTACCTCTCTCCGCAGGCGGAGGGGCCCTTTCAGCGGCTCTGAGGCCGCCTGCGGTGCCCATCACCTACTGATAAAGCCCACTTTATTTCACGGCTCTCAGTTCTTTTCTTTCCCCCAGCACTAAATTCCACATCACAAAGTTAAAGAAAAAGTAATTAAGGAGAAGGATTAACGATTGATCAGCCTGGAAAATTAGAAGTTCTTCTGTCCCCTTCCCCCACCCCCCCCATTCCTCCACCCCACGCCTTATTTTTCAAACCAAGCTGGCTCCAAGTCCAAATTACAATAATCCCAGGGCCACTTCTGATTGTTTCTTGACCAGTTCAGAAATTAATGAGAAGAATACCCGTGCCCGTTTTAATTACGCTGACAAAACAAACCTGTTGAAAGTTGGCAGTGAGGAGCTTTTGGGACCTTCCACCTGTGGGTGCCCGGGGACACACACTCTTCCCAGGGAGCCTTGGGGTGCACCTTGAAAATGGGCAAGGAGTGGAAACACACACCACTCCAAATGATGGTAAGAATGAAGACCCTGGGCAGGCACGTGGCTTGTCTGCTTCAGAATTCACGGAACAGGACCACACCACTTCAAATCATCGGCCCACTGTGTCACCATAGGACACAGAACCATCAGAACACGCACTGGGTCATGGAGTTCATTTGCTAAAAGGGACAGATGACCAAGGCAAAGCCATGTTCAAGGAGCAGGTCGGGGTTCCATCGTCGGAGCCACCCCTAGCAGCTCACGCCCCCCGAGGCTCGCTCAGGGCTTCCTATTAGACAGACTGCATTGTAAGGACCTTCTTCAAAGCTCCCACTTGATTCTTGCAATTATTTATGGGGAGTAGGGATTGAGCCTGCAATTAGCTAAATGAAAGACAAGTAAATAATTGCTTTTACTCACGGTTGATTGACACCACGATTTCTCACACCTGCTAGTGTGACTTTGAAACATATGCCCCAGATATCGCCATTTTAGGAAATAGTTGTCCAAACGGGAAAACAAAGACTCAAACACTGGGTTTTGCCAGTGGGCTTCTAAAATGAGTTGGACAGTGAGACAGACTTAGGTAAATACGAAAGTTACTTTTTGAAATCTGCCCCTGGAAAATCTGAAGCAGGACCATAAAGCCTGCAAATATTTCAAACTGCCTCTTCTTCTTTCAGTGTCCAGAAGGTTTTCCCAAATTCTGAGACGGCAGACTTCACTAAATCATCTCTGCCAGGTATGTGTCCTGCGCTGTGTTCTAACTACTGCTGAGTCATTACAAATGAGGGCAGATCAACAGACCAGCTGCCCATGGGATGTCGGGGTGCAGCTGTTACCTTTAGTTTCTACAGACAAGGAATAAAAACATTAGCCAATCACGAAATAGCTTCAACTAACAAAATAATGTCTGACATTAGTTGCCCCTTAACCTGTTCTAGGGTCTCAAGTTTGTTTCCCTTCTGTAAATTGGGGTTTCTCTGACACTGGATAATTCTTTGCTGTGAGAAGTTGTTTTGTGCCTTGTAGGTATTTAGTAGCATCTCTGCCTTCTACCCACCTGATGCCAGCCAGTAGCACCCCCTCCCCAGCCCCCAAGTCCCACCTGGATGTCACAGTCAGGAATGCCCCCCCCCCCCCCCCCCCCGACCCTGCAGTGTAGCTTGGGCAGGGTATGCCTGGTTGTGAGCCACTGAAATGGGTGATTCAAACAGATATGGAGGATGACTTACTTGTTGTTTTTGTGTCATCCAAAAGAGTTCAAAGCCACGAGGCATGTTAAATATTTAGCCAATTTTATTTGTTCTTCTAGATTTCTGTTCTTTGGAGCACGAAAGTGACATATGCTTACCATTTACAAAGTTCAAAAATAGCAAAAGTGTAGCACAGTAAAAAGTGGAAGATTCTGCTATAACTCCATACTTATAACTGATGGCATAAAGCTTTGCATTTTTATTAATTTTGCACCTTAAGGAAGGGACTGTGAGTAGCCCGTTAACATTCATTCATTAACATTTTAATGATCTAAAAGCAGAGGGAGCAAGCTGGTGGCTGCAGGTCAAATCAGCCCTCAGATGTGTGGGGTTATTTTTACTTGATTTGCATGTGTTCAAAGACATTTTTTTACTCAGCCACCAATAATTGAAACTTGTAGATGACAGCTGAACACCCAAATTTTCTGTAGAAAAATGTTAAGAGCTAGCACTCTCAGCGCTACACCTCCCCGAGGCTGTGATCAGCTGGGCGGGCTGAGCACCTCTCCAGCGGCACTGTCCTCGTCTCCCACCTTCTCGTTCACTGACCCTCACGCGTGTGTCACCTGCCTGCTTTCTGTGTTTGGGTTTGCAACCCCCCCTTATAGTGTTGGTTCTGGGTTGGTGCCAGCTATTGAAGGTCAAGGTGGGAGGGAGCGCTTTCGAGTTAGAGTGCCTGAGGCAGGCTCCAGGCTGGGAACCAGAACGGGTAAAACTGCACCCACACACCTCCCTGTTCCTGCTCTGCCCCTGGCATGAACAGCACAGGGAGGGATTTGGAGACCAGAGGGAAACCGTTCCACGTTCCTGTAGGCAGGTACAGAGGCCACACTGGGCATTGTTCTGGGACGTGGCAGAGCCTGACAGATGAATGGGATTCAGTGAAGAAAATAATATTGGCAAATGAAAGACACACTGCCGTGTTTCCCAGGGAGCATGCCTCTGGTCACATCAGGGAACTAGACATGGTCTTGGTGCATACCTGGGGTTCAAAGAGTTTAGGAAAGCCTTTGGCCCTCTCTACTGCACAGGTAGGTAAAAGCACCTACACTTACGTGTAAGGGTGTGCGTGTGCTCACACTTCCTCTCTACTTTCCACGCTGACATGTGTAATTTAATCAGCAAATGCTACCTTTCCATCTCACTATCAGACACGTTCCTGGATCAGCCAGAGGACTGGGGTTGGTACTAAGAACATTTCTTGGAACATCTTAGTATCCCAGCGAGCTTTCCTAAACACACACGGCAAGTCAGACTATACAACACCCGACCAAAAACACACCCCTCCCCAACCCAGTACTTACACCTGAGATCTAAATATCCAGACCCTTTTGGATATACTGAGCAAGCAAATTGGCATTCATATCTCAGCCATTCACTCCACAAAATCTTTTTGAGTGCCTACTGTGTGCCAGGCATTATGTATGCTCAGTGGTATTTGCCCTCAGCAGACAAAAAAGTAAATAAAAAATAATCCAAAGTGGTTAAGTGCTATGAAGGAAACATAATGGAAAGAGAGAATGATGGGGCATTGAGGTCCTGCTGAGATAAAGTGATTAGAGAGAGCCTGTCCATGGAGTGACAGCTAAGTTGGAGTGTACATAATGGGAGGGTTGCTGGGATGGGCAGGGTGAGAGAAGAAAGTTCCAGACGGCACACTGACCCCGTGCAAAGGCCCTGAGGTGTCATTGCAATCACTACAAAGAGAACCTGAATAGCAGTTGCCTCTTTCATCCAGCTCTTACTCCTTGAACTGTGCCCTCTTCGAACATAACCTTAATAAATCCTTGACAGCATTCCTCCATGAGAGGCAGGTCCTATGACACGTCCATTTTATAGACCAGGAAACAGGTGGTTCCACAAGCCTGCCCCAAGTCCCTCAGCTGGTCAGCAGCGAGGCCAGGATTTGATCTAAGTATATTTGTATGCGGAATCCCAGACCTTCACATTTGGTTGTTTTCATTACCATTAGAGACTGACTCAGTTCACATACTCATATATTCAGGCCTCTGTGACCTTCGGAGTTCTACGATGATCTAAGCTAGCTTTTACTTGAGTTCGGACAGGCCGGGTGTAAAGGTTGTTAATATTTACCTTTGCCTGGAAATTCACAAGCATTAGGAGACATATAATGTCCATGTGTATTTGAAATATATATATATTTGCGTTTTACTAAAGACTCCTTTGAAAACATGCAAGTAAAGGAAATGTTTTTCTTTGCTTTTATCAATATTGTTCTGACTTGGTGGTTCCAAGTATTAGTGATCCAAGTGTTGCTTCAACCTGCAAATCTAAGTTCTACCAATGAGGGTTTGCTGAGACAGCTACAACTTACACACACACACACACACACACACACCCATAAACTACCAAGTCTTAAGGTTTAATTTCCCTTTTACTCCATCTTAATTATATTTGTTATAATCATTACAGTTACATGAAAAACAGAAAGCAAAATCAGAAAGCTAGACTACAAACTGCGTCAGAATGCACTCACATGTAAACACACACAAACTGAAAGGTTCCTGGGTCAGAGCTGTGGTGGGCCCGGGCAGCAGGACCGTTCCTGCTCCAGGACTGGCACTTGGGCGAGGGAGACATAGAGGTTACTCAGCGCAGAGCTCCCGTCCTACAGGCTGGCATCAGAGAGCTGGCAGGTCTCCGGGCCCCGTCCCATTGTTCCAAGGGCTCAAGACCACGGGGCTGGGAACAGCATGGTTGGCGCTGGCCTAGGCCACCATGAGGTCGTTTTTTAGCAAGAAAAGGAGGTCTGTGTGAGAGAGCCTCAGAGAAAACGGGTACAGATCTTGAGTTATGGACTCACCTACTTATTTGCTAAAACTATTTTTCTGAATTTCAAAGTAGTTTGCAAAATACCCTTGGCAGATTCATTTAAAAGGCTTAAAGGAAATAAAGTGAAGGGCTTCTCCCCTGACAAGCCCTGAGCTAAGGAGCTGGCTGGATTGGATTACAGGCCTCTCGAACGGTGATCCACAGCGCGGACATCACATTCCAGATGCTGGAAGACTGGAGGAACGTGGACCTCAACAGCATCACCAAGCAAACCCTGTACACCATGGAGGACTCCCACGAGGAGCACCGCAAACTCATCATCCAGCGTAAGACGGGCTACCAGGGTCATGTCATTTTGATTTTTTTTTTTTTTTAAGAGAAAGTATCCTGGGGGAGATACTTGGGAGAAAATATCTTGGGAGATAGTCATGCCTGGGAACGCTCTGCTTACTTTAAATTAAAAAGTGCATGCCGGGACTTGAGCGTGCTGGTGGGAATGAGTAAGTGCTGCTCTGGTAGGAGCATGGGCTTGGGGTGCCCAACAGACCTTGACTCAACCCCTGGCTCTCCTGCATGGTGACTTGGCTTCCGAATCTGTAAAATGGGGGTAACGCAGAGGGATTAAATGGGACAGTGTGTGCCCTGTGCCTGGGGCCCTATGTAGTGCTGGTAGATGAGGTGGTTAGAGGGCAAGCACTCAAGTCAGGCCATGTTTTAAACTTGCCTCTGCCATTCACTATCTCTGCAACCTTTAGAAAGTTGTGTATTCCATAGTGCCTCCGTCTCCTCATTTGTAAAGGAGGGTAAGCATAGCATCTACCTCCTTGGGATGCTCATTCATTCATATTCAACAAACACTTGAGCACAAAAGGCACTTGAGCAATTGCTACGTACCGCGTACCGTTCTAGGCTCTGACATTCACATTCTAGGGATGGTCTAAGGTTAACGTGTGCACGCACAGCACTTAGAGGAGTGCCTGGCACATGGCAAGCAGTGGATATCCATTAGCAGTTAGTGCTCACTGCCACCACCAGCCGCTCAGATGCCCAGAGAGTGGGACGAAGGGCGAAAAAACACAACGAGAAGCTCAGAGACCTGGGTCCAGTCCCTGCTCTGTCCCTAACTTCGAGTGTATCATGTCACCTCATTAAGACCTAGCTTCCTCCTCTGTAATATGAGGCGGGTCAACTAACCAGACTTTTAAAGCCCCCGCTCATTCTGCAATGTTAGGACCGTCCGGTAGTCCTGGAAGCTGACCTTGTTAGTGGCTATCAACTAAGTAAAGTGGGACAACCAGCCATTCCAGAGAAATGAGGAAATAAAACCGCTCCAACAAGTGAAAACTACAGACGTGTGGATCTTGAATTGTGGTTTGATTTACAAAAAACAAAATAAAACACACACAAAAAGTAATGAAAAGAGACGTTTCAGATTGGAGACCACCGCAGAGATGTTTCTCTTTCCTCAGTGCTCCTCTGCTTGCAAAGTACTTCCCGATCCATGATCGGACTTGCAGCTGAAACCAGGGGGGGAGTGGTTCGATTATCCACCTTTTCCTGTTGCAGAACTGAGGGCACAGCAATTGCTTCCTTTAATGCAAAAATATTTATTAAGCATCTACTACTTAGGTCGCAGAAGCTGGTCAGGCTACTGCCCAGTATAGTTGTGGTTTAAAAACATTTGAATGATCAAATGCGCCCTATCACAGGGCACAGAGCAAGAGAGCAACAGCGCTGCTGTCCACTCAGGCCAGCCAGCACCCACGGGTAACAACTGCATCACAGGTCACGTACCAGCTAACGAAGACAGTGGACAAAAACGCACGCATAGCCCTGACTGGTCTGGCTCAGTGGATAGAGCGTCAGCTTGCAGACTGAAGGGTCCCAGGTTCGATTCCTGTCAAGGGCATGTACCTTGGTTGCGGGCACATCCCCAGTAGGGGGTGTGCAGGAGGCAGCTGATCGATGTTTCTCTCTCATCGATGTTTCTAACTCTCTTCCTCTCCTCCCTTCCTGTCTGTAAAAAAGTAATAAAACTTATTTAAAAAAAAACAACAACACACGCATGCACACACACACTCACCGCAACACAGTATTATGAGTGATATACTGAAGGCAAAATACAGAAAGTAAAATGCTATGAATGTATAGAGGGGTGTGGTCAGTGCTGGTAAGGGGCACAGAGAGGGTAGAAAGGATTTCAAGGAGGGTCGTGTCCCCTGGGCCATTAGGAACCAAACAGTGCAAGTAGAGGGAAGTGCCTGAGAAAAGCAGGGCTTGGGGGAATGGCAAGGACGACGGGGTGGCCGGGTAAAGCGCTCACAGGCATGGGGATGAGCCGGGAGGGATAAGTTGGGGCGTATTTTCCAACGCCTTGAATGCCCTGCTAAGACTGGGGTTTTCATTTCTTCAGTTTTCTGCCTTTGTGCTTTTTAAGATGTGTCTCTGTTTAAACCCAGTGTGGTGAGGTGTGGGCTCTCCTCTGTTTGATAGTGTATCAGGAGTTTGACCACCTGCTGGAGGAGCAGTCGCCCATCGAGTCCTACATCGAGTGGCTGGACACCATGGTGGACCGCTGTGTTGTGAAGGTTGGTAGGTGGGAGTGGGAGGCGCAGCCCTGGGCCCTGCAGCCCGTCACTCGCCTTCGTGACATGTGGGTAGTTCAGAGCCCCGCAGCGAGCCACCTGGAGGTTCCTCAGCAGCCATGGGCCCCGGTCTCCCTCCCTCGCGTCAGCCAGGCCAGCACCCGTTATGTACATTGGGCCTCGATGAGAGATCTCATTTTTTCACATGTATTTTTGCTGATAAAAACAGAAAGTTGAAAACCATTGCTCCATACTTTGAAATTGGAGACCTACATAAGCCTTCCCGTCAGTTTCTAAAGACAGTGCTAAATGAAGGGTCAAGTCCAGCATGTTAACGCCATTCACTCTCTCGTAGGTGGCCGCCAAGAGACAAGGGTCCCTGAGGAAAGTGGCCCAGCAGTTCCTCCTAATGTGGTCCTGCTTTGGCACCAGGGTGATCCGGGACATGACCTTGCACAGTGCCCCCAGCTTTGGTAAGACCCCAGCCGTCCCCGCTGCCAAACACTGGTTTTTGCGCCATCTCTGTCCAGGTCACCTCTTGGAGTCAGCCACGGTGTTACTGGTTGTCTCTGCGGCCACAAGGACATTGCCCTGAACTGTACCTGTTCTGGGGGACACCGTCTTTTAGCACTTTCAGGTAGAAAGGTGAATTGTGAGTAGTCAGGGTGAAGAACACAAATCTGAAAGTGGGAGGTTGGCACAGGCAATGTCTGAGCTTAGCGAGGAATGGATGGCAGTGGCTGGGCTCCCTGTTTGCCAGATGTGCCGAGATTGCTTCCGCAGGGGCTATGTTGCAGGGTTCCACCGTGCGCCCTTCCCTGGGCCCGTGAGAACGCCTCGGAGTTTGAGCATTTGCAGGGGCTAGATTGGCACTCCAGCGATGGGTAGACTGTCTGATCCCTAGAAGAGGACTTCCCATTCATTTCCTTTTGTCTTACCAACCCTTGGGGTTCTCCTCACTTTAGGAGACATTCCTACCCTCAGTCCTCAGCTACTGTTTTCCAGGGCGTGGGGGGGAAGTGGGGGAGGGAGCTTGAAATCTGCCCTGGGGTGTTTAGAACAGCCTCTTCAGGCAGAAGCCCAATTGCCACTGGGGGGCGGGGGTGGGTGCTGTGCTCCCTTGTGGGACCCCATTTTCTGTTTTCCCTCAGAAAGAATGGTGTATACATTGAGTCCAGGTCATCATTAGCAAGGTGAGGTGGGACTTTAAGGCATTACCAGATATTGGAAATCTCAGAACACTGTGGCCTCAATTTTCTAGGCATTTCAGCAAAGGGCTGTTGGTAAATTTTCTGGGTAATTGCTTCAGCTCTCTATTTTACTTTGCAAGTAGAGATGTGGTTTCGTTTCTCATTATCTCCAATTAAGCCAATCAGCTCTGGGGTTTGCTCGGGGTTTAATTTGACGCGTTTCCATCAGCTTTTTATGGTCTTGTCACCGTTTTCCAGTTGTGCTGTGCAACCGAGTGACTGTGGTGAAACAAAGAAGGAGCTATTTTCCTAAACAGCTCCATCCATGAAAGACTGTGTTTACCCAATTGGAGAGGCGTTTGTGGTGGGTTTCTTTCATCTCCGCCTCGGGAGGGTCTCCGGCCCTGCCTGCACCCATTCGCTCGGGGCTGTGTGTGCAGGGGCGCTGGTGGCTGCGACCTGGGCAGGGCCATCAGGCGTGGCGTTTGATGGCTTCCAGCTCAGCACAGTTAGTGTTAGCACACGTTGCCGCTGGCTCTGGGAAAATCACCCGTGCAGAACTGCTTTCAGTTAAGCGGGTGGTTGGAAAATACTTGAGATTTTTTTCATTGTTTCAAAATCAAAGAATCAACAATATCACACACATATACACATCCACAAAGCATGCCTCTTCTCCTTGCTTTATTCTTCAGTTTGCTGCTGCTTAAACTATGTATGTTACCAAGTACCCTTCTTTAGACAGGGAAAGTAATTCACTTTACACTATTCTTTGAAATTCATTTGTTTTTACTAAGTTAACAGTCAATGTGATAAAGGCAGTTTGGACAGTAGAACAATTAGGGTTTTACGAATGGGTTGAATTTATGACTAAGAAATATGGTTCCTTAAATGTGTTTATTTCTTTCTGAAGCACACACAATTTTAGGATATATTGGCAACTCAGGCAAATGGCAAAAATGGTCATAAATCTTTTAGAAAATGAAAGAAAGAGATAGTAGCCCAATATCACTTTTGCAGTGTCTTTCAACCCTAAACAGGTTGAAATACCTGCTTCCAAGGCCATTTCACAAACTATCTGAAACGGTTCCGCTCCCCTGACTCATTGTGGAGTTTTGTGCTTGGGGTGACATGCAAGTTGAAAGAATTTGTGGCCAACAAAAGCCCAGCTCCCCCTTTCTGCCTGTGTATGTCAAAGACACAGTTGGTGGTTGTGTTTGGGTCATGTGTCCCCTGTATAAAAACAGCTAATTAGGAAAAAGAGCCCTCTGTTCCCTGGCCCCACCCCCAGCCCAGGGGCCAGCTCCATCTATCTGATAACCCCACACGCTCCTGTCCTCCTGTCGCTGTGAATGTGCGGGGTTGTGTGTCAGGTAGCAAGCTGCCTGTCACAGGGATCGTGTGGAATCTAACAGTGATCCCATGGGGCACTCTATCATCTCTTCCCAGAACAGCCTCTTTCTAAGGTACAGTGGGGCCTTGACTTACGAGTTGAATTTGTTCTGTGATGGAGCTCGTAACTCAAATTACTCGTATGTCAAATCAAAAAGTGAACGAGTGAGACACGTGATGCTGGGCTGATGTTGTGGCGTTCACTGTGATGTGTGGCGTTCGCTGCGCAAACTAGCAGTCGGGTATCTGAAGCTGGCTCGTAACCCAAATTTTAGCTCGCAACTCAAAGCAAAAAATCGGCCGAGAGACGGCTTGTATCTCGAAAAACTCGTTAGTCGGGACACCCGTAAGTCAAGGCCCCACTGTAGTTGACTCCTTCCTTCTCTTTAATTCCTCCTCACTCTTTTCTCCCTAATTCCTTTTCATTGAAAAAGCCTATGCTGTGAACTAAAGTAGCCAGACTTTCTTTGCAGCAATCAGCGGTTTCTAGCCAAGTTAGTCACACAGGTAGGCTAGCAGGCAATGAACTTTGAGTTGTTGCAGAGCTGAGGAAAATAGTTTTTATTTTAAAAACCAACCAACCATATTTTCAGTTGCCTGCTCTGACCTCAGTTCTTAGGTTACCTGGGTCTCAGTTGGCACAGGTGCCTTTGCCCGTTCACCCTGGGCTTTCACCAGCTGCCCCTGATGCCACGGGAACATCGGGAAGGCCACGCGAGTGCCAGAAGTACTCGGCACAACACGGCTTGAAATCAGCCTGGGTTTGATGGCTAAGGGAGCAGCATTGCATCTCATCCCCCACGTTTTGAGTTTTTACACACTTGTTTTCTGCCTCGCTTCAAAGTTCACTCACTCGGCGGGCGGGCAGGGCCGGGAGGCCACATGGGAGTGGTTCTGTTAGGGATGGGCCGCCAGACCAGCAGCCATGCCGAGCCTTCCAGATGGCTGTGCTGTGCATGGAAGTCCTGTCCTGGCTCTCTTCCCCAGAACCTGCTAAATTGCAGAACCTTGATGTTAGAGGTGTCACTCAGGCCTCTGCCGAGCACTAGGAGGCAGGAATCGCTTCCCCTGTATGCAGGAGAGGAAGCAGGGATCCAGAGACAGGAGGGAACTTGCCCATGGGCACACAGCCAGTGAGTGGAGCTCCCCCTGGCATCTCTTGCTCTGAGGATCTTGTGTTCTCTCTGCTAAGCCACACTGCCACTGCCTCTTCTAACTTTCTCCAGTTGAATACTAAGAATAAAAACAGAGTAACACTTATTGAGGGCCTCGTGTACATGGCCCCTAATATTGGGTGCTTTCTGACTTAATTCTCACAACCACCTGCGAGGTCCCTTTTTCCTGCCCTCGACGTGACAGATGAGGAACCTGAAGTAGAAGATGCAGCAAAGGCAAGACAGTGGTAATCATGGTAACAAGTGCTTGGGAAGCACATACTACCCCTGATGCTCATGCTAACTCTGCACGGCAGATAATAATGGGTACCTTGTTACAGAGGGGGAAAGAGAGCTTGCAGGCTTTCTTGCCCAAGATTAATATGGTGGGGCCTCTGTTTCACAGTCAAATCTGCCCGACCACAAAACCCACACTTGTCCAGTGACCACAGTTAAGACAAATACCCTGGGCTCAAATGCATGTACAGAAAGACCAAACAAATTTATTTAATCCTCATTGATGGTTTTTTAAAGCAATGAGAAAAAAGAACAATAATTAGACTATCATGAGTCTTAGGAGGTACCAGAAGACAATGGAATAGTATCTTTTAAGTATTGAGAACAAAGAACTGTCAACCATTATTCAAGAGTGAAGGCAAAGTAGGGACATACTCAGTTATACAAAGACTGAGAGACTTTGGCACCCATAGAACATCACTTTAAAAAAAAAAAACAACCATGATAAAAGGATGCATTTCAGCAAGAAGAAAAAAAAAAAGCCATGGTGAAGGTCTGGAGTACAACAAAGTTCCAGTTATTTTTGCTGTGTAACAAATTATCCCAAAGCTAAGTGGCTTAAAGCAATCATTTTATTATGCGTATGGGTTCTGTGGGTCAGGAATCTGGGCAGGACACAGCAGGGATGGCTCTTCTCTGCTTTGAGATGTCTGGGACCTTAAATGGGAAGGCCCAAAGCTGGTGGTGAGTCGACAGCTGGAGGCATCTTCCCTCAGGTGTCTGGTGCCTGGGCTGGGATGACTTGCGGGCCAGGACTGCAGACCAAGGTGCCTGCAGTGGCCCTTCCATGTGGCTTGGTTTCCTCACAGCATGGTAGCTTCTGAACAGTTCAGCTTCTCATATGGTGAGCTCGGGGCTCCAGGTGTGAGTGTTCTAAGGAGGAAGGCACATTGCCTTTTATGACCCAATCTCACCAATTAAACAGAGTCACTTCCTCCACACCTTGCTGTCCAAAACAGTCACAAGCCTACTGAGACTGAAGGGGTGTGTAGACCCCAAATTCTCCCTGTCAGAATTTGAGGGCCCCATTTTAAGATGAGAAAAATTTTAAAATATATAAATAAATTCAATTAGCTATTGCTTCTAATTTGAAAATGAATTTTTGTATGTTTATAAAAGGTAAAACCAAATTCTAGGAAACAATAGATCATGGGGTGGTGGGAAGAGAAGCTTCAAGGATAGTTAAAGCATGCTAAGTTCTTGGACTATTAAATACAGCCAGGTGGTGAGTACACCAGTGTTATTTTTTTAAGTATTTTGTATTGATTTTTTAGAGAAAGAGGAAGGGAGAGAGATAGAGATAGAAACATCAATGAAGGAGAAACATTATTGATTGGCTGCCTTCTGCATGCCCTGCACTAGGGACCTAGCCCGCAACCTGGGCATGTGTCCTGAGTGGGAATTGAACTGGTGACCTCTTGGTTCCTGGGTCAACGCTCAGTCACTGAGCCATTCCAACCGGGCTACCAGTGTTCATTTTATTTTTTTAATAGTTTTTATTGTTTTTGAGAGGGGGGGAGGTAGAGGGGGAGAGAAAGAGAAAAACATTGATGTGAGAGAGAAACATCGATCTGCTGCCTCCAGCATGTACCCTGACTGGGGATGGAGCCTACAACCTGAGCATGTGCCCTGACAGGGAATCAAACTGGCGACCTTTCAGTGCACAAGACCACACTCAAGCAACCGTGCCGCACTGGCCATGGCCCAATAATCTTAATGAATGATTTCTGCTTACTGAGGACACTGTAGCTTTTGTGGAGTCAGGGACTATGGAGCTTTAAGTTTCTGTTCCACTTGGAGCACTTAGCACAATAGAAGGCAGGTAGCAATAGCTCCACAAACTTTTGTTGTTTGAAAGATGATAGGAAATTATCAAACTGTCTGGGTAACAAATTAGAGCCATTAAGGAAGAGAGCTTGAACCCCCCAAATGAACACTTCCCCTGGAGAGCTGATGACCAAGTCTGGCTCTGATGTTTTCTAGCGGTGTGGTCCTAGGAAAACTTCTTCTCCTCAGGTCTTTGTCTCCTTGTCATATAAAACAGGAGGGTTGTTTCTTTCCATCCTATTGATTTAGAGCAACATCTTGGCAAATAATTCTTCATTTTGGAGATAGTTTCCTTTTAAGCATTTGATGCTATCTTCTGATGACTTTGACTCTATGAACAAGAGAGTCATAGGATCTTAGAATATTAGAAACAAAAGGGACCTTAGCAATAATAACATTAGTTAGCATTTATTAAGCATCTAGTGTGTATTTGTCCTCATTATGCTACTTCTGTAACATAGGTTTGTTGTTCCCCTTTTAGAGGGCCATGTTGCTGGATGATTGAATCAGACAGTCATGGGTTCAAGTCCCAGATCTGCCACTTAATAACTGTGTGACATTGGACAGCTACTTTACCACTCTAACACTCTAAGCTTCAGTTTCCTCCTTTAGAGAAGTAGAGTAACACTCATCTCATACAGTTGTGATGAGAATTAATTGTAACAATAAATCTACAATGGTTAAACAGTGGTTGCCATGAGTAAGGGCTCAATGAACAACTTAATTTGTTTTTAACATTTATAAAGATGAACTCATCTAAGATCCCAGTTCCTAAATGGCAGAGCTGGATCTCCACCTGGGCAGTTGGATCCAGTGCCCGGGCAGTTACCCTCCCCAGTGGCTCATAAGACCCATTTTGGGGAAGTGGATGGAAAGTTTAGTCTTGGAGACTATCTCACAGTGACTCGGTAAAGCCTGAACCTTGCTGATTTCCAAGTGGGGTCAAAAAACAGACAGCCCTGGGTTGGAGAAGGAACGTGGAGAAAGTACAGGATGGGAGACTTTGGCCTGGAGCCCTGTGGGCACAAGGATGGGAGTCTGTGGCAGGCTCCCTGGAGAGGGGCTAAAGGAGTAGATGTGCATGACCTGCTGAGCACCCACTTGGCCTCAGAGTTCTGGCAGAGATTTTCCTCTGTAGCTTTCCTAAGCCAAAATAATCTATCTGAGATGAATGAGGTGGGGGTGGGGCGGAGGGATGTGCAGAAGCCAGGTACCACTAAGGAGAAAATTGATAAATTCCACCAAGGAGGAGTTACCCCAACGCCCCCAACTGGCTCCATCACTTTCTTCTGAGACTTGAAAGGGCATATAGCTCACAGCTCCAATGGCCCTTCCATAGACCCAGTCCTTTATGCCACCTGATTCTTACTGCTATGAGGAGATGGACTAGGGCAGTGGTCAGCAAACTCATTAGTCAACAGAGCCAAATATCAACAGGACAACGATTGAAATTTCTTTTGAGAGTCAAATTTTTTAAACTTAAACTATATAGGTAGGTACATTGTTATTAACTTAGTTAGGGTACTCCTAAGGCTTAGGAAGAGCCACACTCAAGGGGCCAAAGAGCCGCATGTGGCTCACGAGCCGCAGTTTGCCGACCACGGGACTAGCTAAACCAAACAGGCAAATCCCTACTGGATTACTGATGGGAGACTCATTTCTTTACCTGTAACAGAGGATAATACCACCCATCTCACAGTTTGTTGTAAGGCAGAGACCTGCGTTAATTAAGTACTTAGCATAGTCTCAGCAGAGTAAGTACTCAATATAAGGTAAGTGTGAAGACGATGATGACAGCAATGACGACAATGATAATGGTGGTGGTGACGACAACAGAATCACAAGAAAAATAAAGCCAGAGAGTCCCAGAAGGCCTCTAAATAAGTAAACTAGACCTGGATGGTTTAATAATCGAATTGACAAGAGACAGATTAAAAGGAGAAAATAACAAAATTTGTAATTATGTATGTACAAACGGCTCCATACGAATATGGGACACAAGGACAAATCAGGAGGAAGGAGGCTGTGGTTTGGAACTTCAGAGGGCTGGAAGGCAATTCATATGGAGTTGAAAAAGCAAATGTTTGGGAAAGAAGTATTTGCTGGGCCATTTTTAACAAGGGGTCCCAGACTTATTTCATTTTGTATAATACCCTCCAGGTCCATCCTTACGTTGCAGATAGTAAGATTTCATTTTTTTATGGCTGAGTATATGTATCACAACTTTTTAATCCACTGGTCTATTGGTGTGGAATCTAAATAACAAAATACATGAACAAACAAAACAGAAACGAACTCATAGATACAAAGAACAGACTGATGGTTGCCAGAGGGAAGGGAGGTTGGGGAGACTGGGTAAAAAGGTGAAGTAAGAAATACAAATTGGTAGTTAAAAAACAGTCATGGGGATGTAAAGTTCAGCCTAGGGAATATAGTAAATAATGTTGTAATAACTAAGTCTGGTTCCAGGTGGTACTTGAATTACCAGAGGGATCGCTTTGTAAATTATATATGACTAGAGGCACAGTGCACAAAATTTGTGTACTCGGGTAGGGGAGGCCCCTCAGCCCAGATTGTGAGAGGGCACAGGCCAGGTCGAGGGACCCCACCGGTGCATGATTGGGCCAGGGAGGGACACTGGAGATTGGCCAGCTGGAGAGGGACTGCGGGAGGGCTCCAGGACATGTCTGGCCTGTCTGGCTCAGTCCTGATCCTCCAGACCCCAGCAGCAAGCTAACCTACCAGTCAGAGCATCTGCCTCCTGGTGGTCTGTGCACATCATAGCGAGCAGTTGAGCAGCCTTAGCATATCATTAGTATATTATGCTTTGATTGGTTGAACAGCTGACCAGACACTTAGCATATTAGGCTTTTATTATATAGGATTGTCTATCCACTATGCTGTACACCTGAAACTAATATAAAATAATAGTGAATGTCAACTATAATTGAAAAATAAAATTTTAGCCCTAGCTGGTTTGGCTTAGTGGATAGAGCATCGGCCTGCAGACCAAAAGGTCCCGGGTCCGATTCCAGTCAAGGGCATGTATCTTGGCTGCAGGCTCCTCAGGCCCTGGCCCTGGTCGGAGGCAACCCATCACTGTGTTTCTCTCGCATCACTGTTTCTCTCTCTTCCACTCTCCCTAAAAATCAATGGAAAAATATCCTCAGCTGAGGATTAACAAAAATAAAAATAAAAAAATAAAGTAAATAAATTTGTTTTAAATTGAGGGGACAAAACCATCGACTACAATGGGACACAGAAAGGACTTTGATCAAATGGGCCTTGCCAGGTTCCTTTTGGTCTATCACAAACTAGTTCATTTTAAACTATAGTTGTCTATGATGATACCTCCCTTCCTGGAGATCCTCTTTCTAAGTTCTTTTAGGCAGTTGGAGGAAGGTCAAAGGTTCTTAGATTGAGCAAGGAAAAGATAGCATTGCCACAAAATGTAAATGCCACTTACCTATGCTGCGCAGGAGATTAGGCTGAGGATACAGCGAACAAGAGCAATCTCTGAGCCCTGGCTGGTTTGGCTCAGGGGATAGAGCATCAGCCGCGGACTGAAGGGTCCTAGTTTGATTCAGGTCAAGGGCACATGCCTGGGTTGCAGGCTTGATCCCCAGTAGGGGGTGTACAGGAGGCAGCCGATCAGTAATTCTCATCATTGATGTTTCTATCTCTCCTTCTCCCTTCCCCTCTGAAATCAATAAAAAAAATTTTTTTTTAAAAAAAAAAGAGCAACCTCTGACATGAGATCATTGCTGAGTGGGGACTGAGAGTCGGAACAGATCTTCTGAGCACAGTGTAACCTGTGCTGTTAACCAGTCTGAGGGGCAGCTGTGTGCTGACACGACTCACCCTTCTGTCTGGGTCTTCTCTCACCAGGGTCTTTTCACCTAATTCACTTGATGTTTGATGACTACGTGCTCTACCTGTTAGAATCCCTGCACTGTCAGGAGCGGGCCAATGAGCTTATGCGGGCCATGAAGGGAGAAGGAAGCACTGGTAAGCCAGCACTGCCCTGGACATTGCCCTACTTGGCAGTTTGATTTGTGTCCTTACTTCTGTGCTCTGTGGTTCTTTGTTTAGCTCTGTACCCCCGAGAATGTAGATGATTATGGCGAGTAGGTCATGTGGCAGAATGGGCATGTTGTATATGGACATTGCCTTGGGTGCCATGATGGTGATGGGAAACCAATGAAGGGCTTTAAGCAGAGGAGTGACATGACAGAGCAGAAAGACTGTCATTTTTTAAAGCCCCTTAAAGACAACTCGGCTTGACCTTTGGCTGTAAGAACCCACCCTTTTCTCTACTCGTAGCAGAAGTCCAAGAAGAGATTATCTTGACAGATGCTGCCCCACCAACCCCTTCACCAGTGCCGTCGTTTTCTCCAGCAAAATCGGCCACGTCCGTGGAAGTGCCACCTCCATCCTCCCCTGTCAGCAACCCATCCCCTGAGTACACTGGCCTCAGCACCACAGGTAATGAAAGGTCCCCCAAGGCTCTAAGTGGGGAGTTGACGTTTAAAGCAAGAGCTTTCTGGATAAACATTCATCCCTCTAGCACCACTCCCCAACAAGGCCAAAACCTGAGTATTTTCCTGGATTTATAGATGACTTGCAGTTATTTGTACATATTCTTTAAGCTTCTGGCAGATAAAGTACAGGATAAAATTTCCACCCTTCCAAAAGCTAAGCCACTAAAATGATTAAAATTATATAAAACATAAATTAATACACAATACACAGACATTCTTGAAAACAAGAACCACAAACAGAGGCAGCTCTGGAAAGGGGTCAGACGGAAAGCCATCTACTAAGCATGACCACCATATTCAAGACATGGGAATGACGAGGTGCAAACTGGTGCTGTGGGGTCCCTAGGGAAGGGGAGGTTCTGGTCAGAGGTATCAAGGAAGACCTCACAGAGGAGGAGGATTTGAGCTGGAACTTGACTTTGACAAAGGTCTGCAGAGGCCAGTGTGAGCACACACACAGGAGTAGGGAAGTGTGGGCCTTTTTAGACTGGTAAGCTCTAGCTGAAGTGTCATAGGTCCCTGCAGGAGTCACATATGGCTGGGAAGGTAAGCTGGAGACACATCCTGGAGGATCTCAAGTGCCAAGACAAGGTTTTGAAATGGAGAAGTGATGTTACAGGGATAATAGTAGATACTCGCTAATGTCCAAATGTTGCTTTACAACATACAAAGGACCTTTGCATAACTATATCACTTGATATTCACAATAACACTGCAAGATAGCTATTGTTCCATTTTATGGAGGAAAACTAGAGGGTGAGGAAGGTTAAATTCCTTGTCCTGGGCACCATAGTCAGTAGTAGACATCAATGAATTCATTCAAATTCATTCATTCAATTCAACAAATAACCTATACTAGAGGGCCGGTGCACGGCATTCGTGCACTGAAGGGGGGTGAGGTCCCTCAGCCTGGCCTGTGCCCTCTTGCAGCCCAAGCCCCCTCGGGCAGTTGGACATCCCCCAAGAGCTCCCAAGAGGGCGCAAGTCGGGCTGAGGTACACCCCCCCACAGTGCACAATTTTCGTGCACCGGGCCTCTAGTATTATAATAATAATGAAGAGAGAATTTGTGTATGTGTGCCTCCACATTATTCCACGTGGTTGTGAGGTAAAAAAGGCCCAAGTGCATTGTTAATAGTGATGTGCTATCCAGATAGAAGGGGTTGCTCTTATTAAGGCCTGTAAAATGAGGGCTGCCGCTGAGAATGCTGCAGGAGTTTAGAGGGAGAAGCCATCAGTTTCCTTCCCGTCTGAACGCTGGCAGACAAGGAGAGAGGTGAGACTCAAAGGCAGCCTTGGAAGACGCGAAGGGCTCAGCTAAGAAGAGAGAAGTGGGTTCACAGGAACAGAGGCAGGGACGATCCTCCACTAGATGAGCCCTGGATGGACGGACTGGTCTTTGTGGAGTGGAGGACTCGCTATGACTGTGATAATTAATTCATTATCCTTCCATCCCAACATGCTCTACTGTTCCCCCAATTACCCAAGTCATCTTCAAATCTCTCCTCTCCCTAAACTTCTGTATTAGGATCGGCTAAGCCAGTGTAACAAACAGATCCAGACATGGATGGTGCTAACACAATAAACATCTGGTTCATGCTTGCAGACAGTGCTGGCGAGGTGTTTAGGTCGGAGAGGAAGCACAATGCTCCTTCAATATTTGCCTCCACCATAGCCCTGGGCAGTGGTTCTCAAAGTGTGGTCCATGGACCAGCAATATCAGCATCTCCTGGGAACTTGTTAGAAATGCTCATTAATAGGTCCCATTGCACCTACTGAATTAGAAACTCTAGGGGTGGGACCTAGTGACTTGCACAACAGCCTCCAAGTGATTCTGATGCTCACTGTTTTGTGGACCTCTGCCTTAGGGCTTTGTCAAGCCCTGACCTGAAGGTGGCACGTGGCACTTCCACTTTGTCCCAATTGTGCCCCAATTAATTATCTGCCTAGACTTAGTGGGACATACGCAGGTGACCAGAGGTCAGCAATAACGGCCTGTCCCCTGTTACTTCAATGTCTAGACAGTTGAGCCGAACCGGAACATATGAACACACAAGACAGAATTAGTATGCAATTACATAAGGTTTATTTACCTATTCCTAGTGGGTCCTAGGCTCCGGCAAAGGCCACCCGGCGATGCATACTGAAAGACGGATGACAAAGATGGGGACAGACAGGCGGCCACAGTTGGTTCAGGCTCACACAGCAGAGCAGTCAGGGGCTTGTCTCACGGAGCAATGTGGAGTCCTCCTCTTATCAGGCAGGAGACATCGACTGAAGAAGATCCGGTGCTTATATAGCCGGTAGTAAACAACTTGTGCCTTATCGGTGTGGGCCAGACAGTGTGCCTTATGCTAGGAGCAGGGTGTTTACACTTTAAGGGCTTAGGGCGTTCACATCAAGATAGTGGGGTGTTCACCAATTTGGAAGTTACAGAGTATTGGGGTCTTCACACAGCAAACGTTTCACACAATAATCATTTCACACATTAGAGGGATTTCCTTATGACCATAACATTATTATAACACACTATATTCCATCACCCAGGACCTGGACACATGGCCTCATGTAACTGCAAAGAGAGTCTGGGAAATGTGTATCCCCAGGTAGGGAAGCGGGGATGCATAGGGGAGACACTGGCATTCACCACCACACCTCTCAAGTCCAGTTGTCTCAGTACTGACCTGGACCGACCCATTCCTCCCATCCCACTACTGCCGTCTGGTTTAGGCTGTCCCCACCTCTCATAGACTCCACAGTGACTCTCAAGCTGGTCACCTGCCTCCGGACTCTACTCTGTCTGCTCCCACACTGCCTGCTGGGCTTATTTTCCTAAAGCTATGCCTCCTCAAAGTGCTGGGGCCCCAAGTTCACTGCCTCCCACCAAACCCTAAAGCTCTCATTCTCCATATCACTTTTCACACCTCCACCTCCAGAACCATCCTTCTATCCTGTGGGAGAAAACCCTACTCATCCTTGATGTTTCCATCACCCTCTGGGTCAGAATCTTCCTCCAGATCCTCATAGCATGGGCTTAGTTATATCCTAGTGCTGCTTAGAGTAGAATTGCTTTCAGAATAGACTAGGAACCCAATGCTATTTTTTGAAAGCTAAATAGGATAACAGTGCTCTATTTAGGACGTTGTCTTTTATCCATTCATTTGCTCACATATCTATCCATTTATCCAATAAATATTTCTCTAGTGGCTTCTGTGTACTAAACAGTTCAGAGAGCTGGCTATTCGAACAAGAGAATCATAGTCCCTGCCCTCTGGGAGTTGAATGTGTAGAGGTTAGGGCTCTGATGAGTTACAATGCAAAGTGATGATGCTAAGTTGGGAGAAGGGTCAAGGTATTAGGGGAGCATAGAAGGGGGCCTCCAACCTGTATTTGGAAGGTCTGGGAAGGCTGAACAATGAGAGAGAAGGTGTTGCAGGCAGAGGAAGTAGGTAGTACAGAGGCCTGGAGGCAAAGGGAGCATGCCATTGTCAGGGAACTAGGTATATATGCCAGCAGTCTTTTGGTTAATTCCTTCCCCAAAGTTTTCTGTCTCCAGAACTGGAGCTACTCAGAGAGGAAGCGAGCAGATGCTGAGGAGCCGTAAGGTACCTGCCTCCTCTGCACTCTGCCAGGGGCAGAAACTTGCCAACAAACTCAGTGGCCCTTTGGATTCTTCAGAGCAGTGGCTCTCAACCTTCCTAATGCCGCAACCCTTTAATACAGTTTCTCATGTTGTGGTGACCCCCAATTTCATTGTTATAAATTGAACATAATTAAAGCATAGTGATTAATCACAAAAACAATATGTAATTATATATGTGTTTTCCGATGGTCTTAGGCGACCCCTGTGAAAGGGTCGTTCGACCCCCCAAAGGGGTCGCGACCCACAGGTTGAGAACCGCTGCTTCAGAGTATGGAACAGTAGGGCTGTCGGTAACTGGCATGAGATGGAGTTCTGATTTCATTTTGGGTACACAGCCAGAGAGGGCTCTCCTCTTCTGTGGAAAGTTTGATTTTCCTTACACAGATGCACCTCAAATCATGTTTTGTTTCCTACTTTGAAGAGGAAGAACATGAGGCACCCCCCTCCCGCCTCCCCTTTCTCTCCGTAGTGAGTTGTTGCAGTTCCTGCTTGGAGGGCTCAGGAAGAGGAATTAATTATAGCGAACAGTTTTGTTCACTGAATATAAACAAGGGACGGGAACTGAAGCACTGATCACAGCTCTTCAGCTGCTGGGGGCGGGGCGGGGCGAGCGGGGCGGGCATCTTCCCAGACTAGAGTTATGGGGCAGCCACCCAAGTCCCTGGCCTCACTTGGAGAGGAACCAGGGCAGTAAGAACAGCCAGGAGCCAGTGACCTGAGTCATCCTGCCTCAGACCCTGCTCCCACCTGGAGAGACACACACGCAAGTCAGTCAGTGATAACATCCTTACTAAGAAAATAAACAGGGAAATTATGCAAATAAAACAGTTCTGCATTATGAAGCAGAAACAATTTGAGTGCTACCTGTCTTGCGCGTAGCAACATAACAAACAGAGCATCTATGGAAACGGGCGCACGAGTGTGGAGGGAGGCTTCTGGGGTCTCTTCCAGACTCTCATCCAGCCAGAGTCGGCCTGGCTTTCTTCTCAGCAATTTGGAGGCCGCGAGTAGGCAGGTGTGATAGAGCCACAGCTATACCATAAACGTGTTCAGAGGTTTCTGAGCAATGTGTTCAAGAGTCATAAAAGTAGCTTCTTAGAAATACAAATGTGAACCAGGTTCTCTTCACATGACTGTAACCTTTGAAGATTTTGGCACATTCCAGCTTTGTTCTCAGATATCTCCAGGGGGCATTAAAAATGTCATCCTACATAAAACCAGGTATAATATTTTTGTCAAGTACCACTTTTGAAATACTCCATCCATAAATTAGACTGGATCTTGGCATGTATTTGTGGTCGTGGTTTTGGAGGAAACATAAATATAATTTCCTAACAACATGTATGGTTTTGTAGATATTACATTATAAAGCACAAATTATTTAGTGATGATATATACCAAAACAAAAAATGTATTATGGTGGGCTTCCTAAATTGGGGGATTTGTGTAATTTTTCATTAGACAACACTGTAAATTGGGAAGCAATTATACATCTTATAAAATGCATTTGCCATGTATCTTTTTTAAAAGGTTAACTCAGCATATGGTTTTCATGCCCAGTTAATTTTTATTTCCATCTTTAAATTATTGCTTGTTTATATACCATTGCTTTCCAAAAAGGATCTGAAGTGGTTAACAAAAAAAAAAAAAATGAAGCAAAACATAGCTTTTTGAAAAGGGCCCAAACCAGAAAGCAGGAAATAAAGAAGTGGGTAAAACAAAATAAAACCCTTAGCCAAAACAGTTTATTAACACCTGATGTGAGATTATATGTGACCTCATGACTTGGTTGGGTATCTAGCCCACTCTGAATGACAGTGCTCCGATGATGGACATATCAAGTCTGACTTATTGACAGTCAAGGCCAGTCGTGTGTCCGTGATTCTTCCACAAATCAGTGCCTCACTTTTGATGGACACTTCATTTCTCAGCTATGAGGAAGAGAACTGAATTATGTCTGCTTGGTTTAGCACAAAGAAAAAATCAATTCATTGCACAAAACCCTTTGGCATCTTTTTGAAATCCTCACCCGAGGATATGTATGTATGTATGTATTTATTTTAGAGGGGAAGGGGGTGAGAGTGGGAGAGGGAGAGGGAGAGGTAGAGAGAGAGATAGAGATAGATAGAGATAGAGGGAGAGAGAGAGAGAGAGAGAGAGAGAGCTTCAATGTGAGAGAGAAACATCCATCGATCAGGGGATCAAACCCACAACCTAGGCATGTGCCTTAACTGGGAAGCAAACCCGCAGCCTTTTGGTGCATGGGATGACCCTCCAACCAGCGGAGCCACCCGGCCAGGGCCCCTTTGTATCTTTTTTATACAAGGATTAGTGAATACAAAGCAGTAGAGATAAGGAGTTATGACGCACTAGGAATACAGCCACTCGGCTTATCTATATCTAGGTCTGTGTCCACACCCGTATACATGTATTTCTAAGTGTGCTTTCTTAAGACTGTATTTAGTAATTGCTTTTAAACGGGAGAAAAATGAAAGGAAAGGAATATCAGGCACCAAAAATTGAACCTGAGGCATAGCCAATTTTGATTGGGCATGTTCAAGTCTATGGCAACACCGTGGTAATGAATGGTTCAATGTTCCACTTCAGCAGATTTCCACAAGCAGATATCTGTGATTCCCATACATCCTTTTTCCCCCTCCTAACCTTGTGAGCTTGCCACCTCCCTTATGGCCCAGCAAAGGTCAGAAACGATAACTCTCTTTAAGGAAAACTGGCTCTCTTCCTCCTTGCGAGTGTGGCAGGTGGTACCAAACTGCCCTGCCCACTTAACATGGCATTGGGCTGCAATTCTTTAATGCCACTTAAAGCAAAACGTGAAGCTCCCACTCTGTCCGGGTCAGGCCACCAAAGGGTTCTAAGACCTTGTTTATGATGTCATTTTAAGTATTCCCTCCTTCAACAATGACAATAAAAGTTAACTATTAAACTCAAGTTTTCTCCTTCCCACCATGGGTTCCCTACAACACAAAACCAGCAAATTAAATCACTGAGATGCTAGGATGCCTAAAGAAATAAAGCAAATTCCTCATAAATGGCCCTAACTGTAGAACATCTGGCCTGCCCAGCTGCGTTTTCTCTACTTCAGTGGAGGGTCTAACAAAGATAACTGGCCCCTAGTCTTTCCAAATAACAAAAGCTCAGTTATTCTGAGGGCAGCTACACTGAGTGGGGTATGCTGGACACTGTGGCTGTGCCTCTCTGCCCGCGATGACTCATCGCAGAACTTCCTCCTCCTCCATCCATGCTGCCTCCTTTTCTTTAAAGGAATGAAATAAGGAAATGTAAGCTGGGATTGAAAGTAGGTGGTTAATCTGGTCTTGACTTCACAGCATCAGGGCCTTGGCTTGGTGTTGGGATCTTTGGATTTGCTCATCCATTCATTTGTTCGTTGCCTGTATTTCGTGTCTATTCTGTGCCATGACCTGGGGGTCTGGAATGGTCGCTGTTCTCATGATACTTATATTCTAGTGCAGGGGTGGGGATCATCTGGCTGCAGGTTGTATAAGGCCCACAAAATCATTTGGTCTGGCCCTGCCAAGGCAACCGCAGGTGGGACTCAAAATTCAATAAATCTAGGTGTTTTTTTTATAGTAACATAAATTTATATTAAGTGACCAATTATATTAAAGTGACCAATGTTATAAATATCCAAATAGCCCTTGGCAGGAAAAAGGTTCCCCACCCCTGTTCTAGTGGGTAAGATAATCAATGCAGAAGTAAACTACCAGGTAAATATATAACTTCAAATGTCTTAATGAAAATAATGGTATACTATGGAATGGTATAAAATAGGGACCCACCTTAGCTGTTTGTCAGAGAAGGCCTCCCTGAAGAGGTAACAAGGAGCCAGGCAAGTGCAGGTTGGGGGAGGAAAAGAATGTTTGGGGTAGTGGGAACAGCATGTGCCCAGGCCCAGGGCAGACAAGCCTGGCAGGTGAGGACTGACTAGGGCCTGGAAAGAGGGGAGAGTGGCAGGAGAGGAGCTGCAGAGGCAGGTGGGGCCAGACCACAATCAGCATCTCTCTGGGAATGGATTGGTTTGCTGCCCCTGCTCAGTTCTGTCAATTAGAGTTTGGCCATGGAACTATTCATCAAGTTTAACTTGGATGAGTTTTCCCACTTCAGCAAGTATTCTCCTTAAGTACAATTACATTGAGGATAGATGATAGCCAATGGGATTTATATGTATATATTCTATATATATAAAAGCCTAAGCGACTGTTATGACTGGTCGATGGGTTGCCATGATGTGCACTGACCACCAGGGGGCAGATGCTCAATGCAAGAGCTGCCCCCTGGTGGTCATTGTGCTCCCACAGCCAACCTCCCATGCTGGCCAACCCCCCGCGGTCCCTCCCCCCAGTCAGCCAGCCCTGATCGGCCCTATCGCCAGGCCAAGGGACCCCGCCTGTACACAAATTCGTGCACTGGGCCCTCTAGTAAATATATAAAATATTTTCTTTCCCTGTCTCCATCTTGAAGGTTACATGAAATGCTTGTTTAGTATCAAATATTGTCAAGCACACTGTTCAAATGGAACTTCTTGTGATGATAGAAACATTTTTAATCTGAGCTGTCTAAAACGGTAGACACTAACAACATGTGGCTACTGAGCACAGAAATGTGGCTTGTGCAACCAAAAAACCTTATATTTAATTGCATTTAAATTTAAATACCCACCGGTGGCTAGTGGCTACTGTTTTAGGGCAGAGCAGCTCTAGAGCCTGGACATACTTAAAGGGGCTTATGTCCCAGGAAGGTACTAACAGAAGGCTTAGGTTAGCTCAAAACCTGAGCAACATCTGGGATGGTTCATAGAATCCTAGTGGGAAAAAGGTTCAAACAGTTTAGCCCAAGATCTGAAGGAAGTGCATGGCCAGCGAACCTGGGAAATAGCCTAAATTTTCACCGGTATGCACCAGCCTCTCAACTTCTGGCTTTCAGTGGCCCTCAGCACGCAGGGTGCATGGCAGGAGGCAGTGTGTTGCGGAGCCTTGCCACTCGGTGTGGTCCACGGACCAGCAGCATTGTCATAATTGGGAAGCTTGTTAAAAATGCAGACTCCCAACCTCCCGAATCAGAATCTGCATTATAACAAGAATGCCAGGGATTCAAATGCACATTTAACTCTTAGAAGTGGTTGTTGTGGAAAGGCGTTGGAGCTGGGCAGGTCTGGGTTCAAATCCCAACTCTGCCACTTACCTGGGCAAGTCTTGGGCCTCAATTTTCTCACCTAAAAAAGAAGGTAATACTACTTGCCTGAAAAGATTATTGTGAAGGTTCAATGAGTTGATGTATAAAAAGAAACTAGCATGAGGTCTGGTTTAGGTTGGATGATCAATCAGTCAGTCATTATTCAACAGTCATTACTGACTGCCTATTATATTCCAAGCACCCTTTCTATCCTGTGTTTAAAACCCCTTCCAGGAAAATAATATTGGGGGAATAAAATGTTTTGTTGAGAATGGAAAGGAAAGAAAATATTCCTCTCCATCAATTTCAATACTATAACATGGACAACTTTTCTTTATAGGATTCTCAAAAATCAGGGGCTCCCAGCGTGCTCCTCAGACTTTCAAATGGGAGTAGAGGAATAGGAAGGGGAAAAGAAGAGAAAGTTAGGGACTTAGACACTAGAAAAGGTTTGTTATGGTTTTACCAGCAAATGAAAAGCAATTAGAGCCGTCTTAAAAGTGAAGCACAAACTGTTAACGGCACAGATTTTCTTTTATTAGCTTCCTAAAGAAAGAAGCAGCAGCAGTTCTCACTGGAGGTCCCACGGGTAGGAAGGGGAGTGCGAGGGGTGTTCTTTTCTGCTACCCTGGCAAAAAGGGTTTCTCACCCAAGCCAGTAGGTGTTAATCTGCTTAAGCCTGCCTGAGTGGGTCTGTTAGGTTGCTGGCACATGGCCATTTAGGGGTTTTGTTTCCCAGACCACAGGAGCCCATTTTTCCAAGAGTTCCACTAGCTTTTTGTTTGATAACGTCTGTTTCTAGAAGCTTTTACTCCTTCAACAACAAATTCAATAGAACAGAAATTTACTGAACACCTACTATTAAGCAGAGCCCTCTGTTGGGGATACAGAGATGAATACGGAACAGTTGCTGTGCTCCAGGAGCTCACGCAAAAGTAACTTCTGCTGCTTTCTCTAGGTGACGGCTGTTACACCGCCTCTTCCTATGCTGGGGGTGGGGGCGGGGGTTGACAGGAGAGGAGAGAAAGCCCTCTGGCCCCCTTCGCTGCCCCCTTTCAAGCCCTACTGACCTCGCTATGCTCTCCTGAGGTCCCAGGGGCTTCAAGGGTTAATTACTTGCTGGATGTGGCTGGTTCATTGTTCTCGCAAACTTCCTACACGCTCCAGTTCCATTCCCAATTATAAAATTTGCTTTACATAGTTTAATATTTTTCTTTTCACAGAGGCAATACACACTCATTATAGAAAAAGATAAGCAAAATGAAGAAAAAATTTAGAGCCACCCTCATTCCTACCACTTGAAGATAACCTGTTTTAATAAAACTATAACGGTAATTTCATAGGCAGTTCAAAATATAGAGGAGGGTTATCACGCAAAATTCAGTCACCGGGGACATGATCATGTTGGGGGTTTTCCTCCCAGTCTTCTTGCAGGTATTATAAACGATGCCTCATGCACAGTCTGCTGAAGTCATCTTCTGGAGGAAAAATACCGTGTGGATGTGCAAAGTGGGAAGGGGTACTTTTAGCCATACTGGCAGATACGGACTCCAGGCCTTTTACAGAAAACCCTGGTAGAAGTTTGCTGTCATTAGCTGAATTATTGCTGCTATTCAAATATTTCATCCCTGGTGACAGAATCTGACCCAAGAAACTTGTCTTTCTTCCTTGCAACCTGAAATGGGAAATATAGAGATTTCTACTTTAAGCAGGTCTGACATAAGGATGCCTGAATTCATGAAGAGTGCTTGCCTGTCATTAAAAGCCTGCCCTGTGCCAGGCTCTGACATGTTATCTCAGTTAATCCTCACAGTCGTCTTTCAAGATAGACATTATTATCCCTATTTTGCAGATGATGAAAGAAGGGCTCATAAGGTGTAAGAGGCTTGCCAGGAGCTTACACACAGTCCCTGGCAGAACTAGGACCCAGAGGACAGAGACATTATGGTAGAGTTAGTGGGAAGGGTGGGCAGACTAGGTTCAGAGCCCCGCTGGGCCGCCCACTCACTGTGGGGCCTTGGGCACGTTTAACATGCTACGTTCCCCTGAACTGGACTTAGGTGTGACGTCAGTGGCCTGCAATTAGTGTTGACATAAGGAACCGTCCTAAGAACCCAAGATATGGTGTCCATTGTAAGGGCGTGTGAAAGAAATTCCTGTGTGTTCTGAGTTCCAAGGACAGTATTCTCCTGAGTGATTTGTTTCTGGTCCTATGGCTCCTAACCTGTCAGCTCCCCTCTATAGCATTTCTCCTGGAAAACTCCGAGCCAAGTTTAAGGCCCACCTAGAAGGACCCTAGACCTTCAGGGTATGCATGTTTCATCTCATTCCTGATTGCACTTTTTGCTCCACTCTTGTTTTAACTACTTCTTTCACTACCTGGGGATATTATTTCTTTTGAGGGTGTCTGTAGTGCACTTAGCACAGTGCCTGGCCTATATTAGATGCTCAATAAATGGTGTCTCCTTTCATGCTCTTGGATTGCATCTGTGTCACTTCATAAAAAAAGAAAGACATTATTTGCATTCCAGAAAATTCTCTAATTTACAGGAGGGTTCAATAGAAACTTCTTTTAATAATAAACACGTGTATTTAGAATAGGGTGCTGTTTTCACAGACCTTTAGAGGTATTCCTTACTGGGTCTCTGTCATGTAACTGGTGCAGTGCTGACCCTCCGGCCCTTCCCTTCCCCCTGCTCCGTGGCAGGGCAGCTGCTCTCCTGTGCTATTTGCAAAGTGTTTGGAATGGAATGGATGGCATTTTTTAAATGAAAACCTTTTCTTTATCTTTCCAGAGGAATTTTAAGATAGAAGTGATCTGTTGCAGAACATACAGAATTAGTGAATCAAGTTTTCTTTTTTACTTCTGTTTTAAAAAAATATTTTGTCACTTTATTTACTTATTTATTTATTTTTAGAGAGAGAGGAAGACAGAGGGGGAGAGGGAGAGAGAGAAACATTGATAGGGGAACAAAACGTCGTTTGGCTGCCTCCTGCATGCCCCCTACCAGAGACTGAGCCCACAGTCCGGGCTGGGAATCGAGCTGTGACCTTTCAGTGTATGGGATGAAACCCAACCAACTGAGCTACAACCAGCCAGGGCTTCTTTTTTACTTCTTAAAACTGGCCTCCTACTTATTTAGTTTTTCATGTGTCTACACAGAGGAGTTGAATCCTATTCCCTCCACCTTCCAAAATAGGCTTAATTATTTTCACTATGTCAACATTCTAGACTTTATCAGAAATTAATTTGATGAGTTTATTGTCCAGTTATTATGAGTTTATTAAATAACATAAGCTTATTTATTATTAGTTATTTCTTAAATTACCATTTTTAAATTCTAAACATCTCATAAAATTCTTAAGCATCTTGAGTGTTTTTAATTTTGTCAATTTCTTTTCTCAGTCCCTAGCACTTTCAAGGTATCCAATTAAAAAATAAATTAGTAGAATTAACAATATGTATGGAATAGGTCATGGTAAGGGTCACTGTCTAATAATCTTCAAAAAGACCTGGGCAAGCAGAGCTCAATAATCTACTTATGTTTGCTTAAAGCAATTTGTTGGATCCTTAACACCTGTTGAGTTGAGTGTTGAGAATTTATTTTGCTAGGCTTGTCTGAGCTACATTGCCCCAAGATTTCTTTTGTTCTCTCTCCTTCCCTCCCTCCCTTTCTTCCTATCTTTCCTTTCCCATTTCTTCCTTTTAAAAAATTTTATTGAAAGTCTTTTGACCTCCAGGCTCTATGCTAAACACTGGGGGATCCAATGGTGGGCAAAATAGAGAAGGCCCCTACCCTCATGGAGTTTATAGTCAGGGGTTGAGGGGCAGGGAAGATAAGCATTAATCAAATCACATTCATTAATGGATGTAAGATTACAGATTGTGGTAGGCACCATCAAGGACTGTAGTGCAGTGTGGGATCTGACCCAGCCTGGGGTTAGGAAACAGCTTCTCTATATTGAGATCTGAAGGAAGGAAGCATGAGGGCACTAGGTTGCAGAAAAGAGCATGTGGAAAGGCCCTGTGGTCCTGGGAATCCTGGTACTCTGGGGAAAAGGGAAAGAAAGATACTATGGCTGGATCAGGTAGAACAACGGCAGGGGGTAGGGGATGCGTCTGGTGAGGTCAGCGGGGGCCGGAGAGACATACGTTTTGTAAAATATTTCGGCTTTCAGGTCAAGAGCAGTGGGAAGCCCCTGAGTGCTGTAAGGAAGAGCTGGCAGTGCGAGAGCGGTACTAGGACTGATGCATCTTCATTTGTCTCTGCAGGACCGATGCAGTCATACACGTGGTCTCTAACCTACACGGTGACAACGGCGGGGTCCCCCGCTGAAAACTCCCAGCAGCTTCCCTGTATGAGGAGCACTCATGTGCCTTCTTCCTCGGTCACGCACAGGATTCCAGTTTATCCTCACCGGGAGGAGCACGGGTAGGCGACTTTCCTGGGCTGCTGCCTCACTTGTAGATGTGATTTTAAAGAGCAGGGCTCACTTGGCAGTTGTTTTCTCAAAGGGCAGGAGGAGCGCCACCCTGTGTTTAGTTCTTGCTGGCCCAGCAGTCCCCACCACGACCAGGTGAGGCGGCCCCACTTTGTAGATGAGGACACTGAGACTTGGTTGGTGAAGGTCAGTTCCTCTGAGCCACACAGCTGGTAACCATGGGGTGCAGACGGAGCAGCTGTCTGCCTCCAGAGCCTGTGTTCTTCCCTCTTCATTCCTCTAAAGTCTCAGCTGCACACGCCATTCAGCCGTCCCTTGGTGGCTCTTTGTGCGCTCTGCAGCCTTAGAAAGCTTCCTGGTAGGTCCCAATCTTTTATGACTGTTCAGAGGAGGGCTTCCCCACCTGAGAGCTGGAGGTCCCTGGAGGGCAGGAATTATGAATGGGGTTCCAATGATGCTTTGGACCCTGAATAATTCAGTCATTCATTTTGCCTATGTTGTGCAGTGATGTTGCTGTGATGAAAAAACGACAAATCCATTTAAAAGTGTGACCTGAATCACAGTAGCTTTTTGCCCTTATGCACTGTCTTTATCACAAGACACTAATCTTACAGTGTCTAACAAGCAGTGATCTGAAAAACACTTACGGTGTTAAAAAAAAAGGGGGGGGGCCTTATCCTCAAGAGTGAGGCTCTGCTGTGTGGGTGCGGTGAGCCTCCTGAGCCAGGTTCCAACAGACCAGCTGTGGGGGATACGGGAGGGGAAGGGGGAGGGGGAGGGGGAGGAGGACCTCTCGGGTCCCTTCCTCAGGGTGGCCCAGCGTAATGCAGCAAGGTGGTGACCCTGAGGATAGGTGCAGGCCTGACTGTTGGTGATCTTGAGCTATTTCCCTTGATTCAGGTGCCCCAGACCGATCTGTAGTGCAGCCATTATTTTTCAGGGGGCTCTTAGAGCATTTCCTCACACATTTAGAATAGAACTTGATAATTATTTCAGAGAGTTTTTTTTGTTGCATCAGTGATGAGAGAGAATTATTGATCAGCTGTCTCCTGCATGCCCCCGACTGGGGACCAAGCCCACAACCTGGGCATGTGCCCTTAATCAGAATTGAACCTGGGACCGTTCAGTCCTCAGGCTGACACTTTATCCACTGAGCCAAACCATCCAGGGCTCAGAGAGCTTTTTGATTCTGCAGGAAAGGCCGAATAGACTCCCACATGGTCATGTCAGCATCTTTGCTGTAAAGTTGTTAAGAACAGTGATTAGAATATCCCGTGTGCGCGTAGGATTGTCTTTCTTATGGAGTGCCTTCACATGTGTGACCCTCCGAATAAGCATGTGCACATGTTCACAGGTGGGAGAAACGAGGCTGCGAGGAGCCCGAGAGCCCAAGGTCCCCCAGCTGGAAGGTGGTGGGGCCAGGCTGAGAGCTGGGCTCCCTGAGGCCTGGTCGACCAGGCCATGGTGTTTTCTCCCAGGAGAGAGCGCCTGGAAGGTACCACACCCTTCTGCATCATGGGGAAGTAGAGGCCTGAACAACACAAAAACATAAATCCCAAAGTAACCTCTTTTTTTCCTATTTGACTTCAGGATATCATATGGGGCTTTTTAAGACAACAGGAGTAGAGATTTCCATCACTAACTATGTTTTGCTCAGGGCGAGCTTTTGTTCCCTGAGCACTTGCTGGGTGGCAAGGGAGATGTGCCCAAGGGAGAAGGAAAATCAACCTGAGAGTTTAAACTTACCACAACAAAGCTACAGAGTGGACATGGTAAGGCAGGGAAAAAATGGAAGAAAGAAAAGAGAACAAAAAGGAAAAAAACAGAGGCGGTTGGTTTTTGAAGATGTCAAACTGATCTGTTCTTCCTGCTATTACTCACAATAGTCACTGTGCTTAATGCATTTTAGATACACAGGAAGCTATAACTATGGGAGCTATGGCAACCAGCATCCTCCGCCAATGCAGAGCCAGTACCCGGCCCTCCCTCCCGAGGCAGCCATCTCTGGACCACTCCACTACGCCCCTTACCACAGGAGCTCTGCACAGGTGAGTCGGTGGTCCTGCTTGCTTGTCCAGGCCAGGTCTACTCAGGTAGCACAGTGAATAAGCACCTTCCATGTACTGTGTGTGCGGCAGTGTGTCGTGGGAGTCAACCACATTCATGCTCCACTCTCTCTCACCCATGCATGTGAGTGCGAACAGTTGTCTTTAGTTCACCCTCTCTCACCTCTCTGATCCCAGGACCCAAACCCAGTTGGTTGCCATGTCTGTTTTTCGGGCAGCCCCGCTCTGATTGGACCTCACTTTCCCATCAGCATTCTCCTGGTGCAGACCCTCATCGAGTCATGCAGGACTGTTATCTCGGCCTCGTTCTAACTGGTGTCTTGGTCTCCTACGTGTGCTCCTTTCAGTCCCACCCCCACACAGTCTCACCAGGAGAATCCTCCTGAGGTGGACCCTTTATCACATATTCTCAGGCCACACCTTTCTCACTAACAAACCAAATTGACCTGCTGCGACCTGTGGCAATGGAAACGGGTTGCACCTGTCACATCAGTGTTGAGCACTCTACTGGTCTTAGACACTGTCCTGTGCACTGGCCCCAGACACAGCTCGTTGCCAATTCCACTCAATTCCACATTCTGTGTGTCTGCACTCCCACGGTCGTTGCCTCAGCTCAGGTCTTCATCTAAGTGAGATGATGGCAAAAGCCTTCCCGTTGATCTCCATGTCGCTGAACTTGTCCCCTCTCTGTTCTATCCCCTGCATTGCAGCTAAAGGAATCTTTTGGGAAAAAACCCAGTCGGTCATAATACTCTCTTTTGTGTGTCATCACTTTCAGAGTCAAGTTCAATGCCTTAGCACGTCTCCCAGATTCATTACCATCTGGCCTCTGCCTGCCTTTCTGGCCTACAAACGGCACCACCCCATCCTTGCTCCCGGCGGGCCAGCCCCTGTGCAGTCCCCATGCCTGCGCTGAGGTGGCTTCCTCTGGCTGAGTCCCTGCCCCAGTCTCTCCACTTGTTGTTCCTGACAAGCCTCTCATGGTCTTTGTGGCACTTCCTGACACTCCCCCCTTCCTTCCTCCAGGACTTTATGAGGCCCCACTCCTCTGTGCTCGCATGCACCCTGGGCTTTCCTCTGTTGGTAACACTTCCCACACTGTGATCATGGCTGACTTTCCTAACTCCCACAGGAGACCCCAAAGCTCCTTGAAGGCAAAAATTACGTCTAGCATCCCGGGGTCACAGGGCACGCTGTCTGTCAGAAGGAACAGCTTGCTTTTACTGAACATGTGCCGAGCACTTTGCACATCCTCACGGTAACCCCTGTAGGAAAGAAAGGGAGAGTCACCTGCCCGAGGATCTGAACCCAGGCAGTGTGGCCCAGCTGTCCAAGCTCTTGTGCATCACCCTCTTGCCTCTCAGATGTCGGCATTCTCTGAGCGATTATGGAACAGATGAGCAACAGGAGGAGGGGTCAGCATAAACAACAGGGTGGTGTGCCAAGGACGCTCGCTGGTTCTGCAGGTGTGGGGGCTGTGGTAGGTTTGGGAGCCTGGAAGTGGCAAGGTGAGAGCTGTGCTTAAGAAAGAGCTTTGGCAGCACTCACAGCATGAACCAGAAGGGGGGCTGGTGGAGGCAGGGAGCTCTGCTCCCAAGCGCTTGCAAGGGTGGAGAAGAGAGATGGCAGGACTTGAGCCAGGGTGGAGGCCGCAGTTGCATCAGCTGTCAGGACAGCTTTTGCCGTCATCCGGGGGAGGGCACGAGGAGACTGTATCCACGAACTCGGCACTGGGGCACACAGGCGTCTGTTTTGATTTCCATTGGAGGTACCAAGGGGAGCCCTGGTTTACTCGGCCAGACAAACTAACAAGTGGATTCCACTAAATCACTACCTGGGCCCTCATCACAGGTCTCCAGCTGCGCCACACAGACACGCCAGCTCCTCAGGGGCTGCTGCTCTCGGGAGCAGGGTCTGTGCTCCTCTCTGTGACAGAGCTGCTGCTACAGGCTGGGTCACCCCAGACACAGCATCAGCAGCTCATTCACTCATTCACTCATTCACTCATTCACTCATTCATTCATTCATTCATTCATTGATTCATTCATTCATTCCTCAAATGACTGTCAGGTGCCTACTATGTAAAGCACTGCTCTATCCTTGAGAATACAGTGGAGAACGGACAGAAACGTGCCTGCTTTGGGAGAACTGACGCTTTAGCAGGAGACACTGGTCTAACCACAGTGGCAAGATCAGGCTAACATTCTAAGCCACAGCTCCCGGCATTATCTTCCCTCTTACTTTACCCCCTCATCCCTCGCCCCTCCTTATGAAATTTCTGCAGCTGGTTTTCTGGGTTGATATTTTTACAGCCATTGCTATAAAAAACACGCACACACACACACAAAAAGAAACAACACAGGGTCTCTTAAAGGCCCATGTGGTCCCTGGTGATCAAAGATAGGCCTGCAGCATCCGCTCTAGAAGCCACACATTCCCCGACTGGAGCACTACCATTACGAGTGGGCCCAAGCGAAGGGCCCAGGACTACATGAAAGCCCAGGGTGGCGCCCTTTGGACCCAGACTAGATACCCTGTGAGAGGTGACAGGTCCTTGGCCAGCCTCTTCACCACTGTGCCCTGTGGCCTTCAGACAAAGTCTGTGACAACCTCTGACCCCACCACACAGCACACAGTACACTCTATGGGTTAGGCCTCAGTCTCCATTTAGGAAGCAGGGTGGGGAGAAGTTAATTTATCACATCTCCGCAGGCTGCTTCTGTGGAAGGTACTCTGTAAAGACAACCCTTTGTTTTGTTTTTCATTAACATTTATGCAGCAGGCACTGTTTTAGGCACTTTCAAATACACCTAATCATCCTAGCAGCCTTTTCTCCAGTTTTTAAAGATGAGGAAACAGCTTCAGAAGGTAGTTTGCCTCAGGTCAGGCATCCAGGAAGTGACAAAGCAGACCCCAATGCAAGTTCTCCAACTCTCAGGCCCCCAGAGCCGAACACTGTGTGTCTTGGAGGGTGGGAGGTAAATTTGTGGCTACTGCAACTATTCTCAGTAAGTTTCGAGTTTCCAAAGAGAAAAATCACACACCCAAGATACCTTATTTCTTCCCATTCCTGCTACTTTGGATTAAGGTTGAACATATGGGGGAAAGCCAGTGCAGGGCTAATTAGTTTTATGTTTTTTTAAATATGTTTTTATTGATTTTAGAGAGGAAGAGAGAGAGAGAGAGAGAGAGAGAGAGAGAGAGAAAACCATCAGTGTGAGAGAGAAACATTGATTCGCTGTCTCCCATATGTAACCTGACCAGGGAGAGAACCCACAACCTGAGTACGTGCCCTGACTGGGAATCGAACCTGCGACCTTTTGGTACATGGGACAACACTCAACCAGTGAGCCACCCAGCCAGGGCCAGGGCTAATTAGTTTTAGCTTCCCAGAGCAGAGGTCCAACTGGTCTAACCCTGCGTACTGAAAATCACACTTCAGTATATCAGACTCACTGGGGAAAAGGTCTGCGTTGGAGAAAAATTGCAGTGAGGGAATATGGTTACAGAATGCCATTGGTCGTCAGCTCAAGAGTAACTGGAAATGACTCCTGCCAGGTTTGCCTTAAAGAGCCAGTACAGCACCCCTGTGCCGTGTAATAATTGTATACATCCCAGCATTCATATGCGCAAAGCAATCTGTAGTAATTTGTTTTTTGAAATAGAGTATGTGTGTGCCCTTGCTCATACTGCTGCTTTGCACAACGCATGCTTGCTTTCTGGGTAATAGGAATACTTGAATTCTCATAATTTCTGAAGGAGTGAGTCCAGAGGAATGAGGCCTCACAGTGTAAGGTTTAAATTATTTCAGAAAAACACCCCGTTGCAAGGATGCTGTCCTTGTTCACATCAGAATAAGTGAACAAGAGATCTTGTCACTGTGCCTTCCTAGGTCCCCATTCTCATGCCCGGCCCAAAAGAGAGAACAAACCAGACTCAGTACACGGCTACAAAATATTTCTGAGCCTCACTCCACTCACCTTCATGGAACCTCTACCCTCTCTGCAACCATGAATGTAGACTGGGAATGTAAACTTGAGCTCAAAAGCCACGTGACCAACCAGAAGTGGTGTGACTAGAAATATACTTAGTGTGGCCTGGAGAGCTGTCCGTTACTTCCCATCTGGATGGCCAAGGCCCAGCCCTGCCCACCAGTCACAGCTCTCACAGAACCTTCATCCCAACACAGGTCAGCCCAGGGCCCGTGGGTGCTCAATCTCAGAGGCCCACTGACTGCCACAGAGTTTGCTTAGGGTGCTCTGCTTTGGGATAGCATCCTGGGCCAAAGGGAGTACAAATGAGTCAGCCAACGTGGCGTAAGATCCTGACTGCAGAGCCAGGCTTCCTGGGTTCCCACCCCAGCTCTGCCTCCAATGAGCTCTGTGCACCGGTGCCTCATGTGCAAACTAGAGATCATTGGAGTACCTATTTCATAGGGCTGTTGTGAGGGTTAAGTGAGTTAATAAAGAGTCTGGTTCAGAGTTAGCACTATTTGTGTATATTATTATGATCCTTTGCTACTTTTCTGTAATTATAGAATTAGCATCTGCCTCTCTCACTACACTAGCTCTGTGAAGGCAGGGCCAGGTCCATCTTTGCTGACCATGGTGTTCCCAGACCCCAGCACTGGCTTGCCCCTTAGTGGGAACTCAGTAATGAATGAGCGAATGACTAGATCCTTACTCTGGTACTAAGTTGCTGCGTGACCTCAAGCCGGTCATTTCCCCTCTCTTGACCTCACTTCCCTCATCTGATAATGAGGGGAGTAGGACCAGATGGTCAGTGCCTGAGGCTCTCCCTGTCATTAATGGACCATGATGTTATGATTCGAGGAAGAATATTAATAATAGTTAACACGTTTTGAACACTCACTACATGGGTGTTCTGTTTCACATGAATTAACTCAGTTAATCCTGGCCCTAAGAGCTCAGCAGATACGACTGTCTGGCAGAGATTTGGGGGGAGCTGTGCCCTCTTCCAGAGGAGGCTGAGAGGAAGCCAGGGCGGGCCCCTGGCAGCGCCTCGTGCGGTGAGAGCTGCCTTTCATAGGAAAACAGTTTGTGCTCCTGACTGGGCCACCTTTCACCCTTGGCTCGAGTAACAGCCCATTTGGTAAGGGTCAGGGATAAAGGGCTCATTCTTCCCTCTCCATGTGCAGGAAAGTCAGCCCTTGGTGTGGGGAGTCGTTTCTCAAAATAGAACGTCCTAATATGGTTCCAAAGAGGCCCAGAGGCAGGCACAGCTGAGGCAGACGTAGGCCTCGGCCATGTGACTGAACCTTTGACTGCTTATGTACACAAGCTCTCACACACACACGTGCCCACAGCCACACCTCACACACCTCTCACAAGGGAGGAACTGGGGCCTTCGCTCCATTTTAACATCAAGGACAGTAGCCTGTGATCTGACCCAGAAAATAGTAACTTCCTGTTATGGGCCCTCAACAAAAAGCGCCTTTATTCCGGGCCGAGCTCCCGGGACCCAGGGTTTGTGCCCAGCCTGCTGGAGGACCCGGCATGAAACCGGATG
The DNA here is from genome assembly GCF_014108235.1 of Myotis myotis. Taxonomy (NCBI): domain Eukaryota; kingdom Metazoa; phylum Chordata; class Mammalia; order Chiroptera; family Vespertilionidae; genus Myotis; species Myotis myotis. The sequence continues at coordinate 202,416,574 of NW_023416335.1, forward strand.
TGAAGTGTGAAAGGTGAGGCGGGTGCCACGGGCCGACTGCATAGAAGCCTCATTGGTGGCGCTGGTGACCGGGCGGCGGCAGCGGGTGCAGCCTCTCCCCGTCAATGGGCTCTTCACCACGGGAAAGCGAGTCACTGACTCATTTGCAATTAGCTGACCTAACGGGACAGAATTTTCCAAGCCGGATTCTGTGGTAACAGGATTTTATTGTCACATTGGAGATATTTTGAGCCAGCCTCATTTCCAGGCAATTATTCTTTTGAGTCTGTGACACAACCCCTGGGCACAGCTGCATCGCGGGTCCTTGATCAGGCACAAAAGCCACACTCTCTCGGGTTCCGTGGGAAGGAGACTCCAAGTCCGCACACAAGCCGAGGCAGCAAAGATGGTCAGAACTAGCAAGCGGAGGCCTGATCAGAACGGCCGGACCCTGTGGTCTGCAGGGAAGAGGTCCAGGTCAGTGGGCTGCTTGTCCACGAGGGAGTGCTCTTCCTCTCGGTGTCATTCAGCTGTGGGCCAGGCGGACAGATGTGGGGGGAAGCGGGGCCCCAGGCCTAGTTTGTACACCAGCTCTGCCACTGGCTGGCCATGTGACTGTGGGCAGGATGCTTCACCTCGGGCACTGCTTTTCTCATCTGTATGACTCTGAGATGGATTATGGGATCCCTGAGGTTCTATCTAGTGGTGACATCCCACCAAATAATAAATTACTCAGCAGATAGTTAGCCCCTGCTAGGTGCCAGGCATGATTCTAGATGTGGGGAATATGGTGGCGGACATGAGAAGGCCCTACGGGAGCTTATGGGTGACTCTAAGCCAGTAGAAAAAGGCAGCTGCTGAGAATGACAACATTCCGATCAGAGCGATGGAGGGTGGAGCATTTAGCTTCTTGAGCTAGGATGTCCAGAAAAGCCGCTCTGAGGAGGTGACATTTGAGCTGAGATCTGAAGAATGATCACAAGGCAGACACACAGGAGCCTGGAGGCAGGGAGGGGTGGTGAAGCACATTGTGGGCAGAGGAGACGGGTAGAAGAAGATTCTCTGGAATGGGCACGAGCCAGGCATGCCACAGGGAGGAGCCAAGGAGGGCATCGTGAAGACAGACTATCACGAGGAACAAGCAACCTTTTTGAAAAAAACAAAAGACTGTTTTGTAATATTTCTTAATATGAGCTGTTTAACACCTGAGATCCTGTTTTATTGAGCAGGGCCCAGTCTTACTGTGGCCTCTCTGGGATTTAAAGTGGGTCCCGGGCTGGAATTCCACTGCCACACAGACAGCACCATGTGGCTCCCGCACGGGGACCAGGGTGCACTTCAGCATTATGAAAGCCTGTCAGTAGTCACCTTGGCAACAGCCCTGGTGCCGTCTCCTGTGAGTTCCCAGACACCGCTATACCCTTCTCCCTCTCTCCTACCTGCTCTTTTGACTGTGGAGTGGCTGCACTTTGCTCTGTAGGGCATGCTGTCCTGGGTACTGCAGACCCTCTCTACTAGGATCCCTCCTTCTCGAAGATGAATTGCTGGTCCTCTTCGCATGCCTGGGGCCTATCAGCCTCCCCTGCCCCCCTCGAGCTCCCACTCAAAGAGGCAGAGCAGTCCCTTTGGCCCCTGAGACTACCAGCAGCAGCCATTGTTGTCATGCCCCCTTCTCCCGGCTGTCCAGGCTTCAGCCTGTCTGTCTCCCTCACAGGAGGCAGCCTCCCACCTAATCCCTCAGGGCTCCACTCTCCAACTGTCAGGGAAGACAGATGGGGAGCAGAAGAATTCACACACTCTCTCCCCTACTTGCAGTCCTTGCCATCCTTGTTGACTGGCTCCTGTCCCTCTTGGGGTGGCCCTTAGCACAGCAAGGAAATCTTTGTGGTGACTGGCCCACAAACCAGGCGCCTCCCCTCTGATTGTACCGAAGGGCTTATTTGCATAGCTGTCTTGGGAACTGGAAAAAAAGGTAAAGAAGAAGCACTTCAGAGACATCTCTTATTTCTACTTCTTCCTAGAACTGTTTCCCCTCTTCTTACAGCTACAAGCACCTGTTTTTCTGACCTGCACAAGAGCACACCTCCCCTCCCTCTCAGTTGGCTCACCTTGGCTCCTTCCACATTCACACACACGGAGCCCAATTATTGCCACTTCCTGCTTGAGTCTCTTCCAGGATTCCAGTGACTGGAGACCAAAAAGATGTTCTTCAAATGATAGGCACTAATAATAACCTTTGAAGCTGTTAGCTTGCTTGCTTCCTCTTCAAAAGCCTGCTTTTAGGCTGCAGTTCATAATTGAATTCAACTGTAAAGTGCTATTTTTAATAATGTCATTGTATTTCACTTGGCAGTACTGTTCTCTTGGGTTGATTGACTGGGACCTATCACATCTCCATAACTAGTGATGAAGCTCACAGCCAGCCATCCACATCTACTTGGACATGCTATTGCTCATGTTTGTTTTCTCTCTCTCTCTCTCTCTCTCTCTCTCCCTCTCTCTCTCTCTCTCTCTCTCTTTCTCTCTCTCTGCCTCCCCCACCCCCACCCCCTTGTATCACTCCTATATTCCCAGTAAGGCTATTCCTTCTTTGGGGTTTGACTTCCCAAGACATTCCAGATTGAGCACAAAGTCTATATTACTGGTTGAGTGAACACCAGTCTAATACTGGCTAAGAAATCTTTTGCATTTCCCCTGTTGGAGACCTAGACCACAGTTGGATCTTTCAGAAGTTCACTGATTCCATCCCATCGACTTGCACTAATAGCATCTTAAGAAATTTAACCAACTGTGAACATGACTAATATTGTGTATATGTAACTTCAAGCTAATTTTAACTTTGTGGAATTTCTTTCCCCTCAACAAGTACCCGTTTAATAGCCCCACTTCTCGGATGGAGCCTTGTTTGATGAGCACTACTCCCAGACTGCATCCTACTGCAGTCACCCCCCGATGGCCAGAGGTGCCCACAGCCAACACGTGCTACACAAGCCCGCCTGTGCATTCCACGAGGTATGGAAACTCTAGTGACATGTACACACCCCTGACCACCCGCAGGAATTCTGAGTATGAGCACATGCAACACTTTCCTGGCTTTGCTTACATCAATGGAGAGGCCTCCACAGGATGGGCTAAATGACTGCTCTCATAGGAATCCGTATTTAATATTAATAAGTATTAATAATAATAATAAACCCATCCGCCCCCCCCCCCCCGAAGACTTTATCTCTATACATTATAACTTGTAAACCATTCCTAGGCATCCATCTTCCTAATGAACGTGAGGCTGGGATTCAGTATGGGATGAATAAACTTTAGTTCAGACACAGGACCCACTAAAAGTCAGTGAGATTGGGTTCCTGTAGCCAAGCCAGACTTGACTTTCTTAGAGCACTATCTCAGACAGGCCCCTCTGTGCCTTTTCCCTTTGTTCCAGGACTTTGTGTTGCCAACCACTCCCCATAAGTTACTTATTTTCCTGTTGACAAAAGCTCTTTAGTCTTGAAGGATGTATACTGGAGACAGAATCTGGTTTGTGTTCTTGGATGGGCACATAATTTACCAAGAGCACTCGCCTTGTTATCTGTCTGACATCTTACTGTACAGTGAACAGCCCTCAGATATGCTCAACGCATTCCTTCTGCCTGGTGGTGCTCCCAGGAGCATCAGGGCTAAATGCAGGTACCTGGCAACTCGTGCCTGTCACAGGACCTGCATTAGAACGTAAGCACTGTCTAGGGGAAAGGAAGAGGTCTGTTCTGCATGCCTTAAGTTGACTGACGTTCGTAGGGGACCAATTCTTCTATGTACAAATATTTGTCCTAAGTTTGCACAATGGCTAGTGTCAGCAAAAGGCAGGGAGGGGCTTCTAAAGTTCTGTGCGATGTGGATGAGGAGCATTGAGTATCACATTCTGCTGTATTAACGTTGTGAAACTGGATGGACCAAACATTAACTTACTGAGCACCAAGTGTGCAAGTGACTTCCACGGTTCCTTCATAAGACAAAATAATTTTCGACACTTTGATAGAAAAAAATATTTCAAAGCTGTGCCTTTGAGCTTATACTATACTGTGTATGTGTGGAAATAAAAATGTATTGTACTTTTGGAAAATTTTTTCGTAGGCATTCTTCTGTCAGATTTGTAGCAATTTGTGCAGTTTGTTAGAGCTTAACATAGGTTTTCTTTCTGTATTATAAAAAGCACCAAACAATTATGGTGGACCTATTACCCTATGGGTAAGAAATAAATAGAAATATGACATCGGATGTTTTAGCAATTGTTCTGTAAATAAAATCTTTGATCACACCCACTTTGTGTGATAATCATGTCTACAGCTAAAATGGAAATAGTTTTATCTGTACAGTTGTGCAAGATATGAATGGTTTCACACTCAAATAAAATGTATTGAAATGACCTGCTTTCATTTTGCATTTGCTATGACTGTGTGTGTGTGTGTGTGTGTGTGCGCGCGCACGCACGTGCATATATAAATAAATACCATTCTGAATACTAGAGTGAAAGTAGGCAAAACAAAACTAAGTGGTCCCGAATGGTCGTGCTTATCCAGTTCATCATCATCTCATCATAAAACAATCATTAAAATTTGGGTAGGCCTGGTATGCAGTCCTCCGGCAACAATTTAGTGCCTGCAGCCTGATTGAGGTTTGTAGGGGACCAATTCTACATACAAGGACTTAAGTTTGCATGATGACTGACGTCAGCAAAGGGCAGGGGCCTTTCAGCCCTTAAAGGGAATATTGTTCTTCAGCATCAGCATCAGTAAGACTTGGTCCCCTGGCACGTAGTTCATTGTGCGTTAATGATCTCTGGGTGTAAAGATACGTCAAGTGCAGTGCTTCAGATGCAGTAAACTCTGGAACAGATGTAACATTACCGAGTACTCAGGAAGCACCAACAAACTCTCCCCCAGCACTGCATCTGGGCTCTAGGGCCGAGGACTGAGGCTAGGCAGGCAAAATGATGACATGTTTTGCCCAAACTTTAAGTCTACGGCGTATGAGAGAGTCAGAGCCAAAGATTTCCAGAAATGGCAGCAGTGATGTGTTAACTAAAAGGCATGAGAATTTGACAACTCAATTTGCATTTTGAAAGATTTATTTTTAAAGCCATGCTTTTACTTGCTATTACATAACATATTTGTACCTGAAATGATTTTAAGATTAAAATTATATATTTTACATAGCATCCCCTTTAGAAACTTAGCTCTGTTGATCTGCCAAAAGGAAAGTAGGTGCTAGATTTCACTCCCTGAAGGTAAATGGATCTTTGGCCACAATCCATTAGTTGGCTTTATATGAGGAAAGGAAGAAGGAAGAACGAAATTTCAGATTCAGTCACTGTACGAAACAAACCTAAGGATACCCAGACCTTCGTGCTCTTAAAGCCCAAAGCTAGTGCTCCAGAAATCAAGGGGTGGAGTAGGTTTGACTTTTGACTTGCTAATCATAAAAAACTAAAGCAATTTCCAAATTCTTAGCCAGGTAGCAGCAGCACATAATAAATGACACCCATATAGTACAAGTCGCAGCCACAAGCTTGTTAAATGCATGGAAGTTTAGGCAAAAAATAGTCACAATCCCAGAGAACAAAGTGGTCACTCCAAGAACTTGGCAAGGGAGACGATGTGTGCCTCCTCCTCACAGCACAGCCAAGCGCTGGGAGCCCTGGGCGTTCTCTCCAGACCACAGGGTACCCGTCTCTTGGGAGGTGAGCACACTGCCTATGTTCCCAATTGTTCTCAACCTTCAATTTCAGAACTGACAAGGATCTGATTAGGAAAAGACAACAGCTGCTGCGAGCTCATGACTCAAATGCACCTTCTCTCCCTCTCTGATGGTTCTTACCCCTTCACCAGAATGGGAATGGGCAAGGTTGGTGGCTGGGAGTGGGGCCAGCCACTTGTCAGAGGAAGAACAGAGGAGTCTTGGCAGTAGAGAGACACTCCCCTCTTTAGGACTTTCTGAAAAGGACTCTGCCAGCTTGACACTGGCTGGAGTCGTGAACAGCAGCCAGGATGGCTCACCCACGTTGCCGGCCTGTGGCGCCCGAGACATCCAGCCTGCTGTGTCCTTTGTCAGGCCTCTGATATACCCCAGGTCTGGAAAGAAAGGGAATCTGGCCCCTCTGAGCCTGTAGCCCAGTCACAGACCAATCAAAACTGTGCCAGTGAGTAAGCCCAACCTCAGTGGGGAGAGGGACTGACTCGTGGAAGGAACTGAAAGGAAGCCTTGGCTTCACCACCATGTGACCTTGGAGGGGTCACCTCCCCACTCTAGACCTCAAGCAAGCATGTCGTATGACTATGACATTCCAATTACAGTCTGTGCGCTGATGGGCCTGGGGCCGGCAGATCTGGGTGAGGAGGGTGGACAGCTTAAGGAAAACAAAGAACGGACTGGCAGCTGGGCAGTGGCTCAGGAAGCCAGCCACAGGAGCGGAGGCGACGGCTCCACCAGCTGGTGCTCAAAAACAGCCTGGGGTTCATGCCCATCAGCTCGGCCCCTTTACCTGCACCACCATCACGGAGCAACTCTCTACCCCTTCCGCAGGCCCAGCCCCACCCTCCCCTGCACAGATCTGGGTAGTAGTCTTCTGCCATTTTCCCATTTCCCCAGATTCGTCCTTAATATTTGTTTTAAAGTGACATCAATCAGAATGACCCAAGTGACTCTGGACAAGAGTACAAACAGGCTATTTTTCCCAACGTCTTGCATCTCTTAAAGGCAGAATCACAAAATTAAAAAATGAAATAAATCCTGGAAGGAAATAGTATAAACACTCCTGTTATTATGTGGGGAAGGGTTACTGTAGGTCTCCTGAAGCCTAGAGCTCACACCTATTCAAGAGCCCACAGAGTGCAAATCGCCACGGGGGGGGGGGGGGGGGGGGTTAAAGGAAAGGGGGATTTGCTTAGTGCCTGTACAGTGAGGTAGAACTGCGACTCATTCCCAGTTCCACCAAAGATGTGTAGGAGGTGCACTCCAGCTCCAAGTAGGATTGGACTTAGTGGTTCTCAACCCTGGCTGCCCGTTAGATTCACCCTGTCAACTTTGATGTGTAAGGTCCCACCCACAGTAAATAATTGACCTGGAAGTGACCCCAGGGCATCAGTAGCTTTTTAAAGCTCCCAGGAAGATTCTTACATGCAGCCAAAGTTGAGAAACACGACTTACACCTTGAAGTATTAAGATCCAGAGATGGCTATTCCCTGACCGTGCACCCAGTTTTCTTTCTTACAGGGCTCCAGTCTGCAGAGTAGAGAAGAGTGGCAATCCCCAGTAACCTACCCCAGCGACTCCCTACTGGTGTGCTGCAAGTTTTTAAAACGCAATACCTGTTTAGCCAGGGGCACTGACTTCTTTTCCCTTCGATTGTAAAAAAAAAAAAAAAAATGACAATAGCCATCCAGTATAAATGAATCAAAATTCTACCTATTTTTTTTTTTTTTGTCAGATTGGCAAAAAAAAATTTTATTTTGGTGTTCCCCAGGATTTTAGTAATTAGTGTGCCATGAGATGAAAAAAGTTGAAAATTGGGGCCCGCACAGTTGACAGTTCCCTGCAGCTGACAAGCCTTCCCTCGACCGCACTGTTTTGTGGGCCCTTCAGGCCAGCCCACCTCCCTACCACTTTCTAACCTGGCCCTTCTCTGCTGCGGTTCCTTGGCAGCCTCGCAAACTAAGCCAGCTTGGACTCGGCCCTGGTGGTTTCTTCTTCTTCCGAGGAGGTCAGAACCTTTTGTGCTTCATCAGCGTCCTCCCTGAAGCACTCTCCCCATTCCTCCTCCTGCACCTCAGTCTGCCCCAGCCTTCTCACCCCCAGACTTTGCTGCTGCTGGTGTAGGTGGGACGGAAGATGTGGGCCCCAAGAGTTGAGCAAAGAGCTGTTGCTAGGAAAGGGGTGTGGGTGAAGAGAGGTGGTGGGCGGGAGAAATAGGGCTCCCCGGTTTGATTCCTCCCTTTGTCATCATAAATGCCTCAAGAGCTAAAACCAGTTGTTGGAGAACTATTATGAAAAATAATGAGGTCTGACCGTGGCAGCAGGGGTGAGAGAAGCAACCGCAGAACCAGCTGCAGTGCTGACCCTTGGCATTTATAATAGTCTCCCCATAGATGGGAAAGCGCCAAACTGCGCCCCCACCAGGAATGGTATCCAAAATGTCCTGGCCAGTGCTACACCTCTCAGGAAGGATAAAATGCGAAACAGAGCCGAATTCGAAGACAGTCTTTGAGAATGTGACACGCTCTCTTTACCTCACTCTCAGTTGACGTGAGGCGCCTTTCTGAAATAGATCTGCCTGAATCCCCAGAGGCTCCTCTCCTTGGGGTCTGCTGTGTGGCAGGCACCTCGTCTCCACGTCTGACCACCTCCCGGCTATGTCCATGGTATAATCACATCTGTTTACAGGTGAAGAGACGTGGGCTCTGAGCAGTTTGGTGCTTTGCCCAAAGTCACACGGTAAGTGGGAGAACTGGGGTTTGAAAACAAAACTGCCCTGTTCCGGAGTCTGTGCTCCTACTCCAGCGCACTGCCTCCTTCCTCCTCCCTCCTTCTGTTCCCACCCCCACCCCATCCCACCCCACCCCCCATCCTCTCTCCTAAGCAGCTTTGCAGTTTTTAAATCAACCTTGACCATGGTCAGAGAACCTACTGGGGTTGGGGAGTTTCACGGGTCCTGGGAAATTATGGTGTGCTGAATGAAGGCAGTTCCTAAGCCGGGCACCACACCATTCCCCACGCCCAGACTAGCCGTCCCTCTATCATTTCCCAGGGAACATGCAAACCAATACATTATCAAGGACCAAGATTTGGTCATTCTATAGAGAAACAGGAACAAAAGAAAATCAATAATAATGTACAAAAAAGACAGGTCACAGGAGGATTTTTATTACCAGGTTGGAAAAAAAGCTCTGCAGGGGAGGTGCAATGAGCCAAGTATTCACTAGAATGAAGTCATTTGAGGGGGTTGGGGAACAGTGGCTACCTCTTGCTGTTCAGGTCACTACCCTTTGACAGCGGTGGCCTCTGACCTCCACAGCCCTACAATTCTGTTTTGACTGACCCCGAAACCCATGAAATTCAGATGTAGGCACTGCCCAAAAGTTGAGATAAAGCTGAGTAATATGGGAAAAGCTCCCGGTATGTGCCCCCAGCTGAAAGGAGCTGGCAGTTCTTTGGCCGTAGATGCAATTTATTCTGTCCTCCGCCTTTCAGGGAAATGCTAATCCTTCATAGGCGACTCAAGGGGAAGACTAACATGTGTTGATGATGAATGGCAATCATCTTTTGTCCACTGCCACCTCCTCCTAGGGTTGAAACCTTAAGAGTTTAATCAAATGTCAGTAAGTAAATCAATGCTTTGCTGCATAAGGAGTTAAAAAGGAAGTGGTGGGAAGAAGGTATATGAGAATCTAATTCCTCTGACATGTGCATCTCAAAAGCTTAATTGCAAAGACATTGATATGGTGTGTGTGTGTGTGTGTGTGTGTGTGTGTGTGTGTGTACTGTTAGACTATTTACACACACACACACACATACACAGTCACTATACCAAAACTGTCTTATGTCAATGCATGTCAGGGTTAAAAACATTAACTCCAAGGTTTTAAAACCAAAGCAGTGTGTTGGAATTACTCTTCTGTTAAAAACACCACCACCAACCATGAATCTTATGCATTTTTACAGCAAATAGGAATAACATGACTTTTTATCCCCAAATCTTCACAACATCGTTGTGAGGGAGACTGCATTTTTCATTCCAGTTCAGCTAACATTTGAGTGGCCACCCCATCCCAGGTCTGCTGTGCTGGCCACGGTGACAGCCATCTCTTTCCCGCCTTACAGCATCCTGCAAAGAAGGTATTATTATGCTCATTACAGTTGAAAATCATCAATGCTCAAAGAGGGCAAGTGACTTATTCCTGAACACCCAGGGACAGAGTTAAAATGTAAACGAGAATCTTTTGGCTTGCAAGTATTCCTGTTAGATTTAAAAAAAACAAACTGGTTGCCAGAGGGGTTTTAAGAAATTTGACAAATGATTGGCTTCTGAGATACACAGTGAGTCACAACTAAAAACCAGGTTTTCCAATTCCCAGCCCAGGTTCTTTCACCACATTACAGCACCGCCACCCAAAGCGCTGGTTTTTCCCGAGAGGTGTTTGGATGGGATTCCAAGCCAGCAAGATGCAAATAGGTCTGACCCACATTCCAGCTCTTGGATAAATAAAATCTCCTAGCGGGCAGTGCCCATTCTGTGTGCTTAGTTTGAGAGTCCCACTGTGGATAGTCAATCAATATTGAACAACCGTAGGTACAGTTGCCAAGGGCTAACAGCATGGACTCAATCTTAGCAGTTAGAATACTGGAAATATGACTGCGGAACCTCAGAAAGGTGCTGAAAGGCTGGATCGATTAGTCATCAATTTTTAATTTTTTTAAAAACTCTGAAATGATTTAATCCAATTCTAATTTTATAAATAAGATCCCAAGAAATTAAAATAGTGTGCACAAGGATCTGACACCCTTTGGCAACAGACCCTCGGCTGCTTCCCATTTAACTTTGTCACGTGGCATTGTGAGATAGTGTTTTCAGGAATGTAACATGTTGAGGTTGGATTGGCTGGTCTTAGAGTCATCACTGATTATGAAATGTCTCTCAGATTTAACTTTTCCTTATTCTACTGACCAATTGACCTCTTAGGAAATCTCCATTGCTTACTTTCAAATTCAACCAAGTTGGTATCATTTCTCAATAAGCGTCTGGTTAATTTTGGCCTCCTGAATTTTTCTCATGGCATTTCCCCCTATTTGCTAAGCCCTCTAAAGTTCTCTCCACTTCTCTAAGAAGGCTTCTCTGATTACTCTTCTTCTCATCAATGTTTTTCTCGCTTTGATTTGCATAAGGCAAGTTCAATTAGAAAAGACTCCGCTGATTGCTTGGATATTTCTTATAGCCCCAAAGAACGGGGTCAATTGTTTCCACTTCTTTTTTTAAGGGTGCTTTAGATAATTCTGTGCTCCAATGATCACCACATATATGGTGGGGCAAAAGTAGGTTTACAATTGTTTGTATAAAAAATGATACAATAATATAAGAACAGAGTCTGTGTTTCCTGTACTCGCAACTATAAATGAACTTTTGCCCAACCTGTATTTGTTAAAGGATCAAACCACGATAATTAACTTTGTTATAAAAAGGAGACTTCATTCTAGGTAGAAAATGAATTTAAAATAATTTTCATCTTGCTGGGTCATTCTCATTTCTCAAAGACTAACTAATGAGTCACATGCACCTGACTTTGGTAGTCTATCAAAAAACTGGTTCAGTGCTTGATACTCTATCAAAATATTGGTCCACTGGTTCTCAATCCTGGCTGCTCACTCAGATCAACAGAGAGGCTTTTAAAACTACCAGTACCCAGGCCTCACCACAGATCAACTGAATCAGAATCTTTAGAGGTATGCCCAGGAAATGATTTGCATATATCATATTGATATTTAATTTGCACATATTGATTTGTACAACCTCACTCAATAGATTTTTCTGAAGAACTAGCATGTTCAAATATACTTTTGTGGTTCTTAGGATCACAAAATGTTAGAACTAAGAGAACTAAAATAATATCTGACTCAATTCGTTTATTTTTACAGCTGAGGACACTGTGGCGTAGGAAAGGCTGAGTGACAGGTCCTATCTTGAATTGGTGGAATTCTCTGAATTCCATTTCTGGAGCTGTAGTGACTAGACCAAGTCGTTTCGTTTTTAAATGTCTATTTCTTCTAAAGAAAAGGTGTAAAAATAACTGCATGTGGAAGATTTGGATTTTAAAAGCTGTTGGCACCAAGTACTCCTTAAAAACCTTCAATCTGGCACATTCCAACTTACCCATTGTCATGGCAGAGGAAGTGCCACAGCAGGATATATCAAAGTCCAAAATAAATGACTAGTATCTATTTGCAGGCTTGTTCATTGGCCCTGACCTATAAGTCTATAACATTTTATTCTATCAGAACCTAGAGCACTTCTAGCCCTTAACTATACCACTTATTAGCCAACTTATTGCTTATGAGCAAGCTAATCAACACCATGAACTTCCCTTTTCTCTGTAAAAAGAAAGATAGTGCCTGTCCTATTGACCTTGTATTTTTTTCAGCTCTTATAATGATTAAATCAGATGATCTACATGGAGATATTTTGAGACTAGTAAAGCACTATTGATATACTAGTTATATGTATAGAATTATATTACCATCTTTCAGAACAATGACTTTCTGACTAAGTATTTGCTGCTTTGATTACCCAGTCTCTAATTCCTTCGTACCAGGCCATCCAAGAATCAACAGGAAGTAGAGTTGGTGTTGGACTAGAGGCTCTAGTCACTGAACGTATCACATAACTAAATATCCAGGGAGGTAAAGTGACGTAGTGACCCAGGATTCAGCTAGTCTAGGCTCTAGTCCCAGAGTCTGCTTTAAACTATTGACTTTGGACAAGTCACTTAATTTTTCTGGGACCAGAGTCTCGTCAGTGGTCAAAGGATGACTTGAATTGGAGTCAAAGATCCTTTTAATTTATAAAATCTGAATATTAGTGCTTAATTAAAATTACTAAAGTGCAATTTCCCCAAACCGTTAATTTATGTGGTTTCACATTTTTAAATCTCTTTTTAGAAATACAGGTTTGCCTAAAAACACAAGCCTAATTCTGTTAGACATTTCAAACACATGTGTAAGACTCTCTTTGAAAGACACAGCTCTACTCAGATACTTTATGCTTGTTAGTATCCTGTCCAGGAGCCCTTGCTCCAAAAATAAATATATGGTTACCCAAAAAGCACAAGATACAGTACTGGACATAGAGTAAGCACCCAAATACTGTTATATTACAGCTCTCAGTCTGAGTCCCAGTTTGTGCTATTTAACCCATCTGAGCCTGTTTTCTTATCTATAAATGGGGAAAATACCTTCCTCAAGGATTCACTGAGATAGTGTATATTCAAATGGTTTGTAAACTGTTCAAAACAATTGCAAGATGCTACTATTACCTAAGGGGATGTAGCTTACTATAGCATGACCTTTCTATACAGTGTGCTCTTTCAAGAGATAGATTAAAATCTTTCTCGTTTAGTTTATTATGGACACAGCACCTACCTGGCTCAACAAATATGCTCAATAAATTTTTGCTGCATGAAAAGTAGAAACCACAGAAAGACCTAAACCTCCATGAGCTCAGATTCCATATTTGGTTTTCTCTCCAAATTCCCCAAAGCCTAGCACAATATCTGACCCATGGAAGAAACTCAACAGTTATTAGATGAATACATTTTTGTCCCCTCTAGTTCTTCTCTTCACAGCTCAAGAGGTGGAGGTGGGCAGGGGAGGCATGAAAGACTATTTCTGGTAAAGGCTGCTTGGAATGGAAAACTGGAAATCACTTGGAAACGTCACCCACTCTCTAACGAATAGCTGGGGAGAACAAAAAGAACAACTTCAGTTTCCAAATTCTGCAATGTTGGTAGATGAATCTGTTAGCGCCTCCGAGGCTGTTTCCTCATCTGAACAGGACAACGGTGCCCTGCTCAGGGGGTCAGCACTAGAACTGAAGCTCGGCCAGGGCAGGCACTCATTTGGGGTTCACCGTCTCCACACCACACAGCGCTGGGCCGTAGGGAACAGTGCCCAGCACAGCACCGGTTGGCAAATATTTGCTGGCTGCACCTGTGGCCAATCGGCTGTGGCACCACCGCTAAAGGAACAGGCTGCCTGCAGGCAGCAGACACTTAGCAGAGGTGGGCCTGCATAGAGCTTCCCAGACAAGACAAAGCCAAGGGAGTTCATCGCCACCAAACCAGGATCACATGAAATGTCAAGGGGTCCTCCTTAAGAAGAAGAAAAAATATGACCAACAGCATGGCAATCAATACGCATCTAGCAACAATGGACTGACTCTAGAACAAGCAAGCAGAACAGAAACAGACCCACAGGTTCTGAGCACGTGGTGATGGCTGCCAGACGGGCGGGGGGCTGCGAGGATGGACAAAAGGTGACGGGATGAAGAAGTACAAATCGTTGGTTACAGAATAGCCAGAGGGCCCCCAAGTACAGCACAGGGAATACAGTCAGTACCATCCTAACAACTATGTACGGCGTCAGATGGGTACGAGATATATCGGGATGATCACTTGGTAAGTTATGTAATGTCTAATCACGGGGGTGTACTCCTGAAACTAATACAATACTGTATGTCAACTGTAATTGAAAGATTCAAAATGATATTTTAAAAACGGTATTAAAAAATCGCTGGTCCCCCTTTATCTAGATAACTACCTGCAATTTCCCACACGACCGTAGCTGCATACATTACAAGACCGCAAACAAGGGAGGAAGGAAAGAATCTGACAGAGATCGAAGCCACTAAACGAGGAAAGTGGGAATTAAACCGGTGCTTCACAGTTCCCACCAAAGGGAGCCAGCTTCCGCGAATGACAACCAGTCCAACCAGCCAGGGCTCCGGCAGGACAGCCAGCTCCGTAAGGAACAAAAAGGAGGCCGGGCCCACGCTCAGACCCACCCCCTAACGGTTTCTTGGCCGCTGGCCTCCGGGCCCGTGGGACTCTTGTTTCCGGCCTCCGCAGGACCACAGTTCCCAGCATGCCTTTGGAGGGAAGCCTTTCCCGCTGGATGACTACTCATCCCGGCATGCCGTTCGGCACTCCAGCATATTGGATGGGATCGTGGGATGACCCCATTGCACGCAGGGAGTTGTAGTCCACTCAGCTGCTGTCTCTGAGAGGGGCGGGGACGAGCCGGGTCGTTCTCGTCAGCTGAGAAGAATGATTCATAGAGGAGGGTCAGGTGGGAACAGTGCTGTCCGCGAAAGCCCACTTAAAAGGCTGGCTTCTTCGAGGGAGGGAGAGGCAGAAAAGCCAGCAGGACCTCGGGCCTGACCCCCCTCAGGCCGCTCGGCAGGCCTCGGTCGAGTCCTGGGCCTGGTCAGGGGCGGCCGCGGGACGCTGGTTGCTGGGGGACCGGTGACGTCGCGGGGTGAAAGTTGAGGGGCGGTGACGTCGGGCCTGCCCGGGCGGAGGCTGGCGGGTTGGAGGCAGGAGGGAGGGAGGGAAGGAGGGAAGGAAGGAAGCTGGGAAGGAGCGAGCGAGCGGGGGCGCGAGGCGTTTACCTGGAGGCAGCGGCTCGGGCGCGCAGAGCGGCCGCGGCTCCCCCGCACCTGCGGCCATGGATGAGGAGCGCGCCCTGTACATCGTCCGGGCCGGCGAGGCGGGGGCTATCGAGCGGGTCCTGAGGGATTACAGCGATAAGGTAAAGAGCCCTGGCCCCCGGCTTGCGGTGTGGCACCCCCGGCCGCCCCCCGAGCTTGCACGCGCATCCCTCCCCACCCCCTCATTCCGGGGATGCGCATCGCTTTCCCCCGAAAATGTTTCCGGCGTGGACATGCGTGTTTGTGCCCCCCAGCCGTGCATCCTCACCCCCCTGCCCCCACTCTGGCGCCCACTCCTCTGATTCCGGCCCAGCAGCCGCTCCTGCGGTCCGTCCTCCCGAGCGCGCAGGTCACACCCCCGGAGTCCGTGGCTGTGCGTCTGTGCCCTGTGCCCCACTCTTGGATGCATAAATGCACGCGAGGCTTCCTCACCTGTGTAGCATAAAAATATTTGCTTCACCGCGGACCCCGACATGCATAAATCGTTACCGGCCACGACAGTCGTTCTTTATGTACCTGTACCGTTTTCAAGGTGTGATGTCTCGTATGTGGTCTGACTTGATTCTCAGAGTGTTTATGGGGTCGATGGTATGATCCTCCCCATTTTATAGATGAGAAAACCGAGGCGCCAAGAACTGAAATCATGCCAAGGTCATGGACATGCTATGTTGTGAGTGAAGGTAGAATCCAGCTCCTAATAATACCTGTTATTTGTATCGCATTAACAGTTTTCCCATCCCTTATCTCATTTAATCTTGACAGCAGTCCTGTGAGGTTTTATCTGCGTTTTGCAACTGAGATTCTTGATTGGTTAAGTAACTTGTCCAAGGTCATGGTTGGGAGCTGGGACTCCAGCCTTGGTCTTCGAACCATTCATTGTTCGTTCCACTGTACAACTCTGCGGTAGAAAGGTATCTTGTTATAAATCCCAGCCACTTCTCTGAATCGCTCTCCTGAAACCGTTAGCTTTCCGTTGCCTATCCTTCCAGGAATTTTACATGCTCACTTCAAAAGGTAGCATACCACACCGTTATTCTTCCATTAAGAAGACTACTTTAAAGAAAGGACTGACTACCCCCTCTGTGGAAACACACCCAACACCAAGTCACACCCTAGATAGAACATCTTTCTTCCTTTTTTTTTTGCTTCCATTCATAATTTCCTCTTCTGTGTTTGCTATGTGCCCACCACTGCACTTTCATGCACTTTGTATTATTGAGCTGCCAGTATGCCATTTCTGCTCTGGGTGGAGATCCAGAAATAATACACCTTCATTCCCGAGTACTCTTCCCAACAACACTTTGAGGAAAGTGGTGGTATTCCCATTTCAAAAATGATAACATTTAGGATAAAGTTGCCCCAAATCCACACAGCCATTGAGAGATGGGGCCGAGATTTGAATTTAGGTTGTCTGACTACTGTTCCTACAGGACTATCCTGACTTCTTTGAGATGATGCATGGATTCATTTCTCTTCATAGCTTAGCTCCTTCACTTTTGGATACACTTTACTGTTTCCTGTTTACCTCATTTAGGAGGAATTCATTTAATGCCTAGTTGTACATATTGTGGAGATTATATTCATTTTACTTGATTTATAACTGCTCTCCAAAAAAAAGATTTGAAGCACTGCAAAGTGATTTTCAAAAGAAAGAAATACAACAGAAACCTTGCCATTGTGTTGAATGAGTTAGTATTTATCTAGCACTTACTGTATGACACATATCTAGCAATAAAGAAAACCTTTTCTTCCATAGGAAGGGAGGAGGAAAACTCTCTAACTGGACCTTATCACCGCTTTTCATATTCTTTCTCCCCTTCATGTCTAAACTGATTGGAACTCCAGATTTGCTTCCTCCAACTTACCTCTCCCTCTCCTTGATCTCCAGGTTGGTTACCACTCCTGGTCAAGTGCTGTCAACTTAAGTTCTGGACATCTCCAGCTCCCCTTTCACACTGGGGATGCCTTTAAAGTTGTAATGTTAAATATGTGGGGTTTTTTTTTAATCCTCACCCAAGGATATGTTTTTTAATTTTTTAGAGAGAGGAAGGAAGGGAGAGAGAGAGAGGAACATCTATCGGTTGCCTCTAGTACATACCCTGACCAGGGATCGAATCCACAACTTAGGTATGTGCCCTGGCCTGGAATCAAACCTCAACGTTTTTTGGCATATGGAACGACACTCCAGTCAACTGAGCCACCCGGCCAGGGCCGAATATGTATTTTTTAAAGGGGATATTCCTAAAGTGTTTGGGAGGCTTGAACTTTTTGGGCCAAGCCTGAAAATCTGACTTGCTCCAAACTGAGTCAGTTAGCTCCTTCAGAAAAAAGTTCTCATGTTTAATGCTGATTATAGTGCGGCCAGAAAGAATAGAAAAATAGGTGCAGAGAAAATAGCTGAATTTCACATTGCCAGTGGGACTTTGCCCCTCAAGGCGAAAGACATTGAGGCAGATGAATAGGAAGGGGAAGTATGATTGCTGTGGTCTGGCAATAAGAATGGGGAGGTGGAATTAAATTGTCCAGCTGGATGGGATATGGAACCTGAAACTCTGAAAAAGCTGGATACCTTGTGCTTCATTTTCCCTATCTGGAAAAATTTATTTTAAAAATGGTTAGAATAAGAAGTGGTTATGGGGGTTGAGGAGTCTAACCAAGAAGGGAAATGAATAATATGTAGAGAGAATGTAGTTCATTGTTTGGGTGATGTTCTTTATTATCTTATTTCTCTAATAAAGCCAGTCCTCAAAAGGAAGCAGCCAAATATAGTTGAACGAAGGTGGAATTTGGAGTCAGATAAATCTTGTTTTAGATCTGCCATTATTAGCTTCACAACTATGAATAAGGACCTGAGTCTCAGTGTCCTTATCTGTAAAATAGGAAAAATATCACCTAAGTTATTTTGAGGCTTAAATTAAATGAAGTACTACTATAATGCCAAACACTGAGCCCAGTGCCCCTGGAGGCATTCACTCGGGGTATTACAGTTTTGATGATCAAGGTATCAAGAAGTCCTATGACCCAAGCACAGGCTCTTGAGCCAGACTGCCTAGACCAGTGATGGCAAACCTATGACATGCGTGTCAGAGGTGACACGCGAACTCATTTTTTTGGTTGATTTTTCTTTGTTAAATGGCATTTAAATATATAAAATAAATATCAAAAATATAAGTCTTTGTTTTACTATGGTTGCAAATATCAAAAAATTTCTATATGTGACACGGCACCAGAGTTAAGTTAGGGTTTTTCAAAATGCTGACACGCCGAGCTCAAAAGGTTCGCCATCACTGGCCTAGACTCTTGATTCTCAGTTCATCATCCCTGTGCCCTAGGGCAGTGGTCAGCAAACTGCAGCTCAGCAAACTGCGGCTCCGAGCCACATGTGGCTCTTTGGCCCCTTGAGTGTGGCTCTTCCACAAAATACCGGCTCTTCCACAAAATACCAACTTCTGCTCATGGGCCACGAAGTTTCAGTCGCACTGTACGTGCACACCCGCACGTGGTATTTTGTGGAAGAGCCACACTCAAGGGGCCAAAGAGCCGTATGTGGCTCGAGAGCCATGGTTTGCCGACCATGGCTCTAGGGCAAGTTACTTAACTTTTGTTGCCTCAGTTTATTCTTCTGCCAAACAGGGATAATAATAGTACCTACATGTTGCCAGGCTTAAATTAGTTATATGTGTAAAGCACTTAGAGTAGTGCCTGTCTCTAAGAACCCATAACTGTTAGTTTTTTAACAAAAAAAGGTAGGAATTAAATATGTGCCACTGAGTTGACCTAGTTGACATAAGAAAAATTAGGGAGTATACTCCAATCTTTCTCTTTTTCCTTGACCCTTGCATTTTCTGATGGGTAGGAAAACACCGTGTACCATATTTAGAGCAGCAGTTACCTGTCTGGCTCTAATTTCTACTGTGTTACAGAGATTCTAATTTCCAAGCCTTCTTGCTTTTTTCACTGACCCTGGTTATCATAGGGAGAGGCAAGATCTATTTATCTCAGAAAAAAAAAAAAGATACTTGTCTGTTTCTCAAGGGCATAATGCAGGTTGACTCAGTATAGGGAAGTATTTTTTAAAAAGTATTAAAAAAATAGGAAAGGTGGTTGTTCTTTTTCCACTCTTCTCAATTCACCTGTTAACATTTATTGAGTGCCTGTTATCCTAAGTACTTTCACATGTCATCATATATAAACCTCTTACATTAAAACTTAGGAGGGAGATGGAAGTATTCCCTTTTGGAAGAATAGGAAATTGAAGTTCAGAAAGACAAAGTGACTATCTACGGCAGGGATGGGGAATATCCAGCCCGCGGGCCATGTAAGGCCCTCAAAATCATTTGGTCTGGCCCTGTCAAGGCAGTAGGGGTGAGTTAATTAAGTGTTTGACCAAATTAGCAGGCTAATTTTTAAGTTGATAATTTTGTATGGCCCCTGAATGATGTTATAAATATTCAAATGGCCCTTGGCAGAAAAAAAGCTCCCCACCCCGCTCTACAGGCTCAAGGGCACATGGCTAGATGTGGTGGACCTAGTCTTCAGATTTAATTTCCACGGCTCTTTTTCGCAAGGCCATGTTGCCTTTTCCATGTCTATTCTGTGTTTTTGAGAACAGAAGAGAGAGGTTTTCCAGTGCCAGTGCTACTGTTGAACCCTCATCACCTCCACTCCAGTTACAGAATGAGCTATTATGGGAAATATGTATTGAGCTAGCCTAAGCTGTCCAATCTCGTTCTTCTCCTTTAGGGCCTATTCTGATAAAGACTTAATAGAGAAATTGGTTGCCATCATCATGATTATCAACAAAAATAGTGATCCAGGACCCCAAGATGCACAGTAGGATCATAGTTCTTGAATCACAGGATATTCAGACTAGAAGGAGTCTCAAAGATAATTGCATCCAACCCAACCCGCTCAGTTAGTAGGTGAAGAAACAGGCCTAGAGTCATCAACAGTAATGATAACCAGAGAGATGGTCTGGTGGCCATAGAAGATACCTGGCAAATGTTAGCCCATAGAGAGCTCCAACATGATTCTACATTCGAAGTATGATATGTTTATAGCCAAATGAAAGGTAAAAGTTATTTAAGATTCAGGCAGGTAGGTCTCCAAGAGTAGTCCTCATAAGAGAGGAAAACCACACTGATAGCAGTGAGGTCTTCATTTATGTGCTAGAAGAACCTGATTAATAGGGACCTAATATTGGGACAGTTCTAGAAATATAGCCTCCACATTTGACTAGGGCAGTGGTCGGCAAACTCATTAGTCAACAGAGCCAAATATCAACAGTACAACGATTGAAATTTCTTTTGAGAGCCAAATTTTTTAAACTTAAACTATATAGGTAGGTACATTGTTATTAACTTGATTAGGGTACTCCTAAGGCTTAGGAAGAGCCACACTCAAGGAGCCAAAGAGCCGGATGTGGCTCGCGAGCCGCAGTTTGCCGACCACGGGACTAGGGCATATAAATATCCTGTACCATGTAAGAAGACTTGCTTTCCACCTTGAGGCTGAGTTCTGACTCAGTTCATTCCGCAGATATTTACAGAGGAGCATTTTAGTGGGCTGTTCCTTTGTTATACCTTGTTCGTATTTCCAGATGGGTTGTATAATCGAAGTTACTGGCATTTAGTTCTAGAAGTACTCTCTATTTATGAAACACAGCAACACACACACCCCACCCCAGTTAGAGTAATTTCCTTGTATCGGTACCATGGGAGTGTATCTTTAGAAATCTATGAAATAACTGTAGTTCCCTTGCCATAAGTAATTTAGTATTTGGGCACATCATAGGCCATGCAATGATGACAATAGTGGCCACTTATTGGACACCTGCTATGTGCAAGGTGCTATACATAAATAAGGAAATTCTGACTGGTAGAAAAGTTTAGTAACTTGCTAATGAGTACGGTGTGTCACTGAGCTGTTGTACCTTACTAGATCTCTAAATTGAACAATGGTTTTACTCTTTAGTTTATATTTGACTTGTTGCTCCTGCTTGTCTGGAAATAAAGTGTGTAGAGGTGAGGTGGCTAGTAGTTCTAGAAAGGCATTTATAGCCAGAAATGTAGTTCCCTTCCTTTCAGCTGTACAAAGGAGGGAGAATAAAGGTTAGAGGTACTGAATAAGGTAGGGATGATCTAAGTTGGATAAAAGAACTTAGCCTTAAATATCTTCGGATCCAAACAAGCTTAGAAGGCTGAGTTTCTGAGTAGATTGGCACATTCAAAATTCAATTTTATTGCCTCACATACCAATATACCTTCTAATTAAATTAAACCCTCATGCTATTTAGACAGGGTTCTTGAAAGCTTTTCTTCCTTTTTTTTTTTTTTTTAAAGTTGTAGTTTTATGACAAGATCAGCCTTGCATTTAAAAAGCAACAGAAAAATTAGTCCTTGGTACCATTCTAAATTATTACCTTAAAAGATTAATTCTATGTAGAAACTGTTAAAAATACATTTTTATAACTTAATAGGTTTTTTCCCCAAAAGATTTCTTTTTTTGTCCCCTTACCATAAATGCTAAAAAATATTTACAAGAACCATTATATTGGCAACTAGGTACATTTATTTCAGATAGTTTATGGAATTCACATATAATGGCACAGAATAAGCTTTCTTGGTTTCTAAGTACAGCTTATTTTCATTTGTATTGGATATTTACTAAGCTTCAGTTTACAAGCCTAGCCTGATTCTGGTGCTTCTTTATCTTTTATCTAATGTTGGTTTTTACTAAACTTCATGTCTATAAATTCCTAAGTTATAGTCTTCAGATTTACAACTTCTTCCTTCCTTTTCTTCTTGTTCATTCCTTCATTTTTTATTTTTTATTTTTATTTTTTAATTTATTTTCTAATATATTTTATTGATATTTTACAGAAAGGAAGGGAGAAGGATAGAGAGTTTGAAACATCGATGAGAGAGAAACATCGATTAGTTGCCTCCTGCACACCTCCCACTGAGGATGTGCCCGCAACCAAGGTACATGCCCTTGGCCAGAATCGAACCTGGGACCCTTCAGTCTGCAGACCGATGCTCTATCTATTGAGCCAAACCGGTTAGGGCCCTTCATTTTTTATTTTATTTTTAATCCTCACCTGAGAATATACTTACTGATTTCTCTCTCTCTCTCTTTTTTTTTTTTTAAGAGAGGAGAACAGACGGGGGTGGGGGGAGGAGGGGTGGGTAGAGGTAGAGAGGTGAGAGAGAAACCTCAATTGGAGGCCTCCTGTACATGTCCCCTACTGGGGATTGAACCTGCAACCTAGGTATGTGCCCTGATTGGGTATCAAACCTGCAATCTAGGTATGTGCCCTGACCGGGAATCAAATCTACAATCTTTTGGTGTATGGGAGGATGCTCTAATCAACTGAGCAACACCAGCCAGGGCTCATCTTTTATTTTTAAAATTTCCCTTTTAATTATAAAAATAATATACCAAAAGTGAGTTTTGTAAAGAAAATCACCAGAAATTCCATCACCCCGTACAGCTGCTTTTATATTTGCATTGTTCAAATGCATCCATATATTTATGTAGATACTTTCGTCATAGACACAGAACTATAATTTGATGGTTTCCACTTAATGCCATCATACGAAATTTGCCATGTTGTTTCAGAGCTTTTTAGCCATCTTTTTAAAATTGTAATATAATATTCTATCAGGTGGATGCACAGCAGTTTAATTAATCTCATGCTATTGGATATTCAAAGCTGTCTCTTTTCTTCTATAATAACACTGCAGTGAATATGTTTACATATATAATTTTTCTCTCATTCTGGATGAATTTCATTAGGGTAAATTCTTAGGAGTAGAAGTTCTGGGTCAAAGGGGATGAATATTTTTATGGTTTCAAACATGTGTTGCCAAATCACTTTCTCTTTTAAAGTTTGTGTCAGTTTATACTGCTGCCAGCAATATCATGCTTGGATTATTGATGACCATTTCCCAGAGAGCTTTGTGTCTTCAGTCTTGCTCTCTTTTGATCTGGTCTGTAAGCTACTGTCCAAAATATTCCAGCATGCTCTACTGTTCACATTTTTTTCAGAGTCTTCTGCTGGATGCCTGTTACCTATCTTACAGTTCAAGTGTAAATTTTAAAATCCAGCCCCTACCTCCTGACATAATTCATTTTAATTTATGGTATGGTTTGCATACCATATAAGAAGCAGTCTCTTTTACCTCTGAGTCCTCCCTCTGACCATTTCTTATATTCAGAACTTCTGCTCTGTCAACATTCCTTCTCCATCTCATAAATTTAATTTCAAAGATTTCTTCTTCTACAAAGCTGTCAATACAGAACCCCTCTGTAATGATGATATCTTCAGTACTCAGTGTACTTAACTCCTGGTGGGTTGCCAGTAAATGTTTGTTAGTATGGCCAGTGAGGGAATACAAAGGAAAGGCAGAGAGACGTTCACTGCAGACTTTTTTTTTTTTTTAAAGGAAAGCTTAGGATTCATAAAAGCACTTGGTTCTTCTGACTAAAACTTGAGAGGAGAATGAGGAATTTTGTGCTCTAGTTTTTGGGTACCATCACTCTTTCTGTGACAGTAGATAACTCAGCTTACTCCATCATCTATTTTAGCTACAGAGTGGAAAATACAGTGTTCCCGCCAGTCATTTTAGGAGTCATGACACTCTCTTCTCTTTCAGTTATTTTTCCCCTCAATATCATTGGCATCACCATCAATATAACCCTAATATTTACTGTTTAGTATGTGCCAGGCATTGAGATGGTGAGTTATATGCCATAGCTGTTTTAACCCTCATAGCAGCTCTGTGAACTAGGTACCCCCTCTTTTCACATGAGAAATTCAGTTATGGAGAGTTTGTTACTTACTGAACTAACTAGTAAGTGATGGAGCCACAATATTAAACCCTCATTGTTACAGAATATTTGTCTGAATAGTCTCTTTTCTATTGATAATTATCTGATGATTTCTTATTACATATGACAAAAAAAGTACAAACTCCTCAGCAGCATTGGAAGGACCTTCCAAATCTCTATCCATTCTACTTTTCCATTCTCATCTTTCTTTACTCCTCCCACCCCCTAACATTTGTGCTTTCACTCTGACAGAGCTGCTTATTTCACAAATATATCATATCGTTTCTCACATCTGAGCCTTTGTTTCTATTCCTGCAATGCTTTCCATTTCCTCCTGGCAAACTTCTATTCATATCCCAAGGTCCAGTTCAAATTCTCTATACTGCATGCAGAGCATTCCAGATTTCCCTGGGCAGAGTTAGAGGCTTGACACTCTGTGCTCCTTGGTATATATTTCTGCTGTAGTCCTTTTATACTTCTTAAGATTATTTTCTTACATGCCGATCTCTCTTACTTTAATAAGAAAATTAGATATGATATGGGGAAGGCAGTATTTTTACAGAGACATTATATATTTTTAAACATAGCCAAAATTAAAAATATCTGTATTTAAATGACATTGTTTTCCTTTTTTTCCCTCCCTCAGCATAGGGCTACTTTCAAATTTGAACCAACAGATGAAGATAAAAGAAAGGTAAGCCTTAGTGTGTGTGTGTGTGTGTGTGTGTGTGTGTGTGTGTTTCATTCATGAACTTTCTAAACAGTGGACTTGTTTTCATCTGATGGTTATTTAGTTTTCAGTTTCCCTCCAGTTTGTTTTTTAGGAACTCTGAGAAGAAAGCAAGTTCCAGGTTTAGTACATGCAACTCATTCCTGCTCCATCCTCACAGGACCATTATACTAGTACTTGGATAAGTTAGAGCAATGGGAAGGGTTCGTTTAACGGCAGGACAGCAGGCTGCCCAAAATGTTTTGCATTTAGCTTTGGGGAAACAGCTGTTCATACTGCTGCCCCTTAGCCACATATTGTTCCCTGTCTGACATTTATTTATGTTGCAGCAATTGTCTAAGTCACTTCAGGGGCATAGATGAAAGTGGAATCAAGAGACTCGCCAATAGAGGAATTATAAGTGAAGGTGCATCAGAGATATGACCATGTAATGTGTGTTTACCTGTTGGGTTGCCTATGCTTGCTTTACTTAGTTGATTAGAGCATGATGCACCATTCTGTGTGTTTTGCTGGTCTGCGTACATCTATCCTTGCTCTATTACATGCGAAGGACAGATAAGAGAGCATGACTGAATCAGTGCAAACCTATCACTGCTACTGGAAAAATAGCTTAAATCTCTTGCTATTCTTGGTAGTGGTTTGATAATACCTTGTAATCAAACTTCTGTTCACCTCCACCTCCAAAATCTAATGTCTATGTCCTGCTCATTTTACCTCTTATGATTTCTTTAGTCCATTCTCTCCTTTAACCCCTGCCCTAATTCCAGCTTTCATCTGGATTACCGCACCAGTTTCCTGCTCTCTCTTTTTCCAGTTATGTGCCCTTCCAGTCCATTGTCCATAAATCTAGAACAACAATCTGATCATGTTACTCCCAGCCTTTAAAACCCTTGAGTGACTTTTTTTGCCTATAAAAGTTCAAGCTTCTAAACATGACATCCTAGATGCTTAGTGACCTGATCTCTGCCTACTTTTGCAGCTTACTTCTCTCCCTTATATTTTATGCTCTAGCAATATGAAATATTTCCAGTTACATACCACCCTTTCTATTTCTTATTTTCTACCTTAGAATATGTTGTTTTCTACCTGGTTAATCCAATTGAGTTCCAGGGCACATCCTTCAGGAAGCCTCCTCTGGCATTCCTGTTAAGGTGAAGTATCCCTTTTCAGTAAAACTCTATGTAAATCTCTAACACTATGCTTATACATTGTCTCAAATATGTATCATTATTAGACCCTGAAGACAGATATTATTTTTACCCTTATGTCCTTGTCACCTAGAGTGTCCAGCACATAGTAGGCACTCAAAAATTATGATTGAAGGGGTGATATGGAATATAAACTTTGAAAGTTAAAGATTGAACTCTGATTTTCTTATGGATCTGAACAGTGAAAATAAGAAGAGAATTCCTTTTAGAACTGGGGTTCTCAACCAGGAATGTGCTATTTGGGGAACTTTTTGATGATAGCCTGCTCAGGGCTGACCCTCTATCTACTGAGTCAGAATTTGAGGCGTGGAATCCAGGCATGTGTATTTTTACAGATAGTCTTCAGGAAACAAGTACTTGCACATTTGGTGGGAATACAAAATGGCACAAATCCTGTGGAACAGAAACTGGCAGTATCTACCAAAATTACAGATGCAGTTTGCCCTTTGACCAGACAGTGCCACTTTTAGAAATCTGTTTTGTGGATAGGTTGAACTCAGGTAAACAAAGTTATTCATTGAAGCATTGTACATGGTAGTAAAAGATTGGAAACAACCAAGTGTCCAGCAATTAGGGAATATTTAAAGAAACTAGGGTATATCTACATAATGGAATACTATGATATGATAGAGAGGAGGCTGTGTGAGAGACAGACCATTATGTGCTAATCAGAGAGAGGGTTAAGTGAAAGAAAAGAAGCATGTTGTTAACAAGACATACTCATAATAGGTATTCAGATTAGGAAGACAAGTGCTATTCAATTAATTGAGTTGGGAGAATCCATAATACATCTAGATTTATGGTCCCTTGGGAATCTGGTGGTAGAATTTTTGGTGGTGCTTTTACTGACCAAAGTAAATATGCCCTAGCTGGTTTGGCTCAGTGGTTGGAGCGTTAGACCATGGACTTAAGGGTATTGGGTTTGATTCCCAGTCAAGGGCACATACCTTGGTTGCAGGCTCAATATCAGCCCAGGTCAGGGCAAATAAGGGAGGCAGCCAGTCGATGTGTCTCTCACACATTGATGTTTCTCTCTCTCTCCACCCTCCTCACTCCCTTCCATTCTCTCTAAAAATCAATGGAAAAATATCCTCGGGTGAGGATTAAAAATAAAAGTAAATACATTAAGACAGAGATCCCCTTACTTCATATAAGTTTCAGTTGAGGGGAAAAAAACTTCCCACACAGTTATTAATAAAACATGTTTATTTCCTATATGATAGTAGCAAAACCTAACGTTTTCAAAGTATTGTGTTTACTGCCTTTTAGATCATTGGAGATGGTAATGACTGTACTGGTGTTATTTTTAGTTCTAGTGTGCAGATTTCTGCTTCCTGGGAGTTCTGATATAAACAAATATCATTAGGGACCTAGCTAGGTAATCTTCATTAACAGAAAAACATTGACAAACAAAACAACTTCAGTCTCCAGTGGTTAAAACCATTAGTGACTCTTTCATGCCTAAGGCTCTAAAAAGAGTTTGAAATCTTAACTGTTGGACTGCTTCTAAAGGACCTACATCCTAACAGTTTTAAGTTCTCAGTGCCGAAAGACACAGAATAGTGGGCAAGTCTCCACATTAAACCCAGACTGAAAATAAGAGGAATTCAAGTTACCAGTTTGTTTTGCTACCCCAGTTCTCTTTTTCTCTTTCTTAAACATGTCTCTGGAGTCTTCATACAGTAGCTCCTTGCTAACTGCAGCACCCCTTTTGATAAACTACAGGTGCTGTCTCTAAAAAACACACCTTTCTTATGTAAAACCTTTGTGACAACTTAGAAGTAAATGTAAGGGAACAGAGCCTTTCAAAAAATAAAAATTATACTGAGATTTTTAGGAAATAGCTATAAACCCAATTTCTAACACTCATGTAGTGTTTTGCATGTTTACAAAGATTTGCTTTGTAATAGTAATGCACTAATGCTATAAGTATGGCAAGAATGTCAACATCCCTATTTTATTGATATGAAAACACATTAATAACAGCTTGCAAAAACTCAGTCAGTAGTAAGTGGTGGAGCCTCAAATAGAGAACAGATTTTCTGACTATTGTGTGCGGCTCCTTCACTGCTCAGTGCTCCCACTCATTACCACTTGAGGTGTATTTCATAAGGTTTGAAATTATGGCTCAATACCTTGTTTTATCTCTTATTTCATATCTTGAGACACCATTTAGGCAACGAGACTTAAATTGGAAGATAACAAAGGAAATTACTAGGCATGCTTAAATTTTTCCAAATAAAGTCAGTTACAACTGCTAATGCTTGTGCATATATGCAAATAGTTCCAGGTGCATGTGGGTCATTATACATTTGGATGTAAGCACCTGTGCTTACTGAAGCATTTGCTTTACATTTGCTATCTAAATTGGTAGACTATGATTTTCTGCCAGCACATAAACAAATATATCATGGAAATATGTAGGATGGGGATGTATGAATAATCTAAAAATTTACATCTTGAAGAAATGAAAGCTCTTATATTGGTTTCTGAAACACATTGATCTCAAGACCAATGGATTAGTACATAATTGCAATACATGTTGAAAAATACATGTCACAAAATGAGCAAAAGAATTATAGCTCTTTCACCTGTAAGATGAGAATATAACTAGATAAAATGTGAAAAACTTCAGTTGTTGTTTAAGATAAATCTTTGTATATAGTAATTTTCCTCAAAAGAATGAAGTTAAAAATAGCCAACTTGTAGGCATTTTTTTTATTACCTTCAAATTCACATAGGTAAGCCAAATTTCTGAGAAGGCAGAGAGTAATTGCTGAGCTGAGAATTCTTTGAGGACAAGCATGTGCTTGCTTACTTCTTTGTATTTTCATCCCCCAGCACTGCATGTGGCACAAAATAGGCACCTACAGTATAAACACCTATTAAATGAATGAAAGGAACTTGGAAATTGAGTGGAGACCAGAATTCTTATGACATGCACATATTGTTTGGTGTTGAGTTTGATATTCTCTTAACTATACAGCAGGGTCTCAAGCACATCTCATAATGTTGTTTACTGAAAAAGCAGGATACAAGAATATTCATACAGTATGATCAAACCATGTATCTACACTAATAAAAGAGAAAAATGGTAATTGGCGTACGACGCTACCCTTTTCATTGGCTAATCAGGGCTATATGCAAATTAACTGCCAACTAAGATTGGCAGTTAACTGCCAACTAAGATTGGCAGTTAACTGCCAACTAAGATTGGCAGTTAACTGCCAACAAGATGGCGGCTAATTTGCATATGTAGGCACAATGCAGGGAGGCGAAAGGGAAAGCAGGAAGAAGCCCCCTGCCACTGACAGTGATCGGAAACCCAGGGAGGAGCTAAGAGCTGGGGGGCAGGGCAAAGGCTGCCCCAGGGCCGCCTTTGCCCTGCCCCCCAGCCATGATCGGAGAATCAGGCGCCTTTTCCACCCTGGCCAGTGATAGCAGGAAGTAGGGGTGGAGCCAGCGATGGGAGCTGGGCACGGTCGAAGCTGGCAGTCCCAGGAGCTAGGGGTCCCTTGCCTGGGCCTAAAGCGAAGCCCACGATCGCGGGGCCGCTGCAGCTGCGGGTCCCCGCTGCCCGGGCCGGACGCCTAGGCCAGAGGCGTTAGGCCTGGGCAGGGGCGGAGCCTGCAGCCGCGGGGAGCTGGGGGTCCCCTGCCCAGGCCTGACACCTCTGCCGGAGGCCTCAGGCCTGGTCAAGGGGCCGATCCGGTGATTGGTGATCGGAGGGTGATGAGGGTCAACTCCTCTGGCCGAGGCATCAGGCCTGGGTGGGGGGCGGAGCCGGGGATTGGGGGGATATGATGGTCCCCTTGCCCAGGCCTGAAGCCTGGGTCAGAGGCATCAGGCTTGGGCGGGGGGTGGAGCAAGCGATCAGTGGGAGATGGGGGTCCCCTGCCCAGGCATGATTCCTGGGCCAGAGGCCTCAGGCCTGGGCGGGGGCCAGAGCCAGTGATCGGGGGGAGATGGGGGTCCCCTGTCCAAGCCTGACACCTCTGGTGGAGGCGTCAGGCCTGGGCAAGGGGCCGATCAGGCGATCGGAGGGTGATGGGGGTCTACGCCTCTGGCCGAGGCATCAGGCCTGGGCAAGGGGCAGGGCCAGCAATCGGAGGGGCAGGGGGCAGAACCAGTGATGGGGGGAAATGAGGGTCCCCTGCCCAGGCCTGACGCCTCTGTCAGAGGCGTCAGGCCTGGGCAAGGGGCCGATCCTGCGATTGGAGGGTGATGGGGGTCAACACCTGAGGGCTCCCAGTATGTGAGAGGGGGCAGGCTGGGCTGAGGGACACTCCCCCCCCACACACACACCCAGTGCACGAATTTCGTGCACCAGGCCCCTAGTAAGACTAATAAAAGCTATACAAGAAAAGTGATTACAAGAAAATTCACTAAATGGTGACTATTTGAATATTATTACTGTGGATGATACTTTTCTTTCCTGGTCTGTAATTTAAACTTCTATTATATTATTAGTAGATTATAATGCTATAAAAATATGATAATATAATATGTGACATATGTTATATATGTCACATATTATATTCTTTTATATAGTATGATTGGAGGCATATGCAAAGACCAATACTTTTTTAAAAAAATATTTATTTTCTCTAAAATTGAGCCTTCTTGATTATCTTACACATTCCTTTTAGAGAAGTGGTTCTCAACCCTCTGGTCCTTTAAATACAGTTCCTCGTGTTGTGACCCAACCATAAAATTATTTTCGTTGCTACTTCATAACTGTAATGTTGCTACTGTTATGAATCGTAATGTAAATATCTGATATGCAGGATGGTCTTAGGCGACCCCTGTGAAAGGGTCGTTCGACCGCCAAAGGGGTCACGACCCACAGGTTGAGAACCACTGTTTTAGAGGAACATAAAAATGCCATATTTAGAGATAGTATCACCTATAGACTCAGTTTATGGAGTGAAATAAATTTATATGAACACAGAGTTCTATGCTACCATTTGAAATATTTTATTTTAACTTTTCCTTCCAGACTTGGCATATTAGTGGAGATATCTGTAGTCCATAAGTGTTTTTTCAGTAATTTCTACGTTCTAGGTCCTGTGTTAGGCTTTGGTTCATAAGTTGCTTATGGTGTTGATTTGGCACTTTCTCAGCTACAGGTGCATATGGAGGATTACCACTGTGAACTACAGAAAATAAATTGATAAATTTTCATATTAGGTCACCCAATGGAAAATGTGCCAACATAGAAACATTAATCCTATAGTGTGAGTCCACGCTTAGAAATAACTTGAGGCATGGATGTTGGATATGAAAGCCTTTTAAACTTATTTTAGTCATTTGAAGTTCTTGTTCAATTCTAATTTTCACTAAAACAAATGAATTTATAAGCCTTGCAAATTTGACTCAAATTTTATTTAGCATCTTTAACTTAGGGAATATTTGGATACATGATGCAAGTACAGTTCTCATTTAGAAACTAGTAACTTTAAAGATAATCATTTAGAAGGGAAAAAAAAGCCTGGCTGGAGTGGCTTAGTAGGTTGAGAGTTGTCCTGTGTACCAAGAGATTGTCGATTCCATTCTCAGTCAGGGCACATACCTGGGTTGCAGGTTTGGTCCCCAGTTGGGGCACATGTAGAAGGCAACTGATCAATGTTTCTCTCTCACAGTGATGTCTCTCTCTCTCTCTCCCTCTCTATCTCTCTCTCTCTTTAATTTTGACATTAAAAAGTGCAATAAAGTACAATAACTGAAATAGAATTCACTAAAAGGGTTGAATATTAGATTCAAACTGGTGGAAGAAAGAATAAGCAAACTTGAAGTAGATCAATAGTGAATATACAAGGTAAAGAACAAAGAAAAAATATTTGAAGAAATAATGGCTAAAAACTTGCCAAAATTAAAATGTTTCCCTCTGTGGAACTCAGCAGTGCCTTTTCTTTCCTCCTCTTTTCCCGTGTTACCTTTGCCTTTCTCTCTCCTAAGCTCCAAGGGCCCTTTCACTTCTGTAATTGTTTCCTGAGCCTACACAGTGCAGCTGTCTCACTTTTACTACCTCTATAACTTTGTAAATAAACTTTCTCTATAATTTGAAAAAAAAACACAACAAACTTGACAAATTTATTGGAAAACAACATCCAAAAAGCTCAAAATGTCTGAGTAGGATATACTCAAAGAAATCTAAAAACAGATACATCATAATAAAAATACTGAAAGCCAAAGAAAAGGAGAAAATCCTGAAAGCCGCAAAAGAAAAATGACTTGCCACTTACAATGGTACCTCAGTAAGATACACAGCTGATTTCTCATCAGAAATGTAGGCCAGAGGCAGTGGGATAACATATTTAAGGAGCTCAAAGGAAAAAACCTCAACCAAGAAACCTATATCAGCAGAGTGCTCTTTTGGCAATAAAGATACCAGATAAATGAAAAAACTGAAATAACTTGTTCAAGACCCACCTTATATGAAGTACTAAAAGTTTTTCAGACTGAAAGTGACTACAAACAGCAATTTGAACCCACATAAAGAGCACTGGTAGAGGTCATTGTAAAATGTAATTATAAAAGACAATTCAAGTGCATATTTCTTTTCCTTCTCTTAACTGATTTTAAAAGCATTTATATAAAACAATATGTATGCCCTGACTGGTTTGGCTCAGTGGATAGAGCATCGGCCTGACGACTGAAGGGTTCCAGGTTTGATTCCAGTCAAGGGCATGTACCTTGGTTGCGGGCACATCCCCAGTATGGGGTGTGCAGGAGGCAGCTGACCAATGTTTCTCTCTCATCGATGTTTCTAACTCTCTATCCCTTTCCCTTCCTCTCTGTAAAAAATCAATACAATATATTAAAAAAAACAATATGTATTTAATTTATTAAACCAATAACATATAGAAATGTCATATATTTACTAAAAATAGCACAAAGGTAACTGAGACCAAACCTGTATTAGATGAAGAATGTGACTCCAGATAGGAGCTCAAATCCTCAAGAATATATCAAGAGAACCAGAAATTTTAAATAATATCACAAAAGCTATCAGTATATATATAGTTGGTCTCCTTTCTTCAAAGTCTTTAAAAGATAAAATTATATAAAGTAATAATTATAATGTATTGTTGGACTCTAAACAGTTTATAGGTATATCCTATATAATAAAGAGGTAATATGCAAATTGACTGTCACACCCTCACACAAGATGGCCATCCCCATGTGGTCACAAGATGTCCACCACAAGATGGCCAGCAGGGGACGGCAGTTGGGGGCGACCGGGCCTGCAGGGGAGGGCAGTTGGGGGGGACCAGGCCAGCAAAGGAAGGCAGTTGGGGGGTCCAGGCCTGCAGGGTAGGGCAGTTAGGGGTGACCAGTCCGGCAGGGAAAGGCAGTTAGGGGTGACTAGGCCTGCAGGGGAGGACTGTTAGGGGCAACCAGGCCTGCAGGGGAGCAGTTAGGCGTCAATCAGGCTGGCAGGGGAGTGGTTGGGGGTGATCAGGCTGGCAGGAAGAAGCGGTTAGGGACAATCAGGCAGGCAGGCAGGCGAGTGGTTGGGAGCCAGCAGCCCAGGATTGTGAGAGGGCTGTCCGACTGCCGGTTTAGGCCCGATCCCACTGTGGGATTGGGCCTAAACCGGCAGTTGGACATCTCCCGAGGGGTCGCAGATTGGAGAGGGTTCAGGCTGGGCTGAGGGACCACACCCCCCCACCCCCATGCACGAATTTCATGCACCGGGCCTCTAGTATAACAATAATGCCACAGAAAGGAAAGGAAGAGCAACCTATAGCAGTAACAACATTTATATATCTCACTGGAATTAAGTTAATATAAACCTGGAGCTGATTCTGATAAGATGTATATGCTAAGTAAGCACCAGAGCAACAAATAAGGAAATAACATAGAGAACTATAAAACATTGTTGAAAGAAATTAAAGAGCTAAATAAATGGAAAACCATCCCATGTTCATGGATTGGAAGATTTACTGTGCCTAAGATGGCTATACTTTCCACATTGATCTACAGATTCAGTGCATCACCTTTTAGAATCCTGGGTAGCCTTTTTTTCCCCCCCTTACCCGAGGATATTTTTCCATTGATTTTAGAGAGTGGAAGAGAGAAGGAAAAACAGTAATATAGATGTGAGAGAAACACATCGATTGGTTGCCTCCTGTACACACTGCAACCAGGGCCCAGGCTGGGGAGAAGCCTGTAACTGGGTTACGTCCTTGACTGGAATCGAACCCGGGATCCTTCAGTCTAACACAGGCCAACGTTCTATCCACTGAGCCAAATCGGCTAGGGCCTGGGTAGCTTCTTTGTAGAAATTGACAAGCCAACTCTGAGTTTCATATGGAATTGCATGGAATGCAGAATAGCCAAAATAGCCTTGAAAAGAACAAACTTAGAGAACTCAGGATTTCCAATTTCAAACCTTAATATAAAGCAACAATAATCAAGACAGTGTGGTATTTTCATGAGGATAAGTAAATATAAATTATATATGCATATCAAAGGAATAATATTAAGAGTCCGGAAATGAACTCATGTGTCTATGATCAATAATTTTTGACAAGAGTGACAAGATCATTCAATAGGGGGAAAGGATCATCTTTTAACAAATGGTGTCGGGACAACTATACTAGTATAGCCACATATAAAAAAAATGTAATTGAACCTTTACTTCACATCAAAAATTAACTCAAAACGGATCAGACCCAAATGTAGAGCTAAAGCCCTAAAACTCAGAAGAAAACATAGGGATAAATTTTCATGGCAGTGAATTCTTAGATATGACAACAAAAGCACAAGCAACAAAAGAAGAAATAGATAAACTGGACTTCATTAAAGTTGATTTTTGTGCTTTAAGGGCCCTTATCAAGAAAGTGAAAAGACAGCCCACAGAGTGAGAGACAGTATTTGCAAATCATATATCTTGACAAGAGACTTGTATCTAGATTCTAGAATATATAAAGAACTTAATAATAAAAAGACAACCCATTTTAAAAATGGGCAAATATTCTGAATAGACATTTTTCCAAAGAAGATACACAAATGACCAATAAATATATGAAAAGATACTCAACATCATTGATTATCAGGGAAATGCAAATCAAAACCACAATGAAATACTGTTTTGCACTTACTGGTATAGCTAGAATAAAAGAGTCAGAAAATAAGTTTACAAGGATGTGGGGAAATTAGAAACCTCATGTTATTGGTGGGAATGTAAAGTGGTGCAGCCACTTTGAAAAATAGTCTGGCAGTTTCTAGAGTTACCATATGACCCAGCAATTGCACTCTTAAGTATCTACCCCAAAGAAATGAAGATATGTGTCCACACAAAAATATACACAGCAGCATTATTTTTAATAGCCAAAAGATGGAAACAACCCATATAACCATCAATTTGTGAATGGATTAAAAAATGTGTCATATCCATATAATGGAATATTATCTAGCCATAAAAAAAGTAACTGCTAAGTGCTACAGTGTGTATGAGCCTTGGAAACATGCCAACTGAGAGAAGCCAGACAAAAGGCCACAAAATGTATGATTTCGTTCATACGAATGTCTAAAATAGGAGATTTGTAGTGACTGGAAGTAGGTTAGTGGTTGCCCAGGGGCTCTAGGGAAAAGGGAATTGAGGAGTTACTGCTAATGGCCATTGGATTTCTTTTGGGGATGATGAGAATGTTCTAAAATCAGGTGGTTGAACAAATGTGAATATATGTACTAAAAACCAATGATTTGTATACTTTAACTGAACTTTATGATATGTGAATTATATCAATATAGTTGTTATTAAATATTAGCAGATAACACATACTATATGCCCATCATCACTCTAAGCACTGTATGAATATTAGCACATTTAATCCTCACAACAAGGCTATAAAGTAGGTACTATTATTTTTATAGATGAGGAACCTAAGGCACACAGAAATTACAGTAAGTCCTACTTAACATCACCTATAGAGTCTGTGACTTTAAGTAAAAGGATGTATAACAAAGTCAATTTTACCATAGGTTAATTTTTATAAATAATATTTAAGTTCCTATGGCATCTCATCAACGTTCTAATAAAATGACATAATTCAAGGAGCTGCCGTACTTGCCTAAACTAGTGTGGTGGGAGGCCATAATTCAAGCCTACACAGTCTGGCTCTACATCCAATGTACTACACCATACTGCCATTCATTAATAATTGAATTGACTTGTTGTATAACATATGAATCAATTCTATTCATTTTCTGATTTTAGGCATCCAAAATTTGATACTTGATGTGTGGCAAAAGAGCTTTGACATTGAACTAATTATCAGTATTAACAGGAAACAGAAGAGCATGCTTTGCAGTGTAAGTGACTGCATAGGTTAACTAGTGAGGATATCTAGTGTCAGCTCTCCCCCTAAGCAGGAGAGTACTTGACATACAGGAGTTAGACATGCTGAAGACTTTTGTTTTTTTTTTTTCTTTTTAGGTTCTTCAGATTATTTTTTGACCAAAAATGTAAAGTTTTTTTTTTCCTCAGCAGTTAGCTCTTTTCTTCCTTACAAAGTTTGATCACATACTAAGGAAAGTGGCGAACTTGTACATGTTTACTTAAAAACTCTTAGGGACCTGAGAGAGTTCTTGGCTGGCCAGACATTCCCATTGTTTCAAACATCCCCATTTATAAATGAAAAACAGAAAGGCTGACTTGCCAAGGTCACAATTAGTGAGTGGAAGAGGTGGGATTCAAATCAGGTCCTCTGTCTCCTTTTCTGCCTTCAGTGATCATCTTTGCAGGGTTCTTCCTCAGGGAACTCACAGTGTAGTAAGGGACCCAGAATATCTTACAGCACAGTGGTTCTTTCTGTGGTTTCTCACACTCTGAAGAAATCAATATGGGAAGCTCACAACTTGTTAGAACACTTGTACTTTATATGAACTCTAAGTCTGCTTTGGTTGATCATCCCACTTTGCCCATATCCCTCTCTGCCTCTGCCTTTTTCCATCATTTGACTTGTCTTCCTGCTTCCTTTCTGCCACACCATCTCTGTCATTTACTCCCCCTGCCCCCACTTATTGCCCAACATTCAACATTTATCAAGAAGCTTTTTCTACCTAAATTCCCCATAATTCATTTCTTCAATATTTTAATACACAGTTTAAATTGCCAAACATATACATTACTTATTCATTTAACGTATGTTCAGTCTCTCTAATATTATAAATAACTTGAGTCATGTGCTCTTGTCACTTGACTTCTTGTCACTTGGTTAGAATTTATTTCTCTTGAATAATTTGCATATACTTGAGTTTTAAACTGGGAGTTTTGTACATATCCTCTGTATTGGCTATGTGCACAGGGGTATGGCCAGGGTTTGTCATCATCCCAGAGAAAGACAGTTCCTGCAAACCTCCAAATATCAGGCCATCTCTTCTACAGTCCCTATAATAATGATAATTGTGTTTGTTGAACACTAATGAGTCAGATGCTAAGCCAGATTTTATATAAGTATCTCATTTAATCCTCAGTAGAGTCTTGTAAGATGGGTGCTATGTACACAAGTGCTCAATAATGGACATTCTAGATTCTAAATGGACACTATAGAATCCATAAAATTAATATAAAATTACAGTGTTATATTTATAACATCAGTGCTTTCCCTTCTCAAGTGGCTTTGCCTTTAAAAGGCAAATACAGATAAAAATTTCCTAGCCATATTGACCCTGTGTAGAGTATGTCTGTTAATATTTCTTTCTTTTTTTAAATATTTATTGATTTTTTACAGAGAGGAGGAGAGAGGGATAGAGAGTTAGAAACATCGATGAAAGCGAAACATCAATCAGCTGCCTCTTGCACGCCCCCTACTGGGGATGTGCCTGCAACCAAGGTACATGCCCTTGACCAGAATTGAACCTGGGACCCTTGAGTCTGCAGGCTGATGCTCCGTCCGCTGAGCCAAACCAGTTAGGGCATGTTAATATTTCTTGATTTGTTTGCCCATCTGGCCATCTTTATAATGTAACTAGAGGCCCAATGCATGAAATTCATGCATGGGTAGGGTCCCTAGGCCTGGCTGGTGATCAGGGCCTTTTTGTGGGGTGACCGGCAGGGCAATCACCCACTCACCGGCCCCACCCCCCGCTCTCCCCTCTGCCTCCGGTCGCCTCCATCTGTGGGAGGTGGGGGCATTGGCATCTGCCTTGGCAGGCCTGGGGCCTGTGGGCTGGGGGCAGCTCCTGCATTGAGCATCTGCCCCCTGGTGGTCAATGCGTGTCATAGCGACCAGCTGGCCATTCAGTTGATTTGCACTGTAGGCTTTTATTATATAGGATCTGCATTAGCCTCTCTTCTATGCCAAAGCACTATGCTAGAGAGTTTTTAATATATCATCTCATTTAATATAACATAAACTTTAGATCTTACCCCTGTTTTTAGAGGTGAGGAACTGAGGCACAAGTGTTTTAAAGAAATGCCCAAGATCATATAGCCATAAGGGGCAAAGCTAGTGTTTAAACCCAGCTGCTTTCTGTACTTTAATTGTACTGTTCCCCAATAAGTAACATATAAGATACCTAATACCCTACAATATATGTTCTCTCAGATGCTGTCTATATTAAGTAATTATAGTAATCCTGTGAAATAGATATATTTCTGTCTTCCACATAAGAAAATTTAGCTTCAGATTAAGTAAATCAGTTCAGATAAAAGTTCAGAAAATAAAACTAGGGACTTGAAAGAACCCAAATAATCTGTTTTGGTGCTTTTTCTTCTATGCCTTTGGAAAACCTCTAAAATCTTAGAACTGTCTCATTGAGACAGCTTACCTTCCCTCTTGTTTCTGTTCCTGGCTATCTTAGTCTGCTCAGGCTGTAATAACAGAATACCATAGATTGGGTAGCTTAAACAACAGAAATTTATTTTTCACAGTAGTGGAGACTAGGAAGTCCAAAATCAAGGTTTTGACAAGGTTCATTCTGAGGCCTCTTCTCTTAGGATGGCTGTCATTTCACTCTGTGATTACATGACTTCTTTGTGCAGAGAGGGGAGAGGGGAGGGTGTGAGCGAGTCAGCCCTCTGGTGCCTCCTCTTATAAGTGCAGTAATTCCGTTGGAAAAAGGCCCCACCATCATAATCTCATCTGACACAATTACCTTCCAAAAGCCCCACCTCCAAATACTATTCACATTAGAGGTTAGGGCTTCAAAATATGAACTTAGGGGGGACACAGGCATTCAGTCCATAACAACAGTTTACATTATTACATGCCTAGAATACTAAAGCTGAGAACAAGGGATTCTGAGGTAGAGTAACTTCATAGTGAGTAAGTGTTGGGGGGTAGATGGCATTGGAGACAAAGTAAGGAAATTCCGAAGAGACTGTATGTAGAAAATCTTTGATACAGTAAAAAAGAAATAAAGGCAAAGGGCTGTAGAAATCAGTGAGACCAGGATCTATATCAGCCACCAAGATATGAAGTATATAATGTGACAGTATCCATCTCTCAGCCTTGTTAATATACTACATAATCAAACTATAGCTTGTGCTAAGAATTCACTAAAGATTAAATGATAAAATGTTTTATTATTTGGTAAATTCTTTTTTTTTTCCTTTTTTTTTTTTTGCTTAAAGTATTACAAAGAGTATTACATATGTCTCCTTTTTTTCCCCCCGCCCTTGACAATCCCCTGGCCTCCCCTACCCCCCAGTGTCTTATGTCCATTGGTTATGCTTATATGCATGCATACAAGTCCTTTGGTTGATCTCTTACCCACCCCCCTCCTGCCCTCCCACCCTCCCCGACCTTCCTGCTGTAGTTTGACAGTCTGATTGAGGCAGCTCTGCCTCTGTATCTATTTTTGTTCATAAGTTTATAATGGTCTTTATTATCCAGAAATGAGTGAGATCATGTGGTATTTTTCCTTCATTGACTGGCTTATTTCACTTAGCATAATGCTCTCCAGTTCCATCCATGCCGTTGCAAATGGTAAGAGTTCCTTCTTTTTTACAGCAGCATAGTATTCCATCGTGTAGATGTACCACAGTTTTCTAATCCATTCATCTACTGATGGGCACTTAGGCTGTTTCCAGATCTTAGCTATGGTGAATTGTGCTGCTATGAACATAGGGGTGCATATATCCTTTCTGATTGGTGTTTCTGGTTTCTTGGGATATATTCCTAGAAGTGGGATCACAGGGTCAAATGGGAGTTCCATTTTTAGTTTTTTGAGGAAACTCCATACTGTCTTCCATAGTGACTGCACCAGTCTGCATTCCCACCAGCAGTGCACAAGCGTTCCTTTTTCTTCACA
Source organism: Myotis myotis (assembly GCF_014108235.1). NCBI lineage: Eukaryota > Metazoa > Chordata > Mammalia > Chiroptera > Vespertilionidae > Myotis > Myotis myotis. The sequence goes on from NW_023416335.1 coordinate 202,456,832, forward strand.
TCCTCTCCAGCACTTGTCGTTTGTTGAATTGTTGATGATAGCCATTCTGACAGGTGTGAGATGGTACCTCATTGTTGTTTTGATTTGCATCTCTCGGATGATTAGCTACTTTGAGCATGTTTTCATATGTCTCTTGGCTTTCTGAATGTCCTCTTTTAAAAGGTGTCTATTTAGGTCCTTTGCCCATTTTTTGATTGGATTGTTTATCTTCCTTTTGTTGAGTTATATGAGTTCCCTATAAATGTTGGAGGTTAAACCCTTATCAGTGATAGCATTGGCAAATATGTTCTCCCATGTAGTGGGCTTTCTTGTTGTTTTGTTGATGGTTTCTTTTGCTGTGCAGAAACTTTTTATTTTGATGTAGTCCCATTTGTTTATTTTCTCTTTAGTTTCCAATGCCCTAGTATCTGTATCGGTGAAGAAATTGCTTCGGCATATGTCTGAGATTTTGTTGCCTTTGGATTCTTCTAGTATTTTTATGGTTTCCCGTTGTATATTTAAGTCCTTTATCCATTTTGAGTTTATTTTTGTGTATGGTGTAAGTTGGTGGTCTAGTTTCATTTTCTTGCATGTATCTGTCCAATTTTCCCAACACCATTTATTGAAGAGACTATTTTGACTCCATTGTATGTTCATGCCTCCTTTGTCAAATATTAATTGAGCGTATTGGTTTATTTGGTAAATTCTAATATGCAACAAATGATGGTGCTTCTGTATTTGTCCCTATATTATCTTAAAATACTTAAATATGTTTTGCATAGGTAGTGGGGAAAAGGGCTTTCTGAAAAATAAAGACTCCTACTTAAGCAATAAGAGAACTAGAGTTGGCTGGTACTATATTTGAAGAGAAATAAAACGTTTTGGCATCCCCAGTTCTGCCTCCAGTCAAGAAAGGAAGGGCAAATGATTGATTTTGTAAACTTTCATTTACACCTAAGCTGTTTTCCCCTCTATTTTTTTGTGCGGGGCGGTGGTGGGTGGGGGGGGGCACGGGAGGGGAAGTGGGAGAAACACTGATTTATTGTTCCACTTATTTATGCATTCATTGGTTGGTTCTTGAATGTGTCCTGACCAGAATTGAACCTGCAATCTTGGCATATCAGGATGATGCTCTAACCAACTGACCTACCTGGCCAGGACCTGTCTTTCCCATCTATTAATGTTAAGTCTTGATGATGCGACATGTCTTTCTCAGGATTACTAATTAGCAAAGAAACTTGAGCGAAACATACAATTGTTGTTACTCTGGACTGGCTTTTCAGTCTTTACCAAGATCACCGTGATATAGAACAGGGGTGGGGAATGTCCAGCCCACGGGCCACATAAGACCCACAAAAATCATTTGGTCTGGCCCTGCCAAGGTATTAAGAGTGAGTTAATTAAGTATTTGACCAAATACAGTAGGCTAATTTTTAAGTTGATAATTTTGTATGGCCCATGAATGAGGTTATAAATATCTAAATGGCCCTTGGCAGAAAAAAGGTTCCCCACCCCTGATATAGAACATAGCTTGGAGGACAGTATTACTGAAAGATGTGCATGTGCAAGAAGGGAAGCCAGAGATGACTTTTAGGAAGTGACCAAAAGCCTTTCACAAGGAGAGTATCCATTAAATAAAAAGTGAGAATTACCTGAAGTGTAAGGAATAATATTAAGCTATATATAACTGGACCCAGCTGCATGAGTATTCATTTAGAAAATCTCATCTTTAGCTTTTTATAAAGAAATTCCAAGTTTGACCTCTAGAATTCTCTAACTTTTATTCAGAGTACATTTTAGAATTCTGGCAGTAAGACATTAACTGATATTTTTGTAAAATACAATTTTTAAAATAGGTCTGTCTTGTGGGACTGACAACATTGTTCCAACTGTTAATTATAGCAAGCTTATTTTAGAATTTAATACCTCTCTTTGTTGTGTGTGTGCAAACACACTCTCACACACTCACATGTGCAGTACACAGAGGGCAAAAGTTTAGAACTATCAGATTTAGGTGGCTGACCTTCAGCTTCAGTTCAGAACTAAAATTAGATTCCTGTGGAATATATATCCAATGACATCCATCAGAGGACAGTGTAGGCATAACCTTGAGAATCCAGGGAGGCATCATCCAAGGGATCCTGCTTTAACTATAAAATTCCTTAGATACCTGATTTTTTTATCTTAAAATTTTGTGTGACTTTTTGTATTGTGATTTGTAATACATTTGTTTATTTTCATGTAGAAATTCTTCCCCTCTCCTACCCCCAATAAATCTTTTAGTAAAATAGAGGTTAAAGAGGATGCACCCGGATTGTCTTGTGACTTTAAGTATTCCTGGCTCTCTGCCACATCTCCCAGTTGAATATGCACTGTCTATTTTAAGATCGGGGTCCTATCCCATCACTATATGAGTACTGTTGATGGAGTAAGAGCATAAATCAAGATGTAGCCAACATTGTAGACATATTGGGCCAAAAAAAGGAAAGTCAAAGTCCATTCTTAATAATGAAAAACTGGCAAACTGTAAGGATAGGTATTTCATACCACTATAATAGAACAGAAACATTAAAAAAAAAAAAAAAAAAAAACAACCCTCAATAAGTAGAACCATGTTTCATGACTTAGTCTATTTAAGGAGAAAAAAAATCAGTTTTAAATAATGCCTTTCACAGGCCTAGCTTAACCCAGAATTGCTTAATATCCATTTTGCTTTACTTCTTATAAATCATCGGATACCAGTAGAATGAAGAGATTCAAATAAGAATTTGACTCCCCTTTCCCATTGTAGCTTCCTGTGCTACCTTAAGCAAATCACTTAACCTCTCTGGGAGTGAGTTTTCATATCTGTAAAATAAAAGAAATATCCCGTAGTCCTGAGTATGTTTTTAGGTATCTTTTTTTCCCCCATGATACATCCAAGAATCTTTAATGTTTTAATAAACCTTATATGTTTCCCAGACTTATTCTTCCATGAAACCCATTATTTAATAGAGTCTTTTGCCCTGCTAGTGCTCATTAATATTAAGCAGTCACTATAGTCCCATCTAACTCTTAGCATTCTCATTCTGGAAATTATACTCATTTTGTTTGCCTCTTAAGTGCTTTTCTGGCATGTAGTTTTCGTAGGATTACTGCCGAATTGAACTAAGTGCCTGTGCTGTGTGTATACCCTGACCCTCTCTCCAGCTTGAACTGGAAAGTTATTGCATTTTCCTGTTTCTTAAAATTAAAACAGACATTAGTCCTTGTCTTTTGCAATATTCTCTTGCTCTATTCACTGTTGTTTCACTTGATTACTCAGTTGATGGCCCATTTTTATTCTAAATTAATCTGTGAACCTTCACCTGAATTTTACCAGCTAATAGTAAATACTTGAAAACCTCAGCTTATTAAATTGTTTAAATAAGCACTGATGTAGGAGAGAAAACTAGATGTCAAATCTATATGTAGGCATATTATTTTACTCAGAAAAACAGCCTCCTTCAAAATAGTGTTATTGGCTGAGATCTTTAATTATAGGTCTTGCTCTTGAAAATGTATTATTTTAGCTATTACTGTGTACCATTATCTCATTTAATAAAACAACATTGTAGTATAGAGGGTATTATACATATACATTTTACATATAATGAAACTAAAGCTCAGAAAAACCAAATAACTTGCCTGGATCTCACAGGTGAAAAATAGCAAGATGAAGTCTGTCTGACTGCAACTCATATACTCTTATACCATGTAGCCTCTTACTGAAGTATATAATAATACTACATATGGCACATACATTGTAGTTACAATGTTAAAAAACATTTATTATTTATATTCTTCTAGGGCAACACGTACACATTATCTCATTTAATTCCCCAACAACCCTGTGAAGTAGGTGCTATCATGTTATAGATTAGGAAATTAAAGAAGTAGGCTAATTTGTTCAAAGTCTTACAACTAAATAAGTAGGACCTGGGAATTAAACTCAACTTTAATGATCTAGTGAGCGTTGGGACAAAATACTCCCTAGCATGCAGTGCTTCAAAGATGTCACACTTGGTATGTATGTGTGTAAGTATTTATTCAGCATATTTGATTGCATCTTTGTATCTGTGGAAGAAAAAGAAATATATCAGACAAATCATGTCCCTGCCAAAGCAGGTGAGACACATAAGAAGTCTCATAAATATAACTCCAAGTCAGAGGTATTAAGTGCTATGAAAGTGGTAGAAATTACTCTGGATTTAGAGATGGAAGAGGTTACTTCCTGCTGGGAGATGGCAAAGAAGATGACATTTGCTTTGAAGATAGAAATGATTTGATAAGGTTAGGGTTTGAGAAGACATTGCAAGTACAGGAAATAACATTTGAAAGGCACATAGGTTCACACAGGTAGTAGAGAGTTAGGATTTTCTGCCTGGATCAAGGACATTGTGACACAAATAGTTGAGTGAGTTTTGGAAATGTGAGTTATGGAGGAATTTGACCACTTCCTAGTTAATGAGGTTGGATGCATTTTATTTGAGGTGTCCACTGTGGGACAGTTAAAAAGAAATGTCTGCCAGACAATAATACTTTCTTTTTGCTGTTGACTTTAGGAAATGAGTCCCCTCCCATGAGTGAATGAATTATACCATCAACCAAGTTGTTCAAGTTAGAAACTTAAGAGACTCCTTGCCTCCTCTTTCTTATCTACCCTAGACATCCAGTCATTCCACCAGTCATTCAGTCAATTCCACTTCCTTAAAATCTCTTAGCTTTCCACTTTTCTGCCTTATTTTAGACCTCTTATCATTTTTCACCTTCTTAACTGTTTCTGTTCTGTTCCCTTTCTTGTCCATTCTTCATGTTACTATCAGTGATACTCGCAAAGCACAAGTGTAATGTCATTCCCCTACTTAATACTTTAAAATAAGTTCAGTATTTCCCTCTGGATAAATTCCAAACTTTTCATTCCCTTCATCATACAATATGGACTAGTATATCTTCTCTTTAAAAAGAAAAATCTCTCTTGACCTTATTCTCTTGTTACCATCCCATTTCTCTGCTTCCATTACAGCTATATGTCTTGAAAAGTATGTACTTTTCTTTCCACTTTGTCACCTCCCAAGTAAATACTCTCAGGAAACTTTTTATTAAGGTCATTGGTTATCTAGCATTACCAAATCCTTATGCTACTTAATCTTTTGAAAGAGTTGACTAGTCTGTCTTATAAAATACATTCTTTTTTTAAATTTATTTTTATTTTTTTTCTTTATTAAGGTATTACATGTGTGTCCTTATCCCCCCATTGTCCCCCCCACCCACCTAACTCATGCGCTCACCCACCTGGTGTCTGTGTCCATTGGTTAGGCTTATATGCATGCATACAAGTCCGTTGGTTGATCTCTCCCCCTTCCCCCACCCTCCCCTACCTTCTCTCTCAGGTTTGACGGTCTGATTGATTCCTCTCTGTATCTGGATCTGTTTTTGTTCATCAGTTTATGTTGTTCATTATATTCCACAAATGAGTGAGATCATGTGATATTTATCTTTCTCTGACTGGCTTATTTCGCTTAGCACAATGCTCTCCATCCGTGCTGTTGCAAATGGTAAGAGTTCTTTCTTTTTTACCACAGCGTAGTATTCCATTGTGTAAATATACCACAGGTTTTTAATCCACTCATCTGCTGATGGGCACTTAGACTGTTTCCAAATCTTAGCTATGGTAAATTGTGCTGCTATAAACATACATATATCCTTTCTGATTGGTGTTTCTAGTTTCTTGGGATATATTCCTAGAAGTGGGATCACTGGGTCAAATGGGAGTTCCATTTTTAGTTTTTTGATGAAACTCCATACTGTTCTCCACAGTGGCTACACCAGTCTGCATTCCCATCAGCAGTGTAAGAGGGTTCCCTGTTTTCCGCATCCTCGCCAGCACTTGTTTGTTGATTTGTTGATGATAACCATTCTGACAGGTGTGAGATGGTACCTCATTGTCGTTTTAATTTGCATCTCTCAGATGATTAGTGACTTTGAGCATGTTTTCATATGTCTCTTGGCCTTCCTTATGTCCTCTTTCAAAAAGTATCTATTTAGGTTCGTTGCCCATTTTTTGATTGGGTTGTTTATCTTCCTTTTGTTAAGTTGTATGAGTTCCTGTAAATGCTGGAGATTAAATCTTTATCGGAGATAACATTGGCAAATATGTTCTCACATGCAGTGGGCTTTCTTGTTGTTTTGTTGATGGTTTCTTTTGCTGTGCAGAAGCTTTTTATTTTGATGTAGTCCCATTTGTTTATTTTCTCTTTAGTTTCCATTGCCCTAGGAGCTGTATTGGTAAAGATATTACTTCGGCATATGTCTGATATTTTGCTGCCTGTGGATTCCTCTAAGATTTTTATGGTTCCCCATCTTACATTTAAGTCCTTTATCCATTTTGAGTTTATTTTTGTGTATGGTGTAAGTTGGTGGTCTAGTTTCATTTTTTTTTTTTTGCATATATCTGTCCAATTTTCCCAACACCATTTATTGAAGAGACTGTATTGACTCCGTTGTATGCTCTTGCCTCCTTTGTCAAATATTAATTGAGCATAGTGGTTTGGGTCAATTTCTGGATTCTCTATTCTATTCCATTGGTCTGTATATCTGTTCTTGTGCCAGTACCAGGCAGTTTTGAGAACAGTCGCTGTGTAATAACAGCTTGATATCTGGTATTGAGATCCCTCCTACTTTGTTCTTCTTTCTCAGGATTGCTGCAGCTATTCGGGGTCTTTTTTTTATTCCAGATGAATTTTTGGAGAGTTTATTCTAGGTCTGTGAAATATGCTGTTGGTATTTTAATGGGGAGTGCATTGAATCTATAGATTGCTTGGGTGGTATGGACATTTTAATGATGTTGAATCCATGAACATGGTATGTTCTTCCATCTGTTTATGTCTTCCTCTATCTCTTTTTCCAGTGTCCTGTAGTTTTCCAAGTACAGGTCTTTTACCTCCTTCGTTAAGTTTATTCCTAGGTGTCTTAATTTTTTTGGGTGCGATGGTAAATGGGATTGTTTTTAAATCTCTCTTTCTGTAAGTTCACTATTGGTGTATAAAAATGCCATAGATTTCTTGGCATTAATTTTGTATCCTGCTACATTGTCTTATCTTCCAAAACATCACACTCCTAGATTTCCTCTTGCTTCTCTAACTTATACCTCTTAATCTTCTTTACCAGCTCCTCTTCCCCCAGACTCTAAGTGTTAGCATTTTTCTGGGCTCTTGGTCCTCATTTTTTTTCTGTATATTTTTCTCTAGGTAACCTCATCCATCCTTATAGCTCAAAATGCCTATACTCATATATATCATCAGGCATAGCACTGATGGTCGCTTAAGGCCCTAGCTACATACATTTTGCTTCCTACTTGACATCTCTCTAGGCTTCACAAATGTAATGTATTCATACAGAATTTTCCCCAAAATCTATTCTTCCTCCAGTCATCATCCCCTTCTCAATAAATGACACTACACTGCTTAAGCCAGAAACCTCCCTCTCCCCAACATGTAGCAAGTACTTTTCATTTTTCTTCAAAACTACATATCGAATCCCTCCACCTCCTCCTCCTCCATAAATTTGTTCAGTGGCCCAGTTTCTTTCCAAATTGTCAAGTCATACTTTACCATCTGAGCATTGTCCTAACCTATATTGGGCTGCCATTTCCAAGTTCTGGGTTACAAAAGGGGACAGGAAAGTGGAGATGTACCACCCACTGTCTTGAAAACCCAAACCTGAAGATGGCATACAGTGTGTCCATACACATATTATTGGCAAGAACTCCGTCATCACCATGGAGAACAGCTGAGGAATGTGGTATAGCTAGGCAGTCAAGGGCCTTGCCACAGTTCTCTTACTATGTAAGAAGAGAATGGATTTTGGTGGACAACTACTTTTCATCACAATGCCTAACAAATAAACTAAGTCTTAGATAAGTATATTTATGTGACTTTAGATTATTTTCTCATTATTCAGAGATCTGAGTTAGTTTTACTACTTTGGTTATATAGTTGAAGAAAATTTATACAGGATAAAGTGCATTCTCTAGTGCTTCTCAAACCATTTGTGACAAAGGACCACATTTTTGTTTCTTTTTTGGTTGTTCATTTACTTATTTTGTCCTAATGGTTTCTAAATGCATACTCTAAATTTGTTATACCGGTCTCAGCTCATATACCTGTTTCTATGTGGTCTAGTAGCAAAGCTTTATAGTAACTTAATGTTGCTGTGATATCCAAAGATGTGATTATTTATTTTAATGATTCACTTTTATTGTATTTTACGAAAGTACTGTTCTACTGCAAATTATGGGAAAATAAACAACAAAAAAGGAACAAAAATGTGGTCCTTTGTCACAAATAGTTTGAGAAGAACTGTTCTAGAGAATGCATTTTATCCTGTACTAGAGGCCCTGTGCACAAAAATTTGTGCACTTGGCGGGGAGGGGGGGTTCCTCAGCCCGGCCTGTGCCCTCTCGCAGTCTGGGACCCCTCGGGAGATAACGACCTGCTGGCTTAGGCCTGCTCCCGGGTGGCAGAGGGCAGGCCCAATCTCTAGGTGCAGCCCCTGGTTGGGCTCAGAGCAGGGCCGATTGGGGAGTTGGGGTGCCGCCCCCTGTCATGCACAGAGCAGGGCGGATCGGGAGGTTGTGATGCCACCCTCAGTCATGCTCAGGGTAGGGCCGATTGGGGGGTTGGGGCACCGCCCCTGTCACACTCAAGGCAGGGTCAATGGGGAGGTTGTGGCGCCACCCCCTGTCACACAGAGCAGGGCCAAGGGGGTTGGGGCACTGCCCCCGTCACGCACAGAGCAGGGCCCATCAGGGGGGTTGGGGCTCCGAACCCTGTCACGCACAGAGCAGGGTCAATCAGGGGGTTGGGGAGCTCCCCCCTGTCACTCACAGAGTAGGGCCCATAGGGGAGTTGGGGCACCACCCCCTGTCACACACAGAGCAGGGCCGATCAGGGGGTTGGGGCGCTGCCACTGTCACACTCAGGGCAGGGCCGATGGGGAGGTTATGGCTCTACCCCATCACACACAGAGCAGGGCCCGAGTGGGGGAGGGTTGGGGCGCCGCCCTCTATCACCCACAGAGCACGGCCGATCAGGGGGTTGGGGCACCACCACTCTCACACTCAGGGCAGGGCCGATGGGGAGGTTATGGCTGTACCCCGTCACACACAGAGCAGGGCCCGTGTGGGGGGGGGTGGGTTGCGGCGCCGCACCCTGTCACACACAGAGCCGCAGGGCGATCAGGGGGTTGGGGAGCTCCCCCCTATCAGGCACAGGGCAGGGTGGATAGGGAGGTTGTGGCCTCGCCCCCTGTCACACACAGAGCCGCAGGGCGATCAGGGGGTTTGGGCGCTGCCCCCTGTCACGCTGATCCTGGTGCCGGGAGGCCTCGCAGCTCTGCTGATCCCGGTGCTGGGAGGCATATTACCCTTTTACTATATAGGGTAGAGGCCTGGTGCACGGGTGGGTGCCAGCTGTTTTTCCCTGAAGGGTGTCCTGGATCAGGGTGGGGGTCCCCACTGGGGTGCCTGGCCAGCCTGGGTGAGAGGATGATGGCTGTTTGTAGCTGGTCACACATCCTTCAGGGTGGGGGTCCCCACTGGGGTGCCTGGCCATCCTGGGTGAAGGGATGATGGCTGTTTGCAGCTGGTCACACACCCTTCAGGGTGGGGGTCCCCACTGGGGTGCCTGGCCAGTCTGGGTGAGGGGCTGAGGGCTATTTTCAGGCTGGGGGTGACTGAAGCTCCCAACCGCTCCTTTTTTTCTTTTTTCTTTTTTTTATTCTGGGCCAGCTTTAGCTCTGAGGCTTGGCTCCAGGTCTTAGGCCTCCACTGCTGAAAATAGGTTTCTGGCCTTTGCTTACAGTGTTGCGATTCTGCTGGCTGAAGCCCGGGACTAAAGCAGGTTTCTGGGGTTTTGTTTAGCTTCTATATTTGTTACATAGTTGCTTAGAGTTGCAGCTCAGAGGCCTGCAGCAGCAGGCGGGGAATGTTGGAGTCCTCTGTCACTGAAGCAAGTAAGCCTCATGCTATTTTCAAGCTGCCTGGTTGCCGGCTGCCATCTTGGCTGGCAGTTAATTTACATATTGCCCTGATTAGCCAATGGGAAGGGTAGCGGTCGTACGCCAATTACCATGTTTCTCTTTTATTAGATAGGATAAGTTTTCTTCAACTATATCACCAAAGTAGTAAAACTAACTCAGATTTCAGAGTAATGAGAAAATAATATAAAGCCTCATAAATATATTTATCTAAGACTTGGTTTAATTATTAGGCATTGTGATGAAAACTGATAGTTGTCCACCAACAATTTGGTACCTTACTCTTGAGTCTAGGCTGCTCAGTCTTGCACTCTAACTTTATAGAAATAGCCATGGCTTACTAAGTTAATGAGCATATTTAAAGGGCCTTTTCTCAGTCTCTTTGATTTTTTATTAATTATACTTTGTAAACACACCTAACCTTTGATTTATGACTTAATTCCTGAAAACCTGACCTCTAAGTGAAAATTTATTAATATCAAAATATTTTTATTGATTTTAATGGGACAAAGTATATGTTTCATGATTATCTGCAATACCAAAGTAATTTTTAGATTAAAAAATATATCAGTTGAACAATGAAAACAAATTCAGAAACGAATACTTTGAAAGTAAATAAAAATATTTTTACCTAAAATATGATGATATGCTGTACTTGCAAAGAAAGGAAGATTTGATAGTGAGTGGTGGCTGGTGAAGGAGGAATACAAAGGAGTCATTCTTTGGAAAGTGCTGGAGAGTCAGGTGGTAGACTTCAAGGCAGGTAACTTTGGGAGTTTGTGGTTTTCTTGCACTTAAAAATAGTTTTAGCACACCTGGACTAGCCACTGGGATACGACGAAACAGAGCCTCTGTTCTCAAGGGGTCTGGAGAAGGAGTAAGAAGCCTCAACAGCTCATTCTAAAAAAAGGCAAAAAAACTAAGTGCTGTTGCAGGCACAAACAGAAAGCAGAGGAGGAAATGGCGGGGGAGGCTTGTAGACCTCGAACTAAGCCTTAGAGAAAGAATGGAGTACTGACTGGCAGACATGGTGGCAGGGCATGCCATGCTGAAGGAGCAGCAGGGGAAATGGCTTCATTTCCATAGCTGAGCTGTATGACTAGGATCTACTGAGAAGGTGCACATAGCCTGGGATTCCTGCCAAAATCACAATGCTTGGCCTGTATAGAGCCCTTTTTATTTAAAGAGTTAAAGTCTGATGATAGGTTAATAAAAACTTTGTAAAATCTTAAATTGGTCATAGTTGTTATTGCTGTTCTTTTTATAAAATGCAGTGGGTACTGCTCCAGCTGGTTTGGCTCAGTGGATAGAGAGTCAGCCTGCAGACTGGAGGGTTATGGGTTTGATTCCAGTCAAGGGCATGTACCTGGGTTACAGGCTCTTTCTGCACACCACTCGGGGCTTGCAGGAGGCAACCAATCAATGTGTCTCTCTCACATTGATGTTTCTCTCTGTGTGTCTCCCTCCCTTCCACTCTCTCTAAAAGCCAATGGAAAAATATCCTTGGGTGAGGATTAACAAAATATATGTGTGTATATAACGGGTACAGAAATAGGGAAGAAGTGGTTATACCTGTGAGACCCAGAACTGCACTTTATGGAGAAGAAAGCTGGATATTGAATTTTGAGAGAATGATCAGTGGTTCTTATATTTGCCAATGATAGAAATAACGATTCTTTTAAAAATTCAAGAGAGGGTATATTCTGGGTTCATCTTAAAAGAATTGTTTTTAACATAGTGGCAAGGTTTGAAACCAGGACTACTACATATATGTGTGTAATCTGCACTCTGCACTGAGAGAACAAAGGAGAACTAAGATCTTCCCACACTCTGAGCTTCCCAAGCTATTGTGCTGGCACAGGGCTACCAGAGGAAGAGGGCTTTTTGAAAAGTTTGTCCATCCAGTAGGGACACGCTTTTGCAGTTATTTGGCCCAGAGAGAGGTGCCTTTTTGTGTTTGGCTCAAAGGCATCATATATATTAGCCAAGACCTCTTTGGAACCAAACTTAGAATAATTTTAGTAGTTTTGCCTGTAGAAGATCTTCTTTGTGGTGTCACTCAATGATTAAATGTTATTACATGTTAGCTAAAGAAAGTCCTAAGGTTTATAAAACATGGGACTACTGACATAGAACTCTAAATTTAGAAGAAATATCACAGCTAACATTTGGCAGAAATGCGTATTTTTTAAAGTCTTTTATGAGAACCTGTACTTGTGAGCAGTTGTGAACCAAATCTCGAGACATTAATCTTTACTTTTGGGAAGGGAACAGCTATGATTCAGACTGATTGCCTTAGATGCTGATATTACCTATGTGTAGTCTGAATTAAAACTCCATTGAGAACAAAGCTATTTGAGAAATTTAAAACTAGTCAACTTAAAAGAGAATAAGTGATTTTATAGAAAGAATATTGGCTGGAAGTTGGAAATCCATACTCTAGCTCTTACTACCCCACTAATTCACTCTGGCTGAGTATAAGCAACTTAACTTCTCTAGTCCTCAATTTCTATATCTGTAAAGTGAAAGAAGTGTACCAAATATAAGGTCTCTTTCAGTTCTAACATTTTTTAATTTAAAAATAATAAAAGCCTGTCTAGCTAGATCTTAAACTGCTATTAAATACATTGGTAGAGAAACAGTCTGTTTTAAGCCAAATAATGATTTTTTGCATTCTCGATCTTGTTTTCCAGAAACTCTGCGAAGGGATATTTAAAGTCCTTGTAAAGGACGTCCCAACAACATGTCAAGTGTCCTGCCTGGAAGTTCTCCGCATTCTCTCCAGAGACAAAAAGATTTTAGTTCCTGTAACAACCAAGGAAAATATGCAGATACTGCTGCGACTAGCGAAGCTGAATGAGTTGGATGATTCTTTGGAGAAGGTGTCAGAGTTCCCAGTTATTGTGGAGTCATTAAAATGTCTGTGTAACATCGTGTTCAATAGTCAGATGGCACAGCAGCTCAGCCTGGAACTTAACCTTGCTGCAAAGCTCTGTAACCTCCTGAGAAAGTGCAAGGACCGAAAGTTTATCAATGACATTAAGTGCTTTGACTTGCGCTTGCTCTTCGTCCTGTCACTTTTGCACACTGACATCAGGTCACAATTGCGTTATGAGCTCCAGGGACTACCGCTGCTAACCCAGATTTTGGAAAGTGCCTTTAGCATCAAGTGGACCGATGAGTATGAATCGGCCATAGACCATAATGGACCTCCTCTCTCACCTCAGGAGACAGACTGTGCCATTGAGGCCCTCAAAGCTCTCTTCAATGTGACGGTAGACAGTTGGAAGGTGCATAAAGAGGTAAGGTTAAGAAGGGTTTTATTTACTGTGGGATTTAATGCGTTTGGGGCACCCTTAGAGCTGCCTTAAAGGGAAGAATGCTAAGTTGGGAAATGGAAAAAATTTTGAGTTCCCCAGTTGTATGACTCAGGATTAATTTCTTAGCCATTATAAGTCTTACTCTTTCCACTTATCAGAAGAATAAGGGTGAAGATGGACCACTGTTTTTAAGAAGCCAAATATAGTTCCTTTTCTGAGTTGTACTATCATGTGTCTTTTTTTTTTAAGAGTGCCTCTTTCAGGAACAAGGTTTGAATTATAAGATTTTAAGGAAAACAAAATAATGTTTAAAAAGGTATAGGCATTTTCACTGGCTGCAGTTTTAAAAGTTAAGACAAATCAAGCCAGTTGAAATTGATCAATCAGAATTAATGTCTGCTCAGAAGAGTAAAAGAGGCTGTATCACATATCATTCCAGTCTCCTAGAGTGTTACTTTATAGTGTTAGATAACAATCAGAAGTGGAGGACTACAACTAGATATCCATGCTTGTACAGTCCTAGGAAGCAAGCATAACTACACGAGAGTATGGGAACGGTTGTTTTAAACCACTTGACTTATTTCTAGACTAAGATCCTTTTCTGTGGTTTGGACTGTCCAGCAACCCAAAGTGAGGCAGATTTGATAGTTTATATTTGAGTACCCACAAGAACAATATGTTAAATAAGAAACTTAGTTTAAGGAAGTCAACAATTTCAAGTGAAGCGGATATAAACGTTTTTTTCCTTGCTTCTAGAATCTTAACATTTCGCATTTACCCTCTCTCCTTAACCCTAAATAACTGGTGAAATTAAACCTCTGTCTTTAAAAAAGAAGAAAGAAAAGAAAAAAAAGCATTTTGGTGCCAGAGCAAATGATCTTTTCTGACAATTACTTTAGGACTTAGGTTAACATTTTGCTGTGTCCATTTGAAGCAGTTCTTACCATGGATAAAGATATCTTTTTGCCAGCAACGTTCTTTGAAAGTATTATCTCAGTGCAGTGTTATAGTGGTAGTGTGCAGGCATCTGAGTTTTAAAGTGCAAATAGGTCTATATTTTGAAACCAAATATTTGAAGATCAGTCCTAACAGCTATTTTAGATGATCATAGTATGGTCAGTTTTTCCTAGCATTTGGCAGAAAAAAGTGTGGAAAGCCCACATGCTCCGAAACCAAATATTTGGAAGTATTTAAAATGTTATGTCTCTATGCTTATTTGGTACCTTCTATGGTTATTTTTCTTACACTGTTTGTTTTGGTGTTTTTAAATTTTCCATTTAGTTGCAAGAGCTCTTCTGAGGCTGTTGGTTTGCCATTGTTAGAGTCCCTGTTATTTAAATTGTGCCAAAAATAGCTCACACTGTTCAGATTCCTGATAAAAAGGGTTTATAATTCAGTGGCTGCACGTCAGTATACTAGTATGTATGGGATGGCATGTAATAAATATCAGTAAATTGAGATTAGCCCTCCTGAGTGAGGCTGGAAGAAGCTTTAGAAAATGTTGAAGTGGCAAATACACATTCTGTGTTATAGAATGTTTATTCTCCAAAAGGTATGTCAGAGAGGATCAGTAGTCCTGCAGCAGACATCTCGGCAGACCTAGTGCCTCTTTTGAGTTGTGGATCAGATGATATAGCCATTATAAAATGTATCCCATTAATGTGACTTGGGCTTATTATATAGTATCAGAAATTTAGACAGTATTGAAAACAGCATCTTGCCATCCATCTAGGCAAGAGTGTGGGAAAAGCGATTTTAAGCCACTTGAGTCCCTAGATTCAAATTTTAGCAAACATTTAGTCAATCATTCAGTCCATCAACAAATGTTTATGGATAATTGCTAGGTGTTAGGCTAGGTGTTGTGTAATATATTGACAATACTAGGTGTCTTGCCTTCATGAAATTCCAGTTTTTGTTGGTGAAACAGGTAATAAATAAGTGAACAAATATATAATTTAAATTGTATAAATGCTAGGAGAGAAACAGTAGAATGATTGAGAATATTCAGTACAGTCACATACCTCTGAAAATATTTCCTGAGATCTGAAGACAGTATGATTCAGCCATTTGAAGACTAGGGGATGAACATTTCCCAGAAATTGGACAGCATGTGAAAAGATGCAGAAATCAGCATTAAGTATTTTTAGTGAGATACCTACAGCCTACCAAAAAGTAAATCGATAAAATAAAAAGGAAGAAAATCTATAATAAGAGTGCAGAGTCCATTTACCTGGGTTTTAATATCTCCTTGATTGTCAAATGAAAAAGATCTTTTCCAGTTCAGCATATACTTAAAGATTTGTTAATGCTTTAAAATGCCAGTTGAAATAAAGGGATATGGAAAACATATTACACAGAAAAAAATCCAATTTTAAAATTTAACTTTAAAAATAATGTTATTTTTTCTTTTTACAAAAATAATACATGCTAATTATAGAAAATCCATGGGGAAAAGAGCATACAAGCAATACACAAATACAAATTATCTACCACTCAAAGATAAGCGGTAGTTGCATTTTTATGTATATCTTTCTAACCATTCTCCATTGTATAATATGTAAATATAAATACGTATACATTTTTTTACAAAATTTGAGTCATTTAAAATCTTGATTTCTTTTCACAACAAATGTTCTGATAGAGTAGTGGTTTTCAAAATGTGTTCCTTGAAGCCCTAAAGTTCCTAGGAGTAGCCCCGGTGGATGAGTGGGCAGGGCTTCCATGTTCCCCAGCCTCACTTAAAAAGAGCACATTTGATTGTTGCTGTTAAATTTAGGTTATAACTGGATTTTATATCGTGGCTAAAAAGTTCTGCAACCAAAAAAAATTTTGACAACTGCTTTCTTCTTTTATAGTTAAAGGATGGTAAATTCTTATGAAGCATGTTACTCTCTTCGTAAGGCACTCTCCTTAAGGATTTATCATCCTTTAACAAATCCCCTATATATAAGCATTTACATTATTTGCAATTCTTTGCTATTTCAAATAGTAATACAATGTTGTAAAAATCTTTGTAGATAAATTCCTAGAATTGGTAGGTCAAAGGGTTTTTCAAAACTTTAAGGTTTATTGACATGCATTGCCAAATTGACTTTCAGAAGCATAGTGCACGTTTATATCTTCTCAAACCCTGGGCATTTCGCTTTTAAAAATCATTACCTATTTTATAGCTCAACCATTACAGAAAATCCAGATGTTTGGTTTTGGTTTTAACTGTTTTAGTCGGTATTTTTTTACTATTCATTTACAATTCACCATAAACAGAAAATTAATGACTAGGTTTTTCTTGAGGTTTAGCAAATTAGTGCCATTTGTTCATTTTTAGGTCCATGCCTCAGTGTTAAACTCCTGCCTGCTTGGTGATGCCAGCAGCAGGTTAATTTGGAGACTGTTTTCCATACAGTAGAAAATGTAGCTAATTTCTACATGTGGTGTCAGTCTTGTTTTCCTCCCTCCCTTCCCTTTCTTTTTTTCTTCCTTCCTAATGGTAATGTGTTTAAGAAGGTCAAATGATTTCTTTAGCAGGAGCTGAAGTTAGTTCTAGAAAAGTGAATTTAAAAGGTCTTGTCTTCCTTCTGCTTTAACCTTAACTTTGTTAAATCTCTGTTGATGGGGGAAAGTAATCTAGAGAGCCCTTACTTAACACACATTCCCTTCTGCAGTACTTCCCTTCAGCGCAATATAATGAGACAATACAAGGACCAACAGACCCTGTAGAGCCAGACAACCAAGTGCAAAGAAGCAGTTTGAGTAGAGTAGTCAAAGAATATTTTTTGAGTGAAATAAAAAAGTGAGTATCCATAGAAGGTAATTGGGAATGTCACATTGTAACAGAAGAGTTTAGTTCCATGATTATTTTAGAGGCTTTGAAGGAAATATAAGAAAAAGGACATGATATTAAGTAAAACTAAACCTTCAAGCTGTGCCATATTTTTTGCAGAATCATTTTTTCAACAAACATTTATTGCCCCATATGTGCCAAGTTCTGTGTTAAGCACACAAGATGCAAGACAAAGCATCAGTGACCTCAAAGAACTAACAGTCTAATAGGAAAATCAGACATATAAACATAGGTGGATATACAACTGTTTGTTACATTATTTACTGTTCTCTGTATTTTCTTATTTGAAAATAAAAAAGAATCACCTCAGAAATGCACAGTTGCTTCAAATGCTATATGTTTTAGATCTTTGGGGGTATCATGTCTGAACTCGTTAGCATAACCTTTCCACTAAGCAACATATCGAGCACAAAGTAGGTGTTCAGTAAATATTTTCTTCATGAAAAATAAAATGTGATATATTTTGATATCTGTGTAGAAGAAATCACTTGAAGTTGACAGGAAGAAAGGAAAGTTTATGGTACCTTTTAAATTTTCAAAGCTAGTAAAACATTTTCTAGAAGCCTAAAAAATTTAATGACATTGTGTAGATGAGCAGATTTCTAGCCTTTTTGGGATTACAGCACTCTATTTTGTAAACATTTATATTTCCTTTTGTCAATTAATTCAAATTATTACTTTGAATTATTACTTTATGCCCAGCACCATGATAGATGTAAAAGAGGTAAAGGAAATAATTTTTGCCTATAAGGAGAGAGATTTTTGAACATATACAATTTAATAGGACAAATAGCTATGATAGAGGTAAGCAAAAGGGCCAGAGTAAAGCATAGGATGAAAAGCTACCTGAAATATTTCCAAGTAAGAACGCTTAATGCATTTGTGCACACCTGTCTGTGTTCATATTTGTTTCACTTTTTCTAGAATTTATATAGGACAAGTTTCCTAAATTTTATCAAAGTAAATTAGAACTACCTTGAGATAACAAAACCAGTTTAGGACTCCTTAGTCTGAAGTATTCTCCCTTTAGATTTTCTCTCAGGCATTGATTAGATCGGTCAAAGCTTTGAATGAAAAGGTGTGAAGAAATTGGTACCTTTACCAAACGGAAGTGAAATCTTCTACAGTTTGCACACGAGAAAAAAGCAACAGTACACCAGAATCTACATGAAGAAATACAGGCTGTGTAAAGAAGTCCCAAAGAATTTCCTGAGTTTTGTCATCTCATTTTCATTTTCACAACAAACCTATTTGGCTTTCTCTCTTTTTCCTCTCTTTGTCCTTAGAGACTTCTTTTCCTTCACAGCCTTTGGAGATAGTATGATATCAGAGGAAAGAATATTGATTCCCTAAAGATATCAAAACTAAGATCATGAAGCAAGCAAATGACAGTTGTATAAACTGGGTTTGTATAATGTTTTATAAAGAGTAATTATTTTTAAACCTTCTGTCATCCATCTGAGATAGGAGCATTAACCCCATTTGAGAAATGAGGACACTAAATAAAGATCAGAGAGTTTAAATTGTGTATGGAAAAATCACACAGCAAAATAAGCAACAATACCGGTAGGGCTCTAGCCAGTTTAGCTCAGTGGATAGAGCGTCGATCTGCAGACAGAACGGTCCCCGGTTCGATTTTGGTCAAGGGCACGTACCTCAGTTGCTGGCTATTCCCCGGCCCAGGCCCTGGTCTGGGCACATGCAGGAGTCAACCAATTGATGTGTTTCTCTCGCAACGATGTTTCCCTCTGTCTTTCTCTCTCTCTTTTCCACTCTCTCTAAAAATCAATGGAGCCCTGACTGCTTTGGCTTATTGGATAGAGTGTCGGCCTGCAGACTGAAGGGTCCCAGGTTCGATTCCAGTCAAGGGCATGTACCTTGGTTGTGGGCACATCCCCAGTAGCTATGTGGGAGGCAGCTGATTGATGTTTCTCTCTCATCGATGTTTCTAACTCTCTATCCATCTCCCTTCCTTTCTGTAAAAATCAATAAAATATATTTTTAAAAAAATCAATGGAAAAATATCCTCGGTTGAGGATTTAAAAAAAAAACAAAAAACAGAAGGAACTAGTGTTCACTCTAACCTTTGCTATATAATACTTCTTAAATGATAACACTCATTCAACAAATATTGTTGAGACCTAGACTGTGGAGTCGAATAAAAAGTCTAGAAACAAACCTATACATATGCAGTCAACTGATTTATGATATAGGTAACATTGAAGTATAGTGGAGGGAAGGTGAGCTTTTTAATAAATTGCTATTGTGTGGCTGTATGGAAAAAAATAAATGTGAATCTCTACCTGTACCAGATACAAATAATTGATTCAATATGGATAAGAGAACTAAATATAAAAGGCAAAATATTGAAGCTCTTTAAAGAAAACAGATTATCTTCATGACTTTATCTTAAACAAGTCAAACATTTCTTAAATAGGCAAAGATTTCTAAAACAGGACAAAATAAAGATCAAACCATAGAGGGGAAACTGACAATTGAGTCCATCAAGAGAAGAAAGTAAAAAGGTAAGCCACCAGTGGAAGAAGATATTTGCAACATATATATGCAGTAAAGGACTTCATCCAGAATACATTGAAACTCCTACAAATCCACACAAATAAAGTTAGCAACCCAATAGAAAAATAGTCAAAAGACTTGAACAGGCCCTTTACCTAAAGAGCTGTTCAGATGACCAAAAGACATATGAAAAGGTGTTCATCAGGAAAATGCATAATAAAACCATGAGACACTGCGCACAAGAATAACAAATTAAATAGGCTAACAATACCAAGTGTCGGCATAGCTGTAGAAAACTGGTGAGAGTATAAATTGGTTTAAACACTTTGAAATACTGTTTGGGAGTTAGTACCTTTTAAAGTAGTGGTTCTTAATCTTCTGGCCGTTTAAGTACAGTTCCTCATGTTGTGGCCCAACCATAAAATTATTTTCGTTGCTACTTCATAACTGTAATGTTGCTACTGTTATGAATCGTAATGTAAATATCTGATATACAGGATGGTCTTAGGCGACCCCTGTGAAAGGGTAGTTCGACTGCCAAAGGGGTCGCGACCCACAGGTTGAGAACCGCTGCTCTAAAGCTTCACATATGTATATGCCCTGTGACCCAGCATACCAAATGACATGTAAAGAAGTATGTTCATAGCCGCACTCTTCAATATAACCCCAGCCTGGAAATAATCCAAATGTTCATCAAGAGTAGCATGGATAAGTAAATTGTAATGTATTCACTGTATGCAGCAGTGTTTTCTTAACCTAACTGTAGCAAAGGACTAGATTTCCCCCCTAGCTTTCAGAATGAAACTCTTGTATAATATATTACACACAATGTCAAACTGCTCAGAAATTTATAAATGCTCACATGCACCTTCCGTACGTACTCATGGCCTTTCAGATCAGTGGCAAACGGTGTAGACAAGCAGTGGTTCACAAACTGCACTGCAAATAGCACTGCTCTCAAGCAATGAACTGAACAACTACCTACAACGCAACAGCATGGATGGATTTCACAACCAGATACAAAGGAGTCTATATTTTATGATTCCATTCATATAAGGTTTAGTGACAACAAAACTAAACCTGTGATGTGAGACATTAGGATTACCCTTGAGTAGTGGAGGAATATCATTGGAAGGAGCCAAGAGGGAATTCTGGTTTTCTTAATCTTAGCATTGCATCATTTTTGTGTTAATTATATGAATGTGCTCATTTTGTGAAACTGATCTAGATGTACATTTATAATTTGGGCACTTTTTTTTTACCATTTATATTAAAAACAATTGAGCCCTGGCCAAATAGCTCAGTTTGTTAGAACGTCAACCCAATACGCCAAGGTTGTGGGTTTGATCCCTGGTCAGGGCACAGACAAGAATGCATAGATGAATGCATAAATAAGTGGAACAACAAATTGATGTTTCTCTCTCTCCCTTCCTCTATCTCAAAATCACTAAATTTTAAAAATTTATTGAACACCTATTATATGCATGCCCTCTAAACTTGTGAAGGTAATAGGTTAGTGGAGAAGACCATGTATATGCAAGTATATAATCATGTGGAATTACAAATGATGATTTCATGAAAAAAATTCTAACAAGATGTAGTGATAGAAAATAATGAAGGGAAGAATCTACTTTAGATAAGGTGGTCAAAGAAGGGTCTTCTCTAAGAAGATTTCAGTTGAGACCTAGAGTCTCAAAAGGAATCCGATGCCAAGAGTGGAGCTAACAATCAGGGACATCAGTAGTTGTTTTGAGTAGAGAAATAGGATTTAGTGGATTTATTATAAAAGAGGGCATGGCAGATACAGGGTACAACTTGGAAATTGGTGTTATGAAAATTGGGATAGGAGGAAATGGGATAGAAGGAAGTAGGATCTGGGGTTTACAGTTGCAAATAATGGAAAAACCAAAAAGGATAGTTTTGCAAAAGGCCTGTGATACCTAGAATAAAGGAAAATGAGTTAAAAGGAAGTGAATTCCCAGTTAATTTTCAAAACCAAGGAAAATGTGATTAAATTAACTAATAGATGAGTTTTGCATGCATTTCATTGTGGTTGGTGTAACTTGGGATAAATGTATATTTACATATTAGAGAATTTCGACTCAAGCATTTGAAGATGGATGGCAAAAGGGACAGCATTCATTCCAACCCTGCCAGCCTTCATGTCTCTGGCATTCTACTGGTCCCTTTTCTCCTTTATTCTTCCTGGTTCCACCACCACACAGTTATTTCAGTATCACTCATTTCAACTCTATCAATCTCACTTTTTGGTTTCCTTTCTCTCTCATTCTTGCTCCTCACCTTCAAATGTTTCATTGAAAGTATTGAGCACCTTCAGTTGGTTGAGCATTATCCCATACACCAAGAGGTCACCATTTCGATTCCCATTTAGGGCACATGCCCAGGTTGCAGGCTGGATTCCCAGTAGGAGCATGCAGGAGGTAGCTGATCACTGTTTCTCTTTCATTGATGTTTCTCTCCCTCTCCCTTCCTCTCTCTCTAAAATCAATAAAAGCGTAAAAATAAAAAAAGGAAAGTACTGAGCACTTTCATGTATTTCATCTTCTTTAATTCTTTCATAACCCTAACAACCTCATGTTTTCGGAGATGCATGTGGGGAAGCTTTGGCTCAAAGAAGCTATATGATTTGTCTTAAGGTCACAACCTAAACACATGGCAACAAGTGCAGTGCTTTTTCTATTATGCCACTGCATCTACCCACAGTGGTGTTATGTTTAAAATATTGTTATCTGCTTTATGAGTAATGAAAGTGTGCCCTACTGCTTGTTAGATTTCATAAGAGATATTCTTCCTAAAGGGCTGAGTTATATATCTGAATATAGGGTATATGTGTATAATAAGTGAGCATATTCCACTTCATATAGATTTTTAATCATTCATATATATATATATATATGCACACATATATATACTGAATTTTTTAATTTCAGTAGTTTTGAAGTAGACTTTCTGAAGTATAGTATATCTGGAATCGCTACCATAATTCTCACTAATTTTATGTCTTAATTACTAAAATTCTAGAAGAAGATAGATATGATCTTGATGTAGATAATTAAAGAAATTGTAGTGACCCAAGATCTCACTAAACATAAGGTAGTAAACCAAGTGATTATTCTGAGCTTAGCTTATTTCCTACTGTCTTTAACACCACTACCAATGAATAAACATTGGAAAAATAGATTAAACTTAGGTCACCTGTTTTTCATCACTTGCTGGTGACTCTGGGGAAACTTAGCAGCAAGATTTGGAGGAACTAGGAGATTAAGAAGATTCATTAAAATAAAGTTGGTAGATTATAGATTTTAATCCATTACTTTTGAAAGTTAAGAGATATTTTTATTAAGGGTGTACAACCCGTTCCTAAAATATCTGATAGCATTACATCTGTATGAACTTTTTCAATGACTTGTAACTGGAACAATATACTCTCAAACAAAAGAATCTAGACTTTTCTAGAAATGCAAAAGATCCCTAGTTGAATTGGTCTTAAGGTGAAACAGTGAGTGGGTAATGCATGGATGCTGATCCTGCCTCTCTTTGCCTGACATGTTCTAAGGCAGGAGTGGGGAACATCTGGCTGTTAGGCAGTATAATGCCCTCAAAATCATTTGGTCTGGCCCTGCCAAGGCATAGGGGTCAGTTAATTAAATATTTGACCAAATATAGCAGTCTAATTTTTAATTTGATAATTTTGTATGGCACTTGAATGGCGTTATAAATATCCAAATAGCTGTTAGCAGAAAAAAGGTTCCCCACCCCTGCAAGGGAGCGGCTAGATCAACAACTACTGGTTTCAGCCATTTCTGGAGGTGGCTGTAGCTGTTGATGTGAAAATGACTATGCCCTCTTCGTGTATGGCATAAGAATGACTGTTTTGAAGGACAGATAGGCCATAATACACTCCCAGGGATGAAGTGATGTACCAGACTCCTTCATTAAGGCATTCAATCTCTAATTTTTCTTCCCCTCTTTTTTATGTGCCATAGAGTGATTCTCATCAGTTCCGTGTCATGGCAGCTGTCCTTCGCCATTGTTTACTAATTGTAGGTCCAACTGAAGACAAAACAGAAGAGCTGCACAGGTAGGTAATCTCCAGTTCTTACTGTTTTTATGCATCTTAGTTGTTATAAGCACAAGGAAGTAAAAATATCATAATAAATCAGGTAACTGGTAGGTTAGAAATCATTACTAGGCTCTAAGGAGCAATTTTCATTGTCCCCTTTGACTTATAAACTGAGCTCCAACAATAGAAGAGAATTTGGCATTTTTTTGTTTGTTTGTTTGTTTTTTTATTTGTTGCATACAACAAGATAACCCAGAACAACTATAATAATAGCACACAGTTATGTGTGTGGCATTATGTTAAGTTCTTTATAAAGGTTAACTCCTTTTAATCATCATACCAGCCTTATGAGGTAGGTACTACTATTTTTTCTTCTCAATAGATGATAAAACAGGCATATAAAGATAAGCAATTTCTCCAAGATCATATATATCCTTAACTAGAGGCCTGATGCACAAAATTCATGCAAGAGTAGGCCTTCCTTTCCCCGGCTGCCAGCACCAGCTTCCATTCTGGCACCCAGGACCCGGGCTTCCCTCGCAGCCCAGCTTCGTCCAGAAGGATGTCCAGTCTAATTAGCATATTACGCTTTTATTATTATAGATAAGTGAAAGAGCTTGGATTTGAACCCTGCTTTTAATTACTACACTTTAATATGCTCACTAATTTCATTGTATTTACCAAAAAATATATCTTAAGCAATATAAATTATATTTTATAAACTGTAAGAATTGGATCTTGCCTGGCCGGCATGGCTCAGCGGTTGAGCGTCTACCTATGAACCAGGAGGTCACAGTTCGATTCCCAGTCAGGGCACATGCATGCCCAGATTGTGGGCTCGATCCCTAGTGTGGGGCATACAGGAGGCAACCGATCAGTGACTCTAATCATTGATGTTTCTATCTCTCCCTTTCCCTTCCTCTCTGAAATCAGTATATAAATATATATGTGTGTGTGTGTGTGTGTGTGTGTGTGTGTGTATATATATATATATTTATTTATTTATTTATATATTGAGAGAGAGAGAATTGAATCTGTCTCAAGTAATCCTATCTAATAATAGACAAACATGGTAATTGACTGTACCTTCGCTATGCCTCCCATAGGCTAATCAGCACAATATGCAAATTAACTGCCAACAAATATGGCGGCTAATTTGCATACTGCAGGCAGGGCTGGACAGCGCCATCCCGCCTGCCCTGCCGCCATCCGGGCCTGCTATCTGCGACCTGGGGCGGTGAGCGTCCATGTGCAACCCAACCCAGGGCAGCCGGGCGGTGCAGCGAAGGCTTGAAGGAGGCTCCGGCCGGAGCAGCAAAGGCTTGAAGGCAGCTCCGGCCAGAGCGAAGGCCTGGGTCCCGGGTGCCGGAGGAAAACCGGTGCTGGCAGCCAGGGGAAGGTAAGGCCTATTGCACGAATCTCTTCGTGCAACAGGCCTCTAGTAATATATAAAAAATAGTTAATGTAAAGTTTTATGACTTGCCTGTTAGAGTATTAATGGACTACTATTGAAATTTATCATTCTCTGAGAACAAATGAATAATAGTAATGCATTTTTCTAGTACTCTTTCTGTTCAAGATCAGATTTGCAGTAACAAGACTTCTGACTTTAACATGAAACTGCTCATGGTGCTTAATAAGAATGCAATTGGCCTTTTAAACAATTTAAATAAATTTAAATCTGCAAAAAAGGAACTTTGGCATTACCTCTGCTTGACAAATAAATTTGAAAGTTGGGTTCTTAATAGTAGAAATTGCCTTTGAACACTTATAATATTCTGTTTTCCAAAGTATGGCTTAATTGTTATTTTTTCAAGCAAATCCACCTTTTTTTGTTACAATTGGCAATTTACCATTTGATATTGTAATGAGTTTTTTGGTAGGTTATCTTTATGTACTGTATCCTGCAAGTATGCAAAAGATAGTGTCTTTGTTACCATTGAAAAGTGTAATTTTTTATCCAGCTACAGATCAAAAGTTCCTTCAATTTTCTTGAGACTGTGCCTTTAAAAAATAATCAGATAACTGCAATAAATCATATTCTCTAAAAAGATTTTATTGAGCATTTTTCTTAACGTAATTTTTTTTATAATCAAGAGGCATTAGAAATGTAGATACTAAAACTAAAAGAAAATGGGGTTTATAAGCCCAGGAGTAAATTGATTTTTTTTTTTTAAATCAGATATGAGTTAAAGAACATTCATAGAAAGATGTGAGAACATTAAATACGAAGTGTATTAAAAGTCATTGTTACACTAATCACAAAAACATTGCTAAGGATTTCTCTGAAGAATGAATTTAATATTTGAACATAGTACCTGGTATCCATCAAAATAGAGCAAAACTATAGAGTTTTTTTAAATCAGATTTTTAAAAGTGTAATCGGATTTCTTTATTTTCCTTCCTGAGAGTTGCTTTAAATATTATTTTTCTTAAATTAGTTTAAAATATATTTTTCTTCAAATTTGCTTTTATCTTAAAAGTTGCTTTGATAAACTATCTATAAACTACACTGTAAATAAAAAGGGCTTTCCCTAGAGCAGGGGAGGGGGAACTTTTTTTTTCTGCCAAGGGCCATTTGGATATTTATAACATCATTCAAGGGCCATACAACATTATCAACCTAAAAATTAGCCTGCTATATTTGGTCAAACATTTAACTGACCCCTAATGCCTTGGCAGGGCCAGACCAGATGATTTTGAGGGCCTTACACTGCCTAAGAGCCTGTTGTTCCCCACCCCTACCCTAGAGCCAGTATAGAATTTACCAGTATAGAATCCTCAGAGGCTTTCCTGGAAGATTGAGGTTGCTGCTGACTTGGCAGTTTGTCTGGAGTGGCCCTGCATATCCCTTAATCGGAATTTAAAGTGATTATTCTAGCAGTAATGAATCTAGGCTAATTCACTTAATACAGGAAAACTGCATCAACTTCAAAGGGCTATTCTAGGAGGCTTACTAGAGTTGTAATGTCTACTAAATTCTGCTCATTTGTAGTGATCCTGAAAACATTTTGTGTGTGTGTATAAGACATAAGTTTAAGGGGAAAAAATACTGTTTCAAAGTAACATCTCACTCCATTTTTAAAGTTATTTTCTAAGGGTGTGTTGTTTTTTTGACACTCATTTGTTTTAAGGTAAAATGTAATGAAATAGGTAAACCTGAATGGCATAGTGTATGGTTATATATTATTATCAAACTCAAAGGGTTACAATAATGATTAAATGAGAAATAAATAAAGAACTCTGTCCCTGGCACTGAGTAAGATCTTAGTAACTGGGGAGTAGTTGCACCCATCACCATGATAGTACTACTTCTAGTACTATTATAATAAGCACATTGGCTTTTAAAGCCAATATTTAGTTCCAGATCTCTTTTTAAAAATTGTTTCTTGATTTTGATATTTTGTTTTTGAACTTATTTCTGTGTTTATCCTGTAATTGTGTAGAGAAATGTTTTCTGTTAATCTAAGTTTTTCTCAAGCCATGTATGTTTTATGAAACATGCATGTCAGGAGTCTATTAAGGTGCTGTAGGAGATGAGTGAGTTAGAAGATGGCTTCGCAGCAACTTTTTCTGATATGTTATCTCTGTAAGACAGTGCTTTACCCCCTCCGCCCTCCCCAGAGAAATCAAGGGGTCATGAACATAGAGATAAAATGAGTTAGCTTACAGTAACAGCTGACTTGACCTTTATTTCCACTAATCAGCATCTTAGTTATTAAAATCTGTATTATATTTCATTTCTTACTTACAGTAACAAGCAAATTGTTGGTATGATCCACCTTCTTTGCTACATTAAAGGACAGCCTAGTTCTGTTATCTCTGCCTGAAAGTATTTTTAGCCCTCTTGTCCATAATCAATAAGCTTGTGCATTAACACTTAGCCAAAAAAAGTTGCATGTGGATGTGGTTGTGGTTGTGGTTGTGGTTTTATTTTAGAGAGAAGGGGTAAGATAAGATGGCCTATCCACTGGAGAGGAGAAAAAAAGAAGGGAAAAGGGCAAGATCTGATTTAATATCATTTAGCCTCTCAGTCTAATTTCTTTCACTCAACACATTGGCGTCTACAATGCTTTTTCTGTTGTTTCTTTTAGACCAATCCATTTTATTTCATATACTAGAGGCCCGGTGCACGGATTTGTGCACTGGGCGGGTTCTCTCGGCCTGGCCTGTGGGGATCGGGCCAAGGCTGGCTCTCCAACATCCCTGAGGGGTCCCGGATTGTGAGAGGGCACAGGCTAGGCCGGGGAGGGACTACGGAGGGCTTCAGGGCGTGTCCGGCTCGTCTTGCTCAGTCCTGATCGGCTGGACCCCAGCAGCAAGCTAACCTACCAGTCAGAGTGTCTGCCCCCTGGTGGTCAGTGTGCATTATAGTGACTGGTTGAACGGTTGAAAGAACTGTCGGACACTTAACATATTAGGCTTTTATTATATAGGATTGAAGGGGACAATTTAATACCTAGTGACACCTCATTACAATGCTAAGCATAATGTCTTTTTTCCCCCAGCTTTATCTATATATATGAAAGCCTAAGCAACCGTTTGACCAATAGCTATGACGCGCACTAACCACCAGTGGGCAGTCGCTCAACGCACAAGCATGGAAACATGGAACAGACTGATGAATCTCAGAGGGAAAGGGAGAGGAAGGAGGGCAGGAACAGATTAACCAAAGATCTTATATGCCTACGGGGGTGGGGCCAGCCGGCCAACCTCCCACGGCCCCTCCCCTCAGCCAGCCCCGCCCCTTATCGGCCTCTCACACACCAATCAGCCTGTGGCCCCTCCCCCAGGCAGCTCTGCCCCCGATTGCCCCCCCCCACTCTGATCAGGGGCATGGCCCCTCCCCCAGGCTGCTGGCCCCCGATCAGCCCCCCACCCCAATTGGGGATGGGGCCTGCCAGCTTATCGTTAGCTAAGCATAATTTATACATGACAGACTTAATACATGTTTGAAAATTGGATGATTTCATTTTGGCTTATATTTATTAACTGAGTACTTACTATGTGTTAGGCACTGTATTGAGCTCTAGGGCAACAAAGATGAATATAGTACAGTCTGTGTTCTCTAGGGCTCCCCAACTAGGAGATAAAACAGACTCATAAGTAAATAAGTGCATGCTCTGGCCGGCTCAGTTGGTTGAGCCCTGTCCTGTACACCAGAAGATGGTGGGTTCGATTCCCAGTCAGGGCACATACCTAGGTTGCAGGTTTGATCCCTGGTTGGAGTGAGTATGAGGAGCAATCAATTTCTCTCTCTCTCTCTCTCTCTCTCTCTCTCTCTCTCTCTCTCTCAAAAAAAAAAAAAAAAAAGGCAATTTTTTTTTATGATTATTGAGAGTTTACTTTGGAAAGATCGGGGAAAGAGGGTTTATTTTTGTTGTTGACAGCATTAAAATTCTTAGTTATTTCACCTGATTTTCACTGTTAATAACAGTTATCTAGGTGAACAGATATTTTCTGAACCACATAGCTGATCCTTGAAGGACTTGACTCCACAGTGCGTATCTGGAGGAACATAGAGTCTAAATGGGGAGACAAGGCATAAGTATTATGAAAAGTTAAATAACAGTTCAAGACAAGAATAGAAGAGATATCAGAAGATAGTTTTGAGTAACCTCTCAGTAAATTAATTATCCAAATAGTAATTGCTAATAGAATTCAAAGGAGAAATTCACTATGGTCTAGTCTAGTGTGGTAAGGGAACTCTTCCTCATTCATACTGTACCTGTTCTCCATCCTCATCCAGGCCTCTGGTCCCCTGGTGATTCCGTTTTCTCCTGTATCCCCTGTATAGGTTTACTCTCTTCCCTCTCTGTTCTAAAGCATTGGTTCATCATCTCAGTCTACCATGCTTCAAGCCCAGACCTGTCAGACCACCTTCTTTCTCCACTTCTAAATTCAGGCTGCTCAGTCCTGTGGGAAAGTTTACCTAACCAGTCAGCGTGGTTCATCCTCTTCACTGCACAGAGTTGTTTTTCAAAAAGCAAATCTCTGCTTAGAATACCCTCATGGCATACTTTACAATTAAACAAACAAACAAAAAGAGCAAATTTCTTTTGTCACTATGCACTTATTAATGATCTGCAGTTGCATCGACTCCTTTGCCAGCACAATTCTGGTATAAGGTAATCAGTAACCCATATCTCATCATAGCAGTCCCCTTTATAATCTCCCAACCCCACTTCACACATACACTTTTCTGCTCTTGCTTTCTACTAAGGCCCCTCATTTAAGGCCTTGTCCTTTGCCTTAGACATAGAGACCTGTGTTCCATTTCCCACAAATGCCATATATTCTCTTTCTTTTAGATGTTGCTGTTCCCTCCTATAGTGCAATCTCTCTACTGTTCTAAAGCTCCTTAATAGGTGCCATTTACTATGTGCTAAACAGAGTGCTTTATATGCCTTTCTTCACTTAATCCTCATATCAACCTAGTGGAATAAATTTATTTCCCTTTACGTTAGAGATACGGACACCAAGGCCTAGAAGAGGTCGTGTAAGGCACACTTTTATTAAGAGCAACCTAGAATTCAGCCTATTGCTCTACAAATTGTTATGCTGCCTTCTTTTAGGAAAATGAGTATTTTTTTAATTTATTTTTCTATATTTAGTACCTAGTAAAAGGCATAGGAAATATTTGTTGAGGATGAAGTGAGTTTTGAGCTAGTCTTAAGGAATGAGAATTTTCCAGGTAGGAGAAATCATAGACAAATAGAGAAATAGAGAACAATGACCAGGTCACTGTGGGTTTAAAGGTACACTATGCTGAGAGCAGTATTCAGGTGTCTTTCTAGCCATAATTATCCAAGTTTTCTTCCAAGGCTTCTCTGTCTGTGCCTGCTCCAGTGTTCTCTTGCCCTGCAAAAATTTCCTCCAGGTACCAGCTGAATCATCTGTTATCATCTCTTGAATCCAATCTGCTCAGGCTTTAGTTCTGCTATTGCACCACAATGGCTATTACTGAGGTCACTGGTGACTTTTGTATTGCTAAATCCAGTAGACATTTCTCAGTTATCTTCTTAATCTGTCCACATCATTTGTCACGAGTGACTCCAGTCTTAAATACTTTTTTCCAGGATGCCATACTGTCTTGGTTTTCCTCCTACCTCACTAGTTGTAATTTCTTCCTCTACTACTCAGCCTCTGGATGATAGAGTGCCCCAGGCTCAGTCCTCATAAGGTTTTGTTGTTTTTATTTGTGTGTGTTTTTCTTTCAATCTACACTCACTCCCTTACTGATCCAATCCAATCTTCTATCTGTAAATACCATCTACACCAAGCATGTCAAACTCAAAGGCTAACATGGGCCGTATAAACAAGGTTTAAGTTTATGTGGGCCACAAAAAAACAAAAGCTTCAATTTTCATAGAAACGTAGGTTTATTTCGATAGAGACATGCTGAGTACAAAGGGCTGAAATAAATGAGTTATCAGTAACATAAAATAACAGAACATTTTAATAAAAATTAATATTTTTTCTTGAACATTAACTTACCAGACACTGCATAACTGCACAAATTAATAAGCGTAACGCAAATAAACCTATTTTTCTTGTTCTCTGAAAGCTAAATATTACCTGTTGAGCACACCAAACAAGTCAGTTCAAGACTAATGATGTGGCAATCGACTGCTAAAATATTCGCTGCTAGTATTAGTGGAGAGAAATGGTGCGCCTGCACGTAAGGTGTGTAAAGGAAATGAATGCAACACGATTATAGTAATCAGTCATTAATGAACGTTGTAGTTAGTTATTAAAAATTATGTATAACAGGATATTGTAAAAATTAAGTCATGAAATTTTCATTAAAATGTTTCTTACATACCATTATATTGGCTGGGCTGCAAAAATACTCGCTCTGGGCCGTGAGTTTGACATGCTTGATCTACATGCTAATGAC
This sequence comes from Myotis myotis, assembly GCF_014108235.1. NCBI lineage: Eukaryota > Metazoa > Chordata > Mammalia > Chiroptera > Vespertilionidae > Myotis > Myotis myotis. The sequence goes on from NW_023416335.1 coordinate 202,488,529, forward strand.
TCCTCAGTTTATATCTCTAATCCAAATCTCTCTCCCTGAACTTGACTCTTATAGCTAACTTCCTACTAATATCTCCACTAGGAAGTCTAGTAGACATCCCAAATTTAATATATTCAAAATTAAACTCTTAACCTTCCCCTAAAAATGTGCTTCTCCTATGGTGTTTCCCATTTCAATTTATGGTAAGTCCAGCTTTCCACTTGCTAAAGCTAGAACCTGGGATTCTTACACTCTGCATTAGCCTATCAGGAAATCCTTCAAAATGTATCCCAATCTGACCACTTCACTGTTATCCCTCTGTGCACTCACCTGAATTATTATGTAACACCATAACTGGTCCTCCTCAGCTTTGATGTCCTACCTCCTGTTCTCAACGCAGGAGCCAGAGCTACCTCCTGTTCACAAAGCAGGAGCCAGAGTTAGGGTATATCACGGTGCAAACCCTGCAGTGGCTCCCCACTACACTCAGAATAAAAACTAAAGTTATAAAAGCCTGCAAGACCAATCTGAACCCCTGTTATCTGTATGATCTTCTGTCCTACTCCTCTTCTGAGCCTGGTGGTTCAACCACACCAACTTCTTTGCAATTCAGATGTCTCACTGCTCCTGTCCAGGGGCCTTTGCTCTTGCTCTTTCTTCTTCCTGGAAAGCTCTTTCCCAGAGGGCTCATGGCTGACTCCCTAACTTCCTTTAAATTTTTGCTTAAATGACACCATCTCTGTGACGTCTGCCTTAACCATTATAACCCTTTATCCTGGGCTATCTTACCCTCCTGGGTTTTCCTTCCAGACCACTTAATTACCTTCTGTTCAGTGAACTTACCTGTTTTGTTTACTTAACTGTTCTCTCCATGCTGGAAAATAAACTCCATAAGGGCAGGGATTTGTCTCTGTTTTCTTCATAATGCCTGCCTGAAGCATTGCCTAGCACATGTAATTAATAAATACTGAATTGAGTTAAAGTAAACTTAGATATTTATGTCTGAAAATCTTTGGGAGATCTCAAGGTTCACTTGAGTAGATTTTCCAGCCATGATAAAGATATGTGAGCCCCAAACATAAAGAACTCTCATTTGACCAGGAAGATTTAACAGCTGTAGGTCTACATGCACTGTTATCATACTCCTTAATGTCATTTGGTATTAAATTTATGTTTAGTCCAGTGACTTATATAGGACTGGATTTTAGATTGCCTTCCCTCCCATAAAACTAACAAGGCTTTAATCAGGGCATTAAGGATCTCTAAATAGTCCTTGCTTTTAAATCTGCATATCAGGAGGGGGCTGGGAGCATGAGTGGGAGGATGTCATGTCCCAGTGATTAATGATCTCTAGGAAGCTGAAAAGGGGAGAGTAATATACACAGTATTTCTACCCCCTGGAGTAGGAATGCAAACACCATTGTGTGGATCTGTGCATAGTCACTGACTTCCTGGTAGCTGGAGAATTTCATACACTCTTCTACCACAAATAAAACTGTCAGAGAAGTGACAGAGCTCAAAAAGCTGGCCTTCCTTACTTAAAAAGAATAGCTCAAACACAGTGAGCCAGAAAATTAATTTTGTAGTTGTTTGGGAACCCAGTTGTTTAATAAGAAATGAGAAAATGGGAACTTTTCTTGAAAAGCCTAAAACCTCCAAATATTTGTTGAATCAAATTCTACATTTGGTTTCTTAAACTTACCAAATTCCTGGAACCTTCTTATTTTAAATGAATTTAAAGGGAAACATTCCTTTGTAAGGAAATGCAGTGTCTTAAACTGTTCAGTGTGGTTTCTATGGAAGATTCGGAGAATTATACTATTGATGGACTCTGGAGCCAATTGCCCTAATGTGTTTTTTAAAAAAACAAACCTAACATTTCAGAATGGTTGGTACAGTTTTAGAAAGTAATTCTAAAGTAAAGTTCTTCTGTTTATTTTAATCCTAGTGAATGTATGATATTTAATAACAGTTCCCAAATGTTTAAGTCAGAAGCAAAACATTTTTAACTATAGATAAGGAACTCCAGATGTTTGCAAAATTTTTTTAAAGTTTGTGAGGAAAGCATTTTATTTAAACTACTTGTGGTTATTTACAGATAACCAAAATTAGGTGATTTGTTTAATAGTAATGGTAGTAGCAGCAGCAGCAGCAGCAGCTATAGTCGATTTTTAGTGGGGACAATGAAATAACTTGTATTTTACCAGGAACCATTCATTCTTAGGACTTGTTAAATTATTTTTGTTCTTGACTCAAAAATTTTAATACCTTGACTAATTACCATTCATTGTTCTGCATTGTCTAATTTTTAAACTTTGATTTCTTATGAAATTTTCCATATTATAAAAAGAAAGAGAATACTCATTCTGTGGGAAATAGAGCCACACTTCAGGGTAAAGGAGAGGAAAAAAAATCCTTGTATTTTATTTCTGTTTTGATGTTGTTTATTTTGTTTTATTCTTGAGAGTGTCACTGTAGTCTAAATTAAAAGAAACTACTGTGGTCTAAATTAAGACAGCATCAAATAGATTAAGCTCTGAATTTGGTTTCCAAGTGGTTAGACTTTTAAATTGCATTTGCAAGAGTTTATTTTTAGTCAGGATGTGGCTATTTTTAGATCTGCTTCTCTGTCACTAGGAAATGTAATGCCTGTCTTTCCATTGTTGTTTATCAGGAAGTTCTGAGACACAGGTTTATAAGGTCCAGTTAGCACAGAACACCGCTTCTCCTTTTAGATGAAAGAATATGAAATCGTGCATGAAGGAAACTATGTTAATTGAGAACATGTCTAATTTTTAAATTTTTAGTGTCATTTTAATCTCTTGTATACTGAGCAACAGTGCCAGATTTTTAGGGAATACCAAAAGATATAAGGTTTGAGTTCCCCCTGCTGGTGTGCATTCCAGGCTTTTGCATTCATTAACATATAGCAGAAAGGCCTACCTTGGTCGTGGTCGGCAAACTGCAGCTCGAGAGCCACATGCGGCTTTTGATCCCTTGAGTGTGGCTCTTCCTAAGCCTTAGGAGTACCCTAATTAAGTTAATAACAATGTACCTACCTATATAGTGTAAGTTTAAAAAATTAGGCTCTCCAAAGAAATTTCAGTTGTACTGTTGATGTTTGGCTCTGTTGACTAATGAGTTTGCTGACCACTGTCCTAGGCCAGTGGTCGGCAAACTGCGGCTCGAAAGCCACATGCGGCTCTTTGGCCCCTTAAGTGTGGCTCTTCCACAAAATACCGACTTCTGCGCATGGGCCACGAAGTTTCAATTGAACTGTACATGTGCACTTGCACGTGGTATTTTGTGGAAGAGCCACACTCAAGGGTCCAAAGAGCCACATGTGGCTCACGAGCCGCAGTTTGCCTACCACTGGCTAGGCAATATAGAAAATTGCTGTGTTGGCCTTTTTTAAAAAAGACCAGTGATGAGAGTGCAAGAAAAATCACCATTACCCATTTTCTGCAAATGTCTTACAAAAAAATGGGATGATCTAAAAATTGTATTTTTTACATCTAGAAAGAACAAACTTAATCTTATAATATTTGATTTTTAATGTTGTTGCCTCCGTGATAAGCTGCTTATATACAGTGCTTTTCAAATGCTTTATGTTGTAATCTAAGGAATAATAAAACACCAGTGTATCCACAAAAGGATTGAAAACCCCAAGGAGAAAATGCAAAGGCAGCATTGGTCATAATAAAATGGAAGACTGGTGTTAAAGCTCACTAATTCCTATTTTAGCACTTCAGAAAGTGACATGACATCATGTGATTGTGTGTCCATTTAACATCTGTTCTTTCTAGTTTGTCTTATGTGTATTTGAAACAGTTCTCTTTATTTTCTATCTCTTAATAAACGCAAGTAATATTAAAGGCTATTTTGAAAAAGAAAAATTTTAATTGACTCCTAAAAGTCATTTCTGAACTTGTTATTGTGTTTGTATTTTAAAGGACTATTCAATCAAATTAAAACATTGTATTTTTAAATTGCTTTTCAGCAATGCAGTCAACCTTTTAAGCAATGTTCCGGTCTCTTGTTTGGACGTTCTCATTTGTCCATTAACACATGAAGAAACAACCCACGAGGCAACGACTCTAGATGAACTGCCCGGTGATAAAACAGCTGAGAAAGAAACAGTTTTGAAAAACAATACCATGGTATACAATGGTATGAATATGGAGGCCATTCATGTTTTACTCAGTTTTATGGAGAAGAGAATAGACAAGGTAAGGCTGATAAAATGGAGGCCTTGGGAAAATGCTTATAAAGAATGTAAATGTGCCATACATACAAACATCGCAGGACATGATTTTTAAATCTAAGCTTTTCAAAATAGCTGATGCCTTGCATAATTATTTGTACTCTGGAAAGCACTTTGTTCCAATATATGATAAATTGATGAAACAGAGTGAATTTATTTCTTTAAAGCTGAAAATTGTGTTGCTGCAACACCAAAATTATGACTAGTGCCTAAAAACAAAGGAAAAATTACTTTTCTATATAGGTGTTTTGTAAATCCTAGAAATAAAAATTATCGCCTCCCTAAAAAACTTAATAATAAACGCATTCTATACTATCTAAAAGACATCCTTAAAAGAAAAATCACCACCTTTCCATTTGTTGTGAGTTGCTTATTTTCTCTCATCTATCACTTGCTTTGTCAGGTAACTATATTGAAGGGCAGCAAGGTAGTTTGGTGGGTCATCAAAGCCTTTGCCTCACCTAAGCTCATTGGTTAAGCCAGCGAGGATCCTACAAAAAGTAGCAAAATTCAGGAAGGATAAAAGTAATCCTTAGTAAACATGAAGCTAATTGATGAAATCATGGAAATATCGTTAGGAAAATAATTTTTTAAATGGTTTTTAAAGCTTGGGTAGCATAAAATGTTCCCCCCTCAAAAAGGAGTATTATAACATGCTCAGTTATATGGAGGAAAGTAACACTATTAGTAACTACACTAATGTAGCATGTATGGCTTTTTTTTCTAGGGAAGCAGCTACAGAGAGGGCCTAACTCCAGTTCTCAGCTTATTAACAGAATGCTCCCGAGCCCATCGAAACATCAGAAAATATCTCAAAGATCAGGTAACTGCTTAATGCACATAACAACTTAAAGTTAATTTTCTTTGTTTTGTTTTTTAAACATAGAATGAATGAGTTGAATTCTCTCATAATTTTTTTCTCTTTTCACAAGGTCAGAAACTCAGAAAAGTTTGTATTAATCTTTGAAATCTCCCTAATCCAGAAATAAGTGATCCTGTGTATTTTTTGTCATTTATTCATTTATTCAACAAATATTCATTGAAATCTATTATATGCTGTGTTCTAAGCATTGTTCTAAGCATTGAAATACAAATAAAGTCTTCGCCATGTGGGGTTTACCTTATAGTGGGGGGACAAAAAGTAAATATATATATATATATATATATATATATATATATATATGAATGACATAATGGCAAGTAGTGATAAGTGTTCTGAAGTTAGGTACAGCAGGGGAAAGGGAGACCTAGGGGAATGAGGGAAGGCCTCCCTGAGGAAATGAAATTTGAGCAGAAACTTGATAAGTAGGAAAAGGATCTCTGAAAATATTCTGGAAGAAGAGTGTACCAGAGAGAACAAGTTCAGAGTCCGTAAGAAGAGAGGATGCTTTGGAATGCTTAAGGAAAAGCAAGCTAGATAAGTGTGCAAGGGGAAAGGGGGAGAGTGATGGACGAAGTAAAAGTGATAAACAAGAACTAAATAACGTAAGAGTGTATAGGACCTTTCATTCTTTTTAAGTGAAATGGGAAAGCATTGGACCATTTGGAGTAAGGGAATGATGTGACCTCATTTATATTTAAAGATAACTCTGGCTACTGTATGTAGGATAGACTAGAAGAGTATGAGTAGATGTGAGGATACTAGCCCAAAGAGAACTGATGATGAAGGTTTGAAGTAGGATGTTAGGAGTTAGAGATCATAGTAAGAAATCATCTTTTTGCCCAGCAGGTGTGGCTCAGAGGTTGAGCGTCAACCTATGAACCAGGAGATCACAGTTCGATTCCCAGTGAGGGCACATGTCCTGGTTGCGGGCTTGATCCCCAGTAAAGAGCATGCAGGAGGCAGCTGATCAATGATTCTCCCTCATCATCGCTGTTTCAATATCTCTCTCCCTCTCCATTCTTCTCTGAAAGCAATAAAAATAATATTTTTTAAAAAGAAAGAAATCTTTCCATCACTTCATCTGTACCACCATATCTTTTGTCTTCCCCTCTATCGCATGGTTGAATTGTCCCTGCTTTCTTCTGTGGCCAGCCTCTGTGCTTTTATCCTGAATCCCTTTCCCTCTCACCTTCTCAAGAACTTTGCTCCTGCATTTAGTTCCTCTCTTTCTTCTTACACTGATATTTTTTTTAATGTACTCAATCATTTTTGTCTGCATCCAAATACATCTTCTATTATAACAGCAAAAGAAACCCTCCCTTAATCCCACTTCGCAAGTTGCCTCCCCATTTATCTGCTCTTCTTTGTGCAGAGTTCCTCAGAAGAGTTTTCTATACTCTGTCTTTTCTTTTTACTCATCTTTGATCTCATTCAGCATCATGATTTTGAAAACCATCTAAATACTTATGACTCCCAAATTGCTATCTCCAGCCCTGACCTATCCTCTAAGCTCCAGACTTAAATAACAAACTGCCTACTCATCTCCTCCCATTGGATGTGTAGTAAAAATCTTAAGTTTAACATATCCCAAACTAATCTCCTGATTTCCCACCCTGTTTCTTCTCTTTCTTTACACATTACAGTACATGGTACCACCAGTCACTTACTTGTTTATTTATTGCCATATAGGATATCTCCTAATAAATATACCAGGTTGATTTTCCCCCTGTATGTTTATGGTCAAGATTTAGTAAGCACTTTGACTATGTATAGAGCACATTAATAGTTATTGCTGATGAGGAAGTAGAGAGTCTATCTTTGAGGGATTTGCAGTCTATTGGAGTAAGAGAGAGGTATCATGAGAGCATAAATAATCACTTAAGCAAAATAAACTACTTAATTAATGAATTAAGGTCATTTCCAACTTTGACTATGGTAAGACATTCTACCATGACTAGGAGGACTTGATGAAGAAGAATAAATGAAAATTCAGTTTTATACATTTCAGCTTTTTCACATAGGAAATCCAGTTATAACTAAGCTATTTAGATTTTCTATCTATAACCAAGACAGCCAAAAAAAATCTATTTGTTAAACAGCTCCTTTATATGAAAGCCTTGGGTTACACATGTATATTCAAAAGATTATGAGGCCCACCCCTTGTTCTCAAAGAAACACTACAGTATAGATAAAGTAAAAGTTAACTAAAGACACAAGGCACAATACAAAAATCCACTTTTCCTTCTAAGGAAGATGGACTATAATCTATGATGTTCGAGAAAGGTAGAACTTAAAGGAACAGATGATTAACTTTGATAATATTGTAAATGGAACCATGCTTAATTAATTATTATGCCCTACAGTTAGTGCCTGATTAAATCCTACTCATGCATACCCAAAGGAAATTGGTCTTGAGTATTCTGTATTTGAGCGGGTAGAAAAAGAACAGTTACAGATGGTAGAAAATTACTGATCCAGGTTGGGTTAGTCTGGAGAGGCATATAGAAGAGATGAGGCTGCTGTGGGTTTGAAAGAGAAGCTGGACAAGATTTTTCAAAAAAAAAAAAATTATTGGAGGGTAGTATGTGGGAGATAATAGAAAGAGTCCATACCAATGGAGTTTGTCTGAGAGTCATATATAAACAGTAAAAACAACAAAATTTCACTTAAACTTGTTTTAAGAAGCCTAAAATATAGCTAACAAAATTTTTGTGTGATAATCTTTATTAATAGATTCTGTACTCTGGAACTATAGGCACATATTACAAGAAATCACTTGTTACATTTCTCAGTCTTCTACAAATAGGAGGTAAACTTAGTATGGTTGGCTGAATCAAATAAGAATTTATTGTGCAATTACTTTGTGGCTATAGTGCACAAAGAGCATTGTGCTCTACCCTTCCAGAGATATTAAAATATGCATTCTGTAAACCTTTTGGGTAGAGTACTCAATTTTCTGAGACTTAATTTCCATTTTTATTTACTGTTGTATCTCCAGTACCTTTTGATACATGGTAGGCATTTAATATAGAGAGTGAGGGAAGGAAGGGAAATAAGTTGAGTGGACTAAATAAAATAATATACACATAAAGGGTCTGGCACAGTAAATTATTATTTGACTTTGTATCTATCCCCATTTGTTAGCATAATGCCTAATTTATAGAAGGCAGGCAATAAAGAGATAGAGATATACAGTGTCAGGTGGTGATAAATGCTGTGAGGAAAATTAAATTGGGGTGGTTAAAAAGAGAGGCTAAAGGCTAATTATGTAGATAGTCAAGAAATGTCTTCATATAACTGACATTAGAGACCTGAGCAAGTGAGGGAATAAGCCATGTAGGTTTCTAGAAAAAGAGTTTCTGGGCAGAGGGAGCAGCAAATGCCAAGACCATGAAGCAGGAAAGTGCTTGATGTGTTTAAGGAGTTCCATGGAGGTTTGTGTGGCTGTAGCAGTGTAAGCAAGTAATAGAAAACAAGTCAGGAAAGTAGCAGGAAGCTGGAAAATGTGAAGCCTAAAGGAGTTGTAAGAACTCTCTCTTATACTAAGAGTGAGGTGAGAAGCCAGGAGAACTAGAGGACTTTGAGAAGAGGAATGACATGTTCTGACTTTCAAAGAAGCATTCTGGCTGCTGTGTAGAGAATAAATCGTAGAAGGACCAGGGTAGAAGCAGGGACCACTTAGAAAGCTATTGCAATAGTCCAGATGAGAAGTAATGCTTGCATTTGGTAATACTAGAAAGGGAGTGAGAAGTGGTTGGATTGTAAATATATTTGAAGGTAGGGTTGAAATAATTTGCAGATGGATTTGATGTGGGTGTGAAAGAGAAGAGTTAGGATATTTACAAGGTTTTTATACCAGACAGAGGAATGGCTTACCGTTCACTGCAATAGAAAACTATAGAAGAAACAGCTTTGCTGGGAGCATCAAGAGTTCTGTTTAGGACATGCTCAATTTGAGAGGCCTATAAAAGTCTGGAGGCCAGGGAAGGAATCAAGATGGAGACGTAATTTAGGGAGCTACCAGGATATAGAGACCATCTATACTAATAAAAGGGTAATATGCTAATTAGACCGGATAGACCAGACGTCCTTCCGGACAAAGCCGCAGCGGCTGTGAGGGCCGAGGGCAGGTGGCAACCGCGGCAGCTGCAAGGGCCAAGGGCAGGCAGCCGCGGTGGCCAGCAGTGGCAGCAGCAGCAGCAGGGTGATGGGGGCAGTGCCTTCCCCTGATCTGTCCAGTCACCTCCCACAGAGGGAGGCCAGACTGCGGTGTGGGGAGTGGGCCTAAGCCATCAGTAGAACATCCCCTGAGGGCTCCCAGACTGTGAGAGGGGGCAGGCCAGTCTGAGGGACTCCCCACCCCCCAGTGCACAAATTTTTGTGCACCAGGCCTCTAGTATCCTATATAATAAAGAGGTAATATGCAAATTGACCACTACTCCAACACACAAGATGGCCTGCAGAGGAGGGCAGTTGGGGGGGGGGGGCGGGCCAGGCCAGCAGGGGAGGGCAGTTAGGGGCGACCGGGCTGACAGGGGAGGGCAGTTGTGAGCGATCAAGCCTGCAAGGGAGGGCAGTTGGGAGGGACAAGGCCTCTAGGGGAGGGCAGTTGGGGGCGGGGGGGACCAGGCCTGCAGGGGAGGACAGTTGGGGGGACCCAGACCAGCAAGGGAGGGCAATTGGGGGGGGGACCAGCCCTGCAGGGGAGGGCAGTTGGGGGGAACCAGGCCTGCAGGGGAGGGCAGTTGGGAGGGACAAGGCCTGCAGGGGAGGGCATTTAGGGGGGACCAGCCCTGCAGGGGAGGGCAGTTGGGGGAACCAGGCCTGCAGGGGAGGGAAGTTAGGGGCAATCGGGTTGGAGGGGAGCAGTTAGGTGTCGATCAGGCTGGCAAGGGAGTGGTTAGGGGGTGATCAGGCTGGCAGGCAGAAGTGGTTAGGGGCCATCAGGCAGGCAAGCAGGCAGGCAGGTGAGATGTCCGACTGCCTGTTTGTCGGACATCCCTCGAGGGGTCCCAGATTGGAGAGGGTGCAGGCTGGGCTGAGGGACACACTCCCCCCCGTGCACAGATTTTGTGCACCGGGCCTCTAGTCTATAATAAAAGCGTAATATGCTAATTAGACCGAAGTCCTTCCAGACGAAACCGGGGCTGCGAGGGAAGCTCAGGTCCCGGGTGCTGGAGGGAAGCCTGGGTCCCGGGTACTAGAGGGAAGCTGGTGCTGGCAGCCGGGGGAAAGAAGGCCTACTCTTGCATGAATTTCATGCATCAGGCCTCTAGTAATGCCATAAGACTGGATGAGATCATTAACAGCTCTAATTGGGAAAATAGTGAAGAAATGTTGCCCAAGAACTCAGTCTTTGAATTTTACAACACTCAGAAAACAGGAGAGAAGAGAATCAGTAGAAGAGACTGAGATAAAGCAACCAGTGAGATAAGAGGAGAACCAGAAGAGGAGGAGTCTGGGTAGGCGGATGGGTGACAGAATGAGCAGAACAGACAAACCAAGCAAGTTATGTAAGCCTTTCAAGGCTCAGTCTATAAAATAGGGTTGATGGTAAGGATTGATTATAGAGAATATATGTATATCATCAATTTCAGCAACTAGCATATAGGAAGTAATAATTAGTAATCTTTTTACTATAAAATAAAACAACTAAAAGCATAAGTACAGATTTTTTTTTTCTAGTGAACAGAAAATGCAAGAATTAAAAGAAAGGAAAAGTCTATATGAGTCAGGGTATTAAGGAAGCCTCATGGAAGAAAGAGAAACTTGACCCAGACTTTAAAATGGATTTTGATACAGGCAAGCAGAGTCGTCCCAGGCGCTGTGATGAGTAAAGCTCAGAAACAGATTTGAGTATATCAAGCTGGTACAGTGAAGAGATGTTTCTCTTCAAACAAAATTTCAGTATAGGCATGAGGTTTGTTATTATTGCTGCTTAGTTTTATTTTATTTGGAAACAAACCTGTTTATTTTTTAAATGCTTTTTTCACACTTACAAAACTGGGTTCAGTAGACAGTACAAGACTGACCAGTTTCATGGTGTCATCCTTTCTTGCTCTTGTACCCACGATTGATGATGATTTTTGCATTTGTGCCATTAGGTTTTACCACCACTGAGGGATGTGACAAATCGACCTGAAGTTGGCTCAACTGTGAGAAACAAGCTGGTGCGCCTCATGACACATGTTGACCTTGGAGTCAAACAAATTGCTGCTGAATTCCTTTTCGTCCTTTGCAAGGAGAGAGGTAGGTTAAATTCTCTTTGCCCTCTACTTTGTTATTTTTCTGAGGGAGTTTGCAAAATTGTTCTGATAGAACTGGCCATATCATTCCACTCTTTGCAAAGATTGCCTCTCTATCTGTTCTATTAGAGGCCTAAGGAGATATTAAATGTAATAATTTTAAAACATTTTCTGTATGCTTCTGAATTCATTGAGACATGCAGATACACTTCCAGACACACTCACATTTACACTCTGCCTTCTGTATCCTTAATCCAGACTTCTTAATCTTGATGAGCCAGGACCTGGATCCATTATGAAAAAATCTGCTTAACTAATTCAGGTGCTGCAATTTTGATAACCAGATAAAGGCCTGAGTTAGTTCCTCTTTTTAATTTCTTTTGGAATTGAAATTGTAGGCTTCTTCACTAAGTTCTTTAGTCAATAAATTGTTATAGAATATAAGCTACATAATAGACTAGGTCAGTGATTTTCAACCAATGTGCCGTGGCACATAAGAATTTTTAAAACATGCAATACCTGACTAATCAGGGGCACTGACTTCTTTTCCCTTAGATTGTCCAATAAAATAATTACAACAGCCAACACAACAATAGCCATCTGCTGTGAATGAATCTGTCATATCGGCAAAAAATATATTTTTTGGTGTGCCATAGAATTTTAGTAATTATGTATGCCATGAGATGAAAAAGGTTGAAAATTGCTGTAGTAGGTGGAAGTACCTAAGTGTATAAGGTACAACCTTTACCCTTGGAACAGGGTAAGACAGAAGTAGAGAGAAAGCCTATATAATAAAAGCCTAATATGCTAAGTGTCTGACCGTTCATTCGACTGTTCGACCAGTCACTATGATGTGCACTGACCACCAGGGTGTAGAAGCTCTGACCGGTAGGTTAGCTTGCTGCTGGGGTCTGGCCAATCGGGACTGGGCCAGACGGGCCAGACAGGACACACCCTGGAGACCTCCCGTGGTCCCTCCCTGGCTGGCCAACCTCCCACGGTACCTCCCCAGCCGGCTGCCTCAATCAGAACTGGGTGAGATGGCCCCAATTGGCCCCAATCAGGACTGGGTGAGATGGGCCAGACACAGCCCTGGATGAATCCAGCATCGGGCCTCTAGTTTTAAAATCTATATATACTGTGTGTGTGTTTGTATATGTATATACAAACACACACACACACATATATATCCATGTTCAAAGGCTGTTAAATCGCATTGTTTACCCATTTCTTCAGAAAAAAATCACTTCTACTGTTGTGGTAAACAACCTGCTTCCCTATTTATAATGGTCTAGCCCTCTAGCAACTTCAGTGCGAAATTATAGCTAATTTGCCTACAAACTTCAGGTGGTCATAATAATCTGGCCATTCAGTATATATATAAAAGGCTAATGCAAAGTGTCCCCTCTGGAATTTAACCAGGAGACCGGGAGTTCGATCACTTGGTGTGACATGCGCTGACCACCAGGGGCGGCACGGAACATGGTGGGTGGCCAGTGGTAGCGGTGGGGTGCTGAGGGAGTGAGGGAAGGAGGAGGCAGGTAGGCAGGAATCTGATTCACCCTGATCATTGGTCAGGCCTAGGGACCCTACCCATGCACGAATTTTGTGCACTGGGCCTCTAGTAACTACATAAAATAACTACACTGGAATGTAATAAATACTATTTTATAAGTATATATATAAAGCAATTGTTTTTTGAAATACATCTGAAAGGTGTTTTCTAAAATTGTATGGGTTGTTTGCTCTGCAAAAGGCAAGTTCTCCAAATAAGGTACTTCGACTATTCTGATATTCTTACTTGTTTCTTCATCTCCTGGTTTATAAATGTACTAGTAAAAAAGTCCCATCTAAGCAGATTTTATTTTCCACTCTTTTATAGTACCCCAGTTTTTTGAGATAGATAATTTGGAGATAGAAAACTTTACTCCTCTCAAAATCTTAAGTCAGTTGAATTCTGTTTATTCTTTATCCCAGCTTTATCAAGGTACAATTAACAGATAAAATTGTATGTATTTGAAGTACACAGCACAATGATTTGATATACATGTACATTGTGAAATGACTACTACAGTCAGGTTAATATACCTACTACCTCACATAGTTACCGAGTGTGTGTGTGTGTGTGGTAAGAACCTTAAGATTTACTCTCTTAGCACATTTCAAGTGTACAATAACTGTTAATTATGGTCACCATACTGTACATTAGATCCCCAGAACATACTCATGCTATAACTGGAGGCTTATGCTCTTTGACCAGCATTTCCCCATTTCCCATAACCTCTACCCAACCCCCTGGTAACCACCATTATATTCTGGCTCTATGAGTTGTTTGTTTGTGTGTATGTTTTGTTTTTGTTTTTTAAATATGTTTGCTCATTATTTATTTTTTATTGATTTTAGAGAGGGAGGTATGTGGAGAGACAGACAGACAGACAGACATAGATCAGTTGCCTCCCGCATGTTCCCCCACCTGGACTGAACCCGAAACCTAGGTATGTGCTCTGGCTGGGAAGCGAACCCAAGACCTTGCAGTGCACGGGATGACTCTCCAACCAACTGAGCCACACTAGCCAGTGCTGTTTGTTTTTTAAGATTTCACATATAAGTAAGATCGTACAGGATGTGGCTTATTCACTTCACATAAAGTTCTCTAGGTTTATCCATGTTATCACAAATAGCAGGATTCCCTCATTTGTCAAGGCTAAATAATATTACATTTTATAAACATACTAGAGGCCCGGTGCACAAAAATTTGTGTACTGGGGGCGGGGGGGGGCGGTCCCTTGCCGGGAGCCGGTCCATCCTTGCTATTTCAAAGGACCTGGCATATATGGCATACTGTTCTTAATATGTTTTCTCACCTTCTTGGCACTATGTGTTTTAACCAAGGTCTCTGAAAAAGGTTGTTTCCCCAGGTAGGGATTTTCCCTTGAAGTTAGGGAGGGAATAAAACCTCTTAACTAAGTGCCAGGTGGGTAATTAATCACTTTAACTACGAACAATCATGCTTAAGCTACATAATCTTTACTCCCTGGAATGGAGATAAGAAACGCCCTAACCTTTGAAATAGAGATTGATAGGATTGGAATCAACTGGTATAAATACAGATGTAAGAAGACAGAACACACAGAACTAGAGACAGAAGAACTTCGCTGGAGAGAACATGGCAAAAGATCCTGGACTGAACCTGACTACAGAAATGGGCAAGAGAACCTGACTAGAACCTGGTGACTGAACCTGGCTGGAGAACCTAGCAAGAGAACATGGACACAGAACCTGGCTGGAGATCTAAAGCAGAACCTCTCTGGAGATCCAGACCAGAACTTGGCTGGAGATCCTGGCTAGAGATCCTGGCTAGGCTGCTGATCAACTGAACGCTGCCTCCATGTCATTCCTTCTTTGCTGACTCTGTCCACACCTTTGGGGACCCCTGGACCCGCTGGGGTTGGACCCCAGCAGTCCCTCAGCCCGGCCTGTGCCCTCTTGCAGTATGGGACCCCTCAGGAGATAACAACCTGCTGGCTTAGGCCTGCTCCCGGGTGGCAGAGGGCAGGCCCAATCCCTAGGTGCAGCCCCTGGTCGGGCTCAGAGCAGGGCCGATTGGGGAGTTGGGGCGCCGGCCCCTGTCATGCACAGAGCAGGGCGGATCAGGAGGTTGCGATGCCACCCTCAGTCATGCTCAGGGTAGGGCCGATGGGGGATTGGGGCACCGCCCCCTGTCACACTCAAGGCAGGGTCGATGGGGAGGTTGCGGCGCCACCCCCTGTCACGCACAGAGCAGGGCCAATCAGGGGGTTGGGGCGCTGACCCCTGTCACTCCCAGAGCAGGGCCCATCAGGGGGGTTGGAGCTCTGTCCCCTGTCACGCACAGAGCAGGGCAGTCAGGGGGTTGGGGCGCCTTCCCCTGTCAGGAACAGAGCAGGGCCGATAGGGAGGTTGTGGCCCCACCTCCTGTCACACACACAGCTGCAGGGCGATCAGGGGGTTTGGGCGCTGCCCCCTGTCACGCTGATTCCGGTGCTGGGAGGCCTCGCGGCTCCGCTGATCCCGGTGCTGGGAGGCATATTACCCTTTTACTATATAGGATAGAGGCCTGGTGCACAGGTGGGGGCCGGCTGGTTTGCCCTAAAGGGTGTCCTGGATCAGGGTGGGGTCCCCACTGGGGTGCCTGGCCAGCCTGGGTGAGGGGATGATGGCTGTTTGCAGCTGGTCACACACCCTTCAGGGTGGGGGTCCCCACTGGGGTGCCTGGCCAGTCTGGGTGAGGGGCTGAGGGCTGTTTCCAGGCTGGTGGGTGACTGAAGCTCCCAACCGCTCCTTTTTTTCTTTTTTCTTTTTTTATTCTGGGCCAGCTTTAGCTCTGAGGCTTGGCTCCAGCTCTTAGGCCTCCACTGCTGAAAGCAGGTATCTGGTTTGTTTGAGTTCTATAATCGAAACACTGTTTCAACTCCAGCTCTGAGATCCCGGCTGGCTGAAAGCAGGTTTCCGGGGTTTTGTTTAGCTTCTATATTTGTAACAATGTTTCAAACTGCAAGCTCAGAGGCAGGCGGGGAACATTGGAGTCCTCCATTACTGAAGCAAGCAAGCCTCATGTTCGCTTCAAGCTGCCTGGCTTCTGGCTGCCATCTTGGCTGGCAGTTAATTTGCATATCGCCCTGATTAGCCAATGGGAAGGGTAGCAGAGGTATGGCTAATTACCATGTTTCTCTTTTATTAGATAGGATACGTATATATTTACCACATCTCCTTTATCCATTCATCTATCGATGGACACTTAACTCATTTCCATATCTTGGTTATCTATACATATAAAACCCTAATATGCAAATAGACCAAACGGCAGAACAACCGGTTGCTATGACGTACACTGACCACCAGGGGCCACTCACGGAACTTGGCAGGCGTCGGCCATGGTGGGATGGTGGAGCAGGTGAGCAGGGGCGCCAGACCAAAGCGGGGCGCCGGTCGCTGTCATCAGGGCAAGCCTCTGGTGGTTACTGAAAATTCTTTGCTCCTGCGCGCCATTGCACATGCTGCCAGCGCCAGCCCTGCTCGCACCCGCTGACGGCCCCTAGCACTGGCCCCAATCGCTTGGCACCATCAGCAGGTGCGAGCAGTGGCTGCCAGCCCCAATCGTCCCTCAGGGCTTCTCCATCTCCCCTTGCTCCTAAGGGATGATCAGGGCAGCAGCCCCCACTCGCACCTGCTGACAGCCCCAGCCCCACTTGCACCCGCTGCTGGCGCTGGCCCCAGTTGCTCCGCGCCATCAGTGGGTGTGAATGGGGCCAGTGCCATCAGCACGTGGGAGTGGCTGCAGTGGGAGCAGCAGTGGCTGGGCGGGGGCATGGAGAATGGGCTGAGACCTGCCCCTGTGCCCACTGCAGCCTAGCAGCCCACAGTTCCTTTCAAGGTGCACGAATTCGTGCACTGGGCCCCTAGTTGTATATAATGCTGCAACAAACATGGAAATGCAGATATCTTTTGGGAATACTGATTTCATTCCTTTGGAAATATACCCAGTACTTGGATTGTTAGATCACATAGTAGTTCTATTTTTAATTTTTTGAGAAACCTTCATACTATCTTCCATAGTGGTTGCACCAGCTTACATTTACACCAACCAGTGTAGAAGGAATCCCTTTTCACCACATCCTTGCAACACTTACCATCTCTAGTTTTTTTTTGATAAAAGCCATCCTAACAGGTGTGAGGTGATCTCTCATTGTGGTTTTGATATGTATTTCCCTAATAATTAGGGATGTTGTGCACCTTTTCATGTGCTGCTGTTTTCCTTGGGACAATGCTTATTCAGGTCCTTTGCCCACTCATAACTAAACTACAGTTAACCTTTGAACAACATGGAGGTTTAGGGGTGCCGACCCCACACACAGTTGAAAACCCACATGTAACTTTGACTCCCCAAAAACTTAACTACTAATAACTTACTGTTGACAGGAACATAAACAGTCAATTAACATATACTTTGTAAAGTAAGCTAAAGGAAAAAAAGTTAAGAAAGTAATAAGGAAGAGAAAATATATTTATAGTACTATACATAATTATTGAAAAAAAGCTACATACAAACAGACCCACACACACAGTTCAAATCTGTATTGTTCAATGGTCAACTGTATTCGTTTTTTTTACTACTGAGTTGTATCCATTGAATTCTTAAACTTCATTTCTGACTGATTGATCCAACCACTTCAGTTCCTATTAAGATGGTATATTAGCAACATAATCTGATCAATGTCATAACAATGACAATAGCAGCTGTGTTGAGGTATCTTGTGCCAAATGTCCTATGCCATAATCCCATCATTCTCATAAGACCCCTCTAAGATAAATATCATTATTATTTTAATGTCGTAAAAGAGGCACCCTTGCATTTGAGAGCCTTTCAGTAACTTATTGAAGGTTACATAGTTGCTTAGGGCTAAAGCCCAAATTTGAGTATTATCATTCCATATTTCCTCTCATAATAATTATCTTAAGCTATTATCATAGACTAGTTATTTAATATCTGCTCTTTTAAACAATTCAATTCTTTCATGACTTTGAAAAAAATTAATATAGCATTTTGGAATTAAGTGACAGGTGTAGTGCCTTGCACATAATCTGCAGATACTGGCTGAATTGAATAAATTTTTCTGAAATCAGAAATTTGTTTTTTTAAAGTATAATTATATACACACACACGTATCTATTTATTTAAAAAGGTGTATCAAAATATACACCAAAATATTATCCATTGTTATCTCTGAGTAGTAGGATGACTATTAACTTGCTTTTGAGTTCTCTGCTTTGTAATTTTTTTTCTACAATAAGCATGCATTTCTTGTGTTACTTCTAAAAAAGTTATTAAATGAGGGAAAATAAAGTTTATTTCTTCTATAATTACATATCTAAGTACAGAAATTACACATACAAATATAGTCACCTTACGAATGACTTAGTGAATGTCATAGTGAATAATAGTATATGCATTTATAAAGGAGTTTGTTAATTGTTTTTCATTTGAAATGTTTCACTTCATTCCCCCTTGGACCCAACATTTGTGTTTCATAGTCCTAACTTTGGGCCTCAAACCAACCCATATTAGCAAAATTGTATCTTTTTCATTTGACCTCTAACAATCTATATATTTTCCTCTGCTTCTCCTTCCAATTTATTTTTAAGTTTAGTAGATTTATTCTTCTGGAATAAAAATTTATTTAGCAAATATTTTTGAGCTAGACCTTGAGAATACAGAGGTATGTATACAAGATAAATAAGGTCTCTGCCCTCATTTGTATTATTTACTTTCTTATCAAGGGTTATAACACAAATGCCTACAAGTGCCAGGCTGGTAATAAAAGTAAGTCAAATGGAGTGGACGTAAGATGATAAATGAAAACTGACACTTAGCTCATTGTTGGGGAGATAGTAGGTTGGGACTGAGGACCAGGGGGTGAGCAGGGGGCAACTAGAAAGAGGGCATTGCTACTGTTTGGCTCCCACTGATTATTACCATGGAGGAACACGTAGGTCAGTATTACCAAATCTTATAGATTTTCCAAGAGAGGCCAGGACTCTGAATTTTTACATAAAATCTCCCAGTTTTTAAATTCTGTCAACTAATTCCAATTTTAAAATCTGGGGCAAAAAACATTCATCTTATAAAAGTCATCAGATCTTGGAATTTGGGTTGTGTTTGGAGACAGACTGTATCGAAATGAAATAAATGTTAAGTAATTTATCACAGTGGCTGACCTCCCTCTCAAGGATATTCAAAGCTGCTTGAAAGTGAAGGTACTGTGATCCAGGCTCAAAAGTCAGACCACTAAGTAGAGACAACAGGCAGCTGTCAAACTGGGTTAGGAACACAGAGACTGGATTAAGAAAGAAAACTGAAATAGGGTGAAATACAAAGGGCAACATTTTATGGAAGACTTGGCACAGAAAGAACTATCCAAGTATCTTCAGTACCCATCTGTGCCAGCTAAACTGAATCTCCAGCTAACACGTGCTCATGCTACTCACTTGTTTTGTGGAGCCCTGACAAAACTAAACTCTTATTGCCTGCTCTGCAAATTATATACTTTCTGAAGGGGCCTAAAGTTAGACCTAACGTGGTTTAATAAAAGAAAATATTTTTAAAAGCTCCCTGCCTTGGTGAGGTTTCCCCCCTTTTAACATATTCATTACTTCCCAGTATGTGCTAGGCATTGTGGCAGGGGCTGAATTGCAGAGATAAATAAGGCTTGAGATCCCTCACCTTTATAAACTTACTTTTGTCTCCTTTCTCTCTCAGAGGAATAGGTGTCTCTTTATCTCAGAGCCAAGCAGTTCTCTTTTCCTATTGATCTTTTTTCTTCCTGTCTTCTCAGAAGGCTTGCTCCATCCATTCTTATCCTCTATTCTTTTGTTTGTTTTTAACTCTCCCTGTATTTCCCTCAACCTATATGCATCTTCACGTCTCAGCATCTTGAAACATTCACCTGCTTTTCTTTTCAGTGCCTTACTACCCACTCAGGCTTCGCCTTGCTGCCGTCAGGCTGTCCCCTGCCGTTCCTCCCCAGAGTCCATTGCAAATGCTCCGTCAGGTCACAGGTTCACTAACAAATTACACAGCAGGTACTTTTTGGTTCTTATCTTGGCTGCATCTCTCATTAACAGCTGACACCATTGACCACTCTGTTTCTGTGCTACCACACACCTGGATTTCTCTCTTCTTTTCAGTCTCATTTGCTAACTCCTATCTTTGTCCACATTTTATTGCCACTATTCTTTAGAGTTCTCTTCTGGCCCCTGAAGTGATCACTCCTTTGACTTCTGCTTCAGCCTATTTGCTGGGCATTCCCAAATCTAAGTACCACTTAATAAACTATTAAAATAGTCATCTCTGTCTGGTCAGGTTTTCTTCTATTTGTCTTCCACATGGCTAACAGAGGGGTTGTTCTAAAAATGCAAGTATAATTATATCACTCATTCTTGTAAAAGTTTTAAAGACTTCTTGTCACCTGCATGGTAAAATCCAAAATTTCCCTCCATGCCTGTCTTCGTAGTGTATTCTTAATTGTACCAAGTTCTTCATTCTTTCCTGATTATACTGCACCATTTCTTGGCATATCTGCATGACTTAGCAGGTGCTGTTCGTTTTGCATAGAATGCCTTTCCCTGTCTTTGTTAGCATAGTGAGCTTTGTTTATCCTTGAAGTGTGTTAAGCATTATCTCCGTAAAGACATTTCTGATCATTCAAGGCAGATTTAATCATTCTCTGCCTTGTATAATTTTTACTTTTCTCTGTTTTTAATACTTTCCGCATTTGCTATGTTGTAACTTTTTTATGTGTTGAACTTTCATTCTGGACATTAGTTTCTTCAGGTCAAAGATTATGTCTTCTTCATCTTTGGATTCCTAGTATTAACAAGGTACCTTACAGATAATGGGTGCCCCAGAGTTTAACAAAAGAACAAACATTTGTGCTCTCTCTGAATTTACTGTGGTTGACAAAAGTAGGTTTATAGTTGTGAATACACAAAACAGTTTATTCTTGTATTAAACTGTTATTTTCCATATGAATAACTATAAGCTACTTTGGCACCCCCTGTACCTTGTCCTGTGGATTCTACATTAAAAGGAATACTTTCAATACACTATGGTAAGCACCAGAAGAGAGGAGTGTGTCAGGTTCTGTGACCTCCTGGGAGAGAGAATGGTTGGGTGGTGTGGAGAAAGTCAAAGAAAGTCTTCACAGGAGAGGACAGAGAACGGGGGTACTGCCTTGGTATACACAGAAAAGAAAACTAGTCCAAGGTGCAGTGATTGGCAGTGTGTACAGTAATAAGAGATGAACTTGAGAAAGAAAGCAAAGGCCAGAAGATGAAGAACCTGTTTGGCCCTGTTGTAGAACTTGAGCTTCAGCTTTTAGGGGAGAAATTAGAAGTTTCATCCAGGAAGGCAGTACTGTCACACTTTTGCTTTACGAAGGTATAGCAGGTATTGGATGGAGGGGTGTGAGGCTAGTCATAGGGAGAGTAGTTAGAGGAAGCTAGTATATCAGCAGTTCTCAACCTGTGGGTCACGACCCCTTTGGCAGTCGAACGACCCTTTCACAGGGGTCGCCTAAGACCATCCTGCATATCAGATATTTACATTACGATTCATAACAGTAGCAACATGACAGTTATGAAGTAGCAACGAAAATAATTTTATGGTTGGGTCCCAACATGAGGAACTGTACTTAAAGGGCCAGAAGGTTGAGAACCACTGTATAGGTAGGATTTCTAGAAGTATTTGGAAGGAAAGGATTATGTGTAACAGAGAAGGGGGAAGGGCCTCTGGGTAGACTGTGGCTCTGCCATTCTTTTTCCTTGGTAAAAGGGCTAACCCTCATTTTCATTTTCATGGTAGAGTGTGATAAAACTCGTGTTTGCGGAAGCAGTGATACCGTGACTGCCAGTGTGTCGCTCTGACTTTGCAGTGTGCTGCTGTTTGCTTTCCTCTGTTTATAGTGCCCTCTGGCATCTTGGTAACATAATGGTGAGATATTTCTTGCAACTTTCTGACTGAGTGCTATTTGTTTCATTTTTGCAGCAGTTTCACCTAACTGTATGGATGGTTACCATGACAAAGAACACATATACTTGTGTTTCTTTTTCTTTTAAGGACCACAGAATATCTTTTCTTTGCCTTTAGCAGCTCACCGTACCATTCAAGTTCAGTCCATTTTCCTTTTTACTGTTTTCCCAATATCAAATAGGATGTTATACAATGTATTTGAAAGTAGACGAAAAAGTAGCTAGAAACACCCCACCAAATATAGTTGACCCTTCAGCAGGGTGGGGGTTAGGAGCGCCAACCATTGGTGCAGTTGAAAATCAGTGTATTACTTAAACCCTTCGCATATGCAAATTCCTGACCAAGGACTGAAAATATATAACATCAGTCAGAACTTCACAAGGAAAATGCTTCTTACTATGAGAATTATGTAGTCCATTTGTCTTCCCAACCCAACCCCCATTTTAAGTATTTTATGCTATTAACAAAAGTTCATTTTATTTTAAAACTATTGGCTATAGCCTCATCTGCTTTGAGGCTATTAAGACAAGGTGGGTCTTAAATTGTCTCTGTAACTGAAGCTGTCAGAGAGTTGGCACATGTTTGTTCCAGTGAATGAGAAGTAAGTGTTATTTTCATGAAAGTGCTAGGAAATTTTTCTATTAACTGGCTTCTAGGAAGACAATCTGCATAAGAAAGCAGGTTATTTAGTGCGCTGTTTACTTCTTTTTCATCTATTTTGGACTTGGATAAACTCTGAATTCTTAAACTGTTTTCATCTTTAGCTATTGTAGGTGGTTACATTTTGTGTCTTTTTATTGTTATTTTGTTTTGGGGTATATTCATTTAGACCATTTATTCATATCTCACTTTAGACTTCCACAATTTCAGTGAATATTTCTTTTCTGGACCACTAAACATCCTTACTTGTTAAAAACAATAATAATAATAAACCCTATAAAAAACTCATTCAGTGAGAGAGTATGCCATGTGGGTTCAGATCTTTGATCCTTTGACCTCAGAGACTGTGTCATTAAGGTCATGTCTGACTCCATGAATATTAAGAATACCTGTATACACTGGATATTCACTTTTCCTAATAACCCATTAAGAATTCTTTGATTTCTCTAAACCACTTCATCTTGCAGAAGCTCTGAATGCAAGAGAGAGCAGATCAGATGTATTCCGAGGGCTTTCAAATTACACCACCATGATCTCTCATTAAATTGTAATATGATTTTATTGAGTACCCACTGAGAATTATTACCAAAGAAACCATAGTTACCAATAGGTTTTTAAGGTAGCAAATGGTCGAAACTTAGAGTGTAAACTGTATTTAATCTACATATATATATATATATATATATATATATTTTTTTTTTTTAAATATGGAACGCTTCACAAATTTGCGTGTCATCCTTGTGCAGGGGCCATGCTAATCTTCTCTGTATCGTTCCAATTTTAGTATATGTGCTGCCGAAGCAAGCACTACTTATATTATTAATACATGTTTCTTTTTGCATAAATTTCACCAGTTTGCTATATTCTTTGAAAGCAAGACTTCCTTTTATTTTTACTGTCAAGGGAGCAACCCTGTAGTTCAAGTATTTGAAAATTTAATGGCCAACTCTCTCCTGGTTGGTCTATTTATTTTATTCACACCTTTCATAATTTCATACTCTTATCACAGTTATCCTCTGTCCTTACCCACCTATTTCCCTATCCATTGCCTCTTTCTAGTTCCCAGAATTATTTTAATTGCTCTCCTCTGAATCTTTTATTTTTTAATATATTTTTATTGATTTCAGAGAGGAAGGGAGAGGGACAGAGAGACAGAAATATCAATGATGAGAGAGAATCATTGATTGGTTGCCTCTTGCACGCCCCTTCCCCCCGCCCCCCCCCCCCCCCCCCCCCAAGGAATCAAATCCACAACACAGGCATGTGCCATTGACCAGAATCAAACCCGGGACCCTTCAGTCCGCAGGCCAACGCTCTATCCACTGAGCCAAACCAGCCAGGGCTCTCCTCTGAATCTTCTCCAGCTTTATTTTATCTTTTTGAGGTAAGTGATATGAATTCCAGTGTATTTCAGAAGTAGATTTTACTGAGGCCTTACACATGGATAGGATAGTGTTATTTTGCTTCCTACTGTTGCCTTTAGTTGCCATTTTATTGAAAGCCTTAAGTAAGTTTTGCTGATTTTTATCTTTTGATTAAATATTTTAGTGTTCACCTTCAAATTGTCTGAAGAAAAGAAAGTACTTCTATATAAAGCTGCTAGTGATTGCTCAGTATCTTCCTTAAAGCTGCTTAGAAACCATACACACAAAGGAAAACTCCTACAGTTCAAGGTTTTCCTGAAAAAGTGTTACATGTCTGCTTCTCTTAGAGATAATCACCTTACATTGGTGACAAGCAATGTATTTATTACTTAGAGGGGATCTGTGCCAAATGCTTCGTTGGGGCTTGTTTATTTGGGTTGACTACCAGTAAGATTAAGTCAGAAAATGATCAGTGATCATTTTACCTATATGACTAGGAAAATACTTTGTGCCAGACACTTTTTTAAGCACTTTGCATGTGTTGACCTGTGCGATAGATATTATTCCAATTCTCCAGATTAGAAAATGTGGGTACAGAGCTGCAAAATAACATCTCAGGGTCAACCAGCTAGTACGTGTTCATTATTGAAATCCAGCAAGTCTAACTCCCGAGCCTCCCTACTCAGTGGATTCTGTGTGTTTTCATATATTTTACTAGTGGCCTAGTACACGAATTCATGCACATTGAAAGGAAATTAATTAGAAGAAATATTTTAATATTGCTATTCGCTCTTTCTCTATAATAGAAATGTCAACCAAATTCACGATCTACAGTGACAGAAACACACACCTGCAGTTGGTGCCAGTGAGAGCTTTATATGCATTGTGCATGTGCGAATCAACTTAGCCTTTTATGTATATACTTGAGGCCCAGTGCACAAAATTCATGCACTCAGGGGGAGGGTGGACCCTCAGCCCGGCCTGCTCCCTCACGCAGTCCAGGAGCCCTCGGGGGATGTCCAACTGATGGCTTAGGAGCAGGCCTAAGCCATCAGTCATACATCCTTAGAGTTGCTGCGGAGGTGAGAGAAGCTCCTGCCACTGCCACTGCGCTTGCCAGCCGTGAACCTGGCTTCTGGCTGAGTGTAGCTCCCCCTGTGGGAGCGCACTGACCACCAGGGAGCAGCTCCAGCGCTGAGCGTCTGCCCCCTGGTGGTCAGTGCACATCATAGCAACCGGTCTTTCCACTGTCGGGCCGAAACTGGCTCTCCGACATTCCCCGAGGGGTCCCAGATTGCAAGAGGGCACAGGCCAGGCCGAGGGACCGCACCGGTGCATGATCTGGGCTGGGGAGGGATGCAGGAGGGCTCCAGGGCATGTCTGGCCCATCTCTCTCAGTCCCAATTGGCCGGACCCCAGCAGCAAGCTAACCTACTGGTCGGAGTATTTAACCCCTGGTGGTCAGTGCATGTCATAGCAACCGGTCAACTGGCTGCCCCCTGGTGGTCAGCACATCATAGCGAGTGGTTGAGCCGCCTTAGCATATCATTAGCATATTACGCTTTGATTGGTTGAATGGATGACCGGGCACTTAGCATATTGGACTTTTATTATATAGGATAGGATAAACTTGCTTAATTAGACCTGCTTTCTGATTAAGCTAAACTTTTTCCAGCCCAGTGAAGCACCCCAACTTCTTTCAGGTAATTGTCAGCAACACAGCAATAAATATCAACACAAAGCAGATTATTATTGTAGATCATGCAGGGGTAACAAAGGGTAAAATATTTAAATGCAGCAGTGTTTGACTATATTCTGCACAGTGAGAAACCTGAAGTCATTTTCAAGGTCCACCATTTCTTCTTTCAGTCGGGTCAAGTTTCTAAATGTTCTAAGTCTCCATTTTATGGCTAATGAAAAGAGAATAGGATTCCCCCAAGTCTCCTATCTACCTATTCCAAGACTTCTGTGAGGATCAAATGAGATGAGGCATGCGAAAATGCTTCACAGACATTTGGTTAAATTGTGAAATGTTTGCACCTGGTTATAAAGCAAGTTATGTTCCTGGGCTGAAGAAACTGCAGAGAGGCTAGTCCTCACTAGGGAGAGGAAGCCGGGTGTTGCTACCTGACGTCATTACCCGGCACCCACAGCGACCGTTTCTGGGCTGGACTGGCCTGTGGGCCCCATTTTGTGCCATGGGGTCTTGGCAGTGTTGGCTACGATTTGGTGGGGTGTCATTCCTAAGTGATGGCAGGGCCTGTGTCTCACTTGGGGGAAGCTGAGTGTTGGTTTGTCGGTTCCAGGTCCGTGGTGCTGGCCAGTGTGCATCATGGCAGCTCCTGCATTGAGCGTCTGCTCCCTGGTGGTCAGTGTGCATCATACCAACCGGTCGGACACTCAGACACTTAGCATATTAACCTTTTATAAATATAGATTGCTGACTTTTTTTAAAAAAAGCAGTAACTTAGCCCGTTCTATTTGCTAATATCCTTAAGTTTTCTTATTTTCTTTCCCTCCAGTTCCTACAAAGGGTGTAAGAAAAATTTTACATGATGTGCGATATTGGTAAAATGCCAGTAACTCGTTTCTAATCATCATTTCTCTAAAACTGGATAAAGAAATAAGATTTGTGAACAAAAACTTAAAACAGTACCCTTACCAATCAACGCCCTGGTGGTCAGAGAGTTCCCAATTCCGCAACGAAGTATATTCAAATCAGCTGTTTGAATTTCAGAAACCTTAAAAAAGATTGGTCCTCAGAGCACATAGTGTAACCACTACCAACCACACTTTGAAAAATTCTCCATTTTAAGCTTTACCATCGTAGCCTTTATCTCCAATGTCCCTGTGTTAGTGAGTAGTCAGTGATGCTAGTGCATGCCCAAGGATTCCTGTCTAAAAACCTGTTCTGTTTTTGCAGTGGATAGCCTGCTGAAATACACTGGCTATGGGAATGCTGCAGGACTGTTGGCTGCCAGGGGCCTCTTGACTGGAGGAAGAGGAGATAATTGGTACTCAGAGGACGAGGACACAGACACTGAAGAATACAAAAATGCAAAACCAAAGTATAGTATCAAGTTTCTTTTCACCTAATTCTGTGCCTTTGAGTGGGTTATTTGCCTTTTACTTCCTTTGTCTCTCATTTTCCAAGTGTTTTTTTTTTTCTTTTGTGGGTTTGGAAACTTTCCATGTAATAGTGTTTTCAGAGGCCATTCCATTGCTCATGCCTTAGAGCCGTGGTCGCCACCCTTTTGGACCTCACTGACCACCAGTGGTCCACAGACCACCGGTTGGTGACCGCTGCCTTAGAGAGTGTCTTCAAGTGATTGAGGAAGGATAATAATTGCAAGGAATGTTCTGCTGCATGATTATTTTCAACATGCTCATTACCCTGTCCCAAGAAGTAAGAGGGTGCTTTTACATATCTACAGTCATATATTTTAAAAGTATTGTTGCTTCCTTTTTGCTTCTTTTCCATATGTTAAGATTTTAGAAGGTGTAACCAAGACTAAGTATTTAGGTTGGTTATTTGATACTTCATTCTTTCTCAGAAAGCTAAATGTAGGTTCCATACATTCTGATCTTCCCTCTTGCATAAAAGCCCTTATGAGTCAATAAAGCAACAAGGCACATTACTAGCAAAAGTAAAGAACTTTGGCTCCATAGTAAATTTTACTCAAACATTGAGGGAATTACCTCTGAGCAGATGCATTAGTGCTCTGAACAGGCAAACAGAGACTCCTCAAGTCCTCCCTGAGTCAGTGCTTATAAATCAGAGACTAATTCTTCTGTCCCAAACAAACCACCTCTACTTCCTTCCCTTCCCATTCTTTTCATCTTCCTCTCAACCCCCATCCCAGGTAGGTTTCTTAGTTTCCACTCACTAAGAAACTAAGGTTTCTAGGAGTTGTTTGAGCTCAGTTTCCTGGTTTTTATTACTGAATGTTAAAAGGGTAACTGCCTTTTGGCATCATTGATGTTGACATGCTATGTTTTCTACCGATAGTCTTCTAGAGTGTGATGTGGGTCATGTTGTATTTGGTCAAAGATAGAAAATCATTATCTGCAAAATCAGCACCCACCCCCACTTTTTCAGTACAGATTATATCCTGTTGACATGAAAGTAATGGGTTGTGAGAAGGTAAAAGATCATGCCCTAATTAGGAATTTTATTGCCCATATTCTCAGCAAATTGGTCTGAGCAGGTAGCATTACTTTTAGCACCCCCAGTGCTGTCAGCCTCAGCAGGATCTTATAGAGTATATCCCCGCCCCCACCAAAAAAAGGCTTTGTGGGGAAATGCTAGCAGTAAGTTCTTAAGACTGCCACCATTTAGATGTTATAAATTGGGTATCTCTATCAAGTATTTGAAGAAAAGATAGAGAAATCAATACTTTAATCTTTCCCTAATTATGTATAATTTAATTATGAGTCTTGCTCACTCTTGTTTTTTCCATTCCATAAATTGTATTTCCATAACAGTTTAATGTTTTATACCTCTCCATTTGAAACATTAAAACTTACCAATGGAGAAGTCTCATATTAAAGGAAGATAGAAATTACATTAGACATTCTTTGTGCCCCAGAGATGTGGACACAATCAACTTAGACAACTCTTAAGTACTTGTGGGTGGTCAGTATTGTTGCAGCTCAATGTGTATTGTTGCTTTTGTTTGGTAGATGATTTCTGTAGTGGTAATGGCCATTTATCTAGACAGCACCAGAATGCTACTGTAACAAGAAAGAGCTCAGAGAAAATACAAGAACACTGGGTATCTTCCAATGGTTTGGGAAATAGACATGCTAGATTTCAGAAGAGCACTGTTTGTTTAAATCAAAGACCATGAGGTTTGATATTGTTATTGTCTTAGCTTTTGGTCATAGAAGATTCTGTACTAGTACTTGGGCCTTACCTCCCTAATCTCTAGCCTTTGAACCTGGCCTATGTTGTTAATAGGAATGGTATGTTATGGTCAGAATAGCCACCACTGTGAAATTTTGTGTTTACTCATTACAAGTATAAATAGGGGTTTCCCATCCGTTTTTGTTTTTTTTCTTATATCTTCCCTACTTTTAGGTGAAACAGGGTAGTGGAATGTTTAATTTGTTTAAATAGTTACCTAGATGGTCCTTGTGAAAGTAGTGGTAAATAAAGTACTTTCTAAGCGAGACAGTCCTTTGTGCTGTAGGCAGTGATCCACAGAGCCTGAAGAACTTTGTCCCTAAAAATTGTTACGAAAACTTGTATCAATCTAGTGGAACTTCTAAAATCTGAAAGGATTGCTTACTCCCCTACCCTCTGATTATCCTTCACTAGTCAGTGTTCCCAGGATCAGAGTCTAGGTTTCTTAGGATACATTTATTCACAAGAGTTGTTAGTATTGGCAAAAGCAGAGAAATTACTCCTCATCCAGTTGGCCCTTGTCCCATTGTAAAAAAAAAAATGTAAGTGGGTTCTGATTAATGCACTAAGGTAACCTATAATCCTTTAGTGGAATCTGAAACCAAGAATTGTATGAAGCTTACATTCAGGCTGTGGGAGACAGTTAATATCACAACAGTCCTTTTTGTGTCAAAATAAATGTATGTAATGGACTGGAAATGGCTTTCTGTAATTAGCACACTTAGACAGGATATACTCATTGAATCAAGTTACATGTCACACAGGTTTTTGGTGTATGTTTAGCCATGTTTGTTAAAAGATGTCATATAAACTTTGGTATTGTATCAAAGAGAAACCAAATCTCTAAATTCGAATTTTATACCTGTTTCTTTTATGCCTCTGAGCATGGAGGCTCCTAAACTGTTTATGTAATATAACTGACTGATATGGTGTATACATAATTGCAAACATCATTTGAAAGATGTGTATCTAATGACATTTGGCTCATTGTAGACCAGTGACTTTCAGGGTGGGTGTCTAGGAGCCTGGGGGCCCAAAGAGGTACCTTTAAAGAACTTCTGTACAGAGGGGCAGAAGGAGGGGAAGACCAGAGTGGGCAGAACTTTAAGATACCTCCTTACACCCTTAATACCCCCACTAGTTCAGATCACATTCAGAAGCTTAAAATCATTGTACTAAACTGCTTGGGTATTGCCTTCTTGACTATATTTCTCTCAGCAGTAGCTCTGTTAGCATCTGTATTGACAGCAGTCACCAACTGGTGGTCCGCGGACCATTGGTGGTCCGTAAGGTCCAAAAGGTTGGTGACCGCTGCTCTAGAAGGTCAGAATTGAGAATAAAATCATTGCTGCTTCTGCATTACACTGGGTTCTGTAAGTTTACCAGCCTTTGTGATATTTGCAACCCCACTAGTTTTGTACTTTCATAACTGAATTCTCTATTTTTTATTTTATTTTTGTGTTATAATTTGGGGAAATGGCCAGCAAGAGGTCAGTTGCATTAGATAACTACAGTGTTGTTCCACATTTCATTTCCTATAGATTTACAACCATAGTTTCTATATCCTTTATAATAAAGGAATCAGTCTTAATCCAAAACACTCAACATAGGAAACACTTAGAAAGCACTATAATTTAAAAAGACATTTTGGAGTTCTTTTTAATTGCCTAGATGCAATATAGTATCTATTTATATATATACATATATGTATTCAGTATGTTTATTTGTATGGTTGCTACACGATAGATACTTAGTAAATATTTGGTAAACAGTGAAAGTGTGACAACACACACCCTAGTTCTTTGCACTGCTAATGGACTGCAAAAACTTGGATTAAGATGTTTCATAATTTACCATCTTGTTTATTGTAGAATCACTGTTCTACTTTTATGGTAATTCCCAAACTACTTGAGACATTTTCAGCCATTAACTGATCTCTCTATCTGAAATTATCTATAGGAAATTGCTCAAAATACGTAATTGTTGCATGGCTTCTTTAGTTAATGAAGATTGCACAGGCCACTCTTGGGTGATGATGTAACTGAATAGAGTAAGCTTACTACATCATCCAAGGCCTTCTGGCTTATTTCTTAGCAAGTGGCTCACTTATGCTAATAATAATAGCTAGTATTTATTGAGTGTCTAATATGTGCAGGTACTGTTCTAAGAACTTTCCGATATCATCTCATTTAACCTTCATATTAACCCTTCGGGATAGAGTTCTCCCCAGTTTACAGAAGAGGACACTAAAGCTCAGTGATGTCAAGTACTTGTGTAGAGCACATAGTTCATGAGTGATCAGGTGGCCTGACTCCAGAGCTTATGGGGTTTTTTGGGGGGCAGGGCAAGGGAGGGTTTGAGGTAGGCAAAGCAAGTTTTATTGTGCTCTTCACTGTGCCTTCTTATTTGAGGGGTAAAATATACATGATATAAAATTCACCATTTTAGGAACCATAATAGGTGAAATCATATACAATATTTAGCCTTTTTTGACTGGCTAATTTCACTTAGAATAATGTCTTTAAGATTCATCTATATTGTAGCATGTGTCAAAATTTCCATCCTTCTTAAGGCTGAATGACATTCCATTGTATGTACCACATTTTATTTAACCATTCTTCTGTCAGTGAAGACTTGAATTGTGTCCACCTTTTGGCTATTGTGAATAATGCTGCTGTGAAATGGGTGTACACATATCTGTTAAAGTCCCAGCTTTCACTTTATATATATCCTAGAGGCCCAGCACACGATTAAAATCGCGCGAGGAGGTGCCCCGCCTCCTACTGTGCGAGGAGGCACCCTGCAGTGGGCCGGGACCTGCACCTGACTCGTGCAGCACTGGCCAACACGGGAGTCAGGCCGGAGGGTGCCGCGGGAGGCTGGGCCAGCGCCTGGGGGGCCAGGACCCACGCCTCACTCGCAGCATCACCCAGCCCCCCTGCCTGTGTTCACTCCGGTGCCGCCCTGTCTCTGTCTCCATCTCTGCTCTGGGCCTCACCTACGGTCGCAACCTCCTCCTGTCCAGTCGTGACCCGTTACAGCGTCCCGGCCTAATTTGCATATTACCTCTTTATATATCTATAATAATAAAAGTGTAATATGCTAATCAGACAGCCAAATGACCTTCCGGACATCTTTCTGGACAAAATCGTGGTGGTGGGGGCCGAGGCAGAGGCGGTTAGGGTCTATCAGGCAGGCAAGCAAGCAGCTAGGGGCAATCAGGCAGGCAGGCAGAGTGGTTAGGGGCGATCCCGCAGGCAGGTGAGCAGTTAGGGACAACAGGCAGGCAGGCAGAGTGGTTAGGGGCAATCAGGCAGGCAGGCAAGTGATTAGGGGTGATCAAGCAGGTAGAGTGGTTAGGGGCGATCAGGCAGGCAGGCAGGCAGGCAGGGGAGTGGTTAGGAGCCAGCGGTCCAGATTGCGAGAGGGTGGAGGCCCATCTGAGGGATCTGCCCCCCTACCCGCTCCCGTGCACAAATTTCATGCACCGGACTTCTAGTATAGATATAATTGATCAGCTGCCTCCTGTACGCCCCTTACTAGGGATCAAGTCCACAACCTGGACTTGTGTCCTTGACCGGAATCGAACCCAGGACTCTTCAGTCTGCAGGCTGACGCTCTATTTGCTGAGCCAAACCAGCGAGGATCCAGCTTTCACTTCTTTTGGATATATACCCAGAAGCAGAATTGCTGGATCAATGTCTATGTAGTTCTATGTTTAAATTTTTGAGGAACCGCTATATCATTGACATATCTTACTGTCTCACCTTTTCCAAGTCTTTACTCAGATATCATCTTAGTGAAGCCCATTCTGTACACTTAATAAAAACTGCAGCGCACACACCGTCACCCCTCCACGTCACACTTCCTTATATTGCTCGTTTTCATAGCACTTCTAACATACCATACAGTTTACTTATGATGTCGGTTTTCCCCATTGGAAGGTAAGCTCCAGGAGAGAAGAGGCTTTTTTTGTGCCTGTTTTTGTCCATTGAGATGTCCCCAGAATAGCCTGGCACACAGTAGGCACTCAGGGGATTTTTGTTGAATAAATTTTTTGAGTCAGTCAGCCTCTCTCGGCATTGGGATACCAAATGATTGAGGTGGCTGCCCTCATCAAGGCCAACTTGCAGTTGTGGAGTGGGAGCCGGGGAATGGAACTCAAGAACATCAGGATATGGTAAAGTTCCACTCTGCTCTTTGTTGTTTTGTGGGGACAAATATTCTGGGGAGTTTTTCCTGGGAAAACATTTGTAGCTTCATTGGCAGATAATGTCTCCTTTCCGACCCCTCCTGTCCCCTCCCTTTTTAGTCTGGGTTCACCAATGCCTTTTCCTAAAACCCTGATTCTTCCTAGAGGTTGCAAATTGTAAGCCCATAGGTTAGATTTCAGCCCACAGGTAGGTTCTGCTTGACTTCCCCATGTTGCATTGGTAATTTGGGTTTTGTGTTTTCCGTTATTTTTTAACTTTACATAGTACTGCTTAAAATTATTACTTGCAAGAATTTAGTATTCAGATATTTCATGTGAAAATTTGGATTTTCAGCTCCTTTTTAAAAAGGGGAACTTTCTAATAACATTCTTGCATTGCAATGGAGTTGGTGCAGCATAAGTTCCCTTGGTTTGACAGCGTATCCTTTCTGTTCATCTTATCTGCCTGGCTCTGTTAGGGATTGAGCTTTATAGCCCATTCTTCAGCCAGAATGCTTTCAGTAAAATTTAATCCACACTTTTTAGAGACCGAAGTTAACTTTCATGTAGCTCAGGGAATTTTTAATGGGTCTTTTTTGCTAAGTGACCTAGTGCTATTGATGACCAAATGTAACAACAATTTAAAGAAAAAGCAAAAGTCTTGAAATATATTTCAACTTTTATGCATATGTTTATTTCCTCATACTTTTTAGTATGTCTTACTAATTTCATCTCCAGGCCCATATAGCTGTGGTCAGTTCATATAAGGGCCTAATATAATAAAAAATTCTCAATGAAATACCACAGATAAGAATTTAGATACTTCTTGTCATCTAATTGGAAGACAAACAATCATAGGATTAGAGTGCTGGGAAGAGGAAGGAAGAAAGCAGAAAAGTGGGGGGGATCATAGTAAATATAAAATTACCCAATAAAATATCCACCAAAATTGGTGTAAAGTATCTTAAGACTCAGCGTCTTGGAACAAAATAAAACGAACCCCAGAATTTCAGTTTTCAGATCCTGAAACTGAAAGCTAAGTCTCATACTCTACTGTTTAAGGTTATAAAGGTGGCAAGTGTTTACTCAACTGAAAATAACCTATTTTATGGAAACTGACATCATTGTTGTGGTGACTATTATTTGTTTTCTATTCTTCTCTGGGTAAGGAAACTACATGCCACTAGTGTGAAGTGGGGAGCAAGAGAGGAGACGTGTCCCAGTCTGCCTCCTGCCCCCAGCACACTGCCCTGTTTCCCTTAAGAGGTGGCATAGCTCCTGTTGTTTTCTGTGGTATTGTTTACATTGTTCTGAGTACGGGGCGGCGTGGGGTGTTTTTGTGAAGGAAAAAATGAAACCTGAGTCCCTGGAGTGACTTTGGGGGGATTGGAATGTTTTACTCCATGGGTAAAGGATGGTAAGTTCCTACTCCATAAAAATTAATTTCTAGCTACTACTTTTGTGTTCAGTGAGCAAAGGATTTTGTGACTTTAGTACCTAATTTCAGAGCAAGCCATTAAATCATTTCAGCAGCAGAGAACTTGAGGTCAGCTTACGGAAAACAGACATCATTTCCATTAAGCCTTTAAAGAACCAAGAAAAGAATCAAATGTGCTCTGACCCAGGAATGCATGTCCTGACCTTTGTGTGCTGTGGTGTCCACAATACCACAGAGCTCACCAGTGTGTCCCCCTGACACACTTCTCCCTGAGGCACATGACGGCTTGTATAATGCCATCATATTCTACAACAGTCTGTGGATCTGGTTTTTAAAATCACCCCTCCATAGGCCTTGATGAGGGAAGCCTTCACTCAGGAGCCAAGATGAGCAGATGCAGTTAATATATCTACTACCTTCCCTTATACTTTGTTCTAAGAACTGATTTCCTTTGTTTGCTTGGAAAGTGGTATGAGCTTGCAATAAGTACTTTTACTTATCATTTATAAGACTAGTTGTTTTTCTGGGTTAACAGGGAGCAGTAGAGAAACCAGTAAAAACATGTCTCGTTGTTATATGCCTAAGCAAATAATAGATGGGTGATGGAATTACATTTTCATTGTGGCATCTGGATACCTCTTAAGAACTCTGTAGTTCTCAGAATCCTTGTCTGGGTCCTCTTTGTTCTCAATTTTTGGGAAAAATGATGACCCCATTCAGTGTTTTTGTTAATGGCCACTTAACTTTTTCTCTTCCTTTATTAGCACCTGAAAAAAAAAAGGAGAGGCAGTAACAGTGCATTATGAGTGTCTGAAGTAGGCACTCTAGCCCAGTGGTTCTTAACTCATTGTGTATCAGAATTACCTGGAAAACTTAAAAATATATATACATATATAAGTATATGTGTATGTATATGTACACGTACGCACATGTGTGCGCGCACACACACACACACAGATTTAGTTCTCTTTAAAGTTTCCCAAGTGATTCTAATGTACAGCCAAGACTAAAAATCACTGTGGGTTTCAGACTGTTTACCCTGAGCACCAGGGTTCCTTAAGAGTGCAGACAAATAGAGGAGGCTCTTGGCCATCCCTATCTCCTCTGCCTGAGCAGTTCCAACTTTTGTCTACTTTACATATTGGCCCTCTACCTAGGGTTTCATTTGTTAAATCTTAACAAAGCAAGGGATGGTTTCCACTGCTTTGAAGGAAAAAAGATTTTTTTAACCACAGCTCTAGACATAGGTCTTATGCAAGAATGGCAAGACAGATGTTTTAGATCCAGTTTTTGAGGATGATGAGCACTGAATTCTTTCACAAGACTCTGCATGTCATGTAGCCTCTGAGGAATTCAGCAAAAGAAAAGGAAATCTGGTAATAGTACCTGTGGCCTAACCTTACTCCAAATGAGAAAGCCCAGGTCAATAAAGTTAACTTGCCCAATTAGAAGCTCGCCACCAGAGAACCTAATTGATCACTATGTCCTTGTTTTGGCCCTTGTGATTTTTTTCTATTTAGACCACTTTCTAACCTCCAGTTTACTCCAGTCCCAGCGCTCCACAGTGCTTATACTTGACCAGTTCACTCACTTGCTTATCCTGAAGGCCTGGTCCCTGAACGCATTTGTGTTTGTAGACCCTACAAAGCAATTTATTAGCAATTTGCTGTTTGCAGGGATATTTAATTTGATCATTAAGAGCAAACCATCTGTACTTGGCTGGTACAAAATGCTATAATTGCTTGTCCTTTTCTCCAGAAACATATTTAACTTACAGATATTTAGCCGCCATTGGAAGAATTATCTTTTATTTCACTTTCTTAAAAAAAAATAATGTGGCTTTTATCTAAGAGGATAGCTTGTTTGGTATTAGAACTTCGTACATAGTTTATGGAACTTATTCATTCTAAGTACTTTATTAAATCTATTTCCAGAAAACCAGATGGTATACCTGTCTCTTGGTAGGCTACATTTCATTCCTTTTTTTTTTTTTTTAATCTAGGTCAGATCAAATCTAATTAAAATTGTTCTTCTGCTTTATCTTTTATTATTTAAACACTCATTGCCTCCTGTGGTCTCACTAATGGACTAATTTCCTGAGATTATAAATTGGCATGCTTTCATTTTCAGATTCCAGCCTATCATCATTTTTCCAGTTTTTTTGATATATTTGTTTTATGCTGTATCACAAAATGAGTTTCTCCCTCTCTTAAATCATTTGTCCCCTTATAATTAATGAAGAAGGTATGCATCCAAGGATATTTACCCTAAATACCCAATCAAATTTTTAAAAAGCAGCCGGGCCTTATTTTTTTTAAGTTGGCAAGTTAGTTTTACTTTTTGAAAAACAATAGTTAATACTAGGAAAGTAATTTTTTTAAAAAATTCCTAGAGCAGTTCTATACCATAAAATTCTATTATTGCCAATTTTTTGGCAACTATACTCTTTCTTATTATAACTTACAACTTGGACCAGCAAAGTATAGAAAGAGCATAATTTTAAAACATACAGCATAACTTTTTTTTCTTTTTGTAGCATTAATCTTATCACTGGTCATTTAGAGGAACCAATGCCAAACCTTATAGATGAAATGACAGAAGAACAAAAAGAATATGAAGCCATGAAACTTGTCAACATGCTTGATAAACTTTCCAGGTATTGTATTCCCATCCATTTTTTGCTTGGTTTCTACAAATGTTCTATTCTTTGTCTCTCTCGCTGAGAGTTACCATAGAGCAGCAGCTCTGGAAATCCATGCTGATTGGCACAGGGTGGCCCCGGCAGCAGCAGTAGTATTCTCGGCTCCCGCGTTCCCTACCTGTGCCTCTGGATGTGCACTCTTAAACAGTCCAACTCTCCAAGGTGGGACAGTAACTGCTAGGTCACTGTGACGTTTAACCAACTAACCTCCCTGTCTTCAAAAAGATGCTGAGTTAGGTTCAGTCATTTTGCCGCTTCTTGTATTTTTTGTTTTAGTCTGTTTTGGTTTTTGTTTAAAATCATGATGCTTTTTTTTTTCTTTTTTGATGAAACCAAGAATTCTAAATTGTCATGTACCCAACAGGAAAAAGTGAAAAGGAATAGCTCAAATGAAGGCTTTTCTGAAAGCAGGCCTTTGTATTAATTAGGGGCTCTAAAAACAATCTCCCCTTCCCTTCTTGCTCCACATCTCCTCCTCCAAAAATAGTCAGTTTGGAAAATAATTAAATCAAATATATACTAATCAGCAACTAGTTGTCCTGGAGGAATTATTAGAAAATATTAATTCCTTTCACACTTGCCTGAATCACTCTGTTTTCCAGTCATGCATTGAGTCCCTTTCTCCTTTAAGCCATCTTGAGTGAGTGCTTCTGTGTGTCAATGGCAGCTGTCACTTAAAGGTGAATTTCTTCTGTTCATCTCCTTTTTCACTACTATGTGAAGAACAGTATCCCTCAGCCAAGAGAAGCAGCAACTGGAATAGGAAAGCCAGTCATTAAAGGAAAAGGTGTAACAAAGAGGGCAGAGGCTTAGAGCACAGCAGGAGGCTTGGAGTAGAAATGTTTGAAAACATGGAGAGTGTGACAAGTGTGGGTGGGTATTCAGACCCTCTGCCGAGTCTGAGCTTCTTTCAGATGATGCTGGCAGTGTGGTACAAGTTATTTAGAAGTAAGTAGTTTCATCACCTGCAAACCTAGTGGAACTTCCAGCTAGTCTTTTTAAACTCTCATCTTTTCCCAGGGTTAGAATTTACAGTTACTGGCAATGCTTACAGTCTTCAAAAGACATTGTCATCTATTTGCAGATGACATTCTCCATACTTTTGATAGAATAGTCAAATATAAGATACGATATGGCAAACCTATAGGAGGCACAATAACAAGTTTGGAATGAATATATAAAAATAGGATTTGTGCTTAGCTGTTTCCAAAATGACCCGATGAAACACAGTGGTCTAATAGTCCCTCTGGTAGGAGGAGGAAGTGTTAAGAGGACCAAGTGGAGCACATTAGTATGTTAGGACATACTAATAGTAAACCATTCAATTACATAAATATCATGTTCATAAATTATTTTAATAACATGAGTTCTTAAAAGATAACACAGATGCTAGTCAGCTGGCCCATATATGCAGGATGAGTACGCTCCAAGCTAGGAAAGTGGGAGATGGGGGATAGAACTACCTAAGACAATACAGTGTAATTCAGGTACTTACTGAAAGAGACAAGAG
This sequence comes from Myotis myotis, assembly GCF_014108235.1. Classification (NCBI taxonomy): domain Eukaryota; kingdom Metazoa; phylum Chordata; class Mammalia; order Chiroptera; family Vespertilionidae; genus Myotis; species Myotis myotis. Next base: position 202,527,238 of record NW_023416335.1, read on the forward strand.
GCATCCCTAATATAAATTCACGTTTATAGGTATCCCTATAGCAGCGACAAAAACAGTGCCAGGTCCTTCTTGTAATCTCAGGGAAATTCACATATTCTAGACGCTGCCAACAAATCAGTGCACAAATGTCAAGTCTGAAATAACCAAGCTTCCACCGGATTTAAACTATGCCGCAAAGAAGATATGTACTCACCCAGCAATACCCAGCAGATAGATGCCCAGCTCAACCTGAAGGTGACACTGATTTTTGCACTTACAAAGCAGAGCAAATAGATCTTGTTGGCACTGATTTTGCTATTGAAAAATTGGAGCTAAAGGCAACTTTGAGAGTAGTCGTAAATGACAGACTTTGCATGGCGTGTGGTGGGTTTTTTACATTGTTTGCCTTTCTGTGCTTTCTAACATTTGCTCTCACTAATAACAGTCAATGACAAAGCTGTGTGGAGATCAGCAGTGGGCATTCCAAAGCAGGAATGCAAAGAATGAAGCCATTCTTTATGCATCTTATATGTTTGTCTTAAGTTTCTTCTCTCTTCTCACTGTTATTGGTTTTGGTATTTTTTTGTTTGTTTGTTTTTTTGAGGTAAACAAGAAGCCGTAAGCCAAAGTAGACTAAATGCAGTACAAGTCAAGGAACATTTATTAATGTTAGCAAGGCATTGTGCTAGGAAGATGAGGGAGATTGGTGAACATGACAAGCTCTGCCTCTGGAAAGCTCACATTCTAGTGAAGGAAATCTATTCTAGAAGAAAATAATGACAAAATAAGGTCTGTGTTGAACTGTAAGCACCCAGGAAAAGGAGTTCATTCTGTCTGGATTGTTTCACAGGAAAGGTAGCATTTGTGCTGATCCTTAAAGTGTAAGAGGCATTTAATAGACAGGTGGAGAAATGACCATTCATTCGGGGTGGAGGGAAACTTACTCTGGTTAAAATAAATCTTTGGTATTCACATACTACATCTTTCTTCTAAAGAGCTCAGGTTGTTTTATCATTACTTGATTAATATATTTTCAAATTTATCATTGGGGGAAGCAAGTCCCAAAGAATTTCCCCAAACATTTCCAAACTAATGTCTGGTGATAATCCATTTCCTTTAACAGTTTACAAAACATTTCACATGCGTTCTCTTTCTAGCTTCATAATAAAGTGAGACTAGGAACTCCATTTTCCAGAACTCAAGACTTTTGCTTTGTCTGCTGTGCTACTGTGTCTGTCTGTGAGAGTCAGTGTTGGCCAGAATACTTCCTGGTCATTTTCTTCAGCATTGTGCTGCTGGTCAGCTCCCTCAACTGTCCTCCAAGGATGTCCTGCATCCCACCAAGTCTTCACTGCACTAAAAGTGTACTGTAGCTTCATCTGATAACTTTCCTTCTCAGAAATGGAATCATTCTCTCCTGGGCCTGAATTGAAAGGCACGTGAGTCAAGAATAGGGCTGGAAGTGATGTGGCCAATGAATGGACACTAGACACTTCCTTTTTTCCATCCATAGGAGAGCAGATCTGAAGGACCTGCACCAGGATGGTGGTTAGCAACAGTGGCCCGTGCCAAAGCACTTACCAAAGTGCTGACTAAGGTTGGTCATGCCAAATACTGTTACTGAACCTGGTGTAGGGTATACATGATATTCACTTCCAAAACTGTAAAACCACCAATGCAAAAATTAAAATTATATTTCCATTTGCCTCCATGCTGGACATAGCTACTGTCTCGAGGAGCTCACCATCCTAGCAGCTTTATCTTACCTAGACTTCCAAGGACTCTGGAGAGATTAGTGCTCGAACATTTTCTCCCCATTGAATACCAGCTGACTTAGCAGTATTCCAAGTGGTTTGTTTGTTTTTAAGCAAAAGGATTGTATTTGGAACAGATGTAGATAAGGGGGTTGGCAGTGGACCTGGGGGTCTTAAGAGTTTGAGAAAATCTGAGCCCTATTAGCCCCCTCATGTCGAGCTAGTACAGTGCCTTGTATCCTGTGGTTCCCCCAGTGTGTGAGGAAATAACACAGCTGATCCCCAAATCGAAGGTCAGTTTTCTGTTCTATAAAATAGCCTATATGGTTTACAGCTATAAAGTGTACTTTTGGCAGTTCATTTCTTGGCCAAATGTCATAAAATTCAGAACTAGAAAAGAATTCTATAAAGGTTTGGCCCATGACTAGCTAATTTAAATATCAGGCTTCATAATTTATTTTATATAGAAATAAAATTATAATATTTATCCAACATAAACATTCAGGCTTGAGGCATGAGATTAGAGAAAGCTTCATTTGACAGTTTTAATGTGAGAGCAGAGGTGAAAGGGGGATGAAACTTGCCTGCCTCCCCACCTCCTCTTTCTTTCTCTGAATTGGAAAAAGAATAAGCCTGCAATTTAAGCAGGAGATTAGAATGGGGATTGTGTGTGGTTAAGCAAGTCCAGTGTAGCTAATACAATTGCATTCACCTTAGCTACAGCACACAACTCGTATATAATAATGCAGCCTCCTCCAAAAAGGAGAGAGAGGATTGATTAGCTTAAGCTTAAACTAACCAAGGGAAATAATATTTCAAGTTTGTTTTGACTTTTCTAATCCCCTCTAGTTCCTTAGTTGGAACCAGGACTGATGAATCTTACACCCCACCCTTACCCCATTACTTTTTAACAAGGTCCATTGCCTTTTTGCTTAGATAGTCTATCAAAATCATCTAAAGTTTACATGTATATAAATAAATAATAATTGTTCTCCCATTTCTTCCTTGTCTTATCTAATAATTTTTTATTCATTCATTTATTTATTGCCAGTCATTGTGTAGTATCTGGGACATGGCTTTCTTAATAAATGCAGGTACCAAATGTGGAATAGTTCCTTTTAATCCAAAGATTATTTTTAAACTTACTAAAGTTGGGATAAGTGCTTTATGACTGAAAAGTAATAAATATGTAATTTTTTTTCTTGTAAATAAGTTATTTTGCTCCGCTTACAAAAGTAACAACTGTGATTACACCCACCTTTTTGATGAGTTAGTCAAGGAAATGCTTTTCAGGTATACTTCAGAAATGTGGACCAATCTTTAAAGCATTGTGAGAGCTATTGTAGGAACTAAAGTATAAAGTTTTTATTGTTTACATCAGAAAATCCTTTAGCTCTCCTCTGTCCAATGTGGTAACCATCAGCCATACATGACCGATGAACACTTGAAATACGGTTAGTCTGAATTGGGATGTCCTATAAGTTTTAAATACTCAGACTTTCAAAGACTCAGTACAAGAATTAAAATATCTCATTTGTTTAATACAGATTTTACATTGATATTTTATGATATACTAAAAGTAATTTATCTATATTTTCTTACTTTTTCAGTGTTTCTACCAGAGCATTTAAGATGACATATTTGGCTTACGTTTTGTAGCTTATATTTTCATTAGACAGCACTGTTTCACATCATTAACATACACCCTGAGGTTGCTTGGAAGTCCAATTAAGGGAACTGGGATCCAGTTAAATTAATGTACTTTTAAAGTGGGAGGTGAGGATTAATTTGAGAAACTTGATATTGTATGTTGCTAGGGTATAGAGGGCCCTTCCTTGATAGACAATTCTGAAGGAGGATGTCATGCTACCTTTGTCTTGCCTGTTGGTAGTCATTGTCCTTTAACTCTAGTAGGAATGACTACTTTGAGCTCTTGGTTTAAGCACTAGCTAAAGGGCTTTTGACTCTCTGCTCTCTTAGTTACCCTCCTTGTTTAACTTCTAAGTCTTTCTATTTGGGAAACTTCTATTTCCCAAACTTCTACTTCTACGGCTTTACTCAGTAGTGTCAGTTGGCATACTGACCTCTTATCATTTATTTTGCTAATTTGGACAATAGGATAGAAAAATTCTGTAAAGAAATTACCAAGAAATAATAAAGAACACCTTTATTTAAGGGAAAAAAACTGGATTTTATTCTTCTAGCACTATCCCTAACCTCATTCTCTGTATTTTAACCATGCTGCTTACTGTGAGGTGGGTAGCAAATTTTTAGAAGCTTTGCATGTGGTCTTCTAACAGAATTGAGAACAATAATAGACTAATATTTATATAGTGCTTTAAAGTTTTTAAAAAGTGCTTCAGTATATATTATCTCCATTGATCATTGAAACAGCCCTGTGACTTAGGTAGGGAAAGGTGTTTTACTGAGGAGTAAGTGGGACCAATGTTTATATGACTGACCCAAGGCCCGGCATCTGGTTAATGACATAGGCAGGACTCAATTCTTAGTCTTCAGACTCCAGATCATGTTATCTTGAAAATTACCAACACCTCTTAAAAATTTGTCCATCTGATTATTTTTAATAAAACATTCTAAATTTTAAACAAGCACAAAGCATAAAAACAGATAGTAAGCATATTTTCCTGAGAAGAGACTTTAGGTTTAGAGGGCATATATTCCTACTCTTTCATTCCATAATTGATTTGAGCTCTTTTCAAATACCAGCTTAGGAGCTAAATAAATAGCCTATGCTTAAAAACAAAACAAAACAAACACAGCTTTATATAGAGGAAACCAATAAAACTCCTGTGAGTCTATAGTAACATAAGGTGTCTTTTTTTAAAAATAAGGTCTCAGTTTTGAAAAGAGAATGATTTTAGGTATTCTAACAAATTCTTATACTTAGTATGATCATATTAAGCAAACTTAACTTTAAAAAGGCTTCCCTTTGCGACTGTTTAGGCAACTCCCAATTGCCTTCACAAAATGGAAGGATGTGGGATGGACAGTATACCATTTGTCTTGGGAGTGATATGTTTATGCTACATGATTAACCTTCCCAATTGTACCCATTCCCAAAGCATGATAGTGAGGGCTGAAGGAAGGGCCTCAGACTAATTTTTGAAAGATGCAGAATACTTAGAATTTGCTGTGGAAAAGTCATCATATACCTCCTACCTACTGGGCTAGTGGCTTAGTGAAAAACCAGTATAACCAGGCAGCCCTGGGAAGCCATTAGATGAAAAATATAAGGAGAGAGGAAGGATCAGAGTCCAAAGGACACTTTCACAGTATGTAACTGAACATTTAACCAGGGCCAGAGGTTGTAATGTTATTTCTGTGAGGGAAAAAAAGGTTAAAGTCACTTATAAGAATGTCCCAAGTTACTGGGAAACCCACTGTACTTCAGTGAATTGGGGACTATTGTAGTGATGCTGAAATCTTGAAACAAGATGCACTCTGAGACTTGGAATTGTAGCAAAGATTACAGAGCTGCTTTCTCCAGGCCATCACAGGCTCCATTCTTGCAAGGCATTTTTGGAAAAGCTCTGTGTTAATTAAAAGGCTTTACTTATATACCAATTTCTCATCCTATCTCTCAAATGTGAAAAGGAATTAAATATGAAATGGCTAATTTAAAATGTCAGGGTTCTTTTTTCCAAGCCAACCTTGCATTAAGAGCAGGAATCCCTGGGCCAAAGAAACGGTTCCCAATTATCCCATCCTGGGTTTTGTTATACATTGTACAGAAGTCAACAAAACAAGTATGTAACAGAACCTGCCCAAATAACAGCCACCCTCATTAAAAACAGAGAATTAATCAGGGGATGATTGAAGGAAGCCATGCCTCATAGGTTCCCCCCTTTTCTTCCTTTCTAATCATAGAACAAAATATGTTACATAAAAGGATAGAAACTATTATGCAGTACTCAATTAGAGGGAGGTGAATAGGTCTCTAACATGCTGTTTTATCAAAAGAGCAGACCGGTGTTTGCATGACTGTTGTTTCATTACAGACCCTGTCATTAATTCCATGTGTCAATACTGCCCTGTAGTACACAGAGCAGACAAGAAAGAAGAGCCCTTGAAAACAAGGGAATGATTTTTGAGTCGTTATCAAGCTAAGTGGCAAGCGGGAAGCTGAAACTCGTATAGGTAAATTCGAAGGGACTCTTGGGAGATCTGCAAGTGGGAAACAAGAATGCATTTTACCAACTGCTTAATTATGTCCTGTTTTTCAACAAGTACACTTGAATTGAATGCTTTGTTTGTATTGCACAAAAACATGTGCTGTGGGCAAGAGTATTCTCTTGCTTCCAGGTCAAGTAAGATGTTTTATACACATACACATCTGGCCTCTTCTATAACGTGCTATTGGGTATGTTAGCATCTGAGCCCCAATATTGCACTGTCATTTCTGGGGGAAAGAGTTACATAGGAACCAGAAGCCCTAAAAGGTGCAATCTTCTCTAAGGTTCTGTGAAGTTTATATAAGCCCAGGCATCCCAGAGGACCATTCTTACAGGGAACTAGTGGAGCAGATATATGTTAAAGTATATCTGAAGAAAGAGAAACATACCAGAAAATTTTAAATATGGTATAAGTTCCATAATCTCCCATCCCTAACTCTTTAAGAAAGTATTTTTTGGTTTCCATGAGCAGTCCCAAGGGTTAGGCTGGGGCAAAATAGGGTTTCCTTTCTTGGACGTGCTTTATCTGTGTCCTTGTGCCTGGCCAAACCCTTATAGATTATGGTTCCTTATCGTTTAGTAAGATCAAATTTCTAAATGATGTTTCGTTCCAGTTGAACATTCTTGGAGGCTTATCTCTTCCCTGGCCAGATGCCTGATCAGATGAGAAGCCCGCCATGATACTGTCACAGTGCCTAGAATGGGCTCTTTATCCAGTAGACATCACTGTACTTTTTGATGATAACGAGGGCAGTCTTAACTTGTGTTAAGGCCTGTGTATAGCATTGAAGGTAAGTATGAAGGAGTTGTTGCTATGTGACTATCTTAATCCTGATGCACATTTCAATATACAGTATCTGTGTTTAACCACGATGTACATATATCTGACACCCTTAGATGGGACCTTCATAATTTAGGACCAGTGATTCTTCATGAGATAGCCTGTTTATTGAGGGCCATGATTGAGTTTAGATCCTTCCTTGTAACCGTTGCCATTGCTTTGACTTACTTTGTAATCATTCTAATCATCCGCTGATAGTTTTGCAGAAAGGATTTCTGGTTTTGGTGTATGTCAGTGACAACTAGGTGGGATGCTGTGTTTGACTGTTAGGCTTAGAATACATTAAAACAAAGGCTTAGCAGTATTGAGTTATAGTGTCTTAAAAACCTAGCAGTTTTTTTAAATAGATCAAAATTTTATTTAGTAGCCTAATATTTAGACTCTTAGCATAGAATCTGGGGGATCATCTTGTCCAACCCCTTCATTTTATAGATGAGGAGACTCAAGCCCAGAGAAGGAAATGACTTGCCCAAGGACACCCAGCAAGTTAGTGGAAGATCTGAGATTAGAATCTAGACCTCCTGGTGCTCCATGTTAGAAGCTGAGTCTACACCATTTAGTGGTTGGGAGCTCCAGGCTGTACGGTGCAAAGGGGGCCTGACTTCTGCTGGACGTCATGATGCCTCAGCAGGGAAATAACTAATTACACTTAAAATAATATGAGAATGATTCCTGACAAATGGTTCGTTGTCATTCTCCATTGATGCTATGACCCATGTATTCTTTCAGTAAGCATGTTGAGCACCTGCTGTGTGCTCCATCCTATGCAGATCACAGCCAGGTAAGACATGGACTCTGCCCTCAAGTTGCTCACTGTCTACTAGAGAAACCCCTGGAAGGAATTTCCTATAGAATGCTCATAATACCTTTCCTGCCTCTGGGGGTCTTAATGATGAAAGTGAATCTTCTGCCCAGAGATCTAGCTTTTCTCTTGGTTTTGGTTTATTCAGGAGGCCCATAGAACACTTCCTTTCTGTGAAAGTGCAAGATGGTATCAACTGCAACAAAATTTAGTTCATACACACTTATTGAGGATCTGCTATCTGCAAGGCACTGTGCTAGACACAGAGGGATATAAAAATGAAAGCATACAACTTTTTTTTATATGTCAGTGATACTGTTTCATAGCTTTCAAACTTTGTAAGGAGAATTTTTTTAATGAAAAATTTCTTTAACGTAAGGCCCTTGAAATAGAAGACAAAAATACCTCTGTACTGTAATCCAAACTTGTCAGCCTAGGATTTCATAGTCTCCTTTGAAATTCTCTTTCATACCCTGTATCTGTTTTGAGCTTTTTAAAAATTTACCTCAGCCAACCCAGCCTGTTTGCCAATCCCTGCACACAACTAACTCCTGTTTCTGTGCCTTTGCTTGACTAATTCTTCTGTTTCTGGGATGCCTTCCTCCCCATGATCCATATTCATCACTGCCATTACAGTCTGGCTCTGCGTCTATCGCCTGCAAGGAGCCTGTGACCAGCCTCCCCATCTCCTGTGTCCCTCCCACGTGTACATATGATTGGTGGAGCAACATGTCCGTGGTATTCATTAATGCCTCCCATTCTCTGTCCATATATCTTGCTGATCTAGACACAACAGAGCTGATAAAATGAAACAGTCTAGTATAACCAGGTCATGTATCAGACCTTTTAGGAGTGAGTCCCTGGATCAAAGATTTCATTTTGCTATTTGGGGGCTGTTGTATGACAGAGAGGAAGAATATTAGAAATATTAAGATGGAGGTTTGAAGAGTGAGCCCGAGAGCTATAAGAAAAAGTCACATATCTATCTGTAAGTGACCCTCTCTCTTTGTCCTTTGAACAGATTTGAGTTGCAATAGGGTGTGTCGTGAACCAACCACCAGGCGAGGGCAAGGAGAGCTCTGCCTGTTACTCTCTCGAGCTTGTGGATCTGCTGTTCTGTAATTCTTTTACTATCGTTTAATGTGCGTGTGTGTTCTCTTTTGAACTGGCTGAAAGCTTCTTGAGGACAGGGACCATGTCTTTTATTTGCTTCTGCACATTCTTCTCCCACTTGATTCCCAGAGTGCCCTAATGAGCGTGGGGAAACTTTCCGTAAGCACGTGACAGGAAATGCCACTGTGGGTTCCAACAACAGTCCAGCCATTGCACCTCACACTTTAGGTGTATAATGACCTTTTGCCCTTATGACAATTCAGTGAGGTGGGTATTCCTATCCCAATTCTACAGACAAGGAAGTGGAAGTTCAGAGAGTTCAAGGTCATATTGCTAGTGAGCGGTGGATCCAGGATTAGAACCTCGGCTATCTGACTCTAAACCTATATGTGCCTTTCATTCGTGTTACCACAGTAACACGAATACTTAGGACTCCTTTACAGTTCATGGGAGTCTTTCATTTGAGCTGTAGTTATTACTACTACCACTATTAGTACTATTAATGCTACTACTCACATCCTCACTAGGAAGTAGTTAGAGCTAGCATCATCATCATTCCCATTCCACAGATGGGGAAACAGACTCAGAGACTTGCCCATCGTCACACAACTGGTAAGTGGAAGAGTTGGGACTTCAGACAGACTTCCTGGCTCCAGATCCTTTTTGTTCCACTCTATCACGTTGCTGCCTTAATTCATTTGCATGAATACATGATTACATGGCCAGTGACCACAGACACTTCTCCCACAGAAGTGTTAAGTCCAAGTGTCACATGGAGCCATTTGGAAAGGAAAATAACTCATCCCCTCGGGAGCTCCCACGGTAGTGGAGGTTGAGACAGAGGGCCCAAAAAATAAGTGCTTGGGAAGAATAGTTCACCAGTAGGAATTAAAATGTGGGGCCTTTTATTCTGTACGTGAATTACTGGCCATAAAACTATTGAATTGTTCTTAATTACTTCCATTGTAAAATTGGATTAAGGAGTAGGGATGAAACTGATGGCCTTGATTTGAACATACTCCTCCCGGGCTTGAACAAGAAAGCTGCTCCCCTGTACAGTTGGTAGCTAGCCCAGCATCATCAAGGGCACGCAGGAGACTGAGTGTGAGGGGTGATGTATGTCCACCAGCAATTCTTCACGATCGTGGTAGAATTTTTCCCGTCTCATCTACTTCCACCTACTCCCGCCTTTACCCCACCCCTCCTTACTGTACCCTCAAGTCCACCAACCTCCTCAGACCTCTGAGCTTTCTTATGCCTTAATGTTTCATTCCCAGCAAAGTGTCCCCCTTTTCCTTTTGTATCAGTTATTAGTATATAGTGTCCAATGTCAGAATCCTCAGCCATGGTTAGAAACTGATAAAAGTATAGATGTGCGTAGTGTGCATCAGTGCTGGAGAGAAGTTTTAATGGAAGCAGATTATTTCGAGCTCTCCACTAAACATGTCCGCCCGGTTGTCATGCAAGGACCTCATGCTCTTCATGTCCTGAAGATGTCAGCGTCTCCCCAGCAGACCTGCTCCATCGGCTGTGTCCTTGCTGCAGGCATGATGTGGCCATCAGATGGTCAGTGAGTGGGAAGCACAGGGACACTCTATTCACCAGCCAGCCCCTGCCCTCCCAGTGGGTCACAGGTCTACCTCAGAGATGTAGCCTTGACTTCCCACATCACAGCCATAGTCCAGCTTCCTGTTTCCCCTCACACATGGTGATAGTGCCATCCTAATGACTTGTCTCTGCCAGTGCCCCTACCAGTGTGCCCCCCACACACACCCTGCCGCCAGAGACAGCTCCCCCGAGACAGCCTGCCTGGGCATTTAGGGCACTTGACCACTAGATCCCCAGCTACCCTTGCAGCCTTGCATCCTTCCACTCTTTCACGGACCCTTGCCACTCCCCATACACGGGCCTTTCACAGCTTCAGAGACAGCAAAGAAACCAATGACCCAAAAAGCTCTACAGTCACACAAGTAAATGGGACCCTACAGAGCCCTTTACATGCCTCCTGTGCCTGCTTCCGGGCACACGCCTCCCTGGCATGCCATCCCAGCTCCCCTGGCAATGTGGGCTGTGCTCCTCAGGAGCCGCCACAGTCCTTCCTCCGTGATTCTCTTACAGCATTTTACCCCGTTACGTTCTGAGTTACTTTTCGTGTATACATGTCACCTGCTCAAGGGGGCAGCTGAGCTGTCTTCCTGTCTCCCGTATGTGACGTAGTTCCTGGCACACAGTGTTGAGCAGACACTGACCGGCTGAAGGAGTGGGCTACCCAGGGCAGTTAGAGCAGGTCACCAGGTGTGTGTGCCGCAGAGCCGGCCGGGATCCAGGGCCCGTGTCCCAGGTCCACCTTGGCCACTAGACATGGGACCTTGGGTAAGTCACTCAGTCTCTTCTTAAAGGAGGGGTTGGACTAAATGATCTCTAAGGCCCCTTCAACTTCAGGTTCTATGATTTTGACCCCATTTCTTGGATCACGAAACGTGTTTCCTACTTTATAATAAATATTCAGGCGCCTCAGCTTAGCCCGTCAGCTATCCACATTACTGATTCTTCAAACTGACCAGGCTGCTGTCGGCTTTCCAGTGGCCACTGAGCCCCTCTCACGCCCCAGGATGTCTCACTGGGCTTAGCACCATCACCTGGCGTGTGGCTGGGCACTCCCCGGAGGCAGCTGCCTCTGTGCTGGCCTGAGGGGACGGCAGCAGAGGAGGTTTATTATTTGCCTTCACTCCAAGTCCCACCAACATTACAGCCGCTGCCATGTGGGTTCTTGGTTGTAGACAAGTTTTCAGGGGGCGATGCCTGTTTCCATAACAAACAAGTTTAAGCAGCTCATGTGCCCATTTCAGCCTCCACTTACAGCACTGCTGACCTTTGGGCCAGAGTCAGCAACGCAACAACAGGTCCATTTGCCATAATCTCCATGTAATAAAATAGGAGCCTCTGAAAAGATTAAATAAATCTTTCCTAATGCTTTTTGATTGGCTTAATCAATAATTAATCATCTTTAGATGAGGCTGTAACTTGTGGAGTAGGTATAATTGGATTAGCTGGAAAGGGGCAGTTGGGGAGCTTTGAAGAGATTAAAATGGCTGTCAGAACCGTAATTAAACTGCTACAAACAAAAGCAATGGTGTTTTTATAAAAGGAGAGAGAGAGAGAAGGAAAGAAAAGGGAGGGAGAAAGTTGGGGAAGGCCAACTGATTTGAAATGAATCAAGTACCCGTGTATCACTAGAGATTGGAGAGGCAAAATCAGACGTGACGCCTTTATCCGTGGAGTGAAGTCCACATATGTCAAATTAACCGCATGCCTGACCCACTGCGACAGGTGAGGTTTCAGCAGCTTCAGCTTCACTAAAACAAAACGAATCCACAAAAGGAAAAAAAGTGAATTATTAAAAACAGAAGAGACCTGCTCCTTGTCCTGAGCCATTTAGACCTTGACTTTTCATACCTTTAATTGGCTTAGTAGGTTTGGCCTGTGTGAATGAAGTCTTTTATCTCCCTCTTTTTCTTTCCATGCCCCTTTCATCTTTCCTGTTACAAACACACAGAGAGCTTGAGGAAAAATACTTTGTTTTTTAAAGACTTGTCTTTTTAAAAGGATGTGGATTGGGGCGGGAGGGAGGGGTGTGTGTGTGATGCTGGTGAATACTTTTTTTTTCTTTCTTTTATCTCTTTTTCCAGAGAGGAGTTGCTTAAACCAATGGGACTAAAACCTGATGGGACAATAACGCCTTTGGAGGAAGCACTCAGCCAGTACTCTGTCATCGAAGAGACCAGCTCCGACACAGACTAAAGCCATCACCTGCTCAATTCAGTCTTGCTTTTATCAGCATCTTTTCTCTGTAGCTCCAGGGGAATCTTTTTTCTCAAACATTTATGCCCTTGCTTTGGCTAGAAACACATTAACTGGTTTACTCATTGAGAATCCAGCATATTTAAGAGGTGATCCTGTGTTTTTGCGATCCTGAGGCATTCATGCAGAGCTGCAGTTAGATGGAGTTGCGGGGCTAGCAGCAGAATAACGCCATTTCATCGGGATGGAACCGAAGGACTTCACTGTAACACAGCCCTGGTGGAATCTGGCAGGTCATTTGCCAAGATTCTTAGCAGAAGATTTAGCCGCATCCTTCCTCTCACTTGTGTGAGCTGCCCCTCCTGAATCTCTCCAGCAGACGGAGGCATGCGGGAAGCAGAAAGAGCTGCTAAATAAGGGCTGAGGCAAGTGACTTGTTACATCAGGACTGACGACATGGAAGCCAAGCAGCTGCTCCATAAACCTCGCCCCACTTTTCATTTCAGTTTTGTATAAATATATAGAAATGCACACACACACACACACACACACAGCCCCGGACTTGCAAACTGACTGCACTGAAAGTTTGTATGTCACTTATCTAGAACTTCAGAATACATTTCTCCCTATAAAATGACGGTTTAGTTCGGAGGCAGCTACAATGCCTATTTATTCCCTCACGTACCTGAACACTATACCAGAGAACTGAGCCCCCATCTGTATTGCTGCATGGGGAGCATGCATTCTGAGGTCTAACGCGGGTGCCAAGAACACGTGTCCCAGCAGAGGGAATAGGGACTCCTGAGTCATGGGAGTTCTTTGTGGCCTCTGCTGGGGCAGGGGGTCAACAGCACCCTTTTGTACATATAGGTCATTCATATGTCACATGTTTTAAATGGGGGCTGTGTGTGTGCTGATGTGTGTGTTCTACCTTTCTATCATATGATCAGTTTAACGGTAACCTTATTTATTTAAAAAAAAAAAAAGAAACACAAATAGTTATTGTTAAACTGATCAAGGCTGTCTATTTTTACTTTAAAAATTGGTCATATGAAGTAGTAGAAAATGAATCAGTGAGCCTGGTTAATCAGTGGCTAAAGTTGAAAAGGGTTGGTTTCCTTTTATATATGTATGTATGTTTGTATACATACATATATACACACATAGATAATGTGCTTAACCACTGCCTTTTAAAACTTTAAATTAAATAAAACATTGGGGTTGATTCAATTTAGCCATCTGTGTGTGTTTCTTTACAGGACATGGGGTAAACTATTTCCCCGTTCATGCTTTTTTAAAGTACTTGTACATCTCACTTAAAATAGCCTCATTAGGGATAGGCACATGGGGTGTAAGTAAAAATGTCAGTTATCCAGAAATCACTTCTCTGGCAAAACAAAACAGGAATTGAGCTTTTAAATGCCTGTGAGCCTCCACGAGAGATGTCAAAAACTTCCTGCAGTTTGGCTCATCGGAGAGAGCCTCAAGAATCGCTACTAAAATTTGCATACATTTCTAAAATGTTTAGTTATCTGGCTTTTAGGCCCACAGAAAAGTCCCACAGGAGGAGTGGGGAGGAAGGGGGCGGAGTGAGAAAGCTCCTTGAGTTGTCACAAATCTGGGAGAGTCTGTTTCCCGAATGACACGTATCACAATCTGGCCCATAGACTGATTCTCAAGGATGACCCTGTTTCTTAAAAAAAAAATTCAGAACACTCCATAAAAAAAATAGGGGGAATACAATACATTTTAGGATTTTCATCCAAAACAGTTGGGAGTAGAAGTTCTTGGTGACTAGTTTTAACAACAGTTAAATGAAACTTGGCAATTCATAATTTTAGATTAAGTGAAAAAAAGCTTAGAAAAGAATTTAAGTATTTTTGTTACTTCATTCTACAAATGCATTTTGAAATATTTTTATAATTTCTACAATCTGATAGCTGTGGCATGCGTGTGGGCCTCCCTAAATGAAGACGTGCAGCGGGGCAGTGTCCGCCGCCTTGCCAGGGTGGGGGTTGAGCAGCCTAACCTGAGTTGCGTTGCCTTCCAGTTCCCCTGCACTGGGCACTAAGTCTTGGTTATGAAAAAAGAACTTGCCGGGGGAGAGGTTGACAGTGACCACATCCTGCACGTGGTCAGAGAACTGACACCTGTTGTGTGCGGGTTTTCTATGTATGTTTCGTCATGTAACCTCATCACATCCATCTCATACTAGACATCATCTCCAAAGAGCCTGTTACCCAGCTTCCCGGGCCCGACCCCCAAACCTGCTCCTTCCCCTTCAACACACTGCCCACCGGGGTCCACGTTGTGCCTCCTATGACTCTGGAATGCTGGGAGAGTGGTAATTCTCAGGCCATTTTAAGCAATAACTATTTCAGCAGAACCAGAGTCAAGAACTTTCTATGTGAAGAGGTGACTTGGTTGAAGTGAGTGGGAAATTTGTTCGATGCATCGCCAGCAAGGACCTGGAGTCCTTAGGCCGGAGCAGGGCTGCAGGCTTTCAGACCCCTGCCTGCATGCTGGCCTGTGGTGGGGGTGGCAGAACACACAACACATGGCCCGCGGCCGCATCCCTCCTCACCTTTGACACCATATGGAGGAATGTGTCCTAAAATAAGGCACTTGAGCTGCTGCTTTGGAGTAACAATCAACAGACACTTGAGACCCTTTTACATGCCCAGTGGTCCCGGGAGGCGAGCAGGACAGACGTTACCCTTTATAAACAAGGATGCTAGCTGACGAGTACAAGTACTGAGTATCTCCTGAATACCACGTCAATCTTGCCACCTCCCAGCACTGGGTGTCACCTGTATCGACTTCCTCCCTGCCCCCATTGTAAAAAGTAATATATGTTCATTGTGCAAAGTTTGAAAAATGCCGGAAATAATTTAAAAAATAATTCACCCCAAATCCCACCACCCTGAGATAAATATCACTGTTAATGTTCTAGTGTATTTCTGTCCTGTGTTTTTTCTATGCATATATAATTTATTTTACTACGAGATTGGGATCACGCTGTATTTACAGATTTGTATCCTGCTTCCTTAACATTGTGAGCATTTTCCCATGTCAATAAATATTCTTCAAAAATTAATGGCTACATGATATTCCGTTATATGAATTGCAGTAAACACTGCTAATTGCCTGCCCGTGTTATTTTTCCTTACTAACAAGACATCGTGACATAACCCTCCCCCAAAAAAAGAAAGGCGCCTGCTATCTTCCTGGGGGCCAGCGTGAGCCCTGGCGCTCCAAACGACAGGAACAGGAGTAGCACAGGAAGAGCAGGTGGCTTTGCAACAGGGCCCTGGTCTGCAGGAGCCTCGGTAGTACCCATCACGACAGTTAGGTGGTTTTGGTCAAGGAGAGGCTCTTGAAAATAGCAAGAGATCCAGGTGACTTTAAAAAGTCTGCATGTGAAAAAGCAAAGACAAGGTCTCCATCATGTGTACTGCTGTGTGGTCGTGGCAGTAACTTGCTTCGCTGTAATTCCCGAGGGGGCGGGGCGGGGGGGCGGGGGGGGAGGCAGTGCATGAGGATGGCAAGAGGCAGGCTGCTCTTTCAAGAACAGCAAGGTGGCACCAGTCAGAACAAGTGGGTAAGTGGCGAGCACAACGTGGAGATAGAACCAGTGATTGGGACTCTAGGAGCAGACCGTGGGCACGGGAGGGAGAGGTGTTAAGTGAGAAGATTCAAGGAAAGGGAGAGGCTTCTAGAGAGGACTTAGGGGGTGTGGCTTTGATGTACTAAGCTGAGCCCCTGCACAGAGTCTTCAAGAAGCAGCAGAGCAGCCTTTCTCAAAGGGAGGGAGGTTAAGCCTCAGTGTCCCAAGCCCTGAATTGTATGCAGTGAATCCACTTCCCTGAGCTCTGGACCGGTGTTAGTCATGCAGCACCCAGGGAAGAGGAAATCGTCGCCCCAGTCATTCTGCGCTCTGTGGTTCAGATGAACCTGGTGGAGAAAGGCTGCCCTAACGAGAGAAGCAGACTGTCCTCCAGGCTTCTGCAGTCAGACTGTGGTGCCTTTTCGTTGCAGCTCAGTGCAGACTCTGGGCCAAGGCTCCAGCTGCATCCGGGTTGCGGGGCCGCTGCCTTTTCTGCATGGAAGGGAGCGGCGACAGCTGTGCATACTGTGCGAGTCCTGTGCCAGGCCCTGTGCTGAGCACTTTCGTGCACTTTCTAATTTTATCTTTATAATAACTCACACTTTTCAGATGAGAAAACAAAGGCATGACAAGGTTAAGTATTATGTGCAAGGCACATAGCCAGTAAGTAGCAATATTTGAACTCAAACCTGTTTAAAATACTATGTTATGTGTTGCCTTGGCGGTCAGAGAAAAGTGTAATGAAGTCATTTATTCAGGAGAAACATTTTCAGACAAGATGGATATGGGAAAAACAGAATTGGGAAAATAATTATAACCCATTCCCCACCCCCCATTTCCATCAGTCAGCAATACCGAGAATCCCACTCAGGAGCCAGCCTCAGGGAGGCCCACACACACAGCACACCGACCCCCATGAATTTGCATCTACTATGTACCAGGCACTGTTCGAGATGTTTGGAGACACAAACATGACTAGAAGTCCCTGTCCCCAGAGCCCACCGGGGGATGTCCATACCGAAGCCTGTTACAGCACAACCTGCAGCGGACGCCAGGAGGACGCGGGGCTTCCAGAACAAGGTTTCATAAGCGACACCTGCGCCGAAGCATGCGCTTGCCGCGTGGGAAAGACTCTGCCAGAGCTGCTGAAACAAAAGCTCAGGGCAAGGGTTCTTTTATTTTTTTAATCTTCACTTGAGGATATGGGTTTTTTTATGGTTGTTTGTTTTCGTTGATTTGAGAGAGAGAGAAACTTCAGTGTGGGAGAGAAACATTGATCATTGCCTCTAGTCTGTGCCCTGACTGCGAATCAAACCTGCAACCTTTTGATGCATGGGACAGCACTGCAAGCAACCAAGCCACCCAGCTGGGGCAGGGGCAAAGGGTCTTGACGAGTTTACAGAACCCAAGCAGTTGAGTGTGATTGAAACAAGGGCTCCCGTGTCTCATGATGACATGAGTGACAGCATGTCCGGCAAAGGAAAGGACACAACCAGAAAGACCCCTCTGGCTGCAGCATGGAGATTGGACGGAAGGGACAGAGCAGAGCCCAGGTAGGAGGCTGTTGCATCAGTACACCTGGGGGAAGCGGGGCGGACCGGACCAGTGGCAGGAGGTATGGAAAAGGGGATGGAGTCAAGAAACGTTTAAATGCCTAAATAAACAAATTGGGTGTTGGAGAAAGGAAAGAAAGAGCTCATTTAAACTCAGATGAGAATGAATTTGAGGGAAAGATACCCTACAACACTGCTTCGCAACCTGTGAACTAAGCAACTTCGGATTTGAGAACAAGAGGGTGGAGCTATGAGTTATTTCAAGGAACCTGCAATGTGTATGCACCGAACAGCATTTACACAGTGCATAAATAATGTCTTGGACGCCAACTACTCCAATTTGACAAACACTGCTGATGTGATAAATAAAAGTTCACCCATAAGCTGTCCTCAGTTCAGAGCATCCTTTTGCCCATCTGTATTGACTATATTTTCTCAAATCAAAACATACTGATGGTAAGAGCTATCAGGTGAGAGGAGAGCCACAAAGTCCAGGCTTAAAAAAGACTCTCAGGGACAGTACCCCGTGCTCTTTCTTTCCAACGTGTGCTCCTCGTAATGGCTTCCCACAAAGAAGGGTGTTGAGAAGGGCCGTTCTACCATCAACATTCACAAGCGCATCCAGGGAATGGGCTCCAAGAAGCATTGCTCCTTGGGCACCCAAGGAGATCTGGAAATTTGCATGAAGGAGGTAACCCCAGATGGTGGCATTGACACCAGGTTCAACAGAGCTGCCTGGGCCAATGGGATAAGGAATGTTCCATGGCACGGTTGTCCAGAAAACATAATGAGGATGAAGATTCACCCAACAAGCTCTTTATGCTGGTTACGTACGTACCTGTCACCACTTTCAAAAGTCTATAAACAGTTCATGTGGATGAGAACTAACTGCTGACTGTCGGGCAAAGTTAGAAAAATGCAAAAAGCCACACCTCTCATAACTGAAAAGACAGAACCCTTGGTAACAATGATCAGAGACGCCAGCTGAACTAGCACAGCAAGGAAAGAACACGGGTTCTTCTTACGTAGGAAGATGGACAGCCAAGCTGTGGAAAGAATGGGGGGGGGGGGGGGTTCTCAGTTATAGCCAAACCTGGTCCTGTCATATCACACATGGAAATTCTTTTTTCACAATAAATGATAATGTTCAAGCCAACTTTCAGGCCTATTATTTTGTCTTCAAAGTGTAAAAAAAACTAAATAATTTTTCTTACTTTTTTCTTTCCTTCTGTAACCATTCTAATTCCCTCCTTCTTCACCCTCTTCCTTAAGACCGAGGATAAACTCACTAGGAATAAAGGAACTCAGGAAAGAAAAATACATATTGATATATTTAAAACACCACTCATTGTACTCAAAACACACACTTTCTGAAAGTAAAAATTTTACTATGGTTTAATGTCTGTAGCTTCTATGTTAGAAAAAGAAGAGTTACTATTGTAGTATTAAATGAATCAATTTTCAAGCCAAAAGTACATTAAGCAGTGAAAAATTAATGAAGTAAATTTCATACAAAAAATGTATGTGAGCCATATAAGGTCACCAACTATTCAACAGTAAAAATGAAGAGAAAGAAAGAAAAAGGGGGAGAGAAGGGGTGCAGAGAGAGACTCTGAGCCAAAGAATGTAGCCATGAGCACACTTTAAAGTGTGTATATGTGAGGAGAAATTAAAGGTAATTTTAATTGGAGACACACCTGGTTAAAAGGGCGGTTTGAACACCTGCTGTACCTTGGCCACCTCCTGAAGCCCCAGTAAACGGGCAGTAAGTGGGCGTTTTCAGTGAGGCTTAAGCCCAGTGGGACAATGAGAATGAGAGAGGAAAGGACAGCAGAAAAGAACGATCAACAAAATTTTGGAAACTGGCAATTAGATGAGCGCGGGATAACTGGCACAGAAAGAAGACAGGAGATGCTGAGCCTAGGCACGAGTTAAAGCCCTAGAAGAGCAAGCAATTCACCACCACCAGCTTGTGACCCAATTCAACTCAATTCAGATCCCGCAAGTGAAGGGTTCGGTTCTAGGAGACTGCTCCCCAGCCCCACCTCAGATGCCAATCCCAAGTCCAGGCTGTCCTCTGTGCTGCGGACCAACCAGCTTTTAGCTCAGCGGTTCCAACAACCCTCTCTCCTTGAGTTCAGTTAATTTGCTACAGCAGCTCACAGAACCGAGAAAACATTGTATTTACTTTACTCACTCGTTTGTTAGAAAAGGACACAGCTCAGGAACAGCCAGATGCAGGTGCACAGGGCAAGGTGTGGGGCGGGCAGGGCTCCGGGCCCTCTCCGGGCGGGCAGGCACCGTCCCCCAGCACCTCTGTGTGCTCACCCACGGGAAGCTCTGGGAATCTGTCCTTTGGGGTTTTTCATAGACTTTACAGCACAAGCATCATTGGTGATTGATTCAACCTGACCCTCTAACCAGAGGTCAAGGGGTGGGACTCAAAGTTCCCACCCTCTAATCACCTGGTTGGTTCTCCCAGCAACCAGCCCCCTTCCTTGGGTGCTTTCCTCAGTAACATAACAAAAGACCTTCATCACTTTGGTCACTTAGGAAATTCCAAGGGTTCTGGGAGCCCTGTGCAAACAATGGGGACAAAGGTCAAATATAAACATCTATAATAATAAAAGCGTAATATGCTAATTAGATCAGACAGACAGACGACCTTCCAGACGACCTTCCGGACAAAGCCGGGGCTGCGAGGGCCGAGGCCCTTGCATGACTTTCATGCATCCGGCCTCCAGTTTATTACAAAGAGCAAATTCATAGCTCGCTCTTGTCATCCTCATCAAGCAAAGTGGTAACAGCAGGAACCCCGTTAAGGTAAAGCTCAGGACAGTGTAGTAAGTGCCCCTGGACAATGTTCCCGCGTTAAGTCCTAGAGACCTTCCTGTATGTTCTGCTAAAGAAGTCTGGCTCCCCCTCCTTACCTTCACTGTGGCAGTAGCCTAGGCCACTGCACACTTTGCTTTCTCCAGGACAAAACACAGGACAGGACAGAAGGTAGATGTGAACTCCACATTGGCTATCTCAGTTGATACATGAAAACGTGAGAATTCTTACACCTTTTCACTGACAGAGCACTGAGACTGAGAGGTGAGGCAACCTGTCCACAGGCAAAAGCTGGGACTGGCAGACCAGGGATGTCCCAAAGTCACACCTTACGTCCCCACACTAACGAATTGATGTACAGCTGATGCTTAAGAAACCTGTGCTAACCCCTTGCTCTCTCCCACGTGCCTGGCAAGCAGGCCAGAAGGAGGGAGGGCGGGAGGAGGGAAGGAAAGCCCTCATCAACCAGCCTCCTTTCTCACCTCCAAGTCCCCGGGAGCAATAAGAAGAATTAAATGTAATGACTGTGACACTAAGGGCTTAGTATGATTAGCCTCATTTCAGTCCTCACAACCACCTGAAGGCACAGCCACTGTTATTATTCCTGATTGGCGGGTGGGCAAAGGAGCCTAAGGGCTAGGTCACCTTGTTAGCAGCCCAGCTGGTCTCAGACAGAGGCAGGTCCTCGGCCATGCCCTCTGCCCGCCAAAGGGAGCAGACTGGGCTCAGCAGCCTAACCCAGAGGCCTCTGCCCTTTTGCATCTCATCTCGGCGGCCTTTGGAGCACCCCTTGATATCATTTCAGTTTCAATATCTCGGCAAACTGGCCACCCCTGTGGCCCATATGTCCTGTCCTGGCTCCACTTCCTGATCCAGATTCCTCAAACACTTGCACTGACCATGGGGCCCCTGCTCATCTGCAGGAATTTTCCCAGCGTCGCCTTCAGGTCACAGACAGGCCCTGGCCCACCAAGGAGGTGTTTACGGAGCTGGAATTCCGTCCTCACCTGCTCCCTCCCCAAAGCACACCCAGGTCCTGATCACAAGAGGAGGCAGGCAGTAGGGGACATCGTATCTTTGGACCAACTTCCCTGAACACGTGTGTTTCATTCTCTACTCTCATCAGCACCCTAACCATCATCACGTCCATATCCCACCTTTAAGATGGCAGAGAGGGCACCACTCCCCACCTCCACTCACCCTTGCAGCCCTCAGCACTCCCCCCTGCATCTGGTCAGCCCAGCCCTCCAGTCACACAGGGAGCCTTCGGACAGCCCTCACCACCTGGGGCAGACAGTATAGGCTTCCTCTCCACCAGGGCTGGGAAAATCCCCCAGACCTCAGCCTCCTGGTCTCAGTGCTTCTGAAACAGAAGCAGAAGGAAGAAGACCTGCCAACTTATTTCACAGGCTCTCACTGTGAGGAGGGGAGGGCGGTGGACCTGGAGGGGGGCTGGGTAGGAGATACCCCTCCCTGTTATCCTGGGTGTCAATTAGCATAATTTAACAGACAAAGGGGGGCGGAGGTCTGTGTGACTGTTTGCACGCTTTGAACTTCTCGGTCCTTTGGGGCTGATGATGGCCAAGTGACCCATATTTAAAAAGCATTTACAATAAAATGATGCACTTTCTTTTGTGCCATCAGCTTCTCCAATGAAAAGAAAAAATGTTTTAAAATTGTCCCTTTTTGTCAGCGGTAATGGCTGTGCTGTATTTCAGCTCGTCCCCGTGTGGGCATAGAAAGGGGAGGGTATAAAGGGCACAGCTGTGGACACTTTATGGCCTGCTGGGGGGAGGGCAGCGGGGGAGGCAAGAAGCAGATTGACTGCCTGTCAACAAATGCAGCTGGGAAGAGAGAAAGCTCTTAAAGACCCCGCAACTTCAAGTCCAAGATAAATGATGTTCCTATTTGGAAAGGGAGAGAAATGGAGGTGGAATTCAATAACGGCTGAAAAGAGGAGGGTTCCAAAGGCCTTTCTTTCTCTGCAGCTAGGCAGCTCCCGAGAGAAATGAGCCAAAGTGGCCCTAGGAGAGGGGGTGGGAAGCCCAGAGACACAACCAAGCCACATCCTGGCCAACATGCCCTAAGGCCCGGCCTGGCAAAGCTGGGCAGGAGGGCGCCCCGCAGGTGAGGGTGGGGCGGTCTGGTGGAGAGAACCGCCGGGAACAGACACATGCTGCCTCCAGCCACAGGCCGTGCGTTTGGGAAAAGACAGAAGAGCCTCAGATGACCCCTCAGGCGTGAGGCTGTGCCCTGTTATGACGGAGAAAACACGGTGGTGCGGCCCGGGGACCTGATGGAGCCCAGCCCTGGCCCTGACCAGCTCTCACGGTGGCCGCCCTGCACCCTTGGCTGCTTATGAAAACTTCCCCTTCCGTCATCTCATCTGAATCTCACCAACACCCCAGAGGCAAGCACAGGTGAAACCTAAGGTTCTGGAGGTGAATGAGGAGGCGGGATTCACCTCCAGGAGCGGCTGTCTCCTCCTTACAACCCATCAACTCTCCGAGGCCCCTTGCCTGGTGAGTGGACAGGCAGCTCTCCACCAAGGAGACCACGAAGCCTCCACAGGGGCGTAGCTGAGTTTTCTGGTACACGCACTCCCTGAAGATGGTGGTGGGCACCAGCTTTTTAAAAAGTTATATATGTAATTTCAGAGAGAAAGGAAGAGGGAGAGATAGAAACATTAATGATGAGAGAGAATCACTGATCAGCTGCCTCCTGCATGTCCACTCCTGGGGATCGAGCCCACAACCGGGGCATGTGCCCTGACCGGGAATCCAACTGTGACCTCCTGGTTCTTAGGTTGACACTCAACCACTGAGACACATCGGCCAGGCAGTGAGCACCAACTTTAAAGCAGTTTTAGCCATGAGTTTGCAAGAAACAGCAACCTCCACTCAATGGGCCTCAAGAGAAGGAAATATATTATCTCACGAAAACCAGAAGCCCAAGGTGGTGACTCAGTGACTATGACAACAAAAGGGACAATCCTGTAACCTTACTGCATTTATAGGAAGTACAAAACAGACAGCCAGTCTGTGCAGGCAGAAGGTGGGGTAGAAACGGCCCTCAGGGGTTAGTGCCCAGAAGGAAGCATGAGTAGGGCTGGGGTGGGGGGGGGGGGCACCCACATTTAGGAGATGTGCACTGCCCTGTAGGTAGGTTCTCACTCCCTGTTTTAAAAATAGAGACTCTGGAGGCATACAAGCTTGGCTTTGACTCCTTGATGTAGCAATGACTTTGGGCAACTGACTTCTTCTTCCATCATCTCCAAAGTTCTACTGGACAATACTGTTCTAAACATTATACCAAAATAGAAATGTTTAAAGTAGCCGTCACGACCGGTGGTCCATGGACCACTGGTGGTCCGTGAGGTCCGAAAGGTTGGTGACCGCTGGTTTAAAGGGTAAGACAAAAATGAGAATAGAAATTCCAGTATTTTCTTCCCACGCCTTAGTACATACCTGGCAGACAAGCAAATCACCACCTTCTTTAGAGATCACCACTTTAGACTTCTGATGCTCATGGTGAATTAAAAAACAAAACACTGCCCAGCCACATGGTTCAGTGGTTGAGCATCGACTCAGGAACCAGAAGGTCAAGGTTCGATTCCCAGTCAGGGCATATGCAGGCTCCATCCCCAGTGTGTGTGTGTGGTGGGGGTGAGGGGTGGGGTGCAGGAGGCAGCTGATCAATGATTCTCTCTCATCATTGATGTTTCTATCTCTCTCCCTCTCCCTTCCTCTCTGAAATCAACAAAAACATATTTGAGGAAAAACAAACAAACAAACAAAAAAAACACCCACTAATGAACAAAATGGAACCAGAAGCTTGAATACCTGGAAGAGACTGGCATGTACCTAAGGCGGGTGGCAGGGGAGTGACTGGATAGAGAAGGTGAAGGAATTAGCTAAAGAACACATATACACACCCCATGGACAAGAACAATAATTTGGTAAAGGCCAAGGAAGTGGTAGGCAGGAGAGGGTAGAGGTGGGCAAAGGGTTGGGGAGAGAAACTCCTGCAATAATATCAGTACTAAAGATTTTTTTAATAAAAAAATTAAGAGAACATAAAAACAAAACAAAAAATCCTTCCTTTTTAACAAGTATGCCTAAAGTTATTCAGATCCAAATAAGTGTTGTTCCAGTCCTAATAATTCTCTACCCGTATCCTCAACCCCTGCACCCAATATCCAGCCACACTCACCTAATCGCCTTTTCCTGGTGTTTATTTATACCTGCCCAAGTTACTTTAGAACAGCGGTTCTCAACCTGTGGGTGGCGACCCCTTTGGGAGTCGAACGACCCTTTCACAGGGGTCGCCTAAGACCATCGGAAAACACATATATAATTACATATTGTTTTTGTGATTAATCACTATGCTTTAATTATGTTCAATTTGTAACAATGAAAATACATCCTGCATATCAGATATTTACATTATGATTCATAACAGTAGCAAAATTACAGTTATGAAGTAGCAACAACAATAATTGTATGGTTGGGGGTCACCACAACATGAGGAACTGTATTAAAGGGTCGCGGCATTAGGAAGGTTGAGAACCACTGCTCTAGAAGAATGAATCCCCACTTCTCCGCTGGGTGAACTTAGCTTTCAAAATCCACCTCAGCCCTAGCTGGTTTGGCTCAGTGGATAGAGAGTTGGCCTGCAGACCAAAGGGTACTGGGTTCAATTCCTGTCAAGAGCATATGCCCAGGTTTTGGGCTTGATCCCCAGTAGGGGGCATGCAGGAGGCAGCCAATCAATGATTATCTCTCATCATTGATGTTTCTATCTCTCTCTCCCTCTCCCTTCCTCTCTGAAATCAATAAAAATATATATTTTTTAAAAATCCACCTCAAACTCACCTCCCCTGTGAAGCTCTCCAAGAGATACCAGAAAAAAAATCAGTGACTTTCTTCTTCCACTGTGCTTATTTAGTTATTCACTCAACACTTGAGTTGCTACAATGAGCCCAAGTGTGAAGGCTGAAATGAATGGATACATGTCAAAGGTTAGAACACTGAGAGCCCTGCCTAAGTGTTCGATGATGGTGGTGACCAAGCTGATGCTGGAGGTCAGAGAGAGATGACTGGTAATAAGCAACATACAGACTGACTCATAGCGAGCAGGCTGACAGCTGGGGAGGTGGGGGAGGACTGGGGTGAAGGGATTGAGCAGAAAAGAGAGAAAAAACTCATAGATACAGACAACAATGTGGTGATTGCCAGGGGGACAGGGTTTGGGGGAAGTGGAGCAGGGTACAGGGGTGATAAATGGTGATAGATGGAGACTTGACTTGGGATGGTGCACACACAACACAATGTACAGATGCTGTGTTGTGGAACTGTACACCTGTGTAATTTTGCTAACCAGTGTTACCTCAATCCTATCTAATAAAAGAGAAACATGGTAATTAGCCATACCTCCACTACCCTTCCCATTGGCTAATCAGGGCGATATACAAATTAACTGCCAGCCAAGATGGCGGCCGGCAGCCAGGCAGCTTGAAGTGAACATGAGGCTTGCTTGCTTCAGTGACGGAGGACTCCAACGTTCCCCGCCTGCCGCTGCGGGCCTCTGAGCTTGCAGTTTGAAACATTGTTACAAATATAGAAGCTAAACAAAACCCCGGAAACCTGCTTTCAGCCAGCCGGGATCTCAGAGCTGGAGTTGAAACAGTGTTTTGATTATAGAACCCAAACAAACCAGATACCTGCTTTCAGCAGTGGAGGCCTAAGAGCTGGAGCCAAGCCTCAGAGCTAAAGCTGGCCCAGAATAAAAAAAGAAAAAAGAAAAAAAGGATAGGTTGGGAGCTTCAGTCACCCACCAGCCTGAAAACAGCCCTCAGCCCCTCACCCAGACTGGCCAGGCACCCCAGTGGGGACCTCCACCCTGAAGGGTGTGTGACCAGCTGCAAACAGCCATCATCCCCTCACCCAAGCTGGCCAGGCACCCCAGTGGGGACCCCCACCCTGATCCAGGACACCCTTCAGGGCAAACCAGCCGGCCCCCACCCGTGCACCAGGCCTCTACCCTATATAGTAAAAGGGTAATATGCCTCCCAGCACCGGGATCAGCGGAGCCGCGAGGTCTCCCGGCACCAGGATCAGCATGACAGGGGGCAGCGCCCAAACCCCCTGATCGCCCTGTGGCTCTGTGTGTGACAGGGGGCGGGGCCACAACCTCCCTATCGGCCCTGCTCTGTTCCTGACAGGGGAAGGCGCCCCAACCCCCTGATCGGCCCTGCTCTGTGCCTGATAGGGGGGAGCCCCCCAACCTCCTGATCACCCTGTGGCTCTGTGTGTGACAGGGTGTGGCGCCCCAACCCCCCCACCCCATGGGCCCTGCTCTGTGTGTGACGGGGTAGAGCCATAACCTCCCCATCGGCCCTGCCCTGAGTGTGAGAGTGGCGGCGCCCCAACCCCCTGATCGGCTCTGCTCTTTGGGTGATAGAGGGCGGTGCCCCAACTGCCCCCCTCCCCCCTGAGTGGAAAAATTTTTGTGCACCGGGCCTCTAGTAAATTCAATAAAAAGGAAAAAAATAAAAGAGAATGATTGAAACACAATCCATGATTCAGGAAGCCTAGAGCTGCTAAGAAAGGCCCAGGAGAAATTGCAAGGCAGTGCAATGTGTACTTTGTAATGAAGCACAGGGCGCTATGGGATCACTTAGCCTGTATTCCATCCAATTTAGGTTCTGGACAAGGTCAGAGAAGTTCCTCCAAGGAGGGTGTCTTAGTCAGCTCAGGCTGCTGTAACAAAATACCACAGACTGGGTGGGTGCTGCCCTCATGACCTAATCAACTCCCAAACGCCCCACCTCAGAATACAATCACGCTGGGCATTGGAATTTCACCATATGAATTTGGGGCAACACAAACATTCAGGCCATAGCAGAGGGAAGAGAGGAGGTGTGTAAATAAATACAAATACTTATTCCAAGAAGCTGCCCAGGGTCCCACCTTTCCGCACTGCCCTTTGGAAGTCCTGAAGGGCCAGTTTTCACAAGGCTGGGTCA
The DNA here is from genome assembly GCF_014108235.1 of Myotis myotis. NCBI lineage: Eukaryota > Metazoa > Chordata > Mammalia > Chiroptera > Vespertilionidae > Myotis > Myotis myotis. The sequence goes on from NW_023416335.1 coordinate 202,554,740, forward strand.
AGCCTATTTTTGACCCAAGAGTTCATGACCCAGCTTGACCACCCATCTTGCACAGACTGGTAAGTGGCGGTGCCAGGATTCGGTCTATATCTGACTAGGAAGCTTCCGGAGGGATGTGTACCCGGGAGGCTCACAGAGTCCCTTGTATTTTCCTTCCACAACACTCTCACAGCTTGTAATTACATGATTATATATTTGGGAATATGTGTTTACTGTCTGTCTCCCGCACTGGCTGTCAGCATTTTGCTCACCACGGAATTCTCAGGACCAGGGCGCAGAAACTTTATCAAAGTTTTGCTTTACATTTTCCTGGGGCACACACGCCCTGTCCCTGTACACCTCCAGGCCCACCCCACGTGAGCCCCACCCGCCCATCACAAGGCCCCACCCCACCCACAAATCCCGCCCACTCGCCGCAGGCCCCGCCCCTCTGCAGCGGTCCAAGGGTGAGAGCTTGGGCGCGAGCTTGGGCGCCGGCGGCAGGATCACACGGCGATGCCCATGCTCAAGCCAAAGCCAGGCGGATCGGCCAGGCTGCCCCGGGCGGACTCTCCCGCCATCCGCGCCCCGGTTCAGGCCCCCTCGGCCACCCTGGGGCTGCGGAAGGCCCTGGCTGGGTGCGTGTAGTCTGGGAAGAGCTGGAGGTCTCAGCTCCCAGAGTTCAATCCTGCAGAGTGGAGTTACCCATCCCGGCCAATGAAAGGCGACAGCCAGTCGCACGGGCGGTTCTCTTGCAAAAGGACCCGAAGGACAGCAGGGGCAGGAGGACAGCTGTTGTCCGCCCTTGGATGACGGAGCTTGCAGGCTTCCTTAGGACCCGGTCTCTGCTTTCCACAAATCCGCCACCGTTGGTGGGCGTGGCCTAGTGAGGAGCGTCCGGGTGGCTGAGAACTGGAAGGAACATAGGCGGGGCCGGAGTAAGAGGGCGGGACTCTGGGTGAGAGGGCGGGGCCGGAGTGAGAGGGCGGGACTTGGGCAAGAAGGCGGGGCCTATGAGGTGGGCGGGTGTGAGCAGGAATCTCCTCTCAGGGCTCTGCCCAGACGATGAAATTGCCCGGAACTAAATACATTCGAGTGAGATCTGTAGAAGTTCAGTGAATTGTATCAATATAAATTTCCTGAGCGTGATATTAGATTATAGTTATGTAAGACGTTTTATTTCTAACAACTACATGTGAAACTACAATTATCTTAAAGTCGTTTTTTGAAAAAGCAACTCAGATTGGATACATAACAGAAAATAGTTTCTAATAAACTATTTTAAAGTATATTTTTATGTGTACCTTGTGTCCACTGAAAGGTCCTTGAAGGCAAAAATCAGTTCCGATTAATGTTTGTAATAGTAATAGTAGCTTGTAATTAGGCCAGGGCTTTGTTCATAGTACAAATGAATTTTCAATGAATTCCCAGGCCACAGTACAGACCTAACTTAATAAATACACTCGCCAATGATATGCTTTGGGGAGGCAAAGGCCCTTGACTTCAGGGAGCTGGCAAGAGGACACAGAGAAGTAAACCCACAAATGCAATACCATGTGTCCAGTGAAATGAGAGAGGGTGACCATGGGTTCAGTAAGAGCATTCAGAGAGGGCTTCCTGGAGGAGGTGGGGATGTAGTTGATACCTGACAGAGGTGAGCTTACCTTGAATTCAATGAAGATTAAGCTTCTGGGACCCTTTAAGGTCCTGTGAGAGACTCCCGCATTGGCTGTCAGCATTTTGCTCACCACAAAATTCTAGCAAAGAGTCACAGGAACATATATTTTTGTAAAATTAGAAAAATTAAGATACATATCTTTTATAAAAATAGGCAAGAGATTTTCATAAGCCCTTCACAAAAGAGGATATCCAAATAGCCAACAAACTGGAGGGGGTGTGGAGAGGATCAGGTCTCGGGCAGCTGCAGAGTTGCAACAGTATCACATACAGAATGCCTGCAGGGGTGCCCTGCTGGTCCAAGTTCCAGCCCCCGCCCGGAGCCCAGGTCTTGGGCTTTGCTCTGAAGACTGTGGGGAAGTTCGCTGAGGACTACTTCCCAAGCAGAGTGACAAATGACTATCTCCACGACTCAAGAAAACACTCTGTAGCCAAATGATTTTTAGGTATTTCAGACCTTTCCGATGGCCTGGTCCTATAGCCAAAATTCTACAGAAATAGATGAGTCAATTCAAATGAGAAAAATTGGTAAATGGGTAAACTTTTACATAGTAATGACCAGGATGTTTTTGGTGAAATGCTTAAGATAGTCAACAACCTCATCACCAAGTCTAGTAAAACACATCTCTTTCATAAGTGATTATTGGTGTTTCTATACCTGGAATATCATGCATATTTTCTTTATTGGATGTTTACATTTTAAGAAGAAAAACATTTACATTTTTAAAAAGTGAATATTAGTGCCCCAGCCAGGTGGCAAGCCACCAATCAATATTTCTCCCCCGCCCCCCTTCTCTCTCTCTCGCCCTCTCCTCTCCCTTTCCTCTCTCTCTAAAATCAATAAACATATCCTTGGGTGAGGCTTAAAAAAAGTGAATATTGGTCATTTGTTGTTCCTAAGATTTTTATACTACAACAAAATTTGTTCTTTTTTCATGAATTTCTAAATGAAGACAAGCAAGTACAGCCCTGGCTGAGTACCTCAGATGGTGAGAGCATCATCCTAATACACTAAAGTTGTGAGTTCTATCTCTGGTCAGGGCACATATAAGAGTCAATCAATGAATGCATAAATGATTGAAACAACAAATTGATGTTTCTCTCCCCCTCTCTCTTCTTCTCTAAAATCAATAAAAAACAAAAATAAAAAGACAAGCAAGTACAAAAATGGAGAACAGGCTTTACTAATCAAATAATGTCTTTGTTTCTATAAATGAAAAGATTGTTTTATTTTTAACACTAAACATGGGAGCTGTTTCTTAGCAAACTTGTTTGGAAACATGAATGCTCTGTTGTGTATTAGACTGCCCCATCTGGTATGTGAAGAGGATTTGATCGTTACCTTCTTAAATTCCTCTACTTTATAGTTTTGTGGTTGTAATTTTTAAAAATACTACATTATTTTATATCTTTTAAATTAAAAGATGTGACCTATATAACACTGCAAATGGTTTTTAAAAATGTGAAAATATTACAACCTAAAAGAATTCTTCCTGCCACAAATGTCTTAATGACAGACCTGTGATTTAATTTGGGACACTTTTAAAAGGATACTTTATATGTGTAATAATCTTTGAAGAGCTTGGAAATAAAATTTCTGCTTCATACATCAAAAAAAGCGATCCCTATTACTTTGATTTGAATGTCAGGTTTTCAAGGACAGTCCTTGTCTCAGTAATCTCTCCTGCTGTTCCTGTAAACCGTGGGATTGTCCTGGACATTCTGATCCTTTGGTATCCAATCTCACGTCCTAGAGGAATGAGGAATCCATCGTCTTTGCACTTGAGACCTGGCTCCAGGACGGAGTGGCAGGTGGCAAAGGCAGCCTGCTGATCCCTAACGGATCTTCATCCCTTCCAGGCTTGAGAATCTCGCTCTATGGCGACAACTCAGTGCAGGCGGCATTGTCCCTGCTGCCCACAGAGCTGCAATTCAGGGCCTATGCTCGGCCCTGCCAAGCTCCCGGAGAGCTCTGGATCCTACCCGAGTGGCCCTCAGCTTCCAGTGCCAGCCGTGTGAAAAGAGGCCACTTTACATTTGATACAAAGCGTCAGCCGGTCTCATTCACGGTGCCCAGAACATGCTAAGCTCCGGACGTGGGGCTGGAAAGTGGCACTTGAACACAAACTCCCTTTCCTGCCTCCCCAGCAAGGCTTTCACAGGCTGAGATGTCAAGAGATGTTGTTCTGGGGAACAGCTCGAGAAAAGCCCTATTCTCCTCGCTCCTCCTCACCTGCCAAGAAGCCCGGGGCCGCAGGTGCCCAGCGGGGCCGAGGAGATGCCCGGAAATGCCAGAACATTCACGCTGCTTGAGAAGTGGCCTCTCTGTGCCAAGTCCCAACCTTGGCCGCCCCTTGTGGGGCCTGGTTTTCGGGAGCAGCACCTGTCTGCCCAGGCTTCAAACCCCAGCTCCCGTTGGCCACTCCGCACAAATGCAGGTGACCCCATGACCCTCGGAGTCCTGTCCTTCTCTGACAAAGCCCTGCTTGTTTGAATTTTGAGTCTCAGGGAGGTCTGCAGTCCCAGAAATAAGAGAATCCAGGAGACTGACTATATTGCCCGAAGTGCTCTTTTCACAGATGGAAAAATTCAGGTGGCGGTGGGAGAGGAATCCTGAAAGGTGTCACAGGGAGTCTCAACCCTGGCTGCAGTTAGGATCACCTGGAGGAAATTTAAAACATGAGACCCTGATTTAGCTGGTCTGGTGTGGGGGATGGAAGGCAAGGCCCCTCACTGGAGCCCGTATTGAAAATCCCTGGTCTGGTCCAATCCAATTACTTTACAGACAAGAAAAACTGATGTTGTCACAGAAGGGGCTATTGAGATTGTCTGTCTTTTTCAATCCACCGGTTCACAGATGGGAGATTGTGGCCCAGAGAGATTAAGTGGAATCGCCCAAGGCTCCATAGCTAGTAAGTGATAAGAGTATTTGGGGCAGTTTGACCTTTGTCTCAAAATGGTCCTACTTCCATCATGTCTAGTTTTATTACCATAAAGCTCTGCTTTGAAGCCATCAAGGTTCCCTACTGTTTAGGAAATCAAGTCTACCTTCTTCCCATACATGGTCTCCAGGGCCCCACCGCAGCCTGGCTTCACCTAGCTTCCCAAAGTACCCCCTTTTTACCCAGGCGGGGGCGCCTATGCCCTGTCCCCTCACCTCAGAAGGCCTCACATGGCTGTCATACCTCCTGGGACAGAGTCACAGGGTCAAGGAGACATGCTCACCCGGGTACGCTGGACCTTGGAATGTTTCATGTTCACCTAAGGGCCTGTGCAGGCCTCTTCTTTAGGTCTTTCTAAAAAAAAAAAAAAAAAAATGAGGGTTGGGAGTATGTTTGGAGCTTGGCATGCAGGTTGGGTGTCCTCACACGTGCATGTAGGTCTCCTCCGGTGCGGGCTGGTGGGAAGGGCAGTGGACAGGCTCCAGCTGGGAGCTGGCTCCTCTATGTTCCAGGGAATCCAAGAATGCTAGGTTCAGAGGCTGCCTTCCAGGTTGTCAAGAAGGTATGCTTGTCAAGATAGAAAGATAGAGCCTATTTAACTGTTTGATGTATAAGTTTTAAATATTTAGGTGTGGTGTTAGTTTTCCATTTGTCCCCTTGCCCTGTACATGCTGGGGAGGTGGGCTGACTTCTGAGGGACGCAGGGAAGGAGGGGTGGCCGTCAGCCTTGCTGTGGGAAGGTAGGGACTGAAGGCTGTGCTCCTGGTGAAAAGAACATATACAGTGATGATGTGACATGGACCCAGACATGGTGTCCCCGAGGCCCTGGTTGGTAAGCAGTTATTACAAAGTCCTATTTTTAAATTCCTAGGTCTTTTTTTCAAAATAGAATTTCCATGGAATATATGAATCCTTGTCACTGCTAGGTTATCAGATATCTCAGATATGTGATTTGCTGCGTAATTTCAGGTGTGTTTTTTAGAACAGCTGCACCCATCCACCGTCACACCCGCTATACATGAGGGCTCCACTGCCCGTGTCTCTGCCAACACTTGACATTATTCAGCTTTCTAATTTTTGCCAGAAAAGTTATATCTCACTGTTTGGTAGAAAAGTTATATCTCACTGTTGCTCTAATTTTCAAATTTTAAACATTACTGTCTTAGTCTGTTTGGGCTGCTGTAACAAAATACCATAGACTAGGTGGCTCCGTTCCCCCAGCCTGGAATGCACTTCTCTTACCTCCTGCTCATTTTTCAGATGCAAGCTCCAGCAGCCTCTGACCTCCCCGACTAGGGCAAATGTCTCTGCCCATTACAGGCTTGGTAACCTATAAACCCCACTAAGCTGCAGGTTGCCTGACCTTGTTTTTGCTTTTCAGAAAGTCGAGATGCCTACCATTTTCAGCAGCAACAGGAACTTCTCACCGTTCTGGAGGCTGGAAGTCTGCGCTCAGGGTGCCAGCATGGTGGGCTTCTGGTAAGGGTCTTCTTCTGAGTTGCAGATGGCTGTTTTCTCCTTGTGTCCTTGAATGGTAGAGGCACAAGCAAGCTCCCTGGGGTCCCTTTTATAAGGGTGCTAAGCCCTTTCAAGAGGGCTCTACCCTCCTCACCTAATTACCTCCCAAAGGACCCACCTGCTAATATCACATTGGGGGCTAGAATTTCAACATGTGAATTTGGGGGGGCACATGCAGTCCATAATGATTACTAGCGATTTTGAGCTCATCATAATGTCTGTTGGCTTCAATCAGCTCCAAATCCTCACGCTGACCCATCAGCCAGCCCACCGCTCTTCGCTGGGACACTGAATAGTGGAGATACCCACGATAATGCAGCATTTGCCCTTCCTGTTTATTCTCCTTGCTTGGGGACTCCATCTCCTATCTCCTTGTCCCCCTAGAGCCCCGCTCTTTAGCTGCACTGATGAACATCCAAAGCCATTTCTATCTCAGAGGCTTTGGCTCCCGCTGTTCCCTCTGCCTGGACCACTAACGTTTTCAAGTCTTGTTTCCTCCCTCCTCTGAGTTTCTGTTCAAATGTCCTTTCCTCACTGACATCTTCTCTTTTCTTTGCATCTAAAGAGGCTCTTTGACTACATTCTCCCCTTAATTTTCCTTCTTAGCACCTCCCATCGCCTGGCCTTCCCATTGCCTGTCACGGTATCTGCTGGCCTGTCATTTAGTGTCTGTTTCGGAGGTGCCACAATAGCAAGAACTGTGCCCTTGCACCTGGAAGGGGGCCTGGCACATAGTCAGCACTCAGTAACCACTTGTTGAATAAACCATTATCAGTTCTTCCTCCCCAAACATATTGTCACTTAACTCAAACATTTGGATATTTATCCATTTTCTCAGGGTACTTTTTAGATCACTCTTGGGTTGATGTGGGGAGAAGCATTGCAAAATGACAAAACCAAATCATGGACTAAGTGGGAGATTAAGTGAGCTCCCCTAGGATCTCTGGGGCATTCCTCAAACTGACCGGATCTATGCATTTCTAGATCTGGCTTTGAAAAAAAATGGAAGCTTCTTCTAAATGTGAGATTATGTCCCACATTTCATATAGCACAAATGGTTATCTTGCATGGCTCCTACTGCCTTTAGTCTTAAATGTTATTTTTTTATTTGCCAAAAATATATCTTTCCATAAAAATTGATCATTTTTTTGGGTTTAAAATTTTAGTTCAACACAATGACAGATAAGTAGAATAGCACTGGTCACAGTTGCACAAACTATCCCCAAAAATCTTAATTCTACTTGCTTTCTCTGAAACGTGCAAAAAAAAAAAAAAAAAAAAAAAAAGTGATTAGGAAACCCGGGGACTAGAATTTAGCTACAGCCGTGTCTTTAAAAAAAAAGTCTGCTGGAGGTTGGAGTGCCAGTTGTATAGGGCTGCCCATTGTTTAAGAGAAAAAAAGTTTCAACCCCAGGGTGGAAAAACTAACATTGTCACTAGGATATGAAGAAACCATGGTGAAGAACTAGGATGGCGAGGCCCCGCAGAATGGCTGGCGGCATCTGCTCCGAGGGCCTTTATCAGCAGCCTTGTATGTTCTATTCAAGACTCTCACAACGATTGTTGGCATGATGTAGACAAATTGACGCAAATTAGTTTAGCACGGGCTATGCAAAGTTTAAGCTTGTTGAGCAACACACGTGGACCACATAGCAACAGCTCCCAACACTATGCCAAAGGTGTTGGATGCAAAGTACCAACTTCCCAGATCCCCCTCTTCCAGGTGGGACGCAGAATTCACAAATCACTGTGGGGGCTGAAGAAGGGGGCAGGCAGCAGAGGCCAGAGCCCCCACCCTCACCTTGAAGGCCAGTGATAGTTGAGAAAAAGTATCTCCTGAAAGTGCCGCTTGTGCTAAAACCGACGGCCTGTTATTTCATGGCCAGAAATCCTCAAAGGATCGGCCCCCAAAGATTAAGGGGATTCCGCCACTTTGCTCTTTACTTTTGGTTCAAATATCTTAAGACAATTTCTTGGGGGCTGGTGTCACACAGACCACCTAGAGGGGCCTTCTAATTGTATTTACAGTAATTTAATTACAGCAGTGAGAGCTTCAGAAGGCAGGATTTACCCAGATCGACACTCTAGGTGCCGCTGGCAGAGTTTTAATCTGTTAAATCAACAGAGAAGTGGTAAAAATAAAGCCACTCCAGAGTTTGGAAACCACTTCATGGCTTTTTTTTTTTTTTTTTTTTTTTTTTTTAGGGGAGGTTGGGAGGGTGAAGGAGACATTTTCCTGAGGTCCACGGCTTTCCCACTTTTGTTCATATTACTTTACACTGCAATCACACGTTATATCCATCTGACCACACACATGACTGGGGTGCGTTTATAATACCCAACTCTGTGTGTATGCTTAATTACATTTATCTCTGGATAGTTAGTGAAAAGTTGGTAGCAGTGGGGCTTCTGGGGAGGAGACCTAGGGGAGGGCATAAGGGGTTGGGGTAGGAGGCAGATTTACTTTTAACTCGTTCCCTTTCTTTTGTACTGCTGTTTTTTGGGGGGTTTTTTTGGAAAAAAAAAAAATCTTTACGCCAAACATTTAAAATAGTTTTTCAATGAATCCATAAGGAAAATTTCCTGCAACTATTAAATCACCAAAGTCAGCAACCCATATATAATTCTGTCCATTTAGATTGTTTGGCCAACTAAGCTGCCTGGCCTTGGCAGGGGTCTTTCCCTTTGGGGAAGGGATAGACCAGCTACCCCTAAAGGCTCCTTACCCTCTAAATGTGAGGCTGACCCAACCCAAGAACAGCGTGGGCTGCTACTGCCATCTAGCAGTGCGGCCGGGGCCCTGCGGGGCCCGCTTTCCCTGGGCATTCCGAAGGAGGCCTGGGGGCTACAGATCAAAACACAAATGCCGGGGTCCAACCCCAGCAGGTCCAGGGGTGGACGGAGTTGGCGAAGAAGGAATGACACGGAGATAGCGTTCAGTTGATCAGCAGCCTAGCGAGGATCTCTAGCCAGGATCTCCAGCCAAGTTCTGGTCTGGAACTCCAGCGAAGTTCTGGTTAGGATCTCCAGCCAGGTTCTGTGTCCATGTTCTCTTGCTAGGTTCTCCAGGTTCTCCAGCCAGGTTCTGTAGCCATGTTCCCTCGCTAGGTTCTCTAGCCAGGTTCTGTCCAGGTTCTCCAGCCAGGTTCAGTCACCAGGTTCTAGTCAGGTTCTCTTGCCAATTTCTGTAGTCAGGTTCAGTACAGGATCTTTTGCCATGTTCTCTCCAGCAAAGTTCTTCTGTCTCTAGGTTCTGTGTAGGTTCTGTCTCTAGGTTCTGAGTGTAGGTTCTGTCTTCTTAGTTCTGTCTTCTAAGTTCTGTCTTCTAAGTTCTGTCTTCTAAGTTCTGTGTCCTAAGTTCTGTGTTCTAAGTTCTGTCTTCTAAGTTCTGTGTTCTTACATCTGTATTTATACCAGTTGATTCCAATCCTATCAATCTCTATTCCAAAGGTTAGGGCGTTTCTTATCTCCATTCCAGGGAGTAAAGATTATGTAGCTTAAGCATGATTGTTCATAGTTAAAGTGATTAATTACCCACCTGGCACTTAGTTAAGAGGTTTTATTCCCTCCCTAACTTCAGGGGAAAATCCCTACCTGGGGAAACAACCTTTCTCAGAGAGGAGACCTTGGTTAAAACACATAGTGCCAAGAAGGTGAGCAAACATATTAAGAACAATATGCCATATATGCCAGGTCCCTTGAAACAGCAAGGATGGACCGGCTCCCGGCACACAAAGACTTCATTGGATATGTGAACATCCTGCAGCTCCTAAGTGCTTTCTGGGGCAGGAGAGAGTATAAATATGTCAACATATCCTGAGATATTTAATAAAACAGTTCCGAGCCTGTGACATCTGACTAATGTTGCCAACTATTGCAATCCAGTGGCCTCAAGGCCTTTGGGGATATGCTCAGGCCACTCAATGTAATAGATATTTGTTGGGGACCCACTGTGTGTGCAGGGCACTGTGCAGATGCCTGCATGGTGAAAAGAGGCAGGAATTTGGTGTTGTGCAGTTCAGACACTGTAGCCCTATAGGGACACACACCAAGCAACACCTTAGGGAGGTATATTCCCCATTGTCTGATGTGTTCCCAGCAGCTAGCATAGACTGGCACACAAAATAAACACTTGTTTGCAGTGAATGAACAAAACAATGGACAAGTGACATTCTGAAGTCACATTCCCCTGCTCATAAGGGCATTTTCTTCCCTGAGCCTCTGTTCCTAGTCTGTAGAGTGGGAATGATAGCATTGCCCCTGACTGTGAGGACCCAGTGATATAACGAAGGGCAGTGCCTCTGTCAATTGGAAAATAGTAAAAAAAAGGTGAGGAAGGGGAATCTCCATCTTCTGAGGTTCATCAACCATTTACTTTGCATGAATAAGAAATATATTCTTTATTCCAAAAACTGAGATTCCCATTTGAGAACTAGAAAATGTTTTCTGCCACAGAGTCTAAGTTGACTTGACCAGCGAAAAGGGGTCCTGTGGAAACAACCCAAATTCAGTGTGACATACACCATACACGCGGAGATGGCTCTCCTCAGCCCCGCCCTTTCCTGGCAAATGAAAAGATTGTGCTCTTTGTTTTCACTTCGTCTTCAGGTTTCCATATATGTAAATGGAAGGAGGCAAATTAGATAAACTCTAAAGTTTCTTCCTTCCTTTGGAAACAGACTCTAACAAGCTGTCCAGCAAGGACTCTAGCCAGTCCAATGTTGTGAAGAAACTGTGATATGCTGCCACCTGTTGGTGATTCACTATATTATTTTAAATTTTAAGCAAAGCTCAATTTTAGTATTTAAATATTAACTACAACCTGATTTAACACACATATTTTCAGTAGAAGCTCACTACACTGCCAAGAGAAAGTGGTATTTTCCCTAAAAATAATAATAATAGCCGAAGCATTCAGCAGTGGATACTACCTGTACTCTCCCACTTCAATCCTCACCATCCCCTTAGGCCAGTGGTCGGCAAACTCATTGGTCAACAGAGCCAAATATCAACAGTACAATGATTGAAATTTCTTTTGAGAGCCAAATTTTGTAAACTTAAACTATATAGGTAGGTACATTGGTATTAACTTAATTAGGGTACTCCTAAGCTGGCCTTTGCTAAAAAGGTCCTCAATCTGACTGAGGTACGTTCGCTGAGGTTGACCCCTTCCAACTCTCCCATCCACACTCGTCTTGTTTCGTCTATCTCCCTTCCAAAAACCGACTTCTGTGCCTGGGACGAAGTTTCAATCGCACTGTACGTGCACGCCCGCACGTGGTATTTTGTGGAAGAGCCACACTCAAGAGGCCAAAGAGCCACATGTGGCTCATGAGCCGCGGTTTGCCGACCACTGCCTTAGGCTGAGGGTCCTTGACCATTACAGGTGAGGAAACGGATAGGCAGTGAGGTAATAACTTGCCCCAGGTCACACAGGCATAAAGTAAAAGAGGCAAAACTCAAGCCTAGTCTTTTCTTAGCTCAGGGACCGAATATTAACCTATGCTCCCAACAGGTGAATTCTACATTGTTGATTTCCTTGCGATTGATTAGAAAAGTACTTAACATCTTTGTAGACATTTTATAAGTTACAAAGGAAATAAAAAGAACTTGAAACCCTATGACTAAGATGACATAAATATTAAAATTTTGTGCATATGTCCAGTTTTTTGTTCTTGCTGTTAATCCTCACCCGAGGATATTTTTCCATTGCTTTTCAGAGAGAGAGTGAAAAGGAGGGAGGGAGTGGGAGAGAGACAGAGAAACATCAGTGTGAGAAACACACATCGATTGGTAGCCTCCTGCACGTGCCTGACTGGGCGCTGGGTTCGAACCTGCAACCCAGGTATGTGCCCTTGACCAGGAATCGAACTCTTGATCCTCTGGTGTGTGGGCCAATGCTCTAACTGCTGAACTACACCAGCCATTAGCTAAGAAGCAAAGAATCTGAGTCATGTTTGAGAATGGAAGAGCATACCTATGGACTTATGCTGAATGAGCAAGAAAGATTTAATTCTGAGTCAATGACTGGCAACATCCAGTTTTGCCTCTTAGAAAAAATGCAGAAAATCTTACTAAGTTTATGCTTCTGTGAATAACAGAATGTGCTGTTAACAATAGAAAGAAACCCAAGTATATGGATGATATAAAAACTCCTTCAGGGAACAGGCGGTGCTATCGCCTGACTTCAGTTTGTGAGAGCTTCATCATTTCTGGCTAGTTGCTTTTCTTGTTTTTGTTTTTACCTTACCTGTAATTCAGTGTTTTTCTAATTTTTTTCTTTCCTTATGCGATTCACCTTGCAACAGCAGATTTGATGCACTGCACCAGAACAGTCAAGAACCCTAAAGAAAGTTTAAATCATATGTAACTGACAAACTCTGTAACTCTAAAGTCAACATTAAGTCTAATAAAACAAAAAAAAAATCCCAACAATATATCTTAGAGATCTTTCCAAATGAGTTTATAGAATTTGCTCATTTTTGTTTGTTTAAACAAGGGCATAGTATTCCACTGTGTGGGTGGACCATAGTTTGTTAAATCACTTCAATGCTGTCATGAATAACATACATTCAACATTTCATCCATTTGCAAGTGGATCATTAGGCTAAATTCCCAAAAGTGGGGTTGCTGAGTCAAAGGGTAAAAGGGCTTGTAATTGTGTTGGATATTGCCAAGTTGCCTTTTGGAAGAGTTACTCATTTGGTATTCCATCAGTACAAGGCAAAGCAGTGTATATTTCCACAAGCCTCTCCAAGAGAAGGTGTTGCTAACAACGGGATCTTTGCCAATCTGATGGAGGAGAAAGTATCTCAGTATAGTTTACATCTGTATCTCAGAATGAATGCGGAGTGAAGATCAGCATCTTCTCACATTTAAGAGGCATTTTTCACTTTCTTTGGAAACTCTGTTCTTGTACTTTGCCCATTTTCCCACTGTGTTGTTGTTTTATTTCATCTTAATTTCTAGCAGCTCTTTACAGAGTGAGTTGTCTCGTACAGGGATTAAACCCCTGTCTGTAATATGGGATGCAAATATTTTCCCCAGCTTACTATCTGTCCTTCATTATGGTTTCTTTTACTTGAAGAGGCTTTAGATTTCTATATAGCCAAACTTATTACTCTTTTTATGCCATCTGAATTTTGAATCACAGTTAGAAAGACATTCCCAAATCCAAGGCTATAAAAAAAATTTACCCATGTTTTAATTTAGTACCATTGTAAAGAATTTTTTCTTCTTTTACCCCAAGTGAAAACTCTTTTAAAAAGCATTTTCACTCCACCAAATGGGTATGGCACCTTCATTATACAGAAAATTCTCATACATATTTGGGTCTTCTTCTGAATTTACCATAATGTTCCACTGATCTGTGGTCCATTCATGCATATTGTTTTAATTAGTTATACTTCATAGTGTGTTTCATATTTGATAGGACTAGTTTCCTCTCATTGTTTTCTTGGCAACTTATGCTTGTTTATATTTTCATTTGTAACCTCACATTCAACTTGCCTAGATTTTTTTAAAAAGTTATTTTTATTGGAATCAAGTTAAATAAATCATTTTGATGTTCAACTTGTCCTATCTTTGCCAGTGAGAATCACTTTAATTTGGCTTCAAGTTCCTCTTAAATTAAAAACATTGGTTATAAAAAATTTCAAACATACAGAAAATTGGAAAAGATAGAAAACCAAATCCCCTCAAGTACATGTCACCCAGCTTTAACGATTTATCAACCAATGGAGAGTCTTGCATCATCAACATGCACATCCAGTCCCCCTAACCACAGATTATTTTTAGACAAATCACAGATATTATTTGTATTACCTAATTCATAAATATTATAGCAGGTAATAAATTATAAGAACTCCTTTTCCAGCTTTATTGTGCTACAATTACCATTAAAATTGTATAGTTTAGGGTGTGCAATGATGATTTAGTGTGCATATATATTGTGAAATGATTAAGAACTTTTTATTTTATTTTAAAAAATGTATTTTTATTGATTTCAGAGAGGAAAGAAGAGATAGAAACATCAATGATGAGAGAATCATTGATTGATTGCCTCCTGCACTCCCCACCCCCCTGACTGGGGATCGAGCCACAACCCGGGCATGTCCGGGAATCGAACCGTGACCTCCTGGTCCATAGGTCGATGCTCAATCACTGAGCCACCGTGGCCGGGCAATTAAGGACTTTTTAGAAATAACAGCCACAATATCCCTATCATAACTTAAAAATTAACAATTCCTTATCATCATCATTATAAACATAATATTTTTAAAAATATATTTTTTCTTTATTAATTTTTAGAGAGCAAGAGAGCAAGAGAAATCCCCTACCTCTGTGCCTTGACTGGGAATTGAACCCACAACCTTTTGGTGTACGGAACGATGTTCCACCCAGCCAGAGCACACTTTTTTAACAGTTTTTGTTTCAAATGGGACCACAATGCCCTTGCCAGTGTGGCTCAGTTGGTTGGAGCATATCCCATACACCATAGATTGCAGGTCCAGTTCCTGGTCAAGGCAAATGTGGGTCTGAGCCCCGGTCGGGGTGCATACTATGTTTCTTTCTCATACCAACATGTCTCTATCTTTCTCTCTTCTCTCTAAAATCAATACAAAATAAATAAAAACAATAAAATAGGACCCAAATAAGGCCCATAACGTTATTTGGTTGATATGACTCTTAAGTGTCTTTTAATCTATAGGTTCCCCTCAGTTTCTTTTTCCCCTTGCAATTTATTGTGATAAAACAGGTCATTTTTTCCTATAGAACTCTCACAGTTTGGATCTGTTGATTGCATCCATGTGCTGTTGTTTCACATGTTTCTCTTTCCCTGTTCTTGAAAATCTCACATAAGTGAAATCATACAATATGCAGTCTTTTGCATCCGGCTTCTTTCAGAGGTCAGAAACATCACTGAGAAATGGTGAAGCATGTGACTAATTACATGTGCTTAGATGCACTGGCAGATGCAACCATAGGAGGAAGTGATAAAGAATTATGAAAAACAGAATATCAGAATTAGCCTGATAAATTATAAAAGTCAGTACATCAGAGTAAGGCTGATAAAGAATTATGAAAAAGACAATATCAGAATAAGCCCAACATAACTATTAACACAAATTGAAAACCTGATTCTGTTTATTAAAAGTAGGATGATATGTAACAACTGTAGCTTTAATTCCAGATAAATAGAACTGAAAATCCACTATAAGTTTTGCAGCCACTTGTGAGTAATTTGCATGCATTCTGGTATTTTTTGCTTAATAATGAAATTATCTAATTCCATATTTATGAAGTGGCATGTTTCTTTGGATCTCATTTCTCCTACATACATACATAATGTTTTTGTAGTTCATGTATGTTGTAGCACGTATCAGTAGTTTGTTCCTCTTTACTATTAAACAGCACTTCATTGAAGGGACATACAGTCTATTCTTGTTATTCCTGGTTGTTACATTTTATAAAGTCACTTCAGACACTAACGTAGCAAATACTTAATTATTGCCCTTAGGGAAAATACAGAGTTAGGTTCCTGAAAAATGTCATTTTCATCAACTAATCAATACATAACCTTGTTTTGTGTGTTTCTGTTTAAAGGCACCTTATTTAATATATATTGTTGATGCATTAACACTGAGCTCATGGCGAACAGCGCTGTAATTCATGCCTGAATGAAGCTTATCTAACACGTGTTTTCTCCATAAAGTTCATCATAACCTCTCATGCTTAGTCAGGAACACTAGACATGACATTAACTAGATTGCAAAAGGACATTTGTGTACAGTAAGAAAGCTGAAATAAGAAAGCAAAGTGTGGCCTTGTTTGACCTCCACTGGGAATATGTTTGCTGGATGACTCAATGTTTCTGCTGCTCTGTACATGTGCATGTCTGAGAATGACCAGGAAATCATTGTCTTGATTCTGGTGTTATATAAATAAGTTTTAGCAAGTAAGCAAATTTGCAAATGTGGAATTCGTGAATAATGAGAGTTGACTGTACTATATTTTGTTCAGTTGATGAACATTTCGGTTGTTTCTACAGTGAAGCTATTATGAGTAATGCTACTGTGAATATTTATATACAAGTCTTTGTGTAGATGTATGCTTTCATTTCCCTTGGGCAGATACCTAGGAGTGGAATTGTTAGGTCATTTGGTAAGTTTATGTTTACCTTTTTAAGAAACTGCCACACTGTTTTCCAAAGTGGTTGTACTATTTTACACCCCCACCAGCAATGTCTGAGGGTTCCAGTTTCTCCACATCTTCACCAACACTTGATATTTAAAGCCATGAAACTAGAACTAGATGAGTAACTGAGTTAATCTAGGGAGTCACTTTTGACTACGGTATTTGAAGCATGAGTGCGGGGACTCAATGTTTAGAAATCAGAGTGAGAAGGCACTAAAAATCAGTTTCAGATAGAGCCTGAAATACCAGTGAGGATCTAGTGGAGAGCCCAAGAACCCATTCATGGAGCAGCCACCTCTTCTATGTTGCCATGAGGTCATGTACAACAAATAGCCACTTGAAGGGAAAAGGTAAGGAAGACCACCTGAAAGACTAAGCATTTCTCCCTAAAGAGGCTAAGGTGGCTCTAAAAAGATTCTTTTTAGTGCAAAGAGACTGCGTTATCCTTAATAATTGGCAAATTTGTGATTTTTCCCCTGCCATCAAAGGGGATGGGAGCATCAAGGCAAGTTACAGAAAATAGAGTGCTATGGTTTTTTTTAAAATATATATTTTTGTTGATTTCAGAGAGGAAGGGAGGGGGGAGAGAGAGAGAGAGACATCAATGATGAGATAGAATCATGGATCGGCTGCCTCCTGCATGCCCCCTACTGAGGATCAAGCCCACAACCCAGGCATGTGCCCTTGACTGGAATCAAACCTGGGACCCTTCAGTCCGCAGGCCAATGCTCTATCCACTAAGCCAAACCAGCTAGGGTGAGTGCTATATGTTTTATACGTTTGGGTACAGATTGTTACATTGATCAGCAACTTGATGAAAGACATCCATGTTCCCCAGTCCCTATGAAGCTGACAGTCCCAGCAGATCCAATTTATTCCCAGACCTCACCAGCTTTAAGGGAGAGGATGTTGCAAACAGCTACCATGGTCTATCACACTGCGAACAGCTACCATGTGCTGAGTACTTAGTCTGTGGGTGAGCAGTTTCATCTATTTTGTTACTTGATCATCACCATCCTCTTAGGAGATGAGGACTATTATTAGTCCACATGTTAGAGATCAGGGAAAATAAGCCCAGAAAGTAACCTGACCAAAATAGTAGAGTCCTAATTAGAACCCAAGTCTGGTTACAGGACCTGGACTCGGATTCACCACATCATATTGTCTAGTCACAGCACCTTGAAACTCAGGTTCAATCTACTCAAGGCTCCGGGAGTCTTGAGGGAAGGAGGGAAGGGGCGTAGATAAGGCGGCCTGCCAGAGACCGACTGAGTCAGTCACATCTTCCAGAAGCATAAAGGCTCCGACAAACACATCTTGCTCACATTTTGTCACTCCTATAATCTGTCCTCCTAAAAAGCAATGGGCAGTGGGACTAGTGGTCTATTTTGGGACTAGTATCTAGTACAGAGGCTCTCAAAAGCTCATTAATCTCCTGGCAAACAAATGAGTAGAACCCAAAGCAGTGGGCCCTCAAAGCAAGGGAAGAAAGTAGGTCAGCAGTCACTGATAACAAATTTTAGCTTGGCAGTTTTAGATCTAGGGAGAAGTTAATGCTAGCTCCTTTATACTTTGGTGAAGGATTTATGGCTGTTACCTTCACATTCAATGTGAGTACAAAGGACAGTATCAAAAGGTACTGTCCCTAAAACAGCTTTTCCCCCTCCCAGAACTCATTTGTCTTTTGATACTGTTTGATATCAGTGTTTCACTTAGCAATAAGCCGTTTATGCTGGTTACAGAGGACTTGATTTAGGATGCTGGACACTCTCAGCCTTTTTCTTCACCTACACAAGAGGGACCATACCCCTCAGGGGGTCAATTGTTCCCAAACACAGGCCAAACTGAGAGGCTCTTACCGTAATTCACACAAATCCCAGAAAAACATATTGTGTTCTGGTGTCATATGGGAAACAGTTAACTGAGTAAGTCTCCCAACTCATGGTAAACATAATCAACTATTGTTGATGACAATAAAGGACCCTATAGGTTCACCTTCAGGCTGCTCTATTCTGTAATTTTTTTAAAGCTCCACCTTGCCCACCTGTGCCAATCCCCATTTAACTCTTTACCATTGAAAAGGTTTCTGCTACCATTTGGGTACTTTGCCCCAAGGTAAAGTAGTTTAGGTTTATTACTAGTTCTCTGCATGGGTCTAACATCTATACTGGATGTGATGGGAAATAGTAGTCATTCCACTCTGCCTATTTATACGTATCCAGCTCAAGTCCTTATACAAGCAGGCACTTAATACTTATTAAAAGATAACTTCTTCCCTCTCTCTGTCCCAGGAACTCTCTGCAGCCCACATCCATATCTATCTTTCCTGCATTCATTCAGTCCTCTTTTTCTGACCACTCATTTTGGCATTTACTTGTGATATCATTTAATGATTTAAAAACACTTAATGTGCATCTGTCTTGCCTTTATCTAGACTGTAAACTCCCCAATGATAAGATTTCTTGTTATCTTCTAGAGTTAGACATATGACTGGTGTATAACAAATGCCCAATGTTTTGGTTAGATTCTCCTGACTACAAGAAACAAAGGCTATAGTAACTGTAAGTAATGAGGGAAACTGCCGGGAGCCGGTCCATGCTTGCTGTTTCAAGGGACCTGGCATATATGGCATACTGTTCTTAATATGTTTGCTCACCTTCTTGGCACTGTGTTTTAACCAAGGTCTCCTCTCTGAGAAAGGTTGTTTCCCCAGGTAGGGATTTTCCCCTGAAGTTAGGGAGGGAATAAAATCCCTCAACTAAGTGCCAGGTGGGTAATTAATCACTTTAACTATGAACAATCATGCTTAAGCTACATAATCTTTACTCCCTGGAATGGAGATAAGAAACGCCCTAACCTTTGTAATAGAGATTGATAGGATTGAATCAACTGGTATAAATACAGTTGTAACAAGACAGCAAGACACAGAACTTAGAACACAGAACTTAGGAGACAGAACCTACACACAGAACTTAGAATACAGAACCAGGAGAGATGGAACCTAGGCACAGAACCTACACAGAACGTTCTCTAGAGACAGAAGAACTTCGCTGGAGAGAACATGGCAAAAGTTCCTGGACAGAAACTGGCCTCAGAACCTAGAGACAGAACCTAGCGAGAGAACATGGCAAAAGATCCTGGACTGAACCTGACTACAGAAATTGGCAAGAGAACCTGACTAGAACCTGGTAACTGAACCTGGCTGGAGAACCTGGACAGAACCTGGCTGGAGAACCTAGCGAGGGAACTTGGCTACAGAACCTGGCTGGAGAACCTGGAGAACCTGGCTGGAGAACCTAGCAAGACAACATGGACACAGAACCTGGCTGGAGATCCTAACCAGAACTTCGCTGGAGATCCAGACCAGAACTTGGCTGGAGATCCTGGCTAGAGATCCTGGCTAGGCTGCTGATCAACTTAACGCTGTCTCCATGTCATCTCTTCTTCGCCGACTCCGTCCACACCTTTGGGGACCCCTGGACCCGCTGGGGTTGGACCCCGGCAGGAAACTATTGAGAGGAACCAGGAAAAGCCAAATAGCCCATAGGAAGAGCAGGGCGTGTAGCAGAATCAGACTACAGGATAGTTAGTGTTCTACCACTCTGTAGGGTAGAACCAGGGGTAGAAAGCAGGTTCAAACTGGGGTACTTAGATTATTTTCCCCAAGACATACAGACTTGGACATCAATGATTCTAGTAAGAAAGCTGTTTGAAGCTCATCTGGTTAAGGGCATGGAAAGATAATGAAAGTGGGAATAAGGAAACTCTCAAAAGAGAAGCTAGGGATGAGAGTGAGAAAAGCAGAGGGTAGCTCCCTTGGTCAGAGAGTCTACCAGTTCATGGCTGTCGCTCCTCATGAGGTCTGGTTGCACACAGATCCCTTGCCTTCCATAAGATATTTACACAAACATCTTCTCAGCTCCACCTTCTTTATGACTTCAGCTCAAGTGGGTTTCTCTTTCTTACAAAAAAAGATCCCTTTTAGTAAATCAATTTCCTACTCTAAAATGGTTCCTCACTAAGACTACAAGATAGTGATCTATTAAAGCACTATTTAATATTTTATTAAATTTTATTAAAATTGGTGAATGGTTTACCTTTCATAATTGAAGTCCCTCCTCTTCCCCTATTGGGAAGAGAGAACATCACCTCCAGTGTGCACATAAGAAAATTCCAAGTCACAGGGAGAGATGAGTCAGACAAACCAATGGCTAAAAAAAGAGGAAAACAAATTTAGCAACTGACAGAAACAATAAGAGAGAATCTTCAATAATTACTCTCTCCCCTGCTGGCCTGATCACCCCTAACTGCTCTCCCCTGCCTGCCTGATCACCCCTAACTGCCTCTGCCTGCCTGATTGCCCCTAACTCATCTGCCTGCCTGCCTGATCACCCTTAACCGCCTCTGCCTTGGCCCCCGACACCATGGCTTTGTCCAGATGGACATCTGGTCTCTCCGGTCTAATTAGCATATTATCCTTTTATTAGTATAGACAGGAAACAGTAAGACTGAATTCTGTATATTGTGTATCCCACATCACACTTGAGATATAGGACAGTTCCATCACCCTCCAAAATTCCCTCAAGCCCCCTTACAGTTAACCCCTCCCAGCTCCCACCTACTTTTGAGTTTGCATCTTTCACTTAGAATGATACATTTGTATTGTTTGGTCCCTTATTTGAGTAGATTTCATTGTATATATGCATCACCATTTGCTTATCTATTCACCAATTAAAGGGCACTTAGATTGCCCCCAGTTTTTGGCTATTATAAAATGTGTGTCCAAGTTTTTGTGTGAACATGTTTTCATTTCTCTTGGGTAAATATCTAGGAGTCATATAGTAAGTGTATGTTTAATTTTATAAGAAACTGCCAAATTGTTTTCCCAAGTGTTTCTACCATTCTGCATCTCCATCAACAATGTTTGGACATTCTTGTTGTTCCACATCCTCAATAGCATTTGCAATTATTTTCATTTTAACCAAGTAGTGATACGTCATTGTGGTTTTAATTAGCATTTCCCTAATGACTAATGATCTTAGGCATCATTTCTTATGCCACCCATTATCTTCTATGGATACTGTTCAATTATGTTTTAAAACATTGGTTTGTCTTGTAGTTCTTCATATATTCTAAACACAGAATATGTATTTATCAGATGTGTATTTTGCAAATATTTTCTTCAAGCCTGTTGCTTATCCTTTCATTTTCTTAAGTGTCACCCAAAGAGCATAAGTTTTTAACACATTTTTTTCTTTTATGGATTGTGCTTTAGGTATTATATCCAAGACATTTTTTGTTTCACCCAAGATTACAAAGATTTTCTCCTATGTTTTCTTCTAAAAGCTTTATAATTTTACATTTAGTTTATGAACCATTTTGAGTTATTTTGCATGTGGTGCAAGGAATGGGTTGACAGGTTGAAGTTTTTTTTCCCCTTGCAAAATGATGTCCAATTACTCCAGCATCATGTTTCTTTTCATTATTTTTTGATAAGGTTGCATGTAGCAAACTCTCCATAAAGAATCTACACAAAGGATGGAACCTCATCAGCTTTTGGGTGACGATCCTATGGCTGGATTTAGGAGAGCAATTCCGTTTCTCTGACTGGCAAGAAATGCCTATGTAGTATGCTTTCCACTTCATAGACATGCACAGTATAGGACAGTCCAAATTGTCAATGCTCTCTAGACAAAGGTCACCAGGAACACACCTGTGGCTGAACAAGTTTAGCTCGTTACTTATTGCAGCCAAGAAGAACACACAGTATGGGGAACCGGGAGGCATCTTAGTAAGAGGGTGCTACACAAGGGCTTATATTAAGATTTGGGTTTGTGTTAGGTGATTTGGGGGACTTGGCTCTAAAATCAGGCGCTGTCAAGAAGCAGGGGTAATTCTGTGACTATAGCTTAATAAACCTTATGTAGAAAAAGGGAAGGTTAGAATGAGGGTAAAGCTGTAATTGGTAAAGAAGTAACAGCTACTCGTATTAGTTTGATATTTTCAGTCTGTGTATTCCATCTGGAGGCTTGCGTAAGGTCCACGTTTTTGTCTGTGTTCAGACATGATGATGGAGTAGTCTTATTTCTGTCCTGATCCATCTTGGTCATGGAGCAACCTTTCCCGATGTTGATGTTCTCAGAAACTCTTTGTTCAATAGGAGGCACAAGGCCTAGCTGTGCCCGGCCAGTTCCCAGCAACACCAAGACCCAACTGATAGCGCCAGACCAGCTAGCTACTTGGTATCAGGGATGTCTTTTCTCTTTTTCAGAAGACAGTGGCTAAGAACTGAGGCCCTAGGTTATGAAGGTTCTGAGAAGGAAAGCACCTCCTCTTAGGCTACACAACAGGTTGACCTACACACACACACACACACACACACACACACACACACACACACACAAACTGAGGCCCTGGAGTAAAAAATAAATAAAAAAATTTGTTTGATTCCTAGGTCTGCTCTTCACTAGCTATGGGCCCTTGGGTAAATTACCTAACTTCTCTATGCCTCAGTTTCCTCAAATGAGCATGGAGGATAATGGTACTTGCCTCATTGGATTGTTGGGAGAAATGAGATGATACATATTAAAAACTTATATCAAATAAATCTTAAGTTATTATTATATCACAGAAAACATATTGGGGCAGAGAAAAACCACAAAAACAAAAACCAAGTATAGTCCAGGTAATTGTGCCAGGTAAGTCAAAGAGTAGTAAAAAAGTGAGGATAGAAAAGCAAAATAATTTACTTTGGGTTGTAATCTATATAACCTGTTACTTGTCGTTTGCTTTTGAGAGAGACATTGATTTGTTGTTCCACTTATTTATGCAGTCATTGGTGGAGTCCTGTATGTGCCCTGCCACGGGATGATGCTCTAGTCAACTGAGCTCCTGGGCCAGGGTCCCAAATCGTATTTTAAAGCGACCAGATTATTTAATGTCCTCTTTAAATTCTAGAAAACTAAAGTATCTTGACAGTCTCAGCACAATGGTCTAGGTGGATTTGATAGGCTGCTTTGATAAATCAATGCTCAGGCTGAAACCATAAAACAATGTTGAGTCCACTCCATTGACGACGTGGATCAAAGTCAGCTTCTTCCAGGTACTTCCCTTGGCTTCCTTTCCTGGGCCTTGTCAGCAGCTGCTCAGTTGCACCTGCTGACTTGGCCTTAGGAAAAACATTCGGTTGGGTCACTGACTGGTTGCTTCACGTGTATGTTTTGTCTTGCTAATTAGATTGTGAAGGAAGATCTCACACTGGTCTAGGAATTCCGTTTATAAAGCCCTTTCAAATCCACCACCTCTTGCTTCTCTTTAAAAAACCCTATAATTGACTTGTCATCTTCACTTATTTCATTTTATAAGTGCGGAAAGAAGCAAAGTTAATAGATGCCACTTATCTAGTTCAGCAGCCTCTGCACAGCGTATCTCGTTAAGGCCTCGCAAGGACCTGGGAGTGGATGCTAACCCCCCGTGGGAGTGAGCAGAGCGAGGCTTCCACACGGGAGCGGGCCCGGCAGCGCCCTCACCCAGCACAGCTCCTCTCCGCACCGTCCAGGGCGGCGGGCGGGAGACCTGGGAGGCATCGCGCTAGGCTGTGGGGAGCGAGGGAGCGGCCTGAGGCCAGGTGTCCTGATGTCCAGCTCACGTCTGTTTTCCCATTTGGGGTGCATGGCGGGCCCCGGGCACTGCACTCATTACTGCGCTGGGCGCCGGCGAGGACCGAGGGGCGTTCCTCTCAAGAAGCTCAACTGAAGGGCAGGGAAGATGTCCAGCAAAAAGTGATGAGCGCGCTCTGCCGTCACCCCTGTCACCTCCACAGAAAAGGCGTGCGAGTCCCAAAGTCAAGAGCTGCGAGAAGGCCCAGCCTGTCACCACCCCGAGGGGAAGCAGGGAGGGAAGAAGGCTGAGACCCCAAAGAGCAGAGGAAACTGGCGAGCGTCCCACCTTCCCGGGGCGAAGGTTCTGAATTTCGGGCGACCGTTATGGTAACGGAACGACGGCTCCAGATAGCCGCCGGGGCTGGAGCTCGGGACCCTTAGGCCTGCCGCCGCCGTATTCCCAGGGCTCGGCGCCCCTCGCCCCATCTGATTGGCCGGAGGAGGAAAAGGGCGGGGAGACCCCGGGGGAGGCGCGCGCGCACACTGGCCAGGGTTTCCCGCGGAGGCTCCGAGGGGGCGAAGGGGCGGGAGCTGGGCTGGGGGTGAGGGCGTCGCGCGTGCGCACGGCGGGAGGCGGCGGCTGGGGGCTGCTGGGAGGGCTGGGCCGTCCGAGAAACGGGTGGGCGCCGGAGAGGCCCGGGGTGCGCGTGCGCGTGCGCGTCGGAGTCCGAGCCGCGGGAGGAGGCGGGAGCTGTAGAGGCGGCCGAGGGGGCGGGTCGCGGCGGGCGCCACGTCCGCAGCCAGAGGCCAGCGCCGCCGTCAACGGAGTCTTCGGCTCCGCAGCTTGAGGAGGCGCCTCCGGAACCCGCAACCGCCCGAGGCTGTGCCCGCCGCTCTAGCCGCCTCAGCTCTTCTTGGTTCTGCCCGCTCCCTCCGCCGGCCCCGGCCCAGGCGGCGGCCCCGACCCCGGCGGTAAGTCGGGCTGGCAGGGCGGGGGGCACCGTCCCGGCTTCTGGCCCCCGCTGGGTCGGTCGCCTTCTTCCGTTAGCTCTGCACCTCACCGCCCCCCTCTCCGGGCCTGGCTGCCGCGAGTGGGGCCTTTGGGAGCACCGAGCAGGAAAGGGGGAGGGGCTGGGTGATGTTGGGGGGCTGACGGAGGTTCGCTGGCGGCGTCAACCCTCCTCACCTGTCCCTGAGCCCCCGTCGTGGTGTGAGATTGGGATCTCGCCTTCAGGTCTCCGCCTGACTTCCTAGCTCCTGGGTGTCATGCTGGGAGGATGGGGGTCGTCAGCCTGGGAGGAGAGGGATGCAGCCGAGCGGCTGGGCTGGGCTCCCCGCCCCACGGACTCCGGACCTGTTGATAAACCACTCTCTGGGGTTCGGGCACGCAAACCTTGGTCCCCAGTGGACATTCCCAGTGCGCTTCCCCGGTAGGAAAGCTCTTACCCCGCGCCTAAGCTAAACCTAAAAGTGTGGCTGGAAAGGCGCTGGCGGTGTCGGGGTGCCTGGGGACCGCTGGCGCCGTAAGTCTCCCGAGTCCAAATTCACACCGTGCCTGCTAAGCACACGCAAGACTGGTCCCCAGGCTCCCCTTCCAATCAGACCCCGTCTCCTAAACACATCGCCCCTTGTGAGAAGACAGATCCTGGAACCCTGTGGGAGGGGGGTGCGGGGTGTACAACGTGGAGCTGAGGGAGGTGCTGCGCTCAGCCCCAGCCACGGCTCCTCCGGGGTCATTTTCTGCCTCTCCTGCCACGTCACTCCCTCTGCCAAAGGGAAAAAAAGACTTGCTAGTACCTAGACCAGTGGTTCTCAACCTTCCTCATGCCGCGACCCTTTAATACAGTGCCTCATGTTGTGGTGACCCCCAACCATACAATTATTTTCGTTGCTACTTCATAACTGTAATTTTGCTACTGTTATGAATCGTAATGTAAATATCTGATATGCAGGATGTATTTTCATTGTTAAAGATTGAACATAATTAAAGCATAGTGATTAATCACAAATACAATATGTAATTATATATGTGTTTTCCCATGGTCTTAGGCGACCCCTGTGAAAGGGTCGTTGGACCCCCAAAGGGGTCGCGACCCACAGGTTGAGAAACACTGAGTCCTAAAGGGACCAGTGTGGGGAGATGGGGCCGCTGGGAACGCCTAGAAAAAGGAAAATTACTTTATCTATTACGCCCTTGTGAACACCGTGCTAATT
The DNA here is from genome assembly GCF_014108235.1 of Myotis myotis. Lineage (NCBI taxonomy): Eukaryota > Metazoa > Chordata > Mammalia > Chiroptera > Vespertilionidae > Myotis > Myotis myotis. The sequence continues at coordinate 202,580,868 of NW_023416335.1, forward strand.
CCAAATGAAAATGTTTACTGCCTGTGATTATTTGCTATATGCTATTGTTCAGCCTTTAAAACTTGGACTGGTGCGAGTGTTCAGCAATATTAATACATCAACCTGTACATGACTGTGTGTCCATACCTGTTTTTTGTTTTGTTTTTAAGAGGGGAGTAACCTTTAATAAATCCATATGCATCCTGTTTTGATTTTTTTTTTACACTTTCATTTCTTTAAGTCATTGTTATAAATGTACCAGAAACCACGGTCAGTAAAAAATTGTCTACGTGTAGGCACATCATTAGAGAAACTTAAGTAGTTCTTGTGTGTGTGTGTGTTAGATTTTTTTTTAACTACAGGGAAATCTTTACCTTTCTTTGTACCAGTCATTGAGTATTTGCTGTTTTGCTACTTCCTGAAGATAGCTCACTGGATTATATTTATAAACACCTTCAGAGGAGGGCCTTTATATGCTGAAACCCGGGTACCTAATACAGTGTCTGACACATAGTAGGCACACAAATATTTGTTGAGCTAATGAGGTAATAACTTAGTGAAGATGGCTGATGCACTGGTTATCTGGTTTGATAGTGTACTGTATTGCCACTTAATGTTTCATTTAAGGGCAACACTTAAAAATTGCCATTTGATACTGTCAGTTGTTACTTGCCACTAGGTGGTCACAAGTTTTACTGGCAGATTACTTTTTTCTTTCCTGCCAGATTCAGTGCATTTCTCACAGCCTATTTGCTGTTGATTTAATAGGCAAGGCCCATCTTAAAAACAGCCTGTTCAGGATACTTGGTTAACTAGAGAAGCCTAAAAATAGTAAGCTGGTGTTTTACTATACACTGCTTGTTGGTGTATGTGTGTTAAAGCTCTGTATAAATATATATTTGAAACTCCTTGTAATTATTTGGCAAAGAACTCACCCTCACATGAGACTGAGGATGTGGCAAGGTTCCTATATAATAGAATATGTAGAAGAATTTAGCTAATTCATTTATAGTTTTTTTTATAGGGAAATTAGTACTGACTGTTTAATAGGTTTTGGAAGCGGCATTGAAGGTAAACTGCTGTACGCTGTATTTTGAAGAGAGCTTTCTACAGCTTGTTAGTGCTGTTTAGCTTCCTTTGGTACACACAGAGGGGTTTAATCACAGGCAAATTTATGTACTCTTTTCAGACTTAATTTTCATTATTAATGCAAACTTTACATATATGTAAAGTGTTACAGATATCCACAAACAACATTGATTCATCTGTTTTCCTTTTAAAAAGAAAGCTTCCTAAGAGGCATTTGTTTACTTATTTCTATTATTGGAAGAAATGATCTAGGAAAAAGTGTTATTAATCCCTGGCTCAATATATTTGCCAGCTGCAATAACTATGATATTATTGTACTGGACAAGTCCTTCACATTTCAGTTTGTTTTAAAAAAGCACAAACTTATAACCAGTTTTAAGTTGGTATAATTTGTTCACATGTTAAGACCAAATAGTAAAATGTGCATAAATTATTGGTTCTGCCCTAACGGCTGTTTTCGCCTTCCTTAGAAAAGTGCATTTTTAAAAATAGAAACTTGTTTGCATTATGAATTCCTAGAGAGCAGATTTTTTTTTTGTTTGGTTTTGAATGAAACTAAATTGATAAGTGCAGGGAAAGTGTATCCAAACTGGATTGTAAACTCTGGTTGAGAGTAGTCCTGTATTTTTAATCGCACTGAAATCTTCAGTGCCTAATAGATGCCTGGCACATAGTAGGGACTCAGATGTATGGTGGGTGAGGTAATGACTCAGTGAATTTAGGGCAGATAGTTTACATAGAATTTAATAATTCTGTATAAGAGTAACATTTAAAAATGTCATTTTGACACTTTTACAGTCAGTTGTTACTTGTCTCCATGTGTTATATACTTTTAAATTTTAAATACTAGCAGATTATTTACCTTTCATAATTTTATGAGTTTAGGGGTGTGTTTGTCTTCATAATTCCCAATTTAAGAGAAACAGCCCCCTTGTAATAATGATAATGAACAGGATGATAATGTAAAAAGTATTTATCCTTAGTGAGAAAGTGATAATATCCTTAAAGAGGTGATATCACCAAAAGTTTGACAAACGTGTGGAGAGGTTTGTAATGGTATATGTGAGTAAAAAGTACAGATGGCACAGTTAAGAATTTTAGCAAAAAATACCTTTTTAAGGTAATTTGTGTCTTGCGACCAAATTGAGAATTTAGAAAAATATTCTACTTACGGCATTTACACAATTTTTATTACCCTAATTGTTCTAGAGGAATTTTAATACTGCATACTTGCTGTTAATACCAATGATGTACAAGAAACACACACACACACACACACACACACACACACCTGTAGCCTCAGGACTTTCAGAGCCCTCTAATAACAAGACCCTCTGGTCTAAGGAGCCAGGCTTCTGGCCTGGCAGAACTCCAGCTTTTCTATTTTGTTTATTGACAATCCTGTTGGTAACTTTAGCTAACAATATTCAATGTAACTGTGGGTGTTTTTGTATAATAGTATCTAGATTCCTATATTTCAAGCTTTTCTACCCAAATACTCCAAATTTAAGAGCAAAGTCATGGGGGAGGTGGGGATGTGGTTGGGCTGGGAAGAGAGCTGGTAAATCTGAGTATATCTTGAATAAGCTCCAGGCTACAATGAAATTTCTTGAAAGTCTAGTAATCTTTAAAAATTCTCAAGTGCATTTATCTTTTTAATTAGTGTATTTTTAAAAATTAAATAGTATTTTAAATTACCGGGTACTATACTAAAATGCAAGTAGCATGTCTCTCGTGGTTCTTGAAGCCCCTGGCATACCATTGCCTAATCTTAAAGATGTACATCTGAAAAGCATGATTCTAGCTTAAAGTGTTTTGTGGTTTGTTTGTTTTTAATCATAAAGTTGGACCATATATCGTTATGCATTTTTCTTGTGATGCTTAAAATTAATGTGGATTCAAATGATATTTTTATCCCACTAATTCCATAAATACTTTGTGTCCATTTACAGCAAAAACATGTACTAACAAAATAAGAATATAAGTAAGATATTTAAATTGCAGACCAGAGAAAATAGCAATAAGAGTGAAGTCACAACATAGTGTGGAGTTGGGGATGAGGGAAATGGGACACGCTATCCAGGCCACAGGAACTTACCTAGTTGAGCAGGAATTTTAACTAAGAGTCCTGGAAGCCAGTCTCAAAGAGAAGAAAACATGCTAAGTATTTTTGGGAAAAAAAGTTTTGTGAATACCTATAAAGGTTTCTGAATAGCTCTAAAGAAATGTAGTTAGTGGGTAATTCCTTAACAGTGTGGTACAGTTAATGTAGTAATAGCCTGCATAAGGTTATTTGTCATGGTTCCTTTCCCAAGGACATAACCAGGAATAAAACTCAGGGATGTCACTTTCCTCCAGTCAGCTTTTGTGATTCAAGTACATTGTTTTTCAGATGACCAACTTGATTTGAGGATCAAAACCTAGAATAACTAGGTAGATGAACTGTATAATCTTTAAAAATGTCCTTTATGTATATCACTGATTTCTAAGACTTAAAAATATGTATTTTTCTTTAATTTCAAAAGCAATATCTGTAGAAAATTAAAATATATTCATTTCTATATGTAGAAATACTTTGTGTGTGTATGTGTGTATAACCTGCCCCCCTCCCCATACTGGCAGCCTGTCAACACTCTAGTGTACTTCCTTCCAGTCTCTTTATGTGCATTTTTTAAAAAGCTAGATCAATGATATATGCCTTTTATATTTTCTAAATGCAACATTAGCATTTCCCCGTAGTATTTGATCTTCATAAATTATTTTAATGTCTGCATTGTATGTGTTTATAGAAAGCTTATAAATTTATCTCTTGCTTTCCATGAGGGTGTACTCAGACTATTCATTTCCAGGTATATTTTTTGTTTTTGTTGGCTTTTTCACCTCTTAAATATGAGCAATCCAGTTACCAGTTTACTTCTCTTTTCCTTGATCATATCACCCACCTCCCACAGCTTCAGCTATCACTTCAAACCACTCTCAGGATCTCAAGTCAGACTCATTCTGAGTTTCAAGCCCCTTAAATCCAATTGCCTGCTAAACCTCTGTGGATGCCCTGAAGGCATCTTCAAATACAGCTGTTCAAAAACAAGTCCTTTCATCGTGCAGATAGTCAACAATAATGTATTGTATACTTATTTATTAGAGGGTAGATCTTGTGTTCTTACCACAATAAAATAAAATTTTAAAAGTCCATTTACTCTCAGAAATAAATGGTTTCTCCTCTCCTGTTGCTTGTCTTTACCATCATCTCTGTCTATTTAGTTAATTATTCTCCTTTTATCTCTCATTAATACCCAAAGTTATTTTCTACTTCATACCAAAAAGTTCAAGTACTTGAGTGTCCATGTATCAGGCATTGATTATGGCCCTTGCAATGGAACAGGGAACAAAACCACGTCTTGTTCTCATGGACCTTACATTCTAATTGGAAGAGACACCAAGTGAACACATACATATATCAAAGGACAATAAGCACAGTGAAGAATATAGAGCAGGGTTAGGTGGTAATGAGAGGGAGAGGAGTTAGGAGAGTGCTTATCCATTATTATAAGGGGTCAGGGAAGACCTTTGATAAGGGGACATTTACACAAAGACCTGAAGGAAGTTTGGAAGAAGCCAGGTATATATGTAGAGGAAGAGCCTTTAAGGAGAAGGTAAGGAAGTTCCCATGTTGCTAGACTGGACCGAGCAAGAGGCACAATGGTAGAAAATGACATCAGAGTGTTAGATGTTGGGCTTTAGAGGTGAAGGGATGGACTCTGGATTTTATTCTAAGAAAAACAGGCAGCAGCAGGAGGGTTTAAGCAAAGTATGACATGGCTAGACAGAAAGGTCTAGCTGTGCAAGGGTCGAAGCTCAGAGGCCAGGTAAGAGATTATGGTGGCTTAACTGATTGTGCTAGCAGTAGAGGTTATGAGAAGTCCTATGCTGGATTTATTTAGGCAACAATATACCAATGATTAGGTGGGAATGTTAAAAAAGAGGAAATCAAAGGTGACTCCTACATTTTTGGCCCAAACATTTATTTAGACAGGAAAAATGACAGAGTTCAGACTGTTAGTCCATCTCCCTGGACTACTAAATTAGCCACTTACTGTATTTAATCTTTTTGTCCTAAATGTTCTTGCTCCAGTTAGCTTCTTAAAGCACAGGTCTGACAAAGTTACTCTGCTTCCTGGCTCCTTATTGTCTACCCACAGGAAGGTAAAGTTAATTCATATTATTTAGATGAATTTGCACATATCTTTTATGCTTTCACAAAGCACAGTATAAAAAAGTGGTCTTTTTTATTACAAGATAGATTTGGAAAAATTAAAAGTATTTTTAAAAGGGATTCTGTATTAGGAGGAAAAGGTAAGACTCTTAGTAGGGATTTGTGGGATATATACTGAAAGGCAGTTTTGAAATGATTGCAATTACTATCACAACTCTTTAACGCTTGCTAAAATATGTAAGGTGTATAATGTATATATAATTTTCCCATATTTCTGTACAGGGAATGATAGCCTCTATTGATTAGTGATCTGGATTTGTATGTGTATGGTATACGAATACTGGGATTACAGTGCTGAACAAGCTAGACAAAATGTCTCTCTTAGGAATCAACAGTTTATTGAGGAAGAAAGTAGCTCTCAAATAGTTATTCCTTAGGAAGGGACACATATAGTCTGCCAGGAATTTCTATATGTTTTGGCTTGAATTTGTTAAATAGTATTCTCACCTTAAAGTTAGGGCTAGAATATCTTTAATTTCTATTTTGTATTTCCTGAACAACACAGATCCATGAAGTTATTTGTCCTTAGCCATACAGTTTATGGTCAAGTTGGGATTCACACTCAGGCTCTCTGACCCCAGAACCGTAAACACTATGCTGTGTAATACCTATGATGATAAATTACCATGATGATAAATTAAAGGAATATAAATATGAATGGAAACAAATTTAACATTCTGATTTAAGGGAGTTTTAAAATTGAGGCAGGTCAGTCAAGAACTCCTTCTCCCAGGAATGCATCACCTGATATTCTTTCCTTTTTGTTCTTTGTCAGAGATTACATGTCTTACTATCACTTTAAATCTCAAGTGTGTATGGGATGATCTGCTAAATTCACAAACCAGACCAGCATAAGATAAGTGTTCTTGGTAAAAGGCCTGAGTCACTACAACAACTGAAAGATACTTAAGCACTCTGGCAGGGGCTGCTGGACTCTGTGGGATACAGTGAAGTCCCAACTTACACAGGACTTAGGTTTTAAAGGCATTGCAAGTTGAATTACATAAAGTTAAAATTTCCTTTGAAAAATCCCACTTCTCACAACCATTACCTCTCTTTCCCTCATTTACCAACTTTTGCCATAATTATTGAGCTACAGAAGGAAATATGAATTTTTATCTGATCATCCAGTACTTTAAAATCATTAGGAATCATTAAGGAAAGGAAAAGTTCCCTGACTTTCCTTTGACCACTTAAACTACTCTGTTCTGCAACTTGCTGCAAAATGTATGAACCGTGAAAACATTATTCTAAGTCTCCTAACAAGTCTTTCTGCTTGTTCTTGCTCTCCTGTTGAGTGTTCTCCCACAATAGCCAGAATTTTTGTTTTTAAAAGTATAAATCAGAACATATCACTCTCCGTTCAGTGCCTTTCACTGGCTCCCCTTCTCACTCAGGAGTTAAAAGCTAACCACCACCTGGCCTTGTTAGGGCCTAGGTAGTCCAGAATACTTAGTGGACTGCTGAGACCACAACCTCACTTTCTGGCCAAGCAAGAAAATTTTAGACCAGTCTTAACTTGTTTTAATTTTTACTTAGTTAAGTGACTATAAAAGCAAATATTTTAAAATAGTAAAGGAGATCAACCAAAGAACTTGTATGCATATATGCATAACCCATGGTCACACACACTAGGGTGGTGAAGGCTTGGGGTGGGGGGCGGGCTAGAAGGTGTCAATAGGGAAAAAGGGGGGACATATGTAACACTTCTAACAATAAAGACTTTTAAAAATTAGTAAAGGAAATTGGGAAAAGGAAGTTTATGTTTTCTTCACCCTAGCATAGCTTTATTTTATTAGGTTCTTTTACTACATATACTTAGAGGTAATCATAGTACTTTTTTTTCATAGATTTTGGACTCTCTTGCTACCTACTTATTAGAGCTCTAAAAACAACAATAAAAAAGTAATCAAAATCCTTCTTAGTGATTCAGACTGATGGTGTCATCTCTATAGAAGGATGTCATTTTTTTTAGAAAATTTTTAGATGGAACGTATTTTAGTCATAGGTTTTTCTCTGTTTTGAAATAAATTAAAGTTGAGTCAGCCAATATTCTGTAAGAGGAAACACTTAAAATTTTTGTCTGCTAACCCCCACCTTCCAGCTTTCTTCAATTAGTCATCTTCAGTTTAAGTTGAAGCAGCAGTAAAACAGGGAAACGTCTACTATACAATGCCTACCATTCCTTGGTTGGTATTTGAGATAAGATTTATATTGTCCATAGTATAACTAAAAGTATGTCTTAAATACCACAAGAGAGAAACAAGAAATAGTATTGTGATGGGTGTTTTAAACTGTTGTTTATCTGAAAAAAGTTGATTACGTCTTAATTGAGCATGTGATAAGTGGTAGTCTCCCATGTTGAGGTTAAAATGAAATATGTGTGTGTGTTTTTTTAGATCATGAATCAGGCAGATAAAAATCAACAAGATATCCCATCATACCTTAGTGACGAACCACCAGAAGGTAAGTGTGCATCTGTAACACTAAGAATGGAACAAATATCCTATTGAATCCAAGTTCTGATTGTTTTTATTAAATTTAAAAAACTGTTTACCTTGTCAGTAAATACATTACAAAAATAATCTATGATAAACCTTTTTAGCCTCTAAAAGAAAACACTGATATGGGTACATATAAAATCTATTTTCCTGTTACTCTTATTTTATTTCACAAGTAAGAATATCCTTTAATTTGTAAAGAAGAGTGGGTGGGATGCAGAGGAAAACTGGACTGTGTTTAGTGTTGATACTGTACATACAAAAACTCAAGAGGTACTTGCGATTTGTTGTTAAACTCCTATCATTTCATCTCATTAATAATTGGTAGCTCTCTCTTCCTGTATTATACATGGTCTTCGGGCCTGCTTAATTTAAATTCTCTTTAATTTGAAAATTGTTATATCATGAATCATTCTTACCTTTACTTCAGAAATCCTTGGAAACACTAACTGTACAGCTAAATGTCTTGATGGGCATTTTCTATTTATGGTTTTGGTGTAGAATATTACCTTTAATTCAAATAGTGATCTCTTTGGACAGCTGCATGTTTGTACAGGACCGTTATATTCGGTAAGAAAGAGAATCAAATTGGAGAATAAGGGATGTTAAGTGACTTACAGACCAGATAGGTTACAGTAGCAGATGGATGAGGATGTCTCTGGGAAGAGGCTAAGGCTGAACTTCTAGCTCTAGGTATTGTATTTTATTCCCAGTTCTGTTGCTCATTGTCCAAAACTTTCTTCCTATATTTATGTTAGCAGACAAACATGAAATCACTAGGAAAATAAACACAATTAAAAGTTCATACTTAAGCCTAAAAGAAGATAGAGGTAACTAAGGTTTAGTTTGCTGGAGAAATAGCCTAGAAAATTATCACCTCACCTGTTTTCCTTGTTTTATTCATTAGGGCTAGAGCCCTGAAAAGAAGTTAGGACTCAGTGAAAGGTTAATAAGGACTTTGTGAGAAAGTCACCAGGAAAGAGATAAAGGCTCTCCAGGAGCATGACTGCCAGGGAAAAGAACAAGCCTCAGGAATGACTGTGCATGGCAACCTGCTAAACAAAAGTAGTCTGCAAAGTAGATAATTTATGGGGTGGTAATTTGCTGGGGTCCAACCCCAGCAGGTCCAGGGGTTCCCAAAGGTGTAGACGGAGTCAGCAAAGAAGGAATGACACGGAGACAGTGTTCAGTTGATCAGCAGCCTAGCCAGGATCTCTAGCCAAGTTCTGGTCAGGCTCTCCAGCGAAGTTCTGGTTAGGATCTCCAGCCAGGTTCTATGTCCATGTTCTCTTGCTAGGTTCTCCAGGTTCTCCAGGCAGGTTCAGTCACCAGGTTCTAGTCAGGTTCTCTTGCCATGTTCTGTCTCTAGGTTCTGTTGCCAGTTTCTGTCCAGGATCTTTTGCCATGTTCTCTCCAGTGAAGTTCTTCTGTCTCTAGGTTCTGTGTAGGTTCTGTCTTCTTTGGTTCTGTCTTCTAAGTTCTGTCTCGTTACATCTGTATTTATACCAGTTGATTCCAATCCTATCAATCTCTATTCCAAAGGTTAGGGCGTTTCTTATCTCCATTCCAGGGAGTAAAGATTATGTAGCTTAAGCATGATTGTTCATAGTTAAAGTGATTAATTACCCGCCTGGCACTTAGTTAAGAGGTTTTATTCCCTCCCTAACTTCAGGGGAAAATCCCTACCTGGGGAAACAACCTTTCTCAGAGACCTTGGTTAAAACACATAGTGCCAAGAAGGTGAGCAAACATATTAAGAACAGTATGCCATATATGCCAGGTCCCTTGAAACAGCAAGCATGGACCGGCTCCCGGCAAATTCCCCCTTTTTTATTTTTTAAAAGCAGGCATTAAAAAGAAAAACCCCAAATGCTCTCTTGTATCCATTTTAAGAGTAGGATTGGCGCTTTCTGCTATTACCTGAATCCTGATCTATCACCCCAGGGAGAGCTTGCCAATCCTGCACTTTCCCGGGGTGGAAAGGCTGCAGTGGGGTTAAGGATAAGGCTCCTTGGGCCTACCTCCTCCCATACCTTTACATTTACCTTTCCTTCCTCAGAAAAGCATGGACATACTTCTTGTATAAAATGTTCTGTCTGACTGGGAGTAACCTTAATTCCTCTGCTAGCAAGCATATGTGTTAAAAGATCAATACAGAGTCTTCTTTCTTTGGACTCAGTATGGCATATCTTCTCAATCTAAGTTCTGTACTATCCACCTTCTTACCCTACGTATCCTCTATAGGGGGGTCTGAAGTACCTGGTGGAGTCCTATCCGTCCCAAATGTGGGGGTTCTCAATGGGGGGGGGCTTACCTAGGGGAATCCTGTTCCAGGGGTTCCCAAAGGTGTGGACGGAGTCAGCGAAGACTATCCACCCTCTTCTTACGGTGGAGTCCTATCCATCCCGAGAGTGGGGCTTACCTAGGGGTCCCTGTTCGGGTGCCAGATGCCAGGGTCCAACCCCAGCAGGTCCAGGGGTTCCCAAAGGTGTAGACGGAGTCAGCAAAGAAGGAATGACACGGAGACAGCGTTCAGTTGATCAGCAGCCTAGCCAGGATCTCTAGCCAAGTTCTGGTCAGGCTCTCCAGCCAGGTTCTGTGTCCATGTTCTCTTGCTAGGTTCTCCAGCCAGGTTCAGTCACCAGGTTCTAGTCAGGTTCTCTTGCCATGTTCTAGCCAGGTTCTGTAGCCAGGTTCTGTCTCTAGGTTCTGTCTCTAGGTTCTGTTGCCAGTTTCTGTCCAGGATCTTTTGCCATGTTCTCTCCAGTGAAGTTCTTCTGTCTCTAGGTTCTGTCTTCTTTGGTTCTAAGTTCTGTCTCATTACATCTGTATTTATACCAGTTGATTCCAATCCTATCAATCTCTATTCCAAAGGTTAGGGCGTTTCTTATCTCCATTCCAGGGAGTAAAGATTATGTAGCTTAAGCATGATTGTTCATAGTTAAAGTGATTAATTACCCGCCTGGCACTTACTTAAGAGGTTTTATTCCCTCCCTAACTTCAGGGGAAAATCCCTACCTGGGGAAACAAGCTTTCTCAGAGACCTTGGTTAAAACACATAGTGCCAAGAAGGTGAGCAAACATATTAAGAACAGTATGCCATATATGCCAGGTCCCTTGAAATAGCAAGCATGGACTGGCTCCCGGCAGTAATTAAGAGTACACTGTAATTAAAGAGATCAATAGCATTAATATTTATTTGATTTGAAAAACTACCTTCATTAAATGCTTGTGCACCAAATTTAGCCTAGCAATCTGATCCTATATGAGGTGTTGTGTGAAACAGTATGTTTTATTCTCAAATCAGGATTTTCCTCCTTCCCTAGTGTTACTGACCTTGACCTTGATTACAAAAGAATGACCAATTATGAAATCCTTTCCATCATAATTTTATACTTAATGCAGTAGTTCCCCCTTATGCACAGGGGATACATTCAAAGACCCCCAGTGGTTCCCTGAAACTTTGGATAGTACCAAACCCTATGAATAACATGTTTTTTTCCTATACATATATGCCTATGATAAAACTCACTTCATAAATCAGACAAGGCAAGAGATTAACAAGAATAATAAAATAGAACCATTACGATATACTGTAAAAGAATTACATGAATGTGGTCTCCCTCTCTCAAACTATCTTATTGTGATGGACACTGGGATTATTCACCGCTTAGGCGGATGGTGGGGGGTGGCTCAAGATTTCATCACTTTATTCAAAATGGCACACAATTGAAATTTTATGAATTATTTCTGAAATTTGCCATTTAATATTTTCAAACCAAGGGAAACCATAGGTAAGGCGTGACTATGGTATAGTCAAATGCTTATCTATATCTTAAGCCTTTTAATGCAGCTATTTAAAAATTTATATTAACTATGTTTATTAGTCAAATAGCTTAAATAAAAAATTTGGATTTTAAAAATTTAGCCACTACTGAACATGGACATTTGTAATGTGGTCGACCTTCTCAAAACAACCTCCTGATTATTAGGAAGTCTTAGGTTACTTGATTTGTACTGTTTTTTGTAGACATATTTAACAATTTCATTCTATTTTCTCATTAGGATCGATGAAAGATCACCCACAGCAGCAACCAGGCATGTTGTCCCGTGTGACTGGCGGTATTTTCAGTGTTACAAAAGGAGCTGTTGGTGCCACCATTGGTGGTGTGGCTTGGATTGGTGGAAAGAGTCTGGAGGTGACCAAAACAGCTGTTACAACTGTGCCTTCCATGGGAATAGGGCTGGTGAAAGGGGGCGTGTCTGCTGTGGCTGGAGGTGTTACAGCTGTTGGGTCTGCTGTTGTAAACAAAGTGCCCTTAACAGGGAAGAAGAAAGACAAATCTGACTAAAACATGGAGATACATTTGCTCTCTACAGCATTATGATGCCAGTGGCATTGAATTGCTAAATTATGGACTACAACTAAGTCAACTGTTTTGGATGTTTATCTTCTTAAACTGCTGTGTTGAAAGTATTGATGACTGGCTTTCGTCTAAAAAGAAGAGACCAATACTAGCACAGTGTATGAAGGTTTCTCATACTTAAATTCCAGCTTTTTATCTGGTAAAATGTTACACTTATCAGCTGTAACTGAAGATATATTTGAGTATTTACTATAAGTCTTTTAGTTTAACTAAAAATGTGAAAGTTGAATTTAGTGGATGATCTTTACAATTCCATATGTATAATGTGCCAGGTAACACATCTGTCCCTTAAAAAGGGAACCTTGAACTACATAAACTGTAATTTTGATGTGCCTACTAGTTTCAGATGTCTTAGTTTTTTTATAATGATAGTTGATTAGGCCAAGAGGCATTCTTTTCTTATTTAAGCTGGTAAAAGTAGCAAGATTTAGAGAAATTTAAAAGAAAAGATAAAGGGTTTATGATCCTGAGTGTTAACCATCTTTTGTTAGATATACATTATATTTATTTCATCATTGATGCCTTACAAAAGAAAACATCTTTTCTAACACCCTCATTGTGCAGTTCTTAGCATTATATATGGATTCTCTTAAAAGTTGTTTGTATCAGATCAGTTTTCCTTCTTTAAGAATCTCAGGAGTCTTGGGGTAAAAGCATTTCTTGCTCTTAGCAGATAAGATAGTGGTTAACTTTTTGTTAACTGTAGTTATGACCAACAATATGGTTGAACCTGGGCTCATGCTCCATCATCAGTACACCTCACAGTGCCTAAGGAACATGTCGTTGCTAGTCAGAAGCTTTGTTGGAAGAGTTTCAGATTAAGGAGGAACAAATAAATAATTTTCAGTTTTTAAAAATTACCTAGAACATCCCAGATATAAAAAGAACTCTTCACATTTGTTTTATCTCTAGGATGGCTTAAATTATAAGCAGGTTTTTTAAAAAACATGGTAAAAGAGCCACGAATATGTGGGAGCTTTTAAATCGAATGAAATGGGCTCCAGGGATTAGTTTTGAATGTAAAATATATGTGTTTTCAATGGTTTATAGCCGTGGTTCTCAGCCTTGGCTGCACATTAGAATCACCTGGGAATCTCTTTAAAATCCTGATTTCTGGGCCTCAAGCTCCAGAAATTCTGTTTCTTTGTTATGGGGTGAGGCCACAAAATTAGTAACAAAGAAACAGAATTTCCGGAGGAAGAGGCCCAGAAATCAGGATTTTAAAAAGATTCCCAGGGGATTCTAATGTGCAGCCAAGGTTGAGAACCACTGGTTTATAGGCTTTTAAAATGTTATCTCATCGCCCTTTAAAGCAGCTGTAGACTTTGTATCATTTTCCAAGTCAAATTCAGGCCGGGAATTGAAGTTTTTGATTGTGGATGATAAGTGTGTCAAGTCTTAAATTAACATATCATGTTTCAGTCATTCTCAAAGAATATGACTTAGCTGAAATTCATCTGTTTGTTTCTTGTTTTATAAAAAATTTAAAAGTGGCATATATATATTTGGCATTCATCCTAACTAGGGGTTATAATCCAATCCTGAAAAAAATCTGTTTTCTTTATACTAAGTCCAGATATTTGCCTCCATTCTGCAGATTTTTTTTTCCTTGCAAGGGAGGGAAGGAAAGGTATGATGCTCTGGAGTAAATAAGTGAAACGGTCTCCCTGAGAACTTAAAACAGATCACTCGCACACCCAAGGCTGAACTGTTTATAAACAACGAAGAATTTTTACATTAATGTGGATTACCAAACGGATAAGAACATTACTTTTCAAAAACTTTCATGAATACCAGCAGGGATTTTAAGCAAATCTACAAATGTTCTTGAATTTTTCTACAGTATATAAAACTGAGAAGTCGTTAAGGAATTCAATTCATCAGAAATTAAATGGCCTTTTATTTCATGCCGTGTAATTTAAGGTATACATGTTGGTATATCTGGTCAAATGTCATAATTAGCAATGGTTGTTTTTTTTTTCCCCAAAAATTAATAGATGAACACAAATAATGACCTAAATTAATGATAGTGGAGAACTTGTTTCCTGCTATTTGAAAGAAATTATCACTTCATTAATAGGTCATTTTTCTAATTTATCTTCTCTAGTCATAGGTTCTGCTGTGCTTTATACCTGCATTTCTAAACATACTTTAGTTGACTATATGCTTGCATATTTATTTTTAACTTTGCTTATCTTTAAAATTGCTTGAGGAAAATAAAATAGTTGTGATTAATTTCTGCTACAGAAAAGCCACCTGGTACATTTTATCTTACTGAGTTTGTTTTAAATTCTAAATTGTAACTTTGTTCAGGAGAGGCTTTTGCAATGATAGCAGAGAACTGTACAAATGAAGTTAGTCATGGAGGTTCTTGTTGAAATGAACTTGCCATCAGATATGTATAGCTGTACACTTGAGTCTTTCTCAGTTTATTTTTGTAGACTAGCATTTGACCTGTAAACAGTACTCGTTCACTTCAAGAAACTAAGGTGGCTGTATATACCTGGAGGCATCTGTTATTCAGCTTTTCTTTTGAGTGGGTATTTGCACAATGAGGGTAACCGTGTGTGATCCACTGAATGACTGATCTAATGTTGATATTATGAGACCTGCACTTAGATGAAAATAACCGATGACTGAAGTTTTTTGTATTAAAGGAATGAGAAAAGAATACATGAATCTGTTAATAAAACACTATGATCTATAACATATGAAATGTTTCATAAAGATCTAAGGGAATAAAGGAAATTTTAAAACAGGGTAGTCTTAAAATTTTTAGTTACATAGCAGTTTAGAAAGTTTACAAATTTTTGACGTTAATGAAGAAACAAGATAAAACATCTCTGAATATATTTTGATGCCAACACAATAAATGAAATGCAAATATATTTTAAACAACTCTAATAAAGATTAAAAATGTAGATTTCTAGGTTTGACCCCAACTTGCTGAATCTCTGTAGGGTGGGGTCTGTAGGACTGCAGTTTAACAACTGCTGGTGATTCCTATGCACTCTGAAATTTGGGAACTGATGAAGTTACAAAGTAGTGAGCACTTCCCTCTGTCCTACGTAACTGTGGAACCAACTTAGACATCTCACTGAACAGAAGTGACTCAAAGGGATGGGAACCAGTTAGAGGAAGGTAGAAAATGGATATATATTGGGCATCTACTTACCCACCGGGTGCTGTCCACACATTATCTGATTTAATCACTATGAGGGTATATCTTTATTCTCTTCGTATAAATATGGAACAGTCTTTCAATGTTAGTTGAATTTCCTATGTAATTTCTGAATTAGTGTAAGTCACTTCTCCAGTTTAGGTCCAGAAACAGAAATGGGGCCATCAGTAACAAGTCCTTAATTCTGCTGTCGGCATTCAGTGCTGCCTGTGCTAGATTTACCAGGCTGTCTAGCTTGAACTTCCTGGTGACCATATTTACTGTGGCAGCTAATTATATTTTGCCACAGAAATGAGTTTAGTGTAATTATATTCCACTAAATGACTTAAAGGAAATAATTGTTACTAGAGTCTCTTTTCACACAGGAAATAAAAACTGGACTCTAGTGTGGGGGTGGGCAAACTTTTTGACTCGAGGGCCACAATGGGTTCTTAAACTGGACCGGAGGGCCGGAACAAAAGCATGGGTGGAGTGTTTGTGTGAACTAATATAAATTCAAAGTAAACATTACATAAAAGGGTACGGTCTTTTTTTTTTTTTAGTTTTATTCATTTCAAACGGGCCGTAGTTTGCCCACGGCTGCTCTAGTGTTTTATTAAGAGTATCTCTCCCTGCTCTGTTGTTGATTTTGAATTATTTTAAATTCTACTCAGATCTGAATAAGAATGCAAGAATGGAAAAAGGCAGGTTCAAAGGTTTACAAAAGAAAATGTAGTAACATTTAGTCGAAGGGAATATAAAGTCAATATACTGGATTTTTAAAAAAATAAATTTTTATTGATTTCAGAGAGGAAGGGAGGAGGGAGAGAAACATCAATGATGAGAATCATTGACCGGCTGCCTCCTGCTGCTTCCTACATGGCCCCTACTGGGGATCAAGCCCGCAACCTGAGCATGTGCCCTTGACTGGAATTGAACCCGGGACCTTTCAGTCTGCAGGCTGATACTCTATCCACTGAGCCAAACTGGCTAGGGCAATATACTGGATTTTTTTTTTTAACCACAAATGTGGATTTTAACTTAATCTTTTCAAGTTAGAGTAAGTTACAAATGTATTTTAAAAACTGTATGTGTCTCAAGTTCTCTACATGGGCCTGTGCCCCTAAAGTTTGCTGCTGTAATGACTAGACTAAATTAAAGGCCGACAAAGCACACAGGGTCACTCAATTCTGACAAACTTTCTTATATACCCTCTTGTATGTTCACTTTACTACTCTTCCAGATTACTTTCTTACCTCCTCCTTCCGACTCTCTTGCTATACATACTCCCATCTCCCATTCTACTGTCCTTCTCTGACAGCAACTCTCCTGCTTCTCATACCACCCACTCCATCAACTTGCCTACACCTGATGCCACACTCAGACCAGGACTAGTATCTGTGCGCTCATCCAAAGTCTGCCCACCTTCACTTCCTCAAGGATATGAAATCTACAGATTTCCATCTCAAGCTCTCTTGGGTCATACCCATCAGCATGTACTAGTAAACAAATCTTAGCATTTGCTTTCTTTAAAGAAAAACTTCTTGAAAACAACTGCAGTTTCTTCCTCTTCATCTAGCCTTTCAACCTATTCCAGTTGCTTTCTTATCTTTCTCAGTCCACCAGAATCACTCCTGATAGGGCCAACTAATGATTTCCTATTTGCCAATTCTATTAGTCACTTGTCTGTATCTTAGTTGGCATGTCCATGGCATTCAATCTTATTGACCATGCCCTCTTTTCTTGGCAGACTTCCACTGGTCAGCCCTTTCTAGGATTGGCCAGCTAGTGCTACAAATCTGTACTTTGTTTCTGGATAAGCTCATAGAGAGCCATAGCTTTACATTTCATAGATATGCAAATGACCCCTGGATCTCTATCTCCAGTCCTACCTTCTCACAATTCTGGACTTTAGCATTTGCCTCTTTGACATCTCTGCTCTGATATCTAGTAGACATCTCAAAAATTAACATCTAAAAGGTGACCACATAATATACAATGTATTTCAAACTGAGACAACAGACAAAGCACCACTGATAATTATGGTGGGACAACAAGCATCTAGTTTCTCCAAGGGTTTCCCATCACACTCAGAATGAGATTCTGCTCTTTAGATGGACGTATAATACTCATCCTGCACCACTCTCCTTGCCTTGCAACCTGCCCCCACTGTACTGCCATTCTTTTTCTTGAACATTCCCATGTGACTTTGGGTGAGTAACTCTCTGTGTGCCTGAGTCTTCTCATCTGTAGACCAGTAAACAATGGTACCGAACTCCTAGTGTTGCAAAGCACAGTGTGCCTGGCACTTGGTGCTGCGTAGATGTCTTTCCTCTCCTAAGGAACTTAACAGAATTGGATAGTGAGGGCTACTTGCATTTGCTGAAGACATGGCCTGCATTTTTCATATTTTCCTTAAGAAAAGACCATTCACACATAGAGGTTTGACTATCAGAGTCAATTGTTTGGTTGTTACAAAGTTCAAACTCCAGAGCTGAAAGTGGGCCAGTCTTTATCTGGGTAATGTTTATCTTGGCAAGATTTAGAAATAGAAATGTGAAATGCTACTAAGTACCAACCATCACACACTTTCCCTTTTATAGGCAGACCAGGATTTTCAGAAAGTTCTTAAAAATGCTCCATGTACTTCAAATGTATATCAATTAGATCATTTCAAATTGAAGGCATTTTACAGTTTTCATAAAAATCCCTAAATTTGTTGGTACTCACTCTTTTGGCAGGTCAGGGAGGGGTGACTTCTTTCATGCCAACTCATAAGCAATCCTTTTTCTATTCACAAGGTTTGAAAAGAAGTCGGATCATAGTAAATCTGGGCTGAGTGGCCTCTCTAAAGTTCAGTTTCCTCATCTGTAAAATGGGGAAAGTAATGAATGCACTTAAAAGCACTTCATGAGAGAGAAAAATGGTCAATTTTAAACAACGTGACCATACAAATAAGCTCTAATTGTGCTTTCTGGATGAGTAATACTTGGTTCTGAAAGATACTCATTCCAACCAGGAGATAAAATCAGCTTTCTCTAAAAAAATGTATTAGAAATCTGCTGATGTTTCACTTTAACACTAAGCTACAGAACTCAGACCACAGTAGTGATGTTTCAGAGCTGGTGGTGCGAAAGAAGGCTGGGTCTACATCCCAGATGAAATGTGCTAGATCAGTGGTTCTCAACCTTCCTAATGCTGCGACCCTTTAATACAGTTCCTCATGTTGTGGTGACCCCCAATTTCATTGTTACAAATTGAACATAATTAAAGCATAGTGATTAATCACAAAAATAATATGTAATTATATATGTGTTTTCCGATGGTCTTAGGCAACCTCTGTGAAAGGGTCGTTGGATCTCCAAAGGGGTCGCGACCCACAGGTTGAGAACCGCTGTGCTAGATAAATAAAAAAATGACACTTGTTTCCCCAGCCAGTGTGGCTCGGTGGTTGAGCGTCAACCAATGAACCAGGAGATCATGGTTTGACTCTCAAACAGGGCACATGCTCAGGTTGTAGGCTCGATCCCCAGTAGGGGGTGTGCAGGAGGCAGCTGATCAAGGATTCTCATCACTGATGTTTCTATCTCTTTCTCTCCCTCCCTCTGAAATCAATAAAAACAAATTTTTAAAAAATGACACTTGTCAGTTTCTTAGAAATGATTCACTTATATCACACTAAGGTGCCATTGAATGGTACAAGATTTTTAAAAAAATAGCTTAAGATCAAAATTAGCAACTTTTATTTAAAATAAATGTAATTTATATTTTATAATATAGCATATGAGTTGGGGATTATTTACTTAGAGGTAAAATTCCTGGTGCCTGCAAACAGCCTGAATCCTGTGTCTTTGCTACTCAGTGTCACTGCACTGCCAGAAGGAAGCAGTATCAGCCAGTGAGTTACTCATCAACATGTAACGGTGCAACAGGGTTAAATAATGGCCTTCCTTTTTTGGCCTGGATTTTACCAAAGTTAGCCTCAAACTCTTTTTTCGTTCCATTTAGACTTGCTAGATGTCCATCCTTTATTCTGTAGCCTAAGGAATTCAGTTTCCTTATCCTATACTGTACTATCTGTGGTGTTAATTCCAGAACCATGGGCGTTTCTCTTATCTGAGCTATGGAAATTCCTTCTTTCAATAATCCCTGAATTCTCTCTTCCAAAATGGGAACGGAATAATATAAAAGGGCAGGACATTTCAAAACTAACTGCTTCAGGTCATGATCTGTGCATTTAAAAGCATTTTTAGAGAAGGAAATACTGTTCTGTATACTTCTTAGGCCAAGTTGAAAAAGAAACCCTTTCAGTTTGGACAGAAGCTGGAGAATTTCAGAGTCTGTGAAACCTTGCTCCTGGAGAAATTCCAGTGTTTCCTTTATAGCTGCAGAAGAATTTAACAAAATAAATGGGTTTTGGCTTAATAACTTCAGTAGCCAAACTTTCATGTTGGTCTCGGAGCTACCTAAATTTAGATAACTCTCCTGGAGAATCCTTATCACTTGCTTATTCTTCTCAACAGGATTATGAAAAATACTAGGTGCAGTTGTCAAAAACCTGCTAATGACCACATTTTTGAGTCCCAACTCTTGAAAGAACTGTACATTTAGTTTCCGGTTCTCCTGGTCTTTAACCGTAAAGAAAGATTCTGGAAACTGTTCTATTAACTTGACTAACTCTTCCTCATTTTTGCAGAGGGACTGCCAGAGTTCTCTCTGGGAGTTAACAGCGGTTGGACTGCAGACAATGGCTTCTGGGCAGCGTTCCAAAATACTGGCTACCACAGTCTCATTGGCACCTAGTTGCTGTAAAATATTTGCAATTTCTTCAACATAGGTTTCATCTTCCAAAAGGACCCATCCTTTTAATCTGCGTATTTTCCTGATGTCAACTGAAAATTTATGGAGCTTTTCCACTGTTCTTTGATTTTCTTTGTTAGGCTGACTGTTGGTTGTATAGGTGAAGCGAGCTAAAAAAGGTCTGTATTTGGGAGCTGATAGCATCTTTCTGAAAGAACACAGCCTGCAAGGCTGGGATCTCATCAGCAACTTCCACAACATGCCTGAAATCCACCAGCTAATCCCCACCGTCCAGTGATGCAGAATGTACTCAGGGTGCCTGTAAGAAAGAAATTACAGGATTTAACTATGGGTTGTTGCCTTGTAGAACACAAATCTGAGCTGTAAGCAGTAAGCATTGGAAATAACATGGATTTAAATTAGACAGGAAAACTACTCATGTGGAATATTAAATATATCCTCTTACATAATTTATAAAGTAATTATACTTCTTCACAGCTTAGACATCTTAAACTTTATAAATACATTGTCATTTGAGCTTTGCAGCAACCTTGTGAAGTAGTTATTTCTCTTTCACAGAGCAGTAGCCAGACCACAAAAAGTTCAAAGAATCACAGACCGTAGATGTTATTTTGACACAACTTCCCCCTCCTGCAACTCTGATATGTTTTTCTTTAGGAGACATATGTTACTTACTTACATACACACAGAGGTTCTTTGTTTTTGTTTTTAACGTTTTACATTTTCAAGATGATGTTTAGCAGAAGCAAATACTTATTAAGAATGGAGGTGGGTAGGGTGCCCTAGCTGGTTTGGCTCAGTGGATAGAACGTCGGCCTGCGGACTGAAAGGTCCCAGGTTCGATTCCGGTCAAGGGCACATGCCTGGGTTGTAGGCTCGATCCCCAGTTGGGGGTGTGCAGGAGGCAGCCAAGCAGTGATTCTCTCTCATCATTGATGTTTCTCTTTCTCTCCCTATCCCTTCCTCTCTGAAATTAATAAAAATGTATTTTTTAAAAAAAGAAGGGGGGCTTCATCTCTAATTTTATATTTCAGAGTAAATATTTTTGCTAAATAACTATTACCCAAATAAGTTAGTTAATTTTTTATTTAAAATGAGTCAATAAATGTATGCTTGTTCCATGAGAATTATGTGAAAATTTCTTTATAAATGCAGAATTAAATTAAGTCTTAGCCAGGTACAATGAGAGAGATGTGTGACTGCCCCAGTGGAGCCACGCGAGTGGCATGTCAGCTGTGGAATGGGGACCATACGCTATAACGTCTAACCAGCTGTCCCCACTTGACAGCTTTAGCTACCTAGAGACGCTATACTGTGCCTGATGCATTGTAGCCTTTGCACTATTTTCTCATATTTCTGGTAATGAAAACATGCCTAGTTTGTTGTTTTAACTTTTGGTACCTGAGATTGAAGTGTCTTGGCTCTACCACAAAAGTATAGTGCTGCTATTTGGATAGTTAACAGCATTTCCTTAGTATTTGTAGGTTTGAAGGAAAACGGGGGGGGGTGGGCACTTCCAATCCCTGCCTTTAATGCCTTTGCCACATATGCCAAGGACTCCTCCCTTTCAAGTCCTACTACAAATAAATTATTATTCTCTAAGGAAAAATAACAGAGAATAATGCTCTCATTTTTGGTTTACTTTTGGTAAAATAGCTCAGTTAAAGTAATTGTAGGCATAGCTTCTGTTTTACTTCTAGTAGTTCAACCAGAGTTTTCTTAAGACGATTCCTAATACCAGTTTCCTTAAATAACTCTCAAATAGCCAACATATAAATAATATTTTTTAAATTTCTGAGAAGACCAAGGATTTTAACAGCACGGAGGTACATCTAGGCTGGAGTCCCACACCCCACTGTCCTGGAATCCCAAAACCTCGAGCCTCACATCTGTACCACCAGCTGGAAGGAGTGTGGCTCGGCAGCCAAACTCACACCCTGCTCTGGCTCTAATTTATGGGATCATCTTGGGAAAGTTACTTAACCTCATATTAAACAAGTAGTGATTAGAATACAACCTCACAGTAAAAGTTCAATAAGATTAAAATAACAATAGCATCACCTGTATAGCAGAACAGCAGGTAAACCTTATAGGAATGCACGTCAAGTGCTTTGTGCGCAGCCTGGTATGTTATCAGCGCTCAATAAATGGAAGCCATGACTAGTTAACATGGAGCTAAAATGTTTGTAGTAATGTGACTTTAAACTGTATTTTAGACAGAAGTACATTATTTACAAAGAATAACTGAAAATTGTGAAAACTGTATTGTAAATGCTTTTATAAGCAAGTAACTGCTTATGAAGGTAATACAGTCTCACTATAGAGAATCTGCCAAATTCTGAAAAGTATAAGGAAATGGAAAAAATCTTTCATAATCCCATCACCTATAGACAACTATTCATATTTTGACATGTAAGTCGTTTTATTCTATGCTTCTTGCCCCCTTTATTATAATTTTTAAATACATAAACCTGCTTTATACATGACAGGTTCTAAACTCAGCCTATCAAGTGAAAATTAAAGAAACTCAAAATTTTCCTTGAAAATCTCCTAAGCAGGCACCACACTGGATACCAACATACCATCTTCTGTAAGTCCTGCACCAGGGGTTCCTCCAGGCCTGGAACAGATCCCAGTGTTTGGCTAAGCACCAGATGAAGTAGTTGGCTTACTCTGGAGTTACATTATAAAAAGTGACAGATCATTAAATATTAGAACTACACTGACCACAGCATGACGCTCTTGCCCAGGGAGGCTAAGGGAAGAGCGGGCTGCCTCCCATTGCCTGCTTACTCCAGAGTCAACTATCATGTGTTCAGGTGAGTTGTCTGAACAATTAAAGCTGTCTGTCTTGCTCTAGCTGTTTCTCTCTCTGATGAACAAACATAGTTGACTACAAAAGTGGAAAGCACAAATGTGGTTCCTCTACAATCAATACACATTGTACAGCGGTGGGCAAAAGGAAGTTTACAGTTGTAGTACTAACAAAATCCTATATAATAAAAGCCTAATATGCAAATTGTCCCCTCGACCGGGAGTTCGACCACTCACTATAACGTGTGCTGACTACCAGGGGGGCAGTATGGAACATGGCGAGTGTCAGCAACGCAGCACTGTCAGCGGGCGGCAGTGGAGGTGCTGTCAGCCTCGATGGGCCCCGATGAGAGCAGGACCTCGGTGGGATGGTGGAGCAGGTGAGCGGGTGGTGCCAGGCCAAGGTGGGTGTGAGCAGGGGCCTGATCGATCTGTGGATGACCCTGCAGATGGCAGGAGTGGGGGGTAGCCCCGCCTGACTCCCAGGCGCTGAGGGAGCTGGGTGGGGTGGGGGAGGGCCTGGCCCCGATTGATGATCCCACAGGTGGGATGGTGGAGCAGGTGAGGGGGCAGCACCAGGCCAAGGCGGGGTGCCAGGCGGGGCCATGAGGCTGGGAGCATGAGCTGGGGACCAATCTCCACAGGCCACCCCAAGGAACCCCACCCGTGCAGGAATTCATGCATCGGGCCTCTAGTAATAAATAAAAATACAAGAATAAACACTGTTTTGTGTACTCACAACTGTAAACCTACTTTTGCCTACCCTCCTATATGTATTTTATTCTTTAATCCACTATATATACCTTGGCATCAAAAGTGCTCTAAATATTTTAAATGAGTGCATGATATATGTGATGGATATACTATCATTTTGTAATTTATTTCCTAGTATTGAGCAGTTGGGCTATTTGTAATTTTTTGTTATATGCTAAATATCTGCTGCACATTTCATATTTTTCCCTTTAGGATGAACTTCTAGGAGAATTACTGAAGAGATGTGTGAAGTTCAGTTGTTAATTTACTACCCAGAAAAACTATCCCAACCTATATTCTCACAAGCAGTATGAGTGATTCCCTCATCAGTTATAAATTTAATATGTGAAAATGAATACAACACTAATTTAACTTCATTTTATTATTAGTGAGGCTGAACTTTTCTTAAATTATGTTGACGATCTGTGTTGCCTTTGAACTATTCCTGCCGTTTGCCTTTTTTATCAGTGGCATTAAGCAAATTCACAATGTTGCACAACCACTACTACTACTTCCAGAACTTTTTCATCACCCCAGGCACAAACTCTGTACCCATTAAACAATAATTCCACATTCCTGCCCTAACCAGTTTGGCTCAGTGGATAGAGCGTCGGCCTGCGGACTGAAGGGTCCCGGGTTCGATTCCGGTCAAGGGCATGTACCTTGGTTGTGGGCACATTCCCAGTGGGGGGCGTGCAGGAGGCAGTTGATCGATGTTTCTCTCTCATCGATGTTTCTAACTATCCCTCTCCCTTCCTCTCTGTAAAAAATAAAATATATTTTTAAAAAAAATAATTCCACATTCCCCTCACCACTCAGCCCCTGGTAATTTCTATTCTACTTTCTGTTTCTATGACTTTGTCAGTGGAATCATACATTTGTCTTGTTGTGTCTGGTTTATTTCGCTTAGCATGTCTTCCCAGTCCATGCACAGTATAGCATGAGTCATAAATAGATGAAACCTCCTGTCCCCATTATAAGCTCTCTTGAAACTATGGGTGGTTCCTCGGTGCCACTTGTCATAGCTGCAGTTGTTCATGTGTTATTTGTTTCACCCTGCATGAGGCAGAGACTGGCCACCATGTTCCAATGAATTGCTTCCCTACCCTCCACCCATTGGGCTGACACAGGTGAGTCTAGGAGACATTCCTAGTCAGGTGATCTTTGTGTGTGCTCCTCCATAGGAACCAACTCTTGATCCTATTGTAGCAATCACTACATTCCTGGAAGTTTGTTATTCATTCAATCAGAAGTATTTTGGCTTTAAGTTCACACAATGTGCCAGGCATTATGCTAATATTAGCTCTTCTGCTAAAATGTTTCTTCATACCTCTGGATCACAGACCCACCAGAGAACCTGATGAGAGCCACGGACTGTCTTTGAAAAACAAAAAACAAAAAAAACCCCCACAAAACACAAAAAACAACAAAACAAAACAAAAACCAGTACTTGTTTTGCAAAAGATTTTAGCAGGATTAATTTAAGCAGGATTCAGACCCTGCAGTCCAACTATGAACAACCTGCATGAGATTGCAAGCACGGGGAGGGCAGGGTCTGATGCTCTTCTGCTTTATCTTTGTAACAAGCAAAGAACTTAGTCCACAGAGAAATAGAATCAGTGTTTGTTAACTGAAACTGAATGAACAAACCAAGCCCATCCATGAAGCAACCTAACCTAACCTAGTGGCTAAAACTGTGGGCTGCGTGGGCTTAATTCCTGGGCATGTTGTATTGTGACTTAAGGAAGTCATTTCACCTCTCTGCCTCAGTTTGACCATCAAGAAAATGGGGACACTACATCCTGGGTGATTGTGAAGATGAAATGAGTTAGTAACAAAAACCAAGAGTATTCAGAAAATTCATTAAATCACACAACCCATTTTAAAGATGAGAAAACAGATAAAGTAGCAGGAAAAGTAACCTGTCCAAGGTTGCTCGGCTAATAAAGGGCAGACCTTGTATTCAAACCCAATAGAGGCCAGCCCTTAGCGCTGTGCCCTACACATAATGACGCTCTTGGTAAATGTTTGCCAAACACAACGCGAGCTATTCTCTGAAACTTCATGTTTCCTAGACACGTTTGAGGAGTGAAGTCCACTTCTATAACACGCATCCTTTTCCTATACGGGCCACTCTATAATCGGTAATCTCAATTCAGTTCTACTTTTATAACGTGTACGAACTTCTGAGATTCAAATAAGCCCCAGTGGGTATAACAGCAAGGAAACCCGAAGGCCCAAGGAAGAGAGAGAGTCTTGGGGAGCGACCGAAAGCCACACACCCGTCTAGCGCGGCCTGCGCTTCTCCGGAGAAACTTCCGACCCGCGGCGCCCAGGCGTCCGCCCAGGCCAGGCAGGCGCAGCTGAGCGGCGGGCGGCCCCGGAACCCCCGCCTCACAGCCACGGCCAGGCCGGGGCGACTACCCCCAGGGGCGGAGAAAGGGCGCGACTCACCTGTAGGCGTCCGCTCCTTGCCAGGCGCAGTGGGTCACGGGCCCCCGGCTCCGACCGCCTTCCCTCACCAGGCCGACGATTCCGGTGGCCGGTAGTCGATCCGAGGACCAGGAACCAGGCCCGGGGCCTGGAGCGACTTATGAATTTCCCTCAGCGGCGCCAACTAGGTCACCTGTCTTTACCGGCAGCCAATCAGAACGCGGGAGACCCAAGAGCCCGCAGATTCACGCCCCCAGCGCAATCAATCAGGGCGCAACGCAGGCCATGTGACCCTCCAGACGCCCATTGTTGGCGCAAGGCAGGTTGGGGCTAGGGGCGGGGCCGGCGGCAGGGGCGGGGCCGGGAGGTAGGGGCGGGGTCGGCGGTAGGGGCGGGTTGGCGTGGGAATCACCTTTTCAGGGAACTGAGCCGGGTGCAAGCAAACTATTGCCTCCGGCACTTTCACACCCTTTCCTTGCCAGCAATTTATAAAAGCTGGGAGTTTCGGTTATTTGGTCCCTTGGGGAATGTCACTAACCCGTAAGAAAAAAAACGTAGAATTAACTCAGAAACCACTGTATATTTAAGCTAGGGCCATTCAGAATTCCCAAAAGAACAAAGAACTAATGTACAAAAGCCCCAAATCTCTTTGGAACATATGGAGCCTTTCTACTATCCACTGACTGTTCCAGTCCTCCACCCAGCAGTCAGAGGTGTCTGATTCATCTTTAAAAACCTCCCTCCTGCCATTTTCACCTAAATACTTGCCTTTTCTGTTAACTGCCAAGTGGTTTACATTCCAATGACTACTTGTGATGCCAATTTAATAAATTTCTCCTTAAAAAATGTCTGTCTCATTTACTCTCTCGTTTATCCATTCAATCAACAAATATTTATGGCATGCCTATTAAGTGTCAAACATGGGAAACAGCAATGAGAAGACAGACATCAGTGGACAGGACAAAGGGGAATAAAGCACATTTTCTGTTCTGGGAGTTTACATTCTAGTGGAGGACAAAGACATTAACAACCGACAACATGATTAATCGCAACTACAGTTAATGTTTCCAAGGACAGGATGCCCTGACCTTGCCTAGTTGTCCTATGCTGGTGTGTGGGAGTTGGAGTCAGGAAAGCTGTCAGATTTTCCTAGTGTTTCCATAGCACACTGTGCACAGTTCTAACACAGCCTTAACATACAGCACTGCAATTCTTTACACTGCCCTCTCACCCTGTGGAGTAAACTCCCTGTGTGTACTGATGAATTTACTTTCCTATGAATAATGCTTGGCACATGGTAGGGACTCAGGAAATTTGAACTAAATCTCTGAGGCTAGCCTTAGTACCCAATCTGTGCTCAACAGGCTTTGCTGAGAGGGACTGATATTTGACTTTAATGCCAGAGAGTAGCAGCAAGAATCCTGACTCTTTGTCTCAAGATCGACTTTGATCTCCAGGATATTCTTGAATGAACTGTTTTTTTTGGTATACTATAAGGTAGGGGAGTGCTTGTCCTGCAACCCTTTTCCCTTTAAGTTACCCATATTAAAAAAAACAACACAAAAAACCTTATTATGTGTGGTTTTATTGAACTCTTTTTTCTCATATACAGGGACTTGGTGTCCAGACAAACCAAAGTATTTCACATGCACTTAGGAAAAGGGAATCAGAGTAGGATAGAGAGAAGAGAAAGAAGTTAAGGAATGTAAACTCAGGCCTTAGAACTGTATGGTCAGGAGGGAGGGAACAGAGATATCCACTACAGTGCTAGCAGCTTACACCAGGGCTCCACATAACTGTGTGAGGAATGATAATATGCATAACCTGTGAATTGTAATCAAAACTTGAAACTGACCAACTCAACTATGCCAACTGTCTTAAATGTTACCTAAAGCTTTTCCATCCTAAATATTTATTTATTTATTTATTTATTTTTTTAATTAAATCTTTATTGTTCGGATTATTACATTTGTTCCTCTTTTTTTCCCCCCCATAACTCCCCTCCTCCCAGTTCCCGCCCCACCCTCCGCCCTCACTCCCCACCCACTGTCCTCATCCATAGGTGCACGATTTTTGTCCAGTCTCTTCCCGCATCTCCCACACCCCTTTCCCCCCCAGGAATAGTCAGTCCATTCCCTTTCTATGTCCCTGATTCTATTATAATCACCAGTTCATTCTGTTCATCAGATTATTTATTCACTTGATTCTTAGATTCACTTGTTGATAGATGCATATTTGTTGTTCATAATTTGTATCTTTACCTTTTTCTTCCTCTTCCTCTTCTTAAAGGACACCTTTCAGCATTTCATATAATCCTGGTTTGGTGGTGATGAACTCCTTTAGCTTTTCCTTATCTGTGAAGCTCTTTATCTGACCTTCAATTCTGAATGATAGCTTTGCTGGATAAAGTAATCTTGGTTGTAGGTTCTTGGTATTCATAACTTTGAATATTTCTTGCCACTCCCTTCTGGCCTGCAAAGTTTCTGTTGAGAAACCAGCTGACAGTCGTATGGGTATTCCCTTGTAGGTAACTGAGTTTCTTTCTCTTGCTGCTTTTAAGATTCTCTCTTTATCTTTTGCTCTTGGCATTTTAATGATGATGTGTCTTGGTGTGGTCCTCTTTGGATTCCTTTTGTTTGGGGTTCTCTGCGCTTCTTGGACCTGTAAGTCCATTTCTTTCACCAGGTGGGGGAAGTTTTCTGTCATTATTTCTTCAAATAGGTTTTCAATATCTTGCTCTCTCTCATCTTCTGGCACCCCTATAATTCTGATGTTGGTACGCTTGAAGCTGTCCCAGAGGCTCCTTACACTATCCTCGCATTTTTGGATTCTTTTTTCATTTTGCTTTTCCGGTTGGGTGTTTTTTGCTTCCTCGCATTTCAAATCATTGACTTGATTCTTGCGCTCCTCTGGTCTGCTGTCGGGAGTCTGTATAATATTCGTTATTTCAGTCCGTGTATGCTTAATTTCTAGTTGGTTCCCCAATATAACATCGAGGGTCTCATTAGTTTTCTTGTAGATCTCATTAAGTTTATCGGCGGCTTCTAAACAGTTCTTGAGAGGCCTTAAAAGTGTGGTTCTGAACTCTATATCTTCCATTGACAATTTTGTCCTGTTTCTTTGTCTCCGCATTTTGTTATGCTTCCTTGGTGCACCCCCTAGTGGTCTTTGTTTGCAGTCTTATAGTTAAATCTTGATTGTTGTAGCTAATTCCAGGGAGGGTTTGACCTCCAGGCCAAGTGGCTATGAGAATCAGCTGTGTCAGCAGTGAGAGAACTTCTGTCCTCTAGGGAGGTGCTAATCTGGCATTTGCCTGAGGCTATCCGGCAAATGCCTGTGTGCAGGGCTTGGGCGGGGCGGGTCGCACAGGATCAACAGGGTGGGCTGGAGAGAGCAGTTATGGCGGCTCTCAGTCCTGTCCCCAGGGGCTCTGCCTCTCTGAGTCCCAGCACCCGCTGCAAAGCTCAGAGAGAAAGCTGCACTCGCTCTGACCGAAGCCAGACAGTCCCGCTTCTCCCGTTTGAGTCTGGGTCCCTAAAGACTCGCCCGGATCTGGAGCTCAGAGTCTGCGACTCCCTCCCGATTGAAAACGCCAACCGCGCCCTCCGCCGCCAGCCCGCTCCACGCACTCCGCACCTCCGAATTTGACTTCAGCACTGCGCCTCCTCTGAGTGTCCGTATGCGTTTCTCTTTCCTCCTAGTTGTAGGACTTCCACTCAGCCAGCGTTCCTGTGGTTCTGGGTGATGTCCCTTCCGTTTTTTGGTTTCACTTTTGAAGTAGTTGTTCAAAGCAGCAAACTCCGGCGTTAACCTATGCCGCCATCTTGGTTCTCCTCCATCCTAAATATTTAAATTGTGCCTTTCTAGGGCCATAAAAATCAGAAAACAACAACAAACTTTGGATGGAGAAATGGGAGAAAGCACCTAGTATTATGTATATACTATATACTAAAAGGGCAATATGCAAATTGACCCCAATGCAGTGATGGCGAACCTTTTGAGCTCGGCATGACAGCATTTTGAAAAACCCTAACTTAACTCTGGTGCCGTGTCACATATAGAAATTTTTTGATATTTGCAACCATAGTAAAACAAAGACTTATATTTTTGATATTTATTTTATATATTTAAATGCCATTTAACAAAGAAAAATCAACCAAAAAAGTGAGTTCGCGTGTCACTTCTGACACGCGTGTCATAGGTTCGCCATCACTGCCCTAATGGCAGCACGATCAGGAACAACCGGTCACTATGAAGCACACTGACCACCAGGGGGCAGACGCTCAATGCAGGAGCTGCCCCTTGGTGGTCAGTGCACTCCCACAGGGGGAGCTCCACTCAGCCACAAGCCGGGCTGACAGCTGTGAACGCAATGGCAGTGGCAGGAGCCTCTCCCGCCTCCTCCTTAGCACTAAGCCGTCAGTCGGACATCCCCTGAGAGTTCACAGGCTGCCAGAGGGATGTCTGACTGCCAGCTTAGGCCCAATACCCCCCAGAGGTCCCAGACTGCCAGGCTGAGGGTCCCTCCCCCGAGTGCATGAACTTTCGTGCACCAGGCCTCTAGTTATCTATAAAAAAAATCACAAACATGTTTGAAATTGTGGGAAAATCCTGAAGCTTCTAGTAAGAGATGCATTAAAAAATGATACTGTTATCAGCCTTTTATATCCCAAATTTATTAATTTGTTTTAAGTGAATGTGAAAAATATAAGGACCTTGCATTGCCTCATTCAAAAGCTTGGTTCTCTCAACTCAATTTTTCCAGGTTGCCAGCACAGTTTTTTGGTAGTAAGAATTCAAGAATATTTTCTGAATGAGTAAAAGGTCTTGAATCCCTCAACCACCATGGATAGGGTTTTTAGAGCACTAATCCTTCTAGTGAGGGGAGAACACTGAATTCACACTACTCAGTTGGAGCACATTTATTGATACTTCTCTTTTCCTTTCAGTCATTCTTGTTAGTCACAATTTAGACCAAACTAAAAAAGCTTTAAAAAAAACCCCACCAAATCCTAAAAAATAAATCCCACTACATATCAGTGGCTTTGTTGAAATAGTGTTCTTTTATTGAAATACTTATTCACCTTAAAACTGAATCTTTTATTCCCCTGGATGGTGATGGCAAATCCCAGGCCTATGAATTTTTTCAGTTCTGTACAGTGCAATCAGGTCCGAAGAGGATGGTGTGAAGTATAGGTATTATGAGAATCAATTAAAATATTACTCCTACTTAACAATGGTGGCAGAAGATAGTGTACACTTTTTTCTTTTCTCAGTAACAGAATTTATTGATCAGTATTAATTCATTATCTAGGATACTGTTAAAATGAATATCATCTAAAATGTATTGTTTCTGGACTTTTGACTCAAATTTATCCTCAGTAAACTTTAATTATTATTATCACACTAAACATCTATCATTACCTAAAGTTAAGGAGAAAAAAAAGCTACTTGGCAAGAATTAGCCTACTAGAGACAGGAAAAGGATAATAATAACAATAGTGGCAGCTGATCAGAGCTGCAGCATACAGTGACACAGACCATGCACTGCACAGCACAGTCCAGTGAGCTACGCAGCATGGCAGCCCTGGAGCTAACAATTATCTAGATATCCTACTATATGCCAGGCACTGTGATGAGCAATTCATACTCAGTATGAAGCAGATACTATTCTCATTCCCATTTTATATAAAAAAAAAAAAAAAAAAGGCACAGAAAGTTAATAATTTGCCCAAGATCTCAAAGCTAATGAGTGGCATTTGACTCCAGAGCCCACATTCTTAATCTGTTATCCTGTACTAACTTGCAGTTACAATCCCCATTACTTGAAAAAACTCTCTTTGGTTTTACATCTTTCTTGCAGATAACTTTATTTTTTTTTTAAATGTTAAAGTATTTGGAAGACAATATTCTTATTTGGAATAATTTTGAGAAATCCTATTTTACTAAATACATGGGTGGGCAAAAGTAGGTTTATAGTTGTTTGTATGGAAAAGAAAACAATAATTAATAATAATACAAGAATAAACTCATGTTTCATGTATTCACAACTATAAACCTACTTTTGCCCACCCCTGTAAATGGTGGCTATTCAGAATGGTGACATGTGGTTTATAGAATCTCTTTAATTTGTAATCACATCTCACAAACCAATGTTCTCCCCCTTTCCCAAAACAAACAAACAAGTAAAAAAAGAAGAAAAACGACCACCAAATACACAAGATTCCATATATGCATATACTTTAATAACAAAGGTCACTTTAACTGTAAATGAACAAAGAAAGGGAAACAGAGAACTTAAACATGATACTTGCACAAGTTTGGTCAAACAGGCATACATGAAGCTTTAAAACATTGACTGTCTAGGTTAACAGAGGCTATAAACTACCAATTTTGATTACACATTTCCTAAAACATTATTACCAAAGAGTGCAAAGTTAGAGCAAACAATGTCAAGAAAATTTTAACAAAGTCTTTTAAGAAAGTCTAAAAACCTCCTATTTTCCCACATTGACAATCAAAACTTTGATTTTTTTTTTATTATCAGAATATCAGTTTGCCACTTTAACTTTTACCATACATGAAAAATTATCAAAAATATATTGATGGGTCTATACTAATTGTGCTATTTATATTTACATTAAGCAAATTCTTTTACCAAGTTCTTTATATACAAATTACCATGTGTCCTATGTGAAATTCATTGAAAAGTTAAAAACCGCAGAAATATCATTAGAAATAACTGCTTTCCATCAATGAAGAACATTTTAACTGAAAAAAAGTATTGAACTCCCCATCAATTTCAGCTGGAACAGCATTCCTCCTGAACGTTTTCTGTGATTTAAGAGGGGGGAAAAAACTGGGTAAAGCTTAATTGAAAGGAATTAAATGACAAAAATTTGATGAGTATTTACTGATCTTATTTTCAAGAAATTTACAGTTTAAGTTGGCAATAAAAAAACAATAATAATTTTAAAAATATAAACAGTTTAAGATAACTGAAAAAACAAATGTCTTCAAAAACTGTCAAATGCACTATAAATACTTTCAGCTTGGCTGCTGTGTCTCAGTGGTTGAGTGACGACTTATGAACCAGGAGGTCACGGTTTGATTCCTGGTCAGGACACATGCCCAGGTTGTGGGCTCAATCCCTAGTGGGGACATGCAGGAGGCAGCCGCTCAATGATTCTCTCTCATCATTGATGTTTCTATCTCTCTCTCCATCTCCCTTCCTCTCTGAAATCAATAAAAATATTTAAAAAATACTTTTCATATAAATTTAAATCACAAAATAGTATCCCGTAGCTAAGTGAATTAAATACAGGCATGGCATCCAAAAAGGGCCAACATTAAAAAAAAACTTTAAACTATTTCCAAACTGGAAAGAATTTAAAGTATCACAACAGGTAAAAGAAATTTATAAAGACTTAAGAGGCAAAGATTTGGGGAAAGATTCATAAAGGGATTATATTAATACCACTAAAATTAAAAAGTCACTTTAATTGTTTTAGATTTGTCACATAGGAAGGAAATGAATAAGATGCCCTTCTGAGAAAAAAAAAACAAGCACAAATTTATAAGCTTTTCACATTTGAATATCATTGATTGAGATGACCAGAAAACTGAGTATAGCACTTTGTTCAGTACAGACGCATTTCTCGTCTAAGAACTAATTGATTTTGTAACAATCACTGAAAAATGTATGCCTTTCTGGTCTGAAAATAGAGGTTAGCTCCATTTTGGAAATTATCTTAATTTATATTGATTACACAGTCCACTAAAGCAAGAAATAAGGCTATAAAATATTTACCTAATTAGTGCTCTGTCGCTGGACTTTACGACCGATACTCTGTGTGTCTTCCTCCTGACTAGGACGTTTCCCACTGCTGAGACCAGTGCCCACGGAGCTTCTTCCTACACATTTAAAAAATATACATTTAAAATAGGAAAGGTAAAGAGACACAACAATATGCTCAAATGCTTTATTCTTTTTTTTTTTTTAAATCCTCATCCAAGGATAATCTCCATTGATTTTAGAGAGAAAGGGAGGGAGAGAAACATTGGTTGGCTGCCTCCCATACCTCCCATATGTGCCACAGGGGATCAAACCCACAACCTAGGTATGTGCCTTGATGAGGAATCAAACCTGAAACCTTTTTGGTTGACTCTCAACCAACTAAGCCACTGGGCTGGGCTCAAACACTTTATTCTTACCTTGCTTTAATAGATGAGTTTGCTGACTGTCTCCAAGAGCATAATGTAAAATACCACTCCCTTGAGTATAACCTGTTAGTATTTAAAGCACAGTAAAATTACTTAAATTCTAAGTAGTATATATTAAGACTATAAATTAATTAGCTTTATGCTATTTTTTGTTAGAACCTTTGAAAATTGACATAATTATTCAAATTGCAAATGAATACTAACTTTTTGACATTATTATTATTACCCAAATTAAGAATATATGTGGCACCCTGGTTGTGTGGCTCAGTGGGTTGGAGCGTCATCCGTACACCAAAAAGTTGCAGGTTCAATTTCTGGTCAGGGCACATACCAGATTTTGGGTTTGATCCCCGGTCAGGGTGTGTACAGGAGGCGGCCAATCAATATTTCTCGTGTGCATTGATGTTTCTGTTTCTCTTTCTCTCCCTCTTTCTTCCCCCTCCCCCCTCCCTTTCCTCTTTCTCTAAAATAAAAAACATGTCCTCAGGTGAGGATTAAAATATATATATATATGGCAACTAAACATATATCATACAGAAAAACATTAAAATCAGACTTTGTAAGGAAAACTCATGTGCAAAGGACTAGAGGTCTATGATAAATTTTTTGGCCATGTTCACAGGGCCACTGACTTTATATTTATTACCTTTTAGCTGATATATACCTAGAGAGAATAAAAAATAATAAGCATTCTGAAAATATATTTGAGTTTTATTTTATCCTTAAAATTGCTCTCCTTATTCAATTAGCAAGAAGATCTTTACCTTGACCTAAACTCTACTACATGTAATGATTCTTTCTATCTAAAATGTCACTAAAATGAAGTTAGGGGTGTGTGTTGTATGTATGTGTATACACATGTATGCACGTGTACAAAGAATTATTATAAACATTTTAAAGAGAGATTTTTAAAAACATAGTGAGGTTTAATAAACAATATCTTGGTTATTAATCTCTTAATGTTACTATAGAAATTTCCTTTTCACTTACTTCCACTGCTGCTACAACCTGGGATATTTTCTCCAGGAGAATACCCCATGAGGCCTCCATTCCCATTAGGATTAGAAGGCACTGATGCAAGAAGACCTAAAGGGAAATAATGTCCTATTAAATTATGATCAAGATCAAATCAAGGGTAGCTGCCAAAGAAGCAAATCAAAGGAAGTTACTGACATACCTAGTCCTCTATATCGTGAAAGCTGCTGGTAGATCTGTTTCATCCTCTCAATATTCAAACGGCTTGCCTCAGCATGGTTCACCATTGGTTTAGGATAATTAATTCCTATCAAACATTTGGCTACCTTTTGGATACTTTCTGGTGCATTCCAGGGATCATAGATATATTTTGCAGGGAAGCCTCTTAGGACAGGCAAATATCGCCTTTTGGGAGAAAAATTATTAATAAAATGAACTACAAGCAAATAATAACGAACTATTTATTAGCTATGAATGACCAAGATCAAATCAGTACCATTTAAATGATTTGTTTACCCTTCTCCTCATCTCTGCTGACCATCATGAGGGGTATAATTGAAGTGTTGCTTAAACATTAAAAGCTCTTCCTGGATTAGTTACTCCAAACTAATAACAATCATCACCCTTGATTTACCTGATATAGTCTCCATTGGGATCTGTTCTTCTACCAAAACCAACAGGGCAATAGCAGTGAAAAAACTGTTGAAAAAAGGAACTACAAGACAGCCACATCCAACTTCCAGCATTTATGCTCCAATCTGCATCAAGTAATAATTCTTCAAATACCTTCAGAAGTAACAGTAACCAATTAGTTTGCACACACATAATTCTCAAAGCAAGCATTTTCCAGATCTCTGTAGATCAAAAGTCAAGACAAAGAAAATCTAGCATAGAACTATAAAATTAAACATTCCAAGCTTCCTTGTCTATGTTTTGTTCTATGAATTATTTCAGGAAAAGAAATATATCAGTAATATAAGTGGATTTCTGAATAGAATTTACCTTTCCAATCTTTGCAGTGTTGTGTGGGAGGAGGGCAAAAAATTATTCAAGTCACTGATTTAAAAGGAATATGAGATTAAAAAATGGAAGAAACATAAAAGCAAGAAACTTTCAAAAAAGCAAAAATGCTACCAAATAAATCACCAACAGAAACATAATCACCAACAGAAACATAGAAGCTTGGTAAACCAGCCTACCTAAAGAGAGCATCCAAATTAAATGACCTTTGAAAATATCTTTGAAAATGCAGAGTTTACGTTTGGAATATCAGTTATTTATTTACTTATTTATTTTTAAAATCTTTATTGTTGAAATAAGTTTGGAATTTCTTGATCCAAGAGGAAAACAATTAAAATAAATGATTTTTAATAAATTAATGAAGTAGGTGTTACACATCTTCCTCATGTAAACTCTGTACTAGAAAATTGAACAGACGCCAAAAAAAACCCACAGGATCAGGACTGGCTTGGAGAGGGGAAATTTATGATATAAGTAGGAAGGTAAAAAATACAGTTAAGCCCTGTTATGTATAACCATAAGATGATGCTATAAAATAAAGTATGCTTCACTTTACATAATAAAAGCACTACCAAAAAGCGGTGATGTTGAAGTGAAAGGATATATATTTTTAGATGTATGTTATGAATTCACTATTTCTAAAAACTCTTGAGTGAATCTTTTCCGTGACAGAAATGATTACCTATAAGTCTGTCAATGCAATTAAGTCCAGAGTGTTAAATCTTCAATTTCCCTTGATGGCTAGGCTGGTTTAGCCACAGAAGTGACTTGAAATTAACTGAATCAGTTTTTGCCTTATTTCCTGTCTGATTACACTATAATGGTCTCTAAAAGTGTGATTGTATTGCAGGAATTGAATTCTTTGATAGTGAAAAACTAAACTATAATTGAATAAACAAAATAGACAACTTCTAGGAAATGATTTAGTCAAGTATATAGTCCTTCAAAATAAGACATGCTACATTAGTTAGAACTTACCTTCATTCCTTCTTCCCAGCTAATCCACAGGTCACCTCGTGTAACGAAGCAAGCAACTGCATGTCTGGCCAAATGGTGAATCCAACCCTCCTGACGAAGCTGTGTCATGATGGCATCAATCCATGGAAAACCTGTCCGGCCTTCTGCCCATTTTGCTAAAGCCTCAGGATTCTTATCCCAAGGAATCTGAACACAGATGGGGTTTCCTTCCATTTTATCAAAGCGTGGATTATTTGTGGCTGCTGTATAGAAAAATTCACGCCATAACAATTGCCCATAAAGGGAAAGGGGAGGGGAACTGTTCTTTTTTACCTAAGATTAAAAAGCAAAGAAGTATTAAAAGCAATTTTTTTTAAAAGTAGCTTGGAAAATAAAATTTAAAAATCCAATTTTAATTAATACCTTTTTGTAGAGATCTGTTAGTTTGAAGTAAAATAGTCGACATGATAAACATCCAAATCGGAGGTAAGGACTGAGTCCTGTAGGGCTAGCAAGCAGGGAATTGGCATTCATTCGAGGTCTTTCAAAGTTAGCCACCCATGCCTGAAAACACACAGAGAAATACCCTAACTTTTCCATTTTAAAGGAGTGTTTAAGATTTAGGTTTTTAAAAACTGTTACATAGTTCTTATAGAGAATAAAATCATATTATTCCAGCCACAAATGACGTTTTAACAGAAAACAAGAAAGGATAAAAGTGAGCATTTTGTTGTTGTTCTTTCAACCATCCCCATGTAGCACATACTCATGTGAAATAAATTACCTCCAAATTCCTAACACAACATTGAGAGCACCTTTCACCTGTCTCTTTGACACTGAAGTAAAGGTGAAATAGAACTCTAACCAACTTCAAAGTTATGGCCATCAGATACCAACTTACACAAAAAAGAATAGAAGAGGTAGTGTTGGTAATAGCTAAAGAGGAAATAATCAGAAGAGGAGGAAAAAGGTATTTAAGTAAAGAGATAGTAGTTCATTTTCAAACAATTAGGTTTATGCTATTTTTTTTTTTTAAGGAAAACTGGATGAGTTTAACAGATAGCTTCTGTTTTTTAAAAAATAATTTTTATTGATTTCAGAGAAGAAGGGAGAGGGAGAGAGAGAGAGAGAAACATCAATGATGAGAATCATTGATTGGCTGCCTCCTGCACACCTCACACTGGGGACTAAGCCTGAAACCCTGGGCATGTGCTCTGACCGGGAATTGAACCATGAACTCCTGGTTCATAAGTAGATGCTCAACCAGAGCCACACGGGCTGGGCGGTTTATGCTATTTTAAGTATTCCTCTCAATCCTTTTTTACCAGTCTATTTTTTGTTTTTAAAAAAGAGTGAAATTATTTTTAAAATGCCAGTTTGGAAATATGAGCATGATCTATATTATCATACTTTTCTTTCCAAATGCCTTTCCAAACGTGTAAGTGCTTCAGTTTCTCCACCTGGCCAAACTGCAGAGGGTAAGCCATCAGTATCAAAACCTAAAAAAAATAAAATAAAATAAAATAATAATAATAATAATAATAATAATAATAATAATTCCAGAACATAAATGCTTTTTATTTAATCACAATAATTGCAAAGAAAAATAACTGAAGAAAAATATGACAGTAGAATAAAAATGAATTGATGACCCTAGATAGATCCTCACATATAGACGATAACATGTTCTCTATTCTTTAAAATGTGTATTTTATGTTGATAACAGATAGATCACATACTTTATTTTTATTTTTTAAAATATATTTATTAATTTTTAGAGAGAGAGTAAAGGAGAGGGAGAGAGAGAAACATTGATGTGAGAGTGGAACATTGATTGGCTGCCTTCCACATGTCTCTGGTAGGGGACCAGCCCGCAACCCAGGCATGTGCCCTGACTAGTAATCATCAAAACGTCAACCTTTCTATGCATGGGACGACACTGAACCAACTGAGTTAGACCGTCGAAGTGATCACATATTTTAGAACACATAAATAATGCACAGATTTATCACATCTTAGTTTGTTTCTTTTACTTTTTCTCCTATCTCTCTTTTTGCAAAATACATGTCAAATCAGAAATGGGATTTTCTGAGTGATTTATGAGCTCTTAAGTTTCAATGTTTTACCATTTATACCCACCTAGTTCTTCCAGTGAAGGGACTCCATATTTTTCATCATGGTCATCAGACAAAGGAGTTGTGCACTTTTCTATCACTTCCGAAGTAATTGTCTCTACTGGTATTTCTAGTGGTTCCATTTTGCTGATAAGAGTCTGGAATCTTTTATAAGTAAGAGGCGGTTGTCCACCATTAAGTTCTATGATCCTATTACAAAAGTTAGTAAAATCCAGTTAGTATAAAAAAAAAATGACAATATATTTAAGCTCTAAAAAGGCTTAAAACCAGAAAATAAATAAAATTACTTGACTTATAGGAGAATGACCAGGAAACTTGTTTAAAATAATTAAGAATCGAAAAAAAAATTTCCTTCATTTTCTAGATATCTGCTAGATGTCAAAAATATATAGCATGAAAATACCAAAACCTTTAAGACAAGGGATATTAAGCACCTATGAGTAAAAAGAACAAGTGGCCAAATAACAATAACATATTAAAGGCAATAACAGAAAAATATGGAAATGTAAAAACATTATCACATAGCTCAAAGAATAAATGTAAAGACATTATAACTCAGCTCAAAGAATCTATTAATCATCAATAAAAACTAAACCAGGTCAATATTATATCAAGGAGCAAACAAAGTCTCATTAATTAGGATTCTATATTATTGTTGTGACAATCACTTGCTATTTTCCATTTGCTCATGCTTTTGTTAAAAATATCAGCATACATATTTTATATACATATTTTATGTACATACTTTGTTTACTTCTGATCACTAATTGCTTCAATCAAGTGTACTAAAAGGAAAGATTCATGTTTGCCAAAGGTAGTTTGAATTCGACACTATTTGGGAATAGCTATTCTTTTTTTATTATGGCCATTTGCTTAGCATTTAGCCTTAATAAAGAATTACTAGTAAAATCCAACTCCATCATTTTATGATCAGAAATCAAAGCCTACCAAGAGAGTTAATTAGTCAAGGTCACATAGCTAATAAATAGCAAATCAAGGTTTTCCTAATCCAAATACAGTACATTTTTCATTATGCCACATGTATTATGTATCAATTATATGTACAGGACATAACAAAAAAATTATCCTCTCTGATTTTAGTAATTTAGCTTTGGTGTAATACTTTGAGTTTATACTTAAGGTCATAATGAAATCTGTCAATTATAATGATACTTTAATTGTCATACTATTAATTATTTAATGGAAACAATAAAAGCCTTCGTTTTCTATATGTTACATTGTTTTATGATGGATTTACATGGTTAATATTCACATTCAATCCAATAAACAATTCAATTTTATGTATAACACTGGTCTTCCACTTAGAAGCAACTGCTCTTATCCTGTTTTTACTTCTTGCTATCAGCTCCCTAAAATTAAAAAAACTGATAAACTAGAAGGCAAGTTTATTATCAAAGAATATACTATAACATCTGGCTTAATATCAAGTAATCAAGTCACCATTTTTTGATACACTTGGAAAAGTAGAATAAAATTAACTAGTTTGCCATGTTACTTATAATTAGCTTTATTAACTTGATAAAAAGTATAAATAAGTTAAAATAATGTAAAAGGTAGATAAATTATGAGAATTCAGTACTTATGATGACAACAGTATGTCAAAGGTTCATAAATTAACAAATCTTATGAACCTTCAAAACTCACAGCATATAATACTTCCTAAATTTAAACTTGACCACAGACTCTCTGTTGGGCAAAGCATCACTAAAGACTGATATTTCAAGAAATACACTTTGAGAAATATAATACTATGCCATTGTTGTGAGGACTACAGCTATCCAAAGTAATATTTTATACAGTTTACATCTGGAGTTAAAATCTAGATAGACAAGATACATACATAAAGTTAAGTAACTTATGACAGTCATATAAAATATATCAAGGCAGTTTATGCCTATGTATCAAATAAGCTATAAAATTAATATTGCTAAGAGCCCAGAAAGGCAAGACCAACAGTAGGCTGAGTTAGAATAGTCAGGAGAATTTTGATACTCTTAATATTTTGAAACTAAAATTCTCAGTATTTTGGTCTTATGTACTATGGCTGTTAAGTTTGGTATCTATCACTAGGTAAGTAAAAATTACAGCAGTTATGCTAAGGGTTTAATACATATTTATTTAGTATATATTATGTACTCTATTAGAGTATATATACACAACTCTATTATGTATATGTTATTTCCATTTTACAAACCTATGTCCCATAGCTTAAAACATATTTGTCTATGTACTACTACTAAACTGTACATTTAAAAATGGTTAAGATGACAAATATTATGTTTATTTTACTATAATAAAAATAGAAAAAGTACTTACTTGTCTAGGTCATATAATGTATGTGAAATTTGTACAATCACTTCTACTCCAGCTTCAGTAGCCAGTTTCTTAATAGCTGCATCTCGTTCCTTTCCAAAGGGCTCAGAATCATACTCAATTGAAAGTTTAGTAATGTTCCATTCCTAAAATAAGATGAAGGGGCAAAATGTACACAAATTTTAAGGATAGTGGCTGAAAATTAAATTCATGATTTGCATATCAAATGATTATACATACATCAATCTTTAACTGACTAGGACTCAAAACACATCAGAAAAACAATTTATCAGATATACATGTATGTCAGAGTATATAAAAATGGTCTGACCCCATTCCTAAATCTACTCAACAGAAATGGAATGAGCAAATGCTATAGAGAGGAGAAGATGCATGCTAGAGAAGACAGCAATACTGGAACTATTATCACCAACCCAATAAACTAAAGGCACTGTTATCAGGCCTCAACTATAGTCCTTGGGTTACTCGGACTCGATGTACGTCGTTTCGTGGTTATGTCGCCATCTCCCATTTATTTATAAAAAAAAGGTTCCATCATTTGACGTATGTACATATGTGCTTTATGTTTTTTATTATTACCACAAGTAAAGGTCAGGAATTGTTATCTTTCTTTTAATTTTTTTTTTACTGTTTCACTTAATTACTGCTGTGTATGTGCTCCATGTGAGTGATGTAGGTGCTTATGTAGGTGGGTTCCGACTTACAGCAAAAATCGCGTACGCTGTGCCGTAGGAACGGATCTCCGATGTAACCCGAGGACCTATTGTATTTTTACCTCAAATGTGAAAAATAGGATTACTTACCTATTAAAAAATCTCACTATTTTCTGTATTAAAATAATAAAACCAGAGGCACCCTGGCCAGGTGGCTCAGTTGGTTGAAGCATCATCTGCTACACCAAAAGGTTATGGGTTCAATTCCCAGTCAGGGCACATACCTAGGTTGTGGGTTTGATCCACACTCCAGGAGCGCACAGGAGGCAACCAATCATTGTTTTTTTCTCCACCCCCCCCACCCCCCCCCCCGTCACCCTTTCTTCTTTCTCTAAAAAATAATAAATAAAATTTTAAAAAATTAAATAAACAATAGAAGCAATAATGTAAATGAGTCAGCTAGTCATGGACAAAAGTATCTTTTTTCTCAGAGACTGAGGGTGTGAAGAATAGGGATGGGAAGGAGACCTACTTTTTATTTTATACCCTTTTAGACTTTTTTTCCTCCAAACACACGCATGTAGTGACCTCTAAACAACACTTTAGAAAACACACATCAATACAATTAAAAAATGAATTTAATTCCCTCTATGTTCTAGACAGAGTAAATAAATATGAAAGAAGTTTTCATAAATAGCATTTTATACAGACTATTGTATGTAGCCCAAGGAAAAATCAGAATAAATAATAAGCACTTTATGTGTATGTGCTCTCTGCAAGCTGACTAGACAGAGCATCTAATTGCAAAGGACTGTTAATCTAATTATATGCTATTTTATGCAAAAGAATGGTCAAAACAAAGAACAAAAAAGACTTGCTGACTTAAAACAAGTTTTTAAAAAACAAGTAAATAAAAGTTATTATTTTTAAAGCAACTAAAATCTTCTTAGGATTCATTTTACTTATACCACATGAATTTAGAGATAAGGTTGAAGCAATTACCCAAGACATACTATTTTACTCATGAGTTGTTGATTAACTATTACTGTTGTTTCTGATATGCTT
Source organism: Myotis myotis (assembly GCF_014108235.1). Taxonomy (NCBI): domain Eukaryota; kingdom Metazoa; phylum Chordata; class Mammalia; order Chiroptera; family Vespertilionidae; genus Myotis; species Myotis myotis. The sequence continues at coordinate 202,624,501 of NW_023416335.1, forward strand.
TCTACTCCGATCTCTTCCATGTACCTAAGTTAAATTCTGACTCTAAGCAGCAACAGTAGTGAACAAATTTTAATGTAATAAATTCTCACTAGTCAAAACTCTTGCATTAGCCAAACCCTAAACATTACAGGTTTCTTTCACACTAGTGGGAAAAAGCTAGGAAGTGTTACTTGAATCCCAGCACTGGGAACATTCTCATTCAGAGAAAGGAATGTTCTCTTCTGAATTAAAAATAGCAACACTGCTATTATAAAAACTTGATGAATTAAACAGCTGCAAGACCAAAAGAAAATATACATTTGGAATTCTAATGGTAGCAAATAGGAAGGGATGAATAAAAAAAAGCTAGGAAATTCAGCTTTTGGTCTGAGTACTTCCATGTTGGTCAACTCATTCAATCTCTCTAGGACTAATTTTTTCATTTGGAAAAAAGAAGAAAGAAATGAGATTTTTACGATTCTACCAAGTTAAAAAAACACACCACAATTTTGTATTATTGGTAGCATGTCAATCATTACAGGCCTTTGACCCAGAAAGTCTTCTTCTAAGAATTATCCCACAAATGTAGTGGCACATGTGATCATGATATGTGTATCTGGACAAGAATGTCCACTGACAGCATTATCTGTATTAGCAAAAGGCCTGTGGAAAAATAATTCAATGTTCAGTAGAAAACTAGTTAAAGAAATTATAGCATATTTACACAATGGAATACTATGAAGCCATTTAAAAGACTGGGGAAGTAATATGGAACAATCTCTAAAATAATGGTTATAAGTAAAGCATTGCACCGAATGGTGTGTTTGTAAAAAGGGGGATAATGACATACACAAAAATACACAGATATACATTTTTATTTATTCAAAGAATATTTCTAATGAATATACAAGAAACTGGTAATTTTTACTTCTGGGAAAGGAACTAGCAGTTTAAGGCAGAAGGAATATTTTTCATTATAAGCCACTTCTTTTACTGTTTGACTTTATAATGTGTAACTTTTTTATTAAATAAAGGAAAAAACCCACAAAATTTTTATTTAATATATTTGCCACACTTTAAATTACCCAGAATGCCTTATTTACCAAATATGTGTCTTCTCTGACAAGAGATTACTATTTTATGCATAATTACCTTGAAAAGCCTAGGAAACACATCTGCTGGTTGTCCACGAATCACAAACAGACGAGAGTTTAGTTTTCTCAGATTAGAATCAAGGTCTTCAAGACACTGAAGCAGAAACCTAGGGAGAGGATAATATTAAAGTTATTAAAATATATTTTTAGAAGATATAAAATATTGCAAAATCATGTTATTCTAAAAGTTGAAATGCCAACTCCATCATCTTATCTCTTATCACCTCTAATCCTATATAATTAAAGGCTAACATGCAAATTGACCAAATGGTGGAATGACCAGTCAATATGACGCCCATTGACCACCAGGGGGCAGATGCTCAAAGCAGGAGCTGCCCCTGGTGGCCAGTGTGCTCCCACTGGGGGAGCGCTGCTCAGCCAGAAGCCAGGCTCATGGCTGGTGAGTCAACGGCGGTGGCGGGAGCTTCTCCGCCTTCATGGCAGCGCTAAGGATGTCCGACTGCCAGCTTAGGCCTGCTCTCTGCCGGGAGCTGGCCCAAGCCATCAGTCGGACATCCTCTGAGGGCTCCCAGACTGTGAGAGGGCTCAGGCCAGGCTGAGGGACACCGCCCCCCCCTGGAGTGCACGAATTTCATGTACTGGGCCTCTGGCTGATATATAAATTACTATTTCCAGACTCTATATGTCTAATGTTTTCTAACTACAACAAAAGTTTCTTAGTATTTTAACGAAGTTCCTGAATTAAATCACTAATTTTCATTAAATAATCGTGACTGTTAACAAAAGTTTAATTTATAAACATAAAAATTATATAAAGAAATAAAATAAATGAATTGATCTCATTGTTTAAACATGATGAAATGAATTCAAATTTATATAGACAAACCAATCTGAAAAACCCAGAGCATTTTCTACTGGGAAAAAAAATAGACACATCCTATTTAATCACTCTGAGCAAATGAATAATTTAAAAATTTGAAAAAAAAATTTGAGCATGTTACTGGGGGATACTGTAATGATCTAGGACAGTGGTCGGCAAACTAGGGCTTGTGAGCCACACATGGCTCTTTGGCCCCTTGAGTGTAGCTCTTCCACAAAATACCGGCTCTTCCACAAAATACTGATTTCTGCGCATGGACCACGAAGTTTCAATTGCACTGTACGTGCGCGCCTGCACGTGGTATTTTGTGGAAGAGCCACACTCAAGGGGCCAAAGAGCCGCGTGTGGCTCGCGAGCCATGGTTTGCCAACCACGGATCTAGGAGAGAGAAAACAATGCTCATTTTCAAGTTTCTAATCTAATTAAAGAAAAAGAAGTTGATAAAAGACGTTAAATTACGTGGCATTAACTCTGAGTGTAAAGTATGACAAATTAATTTTTTTAAAAAAGATTTCATGAGGCAGGTAGGGCTACAGATTTTTTTCCAATGAAATAAGTACCAACAAAGTTTATCCAGGATAGATATCTGGGGCAATTCTGGGGCAGTACCAGAAGACTGCTTAGTGTGCATCTTTTATTGTGAAGAAATGGAGTGGCCACTAAGAACAAATCTGAAAGAGATGTCACACCCCTGGAAGGCTCAACCTCATGGTTTGCCTCATGTTAATTTTCTGTAACATTTCAACTATATCCTATTCCCCTCAGCTGGAAAGACTATCTCTGTGGGCTTGGGGAGTCATAGTGCTATACTCAGGTGGATGTTAAAAGACATCTCATCATTTCACCTTCAGTAGTCTCACAGTCATTCTAAAACAAATAGGAAACAAGCCTTTGTATTCTCACTTTTATATTTCACCACATCCCTTTTCTATCTTGGTTCAGAGTTACCCCACTAACACTCCATCCTCACTCTACCTCACCCCACCACTACCAATGTCCAAATACTTTTGGGGAAAAGATTATTGTAACTTACAATGTATAGTGATAATTGTTTACTGGGAATCATCTAGCTTATGTATTTGCTTGGCTAAAGAGTTTTTAGATACCAGCAGTCAAATCAAAAATTAAAAAGTTGAATGAACTAGCAATTTGAAGTTTTCTTAAATTTAAACAGAAGAGTAAAATGTCCTCAGGGGATAATTCAAGGCAGAGATAATTCTTAAATCTTTTTTGTACCATTAGTTTCATTCAGTATCTTCTCTACCAGATCTGATAGTATATAGTAAGAGTTCTCCTTATTCAACTTTTTAAAAAATATATATTTTATTGATTTTTTACAGAGAGGAATGGAGAGGGATAGAGTTAGAAACATCGATGGGAGAGAAACATCGATCAGCTGCCTCCTGCACACCTCCTACTAGGATGTGCCGGCAACCAAGGTAGATGCCCTTGATCGGAATCGAACCCGGGACCCCTCAGTCCGCAGGCCAACACTCTATCCATCGAGCCAAACCAGTTAGGGCCTTATTCAACTTTTTGGTGGAAATATTTCTATGTGGTACAAGCAGGTCAATGATAAGATGGGAAAAGAAAAGAAAAAGAACCCAATTAATTAATAAAATGAATGTCTTGATTAATTAATAATTGGCCCTTTATTTTTCCCTTTCTTGTTTACAAGCATATAATCATTCTTAATGCTTTCAATAAACACCCTATGAAACAAACAAACATTGTAAAAAATGATATGGACTGAAGCAATCAATGTGTTGCAACAGGAAAAATTTTGCAACCAAAGAATTAATTTTGTTTTGGCACTTAATAGAACAAAAGAATAGAATGTATTTCTTCCACAGATTTTTTTTTAAATTTTATTTTCAATTACAGTTGACATCCAATATTATATTAGTTTCAGGCATACGGCACAGTGGTTAGAGACAATTATATAATTTATTATATGTGCTGCCGAAGTGAGCACAACAATCATAAATTTATGAGGTGATTCTCCCCCCACCCCTGATAATACAAGTACCCACATGGCATCATACATAGTGATTACAATATTACTGACTATAGTCCCTATGCTATAGTTTACCCCCTAAACAGATGTTATTGATGGTGTTCTTTTCCATGGATATTATCATTTACATCACTGTAATTTCACATAAAAATTGCATAAGTACAGTGTATTCAAATATAAGTACAGTACTTAAAAATATAATGCTTACTTTATATTCAAATATTTTAAATAGAAAAGACTTGTGAAGAAAAGAAAAACAGTGATGCTGTCTTTTCTTACAAGGCTTTTTGCACTATGACTTTAAAAACTATATGCATATATCATTTTGATAAAGTAAAGTTTACATTACATGTGTCTATGTTATATGTGCATAAGAAAATAACTGTAAGTATACTTATACCAAGCAATTAACAATAGCTATCCTTTGGGAATGGGAGTTTGGGGTGGGACTGAAGAAGAAAAACACTTTTTTAAAAACTTCATAAAAAGTAACAAAATAAACTGATGAACAGAGTGGATTCAGAGACATGAAAGCATGGAACAGAGTGAAGAATCTAATAGGGGAGGCTGGGTGGGTGTGAGGTAATCAACCAAAGACCTTGTATGCATATATGCATAACCCATGGCCACAGACAATCGGGTGCTGAAGGCCTGGGGTGGGAGGTGGGGCAGGGGGAGGCTGGAAGGAGTCAATGGGGGGGGGGGGGGGAGAAGGGGACATATGTAATACTTCCAACAATAAAGAATTATAAAAAAACTTCATAAAAGGTATAAAATTGACAATTAACATCCTTCAAAGTAGAGTAAAACTGAGAAATACTGTATCTACTATAAACTTGGTTTAATCCATAGTGAACATCTTTTTAAAGCAATAGAATTTTCATGATTTTACTGTGTTCCCATTGCACAGATTTCCCATAATTTAATAGGTCTAGCAACAAATTACTATCTTTTAATCAATCCTGAAAAGTTCTATTTCCTCATCTGTAAAACTGGGATAGAAATAGGATTCATATCATTTACACCATTGTTATGAGAATTAAATAAATTAATACATGTGAAGCTCTTAGAACAAAGGAACAGAAATGTATTTAAGTGCCTTACCTATAGTAACCATGATTATATGTATCTATTAGTTTTTGTCCCCTTCTTCCTATCACTTCTAATTTTGCTACAGTAATTCTAGACCTTGTTATTTCTTGCTGGTATTATTTACTGCAATGCCTAAAATAGACCTGTCTACCAACAATCTCTTTCTACTCTAATCCATCACACACAATAGCAAATATTCCTGAGGCACACTTTCCTGTACAAAGATCTCCTATAGAATAAAGAACAAATTCTTTTCTTTGGCCACTAACTTAGGGTTCCAGGTTGATTTCCTTCCACTCCCCCTTCCCTTCTACCAAACCAAACTACATCTCTTTTCCCTAAACATCCAATCTCCTGGAATTTGCTCCATCTTTTTCTCTTGGCCTGGAATACTTTTCCCATCTCTTCAAGTTCATACCTTACTAATCTTCAGTCTTCCAGTTGTAACTTCTTCATCCTCTAAACTGTCAAAGGACATAATGTACCTCATCCTAAAGAAACTTTCAGATGGCACCTTATATTATAGCTAACACACACACACACACACACACACACACACACCCCACCTTCTCCTGATGAATTTCAAATAAAGTATCTGTGTTTCATCCCTAACCACACAGTTTTCTAACCTGTGTTTTGGTTTCTACATTTGGCAAACAAATCTCATCATGTGCCTTATACAATTTGTTGAAAAGATTAGAAACAAGATAAAATGACCTACAGAGTTGTCTTGTACAGTGTTGAAAGGATTATAAACAGTATAAAATTACCTAGTAGAATCCAGTACTTGGCAGATATCATTAAACAGAAGTTATAATTATTGTCCCTTGGTAATAATGTATATATGTGTGTGTGTATATATTGATTTTAGAGAAAGGAAGGGAGGGAAGGAGGATTGGAGTGAGAGAAACACTCATGTGAGAAACACATCAGCTGCCTCTAGAACACACCCCAAATGGAGATTGAACCTGAAACCTGGGTATGTGCCCTGACCGGGAATGGATCATGCCACCTTTTGGTGCATGAGACAATACTCCAACCAACTGGGTCACACTGGCCAGGGCCATAATTTATATTTTGGAAAAAAGTAACATGTATTTCTATATGCAAATACCTGGGCAAACCAACAGCAGACAATGAATTAGTCTATATACAACTATATACAGAATCATCTTGAATTCATCATTTCCCCTAAATGTAACTTTGGATAAAGGTTCCATGAAAATTTTTCCAGTGACAAGGCAAATGTGAATATGAATATATATGGCAAGATACAGTGCAATTGAGACCCTGAATCAACTAATCTCTAAGCATATAATTCTTCCTTGATAATACCATAAAATAAAACCTCCAATATGTCAGGTTCAAAGTATCAACTTATTGACAGATAAGAAATCTTTTTAGTGCTGAACAAATAATGTTACTTGAAAGGGTGCTACATAAAGTCTAACCTTTCATCCTTTAGCCTCAGCTGGGAAGCAAGTGAGCTCTGTCAGAGTTCAGATTCAGTGTGTTCCAGAGAACACACCAATTTCAACCTTTATATATTACAAATACATGTGCCTTAGAACAGGCATCCAATATCGAATGCAATGATTTAAAATACTGTATACTGAAAATACAAAGGGCACACGTTTAACAGGAATATATTTTCAGACCTCCAATTTAGCATACTTATTGTTCCCTTGAAATTATAATCCTTTGAAGTCTAAATTAATAATGCTATTAACTACATGCAACAGATTAGTTTTTAAATAGGCCTAAGGGCAGTAAAACTCACTATATCACTTTGCATAATTGTACTACCTACATGGAAGCACAGTTCTCATGTTATTTAATTATAACACTAACTGTACTAGTTCAAAATAAACTGCAGAGGTGCTAGGTGAGAAAATATATTTCTTCCCTTTAAACATTTTAAGGATTGTTTTTAACCTCCAGAGATCACTGGCTTACTACTATTAGAAAAAATACATGCAGTGAGTTTCCTTATACCATTTCCAAAAGATGATTTCAGCATGAATCAACAGACCTTGTTTCTTAAAGTAGGTCACTGCCATAGCAACCAGTGGGAGGTTTGGTATACGCCCCGTCACAATGACCTACTTTCCAGCCTGTGCTAGAACAGCTTTATATAACTAGAATTTCTAGTTCTGTCTATAAAATAGTCTATAAAAGGCAATGGTAGAATATGACACAACCCCTCTGGTGCTGAAAATAAGGCATTATGAATTAACATGTATCATACCAGAATAAAACCATCTGGTTCTGCAACTTTAGTTTATAAAATATATCTTATATGCTCAACAATAAAAACTATACTTTGAGTATCTAAGCCAAAACAATTCACTGCTGACTCTAGAGAACTGATTTAAAGAATATAAATTAAAATCACTAAAACCCCATGCAAAATATCCTCTCTTATCCTCTGCATGAAACAATAGGATTAAATTTTAAAAATCAAAGTTCTGGATATATTAACTATAATGAAGAAAAATAGAGAGTTTTAATCATTAACCAAAGTCTATGGTATTTTTATTAGAAATTTAAAGTTATAAATTGCAATTTGTTTCTCTGTAAATTGCATAAAGTTTACATATGCTTTTTTTCTGGCTTGCAACAAATTCTTAGTGCTTTTAGCTAAATCATCATTCAAATTGTCAGAATATTTGTGATATACATTTTCTACAGAGAACAGTTTAATGTTCAATAAAGATTAAATATATATTTTAAAAGCAAATTTTGTATTTAGCAAGGCTCTAATCAGTGGATCTATACCAGCCGTGGGCAAACTACAGCCCGCGGGCTGGATCCGGCCCATTTGAAATGAATAAAACTAAAAAAAAAAAAAAAAAAGACCGTACCCTTTTATGTAATGATGTTTACTTTGAATTTATATTAGTTCACACAAACACTCCATCCATGCTTTTGTTCCAGCCCTCCGGTCCAGTTTAAGAACCCATTGTGGCCCTCGAGTCAAAAAGTTTGCCCACCCCTGATCTATACCATGTCACAGTGTCCCTTTAATAAATATTTTATAATGCCCTCTTTTAAATTATGAAATGAAATTTATATATAATATAGTATCTCTATATACACACTTTTAGAACATTATATAATGCTCTAATATAATACATGGGAGAGGTCAGTTAAAGGAGGGTCATTTATATTTTAAAAGAAAGTAACACATGCCCTGGCCGTGTGGCTGAGTTGGTTGGAGCATCTTTGGGTACACCAAAAGGCTGCAGGTTTGATGCCCATCCAGGAGGCAACCAAAAGATGTTTTTCCTCTCACATTGATGTCTCTCTCCTCCCCTTCTTTCCTTCTTCTCTTCCTCGCTCCCTCCTTTCCTCTCTCCAAAATCAATAAAAATATATCCTCAGGTGAGGATAAAAAAAAGTAACATGTACTTCTATAAGTAAATACCTGGGCACGACACAAAAAGACAATGGAATTAGTTGGAAACCTACAAGTACATACAGAATTATTTTTAAATCCAACAGCTACGAAAACAGACTGATACAGTTGCATGAGTGGTACTGCCTCTGGTGAAGTGATTTTCTGTAACATTGGGCAAGACTCAGTAAAGTTCTGGACATAACAAAGTATCTTTCCTTGATTTACATAGGTAATAAATATATTTCAGGAAAACTCAGTATATACTAAAATTGTGTAAAAAATCCTAGTTTTTACATATAAGAATAGATTTAAGCTCTAGCTCAGAAAAAAATGAGTAAGTTTTTCACTTACATGAAATATCTGGTAGAACATTTGAAAGATATGTGGGACTCAGGACAACTATTTACAGGCAGTCCTCGGGTTACATCAGACTCAATGTACATCGTTTCCTGGTTACGTCTCCATCTCCCATTTATTTTAAAAAAAAGTTCCGTCATTTCGACATATGCACATATGTGCTTTATGGTTTTTGTAAAAATATATTTTATTGATTTTTTACAGAGAGGAAGGGAGAGGAATAGAGAGTTAGAAACATCGATGAGAGAGAAACATCGATCAGCTGCCTCCTGCACACCCCCTACTGGGGATGTGCCCACAACCAAGGTACATGCCCTTGACCGGAATCGAACCCCCGACCCTTCAGTCCACAGGCTGACGCTCTATCCACTGAGCCAAACCGATTAGAGTTGTGCTTTATGTTTTTTACTAGTAGCCCTGCACACAAATCTGTGCGCCAGTAGCTCTCTGCGGAGCCTGACCACTCTGTGCCTGCCCGCGGCCCAAAGGGAAATGCAAATGACTTCCCTCCATTCTCAGGAACTCTAATAAAGGGCTTCCTCCCTCTTCCTCCACTGGCTTTCACCCCTGTGCCTCCACCACCAGCCCCTCCTATCACACTATCCTCCACTCCCTCCACCATCTGACCACCTGGAATTGACCTTGCCCAGGAGTCAGGGGCCACTCGACTCTGCTCAGCTAGCCGATTCCTTCTCTTCTTACCCAAACTTTCCACCCTGGCCTGGGCAGAGGCCCATGATCAGCTGGGTGTGGAACGCCTGCCTCATCACCCTCCTTTTCCCATGGACTGGGGGACTCTGGCATGGCTGAGAGGATTGGGCGCCGCCATCTTTGTGACAGAGTGATGGTTAATTTGCATATTACCCTTTTATTAGATAGGATTATTTATTTACCACAAGTAAGGGTCAGGAATTGTTACCTTTCTTTTAAATTTTTTTTACTGTTTCACTTCATTACTGCTGTGTATGTGCTCTACTTGAGTGACATAGGTGCTTATGTAGGTGGGTTCCGACTTATGGCAAAAATTGAAAATCGCATTACGTCACGCTGTAGGAATGGATTGCTGATGTAACCTGAGGACCTACTGTATTTGAGAAACTATCCTGAGCATTGCAAGAAGTTTTCCATTCTTGGTCTCTCCTCACTAATACCACTAGCTCCCTCCAATCACTGACGAACAAAAATGTCCCCACAAATTCTTAAAAGATCTTCTAAGAAGTGATACTGTTCATTACTCACATCATTTCATTTATTTGAGAAATACAAGATAAATAATATGAGATTCCAATACTCAAGACCTTAAAATCTAGAAAGGAAACTTGAAAATATACATGATGTATATGAATATAACAAAACCTATTATAGCAGAATGCAATATACATTGTAAGAAACACATGGATACCATTAATATGCTTTGAAAAATCAGGAGGGAGAATGCTCTTCTGAATATTTTCTTTTTTGAAATGGGGAAAAAATTAGGCAAAATTTCAAGGATGTGGTGAGGCCTTGCAGTATCAACATGATTTAAATACTTGGAGATAGGGAGGGAGAAATACTGGCCACTTGACTATAACTTCCTTAAAGACTGGGACTAGGCCTTGTTCACCACTTGCCAGTGCATAGATAATCTTGACATATGGAAGTTAAAAAATATTTAACAACTAAACCAAATAACTAAGTAAAAGCATATGAAAGGAACTTTAGAGACTTGATTCAACAGTCAATGTAGTGTAAGAAAAAGAAAATTCTCTGAATGTCTATTGTACTAGGTATCTTATGTATACAACAACTTTATAGACATCTCATTTTTTAAATGATGAATCTGAAACTAATCAAGGACATTTTCCAAAGTAACTCAGCTAAGCCATAAAGTGAAAATTTTAATTTGGATGTGTCTGACTCCAAACCCATGCTCTTTGCACTATACCAGGGGTGGGCAAACTTTTTGACTCGAGGGCCACAATGGGTTCTTAAACTGGACCGGAGGGCCGGAACAAAAGCATGGATGGAGTGTTTGTGTGAACTAATATAAATTCAAAGTAAACATCATTACATAAAAGGGTACGGTCTTTGTTTTTTTAGTTTTATTCATTTCAAATGGGCCGGATCCGGCCCGCGGGCCGTAGTTTGCCCACGGCTGCACTATACGATGCTACACTGCTACACCACAGGATATGTAATAATTAAAATGTCTTAGGAAAATTAGTCTGATAGCTTTAAGGACATAAAGTGATGAGATACAGTTTTTACCTTCCAGATGGAGGACAAGCATGTATGTCAATTAAGATAGAGTATGTTAGGTTACACTGAGGTAACAATCCCCAAAGCTCAGTGTCTTAAAATAACTAAGTTTATTTCTCACTAAGATATATATCTATTGCAGATCAGCTGAAGCATTTTTGCTCACATTTAATTGGTTAAAGCAAGTCAAATGGCCAAACCAGACTCCAAGGCAGAAGTCATAAACTTCCTGCAGGAAATTACACTGAATAATGGTGAACAGTAGTAATATCTACCATAGTATCTAAACCAATATTGATATTATGCTATATAACAATAAGTACTATTAAATACAAAGAGAATACAATGGTGAATTTCTTAATGAAGGGTGTATTATGGCAGCACAAACAAAAATCTAACTCTGTGTGTGGAGGCAGAAGAAAGGGAACAGGGGTAAGCATGAGGGAAAAAAAATTAAGTACAATTTTGAATCAGTAAGTGTTGATCAAGAGGGTAAAAGAGAAAAGGGCAATCAAAGCAGAGAAAACAGTGTCCTTAAGTCAAGGAATTCATAAGAACACAATACACATGAGTGGGGGGAGAGAGGACTGAGAGAGTGACTACCAGTTTCATACTAATACTAAGATATAAATTTTCCCCAACCCAAGTTGTTAACATTTCAAAATATAGTCAAAATCAATGTCAAAAGATACCTACCAACTTCTGTTGCTGATACTACATTGGATCAAAATACCCTAATAGAAATAACTAATAACAAACAACAACAAAAGGAAACTTTTAAACATATTTACTGGACTACCCCCCAAAAGTAAGGAGTCATAAGAGGTTAACCAGGGTACTAAAGTCAGCTTTAGCCTCGAGGATTTTCACAGAGCCCTGGAAACCTTGAACTTAATCCATGTTGAGGAGGACAGGAAATAAAGCCCAAAGCCCATCCAAGGTGAGGAAGCTAATAATAGACCCTCAATATAAAACCTGGGTTTCAAAAAGCACTACCCACAATTCAAGTGTAATTTAGATATAAATCTTAAGTCACAGAATAGGACAGCAAGGAAACTTGCTTGTTACTACTCAGTTTGAGTTGAAAGATAGATCTCCCATTCCTCAAAGGAAAGGGAAAAAATAGTAACTTTATAATGGAAAAACCTGGCAAACGCTCCCTTAACCACATGATCAGAGTAAACGCCTCCTATGTAAGTCAATCATGTTGATATCACATACATTCTGATATAATGCGATGAGAACATTTCACCTCTGTGGTATTTCCACAAAACCCATAACCCAAATCTAATGATGAGAAAAACATCAGACAAACTTAACTTGAGGGCCAGTCTACAGAATACATGACCAGTATTCAAAATCGTAAAGGTCATAAAAAACAAAGAAAGCCTGAGAAACTGTCAAAGACAGAGGAGACTTAGGAGACATACGACTAAATGCAACATGGTATCATGGATGGGATTCTAGAACAGAAAAAGAACATAAGTGGAAATCTGAATCAAGTCTGGAATTTAGTTAGTGCTATGGTTTCTTAGTTTTGACTAAAGAACAGTGGTAATGTAAGACATTAATATTATGGGAAACTAGGTATAGAAGACACAGGAACTCTTTGTACTATCTTTGCACATTTTGTATAAATCTATAATTATTATTTATTTATTTTAAAATTATGCCTCCAAATGCATAATCTCAATGCAAGTTCATGGAATTTAAGTGGTCCCTAGCACCTCAAGCATATCATTGCATTTAAGTGATCCCAGGTTGGTTGTGATCTAAAATAACAGTTAAATATACTCTGGATTCTCGACTTCAACTTATGCCTCAATTTCCACAAAAAAGTTCCACCCAAAATCAACCAACCAACCAATCAATCACACAATACAAAAGGAAACAAGAACTTAAATCTGAGCTGCAGAATGAGAGGCCAGAAAATGACTGATAATTTTCTGGAACTGCTTAAAGATGCCAATTCAAGAAGCTCATGGGGAAAACAAAAGCAAAAACAAATAAAACAACTCATGAATCCCAAGCAGGGTAAGAAAGAGAAGAGCACAGGGTAGGGGACAGGGGATGAGATAAAGGGCGGGGGTGGGGGGAGGAGGAGGGGAATTAAAGATAGATATGAAGAACAGATAGAAATGAGAAGAGATATAGAGAAGAAGAGGACAAAGACAGAGAGAGGACCCACATATAGACACATCATATTAAAGTTACTCAAAACCAAAAATAAAATTTATAAAGTAGCCTGAAAATATTATATTAAATGGGTATTATAATATATGGAAAATATTTATTCAAGTATACATAGGACATTTATGAAAATTTACTCTCTACTAGGTCATAACAAACACTGAATTCAACAAATGTAGAGGAAATAGTATCATTCACATATTTTGAATTTAAAAAACACTTTTCTAAAGAATTTATGGGATAAAACATAATAATGGATTTTAGAAAATATCTGGAATTGAATGATAATGAAGAAAATATATCTAAAATGAGCAGAATGCAAAACAAAACAAAAAGTGGTATTAGAAGAAAATGTATAGGCTTAAATGGTTATATTAGAAAAGAAGATGTGCCCTGATGGCTCAGTGGAGAGCGTCGGCCTGCGAACTGAAGGGTCCCGGGTTCAATTCCGGTCAAGCGCACATACCTTGGTTGCAGGCACATCCCCAGTGGGGGGTGTGCAGGAGGCAGCTGATCGATGTTTCTCTCTCATCGGTGTTTCTAACTCTCTATCCCTCTCCCTTCCTCTCTCTAAAAAATCAATAAAATATATTTTAAAAAAAGAAAAGAAAAGAAGATGTGAAATTGAGTTAGGAAAACAGCAAAATTTTTAGAAAAATAAAAAGAAGGAAATGCGGAGTAGGAATTAGTGAAAACAAAACACAAATACATAATAGAAACAATGCCAGAATTTATTATTTGAAGAGACAATAATATAAACCTCTGACAAGATAAGGAGAAAATCGGAGAAGAAAAAAATAAGGGATATAAGAACAAAAAGAGAATATAATCTCAGATACTGCAGGGATTAAACAGAAAATAAGATAGTATGAACAATTTTATGCAAATAAATTTAAAAAATTAAAATGAAATGTGTAAGTTCCTTATCAAAACTAACTCAAGAAGAAATTTAAAACTTACCAAAGCTGACTCAAGAGCAAAAGAGAACATAAATGGTCCTTCCTATAGCCATTAAAGAAACTGAATCAGTGGTTAAAAATATTACAAAGGAAACATAAAAGGCACTCAGTCTTACAGATGAATTCTATCAAACATTTAAGGAATAAACAAATCTAATTTTATAGAATATCCTAACCTTATACAGAGAATAGACAAAAAAGGAACACTCCTCAACTCATTTTATAAGGTTAGATTTGACACCAAAATTTGATAAGAACAGCACAAAAGGAAAATTGCAAGCTAATCTCACTCACAATAGTATCATTTTAGCAAACCAAATCCAACAATATATATAAAAAATTATACATCATGATCAAGTTGTGCTTAACCTCAGAAAGTTGATTAGTTTAATGCAAGTCACTTCATTCAAAGAATAAAGAGAAAAAAAAATCATGACCAATTTAACAGATGCAGAACAAGCAGCCACTAAAATTCAATTTTCAGTTAGTAACTTCCTTAATGTGAAAAAGAGCACCCACAAAAACACTTATAGAAAACATCACATTTAATGGTATAATGTTGAAAGCATTTCTTTTAGGACTGGGACAAAGACAAGGATGCCTGCTATCTACCACTTCTATTCAACCTGATACTAGTAGGCCTAACCAGTGTAGTAATAGAAGAACAAGAAATAAAAGGTGTAATAATGGATAAGGAAAAAAAAAACAAGGTAATTATTTATAGATAACATGAGTACTGATACTATCAATATATTAAAAAAATAAATACAGAAACGTTATTAAAATTAATAATGGGATTTAAAAGGGTTAAAATCACTTAATTTCTGGAATCAGTTTGCACTAATACAATTTATGTAACTTATGCCTCTCTTATCTAAATCACACAAAGCTATTTATAAGCTAGACCTCTTATTATTACTTTTCTAATTTTAGAAACCACTGCATTGGGGCTCTACCAGGTTAGGCCAAGATCAAGTATAAGATGTATTTCCAGGCTTTAAAGGATTTACATATAACTAAATAAAATCTGTCTAACGTGGTCAAAAACATGCTGTCCCAGGTCTATGTAAAATATTTTTCTAACAGTTCTATTTGAAAATTTTCTCCTTCAGAAAGAGTAGTTATATGTCAATTATATCTCAATAAAGCTGAAAACATAATTTAATAAAATTTCAATTTTCACCTGTAAAAAAAAAATGTCAGCAATGTTTAAAAATTCTTTATTTTTTTTTTCTTTTAAAAAAATCTATGATCTAGCACATGTCACAAAGGTCTGTCTGAAGTATGGCCAAAGGTCAAAATCTTTCCCATACTTCCATTGCTGCAAAAAGTGATAGTCACATAATGCAATTTATTCATCCATCTATCCATCAAAAATTTATTGAGATCCTACTGACATTGTTGTGGTCCCTAGGGTAAAGGCGAGAACAAAAATAAGTACCTGGAATCATGAAGTTTGCATATTTGATGATGATGACAACGACTATGACAACCACTATAGCAATAGCTGCGAATGTTTAAAAGTGTGTATTATATACTGCTCCAAGCACTTTACATGCATAAACACCACCACCCTTTGATGTAGGTATTTCCCTCATTTACAAATGAGGAAATTGAGGCATAGAAAGGTTAAGTAAATTTCCCAAGGACCCACTAAGAGAAAAGTAGCAAAGCCAAGATTTTAAACCCATTCAATCTGGCTCCAGATACTAAGCTCTTGAACTACTACGGAGTATTTTAGTTATGATAATTTCTATAGAGAAAACTAAAATACGGTAAAAGGAGGAGAGGATAACTATAGAGTGACCATAGAAGGATTTTTTTGATACCCTACTGCCTATTCAACATCTTTTAAAAGTCCCCTCAAACCTTCTCTTCCCATGTCTTACAATCTTAGTTAATAATGATTCCATAATTAAAGTTATTCAGGCCAAAGTGTCACCTGATTGGTCAGAATAGGATATGCTTATGTTGATTAACAAACAAGCCCCAAATAAGTGGCTTGACAAAACAAAAGTTTTTATGTTGCTTATGCTGAGTTTACTGCAGTTCTAGGTAGTTGTTTACCAAATGGTGACTTTATCATTCTAGCTGCTTTGACATTGTGGCTCCATAACTTGAACAAAAGTACTCCTTCATAACAAGGGAAAAAACAGAGAAGCATATAGGGGCCTTACATTGACTCAGCCAAGCACTTACTTACACAATTAATTGGCCATAACTGATTATGCTTCTCTCTGCCAGGTCATTGCTCTTTATCCCATTTTCTGTCCTCCTTCCTTCCATCAGTCATTCCATCCATCTTTCCTTCTAGAAATACATACATCTATTCTTTGCTTCTATCCAAACTTATTCCATCCTTGCCCCTTCTCTCTCTCCAGCCTAATTTGTAGCCTTCTGTCTAGCATTCCTCTTGTTCATTCAAAGTGAAGGTCATTCCTTCCATCAGTACTTTCCCTTTATTTAGTTTTAGGAATACCACCTCTGTTCTGATGACTCACAATTTTATATTTTCAGCCTACACTTCTACTTTGGACTCCAGATTTAGTAATCCCACTTCCTATGCTGTATTACCTCTTAAATTTCTATCCAGATTCCAAGTGTTCTTATCATTTTCACCATTACCACTCTGATCCATGCCACCATCATCTCTTCAAGATAAGTCTATTAGACTCCTAAGTGGTCTTCCTATTTCTGCCCTTTGCCTGATACCCATTTTCTACCCAGTCCAAGTGGTTATTTTCAAAGTTAACTCACATCATGTTCCAACCTGTGCTTAAAAAGAGAAGCAAGAGTATATGAAACAAAAACAAAGACTGATGAGACAGAGAAGAATGGACAAAGATGGAATGGAGGGTAGGATGGCAAGAGAGTCAAAAAAGGGAGGAAAGGAGGTATGAAGGAACAATCAAACTGAAACTTAAGAATCCTAAGTCTGATACAGTTTTCAGTAACAAAAAAGGGTCAATTTGATTTAATTACTAATAAGTAAATTATGAACATGGGCCTCACATTCCATATACACTTGATTTCACAGTTGAAAATAAGAAATGCCTTTGTGGATGATATATAACAGAACTTGTCTATGCTTAGAGAAATATAATAAGTGAAACAAAATGAACCCAAAGTATTATCCATTTCTCATTTGGTAAAGAGATTCATTTAGAATCACATTAACTTTTAATCTCCTCAGAGATATTTGAGAGTTAATTATTTGTAATTTAATACAATACAGGATCACATATTCTGTTATATCCTTTCATTTATATAACCAACATTTGGGCATCCACATAGGACATACACAAAAATGAATATAGAGTTCTAGTCCTTGGAGTCTCAAAATAAGACTAGATGTGTAAATTTATTATTATAGTAATATATACACAGTATTACTTAAATCCCTATTGTTAAAGGACATATAAAAGCAAGGCAATTTATGCTGAGAAAGATCTCTAAAATTTTATAAAGATATGACTAATACGGATTTTTAAGTATCTATGACAGTATCTATGACAGCACTTAGTGACAGCAGTTTAAATTAGACTTTACTTAAAGTATCTTTAACTTCTGAGGTGCCAGGGTCCAGCCCCAGCGGTCCAGGGGTTCCCAAAGATGTGGACGGAGTCGGCGAAGAATGTTTTACACAGAGACAGTGTTCAGAACTCTCTAGCTCTCTTTAGTCTCTGTGGATCTTCCTGTGCCTGGCTGAGGCCACAGAGAAAGATCCTGAGGCAAGCTGAGCCTTTATTTTATAGTCAGAGGTAAACAAGGTAGTGGTTTCCATAGTTACACTGTTCTTGTGAGTTTCACTTGTTTTGACCATAGCTACACTGTTCTTGTGAGTTTCACTTGTTTTTGTTCTTGTTCTTGCTGCACTTCCTTCAGCCCATTAGCTTCCCAGAAAAGATATAGGGAGCATCATCAGGTCAAGCCTAATTATGCTTAAGAGGACTGTGCCCTCTAAGTTGGGACTTGTTTGTGACTTTGCCAACAGGTCAGTCCGAGGCTTAATCCTATATTGGCTCCCCACACTGAGGTCGATTTACACTAGTACTAGTATAAGGCTATGTAATTTATACCTCCTTAATCCCCAAATCACATAAAGATACCTGAATCTAGGACTTCTATTCTGTGTGTATTTTTAGAAACCATTGCATGTGACACTATAATAATAGGCCAAAAATCATATTTCAAATCTACTTCTAGACTTTAGAGTTTTAAAATAGAACTACATAAAATCTGTTCAACACATGTACAAAAGCAAATGACAGAGCCACACATAATGGTTTTCTGATATTCCTACCAGAAAACTCTCTTTTCCTAATAATGCTAATTTTACTCTAGATTTATGTTTTTCAGAGGCAGGACTGTGAAATAAAACAATACAATATAAAACAAAACAATAGGAGTGCCAGGGTTGAAAAAGTCTATGAGAGATGATACAAGCACCCAGACCTTGGTTTCTAAGCATTCTTCTCCACTAAGGGTTCTACAGAGCAGTGGCTGATTCAGGGCTAAGCAAGGAAATTATACAATGAACTGGAGCATCTCAAAAATGCCACAAAGTAAGGAAGAGCTCTAGAGAAATAAGATGGATGTGTGTCAAAATACAGATGGATGCCAGAGCTGGAACAATTTAAACAACAAAATAAACAATAACAGACTATAACCCAAAGAATAAAACAAATACTCATGAGCCCATCCTATATAATAAAAGGCTAATATGCAAATAACCAACGGCAGAACAACTCAACAACCGGTTGCTATGACATGTGCTGACCACCAGGGGGCGAGCGTGGAACATGGCAGGTGTCGGCCATGGTGGGATGGTGGAGCAGGTGAGCGGGGCGCCAGACCAAGGAGGGGTGCTGGTCACTATCATCGGGACAAGCCTCTGAAAATTCTTTGCTCCTATGGGCCACGGTTCTGCCCAGCACTCATACTTGCTGCTGGCACTGGCCCCACTCACACCAGCTGCCGGCACTGGAGCAGCAGCTCACACCTGCTGCCGGTGCCTGGTGCCTGCCCCAACAGCAGCAGGTGTGAGCGGCGGTTACCAGCCCCGATCACCTCTCAGAGCATCTCCACCTCTCCCTGTTCCTGAAGGGTGATCAGGGCCGGCAGCTGCCTCTCGCACCCGCTGCCGGTCCCAATCACTTGGCACCATCTGTAGGTGGTGCAAGCAGTGGCTGACAGCCCTGATTGCTCCTGAGGGGCGATTGGGGCAGCAGCCGCTTGCACCCACCCTACTCGCACCTGCTGCTGGTGTCGGCTCCAATCGCTTTGCGCCTTCAGCGGGTGTGAGCGGGGCCAGTGCTGTCAGCACATGGGAGCGAGGCTGACAGCAGACAGGAGACCAGGAGCCGAGGCAGAAGGGGCTGGGTGGGGGCGCAGAGGATGGGCCAAGACCTACCCCTGTGCCCACTGCAGCCTTGTGGCCCAAAGATCCTTTCAAGGTGCACGAATTCATGTACTGGGACCCTAGTATTTTTATACTAGAGGCCTAGTGCACAAATTGGTGCATGGGTGGGGTCCCTCACAATCTGGGACCCCTCAGGGGATGTAGCAGTGCTGAAGTGGCTATGTTTTTCATATACAAAATTAGAATTATTATATCTTCCAGGAAGATTGTTCATTTTAATTACTGTGAAACATCCCTCTTTATCCCTAATAACAGTTTCTTACTTAAACTTTCATCTAATATTAGAAAAGCCACACAACCAGCTTTCTTTCTATTAGTGTTTGCATGATATAACTTTTTCCTTACTATTGACTGTAGGCCATCTAAAACTCCATATTTAAAATACATTTTTTATAAGCAGCATATTTTGGGTTGAACCATATGAAATTGCTAATAGTTTAGTGTTATTTATCTATAAAACAGAAATTTTATATAGCTCAATCTAATAATTGGTTATATTTTTAAATTCAAACAATCTTTGTTAACTGGAAATGTGATTCACTTGTAATTAATAAGATTAGTAGCATACATAGGTTTAAATTTACCATCTTAATATTTGTACCACTTGTTCTAAGTCTCGTTTCTTGCCTTCTTTTAAATTAAGTTTTTTAATTATACCATTTTCCTCAATTCTTAAGATTGTTAGTTATAACTTCTTTTTACTGTTCTTTTGGAGGTTACCTAGAAATCAAATCAATGAGTATTTTGATTCTTTAACAATGCAAAGACCTTAGAATATACTGACTCCATTTAATATATAGGTGTATACCAGTGGTTCTCAACTTTCCTAATACCATGACCCTTTAATACAGTTCCTCATGTTGTGGTGACCCCCAACCATAAAATTATTTTCGTTGCTACTTCATAACTGTAATTTTGCTACTGTTATGAATCGTAATGTAAATATCTGATATGCAAGATGTATTTTCATTGTTACAAATTGAACATAAAGCATAGTGATTAATCACAAAAACAATATGTAATTATATGTGTTTTCTGATGGTCTTAGGCGAACCCTGCGAAAGGGTCGTTTGACCCCCAAAGGGGTCGCGACCCACAGGTTGAGAACCGCTGGTGGTCTTTAGATTGGGAGAGGGAGAGACCCACTGGTGGTATGGTCCATACCACTTTTATGATTTTTAAAAAATATATTTTATTGATTTTTTACAGAGAGGAAGGGAGAGGGATAGAGAGCCAGAAACATCAATGAGAGGGAAACATCGATGAGCTGCCTCCTGCACACCCTCCAATGGAGATGTGCCGGCAACCAAGGTACATGCCCTTGACTGGAATCGAACCTGGGACCCTTCAGTCTGCAGGCCAATGCTCTATCCACTGAGCCAAACCGGTCAGGGCGCACTTTTATGATTTTTTTATAGTAAGTTACTAGTAACGCACTTTTATTCATTCATTCTTTCACACTTGGTCATTTTATTGAGATACAAAAATAAACATAGAATTCCCACCCTAATGCCTCTCAAATTTAATTAAAATAAGGTATAAAAACTATTATATTACTTATTAAACTTTATTATTAAAGTGCATGGCACCAAGGAAACACAGAAGAATCAAATCTGTCAAGGACGGCCATAAGATTTCACAAAGATAATATTTGATACAGGTCTTATTATCACAGCATTTCACTTTTTGGTAACAGTGTAAGATGATCTTCAACAGAAATATCAGGTAATCTTCTGGAACTGAATTACACTAATGTAAGTATATGTAACTTATACCACCCTCATTTCAAAAATCACATAAGATGTATTTGCAATCTAGGCTTCCTACTAATCTTTGTCTATTTTTAGACAGCACTGCATTGTGACCTCAAAAGGACAGATAAAATCAAGAAGGACATCTATTTGAGGACTTTATAGTACCTACATGGAATTAAATAAAATCTGTTAAATAAAATCTGTTTATAAAAGGCAAATGTATTAGAGAGCTATATATAGTGTGGGGCAAAAGTAGGTTTACAGTTGTGACTATACAAATCCGTTTATTCTTGTATTATTTATTTATTAATTATTCCCATTTTTAATAAACAGAATTCTTAATTTTAATGAAATTAAATTTATCAATTTTTCCCTTTTAGTGAATGCTGTGTGTGAACACGGGTACATGTTTACAATAACACGTGTCCTGTTTAAGAAGTCTTTGCCTCTCCTAAACTCATGGAGAGTCTTTCCTTCATTTTATTCTACATGAGCATTATTGACTTACTTTTCACATCTGGATCTACAATTAATTTTTGTATTACTGTGCAAGATAGGTATCCAGATTTTTTTCCCCCCCACATGGATACCAAGTCACTCTTATTTTAGGAGGAAGAATATTTAATAATCTGAACACCTGGATTCTAGTTCCAACT
The DNA here is from genome assembly GCF_014108235.1 of Myotis myotis. NCBI lineage: Eukaryota > Metazoa > Chordata > Mammalia > Chiroptera > Vespertilionidae > Myotis > Myotis myotis. The sequence continues at coordinate 202,646,563 of NW_023416335.1, forward strand.
CTTTAAAACAATGAGCAAACCACTGATCTCTCTATAAGTTTCCTGATCCAATTCAAATCCATATTTAGAATCACTGGATTAGGTGCCCTTCAAGTGTTTACAATATAGCAGGGTGAAACAGTTGTAAAAGCATCATAATATATTGTAAAAAGTATTGTACAATGCTTAGTAATGCTTTTGTACTCAAGACTAAAAAATCTGAACTGACTAGACAACACTGAAAATTATATAAAGACAAAAAAAGTGAAGTAGAAAGAATTACACAGTTCCTGTCACACAGGTATTTTGTTTAAACAGTGTAAATCATAACTGGTAGATTCTAAGTAGAAAGTATTATAGTATACCTGTTATAGAGTAGACATAAATAATTGGTACCTGATGGGTTGGCAAAAAAAAACAGTACAGCACAGGATTTGAAAGAGATAAACTCCTTCCTACCCTATTATGAATAAGTCCAATGAGAAATAAAACTAAGATTGGGGGACATGTTATAAAAGAATTCCTCCCCCTCCCCTCCAACTCTCTCTCTCTCTCTGTTTTCTCATAAGTCCCAATTTAAGAGAACACTGGCACATAATCATTAAGAAAAGTGTCTGAAATGTTGAAGCTACAGGTTTTTTAAAGCTACAGATGGAAACACAACTCTTTTTAAAAAATCATGCTCATGACAAAAAGATTAACAGAGAATCTAAGTCCATATTCAGGATAATCCTATGTAATAAAAGCCTAATATGCTAAGTGTCAGGTCGTCCAGTCAGCCAATCAAAGCATAATATGCTAATGATATGCTAAGGACGCTCAACTGCTCGCTATGACATGCACTGACCACCAGGAGGCAGATGCTCCAACTGGTAGGTTACCTTGCTGCTGGGGTCTGGCTGATTGGGACTGAGCGAGACAGGCCGGACATGCCTTGGAGCCTTCCCGTGGTCCCTCCCTGGCTGGCCAACCTCCCACATCCCTCCCTGGCCCCGATCGTACAACAGTGGTGTCCCTTAGCCTGGCATGCGCCCTCTCACAATCTGGGACCCCTAGGGGGATATCAGAGAGCCGGTTTTGGCCTGATGGCAGAACGACCGGTCACTATGATGCACACTGACCACCAGGGGGCAGATGCTCAATGCAGGAGCTGTCCCCTGGTGGTCAGTGTGCTCCCACAGGAGTACTGCTGCTCAGGCAGAAGCTGAGTTCACGGCTGGCAGGCGCAGTGGCAATGATAGGAACCTCTCTCTCCTTCGTGGGGAGCAGGCCTAAGTCAGCAGTCAGACATCCCCTGAGGGCTCCCGAACTGCAAGAGGGCACAGGCCAAGCTGAGGGGGACCCCCCCCCCCCGAGTACATAAATTTTGTGTACCGGGCCTCTAGTACTATAATATTAATAGATAACACACAGAATGAATAATATCCTATTCCACTAACCCCTGGTAAACACACATACACATACACCCCAACAACAAACTTTAAATAGGAATGTGCACACTAAACAGAGAACAGAAGTCCAGGAGATAAATCTTGCTAAGAGTAACAGAATACCGCCCAGCCAACATGGCTCAGTGGTTGAGCGTTGACCTATGAACTGGGAATGTATTGTGGTTTTACTGAGGCCTTTTTAGGAGAAAAGGAGGAGACTCTATACAGCAAGAGAGTAGAGTGCATAGTACTGGGGAAGGAAGGTATAAGAAAAGTTTAGGAAGAGCCCTGGCTGGTGTGGCTCATTGGACAGAGCATGGGCCTGTGCATCAAAAGGTTGCAAGTTCACTCCACACCTTCTCCCCACCCCTGGTTACAGGGTTGCAGGAGGCAACTAATCTCACATGGCTATTTTTCTCTCTTCTCTTTCCCTTCCACACTCTCTGAAAAGGAATGGAAAAAATATCCTCAGGTGAGGATTAACAAAAAAAAGAATGGATGTTGAACTTTATCAAAAGTCTTTTCAGCATCTATGAAGATGATCTTACAATTTTTCCTTGGCCTATTAATATTTTATATTAATATACATATTTCCAATATAGAATTATCCTTGTATTTTCAATATACATGTAGAATATTCTTCTAAAATATGAATTTGTATTCTATTTGAAAAATTTGTACATTTTATTCCTAAATGATATAGGATTGTAATTTCTTCTTCTTTTACTATTGCCCCTGAACAATGCTTCTTATAGCACTGAAGTTACATGTTCTTAAATGTTTGGTAGAACCAACTATAAAACAACTGAGCCTGGACACAACTCATTAACAATATTCTTTATTCCTTCTGTTAAGAGCTTTGCTTTCAAACGATCAATAAAACGGAAAAGCATCTGGCAAGTCTACCCAAGAAACAAAAAAAGAAAGAAAAATAAAACCTATTAGTAATGTGAGAAATGTCAGACTAGATTAAATGGTAGACATGTTAGGAAAATAAGAATTATTATCAAATTCAATTAACAAACTGACTGAAAAGAAAACCTAAGAAAGTTAATAAACACCAATGGAATTGAAAAGTATGACAAAAAATGGCCTACATCAGTAATTGTTTCTAAACAGAAATCTACTCATATTAAGTCAAGCTAAAACAAAGAAAGAAAAAGTATTGGAAGAATACTGGAGTGTCTCATGGAGCCTGTGCTCAGGAAGTATAATCAAGTAAAAAAGATTCTAGAATGTTAGAGCCTAGGACACCTGCTCCTTTTTGGAACTGAATGGTCTTGTTTGTTCCTTTCTGCACATGTGCTCATTTTCTTTTTTCTATAATCATCTTTCTATGCTAAGAGACTTAGTGTTTTATGATTGCTCAGTGTTAAGGTCCAATACCAACCAAAGAGAGTCTCTGTATCCCTTTTCCAAACCTTCATGCTCCAATTTGATACACTGTGGGTCAGGCATTGACTCTAGATCCAATAAACTATCCACAGGAGAAAGAGGAACAGTAGATCACAGAGCTACTAAAGTGGAAGCTAAATTCATCCTTTTAGTAAGGGTTTTGATGTGGGTAGTTTAAGGTGTAGACTGTGCAGGTACACTAAAATATCTACAAAAAGAATCTGCCTCTTCCCCAAAGTCCCCAACCCAAAAGGCTTTACAGGTGAATTCTAGAAAACCTTTATGGAACATAGAATTCCTGTTATTTGTACCACTAGCGACGATAAAAAGGAAATAAAATTACCAACTTATCTTACGAGACTAACATGATCCCATAATGTAAGGCAGGAAGCCATAAAAATCTTAGAAGAAGCCATCGGCAGCAGAATAGCAGATATTTGTCGTAGCAAGATCTTTACCGATATAGCTCTTAGGCAATGGAAACTAAGGAGAAAATAAAAAAATGGGACTAATATCAAAATAAAAAGCTTCTGCACAGCAAAAAAAAAAAAACCACCCATCAACAAAACAATAAGAGAGCCCACTGCATGGCAGAACATATTTGCCAATGTTATCTCTGATAAGGGTTTAATCTCCAAAATTTATAGGGAACTCATACAACTTAACAAAAGGAAGATAAACAATCCAATCAAAAAATGGGCAAAGGACCTAAATCAGGGGTCCTCAAACTACGGCCCGCGGGCCACATGCAAATACAAATATTGTATTTGTTCCTGTTTTGTTTTTTTACTTCAAAATAAGATATGTGCAGTGTGCATACGAATTTGTTCATAGTTTTTTTTTAAACTATAGTCCGGCCCTCCAACGGTCTGAGGGACAGTGAACTGGCCCCCTGTTTAAAAAGTTTGAGGACCCCTGACCTAAATAGACACCTTTCAAAGGAGGACATACAGAAGGCCAAGAGACATATGAAAACATGCTCAAAGTCACTAATCATCTGAGAGATGCAAATCAAAACAACAATGAGGTACCATCTCACACCTGTCAGAATGGCTATCATCAACAAACAACAAGCGCTGGCCGAGAATGCAGAGAAAAAGGAACCCTCTTGCACTGCTGGTGGGAATGCAGCCACTGTGAAAAACAGTATGGCGTTTCCTCAAAAAATTAAAAATGGAACTTCCATTTGACCCAGCAATCCCACTTCTAGGATTATATCCCAAGAAACCAGAAACACCAATCAGAAAGGATATATGGACCCCTATGTTCATAGTAGCACAATGTACAATAGCTAAGATTTTGAAACAGTCTAAGTGCCCATCAGCAAATGAGTGGATTAGAAAACTGTGGTACATCTACACAATGGAATACTACGCTGCGGTAAAAAAGAAGGAATTCTCACCATTTGCAACAGCATAGATGGAACTGGAGAGCATTACGCTAAGTGAAATAAGCCAGTCAGAGAAAGATAAATATCGCATGATCTCACTCATTTGTGGAATATAATGAACAACATAAACTGATAAACAAAAACAGAACCAGAGTCCAACCTATGAGGGAAGGCAGGGGGTGAGGGGGTAAGAGATCAACCGAAGAACTTATAAGCATGTATATGAGCATAACCAATGGACACAGATGGGGGGGGGGGGGAGATGGGTGGGAGAGGGTATGTGTTGGGGGATGTTGGCTGTGGGAGCACACTGACCACCAGGGGGAAGCTCCTGTGTTGAGCATCTGCCCCCTTGTGGTCAGTGCACGTCATAGTGACCAGTCAACCGGTCGTAATGATCGCTTAGGCTTTTATATATATACATTACTAATTAACCCCAATGAGCTTTGTCTTATAGGTAATATTTATCAACATGTATGTGAAAAATTAAAGCTGAAAGAAGTTTACAACACAATACACCAGCATACATATTAGCCATCATAGCACTAATGCTTTCACTTATCATGCAGCTACTGAAATACAAGACTGTACACATGCGAGGGAATGACAGTAACAAAGTCAAATAATGTCTTACTGTTATTATGAAAACTAGAGGCCTGGTGCACAAAAATTTGTGCACTCGGGGGTGGGGGTCCCTCAGTCCGGCCTGTGCCCTCTCGCAGTCTGGGACCCCTCGGGGGATGACCACTTGCTGGCTTAGGCCTGCTCCCTGGGGGATTGGGCCTAAGCTGGCAATCAGACATCCCTCTGGCAGCCCGGCAGCCCTCAGGGGATGTCCTCTTGCCAGTGGGGAGCAGACCTAAGCTGCAGTCAGACATCCTTAGTGCTGCTGAGGAGGCAGGAGAGGCTCCCACCACCACCACTGTACTGGCAGCCATCAGCCTGGCTTGTGGCTGAGCAGAGCTCCCCCATGTGGGAGCGCCCTGACCACCAGAGGGCAGCTCCTGCATTAAGCGTCTGCCCCCTGGTGGTCAGTGTGTGTCATAGTGACCAGTCATTCCCAGTCGTTCTGCTGTTAGGGTCAGTTTGCATATTACCCTTTTATTATATAGGATAGAGGCCTGGTGCATGGGTGGGGGCCAGCTGGTTTGCCCCGAAGGGTGTCCCGGTTCAGAGTGGGGGTCCCGCTGGGGTGCCTGGCCAGCCTGGGTGAGGGGCTGATGGCTGTTTGCAGCTGGTTACACCCCATTCAGGGTGGGGGTCCCTACTGGGGTGCCTGGCCAGCCTGGATGAGGGGCTGATGGCTGTTTTCAGGCTGGCCACACCCCCTTTATGGTGGGGGTCCCCACTGGGGTGCCTGGCCAGTTTGGGTGAGGGGCTGAGGGCCGTTTTCAGGCTGGCCAGCGACTGAAGCTCCCAGCCTCTCCTTTTTTTCTTTTTCTTTTTTTCCTGGGATTTATTTACCTTCTATAATTGAAACACTGCTGCCGTCACTGGGGCTCCCAGCTCTGAGGCCACGGCCGGCTGAAAGCAGGTATCTGGGGTTTGTTTAGCTTCTATAATTGAAACATTGTTGCTTTCGGGCTCAGAGCCAGGCCACGGCAGGCGGGGAACCTTGGCTTCCTCCATCACTGGAGGAAGCAAGCCTCCTGCTCGCTTCAGCTGCATGGCTGCCAGCCACCAACTTTGTTGGCAGTTAATTTGCATATTTCCCTGATTAGCCAATGGGAAGCGTAGCAGAGGTACAGTTAATTACCCTTTTTGTCTTTTATTAGATAGGATATTCTGACTTCACAGACACCTGGAGTCTCAGGAAACCATAAGTGTCCCTGGACCAATTCTGAAAACCACTGTTAAAGGGCTGAGGAACCAATAATGAATCAATCCCACTCTTGTGTAATTTAATGAAGGAGTACCACAATAAAGAAGTAAATCAATAAATATATAAATTCAGGTAGTGATGAATGCCATGAAAAAACAAAACAAAACAGGACAAGGAGGTAAAAGTGAAAAGTGGGAGGTGTGGGGAAGTAGTAGGGCAATTACTTTACATGGGATGGTCAGAAAAGGCTTCTCTGAGGAGGGATATTGAAGGAATGATCCTTGCTAAGGTCTGAGGCATAGGAATGACATGATCTGATTAAAGTTTTTAAAATATTACCTCACTTCCACATGGAACAGACTGGTAAGGCATAAAAATGGAAGTAGGGAGGCTATTTCACTAGTCATGCAATGAATGCTGGTGACTTGGATAGTATAATAGCAGTGGAAGGGTGAGATTTGAGTGGATATGCAAGTTATTATGAAGGAAAGGACATAATAATTGCTGAAGGACTAGACATGAGGTTGTGAGGAAACAGAAATGAAGGGAAGATGGCTCCGAGGTTCTTGCAGAGCAATGAGGTAAATGTTGCTATTTATTATGATTTAAAGAAACCTTGGGAGATGGGAGAGTGGGGGCAAGACCTAGCTTAAGATGTTTAATTAAAATCAGAGTAAAAATGCTGAATATGAGAGTCTGGAACTCAAGACAGAAGTCAGGAGATGCACAATCCAAAACATGGGACTATTTCTATTGTGGTTACCAGTTTTATTTCACTCATTATTTGACAATGTGAGTTTCTGGGTGTACAAAGTAAAACAATATATAATCCCCCTGCTACAGAAGCTAACAGTCTAGATTTTATAAATTTATAAACTGCTCTAGAAAAAACTTACTATAGACATTTAGATATTTACCAAAGGCTTCCAATTTAATAGCAACTGACAAGCATTTACTACTACCACTCACATTTTAAGCATTTTACATTTGTTAAGTAATTTAATCCTCCTAACAATCTTATGAAAAGGGAATTATTACTCTATTACTATAAGATATTATTAATACATTAAAATATATATTTACCATCTTTCCCTGAATCAACATTAATGACACTAATTCTGCTAATGAGTGTTTCATATATAGTTGATGTATCATTCCCATCAACATTTAAACATACTGTAATTTCTCCCATCTTAAACAAAATCCTCTCTTGATTTCACATCGCACTCTAGGAACCACATTTCTCTGATCCTATTATAGCAACACTTCCTAAAAGAGCTGTCTATGTAAGCTGTCTCCCACCTTTCTCCTGTCAGCTTCTCTTGAGCCATTCCAAAAAGGCTTGTGTCTTTACACTACTGAAACCACTCTTCAAGATTATGAATGGCCTCAAAATGCTAAATACAATTTTTAAATTTTCATCCTCATCTCACCTGACCTATCAACAGCACCTGACCATAGGTAAAATACTCTCTTTAAAATACTTTCTTTACTTAGCTACTCAGACAATACACTCTGCTGGTTTTTCTTCCTAACTTACCTGATGTTTCTCCTCAACATCTACCCATTAGAGCACCCAAGGCTCAGCCCGTGGATCTCCTCTCTCTTTTAAAAAAAAACTCCATTTTTTAATTACAGTTGATATTCAATATTTTTCTTTTCTCTTTTCTACCTATGCTTATTTTCTTAATGTTCTCATATAGTTTCATGGCTTCACTAGAATATAGCTTCAACAAGGTAGGGACTTTGTTTTGTTTTAGCTGTTTAGTTTATGCTGAATGCTGGCACATAACACAGTGCCTGGCATATATTAAATGCATGACAAATGTATGTTCAATGAATGGATGAATAAATAGCTTTAAATATATATATAAACTGACGACTCTCCAATTTATACCTCCCGCGTAGATCTCTGTCTGCTCCGAATTCCAATTGCCTGTCTGCTATCTGCATTTGGATGTGTAATAAACATCTCAAATTTAACCAAGTTCAAAAGAGAACTCCAAACACCCTCCCAATGGCTTCTCTAACTTCATTTTCTTAGTAAAGTGCAGTTCCATCCTCCTAGATCCTCAAGCCAAATATTTTTAAAGCATTCCCAGTTCCTCTCTTTCTCTCACACCACATATCCAACCAGCCAACAAATACTGTGGATTCTGCCTTCAAAATATACTCAGCATTTGACTACTTCTCACCACTATCACTAAGGTCCAAGCCATTCTCACCTTTCAGCTGGATAACAACAGCCTCCTAACTGCTCTTCCTGCTTCTTGTCCACCTGCACACTCCACCGCCTTCAGTCTGTTCTCAGAATCACAGGCAGAGACATTTTTTCAAACTTAAGTCAGATCATGTCACTTCTCTGCTCATAATCCTGCCATTATTCCCACTTTTCTCTTTGAGTACAAGTCCAAATCTTCACAACTACCTATAAAGCTCTACTCAATATGGCCCTGTTACATCTCTGACCACATCTACTACTTTTCCTCTCACCTATTCTGCTTCAGTCACATTGGCTTCTTCTGCTGTTTGTTCCGAAGGTTAAGGACATTTGCACCTCGGGGCCCTTTCTCCGACGTCCCACTGCCTAGAATGCTTCTCCCCTAGACAGCCGCAGTCCATATTTGCTTCACCACCTTGTTAACTTGCCACCTTCTCTGAGTTTTTCCCAATCGCCACATTTTAAATTGCAATTCTAATCCCAACCTCTTACAATCTTTATCCTCCTCCGCTCTGTATTTCTCCACAGCATTTCTCCACCACCAAATACTATAGATCTTACTTTCTGACGCTTATGCTCAAAAAGGACAAGAATTTTTTGTCTGTTTTATTCACTGCTATATCCCTGGTGTTTAAAGCAGTGCCCCGTATATAACAGGCGGTCACTCTGCTCATCGAACACTTTCACTTCCACCAGAGGGCCGAATAAGCCCCTGGCCTGGCATTTCAGGGAAGATCATCCAGCGTCTCTAAGATTTCCTCCAGGCCTCTGATCCCTGGAAGGATTATACTTTGCCTAGAAAGAAAAGCCGTGTTGCCCAGCCCACCACCAGGGGGAGCTCGAGAGGAAGAGCTGTGAGCAAAGAGAAACCAGATGTGATTTCCCTTGCTTTTCCTCCGTCAACCTCGAGGAGGAAGAAAACTGGGTTTGGAAGGCGACTGTGCTGAATGCTATGTATGAATTACCGGGGACACAACCGTAAACACGAAAAACCGCAATCCTTCCGAAAGCCACAAAGAGGCCAAGGAAACCAACCCACGGGGTCGCTGAGAAATGGGCGGGTGTTTCCTCAACCGCGCCACTGAGAAGTCCCCATAAAATCCGGGGGAGAGTTCCCATTAGCGCCGAGACGCGTAGTTCACACTCGGAGGCCAGGCTGTCCCAGGCTGCCAGCACTCCCGGGCCAGAGAACTATCCGGTCCATCCTAGTTCGCACCCGAAGCAGCTACAATTCTTCAAGCGGCGTTAAGCAAGGCGGTCGGACCCCGGGCTGAAGTGCCCAGATGGGGCTGATCTGTCAAGTCCCGACTCATTAAAACACCGACAGCAATTTCCCCCGAGATTTTTGACTCACCGCCACCTGTTGATGCCCACGTTGGAGGAGCCCGCGAACCAGGGGTCGAGGATGTAGACGCAGCGGATGGTGTCGGCGCCCCGAATGCACTCCTTCAGGGCGGGGTTGTCGTGGAGCCGGAGCCCCTTTCGGAACCAGTGCACCGCGTTCACCCCCATCCCGGGCGAGCGGCGGGCGGCGGGGCACCGCCGAGCTCCTCCGCGGAGAAATTCAAGGCACGAGGGTCCGGCTCATCACCGACACCTCCGCTTCCAGGAGAACCGCCGCACCCCGGGCAGGAGGACAGGGCGGCCGAGGGGGAAAAGGAAACAATGAGTCCGAGGAGCGGACCGGGGAGGGAGAGGGCGCTGGAGGCGCAGCCGGGAGCCGAATGGAGGCTGCCCGGTCAGCGGAGTCCGGGTGTGACGCCCTTTAGGAGCCGGCGCCCGCCGCACCCGCCTGGATGACACGCATAACTCCGAGGGCCGTCGACCCCCGGAGGGTGAGCGAGTTCCAGGGGCTCGAGCCGCCACGACAGCCCGAGCCGGTCCCCGGAGCCCCAGGAGGCTCGTCACGGAAACCTCGCCCCACCGAGGCGGTCCCTGAGGAAAAGCGGCCCGCCCGAGGCGAGCCACCGAGGAGGAGGAGCGAGGACTCGGCACCCGCCGGCCACGCTGCTTCTCGGCCCAGGAGCGAGGACGGAACACGCAGGCGACGGTCGAGGCCGCTGGAGGATTGCCGGCCGGTGACCGGTGTCGAGCCGGCCCGGGTGACTCCGCCGCCACCGCCGCGTCAGCGGCCGCGGCCCCGCCCCCAGCTCCTGACTGGAAGGCGCGCTGCCCACGTGACCACCGGCACCTCACGTTTCTGAAGTGTGTTTACTACAGCGGCGCGGACTGGAGAATGTGCTCGCTCTTCGGTCCCCTTTAGGGGGCGGCAGCCGTTCGATCTCAGAACTGTCGGTCCTCGCGGAGAAGCCGGTCTCTCTATCTCAGTCCCTTTTCTCCGCGGACTGGTCGCGGTTGCCGGGTAGGGCCTTGGGGTGTTCACAGGCCCCACGTGAAGGAAAGCTTAGCCCCGCCCCCGTAGCCATGAGCCTCCTCCATTGGCTGAGGCTCGCTGAGACCCGGATGAGCACGGGGATGCGGGCAGCTCGCGGGAGCGCGCTCGGCCGGGGAAGGTGCGCGTGCGCTCTCGCAGCGTTCCCGGTGGAGCTAGGGCGGGGCCGGCCGGCTGGCGCACGTAGGCACTCCCACGGGTGGGGGTCCCTAGAATGCCCGGGGGCGGCTTTGTTCCCGCTGAGAGTCTGCGAGGGGGAGGAGAGTAGGACGGAGGAGGCTGCACGTAGGCTCGGATGCCAAACTGCGTGCATCAGTCCAGCTCTGTGCAAAGAACCCTGCTTTGGAGTGTGCAGCGCCATTCCAAAGGTGCTGTAACCCTTGAACTTGCCCTGGGGATGTGGAGTAATGGCCGGGCGGGTGCCAAGCATTCCTGGACTTCTAGTAATTCCCTAATACTAGCGAATATCAACAGTATGTGAGCCCTCGTCTCTCCCGTTTAGTGCGGCCTTTGCCCACCTTACAGGAGGACATTGAACTAATCCATGCCATTCCTTATTCATGTGATGCCCTTATATTCATTCAACAATTACTGAATGAGCCAGACACTGCTCAAAGTGCTGGAGATACAGGAGAGAAGAAAATGGGCTAAAATCCCAGTTTACAATCTGCATCCCTTAAACCTTTACTCTTTGCTGTTTTTTTCCTCCATAAAATGCTCTTCTTTGGCACCTGCTGCTCACTGCAACCACCTTTGCCCTACCTAGTATATTTCTACACCTTCCCTTAGACTCTGATGCAGGGCAACCTAATTTGTAAAAAGACTCCTGCCCACCCCACCCCCCGCAGGTCTGATAATCACTTATCACACCCGCGATTATATTGATAAGACAATGAGAAGTGTCTGCTTCAACACGAGTGCAAGTAGGTGCTCGATAATTGTACTTAATACTATAATAGTGTGTCTCTGATTCCCTCTAAAGCAGTGGTTCTCAACCTTCCTAATGCCTCGACCCTTTAATACAGTTCCTCATGTTGTGGTGACCCCCAACCATAAAATTATTTTCGTTGCTACTTCATAACTGTAATTTTGCTACTGTTATGAATTGTAATGTAAATATCTGAAATGCAGGATGCATTTTCTTTTTTTTTTTAAATATATATTTTATTGATTTTTTTACAGAGAGGAAGGGAAAGGGATAGAGAGATAGAAACATCTCTGAGAGAGAAACATCGGTCAGCTGTCTCCTGCACACCTCCTACTGGGAATCTGCCCGCAACCAAGGTACATGCCCTTGACCAAAATCGAACCCGGGACCCTTCAGTCCGCAGGCCGACGCTCTATCCCCTGAGCCAAACCGGTCAGGGCAGGATGCATTTTCATTGTTACAAATTGAACATAATTAAAGCATAGTGATTAATCACAAAACAATATGTAATTATATATGTGTTTTCCGATGGTCTTAGGTGACCCCTGTGAAAGGGTCGTTCAACCCCCCCCCAAGGGGTCGCGACCGACAGGTTGAGAACCGCTGCTCTAAAGTGTGACTTGTTAAGGACCATGGCCCCATCCAGTTCTTTTTTTTTTTTTTTTTTTTTTTTTGCATCAATACCCACCCAGTACAGAACCTGATACATAAGCATTCAAACGTTGATTGAATGAGTTAATGAATGCTATTTGCCCCCAGAGTCTGGCAAGGTTAGGAGGAAGAAGGATACGGCAATTGCTACTGCCTGAACTGTGTGCTTTAAATTCATGGAAACCCTAGTTAGTACCTGTGAGTGTGACCTTATTTGAAAAGAAGATCAAGTGAAGATGAGGTCATTAGGATGGGCCCTAATCCAGTTTGTCTGAGGTCCTTAAAAAAGGGGTAAATTTGCACACAGACACACGCACACGAGGAGAATGCCTTGTGAAGATTGGAGTTATGCTGCGGGGCAGGTGGGCGTTCAGAGCTAGTCACCCCAAGATATGCCTCAGTGGTATGCAGATGAACCCTGCAGGCTCTAGAGGAACTCCTGCCTCCCACCTCCACTACCTAGAAGAATCTAAATCAGGAGCCTGACCTATGAAAAGAGTTATCAGCAGAAATAAGCTTTTAAGTATCTATATGGTAGGGCCAACTGGTAAATTACTGAACATGTGCTTTCCTCCTCCCTGCAGTGACCTCCTGAAGCCCCAAGGTGCATTGCCTCACCCCAGCTCAGAATATTCCTTTTCTGTCTCTGAACCTCTTGTGCATGTGGGGTCTCTGACTCCCACATGTACGTGGGATTCCCATACATATGTACGTATTAAATTTGGTTATTTTCTCTTGCTGTTCTGTCTCATGTCTTATCTGACCATCCAAAGAAGCTTGAGGGTAGATAGAGGAAAGCGTTTTCCTCCCCCACAGCTGCAACAGGGCCAGGAACTATGTACTCAAAGCTAAGGGAGCAGCCTGAAACAGATCCTTTCTTATTGCTTACAGAGGGAGGGAGCATGGCCCTGCCAGCACAGTAATTTCAGACTTCTGGCCTGCCTCACTGTGAGGCCATAAATGCCTGTTGTTCCAAGCTACTTGGTTACTAGCAAATTAATAACAGTAATATAAATTCAGTCATCTAGTGAGCCAGGATGTCTGGAGAGTATTCCCTACCCCGGCTTTTGTTGCCACACAGAGGACATAGCATCTTTTCCTTGGTTTCTTAAGAGCATTTAAAATTATATGTGAAAACTCTTTGTTCACCAGAAAGTGCTAAACAGTTGTTTTTAGCAATGGGACGAGCCTTGGGTAATTACCATTCTGAGGGGTCCATGACCTATGCAGAGGATGTTGCATATAGAGCTGTGCCCTCGCTTGGATTGCCTCCTACTCCAGGGCCTTTTGTACTTTTAAAAATACAGTGTTTCTCATTTCATTTTAGGCAGTTTAAAAGTAAGCAGATTGTGTCTAAAGACATTAAGAATTGTTTTCAAGCATCCAAATGAGACAGTGGGAGGTAGAGGAAGAGAATATTGATTTGTGTAGAGTTGACTTTTGATGTTCATTCAATGAAGATGGATTTTTTTTTTAACAGACAGCTGCATGTGGGTGGGTGTGTAACTTTCATTTACACATCTAAGTACTAATTTATTATAAAAGTGTCAGTATTGTTAACTGAGCACTTCTCAAAGACTGAAGGGTTTTTATGGCATATAGACGATTACTTTAATATATCTTTATTAAATATACTAGAGGCTCAGTGCACAAAATACATGCACAGGAGTGAGGGGGGGGGTGTCTCAGCCTGGCAGTCGGACATCCCTCTCGCAATCTGGGACGCTGTATGCACCAGTGACCATACTTTTCATACAGGTGAAAGGTGTCTTGCTGTTGTATGGGCAGCTACATTTTTTTGCCCTGATTATAAAAAGTAGTACATAACATGGTCCTTCTGAGGCAGTAGTACCATTTTACCCATCTTCTGGATAGAAAAACTGAAGCAGAGAGAAGTTAAGTAATCGGCTTTGTCACACAGTTATAAGTGTCAGAATCAGGGCTGATCACAAAATGTGCAAGCCAGAGTCCATGCATATTATCACTGCCATCATCCTGTTTTTTCAGTGTTAGAGTAGCCTTGCCAGGTTTTAATTTTTAAATCTAAGAGATTGTTCCCAATATATAGGGTAGGGTCCCTAGGCCTGGCTGGCGATCAGGGCCGATCTGTGGGGAGACTGGTGGGTGGGGCAATTGGGGGGGGAGGCCCTGCTGGCACCTGCCTTGGTTGGAGGCTTGGCACTGCATGCTGACCGGCCCTGCCCCCCACTGTGCTACCGGCGGGGCGATCTGGGAGGCCCCCACTGGCACTCACCTCGGCTGGCCTGGGGCCTGCGGGCTGGGGGCAGCTCCTCTGTTGAGCGTCTGCCCCCTGGTAGTCAGTGCATGTCATAGTGACTGGTCATTCCACCAGTCGTTCCACTGTTTGGTTAATTTGCATATTAGGCTTTTATTATATAGGATATGACTTATTGAGCACCTACTGTGTTCTAGGTTCTTTATATATGTTATTAACCCTCGTAATAATCTTTTGAGGCAGCTTATTTTTATTTAATAATAATTTATGCCCCCTTTGCTGAAGACACTAAACCTCAGAAATACAAATAAATAGTAAAACTAATTGAAAAACGAGACAATTTCTGAATCTAAGCTCTTTCCTCATCATATACTATCCCTCACTGACTGACACCACCACTCCCCTTCTTTTTCAGAGTAAGTATGTATATCTATATATATAAAAGCCTAAGTGACCAGACGACCAGCTGACCTGCTGGTAGCTGTGATGCACACTGACCACCAGGGGGCTGTCGCTCAACATAGGAGCAGAAACCACAGGCATGGAAACATGGAACAGACTGATGAATCTCAGAGGGAAGTGAGGAGGGGGAATGGCGGGAAGAGATTAATCAAAGATCTTATATGCATACTAGAGACCCGGTGCACTGGTGGGGTCCCTTGGTCTGGCCTGCGGGATCAGGCCAAAACCGGCTCTCTGACATCACCCCAGGGGTCCCGGATTGTGAGATGGTGCAGGCCAGGCCAAGGGACCCCCACCGCTGTACGAATCCATGTGCCAGGCCTCTAGTATAAATAAAATGGGAGCATAGTCAGGAATCTTGGGAAATTCTGGTTGGCTCCAACATCATGGTGGTAGGAAGAGTATGAGACTGGGTTATATCTCAGCTCACCATTGATTAGCTCAGCAATTGTCAACCTTTTTTTTATCTCATGGCACATATAAACTAATTACGAAATTTTGGGGCACACCAAAAAATATTTCTTTTGCCAATCTGACCCAAAAAATAGGTACAATTTTGATTCATTCACATGGGACAGCTCTTATTGTGTTGGCTGTTGTCATTTTTTTATTTGACAATCTAAGGGAAAAGAGGTCAGTGCCCCTGACTAAATAGTCAGGTATTGCATGTTTTAAAAATTCTTTTAGCACACTGGTTGAAAATTGCTGGATTCATTGGTGATCTTTAACAAATCACCTAGGCTTTTTTGACCTGATTAATTCATCTATAAAATGAGCATACTGAACTATAACTTCTAAGTTTTCTATTTTAAAATTCTAGGATTCTGTGGATACAACCCTGCCATGGGCTCAAAATGATTGAGGAAGAGTTCTATTAAACATTCTTTTAACTGCCAGCAGTGTTAGGAATATCAGTATCTCTTTGATTTCATGAGCACCCTTGATAGAAGTGTGTCAGCCTCTAAATTAAAAAGCCTGTAGTCTCTCTTGACTCTATCTTGCAGAGGTGATAGTTGGCATGTGTTTTAAACACATAAGTAATGAAGGAGTGGACTGTGTGATCAGCTCATTCAGTCTTGATGTAATGTGAATGTTAGGCTGGTAGCTCTTGGCTGAGGGACTGTCAACACTAGAGTCTTCGGGGGATTGAATTTAAGTGTGTTAACGGATCACTATCTTATATTTTTATTTATTTACTTTTTATTTATTAATTTTAAGGAGAGCGAGGAAGGAGGAGGGAGAGAGAGAGAGAGGGGAGAGGGGAGAGGGAAGAGAGGAGAGGAGAGAGAGGAGAAAAAGAAAGAGAAACAGTGATTGGCCCCGAAATCCAGGCATGAGCCCTGACCTGGAATGGAACTGGCGACCTTCTGGTGTATGGAACTACACCCAACAAACTGAGCCACCCTGGCCAGGGAAGGATCACTATTTTTTTTATAGGTAAGTTATGAGTCTCATATCAATATGAAATGAACACATGTCAGATATTTTGCTTCACTTGTTTCACTTGTTAATAATAAGGGAATCAGTAAGATGATGCAGTGGAATAAAAGAAGATTCCAAAGAGCAGTTACATGTCTAGGCCATCCAGAATGTTAAAAATTAATTTGCTTAATATATGCAAAACTGGCCTCTCCTCATAAGAGCAGCTTGGGGAGGGAAATCAATTGCACTTTCACACGACAAAATATATTTGCATGTCCACGGACAAGACTCCTCTGCATTGCTCTCAATTCTCTACAATTTACAGAGCTGTAAAATAGTCCAACGATAACGACAGGCAGTGAATAACTTGAAGGGTGCACTAAACAAGAGACCTAGTAATCTTTTCTGCCAATCTCAAAGTCATTCATAATTTCTGTCCCCTTTTCCTCAGAGAGGTCTTCCCACTTGCCCATTCTAAAAAGGGCCCCTTCTCTGTCCCTATCATGGTTCCCTATTTCCTTTCCTCAAAGCACCAATTATGATATGTATTTTTTGGTTGGCTGTGTATTTATTCTCAGTAAATCTATGCCTGCCTCTACCCTAAATGCAAACTCCAGGAGGGCAGAGATTTGGGTCTATCATGTTCTTCATTATTAGCACTGTGCCACTGTGCCTGGTACTGAGCAGACGCTCAATCAGTGTTCTTCCAGAGACCATGGTAACACCCAACTGATCACATGGACACGGCACTGCATGTCAGTTACCAATTTATTGTTTCTCACGAAATCTACCTTTCCTGCCTTCTCTTTAATAGAGTTAGACCCTGTTAGGATTTCTCCTTTGCCTCAGGCACCATGTTAACTGCTATCAGTGGAGAATGCTGGAGGGACAATTCAGGAGGAAGGGGCCTCTCTTCTTGGTGCTGTTATGTTTTGTTTTCTTTTCTTGCTCCAACTCCGCTGCTGCCAGAGGCCCTTGGGTGAGGACACACTGGCCGCTTGCTCCTATCAAGTGTCAGTGGCATTCCTGCTGGTGGATTCCCGCTAGGTTTTGCAGGCATTCCAGCAGGCAGCTACCCTGCCTCAGCCCACCTCCATTCTGGCCAGGCATTTCCTTTCCTGTGGCCATTCCCAACCATGGTTTCCTTCCCACTGGCCTTGGCTTCAAGGCTGTAGATCAACTCTGGCCCAGGTCAACTTTGTTACCATCCACGAGCCATCAGATCCCACTCTTGGAGAAGACCCCTGTCACTCCCCTTCCAAGTTTGTCCTTTCTTGGGTACTATCTCCATAGTTCCCTTTCCTCCTTTATAATTAACTAGAGGCTCAGTGCACGAATTTGTGCATGATTGGGGTCCAGCCAACCCGCCCCCATCAGGGCTGATCAGGGGCGGGGCAGGCCAAGGGGAGGGGGCAATTTGTATATTAGCCTTTTATTATATAGGATAATTCCTTTTATGAACATTCCCTGTTGGATTTGCTCTGTGGTTTCTGTCTCCTCATTGGACACTGGTACAATCCATTAACGATGTGCTTGTGAACACTTGTCTTGCTTGTTCTTACCCCTTTTCTTGACCATGTGCATGTAGAAAGTGCAAATAGTTACAAATGTGGCAATATGACATTGTGAAATATTAGCAGATGTTTTCCCCCACAGATCTTTTTTTGTCCTGTGACCATCCCCATTCAGGTCATTGGATGGGAGTCCCCTGTTGCTTCAGAGGGACAGAACTAGAGGACAAAGGTAGTCCAGCATTTTTGTCCTAAATTCAAGAGTCTTGATCCAGTTGTAAATCAGGAGAGATTTGCTGCTCCCCACTCCTCCCCCCAACATTGTACAAACATTCTCTAAGCTGGAGTGGACTATGAGTGCAAGGAAAATAAGATAGGTAAGCACTGGTCTTTTCTAAAGAAAAGAATGCCTCATTCATTCATTCACTTAATTCATAGTGTGGGGTGTCTTCGTCTGTTCACACTCGGAGGCCAGGGTGTCCCAGGCTGCCAGCACTCTCGGGCCAGAAAACCATAGCAAAATACCGCAGGCTGGGATGGCTTATAAACAACAAAAATGTATCCCTCATAACTCTAGAGGCTGGAAATCCAAGGCCCTCTGTGTCTGATGGCATCCCTCATAGGCAGGGCCACAGGAAAGTGGTTTGGGGACTTCCATGAGTCAGCCTCCAGATTTCAGATGGGGAACTGACTCATCTCTTCTACTCTCAGAACACCCCAAGCTTGGGTAGATACCTGGAGCTAATCCTAAATAAGGGCAGGTGAGATAGTACCCAAGATACTATTAATAAT
Organism: Myotis myotis; assembly: GCF_014108235.1. NCBI lineage: Eukaryota > Metazoa > Chordata > Mammalia > Chiroptera > Vespertilionidae > Myotis > Myotis myotis. The sequence continues at coordinate 202,665,194 of NW_023416335.1, forward strand.
ACCCATATCCATTGGTCCTTAATATGTGCCAGACACGGAACTACTATATTAGACACTATGCTATGGACCCTTGCTACATGATTTAATTTTCACAACAGCCACACGAGATAGATTTTACTATTCCTGTTTTATAGATAAGAAAACGGGGGCCCAAAAGAGTGAAGTCCTCATAATTTGCCCTCCAAAGTGGAAAAGGCAGGAAACAAACCCAGGCTCTCCCCACTCTAAATGCTGTGGGTTGCCCAGCACGCCTGGTCGCCTTCACTGCACTGACATGTGGGTGCTTTCACACAAGTGCAAAATAAAGACTGTCAGAGCATGGGGGAGGCTGAGTTCTGGGTCAGATGGATCCAGGGAGGCTCTGTGTGGAAAGTAGCACTTGTGCTGGGAAAACACATTTTTTTTTTTTTACTTTAAAAAAAGTGAAGGATTCCAAAAGAGTAGATGATTGTGCAACATAAAGCAGTATATTTATTTAAAATGTTCATGAAATAAAGTTAAGTATACACTAGAAAAAAGTTGACAAGTATAAATTGAAAACCGAGTGAGGAGTGAGAGAAATCTGGAGGGGTATTTGTTCTTACTGCAACATCAACACAGCCTGTTAGTATGAAAGAGGGCAGGAATGGGGAAGTAGGGCAGAAGGATGGTGGTGAATTGTGCCGCATATTACTGAGAGCTATTGCTGTGTCTCCAAAGGGCCCATCCCCAGTGGTACTTGACCGTTTGGTGAGGCGTAAACCACCCACTCCTGGGTTGTTGTATTGAGACAGTAGCATTTGGAGAAGGATCCAGGTAGAGAAGTGGACTTTGGAGTTACTTTATAAGGTAACAAGGCCAAAAAGGACTGCTAGGAACTCTCTTAAAAAAAACAAAAAAAAACCTCACTAATGACAAGTATTATGAATTCAATGCAGAAGAAAGAACAATAGTTCTGTACTTAAAGCTAGATTTTTAAGTAACAATATTTAGCACTCAATACTAAGGCAAGTTAGAAGAGGCAGACTATACAGTACATATAGGGTGGGGGCAAACATAGGTTTACAGTTGTGAGTACCTGAAACGGAGTTTATTCTTGTATTGCTCTTTATTAACTATTGTATTATTTTCCATAAGAACAACTATAACCTCATTTTGCCCCACCCTTTATATGCTCCTGTGTAGTGAAAATGGGCACTACCCAACCAACTACTTCCCTGGCCCCCACCTCTCAGAATCCCTGGAAAACAAAGTTGTCTGGGACTGGTGATGCCACCTGGTGGCTAATTCAAGAAGTACAAGCAGTTCCACAAGAATTCATGCATATGTTCAGAAAAATCTCCATTCTGCAGAGGCATAATCTATCTAATCTAATAATAGACAAACAGGGTAATTGACCGTACCTTCGCTATGCCTCCCATTGGCTAATCAGTGAGATATGCAAATTAACCACCAACAAAGATGGCGGTTAATTTGCATATGTAGGCGCGAAGTGGAGCAGCAAAGGCTTGAGGGCGGCTCCAGCCGGAGCAGCGAAGGCCTGGGTGCCGGGTGCCGGAGGAAAACCGGTGCCAGCAGCCAGGGGAAGGGAAGGCCTATTGCACGAATCTTTTTGTGCAACAGGCCTCTAGTATATATATAAAAGGCTAAGTGACCATCCAACCGTCTGACCGGCTGGCACAGATGATACACACTGACCACCAGGGGGCAGACACTCAACGCAGGAGCTGCTGAGCTGCGGTGACTTGGCAGAGGCAGTTCTGGGGTGACGCACCCCAGAACCAGAGAGGAGGGAGTCCAATTCCTCTCAGGACCTTGAGATTCCACCTTTGGCTGTGGGTAATGTTGTTGCTGGGGCACTGTGTTCAAAGAGCATGTGACATTAAAGTTAAAGTTGTAAATACTTCATCACAAGTGAAATTAGTCTAGTACTCTGAAAGTGTTTTTACTCTTAATGTGGTATACAGGGAGATATTAGAATAAGTTTCATCAATTTATCAGTCATTGTTTTTATCAATGTTTTTATATCATGTCTTTGTTGTTGTTATATCCTGTTGTTTTTGTTTATTTATTAATCAATTTATATATTATTTTTATATACATTTTACTAATTTTCTTTCATCTCTGACACTTCTATTATAGAGAAAGTGTGAATAGCAATATTAAAATATTCCTTCTAATTAATTTCCTTTCAATGTGCACAAATCCATGCATCAGGCCACTAGTTAAAACAATAAGGCTATAGAAAATATTTGGTTGAGACAGACCACTTAAAATGTATGCAACTTAATAACTATGCCACCAACAAAAAAAAAATAACCTAATAAAATTGCAGTTAAAAAGAAAAGTTTAATACCTGATAAATAAGTAATGAAATATAGGGATTTATCTTTAAAAAGTGAAGCTAGCTTGATGTAAATAGGTATAAGACAGATTGAGGCTACCGATTCATGGAGACAGAATTCAATAACCAAAGGTCAGGTAGAATTCCACCCCTAAGAAGAGGAGATGGCTAGATCTAGACAAGAGAATAACGGGATGACTCATGGGTATTCAATACTGGACTGTATTCCTGTGTGGCTTGCTGTATTCAGCTGTCGTTACTTAATGGACCAAAGTGGAACACATTTATAGAACAAGTCATTGACCTATTGGTAAAATTGCATATAACTGAACACAACCTTTGCCTTTTACTGACATCATTTCTTTATTAACCAATCATATATAGATAATTTGGATAGCAGAAGCACTTGTTGTCACAGACGAGCTTGTAAGTCACTTCCCATTCCCTAACACTTAAAGGGACCTTGACCTACTAAGCATTCTGCATCCAATCCCCACCAGTCCTCCCCACCCCATTCCCCTGCTCACATTCCACCACCCCCCCCCCCCGTCTTCAAAATTTAATTCTACCTCAGGCAAGCGCTTTAGCACTCTTATTTAGCCGATATGAATCTCAATTCACAAAGCCAGATAATAGAGAAAAATGATTTTCTACAAATCAACTTACTTTCTCATGTCGTGCTCCCAGTTGACAGGAAATCCATCTGTCATTCTTGAAGCTTTTTTCTCTCTGCAAGGTTATGCGGCCCCATGCAGTGCCTTCTTTTGGGGAGCCCTGAGTCATCTGTCCATGGTGGTCTCTACAGAGGTGGCTATTGTCTGTCTCCCATGGTCCTTTCAGAGCCGGTTATTATCTGCTCATTTTTGTGCCTCACATACAGAATGATGGTTTGCTTTTTGCTGCTGGGCTCTCCTCCAACCCCAGCCAAGCAGCCACCTTCCTAGGTCACCACTCCACTCCTCTGGGGACTTGTCGCTTCCTTGGGGCGCTCTGTGGGACCCTTGCTCCTCCCCCACTGTTAGGGAACATCTCCTCTTCGTCCTTGGGTACTCTGAATTCCTCTTGCTTCCCTAAGATACTTTATTTTACCCTCACCTCCCAATCTCTTATCAGTTACAAATATTTTAGTTGTAAGCAACAGAAAATATAGCTCCAACTGATGTAAAAATATATACCGTTTTGCTTTCAATAACTGAACATCTAGACATGGGGCTGGTTTCAGGTTGGGATTTGTTTGGTCAGTCAAAAAAAATAAAATAAAAAGGATTGAAATATATCCCTATGTTCTAGCCCTATTCTAAGCACTGGAGGGAGATACAGAGGTGGGCAAGGGGTCCTCTGTCCGAGTCGATTTGCTGTGGGTACAGAGACCACTGTCCCATTCAAACTATGCTCAATTTGTCTACTTGTGAGCAAAGTAATGATGATTATTGCTGTCTTAAGTGACTAAGTTTTGGAGTGATTTATTAAGCAGCTGTGGTAACTGAAATACCACTTGTGAGCCCCAAAGAAATTCTAGCATTTATTAATAAAAGTAAGATTGATGCTGATGAGACACTTTTATCAAGGATAAGGAAAGGTATATGCTTTGAAATTAGAAAATCGTAATAACAACAGCAGCAACAATGTCTGTTCCTACCAGCTGCCCGTTTCCTTTCAGATCCCCATGAGCTCGTATCTGCTCTGCCCTGAATTCAGTGAACGGCCTTTCTCAGGCTCCTTGGCCTCTGGCTGCCAGATAGGTTTGGCCACCCCTCCCAGCCACCTCTCTTTCTTGTGCCTTCATTTCTGATCGTGGCAATGATTCCTCGTTGTCCTACTATCTGCTGGACAGCCCCTCTCTCGGGGATGCCACTTTCTGCCTGGTAGCCCCCACTGTAGTCCTGGCTCCCCCTGACAGCCTGTCCTGGCTCTGACAAGATGTTTTTCTCCATTTGCTCCTGCAGGCCCAGGGATGGCACCATTTATCTCTGTTACTGACCTCTGGGTTGTCTCACCAGACTGCTTGGCTTCTTAGCTTTTCCAATATTAATTCCCTTTGTTATTTCTCTTTGTTTGAAAGACTTAAAGTGGTTCCTGTTTCCTTGCCAGACCTTGATTGAGTGAATCTATTCAGAAGCTACTATGAGCTCCATATTCCACATGAGGCAACTAAAGCTCAGAGATGAAGCTGCCCAAGGTAGTACTGTTAATGTCCACTCACGAGTAGTGGCGTGCAATCAGAAATTATTTTTTGAATTAAAAGTTTAAATATGATGGAAGTCACAGGGGACTCAAAGGGGGACTCAGGGGGCTGGAAATATTCTGTTATTTGATCTGGGACTGGATATATGGGTGCTCATTCTGAACACTCGCTGAGCTATACGTGGATTGGGGTACTTTTCAAGATACATTATTTCTTCTTTACTTTTAGACATTAGCATTCCAATTTCAATTAGAGTCTATGTTATAAGTAGTTTTGTGGAACAGTTATGTGCTAGGTATGGGGGCTATAACGAAACACAGACACAGTCCTTGTCCCAGGGGGAGCCCCATGGGGATGACCACAGTGAAAAGCTATCACAACCTGGATGTGGTTCCTGCCCAACAGGAACCTCAGAATATAAAGCTGATAAAGGAATTGAAACGAAGACCTGAAGGTTAAAGGTGGGAGGGTAAGGGTCTGCCTGGAGAGAGAGCACCAGGGAAAGGCTACTGAGGAGTGGGCAGAGCAAGGCAAGGAATGGCAGATCAAAAAAGGCTACAGTCAGAGCCGGCCAGCAAAGGCATATCAGAAATGAATTTTCTGGGAACAAAAATCTGCATTCAGAGGTCCTCCTTGGGATAGTGGGATATCAGAAATATGTTTTTCCATGTGGCAGTGAGACAAGACACTACTCATTTTCCCGCTACTGCCACTGCCTCATCGGCAGAGGTTACAGCAAATCCAGGACAGGGTTGGTGTGAGAGGTGGGGAGTTATGGAGTAGAGGTTCCATGCCGTGGGCTCACTGTTATGCCTCTCCTCCCAAACATATACTTTATTTTTTTTTAATGTACCTGTCCAATTTTCCCAACACCATTTATTGAAGAGACTCTTTATTCTATTGCACGCTCTTACCTCCTTTGTCAACTATTAATTGAGCATAATGGCTTGGGTCGATTGCTGAGGTCTGTGTTCTATTCTATTGATCTATATGCCTGTTCTTATGCCATTGCCAGGCTGTTTTGATTACAATGGCTTTGTAGTATGACTTGAAAGCTGGCATTGTGATTCTTGCAACTTTGTCCTTCTTTCTCAAGATTGCTGCAGCTTTTCGGTGTCTTTTTTGGTTCCATATAAATGTTTAGAGTATTTGTTCTAGATCAGTGAAATATGCTGTTGGTATTTTAATAGGGATTACATTGAATTTATAGGTTGCTTTGGGTAGTATGGATATTTTAATGATGTTAATTCTACCAATCCATGAACACAGTATATTCTTCTGCTTGTTTATATCTTCCTCTATCTCTTTTTTCCGCATCCTATAGTTTTCTGAGTACAGGACTTTTACCTCATTGGTTAAGTTGAGTCCTAAGTATCTTCATTTTTTGTTTTCTTCTTGTCTGATCGCTGTGACTCGGACTTCCAGCCTCACAGCATTCCTGGGACTCATTTCTTCCTTGAAGCAAACACATGACATCGCCAGACTTGAAGATTGTGCAGATAGCGGACAAAGACAAGTGGTGAAAGTGGACATCCCTGTCCTGTTACTGTTCTTAGTTTTTGCCCATTGAGTATTGCCGGGAGCCGGTCCATGCTTGCTGTTTCAAGGGACCTGGCATATATGGCATACTGTTCTTAATATGTTTGCTCACTTTCTTGGCACTATGTGTTTTAACCAAGGTCTCTGAGAAAGGTTGTTTCCCCAGGTAGGGATTTTCCCCTGAAGTTAGGGAGGGAATAAAACCTCTTAACTAAGTGCCAGGCAGGTAATTAATCACTTTAACTACGAACAATCATGCTTAAGCTACATAATCTTTACTCCCTGGAATGGAGATAAGAAACGCCCTAACCTTTGTAATAGAGATTGATAGGATTGAATCAACTGGTATAAATACAGATATAACAAGACAGCAAGACACAGAACTTAGGACTCAGAACTTAGAATACAGAACTTAGAACACAGAACTTAGAACACAGAACTTAGAAGAGAAAACCAAGAGAGACAGAACCTAGGCACAGAACCTACACAGAACATTCTCTAGAGACAGAAGAACTTCGCTGGAGAGAACATGGCAAAAGATCCTGGACAGAAACTGACCTCAGAACCTAGAGACAGAACCTAGTGAGAGAACATGGCAAAAGATCCTGGATTGAACCTGACTACAGAAATTGGCAAGAGAACCTGACTAGAACCTGGTGACTGAACCTGGCTGGAGAACCTGGACAAAACCTGGCTGGAGAACCTAGCGAGGGAACATGGCTACAGAACCTGGCTGGAGAACCTGGGAACCTAGCAAGAGAACATGGACACAGAACCTGGCTGGAGATCCTGGCTAGAGATCCTGGCTAGGCTGCTGATCAACTGAACGCTGTCTCCGTGTCATTCCTTACTCGCCGACTCCGTCCACACCTTTGGGGAACCCCTGGACCTGCTGGGGCTGGACCCCGGCAGAGTATGATGTAGGTTTGTCAATATATAGCCTTTATTATGTTGAGGTATGATCCCTCTATTCCCACTCTGCTGAGAGGTTTTATCAAAAATGGGTATAGATTTCGTCAAATGCTTTTTCTGCATCTTTTGATATGATCCTGTGATTTTTATCTTTCAGTTTGTTTAGGTGATGTATCACATTTATTGATTTGCGAATATTGTACCAGCTTTGCATCCCTGGAATAAATCCCATTTGGTCATGGTGTATGATCTTTTTAATATATTGCTGGATCTGATTTGCTAATATTTTGTTGAGGATTTTAGCATCTATGTTCATCAGGGACATTGACCTGTAATTCTCTTTCTTTGTAGTGTCTTTATTTGGTTTTGGAATTATGATAATACTAGCCTTGTAAAAAGAGCTTGGAAGTGTTCCTTCCTCTTGGAGTTTTTGGAATCGTTTGAGGAGGGTAGATATTAAGCACGTTTGAGGAGGGCCACTGTCTTCCCGTCCCAGCCTGGCTCTCTCCTTCTCCATCCCTTCTTAAAATAGAATGCCACCTCACAGCATTCCTGGGACTCATTTCTTCCTTGAAGCAAACACATGACATCTCCAGACTTGAAGATTGTACAGATAGCAGACAAAGACAAGAATGTGAAAATAATGCCCAATGCAATCAAGCAACAAAAAACTAGTTGAATCCAATTAAAGTGATGAAACAACATGGGGGATGGGGTGGATTGACTTAAATAGGAGCAAAGAATTCGATAGTGGTGTAACTTAAACCCAGAAGGTGGGTTCAGCGAAACTAACCATTTCCATCGGAGAAGGTTTGGACTCAAAGCACCCAGTTGGAATAAGTGACTAATTTTTAAAATGGCACATGTGTCTATTTTGGGTGCTGGAAAAATAACCCTGGAATTCAGATGCTGCCTTGGGCCAAAAATCTCTGGCAAGAAATCAATGCAACTTGCTTGGGATGGGAACATCAACTCATTTTGGATGTTATAACTGTTCTCCCAGTCACACTGATCTCTGTGTGCATATAGTTTAGCCTTGGGAAGATTTACAACTAAATATAGACAAATCTACAGACCCCATCCTCAGTATTAACACTTTTGTATTAAAGAACAACAGCCTCTGTATATTTGGTATTCACCGTATTTATAATGTTTAAAATAATTGGGTGCATGAGACTACCTGAGTGATTAGCCTTCTGATTTCAACTTGAAATGTGTAATGGAGTAATTGACTTGAGATTTATAATTTTTTGCTGAAAGGTGTAAGAGGATTTTATGGGTTTCGAGCAGTATAATATCAGACTATTTAAGAGATTCATTATATTTATAAATTTAATTTAGTCTGTAAGTACTTGAGAATGTTTTGCTTGTCAGGGTAGGTGATGAATGTGCTTTTAAAAAGAAAATTGAATATGTTAAATTTATTAATGCAGTTTAAAACATTGAAGGAAAATTTAATTAAACTAAGCTTATAAACACAACTGGTTGAAGGGAGTTTAGTTTGTTCAACCTGAGGATATTAATCAAAGCCCCCTTATTAAAATGTACTAGACTTATTAATAGAATGATACAATTTGCATATTAACTTAAAGGCTTAAGGGAAAGTAGGCTTAACAGTTTATCATTTTAAACATTTGAATATAAGTTTAAAAATAATCTTTTCTGTACATATCACCAACCTTCCACCTCCGCTCTTCCTTGGACACCAAGATAAAAGAACAGCCTTTTCATTGTTTTCCCTAAGAACTTTTACTATTAGCAAGATTGGTGGAAAGGAAAAAAGAGGGTTACAGTTCCTGGCCTCAGAGAAACCTCAAGAGTTCAGGAGAAGAAAATAGTGAGGGAAGGCGAGATGCTGAGCCCATGAGGCCAGTTTAGCTGGATCAGCTTTTCCTGCAGGGCCATTTGTGTATAGAAAACACGCACTTGTAGCTGTCTATGCTAAGGGCTCCCTTAAATAACGTAACAATATTGTTTCTGACAATTTTCAGTGCAAATGTAACTTATTTCAGTTACATTATGAATCAAATAGACTTGGGGAATTAGCCTGGAAACTGTTGACAAAATCGGTTTTTTTTTTTAGAACTTTGAAAACATGAAACAATTGGAATTTTGAAGTCAAATGTTGACCTTCACAAATGAGAGGAAATAGTCAAGAATATCCAGGGGGTGTTTTGTGAATTAGCTACAAATTGTAACCGGACAACCAAGGGGTCCAGGCTGGCTGTCACTGCTTGAGCCAATTAAGCAGAGACAGGGTTGAGTCATGTATGAGCATTTATTCCAAAAATGCCGGCAGTATGGGAGAGCAGCAGGTCATCCACAGAAATCTGCTCTGCACATCCCATAAGCCAGCTGCTTACATTGGTTAGAAGGACAAAGATTACTTGGGAAAGTAAGAATTACAGGTATGGGAAAGTAGACACGATATAATCATTACAGGTTACAAGTCATGTGGGCCGGGGGGGGGGGGGGGAGGGGAGGGGGGAGAGTCACAGAGGGTGGTGCCTCTGGGCACCCTGGGACCAGATTACAGGTAACAGGGGCTGGGGTTGTAAAGAGCAGGTGCCTTTGGGACTAGACTGTTTCAGCCACTGCTGGTGTCCAACTCCAGCAGGTCCAGGGGTCCCCAAAGGTGTGGACGGAGTCGGCGAAGAAGGAATGACACGGAGACAGCGTTCGGTTGATCAGCAGCCTAGCCAGGATCTCTATCCAGGATCTCCGGCCAAGTTCTGGTCTGGATCTCCAGGGAAGTTCTGGTTCAGGATCTCCAGCCAAGTTCTGAGTCCATGCTCTCTTGCTAGGTTCTCTAGGTTCTCCAGCCAGGTTCTGTCCAGGTTCTCCAGCCAGGTTCAGTCACCAGGTTCTAGTCAGGTTCTTTTGCCAATTTCTGTAGTCAGGTTCAATCCAGGATCTTTTGCCATGTTCTCTCCAGCTAAGTTCTTCTGTCTTCTGGTTCCTGTGTAGGTTCTGTCTTCTCGTTCCTGTGTAGGTTCTGTCTCTCTTGGTTCTGTCTTCTTACATCTGTATTTATACTAGTTGATTCCAATCCTATCAATCTCTATTCCAAAGGTTAGGGTGTTTCTTATCTCCATTCCAGGGAGTAAAGATTATGTAGCTTAAGCATGATTGTTCGTAGTTAAAGTGATTAATTACCCGCCTGGCACTTAGTTAAGAGGTTTTATTCCCTCCCTAACTTCAGGGGGAAATCCCTACCTGGGGAAACACCCTTTCTCAGAGACCTTGGTTAAAACACATAGTGCCAAGAAGGTGAGCAAACATATTAAGAACAGTATGCCATATATGCCAGGTCCCTTGAAACAGCAAGCATGGACCGGCTCCCGGCAAGCCACGAGGTTGTAAATCTTTCCATAATGACAGGCAGTTCTCAGGACAGGAGGATGGACTGCATTCTGATGTTGGCTCCCAGGTCCCAGGGTGTACAGCTCCCAGCCAGGTGAGAATGTGCTTTCTCTAATCAGAACAGAACCATCATGGTTAACAGAGCATGATTAATATTTCTTATACTTGTAGCTGGTCCCCAGTATTCTATTTCTGTCCCTAACGAAATGACTTTCCCTGAAAGAAAGCGATGTCTACTTTTGTTTATAGCCCACTTTAGAGTCATAAGCCCCAGTGTAATGTTGCTGCTCTCATGATAGCTTTTACGGGATTAGGACTAATTTTAAAGGTTATTAATGAGTGTGGCCAGGCAATATTGTGAAATACTAACTACAGCATTCTATCTCCTTACTTCCTCCCCAAAATCCTTTGAATTTCTTCATATTTACCAGGCAGTTCAGGCCTCAACCAGACCGGATCACTTCAACTGCCCCAAAGGGAAGGAGGCTCAGCAGGTCCAATAGAACATAGCCTTCACATCCTTGGGTTTTAGGAGAAAACAAAACACACAAGTAGACAAAAACCAAACAAACCAAAAACTCAAACAAGGTTTCAGGAGTAAGGTTAAAAAATTTGGATAATTCCTGCTGAGTCCATTGTCACCTTCCCGCTCTCCAATAATACAAAGATCCCATGAGAAGGAGGCTATAGGTGGAGAGAGGAGAAAGTTGGGTAAAAAAAACAAAACAAAAAACCAGTTTTTCCCTGAGCGGGTGGCTCAGTTGGTTGGAGCATTGTCCCGTACACCAAGAGGTTGCGGGTCTGATTCCCTGTCAGGGCACATACCTAGGTGGTTGATTCGGTCTGGTTGATGTTTCTCTCCCTCTTTCCTGTCCTCTCTCTAAAATCAATGGAAAATATCCTCCAGTGAGGATAAAAGAAAAAGAACCCTCTGCTAGGGCCTCTGAGATTACCTAAGAACATTGGGGGGAGGTATGATCGAACCCCTAGATTTACTTGGGGAGTTCAAGAAGAGGGAACTAGGATCTCCCTTCCTGCCTGCACCCCTGGGAGGCAGAAGAAGCCTCTTAAAGCTGCACTGTCTAATATGGTAGCCACTAGCACATGCAGATTAAGCCCTGGAAAAGTGCCTAAGCCGCATTGAGATGTGTCTACCTGTAAAACACATCAGTTTTTAACATCATAGTCTAAAACAGAAGGTAAGAATATCTCACTAGTAACTTTTCTATTAACTGCATGTCAAAATGATAATATTTTGGATGTACTGGATCCAATAAAATACATTTATTAGAATTCATTTCATCTTCAATCAGGTGATCAAGGTCAACATCTACAGCCTTAGATCATGTTGATAGTATGCATCCTTGATGTGACGTGATACAAATGACACTTTACCTCTGTGATGTTCCTCACAAACACCTCTAACCCCAATTTAATAATGAGAAAATGCTAGACAAACTCTGGTCCCAGATGAGCAATCCTCAAAACTCTCAAGGTCATCAAAAACAGGAAAAAAAAATATATGTATATATATATAAAATCCTATATAATAAGGAGCTAATATGCAAATAGTAATCACGCCCTTGCACCCCGGCACCAGGCTGGGGGACCTGAGGCCTCACCCCCCCACCCTGGGCCAGGGGACCTGAGGCCACGCCCCCCCCACCTGAGGTCCAGGCTGGGGGACCTGAGGCTGCACCCCCCCCCCAGCGGGGCTTGATGGGGAACCTGAGGTGCGCCTCCTGCCTGGCGGGTTTGATGGGGGACCTGAGGCTGTGCCTCCTGGCCTGCGGGGCTTGACAGGGGTGGAGCTGGCTGGGTCTGGGTCTCATGCAATTTCGAGGCATGTGCAGGTGGGCGGAGACTTGACTCCGGGTCCCACGGCATGCCCCAGACTCTGACAGGAGGGAGATTTCCATATACATTTTACTAATTTTCTTTCATCTCTGACACTTCTGTTATAGAGAAAGGGCAAATAGCAATATTAAAATTTTTCCTCTAATTAATTAGTGTGTATGAATTTCATGCACCAGGCCACTAGCGTGTGTATATCTATCTATCTATCTATCTATCTATCTATCTATCTATTCTTTATTTAAAAACAAAAAAACTAAGAAACTTTTTGGATTTTAGTTTATAATGATGTGTCAATATTGGTTCATTATTTGTAACAATATATCCTACTAATAGAAGACAGTAATATAATAAGGGAAACTGGGTGTGTTTCTGTACTATCTGGTCACTTTTTCTGTAAATCTAAAACTATTCTAAACATTATGTCTATAAAAAAAAAAGTCAGGAGACTGGTAACATAAGAGAAGCAGGATTGGGTTGAGATTGGACCAGGACTCATGAAAAACCCTCTGAGGTAGCCAGTAAAGTCCTATTTCTTACCGTGGGTAGTGGTGACACAGGTGGTCACCTTATAATAACTCATGAAGCTGTACTTTTGTCCTATGTGGTTTTCAGTATCTACGGTCTTATTTTTCTGACAGTATAAAAGTTGAAAACAAATAAGCCAAACATTAACTTCACCTGTTTCTTTTTACCTTTTTGTGCCCCCTTGCCAATAAATGCTTGCATGTGTTGCTTTTATAGTATGACTAGAGGCCCAGTGCATGAATCTGTGCATCAGTGGGGCCTGTTGGCCTGGCCTGCGGGATCAGGACAAAACCAGCTCTCCGACAACCCCTGAGGGGTCTTGGGTTGCAAGAGGGCTCAGGCCAGGCCAAGGGACCCCACCGGTGCATGACTGGGACCAGGGAGGGACTGCGGGAGGGCTCCAGGGGATGTCTGACCCATCTCGCTCAGTTCCCATTGGCCAGACCCCAGCAGCAAGCTAAACCTACTGGTTGGAGCGTCTGCCCCCTGGTGGTCAGTGCACGTCATAGCGACTAGTTAACTGGTTGACTGTCCCCTGGTGGTCAGTGCATGTCATAGGGAGTGGTTGAGCGGCCTTAGCATATCATTAGCATATTATGCTTTGATTGTTTGAATGGCCGACTGGACGACCAGACACTTAGCATATTAGGCTTTTATTATATAGGATTAGAGGCCTGATGCACGAAATTCGTGCACTGAGGGAGGGTCCCTCAACCCAGCCTGCCCCCTCTCACAGTCCGGAAGCCCTCAGGGGATGTCCTACTGATGGCTTAGCCTCACAGAGAGTGGGCCTAAGCCACAGTCTGGCCTCCCTCTACGGGAAGCGACTGGCTGATCAGGGGAAGATGCCACTCCCATCACCTCGCTGCTGCTGCCACTGCTGGCTGCCGCAGCCACCAAGGTGTTTTCACCAACACGGATTCCAGTCCCTTCCCCACGAAAAAATGACAACTTACTTTAGGCATTTTCAAGATGTCTCTTTCATAAGATATGACATTTCTTTCTTTTTGTTTTGTTTTTTATCCTCACCTGAGGGTATTTTTCTATTTTGATTTTTAGAGAGCGTAGAAGAGAGAGGGAAAGACAGAGAAACATCAATGCGAGAGGGATACTTCAATTGGTTGCCTCCTGCATGAGCCCTGATCTGGGGCCCAGCCAGGGAGGAGCCTGCAACCTAGGTACATGCCCTTGATCAGAATAGAACCCGGACCCTGAAGTCTGCAGGCCGAGGCTCTATCCACTGAGCCAAACTGGCTAGGGCAGGATATGACATTTCTTAGCCCCTCCAGCAGTGGGCCTTTGTTTTTTCCTACAGGAGTGAGGTGGGAAAACCCTAGATTACCCTCTTGGATTCTTATTACCCAAGTTACCAAGAACACTGCGAGCGGCATACAGGGAGCTTAGTGGTAAGAAAAGGTGTTTCCTCTGCAGCTCACACACAGAGGTGGGACTGCTGGCGTGCTGTCTCCCAGCGGGGGCGGGCCCCCCTGTGTGTTGTGTCTCCGCTCTGGGCCCACCCCCGGCTGGCAGCCCCCCTGTGCACATAGCCTCCTTCTGAGCCAGTCGTGACTGTTACGGCATCCCGGCCTAATTTGCTTATTACCTCTTTATATAATAGAGATATATAGAGATAGGGTACCACCTGGTAGTGAGGTTGTACAGAGAGACATATTAGTCCCTCTAATCATGGGACACCTCCGATCCTTACCAAAGGAGCCTGGCAATGATAGGACAGACAAGTGAACTTGGGTCAGTTTGCAAGAAAGAACAAGCACAATATTCAAAGTCTCCTTGAAGGAGAAAGAGAGAGAGAGAGAGAGAGAGAGAGAGAGAGAGAGAGAGAGAGAGAGAGAGAGAGAGAGAAGAAGAAGAAGAAAAAAAAGAAGAAGAAGAAGAAGAAGAAGAAGAAGAAGAAGAAGGAGGAGGAGGAGGAAGAGGAGGGGAAGGAGGAGGAGGAAGGGAGGGAGGGAGAGAGGGAGAGACGGAGAAGAAGGAGAAGGAGAAGGAGAAGGAGAAGGAGAAGGAGAAGAAGAGAGGAGAGAGAAAACAAGAAAATTCTCAGTTCCAGTGAGAGGTGGCTACAGAAAGCAGCCTAGGCCTGTGGTCGGCAAACTGTGGCTCACGAGCCACTTGTGGCTCTTTGGCCCCTTGAGTGTGGATCTTCCACAAAATACCACATGTAGGCATGCACGTACATTGAGATTGAAATTTCATGGCCCATACGCAGAAGTCAGTATTTTGTGGAAGAGCCGGTATTTTGTGGAAGAGCCACAGTCAAGGGGCCAAAGAGCTGCATGTGGCTCACGAGCCAAGGTTTGCCGAGCTGCAGTTTGCTGACCACCGGCCTAGGCGATGCCACCTGGGAGGTGTCTGCCTCAACAGAAGCCAGCCTGGAAGAATGCCCGTGCCCAAAGTTCAGCTGAGATTTGCCTTTCTAACCAATGTCAGTGCAGGGCCAAGGACAGCTGCAAATCAGACGGTTCCAAGTGTCTTGCTTCCAAGCTGCCTGGAATTTAGATCAGTCCTGGGGAAAAGGGACTAAAAAGGAAGAGGGGAAATAAAAAATCAACTGAGTTTAAACCTAAGGTGTCCGAGAAAAACTGAAAGCTTCCAGACTAAGGGTTCTGCCCTCAGGCAGATTGGGAGCTCAGCTAAACAAAGTTGGGCTATTGAGAAATAAGTCTGATATCTGTTTGTTTGTTTTTTAAACATCTGAGTTTTGTGACTTAAGAAATTTATACTGGTCCGGCCGGTGTGGCTCGGTGGTTGAGCATTGACCTATGAACCCTGAGGTCACGGTTCGATTTCCAGTCAGGGCACATGCCTGGTTGTGGGCTCCATCCCTTTTGGGGCAGCCCATCAATGATTTTCTCTTATCATTGATGTTTTTTTCTCTCCCTCTCCATTCCTCTCTGAAATCAATAAAAATATATATATATTTTAAAAGAAACTTATACCTAATATATAGGCCAATAAGCCACAGCTTTCTAGTTTATCTAAACGATACAAACACTTGCTCCTATTGGTTGTGATCACCAAATAACCAAAGGCTGAGTGTTATAATCAGGTTGAAAGCTGAACATTACCACCAGAGAATGAATTTTTGGCAGACAAAAATGTGGTAGGTCATTGGGAAAACAGCCTTAATTATACCCCTCCCTGTATTCATGCTTGTTTAATAGTGAGGATACAATTTTTTTAAGGCAATTGTATACAAATAAGAGCTCTATGCACTATTTAAAGAAGAGGCTATTTTCTCAAGCAGACAAAATTATTGCCATTGCTCTCATTTTTTATTCCTAATATTTCTACATATACTTGCTGCCTCACACCATCACTTGAGAAAGAAATCTGTTCTCAAATCTTGTCCAGAAATGCAGCCATAGACCAATTTAATTGGCTTCCAAGGTAACACAATTCCCAGCATTTTTATCTGCAACTTGGGTTTGTGGCTCACACACCAATTCTAACATCTTCCGTGGCTGAGAATGATAAGAGCATCTTGACAGATAAATACTTGTTCTCTTTAGGAACATTGCTTTTGGTACTTCAGCAAGTTCTGGCATATGAACCACTTTCTCTGCAGGCGACCTTTGGCGGCTAGTAAGCCCTGCTACATTGGTATTTCAATCTGCAAAGTGCTGCATTAAAGGCTTTCTCTTGTTCAAGCTGCCTTTTATGACGGTAATCGCTGCTATTTCATCTTATTTGAACATCTTGTATAAGTGCATGGCAAGGCAATCCCAAAGTTCTTCGTCTGCCTTGTGGTTTGCCTCTGCTTAAAGAGAAATGATGAAAGTAGCCTGTTATCTTTCTGTTTAAAGTGGGGAATTCTGCTTCGTTAGGCTGCATGTTAATTACTTTTAGAAAACATAGCTGAAGACTCATGGTCCAAAGGGCATGAATAACTAAAAGCCAAATACAGTTTGAGGGGTTACTTTATTTAATGTTATGAATTCTACAACACCAAACAGTTCGACAAAGATTAGAGTTATGATATAATCTTATCTCTACTCTTCTGTCTTGTGTTATTTAAATTTTTTAAAATATATTTTATTGGTTTTTTACAGAGAGGAAGGGAGAGGGATAGGGAGTTAGAAACATCGATGAGAGAGAAACATCAATCAGCTGCCTCCTGCACACTCCCTGCGGGGGATGGTGCCCACAACCAAGGTACATGCCCTTGACCGGAATCGAACCTGGGACCCTTGAGTCCGCAGGCCAATGCTCTATCCACTGAGCCAAACCAGTTAGGGCATGTTATTTAAATTTTTATAAAGCTTTGTGGATTTAAAAAAGATACGTTCTTCCTAAAGTTTCCTGGTTAATGCTGTCTCTATTTTTAATTAGAAATTTCTTAATTTATTTTTCATAACAGAAATAGTTTTCACAATCCTCAGTCATTATTTTATTTTGTTTTATTAAATTTATTGGGGTGACATTGGTTAACAAGATTACATAAATTTCAAATGTATGGTATTATAACATATTATCTGTCATTGTGTGCTCACAACCGAAGTTTAGTCTCCTCCCATCACCATATACTTGACCCTCTTTACCCGTTCTCATTAATTATTCTAACACTAGAGGCCTGGTGCACGAATTCGTGCAGGGGTGGGGTCCCTCAAGGTGGCCTGCAGGGATCGAGCCAAAACCCACAGTCCAATGCCGCCTGCAGCTCCTACCTACCACTCCTGCTCATACCGGCTCCACTGCACCTGACCTGGACTCATGCCCAATCAATCCCGATTGGGAGAGGCTCACACTACTGCAGCAGCACTTGCTAGCCATGAACACTGCATCTGGCGCCCTCCTGAGGGGAGTGGCCTGCAGGATTGGGCTGAAACTGGCTCTCCAACATCCCTCGAGGGGTCCTGGATTGTGAGAGGGTGTGGGCCAGGCTGAGGGGCCCCTCCAGTGCACGTTTGGGGCCATCAAGGGACCACAGGAAGGCTCCAGGGCGTGTTCGGCCCATCTCACTCAGTCCTGATCCACCGGATCCCTGCATAAAGCTAACCTACTGGTTGACTGTCTGCCCCTTGGTGGTCAGTACACATCATAGCCAGCAGTTGAGTGGCCTTAGCATATCATTAGCACATTACGTTTTGATTGGTTGAACAGCCGGACACTTAGCCTGTTAAGCTTTTATTATATAGGATTTTACTCTTGCAACTAAAGATACACAGACTTCAACTGAGTGATAGGAATTCAAAATCCAAAGCACACAAATATGTTGAGGGTTTTTTTTTTCTGTGTTACATTTAAATGCTTACCTAATTTGAAAGTACATACTCAGATATTAATAATGACTCTGAGTGATATGTCTTATTTTATTATTGACATTGTTATGCTGATTCAATTTAATGGTAACTGCAGTTACTTGCATATTTATCATGCAAGTTCAGGGAGGCCAGAAATGACATTAAAGTTGGCATTCTACTACTCATTATTGGGCCCATATGCCAAAAATAGATTTGGGCCCAATATTGTGGCTAAAGCCAAGCTTTGCTACATCCTTCCTTCATAGGAAACAGTGATTGAAATGAAGTACAGGCACTTATGCAAGAAGCAAAGAGTAGCTACCATTAGAAATGGCAGCCAAAATAGGCAGAAACAACTTATTGTTCAAATTAACTCGGAATGTAGAGTTAGGCCAGGAATAGCATTTGGCTATAGGTCATGCTGTCAATTAAGGGTAAACTTAAATTAGACTGTTCCTTTATGAAAAGCCTGCTAAATATCATACCACTGCTAAGCATTTTCTATGTGCAGCCCAGATATCTGCTGGCTTGATAGGCCCAGCCTGCCCCTACCCCTCTCAGTGACCTTAGTCATTTCCAGAAGGACCCACATGTGTGACTCACGTCTTCCTTCTGTCAATTGGTGTATGCTTGTGGACACTGTCTATGCAGCTGCTTGGAGAAGGCCCACCATCCAGCATAGATGTAGGGAGAACAGTCCAAGCAGAGGCAACAGCAGTGAGCTTGGAAGACAGAGAGCATGAGAGAAAGAGGGAGGAGGTTAGCTAAGGGCAGTTTGGAAAGCATCCTGTATGTTAAAGTCAGGACTATGGACACTTCCTGGAGTTCAAGGGAATTAAATGAGGCTGCTAAGCAGGGGACTGAGCAGATTTATATTTCAAGAGAAGAGACATCTCTGGCGGCAGGGAGGAGATTGACTGGATAGGCAAGAAGACCACTCTAGGCAAGTAATAATGAGGTAGGTAGGAGTGAACTAGAGAAAAGCGAGCACATTTTGAAAAGTAATGGGAATATGGGACTCGTGTCTCTCACCAAATACAGCCCTTCAGAGCCAGATTGGGGGTCATGGGGGTTAGGAAGTAGTGATTGGACATGGAGCCTGCTATGCCCAGTTAATGGATGAGGGCTTTGTAATGCATACCAGGATCTTTATCGGAATAGGATAAAAGTAAGCTGAGATCTGGGGGAGAGAGGCAGTGGTGGGAGGTGGGGTGCATGTCATACACTGGCCAGATGTGAGTGAGTTCACTGTTGCCTTCCTGGTGGGTCTGATCAACGTTTGATATTCTGGGATAGCAATTTCCAACCCGTATGCCATAAGAATTTTTAAAGCATGTAATATGTGACTATTGAGTCAGGTCACTGACCTCTTTTCCCTTAGGTTGTCAAATAAAAAATGTCAGCTGCCAACACAAGAACCATCTGATGTGAAGGAATCAAAAGTTTACCTATTTTTTTTTTATCAGATCAGCAAGAATAAAAAAAAGTAATATGCTTTTTGGTGTGCCACAGAATTTAGTCATTAGTTTATGTGTGCCATGAGATGACAAAGGTTGAAAATCGCTTTTCTAGGAGAAGTCAATTTGTTTTTCCCCTTCTCCAATGTACCTTTGGTTCCAGAAGCTTCTCCCAGGTAGCCCTACGGCTTGTTTCTCATTCCCTTCGGGTTCCTGCTGAAGGTAGGGAGGAAGATAGTGGTGAAAGCTAAAAGGTTGAAATAATAAACCCAAATTACTCTTTTGTTTAGTGTTTGTGAGAAACAAAAAAAAGGAATCAAATCTCTTTGTTTTAAAATGTTAGTTTTATTATTTCTGCTATTGGGCCTTTATCATTATACTAGAAGCCTGGTGCATGAAATTTGTGCTCTGTGGGGGGAGTCCCTCAGCCTGGCCTGCACCCTCTTGCAGTCCAGGAGCCTTCGGGGGATGTCCAACTGACAGCTTAGCACTGCCACGAAGGCAGGGGAGGCTCCCGCCACTGCCGCTGCGCTCACCAGCTGTGAGCCCGGCTTCTGGCTGAGTGGCGCTCCCCCTGTGGGAGCACACTGACCACCAGGGGCAGCTTCTGCATTGAGTGTCTGCCCCCTGGTGGTCAGTGCATGTCATACCAACCAGTCATTCCGCCATTCAGTCAATTTGCATATTAGCCTTTTATTATATAGGACTAGAGGTCTGGTGCACGAAATTTGTGCATGGGTAGGGTTCTTAGGTCTGGCCAGCAATCAGGGCCGATCTATGGGGCGACTGGTAGGGCAACCGGAGGGCTCCCGCTGGCACCTGCCTTGGCTGGCCTGGTGCTGTCTGCTCCTGGCTGCTGCCAGTCGCCTCCCTCTGAAGCAACCGGTGGGGCGATCAGGAGAGGGGGGTTCGGTGCCAGCCTGCTCACCGCCTGGCCCAGCCCCTGATCTCCCCACCACCGCCACTGGTCACCTCCCTCTGTGGGGCAATCGGGTGGCGGGGGGTGGGGGGGGCTTCCACTGGCACCTGCCTTGGTTGGCCTGGGGCCTGCAGGCTGGGGACAGCTCCTGTATTGAGTGTCTGCCCCCTGGTGGTCAGTGTGTGTCGTAGCAGACCGGTCATTCCACTGGTCATTCCGCCGTTCGGTCAATTTTCATAGCAGCTTTTATTATATAGGATTTCATGTGTTCTGTTTTTTTAAATTTTTTTTTTTATTGTATCTTACCTCCTTTCAAGCCTCTGCATCCCATTGGATGACTCTGAAACTTGGTGATCTAGTCTACTCTTGCTAGATTATGTGACATAACAAACGACACCCATTACTCCGTGGCTTACAACCGCAAAGGTTTACTTCTCCTTTATCTTACATGTTACTCAGTGGTTGGCGCTGCTCTACATCTTCATTCTGGGACTTAGGTGGAGGAGGAGCCCATACCTGGGACGGGCTGTTTAGTGTCAGAGGCAAAAGAGCCATGCGTAACTACCTGAAAGCATTCAGAGCTTCTGCTCAGATAAGGCACACAATTCTTCCATGCACATTGTGTGTTGGGCCAAGCAAACCATTTGGCCAAGCCTGAGGTTAGTAGGATGGGGAGTATCATTACATCATAGGAGAGGGAGCACAAAATGCTAGGGAACAGTAATACAATCTGCAACACCTGCCTTTTTGTTCTCTTTGAATATTTCTACATAGAATTTCTAAACAAGATCTTTCAGTAACTAATTCAGAGCTGCCCCTGCCTGGTCCCAATTATATGATTCATCCAGTTCGAAATAGCTGAGTTGGGTGATGTTGTTCATGCTTTGGTTATATATGTTCTTGTAAATTTTGCATGTAATTTTATCTCATCTCAACCATTAGACTGAAGATGATTAAGAGTCTGCTGAAAAAATGAAGAAGACACATAAATACATATCTTGTTTTGCTTACTGTTTAAGGGATTAAAAAAAACCACTCTCTGAATATCATGCATGAACCAGAGGTCCCTGGTAATTTTTCAATTGCCTATTAACACATCTGTCTGCACTCTGAGGTCGGGTTGGGTTGCATCTGTTTTGTTTGCTATTGTGTCCCTGTGACTAGCACAGCACTTGGCATATAATAATCCTTTGATAAACGTGTGAAATGACTAAACCAAATAAACTGAAATGAGAATACAAGATTAGGGTCCCAAATAGAACGAACAAGATCAAATTAGTAAAAGATAAGCTATAGTCCTTAGAAGCCAGTGACCAAATGGAGATACTATTTATACTAAATCAACAAAGTCTTTGGGGGTCATCTGCCTCTTTTGTGTAAAGTCTAATGAACAACAAGAGCCTGGATAAATAAATGGAAGCTAGCTTTCAAGTCGGGAGTGAACTGGTTTTTTTGCCCTTTTTTGTTCAAGGGTCCACAGCTAGAGCCCGTCAGGCTGGTAATGGTGATTTCTATTGTATGTCACACCCCTCCAAGAACAGCATCATGTTAGAGCCTCCTAAAAGTAGAGAACTGGATGAATGAATGGTGCTGGTGCTGGCCACAGGAGAGTGCGTAATGGCTGGCATCTTCTGTTGGCAACCAGCCTCCCTGTATACCCAGAACCACCAGCAGATGTCCTGCCTGGTCTCTGTGGTGAGCCTGCTCTCTGCTTTCTGTTAACTGCTTTTATCACACAACGTTTCCCCACATGCCAGGCTTCATACCCTGCAGGGCACATCTTCTCTGTCATCTCCCATGATCCAGGACAGCTATGATGTGCTTAGTTATTTATTCCTCCATGTTTACTCTGTGCCCTGTACTGAGACACCAGTAGTAAGCAAAACAAACACAGCCCCTGCCCTCTGGAAGAATTCTGCTGGGAGGACTGTTAATTCAATGAATAACCTCCAAAAATTAGGATTCAGGTTATGCTGATCAAAGTTCATGGTGACAGGAGTGCCAGTGAAAGAAAATGGACCAAGCGTAGCCTACGGAAGCAAGGTTTGCACTTGCTTTGAAAGATGAGTTTTGAAAGATGACTGTGTTCAGTAGACCAAGAACCACAGAGAGAGCCTGTAATTGACCTTAAAGTGAATCTTGGTTCTTTTAATGAGAAGAGGGACCAGAAAGTCTCTTGTTAAACGCATAGACTGCAGGCTATGCTTCTTGGGGTCGAATCCTCACTGCTATTTACTAGCTGTGGTCTAGTTTTCTCATCTGTAGAATCAGAAAAGTAACAGTACATACTTACTTTATGGGTTATTGTCAGGATTAAATGAATTAATTCATGTAAGTATCTTGCTTAAAGTTAGCCCTTACTGTTATTTACTGGGATATTCAGCAATACCCATTGCACCTCAATTATTTTTCAGATTCAAATATTCTCTGTGAATTAGAACCATGCCAACCCAATGGGCTCTAAGCTGCTAAGCTTTTTACTGAAGCATAGCCACTTTGACTTTGATTGTTGTGCCTGGGTCTTGTGTAGATGGCATATGAGAATTTGGCCAAGTTTCACATGTCAATGGGAGATGTACTGCTCCAAGCCACATAATATAGTTTGAGTTGTATAATGTGCAGTAGTCCCCCTAATCTGTGGTTTTGCTTTCCATGGTTTCAAACCACAGTTGCAACCGTGGTTTGAAAATATTAAATGGAAAATTCCAGAAATAAACAATTCATAAGTTTTAAATTGTATGCTGCTCTGAATAGCGTGAAAAATGTCATGCCATCCAGCTCCTTCCCACCTGGGATGGAATCATCCCTTTGTCCATTCTCTCCACACTGTATAGGCTCCCTGCACCTTAGTCCAGTGATGGCGAACCTATGACACGTGTGTCAGAAGTGACACGCGAACTCATTTTTTGGTTGATTTTTCTTTGTTAAATGGCATTTAAATATATAAAATAAATATCAAAAATATAAATCTTTGTTTTACTATGGTTGCAAATATCAAAAAATTTCTATATGTGACATGGCACCAGAGTTAAGTTAGGGTTTTTTCAAAATGCTGACACGCTGAGCTCAAAAGGTTCGCCATCACTGCCTTAGTCCCTCAGTAACCACCTTGGTTACCAGATTGATTGTTGTGGTATCTCAGTGCTTGTGTTCAAGTAACACTTATTTTACTGTTATAATTGTTCTATTTTGTTGTTAGTTATTGTTGTTAATCTCTTCACTATATCTAATTTATAAATTAAACTGTATCATAGGTATGTATATATAGGGAAAAACATAGTGTATATATAGGGTTTGGTGCTATCTATGGTTTCAGGCATCCACTGGGGGTCTTGGAATATATCCTCCTGGGGTTATGGGGGGACTATCATATGTTTTTTTCTTAATCTCATAAGAGACACCATAGATAACATGACCACATTGATAGGACTAGAGACCTTGAATCTTAAGAAAGCAAATCACAGACTCATTTCAAGGTTGACACAAAGATCTTTGTAGTGTCTTATATTCAATTCATTTTAATTGCATCTTTTCCTCTCATTTTATAACATAATTCCTTCAGTCTCAGGGCCACGCAGCATCTTAAGTCATAGAACTTTCCTTGGCTGTTTAATGAGGATCTTTGTGATTAGATTTCGGGGAGAGCTTTTAAGTTTCTTTTCCAGAAAAGGAGCACTGAAAAAGATGTACAGGGCATAATTAAATGGTCTCAGATTGCTATAGAGAGTAGAAGCAAAAAATGCAAAATATACAAATAGACAGAAAAGAAGAAAACTCTGAAAAGAAGAACACACCTTTTAGGTTATTTTTTTTTTTTGTAAATTATACTGTACTCCAGAATATCAGCCAAACAGTTTGTTTTCTAACTGCCCATCCTCCCCCCCCTTGTCAATCTTTTCATTTTCAAAGTATTCCAGAATTTTATTTATAGCTATTAAAACACACACACACACATACGCACACACGCGCGCACACCATAGGTTTGATAACCAATTTTATTTACATCTACATACAGATATATAGAAAAAATACTCTACCACATTACTCATGGTTTTCTGCGGGTTCTGGGATTAAGTGGAGCCTTTGTTTTTGTTGTTATAGTTTTTCCAGTTATAATTTTAGTTTTGTAATAAAAATCTGTGGTGTTGGTTTTCGAAGTGGATCGAGAAAATAGTTTAGTCCTAAGCAATCTCATCTGAATATAATTAAAAACTAAGCCAATCAGCCGAAACCGGTTTGGCTCAGTGGATAGAGCATCGGCCTGCGGACTGAAGGGTCCCGGGTTCGATTCCGGTCAAGGGCATGTACCTGGGTTGCGGGCACTTCCCCAGTGGGGGATGTGCAGGAGGCAGCTGATCGATGTTTCTCTCTCATCGATGCTTCTAACTCTCTATCTCTCTCCCTTCCTCTCTGTAAAAAATCAATAAAATATATTTAAAAAAAAACAAAAAAAAAACTAAGCCAATCAAAAGGTTAGCTGGTAAAAGAAATACTAGTTTTTATTGGAAAATTCCCCAGTTCCAATATGCTTTGCTTGACAAGGGTGAACTTATTATATCTACTACTTGCCTTTACATGCGTCTTAAAGTCTTACCCCTGGGTTGATTCATTAGTGAGACCAAGTTGAAATTTCCCTGGTAAAAGAGAATTCCACTGCTCAGCAGGCTAGCTTCAGACTGGCTACATTAACTACCTACCCCAAACCCAGCCAAAGAGTCAATAAAAGATGGTGGAATAAGACAAGTCGTAAATCTGACTTCTATTTCCAAAATCACTTCCATTCTGGGCTGACCTCACATTGGCGGTCTGATTTGATTACAAGGTCATTTCTCCATATGTTGCACTCAGCAGTTTGAAAGGTACAATGTGTTGGTTAAAATCTGATCCTTGGGGTATATTTGCTCATTTTACAAGCAGCTCCTCAATTTGACATAATTCAATCCAGTGGGAACCCAACGTCCTAACCCTCAGCGTCGTCCCACCCTGTTGTCTGGAGCCTGACAGCCTGCTTGGAGCCCTGCTATTGGTGCTGGGGCTGAGCTCCTCACGACCTCATTGCCACTCAAACCTTTAATAACACTCTACAAGGAAGTCTTTGTGCTCTAAAACGAGTTCTCGTGTGTGTGTGTGTGTGTGTGTGTGTGTGTGTGTGTGTGTGTGTAGAGAAACACTCAACCCAAAGAAATGATTGAAAAATGTTTTCTTAGCCGCAGAATAGTCATTTTCATAATAATAACATCATTTCCATTACTCAGAACTTTAAAACCACTTTTTAAAACAACAGACCTCATTGAGTTTAATTCCAGAGCTGAAAAACAACCAGGTACATTAGGAATTTTATCTAGAAAATGAAGAAGAGATGGAGGCCCAAAGAGAACCATTTGGATTAGCCCCAAGTCACATGGGTAGCTCCTAACAGAACTGGGATAAAAACCTTAGGTCTTGCCCTGACTGGTTTGGCTCAGCGGAGAGAGCTTCGGCCTGTGGACTGAGGGTCCTGGGTTCGGTCCCGGTCAGGGGCATGTACCTTGGTTGTGGGCACATCCCCAGTGGGGGGTGTGCAGGAGGCAGCTGATCGATGTTTCTCTCTCATCGATGCTTCTTACTCTCTATCCTTTCCCTTCCTCTCTGTAGAAAATTCAATAAAATATATTAAAACAAACAAACAAACAAACAAACAAACAAACAAAACACCTTAGGTCTTCTGTTAATGCCCAATGCCCTTTTCACTGCCTCATTCTGCCCTTTTAATCCCCTTATCAATGCTGGCTGAGGGACTTTTGCATTTCCTGTTATTAATAACTAGAGGTCCGGTGCACGTAATTCGTGCTTGAGTATGGTCCCTAGGCCTGGCCTGCAATCAGGGCTATCTTCCGCAGCTGTCCAAAGCCAGCCCTGCCCCTCGCCACCACCCACCCCCAGTTCCCCGTTTGCCATCAGGTGATTGGTGCCTGACGGCTGGGGGAAGGGACCAAGAGGTTGGCTATTCCTGCCCGCTCGCTGGCCCTGCCCCCGCCCTGGGTGGCCATCAGGCAATTGGAGCCTACCAGCAGGGGGGAAAGGACCAAGAGGTGGTCAGTGCGCCTCATAGTGACTGGTCCAGCGGTCGTTCTGGTTGTTCTGCCATTAGGGTAATTTGCATATTACCCTTTTATTATATAGGATAGAGGCCTGGTCCACAGGTGGGGGCCAGCTGGCCTGCCCTGAAGGGGGCCCCGGATTGGGGTGGGGGGTTCTTCTGGGGGACAGGGCCGGTCTGGGTGAGGGGCCGCTGAGGGTTTGCAGGCCAGCCATGCCCCCGGCTTTGTCAGGAAGGATGTCCGGAATGACGTCCGGAACATGTCTGGTCTATCCGGTCTAGTTAGCATATTACCCTTTTATTAGTATAGATGATCACTACCATTTATTGAG
The DNA here is from genome assembly GCF_014108235.1 of Myotis myotis. Classification (NCBI taxonomy): domain Eukaryota; kingdom Metazoa; phylum Chordata; class Mammalia; order Chiroptera; family Vespertilionidae; genus Myotis; species Myotis myotis. The sequence continues at coordinate 202,691,946 of NW_023416335.1, forward strand.
CCCTATCCAGTGCCTGATGCTGTGTATCACATTCAATCTTGACAACAACCTGGTGAAGTAAGTCCTGTTATTATCCCATTTTATAGCTGAGAAAATTGAGTCCCAGAGTGAATAAGTAACTGACCCAGCATTTTAAATGACAGTGAGTACAAGGCAGAACTGGGATCTAAATCAAGTTCTTTCTGACCTCAGAACCTTAGCTTTTAACTATTTAGTACTGTGGTTGGACTTCTAAGAACCTTCTTTTCTTGGTCAAAGACATAATGCAGGCTATTTTCTAAGTCTGGAGTGATAGTTGCTAAAGACAACATTTAACAAGCCAGGGGTGGCTGGGCAAAGGCCTCTTGTCTGGGAAAGACAAGAATGTGGGACCCACATGGACCCGCCTGTGGAATCCAGGCGGCATAGCACATCGTAAATCCCCTCTTACACATGCCTCACCACCGGCTCAAAGTGGGGTTGTAGTGCATTTGGTTTGTTTTTAAAGAGAGTGTGAGCTAAAGGCTGTCATTTAAAATTGCCCAGAACCCAGTCACAAGAACAGGTGGGCCGAGATTGAAAACAGTGTAAACGGGAGGCTGAAGTCCCCAGAGCAAACACTGTGGAGTGATTATTTTGTTTGAGAACGGGGTGACCCTGGGGGCATTTTAAAGCAGTGATTCCCCCCCCCACTGCAATTAAAATGTAAATTTCTCTACTCACATTTGTTTAACACTCAGGACTTTCCAGGAAAATGCCTTTTTTTTTTTTTTTTTTTTAATGAAGCAATGGATCCCTTGCACAGGAGAAGAGCAAATTTAAAGTTTGGTTCTTATCAATACTGAAGAAGGCCTGCAAAGCTCTATTTCCTTTTCCTTCATAAATGTTAAAACTGTTATAGGAACCCCTTTATAGGATAATTTTTTTTTTGTTTTTAAAAATTACCTGACATTCTTTCCTGAAACTTACTTATTAAAACCCAAATTAAGAAGAGATCATTAACCCTTTTGAGAGCACACTTATCGGCTGTGGAAAAGCCCTTTATCAGTAGGTGGCGCTCTAAGAATGGGATTACCGCACTGTGGGGACAAGGAATTCCAGCCAGAAAGCAACATCCCACCCTTCCTTGGGCAGCTTCCTAAAGGAAACAGCTTCGCCTCGCCCCCTTACAGGGCGGGTCTTCCCTAGCCGCCCAGCTCCGCATCTGCTGTTTGATCACAGACTGTGAAGGCTAGAAAGGACCTCTTATGTAATGGCTGAGCTCGCAGCCCCTGGGTCCTGGAATCACAGTATCTCTAAAACTCCGAGGATCTGAAATGAAGGACTGAAATAAAGTTGAGATCTGAAATGAAGAGCTGATCCCCAAGGTCACCCAGCTAGTTCTTAGCTCCGCCAGACAAGAGCCCCAGTAGGATTTCTGCGCGTCCAGTGCTTCCCAGCCTATTGGTGATCATCATGGGGGCATGGTGGAGAGTGAAGAGATACCAGCTGAGTGCAGCAGGCAGTGGCCTGCCTGGTGGCAGACAGGGCGCAGGCAGGGCTCACTGACCATGGGTGGGGTCGTTGAACATCTAGAATTTTCTTTTTTGACTCTACACTCGTGACTGCCACTTCAGCAGGACTGATTGCACATGTCAGGTGCTGAGTCTTTCTGTCCAAGCTAATTTCAGGTGTCTAATTTATACCAACCCAACCACCATTTCCCCATCATTCAGATTCAACATGCTAGAGATTTATTTTATTTTTATTTTAGAGAGCAAGGAAGGGAGACAGAGAGAAACATTGATGTGAGAGAGATATACATTGAGTGGTTGCATCCCATGGAAACTGCAACCTAGGTATGTGCCCTGACCGGAATTGAACCTGCAACTTTTTTGGTGTATGGCATGACACTCCAACCAATTGAGCCACACTGGCCAGGGCAAATCCATAGAGTTCTTACTGGCTAGTCCCTTTAGCATGGATTCAAGGTGAACTTGGAAATGTTCCGGGGTCCAGGATAGAGAAGTGAACAAAACAGACAAAACCCCTGCTCTCATGAAGGAAACAGAAAGAAGAAGAAAAAGCCAAAAAGAGAGATTATCAAGTATTAGGGAGGGACTGGAAATTGGGTCCGGGAAAGGCTCAGAGAGAAAGTCACTTTTAAGCTAAGACTGAAGAAAGGGGAGGAGCTAGTTGTAAAGCTATGGAGGGGAGGAACATTCGAGGCAAAGGGAACAGCAGGTGTAAAGGCCCTGAGTCAGGAGTGGCTTGGGATCTTAGGAGCGTCTGAAAGGCCAGTACATTATTTCTAAATTCTTACCAAGTGCAGGTATTTTTCTTCGTTAGTGTTTTTCTACTCCCGCATTCATTTCTGTTGTCATTTTTTAAAGACTAACCAGATCCCTAAACCTGGATTCTTACAGTTCTCATCTAACTAGTCTCTTCACCCTGAATCTCTTTCCCAGGCTGCCAGATGTTTGACTAAGCGCTGTGTTTGAGACATGACAAGTAAATGCAATGTGGCACCGTGGATTAGGTCCTGGAAAAGATATCGGACATTAATGAAAGAGCTATTGAAATCCAAATCATGCCTGGCGTTTAGTTAATGGTAATGTAGCAATGTTGTTGCTTAGTTGTGATAAATATAGGATGTCAGCAACAGGAAACACTGTGTGAGGGGTATATGGGGACTCTATGTACCATCTTTGCAACTCTCCTGTCAATGTAAATTGATTCCAAAATAATTTTATTTTTAAAAGATTCTATTTTTGATATGTCGCTTCTCTGTTCTAGAATTTGAATCACTTCCTAGTGCTATTAGGATGAAGTCCAAACCCCTTACCCTCACATGTAAAGAGACATATAGATCAGTGATGGCGAACCTATGACACGTGTGTCAGAGGTGACACGTGAACTCATTTTTTTGGTTGATTTTTCTTTGTTAAATGGCATTTAAATATATAAAATAAATATCAAAAATATAAGTCTTTGCTTTACTATGGTTGCAGATATCAAAAAATTTCTATATGTGACACAGCACCAGAGTTAAGTTAGGATTTTTCAAAATGCTGACATGCCGAGCTCAAAAGGTTCGCCATCACTGATATAGATAGTCACACATTCATTCAACAAATACTTTTTTGCATCACCTACAGCATCCCAGACACTGCCAGACACTGAGTGGTGAACAAGATTGACACAGTCTTGCTCAGGCGGCTTATCCGACTGGTGGGGGGCTCTGGCAAGTAAACAAGCAATGGGTGGCAAGAGGGTGGCCACTAAAATGGAGAGACAGTACAAAGTGCCATGGGAATCCATGAGAGCAGTCAGGGAAGGCATCCTGGCCGAAGCGATGTCCAAGCTGAAACTGGACAGATGAGCAGGAGCAAGGAGTTGAGCAGGGTAGAGAAAGAGGGATAAGGAGAAGGTTCCTGCATGCAGTCAAGGTCTACTCTTCCCAAAGAGTCCTCTTGAGCTGAACTAGAGGACTTACTGCCTTCGGGATCTGCATTGTTCACTTCGCGTTAGTGGCCTTGCTCATTATTTCTCTATTTTACCTGTAGGGGTCCCATCTCACTCTTTCCAGGCTCAGCCTTCCAAACCTGGACAATCTTTTAAGGCCCAGGAAAAATGCCGTTTCTTTCTAGAAGTCTTGGGCAGTAACCCCATTTTCACGTGATCATTCCTGACTTTAAGTCTTATAACATTATTGACTACTAGAGGCCCAGTGCATGAAATTCATGCACTCGGGGCGGGGGTAGGGGGGGTCCCTCAGCCCGGCCTGCACCCTCTCACAGTCCAGGAGCCTTCGGGGGATGTCTGACTGACAGCTTAGGCCCACTCCCTGCAGCAGTTGGACATCCTTAGCGCTGCTGCGGAGGTGGCAGAGGCTCCCGCCACCACCGCTGCGCTCGCCAGCTGTGAGCCTGGCTTCTGGCTGAGTGGCACTCCCCTGTGGGAGCACACTAACCACCAGGGGGCAGCTCCTGCATTGAACATCTGCCCCTGGTGGTCAGTGCGCATCATAGCGACCAGTTGTTCCACCATTCGGTCGATTTGCATATTGACCTTTTATTATATAGGATGTGTTTCATTTGCTTTTTTAAAAAAACGATATATTTTTATTGATTTCAGAGAGGAAGGGAGAGGAAAAGAGAGAAACATCAATGTTGAGAGAGAATCACTGATCGGCTGCCTCCTGAGTGCCCCACACTGGAGATCGAGCCCACAACATGGGCATGTGCCCTGACTGGGAATTGAACTGTGACCTTCTGGTTTATAGGTCAATGCTCAACCACTGAGCCGTGACACCCAGGCTCCTTTGCTTTTTAAACATGTTGTACTTTGATTTGCTCCTTATCTTTGACTTGGCTGTGTGCTGCCACAACACTTTTGTGAGCTGCAGAAAGCAGGAGCTGTGCCTTTCTTACCCACCCACACACAGTGCTCTGCAGATGGCTGAGGGGGTGCCAAGTCCGCCTCCCGGGACTTGGGGCAGCCAGAGTCCTACCACCACCGTGGCCGCAGGCGGCGCAGGGGGCCGCAGTGAGAAAGGCAGTTTCCTCATCTGCCAAATGGCCATAGGAAAATCTGCCTCCTGGGAGATCTGTAAGGATGACGTGAGATACTGTAACTAGTCCTTAGTTAGGGTCTGACTTCATTGTCACCAGTTAATAAAAAGTGATAGTGATTTTGCTGTTACTAGAAAGACCTTTGGACTTCTAGCTCAGCTATGTATTAGCTTTGTGACCGTGGACAAGTCATCTAACTGGGTTCTTGGGTCTCTCTTTTCTCATCTGGAAAATGGGTTAGTAATAACTCACCTCACAGGCTAATTTTAAAGGCCCAAACTGATATTCATGTATGTGCAGTCAGTTCTGCAAAGGGTCCCAACCATGTGGGCACAATAATCGCGAAGCAGTTTTACTTTTGCAGTCATTGCTCACAACTGTGCTATTCCTTCTTTCAGCCCAGGTAGGGGTCCCTCGGCGATGTCCTGGGTAGATTTAATACCTTTTAGTGTGTGCTTTCCTGATGACATATAATATGGACCATCTCTTTCTACGCTTATTTGCCACCTGCATGTCTTCTTTGATAGGTGTCTGTTAAGGTCTTTGGACCATTTTTAAATTGAGTTGTATGTGTTCTTACTCTTGAGTTTTATGAGTTCTTGGAATATTTTGGATAATGGTTCTTTATCAGACGTGTCTTTTGCAAAAATGTCTCCCAGTCCACAGCTTTTCTTCTCTTTCCCTGGACTTTTTTTTTTTTCTTTCAGCGCAGAGTTTTTTATTTTAATGAAGCCCAGGCTACCAGTTATTTCTCTCCTGGATCACATCTTTGGTGTTGTATCTGAAAAGGCATCACCACCATACTCAAAGTCATCTAGGTTTTTTTCTTATGTTATCATCTAGGAGTTTTATAGTTTTGCATTTTACATTTAAGTCTGTGATTCCTTCTGAATCAGTTTTTGTGAAGGTGGTAACGTCTCTATCGAGATTCATGTTTGTCTGTGATGTCAGCTGTCTGGCACCATTTGTTGAAAAGATCATTTTTGCTCCATTGTATTGCCTTTGCTCCTTTGTCAGAGATCAGTTGACTCTATTTATGTGTGTGTATGTGTGTGTGGGGGGGAGGGGAGAGTATTATTTTCATCACTGCCTTACAGACAAGAAAACTGAACAACTGGCAAGAGGTTAAATAACTTTCCCAATGTCACACAGCTATTAAGTAGCAGAGCCAAGATTTAATAATAAGAGTTCATAAGAGCTAACAAGTAGCAGCCTGGTGCCGACATCCCTGCCCTTCACTACTGTGCAAAACTGCTTGTCTAGATAAATAGTCCCAGTATGGGTCCCGGTGTCATTTTTGAGGAGTTGCACCTTTGTTGCACTGCCTATATTTGTATTTCTCGGTATGGAAAATAAATCTCTATTTGCTTATATTTCTTATTACATGTGAAGAATAAACCTCTGTTTGTTTAAGACATTATTATTCAGGTTTTCTGCCATGGGTAGCAGACCTGTTATGCAGGTTATAGGGTAGCGAAACCCCCAAAACACGTTCAGGTACCTTTGTAGTACATCCCCCTTTTCGGGTGTTAGCTCAATGAGGACAGAAACCTTAGTACAATGCCTGGTATATATCAGATGCTCAATAAATATGTTTGAGTAGCTGAATAAGTCAATACATTATTGATAGCCAAGGCTGCAATAAATTCTATCTCCTCTTCATGCTTTTTTTTGGAATCACACTAATTTGTATTCTTAGTGTGTAGGTGAGCAAAGAGGGAGGGCAGGAATTCTCTACTCCATGGTCATGTCAGTCTAACCTGACATTCAAAAATGTACTGTGAATAAATCATCAAGTCCATGAACTGTTGAGAGGTAAGTGTACTTTTGGGGTTTTTTTTGTTTCCCTTTCAATTTTTCTGTCCCTTTTCAACCCTGTCTTTAGCTATCAGTTTCTTACTACGTTTTAATTCCAGACTCCCTTGAACATCAATTTATCCTTCTGATTTATGTATCTCATATGTGCTCTTTTCTTCTTCCTTGTCTCTCCTTATTTCCCTGGACATCCTGCACGTTTCCTCTCCACTTCTGGTAGAGTGATTTCTCTAAGGTACAGAGAACTGTTTGCTACTCTATAATGTACCCTGCTTGTGCCATCCTCGCCACTCATTTCAATTTCCTGGTGTGATTTACCAAGCAATCAGACCATTGCCCAAAATTGGCTTTGCAGAAAAGCTTAATGCGTTTATCTTACCCCTTCAGGGACCGCGCCTGATTATCATCCAGAGAAGCTCAGGTCTCCGCTTTGCTGATCCTTGGGCCACCCCAGCCACATGAGCCATTTTGTGTAATACCAAATTGAGCTATTAATTCCCAGAGTAATGCGCAGTATGTGGAAGGAGTCACGTGCCTCTGTTAGCAGGCGGGGCTCCTGCTGCTTCCTCATAATACAGCTGGCTTGTTCTCCCGTGATGCAGGGGAGGGGACATTGGAAAATGGTGAGCTGGAGCTTAGGCTCCTCTCATTGAGATGCTGGCCTTGAGCAAGTCATTGGTCCTCTTTGGGCCTCAGTTTCCTAACCCCTGGAGAATTGAACTCAATGGACCCTAACACATCGCCCAGCCTTGTAATTTATGGTTTTACAAATAAGAAATGGCCACAAAGCTTTTAAATATCCATATGACAAAGGCAGCCTCAATCAAATGTTAGGAAAAAGGCTCAGATTCTTCCCATAAACATCTATACCAATAAAAGGGTAATGTGCTAATTAAAGCGGATCAACAGGCCATCTTCCGGATGTCCGACTTCCTTCCAGACAAAGCCATGGTGGTGGGGACCGAGGCAGAGGCAGTTAGGGGCGAGATCAGGCTGTCAGGGGAGGGCAGTTGGGGGCGAGATCAGGCCGGGCAGGGGAGGGCAGTTGGGGGTGAACTGGCCTGCAGGGAGGGCCATTGGGGCGACCAGGCCAGCAGGGGAAGGCAGTTGGGGGTGACCAGGCTGTCAGGGGAGGGCAGTTGGGGGCGAGATCAGGCTGTCAGGGGAGGGCAGTTGGGGCAACCAGGCTGGCAGGAAGGGCAGTTGGGGGCATTAGGCAGGCAGGCAGGTGAGTTGTTAGGAGCCTGTGGTCCTGGATTGTGAGAGGGATGTCTGACTGCTGATTTAGGCCTGGTGCCTGTGGATTGGGCCTAAATTGGCAGTCAGACATCCCCCGAGGGAGTCCCAGATTGGAGAGGGTGCAGGCCGGGCTGAGGGACAACCCCCCCCCCCCCATGAATTTCGTGCACCGGGCTTCTAGTCTATATATATATAAGGGCCTAAGCGACCATCCGACCATTTGACTGTTTGACCAGTAGCTATGATGCATACTGACCACCAGGGGGCAGACGCTCAATGCACAGGCACGGAAACATGGAACAGACTGATGAATCTCAGAGGGAAGGCAGGGGAAGGGTGGGAAGAGATTAGGCAAAGATCTTATATGCATACTAGAGGCCCGGTGCACTGCACCAGTGGGGTCCCTTGGCCTGGCCTGCAGGGATTTGGCCAAAGCCAGCAGTCCGACATCCCCCAAGGGGTTCTGGATTGTGAGATGGTGCAGGACAGGCCGAGGGACCCCACTGGTGCATGAATCTGTGCACTGGTCCTCTAGTTTATTATAAAATTAATCATATTCAATCTCAGAGGTCAAGTTCAGAAAAGTAGACTATAAGAATCAGATAACAAGTATCATCGGAGTTCAGGATTCAAGCTTAGAGCCATGGCAGGAAGCAAAAACAAAGGAATCAAGTCCAGCCAGTGACATGAGTGAGGCACAGTGGGGAGCTTCTAGGAGGTGAAGTGAGATTTTATGTATTTCCTTGTTCTGCTGACTGTGCCCTCTCATTTCCCAACCCCTACTCTCTGATCTCCTTCCTCTTGCCCAACAAGTATTTGTTTTATATTTGTTACTTTTGTTTTATAAAAATATATTTTTAATATTTTTGTAGGAAATTTAAAAAATAAGAAAGCATGCATTGCTTTCTTATTTTTCTCTCATGATCATATTCAGGTATGTTCAGTTTTCCTGGCCTATAGTCATTTCATCAATAGGCAGCTGCAAATGCTGCAGTCCCAGGTCAACAGGTAAGTGAGCGCCTGACACTCTCTACTTCATGGTTTCCCCCAGGCAGTGATGCCAGCAGGTGGAGCAGGCAGAATATCACAGATATGCAACCACATGACTCATGGTCTACATGGACTCCCCCTGAAATCAGTAACAGATATGAGAACATTTAGAAGCTCTACAGTGCACAGGCTCATTTTAGGCCATTTACACATAACTCACTGTGTTCTATTTGCTACACAAACCTCTCCCAGACGCCCTCCCCAACCTTCCCCCAAGGTGGAGCCAGTGAGACCACACATGCCCCTTTGTCTTCACCTGCATGGAGTTGCCTCAGCATGAAGTAAGGAGCCCTTAACTGAAGTGAGTCTCGTATGAGGGTTAATTAAATGTGCCAGGGTGCCCAGATATCTGGTCAAACATTATTCTGGATGTTTCAGTGAAGGTATTTTTTTGGAAGAGATTAACATTTAAATTGGTGGACTTTGAGTAAAGCAGATTACTCTCCATAAGGTGGATGGGCCTCATCCAATCAGTTGAAGGCTTTAATAGAACAAAGACCTACCTCCCCCGCACCTCCCAGCAAGAGGGAACTCTGCAGCCAGATAGTCTTCAGTCTCGGACTGCAACTCTTACTTGTCTCTAGCCTGCTGACCTACCCCATCAGATTTTGGTTTTGCCAAGCCTCCATAACGGTGTGAGCCAATTCTCTCACTGTATATACATATCCTGTTGATTCTGTTTCCCTGACTAATACAGATTCCTGTGGCCGGTTGCAAACGGAAAGCCCATAGGCAAACAGAAAGAGAATGAGTCTGGCCTTGAAGTGCAGGAGCAGATAATGGAAGATTACCTGGTGCAGAATTTCAAGGCTTGGAACCAGGACCTTAAACTTAGATGACTTGACTGGCTGAAGAAGCAGAGCTGTGGCCTTACATGGTCATATCAGTTTCGAGCTGATGCCACGGCTGAGGGTATAGAAAGCATCGGATCTGTGATTCTGTGCTCCTCTGACCTGGCAGATACTTCACTCAGCTAAGTCTGGGTGCTCCTCTCTGGGATAAGAGAGAATGGGGGCCAAGTCCATTCATTTGTACCCTTGTCCTATTCAAAGTCTTTGTGCGACTTCAGGAGTAATCCCAAGGAGAAGGACTTTTGAACTGAGTCTCTGGGGTCATTCTCCCCTAGTCTAGAACCCAAACCCAATGTTATGGTCTGGCCCAGCACAGGTGGTAATGCCAGGTGCTGCACATGTCGGTCTCATGCACTGGCTGCTCTTGGCCACCTTGCCCCCTTGGCCATAAAGATGTAAACATTTCTCAGTCTCCAGTTTCCATCTCCTTATTTTACCTGTTTATTGACCAGGTCTTTGTGTCTTGTACCGATTGTCTTAAATTCACAGAGTCCATATCTACGTTTTATTCCTGAATCTGTTCCCTCCTCAAATATGATTGATTCTTACTCTGATCAAGGATGTTCATTCAACAGTGCAAAGAAAAGCAGAAAAATAACCTGTAATTCTACTATATAGGGGGCTCCTATTAATAACTGGGCCGGGGCAGCAAGGTAAATGGCGGTGCTCATTTACTGAGATTGGGAGATTAGGGGAAGAGCATATTTCAGAGATGGATATCAGAGTGCAGGGGAAATTAAGAATTCTATTTTGGACAAGTTTGAAATGCCTAATAGATCTCCAAGTGCAGAAGTAAAGTAAGCAGTTTGATATAGGAGACTGGAGCTCAAGAGAGAAATCCAAATTGGAGCTAGGACTTAGAAGTCATAAGGATGTAGATAAAATTTAAAGCCATGGTTGGCATGTATTTGAGAGGCAACCGATCGATGTGTGTCTCTCCCCCTTCCTTCCACTCTCTCTAAAAATCAATGGAAAAATATCCTCAAGCGAGGATTAATAATAACAGTAAGGAAGGTGTTTATAACAATATCCTTCTATACCAATAATTGTTTGCATTTCTAAATATTTCCTTAGGTTAAAATCCTGAGTGAAATTAGTGGACCGAAGGATATGAACTTTTGCAAGGCTGTTGCCAAGCTGTTTGCCAGTCTTCATTTCTACCTGCCGAGTATTAGAAATCATTTCGCGCCCCGTTCCCATCTTAGCATTGACTGCTATAAAAAAATGTCAAGTGGAATTTGAAAAGTGAAAAATAGTTTCTCATTGTTGTTTTGATTTTGTTAAAAAACTGATCAGGGAACTTGAATACAAGCAAAAATAAGCATTGACCAACATGTGCCTTAACAGTCCACTCATTGGGCCCTTCAACATGGCAGGTGAAACGCCGAGGTGCTGACCCTCACAGCAGCACTGCAAGGGGGTGTTTCCAAACACAGCTTCAGAGACCTGTCTTCCTTTTAGAACCTTCCAGCTTGAATTCTTGGAGACTCAATCCGTCCACATCAAGGTCTCGGCAAAGAGGAGAGGCTAAGGAGACACTGGAGTCTGTCCCTACGTACCAGAAAGAGAGTTCTAGCCCCAGCTGGGGATTTCTCCTGCTTCCTCCAGTCCCTTCCGTGACTTTTCCTGTCCGCTGAAAGAGAACATGCCAGAGGCCACAGAAAGCAGCAGGAAGGCGGCAGCCAGCTCCTTGTCCCAGCCCAGCCCAGCCCCTTCTTCTTTTGCTGAGGCGCTTGTTTGGATGTCAGCATGATCCATGGCGCCTCTTTCATTTCCAGGCACCTCTCGCCCCAGCCCTTGAGCTCCCAACATGCGAAACATTGTTCCCAGACTATTGGCTGCGGTGACTGAAACCCTCAGGAGTGAAAAATGAACCTTCATTCCAAAAGAGGGAGAGGAGGAGGGGAAATTAGTTTCATCTTTAACATTTCTTCTCCAAGTCTGAAGTCTCTGGGACCTGTATATGCAGAATAGCATCCTTTATCGCTCCACTAAACTGCCAGGACTGCGGTCCCCGGGCACCCACCAGAATGTATTTGAATTCCTCTATTGTGTTTGGTAAGTTGTGTGACCTCTGTGCTTCCAAATTTGTAAAATAAGGAAAATGATGGCTATCGCTATCTCTTGGGTGTCTTCAGTGCTGGCCTGAGTGGATTTCTATAGTGTTTGCTTCTCACGGTGAATAGAGCTTTGGAGAAGAAGTTGTACTGCACAATGTGTTTATTTTCTAGCTTTTTAGGGGGTTGAATATTGAGGGTCCTCGAAAAAGTTTAGAAGAAATAAATATGTCTCAATATTTATTAGTTCAGGAGTGAGACAAACTTGGGTTCATTCACTTTCTAGCAACATTGACCGTGGGAAAATTCCTTAACCTCTCTTTGCCCCAGGTTTCAAAATGGGGATGTGAGTTTTGCTTCTTGAGGTTGTTAAAGTTCAGTTATAAGATGCTTGGCACATAATAAATGCTTGATATAGGTTGGCTCTTATTATTATTATTTTAAAAATTATATTTAGAGCTAAGGCTCTGGCATGAGAATAGACGTTGGTTCAGATGTCAAGTCTCCTGTTTATTTTAGCTCTGTGCCTCAGTTTTTTCATCTGTGAAATGGGTATAATAACAATACCATCTAACCTATAGGGATGTTGCAAGGATTAAATGAAATAGTATAAGTAACTAATATGAACATTAGTTATTTTATTACTGGTCCCTCACCTAGGCCCACCCTAAGGAAAACTTATGAAGCTGGTGAAATATGTTATCTGGGACTTGTGCTTGCCTACCTGGCTCTGCCATCAGTTCCTCTCCCTTTGATACCCATCTCCCGCAGGTATTCATCCATATCTTGTTCCTTACCCACCCTGATCAAAACTCAGGACAAGCTCAGAGAATAAATTTTATTGTATTTGCCACATAAACCTTATTTTAAGTGGAAGAACAGGCTCTGGTCATTATTCCAGGACTTTTAGGCATCAGCAACCAGGTAAGTATATTTCTCAAGCAGCTGACTCTTTCAGTGCTCTTAATATTGCAGTAGTTTTGTGGCAGCTCTTGGAGAAGGCCAGACCTGGACGGAATAGTAATTCAAAGTCATGTTCATATGGTGGCATATCATTTGGGAATTGTGTTCAGCTGCTAGTAGCAGAGACCCAACTAAAACCAAGTAGGGGTTATTCTCTCACAAACAAGAAGCCTACTAGCAAACACTTTAGGGAAGATATGGTATCTCTGATAGCATTAGGGACCTGAGTGTATTTTCTGCTCTGCCATGCAGCATGTTGCTTTCATCCTCAAGTAGCTCCATGGGCCCAATATGGGGACTGGAGGTCCAGCCATCATATCTTTCCAGAAAGCAAGAAGAGGAAGGGCAAGGGTCAAAAGAGAGGCTCCACCCTGCTGAGTTACTCTTCTTTAAAATAACTAGTGTTTATATTATTTTGTTTTGTTTTTCAGGGTTGAGTAGGTGGACATATGTTAACTCAGAGGGTACATAAATGGTATCTTGGACAGGATGGTTGCAATGGAGATGCTGAGAAGTGATCAGAGTCTGGGCATAATATCAGGATAGAGCTGGCAGGATTGCTGAGGAACTGAATGTGGGGTGTGGGTAGAAGGGAGGGATGGCCCCAAATTTGTGGCATATCAGCCAAATTGAACAATATGGCACCATCTTTATGAAGACTGTTGAAATACAGACCAATATTTATGATAAAATGTTAAATGAAACATTTATGATAAAATGATAAAATGAAAACAGTAGAATTCAAGACAGTATGTTTCTAATGATTACAAGTTTATAAATTGCTAACAAATGGTAATATGCCAAAATAATAATTCCATGATAAATAAAATGTAAAAAGTTATCAGCCTTAAATTCGAAGTTAACACCAGCAAAAGGTTAGCATGCCCTTTTCAGAGTTGGCCATCATGTAACTTCACAAGATAGTTCGTTTGATCTCAGTGTGTAAGAAATGGGATCACAGAACTTAGACATAAAAAGGGCATTGAAGATCACCTGGTACAATCCTCTCCTCTTCCATATGACAGAACTGAAGCCCCTAAATGTTAAAGGATTTCATAAGGTCACACCGTTAATGACAAGCAGAGCCCAACCGAAAGTGCAGCCAACCAACTCCTGATCCACTAGTCCGTGTCAATCCTTCCATCTAACTCTTTTTCCTTCCATCTAATTTTATTTTCTGCTTTTAAAATGATCCTGAAATGTATTTCTTATAGTTTACTGAAACCTTGTTTCTGGGTGATTTATTCACAATTGCTATACTCACATAGACTTGTTTGCATGCAAAGTATACCCTATTTTCAAAGTCGAAGATTTGAAATGTCTTTTCCTCTGCAAAGCCTTGCATAACGTGTGAATCCTAATATTAGACCTTCAAATGCGGAAACTTGGTAAATCCCATATGTGCATAACAAGTGCTTACTCCACATTTTTTCAGGGTCTCTGATTTATTCAGCAGGGCAAGTTATTAATAACTCTGTAGTGTTGAGTGAGATAGAGTTCCCTGTCATAATAAATTTGAGTCTGAAAGTAAGTCAAGTCAAAAACTGGGAAAACCCCACAAAACCCATCAAGATCTTACATTTATTAGATTCTCATCAATGTCACATTCCTATTATTAAGGTTTTTGGGCAAATACTACAGAGGATTTGGAGAGCAAACCCCAATAACAAGATTGGTTATATATCTTTTAGAGCAACCAGATGCTGCAGAGAAAACAATGACTCTTGAAAAGAATGCAGAACCAAATACTCATATTTCTGGATTTGAGATACTGAGGTGGTACTAGGTAGTAGAAAGAGTTTTGGGCTGGAACTTAGCATAACTACGTCCTAGCCCCTGCTCTATTACTAGGATGAACTTGGACAGTTTACTCATTTAATCTTGCATGCCTAGTGCTGACATTCAATTTGCAAATATTTATTGAGCTCTGACTATGTCACAGGCTGCAGCAGACGTTGTGAGTAGCCAACTCAATATCCATCTCCCTTTCTTCTGTGTTCACAGAACCCTGATTTTTTCTGTGGGTGAGGTAGCATGTTCAGAGAAAAACTCTCTTTCCCAGCTTCCCTTGCAGCTAGAGGTAATCATGTGACACAGTTTTGGCCAATGAAATGGAAGCAGAAGATGCTACATGGTGGTCAGAGGTTCCTGGGATGTAGAGAAGACTTGGTTCTTTCTTATAAGGATTTCAGAATCCGGTTCTGTCTGTCACCAATAAGTTCTATGACAGGGGAAGGGTACCTTGCTCAGCCTTTGAGGGAGAAGAGAAAACTGGGAAAGCTTATTTGAGGAGGAGATACTTAAACTGGGTCATGAAATATCTCTAGGCTTCTGTTTCCTCATTTATAAAACAAGAAGATTGAACTAGATCCACTATTTGCCTTGAGTTTAAAACACAGTGATTTTTTAAAATATTACTTATATACAGAGGAAATTTAAAAGAGCAAAAAGCCACATTTGCCAGGCCAGTGTGGCTCAGTGGTTGAGTATCAGCAGATGAACCAGGAGGTCATGGTTTCATGTCCAGTCAGGGCACATGCCTGGATTTCTCTGTCATCGATTCATCAATGTTTCTCTCTCTTTGTCCCTCTCCCTAAAATCAGTAAATACATTCTTTTTGGAATAATAAACAGGATTCTTTTTGGAATAATAAACAGGATTCTTTTTGGAATAATAAACAGGATATATATATATAATGGGAAATTCAACTTCTATATATATATATATATGGAAATTCAACTTCATTTTGAAACTACAGCCCACGGCAAAGAATAAGCTTTATTGTAAACCCATGGCCTTAAAATGTTCAGAAGTTATTACTATTAATTTGTTTTTGGACCCATTTTTTTAAAATCATTCTTCCTTGGGCAAAACTCAAATTGCAAAAATTCCAAACTAGAAAGAGAACAACTCCTGTTAATAGAGGTGAGAGAGAGTAGGAGGATGGGAATCTGACCATCTGAGAGCAGAGGAAGGGGAAATTAACTTGATAACACCATGACCAGAGAGAGTGAACTTAAAAGGCAGATGAAACTTGACTCTCTGTTCCTGGAGATAAGAACTAATTTTGTTTAAAGCTTTAATGTGAACAAAATGTTCACATATCCCTTATCTTATTTGATCTTCACAACAACCTGACTGAGAGGCATTATTAATATCCTCGTTTGACAGAGAAGAGAGCTGATGGGATCTGCCCAAGGCCAGGCGGCGTAAGTAATGGTAGAACTTGGGCTCAAATACCCCGAATGCCATTCTTTATACGATTCCAGAATTGCATCAAACGGCAACTTAACAAACAAACAAATCATTTAGATGTCCTTTAACAACAAAATACATGAGGGCAAGTGTTTCCTATACAAAAAGGGTCCAACAGCAAAATCTTGTAGAGGCAGCTAGTGGACAATTTTCTACTCCAGTCTTTTCCATCTACCATCATTTGAAGCCACAGGTGGGGAACTTCAAAGTGGGAGTGTAAGAAGTAATCCCAGAGTAAAGGGCCTACTATTAGTCAGGACGGGCTAACTGCTGTAACAAAGAACCAACCACTTCTTTTTTTTTTTTTTTTTTTAATTCTGTGTATTCAAAGGTGTGTGTGTGTGTGCATTTGAGGTTATTGTTATTTATTTTTTGTTATTAATCCTCACCCAATGATATTTTTCCACTGATTTTTTAGGGAGAGTAGAAGAGAGAGGGAAAGACAGAGAGAAACATCGATGTGAGAGAAACACATCGAATAGTTGCCTCCTGCAGGAGCCCTGACAAGGGTCCAGGCCTGGGGAGACCCTGCAACCAAGGTACATGCCTTTGATCTGAATCGAACCTGGGACCTTTTGGTCCGAAGGCTGACACTCTATCCACTGAGCCAAACCAGCTAGAACTGAACCAACCATTCTTTTTTTTTTTTTTTTATTGCTTAAAGTATTACAAAGGGTATTACATATGTGTCCATTTTATCCCCCCGCCCTAGACAGTCCCCCAGCCTCCCCTATCCCCCAGTGTCTTATGTCCATTGGTTATGCTTATATGCATGCATACAAGTCCTTTAGTTGATCTCTTACCCCCCTACCTTCTGCCCCCCAACCCTCCCCGGCCTTCCCACTGCAGTTTGACAATCTGTTTGAGGCAGCTCTGCCTCTGTATCTATGAACCAACCATTCTTAAAATAAAAATTTACTTGTCACTTTCAAAATGTGGATAGTCCTGGTGAGGTGACTCTCCTGAGTGGTTTCCGTGTAAGTGGTGACATAAGGATTAGGGTCTTTCCATGTTGTGATGCCACAATCTTCACACATGACCTCCAATGTCACTATTGGAGGGAAGTTAGCATGAGCTCACACCACATAAAGGCCTTGGCTCTACAGACACACATCACCTTTGCCTTTATCCCATTGGCCAGAATTAGTCACCTGACCATCATGAAGCTGGGTGGCTGCTTCCCAGTACCAAGGCCACGTAATGGAAGAGAACCGTGGGTCTTTGGCATCAGCTGTCTCTGCTATAGGCTTCAAAGCGATCAGGCATGCGGTTCTTCTCACCCTACTAAAACCTCAAGAGGTCTAAAAACATTGCTCCTTTGCAGCAATCTAGAACGAAAGCATTTGGTACCAGAAACGTTTGCAGAATTGGAGGACAGTTGCGCTGTCAGCTTTGGCTCAGATATAAATATTAGGCAAAGAAAACAGACATAGTGAGATGCAGGGAAGTATGGGGGAGATTCTGTGCCTTCGAGATGTTTTCCAGGTTACTATTTGGTGCCTACTTGATGTGGTAGCTTTAGAAGCAGAGTCACTGAGGCAGGGGCCACCTATCTTCTGTGGATCCTCTGGATTCACTCTTACCCTTTTCTCTTCCACTCTCTGCCTTAGAGCTTCCCGGTCTGTCCTACACTAAAGACCTCCTTTGCCCTCTGGATGCCACCTGGGGTTAGCCAATGGGGGCCGCTGCAGGAGACCAAAGCCAGGGTGGAGAGAAGGGCAGTGATGTATGTTCCCAGCTTTATTCCTACTAGGTAGCTTTGGGTTTGCTATGTCCCTCTATTGAAGGCCACTGCTCCTCTCTCAACACAACACTCTCTCCTTCCAGGCTCTGGTAATCCTGTTCTCCCCAAATTGCTTCAATCCCAGGGGTGGTAACAGCTCTTCTGTTACTAGCCCAGGACCATCTCTTGTGGTCTCCCTAGCTCCTACTCACATTTACCTTTGTAAACAAATTATTCTAATTTGATTTTGTCATTTGTTTCTGTTTGTTGCTATTTCTTGGTTTTAAATACATAAACATGTGTTTTCAGCCCTAAGCAGCAGGCCTATTTTCTGTACAAACTACAAGAATCCATTTTTGTTGTTCTTACCATTTTTAAATAAGCCTTCAAGATTCGGGGCTTTAGTCCCCCTGGACATTCTCCTCACATGGCATTGCTAGTCTTAGTGCATTCAGTCTTGATTATGTGTTTCTCCATCCCTCCTCTTGTACACATCCTTGGAAAATCTGAGCTCATCAGCACACTCTCCACCCAATCACATGTCCCTCATCATTGCTCCCTGGATCTCCTAAAAGAAGAAATTGCTAACAAGGCAAGTGGAAGATTCATCAAATGTTTTGATTTTTGCAGATTGAAAGTTCCATCAGATCTCAAAATAAACTGAATTAAGAATAATCCCAAGGAGAAATCAAACCTTGTTTTGAGATTTCCTGCGTTACCAGAGAATTCCAGATACCCTGGATATCCAAATCCAATCGTTCTTTGTCCATTTCTCTTTCTTTCTGATTCTTTTAAGAGTCTGTATTTTAGTCTATTCTTTTTAGTTTTACCTGCTTCTATCCTAGCTCCACGCTGAGTCATCTCCCTCCCCCAATTCTCTCAAATCTCCAAGGAAGATTTTGTTTGATTTTTCTGTTCCTGCTCCTAGCCTACACTTTTTTGATCCTGCCTGTCTGAAAAGTAACTTTCTCCTAGGCTTGGCTTTTACAGAATCCACTCTTCCTTTCCATTTTCTTCTTTTTCTTGTTTTCCTCACGGAGAAGTCAGTGTCGGATAGTGGTAAACAATAGGGTTTTTTAATCAGATAGAGCTGAGCTTGAGTCCTGTTTCTGTTGCTTTCTAGACTGAGTGAATTTCAAGTTACTTAACCTAATTTTCAGTTTCTTCATTTGTAAATGGAAAAAAAGGTTCCTAGTTTAAGGAACTATTATGAGGATTAAAAGAGAAAATGAATGTACAATGTGTGGGGCATACAGTGAACACTCAATAAACATCGGTCATTTTTGTTGTAAACCTCTAACATCACCCAAATACAGAGGTGTCAATTTGACCTCTTGTTCAAAGTGAGACCTAAGGTCTTTTATGTCCCTTTTAAGAGACCCCATAAGTATTCCTGTTTGTTCATTGCCAACGGATGCCCATCAGTTAGTTCTGGTTATTGCTGTAAGTAGAGAAGAGTCATGTTGTACAAAATCAGATTCAACCAATATTGACGGAGTCACTTCATAAAAATGGGATATTGTGCTCCTAGATTTTCTACCAAAAAAAGTTGATGTCACTACAGAATTAGACACAGGCAATGAATAACTGTTTTGTGTAGCATCTGTAGACACCTTCAACTCTTTAATTCTTTATTTGGTTGACTTTCACCTGTTCTAATCCTCTGACCATAGGCAATCTTTTCTGGGAAGATGGCAGCTATAAAAAAGCAACCATAGACACATAAAATTAAGATGGGAAGGGATCATTTTGGAGTAACTTGTTTTAAATACTCCTTTACTTATCAAAAAGACAACACTTACTTTGAACGAATATAATTTCAAAAGGCTTTTTAAAGGTCATTTGTTTCTTAATAAAGCTGGGCGTTTATTTGGGTTATATTTACTCTCTAATTCTGTTCCTATAGATTTGTACCATAGGGACCTGGCCCAATTTCCTGTTTCTATCAGCATTTCGGTTCGCATTTTAGCTCTTCACCTCAAGTTTGTCAGCCGCTTGATATATCTAAGTTTAGCCATCTTCAAAGGTTTCTTCTCCGTTTTAAACTTTTCTTATTCCTTCGTTTATTCCAGTATAGTTGTCTTCTTTTTTTCCTTTTGAGATTCTATTTAACATTGAGACAATTTGGGACTGGGAAAGACCTCTAGAAGTCATCTACTTTGTCAGTTAGGAGTGTTCTTGGCTGCAAGTAAGAGCATGTGCAATAAAGTGGTTCAAACCATATGGGTGCACATTTTTCATATAACACTAAGACTGGAAATAGGATGTCCCAGGGTTGTTTCAAAGGGTAAATAATGTCATTGGGGACCCTAGCTCTTCCAGTATTTCTGTGCTGGATCTCCAGTTTGTTTGCAATGTTTTTTTCTCAAGGTCTAGGCAAGTTGCAGCAGCTTCGAGTATCACACTCTCATATTTTAGCATCCCGAGAAGAAAGATATGGACAGGGCCAAAAGGTCCTCCTTCCGCCACTTTCTCTCTTATCAAAGAGGGCAAACAGTTTCCAAAGGCCTCCAGCACATTTCCCCCTAATCTCATTGGCCACAACCTGACCACAAACTTACTTTTAGTTAATGTTGAAAAACAAAAAAAGAACTGTCATTGTTGGCTTAAATCAATCACAGTTAACCAATCATAATTGATCTCCTGAGGGTGGGCACATTGACAACGTCAAACAATTGGGGTTCTGTTAACCAAGAGGAAGGTGAAAGGACTGCCTCCATATTTCTCCTCCCACCACCATTTGTAGACGAGGATTGAGGCAAAGGGCTTTACTAAAGGCCACATATCTAGAAAATGTCAAAGCCAAGACCAAACCCTTGGTTTTATGTTCTAGAATTAATTTTTCCACTCTATGCTCTCTAAAGTAATCTTTTAGCCAGGAAAGTTCTGGGAAAGAAATGCAAGTTGGTGAGGAGCCAGGTCAAGGATAATTTCTGTCTGTATTCCAAGTCCCAGACTTTATAGGGTGATGAACTTGTCATGTCCAAATTGATGAGGTTCGTTCATTCATTTAGCAAATATTTGCTGCCTTCCTACAATGTGTTAGGAATAGTGTTAGGTTCACTGGTTCATTTTCATGATTGCCTCCTCAAATATGAAATGGAAATCTAGGAGTAGATTTATAGAAATCATTATAATTGGGGCAGAGATAACTTATCATTTCTCAAAACCTGTTTTATTTTCCTCTTCTTAGTCACCTTGAAAGATGACATTTCCCAGCCTCCTTTACAATTAGGTAGGACCATGTGACTAGCGACTGGCTAATGGGATGTGAGCAGAAGTAATGTATACCATTTCCAGGCCTGGCTATATGCCCTTTCACACTTTTAACAGGGATCTTGGCGTTAAAGGCCATCTCTGCTAGCCATTTTGCTTGTAGTTTGGATTGTCAGATTGTATCTTCATTTTTTCCTCCTTTAGCTTCATATGGTTTAGAAAAGTGATAGCTTTGGAGATAGTCTTGAAATCTCGTGGCTTTTTTTCCTCCTCATGGATTCATTTTAATTAATAGCTTCATCTTGTTTTACTTCAGCTTCTTTAAAATGAGGATAGGGGCCCGGCCGGTGTAGCTCAGTGGTTGAGCATCGACCTATGAACCAGGAGGTCACGGTCAGGGCACATGCCTGGGTTGCAGGTTTGATCCCCAGTGTGGGGTATGCATGAGGCAGCTGGTCGATGATTCTCTCTCATCATTGATGTTTCTATTTCTCTCTCCCTCTTCTTTCCTCTCTGAAATCAATAAAAATATGTTTAAAAAATAAAAATAAATAAAATGAGGATAGGGTTTCCTTTTTATAATCTGAAACATTATTCAACTTCTACATCCAGAGAGGAAAGTCTAGATGTTGACCTTGTTGGTGGCCCAGTCAGAGAGAGTGACAAAGGGGATTAAGGCTCCTATTTTTTAAGTCCCTTCCAGACTTGAGATTCTATGTTTTCACACATTTCCCCAATTTCTGTCTCTTAGCACAACAACTCATTGGGGAGAGAATATAAAGCAGAAACATATAAGATAAAACTAAGTCTATTAAAATTGTAAGCTCTTCCCCTTTAAAATGGTAATAGGAAACCCAACCTCATTGAGTTGCTGGAAAGATTAAATAAGATAAAAGATAAAATGGTCTCACAATGAGGCCTGGCATGTCCTAAAAGCTTTAAATGATGTTATTTAAATGGACAGAGCGACACCAGAGTGCAGTGGTTAAGAACCTAGACTTTGGAGCCAGACTGCCTGCATTCTGATCCCTGCTCAGCCATTTACTTGTCATTTTGTGTAATTCACTCAGTCTCATGTTGCATGTTGTCTCCATCTATAAAATGACAATAATAATGCTATCTGCTTGACAAAGTTGTTGTGAGGATGGGGTTAAGTACCTGAAAACGTTAGCTATTAGTGTAATAGCTGTAAGTTCCCTTGGCCTAATTTCATCTCTTTCTTAAATGAGACAGCATGCCACCAAATAACCATCATGACTCGATATAGGCCAAGTGATAATGTCTCTTTTGTGTCCTTCATGTTAAAAAAAAAAGAAAATCTCTCTTCTGTTTGTGGTTGTTTTTTTACATGCAATTTACTTTTGCTGTATCTTAGAACTCTCTGTCCAGCACATGATATAAATAATAGCTCCATAATCAATTAGTATTAAAGGTATATGCCAGCCCTTTTGTATATATATACATACATATATGTTTCATTTATTAATACGCAGTATTTGGGTTTATGACTATTTCACATGTTCCAGTATCCAAAAGTGTGAAATCATTTCTAAAATCCATCTAATATTTGTATGAATAAAAACCACATTCTCATAAAGTTGAGAAAAATACAAATCGGAAGCCTTTAAAAACTTAACATACCATGAAGCTCTCTGAGTGTTTACTTTTTTCAATTTATGCTATAACTTCTGAGTTAGTGGTTCAGTGTTAGCAATTGGCTACATATAAAACATCTCATAAGTAAGCACTAGAGGTTGAATAATCAATACATCTTCATCAATATGTCCTTAAAATGCATGGGAACATTGAATAGGTAACCAGTGATAACCAGTAACCTACATAGTATATGGAAAGGTCATCCAACTTCTAAGTCATTTATAGCTGCTTTGAATAGAGAATAGAAATCAGTTCCACAGGTATTTGTAATCTGTTCTCATAACACACAATATCAAGTTATCCTGCTATACTTTTCATTATAGGTGATCTACTTGTGGGGGAGAAAAGCAACAGACTGATTCTCACTTCACCTCCTCAGTTTAATAGGAGCCAAGTCCAAGAGGACACAAGAGCAGCAGAGTTAGTGAAAGACACCCCCCCCCCCCCCCCCCCTGTGCAGAAGCCAATTACCCATGAGCCCTTGTGTTGCTCTTATCTACCTAGCCCAGGAGGATGGGAAACTAATATTGATTGTATAACACAATGAGTTTATGTGACCTTGGGAAACTGTAGGGTTGTGGCTTTAACTTAAAACTAGAACTGGATTGAGTCCTGGCTCTGTTATATCCTGGTTGCATGGCTTTGGGCCCACTGCTTCACCTTTGTAGTGCCATATTTTCCTCATCTGTAAAATGGGGATAACTGCTATTTCTGTGAATAAGTGTGAAAATTATAAAGCATTTTGCAATGGACCTGACTCATAGTCAGTGCAAAAGAATATTATCATCATCGTGTTTAATTTTTATTAGGCAAGTTACTTTGGTTACTTTGGACTCAGTTGACCTCATAAGTCAAAAGGATTATAACTATTTGTTCTCATCTGAGGGGACCGGGCTTCATTAGATGACCTCCCAAGGTCATGTCCTGTCATTCATTATGGTGATTAAGTTGATTAATATTTGTAAAGTGCTTAGAATAGTGTGTAATGTGTAGTAGGTCTATAGAAATATTTGCTAAATTAAAAAAACAACAACCTGTGAAATGTATAATGACAGAAGGCCTAATATCTAAAGTCATCTTCTTACATAGTCTGCCTCAATGTCTTGAATTCTATCATAATTGATGAATTCATAGATTTATTTGTTTTACTGTGAATAATGAATACCTACCATATCCTGCTTTTTTGTTGCCCTTTCTTCTGTGATATGTCTTATTTCTGTGCTAGATTGTCAACCGCTAGAGGACAGGAACTTTTTATTATAGTTTTTAAGGTTTCATTCTCCTTCTAGCATCTCCTCTCACTCTCCCACTCATGCCCCCTTCCTCATCCCTGGAAACACACACACACACACACACACACACACACACACACACACACACGTCACGTATTCTTAAGATGTACTTCTAAAAGAACAGCACTTCAGGGATGGAAGGTCCCTTAGAGCCCATTAAGCTACCAAATCCTGATCTGATGCATGAGCCCCTCCACATCTCTGTTGTATGGTTCCAGTTATAGGGAATCACCTGTTCTATTTGCTAACTGACATTTTATTTTACCACACATTTATTGAGCACTTACTACATGCCAAGCACTGCAATGAGTGTTTGATGCACACGATCTTCTCTAATCCTGACAACAACTCAAGGCATCAATGTGGACATTCTCCTGTTCTGCAGGCGCAGGAACTCGGTAATGCAGCTGGGATGTGAATCCAGGCTGTCTGACAGTTCGATTCCCGCATATACTATACTGTCCCTAGAAAGGTCCTCCTTAATATGATTCCTTTGCTAGAAGTTTTTAAAAAATATATATTTTTATTGATTTCAGAGAGGCAGGGAGAAGGAGATGGAAACATCAATGATGACAAAGAATCATTGACCAACTGCCTCCTGCACGCCCCCTACTGGGGATCAGGCCCACAACCCGGCATGTGCCCTGACCAGAATGGAACAGTGACCTCCTGGTTCATAGGTCGATGCTCAACCACTGAGCGACAATGGCTGGGCTACTAGAAACCGTTTTGTCTTCTTTTAAATCTTCCCTATCCACCTAAAAGTGTTTATTCTGACATGTCAGTTTACCCATCACTGTAAGCGTTTAACCCTGAAGATGAGGTCTTGTTCATCTTGGCACCTCCACCAACTAGCAGAGTCCGGCGGGTAATAAGCATTCAGTGAATGTCCGTGGACCTGACCTCTAGGAAAATGTGAACAATGCAGGGAGGGGTACCCCAGGCAGAGTGCAGCCTCGGCTGTTTCTCCCCCTCCCCTTCCTCTCAGCGGCTTCCCTTGTGCCTGGTCAATGCCACACTGTTCAAAAGTTTTCCAGGACGTGGATTTTTCAAACTAAAGATTATAAATAATAGTCACAGAAACAGATTCTACTGGGCTCTGCTGTAGTCTATGAAAGGAGTTCAGAGCAGCCATGGGTGGGTGGCCAGACTAGGCGCAGCACTGATTTAGAAGGTAGATGAACTGGAAAGTAGGTATACATGTGTGTGCACATTGGCACACACGTATACTTTTCACATACAGACAGAAATAAAGTGAAAGAAAGACTTCACATTTCTCCTGCTCTAACCACAGTATGTTGTTTTAGTTGACTGGGGTGAGTGATTATCCACTCCACAGAAAATTACTATTTTGCTTTTTCCTAAAGGGTGGTTTGTTCTGCAGCAGAGAAGTACAAAAAGACTAAGTTTCCCAAAGGAGTATTTTTGTCATCGAGCAGAGCAGCAGGGCGTGGAAGCAAGGGCTGGCTTGGGGGTCAGGAATCCTGCGTCCACGCCCCTCGCTGCCCTGGACACACTGTTGCATTGAAAACATGTCCCCTTTTAAAATTTCAGTCTTGCTGGGATGATTATTCATCTATAAGAAACATAAAGAACTATTCCTCACCTCTCATTTTCTGCCCTGTCATCTGACCTACTGGAACCCTTGGAAATGGGCAGTGTGGGTTTGGGGTCAGGTGGAGCCAAGTTAAGACGGAGCTTGGCTACTTTCGGCCAGGGATTCAGCCTCCAGGAGCACCCCCGTTCACTCCTCTTTGAAACGGGCTTAGTAATTCTGCTGGCTTCCTAGGGATGTTGTGAGGATGAATAAGGGGATGCGTGTGAACACTTGGTTCAGTGTTTGACCCCTGATATGTCCTTGATAAGTGTTGACTATAAGAACAGTGGCAATAACAATAATTACCAAAAGAATGAAATGCCCCCAAATGATCAAAATGCCTCAATAATTACCAAAATACCAACGATGAACAAATCCAGGAGCTGGGAAAGAGATGAGAAGCACAAAGCAGAGGACACGGTCTGTGACGCTGAGGAGACAAGATGTATAAAACGTGAAAACAACGGAAGCCAGTGTGGACTGAGTGCTGGGAGGGGCAGAGAGAGGCGATGCCAAGATTCAATGGGGGTGAGAACACCCCCCCCCCGAACTAACGTGGTCAACAGAGGCTTCCCGAGGTGGTGGCAGAAAAGGGGGCCCTCCCGGTGGCAGGAAGGATGACAGTGACATTTCCAGGAGAGGGTGTCATGGGCTTTCGGAGGTCAGGACGCAGACTGCGTTGATGGAGCAGAGGGTTTTTAATAAAATAGAAGTGGGGCAAAGGCCTGTCTAGTTTCTTCCTCAGGGAATACAAATCAATAGTCATTGTTTGCTTTGTACACAAGATTCTAAATCTGTAGTTTACTTCAGTGAAAGGCCGACTTTGTCTTGGGGACTGTGTTGGTGTAACTTAACCAATAAGATGTTTGCATCTTCCTGGGGCATATGTGTAACTTAGGGACACAGCCCGGACAGGGCTGGGGGCAGGGGACAGTGAATGTGCTCACAAAAGCCCATGCTACCTGTCCACCTGGGCAGGGCCTCCAGGTATGCAGAGAATTTGGCTGGAGAGAAATGGAAGGCGGTCCCCCTGCGTTGTCTCTTTAATCGGCTTGATTTATTATCTGTGTTTTGGATCCTCTATGGTGGACACCCAGCACCCAGGAATCCACATGTCCAGAAGCATTCTGTTGAACAGTCATGAGTCTGGTTGCTGAGTCTCATGGTCTGTTGAGATTCTGTAACAGAATAAATTATTTTTTAAAAAAACAGACAAAAGACTATTCAGTTAGCATCAACCCTCCTCAACCCCTAGGAAACAAGGCTAACAACAGATTTCTAAAGACCCACTGAGGGAAATTGTGGTGAAGGGATGAGTTTTGGCACAGGGAAGGTGGGAGTGGTCATCCAAGAATGGGGAGGAGTGTGGCGATGGGGTCGCAGAGACTAATGCCCTGAGGAGCACCCCAAATTGGAGGATGATTGCAGAAGGCCCTGTCCTTGCGCCATGGGGACTACTCCTGGGAGGGGACATGAGACGGATGGTGAAGACCAGTGCTCAGCAGACACAGCATGAAGAGCCAGTGGTGAAGCTGGTAACCACCGAGGTGCAATGAATCGCTTCCTAATCGCCCCCCCCCCCCCCCGCCCGCCACACACACACACACAAATACTGAGTTCCCAATAAGTTACTCACCAGCCAGGAGAAGGTTGGAGAGCTTAGAGCAGATTATATTTGATTTATTTGATTTTGAGAAATGGAAAGTATTGTGACATATCTTGTACCCTAGGTTTGTAGACTAAATTCTTTGCCCATGACACTTCTTAAGTTACCATGCGCAATTAGGTAAAGGAATGAATTAATATGCTTGCTAGCATTCCTGCTATTGCCCCAGGTGGAAAGCCCAAGTTGTCTCAAGAACATCTGTGGCTTCTGTTATGAATCGTAATGTAAATATCTGATATGCAGGATGGTCTTAGGCGACCCCTGTGAAAGGGTCGTTCGACCGCCAAAGGGGTCGCGACCCACAGGTTGAGAACCGCTGGTCTAAAGGCTGAGTAGGCCCATGCCCTGAAAGCAGAGATTGCCCCAGAACCAGGCCAGGTGATACGTAAGTATGGTATTTGTACTTACCATGCCCAGATGTTTCTGTGCCTCAAGGTCAGGGGGACACAGCACTAATGCAGAATTGACAAAACAAATTTCCAAGAACGGTTCTGTGACCCTTGAATCCCTTTACCAGATCAAGGATATAAAAAGGGGTCAGAGTGTATGAGACAGGATTTGTGGGAAGGTCCATGTGCAGGCACTGTGTGAGTGGCCCTGCACAAGAATTTTCTACCCCCCAGGAGGGGGGGTGTTCTACCTCCATCATCCCAAGTCATAATTGCCACAATCAATTTTACAACATTTTAATTACCCCAAAGAGAAACCCCATATTCTTTGGCTGTCACTACTCATTTCCCCCAAGATCCACAACCCTAGCCAACTACTAATTTACATTCTGTGTCTATAGATTTCTTTATTCTATGCATCTTCTATAAATGGAATCATATTGAATGGTATTTTGTAACTAACTTCTTTCACACAGCATTATGTTTTCAAGGTTCATCCATGTTATATAATGAATCAGTACTTCATTCCTTTTTCTTGCCTAAGAATATCCTGTTACATGAACGTACCACATTTTATTTATTCTTTCCATCAGTCGATGGACATTTGGGTTGTTTCCATTTTTTGGCTCTTATAAATAATGCTGCCATGAGCATTGGTATACCAATTTTTGTTTGGACAATGTTTTCATTTCTCTTGAATCTATATCTAGGAGTGGAATTGCTGGTTCTTATGCTAATTCTGTTTTAACCTTTTGAGGATCTACCAGACTGTTTACTTGAAAAGGAACGGTGGGAGACAAATATACAATTGTGTTTTGATTATGTCACAAGTTGTGCTTGTTCCATTTACTGGCTACAGATGAACTCAGCCCAACCTCACCCCAGCTAACCACTGTCTGTGGCCTCGGAGCTCATGGACTAGGGAGGGTGGGGGAGGGGGTCTGGGGGATCAGAAATAGAGAATAGGCAAACAGGAGTTTAAAGACAAGGCATAGAGATGCCAGATGAGAACTCAAGAGAGGTCAGGAGTAGGTAAGAAGTGGCTTGGACCCAGAAGTCTATGAGCCAATTGAGCTATCAGTGTGCACTTGGACTCATTTGGCATTCAATGCATATGTGCATATTACATAGCTACTGTGTTCCAGGTACTATCTTCAGGTGAAATTATGATTATACACACATTGTTTTGCCTATCATCACAAACATGAGCTGGCTGTCATTCTCCCATTTTTGTAAATGAGAAACCCAGGCTCCGGTATATGACTAGTTTAGGGCCATACAACTCTAACTGGCAATCTGGGATCAGAAACCTTGTCAACCTAACTCCGAGGCCAAATTTTTTAACCACAGTATGCCTTTCAGCTTGGGCTTACCTTGCCAACTGCTGACGGACTAGTTTTGCAAGCCTCCAAAAATCCTTCCATGCAGTGGGACATGCTGTTAAAATGGCTCTCAAGTCCCACCGGCACGGCTCAGTGGTTGAGTGTTGACCTATGAATCAGGAGGTCATGGTCTGATTCTAATCAGGGCACATGCCTGGGTTGCGGGCTCGATCCCCAGTGTGGGGCATTGATGTTTCTATCTTTCTCCGTTCCTCTCTGAAATCAATAATATATATCAAACAACAATAAAAAGTCAAGATATGTAGTGTGTGCCAATTTCCATGGTGTAGATGTTTCTATCACAGCAGATTTCAAGCTACCATCCAGTTTAACAACCAGCTCACACACTTCCTGAATATTTAACAATTCGCTTTCAAGATCCAATATTAGCAACTTCAGCACATCTCTGCTTCTATGCCTTTGAGTTTTACAGACCTTTGCACTTAGTCTTTAGAGTCTCACTGCTCAAGTTCCAGAACAACATGCATCCTTGAGTATTCTGGTTCACTGAGGGGTTTAACCTGTAATACTAACTCAACAAATCATTTTGAGGGGAAGACATGCTTATAAAACCTGATGTCCCATGAATCACAGAAATAGAAGCAAAGTCATATAAAAGACATGCACTAAATTTGTATGCATTTTTCCTCTTCTACCTCTAACTTATAGTTAACATATTTTTAGGCTTACTCCAGAAATGTCAGTCATAAGCTAGTGACCATATGATGGAAGCTAAAGACGACAGAAACCAGACCTTCAACACAGCAGTTTTCAAGCTGGATTCTCCAGGTTCTACCAGAATTTTAAAAATATAGTACATTTCCCCCCCCATAGAAATCTGTAAAAACTTTATCATTTATAAAGATGAAGATGAAACTTCTCTTTGTATATGGTTCATAGCCATTTAGCATGAACGTTTAATTTTTCATGGGAAATGAATTCTTTGTTGGGGGAGGGCGATAATGTTTTTATTCCTTTAAAATGAATGGGCATGCCCTAGCCATTTGGCTCAGTAAATAGAGCATTAGCCTGAAGACCGAGAGGTCCCGGGTTCGAGTCCAGTTGCAGATACAGCATGAAGAGACAGTGGTAGAGTCAGGGTGTGTGCAGGAGGCAAGCAATCAATGTGTTTCTCTCACATTGATATTTTTCCCTGTCTTTCCCTCTCTCTTCTACGCTCTCTAAAAAATCAATGGCAAAATATCCTTGGGCGAGGTTTAAAATAAAATAAAATGAATGGGCGTGCATATTGCTCAAGGATGACAAACCCTGCTCCATCACTTAGTATCTGATCACCTTTCAAAAAATTACCCTTCCATGTTGTTTCCAGATTTTTACAGATTCTTTTCAGCTTTATTCAGCTTCTTTTGTTTTCACACCAACAGGCAACCAGCGACAACCCTTGCTCTCTATGCGACAGACAGATCGGGGCGAGCAGGATACATGGGCAATCTGTAATCTTCCAACCAATTTCACGTGGTTCACCAGAGCAGGATCTGCCGGGATGGTATTTCCTCACTGCTAATGACCAGCTTCATTATCACGCCGCCCTGAGTTAACATTTTGCCTTTGGCTTATAATGCGAGTCATTAGATTCTAGAAAATTCCCTCTCTGTCCTGTTTCTAAATTGGATTTCCCCAGAATCAGAGAGAATGCAAATTCTCCAGAGCTTTGCTTATAACACGTGACGTGTGGATGAAACAAGAGGCTGCATCACCTCGGTGCTGCCCGGGGAACGGCCCCTGATCCACCAGGAAGAAGCCAAGCCCCAGATGGACGCTGCGGCCCCAGCTCACTGGTGTAGCACGCCTGGAGTTTTCTGCAGGAAATTAACTAGATGCCACTTTTCCTCCTCTCCTTTCCACTCTTCACTTCCCCCTGTAATGAAACAGTTTAAGCTCGGCACTTCAGCTCTCTCAGGAGGGCAAACTTGTTTGACAATTTCATTCTCTGGTGACCTTCCGATCAAAAAGAAAAGTCTCCCCTCTCCTTCATTTACTTATTCCCCAAAGTGCCTCTCATCAAGGCTATTGTATTTCACCGAAGACACAGCTTTCTGAGACAAGACGTCCCGAAATGTTGGTTGGAAGATGCATCCTTTAGAAATGGCAGAAGTGGCACTTCAGAGAGAACCCAATCACACTGTAAGTGGATCCAGTCCTGTATTCCACGAAATAATTGTGGCACAGGCAAATGGCAGGTTACTAATGCTGCTCATAAAATCACCCGATGAATCAGAATGAGGGTCAAATCTTCCCCAAGTGGTCATTCTTTTGTTTAATGTGTGTGTTCCTTCTTCATAATGAACCCACTAATGGAAGGTTTAAATGGAAACGCTCAGTAGCAATTTAAAAATATTGATGGAGTGCCTTGTAGGAGCATAGCTGTTACCATCCACTTTACAGACACAATTCAATTGACTTCAAAACCCTCATGGCCTACAGTGCACAGAGCCCTGTGATAGGTGATGTGGGACATCAATAGGTGGTCCCTGCTTCTGAGTTTATCATTTAGTGTCGGAAAGAAGCAAGTATAGAAATAATAAGAAGACAGGCAATAACCCATGCCATATATATTCCCCGAGTGCCTCTCCTAGGCCAGGCACTTTGCTAAGATGATTGAGACACAGCGATGAGCCTAGGAGAACCAGTGCCTCCCTTAATAAGGGAGCATGCAAATATTAAAATTCCTTTCTTCCTTCAACAAAGATCTACTGAGCAAAATTACTTTATGCCAGCTGCTGCTCTTAGAGCTGTGGGTAAGGCAATGAGCAAAGTTCCTGCTCTCACGGAGATTATGTTCTATTGGGGATATAAAAAGCAAATACATAGTTTCAGGTAGGGGGTAAGTACTATGCAGAATATAAGAAGGGGTAAATCGATTACAAGTGATGGAGGGGGCTATTTTAGAAAAGTCAGTCAGGGAAGGTCTCTCTGGAATAACCTTTGAGCAGAGACCTGGGTGTGGCAGAGGAAAAACAATGGAAATCTCTTAGGTTTGAGGGAATGACAAATACAAAGGCCCTCAGGTGAGAAGGGGCTTGGTGTGTTTGCAGAAATGCAAAGAGGCCAGTGTGGCTGGAGGAGAGTGAGCCAGGGGAGAGGAGAGTCACAGAGGTAGACAGAGGTAAGGTGGTGTGAGACCTTGAAGGCCACAATAAGGTCTTTAGATGTTGTTCTGAGTGTGACAGGAAGCCAATGGAGGGTCTTAAGCAGGGCGTTGATCTTACCTTATTATTATTTTTTAACTATTCTGGCTACTATGTGGGGAATAGATGGTGTGTGTGTGTGGCGGCGGGGGGGGGGGGGGGGGGTAGGAGGGGGAGGTGAAGGCAAGGGTGGAGGGTAGGGGGAAGCTAACCCTTCTCCAAGTAAGAGAGAATTCCTCTCATCTGACTGCTTTCGAACTGGTACATCAGCTTTTCCTGGCTCAGACTCCATCGGAAACACTGGCTCCTCCTGGGTCTCGAGCTTGCTGACTCATCCTGTAGAACGTGGGACTTTAGCCTCCATAATGGAAGCCCTAATCCCCAGTACCTCAGAATGGGATTGTATTTGAAGATAGGGTCTTTAAAGAGCGGTGATTAAGTTAAAGTGAGGTGTTAGGGTGAGCCCTGATGCCATCTGACTGGTGTGCGTATGAGATAGGACACAGAGACACACCAGGGATGTACGTGCACAGAGGGAAGACTATGCGAGGCCACAGGGAGAAGGTGACCTCAGAAGACACCAACCCTGCCAACACCTTGATCTTGAACTTCCAGGCTCCAGAACCAAGGGAAATAAATTTCTGTTGTTTAAGCCACGCAGTCTTATGGTATTTTGTTATGGCAGTTCTAGCAAACTCATATAATCACTTTTTTTCTGATGGCTCCCCATCTTTTCAAGTATAAGGACTTTTATCTTATTATTTGGTTATTATTATTGCATATAAATTTACTTCATTGAACCAGCAAATGAAAGCACAGAAAATTCAACTCTGCAACAAGTTTACCAGACATCCTCAGACAGAAAGGCTGAAAAACCAAGGATTGGGGCCCATCCTAATGCAGAGTGACCTCATCTTTACTTGCTTATATCTGCAAAGATCTTACATCAAAAGAAGGTCCCATTCACAGGCACCAGGGCTTAGGACTTGAATGCACTTCTTTGGGAGACACAATTGGCTACGTTGAGGGGAGTTGATAGTAATTGAAGAAGCACAGAGAAACTTCTGGAGTGCTGGCGATGTTCTGTTTTTTATCTGGGTGCTGGTTACACTATGGTTTCAGGTTATGAAAATTCATCCGGCTATTCCACTTTGAGACATGCACTTTTTTCTATGGATGGTATGCTTCAACAAAAAAAATCTTTAAAAGTCACCTTTGTTTAGAATTTGCACTTGTTTATTCTTTTGATTTATGTTTCTCTAAGATATTAGGGAAAAACAAATCTATCAGTGTCTCAAAATAAGGCAAAAGAAGACTGTAATTGGATATATCACTATGGGCTTTGATGTCTTCCCTGTATCTATGATCAAGAGAATATATAATAAGTAAAAGCTATGATATACTCAATATGTTTAAATTGAATTCATATTTTCTTCTTCACAACATCTATATACATTTGAAAAATATTTGTACATAAATGTCTCAGGTATTATACATTTATTTATGGATCATACTTGACTGCCATATGGATTCTCAGACACTTTGCTACAGTTCATAGACACTCTAGAATAGAGTCACAAATTGGGCTCACTTGTCTAAAACCCTTCGGGGAATCGTGTACGGTGGTGAAGATCATGGGATTTGGACTTAAACTGTATAGGTTGGAATCCCAAATTCTGCCATTTTCTTGGTCTAAGAAATTGGTGTGTGCCTTGGTTTTTCCACCTGTAAAATGGAGTGACAATAATAGCATCTAATAGGATTGTTGTGAGTATTGAGACAAATTTATACAGAGAAACTGTAAGTTTCTGTTACACAGTAATTGGGCCAGATTTTCTAGATATATTAGCTATTATTATTATTATTATATTATCAGGGTTTGCAAGTCTGTGGGTATAGCCAGAGTGAAGGTCTGAGGCTGGTAACTTCCCTGTTCCTGACTGGAGTCAAGATTAGGGGCACAGATTGTTTGGGTGGGGGAATCTTACCTTTTAGCTGTTATGAATAATACTGCTAAAAATATGGGTGTAAAAATATCTGTTCCAGTCCCTGGTTTCAACCCTTTTGTGTATATACTCAGAAGTATAATTGTTAACCAAATGATAATTCTATTTAATTTTTGAGCCACTGCCATATTATTTTCCACAGCAGCTGCACCATTTTATATTCCTACCAGCAATGCACAAGGATTCCAGTTTCTCCACATCTTTACCAATGCTTGTTGATTTCTGTTTGTTTGCTGTTGTTGTTTTTAAAAAAGTTGTGATGGTTGATTTTATGTATTAACATAGCTGGGCCATGGTGCCAGATAGTTGGGCAAACATTATTCTGGATGTTTCTGTGAGGAATGAGATAAAAATTTGAGTTAATAGACTTGGAGTAAAGCAGATTTCCCTCCATAATGAGGGTGGGCCTCATCCAAACAGTTGAAGGTCTGAATAGAACAGAAAGACCTACCATCTGCTGCGTAGTGGGAATCCTCCAGCAGTTGGCTTTTGGACTAGAACTGGAACATTGGTTCTTCCTTGTTCTTCAGCCTGACAGTCTTTGGACTAGAACTGCAGCATCAGCTCTCCTGGGTCCAACCTGCTACATTTTATTTTTACAATAAATAAATGCATAAGTTATAGCTAATCAATATTTTATACACACACACCTACTGACCCTATTTCTCTGGAGAAACCTAACACAATAGTTACCCAGATGTGTGTAGTCTCATTAATATTTGAATATGTATTATAAGTAAATATATATATCATATACACACTGTATATAAAACTTCTATTGAGACTTAAAGTCAGGTGCTGCCCTAAGAACCTTATATGTTTTAAATTCATGTGATGTGTACAAAAGCTCCCCTGAGGCAGGTACTATTATGCCCCCCAATTTATAGATGAGAAAGCAGGCAGGGAGAGGTTAGGGAGCCCTTGCCTACAGTCATGCAGCTGGTATGTGGGGGTTTATAAGCAGTCCGGTTCCAGGATCCTTGCTCTTGCCAAACGATGCTCAGACACCTTCTGTTCTAGTAGCTTCACTCAAGTGTCAGCATCGTGGTGACTTCTTTTGCACTGATTTCCCTTTCCATCACCTCCCCTCTTCCTGAAAGTCCTTCTTTACTTTTGTTCCCTAAAATTGGTCAAGGCTGGGCACTGCAATACTCCCTTTTGTGACATATGGCGTGAAGGGGGGACGGACAATAATTTCTGGTTGTAACAGAACCCTGAAAATATGCCCTTGAGAAATAAAATTAGGAACTGCTAAATCCTTTGCACTGGAAGGGAGAAAAAATTAAATCGTTTAAAAATGAAAATGATTCCCACAATGTATTTCAGTCGAATAATTAAAGTGTACTCATATATTAATTACACTTCAAAGCTCTCTCTCCTTGCCCTTCTTTGCGGGGCTCTGCTGTTTCCCAGGGTTAAGTGAGGACAAGCTTTTTGAGGTAGCACAGAATTTCATTTCAAGAAAAAGTCTCACAAGGTGGTTTGGTGGAGATTCCTATCCAAAAGAATTGCCCAGCCAAGCAATTAAGTCACTTTCAGAGGTTTCTAACTTCCAGATAACCTTTATAGAAGCTGGAGCCACAGTTATAACTCCCAGGTTTGATTTTTTTTTTTTTTAAGATCAAACTTCCCCTCCAGGACAAAATACATCCAGCACTTGAAACTTGGAAATAGTACTAAGAATTGCTGCAAATACTTTTACACCCAGTTGACTTTACTGTGTCCTATTTTTCAAAAGCAAAGCCTGAATAATTTCATCATAGCTGTTTGCTTTGACCTTGATGGGCTTCCCAGGATAACTGTCTTCTGCAATGTGTCTTGGAAATGTGGACTCTCCCAGGTTGTAAAGTTTGAGCTACTGCTAGAAGGTGGCTTAGCAGGGTATGCCACAGCTTAAGTCGTTTCAAAGACTTTTAAATCAGAAAGGGATCTCAAAGACCATCAGATCTTACTCAGCTTTACAGATGAGGAAATGGAAGCTCAGAAGGTTGTGGAAAGACATGGAAGGATTTTAATCAGGAGTGGGCCATCAGGGTTCTCCCGCTGGACTCACTTAGTAAATCTATGGGTGATACATAGCAAAGAATCAGAGAGACCACAGTAGGGTGGGACAATGGCCCAAACAAGCATGATGCAGTTCAATAAATAATAATAATAAAGCACTACCTTTAGCTACAGTTTTTGTTAATCATGATTTTTGGAAAGCTTTTAAGATTTGATTATTACAAAATTAATAAAATCTAAGGCTCTCTAATAACATGAGGATGTGAGACAGGAAGGTTTAGCTGACTGTAATCTTTGTATGACCCTACAGAGACTGTGTTGGCCAGATGATTCAAAACACAATTAAATTCTAATAATGGCACAATCACATGGGTTAGTATATGAATAAAGTTTACAAGAACACACAAAATTGTTGATGCTAGTTACCTTTGTGTGTATGTATGTGTGTGTGTATATATACATATATATATATATTTACTGGAGGCCCAGGGCATGAAATTCCTGTGCAGATACGGTCCCTAGGCCTGTGATCAGGGCCATCTTCCCCGGCTG
The DNA here is from genome assembly GCF_014108235.1 of Myotis myotis. Lineage (NCBI taxonomy): Eukaryota > Metazoa > Chordata > Mammalia > Chiroptera > Vespertilionidae > Myotis > Myotis myotis. Next base: position 202,728,340 of record NW_023416335.1, read on the forward strand.
CCTGCAGCTGGCCCCGCCCCCCGCTGCTACCCACCCTCAGTTCCCCGTTTGCCATCAGGTGATCGGAGCCTGACAGCTGGGGGAAGGGACAGAGAGGTTGGCTGTTCCCACCCGCTGGCTGTCCCCACCCCCACTGTGGGTTGCCTTCTGTGTGTGGGGCGACTGGTGGGGTGGGGCCCTTGGCCTGGCGCCACCCACATCACCTGCCACCCACCCCCAGTTCCCCATTCGCCACTGGGCAATCAGAGCCTGCCAGCTGGGGAAAGGGACCGAGAAGTAGTCAGTGTGCCTCATAGTGACTGGCCGAGTGGTCGTTCTGGTTGTTCTGCTGTTGGAGTCAATTTGCATATTACCCTTTTATCATATAGGGTATTGATTTCAGAGACAGAGAGAGAGATAGAAACATCAATTATGAGAGAGAATCATTGATTGGCCACCTCCTACACACTCCCTACTGGGATCGAGCCCGCAACCTTGGCATGTGCCCTGACCTGGAATTGAACTATGACCTCCTGGTTCATGGGTCAAACCTCAACCACAGAGCCACACTGGCTGGGCCATGGTAGTTATCTTTAGACAGTGGGACTAGAAGGAAGAGAGGGCTATCTTTTTTACTTTACAAATATTGTATTACTTGACTTATTTTACAATGAGAATTTTATTAATTTTATAATAATCAAATCTTAAAAACTTTCAAAAATAGTGATGACCAAAAACGGAGGCTGAAGGAGAGCATCCAAATGAAGAAAGGGGATGTGCTAGATAGATGGTATGGAGTGTCTTTTGTTTAGCCTTGGGCACCAAGGGGATGCCAGTAAGTTAAAGTACTATAGGCAGGAGGAGAGAAATCAAGACGGTGGCGGGAGCTGTAAATCAGGTCACCAAGGGGATTTTTGAGTGAATTTAACTAACTTCAAACTTGTGAAAGCTCAGCATGTAAAACAGGGACACACCATCTATCTCATAACAAAGAACTACTACATGGACATTCTTTCATTTATTCATTCATTTACAAAATATCATAACAAAGTATAACTTCCTTAAAAAGGTGTTTGGGAAAGTGTTTCCCCTCATAAAGAATTAGACTACTTTAGGAAGATGAGCTGCTTTTCCTGGAATGTATTCAAGGAATGATTCACTGATCAATTTTCAGAGATGAACATCTGCATTTTTAAGGATAGACTAGGGAATGTCTAATGATTCTTACTGATTTATGTTTACATGTCATTTATCTGCTGAAAAATACCACAAAGGCTCCAACTTGCCAACTATATAAAGGAAGGTCACACTATTCACCCTGATGTTCAAGGCCCATCAGAATGTTGCTCTGCTCACCTTTTCCAGTGTATCTCCTACCGTCCCCATGGGGCACCCACTTCCCAGCCTCACTGTCATCCATTGGTCAGGCACCTTCTGACTCCTCTGCCTTCCCTTTGTTCATGCTCTTCTTTCCTGGAAGGCCCTGTTGGCTTTTCTTGACCTGATAAATGCAATTCAATTTGAATCATCAAATACTACCTTGCTATGTGCTTGTCCCACTCTCCCAGAGATTATTTTTCAAAGCCAACATTCTAGGGTCCACGCTACTTGGTTGGCCAGTGCCCATGCCATGTTGGAGGTCAAAACTATAAAATGTCCCCTGCTGTCACTGGGACACGTCTAATACTGTGTTATGCTTTGTTTTCTGTGCTCTGATATCTGCTATTAGGCCATGAACCCCTGGAGGTCAGGACCATGGCCAGTCAAATTCAGATCGCCAGGGCTTGGTAAACGGCCTATCACCTCCATAGCCATCTGAAAATTCCAAGTTGAACGAATTGATGGACTTTAAATATCTCTGGTTCTAGTCCTTACCAGTCAGTTAAATCTTTTAACTTCAGTAGGCAGTTCTCTCCTTCATGCGTAGAGACGTTAGCTGAAATTAGCATCCTAAACAAATGCAGTATTTGTAACTGCTTTAGAGGTCTTTGGGAACATTCTGAGAACACACCCAGTTGATGTAATTAAACTTCTAAAGAGGCAGGGATACCTATGACCGTGATCCTCAGAGGGGGTATTTTAGAGTCGGACAGATAGAGTCCACTATCCAACCTAAGAGGTCAACCGATCTGACTTTGAATTCTAGCTGTGCCAAGTGCTGGCCATGGCAGTTGAGTAGGTTATTACTGTATCTAAGCCTCAACTTCTTCATCCATAAAAAGGGGATAAAAGTGATACCTTCTTTGTAGGGTATGGGAAGGAGGATTTCCTAAGATTCTGCATAGAAAGCACTAAGACCAATGCCTGGCATCAAGTCGGTATTATTGCTGTGTGTTCTGTGTTTGGCAGCTTTGAAAACAACCCTGGATTCATGAACAACTACTACCTGTTGTAACTTCCTCTGGCTGCTCACAATGGGCGTACACATAATTCTAGTAGTGCCTGGTTCCTAAAAGGCATTGTAAGAGGTTGGATATACTCAAACATGCATTTCAATGCTTGGAGAATTTGGATTCTGGAATGAATGGGCCTTTACATTTATGCTTAACAAGTTGCTGGTTTTGCCTTAAATCCAGAACCTATGTGAAACAAATTCACTTGACCCATTTACATTCAGCCCTTTACATGAGCAGAGCACTGTGGCTTGCACTTACTAAAATCCAAATTAAGGTCTAAATCTGAAAGAAAGAACGTCACCTTTTTAAAGAACCAAACTCCAGGAGGAGAGAAAGTAGGCCAAACACCCACTGGACAAGCTGTTGGAAGGGACACACCCTTTCTTTTAACTTGTGTTACCTGTTACAGGCACTAAAATAAATCCATTGGTGCCAACAGCTATTATTTCCCCACTTCCAAAGAAGGTGAGCACACAAACGATACAGAACATTCTGGATACGACCTCGTAACAGTGATTCTGTCTCATGAAAAGTTTCAGTTCTGGTTCTGCATCTTTCTGGCTTTTGTGATTTTGCCATACTTCAACCTTTCTGACTCAGTTCTTGTTTTCCAATTTCTACAATCCTAATATATATATAAAGAGCTAGGTGCCGTCACAACCATATGGGCGACAAGTCACCATGAAGTGCATGGAGCACTGCTCGGTCCCCACCCCCTTGGCCCCTGAGCCACTCACCATGAGGGGGGTGCTGGCAGCGGGGTGGGACTGGGGACTGTTGAGCGGCGGTGGTGGGCTGCTTCGCAGGGTGGCCATGAGCTTAGCAGAGCAGTCACCCAGGCGGCAGCAAGTTTTGTGAAGCAGTCATGGGGTGGGGGAGTTTCACGGGGCAGTCACGGGGTTGGGGGAGCCTCAAGGAGCAGTCACAGGGTTCGGCTTCGCAGAGCGTCCTGGGGCAAGGAGCTTCACATAGCGTCGCAGGGCGGCAGAAGCCATGGGACAGAGGCCTGGCTAGGCCTAGGGACCCTAACCACACACGATTTCGTGCACGCTGGGCCTCTAGTGGAAATAATAATGTAATTTTGTCCCTTACCCTGTGACCACGTGTATTATTCCAAATGACAGAAACAATAATATCTACCTCAGTGTGTGTGTATGTGTGTGCATGTGTGTGCATGTGTGTATGTGTGTGTATGCGTGTGTGTGTGTGTGTGTGTGTGTGTGTGTGTGAAGAATGCCATAGGCTTCTTCTGTTCCTGCCCAAAGTTCAGCAATTTTTCATGAATAGTTTTCAATTTCCTGTTTGACTTTGGTCAATTTGCAGACCTCTGAAATGATCATTCTTTAACAATTTTGTTCAGTTTTATTGTTTTCTTTTGGGGGGAGGGGGAGGGAGAATTTTCTTGCCTCTTCTCTCTGCCCTAGCCAAAGTTCCTCTTGTTCATGCATCTTTAATACATTTGATACAGAGAGATGAATTGCCCTCCAGAAAGATGATACCAATTTAGGCTCTTGTTGGTAGTATATGAGAGTGCCAATTTCCTTATGATTTTTCCCAGGATTGGATAATAATATTAAATAAATCTTTCATAATTTATAGGCAAAAATCTTACCATGCTATGGGTTTAATTTAAATTTTCCTAATTACTATTACTTCAAGGATCTTGAGAATAGGATGAGATGATATTATATGTGTTAAAATCCTCTGGGATGTAAAAATTTCTATAGAAATGCCAGGCATGCATTACTATCTTGCAATACTTAAAAGTCTGACCACAAACCAGGATAGTTCCCACAAATCCTTGTGCTCAAGATGCTTGGGATATGCTCAGAATGATCCCTGCCTCACAGAGGGAGAACTCACGCTTGAATGCACATATCACACCCTCCTTGAGGAATATCGGTGATGATGTTTCAGAAAATCAAGGTTAGAATAATGTCCCAGGAAATTCAGTAAATGCAGGAACTGCAGGATTTGGCAGGAAATTAGAGGAGGAGGAGGAGGAGGGACGAACCACAGCTTCATCTGACAGCTCGGTGTTGCAGACCACTCTGATAGGAATTTCATATCAGAAAGCATCAAAGCAACATTTCTATGATAGCATCCTAAGAACTTCCAGGAATGATATATGAATTGCTGAAGCTCATTCAGCATTACTCTGAAGGGAACAAGGGAATAAGAAGGAAAAATCTATGAAAAGTCTTTGAAACTCAGGGGATATGGCCTGGGATTCTTTTTCTCTTGTAATGCACGCTCATTGTAGAAAATTCAGGTATGCCAAAGAACACAACTTCTACTCTTGGTCTCATCACCCAACGAGAGCCATTGTTACAAGTTTGTGTATATCCATTTTGATTTTATATATGGGAAAGGGGGAGAGAAGAGAAATATTTAGTAATTTATGTGATTTTTTTTTAAAATTTGTTTTTAACACAGTTAAGAGAGGAGGCTGCCAAGAAGTCAGAACAGTGGGACCTGAACAAAGACATCAGGGAATCAATTTTTAAAGGCCAAGAGGTAAGAAGCTGATGAAAAATGGTTCTACAATTAGATAACAAGATGTTTAGTGCCTGGGAAGATAATCTCCATACCTCTTGTAGAGGGGGAAAGATGTAGAGCTAAGGACAATGAGGGTGGCTAAAGCAGTACTTCTCATACCACCAGTGAGGAGGGATCAGTTTTAAATGTTCAAACCATCCATGACTGATGCTTTTGTGAAATATTAAAAAAATATATAAAATGCATTTGGATGGCACAACAATTCCAAATTGCTATACATTACTTTAAACTTCTCTATTTATTACAGACTGATCATCAGTTTGAAGGCCAGCATAGGCCCATGGGTCCCACATTAGGGAGGACTGAACTAAAATACCTTTTGCAGTGACGATTTAGATATCAACAGGGAGAAAGACAGCGGTATGCTAGTACATGTTTAACAACTGCTTCTGGGGAGGGAGGAGCCCTGATCTGTAGCCTTTGACTGATCGTGTCTATGCTGTAAGTCCTCCCATCATCACAGATTCCAAGCTCCTAAGGCAGTGGTTCTCAACCTTGGCTGCACATTAGAATCACCTGGGAATCTTTTTAAAATCCCGATTTCTGGGCCTCATCCTCCGGAAATTCTGTTTCTTTGTTACTCATGTTGTGGCCTCACCCCGTAACAAAGAAACAGAATTTCCGGAGGATGGGGCCCAGACATCAGGATTTTAAAAAGATTCCCAGGTGATTCTAATGTGCAGCCAAGGTTGAGAACCACTGTCCTAAGGTGAAGCCAGTGAATGCAAAGTGAGAACAGAATTGCCCGAGTTGTCTGCAGCACATCGTTGTAAAAAGGAACCTACAAATGGGTCTGAAGTTAACGCAACCATCATAACAAAAATAGAATATATAACCTTTAAATCAGAAAACAACAACAACAACACGCACCCTATCTAATGGAAAGGAGAAAAGGAGGATAAAAAGAAACACCCTTCCTTGGACTGAAGTATTTCTCACATTATACAACCTGCCCCTTAAGACAGAAGCTAGAACTCACTTTCCCAGCATCTTCTTCGGCTTAGGTGCAGACAAGTGACCTACCCTCAGCCAATCAGGTGGCCTCCCTCCAGACTTCTCTTCAGGAGAGAGTATCATGAGGACGTTTAGTGTAAACCTTGGTGACAAAGATGTCCAGCTCTTGGCAAGTAGCCGCGAGGGGAAGGTGGCACCAGTTCCAGACCTCACCAGTGAGAGCTGTCGAGTCTGTGCTGAGTGGTGGCGTCACTGGAGGAGTCCCCAAGGTATGGTTTGGGACTGACACCCTAACCCTCCTGGCGAGTCTTTGAGATTCCTAATAGCTTTAATAGACTCCCTTTCTGCTTAAACTACCAACACTAGTACAGTGGGGCCTTGACTTACGAGTGTCCCGACTAACGAGTTTTTTGAAATACCAGCTGTATCTCCGCAGGTTTTTTGCATTGAGTTGATAGAGTAATTTGAGCTCCTTAACGAGCTCCGTCTCGGAATGAATTAAACTCGTAAGTCAAGGCCCCACTGTAGTTTGCAACAAAGAACAACGATTGATACAGCACCTGCACCTTATTTTTAAATTTACATCCTTATTGAGATATAATTTACATATCATAAACCTTACACATTTAAACTGTATAATTCAGTGGTTCTTAGTATACTCTCAAAGTATACTAAATAGGCAATTTTATAGTTTCATCACCCCAAAAAGCAAATTTGTAACCATTAATAGTTACTCCTGATTTCCCCCCAAACACCCTGTCTCTCTCTACCCCCCAAGCCCTAGGAAACCACTAATCTACTCTCTGTATTTGCCTATTGTAGATGTTTCATATAAATGGAAGCATACATTATATGCTTCCAAGGGGTCTTTTGTGACTGACTCCCCCCATCCCCAACACACACACACACACACACACACACACACACATACTTAGTTTCAATTTTCAAGGTCATTCCATACACCAGCCCTTTTTATTGCTGAAAAATATTCCATTATGTAAATATACCTCATTTTATTTATCCACCAGCTGATGAACATTTGGGTTGTTTCTACTGTTATGAATAATGCTGCTATGAACATTTGTGTACAAGGGTTTTTTTTTTGGGGGGGGGGTGTATGTGTAAATCTATTTTCACTTTTCTTGGGTATGCACCAGGAGTAGAATTGCTGGCTCATACTGTAACTTTATTTCTAACCTTTTGAGGAAATGCTAGATTGTTTTCAACACAGCAGCATCATTTTACAATTCCTCAGTACTGTATGAGGCTTCCAATTTCTCTACTTCTTTGTCAACACTTGTTATTTGTCTTTTTTATTATAGCCATCCTAGTGGGTGTAAAGTAGTCTCTCACTGTAGTTTTAATTTGCATTTTTCTATGGATAATTATGTTGGGCATCTTTTCGTCTGCTTATTGGCCATTTGTACATCTTCTTTTTTTTTTGGAAAAAAATGTCTATTCAGCTCCTTAATCCACTCTAAAGTGAGTTATTCATTCGGCTTTTTTATTATTAAGTTGTAAAGTTCTTTATATATTCTAGATACAAATCTTTTCAGATATATAACTTGCAAATATTTTCACCCAATCCTGTGGGTTGTCTTCTCAATTTCTTGATGTATACCTCATTTTTTATTGACAAGACAGCGGTAGTTAAGTCTTGGATTGAGTTCTGGCAGAATCACAAACAGATGGTTTGTGAGTATTTAGAAAAGATTAAAGAGATCACTTGGAAGTAATATGAGTTCACTGAGAATAAGAACTAACCTCATTCCATTTTGTTCTTATACCTTCACTTTCCTTCTGTTGCCTTTTTAATAATAATAAAAAAATTGCCTCCTATAAGGAAACTCATCAACTCTCGATAAGCCACAATATTCATAGTAAAGCTGGAATGGACTATCTTACCACGTGGTGAGCTTCTGAGCACTGCAACATCAAGATGAGGCAATTGGACTGACCACCTGCCGATGATGTTGCGGGGGAGACACCTGAATTGAGTTTTACGTGGTTTCTAAGATCCTCTTCCCTGATTCTAGTCATTCATTCACTCATTCATCCTTCTATTTATTCCTTTGTCCAAGAGGAAATTTAAGCAGCTTATAGGAATCCATGGGATACCACAAGTGAACAGAAATTAGAAGAAGCAAAAAAGAGAACAAATAAGCCATGTTAGAGGTATCAGATACAGTCCGGAGGGAGGCAGATACAAAAGGGCCATGTTGTTATACGTAAAGCCACACATTTGGCTTCCAGTTTGCCAGCAGTCAAGGCTGAGAGGGAGACTTGATCAGCTACACAATTTACAATGCCCGTTAGGTGCCCTCTTCTTTATTCTAGGACCGGAAAAAAATGACACCTGAGCCCAGCTCCACAAAGCCACTCTTTTGCATTACAGTCTTTCCTTTTCCAGCTCCCCATTGAACTTTTAATCACTTTGCTAATTGCCTTTTCTCTCACGCCGGGCGACACTTAGGAATGCTGACAGCTCTGAAGCTCAGCACAATTGCCCCACCAAGGAAAATAGGAAAAAACAACTGTTTTCCTTAGAGGCCCAACACTTGAGTCCTCCTTGCATTGGCTCTTATAAGGATGTGTTCTGAATAATAACGACAAGGACCATTTACTGAGCACCCAAGCACTTTACCATCTTGACCTCTAGTCTTCACAGTAATCCTAAACCAGACACAGGCATACCTTGCATTTCACAGCTGTTGCCTGTGTTTTTGGGTCTGTTTTTTGTTTTGTTTCATGGTGTGTGTGTGTGTGTGTGTGTGTGTGTGTGTGTGTGTGTGTGTTTTGCATATTGGAAGCAAGACCATCCACCAGCAAAAAGACTATATAACTGGCTCTCTCGTGATACTCTTTCTTGTGTGGTCTGGAGCAGAACCTGCAATGTCTTTCAGGCATGCCTGGGCGTTTTCCTATTTTATGGATGGGGAAATGATCTGATCAAGGTCACAGAGCTGCTAAGCAACAGAGGCAGGATTGTGAGGGGATATGGGGGCGGGGTGTACAAGGGTGTGTGTGTGTGTGTGTGTGTGTGTGTGTGTGTGTTTATTGTATGGAGGAAAGGAAGAGAAAAGAAAACAAAGAGGGTAGAGAAGAGAAGGGAGACACCATGGAATACTATGCAGCTGTAAAAAGGAAGGACCTCTATCCTTTGAGACAGCATGGAGGGGGACTTGGAGAGGATTACACTAAGCAAAATAAGCCAGTCAGAGAAAGACAAGTATCACATGATCTCACTTACATGTGGATTCTAATGAACAAAATAAACTGATGAGCAAAATAGATCCAGAGACATGGGAACATGCGACAGACTGACGGATCTCAGAGGGGAAAGGGCAGGAAGAGATTAACCAAAGAACTTATATGCATTTATTCATAACCCATGGACACAGACAATAGTGCGGTGAAGGCCTGGGGAGGGGGTAAGAGTGGAGTGGAGGAGGTCAATGAGGCGGGGGGCGGGGGAGGGAAAGACATCTGTAGTACTTTCAACAAGGAAGATAAATCTAAAAAAGGAAAAAGAGGGAGAATTCTGGAATGTGTACCAGTAGAAGTTAGATTAAGGGGAACACCAGAGTGGGAGTGAACATGCTAGAGTGTGTGTGAGGGAGGGGGGAGCATAATGCACAGGTGGGGGAGCTCTTGGTGGGGAGAGATGTGATTTAAGAGCAAATACTCCTCCTGGGGTGGCTGTCAGTCTGTCCCTCTGTCCATCGGTTGGTCATTGGCCATGTTGTATAGGCTGTAGGAATTTCAGATGCCTAGAGGGCATGGCCCCACCTCTAAGGAGCTTGTAAGATGTGGAGACACCGTAGAAAGACCTCAGAGCCCCAATGCAGGGCAGGGAGTGGGAGGGGGTGTCAGAACCAGTAACAGCTGTGGGGAGAAATTGCTATAATTTAGTTTGCTGGGGCTGGGAATGGGGAGGGAAGAGAACTCTAGTCTAGCACTGAGTTAACAAGAGGGACTGTTAAATAAATGATAATAGCCTGCCGTATAACGGGCCACCAGGAATAATGGTGTAGATGTGAATCAATTGGCATGGAAAGAGATCCACAATTTATTGTGAAGTAGAAAAAGCACAGCAGGTTGTGAAATAGTACCTACAGTGTGATGCAATTTTATTTTAGATATGTGAAAAATACCTGAAAGCGGATACATGAAATTGCTAACAGTGATTACTTTTGGATGGAGGGACCTTGATTTCTTTATATTCTTCCTATTTTTTTCCAGTGGGCATGTATTTCTTTGATAATCAGGAAAATAGAAAAGAGAGAATAGGTATAAAAAAACGAGAGGATGTGGAAGAGATAAGAGCAAGTGCTTCTTGATCAGTTCTGTCTGGGAGGGTGCAAAGGCTCTGCGTGGAAGCCCAGTATGAACCAATGACCACCATGGCTGACCAGTGGCTACCTGTCATTCATGGCTCCTATCTCCCTCCCCCTCCACTCCTATCCTCCCTGCTGCCCCACTCCCCCACCAGCCTCCTGCCACTGTGGGACAATCCAGCTGATCCTTGGGAAGGTACCTCCCCACCCTGTGCTGAGTTGGGCCCAGCTGGAACGTGCCCTTGACCTCAGGGGAAGAAGAGGTGGAGGAGCAGTGGGGTTTCCATTCAGGTTTTCCCCCTTCCATTCCCAGAAGCAGCACTGAGTCAGGCTGGGGAACAAGAACACACATGTTGTTCTGCTCAGAGGGACTGGGAAGATGACTTGGTCCTGCTGCATGTAGCACCCGGATTGGAGATTCTTGTGGAGAAAATCTAGGGCGCAGGTTTCTTGGCCGCTGGCTAATGTGCTGCATGGCTCTGACGAACACTTTTGAAGTTAAGCTTTGGGTCTGAGGCTGGCTCACACCGCTGAGGCCACGTGGGCAGGGGTCGTTAAGCACTCCGCAGCCAGGGGGGCTGGCTAAGGGAGACTGTGATGAATACCCTTTGGGGTTAACACACGAAAGTGAACTTAAAACTATGCATGTCTAACAGAAAAATAAACGTTGCCGTTTAAATACAACTGCTGACAGCGCTTCTGTCTCACAAAAAGTGATACCATTTCTCTCTAGAGGAGGCCACTTTTTGCTTAGCAAAATTTAATTAGGTGCTCAAACAAATACCCCTGCTTTGCCCCCTTCCATGCCCCCTCCCCCCCAACCAGGGGTGGTTGAGAACATGACAAACAAGCAGAGAGAGCTACACTCTCTGATAGGAAGTGGACAGGAACTTTGGGGCGGGCGATGGAGAGGAAAGAGCTTAAAAGTAAGTGAAGTGGTGGCAGGGCAGACACTATGGAGAAACATGCCAGGAAAGGTGCCAGGGTCTAAGGTGGCTTAAGGACAACTGAAACAGAGGATTTTGTATTCAATGTTTTCTTGCTTTTTTAAAAAAAATTCTCATCTGAAGATATTTTTTTCCATTGCTTTTCAGAGAGAGAGAGCAAGGGAGGGAGGAAGGAAGGGGGAGAGAAAGAGAGAGTGAAAAGAAACATCGATGTGAGAGACACACATTGACTGGTTGCCTCTCACACGTCCCAACCTGCTCTGACCAGGGCCAGGGAGCAAACCCAAAACCCAGGGATGTGCCCTTGACCAGGAATCCAACCCAAGACCCTTCAGTGCAAGAGCCAGTGCTCTAACCACTGGGCAATGCTGGCCAGGCAATGGTTTGGTTTTCGTTTGATCAATTCTGAGACTCCGAAGCCCCCTCCATTTTAACCCATTATAAAGAGCATCGTTCAGGTGACAGTGCAGAAACTGGGCTCTGGGTCCGGCTGCCCCGCTGGAGACTCAGGTGTGCCACGTGGGGGCTCTACAACTTTAATAAATTCCTTGACTTCTCAAAGCCTTAGTTCTTCCACCTGGAAAATGGAAGTAATGGTATTTGTGAGGATTAAGAGAAATGAGCTGTATAAAGCACTGGCTCCTATATTGGGTCCTAGCAAATGCTGGTGTCAGTGGTGAAGACGGAGATGACAAGGATTATGCAATAGCTGCAGCTACGTTATATAGTCTGTCACCGACCAGTATTTAATATCAATTGGAGAAACCATGGAAAGGAAGACCTAGTTCAACACCAGACTTAGATGAATCAGCGCAGTGGTTCTCAAAGTGGGTTCCTGGGACCAGCAGCGTCAGCATCACTTGGGAATTTGTTAGCAATGCACCTTCTAAGCCCCATCCCAGATCCACTGAGTCAGAAGCTCTGGGTGTGGGCCCAGTAATCACTCTTCCAGCAAACCTTCCAGATGATTCTGATGTAATTTGAGAACTACTGAATGGGTGAATGCTCTCTTAGCATCTTGCAAAGAGCCACATGGCTGGTGGGTTAGTTTTTCCCAGGCTTATTCAGATGTGGGTACCGTATTCGCATCTTAATTTCACTGCATATGATTATAAGTAAATGTATGGTGGGATCACATTTATTCAGGTGTGAAACATAGCACTTTTGTTTTCTAAAACTCATCTCACCTTCCTCTGGAGTTCTCATATCTGGGGAAATTCTCTTTCAGTTTACCTCATCAGTTTGCTTCATCAATTAGGAGCTCAAACTTCTGTCGTGGGTGTTTTTCCTCCTCACACCACCCTTTCCTAGGATGGCATCTGGTGCAAGCGGGAGCTGAGGCAGCCTCATGGTGGTGGGGAGAGGTCTCTGCACATGCTCCGTGTCCTCCCACCGCTCACAGAGGCGACTCTGCTCTGAGGTTCTGGGCTCTGGCTGCTCCTACCCGGTTTTTGGTGACTCATGCTGGCATCTGCTGCTGGAAGCTGTGGTCCCTGTTACAGTCACAGCTCCCACCGCTGCAGCGTTCTCATGAGTTCCTACTACCTAGACCTTCTGGGGTCCTAGGATAGCAGACAAGAGCCCAGTGAGCTTCAAACCAGGGGAGAAATGCCATTTGTAAGAAAGGACAAAACACCCAGACAGTGTGGCTCAGTGGTTGAGCATGGACCTGTGAACCAGGAGGTCACGGTTTGATTCCTGGTCAGGGCACAGGCCTGGGTTGCAGGCTCAATCCCCAGTGTGGGGTGTGCAAGAGGTAGCCGATCAATGACTTTGTCATTGGTGTCTCTTTCTCTCTCTCTCTCTCTCTTTGCCTCTGAAATCAATAAAAAACATATATTTAGAAAAAAGAAAGGACAAAACACCAATTTATCCCATAGCCATTCTCCTTCCTTCCTTCCTTCCTTCCTCCTTCTTTTTTCCCCCCTTAATGAAAAGCCTAAATGGAAGACATCTGTTTTGGAAATTGAGATTTAATAAGAGCAGGTAATACTCTGGGAGGCCCCGGTTGCTATAATTGCTTAACTTTTTAATTCAAGATTCTTCCTAAGAACTCAAGTTCTAGGTTATATGACAAGACACATCAGGAATTAAATTTCTTTTTACTTTAGATAGAACAAAATTAAAGTCTCAGTAAATCTGCATTTTATGAAATGAGACCTTTCCTAATTATTGCAGGCCACAATCTCTTTCTCTTCACTGCCTCCCAGAATATTTTGCACTTCTCATAGGCAATGAAAGATTATTATTTAACATTTCATTTTTTTAAGTCTTGCTTCTGCTCTACATAAGCTGTAAGCCACTGATGGACAAAAATTATAATAATCATGGCTCATAATGATTTAAGAGGTTACTATATACCAGATGTATTAGGCAGGTTGGGCCAGGTTATGCAGCATTAACAAACGACCTCAAAATCTCAGTGGCTTAACATAACAAAAGTCTCCCTCCCTACAGCCCCCCCCCCTCCCAGCTCATTGTACATGTCCATTGGGGTCATCTGGCAGCCTCTGCTCCACATAGACTCTCAGGATCTAGAGCAGTGGTTCTCAACCTTCTGGCCCTTTAAATACAGTTCCTCATGTTGTGACCCAACCATAAAATTATTTTCGTTGCTACTTCATAACCGTAATGTTGCTACTGTTATGAATCGTAATGTAAATATCTGATATGCAGGATGGTCTTAGGTGACCCCCGTGAAAGGGTCGTTCGACCGCCAAAGGGGTAGCGACCCACAGGTTGAGAACCACTGATCTAGACTGACAGAGGCTCCATCATGACCTGTGCTCCCACAGCCTGCCCAGCAGAGGAGTGGATGTGGCAGATTCTGCCCACCAGTGCCATATCCATATTCCTCACACCCCATTAGCCGAAGCAAGGCATATGGCCACACCTCACTTCAAATTGGGATGGTGCAGCTCTATGGTGTGCCTGGAAGGAGGAGAGCTGGCAACAATTTGGGGGTAGCACTAATGATTATACCAGGCATCATGTTCGGCTTTGGACTCCTGTTGTCTCCATCCTACAACGTCATGATGGAGGACTGCATAAGTCCCGTTCTTTTTGTTGCTGTTTTTGTTGCCGTTTTTGTTGTTGTTTTTTAATAGTATAGGAAACCAAGGTCACACGCTTTGTAAATGGAGGAACAGGATTAGAAACCAGTTCTGTTGGCTTCCAACATCTGTGCTTATCACCTAAAGGCCACCCTGCTTTTCCAAGAACAGCGGGTTTACTTTCACCGAACTCACAGACTGTCCAGGCAGCTCGTGTTTTGTGTGCGTTAGCTCATTCCGTCCTCACAGCAATTTCATGAGGTGGCTTCAATGACTGGCCCATGCGAAGGGGCACCAAAGCGTAGAGAAGTTAAGATCTCACAGGGAAATGGATCCTTACCTAACTAACCCCAAAGACGATTCTCTGAATCTACACTACATGCTGTGTTTCTTAGAATGAATGCTCCTCGTGAGAATCGCCTGCTTCTCCAAATGCCGGCTCCTAGACCTTATACTTTCCGACTGAATCAGATTTGGGGGCAGAGTGTGGGACTGACAACTTGGATGCTCACCAGAATGTGACATCCACAGTCCTGCTGTCACACCCGCTCATGGTTGCCCCACTGCCCCCGGCACAGCACCCTGCTTCTGGTGGTGAGTTAGCAAATCAAACACAGCAAAACCCCAGCCCACCACCAGACCAGAAAGAGACGATAATGTCTTTGCCACTTGGCTGGCACTTACAGAAGGTGAAGAAATTAATACATTCAGCACCACATTCCCAGACAAAATCCCTCCCATCAACATTTTTTCAAGACTTAAGGCAATATGGAGGGGAAGAAGTCAAGATTGTGGCTCACTGAAATTAACTCTGCACTTAAATCATAATGACAGAACTCACTACTGACCTGAAGCAGAATCCAAAGACATTAGGATTCTGTGAGTCTAGCCTTTTTTTGCAGAGGGCAGGGGGGTGGGGGTGGGGGGGGGAGGGTGCTGGGGGACGCAGAGAGTGTGCCAGTACAAGGTGATGGGGTGCTGCCTGCCCACCCCCAGGTGCAGCAGCCGCCCCTCTGCTGCATGTGCATCTTTGCACCTGACCACGTCCTTGTGAAGTCCGGCTTCTGGTACTTTGTGTCTCAACTGGAGAAGATGAGGAAGTCTTCAGGGGAAATCGTCTATTGTGAGTAAGTATTTGAGAAATCCCCCCTTCCGCTGAAGCACTTTGGCATCTGGCTGCACTAAGACTCCCACAGTGGCACCTGCAAGACCGGGAGTACCAAGACCTGCCATCACCTGGTGCTACCGAGACATGGGGGCCTGGCACCAGGCCTGCACCCGCTCAATCCAGATAATAAAGGCGGAGGAAGGAGATCTCGGCCAGCAAGTGCCCACTGGTCTTCATGCAGTTCCACGACTCCAAGATCAAGTTCCTGTTGCCTCACTGGGTCCTTCGTCTCCAGCACAAGCCAGGCTTCACCACCAAGAGGCCCAACACCTCCTTTTAGGTACAGGGCCTCCCTGTCCCTGGTCTGCCCAAATAAACTCCGTGGGAAAACAAAAAAACAAAAAATCCTGTGAGTACAGACAGTAGGCCTCCTTCTCCCTCCACACTCCATGTGTAGGTAGCTAGATTCTTTTTCTTTTTTAATCCTCACGGGAGGATATTTTTCCTTTAATTTTTAGAGAGAGTGGAAGGGAGGGGGAGAGACACAGAAAGAGAAACATTAATGTGAGAGAGACACATCGACAGGTTGCCTCCTGCATGCACCCCTCCTGCATGCACCCTGACCAGGGCCAGGGATTGAGCCTACAACCGAAGTACATGCCCTTGACCGGGAATTAAACCTGAGACCCTTCAGTCCCCAGGCTGATGCTCCATCCACTGAGCCAAACCGGCTAGGGCTAGGCTAGATTCGGATGCTCTGAATACAGAAAGGGCAGGTCTACCCTACACAGCTGTGCAGGTTGAGCAGTGCACGATGAGGACCCCGTTCGGTTTGGGTAGCCTGTGATATACCTGCCATGAGGAGGGGTCGCAGGCCTGAGTCAAGGGGCCGGGTTTCTGAGCCAGTCCCCAGCCCCACCTCTATAACTGGCATGGCTGGGCACATCTCTTACGCTTTCTGAACCTCCAAAGCATCATGATTTTGTGAAGTACATCCTATGGAGACTGTACTGATGATCACATGTAATGAATGCTTTATGTGCTCCGAGCCCTATTCTACTGTTTTCGGGCATGCAAATTTCAAAATAACCCTATGGCATAGGGTGACTATCTCACTTTTGTAGCTGAGGAAGCAGGCATAGGGAGGTTAAATGACTTGTACAAAACCATCTGGCTTCTACTTTTTAGGGACAGGATTCAAATGCAGACAGTCTGGCTCCCCAGCTCAATTCCTAGTCCTTACATGCTATTGACTCTATTCTATGATATAACAGTGAGCATCTAGAATGAACTAGTCCTGTTTACTCACCGTCAGTGGTGGTGATTAGCTCTGGGTGATCTACTGTAAAAGAGGCATAGACAACTTAGAGACAACTCCAAGAAGGCTGGTTAGCACAGTACGGAGGCTGAAGATGTGTCGTCTTTAATAACCTCACGCTTCCTTAGTGCCTGACTGTATGAAGTGCTTTCCCTGGATTGTTTTATTTAAGCCTTTATAATATCCCTATGAGGTAAGTCCCAAAATTATTCCCATTTGATAGAAAAAGAAACTGAGGCACAGAGAGGTTAAATAATCTGCCCACACACAGCTAATAAGCATCAGGCCCAAAGTACAAACCCTGGCAATATGAGTCCAGTGTGCCTGTACTTTAAACCAGTCCCGGGAACGAATCATGAGGGGTGCAGGGGCAGTAGGGGGAGGATCCTGTTGTAATGCAAATTCTGATTCAGTAGATCTGGGGTCACGTGGAGATCCTACATTTCTCACAGCTCCCAGGTGATGCTCCTGGTCCACAGACCACACTTTGAGCAGCAAGAGTTTAACCACAAGGCTTGCCCACCCCCCAAGGGAGCAGTGATGGGAGTCAAGGCTACTTAGCCTCCAGAGAGCACAGTGAGGTGGAGTTGAAAGATGTCGGCTGTCCTCAAGTATTTAAAGGATCTCCATTTGAAAAGCACATCAGACTTGACTTATAGAGCCCCAAGGGACAAAATGACAGGGATGTGTATCTATTTCCATCCCTGACCTTTCCCCTGAACTTCAGACTTCAGACTAACTGCCTGCAGAACCAGCCACTGGGGTGTGTCCCTCAGGAAATCCAAACTGGATATATCCAAAGACACGCATTGCTTTTCCCAATTTTCCACGTCAACCACCCACACTGGGAACTTGGAACCATACTAGACCATAGTCAGTCAACCCAACATCCAATCAGTCATTAAGACCTGCTCATTTGGCCTTCTGTTTATTATTTTAAAATTTTAAATCAAGAAAAAAGTTGATGTATTACATTGTATAAGTTATAGGTGTACAACATGGTGATCTGATATTACAACATGGTGATCTGATACATGTATACACTATGAAATGATCCTCACAATAAGTTTAGTTGTCATCCATCAGCACACATAGTTGCTTTGTTTTTTCTTATGATGAGAACTTTTAAGATCTACTCTCTTAGCAACACAGCATTGTTAACTACAGTCACCATGCTGTACATCGCTTCCCAGGACTTACTGATCTTATAACTGGGAGTTTGAACCTTTTGATCGCCTTCACCCCTTCCCCCTATACCTCACAATCTGGCAACTACCTATCCTCTGTATTTATGAGTTTGGCTTTTTTTCTTCTTCTTTAGATTCCACAAAGACGTGATATCATGCAGTGTTTGTCTTTCTCTAAGTTCATTTAGCATTTTCCCCTCAAGGCTCATTGTATTTTCCATTTTTTAAAGACATCTTCCCTGTTTCTTTGCCTCTATCTACTGTTAGCATTTCCTCCCTGGACTGCTGTTACAGCTTCCACACTGGCCTCCAGTCTGACCTTGACTGCGTTCTCCATACTTGGGCTGCCAGAATAACCTTTCTGAGGCTCACATCTCGCATCCGATCTCCTCAGTTTCATACCCACCTGTGGCCCTCACTGACTTCAGGATAAAACCCAAGCTCCTTAGAAAGGCCGAGCCTCTTCTCCGCTGGGTCCCTGTGGCCTCTCCCTTCACATTCCCTCCCACATCCCATCTTGCACGCTAGGCTCTAGGTTACCCAGTGCCTAGTGTTTCCCTCGACACCTCCCTCAGATTCCTGCTTCCAGGTAAGATCTTCCCCTGCCAACCCTTCCCATCCAAGCCTCACACGCGTATTTCTCCTCTAGAAAGTCCTGCTGCCCTTTTCCTGGGTCCCCAAGTGTGTTCATGTGAACATTTAGCCTAGCCACTGTGTCTAATAGACAAGGCCTCCATGTGTGAAAATGGTCTGGGAATGTGTCTGCCTCTCTCTTTCAGGGAGCACAGGAACCAGCCATGCCTCATTCATAGGCGTGTCCTCACCATCGCGCACACACACGTTCATTGACATAAGATTGCTTGTTTAAAAGAGACTTGGAGTTATGGCCGACTCCCCTCTCACTTTCATACCTGCATCTAATCCAACAAGTCCTGTCGGTTCAACTTATAAAATACATGCAGAATGCAGCCACTGCTAACCCATTTGCTGCCTGGACGGCTACAGCCACCTCCCGCCTGCCCTCCCTTCCTCCCTCTCCTCCCTCCCCCTCCTGTTCTCACACAGCAGCCAGGGGAGGCTATGAAAGCATCAATCAGCTCCTGTCATTCCTCTGCTGAGAAGCTCTAGTGCTTTGCCATTACACTCGGAATAAAACCCAGCCCTCGGCATGGCCCTCCAGGCCTTTATGATCTGCTCTCTTCCCTGGCCTCATTCTCCCGCCTCTCTCCCCGTATTCACCGCTCTTCAGCCGTCTTGGCCTTTGTGCTGTTACTCAGGATGCCAAGCAGGTGTCTGCTTCAAGACTGCCCCCTTGATGCCCCTTCATCTGGAATGTTCTTCCCTCAGATATTCACAAGGTTCCCTCTGTCACTTCAGGTGGGTCTCAGAGGTGGCCTCCACATGGTGGCCTTCCCTGAATACCCTTTTTTTAAACACCATACTTCCTTCATTCTCTACTTCTTACCTTGATTTATTTTCTTCATAGTAGTTAGTACGCTCTGTTTTTATATTATATTTAGTAATTGTGCATCTCCCCCACTAAGAATCTAAGTTCCATCAGGCTGGCGTGGCTCAGTGGTTGAGGGTCGATCTATGACCCAGGAGGTCATAGGTTCGATTTCCTGTCAGGGCAATGCCCAGGGTGCAGGCTCCATGCCCAGTGTGGGCTGCACAGGAGGCAGCCGATCAATGATTCTCTCTCATCATTGATGTTTCTAACTCTCCTTCTCTCTTCCTCGATGAAATAAATAAAAAAATAAATAAAAAACAATTAAAAAAAAGAATCCAAGTTATTTGGGAATAGGACTTTGTCTGTCTTGTTCTCTGTTGTATCCCAGGGCCTAGAACAATGCATGGCCCGTAGCAGGCACTGCTGAGGACTTCATGAATAGTTCATGAGCAGGACCAGTGTGTGGAAGCTCCACTGAGACACTTTTCAGTTCATTAGAAGGAAAGACTTTCTGTCATCAGAGCCTGAAGGTGGGAAGAACTAGCTCCAGATGGGATAAATCCTCTGCACGGAGACATTGAGCTCACAGAAAGCTGGACTGCGATTCCATGGGCATGCCTAGGGGAGAGTTAGAGCAGCTGGGGTGGCGGGGGGAGGACTGGATGAGATGGGCGGTAGTCCCCCTCAAGGTTTCAGCTGTATTTAGTGTCATGTACTTGCACGTGATCTTCGGAAAGCCCTGGTGGGAACCCTTGAACTTGACTGAAGGAACCAGAAATGCCCAAAAGTCACAGTGAAATGCTTTTCAACAGGAAATTTAATTTCAGTTCTTCAAGGAAATAGATGATCATTCCAGAACTTCATAAAGCAGGAGAAGGAAGAACAGACACACATAATCCCACCCAAGACGATCACTAGTAATATTTGGGGGGTATCATTTTCTTGTGTGTGTCTTTTTAATGTATTTTTTGCTTTTACTTTATACAGTATGGTTACATATTTTATATACTTATATATTAGTTATCTATTGTTGTGAAGGAGTCACACCATGCGTCACCTGCGGGTTGGGGATTCAGGAGCGGCTCAGCTGGTAAGTGCTGGCTGGGCTCACTCACGTGGTGGCCTCGGGCGGGACTCTCTCAGGGGCTTCTGCACTTAGGAGTCGGGCTTGGAGACTCAAGCAGCTGTGACCTCAGAGGCATCTTTCTCCCTGTCTTTGTGGTCTGGCCAGTCTTTCCAACATGGGCTTCAGGACATGGTAGACATCTACATGCTGGTTCAGGATTCCAAGGCCATAGGTCTGACAAGAAGCAGCAGGAGCCTGTGGGGAGCTAGTCTGGAGCCAATGGCAGCATGCCTGTCCCTGTTATGGGCAGGGGCAGTTACAGGACTCCACTAAGAGAGGAGGGTCGATGTCACATTGTTATGCATCCATCCATCTATCCTTCTCCCTTCCCTCTGGAAAAGTGAAATGTGCCATAGCTTGTAATCATAAAGTGTTTCTTCCTATCTTTGAAAAAAAATTTATTGTAGCATAAGCCTTGCCTTGAGACTTTTAAAACATTTTAATTGCCAATAATAGTTTGCTCTAATTAATTTCACCTGGTTCTGGACCTATGTTTGGTTTCTAGTGTTTTTCCCATTATAAAGAGTGGTGCGATGAACATACTTATGGAACTATTCTATGAAGTTACTGATTTAAAGAGTGCAGACATAAAAAATATGTCTCTCTTCTAAACAGGATAGTAATGTTTCTTTCAATATTCTTACTATATACAGCAAAATTGCCTTCCAAAAGTGTTGTATCTACTGCTTTACATTCCTGCTACAATGCATGCAAGTGTCTGTTTCACTAACCTTGGAAATTACCATAAAAATAAAATTGTTGCTAATTCAATAGGCCAAAAGGTATATTTCTTTACATTTCTTGAATTACTAGTAAATGTTTGCCTCTGTTTGATAACCTGCAACATTAAAACACACTCTTTAAACACACACACACACACTCACACATACGCACACATTTTGTAATTGGAAACATAAAGCGTTCACAAAAGTAGAGCGAATAATGCAGTGAACACCCATGTACTCATCATCCAGCTTCATGACATCCAGCCCAGGGAGGGATGGATTTCATCTATAACCTGCTTCCTCTGCCTCCCACATTAGATTATCTTTACGCATATCCCAGACATCACATCATTTCTCCATAAATATTTCAATATGTCTCTAGAAAGATAAACACTTTTACAAAACATAACCGTAAAACCACTATGACACCTAAAATAGTCTTTCATGTTAAATATAAAAATATTCTTAAATATTAAATATCCAGTCAGTGTTCATTTCCCTGCGTGTCTCATAATTTTTTAAAAATGGATTTGCTTGAAGTAGAATCTGAAGAAGATCTACAAATGGAACTTGCTAGAAGTGTACCATAAGCCTTTTATAATCTACAGATATAATCTCTCATTTTTCAATTTTTGCAGTTTATTTTTTGAGGAAAAATACGATAAAGCAGGTCACTTGTCCTATGGAATATTTCATATCCTGGACTGTGATGGATCACATCCCTCTGCTGATTTTCAGCATGTTCCTCTGTCCCTTGTATTTTCTGTGAATTAGCAGTTAGGTGTAGAGAACTGGTCTAGTTTAGGTTTGAGTTTGGCAAAAAATGATGTGCAGATGGATTTGTATACTTCCATTAGGAGCTATGATATCAAGTGGCCCCTTTCTGTGACGGGCGTTGCTATTGGTGACTTTGCCTAGAACCATTGTACCCAGAAATGAAGGCTTTGAAAAATAGTGATTAAAAATTCTTTCATCCCTTCCTATCCAAAAACAGAAACTTTTTCTCATCAAGTATTTGGTTACCCTGAGGTATGTTTATCTAAGACAGGCAGGTTAGATGCTGATGCTTTCCCTTTACTTGCCAAGCTTCGGAATGATGAGCTGGTGCAGTAGTTTTCTGGGGCTGCTGCAACAAGTATCACAGACTGGGTGGCTTAAACAACAGAAGTCCATTTTCTCCCAGTTCTGGAGGCTAGAAGTCCAAGATTCAGTGTTGGCAGGGTTGGTTTCTTCTGAGGCCTCTCTTCTTGGCTTGTACATGACCATCTTCTCCCCGTGTCTTCAGATGGTGTTCCCTCTGTGTGTCTGAGTCCTAATCTCCCCCCCTTTTTTTTTTTTTTTAAAAATCCTCACCCAAGGATATTTTTTTCCACTGATTTTTAGAGAGAGTGGAAGGGAAGAAGGAGGGGGAGAGAGAAACATCAACGTGAGAGAGACACAATGATTGGCTGACTCTCACACTCAACCTACTGAGGCTGGGGAACCTTCAACCGAGGTATGTGCCCTTGACTGGGAATCAAACCCATGACCCTTCAGTCCACAGGCCAACACTCGAACCACTGTGCAAAACAGGCCAGTGCTGAGTCCTAAACTTTTTTTTATAAGAACACTAGAGGCCCAGCACATGAAATCGTGTGAGACCCCAGACCCGCCGCCCCACTGCGGGACCCATCAATGCACCTCCTGGTGACTGGTCGTTTGATCGTTACAGCATTATAGAGTTATGGTCACTGGCTTTTTATAATATAGATGAGTCATATTGGATTAGCATCCACCCCAATGACTTAATTTAACTTAGTTACCTCTTTAAAGGCCCTATCTTCAAATACTGTCACATCTGAGGTACTGGGAGTTAGGATTAGAACAAGAATTTTAGGAATTAGGATTACAACATGAATTTTAGGGGGATACAATTGAGCCCATAGCAATTGGTTCCCTAGAATTCTCCAAAGGTGACCAATGAGGTTTCCCCCTCTCTTAGTATCATTGTAGACTCATAAATTTTAACATATTCAATATACAGGGAAGGGCAAAAGTAGGTTTACAGTTGTTCATATGGAAAATAATACAACAATAATTCATAAACAATAATACAAAAATAAACTCACATACAACTGTGAACCTACTTTTGCCCCACCCTGAATTTTAATCTATTGATTAAAATTCTGTGCAATAAGATATCGTTTGATGCTTACATTGTCCCATTTTTTTACTAGCAGGGAACTCTTAAAGTTGGCTTCTGAATCCTTTAGACATGGCCCAATTGTCTTTAATAATTTTTATTTTTGGAATAACAAAACGTTCCAGGCTCATCTATGTATTTCTAGATATAGAATCAGCCATTTCTCAAAACTCATTGGCACTGACAACAGTCCATGATTGCCAGGGGGGTGGAAGGTTGTAGGTGAGGGGAGGTAGAGGCGGATATAGAGGGAATAAATGGTGATGGGGGGAGACTTGACTTGGGGTGGTGAACACACAGTACAGTGTACAGATGATGTGTTGTGGAATGGTGCACCTGAAACCTGTGTAATTTTGTTAACCAGTGTCACCCCAATAAATTCAATAAAAAGGAAAAAAAAGAATCAGCCATTTCTCCAAGAAACCTTGTTCTTTTTCATGGGAAATGGCAATTCAGGCCAGGGATGCTCAGTACTGCCGGGTTGGTTATGAAATATCCATATTTTAAAAAAGTAAATTTGAAAATATTGATGGGAGGAGACGGGATTATACAATAACCACAAAATTCTCACTCCTGACAAGGGTGGGAGGCAGTCCCTGCCTTCTCACTGCTCTGCTCGTCAGGGAACTACATTTCCTGGGCTCTTGACCCTACAGCCCCCCTGGGGAGGTCCACACCTGGGAGGTTCTGATGGAAGACTGGAAGACAGAATTCCCAAGAGGCCAGAGTATTTCCCCCGTCCCCTCTGCATTCTGTGGCATCTCCTCCGCTCCAGCTCAGACCTGCTGGGTTTCAGCCCCTGCAGGACAGCCTACACCTGTCCCTCCAGCCCTCTCAATGTGCCTCTGTTCTAATCTCTGAGCTGGGCATCTATTTGGTGTCTCAGCAACATGGCCTCCTATATTACTTATTTCCTGTATTAAATTCCTGTTGATTGAAGGACCTAGAGTGGTTTGTGTTTCTTAGCTGGAAGAATTAGTGGCTAATATGAATATCTCATTTAACTGTTTAATAACTTTATCAGGCGGATAATGGAGGAAACCGAGGCAGAGCAAGGTTAAGTAACTTGTTTCCGGTCACATACTTAGTAAGCGGTGGAGCCGGGATGTGAACCCAGACGTATTTGTCTTCAGTCTGGTTCTTGATGAGCACGATTATCTAAGACAACCATCTACCCACTTCCTCTGCCCTGAGAAGTCTCTTCTTATGCCTCACAGCCAGTTCCTAAGCTAAGGAGGGGCGCCTCTTGATATTCTGGGGTTATTTTCCTCCTGGGAATTTTGCCGGACCATTTCCTCATGAAGCTCCTCTCCTTGGGAGCTCATGAATGACTAAATGTCCGTGGTTCACTTCTGCATTGCCCTGTTCTACTGATTTATTGATAATTTAGAAAGCTTTCCTGACTAATGGACAGACATATAATGGACAGTTGATTACGTGCCGGCTTTGTGGTCATGTCTATACAACACTGAGCACTGGCCCTTGGAGGAATGTAACTCCATACAGTGAGACTGTTTCCCTGGTGTAGGGAAAGTCAACCAACAGTACCTTTTCCTAAAGAGCCATGTAAATTAGCCCAAGGAACATTCCTTTATACAAAAGACACTCAACATTTAAAACAACTGCCTTTGGGTGGGGTGAAAAGTGAGAGAAAGCTTTACAAAGTGGGAAATTATGATTGTTCCCTGGATCCTGGTATGAGAAATAGAATGTCAGATTAACCTCACACACGAAATAAAAATTATTAAAAATCCCTGTCATCCCAGAAAGGATTAAACATGGACACTGATGAAAGATTACTTGGGTCCAGAGAACTGGGGCTTTTTCCTGACAACAGATATCATTGTTATTACCCAAAAGATAGTTTTGGTCCATTTTACTTCTTTAATCACAAGTCCGTTTTCAGATTTTGCCAGTTAGAGGAGGACTAAATCTAGGGCGAGCTGATCATTCAGGACTTGTGTATGGTGCCACCTTGGCGAGGCTGGTTGAGCCGGTTATGTAACAGGGTTGCTGGTTTTGTGGATCCTGCCTTTCTCGGCTCCAGCCGTGAAAATCATTTCTGTCCAGCATCTTGGGTAATTTGGAGATTGGTTATATCCTCCCTAGTTTGGAGTTTCTACTGTAAACAATACTAGAGTGAGATTCCTTAATGAGGACTTTTGAAATAGGATCTAGTTTCAATGGGATACTAGAGAGTGTCAGCAGAAAGACACGAGGTCCCCTACATCAAACACTCCTGCTCCCTGCCCCCCAGGAAATTAGTGAATCCTCTCTTTCCGGTCTTTACCTTTCTCTCAATTCAAAGCATCCTCTGTCCACAATTACATTGACGCCGATAGGCCTCAAGGTCACGTCTAGGCAGTAAGTTTATAGAAACCACTCCTTAGTTTTAATCGTTAGCATTTTTTTCCCTGTCCGCTATTCATGAGTACAAGACACTATAGCCAATTAATTTTAATTTTATACAGAGAGAGCTCACCTGGTAAGTCTGCGGAATTCTTTTCTGTGGGAATTCCAAAGGAGCAAAGCAAAACTAGGTCGAGCCCAAGATAGTTTCATTAAATCCCAAACTTGCCAAACTAGAATCATGGGGCCAGACATGGTGTGCACCGCCATGCTTGAGTGAGGTGTTAGAGGCAGGCCCCTTGTGTTGACCTTTCAGACTCTCCGTCTCCTTATCAATAATGCAAACAGCAGCCCTCACAGCTGAGAGCAGCCACAGTGCAGAGGGCTCCTAGGGATCAGGATACATCACTACTGCTGTTCCAGAGAATAAATGTGGAGGAGGGGGCATCATGTATCCAGAGAGCAGGCTGCAGCCAGCCCCTTGACCAAGGGCCCAGGCCAACCTGGACAAAGGCTAAGGAATGATTCGCAAAGAACAAAGAGAAGTTAGCCTCTCTGCACACCTCACAGTAAGACGCTATATCAATTTTGCTGAGAACTCTCCAACCTACGGTAATCAATTTCAAAAAAGAAGACTCCAGGCTTCCAGCTTCTAGTCCCATGGCACCAGTGAACAGAGTTTTTGAGGCCAATGGGGGGGATAAAACTTTGCGTAATAGTCAGCGATTGTCAATAACTGTAAATCTCCTCCTTTCAAGAGACTAATTCAGAATGAAACCAGAATCTTCTAGTCCCTGTTACACACACCTAGGATTTCATGGGTTCCAATTGGCTCAGCATGAGTCACATATTCATAGTTGGCCCAATCAACTCTGGGGAGGGTGACAGAGACCCCATAGAACCACGGTTCTCAACCTGTGGGTCGCAACCCCTTTGGGGGTGGAACTACCCTTTCACAGGGGTCGCCTAGGACCATCAGAAAACACATATAATTACATATTGTTTTTGTGGTTAATCACTATGCTTTAATTATGTTCAATTCGTAACAATGAAATTGGGCGTCACCACAACATGAGGAACTGTGTTAAAGGGTTGCGGCATTAGGAAGGTTGAGAACCACTGCCATAGAATATAGTATATAGTTGCCTGGGGACCATCCTTGTAGGCGAAGGAGCTGAGCAGAACCTGCAAGTAGTATATACAATGATTGTCTTGCAAAGAAATAGGCTGTAGGTGGCATTTCCTGTTCTTCTTAGAATAGAAAGTCCCTGCTTTAGTACTATACCCCCTTTCTTGAAATTCTCCACTTTCTGACTTAATGGTCTTTCAGAACTCAGGACACCTGTTAGATGGACACAACCCAAAGGATCTCAGCTTCTAGTTTTTGAACTTTGCAACATGGCTGTATATTTCTCAAGGATCGATATTAACTAGATCCGCCAACAGGGTAGTCACATTAGATGAATTGCCAAACTGTAATGCTTACTGACTAAGATATGCCAGACATTTTCCATCTTTCATTCTTTGTTCTTGCTGTCTCCTCAGCCTGGAATAGTCTTAAATAATCCAGCTATTGAAATTCTACTCGTTATCCCTTAAGGCACAGTTCAAATGTCAGCTCATTCTGGAGCCTCCCTTGATCTTCCCAAGTTTAGAGAGGCCAGATTTAGCAGATAAAAGCATCGGAGACCCAGTGCAATTTAATTTTAGATACACAATGAGTGATTTATAATATTTCATAGGACATACACTAGAATTTAATTTGCTATTTATCTGAAAATAAAATTTAACAGGACCGTCTGTAATCTGTCTGGCAACTCTCCTCCAGTAGGATTTCGGTAAAACCTCTTCTTGTTCCCAACACTTTGCCTACACTCTTTTTCAGATTTATTTTATTCTGCCGTGGATATGTTGGCCGTTCATGTTTGTGTCTTTCTCACTAAATTGTAAGATACTTGAGTAAAATATTCTTCCTTTAAAAAAAACATTTGTTTTGAAAAGAGCAGTTTTAGGTTTGCAAGAAACTAACGAGAAAGGAGCGGAGATTTCCCATATACTTCTTTCTCCCACGCATACACAGCCCTCTCCAGTACCAACATCACCCGCACGAATGCTACATTTTTTACCAAAGATAAACCTACACTGACACATCATAATCACCCTAAATCAATAGTTTCCCTTAGGGTTCACTCTTAGTGGTGTACATTCTGTGAGTTTGAACTAATGCATAATGCCGTGTATTCATCATCATAATCTCATACAGAGTTTCTTTACTGCCTTGAAAATCCTCTGTGCTCTGCCTATGCAGCACCTTTCCCTCCAGAACCACTGATCTTTTTATTGTTTTTATAGTTTTTATGGTTTTGCCTTTTCCAGGATGTTATGTAGTTGAAATCACACAGTAGGAGCCCACTCTGATCAGCTTCTTTCATGTAGTGGATTGTTCATATGTATGTATGGTTCCTCCACATCTTTTCATGGCTTGGTAGTTCATTTCTTTTTAGTGCTGAGTAAGATTCTATTGTTTGGATAATCATCAGAGTGAAAAAGGCAGAGCAGATGTTAGGATAGGAGGATGAATTCAGGGAACTGGAACGTCGGGGAAATGAGACTATGGAGAAAGTCACAGATGAGTGGCCTAGTCAAGGGCTTTGCTAGATTCTCACATCTCCCTGAGCTCCCTGACATCTACCGTGAAGATGGGTGGAGTAGACATGTGCCCTTCTTCCTGGCCGCCCAATACCTTTAACATCCTTCCTGTGTGTGAGAAATTCTCCACTTAATCAACTGCTCTATTCCCATCCTAGGTAGCAGCCAGAAACCTGCTCTTCCAGCCTCCTTGGTAGCCAGGGTATAGTCAGTGGGATGGGCTTGCTCTGTGTAATGAACTGGAGTCTAATGAAGCCAAAAAGCTGTTTCTGGGTGGAGTCCATTCTATTTAGGGTGCTGGTAAACACCTCCATTTACAAAAGGCAGTAGGGACAGAGGTTCCAGCAGTCACATCTGGTGCCCAGCATTAGTGTCGTAAATTGAAAGAGCTGTGCCCTGGGGAGGGGAGGGAGCATCAGTGGGACTACGGTAGACTAGATAACTGTCTCCATTCTTTAAAATTTTTGTTGTTGTTTAATATATTTTAATTGACTTCAGAGAGGAAGGGAGAGGGAGAGAGAGGGAGAAACATCAATGATGAGAGAGAATCATTGACTGACTGCCTCCTGCATGTCCCCTACTGGGGACTGAGCCTGAAACCTGGGCACATGCCCCAATCGGGAATCGAACTGTGACCTTCTGGTTCATAGGTCGGCGCTCAACCAATGAGTCACATCAGCCAGACCAGCTGTCTCCACTCTTCATGTGTCCCTATAATAGAATCCATACCTTCAGACATGTGACTTACAGTGTCCCCCGTGACAGTAGATTAAGTCTACATTGACCCCTATACCTTGAGCTTGGTTGTTTGACTTATTTTGAGCCCTGGTGTCTTAGTTCCATGTAGGCTGAGGGTCTAAGAAGCAGGGTTAATTTTCATCATCTTACTGGAACCTTCACCCTTCCCATGAGAAGAGCATGCTGCATGGAGCCATTGTCACTGAGTCTGGGTACTTGACCCAGGCCAACTCCAAACTCAAATTCCAGCTAAGCTCAGCTGAGCCCCATCAAGGTGAGCAAACCACACTGACCCATGAAAATAAAACAAAGTGCTTGCTGTTGAGATTGGAGAATAATTTGTTATGTGGCATTATCACAGCAGAAATCTGACTAATACAGAATCCCTACTGGAGTGCTTTCAAGGTATGGTTTTGGCAGGGCTGGTATTCTGTGATTATGTTCTAGAACAGCTGTGGAGGTTATTTACCACCTTCCACTATTCTGATGAGTTGGAGCTTGTGTCACATGGTCGTCAAATATTGACAATCATCTCTAGGTTTTGTTGTCCCTGGCTGTGTGACTATCAAGCCTGGTTCTTCAGCCTTTCTGGGGATTCAGTGATGTACCTCATATCCTTGAATAAATTAATTTTCTGCGTAAAAAAAAGAGAGTGAGTATGTTTCTATGTACAACTTAAAACCCTGACTAAAAGAAAGGAGAGTGCCAAGGGCAGGGGACCTTGACCTTGACAGGGCTTCTCTCGCTTCCCTCAGTGAATACAGTACATTTTCAAATTTGCTTTATGAAACATCTCAGCACGTTCTATCTTTGGACTTCGGGTAAAAAATGTAAACAGCCTAAGAACTCTGATTCTACATTATACAAATCTGGCACCAACACGTAAGACTCGTCTCCTTGGGGCTCTGAGGCAGGTTTCTTTTTTAGTTCAGTGGAAAGAAGACTTGGCCATGACCCAAGAGACCTAGGCTCCAATCCCAGTGGTGCCAGTAATCCTCATGACCTTGAGTGAATTTACTTCTTTGGGTCTTCGTTGTCCTGTATGCAGAATCCCAGGACATTAACATCTGCTCTCCTTTTTATGGTGGTGGCCAGGGAAAAGAGAAATGATGGGAACATGTCATGGAAAGCCGCAAGATCTAAATATATGCACGCATCTCTCTTTAATATCTAGTTTAGCGTTAATTATGTATGAATGTCTATGTAAGCATATGTGAAAAAATGTGTGACTTTTCTCAGGGCTCTGAGATTATGGGTGATTTAAATATTCTTTTTAAAATGCCACCCCTTTCCCCACATTTTTGATAATGACCATTTATTGCCTTTGTAATGAGAGAATTATTTTTAAAAGAAAATAAAGGCACTAATGTACTCTCTAATGTAGGGGAAGTTTGGCTCAAAATGGGGCCTGCTTTCAAGTAAAAGTAAATATACTAGTAAAAAACGGCAGGAGAAGCAGGTAGAGAGAACAAGAAGGGTAGGAAGGTGGTACCCCCTTGTAGTCAGGGGGTGTAGAGTAAGGATCTCCCTTCTAAGCCCTGGGAACCCCACTGTAATGTGGCACTCTGAGTCACAGAATCATTCATCACTGTGACCACCAAATACACAGGAAGTCAAGTAGAAACCTGACCCCCAGCTTTAGCCTATAGGTGACTGTTGTTCCTGCCCCACCCCCCGACTCCCCCCAGTGCAGGGCAATAAAGGATCTGATTACACACATCCTCAGGAAATCCTCAGGAAATAATCTGGGTGCATGACCCGGGTGAAGAGGAGCCAACATTTTTTTCTGGGCCCTGGATTTTTTGAGTTGCTTACAGCAATTATATTCCAAAAAAGGTTTCCACATTATAAATGCAATGGAGAGGAAGAAAACTGAGACTGTAGCTGAGGGACTGAGGGTGCTCTGGCTCTGCCAACAATGAGAGAGAGAGAGAGAGAGAGAGAGAGAGAGAGAGAGAGAGAGAGAGAGAGAGAGAGAGAGAGAGAGAGGAAGTAAGTCAGATATGATTATAGTGCTTCCACAAATGTTTATGGAGCACATGGTATGTCCCAGGGACAGTCAAGGCTAGGGGTACATGACAGTGTCCAAGATTAGAGTCTAGTGAGAGAAACAGACACAAATTCCAATACTGACTGGTAGGTTCTTTAAGACAAATAGGATCACTGCTAATATTTATGGAAGGTTCAGCATATATCAGGCATGTGCTAGGCACTTTACATGGGTTATCTCATTTCATACCAAGACTATTGTCCCCATTTCAGTTGAGGAGTTTAGTGACTGGCTGAGGTCACACGGCTTACCAGCAGAGGAGCAAACGTGTGAATCTAATGTACCTGGCTCCAGCCCACCTGCTTAATCCCCCTGCTCTACAGCACAGAGAGGGGAGGCAGAGGAGGAGCAGTCCCATCTGCCTGGGAAAAAATCACAGAACGCTTCATGGCGGAGGTGACTCTTGACCTGGGTCTTAAAGGATGAGCAGGAGTTTGCTTGAGGACAAGGAGGCAGGAAGGGCAGAATATTTGGAGGCAAGGGGTAGAGAAGCAGCTTGGCTTCTGAAAATACCAGGTATTCTTGGACAGCCAGAAGGTAGGGGGGCAGCAAAGGTAGGCTGTGAACTATGAGCCGGTTGAGATACTTGGCTTAGCAACTGCTGCACCTGGTGGCGTTTCCTCAGAATCATCACCAACATGTGGAGATGCCAGCCGTGGCCTTGCAGGGCCTGGTGCTCCCAGCCCAGCTGGGGCTCCTTTCCAAGGAACTGAGTTGGGTCTTTTCCAGGATGTTCCCTGGTGGGCCTGCAGGCAGCTAATCTGCGTACCGGATATAGCAACCGTGTTGGAATAGGAGAGGGAAAGTTCTGGCCAGGGAAGACAGGAGAAGTCTTTCACCTGGAACGCATGGCGGTCAAGACCACAGACGGCCTCCAGAAGCGTAGATTTGCAGTTTGGCTCCTCTATTTGCTTACTGTGTGACCTTGAGCACGTCACTTAGCTGCTCTGCCCCTCCTGTGTGTTTTGGGTAAGTCTGGGCACTACCATACCTATTTCTTAGGCTACTTGTGGAGATTAAATGAAGTGATTCATATCAATGACTTAGCACAGCGCTTTGCACAGAGTGAACACTCAGGCTATGGTGGTCTTACTCTAAGCAGTTACAGCCTTTTCAACATTTATTAGCAAAGATTTATTGAGTGTTCTCTCATGCCTGGTGCTGGACCAGAGCTACGAACAAGGAAGTTGTAGATTGCCTAGACTAGAGCTTTATTCTCAGGAGGGAGGCAGACAATAAACAACATAATTTCAGATAGTGAGGAGTGCTATGCAGATAATGAATGGTTAGAAAGTGAAATGTGTGTGTTTGTGTGTGTGTGAACTTTAAATAAGATAATCAGGGAAGGTCTCCTGGAGGAGGTGATATTTGAGGAAAGGCCTGAATCAAAGAAGCTTATCTCATGAAAATGTAGAACAAAAATGATTCAGACACAGGACACAGCAAATGTAAAGACCCAGAGTCAGGAAAGAGCTTAACATTCAAGGAATTACAAGAAAGCCAGTGTACTGAAAGGGGGAAGTGGGAAGAATAACAGATGAAGGAAATGCTAATAGTTATAACAACAGCGATAATAATCTGTGTTGAACATTTGCTCCAGGCTAGATGATTCATGCTCATCTTCACAAGTGCTGTATGAGGAAGGGGCTATTAGAGTTCCCGTTTTACAATTGGGAAATTGAGGCTCAGCAAAGCAAAGGAACTTGCCCAAGGTCACACAGCCAGTAAAAAGGCTTCAGAGCCAGGATTTGGACTGAATGGATGGCTCTAGAAACAGTTCACAATCACTGCCCTATTCCACCTTCCCTGGGAAGGCACTCAATTGTCTATGCAGCTCAGTGCACAGCAGAGGGATTACGAGTGTTCGTGCACGTGAGTGTGTGTGGGATTGGAGGCACAGGACAGTGAGAATTACAGATGTGTTTTAGCTCTTGGTTGTGGAGGCAAGATGAATGCACAAGCAAAGACAATGATTAAGTCAAGATAAAATGTATTTATGGGACAAATTGTGTAGTAAAAGCCCTAGTGTTTTAGGGGCACTCTAGAGAAGAGGGAATTGGTGAAGAGAGGAGAGGAAAGCAGTATAGTTTGATGATGAGAAGTAAGGACTCCAGACTCAAATGCCCACTGCAATATGATTTGGGGCAACTTACTTAGCCTCTCTGTGCCAGTTTCCTCATAGAGTTGTTGTGAGGATGAATTAAATGAGTTAATGTGCATAAAGCACTTAGAATACTGCCAAGCAGAAAGTGTTTGCCATTATTAAGATTTATTTATTTTTGCCACTATGGTTCTAGATTTTTAAAAATGATTTCGATAAAACACAAATGTTCATTAATAACCTCTTTATTTATAATTTCTTGATTTATTCTTCCTACCCCTCGATGTTGCAATTTCAATAGAGGTTGTCCACCCCCGCCCCCCCCCCCCCCACCTCCTACCTCAGTGGTTCAGTTCTTTGCACTTCTTTCCCCCAATGACCTTCTCCTCAACCCTCGTTCAGTCCCTTCCTTACATAGCCTCATCTTATAACTGCACCCCATCCCTAATGTTGATTTCTTGTGTCCACTCTCTAACCTCTCAGGTCTTTCTCTAAAGTACCCCAACTCCCTTTGTATAATCCTTTGTACCCACTGGGACCTCCAGCATATTGATTCTACCTTGTCAATATCCATGGCCAACCATTATATTCCTAATACACACACACACATACAGTGTGTACCCCAAAAATGTATACACACTTTAACTGCCGATAGCTCAGTTGATGTTTCTTTCAGATTTAACCCATTGGAATTAATAATGGCAGCCAAAGCTCCTTTTGGAACACCCTGTACATAACATATATATATATATATTATATACATATGTTACATATATACATATATAGTATTTATACCAATATGTGCTATATAGATACATGCACATATATGCTATATATATTACATACTATTATATATACTATAAACTACAAGAGTTGTAGTATAGAGCATATACTGATGAGAATATCCCTCTAGCTTTGCCATCCTCTCTTGGGAAAATGAAACCCTGGTTAAATCCAGCCCCACCTACTCCATGTCCAAAGCTATGCAGCTAAACGTGACTGGAGAAAAAATCACACAAACTTCCTGCTGGTTTCACTTTAAATTCATGAGCACAGACTTCATACGATATTTCTCCAGTGAATTCGCTCTCACTGTGTCGATGAGCTTCTGCTTCTGTTGAAAATCAATCCTTTCTTCTGTGCACAAGATCTTACCCCTCACCAAGGGCATCACTTCCTCAGCTCATTCCCCTCTCTCTGGATTTTTCTCTCTATGAGATTATTCACAAGAGCATACAAACCTGTTTTCTTTCTTTTTAATAATCCTTATCTAGCTCCACTGTATTCATTATCTATTGCTACATAACAAATTATACCCCACACTTAGCAGCTTAGAACAACCAATCCTTGCTACCTCCAGTCCTTGTGGGTCAGGGGTCTGGGCATGGCTTCATTGCGTGGCTCAAGGTCCCTCACAGGGCTGCAA
Organism: Myotis myotis; assembly: GCF_014108235.1. Lineage (NCBI taxonomy): Eukaryota > Metazoa > Chordata > Mammalia > Chiroptera > Vespertilionidae > Myotis > Myotis myotis. The sequence continues at coordinate 202,762,974 of NW_023416335.1, forward strand.
TCAAGGTGTCCACCAGGCTGTGATCATCTCAGGGCTCAAAAGGGAAATGACCCGCTTCCAAGCACATACATGTGGCTTCGGCAGGCCCCTGGTTCTTATTGGCTGTTGGCTAAAGACTTTTGTTCCTTGCCACATAGACCTCTCCTAGTACAGTTCACAACATGGGGTATGCTTCTTTGAGCCAGCAAACCAACAGAGGGCTCTAGACAAGTCTCCTCCTCCTCCTCCTCCTCCTCCTCCTCCTCCTCCTCCTCCTCCTCCTCCTCCTCCACCTCCTCCTCCTCCACCTCCTCCTCCTGCTTCCTCTCCTCCTCTTCCTCCTTCCTCCTCTTCCCTCTTTTGTTAATCCTCACCTGAGGATATTTTCCCATTGATTTTTAGAGAGAGTGGAAGGGAGGGGGGAGACACACAGAGAGAAACATCAATGTGAGAGAGACACATCGATTAGTTGCCTCCCGAACACACCCTGATCAGGGCCCAGGATTGAGCCTGCAATTAAAGTACGGGACCTTGATGGGAATCAAACCTTCAGTGGGCCAACACTCCAGCCACTGAGCCAAACTGTCTGGGGTGACAAGCCTTCTTATAACCTAATGTTGGTGGAGGTGACATCCTATCATTTCTGCTTTATTATATTCATTGGGAGTGAATCAATAAGTCAGCCTAGGAAAAATTGTGTACTGTTAGTGGGAATGTAAAATGGTGCAGCCATTGTGGAAAACAGTGTGATGGGTTCCTCAAAAAATTAAAAATAGAACTACCATATGATCCAGCAATTCCACTCCAGAATATCAACATGAAAGAATTGAAAGCAGGAACTCAAACACTTATGTCTGTGCATGGGTGTATTTATTCCCTCAATGCTCATAACCAAACTATTTACAATAACCAAAAGGTGCAAACAACCCAATTGTCTACTGATGGGTGAATGGATAAAGACCATATGGTCTATACATACAAGGGAATGTCATTCAGCCTTAAAAAGGAAGGACATTCTGGTATATGTTATAACATTGATGAACATTGAGGACATTATGCTGAATGAAATAAGTCACTCACAAAAGGACACATATTGTTTGAGTCCAATTATATGAGGTACCCAGCATAATCAAATATATAGGGACAGAAAGAAAGTAGAATGGTGGTTGCCTGGGGCTGGGAGAAGGACCGCGGAGTTAGTGTTCAGTGGGTACAGAGTTTCAGTTTGGGAAGATGAAAAGGTTGTGAAGACGAAGAGTGTTAATGGTTGCACAAGAATGTGAATGTACTTAGTGCCACTGAACTGTACGCTTAAAAATCATTTAAATGGTAAATTTTATGTTAACTCTATTTTACCACAATTTTAAAAAGTGATAGGACAAAAATGTCAGCCTACACTCAAGAGAGGGCATGAGCATATGAACACCAGAGCATTACTATCAGAAAACAGCTGCAATTAGAGGGTGGTTAGGTTTAGGGTGGACATTCACAGAGGGGAGGGGATGCAACCTGGTGAAGCTTGAGTCTCGGTGGAAGGGAGGACTAAAAAAAATCTTATTTTTAATGAAAAGCTCAGATATACACATAGTACCTAAGCAGATGGACACCTGTTTGTGTTATTGACACTTCATGGGCAGCCTATTAGAAAAAAAAACAAAACGTTTCAAATGCTACTTCAGGGAAAGCCATAATAACACAGGGTTAGGGCACAAAGCTGGACTTTCTGGTCACAGCGAGGTGAGGTGGCTTTGCAGGAACCCAAAATCAATGAGGAGAATCCCTCACATTGATCTTCCTTCAGCGAGCTTACCAAGGGCTTTCATCGATAGTAGGTGTTCTTAGCTCTAGATCTGTGGACTTTTAAGTGATAGTGGATGGGCTCTGGGTGCAGGAATCTGTGACCCTCCTGAATTGCAGGCACCAAGTAGATACCCTTGCATGAGGATCAGAGAAGCGTTCTTGTTAAATTACTGAATTTGAGTCGGATGACCTGTGAGGTTGGGCCAGTTACTTAACCTCTCTGAGATAGCATCAGACCATAGGTTTGCTGTGGTGATTAAATAAATAAAGCTTCTAGAACAGTGACTGGAACAGTAATAGTAACTGTTTAGCAAATATTAGCTATTACTATGTAGGTTAATTTTTCTGGGAATATGCATTTGGGCACTGTAGGGTGGACAGGGGGAAAGGAGTGGAAGGTACAGTAGCGTCTGCCTCACTTCCTTCTCCTCTCTTTTCTGGGCCTACTCCCTGCAGGATATTGAGAATCAGGGAGAGAAGATGAGTTACCTGTTGGTGGGGATGATGAGATGCCTTTGGTCTTCTCTGCTTGATGAAGTGCTATCTGTGCAGATGATATACATGTATTTTTAGGGGCAATACTGAGATTCATCCTGACCCCTGCTGCCCCTCAGCCTCCAATCCCCTGCTAACAGCCCCTCACCTGCGGGACATGCCTTCTCTTGACAGCCTTGGACAGCCCACGCCCCTGCCCCTTTCTCTAACCCCTGTTGCCTGATATGGGGCCTGGGTATCTCTGACTTCCTCGTTAACACTCTCCGGTGCCCATAATTTTTATTTGAAAGAGTTACTGATATAAACTATTGCTCTCCTGACTTGGGTAATTGGTAGCTATTTTCTCGAATTATATACAAAGAGAGCCTGCCACTTCCAGAAAAATAGCTGACAGTATGTGTTGCCAGTGGTGAAATTTGAGTTTTGAAGTAGAAATTGGGCTTTTGCAAAACTTGCATTTGAAACCATGAGCTTGATAGCTTCCCATACTTAAAGACTTTTCTGATGGCATTGTGGGTGATGATATTGAATGTGATTTTTGATTAGCATAATGAAATGTGTTAATTTGAAAGAGCTATATAATTCAGTGTACTGATATTCCCAAATGACTTATCAATGAATGATGTTATAAAAACAAAAGGAGTAAAGATCCATTCCAAGTACAAGATTAACCAATGGGTTCAATAATTCTTTAAAAAATTCAGTTACAATTGACATATAACATTATTTTAGTTTCAGGTGAGCAATATAATGATTTGATATACATATATAGTGAAATGATCACCACAATTAGTCCAGTTAACACAGCATCATACATAGTTACAATTTCTTTTCTTATGAGAACTTAAAAAATCTACTAAAATCTATTAAAAGATAACTTGCAAATATACAATATGTTGTGTGTTTTTTTCTTTGTGTTTTCCCTGCCCTGGCCTCAGGAAAAGAAATCTGTTTGGTAGAGACAGCTGCTAATGATAAATGATGATAACTTTTATATTGTTACATCTACAAACTCATTTGATTCTTGCAACAACCCTGTGATGTAGGTAAGGTTAGTTTTTTATTGTCTTACAAATGAAGAAACTGAGGCTCCATTCTGATCTAAACCTTTTTGTCTGACCAGCTGTCAGAGTCTTACCTGATCTTCTATGCACTTTGGGCTCCCTACAGTCTGTTCTCCGTATGGCACCCAGGAAAATCTCTATTTCTTTTTTCTTTTTTCCAGTTTTGTTGAGATAGAATTGACATAATGTATAACTTTAAAGGATATAATGTAGTGATTTGATATGTGTAAATATACAATATGGTATTATTAACTATAGTCACCATGCCTAAATTTTTTGAGACATAATTGACATATAAAACTGTATTAGTTTTAGGTGTACAACATAATGATTTGACATATGTATATAGTGAGAAATGATTAGCACAATAAGTTTAGTTAACATCCAGCACCACACATACTTACAAGGTTTTTCTTATGAGAACTTTAAAATCTACTCTTTTAGCAACTTTCAAATATATAATATGGCATTGTTTACTATAGTCACCATATTGTGCATTACATCCCTAGGACTTGTCGTAAAAAGGAGTTTGTATCTTTTGACCACCATCACCCCTTTCACCCAATGGATTTTAAATACAACAAAGTACAAAAAAAGATCAATGTGATTTCAGATTCCACATTGAAGAAATAAATTACTACATGTTGAGTTTTGGTATAATATCGAAGAAGAATATCCATCTACCTAATAATAGGGTAATATGCAAATTGGTCAGGATGCTGTCACGTAACGACCATTCAGCAGGCTGCCTGCGCAGCAGGGATGGGTGGATGAAGACTTGCAGCATAGCGGATGGGGGGAGCGGGGGGGGGGGGGGCAGGGGAGGCGGGGACAGTAGAGGGGGGCCTGTACTCCCCACACGGTGGCGGCAGCTGTGAGTGCTCCCGATGGCTGCTGCTGACTGCCCAGAAGGACCACAGGTTCCTTCTACCAAGTGGCAGCAGAGCCGCTCTGCTGGGAAACCTCTGCACCAGCAGAGAAGGCAAGTGAGCGAGGGAAAGCCCAGCAGCAAAGGCAGGTGAGGGAAAGTCTGAGCTCCATGGCTAAGAGCTCCTGGCCCAGCCACGCCCCATCTTGGCCTCCAGCACCATGGATCAGGGGTTCTGAGAAAGGCAGCAACTTCCTACGGCTCCTTAAACTCCCAGGCTGCCTCCATCACCCCTCAACGCCCCTTGGGTCAGCGTCGGGAATCGGTGGAGGTCTCCAGGTGTCCAGGCAACCAATGTGGGGAATTTCCTCTAGCAGCCGGACCCAGTGACCCAGGGCTGGAGGGAGACCTGTACCCTCCCCTGCAGCCAGGAGAACCCTGGAAGATGCGATCTGCCCATCACAGGATGAGTGCACCCGATTGTTTAAGCACAAGGAAGCTTGCGGCTGATGGCCACTGCCACTTGCCCAGGGCTGGCCTGGGGCTCCAGCAAGCCACCTATGGCCGCTGCCGCTGCGAGGCCCAAGGCTCAGGCAATGAGGAAAGGGTGAGGCTCAGGCAAACCATAGTGGCTATGATGGCTGAGGCTCAGGCAGCCTCGCGGCTGGCAGTGGCAGCAACAGAGGCATGATGGGGGCATTGCCTTCCCCTGATTGCAGGGTCACCTCCCACAGAAGGAGGCCAGAGGCAGCAGTAGCAAGGGGGTGATGGGGGCGGTGCCTTCCCCTGATCGGCAGGTCACCTCCCCCAGAGGGAGGCCAGACTGCGGCTTCAGTACGACATCCCCTGAGGGCTCCTGGACTGTGAGAAGGGGCAGGCCAGACTGAGGGACGCCCCCTCCAGTGCATGAATTTTGTGCACCGGGCCTCTAGTAGTTAAATAAAAGGCTATTACAATATTCCTCTTTTCCAACTGCACGTCTGTGTAAGGCCAGATTGATTTTCTTCATATTTTTCAATCAAAGCAGCATCATGTAACATTGAATGCAGAAGCAGGCATGAAAATCCAGTTGTCTTTTATTATACTAGACATTAAAGGGATTTTCATAAATGTAAAACAATGCTACTCTTCTTGTTCATTTTTTTCTAATTTTGGAAAATGGAGTTAATTTTTATTAAAATGTTATGTTAACATAAAATGGGTTTATTATTATTCTTTCCAAATGAATTAATCTATATATGTATATATATGTAAAAGCCTAAGCAACTGTTACAACTGGATGACCAGATGACCGACTGGTAGCTATGATGTGCACTGATCACCAGGGGGGAGACGCTCAATGCAGGAGCTGCCCCCTGGTGGTCAGTGCACTCCCACAGCCAATCTCCTACAGCCAGCCAACCTCCTGCAGTCCCTCCACCCCAACCGCCCCGATTGGCCCTGATTGGGATTGGGCGAGATGGCCTTGATTGGCCCCAATTATAGGCCAGGCCGAGGGACCCCACTCATGCACGAATTCGTGCACCAGGCCTCTAGTAAGTATATAATTAAACATTTTCTAGTTTTAATTTCCAATACTATGAATATTCATAGAATTCAAATTCTACAAAGCTCTTTAGGATCATCAGTACATTTTAAGAGTGTAAAGGGGTTTTGACAACTAAAATATTTGAGAACTGCTGTGCTAGGAAATGAGGAAGTACCACTCTCATCCAGTATAGAAAACAGTGTCTCTGACCCAAATGCACTAGGCCTGCGACAAACCACCTAGACCAACTCCTCTCTTCCTGATATAGAACCAGTCCTTCAGCTGCTCTTATGAAGTCCTGGGCCGATAAGTGTCCCAATTTTTTGTGGCTGTATTTAGAAGGTCGGGATGTGGAACCTTTGTTCAGTCTCAATTGTCAATTCCAGGAACTACTAGAAAGTTTCCCACTGAATAGCTTGTTAAATAGTCTTTAATTATTTGACCGTATTAATTTTTGTTTCATTGTGGGAGAATAGTTACTGTGTTATTATGTAGATTCACTATCATTTTAAAACATTAATTACCATTTTGATATGACAATGAAGAGAAGTCAGAAGATGGTGTTTTGAAAAGAGCATTACTTTAGAATCAAAGTTTTGCCACTTAAACAGAGAAACTGTGGGAAAATTACCCAACCTTTGTAACCTTGTGTTCTCATCTGTAAAATTAGGATAAAAATACCTGCCTTACATGTTGCTTAGAAATAAGGCATATAAATAGTCTGATACATGAATTGTCTGATACATAATAGAGAATTGAACAGATCATCATCATCATCATCATCATCATCATCATCATCGTACAGAAGTTGGGAAGGAGTTTGTTGGAGTCCTCTGAGACAAGCAGCCTACATTTTTTTCTTTTTGGTGTCCTTGCTAAGTTCTTGGTGGCTTCTTATTTACTTTCTCACCAGAAACTTAAGGTTTCTCTCTGAATGCCAGGGGACAGCAGATCCATTGGACAAGATGAATATCTGTCACCCTCCTCTCCATCTGTCTTGACAAAGAGGAATCGCTTTCACCCTGGTTGAAGGGTTGTTTTCCCAAAAGAGACTTTTCTTCTTACCTCTCATTCCCCTTGAGACAAATACCTTTCTCTGGGCTTCTCCCAAATTCTAGACCTCAGTGTAGGTTAGAACAGACCCCAAAAAGCCATCACTGGATTCCCTGTTTGGCCAGTCGTGGAAAAAATAAATAAACAGCTGGATGAAATTCATGAGTTAAGATTTTCTAAATAAAGAGCTATGTGAAGCTATAGAGACGATTCCCTTGAGTATTTTTCTTTTAGATGAGGCCTCCAGGAGGGGATTTTTATGGAATGATGCATGAAAATGGTGTGCTTCTTCATGCTGCTAAAATGGAAGCGCTGGGTCCCCTTCACAGCCCAGGGAGGCAGATTAATGCGTTGAGGGGATGTGGCTGCTGCCTCTCAGCAGCTGGCTCAATTACCTCTGCTTCCAAGCTGTGCTCTGGGCCTTGGAACACAAGCCTGATGGGATTCTGACCTTGCTGGAGGACTTTGTTCCTTCACTGAGGTGGCCTACTTTTAGCCTGAATATGTCCTTTACACTTCTCATAGGTAGGTTTGCTGGAACCATGAGTGTGAGGGAATTGTCCAGGGAGACCCTTTTCAAAAACAAGGGAAGTAAATGAGATCATGAAGATGTTAACAAATGAGGAGCTCTGGGAAGAAAAATGATATCTCTTTGGGGAAAGGATATTAGGGGATTTCATTCTAATGAAGCATTTTGGTGGAAGAGGTGACTTATCCAAAAAACTTTGTCAGAAATCAGTTGATTGCCAAGTACAGAAACCAACTCAGATGAGCTCAACTAATACATGGCTTTAATGTACGGCATTAGGTACACCTCATGGATCCCAAATGGCAGAACCAAGAGCTGAGAATTGAGAGGTTTTTGGTTCTGGACAAAGTCTAGGGTTCTAACTCAAGCTGCCTGGCTTCAAATTCTGGGTCTAGCCCTAGCTTGTTTGGCTCAGTGGATAGAGTGCTGGCCTGTGGACTGAAGGTTCCTAGGATCTATTCTGGTCAAGGGCACATGCCTGGGTTGTGGGCTCCATCCCCAGTGGCGGGGGGCGGGGGGAGCGCGTGCAAGAGGCAGCCAATCAATGATCTCTCTCATCATTGATGTTTCTATCTCTCTCTCTCCCTCTCCCTTCTCTGAAATCAATAAAAAATTTTTTTTAAAAAAAAATTCTGGGTCTGCTACTTACACTGTAGCAGACCTTGGACTAGCTACTTATCTCTCTGTGCATCAGTTTTGTCTGTAAAGTTTGGAAAATCAGAACAGCTATATTCTAGAACTGTGATGTGATTTAAATGAGTAGATACATGTAAAGTATATCAAGCAGCACCTAGCATGTGTTAAATCCTTAGTAAATGTTAGCTATTGAAGATTTCCATAATAGCTATCAGATTTCAGAACAACTTTCCCACCAAGAACAACTAGAAAAGCTGGAAGAAATTTTTAAAAGTCACTCCCAAGATATTGGACAATTACCAAGGCTGAGAAGACATAGGAGCCTAGGATCTCAGAGAGAAGGGAAACAAAGAACAGTGAGCGTAGCATTCTGTGTTGCTTTCCTCCCAGGATGTTTGCTGGTGGATGAACATTAAGCCACTGAGAGACTGAGCAGAAAAGACTGACAGGTGAAGAGCTGAGCATCACTTCTGGCCGTTTTATGGGGCTGGAAGAGATAAAAACGGGAGTTTAGAGCCTTCCAAAGGAGAGGAGCCATGGTGGTTACTCTTTCAATGGGAACTCCCAAGGGTTAGAATACAGAAATATGGGTAAACTACAAATACACCAGCCTTCATGAAGACTGAGGCCTGGTTTTAAATTTGTTCCATCATTGATTTAATTAAGGTCGGCCAATCTGCCTTTACTAGCTACTTACCAGAAGCAAAAGATAATCCTCTCTGGAGGAAGATTACACCGTCCAGAACCTTATACATAACTAGAGGCCCGATGCACGAAATTCATGCATCAGCCCCAGCTTCATCCGGAAGGTCGTCCGTCCGGAGGGTCATTCTGCTGTTTGGGCTAATTAGCATATTAGCTCTTTATTATATAGGATAACTGACATTCAATTCAAAATTATCAAACTCACCTACAAGCAAGACAAATTGTCCAAAAACCACGAGGAAAAGAAACTCAGACAATATAAAGAAACCAACAGGAAATAAAAATACTGGAGCTAATACAGACTTCAAAAGAACTGTCATTAACGTAGTCAAGAAATTGGATAACAGGGTGGTGACCTTCAGCATAGAATAAGAAACTATAAAAAGTGACCAAATTCAAATTCTAGAACTGAAAAATACAATAGTCAAAGTAAAAACCCAACATATGGAGTTATCAGCAGATTAGAAAGAGCTGAGAAGAGATTAGTGAACTGCAGAGTTTGTCAGAAGAAAACATCTGGACTGAAGCATGGAAAGATAAAAATATATAAAATATGGAAAAGAACTTAAAAAACACCTGGGGCAGAGTGAAAAGTTGAACAAATAAGCAGTTGGAGTCATAGATGAACACAAGGGAAATAATGGGGGGAAACAATGTATGAAGAGATAGTGGATGAGAATTTTCCAAAACTCACACAAATTAGGGCTTCTCAGCTAAACAGAGCCAGAGCCCTAGACTTCAGCTGGGAAACCCAGTTAAGGCTCCTCATCTCCCCCCACCCCCCTAAAAACATAGTACAAATCACAGAGCACACCCTACCTGGCTTACCTAGGTGGGCACAGATAAAGACACAGACCCAGAGAGTGGGGAGGATTGCTGGGCCTGTGGGGAAAGGCTGTCTGGTCTCCATCACACTCATGGCAGCACGTTCTCTTACTTTACCAGTGGTACAGAAGAGAACTGGGAGAGAAAGGGTGCCTGAATCACCTCCAAGGCTAGTGGCAGGGGAAGGCTAGGAAAGTTCTGACTCTCTACAGGAGGGTAGAGTGGTCTTTTATTTTTTAAAATATATTTTATTGATTTTTTACGGAGAGGAAGGGAGAGGGATAGAGAGTTAGAAACATCGATGAGAGAGAAACATTGACCAGCTGCCTCTGGCACACCCCTCACTGGGGATGTGCCTGCAACCAAGGTACATGCCCTTAACTGGAATCGAACCCGGGACCCTTCAGTCCGCAGGCCGACGCTCTATCCACTGAGCCAAACCGGTAGGGCGGGTAGAGTGGTCTTGACCATGGCAACCTTGCTCACTAATGACTTGTGGCCTAATCAATATCTTGAGCTCATCAGATAAGCAATGAGTTTCCCATTAGTTGGGGGGTTGGGGGCGGGGGAGGAGGGGGAAATTAGAAAAGAAAGAGAGTGCCCTGGTGTGGGAGGGAGAAGAACATCTCACCTCAACTGCAAAGAGACAATGACCATACAGTGGCCATAGTCAAGGTCAGGGTTTCCTGGGCTGTAGAGGAAAGCGCTACTAACCTTCACCGGACAGAGTTAGTGGCCAAGAACAGCTTTAGGGAGGTGTCAAGCTGAATCCTGAAGGAAGAATGGAAGTTTTCCAGATGGACAGGAGAGGGAAATGAATTTTCACACGTATTATGGCATAGAGGTTTGAGTAATGTGGTATTTGAGAGGATTATAAGAATTGAGTGTGCCTCGAATGAAAATTGCATGAAGAATGTGTATTTGTAATGGGTCACTAAAATATAAGAATTAAGCATGGCAACCACTCAATGAATTTTGTTGAGGATAAATGTGTTACTTAGCTGATCCCCTAATTAAAGAAATTCTTAATCTTCGTTTGGAGAAATCTTACTAATTTTGACCAGCTTTTCTTTTTATTCACTAGACTTGGGATATTCTCTCTAAGGACAAGATTGCTTTGAATGTAACACAATAAGAATCGCAAATAACAGTGTCTGACGGTTTATACATTCTGAATTAGTGTATTTTAGATGAGCTTTCTATGCCTGAACCTTCACCGGAGAATCTCAGAATTAGCGGAAGTTATTGATCTGGCCCATGAATAAACACAGCACCCTCCTCAGAGTATAGATGACTTGTGCAGGTTACAGAGAAAGTGTTTGAGATCAGCTGTTGATTCTGACACTGACAATGTCCCATGGGGAGCAGAAGGTCTTTGGAGCCAGACCTGGGTTTGAATCCCAGTTTAATTACATACTAGTGGAGTGCTTAAGCAGGTCACGTTGTCTCTCTTAGCCTTAACATGCACATTAAGATTGTGGAAACAATACTGATCTCATTGAATTTTTATAAGGATTAACCTGGAGAAAAATTTGTGAACAGACTGTCCTGGTCAAGGCTCCTTTTATTCTAAGGAACAGGAAGCTACTTAAACTGGTTCAGCTGAAATGAAGGAACAGGAAATAAAATACAGAGTCCCCAAGGGAGGAACCAGGAACTGGATAGTCAGAATCCAGGTACATGCTCCATCTCCCAGGAGCCAGAGACTGTCTATGGTGCCTTCATCTCTTCCTCTGTGCTCTTCTCCCGCTCTCTGCTCTCTGCAGATTTGTCCCTCAGCTCCTTTCCCATCTCTCACCATTCCCCCTCCTCTAGACCTTTCTACAGTCCAGTCTTTCCACAGGAAGTCCTGCTCAGTTTTCCTGTGTCCAGCGCTATTTTTCGGGGAGAACTGAATTAACAAAGTTTAAAAGGTTCAGTGACCTCCTTCATCCAATCATCTTCGACCAGGGTGTATGGGAATTATTCCTAGAGAGAGGGCTTATAAGAGTGTAGACACCAAAAGTTATCAGCTACAAGTACTCACACAACAAACATTACCCTCCTCCTCTTTCCCCTCTCCGTACTCTAGCTTAGCAGGTTTCCAGAATGAGCCCAGCACAGATTCATGATTATCTTTAGGTGTTTACTTTTGCTTGGGCTGTACCTTCTACTAAGGATATCCTACTCCATCCCTCTCTCCATTCATACATCCGTCCTTTTATCCATCTTTTCATCCATTCATCTACCCATCCATCCCCCTCTATCTTCCTTTTACCTATCTATGTCCTATTCACCCTTGCAGACAAACCCATTCCCTCCAGGAAAGGATCCCCGATATCATCATCCCTCTTGATTCTCCTCTTTTCTGTTGATTCCTTATAGTCTATAACCTGCAATTTAGCATTAAATTATACAATGGCTTGGGTTTTTCTCTTGATCACTTTTAAGGTATTAGTCTTATTGTTTCAACTAGATTATAAATTCATTCAGAACGGAGAGCACCACGGTGTGAATGAAGTAAGTGTTCAATGAATGAAGAAAGTGACAGCACAGTAATATTCTATAGCTGGAAGGGATCTCAAAAATAATTTAGTCTAGTCCCCTTGATTTCAGAAAAACTGAGATCAGAGCAGTGGAAGTACTTTTGGTTGATTGAATAGAAAGAATAAAATGGAGACTAAGTATTGGAGAGTACTAAGCTAAGTGAAATAAAGCCAATCAGAGAAAGTCAAATATCACATGATCTCACTTATATGTGGAATCTAAAGAACAAAATAGACTGATGAACAAAACAGATCCAGAGACATGGACCAGACTACTGAATCTCACAGGGAAGGCATGGGTAGGTGGGTGGGTGGGAAGAGATTAACCAAAGAACTTATATGCATATACTATATGCATAACCCATGGGCACAGATAGTAGTATGGGACAGGGGACAGGGGGTGATGGCGGTCAAGAATGGGTCAATGGAAAAAAAAGGGGGACATCTGTAATACTTTCAACAATAAATTTTTTAACAAAGTATTATTTATATAACAGAAGAATCCGCTCCAATTATATTATATAATAGAATTTAAAGAATGACAATTATTTTGACCTAGAAGGGAACTTCAAAGTGATCTCGGACATGCTGTTTATAGATGAGAAAACTTTTTCCTATTACAAGGAAGTGATTTGTCCAAGTTCACCCAAGTATTTAGTAGCAGAGCTGGGACCAGACCCCACATCTCCTGCTCACCCCTCCGATTTTCCCCTGCGCTCACTGCACCGAGTCCTTGCCTGTGATCTGAGGCATTCCCATTCCCTCCCTTGATCATATACCTGGCACCACAGATAGGTGAGCACCAGGCTCATTTGCCCTCACAGCCTGAGATCTGTATTACCTGCCCTGACCCATTCCTTGCACTGTATTCCTTTTGGACCTCTTCTTTCACCTGTCTGTCTTTACCTCGGCCCACTTTGTCGTTTTTAGCCTCGCTTTGCCCTGTGGACTAACCTCTGGCTCCTGACCTCTGGCTGGTGTAAACACCCTTTCCAGTTCAGCTTGGTCTCAGGAATGGGTATTGCTCGCTATTGGCTAATTTCCGCATTGGCTTAACCCACATTTACTCTCCAGGTCCTCTGGGAAAGGCTCTGACTCTGAGAAGTGCAGAGATGAAGAACACAGTCCCTACTCAGTAAGTTCATGATCTAGCATTGAGAGATTTTAAAAACAATATGGCAGGTGTATTCATTTTAGAGCTTTATTCATATGGAGCTTTTAACTGAGCCCAAAGTGGTGGGCAGTGCCAGTCAGGGAATACTTCCTACATGAGTTGGTTCCTGAGATGAGCCATCAAGGACACACAATCAGCTGATGAGGCAGTGGGGTAGCGGTGAGTGGATATGCAGGCAGAATAAACATGAGTAAAGGCATAAAAGCATGAAAAAACGAGAGGTATAAAAGAAATGACAAGCCCCTTGATGTTCTTGGAGAATAAAAAGGAGGGTAGGGGGTAGTGTGGGATGAGACTGGAAAGGTGGATAAATCAAATCAGGAGGGCCTTGTCGGCAAGCAAGATCATTCTACTGTTGGGATTTAGGGAGCTAATAAATGACACCCCTGTTCCTGGCCCAAGTTCCTAATTAATTGAGAAAAACCCCAAGGAGTTAGCTGGATGGAGATAAAAAAAAATGTCAGCTTTACTGCTGATAAAACAATAAGCATGGCTTAGAGCTGGCTAAATTGCTTGCTAACACTTCCCAGAACTGAACTTAATTCCCCAAATATAAGCCTTTCCTGCAGGGACAGATCTGCTTAGAGCCGATCAGAACATTTCCTGAGAATCTGGCCCCCAAAAAGAGAGAGAGATGGAACTGAGCATGCTCACCTCCTTGTTTTAAATTCACCAATCATATAAGGTCCTCCTTTGGGGGAAGTGGGTGGGAATGTTACTCTAATGGTGGCCCCTCCACTTGGAAACATGAAGCAAGGTGGGGGGGGGGGGGAGGTTCCTACGTGACACTTACTCACCATTTACTGAGCACCAACTTATTGCATGCTGCCATGCAGAATGCCCTGGTTCCACAGGTGGAGCTGGAAAGAATCAGAATTCGGTTGGGAAGATTCGCTAACAGAATGTGTAAAAGGACATGGAAACCTCTACCCTTGAATGTCAGGATTGAAAGAAACCCTAAGACTCATTGAATCTGGGTTTCCATCAATGCTTGAAAATACCCATACCATCTTCTTCCCCTGACCAAATGTCCGTTCACTCTGTTTGACTATGTCATTGAAAAGAAACTCACTATCAGACATAGCACAGACATAGCAGAGAAAATGGCTGGTGCTAATTAGAGAGGGTAGCACTCTCTATGACATGATGCTCATATTCTGTGTTCATTTTCTATTTTGTTATTATACCTGCTTGAACTAGTAGTCACTTGCTAGATATTTATTGAATGATCACATGAATAAGTGAGTCAAATGATCCCTTTCTGGTATCTGATATTGCTATAGGTATGGGGGTCATGACTTAATCTGTATTGGCCAGAAATCTTTCCTTGCAAATAACAGAAGCTCAATTCAGACTAATTTAGGAAAAACATTTAAAAGCCTGGGGTGGAGTGGGGATATGGAATTTTTGGCCCTGCGTAAGTAATGACATGAATGGGCTGGCCTCCATGATATCTGCCACAAGGGATCTCAAATGCTATTATGTCTCTCTGCTTCCTGTTCTGCTGTCTCTCCTTGTGTGGGCTTTATTCTCTCTCTGGTGGGGTGCTTGCCACCAGGAGCTCTAGGTTCATCCAAATCTGTTATTCGAATGATAGAAGCTGAACAGTGATTGGTTCAACTAAGGCCACATGCTCAGCATTGGATCAATCACTATGACCAGAAGAAATTAGTCCTCTTACTGGTCCATCTTATGATAAGTGGGAACCCCAGAGACCAGAGTAAGGAACATGATTGGTCACCTACATCAAGGGGTGGTCCCCCAAAAGAAGGGAGGAAGTTATCAGTTGAAGGAGGGTGCTGTGGAGACCCCAAAATCCCTCTCAGATGCCAACTACAGAACCCAGCTTCCATTGTCTAAGTGTCTCTGCTCTCAGGCATCCCTTCCAATTCTGAGAACTCCTTCCTGTCACAACGGCAATGGTTCAGAAAAGAAAAGGTGGTGAATGGCTAATTCTTTGCAGGAGCAGAAGTTGACACAATGCATATTAATAAAGATGCAGAGAGTATGTGTTAGGGTCTAATTCAAAGAGTCTGAAGCTGGGTGGAGAATTCTGAAGGAAGACAATAGCTGATTCAGCCTTGACAAGAGGCACAAGAAAATGCCAGAAGGGTAGACAATTAACCTGGTTAGTAAGAGATTAGGAAGACCTGGTGGCTGTGATCTTGCTTTTATTCACAGAACACATCAAGTGCCAGTAAGTAATCAGCCTGTGAGCAGGCAGTGAAGGTGGCCTCTGCGTTTGTACCTGTGCTGGTTTTCAAGTCGGGCAAGTCTTGCTGGAATCATTAATCCTTCCTTTCTCTAAGAAGTCATTAAGCATTCATTAAAGCCCAACTTCCACCCTTCCCCCCAAGCAAAAGCCCGAAGATCTTCAACAATTAGGCCAAAGCCATATAGGATATACCTTTGATTTTAAGCAAATTACTCATAAATTTGAATAATTTGATGTCCTGGAGGCCAGTCCATTCATTTCATTGATTATGCAGGGCCAAACTGTGGTTCTTAATCTGGGCAACTCTCTCCCCTCAGCTATCAGCCCCTTCAGGGATCATCCCAGCTGCAGTGCCCCCTTCCCCAGGTAGCTCAAGCGCAATGACAGATCTCTTTGGAGGGTACAAAGTTCTGGTTGTCTTGACCCATCTTGGAACAGCTATTAAGGGCTAGTCTATATCCAGAAATCCCCATGCGGTCAGCTGAGGCTTCTGTTGGGCCATCATCATAGCTCAGTGTATCCTGCCCAGTCCTGCTTATTTTCTCTCCTTCCCTGCCACACTTGAGACCTTCCAGAGTACTCTTTAACAAACATCCTTGCATGCAAAACTTCTGGTTTCCTGCTTCCTGGGAACCCAACCTGCCGCAACCTGTCAATAACTCTGCAATGCAGCATCTGCCTTCCTCTCTGATGTCATATTTCATGAGCCTCTCTCTTGCCAAGTCTGCTTCAGCCACATGGACCTTCTTTTGATGCCTCAGGGTCTTGTTACTTGCTGTTCCCTTTGTGTGTGAAGCCTTCTCCCCCTACCCATCAGGACCAGCTTAAACAGCATGAATTTAAAGATGCTTTTCCTTGACTACCTCCCCCTGTCCAAATAAATATGAAATCCCCCTATGTACAATCCCTTTCACCACCCTTTGCTTCTCCTTTGTGGTGTGTAGACCAGTTAGGATGATTTGAACAGAACAGTTAGGATGTTCTTATAACAGGTGCAAGGAACAGAACACCTGAGTAAAAGGAACTTCAATAATAGAGATTTATGAGTCTCACAAAATAAGAAGTTTAAGGTGATTCCAGGGTTCGTGCAAGGGCTCGTCGGTGTGATTGGGATGAGGGGGTGGCACTTGTGCCCTTTCCCGAAGTTTGCCTTCATGGGAAGGAAGCTCAATCACTGTAACTTCTGGTCTCTTTCTCCCCCTTTACTCTCCCATCCCTGGAGCGGAAGATGGCTTATCTGTTTGATAAATCTGGTCAAGCTCCTCTTGGGACTGCTGATCTGGATGGGATCTGTAAGCAGGTACTGAGACTGCCTAACTTGGAGGGTCAGGCCCAACTGGTTCTCCCACTAGCTTATATCCCATACCGAGCCCTTATCAGTAACTAGGATAATAGAGTTCCCTTCATCTCTTCCTCCATTAACTGATTTCTCAATTTGTTCAGAAATCAGAATGAGAAGATTGGAAGCTACTCATTGGGCTTCCTTAGAGACTCCAACAGACACCGACAGAAGCTCAGATACGTTCAGTCTGCCTGCTCTGCCATCATCCATGTGTCCACAGTGTGTCCCTTAGTGTCACCAGATGGCCACAGCTGCAAATATCACATTGTCACATGACTGCATCCCAAGCAGGAAGGATGAAAAGAGACAAAGGGGCTTTTCTCTCAAGTAGTGTTGTCTATTATTAGGGAGGAAAATATTTCCCAGAAGCCCTCAGTAGACTCCCTTAAAGTCCATTGGCCAGAACTGGGTCAGATGTCCACCCCAGACCAATGACTGACAGAGAAAATGGAAGTGTTATGACAGGTTAGTCCAACTCAACTAAATTATAGTGAGTCACTTGCAACTGGGGATGTGGCTTCCCAAATAAAATCAGGGTTCTGTTAGCAAACGAAAGAAAGGGTGTGATGGTGTTGGATGGGCAGCTCCTAGTGTGTGCTCCTGTACTGTTTGCTGAGTATTTCTTGGTTTGATGATTTATTAATGATCTAACTATTCTTTCCAACCTAAGTCCCACACAGCAAGATGGGTGGTTGTGTTGTTCATGGTTGTGCCCTCAGGACCTATTACAGAGCCTTCTTCAAAGTAGGGACTCAATAAATATTCATGAGAACCTATGAATAAGTACATGCTCAGAATTGCCAGGCACCAGAGTAAATGCCAGAAGAAATGTCAGACACACTTCTTGTTTTCTAAGCATCTATGGTGCAGATGAGGTAAGACTGGCACATTTAAATCATTTTCGATCAGTAAGACGGCTCTCTTTCTTAGTTCTTCCAAATAATATTTATTGAGTGTCTACTATGTGTAGACCCAATGGTTAGGTGCTGGGGATGTGAACAACACCCAGACCCTGTCCCAGATGGGGAAAGACTAGCGAGCAAAGCAGGTGAATGAGAAAACCACCTGATATAGATAAGTAAGGAGTCCAGGGGAGCACACAAGGGGAGGTTCTGTGTTTCCTCTTTGCCTCCAAATTCACAGGAGCCAGCCCAGGGCCTGCCACATCGTAAACACTCAAAAAAACACTGGCTATTGTCTCAGGGTAAACACACACACACACACACACACACACACACACACACACACACACACAAACACACACCCCTTATGAAACATGTAGGGCAGGCATTGTGGGTTCCACTTTGCATATCAGGAAACTGAGACCCAGAGAAGCTATTATAACAAACAATGAGGGACGGACAAGAGCCAACTCTGCTGATGGCTTCTTGTTTCTGCTCCTCACCGCCTTCCTAGTGAGGTGACCCGCTGACATCAGATTCTTAGGCTTGGGAATTGTTCTGTGTGTGGCACCCCACTTGACCTACAAACTCTAAATGCATCTTCTCGGGTGTAGCATGGACACCGGCATTCATGTCCCTCCTGTCCTTCAGCATCAGGGAATGAGAGCAGCCGCGCTGGGAGACCAAGGTCTGAACATGTAAGGTTTGTTTTCCTCCTTTTCTTTTAACGACGGTATGTCTTCAGTATTTAAGCGCTAATTATAATTACTCACTTCCTAGAAAGTGTGCAAACATCACAGCACAGCTGGGAGCCTGCATAATTTAAACATTAATTTAAACATAATAATTTAACTTCAGAATCTGGGATTGTGTGGGTTTTACCAAAGAGCCCTCAAACCCTGGAAGGTAGGGGCAGTGGTTTTTTGTTTTATCATCTGCATCTCTCCTCTAGTGCTCTGTGTGGGCCTTTGAATGGAATTACAAGGCTTTACATGAAAATGGTAACAAATGTCCTCAAAATATTTAAATGTTATTATGACCTTAAGCATTCAAAGAGCTTTGTTTTGCCAATTCCCAGCTATAATTTTCATAGTTTAATGAGTGTAATTTGTTCTCTAACTCAGGCATACAGGAAATAACGTGTTATTTCCTTTAAATCATCTTGATGATGACACTAGACCCCTATCCCACTGGAATGTGGGGAATTTGATCTCAAATTTACTGGGGATTCTTTCATGTCCCAGTAAGTGGTCAGATGTCCTCACTGTCCAAGCCCAAGGAGAACTTTCATGAGCCATTCATAGGGTTTCTGGGCCATTCATAGGGTTTGGAGGTTTTTCCAGGTGGGCACAGTATCTCCCTGCTTCAAGCACACTGAACAGCCATCCTCTCTGAAGCTCTACAGAGCAGTACGTGGGTCTCTGTTACATGATGAAACCATGGGCTGCACCCTCTTCCTGGCTGGACAACTTTTCCTCTCTCTAACGTCTCTCTTCCTCCCTTCTGTTTCTGGGAGACCAACATTTTCTCATCAAATGGCTGAGACTTGAACAAAAGATCAGAAAAGCTTTGGCTCTAGATTCTTTGGCTCTTCTGCCCTGTAAGCAGACACACAGAGCACAAGGCCCCCTGCTTGGACTGCTGGGAGGGAACGGCTTAGGAAGAACAAGCATGATCTAATCTCTTAATATATTATCCTGACACATTAGTTAATCCTCACCAACCAGTGGGTGGTGGTTGTTTTTTTAACCCAGAAAGATTAATTTACTAATACCCAATGCATGTATTCGAATAATATTTATTTCACATCTCTGACATACAGTGCAGTGTGCTGGTGAATGCAGACGCAGCCTTGCAATAGGTTGCATTATTTCCTTCAACTCTTCAACCATCCCTGCACCTGCGCCCTATGCCGTGTGACTTTGCAGTTGGCCCCACTAGAGGCAGATTATATTTTCCCACTCCAGTGAGGTTAGGCTTGGCCATGTGGCTCCAGAGTTGGTGCGGGCGGGAGCTAAACCATTTAAACACTCCATCTCAATTATTTATTGCCTCACAAACATTTCCTAATGGAAGTCTCACAGTCATCATATTATTATCCCCATTTTACAGATCAAGAAACTGAGGCTCAGGGATAACAAGTATCTTTAGTCAGTGTCCGACTTTTATACAGATGAGCTACTGAAAATGTGTACATGAGTCATATGTTATAGGGATGAGGGAGGGGAGGTATATCTCCCAGATACAAGGACACTATGGAATTCCTGTTTCTGCATCATCTTTGACGATATGCCTCCTACACTTTGTGCACGTCCTTTCCTGTGCTCTTTTCCTTCCCACGTAAATATGGTTGGCCAGCTTACATCAGTAAGTGTCAAATGGAAGCTGAAAATTTACTGATTTGTCTGCTCCATGTTCTCCCTCTTGGTTCTTAATAGTGTTACATTTCTGAGGGCTATTTTTCTCAGTATAAATACCAATGTTATCAATTTTCAATTTTCCACTTATTTTTATAGAACAGTGAAGGGAAAAATGAAATAAAAAAGCTAACATTTAGGGGAAAAAAAGAGCTAACATTCGTTAAGCACTTACTATTTTGTGCAACACCCATAAAAAACGTGTAGTGCGTTCATAATCGTGTATGCTGCATTATCAAGTATTCTCTTGAAAAGAGAGAAATTCTGTTTTGATTAGGCATGGATGAGAACCCAATCTTCCACTTAGAAATTTACATGTCTCAGGATTAAAGGAATTTTCCACAGGCGGGGTTCTGCCTTCCTACATTTCAAGCCTTGTTTCTCTCCCCTACCCACTCCCCTCTAGTGCCCGTCTCTGTAGGACACTCTGAAAGCACAAGTGACCTCTAGCCCTGTCCCTTTGGGTTACGATGATGGAAGAATATCACGGTGGGTTGTAGGAGCATTCTGGAAGCCATTCCCACACTAGGCCTTGGGTAAGAGTGTAACCATACATTACCATTTCACTAGATCCAAACTAAATGGTTCCCCTTAGGCCAGATCCCCAAAATATCCTTGACCAATCCAGTGCCACCGACATGAGGGAACATAGGAGGGAGATGAAGCATTGTTAAAATATCTTCCTTATGAAAATTACATATGCAATTCCATAGCTAGGGGCCTACCTGGGGCCTTACAAGTAGCCTGTACCATGCCTATGTAGCTGAAACTTCAGTAACTTCACAGTAATCCACCTGTGTGAGGCCACAGCTCAACCGGAGTCATCTGGACTCTAGGTCACCAGGAATGGGCATTGTGGTAGCAGGGGTGGTAAAAGGGATGGGAGTGCTAATAGAAAAGGCACGCGGCTGATGACCTAGTTCAGGGGTCAGCCAATGAGGATGCACGGGCCAAGTCAGGACCACGGCCTGTTTTCGCGAATAAGGTTGTACTGGAACAGAGCTACACTCATCCATTTACGTACTGTCTATGGTGGATTTTGCTCTGCAATGGCAGAGTGGAGTAGTTGCATCAAGAGACTGGTCCACAAAGCAGAAAATATTTACTATTTGGCCTTTTATGGAAAAAGTTGGGCGGGGGGGGGGGGGGGATTGTAGTCTGAAAAAGAGGAAAATTAGGCAAGAAAAAGCTAACACTAGATTCAAACTATTGGGATTTCATTCCGGCTCCATTATGTCATGACTGTGTGCCTTTGGGCAAGTTTCTAGACTTTTCTGAGCCTCAATTTCCTCACCTGTAAATGGGGATAATAGTTCTTCTGTCATCATTTGCTATGAGGATTAAATGAAGCCTGGTATGTAAAATGTTGGCACAGGGCCTGACATAAAGCCAGGGCTTTAAATATCATAGGCTATTATTAGCTGACAGCCACAAAGATACCAGTTTTTTTGTTCAAATATTGTTGGCTCCAGTAGAAGGATTTTATGTGTGCAGTGAGGCCCCGTGGTTGGATGCTAGCGGTTTGTTCCCTGAGGGGGTTCTCTTTGTTGTATTCCACTGGGAGGCAGCTGGAATAGCCCGGGGCAGTTTTAATGTGATTAGCATCATCCTGCTTCTCTTCAGGGACTCAACACTCCATATCACAACCAAAGTTGAGATCATTTTCCTTCTCTTCAACACTCTCACCATTTTCTCAGAAGCAAGCAAACTCTCTAATCCAATCATTCATTCACCCCTCTCTTAGAAGAATTTCTGGCTTTCCTAAGGAAGCATCAGTTAGGCTGACCCAACTGCTTGCTATACAGTTGCCACTCTGCCTTCTTTCTTTTCTTATTCCAGATCACTTTTTCTTGTCCAGTGCTGCCGGGGTCCAACCCCAGCAGGTCCAGGGGTCCCCAAAGGTGTAGACGGAGTCGGCGAAGAAGGAAGGACACGGAGACAGTGTTCAGTTGATCAGCAGCCTAGCCAGGATCTCCAGCCAGGATCTCCAGCCAAGTTCTGGTCTGGATCTCCAGGGAAGTTCTGCTGTTTATTGTCTTGTTACATCCGTATTTATACCAGTTGATTTTAATCCTGTCAATTTCTATTACAAAGGTTAGGGCGTTTCTTATCTCCATTCCAGGGAGTAAAGATTATGTAGCTTAAGCATGATTGTTTGTAGTGATTAACTACCCGCCTGGCACTTAGTTAAGGAGTTTCATCCCCTCCCTGACTTCAGGGAAAAATTCCTACCTGGGAAAACAACCTTTCTAGGAGAGGCATCCCCTCCCTGACTTCAGGGAAAAATTCCTACCTGGGGAAACAACCTTTCTTGGAGAGGTGACCTTGGTTAAAACACACAGCGCTAAGGGGAGCAAACATATTAAGAACAGTATGCTATATATGCCAGGTCCCTTGAAACATATGCTGTGCAGATGTTTCTTTCCTGCAGCGACTGTGTCAAGCAGCAAGGATGGACCGGCTTCCGACAAATTCCCCCTTTTTTATTTTTTAAATGATAGCGCATGCAAATCAGTGGCCACCTCTCAGATTGGGCCGTTTAAAACTCGGAAGGAGACTGGCAAGCAATGACAGTGAGCATAACTATAAACATAGTGGATGGAGTGCACAAGGAGCCCCATTCCTGTAGAAGGTTGCCAGCCTATTCAGTCAAGGGATTACAGCTGTCCTCAAGTTGTTGGTTTGATTGTCTTTGTTGGTCTGGCTAGCAGGCGGCATCACTGGCGACGGGCTTCCCGAAGCGTCAGCGAGTTGAAGCGCTGCATCAAAGGGTCCATCAGGGCCGTGGTTGATGGTGGTGTCGGTGTCCGAGGAGGAGTAAGCTGTGCCCTCTGGGTCAGCTGATATGGAAGATGGAGGGTAGTAGAGAGAAAAAGAAGAGAAAGCAACAGAACTACAAGGCATGGAAGTGTTTAGAAAAAAGAGGGAGAAGAAAGGGCAGAATGCAGCATCCTGACACAGCCCTTTCCTTCAGCTGCCCCTTTCCCTGTGGTCCAAGGTAGAAATGGGAAACAAGTCCTGTTGCAGTGAGAGGGCAGCTGCTGTCAGCCAGTCTCTGTCTTTACCTGGGTCCCGATCTGAGCTGGGCATGGGAAGCAGGAAGCAGCCATGGGGACAGGAGACCTTCCTCAGAAGGGCCGAGTGTTCAAGCCCCTGCACCATTGGGGAGGGGGGTCTGTGCCCCACCTTTGTTGCACCCCAAGTTTTCTCCTACTGGCCCCCGACTGTGCCTGTCTTAGGTTGCCCCACCCTGTGGAGTCTTACCCGTCGTTGACTACCAGCCATCTCTGGGCCAAGTAGGGTGATGTGAGGTTCAGTTTTGTCTCCTTGATAGCCTATGTCCCTCTGGCCTCCATGCCCAGCAACTGCCTTTGGATTCCCTCACCTGCTGGCGGGGCTCTGGCATTGATCATAGGGAACTCAGGTTTCTTCTCTAGAGAGGGCCCAGCTTACGCCATTGGGCCAGAGACAGATCCATGGTACCAGCCACCATGAGGCTTCAATCTCAGCATGAACAGAGAGCTCAGGCAACAGCTATGGGCAATTGGATTGTAAGAAGAGGGTCCCTCTTGACACAAGGGTAAGAGGGGCCAATACAGGACAAAGGAGAGTCCTGGAACAGGGCTTTCTCAGCCCAGGATGTCAGGCTCTTGGCCCAAGACAACTCCATGTATGGGGCATATACCAAACACCCCTAGTCACGGCATAAAAGGGAGATGCCCTTCCTGGAACAGTAGGGTAGGGAGATTCTAGAAAAGGCTGTGTTCAGGAAAGAAGGAGAAAGGCCAAAGAACCAGCAAACAAGTAGTTAGATTTTAAAAAAAGAAAAAAGGAAAGGAGATGTGGGGCAAAGCTGGGACATGTGGAAAGACAAAACGGAGGCACATGTGATCCTCCCAATGGACAGATTGTTCCAGCTCAGGGCTGCACATCTGCTGCAGACGGGCACTGGTCAGGTGTGCTATGATGAGGCAGAGATGGCGGGCGGTGAGACATAAGGTCGGACTAGACGGTCTGGAATCCACACAGGTGAGTCTGCGTCCTGTGGAAATATACAAGCATATCCTCTCCCCTGGGTTAAAAGTACATCAGGTCCCTTCCAGGCTCCTGTAAGCAAGTCTCTCCATTTGACGAGGGCTTTAGGTTTAGTTAGATCAGGGTTCCAATGCCTGTACATCGGGGAATTTCCTTCAGAATCTACATTTAGTATATTAATTACAAATTGAGCATGTTGTAGAACATGATGAGGAGAGGAATATTTAAACTCATTTTCTTGTAATTTTTTAATTTGTGTTTTTAAAGTTTGGTGAGCCCTTTCTACTATTGCTTGGCCTTGAGGATTGTAGGGTATTCCTGTAGTATGTGCGATGCCGAATGTAGAGCATAAGTTTTTAAAAGCTCTAGAGGTATAGGCAGGCCCATTGTCAGTTTTAAGTGCCCTTGGTATTCCTAGGTAGGAAAAGCATTGGAATAGATGTTGACTTACATCTTTAAAGGCTTCTCCTGTACGTGCAGAAGCAAGGATAACATGAGAAAAGGTATCAATACAAACATGCACATAGCAAAGTTTGCCAAAAGATGGGACATGAGTAATATCCATCTGCCATAAGTCACAGGGTCTAAGTCCTCTTGGATTAACTCCAGTAACAGGGCTAGGAAAATGAGTAGGACAATGGCCGCAGTCACGCACAATACTTCGAGCAGCTTCTCTAGATATGCGATAATATAGACGGAGAGCAGAAGCTTTTTGATGGTGAATGGCATGAGACCGCCGGGCTTCTTCTAGAGCTGTACAAACTACTGGGCGAGTTAGTAAATCCGCCTGATAATTTCCTTCGCTTAAGGGTCCTGGTAGGCAGGAATGAGCTCTAATATGTCCAATATAGAAAGCCTTTTCTCGTTTGTGAATGCAAGTTTGTAGCTGAGTTAACAAAGAGAAAATGGCTGTTCTTCCTTGTGGGAGAGAGGCGGTCTCAATATGAGGAAATAATTTAACTATATATTGAGAGTCAGTGTACAAGTTAAAGGGAACCTGTTGCAATTGTTCAAAAGCATAAATGACTGCCAAAAGCTCTGTTCTCTGAGCTGACGTCTCTAGAGTTTGTTGAACATGGGTTATTGAGTCAATGATTGTTACTGCCCTACCATTAGAGGAACCATCTGTGAATACTAAGGAGGCAGGAGGTGATAATGGTTCTTTTGAACATTTGATAGGAAATATAAACGGATGTAGGGAGAGAAATTGCAATATAGGTGATCTTGGCAAATGATGTAAAATTTGTCCTGGGAAGTTACCTATAGCTATTTGCCACTCTTCTTCAAATTGTAATAGTGTGTCTAATTGTTCTCTTTTATAAGGTATTATTATCTCAGTAACTTCTCTTCCAAAGAGTTCGATACTGCGTCGTCTACCTTTGATAATGAGAGTGGCCACTAGGGAGGGATAGGGTGGTACAATCTTCCTAGGAGTGACAGGTAAATGTATCCATTCTAATGGTCCTTCCTGCCACAAGCATCCTGTAGGAGTATATTTAGTGGCTAGAATAATTAAGGCCCAAGATTTGGAATAATCTAGATACTGTAGTTGCTGTTTATTGATGGCCTGTTCTATTTTTGCTATAGCCTTTTCTCCTTCTACAGTTAATTGTCGGGGAGACTTAGGGTTAGAATCTCCCTTTAAAATGTCAAATAGAGGTTTTAAGTCAAGAGTGGTTATTTTTAGATATGGCCTGACCCAGTTGATATCACCTAATAGTTTCTGATAATCATTCAATGTGTTTAAATGATCTTTTCTTAATTGTAGAGGCTGATGGGTGATCAACTGGTATAAATACGGATGTAACAAGACAATAAACAGCAGAACTTCCCTGGAGATCCAGACAGTGCATAGCAGGGGATGTGACTGGCAGAAGAAATTTACTCAGGAATAAATCTGTATCAGTCAAAATACTTTTGGCTGCAAATAAAAGAAAGCCCAACTTCATTTGGCTTAAGGAATGAGGACATTTATTAGTGTACTAGTGGCCCGGTGCATGAAATTTGTGCATGGGGGGGGTGTCCCTCAGCCCAGCCTGCACCCTCTCCAATCTGGGACCCCTTGGGGGATGTCTGACTGCCGGTTTAGGCCCGATCCCACAGGCAGTTGGACATCCCTCTTGCAATCTGGGACCGCTGGCTCCTAACCGCTCACCTGCTGGCCTGCTCGCCCCCAACTGCCCCCCTCCCCCACCAGCCTGATTGCCCCCAACTGCCCCCCACTGCTGGACTGCTCATCCCCAACTACCCCCCCACCAGCCTGCTTGCCCCCAACTGCCCCCCCACCAGTCTGCTTGCCCCCAACTAGCCCCCCCCTGCTGGCCTGCTCGCCCTCAACTGCCCTCCCTTCCTGGCCTAATCACCCCTAACTTCCTTGGCCCCACCACCATAGCTTTGTCCGGAAGGTCTTCCGGAAGGTCTCCCCGTCTAATTAGCCTATTACCCTTTTATTAGTATAGATTAGCTCTCATAACCCTAGGTTCCAGAGTTGGGTACTCAAGTAGCTCAGAAACATCAACAAAGGCATGTTCCTTCCATGGTATTGGCTTATGCTCTTGGGTGGCCTCCCTCATGGTCCCAGGATGGCTGCCCAGCTCCAGTGATCACCTGCTGATCGCAACATCAAGAGCAGAGGCAGATTTCCATGAGGCTAATGAAACTTAAGCTTCAGGGCCCCTCACTTTCATAGGACCCTTCAAGGTCTGGCATTGTGCTCATATACTTTTTTGACATTTTCAAAAATAAGAGGTATATGTTCTCTTTTACCTAAAGGAAGTGCTTTAAATTTTATAAGCTTTAGACCCGAAAATCTGGACCCACCTTGCTCCTGAGGTAGAAAAAAAGAACTGTCCTACTGTGGGGCCCTTTTCTAAGAACAAAGAAAAGTTTCCTGAGAGGCCCCTTCTTCCCACACCACATTCTTCCCTTTGCATCTCATTGGCCAAAGCGGCATTACATGTTATGCTTTAATTGTTACTTGGTGCATTGGTCCCGCTTATCTGAGAAGCAGATGCTGAGATAAGATTAAACATACTAGTTCTGTCCAAACTTTCCTGGTGTATAGTCTCATAGCTCCCTGAACTTCCCTTGTCATCCCAGTTATTATAACGTTTATGTCATGCTCACCGTTGATGCTCACCCCTGAGCAGCATGTGCAGCATACGGTAGATGCTCAGGAACTCTTTCTGTATGAGTTAATAAATGAAGTGAAATGAATTCTGGGGAGTACACACACACACACACACACACACGCGCGCGCGCGCACACACACACACACACACACACACACACACACACACACTGGTATACTAGTATATGTGTATGTGGTTGTCTAAGTGCTTCTAATCCATTTATTGAGTGCTTCCTTTATGCCAGCATATAGTAAATTCTGCCAGCAGTCTTGGGAAACCAACAGTAGCATGTCCATGTTGCGGTGAGGATATAGAAGTCTCTGTTTTAAGGCTACTAAATAGTAGAAGCAAGAGTCGAATCCTAGGTCACTGATTCTAAAACGTATGGCCCCCAATCATATTCATTCATTAAGTCATTCAACAAATATATACTTACTGCTTACTGTATGCTAGGTACTGTTGTAATAATCATATATCCTGTGTCAAGAAAATATTGCTCAAATCAGAAGACTTAAATTTTGGCAAGTGAAGGGTAGTACAAAGAAATTAAAATACACATGCCCTATCTCTTTTTATCTGTACTTTTCTTCTGAAAGAAGAACCTTCCTGTATGTCTTCAGTGTCATGTGGCTTATTTTTTTTTAAATATATTTTATTGATTTTTTACAGAGAAGAAGGGAGAGGGACAGAGAGTTAGAAACATCGATGAGAGAGAAACATCGATCAGCTGCCTCCTGCACACTCCCCACTGGGGATGTACCCACAACCAAGGTACATGCCCCCGACCGGAATTGAACCTGGGACCCCTCAGTTTGCAGGCCGATGCTCTATCCACTGAGCCACTACGGTCAGGGCTCTTGTGGCTTATTTTAAAATTTTCAATGTTTCATTCATATGCATAGTATTTGTTTAATGAGATTGTAAATTACTGGGGATTAAGGAGACACTCATTATTGAGTTCCAACTGTAAGCTTGCCTGCCGTTAGGACAATGATGGGCACACTGTGTTCAATAAATTCCTATTGGATGAAAAAGAATTAGTTATCAGTCAAAGTTTTTGGCTGCAATCAATAGAAACCTGCCCAGAGTGATTTGTGCAAGAAAGGAATTTATTGGAAGGATATAGCTCACAGAATCAGCTTCATAACATAGGCAGGAACAATGAGAACTTGGATAGAAAAAATACAGCCAAAGTCATGGCTGTTTGAGCTACAAACACTGGCACCACCACCACTGGCCACTCAGTCTACCACTCAGGGCACAGAATGCTGATGTTCACTGCTGGACTACTGTATCAGATAGGTTATGCTGCAGTAACAAACAGCCCTAACATCTCAATGGCTTAAATGACAATGGTTCATTTCTCATGCCCATTATATTTCTGCAATGGTGGACAGGGTGACTCTGCTCATTAGAGTGACTTAAGGTCCCAGGCCAATGGAGGTCTTATGTTTCTATGATCCCAGAACCTGGAAAATGGAAGGGCATAAGGACAATTGCAGCTAATGAATTTAACCAGCTCTTAAAGATTCTTTCTGATGTAACACATGTTATTGCCCCTCACATTCCACTGGCCAAAGTAAAGTTCATGACCATGCCTAATTTCTTAGGGGGCAGGAAATGCAATTCTATTAAGCGTCCAGAATGACAATTTTTGTATTTGGGATCAGCTTTGGTGATCGTACAAGTTCCAATACCACTTCTACCACAGAGGCTTGCTCACTAGCTCTGTATTTGGCATGACATTTAAAATTCAAAATCCTGGTGGGATCATCCCACCAGCCAAGGTTAGGTCATGGCCAGTGCTTCATCAAGGAGGCACATAAGGGAGGGTACCTGCTAGTCAGTCAAAGGGCCACAAACATGCCAGAATTCTTCCCTATCTTTTTCGGTTAGAATCTGTACTGCTGATAAATGAAGCTTGCTTCTTCCAAGGTGATGCATTCTGAAAGGGGCTCCAGATTTGGACTAAACTCTAAGCTTTTTAAGGAGATAGTGCTAGGTACTCAAAACATATTTTTTAAAGAATAAATTAATAAAGGAATTGTGTCTTATTTATTCTTAGGCCCAAGAACCTAGCACTCAATACAAATTAGTTCTACGTGTTTCTTCAAGTGTTTTTCTAAATGAAAAAGCTGTTATTTAGGAGGCCAAATAAGTATGAAAAATGCTGGGTTCATTCAATCAATCTTTGTGGTAGGCAGCCTCTAAGCCAGTCAATGATCATATCTCCCATCAGCACACCCTTGGGGAGCACCCTCACCTTGGGTATGGATTGGACTTATTGATTCATGTCTAACAAATAGCAGAAGTGATGGAACATCAACTCCAAAAACCTATATAATAAAAGGCTAATATGCAAATCGACCGATTGGCGGAACAACCGGTCGCTATGATGTGCACTGACCACCAGGGGGCAGAAGCTCAATGCAGGAGCTGCCCTTTGGTGGTCAGTGCTTTCCCACAAGGGGAGCACTGCTCAGCCAGAAGCCAGGCTCATGGCTGGGGAGTGCAGCGGCAGTGGTGGG
Source organism: Myotis myotis (assembly GCF_014108235.1). Lineage (NCBI taxonomy): Eukaryota > Metazoa > Chordata > Mammalia > Chiroptera > Vespertilionidae > Myotis > Myotis myotis. The sequence continues at coordinate 202,792,725 of NW_023416335.1, forward strand.
AGCCTCTCCTACCTCTGTGGCAGTGCTAAGGATGTCTGACTACCAGCTTAGGCCGGACATCCTCCAAGGGCTCCTGTACTGTGAGAAGATGCAGGCTGGGCTGAGAGACATCCCCCACCCCCCAAGTGCATGAATTTCATGCACCGGGCCTCTAGTTAGGATATAAAAAGACTGTGGCTTCTATCTTGGGTGACTTCTCTTGCCCTTTTGTTCAGAGGGAAGCCAGATGTCATGCTGGGAGCTTCCCATGTGACAAGGAACTGAAGCCTCTAACCAACAGTAGGTGAGGACCTGAGGTTTACCAACAGCTATAAGTGATCTTGAGACGACTGCACCACAGCCAACACCTTGATTGTAGCTTGTGAGGCCCTGAGCTGAGGACACCTTTCCCTTTAACTGTGCCTGAATTCTTGATCCACAGAAACGGTGAGATGAAATGTTTGCTCTTTAAACCACTAAGTTTGGGGGTAATTCTGTATCAGCCATAGATAACTAGAACATTCATTCTACATATATCTAATAGCACTAGATGAAGCTCTTTGGGACACGTTAGTGAGCACAACAGACCTAATTTCTGCCCTTGTTGAGCTTAAGTTAATTTAAACAGGTTTCTATGCTATAGGAATAGACAGTCTTTAATATGCAAATGTTTGCCATGAATCTCTAAGAGCCAGAGGATGGGTCTCTAACTTGTCAACATTTTTTTTTTCCTTTGCATTTCATAGGGCTAATGTTTTATGAAGCACACATTGGAAAATTCTCATTAGCTAAATGAGTAAATGAATTAAAGCTGTAATTTTAAAGGCTTAAGCTCCCCTGCAAAAAAGTTCAGAGCACGCCCCCCTTTGTTTATGATTGGCTTAATAGCTATTCTTTTCCTGGACCCCATGCCCACGTTCACTAATTCACTTAGCAAACACTGGCTGGTTATCTGCTACACTGGGAGACACTGCAAGCATTGCATTGTTGCTTGGGCGGTGGGGCTGCCATCTATCTCCTGAAGTATATTCGGAAACCCACTAATGGTTTCGTTTTGTGAGTAATGGTTTAAGTCACAATATTTGGGCAAAGTGGAAGGAGAAAAAGAATGGGGCTGGCTAATGTTAAAATCAGACCTTGGCTGAAAACGGTAATGTGTGTTGAAGCCAGCATTGTCCTCGAGGAGAAGAGACATAATCAGTATTGAAACAGCGCCTAAAGCACTTCATCGGACTGTATTTAAGACGTTTAAAGAACTCTTGGAACAAATAAAGCCCTGAAAAGATCTTTCAAATTGAAATGAATTCTTGGCATGCTTTCCCCTCAACTACCGCTGCTCTCCGCTCAACAGCCCGCTTCAGAGAAGCCCGGGGAAGCAGGGCTTTTGTCTTAATTGTCTAACGCGAATCAAGTGTTTCATATTTTGGATGGAAAGCAGGAAGGAAAAGGACACCTTATTTATGAAACAGATTGAAAGGGCAATCCTATGTTGTCTCGGGTACACCGCTCCTGAAGAATTCACGTGTCATTTCCGGATGGAAGGAGGGAGCAAATGGCCCGGGAGCCGAGTCTCAGCAAACAATGTCTCCTGTCTGTCCTGGGAAGGCATGTGGGGTCTGGTCTGGAAGTAAGGCAGCCCTGGTGTCGGCAAAGGTGCAGAGAAATAAGAGGGACTGAAGGTTTGGAAGTCAAATGTGAAGATAGGAGAGAAAATAGAGGAGGGCGTGTATCCTCTCGAGGGCAGGGCAGGCCTTTCTAACCTACCAGCCTTAAATGAGAGAACTGACAAATATAACCACAAGAAAATAAAAATCTTATGCTAGCTAGCAAATTAATCCATTAATTAATTAAAAGGGGATATGGCAAGCTATGGAGAATTACCTACAATATGTATGACAAAGAAAGAATATTTTTATTCTATAAATACAGTGGGGCCTTGACTTACGAGTTTAGTTCGTTCGGAGACTGAGCTCGTTAAGGAGCTCGTTAACTCAAATTACTCTATCAACTCAATGCAAAAAATCGGTGGAGAGACAGCTGGTATCTCAAAAAACTCGTTAGTCGGGACACTCGTAAGTCAAGGCCCCACTGTAGTTAGTTCTTAACAATCATTAAGGAAAAGACTTAGGACTTATCCCCACCTCCACTCCCAAAAGAAATGATGTAAACAGGGAATTCTTACAAGCAAAGATATAAAAGAGAAATATGGGATCAAAATTCAACTTCTGGGTGATCAGATAAACGTTAGATACTCTATAAGAGGTAATAGCATAATGGTAAACACTATAAAGAACATAACACACACACACACACACACACACACACACACACACACACTATTGAGAGAATAGGTAATGGCACAGTCTCTGGATTTAAGCTGCCTGGGTGGCTGCTCCCTAGTTGTGTGACCTTCAGCAAGCTGCTGAACCACTCTGCCTCAGTTTCCTCGTCTGTAAAATGAAGGTTCTCGGGTTGTTGTAAAGGGCAGGCAAGTTGATATGTGTTATATACACTTTGGATAGGACCTTGCACATCAGGAATGGCATATAAATGTTAGAGGTTACTATCTCTCTTATTAAATTGATAAATATAAAAATGAGTATAGCAGAGGTGTCAAAGGAATGGAGACAGACACTCTTGTACACTGCTGGTGGATACAATTGGTACAGTCTTCTTGGAGGGCAATTTAGCATCATGCATCAGGCTTTTAGAATGTTGCATTGCCTTGGACCAAATTCCATTGTAGGAATTTTTCCCAAGGAAATAAGTCAAATATATAATGAAGTAGCTGTAAAGATTTTTTTCAGAGCTATGTATAATTATGCAATACTGGAAGAATCTAAATGTCCAACAATAATAGATTCATTGAACAAATTACTGGGCATCTGTTTAGTAGAATTCTATGTAGTAATCAGATGATATAAGGCAAAACCACTATAAAGGACATTTTGGGGACAATTGTAATCTAAATTATATTTTAGAAAACATTATTATATCAATGTTATTTCTTGGTTGTGATAATGGTCTTATAGCTCCTTGTAAGAGAACATAGGATACATGCTAAAGTGTCATGTTCTTTGCAGCTTACTTTCAATTAGGTCAGAAAAAAAGAACATATAAATCACAATCACACACACACACACACACACACACACACACACACTTCTAACACACAGAGAGAAAGCAAATGTTAGCAATGGTGAATCAGGGTAAAGGCTGGATGGGGTGTTTATCTATCAAATTGTCTGTTTGAAATTCTACAAGATAAAAAGTTGAGGAAATGTAAAAAAAAAATTTTAAGGACAGGAAAAAGTGATAAATTTTAATGGAAAAGTAGTTCACAAATTTATATATAAATTATTCTTATTTTTTTTAATTAAAAGATTAGGATTAGCTAACAGTAGCTGGTGTTTATTGGAACCATTTTCTGTGCCAGGCACTGTGACAAAGTACTTACATGCATTGTCTCTGTAGTATAACCCTATGAGGATATGAGGCATTATGATTTCCCCATAAAAATATTAATAGATGGAAACTCAGAGGTTAAAAACTTATCCAAAAACCACATAGCCAGCCACTGGTTCTTAAACATGGGTCTTTATGACCCCAGTTCCACACTCTTAACTATTACTCTATTGCACAAAGAAAAGAGAAGGCTGCTGTAGCTCCTGACAATAATAATTATTATAGCTAAGTATTAACAATAAAGGCTGTAATGGATGGACATTTAAAGAAGCAGAACAAAGAAAGAGGCGAGTTCTATAGGACAGAACTGGAGAAGTGTGGTAGTTCTTAACATTTGAGATGGGCTTTGAAGGGTGCATAGGAGTCCAATACACGAAGAAAAAAATGCATTCAATGCACAAGGAGCAGCATGAATGAAGACTCAATGTATTTAAGAAACTATACTTAGTCTGTAGGGAGTATGGGGCCAGGTAACCAGGGCAGATAGCAGCACATGAGATTGGACAGAGACCAGAACTACTCCTTTCTGATGGTGATCCAAGTTGTTTTAGAAAAATGACCCAGGCAGCAGAGTAGAAGTGAGTCTGGATAGGAAAATGAGACTGGCAGTGGGGAGACTGGCAGTGGGGAACAGTCCCAACAGGAGGCCATGGATGATTTCACCGGGGTAAGGGCAGTGGGAACAAGAGGGGACACAGTTTGAGCTTCCTCCTCTGAAAGTCTGCAGCATTACCTTGGGACACTCCATGATAGACACATGTTTCAAAGCATCCTTTTATCTTCCTGAACTTGTCCTTTGCTTGTCTGTGCTCATGTCCACACCTGGCCTTCTCCTGTTCTGCTTTGTCCTCTTTGTAGCACAAGAACTACCTTTCCCAGACTCCCTCACCTTCCAGCTTCTTAGTGGTTTTGGCCAAAAGAAGGATGGGAAGAAGGTGAAGGTCCAGGAGGAGGGGACAGGGTAGGGTTTTTCAGTCCCTCTCTATGTCTGCCTCCGGCTGTGTTCCTGGCAGCAGCTGTGTCTCATCCCTGATCCCAGACGCTGCCAGGCAGCTCTTCCCAACATGGAGCTACCTCTCCATTGTGGTTCTAGATCCTGACATATGGCTCGGCTTCCGGACTCTGGTAACACCATCTTCCCCCATCCTTTCAGCCCTGGAGGTGGCAGAGCCTTCTTGCTGATGCTGCTTTCCTTGTTGTCTCCTTCATGTCCCATGTAGCTCCTCAGCTCTCCCATCCACTCTCTAACTCAGTGGTTCTCAACCTTGGCTGCACATTAGAATCACCTGGGAATCTTTCTAAAATCCTGATTTCTGGGCCTCATCCTCTGGAAATTCTGTTTCTTTGTTACTGATGTTGTGGCCCCACCCCATAACAAAGAAACAGAATTTCCGGAGGATGAGCCCCAGAAATCAGGATTTTAAAAAGATTCCCAGGTGATTCTAATGTGCAGCCAAGGTTGAGAACCACTGCTCTGATTCTTTGCATTAGAATGCTTCGGATTGAACCTAGAATGGTTTCTGTTTCCTGGCTGGATCCCCTTCCCTCCCCTCCCCTCCCCAGAGCAGAAATTCCTAATGAACAGAACTGTGTCTCTCCACTTTTAGAATTCCATGAGAAGGATAGAGCAATGATCATATTAATGAACCATAGGAACCCCCCTGGATGAAATCTGGGGTCAGTGAACCCCAATATTATATAGCAATTGTATATATACAAGGCATGTTTATACACACCCATGCACTTTTCTAGGGAGAAAGCTGGCAGGTTTCCCAGTTTATCAAAGCACATGAAAAATCACTGCTATGAAGACCACACTCACATTGGGATCTGCTCTGAGAGCCTCCTCCTGCTGACAGGTGCAACTATACCCTTGTTTAACAGTTACCTGCTAAAGCTCTTGGAGCTGTGCGACCCTATCTGCCCTGCAAATGAGCAAGCTGTTAAGTTGACCCTGTGATTCTTTCTTTCAGGAGACAGTTCAGAAGACGTGGGCACATACTTCCCTTTCTGGTGTGGAGCAGGTTGAAATTGGGGTGAACTGCCCTATAGTCTTCTACCCAGTAACAGAGTCCTCCACTCACAAAGACATTCGCAGAGCAAAGGGATCGTCACTGAGCTTCACACACACTGACTATGCATTTAGGAAATAGCTGATATTTGCAAGGAGCTCGCCCAGAAATGGTGCAGCGAAACATACATAATCTGTTAATTCAGGCGTGTAATCCTTGAACTTCCCCTTTGCTGACACTCATTGCACTTGCAGCTCTTAATTGATGTCTGTCTTTGGGCAAAAAAACTCAACAAGACAGTACCCAGGAGGGAGGTGAAGACTCCATAGCCTTCCCCCGGCCCCCACCTGCCCCAACCATCACTGTGTCTGACCTGTAATAAAAGTAACCAACACTAGTGAGCATTTATGTACAGGGCTGGCCAGACTCTGTTCTAATGATCTTATTTAATTCTCACGGGCAACCTACAGGCGTGTGGTATTGTTCCCAATTGAAGAACGAAGGCATGGAGAGGCTGAAGAACTTGCTCATGGGTATGTAGTCAGGAAGTGGTGGGGCCACGCTCTACGCCCACATGGCCTTGCTACTCACGCACAGTAGATGTGTGGGAAGCACGTGGTGAAGCCCCCAACATGTGCGAGTCCCTCTGAATGAGGCTAGTTCACGTTCTGGTTGTGGGGTTAGTTGCTATGCTTGCTGTTTGGTTTCTAGAATGCTGAAGGACAAAGAATTATATATTAGTACTCTGATTGACAGGTAGGCTTCCAAGTAATGGGCAGAACATAATTTCATTTTCTTTAGAAAATAGCTTTCTGGCTCTGGTAAAAATGATACGTGTTTATCATTAAAAGTTCAGAAGTACAAAAAGAAAATTAAAAATCACCAGAACACAAAAGACTTCAGGGATAGAACGAGGATCAATAAAACTCATTCAAAAATCACCAGAAATCCAACAAACTAGGTATAGCTATTATTTTCATCATTTCAGGCAAGTTCACATGCTTAGACAGACATACCTCAGAGGCATTGTGGGTTTGCTCCCAGACCACTGCAATAAAGCAAGTCATGATTTTTTTTTTTTTTTCTGGTGGAGGGTTGTGCAACATCTGTAAAGCGCAATAGTGCAAAGGGCAATAAATCGAGGCACAGCTGTATACATATTTAGCTCCACGTAAAGCATTTTACATAAATGGGATCATATTATATGTGCAATTCCCAAACCTCTTTTCAAACATTTCTTCCCTAATCAATATGTCATGGAAGTAAAGATCACCACCATTACTCTTTGCCCCTGCTTCGTATTCCCTTGGATGGATTACTGTAATTCATTTCATCAGGCCTATTGAAAGGCACTGAGGTTGTTTCCCAAAGTCCTATGTTAAAACAACACTACCAAGAGCATCCTGCGTACTTCTGAAAAAATTCACAAGGATCACCCTGGATAATATCAGAAGATGTGATTTCTGGGAAATCATAAGGAATGAAAACACACTGACATTTTGATACAATTGGCAAACTGGCCTCTCAAAAGACTGCCTCAATTTATGCTTCAACATGACACATATTCATCATGATGACTTTATAAATCTTTGCTAATCTGATAGGTAAAATAATCCCAGTAATTTAATTTCTCTTTTTGTTTCTTTTTAAATGTTTAGTATATGCTTATTGTGTGTCTGTATTTCTTAGAGGATAACACACATAAGACTTCTGGTTTTGAAGAAAAGAGTTATTTATGCACAAAGAGGGCCATCTCAGCATTATTACGGCAGTTTGAAAACAGAAACAACCAAATGGGGATTCAAAATTCTCCAGTTAAGATATAAACATATCTTGGAATATTTTGCAGCCACACAGACAAGAATATTTTGGATGAATATTTAGTAGCATGGGGAATGATTATACTATCAAGTTTTAGGAAATTTCTTGAGGAAAAAATTGAAATGCAAAATAATGTGCAGAATAACTCTATCTCTTAAAATATGTATGCTTGGAAGAAAAAAGATGGGGCAAATTAGGAAGACTAGAGGAAAAGAATAAAGTTGTTCATGTTGATGACTTCTGTGAGGTGGAATTTTGGATGATTTAAATGTCCTTTTTCATTCTCTGAGACACTGAGTTTTCTAATAGCATGGGGCTAATATTTAACATTTGACTGATCTGTTTGCTATCTTCAGTGTTTTTTCAGGTCACTCAGACTCAGACACTTAACATTATCGTTAATGATTTCATTCTTTTCTTAAATCCTTACCCGGGGATATTTTTTTCCCATTTATTTATTTTGAGAGTGGAAGGGAAGGAGGGGAAGTGAGGGGCGGGGGAGAAAGAGAGAGAGAAAGAGAGAGAGAGAGAGAGAGACACATTGATTGGTTGCCTCCCCAACGCCCACCTCACTGGGGCTGGGTATTTAGCCTGCAACCAAAGTAGATGCTTTTGATCAGGAATCAAACCCACAACCCTTCATTCAGTCCTCAGGTTGACACTCTAACCACTGAGCAACTGGCCAGGGCATTAATAATTTCCTTCAGTAAACTAAATGGACATCCACTTTGGTTATTCATAATACTAAGGAACATGCTCATTAGTCCTGGTGCTATACTGGGGGCAAGATCCCAGCTTACAAGGAGTGTGCCCTCCGGAAGGTGAGAGAAGACACATGCAAAGCATCTGTGGCATGAAAGGGAGCAGCAGGTCTACTGACATGGAAAATCCTCCTAGAGGAGGCAGCATTGCAGCCCAGTCTGGAAGCAGAAGTTGGATTTATATGTAACATCTGTCATTTTTTTCCCCAAGTCTCTAAGAAATAAGTGTTTATTGTAGAAAATAGGAAAATGTGGATGATGGTAACAGACACTTAAAGGGTTATTATCATGTGTGGGACACTGTTAAATCCTGTATATGGAAACATCTCATTTAACCCCACCCCATGGGGGTGATTAATTTGTGCACTCCCAGTGCAAGAAAAGGAAGGATAAAGGAGATTGAATGAACACTGGGTCCATCATCAGAAAACTGACAGAGGCACTCCTGGAACCCAAGTGGACCTGGTGCCATCAGAAGAAAATAAACCCGCAATAAGCCTGTTGCTTCCCAGCCTCTTTTTTCCCTATGCACAAGGCTTGTCCAGGGTGCTCTTGCTGCTTGCACTCTGCTGACTGGTTGTCACTCAAGCATTATCAGCACATAGATGGTAAGTGAAGGCACAGGAGTGGATGAGCTCACAGGGAAATATGCAGAGAAGAGAAAAGGTCCTGGGAACAAACCCTGAGCTACAGAGATGGAGACACCTTCCCAGGTGTCTACAGGGCTGGGCTGGGTGAAGAGCAGGCAGCATCGAGAAAAACTTCACAGGGGTTGATAATCTTGGAGCTGAATCATAGAGATGAGAAATTCGCCAAGAGGAAAAGAGGAAGACAAGTGTCCTGAGCAAAGGGAACAATATCTGCAAAGGCGTATAAGATACAGGGACAACATGGTAACATTGAAAACCAGCAAGTGATTTCAGGATAGCTAGAGCACAGGGTGTGTGTGTGTGTTCATTCATGGGTGTGCAGGTACCTGTGTAGGTCTGTGAGTATATCCGAGTGTCCGTGTTTATTAACAGGTGTGCATGTGTCTGTGTAGTGTGTGAATATATCCGTGTCTGTGTGTCTATGTGATGATGGAGACGCTACAAAGGAAGGCAAGGCTCAGATCATAAGACCGTCTGTATTAGATGGGTTTCCAGATATATATCATATCCTATTGGCTCTGGTTCTCTGGAAAAACAGAAAAAAATAGTTTTATTATGAGTAATTGGCTCATGGTAGTATAGAGGCTGAGAAGCCCTCTAATTTGACGTTTGCAAGCTGGAGACCCAGAAAAGCTGGTGGTGTCATTTAGTTCAAGCCTGAACATCTGAGAATCAGGGGACAGATGATGTCAATTCCAATCTAAGGGCTGGAGATGAGACAAGATGTCCCAGCTGAATCAGTGATGGGAAAAACCACGTGGGGGAGGGCAATCGACTGAGTCCACAGGTTCAAATGCTAACTCTTATGGAAAGACCCTCAGAGACATATCCAGAAACCATGTTTACTAGTAGACGGCCCACTCAAATTAACACATAAAATTAACCATCACAATCCCTTCTGAAAGGCTTGGAATATTACAGAACGTGAGTCTGGGAACAGAGTAAAGAGATCAGTGAAGGTCAGCTAATCAGTACAAACTTGATTTATCTAGAGCAGTGGTTCTCAACTTTGGCTGCACATTAGAATCACCTGGGAATCTTTTTAAAATCTTGATTTCTGGGCCTCATCCTCCGGAAATTCTGTTTCTTTGTTATGGGGTGGGGCCACAACATTAGTAACAAAGACACAGAATTTCCGGAGGATGAGGCCCAGTCATCAGGATTTTAAAAAGATTCCCAGGTGATTCTAATGTGCAGCCAAGGTTGAGAACCACTGGTCTAGAGGGCAAGGGGGAGCCTCTTAAGTTGTTCTTGAGAGGAATTACAAGATCAGAACTGTGCTTTTGGAAGATTCTTGGGCTGGATAGTTTAGAGAAAGAGGAGGCAAGGGAGAAGGAAACCAGTTGGTAGCACATAATAGTAGTCAAAGTGAGAGATGATGAGATATAGATTCGGATGGTAGCTACAGGGTGAGGGTGATTCATTGATGTGAAGGGAGGGGTGATGGTGGATTTGGGTTGACAGATATGAGAAACATCAGACAATCTACTGGGTTGTCTGGGAAAGTCTATTGTTGAACCATCAAACCTACAGTTCAAAAGTGTGTCCTTCCTCCATCCACCCACTTACAACACATTTACTGAGGGCTTATGCATGGGGAACCCCTAGTCCAATGTGCAAGTTAGAAATCTTAAACCAACAGTCACAGAAGGCATGAGGTGTGTGTGGGGGGAGTGGGGGTAAGTCCAAGCACCCAAGCCAGCATTGAAGGATCTGGGCTACCTTGCTACAGGAGGGGACTTCTACGCTGAAAATTCTAGCCAGCCAGAGGAAGAGGGTGACCTATCCCAGGCGGATGTTGTGTGGGAGCTGGGAGTACCCAGGGGAAGAAGATATGGTTTCTGGCCTGGTGGGTGGAGACAAACAAGACGATGCCATTTGACATACATGCAGCCAAGTCAGGCATATACGTTGTATCTTTCTTTAGTCAAACAGTAAACTCCCCTCGGTGCAAATTTACCTTTTTAAAGGCTGAACTGCCTAGAACCATACCCACCAGGACAGCAAAGTGGGACATGAGCCTTCCCTCCACCACCCCCCCCCCCCTTCCAGGGTTTGAAGGATGGGCCCAGGGTCTTCTGGGCTACTGAAAGGTACTTAGTTAATGTGCCCTGATGGCAGGTGGCTACAGTCCAGAGATTCGGCCTTCCAGTGGTCTCATCTCTCTGGTCCCTCAGCTCGCCTGGTTTCTTATCTCCACTGGGGCAAACGGGCTGAAAGAGGGCCGCCTTCATTGGTTTGGGTACCCGAAGGTGAGGGAGAGTAGAGAGGCAGGAAAAAAACGTGCTTCGTGTAGTAAAGAAAAAAGGAAGTGAAATCCGAAACGCGGCGGTAGGCCCAGAGACTCCAGGCAGACACTGTAGGAATAGCCAAGCGGAGCACCTCGGTGAGGGCGGAATCACCTGCCCAACCTACCTACCACCTTCCCGTTCTGGTACCAAAGCTGGGAGTCTGAGGGGCAGGGACAGCAGCAGGGACTTCTGCGTCCCTACCCTCTCACAAGCCCCCCCAATTCTCAGGCGGCTGCTCCCCTCTTCCTGTAGCCTTGATTACAGCCAGGGGGCGTGTGTGAGGGGCGGGGATGCGTGGAGCTGAAGAATTAAAAAAAAAAAAAAAAAAAAAAAAAGGCGAGGTAATTAGCATCCTCTGATACCATTGGCTCTCCTCGGGTCCTGCTTTACATACGCCCGCCCCGCAGGCTGCCCGGGGTTTGCGGGATTTGGCCAGGGTGTTGAGCCGCCGCGGTCGCTGCTGCGCTTCAGTGCAGGGAGAGCGGGCGCCGAGAGATCCCCGCGCGGGGATCTGGGAGCCGGGAGCCCGGAGCCCGGAGCTGGGAGCCAGCTGCCGCCGGAGCTGCTTCTGCGGCGGCGGCATCCGAGTTGATTTCCGTCTTACGAACACTGAGGTGGCGCCCGGCGGCTTGTGCACCCGGCCGGGCCCAGGAAGGAGAAGGTCAGATACTTTTTATTTTATTTTGGAAGGAAGGGGCGAGTCCCGGTGGCCCGCTCTTCGGTGTGCCCAGCTCCGGCCCGGACTCTGGAAGATGACTCCGGGGTCTGCCGGGTGCATTCCAGCGGCGACGGCTCGGGGAGGCGGCGGAAAGTAGTAGCGCTTGGGAGTAGCGGCTGGTGGCAAAGTGAGCCGAGCGGGAGCGGACTCGGCTCTCCCCGCGCCCCGGCGCCCGCCGCCGCTCGCTGCTCCTTACCCCGGCTCTCCGGCGGCCGCAGCATGAAGTGGCGCAGCGATGGCCAGGAGAGGTAAGAAGCCCGTAGTCCGAACGCTGGAGGATCTGACGCTGGACTCGGGTTATGGTGGCGCGGCGGACTCGGTGCGCTCCTCCAACTTGTCCCTGTGCTGTTCCGACTCGCACCCGGCGTCCCCGTATGGCGGGAGCGGCTGGCCGCCTCTAGCTGACTCCATGCACAGCCGGCACAACAGCTTTGACACCGTCAACACTGCCCTGGTGGAAGACTCCGAAGGGCTGGACTGCGCGGGCCAGCACTGCTCGCGGCTGCTGCCGGACCTCGACGAGGTCCCCTGGACCCTCCAGGAGCTGGAGGCGCTGCTGCTGCGCTCGCGGGATCCCCGGGCAGGCCCGGCGGCCCCCGGCGGCCTGCCCAAAGACGCGCTGGCCAAGCTGTCGATGCTGGTGAGCCGGGCGCTGGTACGCATCGCCAAGGAGGCGCAGCGCCTCAGCCTGCGCTTCGCTAAGTGCACCAAGTACGAAATCCAGAGCGCCATGGAGATCGTGCTGTCCTGGAGCCTGGCGGCGCACTGCACGGCGGCCGCGCTGGCCGCGCTGTCCCTCTACAACATGAGCAGCGCCGGCGGCGACCGCCTGGGCCGCGGCAAGTCAGCGCGCTGCGGCCTCACCTTCTCTGTGGGCCGCGTGTACCGCTGGATGGTGGACAGCCGCGTGGCGCTGCGCATCCACGAGCACGCCGCCATCTACCTGACGGCCTGCATGGAGAGCCTGTTCCGGGACATCTACGCGCGAGTCGTGGCCTCGGGGCTGCCCCGGAGTTGCAGCGGCCCCGGCTCGGCCTCCAGCTCCGGCCCAGGCCCGGGCTCGGGCCCCAACGCGGCCCCCGCGGCGGAGAAGGAGCGGGAGGCACCCGGAGGGGGAGCGGCGAGCGGCGGCGCCTGCAGCGCGGCCAGCAGCGCCAGCGGGAGCAGCAGCTGTTGCGCCCCTCCGGCCGCCAATGCCCCAGCCGTGGCCCCCCCGCCGGCCGCCGCGGCCAACCACCACCACCATCACCACCACACACTCCACGAGGCGCCCAAGTTCACCGTGGAGACGCTGGAGCACACGGTCAACAACGACTCCGAGATCTGGGGGCTCCTGCAGCCTTACCAGCACCTCATCTGCGGGAAGAACGCCAGCGGTAAGTGGCCACGCGAGTGCTGCTCAACACGGCCAACTCTCCTGGCAAGTTTGCCTCGCGCCCCCCTCCCGCGTCGTTCCAGCCACCCGCGGCCGTCCCTCGGAGGGGACCGCCGAGTTGGAGGTGGGGGGACCCCGCCTGTTCCCTCCTGGGCTCCGGCTCCTGAGGTCCCAGGTCTGAGAGCGCGCGGTTCCGCCCACACTGCGGGGCCCGGCGGGGCTGCCTCCTGCCTGCTTGCGAGGAACCCAACACCCTGTTAGGGGGCAGGTTTGCGATCCTTTGCGAGTCGTAGTCCATATTTCTGCCCGAGCCTTGTTTTTTTGACCTTGAAGATGCCAAATTCTCAAGCCCACGAGTTTGTCTCCCTGAATTCGCGAGGAGGCCCTTCTTTCCTCCGCCGCTTGGTTCCCACACTTCCCCGCACCCTTGGGGGGCAGTCAGGGCCCCTGGTGGAGAGGCCCCGCGGCGTAAAGGCAGAACCCCTGAGAGCTCAGCTCGCTAGTCGCTGAGACAGCAGGGGAGAGGGGTGTGTGGGGAGAAGGTGCAGCGGGAAGACTTATGGGTCCCAAGTTTTTCCGGGGCAGAGCGCACAGCTGGTGGGTGCTGCGCATGGACACCCCACCCCAATTTCGACCTCCCAGCTCGTGCCGTTTGGGGAGCCGTGTGGCAGGAGCTGCAGCCATTGCCACTTGACTTAAGGAGCACCACCAGGGGCCCGGGCAGGATGGGAGTGGGGCGGGGTCCTGGAGGGGGAGGTGTCGGTGTAGGGCGTCGTTTCCAGCAGGTTCTGTCATTCTTCCCGCTTCCCCCCGTTTTGGAGGCAGGAGCTGGGTGGGATTGAACCTGCAGTTCTGGCGGCGGAGTGGGTGGGGTTGGGGTGGGCTCTTGTTTTCAAGAGCTCGAGCTGGCGGTCCTGTCTGTGAAAGCCGAGCTAGACACTTCAAAGCGTCCATTTTCCACAGGAAATGGTAGAAGCGTAACTGGAGAGTCTAAAAGCGAAATAAAACTTTGTTTTCTATTCGGCGGTTTGGCCGGAGGTTGCGTGGTTGGAGCTGAAATGCAGTCTTTCTGGGCAGATTTCATTCATGTTGCTGCCTGTCCATTTCCCGGGGGCTGAAGGGGAGGTGGGGCGGGCGCGGCCGGGCCTCTGGGGGTACCAGATGTGTGCATGCGAGTGCGTGTGTGTTGGTGAATCTCTACATGCGCGCGAGCGTGTGCGCGGCCGTGCGTGTGTGTTAGGTGTGCCTGTGAGTGCGCGCAGGAGCGAGCAGGCGCGCGGGCCCAGAGTCTCCAAGAGAAGCCTTTCGGAAACCCGCCCTCCAGCTCCCGGTCCCTTCACCTGGCTCTGATCACCGTTGGGGGAGGGGAAGGAAGGAGCCAAGCGGGGGGGTGTGGTTCTGGTGGTGGTGGGGGGTGGGGAGGGCGGGTCGCGACTTCCGCGTTGATCCGGTAGATTCTTTGCCCGAGCTCTTCCTCCTCCGCTGCCGGCCGAGGGCGCTACCTTAAAGAGAGGGTATCTCTGAGGCTTTCCCTCCCCACCCACCTACCCACCCGCGAGAAATTCCGACCGAGACGAAAACACCTGGGAGCAGGCATTGGTCTTTGCGTGTGTTTGTGTAGAAGGGGTTGGATACACCTGCAAAAACCAGGCGCTTGGATTGGACCGGATTGTTCCTAGCCCCACGCCAAGCGCAGAGGGGCTGACATTTCTTCCCGCTGCGTGTGCTCATCAGCCTTGTTCTTAGCTTCCCCATCACAATCATTCTTTAGTCTTTACTGCCTCTCCTCCCCTAGGGCCTCCTCACCGCAGTCTGTATCCCCTGCTGGAGTTGGAGCCGCCTCTTATTTTTTTCTTCAAGGTTTCCTTTGGCAGGAAGATGCAGTCCCCTTAGAGGGTTCGAGCTTGGGAATCTGAGCCCCCTGCTCCACCCCTGTCTGCCATTCTCTGGAAATGATGACTTTGGTGACTCCCTTTCCTCCTCCGGGCCTCAGTCTCCACATCTGTAAAATAAGGGTGGAGATCTGTAAGACACCGCCAGGTCCTCTTGTAGCTCCATCTGTTTGTGTTCGTAGCCTATGTTTTCAAGCTGGTTTGACTTTTATGATCTTTAACATCTTTTAAAGACAATGTTTGTGTTTATCCTTTTGGGAGTGAGTATAATTTAAGGAAGGAGAAGCCCACAGCGCTGGTTTTGGGCAGGGTGAGTGTGTGGTGGTTGGGGTTTGCTGTCATCGAAGCATTTCCCACAGAGCTTAACTCCTGGGTTTCAGGGCCCCTCCAGCCATCTTTTAGAATGAGATATCCTCTCATTTCATTGTGATCTCTTCATCTCACTTCCTGGGCTTGTTTAAAATGTCAGGCCATCTATGCAGAAAAGTGAAGGAATGAATGATTCTTCCGTGTCTGAAACATATCTTAAACATCACACCTGTTTCTTAAACTGTTTGCATGGCAGTCTTTCCATGGTCTGCAAGGCTTATGAAAGAGCTCAATGCCTTACATAATAATTTTTTTTTCCCTTTTGACTCAGTAGCATCACTTACCCATTCATGTGTGAATTCATTTGTCCAGCAATATTTATTGAGCAATTACCAAATCTAAGGACTGAGGAAGGAAGTAGTGAGGTACATAGGCAATGACAACAGGCATCCTACACTACTCTGTATGTCAGCCCATCTCATCTTCAACATTGCTTTGAAAGGGTACTGCTGTTATCCCCATTATACACAAGAGGAAACTGAGGCACGGGGAACTGAAGTATCTTCCTTAAGTGTCTTGCTCTTTAGTGACAAATGACTTCCCTGTCTTCAGGCAGCCCTTCCTGCCCTTTATTACATACACAATGTGAAGAGACCCTTCACACCCTGACATTCTTCCTGTCTCAATTTATACACCTTTTGTTCCTACCAAACTGAACTGGACAGTGCCGGGTTTTACGTTTTCACATCCCCTGCCAAGCCTAAGAGAGGGCCTGGTACACAGTTGGAGCGTATTAGATGCCTGTTGAATTGAGCAAGCTATTGTACTATATTATACAATGATGTCCTGAAAGAAGCTATGGAATTTTTTAGCTTCTTTTTTTTAAAAAATATATTTTTATTGATTTCAGAGAGGAAGAGAGAAGGAAAGAGAGAGATAGAAACATCAATGATGAGAGAGAATCATTGATTGGCCGCCTCCTGCACACCCACCTCTGGAGATGCGCCCTTGGCTAGAATTGAACATGGGACCCTTCAGTCCTCAGGCCAATGCTCTATCCACTGAGCCAAACTGGCTAGGGCAGCGGTTCTCAACCTGTCTCAAACGACCCTTTCACAGGGGTCGCTTAAGCCCATCGGAAAACACATACATAATTACATATTGTTTTTTGTGAGTAATCACTATGCTTTAATTATGTTCAATTTGTAACAATGAAATTGGGGGTCACCACAACATGAGGAACTGTATTAAAGGGTCGCGGCATTAGGAACCACTGGGCTAGGACAAATTTCTAGTTTCTCAACTCATCTTTCCAGGTCTCTTTTTTTTTTTCTATCTTGGTTGCCCCTTCTTCCTGCCATCTTTGCACCTGTCCACCCTTCGAATTTGCTGCCAAGGCCTGAGGAATCATGCAACTAGTCATGTGGAAATCAACTCAGAAAATAAAAGACAATTGGCTTTAAATGAGGGCTTGGGCACTCTCAAAACATCACAGGCGTGGGCTTAGGGCAGTGGTCGGCAAACTCAGTCAACAGAGCCAAATATCAACAGTACAACGATTGAAATTTCTTTTGAGAGCCAAATTTTTTAAACTTAAACTATATAGGTAGGTACATTGTTATTAACTTAATTAGGGTACCCCTAAGGGTCAGGAAGAGCTACACTCAAGGGGCCAAGGAGCCGCATGTGGCTCGCGAGCCGCAGTTTGCGACCACGGGTTAGGGCATGAGGTTTGTGGCGAGTGTTTTACTCTTTAGAACTTGTTTTTTTAATGTTGATTTTTAGCTGTTTGGAAGAGCTGAGGTTCCCAGTGAGCACTGCATTTCTCTGGGCTTTTAAAATTTGGCTTGGTTGATTTTGTTAAAGCTAAACAAGGAGCAGACGGAAGTGTCTCACCATGCTGGTGTATGCGCTAGTCCTGTTACCTGGTAAACCCCTTCTGAGCTGGCCAGTTCGCACTCATCCCTGAAGGCTTGGCTCAGGAAGGATCTTTCTGGCATCTCTGTGAGGCCTTCCTTGAGAAACCCCGCCCCCACTCCCCATACCTGGCCCTTTCACACCCTTGCCCCATTCCTTAAGAATCCTGACCCTCTTTTAAGTGTTTCCCCATCATACCCTGGCACCTCCAGTGCAAGCTTGTGTCTTATTCGTCGTCGTCGTCGTCTTTGGTCTTTGTTTCTCCTTCCTTATCACCCAGCACAACACCTAGCACTTTGTAGATGCTGAGTACTGTTTGTTGAGTGAATATAACTGGCCCATTAAATCTTTGGGATGTAAAATTTGCCCATCAACATCTGTAATCAGCATCTGTAAAGGCTTCTGAAGTCAGACTTTTCGAATTTCAAGGCTGCCATTTTCTAGCTGTGTGTTCTCAGGTACGTGTTCTAACCTCTCTGAGCCCCAGAGTTCTCAGCTGTAAAATGAAAGCAATAATAATGAGGACCAAATAAGATTATGTATATATAAGGGTATTCCAGTCTGATGCCTAACACATGGTAGAGGCTAAAATCTAGACACAATCATGTCTCTTACTTCTGTCTCATCCAGATTAACTGGTCCCAATGTGTTCAGTGTGGATAGAGCCATCAGTATGCAAAATTTTTAACGGATCCCCCTTCCCAATAATTCCAGCATCAAATAATTCCGTGTTCCCACCTCAAGGATTGACCCTATGGGCACAGCACCACTGCCTAAGTTACAAAAAGATTGTTTGGGTCAAATGAAAGTAGCTCATTTTTTAAAATATATTTTTTTATTGATTTCAGAGAGGAAGAGAGAGAAACATCAATGATGAGAAAGAATCATTGATTGGCTGCCTTCTGCACACCCCACAATGGGGATCAAGCCCACAACCCGGGCATGTGCCCTGACCAGGAATCGAAACATGACTTCCTGGTTCGTAGGTTGACACTGAACCATGCTGGCAGGGCAGAAAGTAGCTCATTTTATTTGTTGTATTTTTTAAAATATATTTTATTGATTTTTTACAGAGAAGAAGGGAGAGGGATAGAGAGTTAGAAACATCGATGAGAGAGAAACATCGATCAGCTGCCTCCTGCACACCTCCCACTGGGGATGTGCCTGCAACCAAGGTACGTGCCCTTGACTGGAATCGAACCTGGGACCCTACAGTCCACAGGCAGATGCTCTATCCAGGGGTCCTCAAACTTTTTAAACAGGGGGCCAGTTCACTGTCCCTCAGACTGTTGGAGGGCTGGACTATAGTTTAAAAAAAAACTATGAACAAATTCCTATGCACACTGCACATATCTTATTTTGAAGTAAAAAAACAAATGTTTTCGGTGGGCCGCATGTGGCCTGCGGGCCGTAGTTTGAGGACCCCTGCTCTATCCACTGAGCCAAACCAGTCAGGGCTATTTGTTGTATTTTTTAAAGGCATTGTTAATGAAGGGGTACCAGGGAACTTTCCGGGGTGTGAGAAGTGCCCCTTATATTAATAGGGGTGTGGGTTCAGAGGTGTATGCTTTTGTTCAAATGCATTGCATAGTAAATTTTAGATATGTGCGTTTCACTGTGTTGCAAAATATACTTCAGTAAAAAAGAGGACATACAAAAAAAGAAAAGCCGTAGGCATCCTTGAGTGAAATTTTGTTTTAAGTGCAGAAAGAGTCTGGAAGAGGCAGTGTGGCATGATAAAAGGGAGAGACCTTTACACTAAGAAAGTTCTGGCCTCGGAGTTTGGCTCTGCCACTTTATAAAAAGTGACTTAATTTTGCTGAGTTTGGTTTTCTCATCGGCACAGAGAGGATTGCCAAAAAAAAAAAAAAAAAAAAAAGAAGAAAACTCAAACCTACCACATAGAGTGATTAAAAGTATTAAATCAGATTAAGTATGTGAATACATCTGCCATATAGTAGGTATTTGATAATAATGGCTTCCTTAAAAAAAAAACAGATTATTCGGGCTGATGATAATAACAATGCTTTGGGGATTTTTGAATAGTCTCTTTCATTTCAGGGATTCCCAATCACTTTATAAACATTAATTAACATGAGTCCTTGTCTCTGCAACACTTGCTTGGTGGGTAGGGTGATTTTCAGATCTTTTGTTTTACTGTTGCCCCATAGATTCTGATTCTGCACTAAATTCTTATTCGGCAGCTTTCCTGTCCCTGGACTGGTTGTGCTGTTCTGTGGTGCATTGTCACTGTGATGGACAAAAATGTCACAGAAGAAACCTTGCTCCTTACAAAGAACAGCAAATCTGTCTCATGAGCCAGCCACAGCAGTGTCTGTGCTCACAGAGGAGGTTTTTAATTAACTAGCTCGGTGTAAATTAAAACTTGGAATTTGGGTCAGTGGAGGGTTATTTGGTTTTCTATACAGACTTGCCAGTTCAGTGCTGGGGCATTTGCAAGTAAGGTGTTTCCTGACATAAAAAAGAGAATTAATCAAATGAAACAATGAGGGACTAACCTGGAGACCTGGAGTCCGGGGCGAGCTTCCTCAAGGCCTTTGAGTAAGAGGAAGGCCTCTAATTCTGGGTCTGCTATTACGTGTGACCTTGAGCCAGGCACCAAACTCACCTATAAAAATGGATCTGATAATCATCTGTGGTAAATCCAAAATAGTAATTGACTTTGGAGTTGAACACAACGTAACTTGCAGTTTCCCTATCTGTAAAATGGGTATAATAATAATAATAACCACACTTGTATAGTGCTTATTATGTGCCAGGCACTGTGTTAAGAACTTTATATATTATAATCATTACAGTTACATTAGCTATTATAAAAGACAACCCCAAAATCTTCAGGAGCTTAATACAATAGAAGGTCATTTATTATTCAGATTAGCACAGAGGGGTAGAGTGGGAGGAGGCAGGAGGGTCACTTAGGTAACAAGACTGATGGAGAGTTTGTCTTTTTTATTGTCAACACCTGACCTTCAGTGTCTTCCTGCACATTCAGCCAACAGGTGAAGGAAGAAGAGTATGGAGAATCTTAAGAAAGTCAGAGGGTGGGTGGGTAGGTGGGAAGAGATCAACCAAAGAACTTGTATGCATATATGCATAACCCATGCATAGCACAGACAATAGGGTGATGAAGGGATGGGGACAGGTGTGGGGGGGGCGGGGCAGGGAAGTGCGAGGGGCGGGGGCTAGAAGGAGTCAATGGGGAGGCGGTAGGACATATGTAATTCTTTCAACAATAAATATTTAATTTTTTTTTTAAAAAAAGGTCATTGTGGGTTAAGCCTGCAAGGGACCTCATCACTTGTGCCCATATATCATTGGCCAGCTGTATCATCAGCTCCCTGGCCACCAAACATGTATATGCATTTTTCTTCTTACACACAACACATGTTTGCCTTTTCACATTCTGTCCAATCCCTGCTTCCAACCTCAAGTTCAGGATCTTTGGGTGGATTTCTGTCCTATCTATTGGAGGGTGGCTCCTCATGGTCCAGGGACCCATGAGCCAAAATAGACACATTATCTGTGCCCCTGTACCATACTGGAGGATAATCCAGCAGGAAAAGACAATAGTGGAAGACACTGGCCCTTAATAGTAGTTATGAAATCTTGCCATGCAGACACCGTGTGTGGGAAGCACTGTGTGCCCTGGAAATGGGTGAGGTTCCTTGCTTAAGCCCTCTGTGAGGAAGTGCCTGGTTCATTGTTCTCCATGCCCCGGGCTCTGTCCAGTAGGAGGGTTTTCTTTGTCCCTTGTTCTTCTTGACCATGCCTGCAATGGATCTCGGGGACTGTGGTCTCCTTGAGGCTCTAAATCTTTTGTAACCTAGTTCCCACCCTTGAACTTTTGAGGCCCAAGTTTTCATGCTGTAACAGTAAAAGACTTGAAATCCAGGCGTATAGATTTTGCCAATGTAATCCTCACAACAACTGGCATCTTCCTCTCTGATGTCTAGTGTGCCAGGAGCCACACCTAAAGTTATTTCCTAGACCTTTCTGAAGCCTGCATTATTTCTTCGCTTTCTCAACTCCATGCCTCTCTTTCTCTCTCAACTTAACGCCAGCTACCTTGAGGCCAGGAGGCTTAGCTGGGAAGCTTATCCCCTGAGTCTGATATTTCACTTAAAAGTCTTCTTAGTCTTTTTTTCCTGATTGCTTGGGGTCTAGAAATCGTTGTCTTTTTCACCTCTCCACTCCTCCTTTCCAATTTTACTTGCAAACTGGCTAATGCCTGCCTGAGTTCCTCTCTTGAATACCATGCTAAACTCAGCCAGGGACACTCAGCAAACTCTATTACCATTATTTTTTCAAATCTCTTTCTTGAGAGCTTACCGGCTCAGTAGGCAAGAGTTCTGCCTTCTAAGTTTTCATAGATTATAGTTTCACCAAAAATTTTACTGCTGTATAACATGGGTCTCCAGTTTTCCAGTCTCTGATATAATAACCCGCTACCTGACTTCTAAGCCAATGCCACATATTTAAGCACCCCACTTATTAGTTAGGGTAACGCTAGCTGTTGTTATATCAGATAAACCCTGACATCTTCGGGCTGAACACAATAAAAGTTGTTTTCTCATTCCTGTTGAGTCCAGTTGATAGCAGGGGAGGGAGGCACTCGGCTCCATTTATTGAGTGAGAGGCTTCGACCA
Source organism: Myotis myotis (assembly GCF_014108235.1). NCBI lineage: Eukaryota > Metazoa > Chordata > Mammalia > Chiroptera > Vespertilionidae > Myotis > Myotis myotis. The sequence continues at coordinate 202,814,582 of NW_023416335.1, forward strand.
GTCTGCCAGCAACCAGACTTGCAGGGTTTGACCACTTACCAGCTGTGTAAAACCCAGCATTGGGCAAGTTACCTAACCTCTCTGTGACTTGGTCTCCCCCTTTGCTAAATGAGAATGATAATAAACCGAATTCATAGGGTTGTTGGGAAGTGCCTGGCATGTAGAAATTGCTTAGTAAATGTTGGCATTGCTGGATTTTGTTATATTCATCATGACCTTTTCTATAGGCACCGTGTTAGACTTTAAAGCAACATGGTTCCCTGCCTTCATGGAGAGTGCAGGCTGGTTGTGCACTGTTTTTTCATCAAATAATCATGCAGATGTAACTTTACACCTGTGATAGTTGCTACAAAAGAGAGATGCATGGGCTTGTAGGAGTCTCTACTGAGGCTCTTGATATAGTCGGCAGAAAGGGAAGGCTTTGCTAAGAAAGTGAGGCTTGAGTGAGGCTGAAGCATGGCTCATTTGGTTGAAAAGAGTACTCTGTGAATATAAACAGAATGTGCAAAGGCCCTGTGGTAGAAGAGAGCATGATGAGGAGAGTGGCCAGTGTGGCTACAATGGGAGAATGAAGTGAGGGGAGTGGGTAGGGTTGGACCAAGCATCTGCCAGATTAAGGAATTTGTCTTTTCCCAAGGACACTGGAGTGCGTTGAAAGGTTTTAAGGAGGGAGATGACATGATCAGATTTGTGTCCTAAAAAGCTCATTGTAGATTGCAGTGTGGAGAGCAGACAGGAAGGGGAGGGTGACTGTGGGAAGGCCAGGTAGGTATTTTCACCCCCATCTTATACCAGATGCTTCAAAGTTGAAGATAACTCCTCTCCCCGTCCTCATGATTATTGGCAATTCTGCTTTATTTTTTTTCCTGATGCAAAGCTCTCCCTTTTATCTCCCCTTCAATGCAGCATCTTCACTTCCCAGGTGGCATTCCTGATACGGGAGCAGAGGTGCAACCCGTCAAAGCTATCTCCAAACCAAAAATAACCCTGTCTAGTCAGACACTTCCCAACCTCCGATGCTCAAGCGCTTGCTTTCATTCCTCAAGGTTGGCACATTCACCTGCGGCTCTCCTAGGTCAGGCATTTAAAACTGGCTTGCCTCTGTATTAGAGAAATATGTTTATTTTTCCAAAGTAGTGTTGTGGCTAAGCCAATTTGACATAAACAGAAAGGATCTGAATTCCTAATCCCGGATGGAGACTCGTGTCGTGTAAATCATTGACTCACTCAGATGTCTGGTCTGGTTGGTGCTATGGCATGGAGTCCTACGTGGTACATTGCTCTATCTAACCAAGGGCCTGAGGTCAGGCGGCGAGGGTTCTCATCCCAGCGTCATCCCTGGCTGGGCCCCCTTGGGCAAGTGCTTCTCTCTCAGCCTCAGTTTCCTCGCCTGTAAGAGTGCCCACCAATAAGGGGTGTTTGGGGATAAAACAAAACACCACGATGTCTCTAAGCACTTAGTGTGGCAGCTGCTATTGTTGGGTGTCGCCTTCTCCACTCCTCTGAAACCTCTATTGCAGCTCTCCTCAGGTTATACGGAATAGGCCATGCACCTGTTCACCTTTATAGGTCAGACTGCTTCTTAGTCATCTTTGTATGTCTATGGGCCTCATGTGGCCCAGAGTCTGAAGTTAAATGTATTTTTTTTTTCAGCAAATGCATGTGGCCATAGACTGTAAACTCCCTGCGAGCGGGGATATTTGTCTATTTAATTCACCACTATTACCCCAACACTTAGAACAGTGCTTGCGCGTGGTGGGCACTGCATACATATTTGTGGCCTATGAAGTGAACAATTGATTAGTGGAACTTCACTCACAGGCAAACCAAGAGGCCAGTGCTAACTATTTGCTAACTGGCTGGGAGTCTTCCCCTGTATTTCCAAATTCTCAGCCCTGAAAATCTCTCCTTTTCAAAGCTAGCTTCTCTTTGAAGAACAGAAAGGAATGGAGGCTCATTATTCCTTTATACCCACTCTCTTCCTGTGAGACGGCCCCTCGCTCTAATTCAGAGTTTGAAAGCTGCGGCTGCCTCACCTCTTGGATCTTAGAGCTGGGAGAAGCCTGCACAATTCTCCTGGCGCAGCCCCGCTGCCTTCCGCCTGGGTGTTAGGCTGATTTTGCAAATCAGACACCTGAGAACCAGGAGGATGCATGCGTGGGCACACAGCTGCCGGCGGGTGAACTTTAAAAGTGGAAAGTCCTCACTTCATGGCTGGGCCTGGACCCCAGTTCTCTGAATCCTTAGGTTGGTGTCTGCAATGCCACACTGTCATGGAAAAAAAAAAAGAAATAAGGCTTTGATCTCTTTCCTTAGTTGTGATTAACAATTGGTCCTGTTCATTGTGGTCCTCCATGTGTTAGCATCTGTGCTGAGCACTTTTCCAATATTCTCTCAGCTTAGTCCCTCCAATCCCACCAATGAGATCAATCTTGTTTGTTTCACTCCACAGCCTAGGACACTGACCCTGAGAAGCTAACAAGACTCACTCAGGGCCCTGCAGTGGGGGTACAGGAGCCTGGGTTCCTACCCTGCTCCCCTGGCATGTCATCAGCAGGCTGTCCCACTCACCGTGTTGGCTGCCTGTGGCAGGAGAAATCCCCTGTTAGGGGAACAATCAGTTTAATCAGATTGGCAATGCAGAATTGTAAATATAAAGCAACCCCTTGTCCAATCTGCCCCTTTATGACTCATTGTTTGTGGTTTTGATGGTCTCTCTCCATCTCTCCTTCTCCTTCATTCGGGAAATAGTTCAGCGTCTACGAAGTGCCAGGCCCTGGCATAGCAAGAAAATCGCGCACCATTCCCACATCTAGTCCAGTTTTGTGATTGGAAAGATCAAAACCATTTGTTTTTCTCTAGAACAGCATGGCACTGATTGATTCGAATACTTAATCTGAGCTGGTTTAACCTAATGTTCCTATTGACTAACTCAGGTTGGCCTCTTCTTTCCCCTTCCCCAGGGGACAAACTCACCTGCCAATTGAGTAGAACTGAAGCAAGGGGCCACAGGAAGGCAGGAGGATGATGCTTACTATTTTTGAGGCCACACTGACTGTAATTTTGAACCTGCAATTATTGTTTATTATTCGTTCTTTAGACTTGCACAGTTTACAAAGTCTCATCAACCATTGCTATTAATATTCCTTACAGCCCTGTGTGGTAGGTGGGTAGTAGGTATGCATATCCTAATTTTGCACAAGAGGAAGCCGAGGGGTGGAGTTCCTTGCACAAGGTCACCAAGTAGGTGGCAGCATGGGGCATCTGCCTGACTTTCTGTGCTTCCTGATGCCACTCTTTGCGCATTGGTGTGGCTCATGTCTTTTGAGAACCTGGACTGAGTATCTCAGGGACAGGAAAAGAGCACATGGGGTCCGACCTGAAGACCAATCAGGATGTGGAGGTTACCCCAGCTTTTGGCCCCCAACCTTTGGTTGGAACTTTGAGTCTGCTGACCCCCACTCTTCTCACGTGAGCCTTGGGAGGGGAAGAGGCTCCTATGGGCCCCCCAGAGCATTATGATATGGGCTTCAGTTGCTGATACTTCAAGTCCAGGAAGTCCATGAACATCCATTAGAAAGGAGAGGGGGCACTGTGAGAGGAGGATCCTGGGAGCTTCTGCTGGGCTCTGCAGAACACAGATGGCCCCTGAGCCATCTTCCCACTGGCCCAAAAGAATGGACCTCCATCATGGGCTGCTGGCGTGTGTCTCCCGCAAAGCCCCATGGAACTTTCTAGAGGCATCTTGCACAACCTGAGCAAGCTCCTTCTGAAGGAAAACACCAGCACAGAGGCTCACGAAGCCCCAGGTGCCTCAGCTCAGCTGTAAAATGCATCCTGTTCCCACACAAAAGAGGTCCCCCCATGTGGCACTGGGTGGGGTGTAGAAAGATGAGGTGTGTCCAGTGGGAGACAGGCTCCTCCCCAGGTTTCCGACCTTTCTTGATTTCAACATGCCAGAATTTTCCATTGAAAAGAAGGTCACAACCAGAAATCCTTAGACATTCTGTTCACGGGGTGTCTGTTATAGATTTTAATCACTCATCATGTTTCCTTAAAGTTAAATGAGTTTTCTATGAAAGGAGAGGTAGGAGGTTATTGATTGTGCATCATATGGCAAAAAGCTTCAGTGTGTTTTCATTTGGAACAAGCCGGGGAAATATTTGTTAACTGCAGGATTGCTGGCAAACAGGCAGCCTGGTGGTGCGTGGTGTGTGTGCATGTGTGCGTGCATGCGTGTGTGCACATGTGCGCCTACATCAGCTCAGCAAAATTGTCAGAAACTAGACATTTGCCATAGCTTCTAAGTTTAGGTTGAGTTTCCATAGCTAACATTTTGTAGACTGTCAGGTAGGTATTTTTAATGTCTTCCTACCCTCTAGCCTCCCCATCTTTGGAAGCACCATCTCATCCCCATTAAATGTATATGATGGCTGGAAAAAGTGTGTAACTGTTTTTTGGTTTTTTTTGCTGTGTATATATCCTTCCTATTTTTCCGTGGGCTCTGATTTCTCTGCCATCATCATATGTCCTCAGGAATTCTTGCAAACTGAGAAAAACCCAATGAGCCAAATGCAATTCGTGAGGTTGACTTCATGTTACGGGTCTTAGCCACTTAATTACACGGGAATTAATTATGGCTTTCCTGCTTTCTTTTCATGTTTTGGAACTGATCGCTTTCACTTTTAAGGCAGCAGATATTTTTGTAGGCTCAGGAAGAGGCCCTGAAACTGAGTTACCTCATGGAAAAAAAATGGCCCACGTTGAGATGGGCCTCAGAAAGCTTACTCTGACAGTTTCACCATCCAACTGAGGCATTGCACACGTGTGCGTACACGCACACACACATTCACACTCACACACGCTCACCCATGCTATGCAGTCATTGAGAGCATTAGAATCTAATATAAAACCAAATGGTGAGTCTTCCCCTGCCTCTCCCTGCTTCCGGTGGATGGTGCCATGTGGTGTCTGAGTCTGGACAGGAAGTTTGGTTCTATGGGTGCTTGGGCTCAGAGATGTGGAATGAAGCCACAGCTGGTGCCTGCGATGCGGTTCCGTGTTTATACAGTTCACCGGTCCTGCAGGTACACGGAGCATCCGTGTAGCCCTGGGGGGTTGATGAAGTGGCCAACCTTCCCATTTTAGAGAAAAGGGGAAAAACAAACAGCAGGCCAAAAATCACTAGGCCGGGGAGAGTCACCAGAGACTTCCCAGATGGAGCCCTTCTCCTGCTCCGCCACTTCGCAGTCGGCATGTTCCCAGCTGTGTTTGCAAAGATGTGCTGAGTGTTTCTTTAAAAATCAGGAATTTGGTGAAAAGAAGCAGAAAGGCAGAGCCGTGCGTCTGTTCTTGGCCAGGCTGGGTGCTGGCGAGACAGCGATGACTGTGATGCAGTTGGTGCCCTTGAGGAGGTCGCACAGTTACTCAAACCCAGGATGTCGTGGGCAGTGAGGGTGGCTGAAGACAGACCCCAAGCCCTGCCCCAGGTGGCTGGGAACTCTGAGCAGAGGAGCCAAGGATGTCCTGTCACCACATGTCTGAGCTCGGTCACCTGCAGTAACTGGGCCACACTGAGCGGCAGGCGTGGCCCAGGATGAGTAACCGTGGCTGTGCCACTGCCTTGCTGAAAGCCACCTCTATCCCCCTTCCTTCTAGTTCCACTTAGTAATTAGGTTAAACACCTCCCTGTGGCGGGTCCTGTGCCAGGAACTGGGGGGTCTAGCAGTTGGACCACTGGACCCCCAACCTATGAGGCTGTCCAGGAAATATAATCGTTGACCAAGCATTTGGATTACAAGATCCATGGGACTTACAAGAAAAGGAGGGAGAGGGTACCTTGTTTTTTGCTCTGTCAGATGAGGGAGGAAGGAGTTGGGTTGTTGATGGTTTTCAGCTTGGTGGTGACCCTTTAGATTGGCATGCAGCCTTTCCGGGAACCTCAACATGAAAGAGCACCCACTACCATATGGAACCCAGTTTGAAATTCAGTGGGTGAGCTTATCCATGAGGAGGCTTCCAGGAGCCCATGCTGTCCTAGAATTCTGTGACTTCATGATGACAGGTGAGGGCCCTTCCATGCCAAGTCATCACGATCTTGTGTCTGGAATCCGGAGCTGTCGTTGGCTTGGGCTAGCATCCTTCTCTGCATATGGATGCCGGGCTCACCCTCCTTATTTCACCTTGCAGCGAGGAAGGAATCTGACTGTAGAAGCTACCACCCGAGGAGCCTGCCTGCAGTGGGGAAGAAGAGGGTTGATGTGTAGTCGACTTGCTGTGTCCCACTGGCTGTCCAGAGTGACCCTCAGCTGTAAGGGCCATTGACACTGTCATTTCATCTGCCACATTGGGCAGAGCCACCAAACTCCATCTCCACTCAGAATGTCCCACAGCCAGTCTCCTTACTGGACCCTCACCTTAGTCATGTTCTCCACCCACTCCTCACCCCAGCCCAGCCCTCCGGATACTCTGATCCGCCTCACTCTGATAGTATTATTTCCCCATTGACTGCAGGGTCAAGTCCAATCTCCTCAACTTGGCACCTCCTAGTTGTGCCTCAGTGGGCCCTCTGTAGCCTCTCACACTCCCCTGGACACTCTCATTCCTCATTCTAAGCTCCTGCTCAGGCCCTTGTCCACCTGGAATGGCTCCTTTCCTCTGCTCCTCTCTGCTGCACTGCTCCATATCAAGCCCAGCACCCTTCCCGGGGTGGGTGGCCCCCGAACAAGCAGATCTTCCCTTCTTTGAAATCCCTCAGCACCGTCTTGCCATCTGAAATGTTTCAGCTGTAGATCACAAGATCCTTTTGTTGGAAACCTTTTGCTATGGCTGTGCCCTGCCTCTCCCTTTCTACCATTAGCCCTTTGAAGACACCATCTGGATCTTCCAGTTCTTTTGTCTCTTTTTCTGTCTATCACTTGATCAATTCTCCCCAAATTAAAGCACAAACCCACGGATTCAGTTAAAGCGTTCTGATTGCTACAGGTGGCCAGAGGTGAAGGTGTCATCCTTGACCAATAAGAACACTTGATTTTAATTCGCCACTCTGATTTCAGCATGCATTTGGCAGCTAGTATCAGAGACCAAACTAACAGTGGCTTAAATAGGCAGGGAGTTGGTTTTCTCTCCTATAACAGTCCAAGGCAGGTAGGAAGTCCAAGGTCAGGAATGTGGTTCTACAACATCTAGGCTCCTTTGTCTTTCTGCCCTGCCGTCTTTAGCACATGGTTTGCATTCTCAAGGTACCCTCTTGGTCCCAATGTGGCTGTCACAGCTCCGGTCATCACTTCTACATTTTAAGCAGGATAAAGAATGACCAAGGGTGGGGGGAAAGGGTGCCTGCCAGTGGAATCAGCCCTTCTTTTAAGGAGCTGCACTGATGCCCTCGCCAATAATTCTCTATGTATATCTCTTTGGCCCAAACACCATTTCTCCAAGGGAGGCTAAGAAATTTATTTCTTTAGCTGGATAAATTTTTCCTACCACCACTACCCAGTCAGAGTTTTTTTAATAAGAGGGCAGGAAGGGATATTGATTGGGTTGGCAGCCAGCAGTGCCTGTTGTAGCTGGTGAATGGCACCTATTGTGTTTCAGGTTGAGTAGGTGCCTATCAAAGAAGGCAACGGATATTTCTAGTCCATCTTTTGCAATTTTCTGCCAGTAAATTCTAGAACTTTAGAGGTCAGGTTTCTCCAAGACTTCCTCCTCGGACAAGTAAGTGTATTTTCAATGACTCGCCTTGAGCCTCCAAAGTCACTGAATTGTAATTGGCCTCATGATGGAGTAATGGCCAGTGCTGTTGTCATGGCCTGCTCATCCTTTAGTCCTGAGAATGGTCCTGGTGTTCTGGATAAGGATTTGCTAAGGCAAAGGTGGAGCTAGGCCATGCCCTCTGTGTTACAGTCATTGTCCCCAGTATTTGATAATGAGCATAGTCTTGATTCCATGCAACTTTGAGCTGCAGCACAGATTGAATGTACTATTTCTGTAGGTTTTAACAACCTGATTAGTTTAAGAAAAGTGAATTCTAATTTTTAAAAAGGACTGATTTACTTTTAAAATCACTCTGGTGGGTAAAGGGACTCAAAAAGAACTTAGCCTGGGACCAGAAAGCACCCCACCTCCATTTCTGGTCTGACCATGTTTATTTTCAAAGGAAGACAGTGGTTTTCCAGTCTGGTCGCTCACCAATAAGCGTTAGCTGGAACCACCCTTGTTTTTACCGTTGCTCACGAGGTCCTCTCCGCTGGGGAGGGGAGTCCCTTTACCCACTTCGGTGACTATTTTCAGGGTTTTAGTGTTTAGGGATGAGTGTGAAGTGTCTTGTTTGTGAATTACCATGGGCTCTGGGTTGAACATGGGTAGAAGCGAATGAAGGGTGAGCTAGAGATGCCACCCCCAGCGAAGAGATGGTCACCCACTGCTGGCCTCTGCCATCTGTTTAGCTAGAACAGCTCCTAGAGTCAACATGGAATACATTCTGAGCGTTTCACAAGATGTTATCTCAGGCAGCCTTACCAGCAGTCCCATGAGGCATGAGCCGTCCCTGGCCCAGTGAGGCCCGGCGAGGTGACATGACTGTGTCTAAGGTCCCATCTTCTATAAGTAGCCAAATTGGAGCTCACACCTGGGGCTGCTGAGATGGACTCTATGCTGCTCCCACCTGGCTGCTCTGTACACCTGGAGCGTCCAGTTGAAAAGGGCCTGTGCTCTTGAGCAGGGATTTCTACCAGGGCCTGGCGTAGGTGGCCCCGAGGTCCCTTAGATTCTGAGTTTTTGACTTCAGGGAAAATGGAAGGTCTGGACTTGGATGGGGCTAAACTGAGAGGACTTTGTGAAAGCACCTCCACTGAGGGAAGTTGGGGGTCCATGGGAGGGGAGCGCCCCAGACCAGAGAATGGTTTCTGTGATGGTCCACTTAGCCCCATCTCTCAGCTCCTGGAAATATCACATGACAGGAAGCCCTTCAAATTGAGGCTGCTCCTAACTTTTAGCCCTTGAAAAGTGAACACAATTTTTATTGGATACAAAGAGACGTAGGCTTGCCAGACCCTGCTTCTGGGTGCCCGGGAGTAAGTGGCCAAGGCTATAGGGTCATATCTCCTTCCTGCCGGGAATGAAGACATTTATCAGAGCTTCCTAGTACCAGACACAAAAATGGGGTACTTTTATGCAATGAATTTACAGTGACTGTCATAACTGGCAATATTCCTAAAATGTACTGACGGTAATTGCACTTTTGTTCCACCCCTATAAAAGTCTTTTGTTTAGAGCAGTATATAATATTCTGTAAATCCCCATGTAAACTCGACCCATCCATTTTTCACACGGGCCAGGTAGTAGCTTCGGCTGATCGCTGCAGACATTTGGCTTTATTTACAGAAATCGTCCTCCTGGCTTGGGGAAAATTTAATCAGTCTGAGCCAGTTCAATCAATCGGCTCAATTTTATCAAGCTGACTATGAGCCTCACCCAATTCTAGGCTAGGAGAGATCAAGTTTAAAAAGCTCAGCTGGTATACTCAGTGGTTGAGTGTAGACCCAGGAATCAGGAGGTCACAGGTTTGATTCCTCGTCAGGGCACATGCCCAGGTTATGGGCTCGATCCCCAGTAGGGACCGTGCAGGAGGCAGCCAATGATGTTCCTCTCTCATCAATGTTTCTATCTCTCTATCCCTCTCTCTAAAAATCAATAAAAACGTTAAAAAAATAAGGTGGAGTTCCTGCCTTCAAGGATGTTTCCATGAACTATTGTTGCATAACAAACTAACCAAAACGTATAGTGGCTTAAAGCAAACTTTTCTTTTTCTCCCAATTTTGTGCATCAGGAATCTGGGAAGGGCCTGGCCAGGCAGTTCACGTCTGACGCATGCCTCTGGGGTAGCGGGGGCTGGAGGATCTGCTTCCGCCATGGTGTTCTTGCTCATGTGTTTGGCACCATGATGCTTTTCCACCCATTCTATCCTCTTAGCATTTCGTATCCACATGGCTTGGGTTTCCCGCAGCGTGGAGGTCTCAGGGTGCTTGTCCTTCTTCCGTGGTGTCTGGCTTTCGAGAGGCAGAAAGTAGAAGCTCCCAGGTCAGTTACAGCGACGTCCCAAACTGGCACAGCGGCACTTTTGCCCCTGGCCAAAGTGGTCACAAGGCACAAAGCACAACTCACTTTCAAGGGCGTAGGAAGAATTCCACGCCTGATGGGGGAGTCGCAGGGTCACACTGCAGAAGAGCAAGGTCAAATGCGCTGGGAGAGATGGCTGCTGTCATCTTTGGTGAAATACAGCCTGCCGCGAAGGGCACGAGGATGTGCTATTTAGTAAGTCATAATTTGGGAAATAACCACAACAAAGACAGCACCAGCAAGCTGAGAGAGGAGCCCAGAGATGGAGTAACAGGCTCGCTAATGGGGTGGGGATGGGGAGAGGGTCAGAGAAGTCTCCGGGGACCAACAGGCAACTGAGCGGGGTTTTGCAAGGTGACCAGTTCATGAATTTCAGGCAGAGGGAACAGCAGGTGTGCAGGCATGGTGGCGGGGTCCTCACGAAGGGTTTACCCCAGAAACAACCCCAACATGTCATTACCTGTATTCAATTTTAGTTGGATTTATGTTGTGTATGTATATGGATATGGGTATATACATATATGTGTATGCACTTACATATGTCTATACAAATGTATAGATATATATACTAAAGCATAGGCACTCCATCTTGTTCCCGTAACCTCTATGTTGTAAAAACTGCTGTTTGAAATTTCCCACTAAACATAGATGGTCCTTTGTTCTGTGAATTAACTCTGCTATTCTTGGCTTCTGTAAATAGGGAAAATAAGCTCAATTATCTGGCCTTGCAAGCCGCTCTGCTGACATAGGGTCTAATCTGTCCCTGGTTACTCCCATGCCAGGTGTCTTTTGGTTATCTGAATTGTGCTGTGCTCAAGGCTACAAGCCTCCTGCAAGATATCTGCTAAGCATACTGCCCCCCCCCCCCATTCTAGTACATAGGGCTCTTTGAAAAGCCTGCCAAAGGTCCGGAAGCCCCATATTTAGGAGACACAGAGACCGGGAGAGTATAAAGGGAAAGCTTCCTCCATGTTGCTTTGCTCAGACTTTGAGAGGCAATTCCTCTGAGACCACTGGCGTAATAAAGACTCCAAATTTGGCTTACTAAGGCGGCCTCTGTTCAGCTCGCCGATTTCCAATATAACAATACTTCCAGGCAGAGACCTCCATTCAGTCTTTCACTCAGCAAATACGTCCTGAGACCTGGTGTAAGCCAGACAGTGTTCCAGGTGCTGAGGGTGTGGTGGTGAAGGAAACACAAGTGGTAAACAAAGCAGACCTGCTCACGGAGCTCACACCCCATAATGGAGCCCAGAGTCACCAATGAGTATTTCATATGTGTTGTGATTTCAGGTAGTGCTGAGCGACATGGTAGAGGCCACAGGGGATGCTATTTCAATCAGGGCAGCCAAGAAGGCCTCTTGGAAGGTGGCACTTCACAGAAGCGAGGGGTGAACTTGGGCAGAGAGGTCCAGGCAGAGGGGACAGCCAGGGCATGTGTGAACTGCCTGGGCATCTGTCTGCCACCTTGCACCAGCGTTCTCTCTGTAAACCTGCCTGTTGGGCTGTAGGCTCTCTGAGGTCACAGGGCTAGATGAGGGTGGGACCGACCCCGTGTCCCGTGCTCTTTGCTATTCTGAGCAGATTGTGGATGGTCAGCTCCAGACCTTGATCTCCAGGGCGATGGCTTCTCAGGGTGGTGAGCAGCCTGCCCTGTCTGGATCCCACTTCTCCTCCACCCCCGGCTGTTCCTGGCGCCCAGAGATCTGTTTTCACTTAGGGAGAAAGTGCCTCTCCCAGAGCATCAGTGTTGTTCCCAGGAACCTGGCCCTTTCCCAAGAGGAGGAATGTGGGGTGAGCAATCTCGATAATAAGGAAGTGTGGCTGGGATTCCAAAGAGGGAATGATGACTCAGAGGAAGGCGCATGGCAGGTTCCCTGGCTGCTCTCCTTCTGCACACAGGCCTGCATTCATTCGTTCGTTCATTCATTCATTTCCCAAACATGCATTGAACATGTGGATGGAAGCATGGAGATCTAGAGGCAAATTCGCCCTACCAGCTACAGCTGTGCCATCTCAGCAAGTTGGTTAGCCTCTCTGAGCCTTTGTTTCTTCAACTGTAAAATGGGTCTAATACCTATTTTTCAGAGTCATGGAGATTCAATGAGAAGAAGCCCTGTGGGGTAGGATTGTCAGATTCAGCAAACGAAAAGGACAGGATGCCAAGGAAAGTTTTGAACACTTTTAGCATCAGTTACGTCCTGAATATTGCATGCTTATCTGATGTTCAGTTTTAACTGTGCGTCGTGTATTTTAACTGGCAGCCCAACCTGGGGATAAAGATGAAGGAAAAAATGCCTGACCTTGTGGAGCGCAGACCAGCAGGAGGACAGGCATGTAGAGCATAATTGCAGAGCAGCACCCTGTCTGTGCTCATGTCAGAGGTACAGGCAGGGTGCCGCGGAAACAGACCTCCCGCTCTGGGCTCTTAAGAAAAGAAGTCCAGCCCTAGCTGGTTTGGCTCACTGAATAGAGCATCGGCCTGGGGACTAGAGCGAAGGGTCCCAGATTCGATTCCGGTCAAGGGCATGTACCTTGGTTGCAGGCATATCCCCAGTGGGGGGTGTGCAGGAGGCAAGCTGATCGATGCTTCTCTCTCATTGATGTTTCTAACTCTCTATCCCTCTCCCTTCCTCTCTGTAAAAAAATCAATAAGCCAAAACCGGTTTGGCTCAGTGGATAGAGCGTCGGCCTGCGGACTGAGGGGTCCCAGGTTCAATTCCGGTCAGGGGCATGTACCTGGGTTGCGGGCACATCCCCAGTAGGAGATGTGCAGGAGGCAGCTGATCAATGTTTCTCTCTCATCGATGTTTCTGGCTCTCTGTCTCTCTCCCTTCCTCTCTGAGAGATCGATAAAATATATTTTTTTAAAAAATCAATAAAATATATTTTTTTAAAAAAGAAAAGAAGTCCAGAATCGCCCTTGCTGATGGCTGGCATGCTTGTCAGACGTCCCCGGTGAGCATGGGACTGTCACCAGGACAGCACAAAGCCCATTCACAATGAGACAGAGTTGAAGTCGGCTTTTCCATGGAGTAATCTGGGAAGATGAACTTGGTGTTCTTCCCTCTCAAAGCCAAGGATGATTTCTGTTGAGCAGGAAACAGACGATTTCTTTCTTCTAGTCATTTTCTGTAGATCATTTTAAAATCAAATGAAGTTAATTTAGAGGAAAAAATCACATTGTGCCTGACTTTATAGAACGGGCATCTCTCAGATAAACGGCTAGTAATTCATTATTCCGCTTCCCTGGAGATCTAGAGGCAAATTCACCATGCGCCGCCCAGGCCTCGAATAGGAGATCCACAATTGGATCTTTGACTCCAAACGAGCATTTACCCAAAGCCTCTCTTTGGTAAAACGGCAAGCATCAAAATTCTGGGAGAACAGGTTGGGGATGTTTTTTTGAAAGGCGAATGAATGGCCTGGTGTTGACCTGGGTCTGAGCAGCATCACTGACGGCTTCCTGAATTTTCCCAGACATGCCAGGGGGTGTTTTAGGTTGAGGAGAGCCTAAAGACCCGTAAGGCCTAAAGTCTGTTTGGCGTCCTCTCTGCTACTTGCAACCATCTCTAGAAACCAAACCCCTGTGAGGTATGCGTTTCCATTGCACCTCGTGAGGGAGGGGAGGGAGTCAAAGCGAGGGTTTGTGCGAAGGGAAAAAGGGAGCCAGGGCCTGAGTTGGCGGGGAGAGGGGGGTGCATCCAGGGTTTTGACAAGCATCGCTCAGTGACAGCATTCGCAGCTCATTTGAATGGATTTGTACGTGCCAGGCACTGTGCTAGGTGCTTGTCATGAGGAATCTCTTTGATCCTCGCCCACACCTCAGGCAGTAGGTGTCTGGGTTCCCATTTTCCAGCTTGGAGACCCAGAGTGTTGGAATGACCTGTCCAGGACCACCCAGCTGATTCAAAGTCCTTGAACGTGACCCCTGTGTTCCCAGGCATTTTGCCATCACAACCTTCTTCTAAAGGAGTGTCCCACTTGCTCCCGGTACTTCTGTCCCCTCTGCTGCTGTAGGATAGGGAGCCTTGGCCTGGCTTCTAATGCCCCCTTCTGATGGGCCACACGTGCATGGCTCGAGTGGAGTCGTGGGGCCTCCCTAAGTGAAATGTTGGCTCAGGCGGAGTTCGTAGGAGTCCTTTCCGAATCTGAAATCCCATGTGTCCTACGGATGGCAAACCATTTTATTTTATTCACTCGCCACCTCCATTACTTGACTAATTCGTTCAATAAATAGCTCCTTCCTGCCAAATACCGTAAGTGCCCCATTGTATCTGGTGAACAAACAGCCAGTCCTGCCCTTGCTGAGGTTGGGGTCTAGGGCAGACAGCTGAGTAAACAGGCTGTTACGGTGCAGGGTGAAAAGAGCTGTGAGGAGGGAGGGGCAGGGTGCCATGGGAGCACCCTCTAGGACTTGTGGGGTCAGGTGAGGCTGCGGTGAAGGGAGGGACATCTCCAGGGAGCAGTTTGTGCAGAAGGAGGAGGGCACGCAGGGAACGCTCAGGGCATGGAGGGCTGTGCTGTCTGGCTGAAGGATGGAGTGTGGGGTGGGAATGAGGTGGGGGGAGGAGGCAGTCTGAAGGGAAATAGTGTGCAGAAATAGACAGGGGCCGCATTGTTTGTTCTCAGAGTAGTAGGGCTCCCCTGGATAGATCCCCAGGTGTGTCCTGCCGGCTAAGAAGGGCCCCTCCACTCACCAAGCAGTGGGCTCCAGCGCAGGGCCTGTGTCTGCCCAGAGGAGGGTACTTTCTGCTAATTCTTATCAAGGAGACTTAAGGGATGATGCTGTCCTCAATATCAGGTACAGGTGGGAAATGGGAGAGGGCGTTAACAGGCAGAGAAGAGATGACGGCAGCCTGGGAGGCCATTGGGACGGAGAGAGCTGAATGGATTCCTGATACCAAGCGAGTCCATGGCTTGTGTGAGTCGCCGGGATCTCATCGTCTCCTGTGAGTGAGGTGAGGAAATTCTTCAGGAGCAGAAATGCTAACTCATGGAATGCAGCTGAGAGGATGTATTGTCCCCAGGCTACCGAGAGAGCCCGAGTCAGGTCTGGTCCCCTGCTCTCTCGCTCATGCTCAGCCATTTGATTCAACTGCAGGAGGCCCTTTGGCTGATGGCCGTGTGGCCCAGTAGCCAGACTCAAGGCCACGAGTCAGGAGACTCCAACGTTCAGCTCCTCCAGGCTGCTTGCTCTTCTGCCTGCCTCTCTTTCATTCCACCTTGATCCGCACATGTGTGGGGCGCCTGCTGCGTAGCTCTGTGCCCAGCGTGCTGGGGGTTCAGAACCCCCAACGCTCAAGGGGTAGTGGTGAGTAGACAGGCAGCCACGAAAGGCTCCCTGAGAGATGCTCAGGGAATGTTCCAGATTATTAGTATGTAGGGAGGAAGAGCATAATGGATATTGACATGGGATCTGGGATCAGACAGAATTGGGTTCAGATTTTTTGGAAAACATTTCCAGCTGTAATCCTGGGCAAGTCACATAACTTCTCTGAGCCTCAGTTTGGCCGCCTGTAAAATGGGGAGAGTAGTACTTAGGTGGTTTGCTTTAAGGGTTAAATAATTCAAGGCATATAAAATGCTTAGCATGGTAGTATCTACTAGAGGGTAATCACTTTTAATATTGATCAGGGTAGGCCAATTTTTTTTTTTTCTATTTAGGTATATAGTTCTATGAGTTTTGACAAATGCATGGAGTCATGTAACCAACTTCACAAAGAAAGTTCCACTATCTCCCCAAAGTCCCTTGTCTTATCCCTTTGTTGTCAGACCCTCCTCATACTCTTTTTTTCCTTGTGGCGGTTTATTAATCATTTTTGTAACAACTTTCTTGAGATCTAATTTACTTACCATACAAGTCACCTATTTAAAGTATACATGTCAGTGGTTTTTAGTATATTCATACAGTTGTATGACCATCATCATAATCAATTTTAGGACACTTTCATCACCCCCCAAAGAAGCCCTGTACCCTTTATCAATCACTGCCATTCCCTCTACCTATCTCCTCCTCTCCTGCCCCGGCCCCTGACGACCACCAATCTACTTTCTGTCTCTATGGATGTACTTCTTCTGGACATGCCATACAAATGGAATCATATACAACCTGGTCTTTTGGGACTGGCTTCTTCTACTGAGCCGAATATTTTTAAAGTTTATCCATGTCATAGCACGTATCAGTACTTCATTCCTTTTTCTTACCAAGTAATATTCCTTTGCTCGGATATACCACATTTTGTCTATCCACTTGTCAGTTGATGGACAGTTAGATTGTTTCCTCTTTTTGGCTAATATAGGGTGTCCCAAAATTCACGCAAGATTTGCAAATCTTGCGTGAATTTTGGGACACCCTATATGAATAATGCTGCTGTGAGTGTGGGTGTACAGGTTTTTGTGAGGACATATGTTTTCATATGGAATTGCTGGTTCATATGGTAACTCTGTGCATGACCTTTTGAGAAACTGCCAGACAGTTTCCCAAAGCAGCTGCACATCCCACAATCCCGCCATCAGTGTCCGAGGGCTCCAGTCTCTCCACATCCTTGCCAACACTTGTTAGTATCTGTCATTTTAGAATATGTTTTTATTGATTTCAGAGAGAGGAAGAGGGAGGGAGAGATAGAAACATCAACGATGAGAGAGAATCCTTGATCGGCTGCCTCCTGCATGCCCCCTATTGGAGATCGAGCCCACCACCCAGGCATGTGCCCTGACTGGGAATCGAACTGTGACCTCCTGGTTCATGGTGGACACTCAACCACTGAACCACTGGTTGGACAGTATCTGTATTTTTTATTACAGCCCTCCTGGTGGGTATGAAGTGATATCTCATATGTACATACCGTTAACCCATGGCAATCACTGCTTTATTCTTTGGCCCTATCGTTTTGCCTTTTCTGGAATGTGATAGCTGTGATCAGACATTTTGTAGCCTTTTGACTCTGCCTTCTTGCACCTACATAACATACTTGTGATTTGCCCATGTCCTTGTGTTGCCCATTGTGGCTGTGTTGAGTTATCGTGGATGATGGCTGTCCCACCTTAGGAGCCCCTGCTCTTCCATGCAGTAAAGCTTGAGAGACCCCTTTGCCCAGGTGACTCAATGGCTAAGTTTCTTCCATTGTCAGGGGCTTCTGTCGTGTGGGAGGCTCCCTAGGCTGCCAGCATTGCAGGAGACCCCGCCTGTTCTTCCGGCAGGTCCCTCTGAGCTGCAGAGCTGAGTCTGAGATCAGAGAGCTTCAGACACTGGGGAGGAGTGACCCAGCGGGATTAGGATTTCTGGGTGTTGTCTCTGATGAGCCATTCATGCATGGCAAGAGGCCTCCGATGTGGGCAGCAGTCCAGTGAGACAGGTGGGGCCTGAGCCACCAGGGCAGCTGCTGCTTGAGAGCCTGGGCCTCTGCTGTCCGCCTGTTTCCCTTCTCATCAGGGAGCCCCCAGGGCAAATTGGGCTCATAATCAAAGCCATTTTCTCATTCCTTATCTGTTTTCATGGCTGACTTCCAGCTCAGGGCTTTGATCACTTGCCACCTCTCCTCTGTCCTCTACCCGCCCAAGCACAGCAGTTTTCCAACTCTCCAGCACAGGCCCAGGGAGAATATGATGTAATGATAAAATGGTAATGAATTTGCAACTACCATCAGAAGCCACAAGGTAGGCATAATCACTTTAAACGGGAGGGAATCAAGGTCTTAGGGGGGAAAATAACTCATTCACAGCCACCCGACTGGTGAGCAAGCAGGGCTGCGACTTGAACCCTCACCTGTGCTTTTATCCCCTGCCAGCGCCTCAGACCTCAGTCATTTTCACACCGCGTTCCCGAGTTCCTTCCACCACCTGGCCTTTATGTACCTAACACTGTCGTTATCATCACCTTCCCACATTTTGTTCATCCAGACCATGGCCAGCGCACGAACAGTGGTGGCACGGAGGGTTTCCGTCCTGGCTGTATTTTTTGGTGTAATATACATCGAAATAAACACAGAACTCAAAAAAAAAAAAATGTTCATCTACCTATCGCCTCAAACCAGCCCCTGTCCGCCCGAGACACGTGGACCAGGCTTCGAGGGAGGCCGTGGGTGCTGCGCAGCGGTTTGCTCACAGGCCTGGCTCCCTGCCTCGATGGGGAGTTACAAGTGGGCCGTGCCTGGGATTTCATCTCGGCGTCCTCAGCATCATGCACTGTGGCAGGCTCATTAGAGGTACATGCTCCATGATTAATGAGTCGATGGCAGAATGAACGGAGTGATCAAGGGGAAGGGGAAGAATGAGTGGCGTTTCCCCCTTCCTTACAGAGAAAACTAGAAGGAAAGCCTCTTCCCGCAATGTTGATGCGATGGGGAGGCTGGCGGGGAGCGGGCCTCAGCAGCAGGCGGACAGGAGTGCTGAGAAGCCACCGTGGAGATGTCGGGAGGCTGATGTTCTCTGTGTGAAGTCCTTCGGCCCTCGCAAGCTCTTGGCTTTGGGGGCCGTGGACACTGTCATCTTAGTACTCTCCTTCCGGCCACTTTTATCTCCAATGTGGAAGAATCGGCCTGCATCTGGTTGTTCCTCTAGCCAAATGAGCTCCCATCCAGGGTGCTACTTGCTGCTGTCCTCCCTTCTCCTGCTCTCTCCCCAAAGCCTGACACACTCCAGACAGACTGTGCATCCTTCCTCGGGAGGAAAACGTAGCAGCAACAGGCTCCGCAGCAGCCAAGACCACAGAGCTGCAGTTAGTATTCGGATGAGTCCACAGATCTGTCTGTGAACCAGTCAGTCAACATTTATTGAGGACCTAGTGCGTGCCAAGCACTGGGCTCAGTGCCCCTGAATCCTCTCATACTTCAGAATCAGATCCTCTAGGCCTAGGCACTAAAGCCAGACTTTCTGAGCATACAAGGAAAAACTCAGCTCAACAAATGTTTACTGAAGCTCAGCCATAGGGGGGCCTCTGAACTCGACCCTGAGAATACAAAGATAAGTTCCCTCCCTCAGGAGCTCAGAGAACCCTGAGGATTCTTGCTGAATTACAGCTTGGGGAGTCGCATGTGCATTGGGCATTGCCTTGAGATGCCACTGTACTCATGCCCTCAGGCAGCCAGCATATTTCAGGCACATTCAGCAGGCAAATGTCATTCATGAATTCAACCAACATTTATGGGCATCTTTTTCAAGTTTGGCAAATGTAAGCAGGTGTGTGCTTGCATCCCCATCAAATGCTCCATCCCCATCAAATGCACGGTGGGTGGCCTGGAAGTGGCCCCAGCATCCTTCAGTGCCCCAGGCATTCGGAGTTGGGATTTGAAGGCAAATCTACAGCCCCTGCTCTGTCCTGTGAAAGGCACTGGGGCTAAAAATGCCCTTTCTGTCATTAGATCAAGGTGTGAGGGTGCTCAGCGTGCTGCATGGCGCCGTGCAGATGCATTCATCCAACGCCAGGGGTACCATTCACTCAGGCTACCAAGTGCTTGGCAGCCTCCAGTCCACCATGTGGGGCCTTGATGGGATAGGAGATGGTAATTGACATTTCTGGACTTTAAAGCCTTTATTTGGCAAAATAACAGTCAGTACCCACGTTGTTGATCTCCTATAACTATTAAAAGAATATTACGTGTCTGTGAAATTCCTTTCTTCCTTCTTTGCTAGTTTGCTCCCTTCCCATTCTCCTTCCCTCCTTCCTTTCCCCCTCTCTCCCTCCCTTTCTTCTCTCCCTCTGTCTTTCTCTCTCTTCCTTCCACAAATGTTAGATGACCTACAATATACCAGATGCCATTCTGGGATACAGCAGTAAACAAAACAAAACCCCTGCCTTCATTGGAGCCCACATTCTAGAGGGGGAGACAGACATAAATAAATTAATACTATAAAATGCAGAGTGAAGCAAAAGTAGGTTTACAGTTGTTTGTATGAAAAATAATACAATCATTAATGAAGAATAATACAAACATTGTGTTTTGTGTGCTTGCAACTGTAAACCTACTTTTGCCCCACCCTGTATATAATATGTGGGGATAAGTGCTAGAGAGAAAAATAAAGCAGTGAATGGGGACAGTAAATGGTGGGAGATTGTGATTTTAGCTATGGGAGCAGGGGGAAGCCTCAATGAGAGAGTGACATCTTAGTGAAGACCTTCAAAAGGTTAGGGAAAGAGCTATAGATAACTGGGGATGGGCCTTCTAGACAGTGGGGATAGTACATGCTAAGGCCCTGAGGCAGGAATGTTCCTGGCCTATCTGGAGTGGGTTGAGTAAGCAGAAGTGTAGGAGATGAGTTCAGGCAGGTAATAGGGGGTGAGAGCCAGACCTTGGAAGTCTTTTGGGACTCAATCCCAAATAACGGTTCTCTTGGGTGGGTGTCCGAACCACCAAGATCTGTGGAGTCAGATAGTCTAGAGGTGGGGTCCCCATCTCTGTTTAAATAAACCCTCCTGGGGGATTCTGGTGCCCTCTACAATGTGAGTACCACTGCTATTGAACATCTGGGTTACTCCTGACCCTTCCTGCTGGGCCTGCTGTTCCCTCTGCTGTGTGTATGAGACAGAGGGGCAGATGTGGTTGACTTGACCTCCCGACCTTAAGAAATGAAATCATCTTGGTGTCTGGGAGTTGACATTCAGACTGATAAAAAAAGAAGTCGATGCTGTGCCTGTGCTCAAACTGAGGTCAGGTGACTGTGAGGGGCAGAAGGGAGGAGACGGGATGCATGGCCAATGCCTGGGGGATGGATTATTGACTGTCAGAGCCTGTAGGGCCTTCGAGAGCCTGGGGACACCTGGTCCTGTCCTCAAATTGGTCAAAGAAGCCTGCGGACTAGAAAGGAACAGTGACTGCTAATTAGATACATGTGGGGTTTCTGTGTGCCCTCTGGACTTCTAGGCACCTGCTCCCTTTCAAATTGTGCATGTAAGCTTAGAGATTTGTGGCACCCAGAGAACACTGCTGCTGGATAGATATGTGTGTGTGTGTGGGAGGGGGGGGGGCGGGCGGTGGTAGTGGTGCAGGTAGCTATAGGGATGTTGATGGTACAGGTAGGTGTAGGGGACATTGGTGGTACAGGTAGGTGTAGGGGATGTTGGTGGTACAGGAGTACATTAGAAAGATGGGAGGTGGTTGGAGGAGGGTGAGAAGAAACACCTCATTAGGGGCTTCGAGGGGCCAGGGCGTGCCCCATTTGAGGAGTGGTAAGAGTTTCATTTGTCTGGAAATGACCGGTGGGGTAAGTGTGAGGGCCATCCACAGAGGTCTTGAATGCCATGCTAAGCATTTGGGACTTGAACCATTGACAGTGAAGGCCCCAGTGTCCCAGGTGACCACTTCCTGACAGTTGTTTCCAGGCTGTTCCAAGCTCCTTACTTGGTCACCACCCACCTGACCTGGCCAGGACTGACTGTCCCACAAGGGCTCCCAGCTCCCACAGAAAGAACCCTGCCCCAACTTCTTCCAGTACACACCCAGAACAACCAGACTCAACTGCAGGCCAGGATGACTCTAGACTGAGCACAGTCACGCTCACCTGATGGCTCAGTTCCCAAAGCGGGCCAGGCCCCTCCGAAGGCACAAAGCAGAGGTTGGACTCCCCAGAGACATTCTCTCCATCAGCCACTGTGCACCTAGCTCTGTGAAAAATGAAAAATACCTTCTTAATTTAAAGGAAGGATAGCCCTGGCTAGTGTGACTCAATTGGTTGGGCGTCGTCTCGTGCACTGACTGACGGGTCGCCAATTCGATTCCCGGTCTTGGCAGGAAGTGGCCCATTGATGTTTCTCTCTTGCATTGATCTTTCTCTCTTTCTCTCCCTCTCCCTTCCCCTCTTTCTAAAGATCAATAAAAAGTATATATTTAGGAGAAAAAAAATAAAGGAAATAATGTACATCGTGGGGAAATTAGAGCATTTACATAAGCAACAAAAGAGAAAATTTCAGTGACCCACCCTCCCACCATCTAGAGCTAGCATCAAGTGTTAACAATTTGTATATCTTTTGCAAACGCTTTTATGTGTTTAATGTTTTCCTTACAAAGTAGAATCATATTGTACATATTGTTTGCGCGTACTTATTTCACTTATCAGATTATGGACATGTTTAAATGCCATTACATACTCTGACAGCATCATTTAAAATGAATAAGTAATGTTCTATCTTATAGTCAATTCTCTAATATTGGACATTTAGGTTGTTTCCCATTTTTTTGATTCTATAAACAGCTCTGTAGTGAATTACCCTGTAATATAACTTTTCACATGCAAGTGAATATATCCTAAGGGTAAATTCCTAACCTTGGGATTGTTGGGTTCGACCACCCAGCTCATAAAAGGCCTTGAGTACCTGCCAAAAGATGGCAGTGGCAATCATTGAGGCTGGAGGCAATCCAGTAAATAGCACCTCTTTTCTCTCCACTGGTTCTAATATAGCTGAGCCGGACACAGGATATGTCAGGCAGATGGAGATTAAAACATCCCTCTCATTACTAATGAAGACTGGTTTGGAGAACATGGCTTAGAAGTACAGCAACCATTGGCTTCCTAATACTAGACCCTACAACTGATCAGGTGTGAGTACCTACTCGTGGGTGGTGCTGGAGAACACAGGACCTCATCCTGGAAAACGAAGGCATTGTGGGAGTTCATCAGAATGCTTGCTTCCCTAGGCAGCTGGCTTCCAGGGAGAAAGATTAGAGCCAGGCTGAGCTATGCCCATCCAGCTCCTCCTCCTCAACTCACTACCTCGGTGAGTCATTCCACCGCCCCTGGAATGTGAGAGAAAGAAAAACCAGGAGTGTTATAAAATGGATGTCCCTTCCCATGGCAGGAAACAACAGGTGAGGATAAGTGTTCTCTAGTGATAATGATAAAAATGAGAGTTAATTTGTATTGAGCACTATGCTAGGCTTTTTGCCACCATCTCTTCCTTTGATTCGTCTAACAGTGAAATTCTGGCCATTCCTATCTTGTTGATGAGGAAACAGAGGATTTGAGAATCCTATCTAATAAAGAGGGAATATGCTAATCGACCCTCATGCCGTTGCAAAGATGGTGGCACCCATAGCCAATAAGGAGGGAATATGCTAAT
Source organism: Myotis myotis (assembly GCF_014108235.1). Classification (NCBI taxonomy): domain Eukaryota; kingdom Metazoa; phylum Chordata; class Mammalia; order Chiroptera; family Vespertilionidae; genus Myotis; species Myotis myotis. Next base: position 202,837,752 of record NW_023416335.1, read on the forward strand.
TGACTGCCACACCCTCAAAGATGGCAGCGCCCGCAGCCACAAGATGGCCAGCAGGGGAGGGCAGTTAGGGGCAACCAGGCCAGCAGGGGAGGGCAGTTGGGAGGGTCCAGGCCTGCAGGGGAGGGCACTTGAGAGTGACCGGGCCGGCAGGGAAGGGCGGTTGGGGGTGATCGGGCTGGCAGGGGAGCAGTTAGGCGTCAATCAGGCTGGCAGGAGAGTGGTTAGGGGTGATCAGGCTGGCAGGCAGAAGCAGTTAGGGGCAATCAAGCAGGCAGGCAGGCAGGCGAGTGGTTGGGAGCCAGCAGTCCCAGATTGTGTGAGGACCTAAATCAGCAGTTGGACATCCCCTAAGGGGTCCCAGATTGGAGAGGGTGCAGGCTGGGCTGAGGGACAACCCCCAGTGCACGAATTTTGTGCACCAGGACTCTAGTCTATATATATAAAAGCCTAGGCGACCATTACAACCTGACAACGGGCCAGTAGCTATGATGCGCACTGACCACCATCAGCAGCATCTGACTTTTGAAGGTTGACAACCCCTAAACTTTGAGGAAGAGCCAGCTAAAAGCCAGCCCTGCCAGCTGGTCAGCATCCCCTGGTAGAAATGGCATGCCCCTCACAGCCTTGGGGCAGACCTTCTGACCAGTCCTGTTTCCGTGAAATTCACTAATTGCATTTGAAAGAACCATTTAACCCCGTGTCCTAAATTATGATGAGCAGTGTAGTGGTTATGATGGACCGCTCTCAACAGAGAGGACCTTGACAAGTGTCCTTTCTTAAAAAAGAACTGAGAGAGACACACTCGAGTTCATGATGTGTGGTTTTTGATGATTTCATTTTATCTTAAGGATCTCAGCAACTCATGAAGGATTTGCTTTGATTTAGGGAGAAAGTAATGAATCTGTTAAAGAAATATTGTTTTTTTTTTCAATTAGAAAGAAAACATGTAATTTTGGGGGAAGGTGAGACCACTAATTATACTTTTAATTGTGTCTTTCGCCCTTTAGGGTAAACTCCAAGGAATTGGGTAGAGAAAAAAAACTTTAAGAGAAAGTTTTTCTTTAAGAGTTTTTCCATCATTCCAGGCAATTCCCCAAAGAATAGTCACCTCTCTTGTCACACGTTTTCAGTTTTAATTGCCTTGCAAGCAGAAGCTAGGCTGTTTTCTTTTATAAAGCAAGCAATTTGGGTGTTTTTTTAAAGTTATATGTTCTTATAATTCTATAATTCTTTTATTCTTTAAACATTGGCTAAGGTATAGCAAGAAATTTATAGACCTTGATGTTTATTCTTTAGTCTGGCTGGCTGGTAAAAATGTTAGTGAGGAATTACAGGATACTGACTGAGAGCATGGATTCTGGAGTGTTATTTATTTTTAAGTGTGTGTTTTTTCGTGTGTATGTGTTGTGTGTGTGTGTGTGTGTGTGTGTTTAGTTGATTTCAGAGAGGAAGGGAAAGATAAAAACATCAATGATGAGAGAGAATCATTGATTGGCTGCCTCCTGCACAACCCCCACTGGGGAGTAAGTCCACAGCCCAGGCATATGCCCTGACTGGGAACCAAACCATGACCTCCTGGTCAACCACTGAGACACAACTGGCTGGGCTGGAGTCTTATTCTTGAGGTTCACAGTTGGCTCTACCTTTTGCTAGCTGTGTGATCTTTAGCAACTTACTTAGCCTCTCTGTGCTTTAGTTTCTAATCTGTAAAACAGGGGTAATAACAGCACCCCCATCATAGAATTGTTATAAGGATTTGGTGACTATTAGTCAGAATAGGATAGGTTATGCTGCAGTAACAGACAAATCCCAAATCTCAGAAGATCGATGCACTGAAGTGTATTTCTCACCCGTGCAAAGTCCTTGGGAGATCTGACTGACTCCCAGTGCAGTGGCCCTCGATGCCTTAGCTCAACATATTCCAGGCTCCTTCAATTTTCCAACTTCTTCCTATCAAAGTGTTTCCATGCTGGCTACAGTGGCAAAGACAGATTATGGAGAATTATGTACTGGCCCTCAAAGGCTTCACCGACACTGATACAAATCACTTCTGCTTGTACCTCATTGGCCAAAGCAAACTGCATGGCCATGTACAAGTTCAAGGTGGCAGAAAGGGCCCCGGGCAGAGGAAAACCAGGAGTTTGGGTGAGCAGTGGTATGTCCACCACCATATAGACTGTGCTTCCTAGAACCGTGCCTGGCACACAGCAAGCATGAAATAATTGTGAACTATTGTTGCTGAAGCCTGGTCCTTTGAAAATAAAAGTTACATTTTTATTGAGGCTGTTTTCCCTTTCTTTTTAGATGTGGTCTAGAGAATGACATCCACACACACAAGGGGGCCCTAATAGAGTCCCCTGAGAGGTAGAGGATCTTTCTCACTGCCACAGTGGGGGTTCTGGTGCTCTGTCACTTAGTAGGTGGCACACATTGTGGAGGCAGCATTAGCTGTGTTTGAGAACATGGGCTTAGAGTCAGACAGACTTGAGTTTAAATCACAGAGCCAATGCCTACTGAATGTGTGTGACCTTGACCAGGTGACTTAACCTTTCTTTTAGACTTAGTGACTTCACAGTTACAATGGTCATAATGCAGCCCACATCGCAGGGTTGCTGTGAAAATGAAATAAGATAATTTATCTAAAGAGTTTGTGGAACCTGATACAAAATAAGCGTTCATTAATACACATTGCCGTTTGTGTTGTAATGATGATGATGCACAAACCTTTCTGAACCCTCAGCTTGCTCATCTGCAAAATGGGTATAATAATACCTTTTACAGTTTTCTAGGTGCTTAATACACAGAGTAAACACCAAAAAAATCCCTTTTCCCTCTGTCTACCTGCTTAATAACTTTGTTAGGTTTTGATCCTGATCCAGTGTAGAAGAGCCATTTGGGATTTCTCCCCCTCTCCCCTGCCTCCCAAGCTTGTTGATGGTCAAATGGGCTGATGTAAACCCCTATCAATGTGGGTACATAATAGCTGCTCATTAAATGTGGGTTTTCATCACCCTCTCCCTGTCCCATAGTGTCCTCTCCTCACTAGCATGCTGTTCTCATGGGGAGTTGGAGTTTCAGATACTGGGGAGTGACATGTTTCACGATCGTGGGTGAGTCCAGTTTGGCACTGCACAAATCTCAGCAGACAGCTGCCCATTCCACCTGCTGCAGTGACCTGCCCCACCACAAAGTGAAAAGTCAGACTTGACTCACAAACAGGACACATTCACAGAATTTCACCACCAACAACACAAGGTTGACAGCCAACACTGCCTCACACTGGGATGGACCAACAGTCGGCTCAGGTGCCTGGGGGTATCCATGGGACTTGGTGAAGTCAGAGTGGGGATAATGCATCATGACCGCACACCGCACATCCCTGGTGGCATTGCTGCCACCAGCACCTCTTGGGCCACACGAACTCACCCAGAAGGCTTCTGAGCATGAGCCACCTCTTCTGGGAAGCCTCTTCCTCCCCTTCCCAGCCAGTCGGCCACTCCTTGCTTTGTGCCCCGCCTTGAACACCTTGTCAGTTTCTATTGGCGAGCCTTGGGGGTTGGGGAGATCTGGCTCCCATTCATCTGTGCAGCCCAGAAATAATTGTTGAATGAATAATTAAGAGGAAATCAGGGACCTTGAAAACAACTATTTTTCAGAGAAAATATCTTACATAAGCTCTTTGGCTATAATGAGTCTCCTAGAAAGAGAAGGGTGAGCATGTTCCTCGTCTCCTTATGTCTTTAAAAAAACAAAAAGGGAAAACGTAATACCAGGAGGCTTCAGAAAAGGTTCAGGCTTGGGGGAAAAGTGTGCGGTGATTGATTAGTCATGCCTGCTGGGGACAGGGCTGGGAGGAGGGCAGCACTTTTGCCTGACAGCTGGCATATCTCTTAAACCCTTAACAAGAGACCAAATTAGTGAAAATGCAGCTTGTACGGTGAAGTATGGCCTTTTCTCCAACCTTTAATTGGGATGTTTAGCAAATATGTTTTACTATTAAAATGGAAATGGGGTGGAAAATAGACTTCATTCTATAATCCATATTGAGTATATATTGGTACCCTTATCAACAGAAAAGATGTGTTTTTTTTTAAATTTTTAATTAAATCTTTATTGTTCAGATTATTACATTTGTTCCTCTTTTCCCCCCCCCCATAACTCCCCTCCTCCCAGTTCCCGCCCCACCCTCCGCCCTCACTCCCCACCCACTGTCCTCATCCATAGGTGCACGATTTTTGTCCAGTCTCTTCCCGCATCTCCCACACCCCTTTCCCCCCCAGGAATAGTCAGTCCATTCCCTTTCTATGTCCCTGATTCTATTATAATCACCAGTTCATTCTGTTAATCAGATTATTTATTCACTTGATTCTTAGATTCACTTGTTGATAGATGCGTATTTGTTGTTCATAATTTGTATCTTTACCTAGAAAAGATGTTTTTAATGAACAAGAAGGAAAGCAACCCTCTCTCTCTGAACGACTGATAATTCTTCCCAGCTAGAGAAGGCTATCTGATGGCAGTCCAGGGGACACCAGAGACCTCCTGTACGGGTGGGTCAGTGTCCTGGTTAGTCCGTGGCCTTAAAATCAGAACACCTATGTTTTTCTCCCAGTGTTTGCTTTTTAATTTTTAAAAAATCCTTATCTGAGGATATGTTTTTATTGATGAGAGAGAGAGAGAGAGAGAGAGAGAGAGAGAGGGGAAGGGAGAAAATCGATGTGAGAGAGAGACATCAATTTAGCCGCTGCCCTGACCAGGAAACAAACCGGAGACTTTTCAGTTCATGGCACGATGCTCCAACCAACCAGGACTTTTTTTTTTTTAATTTGAAGGAATAGTATGATAAACAGTATATACTCTTTTTCTTCACTGTGATTCACCAACTGTTAGCATTGTTGTCACATGTTCTCTTGTTGTCTCTCTCTCTCTCTCTCTCACACACACACACACACACACACACATTTTCATTTTGCTGAACCATGTAAAAGTAAGTTTCAGACATCACGACACTTTATCCCGGTCTTCACCCCAAATGCTTCTGCTGCCTTTCCTGAGAACAAGGGCATTCTCCTACTTAATTACCAGGCCATTGTATCACAGTCAAGAGGTTTAGCATTAATACAATAATATCCTGTCTCAGAAAACGGATATTAATTCAATAATGCCATCTACTATTCAGCACTTATTTAATTTTCCTCAAATGCCCCAAGAATGACTTTTATAACTTGAAAAAAAAATCTAGGCACCGATGTGTTACATTTGATTGCTATATCCCTTTTAATTTAGAGCAGCTCCCTGCCTTTTTATGTCTTCACAACTGACTGTTTTTGAAAGAAAACAGACTGCGTGTTTTGTGGAATGGCCCACGTTCTGGATTTGTTTGTGGGTTTCCTCGGGGTTGTAGTAAAATGAAACACGTTCGGCAGGAATGCCACAGGTGTTGCTGTGTGCTTGTGACCGCATCCCACTGGGGACACATAAAGGCTGGCCGTCCCACAGTCGGAGATGCTAAGTTTGATCCCTTGGCTAAAAAGGTAGTGACCACAAGATCTCACTATTACAGACACATTTTCCCTTTGTGGCTAGTAAGTAATCTGTGATCCTTCGAGAGCATGTGAATATCCTGTTCCCCGCACAATCTCTCCCCCAGAAATCTTAGCATCTGTTGATGATCCTTACCGGAGTCATTGTGATAGTGAGGATGGCAAAATGCTGATTTTCTAATTCTATTGTTCTTCCACATTGCAGTCCAGAAAACTGTGGGTTGATTACTTACTCTCTTTTAGTTTTGTCCTACTTATCTATATAAAGGACATAATAAGAGAGGGCTGATGATATAAGGATTAATCTCGATGATGAATATGAAAGAACCTTGTATCACATGTTTGGTAATTGAAAGGAATTACTATTATTTACATTCTGGAGGGGGTGCCTCAAATAAAACAAACGTATTCATCTAAGTTGGTGGTTTCTAAAAGACAATGAATAAGTAAGAAGCACATAAACAATTCAGTTCAGCAAATATTCATAAGCTTCTGCTGTGTGCCTGACACCGTGCTAGGCTTGGAGACAAATAGCTCAAAGTGCCGAATTAATTCAATGCCAAGGGGGAGAGAAGAGGTATAAAATAGAGATCATTGGAAGAAAAATTAATTTGTTAATCAGTTAACTGATTCGTTCATTACTTTATTCACCCCATAAACATTTGATGAGGAGCTAGAGCTACTAAATCAAGTAATATGAGGTCTCTGCCCCAAAAAAGCTTTACAGCTTCTCCCTGGGGCACCCCCTGAACTCAGCTCTGGTCTGCCTGACTCTCAGCCCCGCCCCTTTGCACTACACCAGGGAGAAAAAGTGATGGCAAGGAGCTGTTGGGGCCGAGCCGTGTTTGCCTCTCAAGAGTGTTTCTGCTTATTGTTCAAAAGTTTATAATGGTCTCTATTATCCATGAATGAGTGAGATCATGTGGTAAGAGCTGCCTCGAACAGACTGTCAAACTACAGCAGGAAGGCCAGGGAGGGTGGGGGGGCAGGAGGGGCGGGGGTAAGAGATCAACCGAAGGACTTGTATGCATGCATATAAGCATAACCAATGGGCATAAGACACTGGGGGGTAGGGGAGGCCAGGGGATTGTCAAGGGTGGGAGGGAAAAAAAAGGCATATGTAATACTCTTTGTAATACTTTAAGCAATAAAAAAAAAAAAAAAAAAAAAAAAAAAGAGCGTTTCTGCATAGTCATTGCTGGAACGTGGCTAGGGAGTGAGTTCCAAGCCAGCCCACTCCTGAACCCCGTGTCCTCCGGGAACCCAGTAAACTTGGCTGCCAGGAGCGGTCCCCTGAGAGCCTTGCATCACCTCCTGCAGGTGCAGGCCTGAGCAGGACTGACAGGCGCGCCCACTGGGCCATTGCATTTGTTCTCAGCTGACATCCTATCGGAAGCTGGGACTACTCCCCAAACTGCCCATCACCCATCGGCTTGGTGTTTGCCCCAGTTGGTGCAGTCCCGTTCTTGTCTGACCAGACAGGCTGCTTGCTGCTCTCTTCCCTCAGATCACAGAAAAATAGATATTGGCAGTAGCGGCCGTGGCTATCATCTTTGTACCAAGAGAGTGTGGTAGCCATGGAGGTTGTGAGGTGAAAGCCTGTCTGGGTGGATGAAAACTTTGTGAAGGAAGGATTTAAAATGCATCTGAAGTAAACTAAGACAAGTTGTTTACACACTTCCTTTTTGGATCTCAGATATAAGAGGGAGTTGCATGATTCATACTGATAAGTTTATGCAGGTATCATCAATGTAAAGCTCTCTTGTTTTAGCTCTTAATTTTTCTCTCTTCATCTGTGTTCTCCACATCCATCTGAGGTGTTTAATACATGCCCTCAAACAGTTATAAGTCTGTAAGCCATGCATGTTATTTTGTGTGTGTATTTAGAGCGGTGATATTGTGCCAGGGAGTCTAGGCTGTTCTTACGGTCTCCACCCATGTTCTCACCATGGTGTTAATATCTGTCCGTGTTGTTGGCTGTACGTCTAGTTTATTGCTTCTAACAGCTGCATAGTTGTAGCGATCAAGGTAGGCTGAGTGATGCTGCAGTAATACCACCAAAATCTTAATGGCTTAAAATAATAAAAGGTTGACTGATTGGCCATCCTACCTGTCAGGTCCCTGGGCACTTTGCTTCACATCTCAGTCAGGGACTTCGGTTGATGGAGCCTCCACCATGGCGGGGAGAGGAGAGAGTGGCAAACCACTCACTGGCTCATAATCGGTTCTGTGGCAAACAAACAGCACATGAGTCCAGAAGTAGCCAACACAAATCACATGGCCATTCCCAACGCCACAAGAGGCGGAGACTGCAATCTATCATGAATCTAGGAGGAAAGTCGGAAATGATTGGTGAATGGTGCCAAGGACTATCATGTTACAAGTATCCCCCATATTTTGCACTTACTCATTCTCTAGTGATAGGCAATTAGTTGATTCCAGTTCCCCACGACCACAACCGTGCCATCTTGAATATCCTTGCACTTGACCCCTTATGGATCTGTGCAAGCCTTTCTCTGGGGTCTGTCCCCCAGCATTGGTTTGCTGGGTCATAGGTTTCGTACGTCCTTGGTTCCCATAATCTCCAGATAAGTCTCTAGAATTGGTTCCACCAATCTAGACTCGCACCAGCGGTGTAAGTGTGAGGGTTCCCATTTACCCACATCTCCTACAGCATCCCGCATTACTCAACATTCTAATTTTTCCAATGTTGAGCATAGCATGGAACCTCATTGTGGTTTTATTTTCATTTCTCTCATTACTAGTGATTTTTAGAATCTCGTCATATATCTGTTGACTATGCTAGCATTCTAGTTTTCACGTTTGTGAAAGCTGCCCACTCATAGTCACAAACCATTTTTCTCTTGCTTTTCCTCTTTTTTTCTTTTTCCTGTTCATTTATTGGTCTTTCTTGGGTAGCTAGATGTTAATCCTTTGTTGGGTTTAGGCATTGCAAATGTCTTTTTCCACTCTGCCACTTCTCTGTTAACTTTGTCTATAGTATCTTTTGTTGGACAGAGCCCTTAATTTTGATGTCACTGAAGCAATCGACTTTTTTGCTTTCTGGTTTGTACCTTGGGACTCTTATTAAAGAGGCCTTTCTTTCTCCTGTTAGCTTTATAGTTTTCTTTTCACATTTAGGTTTTTCATTCATTTGGAGTCTACCGTTACAAATGGTGTATGGGAGGGACCCAAATTCATTTGGTGAGCCAGCTTTCTCAACATTATTAAGGAATCACTTCTTTTTCTCTCCATTGATCCGTGGCAGCCTTTATCATAAATCAAGTTCTTCTGTGCTTGGGTTTGTTTCTGAGTTTTTTATTTTATTATGAGCTCTCCAAACCTTACCATTCGAACACTGAAGCAGAATGAGGTTTTGTTTTGAAGAATTTGCGTGGTGTGTTCTGGCAGGGGAGCCCTGATGGTTTCCCGTAGTGCTAAGAGGTGAGGCATAGTGAAACCAACAGACACCTTGGGATCTGATGAACCTGACCTCATTCCTGGCTCCACCACTTCTCATCCATGTGACCTTGAGCCGCTTCTTCAGCCCTCCCGAGCCTCTGTTTCTTCGTCTGTAAAACAGGGATAATACTACGTACCTCCTAGGATTGTCGTAAGAATTAAATGCTGTCCTGTATGTAAATGCATAGCACTCAATATTAATACTATTTGCCCAGTGATTATCATCATCATCAGACAAATGACTTCAATGACGCTCTAAGTCATTTCCCTAGGTCTCACCAAAGTGTGGCTATTAATGGGGAACATGTTACTCCTGATTGCACAAATGTCATTGCCTCCTGTTCCTACCTGCTAATCCACTACACCTATTCAATTATTTCTGGGTATATCGTGGTGTCCCATGAGGACTCATGAAAGCTTCCTATTGGTCTGCCCACTAGCACCTCCGTGGGCACCACTGAGGTCTCCACTTGCATTGCACAAGGATCAGAAACACGGGCCTGGGACATGGTAGATGCTTAGCTAGGAATGTTGAACGAATCATCAGAATGCTTGTCTTGCCTGGCCATGTCTGCACATGAACTTTAGAAACATGTTGTATTTCTGCTTGGCTCCCCTCTCCCTCTCAGTTCTTTCTCCTGAAATGAAAATAAAAATAACAATACCATGAAGCCAGGTCTCTGAGCCACTGGATTGAGGGACACACCAAGCACTTCACAGCCAGGCTGTGACAGGTTGGGCAGCCCCGGCTGCTGGGCAAAGTTCACTAAAGGCCACACGAGGCTGGCGCTGTGAAGGCACGTTTTCTGTCTGCCTTTCAAAAAAGGACTTTTCTTTTTTTTTTACTTTTGTGATCTAAGCTTTTGATCCCTTGGTTGTGGCTCTGTTCTGTCACCTTCTTTTCTGGAGGGCTGTCAGTCTGGGCAGGAGGACATAGCCATTCCCCTTGACTCAGCACATGGCCAACAGGGCCCCACCTCTCCCAGTGGGGCGCCTTCCTAGGGCGCCTCTGGGGGATCCACCTGACCACCTTCTGATTGTTTGTGTGTTGAAGTATTGCTGGCACAGCAAATCCAGAACACTCTCTCCCCTCCACCCCCACTTTCTGATATTAATAAAGCAATTTCATCTCTCTCTGAGACCTTGAGCTCAATCCCAGCCTGACTAGCAAGTGGACGACCATTCTGGAGCTTGATTGTGTCGGAATAGAACTCAATCTCATTTCTGGGTTGCTGCCGCCATGCTAAAAACGGGCTGCGGACAGGGTCCCAGAGAAAGGATACTTCGGAAGTCCGCCCAAACCTGTTGCTGAACAGCCTCGTGGAGGACGGGGCAGTGACAGAAGGACATGTTGCATGTCTATCCGGTCCCTGGAAAGGAAGGATTTGACTGGCAAATCCAGTTCTAGGAAGAGATTTCCCTACTCTCCTGCCAGAGGGTTTTCTGTGGAGCTCTGGGGGGAGCAGGTGGGGTGGGCTGGGCAGGGGCCTGCAGCCCAGAGTCCACCCCGCTTCACAGCCAGCTTCCCCCTGATTTTAAGTTGCAACACCTCGTCTGAGCCTTGTAGTTATTCATTTAATAGCAGAGAATTCCTTATTCTTTCTCTTTTTTTTTCTTAAGTATTCCTAGAGTTGAGGTGGTAAATAAATGCACACTCAACGTTATGAAACTGAGTTTTTTACTCCTCCTCCATTTTCACTTTAATAGTATAACATATTTATTATATTTATATATTAAATGTGAAAAGCAAGGGCATGATGCACTTTTAAAACTACACTTCCACTTATTGGGTCTCCACTTAAGCTTGAATGGTGAAGATACTAGGTACACCTGCCACATGACATCTCTGTTCATAGCAGACACCATCATGGAGCATGGCACTTTTTCACGGAGTTCATGGGGGACTTCATAATCCTTCTCAACACTGCCCTAGGCACCCACTAGTGATAGAGTTGGCATATGAGATGAAAGCTATATGCTGTCCTGCCTTTTAAGTAGTCATCGATTCTTATTCATGGTTCTTTGTTCATTCTTTTCAGTTGATACTTTATGCCTTATATTATTAACTAGAGGCCTGGTGCACGAATTCATGCATGGGTGGGGTTCTGCTGTCCTGCCCCGATCAGGGCTGATCAGGGTGGCCGGACAGGGGGAGGGGCTGCGGGTGGTTGGCGGGCCAGCCCTGCCCCTGATCAGGGTGGAGGGGGGGTGACTGGGGGCATGGCCGGCCAGAGGGAGAGACCACAGGTGGTTGGACGGCCAGCCCTGCCCCTGGTTGAACTCCCAGTCGAACACCCAATTGAGGGGACAATTTGCATATTAGCCTTTTATGATATAGGATTAGTGTATGTCTTAACTTTTCTACTCCCCCACAAATTGCTTGAAAAAGAATTTGTGCTTGATTCGTGTTTGCGTCATCCCAGCTCTGCCCTATGGTTATCTTTAAATAACAATTGTTGGATCAATGAAGAATATGTCTTCTCATTAAGACTCAAAGAATAGGTTGAAATTCTCTTCAGAATCAGCTCTAGGTCTAGCCACCTCTTTCTCAGTGATAGGTTTCATTATATTCTTACTCTCTCTCCTGAAATGAATGAAAGCCAACCAACAACGACAAAATATATGCTGACAGCACATTTGAACCCACTTCCTGCCTTGAACCAGAACAAAGTGGGGACAGTTTGTCTCGTGTAAATTTCCCAATACAGGAAAGTGTTTGGCCTGAGCCAGTATACAGTTCAACTTGGCATCTTCCTCAGCCTCGTTCCGGCAAGTGTGTGGCACAGGGAGGTTACCTGCAAGGGCAGGACCCACATCCTCAAGGCGGGTACCGCTCCGGGGGCCATACAGTGTCCCCACAGCTAACTGAATTGTCCTGGTAACTTTAAGACTTCATTCCCGACCACCTGCTCCAGGCTCACTGTGCACCAGCTGCACGCACCTTCTGCTACACCTGAGGATGCACCTGTGCCTGCCCAGGGCCTTCGCCCATCAATCAGGCAGCCACAGGTGCCCCCCTCACTTCTCTCGGTCTCTTTTCAAATGGCCCATTATGTTCCCTGTGACCCTGTTACACTCTTTCCTCCAGTCCTACTTTATTTTTCTCTTTAACACTTAGTACCAGCAGACCTCTACCATTTATTGGTTATTTGTTCACTGTCTGTGCACTGTCCTGGGATGTGGGCTCTGGGGACACTGTCAGCTATACTCCTGGATCCCCAGGGCCAGAGCTGGGTCTCTCCACCTCAGCACTCCTGACGATTTTGACCAGAGAACTCGTGGTTGTGGGGACTGTCCTGTGCATTGAAAGATGTTGAGCAGCACCCCTGGCCTCTCCCACTAGGTGCCAGCACCCCTGCCCCTCCTCCAAGTGGTGACAATCAAGAATGCCCCCAGGCACTGCTAAATGTCCCGGGGGAGGGGCAAAATCACCTCTCCTAGAGAACCACTGGCCTAGAAACATTTGACACAGTAAATGCAAATGTGTGTTGAGAGAATGAGTAGCTCAGCATTTACTCACACTCGTGCTGTGTGCCAGGCACTGAGCAGACTTCTCCCCCCTGTGCTGTCACATCTGTGGGCAGAGAGCAGTTCCCACCTTGCGGGGTGATTGTAGGGATAGGAACAACATCCGTAAAGCATCTAAACCACTTCCGCACTCGGAGCAGTGGGTGCTTAATAAATGGCTGTGACATTATGCGAAGACCCTGACCTGACCCCGTTTGCCCTTCCGGCCTCATCACCCCACACCCCCATCCCCACGCCCCTCCGTTTTACCGATGAAGGACTGAAATGAAGCCAGCTGGAGGAATTGCCCAAGGTGACACTGCTGGGGAGTGACGGAGCAGACTTGGGATGGCCGGTCCCTGGCTGTACGACCTGGCGCTTCCTCTCCCTCCGGTCCTTGAGAGAGGGCTGCCCTCCTAACTGAGCATCCTTCCCAGCCTCCAGCCCAGGGCCCTCTTCATGCTCGATAAATATTTGTGGAGGAATTCAGCGCACAGCCCAGCAAATAAAAGTCAGACAGGATAAATGCGGAGGGGAGTCCACGCAGAGAACCCAGGGCTCGAGGGAGGGAGACATCGGTGTGGTGGGGAGGACTTTGAGTGGAATTACAGTGAGTGCCCTGGGCAGTGGCCCAGGTGAGCCTGTAGGGAGGGATGCTCAGCCCCGGTATCACTTAGTCCTGAGTCTGATGCAGGGTGGACAGGGACGGGGCGGGGGTGGCTGGCAGCCCTGCCTCGCCTCAGCCTGCCCCCAGCACGCTCCCTCCGCTTCGTCAGAGCGGTTCCTTTTTTCTCCTTCTGTGCTCCTTTTCCCAATCTGAGGCTTTGCCACCGCTTGATCTTTTGTCTTTTCTGTTTCCTCCCTCATACAGCCCCCGTCTGACTTCCTGACTGACACAGCCGGGTTCAGAACGGCCTCAGATGCTAACCTACATTTCCTTCCCCCGCTGCTGCTGCCCTGCCTCTCAGGCCCCTCCTGGAGCTGATTTCTCCCCCGCCCCATGGGAAGGGTTTCAAGGCCTTGCTCACCTCCCCTTTCCTCACCCTCCTGGGCTGGGACCCTCACACCAAGCCCCAGATCTAACTTCAGATCTCTGATCTTTGAGGGGCCAGGGGGGACTTTCCTACAGGCTCTCATCCTTCTCAGACTCTTCAGAACCAGCTGTGTCCTTTGTCCCCTGGGGTAGCTCCACCCAGCCTGCTGGCACAGGGACTCTTGGCCGCCTGCCCGCAGGTGATATTTAGTGTACATCCGGTGAACCCAGGAGAGCATTTGCTTTCTGGGTCTTGTTAGGGGACCATGGCCTCAAGCGTGTGGCCTCTCAGCTGATGGCCCTGAGTCTTCTGCTGCCTTTGCTGCAGGCACCGCCCAGCTCAATGGTGAGGAGTAGTTTCTCTCCATGGCGACTGATCTGCGTTCACTGCATGCTCTGGGTCCAGACTCACCTGAGAGTTGAACTGGTTTCCCTCTTGGGCCCTGAGGGACTGCTTTGGACAGAGGGATGCTGGGGACAGGCTAAGTCTTTGCTGCTTCCTGTGGTGCATGGACCAGAGAGAGGCTGGCCAGAGGACACAGACAGTTAAACTGACCCCTTCGCTGCTGTGACTCAGGAACTTCCTCAACTGTCTATATATCTCTGTCTCTATTCCATCTATCTATCATCTATCTATCTATTATCTATCTATCTATCTATCTATCTATCTATCTATCTATGTATCTATCTATCATCTCTATCATCTATTATCTATCTATATCTATCATCTGTCTATACCTATCATCTATCTATATCTATCATCTATCTATCATCTATCTATATCTATCTATTTATCATCTATCTATACCTATCTATATCTATCTATTTATCATCTATCTATACCTATCATCTATCTATATCTATCATCTATCTATCATCTATCTATCTATCTATCTATCTATCTATCTATCTATCTATCTATCATCTACCTACTTACCTACAATCCCCATTAGTGTGAGCGTTTGCCTTAAAAATAACAGCAATGAAAACTAGCACCCCTCCTCAGCATGGGCTACTGGAGCACCCTCCCAGGAGGAGACCAAGGTCCCCACCCACCCTCCCTCTGCTCCTTGGTGGCTGTGGAACCCTCAGCAGGTCTCTCGGTGTCTCTGGGCTCAGGTTCCTCATCCACCACATGGCGACATTCGTCCCTCAATTGCTGAAGGCAAGAAGCTGGGCCAGATGCGTGGGAGATTCCTTCCTGCTCCGGGATGTGGGCCCCTCCTCCTTCCTCCTTCACTGACCAGCACTCAGCTGGTGACTGTGATTACTGGGCTTCTCTTCCTGCATCGCAGAACCCATGCAGCCCCGCAGCATCCCTCTCCTGCTCAAAACCCACCAGGAGCCTGGCCGGTGTGGCTTAGGCATTGACCTATGAACCAGGAGGTCACAGATCAATTCCAGGTCAGGGCACATGCCCAAGTTGTGGACTGGATCCCTATTGGGGGGCATGCAAAGAGCAGCCGATCAATGATTCTTTCTCATCAGTGATGTTTCTATCTCTTCCTTCCTTTCTGAAATCAATAAAAATACCCCCAGGAGCTTCCTTCCAGCACCTTCGGAGGAGGATGCAGAGTTCTTGCCCGGCCTGAGGTTCTGTGTGATCCAGCCTGGCTGCCTCGTCAGCCCCGTGCCCTCCCCCTTCCTCATGGCTCTTCACACCCCCGGGGTCCTTTCTGCCATTCCCAGAATATAACGAGCAGTTCTCAATGTCAGCCTTTGACCTTGAGGTTCCCTCTACCAAGATGGCATCCCCCACCCTCTCCTGTCCTTACTTCTGTCTGGAGTTTGCTCACCTCCTCAGAGACGCTTCCCTGATTGGTCTGTCTCGAATAGCTCCCTCCGCCCCCCACCCCCAGCTATATGTTCCGTCATGGGGCCTGTGTCTCAAACACAGTCATTTTCTGCGTCAAGCCTGCAGGCCAGGCTTCCTCTGTTTGGATCACCGCTGCATTCCTGGGACCTCGACCTGTTCCTGGTATATAGTTGTAGGCCCTGAATAAATACTGGCATTCAGGCCTCTGAGCTTGGGAGACTAAAACAGAAACACTGGCCTGAAGTACTTCCTTTCCTCCTCTGTCCAGGTTTTATTGAGTGATTGCTGCATGCCAGGCACATGCGTTGTTTAATCCAACTCTACAACAGCTGAACGCCTGAGAGACTGTTCGCTCCCCCCTTTACAGGTGAGGGGCTCAGGGGTACAGACAGGTTGTCCAGTGGAGCTCTGGCCTGTCTGACTCCAGAGCCCAGCATCTCAGTCACTGCCCTGTACTTTCCCGCTCTTCGGTGGGGAAAAGAGTCCGTGGCCACCTCATGGACAGTCCCGGACACAGAGATGCACTGGTGAGGACCCCTTCCGGACTGAGGGCCGCTCATCACCTGGATGCTGCTGGTACAGCCCACGGCTCCTGGCTTGATTTGGAAATTGCCTCTTTATTTTATTTTAATTTTTAAAAAATATATCTTTATTGATTTCAGAGAGGAAGGGAGAAGGGAGAGAGAGAGAGAGAGAGAGAGAGAGAGAGAGAGAGAGAGAGAGAGAGAGACATCAATGATGAGAGAGAATCATTGATTGGCTGCCTCCTGCATGTCCCCTACTGGGGAGAGAGCCCACAACACGGGCATGTGCCCTTGACTGGAATTGAACCTGGGACCCCTCAGTCCACAGGCCGACCCTCTTTAAAAGAGAATATCTGGGCTGAAGTCTCACCCCCTTCCTAGGCAGGCCAGCCCTCAGTGACCAGTTGACTGGGATGGGAGTTTGAAAACCGGACTCCCACTCACCAACTCAGGATGGCTCTGAAGGGTCATCCCAGCTTCTGAGCACCCTAAGGGCTGGGCTGAGGCCTCTCTTGAAACCAAATCACAGCCCAGTTTCTCCCTCTGCCCAGTCTGGCTTCTCACCTTCCCTACACAGAGGTCAAGCCCAAAAGCACACCTTAGTGTCTCTCTATGTAGAAGCCCTACATATACACCTCATCATGCTCATCTTCATCTGTTCTCCTGCTTCTCAGGGAGCCCAACCAGCAATGTGGACTGCCCCCTGCATGCCCTCAGCAGTGTCTTGGGTCTCAGAGGGCCAGCAGGTGCTGGTTGAAGACTTGGAACTGTCCGTGGGTAGCAATGGCCAGATGGAGTCCCCTCCCCCCTGCCCAACCCCAAGCGTCAGACTTAGCATAGTTCCTCATTGAGGTTCTGAGTTGTGATGTCCCACTGGAAAGATGAGATAGCTCTTTGCTGAGCTGCTGTAAGCCCATATCACAGTTTTCTTAGGAAAATGCTTGTGAGGACTGGATGTTTGGGAATAAGAAAGACAGAAATAGTAGAATTGCCCCTTTAAGATTTATGCATAGAGTGGACAGGCAAAGGAATGACCTTGTTTAGGGTAGGCAGTGGGATGTGGCCAAGTGTAATACGTAATTCACACTCAGGTTGTTCGATGCTTATGTCTGGTTGCTTCCATCACAGCCCTGTCCTGACTCCTTTTAATGCCCTGCTAGTGTTCAGAAGGACCATGACATACAATAGACGCTCAAGAGGCGTGGGAAGAAGAGAAATGAATCGGCAGGGAGGGAAGTGACAGGGATCCTAGCAAAGGGAGAGAGTGGGGAATATAATCTCATTATAGACTTCAGGAGACTCAGCCACTTGTACATTTTTCTGACATTAATGGAGTGCCCACTCTGTACAAAGTCGATGCCAGGGGCTGGACTGCCAGATGATTCAGCCACAGTCGCTGCCAGAGAACACTGTGACTCAGCCTTGGGCACGTCACTGAATGGCTTTCTTTGGCTTGGCTGCATGCAGACATGGTCTGTTAACCTCACGTCACTTAGAGATTCGGGGTGATGTGACCGCGCCCTCCTTACATCTTCCCTCCTCATGCCTCTGCCTCCCCTGACTTTACACATCAGTTCACACGACCGAACCAGCACCACCAATCGCTATCGCTAATTGAGCGCTTCCCAGGTACCAGGCCTTGTGCTCAAAGCAATTTATGTGCACTATTTTATTTAATCTGATAACAACTCTATAAGGTAGGTACTATTCTTACTCGTCTCCTTTTATTGATGAGGACTGCAGGCTGTGGGAGGATAAGTAATTTGTCCACGGTCTCACAGGAGGAAGTGGGGGATCCAGGGCTACTGACAGTGCAGCCCATTCTGTTGGCGCTTTTCACCTGGAGATGCCCAGCCTCCCGCTTTGCTGGCTCCCACCTGGACACCAGGCCCTCATTTCCCTTGAGCTTCCTCATCCCACCTCTACACACTGGCCCGTCTTTCCCTTTCTCATCCTAGTCCTCACTGTTCATGCCAAAATTTACAGCTGCGCAGGCTCCTTCTGCCTCTGGGAATGAGAATGGATCTCCCGTCACTTGTGAAAATGGCCCCCGACCGGGCTTTGGCTGCACAACCTGCCCTGTGGACCGGCATCAGGTTCCTTAGGAGGCCGTCACCTGGGAGTCACCGGGAGGCTGTCTCCCTCTGATGTGAGAGCTACCCCTGCTCTTACCACACAGTGTAGCAGAAGGTGCTGGAAAGAATTTAAGAAGTCTGATTTCTGCTCTCTGTGGAGATGGTTAAGCACTGGAGCCGTCGAAGTTGATATTCTGGATTTACCACCTACATGCTGAGTGACCTAGGTCAGGGGTGGGCAAACTTTTTGACTCGAGGGCCACAATGGGTTCTTAAACTGGACCGGAGGGCCGGAACAAAAGCATGGATGGAGTGTTTGTGTGAACTAATACATGTTAACACTGCTGCTGGTGAAGGAGCGGAGGGGAGAGCAAGAGAACCCTCCGCTCTTTCGGCTCCACGGGCCGGATAGAACAGCCAAACGGGCCGGATCCGGCCCGCGGGCTGTAGTTTGCCCACGGCTGCCTTGGGCTAAGTTACTGAACCTCTCTGAGCCTCCCTTTCCCCCTCTGTACAATGGGAATGACAGTGCCTTCCCTGTAGGTTGTTGGAAGAGTAGATGAGACATTGCATTCAAAACACTGGCCCTGCCAGCTGGCGCAGATAAAGGGCTCTGTAAATGGTCTTTGTTTTTAGCATTGTTCTCAGTATGGGCAGGAAAGCCATAAACTGAATTCCTCCTTTTCCTCTCCCTCCATCCCTCCCCCCCTCACCCCTTTCGGCCTTCCTCAATATTAGTCACCGCCCACTACCAGCCAAGTCTCATGCTGGGGCACTGGGAGACAGATGACAAAGACCAACCCAGCCTTGAGAAGCTCACGGAGCTTTCCAGAAGAAGGAGGCAGCGGATCAGGCTGCTGGGAGGCTTGGCTCTGAGTCTGGCCTCCACTCCTCGCTGGGTAGCTCTGGGACAGGTTGGTTACCATGAGCCTCGGCTTTACTCGCACCCACCCTGACCCGTCACAGGGCTGTGTCTGGCTGCAGTCCAGCGAGGAAGCAAACTGTCACCATCTATGTAGCCACAGAATGCCTTGCCGCCCTGGCGTTGCGCAATGTTGACATGCACCGGTGACCCTTCAAGTACCTGCCACAGAACCACAGAATGAGTTCTCCGAGCTGGTGAACGTGATAGGGACCGAGCGCTGGTAAACGGACCCGGGATTTATGAATGGGTGTCACCGGCCTGCTGTTCTGCGTTTTATCACCGAAGATTATGGAAGATTGGGATCTCTTATTTCAGCGAATGCTTTATGGTTTTCATTACTCTCTTGAAATCTCTGCATAATTTGCTGGGGTTAGCGATAGAGCGCCTTTGTTTCTTTGCGTGCGTTTCTCCCTTCCGTGTAAACCAGTAAAAATCAATAAAAGGGCAGCACATGGAAGCCCTGCCCACCCCAGAACTTGGCTGCACGTCCCAGCACAATGGAGTGGGCCGCTTCCAGGTCAGGGAACAGTGGTGTGGTTCGGGGCTGAGTGACCCTGACCTTGGGTCTCTGTGCCTGTGTAGACTCAGGCCCCTTGGGATTCAGACCACACCCTATATTTACAGAGGAGGAAACTGAGACCAACAATTAGGAAGTGACCTGTCTGAGGCTGACTTACCTAGCGTCTCCTGAACCACGTCCTCTGAGTCATTTGGCAAATTATTGGCAGGCGCCTGCTGTGTGTAATTAGCTAGGATCAGGGAGTGACCTTGTTTCTTTGTTTGTATTTTTCCTTTTTAACACTAAAGCGAGATGACATTCTGGCACAGTAGCCTTTAAATACAGGTACATACGCGAGTGTGCTTGCACCAGGAGGCAAGAAGAATGTTCCAGAACATCTCTTCCTAATAATATTTTCTCATCCTTTCTGTACTTCCACATTTTGTGTACATTTTATAGTGAACTACAGCAATGATTCGGTATAGTCTATAATTAAATATGTATTCATATACTGGGAGGTATCCTCAAGAATTATAGGAGTGTTTGATCAAAAAATTGAAGACCATTGGTTTAGTGAATGCACAGCCATTCTGACACTCCTCTAATATAACCCCACCCTGCTGCTCTTTCTATCTCCTTTGCCTCTGTCTCCATCATGCTCCCTGACATTACATTGTATTTGCATTTGCTTTTTTGTCTCCTCCACTAGAAAGATCTGTGTAATTGGAGACTTTGGTTTGCCCGCTGCTGTCTCCCTGTAGGTCTCCTGTCAGGCTGGGCCCGTCATGGGCACGCAGTAAACATTTGCTGAAACAAATGAATGGGTGTGACGCCAGTGCAGACAGGTGAATACACATGCCCACCCCCGTGGGCTACGTCCGGAGGGAGGGGAAGTGCGGGGTGCTAAGGGGCACCCTTGGAGAGGGCAGGACCTTCCAGAAGGTTCCTCAGGGCTGGAACTTAGTGTGTGCATCAGGGAATGGCGAGAGATGAGACTAGAAAGGAGATTAGGTCTAATCATAAAGGCTTCCTCCTTGTTTTAAGGCTGGGGTTGAGAACCGTTTTTTTCTGCCAGCAGCTATTTGGATATTTATAACATCATTCTCTGGCCATAGAAAATTATTAACTTAAAAATTAGCCTGCTATAGTTGGTCAAACGTTTAATTAATTCACCCCTAATCCCTTGGCAGGGCCAGACGAAATGATTTCGAGGGCCTTATAAGGCCCAGGGGTTGGACATTCCCACCCTGTTTTAAGGAGTTGAGGCTGTATGTTGAGAGCAGAGAGAACCATTGGCAATGATATATGGAGCTAGAACCTCGCACCTCGATGGCCTGGGCTTGCATCCCCGCTCTGTCATTCGGGCAAGTTACTTAACCCCTTCTGCCTCAGCTCCCTTCTCTGTAAAATGGGGATGGTGATAGGACCAGCCTCGGCAGGGTGCTGCGAGGAGCTAATTTATGTAAATCACAGACATCATCCCTGGCGTCTTACTAGTGCCATTATTAACTGTGCATCCCACTGTTCTCCAGACTGGGCATACATCAGGAGTTGTACACAAACCACCCTAGTATGGAGCGTGCATTCTAATTAGGGGAGGGAAATAATAAATGAGTAAATGAACAAGAGCAAATCAGCCAGCCATAAGAGAATCAGAGTAGGGACTTATCGAGGCACCTGGGGTTCCCTCAGGCTGGGCAACTGGGAACGTGACTCATCTGCAGAGAGATTGGGTGTGGTGTTGGGTTGTAATGGGAAGAGGTGGGAGGCCAGCCTCTGGTCTGTCAAGGAAAGGCATTGGAGGGTGAGGGCGGTGATGGGATTTGGCACCTTTTAAAAAGATCGTTGTGGCTGCTGCCTGGACTCTGTAGAAAGGAAGGACAAGATGAGATGGAGAAAAATATGGGCTTGTCTGTGTCCCTGTTCTGAGTCCCTTCACCTCCCCCCCACCCCCCACCTTGATGGCACCTTTGCCTGCCTTTGCTACCAGTGTTATCTCCCTAACACCCAACCCGTGTCTTATTCTGATAGACACTCAGGGGAAGGTCCAATTTACTTGGTGGCTCTTGGTTTGGGGGTGAGATCAACCAGCAAGTGAATGCCACATTTGGGGAGCAGACCCAGTCCTGAAGGCAGGGCCTGTAGGCCTCCCCCATTCTCCCTGCACATCTAGCTGGTCCAAGACTTTCACCTTCGCTGAGATGTCTCCCACCCCTAGCTCTGACTTTTGCAGATGCCCCTGGTGACCTGTTGACTCCTGGGTTGCGGGAGCAGCATGATGAGGGATGAGGCAGGCCCCAGTGGCTGGCTGCCTCGGGGTGGGGTCCTACTTCTATTCCTACTGGCCCTGGGCAAGTTCCTTAACTTGTCTGAATTCTGGTTTCCTCCACTGTAAAATGAGGTAAACAATAGTAACTGCCTCATCGGGCTATAAGGGAGTTAATATTTATAAAACACTAGAAATAGGTCCCAGCCCAGAATAAGTGGTCAGTAAGTATTCACTGTCCCTATCAGTATTATTTTCCCACCCATGCAAGGGAGAGGCGCCTGCTCTCTGCCTACCTCTCAGAGATGGCTGTAGGATTAATGAGACAATGATTGTCGACTGTTTGGAGCTTTGCAGAACAAAGGCACTGCATAAATTCACATTATTATTGTCATCTGGATGCTTTGCGGGCCGGCCTAGCGTGTGGTTAGTTGATTTATGGAAATGACATGTCCCTAGTTGATCTGAATTAGTGATAAGCAAATTTCAGACAATTCAGATAACAGTATCTTCCATCTGTTCAGGGTCTTTCATTCTGAAAGCTTCTGGAGGGATGAGTGAGGGGGAACAGCAAGAGACCACTCATCCAGGCATTGCCCCGAGTGTCCAGGCATTGCCCTCAGTGTCCAGGCATCGCCTAAGCATACAGGCATCACCCGAGCACACAGGT
The DNA here is from genome assembly GCF_014108235.1 of Myotis myotis. NCBI lineage: Eukaryota > Metazoa > Chordata > Mammalia > Chiroptera > Vespertilionidae > Myotis > Myotis myotis. Next base: position 202,860,072 of record NW_023416335.1, read on the forward strand.
ATGCATCCATCTACCCACCCAGCCAGTGATTAGCATCAGGCCCAGGCTCTGCTGGGCTCTCTGGACTGCAGACCTGCACACCTACAGTTTCTACAGAAAGAGAAGACCGACATGCACCTTGTAAAACCGTCAGCAGCTGAGAGCTAACATGTCTGCGGCACCTGCATAGCCCTGGTCATGTTCTGAAGACTCCTGTGTATTGACGTGTGGGATCCCCAGTGTACTGTGAGGTTGAATTCTATTTTACAAAGGAGGAAACAGAAGAGACTTGCTCAGAGTCATGTAGCCAGGGATTCCATCTCAGGCCGCCTGGCTCCAGAATGAACAATGTCCTTAACCAGCACGTGGCCATTTCTAGCCAGAAATAAGACCCCCCCACTCACTCACCCACCCCAGTCTCAGATGGTGAAGAAACAGGTTGGCTGGGACCCAGTTGCACTGGCTCAACATTGTGATCTTGGTTGGGTGTCCTTGGTTTTCAAAGTACATCTTGGGAGGAGTCTTTGTTTGGGGTTCCTGGAAAAGTGACTCTAAGGTTTCCCTGCTAGAGAGTGCTCCTGGGGTCCACACAGGGAAGGAGAAATGGACAGAGCAGGGAGGGGGAGGGGAGCTGAAATGCAACAGAGGCCTCCACGATGCCAGGGGGAGCTCTGAAGCTGGAGTGGCCCTTCAGAACTTGCCCAGTTCAGGCAAGAAGCCAGACCTTTGCACCTCTACATTGGATGCGGGTGTCCGTGGAGGGGTGTGACCAAGGGCAAGGCCATCCCTTAGGCTGAGCATTTTCTCGGAAGGGACTCAGCCGTTGGGGGCAGAGGGCCTTGAACCTGACACGGGGCCTTGGAGAAAGCCCCAAGGCCTTTACTATACAAGGCATTGCTGACTTAGACCGATTTGTGTTGTCAATCACTGTGGCGTCACCATGGAATCAGGAGTCATAACCAGAAGCCAAGGTGATAGCTTGGACTTTGTCTCTTTCTCAGCCCCTGTACTGCATCACCACGTCCTGCCGCTTTGCCTTCTGGGTACCTCTGATCGCCCACTTCCCCCATTGCCGCACTTGGGCTGGGTGGGGCGCTTCTCCCTGGACTGCGGCTCTGAAGCTCACTCGCTGGGTGGTAGGAATAAGCCGGGCCTTTTAGGGGGATGATGGGAGTTAGTGGGATAATGGATAAAGCTCTCAGCCAGGGTTTGGAACAGTTAGAAACTGCACACGAGTTATCTTCCTTCCTTCCCGAAGCCATTCTTTCATTCATTCATTCATTCATTCATTCATTCATTCATTCATTCCATAGCTATTTACTAAGTGCCAGGTGTGAGAAGGCAGGCAAGATGGGCTCTGTCCTCATAGAGTTTACCTTCTCCTATAGACAGACAACAGACAAGTTAACACGTGGGGTAATTTCTGGTAGTGATAACGCCATGATGAAAATCAAATGTGGTGTTGAGACAGTGACCGGAAGGCCTCCCAGTAACAAAAATGAGTCGGCGACTTGGACATCTTTGCATTCCCTACCTAGGGCAGTGCCTACTGCAGTCTCCGGTCCATGACCAATACTAGTGATGTGCACGTAACTGAATGGCAGGCTGGCTTGACTGTCACTGCCGGGTTTGGGGGGCCTGTCTTTCCTTCCTGCCTGCTAGGGTGGGGTTCCCTGAAGCTTCTCTGCAGGTGTGGCACCTGCTGACTCAGTCGTCCTCTGCCTGGCAGGGCTGAGGTGTTCATTGAAAAACCTCCCACTGTGGTGCTTGCCCGCATACCCCGGGGGTGCCATTCAGAGCAGCTGTGCCATGATAACAGCTCGTGGGGCCCAATGGCCGTGTATGCCCTCCCTACTGCCCTTCCCAAGCCCAGGTCCCAAGTTGGGAAATCTTGTGAGAATGGATGTTCTCTGCCATTTCCTGCTCCTTCCTAGCCTGGGGTGCCTTGTGAGAACAGCCCTGCCCCCACCCTTCTGCCATCCCCACCAACATGCACAGCCCAGCCTGAGCCAAGACCATGGCAGTCCTGGGAGGAGGGACCATTCAGGGCCACATTTGGAGACCAACTTCCCCAGTCAGGCTGGTTAGTGCTGACATGGTACGTCTGAGGGTGGAGAGAGTCCACAGATGGAGGACCTCAGATGGTGCCTCTTGGAGGAAGTGGGACTTAGGTTACATTGGACCTTAAAAAAATGATTGTGTTTGGATAAAGGTCTGAGTCCTGGGATGATGATAGTTGAACTTATGTAACGTATACCATGTGCTACCCGAGACACTTAGAGCTTCATGTGAATGAATTCATTTAACCTTCAAACAACCCAATGATCTGGGCACCATCATTATTGCCACTCTACAGAGGCGGAAACAAGTGCACAGAGAAGTTAAGTAACTTGGTCTGGTTTACACAGCTCATAAAGTCACAGAGCTGGAAGCAAACCCAGGCAGTCTGGCACCCAATCGAGAGCTTAATCATCAGGCTTTGCCACCTCTTCTGAAGGAGGCTGATTAGAGGGGGTCTTTGGGGGTACAGTGTGTATACCAGTTTGGCTAAAACACTGAGTCCTTGTCGGAGAGGAACGAGCATATCCTTAGTTAGCACTTAAATAGGGTCCAACTAATTCCCTACTCATGCCCATCTTCTCTACAGGACTGTGTTGTCCACGAGGGCAGGAAACACGTCCACCGACCAGCCAAGCCCAGGAGGCACTTAATACATGTTTACTGGAATAATCCAAGTGAAAAGCACAGGTCATGTTAATAGCGAGAAGGTAAACTCTTTTTTAGGGAATCAGAGTTTCTCTGACTCAGGAGAAGTCTCCCTGTAGGAGCCCCTTTGCGGACTCACGGTGGACAGATGGCTAAAAGGCCCGAGGAAGGCAGCGGATGGGGAACTGGAGGCTTTGCGGCTCCGTCAGGATGCAGTCCTCAGAGCTAGAGCCGTTGGAGAGAAGCAGTGGGGGAGGCAGGTGCGCAGGGCTCGGTGGTGCCTCTGCGGCAGCTGTTGAGGAAGCTGGTGATTGGCACACAGGTGACTCAGGAAATGCTTCCTCAAGGGGCCCTGGGGCTGAGCAGGCAGCCACAGAGCTCCTGCTCTGCAAAATGCAACCATCACCTCGCGCCTTAAAAATAAATCTTCTGTGGTTTTCTAACGAGGTCACCGGAGGAGCGTTCTGTGCTTTCTAGTAGGAAGGGTGAGCAGGGTGGAGAAAGCCATCTCTGGCTCTCATGTCACATGAGGCAGGTGCACTGGGGTGCGGGAGTGCCATGGGGAGCCAGGGAAATGGAAACCAATAGAGCTTCCCTTCAACTCTTGAGCTGTGTGACAACAGGAGCATGAGCCAGAGCTCCCAGTGTTGACGGCCTTGTGCTCTAGCATTTAGAGTAGCCACCCCAATGGCACTGACTGTGGCAGAGTTGATGTCATTTAACCTTCACCATGTTCTGCACCCCTCCACCCCCCCGGCATTCCCTCTTTATAGAATCATGCCTGTCATGGTGCTTAGGTCGTAGTAGGGTCTCAGTAAATGTTTGTTAAATGAATGCTAAAACCAAGGCACAGAGAGGTGAATTCACTTCCTCGAGGTTGCACAGCGAGCAGGGTCCAGATTCCCATGCAGGGTTGCCTGACTTCAAAGCCAGGGTTCTTAACCGTTTGCTCCATTAAGCCCATTTGCAAAGAACTTCCACGCTGATGCTTCGTGAAGCCCCACATACAATCCCCCAAACTGGGTTTCTCTGGGCAATTTGTGCACATCTCCCAGTGGGTGTTGGGCATGGCCCATATTGGCCCATTTGTCAGAGGGGAAAACTGAGGCTTAGAGAGGATAACCAGCTTACCTGGGGTCACAGAGTAATAGGCGACAGAGTTCCAGAGTCAAACTATAAGGCTATTTCATCAGTAAAGTCTGCATCCCATTAGCTTAGTACTTCACCCTGACACCCACATCTCTGTCTGTTCTGGTCCCAGCCCCCTGGTGCTGGGTGCAGCGTGGCTGCGTTAAGACCACTTGCAGCTCCAACGAGGAAATGAATGCAGATGTGCCTCTGGGAACACTGCAGTGATGTTCAGATGCTTCACCTCCCAGCTCTGTGACCAGCAGCGCTGCTTAACCTCCTTGTGCCTCCGTTTCTTTCTCTGCAGGATAAGAAAACTTTCCTCTTGGTGTTGTGCTGTTTAAGGGATGCGTATAGGTCCATGCCTGGCAGCGAGCAAGCTCTTAGGAAGTGGTAGTGGTTGTCATTGTCATCACCATCGTTATGAACATCATCAAAAACACATAATGAAAAATAGAGACAGGCCAGGAGCTTCCTTCTGCTCTGTGCTGACGTCCTAGGGTTTTTACCTGGGTCTTCGTTCTTACCTTTGCGTTTTGCTCTCTCTCCTCTGGCCTCTCTGAGGAGCTATGAGCACCGCACACCTGGCCCTGCCTGTGTGTTTTCAGCTCACCCCTCCCTCATGCAGGTGGCATCTGGAAGAGCACATCCTGTCCTCACCTGTCAGAGCCCCAGACACTTGGCACACATGCATTGAGCTTTATTCTCTGCCTCACCACCACTGCTTTTTATGCCAGGAGTTCTGCCTGAGTTTCCTGGTTTGGTATTTAAGTTCCCTGCTAACACTGTCCAGAAGTCCAGGCTATTTGCCTGTGACCTTGACACCCCTCCCTCCAATGCACCCCTAGCCAGCAGCTCTAAAGGTGCAGACCTGGTTGGCTTCCTGTTAGCTCCTGACTCCAGCAGATCCTCCTCCTGGCATCGTCTTGCCTAAGCCTGGGAGGTCCTGGGCCACATGTGCCCAGCCCTTGCCTTGCAGACCCTTTACAATGCAACCCAAGCTCCCGCTGCCTCTCCTCATTGTCACATTCATGTTAATAATAATCCTTTCCTCATAGGTCCTTGTGCTGTTCTAATAAGTTAACGCATGTGAAGAACTTAGAGCAATGCCTGTAGCTCACTCTGTCTGCCCTACCTTCTCCCAACCTCCTGCTTCTTGTGTGTGTATACCTTGAGCTTTCCCCACCCATGTTTGTAGAGTTAGACCCAAGTTCAAAATCTGCTAGCTTTCTGAGCTTGGGGAAGTCCTTTAACCTTTCCAAACCTCAGTTTTCTCATCTGTGCAATGGGGACACTTCTCAGAACGTTGTGAGGAATGAATGAGCCGATGCCTTAAAAAGGTCCTTTCACTCAGCAGCAATAGACTGTGACCAATCACTATGCTCAGCTCTGGATTTTAGCAAAAGATGAGGAAGTCCCAAGCTCTGCCTCCAGGGAGGTGGATCTGAAACACCTAGTGACATGGATGAATCCACATGATGAATTTTATTTGCTTTGGGATTAATGCTCTTTTCAATAATTAAAAATGCAGAGACTATAAAACCACCCACTAGAATTAACAATGGTTAATCATTTCTATTTGCATGGTATTTTCAAATAAAAGAGGGAAAACACTTTAGCAAAAGCCAAAATCCCTCTAAGCAACCTCCCTGGTCCTTTGTCTTTCCCTAGAGGCGACTGTTATCTTGAATTTGGGGCACTTCTTCCAATCTGTCTTTATATTTTGCTCCCTCTATGTGTTCATAAATCATAGGTGGTCCTTTTGTGGGTGACATTTACATGTAATCAAATGGTGGGCGACATTCCACAATTCAATGTTTTCCACCCAGTATTGTGTTTCAGATACACTTGTGTTGAAACTTGGGGTTCACTCATTCGTTTTGACGGCCACATTTATTTGGTTAGTTCCTAACCTTGGCTCTCCCCTCGGGCTGCAGGGCTCAAGCCGGTATGCCTCTCTGGGCTCCCATGGCAGGTTTTCCTAGAGGTAGAACTGCTGAATCATGGGGCGTTCTCGTTCACAGCTTGGCTGGCCAGCGCCAACTTGTTTTGCAGAGTTTGTACGGATTTATTCCCGCAACATCTGAGAGTTCTGGTTTCTCCACATTCTCATCAGTGTTTTACAATTTGTGCCAATCTGATTGGGTGTGGAATGGCATCTCATCTGCATACCTCTGATCACCAGTGAGTTGAACATTGTCACAAGTTTGCTGACTATTTAGGTCTCCTGTTCAATAAAATAGCTGTCCAAATACTCATTTCTTTTCTACTGGCTTGCTTGCCTTTTATTATATTTACTAGAGGCCTGGTGCACAAAAATTTGTGCACTTGGGGGGAAAGGGGGCGTCCCTCAGCCTGGCCTGTGCCCTCTCGCAGTCTGGGACCCCTTGGGAGATAATGCCCTGCTGGCTTAGGCCTGCTCCCGGGTGGCAGAAGGCAGGCCCAATCCCTAGGTGCAGCCCCTGGTCAGGCTCAGAGCAGGGCCGATTTGGGGAGTTGGGGCGCCGCCCCCTGTCATGCACAGAGCAGGGTGGGTTGGGAGGTTGCGATGCCACCCTCAGTCACGCTCAGGGTAGGGCCAATTGGGGGATTGGGGCACTTACCCCTGTCACACTCAAGGCAGGGTCAATGGGGAGGTTGCTGCGCCAGCCCCTGTCACGCACAGAGCAGGGCCAATCAGGGGGTTGGGGCGCTGACCCCTGTCACTCACAGAGCAGGGCCAATCAGGGGGTTGGGGCGCTGCCCCCTGTCACTCACAGATCAGGGCCAATCAGGGGGTTGGGGCGCTGCCCCCTGTCACTCACAGAGCAGGGCCCATCAGGGGGGTTGGGGCTCTGTACCCTGTCACGCACAGAGCAGTGCCCATCAGGGGGTTGGGGAGCTCCCCCCTGTCACACACAGAGCAGGGCGGATCAGGGGGTTGGGGCGCCACCCTCTATCACCCACAGAGCAGGGCCGATCAGGGGGTTGGGGCGCCGCCACTCTCACACTCAGGGCAGGGCCAATGGGGAGGTTATGGCTCTACCCCATCACACACAGAGCAGGGCCCGTGGGAGGCGGGGGGGTTGGAGCGCTGCACCCTGTCACACACAGAGCAGGGCCGATCAGGGGGTTGGGGCGCCACACCCTGTCACACACAGAGCCGCAGGGCGATCAGGGGGTTGGGGAGCTCCCCCATATCAGGCACAGAGCAGGGCTGATAAGGGGGTTTAGGCGCTGCCCCCTGTCACACTGATCCCGGTGCTGGGAGGCATATTACCCTTTTACTATATAGGATAGAGGCCTGGTGCACGGGTGGGGGCCAGCTGGTTTGCCCTGAAGGGTGTCCTGGATCAGGGTGGGGGTCCCCACTGGGATGCCTGGCCAGTCTGGGTGAGGGGCTGAGGGCTGTTTTCAGGCTGGTGGGTGACTGAAGCTCCCAACTGCTCCTTTTTTTCTTTTTTTTTCTTTTTATTCTGGGCCAACTTTAGCTCTGGCTCCAGCTCTGAGGCCTCTGCTGCTGAAAAAAGGTATCTGGTTTGTTTGGGTTCTATTATTGAAACACTGTATCAACTCCAGCTCTGAGATCCCGGCGGGCTGAAAGCAGGTTTCTGGGGTTTTGTTTAGCTTCTATATTTGTAACAATGTTTCAAACTGCAAGCTCAGAGGCCGGCAGCGGCAGGCGGGAAATGTTGGAGTCCTCCGTCACTGAAGCAAGCAAGCCACATGTTAGTTTCAAGCTGCCTGGCTGCCGGCCGCTATCTTGGCTGGCAGTTAATTTGCATATCTTGCTGATTAGCCAATGGGAAGGGTAGCGGTCGTATGCTTATTACCATGTTTCTCTTTTATTAGATAGGATTTTGGTGGGAACTCTTGATACATCTTGGGAATTTATCCTTTATCTGTTACATATTTTGCAAATGCCTTTCCCTAGTGTATTGCTTATCAATGCGCTTTGTTCATTAGGCATTTTGCATTGCAGGGGTTTTTAATTTTGTTGTGGTCAGATTACTTGATCTTTTATGATTACAATTTTCTTGATTTGCTGAAAATCTAAGATTGTGAAGATACTCTCCTACATTTCCTTCTTATAATTTTGAGCTTTGTGTTTTAGTTCATATGTGGATGGTTAATTTGGAACTTACTGTTGTGTGTGGTGTGAGGTAGGGATCTAATTTAAACTTTTTCCCCTAACGAATGCCATTTGTCCCAATACCATGGTTTGAACAGCCCATCTTTTCCACCCTGCTTTGTAATGCATGCCTAAGTTGACATGTACATATGGGTTTTTTTCTAGGCTCACTGTTGTCCTCTCTCTAGATATAAATAATTAATCATAATTATGGCAAACGTTAGAAGAGAAAAGCTCAGGATGCTATGAGAACATACAGCAGGGGGTTTGGCAGGCCCTTCATTCCTTTGCTCTATTCTGCTGCTTTTACAAGAGTTACAGACCTTTTCATGATACAGCCTGGTGTGAACTGCCTGTGCTGGCCTTGGGCTGGAGCTGGGGTGGGCACCCACCCACTGGGAAATGAAAACCTGACTCATTGAGCAGTGACAGATGCCACCCTTCTAGGGATGGCCCTGTGCAGGCAAGGCTCAAGTAGATTTGCAGGAGTCAGTGTTTATGCACACCTGTCTTCAAGGCGATAGCATCATTTTTCAGAGCAACTTAACCATGGCCGTGAGCCTGTCCCCACAGAGATTAGATAACGCAGACACACCATAGCACAAGTTGGGTCCCTGAGAAAATTTGAAGTCTCTGAGCTCATTGGCAGGCCAGGCGGGCATCTTCTGAAAGAGGATGCCAGAGGTGCATTCCAAGGGTGTGTCCTCCTTGGGCCAGGAGCAGAGGCATCAGCTGAAAAGCAGGTTGCTGGTTGCTGGGCCACTCCAGGAGGCTGCATGTCATGTAGCCACCTCCCCGGTGCAGCATTTGCATGTATGTCTCTTCCTTTCCCGCTTCTGGTTCTCCCGTTCCAGGGCGTGGCATCCGCCTGCAGTTCTCACGCTGGTCAATCTCACTGTAAAATCCAGTGCAAGCAACTCAGGAGACGCCTAAATGGGGGCCGAGGATTTGCTGAGGGTTAGCTAACTGATTGTTTGCATTTTACACAGAGGCTCTAACCTCACACAGCATGGGGCATTTAACAGGGATTTCTAGGGATTTCTGTGCAACTTACAAAGCACAATTTGGCTTCCCAGTACAATCAGTAAAACATTAAGCATGTCGGACTCTGGAGACCAGACCTGGGGTGAGTTCTGTATGATCCTAGTGAGTTACATACAGTCCCATTTTCTATGTGGTGAAAGTGGGGGTGGGGGTGGGGGGATTAAGTCTAACCTCAGTGCATGAAGTGAGAGCCTGTGTTACTCGGGACAAACCCCTTGCATCGTCTGTAAAGTGCAATGTACAGACATGCGTTCTCAGGTCCACCATGGACGCTTTCTCCTCCGTCACTGGAGCATGTCACTGTGTCATTGGTTGGGCACCAGAGGAAGTAGGTGGCTTGTTGGAAACAGGACCCCAGGAAACTTCTCCAGGGGCGCTGCTCGCCACCCCACACCCATTCATTCCCCGGTTGCCTCTGTCTTTGGATACTGGACTCCCGCACAAGGTCGAGGGGGCGGGGTGGGGGAGGAGCTCATTCTGGCAGCTGGGAGCCCTAGAGGAAGCAGCAGACTCAAGACCATCGCCCCTGTGCTGGACACAAGCTTTTAGAAAGAGCCGGTGGAATCGCCCGCCCTGAAAATGGTCATAATAACCCTCCCACTAACATGATAGCAGCTAACGCTGTGTGTCCAGCCCTGTTCTAAATGCGCTCTCTATTAACGTACTCGATGGGATGTATGTGATAAACACTCCAGTGTGTCCATGATAAGACCGCCCATTTTTCAGAGCAGGCCTCTCTGCTGGAATTTCTGATCGAATAGATCTGGGCCGGGGCCCAGGAATCTGTTTTGAACAAGTACCCCAGGCAACCCTTACCTACAAAACAATTCGGAAATACGGAGTCATTATTTATATATATATTTCAGAGAGGAAGGGAGAGGCAGAGAGAGATAGAAACATCAATGATGAGAGAGAATCATTGATCTGTCTCTTGCATGTCCCACACTGGAGATAGAGCCCACAACCTGGACATGTGCCCTGACTGGGAATTGAACCATGACCTCCTGGTTCATAGGTCGATACTCAACCACTGAGCCAAGCCGACCGGGCCATTATTTCTCTGTTCCTGTTTTTCGTGCTGGTATGTTGAAACTTGTGTTTTCATACGCGTGGCTATTACCCCGAACTGAGCCTTTCTGAGCCCACGTCTCCTCCTCCTTGAAATGGAAATGGTAATAGAATGTACTCCCGGGGTGTGTGAGAGCTGGTGAGATGCAGCATTCAGACGTGGTATCTGGTACCTGGTAAGTGGCGTGTTCCCACTGCTCTGCCGCTGCTGTTATTTAGGAATGGGCGGAGTGTGCAGAGGGACTCACCCCTGCACTGGGGGGACCCCATGGAGTGGCCTTTTCCCAGCTTACTGCTGGAATCAGCTCAAGCTAATCTCCACTTGCCACTTCTTATGTGTAGACCGGGTGCCCGGAGAGAAATGGATGGACAGAGAATTGATTACTCCCTGCCTCTCTCAGCAGCCCTTTTTCGAAAGGCCCCGGACAAATTAAAATGCATTAACTGAGTTTGTCAAGGAGCCACCCGCCATCTGGGAAGGCCCATCCCCTGCCCACACGTTCCAGGCCACAGACCAGGCCCCATTCCCAGGCAGGGCCGTGCAGCAGCGCCAGGGCGCCTCTGGTGGCCGCATCCCAGCTCCCATGGAAACCTCGGGTTTGGTTCTGAGCCTGGAGACAAATGAAGTGGCCGTCTGCACCATGTTCGCAAATAGGTTCTCTTTCATGTCCGATATTTTCTCTGCCTATTGTAGAGGCTCAGCCACAGAAAGCAGAAGCACAAAAAGGCCACACGGAGAAATAGACCAACAAAAAGGGAGCCAAGGGGAGGTGGTTACATAAGCCAGCAGCCAGGCTGTCTGCAGGCCATATGACTTATTTAGCCGTCTGTCTTTGCGGGATGTCAGACTCCATCCTTTCCAGCTGGCTCTCCGCTTCGGTGATTACATTAACACTCAGTAATTATAGGAAATAGACACCTCTCCAGTCACCAGCATTCCCAAGTGGCGGATGGGGGCATTTAATACCGGGAACGCCTGATCGCTGGCCTGTACACTGGTCCCTGCCCAAGTTCTCAACAGTCTGGGACAGAATGAGACAGAAATAAGAGCAGAGGAGGGAGCTGTCCCAAGATGCAAAATTTATGCAGTTTAAAGGCTGGTCCTTGATACGGCGCTGATGTTAAAATGTCCTTGAAACAAATCCCAAATGATGCTGATAATAATCATTAGTGCTTGCCTCTGGCACTTGATATAACACAAAGTTGGTCCCTAATATTCGTCTTCACGTTAGGAAGGAATTCCTGATCTCTGCTGTCACTGCTGAATATCTAAAGGGATAGCATAATAAACAACGTAAAATAATAAGGAATAGAAGGAACCTCTTTCCTTTTTAAATCCCATGTGCACAGCATTTTAAGCCTCAGCCTCTTCTCTTTAAACGACAGGTAACAAGTGCTGAGGAATTCTTGCTGGCTCCTCCTGCCTTCCTTCCCCATCCTCTGCCTTCCCAGAGCGGTCCTTGCAAGCCTCCTGCCTGTTGGCTCGGCCATGTCTTGAGGTAGACCTGATGGAGAGAAGAAAAGTAATTATAATACAGCCCCCATTAGCTGCATTTTTACTATGTGCTAGTCACCTGACATACTTTATTAAATCTCCCCAACAACACTAGGAGGAGAATACTACTATCAATAGTGCCATCCTAGCCCTAACCGGTTTGGCTCAGTGGACAGAGCGTCGGCCTGCGGACTGAAGGGTCCCAGGTTCGATTCCAGCCAGGGGCATGTACCTTGGTTGCGGGCACATCCCCAGTAGGGAGTGTGCAGGAGGCAGCTGATCAGTGTTTCTCTCTCATCGATGTTTCTGGCTCTCTATCCCTCACCCTTCCTCTCTGTGAAAAATCAATAAAATACATTAAAAAAAAAAAAATAGTGCCATCCTCGCCTGGCCAGTGTGGCTCAGTGGTTGAGTGTCAACCTATGAAATCAGGAGGTCATGGTTCAATCCCTGGACAGGGCACATGCCGATCAATGATTCTCTCTCATCATTGATGTTTCTATCTTTCTCTCCCTCTCCCTTCCTCTCTGAAATCAATAAAAACATATTTTTAAAAAATAGTGCCATCCTATTTTGTAAATGGGAAAACTGAGGCCCAGAGAGGTCAACTCATTTACCGAAAACCACACAGCTTTGAATGGCAGGGCTGGGCTGTGAACCCAGATACCCCGACACTGAGGCCATGCAATTAACTACTAACCCTGCTACCTCCCCCAGGGTAAAGCATGGTCATGGTGAAGGATGGAGCTGGACTCAGAGCCCAGCTTTATCACCTAACGGATTGGGTTTTAACCTCGCTGAGCCTCTGCTTTCTCATCTGTACAGTGGGCCTCATGACAGCTGCCTCCTAGGGTTGTTCTGAGGATGGAGTGAGGTAACGAAAACTCTTCGGATGTGGTGCCTCCCCTTCCTTCTCCTCGCCTGGATAGGAATCCCTGGCCAGCCACACCTGCTGGCCTCTGAATGCTCCTGGCACTTCTTTACTGCTGTTAGGTCCTGCAGTTTGCTCCCCATGATGACTCAAGCTGCAGCCTCCCTCCCCCACACATTGCTTTATCACCTCTCTCAAGTCCTGACCAGCACCCCAAGCTCCACCCCTGCCCCCAGGATTCTGACTGATGAGAGTGGTGGGCCTGCCAAGCTCCCTACAACCCTGCCTTACCCCACTCTAGGCCTTGCAGACAGAATTCCTACTTAATGACGTCCTTGTCCCCTCTGCTGGCCCCTAAAGCCCTCCTCTTCCTGGGTTTGCCTCTCTGTGGCTGGTCCAATAGATTGGAAACCTGTGGGGCGAACAATTTCCAGGACAGTAGCTGTGGCTCTTGGGTCTCACATATCCCGTGTTTGTCTCCTACCTGAGCTGTGCTGTTGGGAATTGGGAAGGGCGTGGTCCACAGCGGTAGCCTGTCTTAGAGGCAGATCCTTGCTTCTTGCTCCTTCTCCCTCCCCCAGTTGCTCCATGTTACTGAGAGGGCCCCCACAGGCCATGGACCCAGGTTGTGTGTCTGTTTGCACGGATGCCACCTGTAATGTCCCAGGTGTGGTCTGTAGAGCACCTATGTCAGGGAATCCTTCTGGCTGCCTGGGAGGCGGGTCTCATTAACTTCCATTTGATGAATGAGCCAACCGAGGCCTGGCAAGGGCGAAGAGATGTGTGCGTTATGATCCAGAACCCGTCCATGACAGACCTGGACTTTGCACAAAGTCTTCCTGGTTCTGAGTATCCTTGTGCCTGGCATAGCACAGGCCAGAAATGCAGTGGGTTCTTTAACCAGGCTCTGTCTGCTTCCAGAATCTGTAGGAAAACTTGGGGGATGGTGGTACCACCTCCCACCAGTTACCTCTGCCCATGGGGTGCCTGCACCTCTCCAATGACCCTTGGTCTTCTCATCCCTCAAGTGAGCCTACGGATACCTAGGAATACCTCCTAGGGCTGTAGGGAAAATGAAGTGAGATCATATCTGCAAAATGTTCACCAGCAGTCGATACTTAATAAATGTTATTCTCCTTATCCTTGATTAAAAAAAAAAATTCCTCTAACAATTCAGCAACATTCTTGTTTTTTAAAAAATACAGCTCTCTGGGGGCACAGCCTGGATGGTCAGAGAGCCTTTTGCCCGAGACCCCAGTGGGCAGAGGAAATGCCAGGCACAGAAGACACCTCCCCAAAGGGCTGCATATTTCCTTGGAACCCTAAGGATGCCCTGAGAGACCCTCCCTGGTCAGAAATATACAGACAGAGGGGACCAGATACAGTGCCTGGAAGTCTTTGGAATTTATGTAGAAAACAAAATCAATGGCAATGAATTTTATTCTAATGATCTGCATCCCATCTGCTGGAAAGAACTTGTTTCCGCAGAGAAATCTTTCCATGCCGTTTTGATCAGGGGCAGGGCAGGGCGGGGCGGGGCGGGGGTGACGGGGGGGAATGAAATTGCAGTTTGGGGAATTGGCCCCAAGAAGACAAGGACTCTGCTCAACACATATCTTATGACATCTCCCCATGGCCTCTCAAGAGCTCTCCTTGTGACCCCATCCTGTCTCTTTAAAATGCACGATGGAGACAGATCTGCTCCGGATTGCCTTTGAAAGCAACGCCAGCGTTGCTGGGAGCACCCCGAAAGATGGAGGGTTCTGCGAGCATCTTGCTGGCCCTGGTTCTCCGGGGGCTTCTCCTGGCTTCTAGGAATAACGCGTACCTAGTTCAGCTACCGGTGTGGGGAGCACTGATTAATGGTGCTGCGACGCTCAGTGGAGGCTGGTGCTTTTTCACTGCTGTGGGCGGCCCTGACGGGTGGCACCGCCGCCTCCCTGGCTGGGGTGGCCTCGATCAGGGCTCCCTCTCCCCACTCCAAGCCTCATCCATCACTACGTCCCCATTGCCGGCTGTGGTTGAGGCACCGCTCATGTGTGTGAGCTCGCATAAACCTTCTAGGCACCCCAACAGGGAAGGCACTGTTATTGTTGTTCATTTCCTAGCTGAGGGTCAGGAGTCACCTCCCCCCAGGCCTGGCATCCGTATGCGGTGGCAGGTCCAGGATGCAAGCCCGGGCTGCTGTGAACCCAGGGCTCTGCTCTTTTGCGTTCCACTGCACTTTGGCGAGCAGATCTTAGGAGCGACGCAGACAGCATGTTGGTTTGATTCACCAGCTCTAGAGGTACCTGTGTCTGGGTCATGGCATACAGTTGGCCAGGTTTGCACTGCACAGCCCTGGTGGGTACCAGTCACAGAACAGTGTGCAGGGCACAGCTGCACAGCCCACATGTCAGCCCAGGATTCCAGCTGTTTTCAGCTGTTGAGTCAGTGGGCGGGTTCAGGAGAATGTGCATCGCCCCCTCAGTTCTGGGCTGGACAGCTGGTCCTGCAGCCTTCCATCTGGGTGACCTAGGGCGAGTTCCTTACCCCTCTGTGACTCAATTTCCTCATCTGTAAAATAGGGAATAATAGCATAGTCTCTCTCTAGGGGTTGGTGCGATGGGTTCATGAGTTCATCCATGTGCAGTGATCGAGACAATTCTGGCCCATAGTTAACACCCCATGAATGTTGGTTCATGTTTGCAATTATTTTTATGACCTTCAGAGCTTCACTTTCCACTGTCCCCTTTGCCACCCAACATCCTCCTGCCCAAATGGCTTATCTTTCCCCACACATTCCTCTGATTTCCCAACCCCTGGCCTCTACTCATGTTTTTTGCCCCACCTAGCATGCCAGCCCTCATTTTCACTACGTCCAAATTCTACGTCCAGGGGCTAGCTCAGGTTCAGCCTCTTCCAGGAAGCCTTCCCTGATCTCCCTAGGAGGAACTTCTTTCTCCCCTGCTATTATATCTCATAGCACATGGCTTGCATCTCTGTCAGTTGCTCACGTCACAGCCAGACCACCTGTGAAGCGTCTCCCCCACTAGACTCTGAGCTGGTTGAGGACACGACCTGTTGACTGCATGGACCTCTCAGCCGGCACAGTGCCTTCGCCCAGGGCTCAGCACAGAGTAGGTCTCTAGCAAATGCTTTGTAATTTTAGTTGAATGAATAGATTACTGTCCCCTAATGGTGACCTAATAACAGGAACTTTGCATATGATGGGCATAAGCATCTATCTTTTTCTTTTTTGTTTCAAAAGATAAACAGCTGTTATTTTTCCTTTTTTTTTAGTTTCTTTTTAATTTTTAAGTGTACAATTCAGTTGTTGGCAGTATGTTCACAAACTTGTGCGCCATCATTATCCAATTCTGGAACATTTTCATAACCTCGGAAAGAAACCCCGTACTCATTAGCCGTCAGTCTTCATCTTCCCCTCCCCAGCCTCTGGCAGCCACTGATTCCTTTCTGTCCCTGTGGATTTTCCTACTCTGGACATTTCATGTAAGTGGAATCATGCAATACATCATCTTTCGTGCCTGGCTTCCTTCATTCTGTTTTCAGGGTTCATCCATGTTGTAGCATGTACGAGGACTTCATTTCTTTTTGCAGCTGAATAATATTCCATTTAAGGGGAGACCACATTTTGCTTAGCCATTCATTCCTCGATGGACATTGGGGTCGTTTCTACTTTTTGGCTATTGCGAATAACGCTGCCGTGAATATTCGAGCACAAGTTTTAGTGTCCTCCTCTCTTTTCCACACTGTCCCTGGTATTTCTACCTTCGGGCAAATGGTCTGAAAGGTGTTGCTGCAGAAAGTGGTGAGAAGAACAGAGCTTATGACTCGAGACAGCCTCCCCAGTGCCAGGCTCTGTGCTGGGCATGAGACATCCGCGATCTCCTTTCACTTTCACGGGACTCCGTGAGATTCCCAAGAGGGCACGTGCCATGCTTAAGGTCATGGACCTGGAGGGTAGGATTCACCCCCACATTTCTGTGACTTCAAAGCCTGTGTCCATGCCACAATTTGGCAGTGGCTGCCTCGGTGAGGTGAGCGGATCCGCGTAATGAAAGGTGTCCCTGCAGAGAGCTCATGCCTTCCCAGCCTGGCCCAGACAGCCCTGGGGGTGGGGTGCTCTGCCCACCCTATTTGCCCCCAGGTCAGCCAGCCAGGACACTGGGCCTCTCAGTCCTGCCCCTGGGAGCCACATTCAGGCTGCAGATGTGTCAAGAGCATCTATATGGATTGACACGGGGTGGAAGACATTGAGTATCAGTCACAGGGTGGGGCTGGGGAGACCAGCCAGGAGTGCCACCTGTGCCCAGGCAAGCAGTGAGGATGCTGGGCTCTGCTGCCCCCGAGCTCTGGGCAGAGAGGGCTCAGCATATCTCCTGACAGCAAGTCAACATGACCCGACCTTCTAAAGACAGACACCACTGCCCTGGCTGGTTTGCTTAGTGATTAGAGTGTCGGCCCATAGACCGAAGGGCTCGATTTCAGGTCAAGGGCATGTACCTCAGCGTGTTTGCACCCCACCCCCAATTGGGGTGTGTGCAGGAGGCAACCAGTCGATGTGTTTCTCTCACATTGATGTTTCTCTCTCTCTCTCTCTTCCTCCCTCCCTCTCTCTCTCTCTCTCCCCCCCCCCTCCCTTTCACTCTCTCTAAAAATCAATGGAAAAAATACCTCCAGGCAAGGATGAAATAAATAAATAAGACGGACACCGCTGGGTGTGAGTACTGACAGTGGCTGTTCTTCTTCCTGGCCAGTGGTGACGTTGGTTGAGCATCTGGGGAGCACTCACTTTCTCTTCTTTCTAGGGAGGGAAGAGGGCAGAGGCTAAGGGGTGGTAGCGTGCTGCAGTAGGGACGTCTGTCAGTTGTTACCCCCTCCAGCTTCTCCATAGCTACGTCCACAGCCTCGCCAGCTGCTCTGGACCCATCCAGCCAGGAGGCTGCCTGGATCTGGTCCCAGCTCTGTGACTAATTTGCCGTATGACCTTGGCCAGTGCTCCTCTCGGAGCCTTAGTTTTCTCACCTGTGAAGTGAGGGGTTGGCCCGAAGTGTTGGTTTTCAGAGTGAGCTCTACAAACCCTCCTGGGATTCGATAGGGGGCTTCAGAGGCCCGACACCCTCGTTGTTTGTTCTATATATTGGGCTTCAGAGGAAGACTCAGAACAACGGCTTCTGCTGGTTATAAATAAGCAAACAAGTACACATTAAAACCTCCCAAGCATATACTAAGGAGCCGTGGTTCTGACCAGCTAAGTAAGATTTGGAGGAGCAGGCCTGGATCCCCACCAGGAGCCCAGGACAGACTGGCCCGGTAACCTGGGCCATTCTGCTCTGAGGGGCTCCATCGGTATTGGGGCGGGGGTCCCCAAAGGGGCCAGCCGTGCGCAGGCTGGAACAGATCACATCTCAGGATGACCGTGAGGAGGTGGGGTCACCGGAGTGGCCACAGTGGCCCAGGGCTGTTGAACACTAATCCGTGATTGTTGCTGCATCTCTGGTACAAGAGGCCATATGTCTGGGTTTTCTACTTACTGTCTATTGCCGTGGGCAAGGTGCTTAATTTCTCTGAGCCTCCGTATCTTCACCGTGCAAGGGGGTGACAGTAGGGCCTCCCCTTGGGGTTGTAATGATTTAATAGACGCAAAAAGCATTTGGCACGGTACCAGGCCCACAGTAAGTGCTGGTTGTGCCTTAAGCAGTGTGACCATGGCTTTTTCCTTCGATTTCCACACCTGTTGAGTGGAGGTCATGATAACAGCAGCCAATCCGGGTCCTTGTGAGGATCGAGTACTAAATAGTCATTAATGGGTCGAAATGGTTGTTATGTTTATTTACTTGCATTTTTCTTTAAATCGAAGCACATTTTCATCCTTTCTTGAAGGCGGCCACCACATGAGCGGTGGGGTGGACAAGGGGTCAGTGCTGGCGCGGC
Source organism: Myotis myotis (assembly GCF_014108235.1). Lineage (NCBI taxonomy): Eukaryota > Metazoa > Chordata > Mammalia > Chiroptera > Vespertilionidae > Myotis > Myotis myotis. The sequence continues at coordinate 202,878,411 of NW_023416335.1, forward strand.
CACCCGGGTTGCCCAACTGAGTGACCGCAGGGGCTGTAAACGGCAGACACTTGGAAATCCTTGAGTCTGGGCCAGAGCCACAGCGGGCGCCTGACCCACCAGCTCGAGCTGGGACGGGAAGCTGGTCCCTGGGGGCCGACGCTGTCAACAGACACACGGCCTGGCATGGACGCCGGCCAAGGAAGCCCGCCCCACCTGGGGCTGGTGGCCTTGGCTTTCTCTGCTTCCCTCCCCTCCCAGGGCCCATTGTCTGAGTGTCCCGGCTCCGTCCTGACCAGCTCCCTGACTGTACCACCCCCCTGGCTGCTTACCCTTTCCATTCCTGCCTCCTCACCTTTTAAAAATAGCACTGCCTACATCCGAAGACTGTCATGAGGGTTAAAGGAGGTAACACATGTAAAGCATTTAGAATCATGCTTGCCCCTTTATGACCTTGGGCAAGTCACTCTTTGAGCCTCAGTTTGCTTATCTGTAATGTGGGCACAAAATAGCACTTAGTGCACAGGGAACATGAAAGGCTTGAATATGACAATGTATGTAAATCACTTGGCTTAGCCCAGAACTGGTGCTCTCTCTCCCCTCCCGTATTGATTAATTCTTGCTGCGTAACAAATCACCCTGAAACTTAGTGGCTTGAAACAACAACTACTTATAATTGCTCACGTATCTGTCAGGCAGCGGACGCAGTGGGAATATTCTACGCTTGACTGGGCCGCTGTGCTTTAAGCCACAGATCCAGAGGGGTGAGGCTCCTCGCTGAGGTTAGGACTCAGATCTGCTCCATGTGTGCCCCGCCTCGGGGACTGCGTGAGAGCTGCCCCAGGGGACACGCTTCTCATGCCATGCAGAGATACAAGAGCATGCACATGCAAGGACTCTTACGGCTTAGGCTGGGGCAATGCCGTCCTTTCTGCCTCATTCTGTTGGTAAAAACAATGACATGGTCAACCCCAAAGTCAAGGAGCAGAGAAACAGACTCTGGTCCTTTAGTGGCAGGAGCTGCAAAGTCACATGACAGGGGATGTGAAGAATCGGGGACAGTAATGAGATCTGCCCAGCCCCCCAAGAACCCCCAGAATGGGAACGACGACATGAGAACTTCCAGTAAGGCGGAGTGATTCAGAAATCCTTTGTCTTTTCAACTGAACCATGGACACTAGGCCTGAAATACTCGCTGGGTTGCTGCTCCAGATTGCCCGGGACGTGGTATGGGTTTGCCTCCCAGGAGTGCTGGGCACATATATATGGAGGATGGGTGTAGGAAGGCTGGACTGCAGAGCCCTGGAATGCCCCCCACCCCCCAATGGAACTTGTCCTTGCAACAAAATAAATAAAACTGTCGGCTGGAAAAATGAGAGGAAAGCCGACCAAATATGATAAACTGTCTCTTACTGGGTATTGTGCTCCTTACAATGAAACCCCAAGCGGATGCTAAAAATGTGTGCAGCTTTGTGAGGATATGAGCGTGCTCCGTGTGGCCGAGATTTTCTGAGAAAGGTAATTTAACTGCAGTGCACAGAGAGGAGAGAAATACAAAGAGTGGTAATTGGGAAATTGTCCATCAGGTGCTGTTTTAAAAATTGATATTGTTGGTTATTTCTCTTGCATTAAAACCCCGCGTCTGCTGTCTCATTCTTATCTAGCTCATTCGAGGCGTGCGTTGACATTTCTAATTTGCAAATTTAAAGATTGTCAGGAAATGGCTTAAACACAGTGCAGTCCCAGAGCTCCTTGACTGTTAGTGACAGGGCTCATCTCTGGGAAGGGGAGGGAGGGGAGCTGGGCTGGATGGAGGGAGATTTAGGAAGAGCTAACATTTACTGAGCACTCCGGGTCAGACACGCATTTTATATGATCTTACATTAAACCTGTGATTCCCATTTTGCAGATGAGGACAGTGAGGCCCGGAAGGTTAAATAAGGTGCCCAAGGTCACGCAGCTCCTAAGTGGCAAAGCTGGCACTGGAACCAGGCACTCTGGCGTCGGAGCCCTGGGCTTCCCGGCCTCAGGGAAAGGCCACAGGCCTCAGAGTCAGAGGGTTTGGGGTTCACATCGAAGCTCTGCTGGTTACTATGGGGTTCTGTGGCTTTTCACTCACTCATCCATTGAGTGTTGATTGAGGATGGACTATGTGCTGGGTGCTGTGCTGGGCACCGGAGGCACAGTGGTGAACAAAACCCAGGCTCCTGCCTCTTACACTATGTAGCCCCCCAAAAGAACAGGGGTGCTGGAAGGAACTTAATGCTCTAAGGACAGATGGCCAGGACCGAGACCTGGGGGCTCTGGCAGGCTTCCCCAAGCAAGGGACTTCAGAAAGGCTCTCTCACGGAGTGAAAGGCAGCTAGGCACTGGCTCTCCGTCTTGAAACTCTCGAATTTGGGACCCAGCTGCCATGCTGTGAGAAAACCCAGGTCACCTGGAAAGGCCGCACGTAGGTGTTGAGACCAGTAGCCCCAGCCAGAACTGGCTACATAATATGCAGTTTCCATTGCAACACGAAAGTACAGGGCCTCTTGTTTAAAAAAAAAAAAAATGACTAAGAAGCTAAAGATGGACGATAGAGCACTAAGCCAAACACAGGGCCCTTCCGCGTGCGGGGCCCCGAGCACCTGCAGTTACACACGCCTGAAGCTGGCCCTGGCTCACACTGAGTCCCAGCACCCACTGCCCGAAATATGGGTGGGGTGCCTCCAGGCCCAGCCATCGTCGGATTGCAATTAGGTGAGAGACCCTGGTTCAGAGCCACCTGGCTGAGCCCAGTGTGCCTCCAGATCTGCAAGGGGAAAGATAAATACATAAATGGTTTTTTTTAAGTCAGCTAGGCTAAAGAAGGGGGCAGGGTGGGTTCTGGGCAGAGGAAAAAAGTCCAAAGTGCTGGACCAGATGTTTGGCTAGCATGTCCAAGCAGCTGGAAGTGCACGTGCGAGTCAGCATGAGGACAGGACCGGGGGGGGGGGGGGGGGGGGGGGGGCGAGTGGCCAGTGAGGGAGAGGAAGACCTGGGATCCTGGTCTGGGTCCTGAGAGCAGAGCATGCCATTGGAGGGTCTGGGGAAGGGAGAATGCACCGGGATTTGAATTTTGTAAAGGTCACTCTGGTGCTCTATGGAGGACAGATAAGAGCTCCCATGGAGAGAATGCAGGTGGCCAGCAAGGAGGCTGCTGACGGTGAGGGGTCATGCGTCCTGGACCAGGCGGTTGGCACTGGACACAGAGCTGAACTGGACAGATTTTGATGATGAATTTCATAGGACATGGTGAAGGATTTGCTGCTGGTGGGGGAGGGGAAAGAGGATGGAAGGACAACACAGCCCCTGGGCGAATGGAGGTGTGGTTTCTTGAAACTGGAATGAAGAACGGAGTTTGAGGAAGAATGCCATGGGCTTCATTCTAGACTGGTTGAATTAAAGGTGCTTCTGATAATGAGAGATGTCAGTCAAACATTTGGATGTAGCGAGCTGGAGAGGAATTTGGGATCCATTAAGGTGCAGGTGGAAAATGAAGCCTTGAGGACTGATGAAATGACTGGAGCTGTGCTCCCCAGTACAACAGCCGCTCGCCACTCAGGTTAATGAAATTTAAATTAACCAAAATGAAATATAGTTAACATTTCAGCTCTTGGGCTGTTCGGGCCACATGTCGAGTGGTCAGCAGCGACGTGTGGCTAGCGGCTCCCTGTTGGACAGTGTAGATGGAGAGCGTTCCATCATGGCAGACAGTTCTCTTGGATGGGGCGGCTATGGCAAGAACGCAAGGGAGCTTGGGGCCGATTCCTGGTAGAGGAGGAGGAGCTGGCATTGACGGAGAAGATCCAGGCCTCCTCGGGTCAGACATTCGCCTGCCTAGCTCTAGTGTTTCTTCTGCGTAGACATTAATACCTACCTCTGGAGGATTGCGTGGATTTAATGCCCTAATATATGTCATAATTTATTGAGCTCTTAATGGATGCCAGACACGCTGCTAACACTGCACATTCAGTATGGCGCTTGGCAGCCACTGAGCTCTGTGGCTGCACATTGGAATCACCCAGGGAGCGTTGACAGCTACTGTCTGGGCTTCGCTCCTGGGTCCCTCTTTAGGGACAGGACCGGAATAAGAATTTGTAAAGTTCTCCAGTGATTCTAGTGTGCGGTCAGATCGAAAGCCACTAGGTGAGACACACCGGCTTAAACAAAAATAAAACACCAATGCAGAACTTCTCAGGGCCTTTACTACACAATGTACACCACCAAAAGAACAGGTTATTGTCTTTCCCTGGTGACAGGGACATAGAGAAGAAAGACTGTACGGCTAGCGAAGAAAACCTGTGGTAAATGTGGAGAGAGGGTGTGTAGGTAAGAGCAGATGAGGGCGGGCAATGTGATATTCAGAGGCCGGTAGAATTTTTAAACTCAAATGAGCATGACTGGTGTTTGTTATACTGATTTGAGTAATGGTGATGATTTGATAACTGGTTAGTAGTTCTAATACCTGTTAGGCCATACAGATGGCATTTCTGTAAGCAATAAAAACAGTGTTACAAGTTTATTGTATCGGTGGGGGGTCCTATCTCCACTGTGTGGGTCGTCTGGCCGAGGAAGTTAGCTCCATTCTGCAGGGAGTGATGCTTTGAAAGCATCAACCAACCACTTAAAGCTCTTCAAAGGCTCGCCATCCCACTGGCCACTCTTTTACAAAGCCCTACACGAGCGATGTCCAAATGTTTGTATTATGTACCCCCACCAAAAAATTCTGAGCATGCACTCTCATTATATGAGTATTCATTTAGAAATTAAATACCTGTCCTATCAGCAGGGCTATAGGGAAGTTAATGAATTTTATTTTCTTTAGATATTTTTTAGGTTCAAAAATAAATGTAACTAGAAGTTCCAGTATTTGTTCCTGCACCTCGCTTGGTCATCATTGCACCCCAGTTTAGCTCCCCTCCATGACCTGGTCCTTGCCTTTCTCCTGTATCATCTGTTACCATCTTACTCCCGCCCTACCCCCCCCCCCCCACACACACACACACACACACACACACACACTACACTCAAGCCACTGGCTTCTATCTGAATTTCCATGTGTGGCTTAGCCTCTGGGCCTTTGCACCTGCTGTTCCCCCTTCTTTGAATGTTGCTTCTCTTGATTTTTGCGTGGCTGGCTTCTTCTTGTCACTCAGGCCTTATTGTCAATGTCAGCTCCTCTAAGGAGCTTTCCAAGGCCACTCCATCTAAAACTGCAATCCAGCCACTTTCTCTGACACGGCCCATTTTAGTTCTCTGAGTAGCACTTACCACACCTGATATTTACTTGTTTGTTTATGGCTGCCTCCTTCAGCTGCGAGGAGCCATGCCAGCTGCAGTGCCTGGGCTCACTGACTATTTGTTGGATGAACACACAAATTGAGACTCGGAGGTTAGAACATTTACCTGGGCCGTGCCATCAGTAATAGTGGAGCTACGATTTGAACTCCACCCTGCGTGACCCCAAGTTCAAGATCCTTTGCATCATGCCAAGCTGCCTCTCGTCCGTCTTTCAGAGGCCAGCCAAGAGGTGCTTGAGTTCAGACCTTGACAATTGCAATCTGAAATCTGTTTTGATGTCAGAAGACTATGGAATTTGAAAGAAAAATATATGACTGGCATTTTATGGGGTTTCACAGCCAGCCAGTCATGGGAGTGTGAAGTGATTCAGGCAGGCCCAGGGGCAGATGGGAGAGGTCTGTGGTCAGGAACCACAGTAGGTGAACGCAGTCAGGAGAAATGCTTGGCCCATGTGTCCTGATGAAGCCCAAGATCAGAGGAAAGGCGCTAGGTACCTAGGGAGAAAGTCCCGCCCTCTTCCCTCCCATTCCTTCTGACACCTAGCTGAAGAGGCCTTGAACACCCACTTTCTTTCTTCTATTGAGCACCTGTTCGTAGGCTTTGGAACTCCACCTGGCTGGCCCTTTCTCTATCCTGCAGTTACTGTAACATCCCTTAGGCCTGGGGAAGGACATAGCAGGGAACGGGACGGAGGCAGCAGGAAAGAAGATGAAAGCCTTAGGCTCTGACCTTTTGAAGAATAAATGGTTTGTTCTGATGCCTAGTTAGGTATGTTCCAGAAACGTGTCACCTCCTGCATTGCTTCATTTTCTCTTTCCAGGAGGAACCCACTCACATTTGAACTGATGAGCCTTTGGTCACCAGGCTCAGGCAGGTGTTTCTGTCTTATTTTCACCCCATGGCCTCTTTCTGCAAGGCCTGCTGTCCCCTTCTCTTCTTTCTAATGAGCACAGGAACCCTGATGGTGAGTGAACAGGCAAAATTAAGTGTCAAATTTGATGCCTGAAGGCAAAAAAATTGGCAATTTATTTTTCCTGCCTGGATCTCCCTCTTCCCCATCCTGTCACTGAAACAGTATTGATATTCTGCTATAATGAGGTTTCTTCAGTCTCTCACTCATTCATTCATCCCAGCATGGGTCCTTTATAGTTAAAAGCACAGCCTCTGCCACCCACTGGCCTGTGACCTGCATTAGTGACCTACGGCTGCTACAACAAACAACTCCAAGCTTGGTGCCTTAAAACAATCGGCACGATTCTCTCACGATTCCAGACGTTAGACATCCAACATCAAGGTGTCCTCGGCAGAGCTGCTCTCTGCTGTGGGCTCTAGGGAACAACCCTTCCTTGCTCTTCTAGCTTCCGGTGGGTGCCAGCAATCCTTGGCTTGTGGCCACGTAACTCCAGTCTCTGCCTCTGTTTTCACATGGCCTCCTCCCCTTCTAGCTTATCCTCTGTATCTTCTAAGGACACCTGTCATTGGATGTTGTGCCCAACTAGGTAATCCAGGAAGATGTCATCGCAAGATCCTTAACTTAATTACATCTGCAAAGACTCTTTTTTCCAAATAAGGTCACATTCAGAGGCCCCACCGTTCCACCCACTCTATGACCTGAGACAAGTTGTTTAACCTCTCTGAGCCTCAGTGTCTTCAGCTTTAAAATGGAGATGCCACCTGGCTGGTGTTGCTCAGTGGTTGAGCATCGACCTAGGAACCAGGAGGTCACAGTTCGATTCCTAATCGGGGCACATGCCCGGGTTGCAGGCTTGATCCCCACTGTGGCGTGTGTAGGAGGCAGCCGATCAGTGATGCTCTCTCATCACTAATGTTTCTACCCCTCTTGCTCTCTCCCTTCCTCTCTGAAATCAATAAAAATAATTTTAAAAAAATAAAATAAAATGGAGATGCCTCTCCCAGGTGGCTCGTAGGGATAAGATGTGGAAAGCTTTCTCAGTGCCATGCAGAGCTCATGCACCACCAATGGCACCTACATTTACTTATGGGCTGAGATGTTGCTCCAGGCTCCCACTGTTGCTCCCTGACAAGCTGAGTCCCAGGCCCCTTCTGGTCCAATCTGCAGAACCTGGGTTAAATTCCTATGTGCCTCCAAGGCCTGCCGGCTATGTGAGTGCCCAGCAACTCTTCAAAACCCAGTTTTCCTATACATTGAGTGGCCAGATTACCATGACCACCCCATCAGTACAATGAAGTGAATTAGTTATGCAAATAATAATAATAAAACCTTGAGAGTATTTGCTTAGGAAGTTTTCAATATTCAGTATTTTTGGAAGTGTCAATGAAGTACTGATGGGGTGGTCATAATAATCTGGCCACTCAGTGTATATACGTGGAATGACCCACAGCCTCACCAGTAGGGACAGTTCTAGAAAATTCCTCAGCTCACCCTCAGACTACCTTTTGGGGGATTGTCGGGACAGAGGAAACCAGAGCCTGGCTGTTGGAAGTCATTCCAGCCCCACATCCCCCCCTCAGCCACCAGGGTCTTTTCTCAATGTTGGACACTTCTCACCCACCACCTGATAGGTATTCCACAGATGGCAGGGCTGTGGACAGTCGGAGAGCAGCGAGCACATGTTGTAACCTAGAAATTGGACAGCTAGGCAGCGAGTTGGCCTGTTGGAGAGCTGGCAGGAGTGTTCATCCTGCTCGCAGTTCCCCAGGACCTTGGCCCAGTCTCTGACCTTCTCAGTGGCTCAGATATTCAGCTAGATTCACTGGGGTTGATTTGGAGCAATAGTTCTCAAACTTTTTTTTAAAGCACTACACCTGCTTTAAAGTCTTTCCCAGAATCCAAATGTCCACTCAGGGCTCCCCCTCCTCAGTCCTTTGGCCTATGAGAGTCCAGTGGCTTCCTTGGGATTTTTTTCAAGTGTCCACACTTGCTTCCCCATTTGCACGTACCTCCCCCAATATCAGAATGCAGAACTCACCCCCTCTCCTTTCTCTCAGGAATTCCCCTCACTCTGAGGATTTTTATGGACTCAATTGAAGGGGTTGGGGACCATGAGAAGGGGTCATATCCTGGTCCTAGCTGGACTGACACCCTCCAAGTGCCTCACCCTGCTGGGGTACAACCCCAGCAGGTCCAGGGGTCCCCAAAGGTGTGGACGAAGTCGGCAAAGAAGGAATGACATGGAGGCAGCGTTCAGTTGATCAGCAGCCTAGCCAGGATCTCCAGCCAGGATCTCCAGCCAAGTTCTGCTCTGGATCTCCAGAGAGGTTCTGCTTCAGATCTCCAGCCAGGTTCTGTGTCCATGTTCTCTTGCTAGGTTCTCCAGCCAGGTTCAGTCCAGGTTCTCCAGCCAGATTCAGTCACCAGGTTCTAGTCAGGTTCTCTTGCCCATTTCTGTAGTCAGGTTCAGTCCAGGATCTTTTGCCATGTTCTCTCCAGCGAAGTTCTTCTGTCTCTAGTTCTGTGTAGGTTCTGTATTCTAAGTTCTGTGTTCTAAGTTCTGTGTCTTGCTGTCTAGTTACAACTGTATTTATACCAGTTGATTCAATCCTATCAATCTCTATTACAAAGGTTAGGGCGTTTCTTATCTCCATTCCAGGGAGTAAAGATTATGTCACCCACCTTTTTCTTCTCTCTATACCCTGTCCCAGCACCCCAGCATCACCCGCTCACCATCCCCACTCTCAAATCCTACCATTTCCATCATCAATCTCTTTTTCTGGCCCCGACCCTCCTGTCTTCCTCTTATAAGGACTCTTATGATTACATTGAACTCACCCAGATAACCCAGGATAATCTCCCCGTCCTAAGATCCTTAATGTAATCACGTCTGCAGAGTGCCCTTTCCCCTGTAAGGTAACTTACTCACCGGTTCCAGGACATGGACATCCTCAGGGGGCGATTCATTCTACTTATCCCACCCACCTGTAGTATTCGTTGAATGAGTCCTTCATAGGCATTTCAAATGCCCCCTCCTGTAGAGCATCCCCTGTGCTTCCCGAGAGATGGAAGGACTCTCGTCTTTTTTAATCCGTGGCATCGGGCCCCCGTTCTGTTACAGCAGGTGCTGCCTGCAGTTCTGGTGCTTGGTGTCTGGTCCTGCTCCCTTGGCATCGCGTGAGCCCCTGGGAGGCAGAGTGCTGAGCCTGTGTCACCTTCGGGACTCGGGGTCTTTCAGAGCCGACTATCTGAGGGATTTGTTGCAGTCGTCTCTCCTTCAAGAGTCATCTCAAGCGCCATATTCTCAACTGTGCTCTTGTGTTCTCTTTAAAATGAGACTTGATCCTCTCATGAACCCAGCACTCACTGCAGCCTGGTGCCGGGCAGGGGTCCAGTGGACACTGAAGAGCTGGCCACCTTTTCTAGCCTCCGATCCATGCAGTGGAGCCGCACCTCACCCAGGCGTGAAGGTAGACAGTGGGTTTGCAGAATCCCAGCCAGGGCTCTAGAGGCATCCCTTCTGAGGGACAGCTGAGCCGTGGCAACCGGGTTCCTGTCTCCCATCTCTCACTCACTGTCGGGCATCTGCACACTGACCAGAACCGGGGGTAAATCTGCCCCCCCATATCTAACCGGTTGTTGCTGTTTCTGGGTGGCAGGCGTTGGATTTGCAGAAGGAGAATGCCTCCAGGAAGAAGTACCCACAACCTCACTTGGTGCTCCACTTCCCCCGATTCAGCTGCTTCCCTCCCCTCTGTTCCCAGGTAGCAGATGGCCTGATAATTTAATGCCATTACAGGGAGCAGGTCACTGGGATTTAATTAAAAAACAAAAGCACTTTGAGAACGCCTGCTCTCACAGACAAATTTGAGGGCAGGGTGAGCAGGGTCACCCGATTGCACAGCCCTTGAGCCCACATTCACGGCAGAGCCCAGGTGAACGCCCCCCCGAGGAGTGGAGTGTAGCACGTAGCATGGCCTGCACGGCTGTGGGCAGCAGCCTGCCAGGGAGGGAGAGGTGTGTTTCTGTGACCTTGCCCTCTCCTACTTCACTCCTCCAGGCGCTGACCTGCTTGGTCTCCTTGTAAGCCAGTGGGACACTGAGAATAAAATCCAGATTCCCTTTTTGCGGTCTAAGAGGCCCTCCGTGGCCTGGCCCCTGCCTGCCTCCCCAGACCCTCCTGGTACTTGTCCCTGTGCTCACTACACTTCTGTGCCTCCGATATGCAGGGCTGACTCCTGCCACAGGGCCTTTGCATTTGCTCTCTCCTCTGCCTGGTTGTTCTTCCCCTAATATTCCCGAGACCCCCTCACTCAGGTCTCATCCAAAACGCTACTAGTACCTCCTCTAAGAGAGCTGCCTGGAGCACTCTATTTTTGTTGCTCCCTATAATATTCATCTTGGAATGTCATAACAAAATACGCAGATGGCTTAAGCAGCAGAAGTTTATTTTATCACAGTTCAAGAGGCTACAAGTCCAAGATCAAGTTTTCCGTTTATTTGGTTTCAGGTGAGAGCTATCTTCCTGACATACATATAGCTCAAACACATAGACAGACTGAAAGAAAGTTTTCTTTCCTCTCTCTCTCTCTCTCTCTCTTCTTATAAGGACACTAATCCTATTGGGTCAGGGCCCCATCCTTATTTATGATCACTTAACTGTAATTACCTCAAACGCCCTGTCTCCAAATACGGGTACATTGGGGTTAGGGCTTCAACATGGCCATTTTGAAGGTAGACACACATTCAGTTCATAACACTCCCCGTCAATACCCCACCACTCTCCATCCTGTTACCCTCAGCTACTTAAACCCTCTCTGTGCCTTGGCTTCTCACCCGTGAAATAACGGAAGCTGACAACACAGGATGGTTATGAGAGTTGAATGAGTTACTGCACAAAGACTATTTAGGCCAGAGTCTGTCACAGAGGAGGTGCTCAATAAATGTTATTTCCAACCAAGACTTGCTACCCCTGACTCGAGGCCTCAGAGAATGCTTTTCCCTACACATGCTACAAGAACAAGAGTATTAACGAAGGGACAAGAGTTAGGTGAAGAGTTGGGCAAGGGTGTTCCTGGCAGAGGGAACAGCTTGCGCAAAGGCGGTTGGCTGTGGGGAGCCCGTGAAGGGTTTTCAGAGGGGAGTTGTGTTCAGATTCGAACGTTGCAAAGATCACCCTGAAGCATTTTCCCGCATGAGGGTCAGACCCAAGACAAGGGTCCCCATCACTTCGCTAACCTGCTCTTGCAGGGACCCCACTTGGCCAATCCCATGGTGGGTTTTCAGGTGATGTCCTTCCTTCTCGACCATTCCTTTACGCTTGATAGATGACCACACCATCCCTCCTAAGCCTTCCGTGTCCGTGGCATCCCTGACAGGCTACTAGGTCTCCTGGGAGGCAGTGCACTGTGCTGGAGAGAACCCCGACCTTGGTCCCTGGTTGGAATCGTGGCTCCATCACATCTCCATTGTGGGAGCCAGGCAGGTTCTCTCACCTTCAGAAGCATCTCTTTATCCTTGTGATTAAAAGACCTGCCTGGGGATTGATGTGAAGTAGGTAGAAGTCACTCCCCTCCCCAACCCCTTTCTTCTGTCTCCTGCCTCCCATTTCTCCTCCTGCCCCTAAACGCAGGTATTCTCCGAGGGGGCTGCCAGAACCAGTGCCGTTCAGATGATATGAGCCTTGGTTTCCAGTTCGTCTTGTCTTCCACCGACTTTCTACGCTGTTGTAAAAGGGAAGTCAGGTCTCAGAGCCCTTTCCTGGGGGACGTCCACTAAGGTTATTGTCCGAGGTTTACTCTGAGCCTTTTCTTTTTCTATGCACATTTCTCAATATGCTGAGTCTGTGGAGGAAACTTCTGCCTCCAAGAGAAGGTGCAAGAATAGGCAAGAAGCAGTCTATTGAGACGCTTTTTAATTAGCCTCATACATGGATCGATCTCCTCTCCCTATTTAAACTTCACGTCTTCGTAGTTTTAGAGAGATGTGCCAATTTCTCTAAACTCCATGCCGTAAACGAAAAAGGAGAGATTTGTTGCCAAGGGAGGAGGAGGGAAGGGGTTTCCCTTAAACACCCAAAGCACGAGGACCTCTCTGCTGGGACCTCCCAGGGCAGAGGAGTCAGCAAATGCTGACCGGATAATAAATCGGTGCCAAAAGACAGTAACCTTCGTGCTTCTTAATAAAGAAAAGGAGATTCCGCTAAGACTTGCTCAGAATGTAAGGCAGAGAAAATGCCCATAGAAGTTCTTCTGCTAAGAAGAAAGGTAGAGAGTGCTGGGCTGACTGGGGAGTTCAGCACAGAAGTCATCCAGGCCGTCTAAGCCAGCTCTTGGCAGTGGCATGTTTGTTTCTTTTATGGAGCCCCAATATATAAACTGCCCCCAGGAGCAGTCAGCGTGTCCCCCGCCGCCCCCACTCAGTCTGAAGGCGAACTGTACTTTGAAAACCATAGAGCTTGGCCAATGGGAAAATAGATGACCAAAGGGGCTGCTAATTGCCCAAGGCCATTCGTCATGTGTTCACACCGGCTCAGGCTCTCAGTCAATATTCACTGAGCATCTGTGATGTGCCAGGCACTGTTCTAGGCCCCGGGCTGTAGCAGAGAGACAATCCCTGTCTTTCTGGAACCTGCACCGCAGTGGGGCGACAGGCAGTACACAAATGAAAAACATATGTAATGTCAGGTAGCAGAAAGTGCCACAGAATAAAGTATTTTTGATTTTTGTTTGTTGATTTGAGAGAGACATCGATTTATTATTCCACTTATCTATGCATTCATCGATTGATTCTTATATGTGCCCTGACCAGGGATCAAACTTGCAACCTTGGCATATCGGACGACGCTCTAACTGAGCTACCTGGCCAGGGCAAGGAGGGCTGTTTCAGGTGGGGTGGTCAATGAAGGCCTCAGAGAGGTGAAGCTGGAGCAATGAGAGGGAGGCAGGAAAATATCGACTGAAGAGAGAATAGGCGTGAAGGTCCTATGTTGAGAATGCCCAGGGCTGAGAAAGTGAGGAGGAGGAGGATGGGACATGGGTCAGAGAGGAGGCTGGCCAGATCTACATGGCCTCCTAGGCCATGACAAAGCCTGGCAGGTGATGGGAGGCGGTGGGATTTTTATCCAGAGTGGGATGGGAGCCATTGAATGGTTTTGAGCATAAAAGAGATGTAGTCTGAGTTGGGTTTTGAAAGGATCCTTCTGCCTTCTTGCTAAGTGAAAACAGGCTGATGAGGGAAATGTTCGCAGTAGTTTGAGTGAGAGATATTGGTGCTTTGGACCTTGATGGCAGCAGTGTAGGTGTTGAGACGTGGTAAGGTTTGGGATAGATTTTAAAGACAGATCCAGCAAGATTTGCTAACAGGCTGAATGAAGAGATAACTTCCTACGCCTCCTTTGAGCAAAGCACTGTACCAGGTTATAGGAATCAGGACCTTTTGGGCAGAAGCCCAACTCAAACTGGATCACAAAACTGAATAGTTCAGCCAAAATGGACTTCAGGAATGGCTCGTTCCAGGAGCACAAATGCTATCCTCAGGTTTAAGTCATTCTCTCGTTTCATATCTTAGTTATTTGGCTTCATTTCTCACTGGGTGGCTCCCAGCAGCCCCAGGCTTACTTGAACCTTACAGACAGCAGCTGCCATGGGAAAAGGCTATTTCTTCCTTAATGGTTTCAGTAAAATTGACGCTTCAGCTGCCTTAAGTCATCTGCACATCCCTGACTCAATCACTCTGTCCAAGGAAATAGAATACACTTATTGGCAATTCTTGTCATGTGGCCTGCCTGGAATCAGGGGGTGATGGCAGGGGACAGGCATGCTCCCCACTTCCCACATAACTGCGAGGAATCTTTACCAGGAGGAGGGGGACAATGGAAGTTGTGTAGGCAAAAAGAACCAATGTACACTATCCAGGCATAGTAAGAAAAACATACTTTAATAAATGAGGATTTGGCCTTCTCATTTTTCTTGTGTCACGAAATATGCTTTCCCAGAGACACAAAAAGTAATTGTCGCAACGAGCACTACAATGTGCTGGATCCTGGATCTCAAAGTGCTTCCCCACACATTTACCAGCTGCAGAACATGATATCTCAATGCCAGGAAAGGGAACTTGAACCTGGAAAGCTGACAGTCACCTGCTCTCCAGCCACGGGATGAGCCCGGTGAAAGCAGAAAGCAGTACGATATTTCCTGCATTCAGAAGGGATAGAACACTGTCTGGGTCTATTGTGTAGGGAGAATGAGGCTCCTAACAGCAATAGGGCGTGGGGGTGGGGGCAGGGCCGGAGGGAAGCTGGCTCAGAGAGCCATGGCAGGACCATTGCACAGGGGTTCAGATCTGTAGCCACTGATGCCTAATGATCCCCCCAATCATCAGGTTTTCTGTTTAAAAGGGTGGCTGGATCCCATTGAGTTCTTCAGATGCAAGTTCAGTGACAACCTGAGAGTCACGCCTGGCCCTCAGCAGCCTGGGCTGTTTGGCTGTGAGACTGCAAGCTGAATTCATTTTAAACAACATTCTAAGAAGATGCTGTTTTTGCTTCATTAAGATAATGGTTCCTCCATCGCCTCTCTTGCTTTGAACGGCACCTAATCACATCCCTGAGTTATTTTGGGGGAAGGGGGGGGGGGCGGGTAGTTTTGCACTCCCGTGGATTTTGTTTGCCTCAGGGCCTGGTTGATTCTTGCCAGTGAAGAAGCTCCCCAAAGCCCCAAATTTGCTCATGAAATTGTTAACTCCCCACCGTGGCATCGTAAGCTGGGCCACGTGACATGGGAAGGCTCGGCTAATGTCATTACCTTGAGAGGCCAGAGCGGCACTTGAGTGGTAGAAAAAAAAATATGCACGGTTTTCCGACTCTCCACCCAGGGACGTCTCCCTGGTTACCTTATCCGAGGCTGCTTCGCCCTCCCCGGGCTGGGGTCTAATTTGGGTTCAGCTGGGCATGCTGGCGAGTTTAAGTGTTTACATGGAAAACAGTGTCCTCCTCCCTCTCCTTTCTCTGCCCTGCCCCCCCCCTCCCCCGCCCATCACAGTTGAACATCAAGATGGCAGCATTGCTGCTCTGTGCTGTACTCTGGCCCATGTTCCTTCTCACGAGGAGGTGCTGAGTGGCTTTAGGCTTTGAGGAGAGGAGTGGGAGCTGCAGGGAAAGAATCGAAAAGGCAGCTTGGCTTTCTGGAAAGCTCAGAGGCTTGAGAATCAGCCCCAGATGGGCTCCAACCCCAGCTCCGCTACATATTAGCTATGTGGCCTTGGGTATGTGGCTTAGCCTCCATTTTCCCGTCTGTAGAATGGGAGCACACCATTCTGCAATACAGATTGCTGTAAGGAATAAATGGGAAGATTAACAAACCTTTACCTTCAGCCCAAATACCTCTCCTGGCCCAGACCTAGGGACCAGCCCATCGCTGCTGGGGCATCCACCTGGATGACCTAAGGACCCTAAAAGTTTACTCTCCTACAGCAGATCGCCTCATTTCCCACCCCTTAAGGCATCTCCCCCCAGAACTCATCTGAAACCCCTGCCTGCCTGTCACCCTCACATTCAAAGTGGGTGGGCCCAGCATGTTAGGTTTGCCTGCTTAACACGCCTGCAGCAGGTCCCTGCTTGCGTCCCCACAGCTCCTGCCTTAATCCTGGCTCCATCACCTCCCAGTAGCCACCTAACTGGTCTCCTCCCCTTGAGGGTCCCCACGGCAGCCAGAGCATCTTTTCTGAAGTGCAGGTCTGGTCATGTCACGCCCTGGTTCGCTTCCCACGACTGCCATTACCCAAACGCGAAGTCCCCTTAGCCTGCCCAGCACTTTCTACCTTCCAAGCCTCCTCTTTCACTGCTCCTCACCCCTCCGTCATCACAGGTCCCAGAAGGGACCTCTGCTTCCTGCCTCCGTGCTGTCAGTGTCCCCTCCTCCGCCAGGCATGCCATTCCCCTTCGTCTCCCTGGCTTGCACACACCTGCTCATTTTGCAAGATCAGCTCAAGAATCGCCTCCTTTATTATTCAGCCCTAAGAAGAAATGAAGGGCTGATACCTGCGACAACATGTTTTGAACCTCGAAAACATTGTGCTAAGTGAAATGGGCCTGACGCAAAAGGTCACATGCTGTATGATCCTATTTATATGAAATATCCAGGAAGCAGGTGGGTGGCTGCTGGGGGATAGAAGGATGGGGGCAACGGGGTGCATTAATGGGTCTAAAACTTCCTTCTAGGGTCAGAAAATGTTGGGGGACTTCATGGCGGTGGTGGCTGTAAAACCTTCTGAATGTACTAGGCACCACTTTTAAATGGTTATTAACTTGATGTTATGGGACATTGACATGAATTAAACAGAAAGGACTGCCTGTTCTGTAGACTTTCTGAACCGCCCGGGTGGAACAGCCCCTCCTCCATGTGGCGCCCATGCCCACCTTCTGCCGTCTAGATTTTTATCAGTCACCCCAGGGCTCCTTTATCTCCATGTCTGCGCCCCCAGAGGCCTGTGAGCCCCTTGGGAGCATCCAGCGGCTCTATGGAGCCTGCATCCTCTGTAGCGAGCACAGGGCCGGGCTCACGGTGATGCTCAGGTGGCATTAACCCTCCCACCTGCCTTGTCTTCCTAGGAGGTTGCAACCTTCCCAGTCCTCAGGTTCTGGAGGAGGGAGGAGCCCTCCACCCACTTGGGTTTGACCATCCATCACAGCCTCACTAGACACGGGTGTGCAGCCTCCTGAGGCTCTATTCCGAGGAGGCAGGAAACATTTGCATTTCCAATGCGGGCTTCCTCCTACCCCACGACGGGGATCCACAGAGCTCTGGCCTAGTTGCATAAATGCTGGCATCGTCTTTTCGGCTCTTCTCTCGGGTGTTTCCTCTTTATTTACTATCCTCTCCAATTTTGTGCCATCAGCACTTCACAGAGGTGCCACGTCCCTCTTCACGGAGCAGTTCAGACTGATTAAGGACACAACCGGGGCCAAGCAGTGGCCTGCTGGCCCCATTGTGTCCGGGCGGGCTGAGGGTGGATGGATGGGGATGTGGAACGCGGGGGTGACGCTGGGCCTGCTGCGGTGGCTGTGAGCTTGCTGTGAGTCAGTGCAGAACCCATCGGGCACCCGCCTCGGCATCCCCAACAGACACCGTCGGCGAATCCACGTGTGGACGGCTTCCAGCTGGAGGCCTGGCGTGGACTCCCGGCCTTCGGTGGCGGGGCCAGCTCCAGTGGCGGGCGCGGCTGGCCTCGCTTCCTGCCCACCACATCCAACCTCTCCCCTCCTCCCTGGCCACCAGGCAACATTTAGGCTTTGCTCCCTGCAGCTCCTTCCCCCCCACCCCCACCCACTACCACCCCCCAGCTTGGGTCTCTTGCACATCTTGACCCGTTCGGTTTTCTGGATGAGCTCATTGGCAGTCACGAGCCTTGCTGAGGGCCAGACTGCGAAGAGAGACAGCCTTTATGAAGAAAAAGGGTCAGCACTGCCTTGACCCCAGGGGGTAACGGGGCCTGGGACTCAGGTCTCCCCCAGGCAGACCTCGGCCTCTCCCCCTCACCACTATCTGTCAGGCACTCAAACCATCACCTAGGCCAAACGTTGTCCCCTCCCCTCTCCCATCTCGGCCAAGCCCTGGCTTCTGTCCTTGTAACACCCTTCTAATCCATCCACTTCGGGCTGCATGGGCTGCATGGTGGCCTCCCCCTCAGTCACTACCCCCGTGACCTGCCCTCGCTCTCCTGCTCTTCCCTCCGTTTCATCCTCGGTGTATTCGTTTTCTTTTCGCTGCTTTAACAGATTGCCACGGACTTTGTGGATCAAAGCAGCACAGATATATTTTCTTATAATTGTGGAGGTCGGAGTCCAGAATCAGTTCACCGGGCCGGAGCCAAGGTGTCCACAGTGCTGGGGCCTTCTGGAGCTTCTCCAGGGATAATCTGTTCCTCATCTCCTCCAGTTTTTAGGAAAGGCTGCCAGCATTCCTCTGCTGTAGAATGGGAGCATAATGATCCCCCCAAACATCAGGGTCCTTTGGGCAGAAGCCCAACTCAAACTGGATCACAAAACTGAATAGTTCAGCCAAAACGGACTTCAGGTACGGCTCGTTCCAGGAGCACAAATGCTATCCTCAGGTTTAAGTCATTCTCTCGTTTCATATCTTAGTTGTTTGGCTTCATTTCTCACTGGGTGGCTCCCAGCAGCCCTGTCACATTGCCTTCCCCTCTCTGACCTCTGACCCTCCTGCATCCTTCTCATACGGGCCCTGAATAGTCCTGTGTAGGCTTCCCATTGCAAGTTACCGAATCTGATCACATCTGCAAAGTCCCCTTTGCCGTGCACCGTCATGTCCTCACAGGTTCAAGAGATTAGGAGTGGGCGTCCTTGCTGGGGCCCACCACAGCCGTCTTCCTAAAATACCTACCACGTCTCTCTTTAGAAATCGATGATGGCTCTCAGTTGCTATCAGATCCAAGTTGAGCTCTGACCTCCAAAGTAGATTCCGTGTTCATCACGTGCCCGACATGTCCCAGGACTTCCCATGAGGGATGAAGTCCTGACACAGCCTTAACCCACCTGCCCTCCTTGTCTCTACCTCATGTCCCAAGTCCAGCTCCACGGGGACTGCCTTCCTCCTGGTCTTTGCGCATGCCAGTCCCTTGGTCTGGAATGCCCTCCTCTTCTCTGCCCTTCAAATCCCAGCTCCTTCCTCGGTGACTCTTATAGCGTCCCATCCAGCATCCTCTGACATGTAGTAGTCAGTAGGTGTTCAATAGATGCTTGGAGAATGGCTGAAGGGTGGAAGAAATGAACAGGTACATGAATGAAATAAGGAAAATCAGTTTACCTGACTGAGCCCTGAAATGGCTCAAAGATTTTAGCATAATTGACATCCAAAGATCAAATTGCTCAAAAACCCTTTACCCACAGTGCCAGTGCCCCACCCGTGTGCCAGCACTCCTGCATGCCTGCCCTGCGTGCCCTCCCCACTGGGCATGCTCAGCTTGCACCCAGGCAGGCTGGAAGTGTTGGTAGCCAACACCCCCAGGAGCGACCCTCCATCAGGGAAGGATGGGAATTAATGGATGAACACCTGGATCCTCGTGGAACAGTTCTGGGGTGTGTTCCCCAGCCTCTCAGAGGGTGCCCACCAAGACTGAGCCCCAGTGGCTCATAGTATAACCCTCTCATTAAAGCATCCTTGAGTTTTCTCCCCACCCCCTCACGGTGCTTCCCAAATCTCTGCCTTGGGGTCTGCTTTTGGGAGAATCCAAGTAAAATATCGCACAGTGAAGAGGCAACATCAGGTTAAAGAATAAAGTCTAAATCAAGGAACACTCACAAGGCGCCAGGTGCTGGGATAAGCCACCAACTCTCCTACCATTTAATGCTCACGGCAACCCTCGGAGGTGGGTGCTGCCTCCAACCTAGACGAGGAAACAGGCTGAGAGATGCGGTGAGACTGTTCAACGTCATGTAGCTGCCATATTGCTTCACCAGGCTGCCAGTCCAAGCGTCCAGGGCAGGAGGGAAAGGAGGTTTAGGGGTACAAGAGGGAGGGGTGAGGGCCATCCTGAAAGGAGGACTTGTCGCCAAAGGTGAGGTGGAGGGGCCGTGGGGTCACTTCTCCAGTTTAAAGCTCAGAACGTGCTGGTCTTCTTTTACTGCCAGCAGGCAGACATCACAGCCTCCTTCTCTGCTCTGCTTCTGAGTTGAATCAGCCAGGCCCAGACCGTGGGAGCAGGTGGAACCAGCCACCCAGCTGACCCTTGGCTGCATCCTTCCCTGTCCTCCCTTCAGCCTCAGAGCCCCAGGTCCAGAGCCCTCTGGGCTCCAGATGAGGTCTGCCCTGCTGCCCATCTGGACAACTGGTCGACTACACTTCTCAGCCCACACCGAACATTACATTTTGATTCTGCCTTCTCTGCCCCCTCTTCACTGGGAGGCAGGGAAACTGTGTGCGGTGAGTCAGAGCTGTCTCATCCGCTCCCCTGGGCCAAACGGTTCCTCGCCCTGCGGGCTGGGCTCTCGGAAGCCCTGGCATTTGTCCTCACCTGCTGGGTCTGAATCGCAAGGTCAGCGTCACGGAAACAGTGGGTTTCTTGGAACTCCCAGGATCCTTTAATGAGAGGGTTACACTGTTGGGTGAATGAGAGATTTGTCTGTTGGGTTAGGTTTTCTCCAGGGCTCAGTGCACAAGACCGTCTGGTTTATGATTGCATAGATCTGGTTTTATTTCACAGATAATCACAGTCGGAGTCAGCCATAAAGCAGGAAAAGCTGTCAGCCTGTCGCTGGCCCGTGGAGAGGCTTTGCCACGCCTGGCACCGGGTACCCATTGCAGATGCGGCCTGAGATGCAGGCGCGTCTTTACCAAGCATGGCAGATAGGACCTACCGCTGTAATCACGGTGCCAACTACATTTTTAAACAGCATGTTTGTTCTCTAATGACTTACTAATAAGCAAGAAGAAAAGGTAAACAAAAACATCAAGGTAATAGTTTTTAGGTTTGTGTGGGAGTCTTTCTAGTCTGTTTTCTACGCTCCTACCTATGATTTCCAAAAGCAGATTATACTAAGCACAGTGCTTGTTATTGTTCCTTCTTTTTTTTCTAGGCTAGCATGCCCTCTTTCTTGCAGTAAGTATTACTCACCTAAAATGCAATTTTGAAGCACTGTTTTATATTCTACCCGCCACCGAGGGAAATCAGGATTTATTTACCCAGTCCCCTTTAGCTGGACACTTAGGCTGTTTCTCCTCGTGCGGTTTTATAAATAGCGTAATGATGAACACCCTTAAACATAACATTTGCTCACGCCTCTCAGATTATTTCCTGGAGGCAAATTTCTAGATGTGCAATTACTGAGCTAAAAGGTATGAAAAGGGCTTTTGCTTTTTTTATGTTTGTTATTTCGCTAGTATACTTGAAAATTCTGTGTAATTTCTACTCTCAAGATGAGTGTTTGAGAGTTCCCATTTGCTCACACTTTTTGCTTCCTAGGTTGGCAGTCCCCGAACATGCATATAATCAGGAGGTGGCCTCTTGTTTCTGATATTGGTCTTCCTTCTACCTACCCATTCACCCTTCCATCCTTTCCCCAGTGTATTGGCCACAGCTTCCAGAACAATGCTAAGTAATGATGGGCCACGTTTCCTTGTGCCTGAATTTAGTGGGAATATCTCCGATGTTTCACCATTAAATAGGATATTGATTATTAGTTGGAGAGACAGTCCCCATGACAGTAAGAAAATGCCCTGTACTCTTGTTTTTTTCAAGTCCTAAAGCAGATTATGAAACACCTGTTGTCATCTACAGAGAAAATCATTTGTTTATCTCCTTGGATCAATCAGTGTGATTGAACTTTATTATTTT
This sequence comes from Myotis myotis, assembly GCF_014108235.1. NCBI lineage: Eukaryota > Metazoa > Chordata > Mammalia > Chiroptera > Vespertilionidae > Myotis > Myotis myotis. The sequence goes on from NW_023416335.1 coordinate 202,899,979, forward strand.
CCTAATGTTGAACGGCATTTTATTATTAGAATGAATTCTTCTTAGTCAAGACTTATTACAATGATTGTTAGAAGATACCACTGTGTATTGTTCTAATGTGATGTTAACTTTCTAAAATAAATGAAAAGACTTCCTGGTTCTCCATTCCCAGAAACATTCACCATAAACACAGGGACGCGTATGTTGCTCATGCTCCCTCCGGATATTGCCAGTCACTGAATCGGGGTCTACGTGACCTGGAGGAGTGGAAGGTGACGCCTGTCCGACCTGGGTGGGGGTTGTGGTTCTGTGTTGAAATAATGACTCACTCGGTTTGATTTCGGTTCTTGTTCATCAATGATCCGTGGTTGGCAACACACAAAGGATAAAAGGCTTGGCTCAGTCACCTCTGCACTCCCAGGAGTTCTGGCACATAGTAGGTGCTTTAAAATGTCGACCCAAAGAACTGCCAAGTGTGACCTGTTTTTCCTAGGCAACAAGTATGTATGTCTCTTGTGAGTAGCCAGACACGGAGATGGTATTACCTCCCTGCACCTGCTTCTCCCTCCCTTGTGTAGCCACGTAGTACCGAGGGTGGAAAGCTCTGGAGGTGAAAGGTCCCTCTGTGCCTTGAGGAGACTGATGGGGGTTGGGAGAGAAGGAAAGAGCTATTTTTTTGTTGTTTGTGAGAGAAGAATAAAGTATGAGGGAAGCGGGTTATGAGCTGATTTTGTGTAAAAGACCCTCTGGTATGTTTTGTAATGACTCCGAGTCACCATAAAACTACTGAGTCCTCAAGGGGGCAGGTCCCTCAGCTCCTGTCCTTTATCCCAGGAAAACCCTGGCTTTCCTTTTTCAATGAGGACCTACTGTGTGTTTAAAGCTGGTCCTCGATGTGCTGAAAGTGGCAGGTATGAACCGTGTTCTCGAATGTTAGGCAAGTCCCAGTGCCAGCTTCATGGTTGGGAAAAGGAGGTGTCCAATAAGAGATGTGGGATGGGTGGATGGATGGACGGATGGACAGATGGACGGATGGATGAAAGGCGCTCACTCTGCTCCAGGTGTTGACTAGGGGGTCCCCTGCATCAGACTCTCTTGGGGAAGTTACTAAAATGCAAATCCCGAGCTTCATGCAGACTTTCTGTATCGGAATCTCTACAGGAGAGCCCAGCATATGCATTTCTAGTCAGCTCTCTTGGAGGTCCTGGTGCATCCTCAGCTGAGACCCCTGCTCTAGGTGATCGCTCTTGTGGAGATGATGTTGTGAGAAGCCTCCTGTTCTCGCCCGCTCATTAACAGGCACACCCATTCGCCTGCCTCCTCTTCACCACAGAGCAGGGTGAACACATTCGAGATGAGAAGAGCAATGGGAGAGGTCGAGGTGACGCTAATGGGTTTAACAAATCATAAAGATGAGTTATAATTAGAAATTGTAATTGCCCAGACAGCTGTTGAGAGAATAGACGAGCTCCACCTGGGCAGCCCGGGAGGCTTTGCAGAGCAGAGCTCAATGGGAACAGACAGAAAAACTGGGATGGGAGCCGCCCCCATGAAGGGAAGTCCTATTTCCTGAGTGTCTCCTGTGTGTCACTCTGGCATACGATGCCTGCTCTTCTCTGAATCAGCCTTACTAGGGTAGGTTTCTAACCTAACCAGGTATTCAGGTAGGTTCCCCCAAAGGAAGACCCCAGGCAAGGATTTGAGTGCTAGAGGTTATATGGGAGGAGAAGCTAGAAAAGTGGAAACATGAGTCAAGGAGGGAAGACCACCAATAGGGGTGTGTTAGCCAGACAGCTACCCCAGTGGGTGCCGGGAGCTTATTTGCACTAGGGGAACTGGCAACATAGAACATGTATCTCAGACTTGTGCTACCTGCAGGGTAGGCAGCTGGGGTATTTATACACCAGCTTCTGTCGGTCTCAGGGGCTTCATTCACATGGGAGAAGCAGACCAGGAGACAGAGAGTATCAATCAATGTCCAAGAACCACATCATGTTAGAATGCAGGCCACTGGATACCTGAAAGGGAAAATAATGAAATCTGCCCAGGACAGGGCACCAAGGAGGCCGCAAGTTGGCTCTTGAGTGTGACCAGCACTCTCCCTAGTGGCCACCTTGTCCTCCAGGAACACGTTGGGATTGCATTTTCTACACCATGAATGTGGTCACATGGTGTAAACAAGGATTTGGGGACAGTTCTGGGTGAGATAAGTAGTCAGAAATATGGTTGCCATATTGGAATTTCTGGAATGTTCTAAGGGCGTGAAGGCTTCACATGGCTATGACTGACTCTGAGCTTCCGGGAGGCTTATCTTGTCTGGCACACTGTTCCAGATGCACCAATTAGTCAAGGCCTAACGCAGTGGCTCTCAACCTATGGGTCGCAACCCCTTTGGCGGTCGAACGACCCTTTCACAGGGGTCACCTAAAACCATCCTGCATACCAGATATTTACATTACGATTCATAACAGTAGCAACATTACAGTTATGAAGTAGCAACGAAAATAATTTTATGGTTGGGTCACAACATGAGGAACTGTATTTAAAGGGCCAGAAGGTTGAGAACCACTGGCCTAAAGGAATTTGGACCGGGTGGGCAGAAAATCCAGTCGAACCATCTGTCTCTGTCCATATTTTCCCCAACGTGTGGTGGAACATCTAGCTCTGCTAATTTAGCACACAACTGGCACCCGGCGCATAGTAGGTGCTTTTTAAATCTTTGTGGACTGATTGCTAGAACAAGTGAGTGAATGAACGATAAGTTGTGTAACACTGGACAGCTCTCGGCCTTCATGGAGACCCGTGGAGTTTGATACTTTTGGGGTCCTGGTCTCACTTGAGAATCTGATGAGAGCTGTGGACACTTCCCCTTCAAACCTGCAAGAGTGCCCAGTCACACAACTCTGTGTATGACCTTGTGGGTGGAAAGCCAGCCCTGGGCGCCTGGGGTCCATAGATCCTTCTTGGGAAAGCTTGGGCTCTAGATGGTGCTCAGCTCCTTTGGGTCATGTCCTCAAATTATGTGTATTCAGTTCCTGTGGCTGCTGTAATGCACTGGCACACACTGGGTGGCTCAAAACAACAGAAATTTGTTCTCTCACAATTCTGGAGACCAGAAGTTCAAAATCAAGGTGTCAGCAGGGAAGTACTCATTTGGGGCTCCCTGGGAGAATTATTTCTTTTGCCTCGTCCAGCTTCTGGGGGCTGTCGGCATTCCTTCACTTGTGGCAACATTCCTCCAGTTCCTGCCTCCGTGGTCACGTTACCTCCCCTCTTCTGTCTGTCTCCCAGCTCCCTCTGCTTTCCCCTTACAGGGGCACTTGTCACTGCGTTCAGGGCCCGTCTAGACGATCCAGGATGGTTCCTCATCTCAAGATCCTTAACTTAATTCCATCTGCAAAAAGTTCTTTCCAAAATAAGGTCACATTCACAGGTTCTGGAAATTAGGATGTGGACATATCTTTTGGGGGTTACCATTCAACCTACTCTGGTGGGTATGGGGCTTGTTTGCCTTTTCTGGCTATCACCCCCGTACTACCCCCCAAACAGCCTTGACCTTGATTGGAGTTGCTCAGTCACAACCACAGGGAGGGACTGGTTTGCATTTTACCTGTGTCCTCTGGCCCCAGCTGGTCTCTCCTGAGGATGTTCTCTAATGGGGGGATGGGAGGGGAGAGCATTCAGAGGTGACCCAGAGACATGAGGTGGGCCTGGCTCAGCTCAAAGGTGACACAACCAGGCCCCATGGCACTGAGTCACTCTCGTGTCCCTGATTCCGTTCTGGGTGACAGTCACTGTGACCACTGATGTTATTATTTTCTGGAAACATGAAGGGGGATTGATCGGGGGCGGTCTGCCATGGCACCCCCTTTTCATGCACTGGCAGGTGTGGCGGGGACTGTTTATAAGCCATTCTCCTAAGGATGGAGAATCGTGAGTTTGTGCCTTTCCAGGCCACCTAACTGAGATTGAAAAAATTGTCTTATAGCAACTGCGCAGAACCCTGCGGTGGATGCCTTTAGGAGGGTGTGGTGTTTAACTCCACGCTGTGCATGAAGACGCCAAGGGAGCCCGCCCTTTCCCAGCTGCAGCCTGGAGACACATTAGAATATTCTTTATATGCTTAATGCTTTGTCCTCAGGAAATGCAAATATCTGTGCTTTCGGGGAAGCACATCTTCCAACAAATAAAAGGCATGGCCCTCTGGGAACTTCTCCTCTCTTTCTTTTTAACCAATAATCTACTATCATCCTTCCGACTCCCTCCTTGGTTCTTGGAGCCAGTTCAATTTATCGCCCCCAAAGATGAAACACAGTGACACATGAGCACCAGATCCTTTGTGGGGATTATCTTGATGGAGAAAGAAATTCTAATATCAGAAGGCTACAGCTGCCTGCCTCTCAGAGGCAGCGGCTCCAGGTGAAATAACTCTGAATGCCAAGCGATCGCACCACGTTTCTTTCAAACATTTCTCATTGAATATGCTTAGCTGAGGAAAGCACTCCTGCGCGTGCCAATATCGGGCAATTAGCAAATGGAGCTGTGTTTTGCACACACAAGGCGTCGCCCATTGTATTTTCTTCTCGTGGTTGTCAACAGCGACGGAAGTATGGCTAACACCTGTCTCTTGAAGAACAAATTGTTTGTTGTTCGAACACAAAGACAGTCAGTCATCCACACACACAAAGTGCTAATAATTGCGCATCTTCAGTGGTGCTGTAACTCAGAGATAACGGCCCTTCAAATGTCTGTGTTTTTTCTTCTTCCGGGATTTAACCTTAGCCAGACATGCCTGGCGTAATAATAAGGTTGGCTGTCTCGGTCAGACATGAACTGGGTCTGAACTTTAGCTCTGGGGATGTGCGGGATGTGGAAGGAGGCATTCAGGCCAATTAGCCTCTCATTTCTCAACTAAGGCCTCTTACTCCGGGGGAGGCATCTGCAGGTCAATCTCACCCCTTGTCTGTCCGGTTGTTGGCCGGGAATGGTCAGGCTACACATTCCCTCTGGTGAGCCCTGTGGATGCCGGGAGCTCATTATGGGGGTGGGCTCCAGTGCACTGTGGGTACCATATGGGCGGGGCTGAGACCACCAACTCACTCCACCTCTCCTCCACTGCCCCTCCCTGCCCCCCCATCTCTCCTAGTCCAGCAAAGAGACCTCCCCCCACTCTGGCCCTTGCCGTTCATCCGCTCGAAGAAATCAGAGTGGGCTTCTTAAAATGTCATCCCGCTGGCGTTATTCCCTGTTGCTCTACCCATCAGTGGCTTCCCGTTGTGCTTAGATTAAAATCTAAATGCCTTCATGTGATTTATTTGATGGCCTGATATTTAGCTGGTCTTCATTGGTGAGGTCACACCACCAGTTATTAGGAGTCTTGTCTGGCTCATTACCTGGGAACCCTTTCATCCTCCCTCCCTCTCCCCGCCTCCCCCCAATGGCTTCTCATAATCCAGCAGCAAAGGGGTAACACCTGGCATGTTTGGGGTTTCCAGGCCCCTGCTTCAGCACTGTGGTCAGCACCCATCCTGATGCTGTGAAGGCCATTCTGCCCATCACCCAGCTCCTAAGTCTATCATCTGACCTCAGCGTCCCCCTCCAGGTTCACACCTCTGCCTCCTGCATTGGTCCACGCTGAGCTCTTTCCGTTCCACAAACACCTCAAGCTCACACCTGCTTTCCCAAGCATTCACCCATGAATGGAAGGTTTAGTCTCCAAACCCTTCTTATCCTCCCAGCCTCCATCCAACTGCTGGCGCTTCAGAGAGGCCTTCCTCGCCATGCTGTCTAGCCAGGGTCCTCCCTCATTCTCTATCTCTGTGCTTCCTTTATTTCATTCATAGACGTTAGCCGAGGCTTGATTGCTTTGTTTGTTCACATGTTTTTATAAACCCTTCCCCATGAGAACCTGTCCTCCACCAAACCTGGAACCATGTCCGTAATGACCACACTTGAACTTCCCAACTGCTAGCACAGTGCCGGGAACCTACAAGTCCCGTGACGATGGAAGGAGGAAAGAAGGGAGAGTGGGAAAGGAAGGAGAAGGAGGGAAAGATGGAGTGGAAGTGAGTGGAGGGTGGAGGCCCCAGCAAGTATGAAAACAGCAAAGTGCACAGCTGTGTTGAGTGAATGCTTACACCAAGCCGGACCCTGAGCCAAGGGCATGCCAGTGTAATCTCATTTAAATTCTCACAGTCATCTTTGCAAGTGTATAGTATTTCACCTGTTTCACAGATGATGAGAACGAGGCTGCAAAGTGGAAGGGACTTGCCCAAATCACACAGGTAGGCCATGCTGAGGTGAGGGTTCAGTCTGACATCTCCCGACAGCTGACATGCTTTCCAGCTTCTGCTGGCTCCTGAGCAGGGTGCTGAGGGGGAGCCAGAACCAGCCTCTGCTGCTGCAGTGGGGAGGGGGGTGTTGTAGGGAGGGCGTCAGTGGCTCTCTGTCTTGAAATTAAGGTCCATACACACTTGAGACTCAACTGCTGTGTTTACTTAGAATGCAAAATTTCCTGTCTGACTTACTTCACTTAGCGCAATACCCTCTAGGTCCATCCACATTACCTCTGTCAACTGTAATTGAAAAAAAAAATGTTTTAATATTTTGTTAATCCTCATCCAAGGATATTTTTCCATTGCTTTTCAGAGAGAGTGGAAAGGAGGGAGGGAGGGGGAGAAAGACAGAGAAACATTGATATGAAAGAGACACTAGGGGGGTGAGGGCATGTGCTGGGGGTTGGCAATGGCCAGGGAGAGGTCAATGGGAGAAAAAGGAGACATATGTAATACTATATGTAATACTTTAAACAATAAAGAATTTTTAAAAAAAATCTGGAAGGAAAAAGAGACATATCCATTGGTTCCCTCCCACACATGCCCCCCCCCCCCGACTGGGCCAGAGCTCAAATCTGCACCCTAGGTACATGCCCTTGATCAGGAATCGAACCTGAGACCCTTCAGTTTGCAGGCCAATGCTCTATCCATTGACCCAAACCGGCCAGGGCTGAAAAAAAATTTTAAATATTTTTGTAAAACTGCACAATTCTGATTTCTCCCCTGGAAGTTCTGGTTTCAGTAGGTCTGGAACGGGGCCCCTGGAATTGATTTTTTTAAAAAAACACTGTGGGTCTACCACTTTTGTTACTCTTGAAGACAGTCAGGGGTCATCCTATCTGCATTTCCATGGTCCACAATGAGGTGCATTGCCGGTGTTCAGTAAACATTAGCTAAATGGGAAGATGAGGGAATGAATGAATGAGTGAATGTTATCATTTTGGATCCTTTTTCCAATTAAGCAAGAAACTTTGAAAGTAATTCGGGCCTGTTAGAATGTAATGGAGTATTAGCTCTAATCACTTTCCTCCTTTCTGGTCTATCACCTAATTTCTGTTGGAAAAGTAGAGAAGACTGTAGATTTCATTCCCATTTTTGCCCATTGGAAACCAAACTTTTTTGTGTGTGTGGTTGTTTCATTGTGTATTGCCAGCTGTGAAGGATTGATTTTGAAGGCTCACTTGATATTATTTATTTTGCCAACTATTCTAGTACCTACTCACTTTTCTTCCTGTGGCTCCAAAATTTTAGGAAATGAAGTGGTAAATAAAGAATTCTGTGGGTTCTTTTATATTTTTCTGGTTTTCCTTCTTTTCTCTTCCTCCCAGTTAGTAATGGTTCCAGGATAGATGACAAGGGACTCATTAAAAGCTTAAAGCATGTAAATTCCATGAGATCATTGTGATTCCTGGAGGCCCAAGAGGACTCTGAAGTAAAGAGCATGGGAGGGTTGGGGGTAGGGCACGGGGCCTGCTCGCTGTCCTGGAATCTTCTCTCCACCGCTTGGTGTTCACGATTCCCATGGCAGCCCAAACCCCAGAGGAGTGGGATGCATTTGGTCAGAATAGTTGGAGAAAACAAAATGGCATGGCTTGTTCGTTTAGGCTTCTCAGGAGCAAAGGAGAAACTTGGGAAGACCACGCAGCAGGCAGAGTGGAGGGGCTAGAGAGCCCCAAACTGCCCATTAGGGAGCAACCTGCCATCAGGAAGGCAAAAACTAGAGGGGTCGACAAGGGAGATGTGTGACTGGGAGGATAAGCCACTCACTCATTTATTCATTCATTTATTCAACCACTATTTATCCAATCCCCACTATCCATGTTTTGTTCATTGTTGTAGCCTCAGCACTTACAGAGGTTACAGTCATGAGCAAAGTCCTGGCCTTCCTGGAGCTTATATCCTAGTGGGGAAAACAGAAAATCTACCGATCAATCAAATCATATTCTGTTGGATGGTGATACGTTTTATGGAGAAAAAGCAAGGGCACAGGAGGCAGAGGATTGCTGGGGCAGGGGAAGTAGCCATTTAATAGGGCAATCTGGGAAAGTCACCTTGAGAAAGTCACATTGGAGCAAAGACCTTGGTGGGGGTTAGGTTCCCAGGAGCCCAGCTCTGAGAAAGAGGTTCTCATAGAGAATTATTATAAATGTAGTGGCTTAAAAGAACAGAATTGTATTATCTTATGGGCCTGGAGGTCAGAAGCCCTAACATCAAAGTGTCAGCAGAGTGGCCTGACTTCCACAGGCCTGAGGGGAGCATCTACTTCCCTGCCTGTTCCAGTTTCTTGTGATCACCTGCATTCCTTGGCTTGTGGCCCCTTCCTCCATCTCTAAGACTAATAGCATTGCATCTTCAAATCTATCTCCCTGGCTTCTGCTTCTATCATCCCATCTGTTTCTCTGTTTCGCATCCTCCTGCCTCCCTCCTTTAAGGACCCTTGTAATTACTCGAACCCACCCGGATAATCCAGGACAACCTCCCCATCTCAACATCCTTAATTTACTCACATCTGCAGAGTCCCTTTTGCCGTGTAAAGGGACAGCTTCACAGGTTTTTACCCCATCTTTGGACTATTATCCTGCCTTCTACAGATGGGAAGGTATTAAAGACATAGTAAACACAGTGCTAAGTGCTATGTGAATAAAGAAGAATCAGAGCTTTTGTGGGGCAGGGAGCTCTTCCTAGGAGAGGTGGTTTGGGCTCTAAGTTTCCTAGATGGGAGGTTCTGGGGCTTAGTCTGGGTAGCTAGGTGATCCATGGAACTTGTCCTGAAGCTACCATGTTCCCTAACAAGTGTGCTGTCTTTACTTGAATGGTGTGTTTACTTGTGGTGGCTTGAGGGGGTAGAACAGTATGGAGATAGGAGGCCCTAGCACCACAGCAGCCTGCAGACTGGGAGGGGGAATGGGTATACCTTTGGTCAGATTTTATAAACTACTAGTGGCCCGGTGTACAGATTCGTGCACATTGAAAGGAAATTAATTAGAAGAAAGATTCATGAGGTAATTACGTTACTGCAAAAAATTGCATGTCAAAATAGTTGGTCTTCAGACATATTCTGTCAACAACACGCTTTCTTTCAGTTTCAGAGGTACATTATGCCAATAGTTGGTCTTCAGATACATTCTGGCATCACGTGCGATTGGCGCCAGCGAGAGCTTTATATGTATCATGCATGCACAAGTCAATGTTTATTTTTAAATTGCCAGTGCGTGTCATATGGGCCAGTCAGTCAGTCAGACAGTCGGAAATATGTACAGTCGGTCACTGAGCCTTTTATATATATAGATAGAGACTGGAATCCAATGTGTGCTAGAGCATGAACTCAGTAAATGAAGCACCCCAAAGACCAGGATCATTCTTTCCCCATGTCCTCACCATGTGGGCTGAGAGGCACACCCTAGGTGCCTTCCTGGGCTCTGCAGAGCTTCAGCCGGGGCTTCAGCGGCCTCTGTGTCTGTCCCCAGCGTGGCCACTGATGTCAACAAAATCCTTCATCCCAGAGAAAAGAATCACCTTCTGTCAAATGGAGTGTCCAGTAGACGTGGGTGGCAGAAAGAGGCCTGACCCAAATCCCTAGGATCCCAGATCCCAGCTGTCTTGCTGCCAACCTGTGTGGCCCTGGGCAAGTCACTTCCCTTCTCCGAACCTCAATTTCCTCAACTAGAAGTAAAAATAAAAACTTCCACTCCGGGGAGGGGCTGATGGGAAGATTCAGTGCTGTAATGCTTTGAAGCATGCCTTCTGAATAGCAGCTTTGTGATTTTTAAAAGAGTGGGGTTTTTTAATGCATATTCTAATTCTTTGAAAGGTGGTTATCTGCTGGGGTCCAACCCCAGCAGGTCCAGGGGTCCCCAAAGGTGTGGACGGAGTCGGCGAAGAAGGAATGACATGGAGACAGCGTTCAGTTGATCAGCAGCCTAGCCAGGATCTCTAGCCAGGATCTCCAGCCAAGTTCTGGTCTGGATCTCCAGCGAAGTTCTGGTCTTTATTGTCTTGTTACATACGTATTTATCCCAGTTGATTTTAATCCTGTCAATTTCTATTACAAAGGTTAGGGCGTTTCTTCATTCCAGGGAGTAAAGATTATGTAACTTAAGCATGATTGTTCGTAGTTAAAGTGATTAATTACCCACCTGGCACTTAGTTAAGGAGTTTTATCCCCTCCCTGACTTCAGGGAAAAATCCCTACCTGGGGAAACAACCTTTCTCGGAGAGGTGACCTTGGTTAAAACACACAGCGCTAAGGGGAGCAAACATATTAAGAACAGTATGCTATATACGCCAGGTCCCTTGAAACATATGCTGTGCAGATGTTTCTTTCCTGCAGCGACTGTGTCAAGCAGCAAGGATGGACCGGCTTCCGGCAAATTCCCCCTTTTTTATTTTTTCAGTGATAGCGCATGCAAATCAGTGGCCACCTCTCAGATTGGGCCATTTAAGACTCGGAAGAAGACTGGCAAGCAATGACAGTGAGCATAACTATAAACATAGTGGATGGAGCGCACAAGGAGCCCCATTCCTGTAGAAGGTTGCCGGCCTCTTCAGTCAAGGGATTTCAGCTGTCCTCAAGTTGTTGGTTTGATTGTCTTTGTTGGTCTGGCTAGCGGGCGGCGTCACTGGCGACGGGCTTCCCGAAGCGTCAGCGAGTTGAAGGGCTGCATCAAAGGGTCCATCAGGGCTGTGGTTGATGGTGGTGTCGGTGTCCGAGGAGGAGTAAGCTGTGCCCTCTGGGTCAGCTGATATGGAAGATGGAGGGTAGTAGAGAGAAAAAGAAGAGAAAGCAAAAGAACTACAAGGCATGAAAGTGTTTAGAAAAAAGAGGGAGAAGAAAGGGAAGAAGGCAGCATCCTGACACAGCCCTTTCCTTCAGCTGCCCCTTTCCCTGTGGTCCAAGGTAGAAATGGGAAACAAGTCCTGTTGCAGTGAGAGGGCAGCTGCTGTCAGCCAGTCTCTGTCTTTACCTGGGTCCCTATCTGAGCTGGGCATGGGAAGCGGGAAGCAGCCATGGGGACAGGAGACCTTCCTCAGAAGGGGCGAGTGTTCAAGCCCCTGAACCATTGGGGGGGTGAGGATCTGTGCCCCACCTCTGTTGAACCCCAAGTTCTCTCCTACTGGCCCCCGACTGTGCCTGTCTTAGGTTGCCCCACCCTGTGGGGTCTTACCCGTCTTTGACTGCCAGCCATCTCTGGGCCAAGTAGGGTGATGTGAGGTTCAGTTCTGTCTCCTTGGTAGCCTATGTCCCTCTGGACTCCGTGCCCAGCAACTGCCTTGGGATCCCCTTGCCTGCTGGCGGGACCCCAGCAGTTATCCACTCTGGACCTCATAGCTCCCTCAGTTAACCAGAACACTCTGTTTCCCAGAGCAGTCTGTTTCCGAACATTATGAGGGAACAGGGTGTGTGGTCCTAGGCATCTGCTCCCTGGCTAAAAAAAGGAGATGGAGACCCTTAGGTTGACTGGGTCCTCATATTGGTGGTTACCTGAGAATCCAGGAATTCCTTAAGCCTGCACCCCACGCTGGTGACCGGTGTAGGGGTAGTGAGAGAGTGAAATATACTCTCTCCTGCACGCCCGGATGTTTCCAGCAGCTTTGCCACATTTGAAATTCAAATAGCTGCAGCGCTTCCCTGCACTGTATTAACTTTCACAATTACCAGAGAGAAAGGCTCATGACAGAACTCGTGGGTCATCCCGTGTAATGGTTTTGTCCCCATGAATTATGGAGCCCTCCCTGCGTCTCCTCTGCCAACAGAGGGAGATCAGAGCTCCAGGCCCTGCCTCTTTGCTAAGGTCTCCTTCAAGATAAAAACATGATTTTGAACTTGCTGATGGAGAACAAGCCAGAGATGTTGACCAGGGCAGGTCCAGGAGTCCTAGCACTCAGTCCAAGCTCGTGATAGTGTCCCCTCCTCCCAAATATTTACCAAGGAGCTGATGGCTAAGCATGGGCTAAGACAGTGGTCGGCAAACTGCGGCTCGCGAGCCACATGCGGCTCTTTGGCCCCTTGAGTGTGGCTCTTCCACAAAATACCGACGTCTGTGCATGGGCCACGAAGTTTCAATCACACTGTACGTGCGCGCCCGCATGTGGTATTTTGTGGAAGAGCCACACTCAAGGGGCCAAAGAGCCGCATGTGGCTCGTGAGCCGCAGTTTGCCGACCACTGGGCTAAGGACTTCTCCATAACTGTCTAAATTGCACTGGAGAGCCACCCTGTGCAAGTAAATTCTGCACTCCCATTTTAGAGATTAGAAGAATGAGGCCCAGATGGGAGTGAGAAGCAGACCGACCTGAGATGAAAATCCATCTCCCAAACCAGGCGCCTCCCCTTAAGATAAGCTGTATGGCTCGCACAAACGACTGATCCTCCCAGCTTTGGTTTACTCACCTGCAAAAATGGGGACCATTTACTGACTTGGGGGGTTGCTGTGAGAAGTAGGTGAATTAACTACTGTGGGAATCTCGCCAGTGGCAGCCCCGTGATTGATTTGTCTAAATCCCACAGGGAGGGTTTGGTGGCTGCGGCATCTTTGACCACTGGTTTCATGCTCTGCCCTCAGCGGGGTGCCATTCCGAGTCTGAGCTCCAGTGCTGACTCCTCAGACTGTAAGTGGCACCCAGAAAGAAAGGGGAGGGTACTTTCCGAAGAAATTAGAAGAGACGGGAACAAACAATTTAAACTTAAAGCAGCACTCCAAACCAGGCCCACGATGAGAACCGCAAAGCCCCGCCCTCAGCTCCATCTGTGAGGAGCACCTGAGCTGGGGCAGAACCTGCGGTTTTTTTCATTGTGGGGCCTCAGAACCACACAGAATAGGAGCTGCGTGGTGGTTTCGAGAGTTATAGAATGAAGGGTGGATGGATGGATGGATGGATGGACGGATGGATGGATGGATGAACCCACCCGAGCAGTATTGAGAGAAGCATGAGGAAGCTCCGTACTGAGAAGACGTGTGGGGAAGCATTAAGGAAGCCTTAGCTGCTGCCACTTGCCAGTTGTATGACCTTGGGGGCGGCAGCCATGTGTCTGGGCCCTTAGGTCTCCCATCTGTAAAGCTGCACATGGGGCAGGCTGACTCCAGAGCTGTGAGACGCAGCGTGCTGGGCTCCCGGAAGCCCCGGCAGCACTGTCGGACGAGCCTCTGCAGTTGCATTTCCCTCGCTCCTGTGGTGGGTTTGTTTCATGGTGTGGACGGGCCAGCTTTGCTCTGAGGCATCAGTGCTCTTGAAATCTAAACTGCCCACGTCAGCATCGTGTCTCCAGATGGCATGTGGCAAGTAACAAACGGGCACCCCAAAATGTAGAACCGTAAGCTGCAGGGAACCTCTCCTTTGCTTCCCGTTTCACTGCCCAAATCTTCCTTCCAGGCCCAGAAGGCACTGAGCTCTGGAGGGAGGGCCGAGGGCCGGGCCTTCGCTTCTTTGGAACCCCCCCACTGTGCTGGCCACGGAGCATCAGAGCATCAGGAACGGTATCGTGTCTGCAAACCCTTAGCTACCTCACTGAAGCTTTCAGGCCTGTGCTCGTGCATCTGAAAGTGAGGAAATCAGAGACCTTCCTGAAGGAAAGATGTGAGGTTTAACCGAGATGATGAGCTTAGAGCAGTGCCTGGTGTGCAGTAGGTGCTCAATAAATGTCAATGTTCTTCTTCCCTTAATAGTAAATCTTTGCTGTCCAAATGATGAATGTGTGGTTGCTGAAATCCTGAGACATGAACAGTCCATGGGGAAGTTATTTGAAGCATTTCTTGGGGATCACTTGTCTCTCATCTATTTTATTGTTACTGATTTCTTTCTCTCCCTACCTTCCGAATTCTCCCTCCTTCCCTCTTTTGTCTTTCTTTCTTTCTTTCTTTCTTTCTTTCTTTCTTTCTTTCTTTCTTTCTTTCTTTCTTTCTCTCTCTCTCTCTCTCTCTCTCTCTCTCTCTCTCTCTCTCTCTCTCTCTCTCTCTTTTTTTGTCACTTTTTGTCCTTCCTATAACAGGGCAGAAGAAAATTAGAGTTCCCCCTCTGGGTTAAGATAATTTTTAAAAAGAGAAAGCTTGTGAAATAATTCTAAAAGTCCTCAGATCAAGGAATTCAACATTAGAAATGATGCCCTTTCGTAGGGTGGATGGACTCCATAGAGCAGCACCGAGACACACAACTGCCTGCCGTGTACAGCACATTTCGCTTTGATCGTTTTGAAAGAAGTGACACTAAAGAGAGAAAATATGGCACCATAGAGGCTGGGTTTCCTCCTTCTCTTGCTCAGGACTTCATCTGAATGGGATTGGTGCGCTGTGATAGCTCTGTTCGCCTCTCTTCCTTGTAAAACACGAGGTGGAAGCCTCATTTCCTTTTCAGCTGGATGCTGAGCTTCCAGAGGTGAGCCCGATTAGAGCTTGTTGAAGGCAGGATGGTCTGCGTCACCCTGCCACCCTCCCGCCGCCTCACACCCTCCTGAGCCCTCCAAAGGGCTGCGTGAAATGGATGGATATGTCCCTGGAGTTCATAAATATCTTTGCCTGGCCCCTTCTAATTCATCCTCTGCGCAACCGCCACAATGCACTATCCAAAACCGATCATGTCTTGCTTTAAATTCTCTGTAGGTTTCCCGGCGCCTCAAAGTCCAAGGTTAGGGGCTGAGATTTTATACGAGGGGCAATAGGAAGCGACCGGTGGCCTTTGAACAGCAAGTGATATGATCTCATTTACATTTTAATTCCTCTAGTAAGAGAGAATGAATGGGGTGGGGCAAGAATGGAGGTGGGAAGAGCAGTTAAGAGGCTGTTGGAACCCCTACATGAGAGGGGATGGTGGCCTGGAGGAGGGGTACCAGTAGGGATGGAGAGAGATGCACAGATTGGGGCTAAGATCTGAAGATAACACGCCGAGGACCTGCTGCTATGCTGCATAAAGAGCTATCAGGTTAGGAGGAATCCGGATGACTCCTGGGTTTCTAACTGGAGACACTGGGCGGATGGTGGCACTCTTTTCTGAGCTGGAAAAGTACAAGGGCAGGAAGGAGGAATAGGTTTAAGGGAAATCAGGAGGGCACTTGGGGTGTGCAGATTCTTGAAGGTAGAGTCCTTGTCTTACTCATTATACCTACCTCAGTACTTAGCCCTGAACCTGGCACACAGCAGGTGCTCATAAGTACTTGTTGAGTGGTTTCATACCCAAGTCTACCTGGGCAATGGGGTGCAGCTCTGGTCCCTGCTGATGCAGCTCTAATCTGGGGATACCCAGAGGATCTGCCTTTGAATAGGCCTCAAGGAGGACAGTCAGTGTAATTTATGAGAATGCAGGGCCCTTTGATGAAAATTGTTAGGGAAGTCAAGACAGTGACAGGAGAGCATTAAACTAAGCTCAAGGTGCCATGCAGAGGCCACAGGCCCACGAAGCTGGCCTTGCTCCTAAGGAGGAACTCAACCTCTCAGGGGCACATGTGGGTTCACCCAGGGTTTCTGAGCTACAGTCTGAGACAGCGCTTTGCTCAGAAGCAGCAAAAGGTGCTCAGATGGTGAAGGAGTCCACTGGGGACCGCCTTCGTGCAGCCTGTGTGTCTGGAGGAAAAAATTCAGCCATGCATCCCTCCTTGATGATGCGTCCTCCCGCCTCTTGGGGGCAGTAGACCAGTTGGAGGTGGGAAGGCCAACTCTCCTGTGGCTGGTGTCCTTCCTGGGGCAGGAGGAGGAGGCAGTGGCCCCAGTTCCAGAAACTCCAGGTTCCAAAGGCACGTAGACCCCAGGGCCCACATACTGGGCAGGGGGAGGACACGTTTTCACTCCTTTCACTTACTCCCCCTTTCCCTCTAATACTTCTATCTCTGTTAATTCACGTTACTTTAAATTACAGTAAACAATAACAAATGGCTGCTAGTTAACCAGCTCTTGGTATGTGTCACCTTATCTGCAGGTGGGTCATATTTAACCTGAAGTCACACAACTAGTCCGAAGCCAAGAAAAGCTAGTGAGGGATCTGAACCCCTATCTCTCTGGTTCCAAAGCTGGGGCACTGTACCACACTGCTGGGAGAGGAAGCTGTCCCACTTCTAGGCTGTATGGTCTTAGGCAAGTCTCCTACCTCTCTGAAAAATCTTACCATCTTACGTTGTTGAGATGAGGACATGTGCCATCTCAAATTTTACTTTCCCACCTACAGTGCCAGGCTCTTGTGTTGATATGACAAAGGTCATTTGGTACTTGTTTTTCCTCTCCATTCCTTCACTGTTGAACGATGGGCTGCTCAGGTCCCCTGCTCTGTGGGAGAGTGGCAATGGGTGGGAAAGAAATACTGTCACACTTCCTTGCCTTTGCCCATAGCTGGTCTTTCTGCCTGGAATGCCCCTTGTCCTTCTCTCAGGGGGTCCTTCAAGGCCCAGATGTGATGGGAGTGGGGAGAGGGGTGTTGTTTCCCCGACTAGACAGCAAAACCCTGAAAGTATGAACAATATCTCATTCACCACTGCTCCCTCCATGCCTACTACAGTTCTCTATATGGAATCGGTTCTGTATCAGTTAGGTATTGCTGCATAACAAACCATCCCAAACTCAAAATGACTTAAATAATAAGCGTTTACTAAGATGCACAAGTCTGGATGGTTCTTCTGCTCTCAGCTGGGATTCCTCATGCATCTTCTCAATCAGCCATAGGCTGGGGAGTCAGCTCTGCCTTCCGGACAGGTCTCTCTTATAGCTTTTGGAGTTGGCTGGTTCCAGGCTGGTCTAGGATGGCCACAGAGGGCACATCTGATGGCCCGGAGA
Source organism: Myotis myotis (assembly GCF_014108235.1). Classification (NCBI taxonomy): domain Eukaryota; kingdom Metazoa; phylum Chordata; class Mammalia; order Chiroptera; family Vespertilionidae; genus Myotis; species Myotis myotis. Next base: position 202,917,043 of record NW_023416335.1, read on the forward strand.
CTCATCTGGGCTCTCCTCCACAGTCTTTCATCCTGCAGCAGGCTAGCCCAGGTTTATTGACATGGCACACTAGGACTCCTAAAGAGGGAGTGGAATTGAACAAGATTTCTTTAGATCTAGGCTCAGAACCAGAGCACCATTGTATCCACCGCATTCTCGTGGCCAAGTGAAGTCACAAGGCCAAGTCCAGGGTCAGTATGGAAGGGCACTAACAGAAAGTATGGGTCAGAGGGACATAAAAAGCTGGAGTCACAATGCTCAAATAATGTTTATGAAGTAAATGAATGTGCACTTAACATGTGCTGGGGGTCATTCTAAGCCTTTTCTGTTGCTACAAGTGGAATGCTTGTGTCCCCTCCAAATTTAGTTGAAGCCTAATCCCCAATGTGATAGTATTAAGAGATGAGGCCTTTGGGAGATGCTTAGATCATGAGAGTGGAGCCCTCATGAATGGAATTAGTGTCCTTATAAAAGAGACCCAAGAAACTCTCCTGCCCCTTATGCCTTGGGAGGTTGTGGTGAAACAGAAAGCAGGTCCTCATCAGACACAATCTGCCAGGACCTTGATCTTGGACTTCCCAGCTTCCAGAACTGTGAAATGTAAATATCTGTTGTTTATATGCCACCCAGTCTATGGTACTTTGTTATAGCAGCCCAAACAAACTAAGATGAGTGTGTTAACACTTTTAATCCTGACAACAACTCCCTGAAATAGTCACAAAGTTTTATTCTCGTTTTATAGGTAAAGAAACTGAAGCACAGAGAGGTTATGTAACTGGCCCAAGGTCACACAGCCAGGAAGTGGTTGAGCCTGGATTTGGACTCGGGCAGTTTGGCTTCAGCGACCATGTATGTGGCTGCTAAATTAGTCTTACTGCCTCTCTATAATCTCCATGTTGTTCAGACCTGCTCATGTTAGTGTGGAATAATTAACAAACTCATTTTTAAAAAAACACATTTTATTGATTTTTTTAGAGAGAGAGAGGAAGGGAGAGGTACAGATAGATAGAAACATCAATGAGAGAGAAACATCTATCGGCTGCCTCCTGCATGCCCCTTTGCTGGAGATTGAGCCAGAAACCCGGGCATGTGCCCTGACCAGGAATCAAACCAGTGACCTCTTGGCCCATGGGTCGATGCTCAACCATTGAGCCACATTGGCCGGGCAGCGGGCTCATTTTTGATGGCAGTGGTTGTTTTCAATCCAGGGGTGTGGCGCTTTGAAACATGGCACTCACGGTTCATTTAAATACAAACTGCTTCAAGGGCGATTCCAAATTTCACTGCTGGCAGTGGAGCCAGCTTGCCGAAAGATAGACTCTGAAGTTTTATTAACTGTCACATGGCAATTTCAAAGACATTGGTTATGCCGAAAGATTTCCTGACACTTATTCATATGGCACTGCCGGGTCCCAGGCAGGCTGATCTATGGCTTTTAATCAACTAATAGATGGGGTCTCTGGGTACAGATTCACTGCAGTCAATCTTGTTAGAGCAGAAATGATTCTGCAGCTCAGAGCCATCCCAGCTCCCAGCCCGGGATCAGTCCTCAGGGCAGACAGCAGTAACATGGCTCTCTTCAGCCCGATAAAAAGCAGCAGTCACCGTGGCCCCCGTCGCTGCCTCCTGTGGGCCAAGCCTCATGCCCTGCTCCTCATGCCCCATTCCTCCTGCTGTATGTACCTCCTGCTTGGCCGAGTGTTCAGTCCGTGAGAGGCAGTCGGTACATTACAGTGAGAAGGAAGGCTTTAGTCACAGAAGGAAATGGGGTTGCATTGCTGCTCTATCCATTAGTGTCTATGTGACCTCCAGCAGCTTGCGTGACCTCGCTGAGCCTCAGTTTCTTCCTCTGTAAAATGGGAATAATAATGTAAAATTGAAATGGGTGATACATTTAACTTTGCACAAGGTTGGCTGCAAGAACTCAGTAACTGTTCACCACTGTGATGTCCCTTCTCTTCCTCCCTCCCCCCCACCCCCCTCATCATCACTGAGGCTGTCTGATCTCCCCTTCCTCCCAGGCTGGATGAGAAGGGAAGGAATGTGTTCTGAGCTCCTAGTGTGGGCCAGGCCCTGCTGTGCGTGCTGCGTGCTGGCTCCGTTACTTCATTGTCACAACTCCCTGTGGGATCAAGAGGTTTTATGGTGATTTGACAGGTGAAGGGAATGGGGTCAGAGAAGTCAAGTGACTTTTGTAAGGACACTCAGCGAGCAAGAGCAGGGATGGGACTACAGCCGGGTCCATAGCAAGACCAAGGTCTACACGCTGGGCAGTTGGCAGTAGGATTGGACCCCGAACAGCCACCCCATCAACTCTTGTTTTATGGGTCAGGATGGCATCTGGGGGATGGGTCTTCTGAAATTCTTCCAGGTGGAAAGATGGCATGATCAGACCCATGGAGACCACCAAGGACCATAGCTAGAGGGGGCTCTCCTCCCTCGTGGACCGATGGGGACACTGAGACTCAAGTGGGCCCCACTGTCAGCCCTAAAATTTGGAATCGCCTTTGAAGCAGTTTGTATTTAAATGAATCAAGATACCCTCCCTACCGACTTATCTGCTGCCACCCGAATACAAAACCATCCTCTGCCACAGGCCCTGGGGAATGAAGCATTTCCTCTGTATGCACCGGCCAGCCCTGCATGCCCACTCTGTGCCACACACCGGCAGGGGCTGGTAGCTTGGTGGGGGCCTTGAAATGCTGAGACCCCTGAGGACACAGGGTATTTCTCTCTCACCTCGTTCTCTCTGGCAGAACTTTGCAGTCTTCTCCCCCAAATAACAGTACAAATCTATTAATAATCAAAATAGCTGATACCTACGGGAGGGTCGGCCGTAGATCAGGTGCTTCCAGTGCGTCCCAGTTGATCCTCCTCACAACCCTATTGGGTGGGTGCTATTTTATCCCCATTTTCCAGATGAGGAAATGGAGGCCCAGAGACATTAACTTGCCCAAGGTCACATGCTGGATGGCGAGGAGCTGATTCAATTCTAGAGAATCTGAATCCAGAGCCTCACACTGCCACACTGTAGTAAACTCATTCCATACAGGTATCAATTTATTTAACAATTGTTTAATGAGTGCTGGGTCATGGCAGACACTGGGGCCCCAACCGTGAGCAGCATCAGCAAACACCCCTGCTCTCATGGGCCTTACCATCCAGAGGGCTAGACTGGTGGTCGGCAAACCGAGGCTCACGAGCCACATGCGGCTCTTTGGCCCCTTCAGTGTGGCTCTTCCACAAAATACCACGTGCGGGCGCGCACATACAGTGCGATTGAAACTTCGTGGCCCATGCGCAGAAGTCGGTATTTTGTGGAAGAGCCGGTATTTTGTGGAAGAGCCACACTGAAGGGGCCAAAGAGCCGCACGTGGCTCGCGAGCCACGGTTGGCCGAGCCGCAGTTTGCCAACCACTGGGCTAGACCATGAACAAAATTGAAAACTACAAGACACAGGTGTTGAAGGAAAAGGCAGAGGGGGCAGCTAGGGAGTGCTGGAGGTGTCGTTTTAAGAAGGCTGGTCAGAGCTGGCCTCAATGATGAGGTGATTTTTGTGCAGAGCCTTAAAGCAAGTGAGGAAATGCCCATGTGCCTGTCTGGGGAAGAATATTCTGGGCAGAGGCAGCGGCAGCTACAGCAACCCCAAGGCAGGTGGGAACAAAGAGGTCAGTTATCAAACTGTAACTTATTAGCCATTATTAGAGGAACAGGATGATGCCTGTGCTTTCTTCAGAGGGAAGCGCGGCTGGCTGGCTGGCTGGCAGGCTGGCACAGGGCCCTTTGTGGTCCAGCCCCGTGCCATGTGGTGTTGAAGGGATGCAGCCCTCCCTCCAGAGCGCCCCCTGCAGGCTGGCTGAGCACATCCCTCCAGCCATCCTGACACACATCAGTCCCTCCCTGTCATCTCTCTGAAGATTTTCAAGCTGCAGTGCTGGGCCGGAAGTGGGGTGGGGGAAAAGGGAATTAGCATAGCAAGCTACAGCGGGATACTGAGGAGAGATTATCTGAGGGAGCAATAGGAAGGGGACCCAACAACCTCTGGCTTCTCTTGATTTTTGTTGTTGTTAATCCTCACCCGAGGATATTTTTCCCCTTGATTTTTAGACAGAGTGGAAGGGAGGGGGAGAGACAGAGAGACAAACATTTGTGAGAGAGATACATCGATTGGTTGCCTCCTGCACACACCCCGATTGTGGGTAGGGATCAAGCCCACAATTGAGGTACAGGTTCGTGCCCTTGACCGGAATCAACCTGGGGACCCTTCAGTCCAAGGGTCGATGTTCTAACCACTGAGCAACCAGCCAGGGTGATTTTTTTTTTTTTTTTTTTTTGTCTTTTTAAGGGAAAACAAGTGGGCTCCCTCTACCCTACCAGGATCCTGCTATGGTGTTCCGGGGCTCTCCCTTATCCCATCTTACTTTCTTAAGAGGCATTTTCTCCCCAAACCCCCAACAGGTTTCCAAGCCACCTGTTTTCTGTTGCAAACTTACCCGCCCTATTCTTTCCCTGGTAAGAGAATGGGGAGACAGAAAAAGCCTTGGACATGGGGGAGAAGGCCCGGATTCTAGACCCTGCTCTCCAGTTGGCAGCTGTGTGACCTTAGGCAAATGACCTAACCTCTCTGAGCTGTTTCTTCATTGGAAGATGAGGAAGGCCACTCTCCTTCCATCATCATTATGAAGTTATACTGACACACTGGCTAAAAAATGGTTTGAAAATTCCAAGTTCTGTGACAGAGGGGCCATAGTATTGCTTCTCGTGCTGACTCGACATCTCCCTTTTCCATCTTGCTCTCGGGGCTGGAGGCTCTGTGAGGCACTCAGAGAAGGTCCCAGAGGGAAGTTTCTTAAAAGGATCTACTTAAACTCCTTGCTTCCTGTACTGGGTTGAGTAGTGCCCTGTCCCCCCCCCCCCACCCCACCCCCAAATTCATGTACATCCAGAACCTCAGAATATGATCTTATTTGGAAATAGGAGCTTTATAGAGGTAATTTGTGAAGATGAAGTCATACTGGAGTAGGGGTGGGCTTCTAATCCAATGGGACCAGTGTCCATAAAAGAAGAAGAGCCCTAGCCGGTTTGGCTCAGTGGATAGAGCGTCGCCCTGCAGACTCAAGGGTCCCAGGTTCGATTCCGGTCAAGGGCATGTACCTTGGTTGCAGGCTCATCCCCAGTAGGGAGTGTGCAGGAGGCAGCTGATCGATGTTTCTCTCTCATCGATGTTTCTAACTCTCTATCCCTCTCGCTTCCTCTCTGTAAAAAAATCAATAAAATATATTTTTAAAAAAGAAGAAGAAGAGAACATGCCCTGGCCGGTGTGGCTCAGTTGGTTGGGCATCGTCCTGTGCTCCCAGAGGTTGCTGGTTCGATTCCAGGTCAGGGCACATGCCCAGGTTGTGGGCTCGATCCCAGGTAGGGGGTGTGCAGGAGGCAGCCAATCAATGTTTCTCTCTCTCCCTTCTTCTTTCTTTTTAAAAAATAAAGTAAAAAATCTTTTGAAAAAAGAAGAAGAGAAGATACAGAGAACAGATGCAGAGAGAAAGCCCCTGTGAAAATGGAGGCAGAGACCAGGGATGCAGCTGCGAGCCAGGCAGCAGAAGGTGCTGGGAACCGCCAACAGCTGGGAGAGGCCTGGGGCAGAGCCTCCCTCCCCCACTCCCTCACCCGTACCCTCACCCCACCCCCACCTCCAGAAGGAACCAACCCTGAGGCACCTTGATTTCAGGCTTCTGGCCCCCAGACCAGGAGAGAATAGATTTCCGATATTTTAAGCCACCCCGCGTGTAGGACTTCGTTACGGCAGCCCTGTTTGCCAAATCTTTGACTCTCCTGGCTTCTGGAAAATCAGCTTTTCTACTGGAGACCTCCCTTGCAGATCTGCCCTGAAAAGAAGAAAGGGTGAGGAAGTTGGGGAGGTGAAGGACCCTGACAAGCCTGGAGTCAGAAACCGAACCCTCCGAGATTCACAGCGACCCGAAGCCCCAGGAGGAAGAAGATAAAACGGCTGGAGCCGCGAGCCTTGAGTGTGAAGCTCTCAGAGCCAAGGCGAGTCCCTCCTGGCCTCATCCCAGAGGTGGCGGGACTCCGAGCGTGCTGATGAATAAGTGAGGAGGGCCGGCCGGAACCAGGGCTTCTCCGGAGAGTTTCCTCCGATTGTGCGGTGTGAGTTGGGGCAACGAAGCGGGTGTCCCCAGGAGAAGATAGTCCAAATTCGGAGAAGGGTCCGAGCCCTTCCTGACTGGCAGCTTCCCTTCGGGGTCCCTGGGGACAGTTTTGAGACTTAAATCAGCTTCAGTTCAGAAATCCTTTTAGTAGAAGACGGGGCGGGGCTTCGCAGACCTGGGGAATCGTTGTCCATCTTGCACTGATGTTTTGTTGTGGTTTTTTGTGTGTGTGTGTGTGTGTTTTAAAATATATTTTATTGATTTTTCACAGAGAGGAAGGGAGAGGGATAGAGAGTTAGAAACATCGATGAGAGAGAAACATCGATCAGCTGCCTCTTGCATACCCCCGATTGGGGACGTGCCCGCAACCAAGGTACATGCCCTTGGCTGGAATCGAACCCGGGACCCTTCGGCCCGCAGGGCGACACTCTATCCACTGAGCCAAACCGGTCAGGGCGCACTGATGTTTTATTTGCAGGAAAATTAAAGTCTTATTTTCATTAATGCCTTTAAAAGAGGTGGGATTTTAATATTAATTTAATATTCGCTGAATAAAACTATCTTGAGTGCATTTTCAGCCCGCCTGTGATTTCTCTTGTATCCAGAAATGTTTTTGAGAATTGAGAAATCCTCCAAGCAAGTATTTTGAGGGAAATAAAAGCTTCCCTGGAAACCAAGGGGTGGGGTTATGGAAGTCAGTCAACAAGCAGGTCTGTGGAGCCCTTCTGTGGGCCTGGCGCTGGGCAGACTTCATGGAAAGCTTGGAATGGGGATGGTGGTTATGGTGGTGATGATAGCGATGATGATGACGATGATGATTATGATGATGATGATGGTGATAGTCTGCAGAGTTGGGGTGCAGTGAACAGCCAGGTGGGGTAGGAAAGCCAGTCTCGGCTTAGCTGGGGCCACATGAAAGCACGCTTTTGTGTTGCACTGGTCTGGAGACAGCGGTCACACCCAGCCTGGCCAGTGCTCCCAGTGGGTGTTCTATGCCCGCAGCAAGCTCAGCCGGCCTGTCATGTTAGACGGCCTTCGGGTTCCTGGCAGCCAGGGCCGGCTTGTCGCCCTGGTGTCCTCAGTGCCAGCTGGGGCACACGATAATTATTTACTGAATTGAATCCCATCTCTGGGCTCTCAGCAGCAGGTAACAGATCTGCTTAGGAGGCTGTGTTCTTCCCCAGCCTCCACACACCTACACACCATACACGTGTACATGTATGCATGTATGCATGCATGCAGTTACACACAAACACATGCACGCAAACACATCCAGACCCGGCCTATATGTTGGCCCACTCAGGGCTCCAGGGAAACCAGTTTCTTAAAGCGGCACTCGTTTTTCTCCTGCTTTTCTCTATCGGAGAAAAGGACTGCAGGGAAGGCCCAGGGGAAAATGCTTTGTTTTACATCAACGGTAGCGCCTCCTTTTGTTGATGAAGTTCCCTCTCCCTTTTTCTCTTTCTGGAGCCGCTTGCCCGCTGGAAACAAAGAGCAGAGGCGTGCTGGCTCTAGGGGCTCCAGATGTGGAGCCCAGGGACCCTCCAGATGTGGACCGCCTGGAGGCCTGGAAGCGCCCTCCACTCATGTGTGGGAAAGAGCGAAGGAGGCGCCCGCAGAGACCCCTGTCTTTGTCTTGACTTCAAAGGTTCTTGGGCTTTGCTAAAACTCATGGTGCCTTTCGTAACCAGGACGTGCCAGACTCGTCCTTGGCCGCGGTTTTGCACATAGGAACCCTTCCTGTGGGTGCTGAGGTCAGCTGCATTCAAAGCAAGATGTGCCCCTCCGAAGGCCGGGCAGCAGGAACTGGCATGGTATGAATCCAGCAAAAAAGGGGAAATCTGAAGACCAGGCCCTCCCATGCAGCTGTGAAGGTGGAGCTGGAGCCGGAGCCAGGCAGTGTTTATTTTTTCACTTCCGTGGGCCTGGCGGGACTCAGGAGCTCCTGCCCTCATTGTGCTGGGAGGGGGGCGCTGGCCCAGCAGTGACCTGCGAGTGGGTAGCGTTGAAGGCGGCTCTGGCTTCCGGCAGGGACCACCAGCACCATGGGACTTTCTGGCAGCCAGGGATGGGGGTGTGAGCAATATACTGCCGGGGGCTGCAGGCTGGGAAGGGGGCCCTTCAGGATGAACTTGAAAACCAACAGCATCTCCTCAAAGGCCCATTGTGGACCTGGCTGGATGGGAACAGGCCATCTATAAAGATGAGCTGCTTCTGGGCCACAGATTATGAGCTGAGTGTTGCTTCATACTCAGTGAAGGGAAGGGAACGGCCACTTACTATTATAACAGGTTATTCTACACGTGTTTATTGAGCACCGACTGTGTGTTGGGCACTGTCTTCGGCAAGGAAAATATAGAGATGAATGAGATAATGAGGATCCTGCTTCTCAGAGCTTACTTTCGGTAGGAGGAAAAGTAAGTAAATAAATCCATGAGCACTTTGCTTTCTGATGTAGGTCAGTGCTATGGAAAAATACATCAGGACATGGGGGTAGGAAGGGGGTGGGTGGGTGTTCTTCCTCTTGTTCTAACTGTGATATTGAACAATAATTGAGTGTTTGTTTTGCACCAGGCCAGTGTTCTGGGAGTCTTAAGCCTGTGATTTTTAACACTTACCCTCGCAGCCACTCTGTGATCTGAATGTTGTCCTTTCTGTCACCCTCGGGCAGTTGAGGCTTAAAGCCATTGGGCCCCAATGACAAGGCTAAAACATGGCCCAGCAGACGTCAGCAGCCCGTGTGACCTCTGAGAATTTTATCCGGGTCACGTAACCTTTCTGGGCCTCAGCTTCCTCATCTGTAAGTGGGGGGTGGTTAGTGTAGGGATTTCAGGGGGTTGATAAATAATACCTCTCTTCCTATGCCCCCTAAGTTTGGGATTAATGGGGGTGGGGGGGAGAGAGAGAGAGAGAGACCCAAAAGGCAGGCAGCCAAGGGTAACAGTACCTCCTTTCTGATGGGAAAAGACTGGGTTGAAGAGAGGTGGCTTTTCTGTGGGGCCAGTGGGCTTCCTACCCTTGGACCCAGCACCCGGCAGCTCTGGGCAGCCATGTAGGCACAGGGTGCTCTGTAAAGTTTCACATGGAGGGGGTTCCATAAGCAGAATGTGTGTTTCCTGTCAGCAGTTGGCTCCCAGAAACAGATAAGAAAAGAGGGAGAAAGGGGCTGAATTGTGCATGCACTCAGCTTCTTCCCACGCTCACATCCGCTTACCCACCAATACAGTGTAGACTGGGTGCAAGAGCTGGCTTTGCCCTTTGCTAGGTATGTGACTTTGAACAGGCTGCTCAACTTTTCTGGACTCAATTGGGAACAACACTGGCATCCATCTCATGGGGTTTCTGGGAGGAATAAATGAGGTGACATGTGTCAGTCACGTAGGACAGGGCCTGGCACATACTGGGGTGGAGAGGGTGAAACAACAGGCTTCCTGTTTTCAGGGAGAGGCGGTCCCCCTCACCAGCAAGTCGCACCCACCCCAGAGGGTGGTAGTGAAAACTCAACCTGTTAATATGAGGGCAATGTCCAGCACATAGGAAGCGCTTATTAAATAATAATAGCTTGAACCATATGAGAATGTTAATATTCAATTCTTTTTGACCTACAAAAATGGCAAAAGTATATGGTTCAACCCAATAGTTATTGTTTTTATCATTTCTTAGCAAGGCACTATGGTTGGGACTCTATAAATGTTCTATTCCTTTTTCCCGAAGAATCTGGTTCGGCCCAGCCGGCATGGCTCATTGGTTGAGCGTTGACCTGTGAACCAGGAGGTTGTGGTTCGATTCCTGGTGGGGACACATGCCCGGGTTGCAGGCTCGGTTCCCAGTGCGGGATGTGCAGGAGGCAGCCAATCAATGATTCTTTCTCATCATTGATGTTTCTATCTCTCTCTCCCTCTTTCTTCCTCTCTGCAATCAATAAAAATTTTTTTAAAAAAATAATCTGATTGGGGCCCCAGAGGAAGCTGAGATTCCCCACTTTCCCCTCCACTCCAGCCCAGTGTCCCTTGGCAGCTGGTCAGGAGCCCTGCCTGAGGCCCTGCTGAGGGCCTGGGTGAGCCACCTCCATCCCTGAGGCTGACCTGCCCAGACAGCAGGTGCGAGAAGTGTAGTCACCAGCTCCGACAAGGCCCTTGGCAGAACTGGACGCTCCTAATTTATCACTTGGAGCCGAGCAGGCTGCCATCTGCGGGGTTGCCCCAGGGCCTCGTCACTTAGCACGTCTGCTAATTAAAGGCAAGATTAACGACCTTGGTCTGGTGGCACCTCTCCCAGATCTTGGCCCTGGCTGATTGGGCCTCAGCTGGGCGGGGCTGCCCTGCTACTTGGGATGGTGGCCAGAGAGAAGGAAACCCACCCAGAATGGAGACTCGAGGGAGAAAGCACTGAGCCATCTGGAAAGCTGGGGTTAGCTCACTGGCCACCTGGGTGAAATGGGATCTTGGTCTAATAGGGACGGACAGGGAGGGAGGGTGAGGTGTGGGCGCCTTATTCCCAGAGGTGTCCCAGCACCTTAGAATAGTCTTTGGGAATGGTTGCTGTCAGAGAGAACAGATGTGAACTACCAAGCATACTGGGCACGAAGGAGGCATTTAATGAATAATAAATTGTTGAATGGCTGGGTGCATGGGTGGACGGGCTATAGGTACACAGTTGGTGCTTAGTAAGTGTCTTTCACATAAGTTATCATAGCAAGCTCTATGTGGTACTTTGAGTCGAGTGTTATTCTAAACATTTATATGTGTTAACTCAATGGGTTCTCACAAGAACTCTGAGAGATCATTGCCCCGTTAGACAGAGGAGGGAATCGGGCACAGAGAAATTCAGTAACCAGCGCAAAGTCATACAACTGAGAAGTATTGGGGATCATTGAAAGATCACAAGATTTGGGGGCTCTGGAGGGATTATCTGGGTGAACCTGATCTTTTTCTAGAAAAAAAAAAAGTTGCTTTTTATGTCCCTGGAATTCTAGGATTGGGAATAGAAGTGGGGACTCCCACGGCGGGTCAAGGGGAGAGAAAGGGAGAAGAGAAAAAAATAGTTGTAGTGAAAGTAATACCTAGTAGATAGTGAGCCCTTATTTGCTTAATTCTATACTGCGGCCTTGAGATGTTCATCTTATTCGCTCCCTGGAGTGGTAATACTTTGAGGCTGGTGTGAGTTTTGTCTCCGGATGTTGCTTTAACAGATGGGACACATCACAGATGTTCCCCGAGTCTCGGGGAACGAGGCATGGATTTCCCTCTGGGATCCACCAGGTCAGGCTGTAAGATGGACCACTGGGCTCCCGGGACTCCTCCATCCTCACACCCATGGTCGGGTGAGCTCTGTTTCAGGACCCTTGTCTATGAAATGGGACTGAGAATGCCTCCTGCACAGAGCTGTGAGGCTCAGCGGTGTAGGGGGTGCTCGCCCCCCACGTGTGCCTGAAGTTCTGAACTGTTGTTTTCTTCTCCCTGAAGCTTTCTGTTTGGCTGCAAATTGGCCACGGACCTTCCACTTGGACCTGGTTATAACCCCGCACCCTGGAGTCGCTAAGAGTAAACATCATCTCCCCACTTTTCTGATGCAGAAACGGAGGCTCAGGGGGTGACTGGATCCCAGGGCTCCCAGCCCGGTGTAGTTTCTAGGGCGCTTTGATGCCTCATGAACCTAAAGTAAAAATAGCTGATTATTCATTACCAGGAAGACAGTGGAGACCAAAGAGAAAACGCTGAAGGGCTCATGTAATGTCTGGTTTGCCAGGGCCAGAGCACAACCTCTCCATCCATCCCCGTCGTTTCTGCAGGGGAGACAGGTTTGGAGCAGAGAAGTCCAGAGCAGGGCAGTTTTGGAGATGAAGGGCTCTGGGCGGCTTCATGGGGGCGGACAGATAAACCTTAAAGACCTCTACAGGCCAAGAGGGGCTGCGATGGAGGCCTGTGAAATGTTGAGGGGTGGGGGTGGCAGAGCAAACAGGACAGTAGACATCCTGGGCTCGCCGGAAGCCAGGACAAATCCAAGGAAGCCAGCTTTCGAGAGAGGGTGAAACATGGACTCTGGAGCCAAACTTCCTCCATCTGAAATGCTGCCCTGCCGGTTACTAGCTGTGTGGACAACTGTAAAATGGACTAGTAGACAGAACCTCCTCGAAGGGCTGCTCTGATGGTTCGATGAGATACTACCTGGAAAAGGTTTATACCTGGTGCAAACAAAGTAAGGGCTGAGTAAGTATTGGCTGTTGCTGTTAGTGGGAATGTCAGCTGTCCAGTTCAACAGATGTTTATCTGTCCTGTACTTGGGCCTGGCCCTCATGGTGCAAAGGTGAATGGTGCAAAGACGGGGGAATTCACAGGCTGGAGGGGCAGGGTGGGAGGGAGACAATGACAAAATTGAGCATCAGGAGGCCCATAGGGTTTAGCTGACTCCAGGGATGTTTCATGGGTTATTAGAAGTCGGAAATATCTGGGGTGTGACCTTGGCCTTTTGACATCTCTTAGCACTATCCTCAGAGACAGTCCCCACCAGAGGACAGAGGTCATCCCGTTCCAGTGCCCCTGCTCTACAGATGAAGGAAGACACTGGGACCCTGGGAAGCCCTCCAGGGACCCAGGGGAGGCCACAGCAAGCCAGTAGCCAGTGAGGACAGAGGAGTCCTGCATGGCGGATTTTGGGATCCTTTGTGCAAGATTTCTTTTCCAGTTGAAACATAGCAGACATACAGAAAGTGCACACATCAAACGCGGACTGCTCTGTGTATCGTCACCACCAGATCACGCCTGTGAAATGTTGTCCTGACTCCTGTAGCATAGATGACTTTCACCGGTTTGGAATCCTACAGTAACTACTCTTTCGTGTCTGGCTTCTTTTGTTCAATATTATGTTCACTTGCTTCACCCACGTTGCTCTGTGTAGCTGTATTTATTGCTTTGGCTGGAGAAAAGCCACCTTGGTTTACCCATTCTACTGCTAATGGGCATTAGGTTGTTTCCCAGTTGGGGCTATCACATATGGTGCTGCCAGTGAACATTCTAGAGACCATGTTTATGGTGGCGGTTTGTCGGCAGTCCTTTTGAGTATACTCCTGGGAGTGGGGTAGCTAAGGCTTCTGCACTTGACCTTGGGCCTGATTCTGAGCGGAGCCCAGTGCAGGTCCCCCAGCCATTCATCGTAGCCACCTCAGCTCACTGTTTCTCTAATGAGTATGTGACAAGTAAGTCAGGCTGTTGGGAGGGAGCAGCACAGAAGATTTATAACAAGACTTCGACACATTTAAGGGAGTACTGCTTCCAACGGTAGGCCTTTTCTCAATGATTAAAAGCTGAGGGAAGCAGGGACACTTGAGAAAAGATTAAGAAATCAGAGCCTGTTTTCTGAAATGGCTCAGCTCTGGAGCAAACAGACTGGGACCACGGACCTGTGGCTGGACCAGTGATGTTGGGGAGGGGAGTGGTCAGCCACATGGGGAGGCGGGGCATGAGAGAGAAGTCCAGAACGATTAAAGCTTAGGATGCCCTTGGCCCTGGCAGGACAGGTTAGGAGGGGACAGCCAAATATACACTGAATCAAAGAGGATAATAATGCGAACCTCCACTTGTTACCATATTTTACCAACTGTGAGCGCTGTGCTCGGTTCCCATCCTCCCAGGTCTACAGAAGCTCCCGTAGAGACCACCTCCCACTGAATCATATTCTCCTGGGATGAGGCCAGAAGAGCAATATTTTTGTAGAAGACCCCATAGTGATACTAATTTCAGGTTTGGAAACCACTGCTTTAAGGGACCGGTCCCTTTGTCCTACACTGAGCCCGATCCAAAAAGGGCTTAGTTTTTCCAACTCACCATTCACAGCCTTCCTGCTCCCTGACTTACTGGTTCTCCTGACACCGAGGTTGCCCTTCACTCGCAGGGTGATTGTTTGCTATGCACCCTATCTGAATGCATCAGTCACTCAACTCAGGGAAAACTCCTTCCCATCCCGGCTTCCTCGGGCTGCTTTTAAGTAACACCCTTTCGTGTTGACCTTCTTTTTGTACCTTTTAAGAGGCATATCTCTTCAGGCCCAAGATCAGGAGGCAGGCTCCATAGGCTGATGAGTTCAGGATGGAAGTTTAACCAACCTTGACCTTTCTCGGCCTGTTTCCTCACCTGTAGACTGGGAATAGTGAGACCTAGATTACGTTGTGATTACCAAAGGCTACAGGAAACATATGATGCTGAGCATCATATCATTTGGGTGTCAGAGCAGCGAGGAGTGGATAGAACCCAAGGGGGATGCAAACCGTTTCCTTTGCGCAGGGCCTGTTGCACCAGCCTCCTGCCTGGTATCCCTGTCCCCTCCAGTCCTTCAGCTCCCAGAGGGATCCTAGTAGAACCCAGATCTGACCCGCAGGGAACTAGGGTGAACCCCACAGCATCTCTGTGCCAGGCCCAGTGGTTTAGAGACTTTACATGGGTTCATTCATTTCCTCTCCACAGCTGACCTATGCAGATGGCATTATCTTTGTAAAAACAAGGAAACTGAGGCACAAAGAGGCCAGCAATAAAGTGGGCCTTGCACCCAAGGCTTCTGACACCAAAGCCCATGTCCTTTTCTTTGTACCAGTTTGTCCCCTGGCCCTCCCCTGGGTGCCCCAGCCACTGTGGGTGACATTTGACAGCAGAGAATGCCATGCCAGCTGAAGGTGGTAAAATGCTCGAGGGTAGAACTGCCGGCCTGGCCAGAGAACATCTTTACAGCTCCCCAGGCCCTGGAGCCCACTGTGGTGGCATCTGAGATACTGGTTCTTGGTGGCTGGGGATTAAAATGATAGGTCCCATTTCTGCAGGAAAGGGCAAGATGCAAACAGTCCCCCTGCAGCTGGGGCCCTGATTTGCTTATTTTACAGTGTCAAACCACCACTTCCGTCAGTAGGCTGGAGAGAGAAAGCTAGAAAGGGGCCCCGTGGGGTGAGAGGGAGGGCAGAGGGGGTTGGCTGGCTGGCCCACTGTCTGGACGGGTGCCCTGGCTGTTCAAGCCAAGCCAACTGCTCAGGCTGTTCAGCCCATTGCCCACTCCTCCCTGGTGAGGCCTCCTAGGAGCACAGTGAGATGTCAGATGTGAGCTGGGAGCTACCAAGCTGGGTCTCAACTGCCCCACACCCTTCTTCTAAATTGTGATGTGTAGATTTCAGTTTTCTGAAAAATCATGGAACCTAAAGTTGCCAAAGTGGAAGGTAAGCACCTTGGAAATCATCTTCAGCTTTGAATGTCAGGAGGCCTAGGTTTAGTCCTGGCTCCTCCTTTGCCTGGAGGTGAAAACTGCACATGTCAGACCATCTCCTAGGGCAGTGATGGCGAACCTATGTCAGAGGTGACACGCGAGCTCATTTTTTTGGTTCGTTTTTCTTTGTTAAATGGCATTTAAATATATAAAATAAATATCAAAAATATAAATCTTTGTTTTACTATGATTGCAAATATCAAAACATTTCTATATGTGACACGGCACCAGAGTTAAGTTAGGATTTTTCAAAAGGCTGACACGCCGAGCTCAAAAGGTTCGCCATCACTGGCCTAGGGTCTCAGTTTTGCCATCTGTAAAATGGAGATAATAATAACTCCTACTTCATAAGTAAGAATTAAATAAGGTAATATGTGAAAAGCATTTAACACCATGCCTGACTCATAGTAACTGCCCAAAAGCAAGTTGTGGTTCAGTTTTACTAGGGATGATAGCAACATCATTTATTTACTCACTCATTTGTTCACTCACTTACTTGTTCACTTTCCTGCTGCAGGTATTTATTAAGCACTAGAGGCTCAGTGCATAAAATTTGTGCACAGCTAGGTCCCTAGTGGTTGCCAGCCGGGTACTCCCTCCCTTCCCCCGGCCAGCCCCACCCCCTGGTCAAACTCCCAGTCCAGAGGACAGTTTGCATACTATGCTTTTATTATATAGGATCACTTGAGTCTCAGGTATATCCCATACTATCATTACTGTCTCTTGACCTGTAAGACACCCAACCTGCTTGGGGAGACATGTGGAGGGGGTGCCTGGGCTACATTCTCAAGTCTCCAGAGAAATTAGTGGAATGTAGAGAGGCAGGATTGTAGGCAAGTGTCTGTCCCCTCACACCCAACTGGACTGTGAGCTCCTTGAAGGCAGGGGACATGTGCCTATGTGGGAAGCATGAAGTCTGTGTGTGTGGATTTACTTGCTTGCTAACTTGCTTATTTGTGCAACACACACACACACACACACACATGCACACACACATACTCCTTGTGTATTTGATGTCTCTATACTCATATCTAATATGACATTCACAGAGTAGCTGCTTGGTAAATGTGTGTCCACTTGAACTAAAGAAAAGCAGCTTTGTTCTCTAGTTGGGAGTCCAGTTTTGGAGAGAAATGTGCACCAGCTGTGTCCACAGGCCTCCCAGTGCTCTGAGCTGGCTTAGGAGGGGCACTTAAGTAGACCTGTATGTATGCTTCAAAATCAAGATGCTGGTACTTGTGCCTTGAAAGATTGCAAAAAGCCACTTCCATCTCTCACCTCTGGCCAAAATAACGTCAAGAGGGCCCCTATCCTGCTGTCGCCTTCAGTATGGGTCCGTGATACAGAGTCCAATGGGCAGGCCAAGGACATCACTGTGAAAAACAAAGCACTTACCTCTTAATACTCATTCGTGGGGAAATGCAATGAAAGCTATTTTTTCAAGAGGTGGGAAGGTCCTGTGGATTAGCAGACACACAGGTTCTACAACTTGCTCCTGCAGGTGTGTAAGTTGAGAGGGAAATATTAACCTGTCAGTGCTGATGGGCCTTTGGAGAGAAGATGCCAGGATGTACTCTGTGTGTTTTAGTGTGAATACTGGAGGTATGTCATCCTGGGATATGAGTAGACCTGTAGTTTTTTTGTTTTTGTTTTTGTTTTTTTGTTTTTTATTCAAGCTCAAAACTGTTTTTATTTTACTCTAATGTATTTCATTCCATGCTATACTTCAACTTTTTCCGAAAAGATTGAAGTTTGCTTTCAAGGTTAGATAATATACGGTTAGGTAAACTAAATGGGAACCCAGTGACAGAGATAAAAGACAAACAAGGTTGAAAATGCAAAAAAAAAGCCAGAAATGAGATGAATGTAAACATGAACGCTGTGTCCTTCTATGGTAAACAGGGCTCTGAGCTCCCAGGGAGGCATTAAAGAAAAGGAAACCCGGTCAGTTACTCTGTCCCAGTGGCCATCAAACAAGCCGATTGGTCAGGAGAAGAAAAGCTGCAGTTGCTACGGAGGGCATTTCCTCTGAGCCCTCTGCGGAGAGGACCCAGTGCGGTGAAGAACAGCCGCCCTGGGAAAATCCCTACAGAGAGCCCAGGTCACATGACATGCTCTGTCCACATGGCACCTGGTACGCGCAGCATAGGCCTTCCTCAGGGCACAAATCAGAAGCATGTGCTATGGCCCAGGTGCTCCGCTCTGCTACTCCTGCAATATGTGGGGTGGTTTCACACAGGAATGCTTGTCCCAGAGCTGAATCTCCATGACAGCTATGTTTCAACTGCTGTTTAATTGTACGTCATCCTTTTTTCAAGAAGACATGATCTTGTTTGAGTTTCAAAAGCTGCGACTGTTGGGTGGAGAGGGGCCAGAAGGCCATCAAGCCAGACCACACGGTCAGACCCAGGAAGGCGAGGGCCACGTGGGTCTGGTGTACTGCGGAGCCTCGTTTGGCAAGTGGCATGCAGTCGGTGCTCATAAAAAGTGTTTGTTGAATGAATGGGCTGGGATGTGGTTTGAACAGAAGTTTGATAACAGTTTGAAGAAAATAATTAATTAAGCGAGGCACATGAAGACAGTCATTGTGGAAAAATTGCTGAACGTTTTTTGTGTGTTTTTTTTTTTCATTTTCTATCATTTGAACAGTTTGAGTAAGGAGACGACAAATTCAGGAAGGATTGGAACTCAGGTAATAAGGCAGTCTCATCCCCCCATATTTATATGTTCTATAACTAGTATATCTGGGAGCTTGGCACCCCTCGCATCTCACCTTTTGAAGACAGGACTCTGGTCTCATCATCATCATCATCATCTAGAATCTAAGAGTAGTTTTCTGCCTTGGCTGCCCCAGATTCCCACCTTCTCAGCCTCTGACCCCCACTCCCCCCACAAATGACCTAGGGCCCAAACAGCTTGGTTTTCCTTAACACACACTGAACCAGCAGCAGCCTTTGAACAGCCTGAACCTCCCAAGCTTTGAAACTCACAGGAGAAATGGGATTTGTTTGAAATTCTTCCTGAAGATGTTCTTTGTAACTCTAGTCCCCCCCCCCACACCCACCCACCCTCCTTCTCCCTCCTTCTCACAACGTATTTGAAAATGCTTTTGAGGACCCACAGCTTTGAAAACTGCACATATGTTTACTTGGCCCAGGGAATGGTGGATGCATCTGGACTCCAGATGTTTGCCAGCCCTGCAGAATGGTAGGCAGTCCCAGGTGGTGTGGACAGGGCTTAGACTAAACAGCGGAAAGTGATGCATAAAGACACCTTTCAGATTCCCTGGTGGCCTTTGACACTGGCTTCTCCTTTTCTAGGAAGCCCCTGGGTGAGCCCCCCAGGTCTCTGTTTGAAAGAGACATTACAAACACACCCTCTTAGGGCACAGGAGTCTTTAGGACAGTATAGAGGGGCTGAGGGGCCAGGTGGCCTGGAATTGGATTCCAGCTCGGCTGTGTGATCTCAGGTTAGTTACTTGCCCTCTCTGTGCTGCAGTGTTCACATCTGTAAAAGAAAGCTAATGGTCTGCACCGTATAGGGCTGTAGCGAGAATTGCAGAGTTAATGCATATCCATAAAATGCTTAAGACAGTGCCTGGGACATACGCAGCATGAAGTAGATGTTTGCTGTTATTACTCCTCATTCCCTTCTTCACTAGAGGCCACTGTGGAATTAGAACTTGGTTAGTGCCCTTTAATTGGTCATTATCAATTCACCTTAGCCCTGTGGGCAAGTCTGTTCTCCTAATGTCTCCCCAGGGTTTGATAATGGTGGTGATCGTACTGAAGTTTACTGCGCACCTCCTCTGTGCCAGGCACTGTGATAAACATTGACATATAGAGCCTGTATGAGATCCTATAGCTTGGCTCAGTACTTAACAGAGGATGTAAAACAGACAGTAATTCAGGGAAGTGGGCACTGTTATTAGCTCCATGTTTCAGCCGAGAAAGAAGGCTGAGAGAGGAACTAAGCAAGCAAGTGGTATCCGGGATAGTCAACCTCGGATCCCACGTTCTCAACCACCACACTGAGGGGGTCCTTGGTGAGAAGCCATGGGTGTGGGATACAGGCAGAAGGTATGATGCCAGGTGCTGTAGGAACTTGGGTAGGAACAAACTTTATCCACCTCCGGAGGAGGTAGCCTTTGAGCCAGAGAAGGTGTCCTTTGAGCAAAGCCTTTAGAAAGGTGGATTGAAGTGAGGGTAGAGAATAGCATTCCAGGCAGAGGGAACAGCATTAATACAAACGTAAAGGTAAAATCCCCAGAGAATGTGTAAGTACAGAAGCAGTTGGCTTTAGCTAGCGTGTAGGTAGGTAGAAAACCAGAACAGGACCTGATGAGGGAGGGCATCAGGTAACAAAAAGGGATGTTGTCCTTCAGGAAAGAGGGAGCCACCGAATGCTTTTGAGCAGAGAAGAACATGCCCACAGCTGTACTCCAGGAAGCTTAACCAGGCAGAGGAACAGCAGGTGGAATGAAAGGTGGAGAGAGTGGACACTGGTGGATCATTGGATTGGATGATGCCTAATTTTCCTTGCAGCCCTGAACCAATGAGGTGACCCCATTTTTCCGGAACTGAGGCTCAGCGACATCAGATGACTTGTCCGAAGTTACAAAGTGGTAGAGCCCCAACTCCAGCCAGGTCTTCTGACTCTTGGCTGTGTTCATTGTACTCTGCCAGGCAAAGACAGAGCCTGTTAGATGTCTGAGAGGATGACACCCCATGAACTCTGAGGGGTCATGGCACTAGCAACAGGTTTCTGAGGGCTCCCTGACATCGTGGACAGAATGGCAGTGTGTGTGTGTGTGTGTGTGTGTGTGTGTGTGTGTGTGCGCGCACGCTGCCTGCACAGGTGGCATTTGATTTGGGGGATGGATCATTGCATCAGCTCCTTAGCAGAAGCCATGGCCATAGAAACAGTGACAAGCCACTGTGTTGCATCAAGGGTCACAGACAAAGGGGGAGCCCAGAATCTGCAGGAACAATGCCTGGCCCGTGGCAGGACATCCTGCTCTGACTGGATCTGAGTCAGCCAAGTGTCTTCTTCAACACCCCAAACAGCCAGGGCTCCAGCTTCAGGCACAGCTGGATCCAGGAACCCTGATGATATCAAGCCCTGCCTCTGCCCCCCTCTTGGCTCTGCTCTCTCCCTGGGGCATCCAGGCCTTTCCCTCATTAGAGGCAAGGCCATCGCTGGGTTTCCAGGCTGTACCTTCACAGCTTCAAGTGAGGGAAGGAGCAGCCGCTCTCAGCAGTCCCCGAGAGCGAGAGCATTCCTTTTGGGCTCTGAATCAGAGAACATGTCCAGTCCTGATCCAACCCCTGATGCTGGAGGAAGTGTTGCTCTGAATGAGCAGCCGGAGCAGAAGGAAGGGCCATGGGCGGGAGATGGTCCTCCAGAGGAAATTTGAGGATGCCTCACAGAGGGCCGGGGAGTGTACCCTGAGTGAACCCAATGACACAGGGTCGCCACCCTCAGCCAGTAAGTGGCAGAGGAGCCACTCAGCCCAGGTGTCCTGGCGTCTGGCTGCTTTTTCATCTCTGCCTCTGCCCCTAAGACAGAGCTGCTGCCTCATGAGGTCCCCTGCCTCCGACACGGTTTTGGTGCTTGGCCCAGGGGAGTAACAGGTGTGGGAGAGGACAGTCTAGGGAGGAGATCTCAGCCCAGAGGGGTATGAGATCTGGCCCTGCTCTCCTCAGGCTCACAAAGGCTTTGATTTGGGCAGTGACTCAGGGAGAAAGAGGACAAGAAGAGCCCGGATCCAGGACCTGGAAATGACTTACCAGTGACCTAGTGCCCTCCTCCCTCCTGCCCTGCCTTCTCACTTCCTTCTAGGAAATATGAATCACACGCACACCACTGTCTCCCAGCCTCGCCCCCCCCCACCCCCCTGGGCTTGCTTTGATGCTCGCTCTAATCATTTTCACCTGCAGGTGACGGGGTGGGGAGGGTCCTACTCTGTGGTTTTCTTGGTTCCTGTTCTTCCTGGGAACCAGTGGGTTGTGAGACCCATTCCCGGGCACCCTGCCTCATGCCAGTCCCCCAGCCTTTCTCCCTGCAGCCCCTCCCCTTTCCCAGCAGCCCCCTGGCAGCTCCCTGATTGGCATCAGCTAGAAGCAGAATGCACTTGGTTGTTCTGACTCCAAAAGAGCTTACCCAAAGCTCTCTCCCGATACAGAGGAGACGGCCCTGGATAGATGGGTCCAGGTTGACTCCTTTTAATCCAGCGCATTCCAGGAATGTAAGTGGGCCTTGGTTGTAAAGAAACTTCTGTAAGTCCTTCCATGTGAGTCTGTTGAGCCGCACACTATTCTAGGCCCTGGGATGGAGAAGGAAGCACAAGAGACTACCGTTTGCGCCTTCGCAGAGCTGACCGTGATAGTGTATCCGGTCGGGAAGGCTCAGTGGAGAAAAGCAGAGTTGGGGGTAGATGCTGTAGACAGGGAGTCCCAACGCCCCTGAGAAGGTGGCATGGGCATGCACACCCGCAGGAGGCGAGGTGGAGAGCCTTGTGGTGTCTGGGGGAGGCTCCAGGCAGAGCGATGAGCCCCTGTGCAGCCTGGGGATGGACTAAGGGAGGAGTAAACTTGCAGTGCCCACGAGCAGCCAGAGGGCCAGGGGCACGGAGCTGAGCAAGTCCAGAGGGAGGTGGCCAATGAGCCCCAGAGGTGATATACTCCCCTCACCCCCCTCCCCCACCGGAAATGGTAAGGACTTCCGCTTTGCCCCAGTGGGATGGGGGCCGTTGGAGGGCATTGAGCAGAGGAAGGACCTGATCCAACTTATATTTTGACAGAATCACTCTGGCTGCTGTGTTGAGATTAGACCCCGGTGAGGGTGGGGGCGAGGATGGAAGCTCCTGAGGCTGCGGCAAGCATCCCAGTGATGAGGATGGCAGGACCGGTGCTAGCAGAGGGGTATTGAGAAGCGATAGGATTCTGGGCTTATACTGAAAAGGGGCCACAGCATTTGCTGGCGGACGAGCTGTGGGATGTGAGAGAATGAAGGAGCGAAACTGACTCCGGTGATTTGGGCCCGGGCACTGGAAGAATGGAGTGGTTGTCTGCAGGGATGGGGAAGATGCTGGTTTGGGGGCGGGGCATAAAGGAACAGGTCAGTGTGGGACAGGTTATGTCTGAAACGCCCTTTGACATCGAGTGACCATGGAGAAGGCTTCAGGGAGCGAACTCTGGGCTTATAAAAAGATCTCCATAAACGTTTTCTCCTCTAGTGCATAGAACCATAGGCTGGTAGATTTTATTATACCCGTTTTAGAGATGAGGTAACTGAGGACCATAGGGACAGATAACTGATCAAAGGTCACAGGATTTATAAGCAGGCCCAGCCCCTCTGATTTCCTCTTTCCTGGCCATCATGCTGCTCCCTGTAGTTTTTCAAGAGATTAAAAAAGTAATGGGGAAATGGATAAGCAGGAATGTTATTGTCGGCCCCAGCTACGGGAGGAGGGCCCTGTCTGCGCCTCAAGGCCCGAGTCCTCCCTGCCGCTGCTGTGTCCTGGCAGCTGGGCTGGGGTTTTGGGGGTGCAGGTCTCACTCCCAGGTCAGAGGAACGGGCCGTCGGGTTCATGCAGAAGTTCTTTCTTTACTGGAGAAGGGAGCTCTTTGGGGGACTCTGGGAACATCTGTCCATGTGTGTCTGTGTGTCTGTGCATCTGTTTGCACACCGTAGACTGGAATCACGAAAACAGCAGACTGTTTGAACTTGTGAAACAAATAACCCAGCCTTGCAAATAAATCAGTTCCTCTACCAGCCCAAGAGGGACTCCACCTGCAGGGCAATAAATGAGACCATTGTTTTCTTCTCCTTTTCCTTTCATAATCTCTTGACACACAGCATAACTTTCTCTGGGAAACAGTGTTTCCAGAACTGCACAAAACTATGGTCGGAATTCTTTTCACAGGGGAAAAAAAAAATGTCTGTATGGATAATCTGGGGGGAAAAAAATGGCTTCATATATCTATTTTACTCTCTTAATGTTGAATAGGAAATAATCACTGATATTTCAAGAACACCGTGTCCCATGGGCTAATTTATAACCTTCAGAGCAACTCTAAGCAGGGAGGTACCTTTACTAGCACCATTTGAAAGATGAGGAAACCAAGGCACAGAGAGGTTAGGTAACTCTCCATAGTCACACAGCTGGAAACCAGGCGAGCTCGAGTTTGAACCCAGGAAGCCTGTCTCCAGAGGCCAGTTCATTCCCCATCTTGCCGTGAGGTGCTGTTATGACCCCCATTTTGCAGCTGAGAAGCAAGGACTGTCACCAGCACAAACTGCACGGTGATAGCATGAGGTGCACCCACGCCTGTCTCTTCCCAGAGTTCCCTGGAGGGCAGGCACACTCTCCTCACCCACACCCTGGTGCCCGGCACACAGCAGATGCTCAGTGGCTACAGGCTGAGGTGGGGTTCACTTCCTGTACTCGGAATCCCACAGGCCCGGAAGGCGATCTCCTTTATCACCAAATCCCCTGTGCCCAGCGATGTGCCTGCCTCACAGAAGTGGCTCAGCCAACCGGCCAGGGAGGAAGGAACTTTTCCTGGAGCGGGAGCCCTTCGTTCTGGGCTTGCCTGTGCTCTTTCCTTTCTTTGTTGCTTCGGCTTATCACCACACGATACTGGCGGCAGAGACGCAGGCCTCGGCCTCCCAGGCAGCCATATGGGGAGGCCCGCTGTCCTCTGTGCCAGAGACTGTCTCCCTTGGCTGGGAGGCGTTCCTCGGAGAAGAGTAGGGTGTTGCCTGCTACCTTCACTGGCATTTAATCTGACTTGGCCACCTTTTCACTGCCTCCCTCACTTCCTCTCTTCCTCCCCCAAATCCTCCCAACCCCAGGTCGGCCCAGTTCTTCCAGAAGGAAGCCAACCAACCACACTCAACACAAGCAAAGGAAACAGCATTGTGGTTCCGACGAGCACCTTCTGGGGACAGCCCCAGCGAAAACCCTGTGCCGACTTCCCCGCTTCCTTATGAACCCGGCGCCCTCATTTTCCGGCGAGAAAGGGGTGTGTGGTCAATAAAGGACGATCAGGCGGTTTGAGCCCGCAGAGGTGAAACTCACACATAACAGGAAAGGGGTGAAGTGGGAGGGGAGTCTTTCTGCTCTCACAACCTAAATGCTCATTCCAGGTCTCCAGAGACATCGTTTTATAACGTCTCCCCAGAGAACAGCTCCTTTCAAAACCCTCTCCCCAGGGCACCCAAACCCAGCAGGCCAGCCCGCGACTCTCCCCGGCTCTTGGATGAAGTGTCTTATCACATTTAGCTCCTCCATCCCACCCGCTGACCTGTCCTCTTAGGAGATGACCGACCGGGGGCCTCCAGCTGCTGGAGAGAGTGAGCTGAGGGCCCAGGAGGAGCTCTGTGCTCACAAGAGCCACCCAGAGTCAGTGTTTTGTGGTATCTGGGATGTGTGCACCGCTGCTATCCGTGCAGAATGGCTTAGACAAACGTGAACCCCCGGGCTGGAGAGATGAGCTAAGCTTCTCCAGGGCCAAGCCCCAGAGAAAAGACTTCTCTTCCATAATAGAGCACAGAGAAAAAGACCAGGCTGTAGCCCGAGGAGCCACCTGGGGACTGCGGCAGCTCTTGGGGTCCCCTCAGGGAAGGACAAGAAAGACCTAGAGCAGGAAGGCCTCTCCCTGCCAAGCGTGGCCTGTCCCTCTGCGGCACAGGCAGGGGGAGCTGTCATGCGGGGGACAGCCTCGGGTGGACGTGAAGGTGTTCTCCGAGGCAGGGCGTCCTGGGTGGGGACCCGGCCAGGGCATGAAGGCGGACCTCATAGCCCCTGTAGGCGGCGTTTGCCCAGTAAGGGAGCCTGTGCCCATCGGCAAAGCAGCCCAAGTGCTGGAAACTTCTGTCAGCCCAGGGCCAGCTCCTCCTTCGTAGGGAAGCCAAAGGGTCTGCTGTTGCTTTAGAACCTTTATGTACATGTTCTGGGTGGAACTGTGTCCCTCCTCAAATGTCCTAACCCCTGGTGCTGGGACCGTATTTGGAAATAGGCTCCTTGCAGATGTAATTAGTTAAGATCAGTAGGGGATGGGTCCCTAATTCAAGATAAGTGGCACCCTTATTTAGAAAGAAAGAAAGAAAGAAAGAAAGAAAGAAAGAAAGAAAGAAAGAAGAAGGAAGGAAGGAAGGAAGGAAGGAAGGAAGGAAGGAAGGAAGGAAGGAAGGAAGGAAGGAAGGAAGGAAGACAAAGACAAAGAGACAAAGGGGGAAGGAAGAATTTGGACACACACACACACACACACACACACACACCACGGAGAATGCCATGTGGAGATGACGGCGGAGATGGGGGTGAGGCTTCTCCGTGCCAGGGAATGCCGAGGACTGCCCGCCAACCGCCAGAAGCTGGGGAGAGGCCTGTCACAGCCCTCCTCCGCAGGAGCCACCCTGACAACGCTTTGATCTCAGATATTCAGCCTCCAGAACAGAGACGATAACTGTCTGTTATTTAGGCCGCTGAGTTTGTGGTCCTTGTCACGTCAGCACTGGGAAACCTTCTTAGACCGCACAACAAGCCTGCAAAGGGAGGTGTTGCTGTCCACACTTCACGGAGGTGGGAACTGAGGCACAGAGAGGGCC
Organism: Myotis myotis; assembly: GCF_014108235.1. Classification (NCBI taxonomy): domain Eukaryota; kingdom Metazoa; phylum Chordata; class Mammalia; order Chiroptera; family Vespertilionidae; genus Myotis; species Myotis myotis. Next base: position 202,943,067 of record NW_023416335.1, read on the forward strand.
AGTGACTTGTCCAAAGCCACACAGTAAGCAAGGAAAGAGGAGGGGTGAGCGCAGCTCTCTTCAGCTCCACACCCAGGCAGCGTGGGATCCTCCTGAGCACCGAGTCCTGGGTCCTGGTCGGAAGCAGAGGATCTAAGATGCGTCGTGTGATCCCCAGGAAAGCAGGGGGCAGCCTGGGATCTGGGCTACATAATGAGTCCTGGGGAGTCCCTTCACCCTCCCACAACAAGGGGGGCAGGGACGGAAAGCCAGGACTCGCCCGAGGGGGTTGAGCAGAGTTGCTGATGAAAGGTCTGGAAAAGCCAGGGGTAAGGAGCTGACCAGGGACCAGAGGGAGCCCCGCAGCCAGCTGACCAGAGGCCTCACCCAGCCTGGGCTGCGTGTGGCCGGGGAGCCAAGTGGCCCCACCTGTAAGGCCTGGCCTCGCAGGGGCCAGGAGCCCAGAGGTCATAAGAGTGGCCACAGGACACCTGAGTACAGCTGCCTCCGGCTCTCTTTCGTGTTGTCCTGTGGGCCTTCAAAGCCGGGGCTCTCCCCACTGCTCTGGAATACCGAAGTATTCCCCTTGCAGCTCCCTGGGGCTCCGCAGTTGTCCCCAGGCAGCGCCTCCCTTGCTTGTGGGAGCCTTCGCCCTCTCCCTTCCCTGCCCCGCAGTCAGGGGAGCTCATCCTCCCACAGCAGGGCCCTGAGGGTCTTTCCTAATCAAGGCACCGGAAGATGGCACTGCAGTGCCCCTAGAGCCTGCAGAATGGGATTTTAAGCTCCATTTTCTTGCAGGGACTGTGGGGGACTCTGGGGAGCTGTCACTTACAGGGACACCCAGGAATAGAGAGCAGGCTGGCTGTCGCTTCTCTGGACCCAGGAAGGCCACCCTCACTCCCTTGGTGACAGGGAAGGGGAGTGGAAGGGGACATACCGTCTTGCAGGCAGCAGAGCCAATTTGCACTTGGGGTAATTCGTTTCTGCCTTAGCCGCTGCCTCCTGCTGGATCAGCCATGGGGGAAGCCAGGCCCACGTACACCGGCTCAGCCGCACTGTGGGGTTCCTCTGGGCAGCGCCGTGCAGGTAGCAGACTCGAGGCTGGCAGCAGTGGTACTCAGCCTGGCGGTGATGGCTGAGGTGCCAGGCAAGCCAGCCCCGATGGCGATAGGCCTGAGAGGCGCTCCTGGCTGCCCTGTGTTCTGATCATCGGCCCTGGCCTGGCTGTCACAAGCTTGGAGTGCAGCCATCCCAGGACCCTATTCCCAACAGGGGTCAGAGGGACATCAGAGAGGCTAGAACAGGCTGCCCCCTCCCAGGCTCAGCCAGGACCCCACGGTCACCTCTCAGGGGCTCCCCTGAACGTTGGGGAAGCCCTCCCTGTCTTCAGCTGATCCTTGAGGTCCAATAGTCCCACTGGGTAAGCCAAGCAGCTGCTCACTGTGCCCAACGTCACCTTTTACAAGCAGGTCCCGGGTGTCTGGGTTCCTGTGCAGCTTTGCTCAGGTCATGTGACTCTTCCCTGCCTCTGTGTTCTCATCTGTAAATGGGGATAATAATAGTAGCTACTTCATATCATTATTGTGAGGATGGAATGATATAAAACTCAAAATATTCAGGATGGCACATAGCAAGCACTAAATGAAAGTTAGCTGTAAGGATGATGGTGATGCGGATAACGGTGATGATGGCTCCGTTCCCACCGTGCAGCCACTGTTACTTTAACTGCTGTTATCATTGCCATGACTACTAATGCCATTATTACTACAAGTCCCATTTGTGCTGGTACTAATACCACCACCAGGATAAACGCCACCCCCCAGGATGTACATAGCAATTATGACTTTATAAAGCTTTGCAAGTGTGGATGGCTCCCCAGTGAACTTTAAAATGTTCATTTGGTTGGTGGTCAAGGTTTTGCACACAACAGTTCTGCCCCCTGCCTCATCCCAGCGCAGCCTGTGTCTGCACTCCCACCAGGCCCCACCCCTCCACCCCTCCTCCCGCCTCCAGCCAAACCAGCTCCTTCTTCCTTTTTTATTAACTCCCTCCCTTTTTACAATTACACATTCCTAAAGACTCAGCTCAAATGTCATCTGTTTGATGAAGTCTTCCTTGGCTGGGGAGAAATAAAGATGCAAAATAGGAAATCAGGTTTAATCAGAAGTGGGGATTCAGGCATCCAGGATAGCAGCAAGAATGGAGGCTATGAAGACTCCCAATTAGATCTAAGAACTGGTCTGCGGGAAAAGCCAAACTAGGAAGCTGATGCATCCCACTCTGCCTCGAAGTGGCTTAGCTGAGTCCTGCTGAGCAGCTGATAATAACAAGAAACACTGGTATTGCGCATCTCGTATGTGCCAGACACTGTTCAGGTATGGATATATACGCCACATCCCTAAGCTGGTCCTACCACCACCCCCATTATGGGTGGGGAAACTGAGGCACAGGGAGGTTCATTCATTTGGCCAGAGAGTGAATAGAGGTAATAGGTAACAAAGCCTGAATTTCGGCCCCGGCAGTCTAGCTCCAGAGCCCATACACCAGTGTTGTGTGTTATTGTATCACATCACTGTTTCTATCTCTATTTCCTCTCTCCCACCTTCCCTTCATTCTGACTTATCCACTGCCCCACCGCCAAGGTCCCCAGTTGTGGGCTTAGGATGGTAGAAACCAAAGTCACCCTCTATTTATGAATGTCTTAATTCAGCAAATATTTCATGCCTACCCCCTGAAGATATAAAATGTATGAGTATATGGAAGGTTCTTAAAATAGTGCCTAGCACATAGTGGGTGTTTGCTACCATCATCAGTATATTCATCATCACCATTATCATAACTATTATCACCATCATCATCATCACCATCATCATCATCATCATCACCATCACCACCACCATCGTCATCGTCATCATCTATGTCCCCTGTACTAAGAAGGTTTTCAGTGAATATTTTGTTGAATAGTGAATGACAAGGCATGTCTTAAAATCACTCACATTCCCAGGAGAGAGCTTTTCAGTGTCAGAAAATCGATGCTGTAATTCCCTGAGTCCCCAGAGAAGCCATTTGCCGCCCATCTCCCTCCCCCAAGACTGCGGACACATCCTTCCTTCTCCAGGAAGTGGATCTTTCCCACCTCAACTCTCTGACCCTTGTGAGCAGGAGTGGTTCTCCCTCTTCATGCCAGAACACAAGCTTGTCCTCATTCAGTAAGCTCCTCTCCTCTCCTCTCCTCTCCTCTCCTCTCCTCTCCCCTCCCCTCCCCTCCCCTCCCCTCCCCTCCCCTCTCTCCTCTCCTTTCCTCTCCTCTCCTCTCCTGCCTAAGATAGAGAGTTTAGCTGTAAGCTTCCGTAATGAGGGACCATGGCTTCACCCAGGGCTGGCACACAGTAGGCACTCAGGAAACATTTGTGCTGACTAGGGGGGAGCTGGTTTGAGTGGGCGTCTAACCCTTCCCCACTTCCGAGGTTCGTGATTTCATTGCTCACTGGTTCTCAATGACAGAACACAAGCTTTCAAAATGGATATTCACATCTGTTGAGAAAAGGTTAAAAGTGTGTCATTTCTCTTGTTTATACACACATGTACCTATGGTAAATGGATGGATGGGCAACTTTGAATGTGTGTGTGTGTGTGTGTGTGTGTGTGTGTGTGTGTGTGGATATCCATACCTGTGTGTGTGCATATGTGTGTGTGTACAGATTTCAGATAGCAAGAATATTCACCTAACTACAGCTGGACTCCCTGAACAAAGGTTTCTAATAAATTGCTTATGAATCCGCCCTGACAGGACAAGAACCATTTCCGCTGAGGCCTGGCCCCCGCACTGCATGGCGTCTGGTGAGGGAAGACCATTTGGGTCCCCTCCCCTGAGACTGTGGTTTCCATGCAAAGGAACTGGCAAGGAAGGGTGAGCAGATGTAGAGTTGACTAGTTTGAATCATGTCAGCGGGCTCCAGGGCCTGGGCCTTGTCCCTGGTGCCTGGTACCTGGCCCTGGGTGATTAGGGCAGGTGGATAGTGGCCTGGAGCTGAGAACCTGACTAAGGCCCAGGGCTGGCTGATTTGCATCTGAGAAGTGCACTCACCAGCAAGTTGTTTGCTATCTATAGTAACAGGCTAACCCAGGATGTGCAGTCCCTATAGGGTCAGCAAGGCCCAGATGTCAAAACATCTGAATTCAGCCTGGCAGTGTTGCTCACTGGTTGAGCATCAACCCATGAACCAGGAGGCCATGGCTCGGTTCCCGGTCAGGTCACATGCCCAGGCTGCAAGCTGATCCCCAGTAGGAGTCATGCAGGAGACAGCCGATCGGTTCTTTCTCATCACTGATTTCTCTCTCTCTCCCTCTCTCTTCCTCTCTGAAATCAATAAAAACATATTTTTAAAAAATATTCAAATACAGAAAACAAAATACATGGTGAATATAGTACAGGTGGGGAGGCAGAGGGGGGGGGGAGCGGCAAGGAAGCAAGGGGGATGGGAAGGGAAGAAAATGTCCAAAAATTCTTCTTGATAGAAGAGGGCCTTAAATTAAAAAAAAAAAAAAAAAGCTGAGAGGCATTGAGTTATATTCCTTCAAAGAACTCCAGAATAGGGGCTAGGAGGAAGTGTCTCCCAGAGCGTCCTCATCCAGATGTGGATGAGGGCTCTTTTCACCAGCCAGGACAGTGAACTCACTTCACCAGGGGCCCATGGCCTTGTCTAAAGTGCAGTACCTTTTAACAGCAAAAAGAACGAGAATTTAGAGTCCTCTTGTAGTTTATTGTTGCCCTGTAATCAGCTGCTGAATGCAGTCTAATGGGATCCTAATGTTTTTAAAAGCCAATTTCGTAATCTTTGCACAGTAAATCCTCACTTAGTGTCCTTGATAGGTTCTGTGACTTTAAGCCAAAGGACATATAACAAAATAACAAAACCAATTTTACCATAGAGATAAGAGTTAAGTTCCTACCACGTCTCATCAACATTATAATGAAACAACATTATTTGAGGACCTGCTGTATTTTCAATGGAGTGTCCTATCAGCGTATACTAGTACACGCATAGCTACAACTGGCAGATTTATGGTTTTACGTATCATTAAAATCTATACTGCGTTCACAGCAGCATTAGCTAGTTCTCAAAATGTTAGCCTAATCTCCTCTACGCCTGTATACACACACGCCCCTGTCCTCCGTGCGGTCAGCCATAGAGTATTTCAACGTATTAAGCATCCTGCGGACTAGTTCCCCACTATATCCTATCAAATACATGATAAGTTCTAGTCACCAGGGCGTTTAATTAAAAATAATCAGTCTTTGAAGACTTAGCATACAATTAAATATACTGAACACTAAGGCTTGGTTCAATATGATTTAATCTTCCTTGGATGATTCCAGATCTTACAGGCCTTGGGGACCTAGGTTATGAATATTAATGATCCCCATGCTCTTACTCTGCAGAAATTCCATCAGAAGGAGATTTCCAGTTGGAAGCCTGCCAGGTGCATGGGCTTCCACTGTAGAGGGGACACTCACTCTTACCTGGATATGGTCTCTAGGTCCCCTGGGGATGACATATCAGTGAATATTTGTCTTTGGCATAAAATGCTCCAACAGCTGGTGTGAAATCTCAGCCCTCTTGTCTTTAACAGGGAGAAATTTTCAGTAGGAGTGTTAATGTGTTATTAACACCTTTATTTAAAAAAAAAACTTATTCATCTATTTTTTCCACCAAGATCTCTACTCAGGAGTCATTCACTAATTCAACTTGTGTTTGTTAAGCAAGTCCCAGCGAGACACAGTGGAACTGGAGAGTTGGCAACAGGGAAAGGTACAGTTAAGTTTGCACGAGGGCACATCTACAGTAATAAAAGGGAAAGATGCAAATTGACCATACCTTTGTGACGCCCACTAGCCAATCAGGAGTGGGTATGCAAATTAACCCAACAAAGATGGTGGGTTAATTTGCATGCAGAGGCGCTGAGCAGCCAGGGGCATTCCACACCGTCCCAACCGCTCTGGGCCTCTGGGCAACATGGGAAAGCGGAAAGGCGGCTCCAAGTCAGAACAAAGGCAGAAAGGCGGCTCCGGGCTGGAGCGAAGGTGGTGCCAGCAGCCAGGGGAAGGAAGGCCCATTCTTGCATGAATCTTCATGCATCGGGCCTCTAGTAATGTACATAATGTAATCAAATAATGAATCCAGAGGGCTCTTCAATGGACATATACCTCCTTACCTCCCCTCCTGCCCATCATCTCCTTCCTTCCCTTTCTAGTGTGATCACCTTCTATGGTTCACTTTCACAATTTGAACCATATTCAGATGCTGACTGATTCAGAATTAAAATTAATCTGGGGAAGAAACAGTTAAAAATAGCCTCAATGTATCTTTTAGAAACACAAGGCAGCCCAGCCAGTGTTGCTCAGTGGTTGAGCATGGACCTATGAACAAGGAGGTGACGATTCAATTTCCAGTCAGGGCACACCACCAGGTTGCGGGCTCATCCCCATTCTTTCCAGTCTGTTCTCCACCCACCCGCTGGAGTGACCCTCCGAAAAGATCAGACCACACCCCTCCCTTGCTCAGAACACTTCGCCGCCTCTCATCTCACTCAGTGTAAACACCAAAATCTACAGTCGCCCATGGGGCTCTACCCAGTCTGCCCTCCCCACCTCTCTGACCTCCTCACCTACTGCTTTTCCCCTCACTTTCTCCGTTCCTTCCTCCAACAAGCCAGGCCCACCTCCCCCAGGCCCTTCCCCTTACTGTCCCCTTTGCTGGCCTCTATTCCCTCCCCCTTCTCCCCCATCCCCTCCCCTCAGGATACCAGCGTGGCTTGCACACTCACTTCCTTCAAGCACTCCCCATCCTCCTTTCCTGCTCTATTTTTCTCCAAGCAGCTCCTTCTTCTAATTATGTATTTGGAACACACATACCAAGATGGCAAGGATATTCAATGTTTTGTTATAGGATCGCAGTACCCAGAATCGCACCTAGCACCTAGTGGATGCTTGGCTACTGCTTGCTGGAGAGGTGACTGAATAGACTATTTTGCCTTCTGTTTCTTTATGGTTTTATAACAGTTGATTTTTTTTATTTATGCAACTGATGTTAGAGCCACACTGTCATCCCACGGTCTCTGCACCTGTACCATGTACGGTGCCTTAATAACAGTGCGGCCGCCTCTGTGTCCGTTCGCAGTATGAACACTCTCTAACCCAAGTTCTAATTTGCTCCCATTGCTCCTGAGCTGACTGCAAGGAAACCTGCTGCATGTGGTTCATTGGGGCGGGGGGGAGGGGTGGGGGGCAGCTTGTGAGGTCACCTTGAGGCATTTCCTCTTTTGTGACTCCACCCTACCTTGTCCCTGCCTCTCTCTGTCTCAGCACCCAGCAGGCACACTGGGTCCACTTTTCTTATTGTCTCAAGACCTTCCTCTCTGGTCCACCAGCTCACTAAGAACAGAGCCTGCTGCTGCTTTTGCTTCTTTGAGTCTGGGGACATTTCAGTTGGGCCTTGGAGAATGAACATGAACTTGCTGGGGACCCAGTAGAAATGGAGAGAACATGGTATAGAGATAGTGAGGAGGGAAGTGATGGAAATAGAAGATGCAGACCACTCTTTCTAGAATTTTGGTTGTGAAAGAGGGAATAGGGAGATACAGTGCCTAGAAGGTGAAGGTTCAGTTTTTTAAGTCCAAATCCTTCTTGGTCCAAAGCCCAAGGTTCCCCATGGTTCACCCTGCCTCCCAATCCAGCTTCCCCCACCTTCTGCCTCCGCTCCCATCATGCACCCTCCGCCCCAGTCACTCTCCCATATGCACATTCTTCCTTGGAACGTCCTTCAATAACATTGTCATTAATTGCGCTATTTATAGGGGCCAAGATTGACATGTAGTAATTCATTTGATCTTCCAGTCGCCTTTTGAGGATCATGCTGTGACCATTCCCATAGTATTTGCAAGGAAGCGGAGTTACAGGGAGGCCAAATGGCATGCCTAAGGTGACATTGCTGGGAGTAGCACAGCTCCAACTGAACCTGAGCGTTCCTTCGGGCTCCACACTCTTTGAACTCTGTGTAAGCCCCCTGGGGAGCATCACCCTACCGTGCTCCCACGTGGACACCACGCACCTGCCCTCCAGTCTTCTTCCCACAGTATTTCAGTTGGTGAGTCTGACTCTCCAGCCAAACGGGAGCCTTTGAGAGCAGGAATGTGTCCTGTTGTCCGTGGTTGGTGCTCAGTGTCTGAGGTTGAAGAAGATCCCTGGTGTTTTCATGTTCTTTTCAGGCCAGCACGCTCATTCCTCTGTGTCCTTCAGGCCCCACGTCTGGGCATGTCATCAAACCGACTTCTGGCCATTCTCCATCGCTGCGTTTTCTGCCTCTTATTTCTTTGGATTATTTGGTTGCAGACTTCCAAAGAACTTTTTTTTCTTGGAATATAATTCATTTGGGGAAGAGGAGGGGATGAACCATGGTCTGGGTTTATCCTAATTGGAGTACAGCATGCCTTTCACGGACGAATGAATGGGTTCCCCGAGCCAGCTCTCAATCTATTTCCCTCTTCAGGTCTCTCAAAATAAAATGGTTGTGCAAACATTGGGGGCGGGGGGGGGCAGGAATCTGATAACTTCCTAGCTTGTTTCTTAATAAATTTAACGGTAACACAGAGCCTTCTCGCATCGTGGTATTATTGAATTCCTAAATCTTCAGCTTCGAAGAACTTCACTTGGACTATTAGCAAACATCTATCGACCCCCTTTTCTGTGCCAGGTTGTCCATATATATTATCCCATTAGGGCCTCCCCGTCACACTAGGAGGTAGATAGCATCAAGCATTTCACAGAAGGAGAAAGGGAGGCTCAGAGGACCCCAGGCACAAGACCCTGCCCACAGCTGGGAGACGGCAGGGCGGGAATCGGAACCTGCCAGGTCTGCCTGGTGCCTGTCCAGGGCTGGCCTGCTGCACCCCAGCTGCTGCCCTCCCGTTGCGTAAAGCTGGGACAGCTGCCAGGAACCCCCACTTGAATTCTGGGGCTAACTGAGCAGAAACCAAGGGGTAGCTTGGCAGGCAGGAAGTAGGCAGACTGCTCTTGCAGCCAAACACAGACAAGGCACAGCCCAAGCCTGTGTCCAGGGCGCCAAGACATATGCCGTCTCCTCCTCCTCCATCACCATCATCGATGAGAGGAGAATGGGTGAGTGCTGATGGCTGTCTTGTTTGGTTTTCTCTTAGTGGGTAAGTAGCATCCAGGTCTAGTCATAGATGGAGATGCAGAGAAAAGCTGAAAGGAGAGAAAGGATGACAGGGCAGTATATTTGCCAAGGGGCCGCCCTATGCAGATGGGAAGGTAGGCATCCAGCAAGGCAGCAGTGCCCCCTGATCACCCATCAGATGCCCGATGTGGTTGGCCCAGGGACCCCCCCAACCCCCAGGGGAGTAGCTCTCTTGTGTTATGTTCCGAGCCACCTAACCAAAGTGCTGTCGGTCTCTGTTTGCACAAGATTTTGGAAAGATGGCCCTCAAGACTGTTTGAATCCAGACATTAAATAAAAAGAAACTGCTCATCTGTGAGCACAGGGTGTGTAGCAGGTACTTACTATAGAGAAGAGCCTTTGATATATTATCTTGTTTAATCACCACAAGAAGCCAGTGAAGGAGATATTTTAACCTCTCTTTGCAGACACAAGCGCTGACTGGGGATCTGGGAAGGTCCTTGTTCAGGCTGCACAAGGGGCTGTGGCAGGATTGGAGCTCAGCTCCGTCAGGGCCATGGTCATGCCCAGCCCACTCTGTCCCATGTACGGCCGGTCAGTCCCAGAGCAGAGGTCCTGGTTGGGGCTGGGAATGTGGACCTCAGAGGCATCAGTTCATCATCTGTTAGGACCCCCAGACCCCCTTAGGATGTGAATGAACTTCTCCCTTAGAAGTGCACAACCCACTCCAGAGTAATAGAATTTCAGGGAGGCCATGACCTCTTCAGTCTCATCCGGACCATAGCTGGTGATCACCTTCTCTCTAGAGAAATTACTCTCTTCAGGGCCAATCAAAGTCATATTTGAACCTTCATTCTCCGTGTCTTTGAACTTGAAGTTATAATCCCCAGGCTGCAGCTGTCCTTGGCTCCGATAATGGAAATTGATGAGTAGTCCACAACTGAGGCCTGCGTCTGACACTGAAATATGATGCTGGGACCTTTTTATTGACCTGGTTGATTTTTAGACCAAAAAAATAAAATAAAATAAAACAACAACAACAACAAACAACTCTAGTTTATGTGCTACCCCATCTAGAGTCCTCGAGAAGAAAAGGAAGGAAGAAAATAAATTCCATATATCTATTTTTTAATTTGAGAGAGAGAGAGAGAGAGAAGATAGATTTGTTTGTTCCACTTATTTATGCATTCATTGGTTGCTTCTTGTATGTGCCCTGACCGGAATCGAACCTGCAACCTTGGCGTATGGGGATGACACTCTAACCAACTGAGCTACCCGGGCAGGGCCCTAGTATATAATCTTCGCATAATCGTTCAATTTAGATTTTTCAAATCTCAGTGATCTAGCTTTCACAGCTTCTTTGAGTAATTATGTTTTCACATTTAAATGTCATAACCCTCTAAAAGAAGGAGGAAGAATCCCAAGGGAAATTGTTTATTCTTATGACAAAGCATGAAGCAGTCTAACGCTGGGTTTGTACACATTAACTGATTTAATCTCAGTTAACATATGCTGAGCGCCTACAGTTTGCTCAGCACATGCAAAATACTTCGGTATACATTATCTCATTTTATCCCTTCACCCCCAGCAACCCCGTGAGAGAGATAAGAACAGAACTGTCACCTTTCACAGAAGAGGAAATTAGGTCCAGAGTGGCCCTGTGACCTACCTGAGGTTAAGCATAGGTGTGAACTGACAGCCACGTCTGAAACTCAGGTTCCAGACTCCACATCCTGTTTGCTTATGCCTCAACCGTGTGAAACAACATTTCAGATGCAGGTCAGGGATGGGGACTTGCTGAACAGCATGCAAATACCAAGAAAGCAATCCCGCGAGCACACGAGGCTTAGTTCTCATGTTGATTGGGCAACTTCATCCTCCCAACACCAGGGGCTCACTCTCGGGTCTCCTTTGCTGTGAAGCCCCATGACGACCACCTAGGAACTGCGGTCCCTTGTCACACTGGGTCCTGATCACCTGGTGCCCTCTGCGGGGAGCTCTCCAAGGGTAGGAAATCTCTGACTAAGAGTCAGCACATCAGGGGCACCAGATTGAGGAATTGGCCTGACACCGTTGCCATGGCAACATCTACTTGACTTGGCCTCTGACCAAATGTCTAGGCCGGTGAACAAACAGGAGGAAGTAAAGATGACTCAGGGCATCCCCAGTCATCAGGAGGATGACTCAGCTGTTCAGCAAAAGGGGACAGGCAGGAGGCCAGTCTTGGGTGATGGGAATTTCTGCAAAGGCCTTGTGTTCCCTGAAAAGCGGAGGTTTGCTGAAGTGCAGGGATCCCCTCTCGGTCACCTCCACATCCCCTGCAGAGCCTGCCCGGCTGTAGGCAGTGTCCAGTAAGTGGTGGTTCCGTGTTGTCCAGCTGATGCCAATTTGTGTACCAGCACAGTCCATAGTGTTTTTCAAAGTGAAATCCCTTCTGATACTGCAGATAGCATTTTTAAGTTAATAAAATAGAAGAGAAGTAAAAAGAAAAAAAATTGAGAGTGCTTTATGTAATAATAGTAAGAGTCAGTATTATTCTCCATGAAGTTGTTTTTCTGTTTTGTTTCTTTGTTTTTTCGTTTTTTTCATGGAGAACATGAAGAGTGTATGTGTGTGGTGGTGGTGGTGGTGTGTGTACTGGGTCCTCATATAAAATACATTCTTATTCCGGGTCACAGTCAAAAAGGTTTGAAAAACAATGGTTTAAAGAATAATCTTAGGAAGAAACTTACTTGACCAGTTTCCTGATTATAGGAACATTGAAACTGAATCATCATTTGCATTTGCATCATTCGTCTGTTCATTCATTATTCATCCAGAAAAGGTCTTCTGTAGCTACCTTCTCCATTGTATCAGGCTTTAGGTGTGAAGGTGAAACCTTCAGGAACAAGCGACTGGCTCGGTATGGCTGGGGCAACAGGGGCCAGAAGAGGCGTGTGACAGGTGCCACCGCACGTCCGCCCATCTTCAGAGGAGGAACCTTTGTTTGCTGAGCTTTTGTGGTTCAAGCAGAATGAGGAGTGGACTTGAACTACTGACCTTTGAACTACAGACATTCTGTCTGTTTCCCCCCTCACCCTGCCAGTTGTCTTAAATAATTCAGCACCTATATATCAATACTATCCTATTGTTCCTAAATTATGCTGTTGCCAGTCTTGTCGCTTTAGTTGGTTCATAAACTACTTAATGCATCTTCTGCTTCTTTTGCATCTTCAAAATGCCTAACATGGTTGGGAATATAGCAGGTATTCAATAAGTGCTTTCTACTTATTGACAACTATTCATTATTCAGGTCCCATGCCTTCATTCCTCATTTCCTCCTACCATAGAGAATTTATCACATGACCTTGTGCTTTGTGTGTATCAGCTGCCTCCTTTGCTGAAACTGTGAGCCCACTGAGAACAGGAGTGTATGTGTTCTGTCCATCACTGTGTCCTCAGCCCCTAACACAGCTTAGTGCCTGCCTTGTTCATTGTATCTTCATATACTCAGGGATTGGCACTTCATAGGTGTATCTGTTAGTTATCATCATCATAATGCTGAGTAACAAACAACCCCCCACTATCTCAAAGACATACCCAGTGAACATGTGTGTTTGTTGGGCAGCTCTAAGCTTCAGGTTGGCACTGGGTTTGCTCTGTGTCTCTCTCACCCTCCTTAGACCAGCAGGCTAGGCAGGGCATGTTTCTCTCATAATGATGGCAGAGGTGCAAGAGAGCAAGTTCAACTGCACAGGTGCTCTGCAGGCCTTGAGTTCCATCGTGTTCATGTACATACCTTTGGCCAGAGTGAGTCATGAAGCCCAAAGGCAAGGAGCAAGGAAGCACACTCTGCCTTTGGAGGTTGGGACCGGGTAATACTTCTGCCTAAAGTACCAGAGTAAGTGCTGAGATTCTCGCTACGTGTCTATGGAATGGAAAGGAAGGGAAGGGATTTCCATGGGACTCTTTACCTCCTGGCATTGAACTCTCCAGAGAAAGCGAGAGCCTTATCTAACAGATAACAACCCAGCCAAGGGGGTTCAATTTGTTGGGCAAATAAAACAAGTCCTCAGAAGTGACTGCAGCAGAGGCCGGCCCCCCAGGACACCCAGTTGATATAGCTGCCTCTGGGGTGGAGAATGAGGCATCGCTGAGCAGATAGAATCCTGCTCTGTTTTGTGTCCTGTGGAAATGTGCATACAGACCAATGCCCACATATTTGTTAAAATTAGCAGGTCAGAGCCTTGAGGAAACCTTTTAAAATAGCTAGATATCATTTCTGAAGGGAGTCTTGGTTGTCACGTTGGGTTTGTGGTCCCAGCTCTGGTGTGGTTCAGGGCTGTGCCCAGTTTGATGCCCCTCCTTTTGTTAGCCAAAAAGTAACGATCTGTTCTCTCTTCATTTCCTCCTCCCCGGCCTGCAGGAGTGCTGTGCCTGCCAGACAGCCTGAATCTGCACAGGGACCCGCAGCGGTCAAACAAGCCGGGAGAAATGCCCATGTTCAGCCAGTCGGAGCTGAGGACCATCGAGCAGTCCTTGCTGGCCACCCGCGTGGGCAGCATCGCAGAACTGAGTAAGTGGATGCACGTTCTCTCGCCCTCTCTGTCCCTAAGGTGCCCCCGCCGCAGGGCAGGGCTTGGTGGCCAGTCAGGTGGCGCCTTTCGTTGAACACCTGCCGTGGGCACAAAACAGTGCCGCGATGGCCGCGGGGAAGGTGAGGACTGTACCGTCAGGCAGACCTGGTCTGTGCCCTGGCCCTGCTGCTGATGTGAGTCAAGTTCCTAACCTGTTCCGAGCCTCAGTTTCCCACAACAGAGAGAACAATAGTCCTTCACTTAGGGTGTAGCTGTGGTGATTTGATGAGCTAATGCCCATGAAGGAGTTTGCCATGTGCCTGACACAAGCGAGGCTCTACGAACAGTGTCTGTTCACTTGCTTGTCACGGCAGGATTCCTTTAAAGCATATATCAGATCTCATCTCTCTTCTAGTCAGAATCCTCCACTGGTTCCCATCTGATCCAGAGGAAAACCCAAAGTTCTCAGAATTGCTTCCAGGCCCCCCACCCATATCACTCAGACATCTTCCACTCTCCCCTCTGACCCACTGAACTGCAGCCACCCGGGCCCCACGTTGTTCCTTGAACATAGCAGGCATACCTCAGGACCTTTGCACTTCCTGATCCCTCTTCCTGGACCACTCTTCCTCCAGATACCCACTTGCTTATTCCCTCATGACCTTCAAGTCTCACCCAATGTGACCTTCTCAATGAGGCTTTCCCTGACCATCCTATTTGAAATGAGGATACACACACACACACACACACACACACACACACACACACACACCTGGCCTGCTGGCTCATTTGTTGGAGCATCATCTCATACACCATGGGTCAGTGTGTCCAATTCCCCAGTCAGAGCACATACCTGGGTTGCGAGTTCAGTCCCCAGTCAAGGCAAGTACGGGAAGCAGCTGATCGATGTTTCTCTCTCTTCCCTCTCCCTCCCCCCCCCCCCCCCCCCACTCTCTCTCTCAAGTCAATGGACATGTCCAGGGATAAGGATAAAATTATGACCCTTTGAGGACCTTTATCCCCCTCCTCTGCCTACCCTTCTCTCCAGCAGTTACCCTATCGCATTCTCTCGTTTTTGCTGTTGTGTTGTTGTTTATTTTAATAACAGCTTCACTGAGATATCATTGAAATACAAATCACCTATTTAGAGTACACAATTCAATGATGTCTAGTCTGTTTCCTGAGCTGTGCAGCCATAACCACACTCCGTTTTAGGACATTTTTATTACCCCCTGAAACCATTAGCAGTCACTGCCCTTCCCTTAGTCACGCCCTATATTACTCTTCTATTTTTTTTTAATTCTCTATCTCTCCCTACTACTATATAGTCTCATGGAGAGTAAAGATTTTGTTTTGTTCGTTGATGTTACCCCAGCCCCAAGAACACTGCCTGGCACACAGTAGGTCCTCGAGAAATACTAAGAGCAGGGAAGAGGGAGAAAGAGAGAGACAGGTGGCAAGAAGGGAGGATTGTCAAGAAAGTAGGGATGCCACAGTTTGAGCAATGACGTGTCATGCTTGCACCCCCCTAATTTAGGGCTGTGCTCTCTGAACCCCGCCAACCAAAGGGAAGTAAAATCGTACTCACTTGGGATCCTGTTGATTATCAATGACTTAGCTGTGTGTTAGTTCCTGGTGGGACTAGAACTTTGAGCTCAGAAACTCGTGGCTTATGCTAAATTATGAATTAGGTGAGAGTCTGGACAATCCTGAACTGTTAAAAGCTTCGGGATCCAGAAAGCAACATGCGCCTTCTCCCGTGGGAATTCCCTACACCAGGACAGGCATGTGGAACCTCTGGGAAGCGAGGTAGTCGCTGATTCAAGCCGTAGGGGGTCCTTGCGGTCACTAAATCTACTTTCCTGGCACCTGAACTTGGAAACTGCATTTCCATTTTCCTCAAACCCCCAAAGTCACAGGGGCTCCCCGTTACCTGTCATTCACTTGACTTTTCTTAAACGTTTGGGTACCATGGACCCCTTTGGCAATCTGGTGGAGCCCATGGACCCTGCCACAGAATATTTTTAAATGCATAAAATGAAGTGCCTGTGTTTACAAAAGAAACCAATTACACTAAGATTTTCATCTAAATTGTGGTGTAGTAATTATGTGCTTTTTCAGTAGCACATTAGAAAGTTCTAGCAGCAGCTCTGATGACCCCATTAGTTGGAGGTGGTGATGTGTGCGAAGATATTTTGAGACATCTGCAACCATTGCGACGGGATGAGGGAACGTCTGCCTTTTAACAGCTCCCCGGGGATTGAGATATAGAGGGTCCGAGCAGCTCCCTGGGGAAACATCACTCTCAGAAGAAATGCTAAGATGCACCCAGGACAGGACCCTGGAAACGCAGAACCTGGCCACAGTGTGGTCATGTCTGCATGGGCGTAGCATGGGCACCACTCCTCTGGCCCACACACTTTGATCTCTTGTGGTCTCAAAGGTTTGTCCTGGGGTATAGCTAGGACCCCTCAGGAGGCAGCCAATCAATGATTCTCTGTCATCATTGATGTTTCTATCTCTCTCTCCCTCTCCCTTCTTCTCTGAAATTAATTTTTTAAAAATATTGTTTTAAAAAGAAGAAGAAAGGATTTGCTAAAATATCTCCACTTCACCTAAGCAGGCAGTCTGCGGGAGCAGCTTGTGGCCTAAATTGTTTTTAAGGACAATTTGCTCTGCAAATTAAATGCTGTCATTGCGGTTGAATGTTGACTTTCGCATATGAATTGTTGGCACACAAATGGGTGCTGCTAATTGTCAGTGGGTTTTGTACATTCATTAAGCGGGGCCTCATAGAACATATGCGAGGAGGCGCATTGGTAAGCCACGTGGGCGACTGCAGATAATGAAATTGCCTTCTTTGCTGGCCTGCCTGTAATTTAGACCAGCTTGCACTGTGGTCTGAATCAATACAGCCTTGCTCTCTCTGTGCACAAAGAGCTGTTCTTCATATTCAGAGGTTACTCTGCCGGAGTGGATTCTAGAAACCACTGTTTTTCCAGCAAAGACGAGGTGGAAAGAATTTCTTCCCAGCCATCACGGCTCTTCTTGAATCCAGCTGTCGTCCAGGCTGGAGGGCAGAACCCCTGACCGTGACCTTCTTAATAGCCAGTAATCGTATCAGCAGCAGCTGATGTTGTTGAACTAGGAAACTATGAAAAATCTGTATGAATTATCTCCACTATGGCCATTACTGTCCACATTGACATGGCAGTGGAGGTGAGAAGAGGATAAACAACTTGTCTTAGATCAACCTCACCTGTGAGCTGAAGGGCTGGAGCTTGGACCCTCTTATGGCTTGGGGTGAAAACACACCCACTATTTCTGGAGCCCCTACTGTGTGCCAAGTGCTTTAAATACATTAAAGGTATTAATGTTCCCATTTCACAGATAAGAAAACTGAGACTTGGAGGGATAAATGCCTGCCCCAAGGCAGAGTCATAATTCAAACCCAGTTGTAGTTTTTCTTTTTCTACTTTGCTGTGCTGTGTCCAATTCAGTTTTACCTTCTGAGCATCTAACACATTGCCCATAGCTTGGGGAATACCCGCTGCATGTCAAACAAGTAAATGAATGACCCACAGTGAACTAGTCTGTAAGAAAATAAATAAATGAAGCTGAAGAAAATGTTACAGGTGAGGGGAACTCTTCATGAAACGCCAGTAAAATGGCAAATACTCGATTGAACTGAATTTTGAATTCAGAGGGCTAGAACTGAACCTCTGCATGTCTAAAATATTTGAATGAGAAGCTAAATCAAGATCCCACAAAGGTTCCCAAACATTCACAGGCTGGTGATTCTTTAACCAGAAGCCCTAGGAAATTTGCTAGGTGATGTACTGAACATCACAGGTGACGTGGAGTCTGGCGGGCAGTCCAGGTCTCTTTCCCTGAACCAGTGAGGACGTCTGGGGGTATTGGGTCCACCCAGTCTCCACACTGAGGCCAGGGGGGAAAGCAGAGGCCCTGGGTTTTCTCACTCTTGAACCAACTCAACTCTGCATTTGGTCCTGTCCCATCCTGTATCCGTGTCCTCTGAGATCTTGCCTCAACTCTCCTGGGGACATCCCAGTTTTGCCCCCAAGCTCCCAATTAACCGCCCATTGGACAGTCGTCAATTATAGTAATTGCTTCCTGTTGTTTAAAGGGAAAAACTGAGAACTTCATTAAAAAATGCCTCCTCCTGTAATCTTTTCACACTTAACCATGAACTTGTTGCTCCCATTCAATGAGGCAATCACAACAGGGCCATTAATTTAAAGCTGTGTGTAAAAAGGGTTTCTGGGTTGTCTATCCAATGTGTCACCAGGAAAAAAAGCAGGGGTGGTGGGGGGGAACAAAACAGCCCTAATTGCTTGGACAAGGGGGTCTCTCTCCTTGTTTGAAATGCAGATGGCTCTTCCTAGAGTCTAGCTGCCTCCAGTCCCACGGTTGTGGGAGGTGAGAAAACGTGCTGTAGTGAGTGGTAGCTGACTGAGGATGAAATGAAGAGCAGGGGAGGATGTTGAAGGTGCTGCCTAAGCTCAGGCTAACAGAGGCGCCGACTGCCGGCACGCGAGGCCCTTTGTCCCAGAGCACTCACGTCAGGCGGGCGTGCAGGAGGATGGCTTAGTCGGAGATGCGCTGATAACCTGAGTCTGGCGGGTTAGAGTAGCGTTTCCCAAACGGCAGCACGGGAGACGGTTGTAGGTGATACAGAAAACACTTTAAATTTTTAATTTCCATGAATTTTTTATGAGTACCAGAAAAATATTGGTTTTCCATTTATGGCACTGATAGGAGGTTTCCTTTTCCAATGAATTTATTTGTGGGGAAAGAATGAGCCAATTTAAAGAAAATATTAAGTAAATAAATTGTACCTGCAGCACACAGATTACGAGAGAAGTCATGATGGTGATTCCCACATGGTTACACATGGATGTTCAAGTCGGTTCCTAGAGCCAGGCTCCCGCTGCCCAGACTCAGGGCTGCTCGTTACAAGTGACTTATGGTTTGGGAGTCATGAAGCTGGCAGGTGAGGCAGCAAAGAGCACATACACAAAGCAGGGTTTAAAGTGGACCTAGTGGTTGTAGAATCCCTGTGTCAATTTCATCTCCAACGGCCAGCCCTGCTCAGACATCCTTGGGGCCTCTGATCCAAGGACTAGGCTGATAATGATGGTGATGGTGATGATGATGATGTTGACAGAAAGGACGATGAAATGATGGTGGTGGTGACGATGATAATGTTGATGGAAATGATGATGAAATGATGATGATAGTGGTGATGATGATTATGATGTTGATGGAAATGATATGAAATGATGATGATGGTGATGGTGATGGTGATGGAAATAATGATGAAATGATGATGATTTTGATGGAAATGATGAAATGATGATGGTGGTGGTGATGATGTTGATGGAAATGATGATGGTGGTGATGATGGCAGTCTGAGTCCAGAGAGCACCTTCCTAGCCACTGTACTACACTGCTACTTCAGGAACAGAACAAGGAATAAGTCATGATCTCTGCCCTGGAGGCTCAGATGTGTGGACAGTTAAGTGGGAAACATGACAGAATTAAACAAGTAATGTTTTAGCTGTATTAGCAAATGTGGCGGGTACACAGGGGAAGGGGAGATTGATTCTGACTGGGGGCATTCTGGAGGGCTCCATGTAAGAAGAGGCATTTGATCACAGCCTTGAAGGTCTTCAGTAGTTGGGAGGATGGGCACTCTAAGGTGTGAAACAATAAGAACAAAAGCAGGGAACCTGGAAGTGCAGGGCGAGCTGAATGATGCTCAGAGGAGATGGTTAGCCCGCCCGAGGCAAAAGGCTCCCCAGTGTCTTGGAGGATAGGGGAGCAGTGCCGGGGCCCTAAACACGGACCCTTTTCTTTTCTCCACTCCCTTTTGATTTTGTTTGTTTGTTTGTTTGTTTTGAGCTTTTTTTATGGGAGCTCTCAAGAAAAACAGATGGAAAGGTGAGTGTACTCCAAGTTGACCTGAGATGGAAGTTACAAGAAAATAAAAAATACTACTTCAGGAAGCTTATTATTCCGATAATACCTACCAAGTAGCACACTCCATAACTCAAAACTCAGAAACTACAGAAATGTTGGCTATAAAGGAATATTACCCACAATCCCACTAGGCAGACAAATCCATGGTCAACGGTTTGATTTTTTTTTTAATATTTACTCAGTACATACTTTTTAATAACATAATCCTAATCACACTGTATGCAGTTTTGAATTTCACTCTTTTCGCACTCACCATTTTAACATCAGGATTTTTTGTGACTTTGCACCTCTATGTAAACATTTTTAATGACTTGCATAAGTTGATGATGGTATCATGTGGATATACCAGAGTTTATTTAACCACGCTCTTATTCTTAAACATTTGTTTCTTTGTCAACTTGTGGACCCTGTAAATCAGGTTTGGGTGAAAATCCTTGTGCATGAAGATTTTGCTGCATTTTGGATTCCAACATTGGGACAGAGTCCCAGAAATGTAATTACTGAATCAAGGGTAAATGGCATCTGTTAACACCTTGGCTGCAAAATGCCAGCTATCTGTAGACGGACTTGGAGCTGGACCAGGCGGCACTGGGCTTCACTCAGAAAAAGAGGTTGAAGACAGCAGGCATGAGAGTCACACATGTCCAGGTTGAAATCTGTCTCTGCTTCTGACTACTCTTGACACCTTGAGTCTCAGTTTGCTTTGTCGATGAAACAGGATTTCTCAGGGATCTTCAGGCACATCTTTTCTGCAAGTCTTTGCTGCCTGAGGGATCTGAACTCTTACTTCTGTCTACAGGCGACCTGGTGTCCCGAGCAATGCACCACCTGCAGCCCCTCAATGCCAAGCACCACGGCAACGGCACCCCCCTGCACCACAAGCAGGGGGCGCTCTACTGGGAGCCTGAGGCCCTGTACACCCTTTGCTATTTCATGCACTGCCCGCAAATGGAGTGGGAAAATCCCAACGTGGAGCCTTCCAAAGTCAACCTCCAGGTGGAAAGGTAAGACTGGCCTTCGCTTCGCCAAAGAGGGGAGCTCCCCTCTGGTCATCACCGCCTAGTGGTGGGAGGGTGGGCACTGCCTCCTTCCACGGAGGCGCAGGGGTGGGGGAGGGGAGGGATGCTGGGATCAGGATTGCCCAGCTCCCAGAGATTCACTGGAGAGGTCCAGATGGGAACCATGGGCCTGAGGAGGTACCTGAGACCCTGGTGGAGTCTTGGAAGTGGGATTTCATAGAGCAGGTCCAGTTCCAGGTTTAAAAAAAAAAAAATGACCTAGGTCAGAAGAGCAAGTCTGCAAATTCTGGGGGAGGTGAAGGTCTGGGTAGTGCAGGGTAGCCTCCTTGTGAAGGCACCTTTGGGGGATGCCAGCTCCTGGAGTGTTACCTGCATTTCATTCTGGCTGCCCGAGACCCTCCGAGGGGAAGGGGGTTAGACCGTCAATACCTGCTCATCCAGAATGGGCCACGCAGGGGGGTGGGAGACTGGTTTGCTGGGGGAAGCAGCATCCTCACGGGAAAGAAAAACAGGGGAGAAAGAAGGGAGAGCTTCCTGGGAGGCGAAGCCCCCTCTGACCCGGGTCCTGCTGCTCCTTGGCTCCATCCTTCTGCTTCCCCGTGCCTCAGTTTCCCCATCTGTAAACCAGTGGCTGAGCTAAGTGGTTCCCATGTTCCACCCTGTCAGAGGCAGGGCCTCAGAAACTGCCCTGCAGGCATCCCCACTTCCTCTGGGAACATGTCCACAGAGCTCACCTCCCAGTGTCTCACGGATCAGCCCCCACACCCTCCACGCAGGCCTCTTTTCTCCAGCTCCCGTGGTAGTGACCCCTGTCCATCAGAACAGTGGTTAAGAGAGCAGGCTCTGTGACCCAGACACTGAGTTCAAATCCAGGCTCTTCCAATGGAAAGCCAGGCGGCCTGCCTTTGCCGGCGTGGCTCAGTTGGTTGGGCATCATCTGTGTACCACAAGGTTGCCAGTTCGATTCCCAGTCAGGGCACAAGCCTGGGTTGCAGTTCTCGGTCCCCAATAGGGGATGTGCGGGAGGCAGCCGATCCACGTTTCTCTCTCTCTCCTTCTCCTTCTCCTTTTCTCTCTCTCTCTCTAAAAATCAATAAAAATATTTTTTTAATCCAGGGGGCCTTGGGAAAGGGCCTTCACCTCTTTGTGCCTCAGCTTCTTCATCTGCATTGTAGGACTGCTAAGAGTAACCCTTTCACGGGGCTGTTGGAAGATTAGATGAATGGAATAGTGCCCAGCACATAGTAAGTGCTCAGTAAATGTTCGCTTTTTATTGTTGTAGATATTATCTGCATGTAGCTAAACAATTCCCATTTGGCCTCAGTGCAGTTTTCCTTTCTCTGTTAAATGTTTCCAAGTTGTTTTAAAATTCTCGTTGGCTGCTCTGTGCCTGCCAGAATGCATTCAGGCTTAAAAGCGGGCTCCGCCACAAAACCGCGTCTCTTGGCTTTCAGTTTGGGGCCGAAGATGGAGCGTGAGCTAGACAGAAGTTGCCTTTAAAAAAAAAAAAAATCCCAAGTTAGCTTTAAGATTTCAATCCAGTCTGGAGTTAGCTTAAATCAGGGGCTTACTCACGGCTCCCACTATCCAGGCCAAATCAGTGGGTACCTCTCTTCATGTGCCAAACATGCCCCAAATGAGAGATGGCAAAATGTTCCTGGTCCCCAGGCAGAAATAACCTCGGTCAGACACACCAAGACGCCGCTTTCTGTGAGTGTGAATCCTGAGAGTGGAGAGAATGGAAACCGTTGGCCTGTGGAGAGCCTGTGTCTGCAGCCCCCAGCCCCATCCACTGCTTGTGCAAAGCACATTTTCTCTGACTCAACCCCTCACGTCTTCAGCTCCCACCTCTAAGCAGATGACCCCCACCACCACCACCACCATTCCCAGCCAGACATCACTTTCTCTGACCTCCATTGTAGGAAGACCCCTAAGGTTTCCACTTTCTGGGACAAGTTTTAATGAGGATGAGCCGCCGGGGAGGACGGGAAAGAGAACACGGCCCAGGATCTGTTGGAGTCATGTATCTCGGTCTTTCCATTCCGTTTTGGTTGAATTTTCAGGCAACAACACAAAATACAAAGCGGAGCATGTCATGTTTGAGTTCTGTTCACTTTGGTCCTCTGGAAAGGGCATGGCTTTAGGAGTCAGGTGGGCCTCTGAGTTTGGGTCCCAGCTCTGCCTCTTCCAGCTCTGAGACCTTGAACAGATCATTTCCTCAGCTTTAAATGAGAACAAGCCCAGCCTGGCGGGACTGGCGTCAACAAGGAGTTCGATTTTAGCTAAGACATCCAGTGCCATGCCTGGTACAAGGGGACCTCCCTTTGTCCGCGTCTCCCAAAAAGTAGCTGATGTTATGCTCTTTTGTTGTTGTTGTTGTTGTTCTAAAATACTGTTATCATGTCCCTACAGAAGCCTGTGTGTGATTCCTTCTAGACAAAAGCTATTTCTTCCTTTCCCTGATGGGACAGGCATTGGTGTTTAGCATCTGAAAACATACATTTCCTTCAGACAAGAGAGAGCCTCTAACTGTTTCAGTCAAGTGTTTACACCGATTGCATCCTAAATCCTCCATGAACAAGGCATTTCCAGCGGGAGGTAGGACTTGAATCAGGAGTTGCTTTCTTCTCTCTCTTTCTGTCTCCTTCCCCCCACTCCTCCCCAGATCAAACAAGATTTCCTTGACTCTTTACTTCTATTCTGGCAAAGGCAGGAAGGGCCACGGTGCTCATAAGGTTTTCCACGAGTCTAGAAGTTGTTCCGGGAACGGGTCTGAAGAATAGTATGCTTTTGCTCATGCCCAGCAGAAAGGCTGAGAAATATCAGTTGACTGAAATACGGATTGTGTTGTGCCTGAAACCATTTCTCCTTGTCAGGAGAGCCTTTCTTGGCTGGAGCATTTGGAACAAGGCCCACGTGCACCATTTTACTCTCTCATGCGGGTACAGATTTGGGGTTGCTGCGTTTGTTTTGGATAGCTTCATTTTTCACTGTGGGATTTTGAAGAAACTCAGTGCCAGTCTGAAATTTCTGTCATTTAAATTTCTCCAGAACTTTGGCTTCTGTTTTTTGAACTTCTGAAATCTTTCGGGTAACTCAGGTATTTTTATTAAAAAGAAAACCCAAATAAATCTTGTGAGATTATGATTAGGCAATATTTCTTCTCCTTAATTTTGAGGGTAGGGGCCACGTGAGGCTACTGTTTTAAAATGGAACCATCGTAAATCATGATAAGATTTTCTTTCCCTCCATCATTACTGGAAGTATCAGTGATTCCTAGATGCATTTTGGTTATGGATGATTTCAGTAATTTGTTGCCACAAAATGATAAATATTAGGAAAATAGGCGTATCCTGTTGCCTGCGGTAGCTGGTAATGCCTCAGAGAGACGTTGATCAGCTTCACCTAGAACATTAGACAGTTAGGCAGTTCTACTCTCCCCCAGCCTCACTAAAAACAAACCAGAATGTGAACCTCGGCAGTGGCAGTTCTCAGTCCTTTTGCAAGAAGAGCTGTACGATGTGGCGGACTGTCTACTAGGGGAATCTCAACCACAAACCCAAGTATACCATCACCAACCACTTATTTGATGAAAACTAGAGGGAGAAGCAAAATAGTCTTAACAATGGAAGCCCTGACGCTTGAAGAAATCGGTTTAATAAGGCAAACACAACTGACACTAGAAGTTAATGGTACCCAAATACATCTTCCAAGACATTCACGCTATTGAAAGATCACCTCAGATATATCTGTTCTTAATGCTTTTTCATCTGTGGCCTTTGTGACACAGTGATTTTTCAAATTTCCACACGCTCCAATGGACAGATCCAGGGTTATGTGAAATTTCCAGCATTCTAGGTATAACTCTTCCCCATTCTTTCCCATTAAGGAATGTCTCCTACTCCAAGTGAGTGGAAGCATCCTTGATGCAAGCAACACTGGCAAGGCTGGAAACAAACTCTAGGAATGCTTAGTTGTAAAAGTTGAACCTACTATGGCTGCTTAAAGCAGAAAATAAAACTTCTGAGGGGTCCAGTATAGGTAGAGGTTACCAAATCCTTTTTCCTTCCTCATGAGAGTTTGACCTGGGTTAATTCGCTAACTCTGTTTCTCTGGAAACCTGCTAAAATTTTCAGTATTAACCGTGTTATTAAGCAACATTGCTTGTGGTCAGATTGACCCTAGATTGATCCATTAGATCTGGTTTGGTAGTCCCAAGTTTATAAATATTTCATAAACATCCAGAGCTTGAGGCTGCTTTGAATTCATTGACTCTAATAACTGGCAATGTTTGCACAGGAGCCTTGGCAGCTATTTTTATGGAGTTGTTACAAGAGATATTGGGGTTCATAAACTAGGGAAGTTTTCACATCCCCCCGAGTGGATCTCCTCTCCTTGCACCTGAGTGTCACCTGGAGAGAAGATAGCTCTGGAATGGCTGGGTGCATTGCTATTAGGACTTCCACTAAAAGGGACATCTGATGTTGTCCCATGGTAGTCCCATGAGTCTAAATGTTTAGTAGAGCTTAAGACTGCTGGTGGACATTGAAGCCAGAGAACCCAGCTTTGAGGATACACAAGCTGGAACAATGCCCAAGTTGCACCCCATCCAGCAGAGACCTCCCATTCTCCAGGGCTTGGCACAGACACTTGACCTCACACCACTGAGGCTGGGCATTGTACACTCCCAACAGGACCTCTGTCACCATTACCCCTGAGAGCTCAGTGTCTCTGCTAACACCCTGTCAGCTCTATGTTCCACCCATGTCACACCACTTGCTTCCCAATCAGTGGAGCCCAGGCCACATGCCTGCACCATAGCTGCAAGGGAGTCTGGGAAGGTGAATTTCTACCTTGTTGAACAATGGATTAATCATATGGGAATATTCCAAACACAGTAAGATCATCAGTGATTCTGGGCAACCAAAAAAGTTGACAAAGTTCCACTATACTCTTGTATTTTACTTTATAAAATAAATAACTCACAAGTGAATCATTTGCACAATTTAGTACTTTTGAGCATTATTGGCCACACATCTCACAGGACCTCACTAGCTGTTCCTGGCATCCTAAGCAGGGATGCAGAAGCCTATTCCCAGGGGAAGAATTCTACTTCATCTTCCTAAGGGCAGTGATCACACCTGGCGCAAAAGTTCCCCAAATACCCAGCCCAGTGCTAGTAGGTCCTGGAGAAATTCAGAGTCAGTCGATGAATGAGACACGATAGAGGAGAGGACCATATATTAGGCCTATTTTATGCAGAGCTATATGGGAGCTTCTGTGGACTGGCCTGGCATCTTAGCCACCATATAAATGGTTCTAAGGGGAAAATAATTATGTTGCCTTCTAACATAATTAGAATTATGTTTTAAAACATGATTCATTTGTAACTCGAGCATTGCTGCAATTTATTTCATCTGGCGAGGGTGAAAACAAACTCTAATCCCAATAGTTTCAAACTGTAAGTTACAGCCCATTAATGGGCCATTAAATCAATGCAGTGCAGAGCCTGGCAAACTATACCCCATAGGCCAAATCTGGCCCACTGCCTGTTTTTATAAAGTTTTATTGGAACACAGCCATGCTCATTTGTTTACACATTGTTTATGGCTGCTTTTGCACTTTTGATTTAGTTGTGACGGACATCACATGGCCCACCAGGCTGAAAAATACTCTGGCCTTTTCCAGAAAAATTTGCTGACCCCTGATGTTCTGAGTTGTAACCTGCATTTTTAAAAATGAGGTAGAATTGAATTAAAAAGTAAAATTAGAATATTTTACATGAGGAAAAGTAAGTATGTTTTATGAAACTTTTTTTCAGTTATGTTAACTGGCATTGATTAACTTACCCAAGATCATGTAGTTAAAGTTGCAGAACTAGCGTTTGAACTCTTGGAGTCAGACCCTGGTCTGTGCTTGTATTCATGAGTTTGTTTTGCTATCAATGGGCTATAGTTTTAAAGAAATAATGTTTGACTCATCCCTAATCCCTAAAAATTTTTAAATAATCCTCCTGACTGTTTATAGGATATAAAACTAATATACGTATTAAATAAAATGTGGTAAGCACAAAACAACAATAAAGAAGGAATGTTGGATCACCCATAGTCTCTGCATTCAGGAATAAGCGCTGAGACCATGTGGGGCATTTCCTTCCGACCTTAGTTTTCTGTGGATATGTAATTTTTTTTGGTTGTTTCACAAAATAAACATACATAGTTGATCTCTATTATTGAATAATCTCCAAAAGCAAGGTTTTTCAGTGCCTGTTCGATTATTGGACATAGGATTTAATGTCAAGAGAGACCTGGGAACAAGCATGCTGAATGTGAGGATGATATGTCGAGGATGATATGTCGAGGGTGATAAAACAGAGGCCTAGTTGGATGAGGGAAATGTCTGCAGTCATAAGCACATAAGCACATCTGCAGTACTTCAGTGCCTTTGCACATGTTTTGCCCTCTTCCTAGAATGCTGTCTCCCTTCTGCTCCATCATCTGACTACCTCTATCATTTCATCCTTCAAGACTCATTTTAGGTATCACCTCCTCCAAGAACCCTTTTCTACTACCTCAGGATGCACTGAGTGTCCATCCAGGGCCTAGTTCAGTGCATAGCATATAGGAACTGCTCAATAAATGCTTGTGGAACTGAACAGAGCAGGGTCTGAAACCAGTGAGTTCTGGCCCATGGCCCAGAGAGCCATATTGCTGTTGTCAACTCAGGCAGCCCTCAGCTTAGTACTGGCTCTACTGTTCCCTTGCCCCAGGCCCCAGACCTCAGCTATAAACAAGAAATAATAATCCTACTGCATGAGGTAATTTCAATGACTAGTGAACTAACTTCTGTAAAAGCCATACATAATCACGGAAACATAGCAGTTGATCCATTAATGGCAAGAATTATGATTTACTCCTTTAATCTAGATTGACCTCTTCTTAGATATTATAAGAGATTTTGATTGACACTTAGTATGTGGCAGGCCCTTCTCTATACCCTTTATATGTATTAACGAATTCAACCTTCACAATTCCCCTTGAGGTAGGAGCTAGTCTTACCTCTCCCCATTTTACAGATGAGGAAACTGAGATGCAGCAAGGTTATGCAACTTCACATATGGGCAGGTCTGTGAGTATCAAAAATATCAAATGAATGCTGGGTGGGTATAGCATTCATGGGAGGCAGGAAGGTGAGAGAAAAGAAAGTGAGATCTTGTTCGGAAAAGGTGTTGGATACAGCGACAAACTAGACTGGAAGGAAAGTTGAGAGACTGGCCAAGACGTCAGGACTTTCTCCTATAAGCAGTGAAAAGCCAGAAGGGATTCAAGAAGGGAAATGAGACCAGAACTGGATCTGACACCTCATAAGCTCTCCTTAACAGCAGCATTAGGATGCCAAAAGGAAAGTAATCGACAATGGATGAGCACCTACTATGTGCCATGTGCTATGGAGGCACTTAACAGAGTTTAACTGAATCCGTACATTAACTTCGTGAAGCAGAAATGTCTTCATCTACAGATGAGACAATTAATTCTAATTGCTGCTCAGTAGGAAAAGGCTGTTTGGAAGCTTTTGAGGTAACATTAAAGACTTTCACAGCACGTTAATTATATCTCTGGATTTTTTTTTTTTTTTCTGGAGCCAGAATGCCTGAGTTAATACCTTGGTTCTAACTCTTATTAACTGTGTGACTTTGAACAAGTTACTTAACCATTCTGAGTCTCAGTTTTCTCATCAGTAAAAAAGGGAGATACCATAGATTCTATTTCAGAGGGCTGTTAGGAAGCTCTTCGATATTTATGTGTGTGTATGTATATATATATTTATATCTCACTTAAAATCCAGCACACATGAGGCTCTTTATGGATAATGGCCATTATTATTCTCACTGTCGTGGTGCTTATAACCTGGGTGTACACGCTTAGCAGGGCTTCTCAAACATCGATGTGCGCTTGAACCCCCTGGGAGCTCATTAAAATGCAGATTCCGTTCACTAGGTCTGGGGCGGGGCCTGAGATGCTTTATCTCTAACAAGCTCCCAGGTGAAGTGATGCCGCTGGGCCATGAGCCACTCTGTGAATAACAAGGTATTACATGTTTTGTGTGTTTGCCATTTATTTCCCCAACCTACTCCAATCCCCATTTTTAAGTTACATAAGGGCAAAAGAACAAGCTTTTATGGTGACTTTTGCTCTCTGGTAGAGCTTGGCACATAGTAGGGGCCTAGTAAACGTTTCCCAGGCTTTGGGGGCTGGATTGAACCTTGCAGGGCGTCTCCTCCCCTAACCTCATGAGATGCCAGATAGATCCCTCTGCAATTTCCACGATGGATGGATTCCAGAGGTCCGACGTGGCCGGTCTGCGGGATGCTCCGGCTCTGGAGCAGCGGCCAAGGGAAGACGCTGAGCATCGAACATAATGACCATCTTTAGCCTAGCGAGGTGGCCAACTGATCTGAAGTAGCTCAGGGATAGCAGATTAGCGACAAGCGTGCAAGGGAAGGATGAGGCAGGAGTGACAGGTGTCTTCCCGGAGGAGAGGCAGCAGGGCAGATCCTGAGCGTCAGGCTGTTAACACCTCCACCTCCAGGGCTCCTCAAGCAGCTTAGCCTCCGTTACCCAGGAGTGTTTCCCAGCCCAGGGGGAGAGATTGCTCCCGACGGCAGGTGACAAGCCACAGGGCTCATGTTTAACACCAGCCCCCTCTGCTAACATGTGGGGTTGGTCTGATCAAATGCGTGTACTGTAGCTAGTGGTTTCTGTGTTGAACAGCTCAGATATAGGATATTTCCAGCATCACAGAAACTTCTATTGGACAGCACTGAACTAGAAACTCAATGCAGATCCCATGATAATCAGCACTCCATAAGCATTCAGGTAAGGAGTGAGTGCAGGGACCAGGGACCAGCTCACCTGCCGAGTCACATTCCACGTTCCCATGCTTTGATCATCTTAGAACTGAGGTTTTTAAAACAACCACCATCCTCACCATCACCACCAAGTTTTACCAAGTATTTACAACGAACTAGGATCCCTTTTTTAAATGTATTTTTATTGATTTCAGATAGGAAGGGAGAGATAGAAACATCAATGATAAGAGGGAATCATTGATTGGCTGCCTCCTGCACGCCCCCTACTGGGGATCAAGCCCGCCACCGGTACGCATGCCCTTGACCAGAATCAAACCTGGGACCCTTCACTCCGCAGGCTCACGCTCTATCCACTGAGCCAAACCAGCTAGGGCTAGGCTCCCTTCTAAGTGCATTAG
Organism: Myotis myotis; assembly: GCF_014108235.1. Classification (NCBI taxonomy): domain Eukaryota; kingdom Metazoa; phylum Chordata; class Mammalia; order Chiroptera; family Vespertilionidae; genus Myotis; species Myotis myotis. The sequence continues at coordinate 202,973,088 of NW_023416335.1, forward strand.
CCATTGAGTCCTCACAAGAATCTTACGTGTATAGTAGCACCTTCATATCCTAGGGCTACAAGAACTTAACATTCTTGCTTTAATATACTTCCCAACTTCACAGTCACCCTCGGAGATACTGTCATTCTGCCTCTTTCACAGATGAGGAGAGTGAGGCTTAGAGAAGTTCAAGGACATGCCCAAGGTCACACGGCTAAGCTAGTAAGTGGCTGGGCTGGAGGTTGAGCCCAAGCACTGTGATTCCAGAGTCAGTGTCCTCTGGGTCCCCTGTGGCCCCGGGTCTGGCATCATTTGCTTCCATGTCTGTCTCTGCTGCCAGACTTTGAGCTCCTCCCAGGCTTTGCTCGTCCCTTGCTCTCTCCGACAGCCAGCCAGGGCCTGGCACAGAGTGGGTGAGCAGGGGGCGGCGGGAGGGGAGAACAGTCTGGCAGCAGGAGAATGGAGCAGGCAGTGCAGCAGGGACCAGTGAGAAGGTTCCAGCAAGAGCCCACAGACAGATGACAGGCGCATGGCCTGACCGAACGCCATCCTCGGTGCCCCCAGTGCGAGATGCCACCAGCGGGCTCCGTCCTTTGCCGAGTGGCCCTGAGGAAAGCTGCGGAGCCTCCTGGGATTTCCAGTTCTCTCTCGTTTGCCTGGACCTGGCAGCCCTTTGCAGCCCTGCGTCTGGGACCTCGAGCACTGTACCCGAGTGTTTTGAACAGGCAGCACATTTTTTTTTAAAGAATATGCGCAGCCCAGCCGGTGTGGCTCAGTGGTTGAATGTCGACCTATGAACCAGAAGGTCACGGTGCGACTCCCAGTCAGGGCAAATGCCCAGGTTGTGGGCTCGATGCCCAGTGTAGGACGTGCAGGAGGCAGCCATCAATGATTCTCTCACATCATTGATGTTTCTATCTCTCTCTCCCTCCCTCTCTGAAATCAATATCTGTATATTTATATGAAGAACATGAGCAAAACTCCACCCTTAAAACTGCCCAGTGCAAACATGGCAGGGGCCAGCAGGAGCCCAGGTGCCTGGGAACGGACAGGCCAGGGAGGGAGGCTCTCCCCGCTGAGCCCGCTTCCAAAGCTCTGCCCCACGCCAAGTTTCCGCTCCTTTTCTTCCCTTCAGAAGTAGTGTGTTGGCAGCTGCCAGCGCCAGCGGGTTTCACGTGTTATGGAAAACAGCCCAGGCAGTGCAGCTGGTCACTTGCCCGGTAGACAGCGTGTCTGGGTTGGTTTTACGTTCCTCGAAGTCTGACTCCCCGTGCAGCCTGGGGTTCGTGTTGATTTCATCACCCTCTCCCCCTCTCTCTAATTTGTTCTCCTCACGGGCTGCTCACAGTACACACAAGGTGCTAGAAATTCAAAGGCTCATATTCTCATATTTCTACTGAGCTATATATGCTCATTTTTCAAGTTTTAGACAGTCCAAAGAAAACATAGGAAAGAAAATTTAAATTATCTACAGTTCAGCTACCCAGAGGTAGCCAGAATGATTATTTGACATATTTTCTTGTCTTTCTTTAAAAAAATACAAATAGTGAGGCTTTTTTAAATAGTTGTACTGGGCATATCTGTAATTTCATATCTTTTTTAATTTCACTTAGTATGAGCTTTTTTTTCCCTACAAGACATTCGTAAGCATCATTTTTTAATGACTGCAAAATATTCCGTCTTGTGGACGCACCATAATTTGCCTAACAGTTCCCAGTTTCCTGGTCGTTTGGGTTGTTTCCAATTTGTGAAATGCAGCTTTAAAGCTGTGCACAGTCGCATGACTAAAACACCAGCGTAGAGGGAATGGCTATAAAAAGAGCAGTCTGCCCGGAGGGGAGCCACCGAGGGGTCATTTCACGCGGCCTCCCATGAGAAATTGCAGAAGGAGGGCCCTGCGAGGCTGGCTTACCCACCCCAGCCCCGGCTATTGCCTCTTCCAGAAAGAAATGTTTTGTGGGAAACGTAAGGAGGATGGCACCCTTCTGGCCTGAGAGGTCTCCAGCCACAGTCATTATCAAAAGCTCTCAGAGCAAGCCCTTCCTGGTGTCCAGGGCTGTTCCACACATACAGTCTCCCTGGATTATGAAAGTGGGGAGACCTGCCGAAGCCGGTTTGGCTCAGTGGATAGAGCGTCGGCCTGCGGACTGAGAGGTCCCGGGTTCCATTCCGGTCAGGGGCATGTACCTGGGTTGCGGACACATCCCCGGTGGGAGGTGTGTAGGAGGCAGCTGATCGGTGTTTCTCTCTCATCGATGTTTCTGGCTCTCTGTTTCTCTCCCTTCCTCTCTGTAAAAGATCAGTGAAGTATATTTAAAAAAAAAAAAAAAAGAAAGAAAGAAAGAAAGTGGGGAGACCAGCCAGGGCTGTTTTTCCCGACGTAAGAGACTGACTCTAGAAAAGTCTTGAGATTTTCTCAAAGCCTGAGCGGCCAGATGGAAACGGAGGGCGGTTCTAGGGACCCCTGGGAAGCCCCGCCCCCTTCCTGGATTCCTGGATTGCTTCCAGAATGGAGAGGAGACATTGGGCAGCATTAGAAAGCTAGTCTTGAGCTCGCACCCTGTACCGAGCTCATTGCATACACACTTGGCCACGTGTGTAGATTAGGAAGTCTCCACAGTTCCAGAAATCATTTGTTTGTCGGTTTGGTGGTCGTGTTTGTTTATCGTTCTGGGCTGTAGGTTGTTGCTCTGTGTTTCTGTCCCCTCCCCCCCCCGCCCCCCCCCCCCCCCCTTTCCCCCCGGATATAAGAAAACTTTGCCGGTGGATGCTTCCTTGGTTCTTTCAAATCGGTGTGTGAGTCTGCGGAGAGTCAGCCAGCCAGGCTCAGGCTCGCCCAGGAATTTAGGCAGAATGTGCTGGTGGAGGGAGGTGGATATTTTTCCCAGGCTGCTGTTCTCACCGAACAGTTCAACGCCAAGGCTGGAGCGAGCCCTTTGCAGTCTTGGTCACAAGGCTCTCCATTAGTTCCTTAAACAGAATCCCCCCGCCCCCGCCCCTCCCATGGCACTCCCCAGGCACAGCGGCAGGATGTGGAAAGAACATTTTTTAAAATATGCTTTTATTTATGTCAGAGACAGGAGGGAGAGAGAGAAAGAAACATCGATGAGAGAGAAATATCAATCGGCTGCCTTCTCCATGCCCCCTACTGAGGATAGAGCCTGCAATCTGGGCATGTGCCCGGACCGGGAATCGAACCAGCAACCTCCTGGTGCATGGGCCGACGCTCAACCAACTGAGCCACACCAACTGGGCTGGGAAGAACATTTTTGTGAAGAAAAAAATGAACCAGTAAATAGGCAAAACCAAGGACCAACTTGCTGACAATACTGACATGGTCAGCAGGTTCCACTGCCTCCAAATTCCTCCCCTGAAGGCCCGGTCCCTCCTCAGACCCCAGAGCACTTTATAAGCACGTCTCACAAGGCCATGTCAGGCCAGCCTTGCATTACAGTTACCTGCCTTTCCTTCTCTGATGGCCCCTGTCTGCTCCCACCCACCAATCAAAAGTGACCAATCAAAACACATATGCAAGGATAAATAAGGACAAACAGACTTATTGCAATAGACCAGTGGTTCTCAATCTTCCTAATGCCGCGACCCTTTAATACAGTTCCTCATGTTGTGACTCCCAACCATAAAATTATTTTCGTTGCTATTTCATAACTGTAATTTTGCTACTGTTATGAATCGTAATGTAAATATCTGATATACAGGATGGTCTTAGGCGACCCCCAAAGGGGTCGTGACCCACAGGTTGAGAACCGCTGCAATAGACGCTTCCCCGGGAAACTGGGGAAGTGTGGCCACACTGAAATTCTCTTGCTTGATAGAACGCCAGACCCAAGTTCTAAATCCCTGTGTCCTCCACAAAACTCAGCACAGACCCTCGCTCCAAGGAGATAATCACTGTTCTATCAATGGCCTCTCTGTTCATGCATTTATTATCTCTCAAGTTCATCTGCCAGAGGGCCTCCCATTCACATATCCCTCAGCTACCCCACACAGAGTTCCCTGGACTGGCTCTGCATGCCTGGATTCTTCGGAGCCCTCTCTCTCCCCCTTCAGGCCCAGGACAGTGTTCCCCAACACATCCTTCAACATTATCTAATTTTGACTCATTCTCTCCTAAGACTTTGTGCATTCCTTTACCATAAAGCTTGTCAAGTAGCTTCTTACGTTTTTCACATTAGACCATGAGTTCATCAAGGGTCGGGACTGTTGAAATATCACTAATTGTAGAAGCTGGTATGTGACAGATACTCATTTCTTCGTTCATCCATTCAACAAATATTTATAGAGCATCTGCCATATGCCAGGCAAAATACCTGTCTTTGTGAGCTTACATCCTCCTGGAAACAGACAAGGACAAATGTTTGCATAATAAACTATCAGGCAAAGATAAGTGACATAAAGAGAAATAAAGCTGGGCAACTCAACCCAGGTGAGGTACTATTTCAGCGAAGGTGGTCAGGGAAGGTTTCTCTAAGGAGAAAGTACTTAAGCAGAGACCTGGAGGAAATGAGGCAGGAGGCCACGTGGATATCTGAGGAAAGACCTTGCTAGGCAGAGAGAAGAGTAAGTGCAAAGGCCCTGGGGCAGGAGCATTTTTGGCCATGCAAGGAACAGCAAGGAGGCCAGTGAGGCTGGAACAGAATGAGTGAAGGAAATGAAGTCCAAGATGGGCAGGGTCAGATCTTGCAGAGTCTTTGGGCATGTGGATGAGTTTGGTTCGTAGTCCAGGTGTGATGAGAAGCTTCATAGATGTTAGTTAAGTTGAATAATTTGAATTGAACTGAACTGAATTGGGCTTCACTGAGCTGAACAGAACCAGGTCTCATCTTAGAATAGACTGCAAACAATTTTTGAACCTTGTCCCAAAAGCCCCCAGCACAGTGACACTTTTGCCAGCCCTTCCCACTTGTACCAGTTTCATCTGGTGGCGAATAGGTACAGAGAACATCTAGAGATTCTAGAGAAATGTGGCCTTGCTGGCTGCCCATCATTTCTGTTTCATTTCTGACTTTCCCAGAGTCTGAAGACTTTGGAGGGTCACTGGGATTTATTCTGGGCCTTGGCCAAGGTTCCGGACCTGACTTTTAATGTAGTTTTTACTCAAGCCTGGTTCTCATTGAATCTTAATTATGTGGAATTCCTACCCTACAGACAACTGAAATAACCACATTTAGCTATTTTTATCATTTTACTTGAGTCTTTATAAAATCATTGCAGTGAACTGTCACCCAGAGTAAAGTGGGAAACCCACTGGAATTTAAGCGAAGCAAATTCACAAGATTCAATCGCACACTCATTGATTCACTTAACAAATGTTCATGCACTCAAAGAATCTTTCTGTCAGAAACTTGGAAACGGTTTTATTTTATTTTATTTTATTTTATTTTACTAAGATATAACTGACATACAGCATTATATTGGTTTCAGGCATACAACATAATGATTTGATTACTTCTGTATATTGCAAAATGATCACCACATAAGTCTAGTTGACATCTATCACCTCACATAGTTACAAAAATGTTTTTTTCTTGTGCCGAAAACTTTTACGTCTACTCTCTTAGCTGCTTTCGAATAGACAGCACAGTCTTGTTAACTACAGCCACCGTGCTGTACTCTACACCCCCATTCACTCAAAGAGTGTTGACTGAGGACCTGTGAAGTGCCGGGCACTCTACCACGTGCTGGGGACACACAGAGCACAGGAGAGGTCTCTGCCCTCATGAAGCTGGCAGTCCAGTGGAGGAGACAGAAAATCCAGGACACTGCTATACAATGTCATCTCGAGTAGTGGCAGGTACTACGGTGTGCAAGACTGGGCGACACAAAGATGAATCATTCGCGCCCCCATAGTGTTGTTGGGTTTGTGGTAAAGACATAAATTATAACAATATGTAAATAGTATTGTGGAATTCTATACACAATGCTATGGGGGCCCTGGCCAGATTTTCTCGGTGGTTAGAGCACCAGACCATGGACCGAAGGGTCATGGGTTCAATTCCCAGTCAAGGGCACATACTTTGATTGCAGGTTTGCTCCTCAGTCCTGGCTGGGGATCATGATGTGTCTCTCTCACATTGATGTTTCTCTCTCTCTCTCTCTCTCTCTCTCTCTCTCTCTCTCTCTCTCTCTCTCCCTCTCCCTCTCCCTCTCCCTCTCCCTCCCTCCCTCCACCCTCCCTTCCACTCTCTCTCCCCGAAGATCAATGGAAAAAATATCCTCGGGTGAGGATTAAAAACAAACAAACAAACAAACAAAATGCTATGGAGGTAGAGGGGAACACATAACTAACTCTATTGGGGGCATGGGCAGAGGGGGTGGGGGCCCTTGGGAAATAATTCCCAGAGGAGGTGGGATTTGATCAGCCTCAAAAAATAAGTGGAACTTAACTGGAAGGAGAGGAGGGGAAGGGAGTGGGAACAGCAGCAGGAGCAAAGGCGGGGAGGTGTGAGCAAACACGTGTGTTCCAGGAGCAGCTGGACATTCGGTGTCGCTGGAGCACACTGGTGCCCACAGGCATGGCCGGGGAGCCTGAGAGAATGAAGTTGTGGGCGGGGGCCAGTTAACACATAGCCGGGCCAAGGGCTTTGAATCAGAGGACCAGACTGACATGTTAGCACATTCATCCTGGCAGCAACGTGAAAGGATTGGCGAGAGAAAGGAGGATCAGGAAATGGTTATGAACATAAAGCTACGGTTCCATCCTACAAAGAGTCTGATGAAGTGGCCAGTCCATTGAATTTGGAGGGTTGGGTGGGAGGGACTCTAAAGTCATCTAGTCCAACCACCCATTGGGTGTTTGACTCTCTTCCTAACATCCTCCCCAAGGGACTGTCCAGGGCCCCAGTCCCTTGAAGCTTCAGAGAGCCGAGACTCCTCTGAGGTCTTGGTTGTGTGGCCATGAGAGCTGCTCCCTGGAGCTACCGCCATTCCTCCTTCTTTTGCTTCTTGGGGTTTCCAGAACCAGTCCAATTCCTAATTCAAATGTAACTTTTCATTGTTTAAAAACAGCTGCAGCCTGGCCAGCATGGCTCAGTGGTTGAGCATTGACCTATGAACCAGGAGACCACTGGTTCGATTCCAGGTCAGGGCACATGCCTGGGTTGTAGGCTCAATTCCCAGTAGGGGCTGTGCAGGAGGCAGCTGATCAATGATTCTCATCATTGATGTTTCTGTTTCTCTTTTCCTCTCCTTCCTATCTGAAATCAAAAACTATATATTTTAAAAATAAATAAATAAAAACAGCTGCAATTTACAGAGTACCTTCTGTGTGCCAGGCAAGCCTGCCGGGCACATATTACCTCATTTTCAGGTTGGAACTTTGGGCTCATTGGCCAAGTGACTTGCTGAGATTTGGTCACTGACCCATGTAACTGGCAACACCAGGATTAAAAACCAAAGCCGTCTGCCTCCAGAGCCTGCACTCTGGGAAATAGCTATTAATTTAACTTGGCAAACATTTATTTAGCACCCACCCCTATGACACTCCCTGTCATGAGAATAATAGGAAGGGGTGACCACGATGAATAAGCATGGTTCATAAGTTCCAGGGCTCCCCATACTAGTGTTTGGATGGTGAAGTCAACACCCAAGCATTGTGATAATGAGTACTTGGCTTTGGCTTGTAGCCTGGCAATTCCAGAAGGGGAAAGGGATTTATGTTTGGCCCTTTGCGTGAGCTGTTCCTGCTGGTAGCATTGGGCAAAGCCCCAGCAGGAGCCACCCGACAGAATCTGTGCCTGGGAAGGAAGGTCTATTCCCTGGGCAGTGGTCGGCAAACTGCGGTTCGCAAGCCACATGTGGCTCTTTGGTCCCTTGAGTGTGGCTCTTCCACAAAATACCACGTGCGGGCGTGCGCGTACAGTGCGATTGAAACTTCGTGGCCCATGTGCAGAAGTCGGTATTTTGTGGAAGAGCCACACTCAAGGGGCCAAAGAGCCGCATGTGGCTCGGGAGCCGCAGTTTGCCAACCACTGCCCTGGAGGATAAAAGCAGAGGAGGAGAGGGGGGGTGTGGAAAGATGGAAGGTGTGAGACCCGTGTGTATAATCAGGTTTGAGTAACGCAAAGCTTCACCTTGGACACGTCCCAGGACTGAGCAGAGAGGACTACAGCAAGTCTGAGAGGCTGGAAAGCTAGAAGCAAAATAAGGGCAGGTGTAAGAAACGGATGGGCAACCCAGCCTGTGCACGGAGCATGTATGCAGGAGCTCCCCCTTCAGGACCTGGCTGGGGCTCCCTGGCCTGGACCAGAGTTGCTTTGGTCCCTCTGGGTGGTAATGACTCTGCCTCCCCCGGGGCTGGCCCCAGAACTCAGCCCCTTCCTTCACTGGCTGATTGGAAGAGGAGGCTGCAGGAAGTCTGCTGAGAGGGCTGCACAGAGCATGGTGGGTTGGTAGGGGACCCAGCCTGTCCCATTTCCACCTCACCAGGTAATCAGCTCTGAGGGTCCTTTCCTAGAAAGCACCAAAGTCCAGCTGAAAATATAGCCCTGCAGGTTTTCCTTGTATTAACATCACAAGCTTCCTTTGCAGTTTCTGTCACCTCTCACTTCCAGATTTAGCAAAATGTAAAATTGGTCACATTTTGTCCGAGATGTTAATTGCACATGTTTTCTTCTCAGTTACGTGGAGATTCCATACATCGGCTAAATGGCCTCCACTGCTTCTCCTCCTCCCCCAGGCCTAGTCGCTTCCTTGATTTTTAAAGCTCTCTGGAGAGTTCTATTTTCTTCCTTCCATTCTCTGTGTTCCTTTTTCTTTTCCTCCTCCCTTTTCAAAGGGCATTCCTCTCCATCTACATGGTGACAGTCTCCTTCTTATTTATTATCCCAGTGAGTCCTGGAGCTTTGGTGCAGTCTGAGACACATGACGTTTATCTAGTCGTCATTTATACCCAGTTTAATTCTGAAATGGATTTGAGCTAGATTCTCAGTGTAAGTTCAATATAACAGAGCCAGAAACACATACACACACACACACACACACACACACACACACACGCACGAATAACAATGCAAAAAAAAACACATGTCATTAACACTAAGGAAGACCACTGTACCAGAAAAATCTCACCTCATTGCAGGTTTGTTCCTGCAATTAATCACAAAATTCAGATTTGAGTTGCCTGGCCTCCAAAGCAAAAAGGAAAACATGCATTATAAAGCTCTCGTTATCTAATTTAAATACACACACACACATGCGCACGCGCGCACACACACACACACACGCACACACACACATATACCATGTAATCTTCACCAAAAGAGTGTTCACAAAAGGGTCTTTTCTGACGTTAGCAAGTTCAGTCCAGGGCTGATGGTCCTAGACCTTTCTGATGACCTGAATCAACTGAGGAACTTTTGAAAACAATCTGTAACCAAGTCTAGGGCTATGCCTAGGAAAATGATTGAACTGTGCTCTGGGCAGTCAGAGTCTTTTCATGTTACCTAGTCATATCTGTAAACAACAGCATTCATTATGTAAATGTGCCTGGGGGCACGGAGAGGAGTATAGGAATCATTGCCTTTCCTACTTGAGCTGATCTTAGAGTTCGTATAGCCCAGCCTCCCCACTTCTCAGAGGAAGAACTGAAGCTCCTCAGCACTCAGTGACTCACCCAGTGCCACACCGGTCTTTGGAGAAGTGATATAATAATGCCTAAGCACGTGAGCTTTGGCTTCTGGCAGCCCCAACAGTGATAGTATTCCATATAAATTACTGAATGTTGCTAAGCCTCAGTTTGCTCATCTGTAAAATAGGGATGCTAATAAGTATCTTCCAAGGATCCTATATAATAAAAGCCTAATATGCTAAGTGTCCGACCATTCATTCAACCATTTGACTAGTCACTATGATGCACACTGACCACCAGGGGGCAGATGCTCCAACCAGTAGGTTAGCTTGCTGCTGGGGTCTGGCCAATGGGAAGTGGGGAAGATGGGCCAGACACGCCCTTGAGCCCTCTCGTGTTCCCTCCCTGGCCCCGATTATGCACCAGTGGGGTCCCTCAGTCTGGCCTGTTCCCTCTTGCAATCCGGGACCCCTCAGGGGATGTTGGAGAGCCGGTTTTGGCTCAATCCCCGCAGGCCAGGCCGAGGGACCCCACTGGTGCATGAATCCATGCACCAGGCCTCTCATTTTATAATAATTAAATGAAATATATTATTACATATAAAGCTTTTGCACAGAGCCTGGGACATTGTAAGCATTCGAGAAATGATGGATGTTCTAAAATCCTGAAAATTCTAATGATGGTGAGATCCTGATAATGGAAAAACGAGGTAAAAACTCCAGGTGGCGTAGTATCTCCTGTCACCCTCTTTACACCACCATTCTACCAGGATTCTTGTCTGAAGTTATGCTGACCTGAAGGACATCCTTTAGAACTACATTACATGGCTGTTTAAAGCTGAACGAATTAAAATGGAATAAAATCAGAATTTTAGCAACTCAGTTGCATCACTCACATTCTTTTTTTAAAAATATGTATTTTTATTGACTTCAGAGACGAAGGGAGAGGGAGAGAGAGACAGAAACATCAATAATGAGAAAGACTCATTGATCGGCTGCCTCCTGTACACCCCCTCCTGGGGATCAAGCCCAAAACCTGGGCATGTGCCGTGAACGGGAATCAAACTGTGACTTCCTGGTTTCTAGGTTGATGCTCAACCACTGAGCCACGCCCAGGCGGACGCATCACCCACATTCTAAGTGCTCAGCAGCCATAAGTGGTTTGTGGCTGTTGTTTTGGACGGCACAGACAGAGAACATTTCCATAATAGCAAGAAATCCTATTGGAGGCTGCCTTCGTGGCTCCCCCCAACTCCCTCCCGCCCCAACTTCCTTATATCAGTATTTTTGTTAGTTATTTATTTCCAAATAGTATACTATCACTTTAAACTAGAAGAAGACGTCCTCTGGTCTCTGGCCTTCCCTGCGGAGTACATCTGAGTCGCACAGAGCCTCAAGGATGCAGTCCCATCGCTAATTAGTAGCAGAGCCGCTACAAAACACACTTCTGACTCAGGGCATGAGTCACTCCGTGGTGGCCCGCGAGCCCCAGGGATCGGCTGCCTTGGGTCTGTTGTGATAAGTAGGGCTGGAGTATGAATTTCAGCCACCCCGCCATACTGCCGAATGCAGGGTAATGTGAGTTTAAAGGGTTGATTACGAGAGAATAGAATATCATTTTCTCAAAGCCACAGCCCAGTGGCAGCGATGGCAAGGACAGCACGGGGAAGCTCTGGACCACGCTCGGCCTCTCCTTTTTACGCCACTTAGTTGTCTGGAAGAAAGAGGTTGTGCGTGGTCTTTTAAAATTGACCTGTTCGGGGAATAGCATTCAGCCCTGAGAGAGAAGGAAGTCCTGCCATTTGCAACTGCACGGATGAACTGGAGGGCATTATGCTAAGGAAATAAGTCAGGTAGAAAGACGAGTGCTGTATGATCGCCCTTATATGTGGAATCTAAAAAGCTGGACCCATAGAAAGGGTGGAATGATGGCTCCCAGGGGCTGGGGGGAGGCGGGAAAGATGTTGATCAAAGTGTGCAAACTTCCAGCTGTCAGATGAAAACATTCTGGGGACCTAATGTACAGCATGGGGAGTACCGTCACCCGTACAGTACTATGTACTTGGAAACTGCTAAGAGAGGAAATCTTAAACATCCTCCCCATGAAAAGGAAACGGCAGTAAGGTGAGGTGATGGAGGTGTTAACTAGCCTACAGTGGTGATCCTTTGGCAACATGTAAGTGCATCCGATCATCACAGTGTACACCTCACACGTACACAATGTGACATGTCAACTACATCTCAATACACCTGGGGAAATAGCTAAAATAAAATAAAATTGAACTGTTCGTTTTGAATTTAAAGTATTTCTTTGCAAGAGGACTTTTGCAAGGATAATGACTTTTATTGATGTTTTTATCGGTTGGGTTCATTATGATGAACTCAAAGCCACTTCCAGGAAATCTTCACAAGGTGGATGAACAAATGCAACTTCCTGTGACATAGTTTACACCTGTACATGAACAGACAAGTAATTGTAACAAATAATCTCATAAATGTAGTTTCATGGGAACAATATAGTCCCAGGGTTCCAGGTTCACAGTCTTTAGAAAATAACTGTTGTCGTTAAACAGAAAGAAACTCAAATTCCTGAGTTTTAGTGGCACAGTAAAGTGAAGAGAGAGATTTAACTTAAATGTCTTGGAAACTAATATGAATGTCACTTGGAATTAGGTTTGACTATGAGTGACCAAAAAAAACCAAACAACCACATAGCAGGTATTTAAACAAGATGGGAGTTATTTCTTATGGAATCAGAGTCTGGGAGTAAGAATCCAGAGCAGGTGTGACCACCTGAGCAATCGTCAGAAACCCAGGTCCTTCTTACATCTTTTGGCTCTGCCATCATCACCACGTGGCTCCCACCTCGTGGTCCAGTTTGGCTGCCTGAGCACCAGCCACGGTGTCTGCCTTCTTGCCAGCAGAATGGAAGAAGACCAGAAATAGTTGGGCCACCTCCCTGTAGGGACCTTCCTAGAAGTCTTACAAGAAACCTCTGTCTGTGTCATCATGAGGACCAACGTAAGGGAGACTGAAAAATGTATTCTAGGGGGTCACACGCCCAGATGAAGGCTACGGGGGTGTGTTACTAAGGAAGAGGAGGGTTACACTTGGAGAGGGCGCCCAGCAGTCTCTGCCAGGGAGTGAAAATCATCTCTGTAACTTTCTAAACAAACCGTTATGGCGAACCCATTGTTTTGCATTCTCAGAGGTATTTTTGTCAACCCCTTCTTGATGTCTCTCTCCAAATACTTTTCTGACTTTGTGTTTTTCAACTGCAATTCTAAGGAAAGGTTGAAGTGTTAAGGACTTACAGTTTTACTCCAGAAGGTACAAGGCCCTCTATGATTCTCCCCTATCTCTCTCCAGTGTTATCCCCAACCAGTCCACTTCCCTCAGGGGCTCTCTGTCCTCCGTCTCAGCTCCAGCCGCACCAAGCGGGATTCTTCCGAAGCACTATGCCCCCACCTGCCTCTGGGCTTCTGCACATGCTGTAGTGTCGCCTCTACCTGGAAATAATAGAAAGCATAGCTACTAGCCCTGGCTCTGGGTCCAACTGCTTACATGCTCCCACTACTGCAGCTTATAACTGTGTGCCCTTAGGCAAGTCACATAACCTCTCTGTGCCTGTTTCATTATCCATAGAATGAAGATAATAACAATACTTACTGTCTGGTTTTTGTCATTATCCAATGAGCCCATGAAAGAAAATCTTCAGAGTCATGCCTGGGATGTGACAAGTCCTCAATAATAACTAATTTTGTTGAGCATTTACTAAGTGCTAAGCACCTTCCAGAGATCCTCTCATTTAACCTTCACAGCAACCCTGTCGAGTGGCCTCACTATCACTTCTCCTGTTTTACATGTGAGGACACCGGAGCACAGAGAAGTTAAGGCACTTGCCTGAGGTCCCACAGCTCCAGGTGATGGAGCTTGGGCTCAAATGCAGAGCCCGCTGTTCGCAGGGTGGGTGACCTTTCCCTCACACCAGCACCAGATTCGAAGGCATAGTGTGTTTTCTTTGTAAGGCCGTCTGCGGCCTTCTGCCAACTTTTATGATAACCTTTTTGGAGGCAGGGGCCAGCCCAGATGACCCCTGGGAGCCCATCCTTGACCTTTGCCTCTTGGCCCTAACCAGGCCAGACCCTGCCCTTTCAGGCTTCTCAAGCCACTGCTCCCAGGATACGAAGCTGGACAGCCTCTGCCACCTCCTGAATGTTTAGGAGGGTCCCACAGCTGCAAGGAGGTTTCTGGAGCCTTGAACAGAGCCTGTGGCTTCCCCACTTCTGAAGCCACGGCTCCCCTCCCAGGCCATTTATATCCTGGGCCACATCGTCATTCCACCCACTGGAGATCAGGTTCCCACCACAGAGGCCTCTGTACCCCACACCAGGCCCGGCTGTGGTGCAGCCACTGGCGTGGAGGGAAGAGCTGCAGGCTGGTCTGCTGATCCCTGTGTGGTGTGTGAGCACAGGACCTCAGGCCTGCCAATCACTGCAGCTCAGAGCTGGCATTGTCTAGACCTGAGAGTCCCAGCATCAGAAACCCTGCAGAGAATGGACTAGATGATGGCGAACCTTTTGAGCTCAGCGTGTCAGCATTTTGAAAAACCCTAACTTAACTCTGGTGCCGTGTCACATATAGAAATTTTTTGATATTTGCAACCATAGTAAAACAAAGACTTATATTTTTGATATTTATTTTATATATTTAAATGCCATTTAACAAAGAAAAATCAACCCAAAAAAAAATGAGTTCACGTGTCACCTCTGACACGCATGTCATAGGTTCGCCATCACTGGTCTAGACACAGATGCCAAGTGTAGCAAGCTGCCTTGTAGCCCCTAAAGACCCCAGGTCCTAACCCCTGCAACCTATAAACGTTATTTTACAAGGAAAAGGGGTCTTTGCAGATGTGATTCCATTAAGGGTCTTGACATGGAGAGTCTACCCTGGATTATCTGGGTGAGCCCTAAGTCCAATCACATGTGTCCTTTTAAGAGAGAGGGAGATTTGACACACAGAGAGAAGAAGAGATGATACAAACACAGGCAGAGGTTGGAGTGATGTAGCCGCAAGCCAGGGAATCCTAACAACCACCAAAACCTGGACGAGGGAAATGGGCTCTCCCTAGATAAGTGGTTCTCAACCTTCTGGCCCTTTAAATACAGTTCCTCATGTTGTGACCCAACCATAAAATTATTTTCGTTGCTACTTCATAACTGTAATGTTGCTACTGTTATGAATCGTAATGTAAATATCTGATATGCAGGATGGTCTTAGGTGACCCCTGTGAAAGGATCATTCGACCGCCAAAGGGGTCGCAACCCACAGGTTGAGAACCACTGCCCTAGATTCTATGGAGAGAGCACAGTCTTGCTGGTGCCTTGGTTGTGGACTTCGGGCCTCCAGCACTGTGAGATTTCCAGTTTCTGTTATTTACAGCCACCACATTTGTGGTAGTTGGTTATAGCAGCCACGGGAAACTAATACAACCAGCAAATAGGCAGGAAGCTAGGAATATGCATTTTAACTTGTCCCCTAGGTGATTTTGAGCCCCTGCCTCCCCTCCTAAAGTGAAGAACTAGATGGAGTACCTAGACTGAAACTCCAGGAGGACTGGATTCTTACACCCCATCACTTTGCTCTTCTGATATTCAAATTATAAGAGATGGGGAGCTTGTTGAATGCTTAAATGCTAATGAGAAAGGACAGAGGAGGTGGGGGTTGAGTTATGGGACTAGGGGAGGAAGTGATGGAGCCAGGGAAGGGGGGCGGGGGAGCAAGAAGGCCAAAGGAGGGAGTGGGAGCTATGGCGACAGCTGTTTGCCGACAGGGAGGAGATTGTTGTTATTCATGTCATTATTGCTCTGCCTGCCCCTACTTGTGCCTCAGACTTTATCTACAGCCCTTCAGCCCTCTAGGTCACCTTCGTCGGAATGTGTGACTGGAAAGCCAAAGAAGGTTCCCTGGTAGGTCACATGCACCTGCTGGCACTATTGGCAGAAATCACCACCTCACCCAGGTCCCCCTGGTACTTGCAGGGAATCTGCATCACCAAGCATTGATGGGGCTGACTTTCCCACTATAAGGGACCATTCCTTTTGGTACCAGATGGCTTCCTCTTTCCTAAAAGCATCGACTGCCCCATGACGCCCTGTTTCACAGTTCCCAGAAGGCGTGTCTGCACACTCGTGGTGTTGGGAGGTGGTGGTCCTCTGTGTGATCCAGCCCCAAGCTTCCTCCCTGCCCCGGCCCATGTGAACAAAGGTGAAGGGGAGAATCCGTGTAGAAAGAGGAGGTTGCATCACTGCCAACAGTTGAGTCCCATGGCCCCCACTGCAGGTGTATCAGTCAGGGTTCTCCAGAGAAACAGAACAGACAGGATGTGTGTATGACTGAAGGCTGTTTGCTGATACATTTCCCTGTTCACAAGTCAGACTTTTTCCTCTTAAGGCCTCCAGCTGATTGGATCAGGCCCACCCACCTTGTGAAGGATAATCTTTTTCACTCAGAGTACACCATTCGAATGTTAATCTCATCTATAAAAATATATATATACATTCATAGCAACAAACAGACTCGTATTGGACCACATATCTGGGTGCTATGGCCTAGCCAAGTTGATACATAAAATTAACCATCACAACGTGTCTTTTTTTTTTTTAAGCATTTTCATGCCCAGAATGCAGCCGTGGGCAAACTACGGTGTTTGAAATGAATAAAACTAAAAAAAAAAAAAAAAAAAAAAAAAAAAAAAGACCGTACCCTTTTATGTAATGATGTTTACTTTGAATTTATATTAGTTCACACAAAAACTCCATCCATGCTTTTGTTCCGGCCCTCCGGTCCAGTTTAAGAACCCATTGTGGCCCTCGAGTCAAAAAGTTTGCCCACCCCTGTGCTAAACACTGTCCTGAATACAAAATGCCTGTCAGACAATGGGATGGGTGCTTGGTTCCGAATGAACTCCCAGAGGCTGAAAGGTTCTGTTTCATAAGGTGGTTGGAAGACTATAGAATCCAGGTGGGAGGCGGAACCCACTTCCCATGATAAAGCTGAAATCAGGTGCTTGCTGTCCCCGCCTCCCTTGCAGCTTGGTGCGGGCTGTAAGCTAGGCTCAGCCAATCAGACCTAGTGTCCAACTTTAATCAGGAAGCCCAGGTACAAACAGGCTCCTTTTTCCATTCTGTTGTCTCCTAAGCCTCTAAGCCCCCTTGCAGCTCTCTCACTTCTGGCCTCACTCTCTCCCGCTTCAACATGATCATAGAATTCAGCTTCCCTGATTTCTGGCTTGAGTCATACTACTCACTACAACGCCGTTACTCAAAATGTGGCCCCTAGACTGGCAGCTTCATCGTTGCTTGGGAGCTTGTTAGAAATGCAGAATCTCAGGCCCCACCCCGGGGCCCACTGAATCAGAATCTGCACTTTAGCAAGATCCCTTGGCGACTCATGTGCACATCCATGTTCCCGAAGCGCTGACCTAGAACACACCCCTTGGGTCCTCCAACTCCAAGCTGTCTGCAGGAACCACCCCCAGGGGCAACCTGACCATGCTCTGTACTTCTAGAAGGCCTGTCACTATAGTAACGAGCATGGCCCCCTCTGACCTCTGCCATCTTCCTAGCTCTGGTGCCCACCAACACAATGAGATTACAGTGAGTATTGCTATAGAAACTAGCACTGGAGAGGGTCTCCTATCAATTTTGCTGCTTTCCCTTCACTCCCTGTATCTCTGGAATTATGAGCTTTCTAAACCACAGTAAACCATATAAATTCCTCTCCAGCGTCAGAAAGACTCCACAAATAACAAAGATGAAAAGTCAGGGCCACGCAATTTATAAAGTAAAGGTACAGCAACTGCAGAGGTTTGCTCTGATTGGAAAGGAGATGACGGGCGTGTCACTCTGTGTGGCCAAGCCTTTCCTGAGTCCCGCAGAGACAAGGTTGGCTGATGCTGAAAACAACGCTGGTGACCGTGATGATAACAGCGACCGCTTACGGAGAGCTGTCTTGGTACCAGGCGCCAGGCTACGTATGTTATCCCATTCGACTCTTGCAGTAAATCTCTGTATTCGTTTCCTGCGGCTGCTGTAAAAAAATCGCCACAAGCATGGAGGCTAAAACAACACATTTATTATCTTACAGTTCTGGGAGTCAGAAGTACAGAATCAGTCTCATGGGGCTACAGCCAGGTGTCGGCGGGACAGGTTTCCCCCAGAGGCTGCAGGGAGACTCTGTTTCCTTGCTCCCGGAGGCCACCTGCTTTCCTTGGCTCAGGACCCCTTTCTTGCATTAGTTCAGTTTCTTTTTTAAAAAAAATATGTTTGTATTGATGTCAGAGAGAGGAAGGAAGAGAGAGAGAGAGAGAACTATCCATGATGAGAGAGAACCATTGATTGGCTGCCTCTCACACACGCCCTACTGGGGATTGAGCCTGCAACCCGGGGAATGTGCTCTGTCCTGGAATCCAACCAGTGACCTCCTGGTTCATGGCTTGACACTCAACCACTGAATCACACCGGCTGGGCGCACTAGTTCAACTTCTTGCTTCTGTCTCACTTCTCTACTCCCTCCCTCCTTTGATCTTCTTGCCTCCCTCTTCCTAGGACCCTTGTGACTGCATTTAGGACCCACCTGAATAACTCAAAATAGCCCCTCTTTCCCCAAAATCTTAACTGTGTTACATGCGCAAAGTCCATTTTGCCAGGTAAGGTAGCATGCATAGGTTCTAGGGATCATCACTCAGCCAACCAAAGCTTTTGAAGTGGGTATTGTTACCATCCCATTTCCCCAGGAGATAACTGAGGCTTGACGATTGAAATACCTTGTTCAAGGTCACACAGCTGGAAGGTGCAGCCGGAATCCCAATCTTGGTCAGTCTCTCTAAAGCCAGAGCTTCTAACCTCTGCACTGCAGGGCCCCCAGATGGCTTTGAATTCATGCACTGTTGCCCCCAGGTTCAAGGAAGGGAACCGAAAACCATCAGCTCTCTAAAAACTTTGAGTTTCCAATGGAAGCTCCTCCATCCACCACAGACTAAAATCTCAAGGATGAGGCAGGACTTAAGTCAAACCATAGGTGTGTTCATCTGCCAGGGCTCCCGTAACAAATTAACACAGACTAGGTGTCTCAAACAAAAGGTATTTCTCACAGTGCTAGAGGCTGGAAGTCCAAGTCCCAAGGTGTCAGCCAGTTTGGTTTTTTCTGAGGTCTCTCTCCTTGGCTTGCAGATGCCACCCTCTTGCCACCACTCTCATGTGGGTGCCCCTCTGTGCACACACCCCTGGTGTCTCTGTGTCCTAATCTCTTCTTATAAGGACACCAGTCACACTGAATTCGGTCCCATCCTAATGGCCTCATTTGAATACAGTTACATCCTGAGGTACTGGATGTTAGGGCTTCTACACACAGATTTGGGGGAGGGCAGGTACAATGCAGCCCATATCAACAGGATTGTCTCTGACCTCAGGAACGAGGCAGTTTAGGTGTCTGAGATGAATCCCAGAGGCCTGTGGATGCCCTCGCTCCCAGCTTTCATACTTGGTCCATGATCTTTACCGTCGTGTCTCCAGCTTCAACCACAATGAATGACCTTCCCATCACCCTGGCTTCATGATCCCATTAGTTCCTGATGGCGGCTGTGACACCTCACCACGGACTTGGTGGGTTAAAACAACACACATTTATTCTCATGGAGTCCTGGAGGTCAGTAGTCCAAATCCATTTCAGTGGCCCAAAATGAAGGTGTCAGCAGGGCTGTTTCCTTTCGGAGGCTCTGAGAAAAGAACCCACTTCCTTGCCCTTTCCAGCTTCTAGAGCTGCCTTCCTGGCATTCCTTGGCTTGTGACCCCTTCCTTCATCTTCAAAGTCAGCAGCAGAGCATCGTGCTTCAGCGTCATCCATGTCCAATCACCCTCTGTCTCTCTCTTATAAGGACCCCGGTGGTAGCATTGAGGGTCTACCTGGATGCTCCAGGGTAACCTTCCCTTCTCAAGATCCTTAACTGAATCACACCTGCAGAGTCTCTTTTGCCATCAACATCCACAGGTTCCGGGGAATAGGACCTGATGTCTTTGGGGGCCACTACTCAGCCTACCACGGTGATCCTTCCTCACACATATCCTGGAGTGACGAATAGGATATGCTGCATGTGAAAGTGCTTGGTAAGATGTGAAGGCCTTTTCTGCCTCAGGGCCTTTGCACAGTCTGTTATGGCTGCCTAGAACGTCCATCCTTCTGCACACACATTTGCATATGGCAGATCCTTCGCATCTTAGAGGTTCGGTCACCTCCTCAGAGAGGCCTTCCCACTTCAACCCTGTTTATTGTCTATCCCAGCACCTCGGCACTGATCACGATTTATAATCACTTTGTTACTTGTAACTTTATGTGTTTCTTACCTGTCTCCTTGTAAGACTGCAAACTTTTTGTCCCCATCACTTGCACCTTCACATGCTTCTTCCCATCTTCCCTGTTCCATACACTAGACCAGCGGTCACCAACCGGTGGTCCGTGGAACACTGATGGTCCGTGAGGTCCGAAAAGTTGGCGACCGCTGCACTAGACCCTTCCTAAGCCCCCAGGCAGCTGGCTATGACAATAGAATCAAAGAATTTTGAGTAGGAAGGAACCAAATATACCGAGGGTCAGCCCACTCTTACCCACCATCTGATCTTGTGCATAAAGTATTCCTGGAACACAGCCACGTTCACTCATGAATGCATTTTCTGTGGCTGCTTTCTTACTACAGTGGCAGTGTGGAATCATTGCAACAGAGACAGAATGGCCCATAATCCCAACATATTTACTCTCTGGCTTTTTACAGAAAAGGTCTGCCAACCCCTGAAGCAGACCATCTGGCCCAAATCTACCCACTTTACAGATGAAGTCACTGACAGACAGGCGTTTACAGACCAGAGCCAGAGTCCCACTGTGAGTCCAGATACCAGGACTGGAATTCAGTTCTGCAGAACCCCACACCTCGCTTCTCCCACAGATTATACCCTCCTCCTTAGCACCCAGCCCTCCCCAACCAGAGACGGTCACCCGCAGCACCAGCTCTGTCCTCATGCTTCAGAAAGGCCCCGCTGTGGATGCGCTCAATCTCCTACTTGCATCTGGGCCCAACGACCTTCCTGGGCTCACTTGTTCTCTTGACCCTGCAAGAAGCCATCTAGGCTTCTCCTTCCCTCCGGAGCCTCTGGTCCCACCCCACAGGCCTTCTCTTCGAGCGCCATAGCATTGAATGTGTATCCCCCCTACTCACCCCAGGCCACCTGGTCACAGGGGGATGCTCAAACCTGGCTTGCTCCAGAATTCCCAGAGGAGCTTGTATAGAATACAGATGCCCGGGCCCCCGACCTGTCGAACCGAAACTCTGGGGGTGAAAACAGGGCCTTGGAGGTTTTCACACACTCCCCCATGATTCTGATGTTAAAACAGCCTAAAGGGCCACTTCATTAAGCCATGCGCTCCTCTAGGCTTTAGTCACTCCAGACAACTTCAGAGCCACGTCTGTAGCCAGTGGGACAATGTTCTCTTACAAAACCTATACGGAGAATGCAGTCTTTTTTCCCTTCGGCATTCTTTACCTGCTCAACTCAAGGCCCTGGAATTCTTTCCCATCTCCAGCTCCTCCCAAAGAAACATCACAAGCCCTCCTACTTCTCCCCCTCTGTGTAGACCAGATAAGAAGACTTTTAAATGAGTTGCTGGCAAAGACTTCATGAGCTTCTAAGCTATTGAGGTCAGAGTGACGAAAAGAAGGCAATGTGGGAAGGCGAGAATAGGTACATAGAAAATTCCAGGAGGGGCTGGAACCCTAGGATCCGGGGTACTTATCCTGGTGCTGGCCGGCCGTCTTGGTCAAGGCGTGGCTCTGCAGGCGGCACAGCCTTTTTCTCCTCTTAGGCACTCATTAGGAGTCAGCCGCCTGCCTGCTGCTCAGCATCTCACATGCAAGTCAGCAGCCAAGGGGAGTCTGTGATGGAGTCCCAGCCCCAGGGACTGGGAGTTGTGGGCTGCACTTCAGGGGCACCAGAGGAAAGGCGGGGGGGGGGGGGGGGGGGGGGGGGGGGGGGCTGCCTCTGCAGAGCAGGGGGGGGGGGGGGGGGGGGGCTTGCTGCCTCTGCAGAGCAACCCAGGGGAGTTCTCTCTGAGCACTCGGGGCTGGTTTCAGCAGTGATGGAGACACAGTGCCAAAAATAAGTCCTGCTCACCTAGGACAGTAGACTCCAATTCAATTTTAATTCAGGGTGTGTTTATTGAGTGCCTGATTCGGTTTAGGTGATGGAGAGAATGAGAGGATGAGGGCGACAGCCTACGCCGCAGGCCAATCCAGGCAGAAATAACCTAGGAATCTGCCCCCACAGGTCCCTGGGCCCAGAAACTCAATTTTTTATCCACTTCACCCAGTAAAAAGTGGGTAAATCTTAGTCTGGCTCATGAACAAATATTGATGAAGTGCTTGTGGCCTGCCAGGCACTGTCCTGGGGCTGGGGCTGCACTGATGAACTGAGCACCCCCAGGTCCCTGCCACGTGGAGTCTACGTTCTAATGGGGCATCTGCAAAGCCATGGGGTCAGGCCTGTGCAGTGGAGTCTGCCCTGGGAGGGAGCCAGGTACAGCGGAGTCACCAGGAGGAATGGTGAGGGAGAGGTGGGATTTGAATTGTGTTTTGAAGGCTAAGTGGAGTGTACATTCTGAAAGGGCTGGAGGCCTGTCAGACGGGGGTCTGAGCTGCATGGACAGGACTGAGCATGGCACAACATCAGGGAGGGGTCCATGGCCAGATCAGCTACCCCGGGGGAACAGGTGGATGCTGGGTAACAGTGTGTGCTGGGAAGTTGGGCAAAAGAATGTCGCTACCACATGGGGTTATGGCACGTGGGCTATGCAGTCAAATGACGTGGGTCTGACTCCCAGCTCTCTCAGACTTGCTAACCCTCTGATCCAGGGCATGCTACTTAACCTCAATAAACACCATTCTCCTAATCTAGAAAATAGGCAAAATCATAACTAGCTCGTAGGCTGGTCCTAAGCATTTAGATGAGATCACGAAAGATTTTTTTAAAAGGCTTAGCTGTTTATTATCATTGACATTGGATAACTAGGTCTGGAATCCAGAAAAACTGGAACCCGCTGCCAAAAACTTGGTGGGAAGCTCACAACATCTGCATGCAGTTCGGGATCTGCTGCTTGTAAACCCTTCTGTTTACCACCCCCTCGCTCCCATGGCAACCATGATGGCCTGAGTGGTGGCACCAGGGTGAGGATGAGGCCAGAGAGGCACCTAGAACATATTTGCATGAATGATCTGGCTACTTTGAATTTTGCCCCATTTGCCTCACCCTAATCCCAGCCCTGCTGCGTGGTAAGATACCTTCTTGATCTACACAGTGTGTTTCTCAAAGTGCAGTCCTTGGTCTGCCTAAATCATATCACAGAGCCTGCTTATTAAAATTATATTCCTGGACCCTATGCAGCTAACATCTATGGAGATAGGGCTGGGAATGAGCATTTTAACACACACACACACATACTCACATACCAGGTGATTCCCAAGCCCTCTGGCGATACTTCAGAGCAGAAGTTTCTCGAGTGTGGCCCCCAGCCCAGTAGCATCAGCAGTATCCAGGGATTTGCTAGAAACGCAAATTTTTGGCCATCTCTCCTGACCTACTGAATCCAACACTCTAGGGGTGGGGCCCAGCAATCTGTATTTTAACAAACCCTCCCAATAATTTGGATGCACATTCAGTTCACATGGGGGAGGTTTTAAAAACTGTCCATGAAATCAGAGTCCCGCGCTGGCCGGGTGTCTCAGTTGGTTGGAGTGTCCTCTGGTACACCCAAAGGTCGCAGGTTCGATTCTCGGTTGGGGCGCACTTCTGGGTTGTGGGTTCGATCCAAGGTCGGGGCACTACAGGAGGCAACTAATCCATATTTCTCACATCGATGTTTCTCTCTCCCTCTTTCTCTCTCTCCCACACTCTCTCTAAAATCAATAAATACATATCCATAGGTGAGGATTTAAAAAAAAAAATCAGAGTCCCTCCCTGCGATAGAACTCAGGTATCATCATTTTTCACAAGCCCTGCCACCCCTCCCCAGAAACCCTACTGTGAGGGCCGTTTCTAATAATCAGAGGAAGAAACAGGAAGGTGGCACAAATGTATTCCACTTAGGAAATTACAGTTGGGCCACAGGCATTGCCTCAGCTAATTCTTGCAATAAGTCGGACGCCCCGCTGTGATCCCATTAGCAGGTGAGGAGCCCAGAGCTGCTGGGGTGTGCGGCCAAGCCGCGCCCCTCCCCCCCAGGCCCTCGCTTTGCTGGCTGTGGCTGGCGGCTGCCTGCTGACTTGGCTCTCTGCGCCTTTCCAAGGTGCTAAAGCCCGTTGGCAGCCTGGGGCTCGGGCAGAGCTGAGGCCTGGGAGGGCACCAGAGGGAAGACAGGGAGCCAGCTGGGGATGGGAAGGGAGAGCCAAAGGACGCCTTAACATTGGGGCCAGAACAGGGAGCCCCAAGTACCAATACCCCCCCCCCCCCCCCGCATGAGGGCGGGGGGAGGGGGGTTCTACTAAGCACCAGATCCTGCGCTTGGTGCTTTAAGTGAGTCATCTCCCTTAGGTTCACATGATCTCCGAGGGAGATAACACTCAGAGAATCGCCCCATCGTATCCTTTCACGGTCACTTTATCCTGGGTTTACAGATGAGGAAACTGAGGCCCAAAGGCTCGGGAGAGCCAGCCCCGAAGTCACCGGAGCGGTCGGGATGTCTCCAAAGGCTCTCCCACTTCTCGGGGATTCAGAGGCAGGGCCTCCGGGGAAAGCGGGGTGGGGGGCAGGGGGTGGAGCTGAGCCCGCGCCCCCGCTAACTCTTCTCCTCGCCCCCCCCCCCCCCCGCCCTCCCGCAGGCCTTTCCTCGTTCTGCCGCCACTGATGGAGTGGATCCGGGTGGCCGTGGCGCACGCCGGCCACCGGCGCAGCTTCTCCATGGACAGCGACGACGTCCGCCAAGCGGCCCGGCTGCTGCTGCCCGGCGTGGACTGCGAGCCGCGCCAGCTCAGGTAGGGCCGCCGGGCGGCCGCAGGGAGGGGGCGCCCTTCCCGGACACCGCGTCCCCGCGTCCCCGCATCCCGGGGCGGGGAGACCGCAGGCAGCGCGTGGGCTCCGGGCTCACAGCATCCGCGCCTCCAATCCCAGTCCCGCCGGGCGCTCGCTGGGCGAGCGGATTGTCGCGCTGAGATTGAAGCTCCGCGGGTGTGCATGGCAGCCTGGGATGAACAAGAAGCGAGGTCCGGGGATGGAGGGGACTGGAGCAAGGCTTTGTGGGAACGCTCTGGTTCTGCAATTACCAGATACTGTGTGCCTGAATTGCACCTGTATTCTTCCTGTTCTCTCTCCCTCTCTCGCTGCCTCTCTCTCTGTCCCTCTCTCCACAAGAAGCAAACGATGCCCTTCCTGTAGTTTTCTAGCAAAATCTTGCAGAGGGCAGTTCCTAGCTGGGTGAGGACACACCTCTGCTTCTTCACGTGCACGGCAATTATTTATGGGGCCTCATTTTTTGTCCAAAGCAAACGAAATAAAACAACTCGCTCAGCCCAGTCAAAATATGGTTCCAAATGCAAAAAGCACAGCAATTCAGAGGCGGGGGGGGGGGGGGGGTGTGCACTGCCCTTGTCACCATTTTCAAATCCCCACTGCCCCTCCCATGAGAGACTGCACCTCCTCTGAAGTTCATCTAGCCCGTGGTGTGGCCAGGCAGTAGAGATTGCCACCCTTCCAGGATCTGGTTGGGGTCTGCAAGGAGATGGAGGGTGTGCAGCATAAAACACACAGCCCACCGAAGGCCCAGGGGTGCCCCTGAGCCCCCCAGAACATGCAGGGTGCTGATCCAAGTCATCATTGCTAGTGTTGATGGAATGTGTGCCATGTGCTTGACACTGTTCTAAGTGCTTCGCACAGATTAATTAACACCCACTATTACCCAAACCCTGCAAGGTGGGTACCATTATGCCCATTTTACAGATAAAGAAACTCGGGCACAGGTACGTGAAGTACCACACCTAAGACCACAGGACTAGTAAGTAGTAGAGCCAGGATAGGAGTTCAGGCAGTCCAGACACCTGGGTTCCTATTTGTAACCACTGAGTTGTACTGTTCTCAGGTGTCTGTCTAGGCCAGCAGTTCTCAACCTGTGGGTCATGACCCCTTTGGGGGTCGAACAACCCTTTCACAGGGGTCGCCTAAGACCATCGGAAAACACATATATTATTACATATTGTTTTTGTGATTAATCACTATGCTTGAATTATGTTCGATTTGTAACAATGAAATTGGGGGTCACCGCCACATGAGGAACTGTATTAAAGGGTCGCGGCATTAGGAAGGTTGAGAACCACTGGTCTAGGCAGTTCCTGGCTGTGCCACGATTCCTTACACCGTGTCACCTAAAGTCACAGCAGGTCTTGGGGAAAGGCTGGGAAGCAGTCAGTTATTGAGCACCTACTATGTGAAGTTATCCGTTGCAACAAGAGATTTGTATTCATTACTTGTCTCCTTCAATCCCCAAAGCAGCCTCCTGAGGTGAGTGTGATATTCCCATGTTACAGATCAGGGAGTGGAGGTGCCGGGGAAGAGGTCCTGTGGCTCACAGAGACACCGTGGCTTAAAGGTTAGGAGCCTGGACTCCAGAGTCCCATTGCCTGGGTCCCAATCCCACTGCCATGGCTAATTAGCTGTGCAACCTTGGGCAAGCTAGTTAACCTCTCTGGACCTTAATTCCCCCCCCCCCCCAATACATGGACGTAATAATAGCAGCTCCCCTTGGAGTCTGGTGCAAGCACAAAGTGGGGTCATTAACATGCACCTACAGGCAATGCCAGAAAGGGAGTAAGTACTCACGACCTGCGCTTCCTTGTTAGCTAGCCCTGCCCCAAGTCTGTGTCCCTGACATAGTCATGGAGGCTCATACATAGGCATTGCTTTATAGTCTTAAAGGCTTTTAACCCTTCCTCAGGTGAGCCTCCTAAACAACCAGTGTTGTGATCCAAAAAAAATATATAGTGCTTCCATTTTACAGAGGAAGAAATCAAGGCCCAGCAAGATGAGGTAACTCTCTCAACATCACACAGATATTAGGTGGCAGAGTTTGGAGCTGTATTTCAAACCCAGACATCCAGAGATTACACCCATTTTTCTGGTCCTCTTGGAGGACACTAATCACGCTCTTCCAGATGCTTCTAATCCTTATAATTCCTCAAACTGCACAGGAGCTTCAAGGTTCATCTCCATGTCCCTCCTCCCACGTGGAGCTTCTGCTGCATGTCTAGTGCTCAGGTGTGTGTCATTCTGACGGCCACA
This sequence comes from Myotis myotis, assembly GCF_014108235.1. NCBI lineage: Eukaryota > Metazoa > Chordata > Mammalia > Chiroptera > Vespertilionidae > Myotis > Myotis myotis. The sequence continues at coordinate 203,000,024 of NW_023416335.1, forward strand.
CCAAGAGGTCGGTTTCAGCATTGTCCAGTTTGAGGCCTCAGCGCGGGGGTTCCGGGGACGGGGGTGATCTGGCAGGCCAGTGTGCGATCACTCAGATCCGGGAGACAAAGAAGTCAGTCCCATGTGAGTTTCTAGGCTATTTTTGGTCATTTATCTCTCAATTCTTGACTCATTTGTCTCCAGAAGGATCATTTGTGTGTAGAGAATATACTAATTGATTGTTCCAGCTCAGTTTTCAAGTTCAGAGATCATTTTCAAAGAGAAAACGAAAACATAGTATTTCATTAGCTTTCCTAAATAATAAGTATAAACTTCCAAGTTCCATTTAACAGCACGTGAAAGGATGAATTCGGGTTTTCTTTTAAAGAGTACCTATTTTTTTAGTCTACACAACATATAGATACATCTGTACCTATATTTCCCAGGCTCATCTAATGCGATGTGAAGTAGGAATTACTGTCTCCAGTTTGCAGGTAACAGGATCAAAGAAGTCTTGTGCATTCCATATTCCCTTCTTACTCTGAGCCTTGCACTAACTGTCTTCATGGTATTTCCCCATTTTACAGATAGGGAAGCTGAGGCTAATTGAGGTGGTGGAACTTGTCCAGGTCACACAGCTACTGTGAGGCAGATAAGGTCTAGAATGGAGGTCTTGGCAAATGGAGGTAAAAACACAGTCTCTTTGTCTCTCGACCCTCCCAGACATTCAACTTCCAAGTTGCCAGACTGGCTCCTAGTTCTGAGTCAGTCAGAGCTGAGCTCCTTTTTCTAAATAAACAGCCCTAGAAAAGTGGGGGTAGTTTGGCAGTCTAACAGGTGCAGGAACTTGGAACTTGGTGTTGGCCAGCCGGAGTGTCAGTGACAGTTAACACGTATCATTACCTGCCGGCTGTCGGAGGGACAGAGAGAGCAGAGTCAGGGATTCCCAGGTCTGACGCTAGTGCTGCCACTGATTTTCAGAGTGACCTTGGGGGAAGGCTGTGGGAATTCCGCTTTGGTCTTTATTCGGCTACAGGAAGTCCTCACCATGGTGACCAGGTTCATTCAAAAGGAATCCATTTGATGCGGCTGCAATTTGTAAGGGGTAGCCCATTTATTCTTCCTTAAAGTATCAGATGATCTAAACCTGGGAAATGCGGCCTTGTTTTCCCCTGTCTTTTGGGAGGTGGAGAAAAATAAGGGAAAGAACAAATAATACACTCTGGCAGGGTTTGCACTTTTTTTCCCTTTAATTGGTTTTAAAACATTTTAGACATTTAAAGAGTAAATACTGTTGTTTTTCTCATATTTGTAAGAGGCAGGTTTTTTACTCCAAAATGAGGCTGTGTTCAAATAGCAGTAGTAAGGGGGTATTCCCAGATCCTCTCTTAGCTGATAAATGGTACCTACCCACGGGATTTGGGGGTTGTTAGAGCCACAAGCTCCCTCCAGGAAATGGCTCATCTTTTTGCAGGTGTTTCTTAAATTCAAACCAGACTTTGAGCTGTCCCAGGTGGATACGTTTGGAGATGGTAAGGTACAAAGGGTGTTCGGATGGGACTCAGGAGACCTGGGTCATTGTGTCCATTCCCTTGCTCTTTCGTTATATGTACTGAGCACCTAGTAAGGACCAAACCCCACACTAGAGGCTGTCACCTGGGTCTACTGCTTTCTGGAAGGTGACCTTGGGCAAGTCACTCCACCCACCTCACACCCTGTAAAGATGCGAGTGACAACTTCTTCATGGGATGAGGACCCTTGTGCAGAGGGCCGTGTGTGAATTTAATGAATTGCTTCACTGTTTGATCTGCAACTTTTAACCCTTCTCAGGTCTCCTGGCCAGGGGTTCATGGAAGAGACTGGGGGTGGGAGACAGGTCTTAAGCCACATCCCTGCCAGCCGTTTCCCCAGGTCACATCCAACTCGACCCCTGGGTTCAGACCTGGGGCCTCTGGCTCTCTCCCTAAGACGGCCACCTGCAGAGGCGGAGCACCGGGGCCTGGGCCTGGCTCTGTGGGGCCCTGGAAGGCTCCCAGGCTCTCCAGTCGGAGCCACTGTCTCCTCTCCCCTTGAGTGCCCTTGTCCTTGGCTGGCCCTGGACAAGTCCCGCAGCTCCCCACGCTGCTCCGGCTGGGCTGCCACACATGTGCACACGGACACCAGCCCATCTTCACCTCCACAGACGTGCAGGCCACACTGCAGGTCCCTGGTGACCCCCCTGGGACGGCCGCCTGCCTCCCTGCCCTATGTCAGTGCATTAGCGCCTCCTGGAAGACAGGAAAAGTCCCTCTCCCTGATCCCAGGAGAGCCACTTTGGGGCTCAGCCATCCTCCCCTAGCAGTGCCAGGGCCAGGCCAGGGAGCCTGTGCCAGGAGCCGAGCTGGCAAGGAGCCCTGCACTCCTCGGGCTCTTACCCAGCACCTGCTGTGTGGCTGACCTGCTACGAGTTAGCTTGGGGGAAGGGAGGGGGCAGGCAGAGGGGTTGCAGTAATTACAGAAAAAGTCTGGTAAATGCTCTACTATAAATGCAGTCAACATCTAGGTCTGGGAGAGCTAGAAATGCAAGGGGTACTGTTGGATCTGAATCCTGCAGAATAAACAGATTCAGCAGATAGAGAAGGTAAAGAGAGGAGGGGAAGAGGGAGAGCCTTAGAAAAAGAAGTCTGCACAGAGGGAACCGCCTATACAAAGACCTCAAGGTGGGGATGTGTGTTGAAAGAAATATAAGGATTTCAAACCCAGAGCATGGAGTTCAACCAACACGGCTCTGAGTGTGTGGCCAGGCCCTGGCCTAAATTCATCCGGGAGGGTCTTTCCTGCCACACCCAGGAATTCTGCCTGGTTCTGTGGGAGGTGGGAGCATCTCAGATTACTAAGCAGAGAATTGACGTGAGATTTGTATTTTAGAAAGAGGTTCTAGGGGTGGCATGGAAAGTGGGCAGGGACGGGGCCTGGAGTCCAGAAGCTGTGGCAGGAATCCGGGTGAGAGCTGAGTGCCTGGGTGTTTTTCAGCATCGAGAAGGGTTCAGGAATCTGGAGAAGGGGCTGCGAGTAAATTAATAAAGAAACTAGACATGAAATATAAATCTGGAAGGCATTTTGGGGAGCCAGAGGAGACCTAGCTTCAGTAACCAAGTTCTCTGAATCTCTGGACCCCTCGCTTTTTATTAACACAAATTGCCCTAAAGCAAAGCAGATATACATATCAAAGGTAAGGTTTGGTATACAGTAGGCATTGTCAGGTTGGGGGAACTGCCTTTGGCTGTCAGGCAGCAGCCAATAATATATGCAAATCTTTAGGTTTGGGGAAATGCTTTCAGCTATTGCAGCAGGCAATATGTATCTTCAGCCCTGCTAAAGCCTCAAGGTCCACCAGCCTTTTAATGAACTTCTTGCATTTATGACCTGCTGGAATTAGCCCCCAGCAGCTGAGGACAGCTGACTAAGGCAGAAGCAGTGGGGACAGGGATGGGGAGGATGCTAGAGAAACAGAGGAGGTGCAAGCAGCGGGACTTGGTGGTGGATGTGGAGGGGCGAGGGAGGAGGCAGGGCAGGGAAGAGAGGATATGGGGAGTCAGTGTTTTATGGGTACATATAATTGTGTTACAGATGAATGTTTAGATTGGGGGGCACTGAATATATTTTACCACACTTTTTTTTTTTTTTTAAATATATTTTATTGATTTTCCACAGAGAGGAAGGGAGAGAGACAGAGAGCCAGAAACATCGATGAGAGAGAAACATCGATCAGCTGCCTCCTGCACATCCCCCACTGGGGATGTGCCCGCAACCCAGGCACATGCCCTTGACCGGAATCGAACCCGGGACCCCCCAGTCCGCAGGCCGACACTCCATCCACTGAGCCAAACCGGCCTCGGCATACCACACTTTTTTTTAATTGAATTTATTAGGGGAAATTTTTTTTAAATGGCCCTGGTGTGTTATCAAGTGAAAAAAAGATTACACAGAATAGTATATAAGGTGTCACTCTTGTGTGAAATAGAAGCGTGTTCATTTGCTGTCCATACTTACACTGTCTTCAGGAGTGGAACTGTGAAACTGATAACCAGGGTGAACCTGAGAAGGGGAATTGGAAAACTGGGTGTATTGGTCTCCTAGGGCTGCTCTAACAACGTACCACAGACCGGATGGCTGGAAACAACAGACATTTGTTGTCTTACGGTTCAGGAGGCTAGAAGTTCAAAATCAAGGTGTCAGCAGGGCCACACTCCCTTGAAAGCCTCTCAGAAAGGATCCTTCCTTGACTCTTCCTGCTTCCAGTAGCCTCAGACATTCCTTAGCTTGTGGTCGCATCACTCCAGGCTCTGCCTCCTTCTTCACATGGCCTTCGTCTCTCTGTGTCTCAATCCAAATTTCCATTTCTTACAAAAACACCAGTCATATTGGATTAGGACCCACCCTAATGACCTCCTCTTAATTTGATTATATCTACAAAGACTCCATTTCAAAATAAAGTACATTTACAGGTATGGTGGAGAAGGGATGGGCTAGGATCTCAACATATCTTTCGATGGGACATCATTCAACCCATCACACTAGGGACAGAGATGGGAGGGGACCTTACTTGACCTTTGGATGTTGTAGCATGTACATGAGCTACCTATTTGCCTTACCAAGTTTTTGTGTTAAAAAGTGACTCTGAGGTTTCTGCCTTGGGAGACTGTATAACTAGGGATGCTTTTAACAAGTACAGGACAAGGACAATGCGGGAGAAGTAATCATGGGTTCAGTTTTGAAAGTGTTGAGTGCAAGATGCTGTCCCAGTTGGTTGTCCATGGAAATGAGAGAGTCCGTGTCTGCTTCTCCATCCTGAGAGTTGCCAGGGAATTAAGTGCTCGCCATACCGTCTAATGAGAGAGGAAGCTGAGCACAGTGGTGAGGAGTACAGGCCTTATGGCCCACCTGCCTGGGTTCAAATCCTTGTGTGACCTTAGGCAAGTCAGTCACCCCTCTGGGCCTCAGTTTCTGTATCTGTAAAATGGGGACAATAATATGCCTACCTCATATGGTTGTGGGAAGAATTAAGTACAGTAGTGTCTGTAAACCGTCTAGCACCATGTAGTATGTAAACCAGGTAGCATGCTGTCTCTACTACTATGACACACTATTGTCTCATAGTAAATGCACATTATATATTAGTGATTATTCCTATTCCCCACCTCTTTGCCCCACCCACCAAGAGCTCAGAGCCTCCTGGTTGTCAAAAATAATGGGCTCAACTTCCTGTGAGAGAGGGGAAAGCACTGTCTTGCCGAGGTAAGGTGTCCAGCCTCGGGGATATGCTCTGCAGCCCGGCCGAGGTCAGGCATGTTTTGCCTCTTCTTCCACTGCCATGAGTCAGTCTCAGGGATGCAGGGAGAATCAACCAGCGCTGACTGGCTGGGGACCACTGACCCCACACCAGTGACTCAGAGTTCTTCTGGATGACTCAAGTTTTCTGTTTTCTCTGAAGTAGACGCAAATATGGCCCCTGATTAGGTCAAGTGAGCAGAGGTTAGGGGGCATAGAATATTCCAGAAGAAACTGTCACAGCCTGGACTTAATCTCAGACAGTTGGCCTCCTTCTCTCTTTAGGGCTGGCACAGAAATAAGTTTCCTTGGCCACGGGGCCTACTACAGAGCCTGGCACATAGTTGGGCCCAATAAATATTTGTTGAATGAATGATGCAAAGGGTTATTACTAAGTGTGTTGGTGATCATGTAGGTAAACAGAGTAAGACTTTTCCTGGACTAATTCAGATGTAAAAAGGCTTCAACGTGGAGACAGGCAGGTAAGATTCAGGCATGGGACTCGGAAGAAAGGTCTTCACTGAAGAGGCCTTTGGGGGAAATGCTGGTAAACAGGTGGTCTTTGAAATCATGAGTGTGGGTGAGATTGCCTGGGGGAGGGACTGATGAAGAGGTCATCATGAGCCTAAGGAAGAGGGGCCCAGGTCAGAGAAAAGTGAGGTAACAGAAAGCTGGAGGGATCACAGAATCCCAGACTGCCATGCCAACAGAAGAGACGCCAACAGAAAGGAGGCCCTGGACTTGGCAGTGAGGGAGCCGTCAGCGCCCTTCACAGCAGCAGTTCCCACAGCTTGCTGTGGGTGGGAACCAGATTGCAGGCGGCAGACAGTTTGCCAACACTTGGAATTTGTTCTGAGCTTCCAAAGTGTTAAAAGCAAAACAGAAACACATTGGATGCTTACAGCAACATAGAGAACTACATCTTAAATGGCATTCGGGGCTCAGTTCCAAATCAGGGCTTCCAATTCAGGCTGGCAGGTTGAGTGTGTGTCGTTTGCCATATGGGATTTGCTTCCAGAGGAGTGGGGATTGGGGGGGGGAGGGGGAGAGGCACTCTTAAATCTGTTAAATTTCTGCCCAGGGTGTTTATTTACTCATCTGCCAGCAAACCTCCTAAACTCTAATTAAAAATATTACTTATGCCCGGCTGATGTGGCTCAGTGGTTGAGCATCGACCTATAAACCAGGAGGTCACAATTCGGTTCCCAGTTGGTGCACATGCCCAGGTTGGGGGCTCGATCCCCAGCAGAGGGCATGCAGGGGGCAGCCAATCAATGATTCTCTCATCATTGATTTTTCTCTCTCTCCCTATCTCTCCCTCCTTCCTCTCTGAAATCAATAAAATTATCTTCCCTTAGCAAAGGGCTTAGGCAGTGGCTCTCAACCTTCCTAATGCCACGACCCTTTAATACAGTTCCTCATGTTGTGGTGACCCCCAATTTCATTGTTACTAATTGAACATAATTAAAGCATAGTGATTAATCACAAAAATAATATGTAATTATATATGTGTTTTCTGATGGTCTTAGACGACCCCTGTGAAAGGGTCGTTCGGCCCCCAAAGGGTCACGACCCACAGGTTGAGAACCGCTGGTTTAGGGTAACAGGGAAGGCATGAGTCCCATCTTTCAAAAAGTTTTGGTCATCACAAGTGAACTTACCCTCCATCGGGTCATTAAACTGCCCTAGGAAAGGTTAAGGACCATCAGCCTGGGTGATCGCCAAAGTCCTTCCTAGCTCTAAAGATTATTCCATTGTGTGATCTGATGTCGGATATGCAAATACAATGACACTTTTACCTGTGGGGGAAACTGAGGCATGTAGACAGCAAAGGAAATAAGTGGAGCTTTGGTCCATGCCTTCTCCTGTATCTTTTTTTTTTTTTTTAAATATATTTTATTGATTTTTTTACAGAGAGGAAGGGAGAGAGATAGAGATCTAGAAACATCGATGAGAGAGAAACATCGATCAGCTGCCTCCTGCACACCTCCCACTGGGGATGTGCCCGCAACCAAGGCACATGCCCCCGGCCGGAATTGAACCTGGGACCCCTCAGTCCGCAGGCCGATGCTCTATCCACTGAGCCAAACCGGCCAGGGCATTCTCCTGTATCTTACAAGATGATACCGGGAACAAATAGTTGAGAGAATGCATGGGCCAGAACTGTCCCGGGTGCATCTCACACCCAGTTCCATTTAGTTGTCCTCCAACCATATGAGGAGCTTTATTTTCTGTTTCCTGGGGCTCCAGGAGGTTAGGGGGCCTGCACGTGGGTCACATGGAGAATGTGCCCCGTCTTGGACTTGAACCCAGTCTGTCTGACTCAATGGCCCAAGTTCTCTCTACTGAAACAGTAGCTCCAATCAAAGAATCAGCATTGAAAATGTGAAGGTCACTTCTGAACAAGGTCCACAGGCTCATCTTGAAAGACTCAGCCCACAGCCTGAGGTGGTCTGAGGAAGTCAGATCATGGCAGCCCTTGTGTCAATCTAGCATTCTCACCATTGTCCAGTGGCCAAGATCCCTGCAAAGACTTAACATAGAAATATTCTGAGAAATATGTGAAAAGGGCTCAAGCTCCCTAGTAATGCTGGAAATGCTATCAGAACCACACCCAGCATGCATTTCAAACGCATTAGATTGAAGTCTGACATCAGAGTTGAGCAAAGATAGAGAATAGTGGGGACTCTCCAACATCACTGGAGGGGATTCCGAATCCTCTTCCAAGTAAACTTGAAAACACCCAATTGTATTCGCAGGCCTATGCCCTGGAAAAACTCTTCCATATGGAAATAAAGAGACACGTACAAAGATGTTCATAGATGCAGTATTTGTAATAGCAAACCAAATAAAAAGAAAAAGGAGAGAAGCTGTCTGTATACAGGAGAATAGATAAATTACGGTATGTTCATACTTGGAATACCAAGTAACAATGAAAATAATTGAACTAGATCTACATGCCATTACACAGCTAAATCCCAGAAACATAATATTGTGCAGGAAAAAAAGCAGGTTGAGGCAGGATTGGTGTAATATGCCAACATTTACATGCAAGACAGTCAATGAATTATTAGGAATCCATAAAAACAGCAAAAAGTGTAAAGCGTGCCTAGGGACGATAAAGGTCAAGTTCAGGAGAGATGGTAATCTCAGGAAGGTAGAAGGGAGAATGGAGTCAGGAAGGATGCACAGAAGCCTTTACACCTGTAACGCTTTTTTTTTTTTCAGGTGGGTTGGGTGCCGAGCATGTAGTGGTCACTGTTTTACTCTATATTTTATGTGTCCCTCAAATAATTTAGTAACAATCAAAGTTATTTAGTTGGCGTTGGCAACAGCACATTCAGAAGTCCAGTCCCGGGATATTAATAAGCATTATTTAAATAATTGTTAAGTGGTTCAATAAATGTGGGAAACACTGGCTTAAATAAAATTAATTAGGCTTTTTTAAAAAAATTAGTGCTTTTAACATCCTGTGTTTCTTGTAAATCCCAAAGCGAATGTTATCCTGTTGGAATCTTTTATCAGAGATCAGGGGTCTGTTATCTATTTTTGTAAAGAAAGTTGTCTGAGTAAATAGCCACGCCCACGTGGTTAGTATTGTTTATGCTGCTTTTCACTCTACAGAGGCAGAGTTGAGTTATGACAGAGACTGTAGGGCCCACAAAGCCTAAAATATTTCCTATTTGGCCCTTTGCGGGGGAAAAATTTGCAGACCTGTCATAGGGCATTTATGAGGCTGATGTTTCTGGGAATGTATTTGGGGATGATAACATGAGAACTTTGCCCTTGCACCTCAGGAACTGTATGTTTATTTGTGAAAACTGTTATTAAGAACACCATCAGTTCTTTCTGGAATTCCTTGCAAGATGGTGTGTGTATGTGTTCATCTTTGAATCTCCGGCACCTAGCACAATAGCCAGCAGGTACTTCGCGATTCCTGTGTGCTTCACTGAATTGATTTCAATTTAAAACCCATTTGTGAAATGGATTAACTAGGATATGGATTCATTGGCTATAACAGACATGCAGAATACCTGTGGCGTGGAGAAGATAGGAGTTTAAAATCCCCCCTCATGTAACAATCCGGGTCTAAGCAGTCCTGGGCTGTTATGGAACTCCAGGTCAGGGACCCAGGGGCCTGACCCTTGTTGCTCTGCCGTCCCTCAAGTGACACCTTCCTCTGTGTGGCCCAATCTGGCTGACCCCACCCGCCAGGACCACATCTATCTAGTGAGGAGAGGGAACGTAGAAGGGTATGCATGCTCCAGAGACTGCATACATAATTTCCCCTCACTCCCTATTGGTCAGCACTTAATCATGTAGTCATGTCTAGCTGCAAGGGAACCTGGGAAATGTAGTCTTTACCTAGATAGCCATGTACCCAGCTAAAATTCAGGTCCTACAATACATAAAGGAGATAAAGGATTCTGGAGGACAACCACCAGTCTCTGCTAAAAAGAGATATGCATTAAGGACTTGTCAAAATCAGGGTGACTCCTTTTTCTAAGGAAAAGTCTTCTTTTCAACTCTTGAAATAAGCCATGATGCCAAATCCAGAGATATGTAACGTTGCTTCATTATTTCTGCTCAAAATAACATGACAACAGTCAAACATGAGTACACCTAATTTCAGTCTCCTGGGTGTTTGCAGCCCTTGCATTTGAAATAAATCTTTTTTTCCTCCTACATATTTGAACAGACCCAGAATTCTATTGTGGGAGAAGGCCAACACAGTAGCTTGTGCCACTAATGGGGCATATATATACACACAAGCCTAAGCGACCGTTATGACCGGACGACCAGACAACTGGCTGGTAGGCTATGACGCGCACTGACCACCAGGGGGCAGATGCTCAATGCAGGAGCTGCCCCCTGGTGGTCAGTGCGCTTCCACAGCCAACTTCCTGCGGCTCCTTCCCCCTCCCCCCCACCCCCACCCCCACCCCCACCCCCAGCCGCCCCGATCGGGACTGGGCAAGATGGCCCAATCAGCCCTGATCACCTGCCAGGCTGAGGTACCCCACCCATGCATGAATTTGTGCACCAGGCCTCCAGTTTACTGATAAGGAAAAGAAAGGTTCCAGGCCTGTTAGGATCTCACACAAAGCACAAACAATTGGCCAGGAAGAGGATGTGGAATCACCTTTTGTTCACTTTATCTGAGGCCGGTTTAATGAGCTGGCTCTTTTCTGTACTTTAGTGGTGGCATGAAACAGCAAGTGGGCACAATCTTCGGACAAACGTTTCTCCTAGGAACTTTGCAAGCATTACATGTTCCATTTGCTGCAATAGTATAATTTTTTTCTTAGAAAGCTGCATGGAGATCTTGGTGTAATTTGCTTCGATACAAAAGTCTCAATTTGTTCATCTTTTTTATACACCAAAGAAAAGGAAAAGCATCAATCGGGGGACGTGAAGCCTGTGCGAGGGAATTTGGCTTTTGAGGGAAAATATGCTGAGAAGAGAGCGGGGGGTCAGGGGGCCCTGTATCCAAGTCAGGCCCACAATAAGCCATTTCACGATTCATTTCTGAAGGCACCATTTTATTGTCACGCTTACAGAATCCTGTAATGGGAACTGCTTCATATATAAAAGATGATGCAAAAAAATTTTATTACCCTCCACTAGGGTTTCTCAACCTCAGCACTATTGGCATTGGGGTGGAATCATTCTTTGGAGCGAGGGCTGTCCTGTATATTGTAGAATATTTAGTAGCATCTCCCTAGTTGTGACAACCAAAAGTGTCTCCAGACATTGGCAAATGTCTCTGGGTGACAAAATCACCCCTGGTTGAGAATCACTGCCCTACACAAGCCTAAGGGTATCCACAAAGAGACTTGCTAAGTGACTCAAAGACACAGATTCTGCTCCGAAATGCATCTGTGGCCCCTCCGTTGGGTTACCCCTTCCCACGCTTCCAGTTTCCTGGTCTGAAGGTCAGGATTGAGCTGAGTGCTTTCTTTCAGCGCCAACTGCCTGGGATTCCGAGAGTCCGAAGCTGCTCTATTGCACTTGTCTCTCAGAACAACTTGAAGGAAAGCAGGATGCGGAGGAGAGGATGTGGAGTGAGGGGCACACCGTGCATGCAGGCAGGAAGGTGGTGGGGCAAGGTGCCCGTGGAGTGGGTGGCAGGCCTTGTTGGCTGGAATGGTGAGAAAGAAGAGATGGTTGAGAGATGGGGAACTTTCCAGGAGGGCAATTGCAAGAGGGCCTTGAGTTTGAAGACCATGGTTGGGAATGTATATTTGTTTGGCACCCAGTGCAGTTCCTGGCATCTAGTACTCACCCAGGCAGCGGTTGAATAGAATCTCTGTGACCATGAAGGACTTTGGTGGCACAGAGAGGCAGTGGAGTGGGTGGTAAGAGCAGGGATCCAGGTTCAGATCTCAGTTCTGCTTGCAGGCTGTGCGACCTGGGACACATTTCTGAGCCTCTTTGTGCTGCAGTTTCCTCTTCTGAAAGATGAGGATAACTTTTCTAGGATCAGAGTAAGGATTAGATAATATCATATACATGAATGAGTGTCAGTGTGTATGTGTGTGTGCGTGCGCATGTGTGTGTGCATGTGTGTATTATATATAGATATATTCTAATTAAACGTATACTAGAGGCCCAGTGCACGAAATTTGTGCACAGGTGGGGTCCCTAGGCCTGGCTGGTGATCAGCACCAATCGGGGCCAGGCCGATCAGGGCCGGGCCGGAGAGGAGGCAATGGTCACCAGGCCGGGCACGGAAGGAACGGATGCCGGATGCCACCACCGCCATTGTCGGCATCCCACCACCACACAGTTCCACGCCTCCCCTCCTCCTTCCCTCGCTGCTGTGCCACCACCGCAGCGGGCAGGCGGCAGGCCAGTTGGGGCCTGCCAGCCGGGGAGAGGGTTAGGGCACAGGAGGTTGGCCACACTGGGGATCAAGGCCACAACCCAGGCATGTGCCCTGACCATGAATCGATGTGACCTTCTGGTTCATAGGTCAATGCTCAACCACTGAGCCACGCTGGCCAGGCACTGCTGTCCCATTTTATAGATGCGGACGTGGAAGCCTAGAGAGAGCTGGGGCTCCTTGCCCGAGGTATTACTTCAAGGGAATGTGCTGGGTTGGCTTACGCTTCCACATGAGTAGTTCTTCCCGCCGCCCTTCAGTGAGTGTCTGAGCCCAGGTAAAGGAAGCCAACATTGCTGTCTGCTCCGGGATTTCATCAATCTCTCCCGTCAGCCCCCAGAGGTAGGAGAGGCTGGCAACTTGATCCTTAATTACTGTTTTGCATGAATGTTGTGCTCTCATTTTTCTCCCCTAGGCAACTGCATTTTCAATTACATAGTCACCTGTGTAGTCAAACAGCTTGCTTCATATCCTTCTCCGTGACAGCCTGGGAGGGCAGGGCCCACGTCGGGCTCTCATGCTGCTGGGCCCAGTGCCCGGCCTGTAGCTGGTGCTCATTGAATGGGTATGTGGGAATGAATGGATCATGGCACTTTCCTGTGCCTCTAAGCTTCTCTGGGCAGAAACCTCATCCCCTTGGCCTCTGTGTGTCCCCAGTGTGTGCCACATGGAAGCAATTCGATAATGTTGGGTTCTGTGGGGCTGGGACCCTGGGGGGTCTTATTTAAGCCTGGACTTTGAGATGACACAGGTCTGGATTGAAATGGAAGGAGAAGGAGCCCAGCGATTTTAGGGCGAGATTACTTAGCCCCTCTTGGGCTCTGTTTCCTCACCTGTGAAATGGGGATGCTGAAACCGGCCTTTTGGGGTTCCCGTGAAGGTTTAAGCAAGATGGGAGCATGGGCTCAGGAGTCAGACTGTCTGGATTGAATGCCAGCTCCACCCCCTGCGGGTTGTGTGACCTTGGCCAAGTGAGGTGACCTCTATGCCTCAGGTTTTCATCTGTGACATGAAGAGAACAGGGCCCAATGCATGGGGTTATTTGGAGGATGAGATGGGTTGTTACATGGGAAATGCTTAGCACATGGAAAGCTATTGATAAGTGCCAGGTATTAGTAGAAGTAGTAGTAGCAGTAGTAGTAGTAGTAGTAGTAGTAGTAGTAACTAGAGCAGGGGTGGGCAAACTTTTTGGCTCGAGGGCTACAATGGGTTCTTAAAGTGGACCGGAGGGCCGGAACAAAAGCATGGATGGAGTGTTTGTGTGAACTAATATAAATTCAAAGTAAACATCATTACATAAAAGGGTACGGTCTTTTTTTTTTTTAGTTTTATTCATTTCAAGCGGGCCGTAGTTTGCCCACGACTGAACTAGATTGTGTTAGGGAAACTGTAAATACTTCTATGTCTCCAATTATCGCTAACATCTTTACTCTGTTCCAAGGCAGCCAGTCTGCCCACTAGTCTTGGTTCTGGGGTTCTTGTTCCAGCATCTAGAAGGGTTCAGCAATCTGGAGAAGGGGCTGTGCATAACTTAAATAAGAGTCCAGAGACAAGCATAATTTTGAAAGGCATTTGGGGGTCAGAGGAGCCTCTCTTAAGAAACTAAGATCTCCTCGTCTCAGGACCCCAAGCTTTTTATTAACACAAATTGTCCTGAGGCGAGGCAGGGATATACACTTCAAAGGGTCAGGTTTCATTTACAGAGTCCATTGTCAGATTTGGGGGAATTGCCTACGGCTATTCAGGTGTTTGGCCAGTAGGAGGCAATAACATGTAGATTAAGATGCCCTGAGCTGTCTGGCAGCAAGCAATGATTTTAATGCATCCTTTTCAGGTTTGGGGAAATGCCCTTGCCACTCCAGATGATTCAGCACTTGCTGTCCTGCTGGAATTGGCTTCCAACACCTTGGGAATCCAAATTGTGGGTCGTAAGGGCCCAGGCAGCGGAGGGGGGCTGTGTCCCTTCAGAGTCATCCCAGTAACAGCCAGCCCCTCAGCCCACATCCTGTGTTGGGTGTGGGCTCCGCCTCTTCCTTGTGACCAGGACCAAGCATCCCCTCCCGTCCCACAGCCCCGGAGGCCTCAGCCTGCTGGAAGTTGCTCTGTCCCAGGTCACCAGCCTGCTTATGAGACCCAGATGAGTAAGAACAGAAACACAGGGAAAGGGAGGTGCAAGCCATGGGAGCAACAGCAGGTCTCTCCAAGGGCCAGCAGGGACCATAGTGAGGGCTGGGCTCAGAGGGCCAGGCCCCAGAACTGCTTGGGGCAAGAAAGACCTGCTCAGGGACTGGCGGTTCCTGTGGCTGGAGGCCGGTCAGAGGGAGGGACTTCCAGATGTCCTGATTGCATCCCTGGGAAGAGGCCCTACAATTAGAAAATGATGGCATTGTGATAAGTATGCATTTCGCATATTGGGCAGTTATCACACTCTGTGCTGAGTGGTTCAGATGTACTATCTGCTTTAATCCCCGTCACAGATTCAGGCAGTCAGCACTACTGTTGCCATCCCTGTTTCGCAGATGGAGAAACAAACAGAGGCTTAGAGAGGTTAAGCTACCTGCTGAGGTAGCGAGGAAGAAGCCAAGCAGGGTGTGAACTCTGGTCTTGGGCACTGGGCATGCCTGCCCTGGGTGCACAGGCTCTGGTGGCAGAGCTCAGGCCTGAGCCTCGCTTGCCAATAGGACAAGAATAACAACAACACATAATGAGCATGCAGTAAAGGGCAGCTTTTTTTTATTATTGCTGATGAGGAAGGTCAGGATGTGGGAACTGTTTAGAACTTTTGGGGTACAGACCCAGAATCATGCGTGAGGAATCCCTCTGAAGCCCAGAAATCGCCAGCACCTCCCTGAGAGCTGGGCTTACAGAGGGACAGACTCTGGAGCCAGGCCACCCAGGTTCAAATCCTGACTCCTACTTATTAGCTATGTGACCATGAACAAGCTCATTAACCCCTCTGTCCCTTCGTCCTTATCTGTACAATAGGTTAATAATAATAATCCTTCCTCATAGGGTTATCATGGGAGTTAAACAAGTTAATATTTGTAAAAAGCTTATAATATGCCTGCTACATGGTGGGTACTAAGTATCTATATATATATAAAAGGCTAATATGCAAAGTGTCCCCTTGGGAGTTCGACCGGGAGACCGGGAGTTCGATCACTCACTATGATGTGCGCTGACCACCAGGGGGGCAGTGCGGAACAAAGGAAGGCTGGCAGCCGGCAGTCAGGGAAGGAAGGCCCTGGCCGGCAGCCGGAAGACCCCAATCAGCCCTGATCGCTGGTCAGGCCTAGGGACCCTGCCCATGCATGCATTTCGTGCACTGGGCCTCTAGTCTGTTACATAAGTAAAAGGTGGAATGTTCGTGTTTTCGTTTCACACATGAGAAAAGTAAGTGAGATTAAGTCACGGGTACAGTGTTTCCCAGTTAGCAAGGGCAGAGCCAAGTGGTGAAGCCAGGCAGTCTGGCTTCCGAGCCTGCACCTCACTAGGGTGAACTGGAGTCCATGCTCAGGGACCCTGGGAGCTGCTGGTTTCCAGCACCAGTGGGTCAGGATTGGTCCCGCAGGCAGAGGAGGAAAGAGGGGCTGGAAGCCTGGCTGGGCAGCTGCACACACACACACACACACACACACACACACACCGAATCCTGAGAGCCTCTGCCCTTTCTTGCTCATTGGACTGTCCCAGAAACTGCTTTTATCCAGCGTGGCTCCCATTCCCCTCCCTTCCCCCCGCCCCCCCCCCCGCCCCTCCCGCAACCTCTGACATCACTAGTGTGCTTGCAAAACCCTTCTGAGTGAAGGGGTTTCCCCACTGGGCAAGAACTGCCTTTCTCCTGGCGGGATTTGTTAGATGCGATGCCTAATTTGAGATCTTAAGAAGCGCTTTTACTATAATGTTCTTTAGTCTCTGTGTCTCCTATTTGCTTCTTCCAAATAGAGTATATTCTCTCCAAACAGTCTGCCTCTTGCTTTTGTAATTTATAATAATGATTATGATATGAAATCTCTAACATTTCACGAGAGCTGCGTGCTAAGCTCTGTAACCCTCCAAAGCACTGTACATGGATTAGCTCATTTAATCCCCACCCAAAATCTGAGGAGGAAGGTTTTATGACTACGCTCGGTTTACAGAGGAGAACACAGAACAGCAAAGAGGTTAAGTAACTTGCCCCCAGATCACAGAGCCGCTAACGAGCAGAGCTGGGAACCAGAGGGCGTGCTCGTAACTTCTCTGCTGGCTTTAAAAATTAATAAAGGAGTGAAATGTGTCTGAAGCCTCCCCAGCTTGCATGTGTCCCTCGGAGTGTAGGAGAGAGCAGCGGGAGGCACGCAC
Source organism: Myotis myotis (assembly GCF_014108235.1). NCBI lineage: Eukaryota > Metazoa > Chordata > Mammalia > Chiroptera > Vespertilionidae > Myotis > Myotis myotis. The sequence continues at coordinate 203,016,540 of NW_023416335.1, forward strand.
GCATCAGCCGCCACCTCCTCGCCAGCTCCCGTGCTGTGCTCAGCCTGCAGGCCCCTGGGAGCGAGTCCTTCTGCAGTCACGTTCCTGAAGTGGTGGCAGCTATGGAGCCCATCTCGTGGGGCCGTGGCCCTTGAGAAATTGACCACCTCAGTAGCTGGCCTCGTACTTAAATTGATCAGATTTTCATGGCATCACAGAAAGCCACTCAAAGGGAAAGCCGCAGAGCTGATCACCTTCTGATGAAGCCCCAGGTGACTGGCTTAATAGATTCCTGTGAGAGTCAGTCCTGCACTTACGAGGCGCGCCCCTTTGTCCAGCCACAGGGGACCCATCGGGCTTCCGCGGCAGGTCCCTCAGAGACTTTCAAGAGCCGGTCAGGGGAGCTCCGAGGCGTGTTTCCGGGAAGGCTGCAGGAATTAAGATCCTGCGGAGTTTCATTTCCTAACACACCCCACTGAACAGGGAGGAGTGTTTTATGGAAAATGTTTCTTACCTGCTTGTTTGGTTGCCTGCCTTGGCTGGTAAAATTCAGTGGCCAGAACCATGACTTAGTTTGTGTGGCCGAGGGATTCTTGATAACCAGGTGTTTCCTGAGGCCTCAGGAATGAGTTCTGTGTGGCTCATGCATCAGTTACTAACATGTGCTTCCAGCATGCATGATAGGTACTGGGGGCGGCTGACGAGGGGAGGGATGAAACTGGCCTGGCAACGGGACATAAAGGAGAGCAGCTTGCCCTGGCCAGTTTGGCTCAGTAATTAGAGCGTCGGCCTGCAGACCAAAGGGTTGTGGGTTCGATTCCCAGTCAAGGGCATGCACCTCAGTTGCAGGCTCCATCCCCATCCCCGTCGGGATGTGAACAGGAGGCAACCAATCGATGTGTCTCTCACATCAGTGTTTCTCTCTCTCTCCCCCTGCCTCCTCCTTCCTCTCCATTTTCTCTAAGAAAATAAAAATAAATCAATGGAAAAAAAATATCCTCAGATGAGGATTAAAAATAAGAATAAAAAATAAGTTAAAAGGGAGAGGAGCTCTGGCTAGTGTTGCTAAGTGTTTAGAGTGTCAGCCCACGCACCAAAGGGTCTTGGGTTTGATTCCTGGTCAAGGGCATGTACCTGGGTTGTGGATTCAGTCCCCAGCCCTGGTCAGCTGTGTGCAGAAGGCAATCAATGTGTCTCGTATCTCTCTCTTTCTCTCTTTCTCTCTCTCTCTCTCTCTCTCTCTCTCTCCCTCCCCCCCCCATCCCTCCCTCCCTTCCACTCTCTCTAAAAAAATCAATGGAAAAAATATTCTCAGGTGAGGATTAAAAGAAAAAGAAGGGAAAAAACGAGAGGAGTATACCTCCCTTTACATACAGAGAAAGCCTCCTTTGGACATGACACTCAAGCTCATACTTGAGGGATGAGAAGGAACCAAGAGTTGGTTGGATGGGAAGGGAGAAGAGTGAGAGCAGGAAGACCAGTTAGGAGGCTACTGCAATTCTAGGTGTTTGGAACCAGGGTCTGGCCAGTGGGGGTGCAGAGAAGCGATAGATTGGGAATTGGGGATTTGGGTGGCACAATCAACAGCAAATGGAATGGATATGGGCATGAGAGAAGGTTCTCGCCTGAGCACCTGGGTGGACAGGGGTGCCATGTATGGAGATAGGATGACTGGAAGGCAAGTTCAGAGGGTGGGAGGTGGACGTGTTAATAAGTTCCATTTTGGACATACTGAATTCGAGGGTCTGGGAGACATTGAAGAGAGGCACTCTTGTAGGCAGTTGCATTTGGGGGCACGCCAGCACCATGGAGAAGTGCCTGGTCCCGCTGAGAGGGGTCAGGCTGTTTTGCCTGTTCAGCTGGTGAAATGCCAACTCCTTGCTTATCAGCTCTGTGACTTGGGAAATTTCCTCATCTCTGGAATGGGGCTTCTAACCGCACCCACATCATGGGGCTTGTTGTAAAAATTGTATAAATTAATACATGGGAAGAGATCAGATATCAATAGTAGGTGCTCAATAAACGTCAGCTTCCTATAACAAGGATTTTTATCATCATCATCATTAACTACAGTAATTTTCTTGCCATTTGTCTCTTCCTAATTAAAATCAAGGACCTCTCTAGCTGGTAAACACTGCTGATGTTCTTGGAATCATCTGGGGCTCGGTGAACACGGGGTAGGGCCTGTGTCTCCCTCCTCTGAGCCCCATGCATGGTGCCCACACGCAGTAGGTGCTCAGTGATATTTATCCAGTCAAATGGAATTTAGCTTGACTCCAGGGGGGAAAACTGCTTATTTGAGAGAATCAGTCAAGCACTGAGGATAGCAGACAGGAAAGAGGAAATTGCAAACTCAGTGACAATGACGATTCACATCATCTTTGCTCCCAGAAAAAGGCTCTGATTTCACAAAGCGCCCTCTTCCCGAATTAGACAGTGGTCTGGGAGAAGAAAACTTCTCCTTATAATGACTCAAACCTGATACCTCCCAGAGAGTTGCATGTGAAGCATATGCAGACCCCTCCTCTTCCCCACTCCCCAAAACCGCAGTGACCTATGCCCCAGTACCTTCCCTGTTGCTCTCACCCTCTTCTCTCCTGTCCATTTGGCTTGAAGCTTCTTCTTGACCATTTTTTTTTTTAATTTATTGCTTAAAGTATTACAAAGGGTATTACATATGTGTCCATTTTATCCCCCCGCCCTAGACAGTCCCCTAGCCTCCCCTATCCCCCAATGTCTTATGTCCACTGGTTATGCTTATATGCATGCATACAAGTCCTTTAGTTGATCTCTTACCCCCCTACCTCCTGCCCCCCAACCCTCCCCGGCCTTCCCGCTGCAGTTTGACAATCTGTTTGAGGCAGCTCTGCCTCTGTATCTATTATTGTTCAAAAGTTTATAATGGTCTCTATTATCCATGGATGAGTGAGATCATGTGGTATTTTTCCTTCATTGACTGGCTTATTTCACTTAGCATAATGCTCTCCAGTTCCATCCATGCCATTGCAAATGGTAAGAGTTCCTTCCTTTTTAGAGCAGCATAGTATTCCATCGTGTAGATGTACCACAGTTTTCTAATCCATTCATCTACTGATGGGCACTTAGGCTGTTTCCAGATCTTAGCTATGGTGAATTGTGCTGCTATGAACATAGGGGTGCATATATCCTTTCTGATTGGTGTTTCTGGTTTCTTGGGATATATTCCTAGAAGTGGGATCACAGGGTCAAATGGGAGTTCCATTTTCAGTTTTTTGAGGAAACTCCATACTGTCTTCCATAGTGGCTGCACCAGTCTGCATTCCCACCAGCAGTGCACAAGTGTTCCTTTTTCTCCACATCCTCTCCAGCACTTGTCGTTTGTTGATTTGTTGATGATAGCCATTCTGACAGGTGTGAGATGGTACCTCATTGTTGTTTTGATTTGCATCTCTTGGATGATTAGTGACTTTGAGCATGTTTTCATATGTCTCTTGGCTTTCTGAATGTCCTCTTTTGAAAGGTGTCTATTTAGGTCCTTTGCCCATTTTTTTTTCTTTTTTTTCTTTTTTTTATTGCTTAAAGTATTACAAAGGGTATTACATATGTGTCCACCATTTTTTAAAATATTTTTTATTGATATTAGAGAGGAAGGGAGAGGGAGAGAGAGAGAGAGAGAAACATCAATTATGAGAGAGAATCATTGATCGGCTGCCTCCTGCACACCCCACACTGGGGATCAAGCCCAAAAACCAGGCATGTGCCCTGACTGGGAATCGAACCGGTAACCTCCTAGTTCATAGGTCAACGCTCAACCACTGAGCCATGGCGGCCAGGCCTCCTTAATCATTTTTAGGAAACATCAGTCCTTTAGATGAAGCTTCCTTCACAAAGGTGTTCCTTCTTTCCCTAGAGATGGGTGCCGTCCTCTCTACAGTGGGATCCATGGACTCCCCTCCTGTTCTTTTAGGGTCATGGCAAGTGGCTCTGCCCATTCCCAGACAAAACAGTTCAATTGCAGATAAACAGTGAATAATGCCTTAGTACCAGTTTGTCCCATGCAATATTTGCTAAAGTATTTTTTATTGGCTAAATCTGAAGCCCTAGCAATGAGTCCCAAGTCCAAAGCCCCATGAACTGGGCCCTATGGCACAGCCCCATTCTGTGCCCCAGAAGTTCGAACCTGGATGCTGATGCCATGGTCTAAGGCCAGGCCCAGAGTCCTTCATCTCTCCCCAACCTAGGGGGGCGGTGGGTGGGGGTTGGGGGACTCCGGGGGGGGTGGGGGGCTCTCAGGCTTCCCTGCAGAGTTTCCAGCAGCATTGAGGTGATCTTTCATCTTGGCGTCCAGGATCCTGGTCAACTATGGTCCCCTAAATACCTTTCTTAGTTCTTCCCTGCGCCTTGGAGCCTGACTTGACAAGGTTCCTGAAGCATGCATACAGACTAGACCCCCTATCAACCCCAAGCTCAGGGTCCTCTGGAATCTTCGCTGCATCAGCTCCCCCTGGTGGTCAGAAGCAAAGTTCTAGTGTCATCTATTGAGAGCCTAACATATCCTACCTACCGCAGGGTTCCTGTTTCAGGACAGTCTTGGGCCAAAGCTCCTGTGTCAGCAGAGATGAATGATATATCAGGAACCCAAGGAAGGGTCACGTATACACCCACCCCACCCATTTCCTGAGGCTCTCTGTGGCTCGCCCCTCTGGTGTTCTCCCCAGAACCTAGCCTTACTGCTGAGCAGGAGTCTGAGTATCATAAACTATGCCCCCTCTCATTTTCTTCCAAGGATAAAAAAAGGAGATAATCCCCTCACAAACTTAATCCTTCCTATACCACCATGTGGGTTAGTTAGAAGCAGGAATGGAACCAGGAATGCTGAAAGCCTGCCTCCTTTCCTCCGTGTCCACCCTCTGGATTGGCAAGAGGAGGGGCAGGAGGGGGTCTGGGATTGCGCTGACTGCAGCTGATGAAAGTCCGCCAGCCTCAGGGCCATCACCTGAGAAATGGGCACCTGCGTGTGGAGAAGACAGAACCCACGACGCCTGCTCCATCCCAGCAGCCACAGCCTTCACGCAGCCCCTGTCACGTCTCTTTGTCACTGGCAGCTTCTTCATCCATTCAGCTAGTTCATTTAGCACTGACATGGCTCTTACCTCTAGGGGCGGCTCCCCGCAAATCCATCCTCTACTCTTTCCCAGAGTTGGCCTTCCAACCATGCCAGTCCCCTGCCAACTTTAAAACGTTCAATGGCACTGAAGGGTAATGTTTGGAGCCTTGAGAATCAAGTCAAGTTCCCCTGTAATCTAACCCCACCCTCAGCTCTGGCACTCTGCCTGCAAGTTTAGACCCCAGAAACACTGGGACCCTCCTACCCTCACTTCACCTGCCATGTCTTGTTGCCACACTTTTGCTCATACGAGCTCAGAGCTCTGCTCTTTTCTCCTATCACTTCCTTATTTAAGACACAGCTCAGGGGTCACCTCCTCCAGGCAGCCTTGCTGTATCCCCGAGGCTCGATTCGGTGCATGTCTCCGATCCCTCAAGCACTGCATGTACCACATGGGGTTTCATGGCCAGTGCCCTCTCCCCTTCCAGGCAGTGGCCCCAGGGCAGGGACAATGACAGGTCTTCAGCCCCTAGAGCAGAGCTTGTCACACACAGGTGCTCAATAAATGCTGGCAGATGTGATTCCATAGGTGATGGATCAGTTCACAGTGGGAAGGAAGTGGCATCCTGTACAAGCAGAGTTTGCATTACCTTCTGGAATCCGTTGATTTTTCTCCCCACCTTCCCTAACCTCTCGCTCGCTGCGCCCGGCTGTCTGGGTTCGTTTCCGAGGCACCTGACTATCTGTGATCGCATCCCACCTTCCCAGTTCTCTGCCCTGCTTCTCCTCTGAGTGTAGAGAACCCACCTGTCCTGTGTCCATTCAGCTAACATTTTTAACAGCTCCACGTGCTGTGCTCTGTCTGGCACTGGGATGCAGACCCACTAGACAGGGTCCCTGCTCTCACCGAAGTCCCCAGCCTGGAGGGGAAGACAAATGAGGGAAGGAGCAAATAGCATGTGCCATGATGGGAGGACAGAGGGACACAGTAGATACCCAGGTGGGCTCTCCAGGCTGCCGTGGTTCACATCCCAGCACCTCTGCTTGCTGGCTGTGTGGCCTTGGGCAAGGCCTTTATCTGTGTCTGTTTCCCCGTGGTTAAAAGAGGGGTAAAGAGCTAGCCAGTTTGGCTCAGTGGATAGAGCATCGGCCTGAGGACCAAAGGGTCTTAGGTTCAATTCCAGTCAAGGGCACATACCTCAGTTGGATTGCAGGCTTCCCGCCCGCCCCCCACTCCCAGGGCCCTGGTCAGGGGCACGTGCAGGAGGCAACCAATCGATGTGTTTCTCTCACATCAATATTTCTGTCTTTCCTTCTCTCTTCCACTCTCTCTAAAAATCAGTGGGAAAATATCCTCAGGTGAGGATTTTTTTTAAAAAGAGGGTTTAAAATAGTATTTACCTCTTGGGATTGAGTGGGAATTAAATGAATTAATTCATGTGAAGAGTTTAGCATAGTGCCTACCCCCAGTAAACATTCAGTAAATAGTAGCCAAGAGTATACTTTACTCCGTGCACGTAGGAACACAGAGGACAGGACAGATCCACAGCAGTTTACAAAGGACAAAGGGTCAAGACGTCCACGTTCTAACTAAAGCCCAGGAACGGGCAGTGGACATGAAAAGCAAACGCAATGTCTCCTGGTGCTGCCTAACTCTTGTGGCCTTCCAGGCCTGTCCCTGGGGAGGCCGCCGCACCCCGCTGATCATCTCTCCCTCCCTTAGGGCTGACGACTGCTTTTTTGCTTCTCGGAAGCTGGACGCAGTGGCCATCGAAGCCAAGTTCAAGCAGGACCTGGGTTTCCGGATGCTGAACTGCGGGCGGACGGATCTGGTGAAGCAGGCGGTGTCTCTCCTGGGGCCTGATGGGATCAACACCATGAGCGAACAGGTACAGGGTCCTCTGGGTGTCTGAACGCTGCCCCATGGCAAGATGGACACGGCAGGCACTGGACAGAGGCTCCCCCTACGGGTGACTTGGGGTGATTTTTTTTTTTAGTTTAGTTTTTAAAATAAAAATACTCTTGTTCATCATTATAGAAGTTGCACGTGAACATTGCAGCTGAAATGGAAAAGAGAGAAAAATAGGCCTATTCCAGAAAGGAAATCATTCCTTCACCGGATAACCATCCTATTTATATTTAGTATGTGTCCTTCAAGTTCTTTTTCCAGCATGGTTAAAATTAGTGCTCAGCCGGCCTGTTACTACCTCACAGAACAAGTCAAGACAAATTTTCACCAAACTTTCAGGGTACGATTAAGATGCACAAAAGTCATTCTGGGGGACCCTCGGAGGAGCCTCTGAGACAGGCAGCTGTCCCCCCAAGCCCCTGACACTAAGGTACATTGAAAGGTACTTTGCAATATCATTAAATAGTTTTAGTCCCTTTTAATGTCTACATAACATGGTCATATTATTTATTCACTTAACCACACTCAGTTGTTGGGTATTTAGGTTGTTTCTAATCACTTATATCAATAACGCTAAGTAAACTTAGACAAATCTTTGTTCAAATCCCTGATTGTCTCATTGGGGAAACTCTTAAGAGTGGAAATAGTGGCTCAAACTCATCAACCTTTCTGAAGGTTTTTTTTTTTATCTCAAATTACTATTCCAGAGACTGTTTCCTTGTACCCACCCTCCAACTACATATGTGTTTCCTGTGAAGCTTTTACTTACCTTTTGCCTGGTTTTCACTGGAGCCTTACTGTCTTTCTTTTTTACTTGGAAGGGCTCTTTACATATTAGACATATGACCTTTATTATAATGTGACAGATATGTCTCCATGTCCTGCTTACCTTTTCGTTTTGTTTATCTTTTCAATTTCATGTCCTCAGTGCTGTAATGATTTTCCTTTGCGATTCTTTTATTATTTTTGTGGTTTTAATTTTGTCCCTATGTCGCTAACCAAACTAGAAACGGTTTTAGTGGATGGTGTGAGATAAGGCTCTTCTTACTTGGATATTTTCCCACCTTCACAACACTGTTTATTGAAAAACCCATCCCTTCCTTCTGTTGGTTGGGATATGTTGTTTATACTAAGCAGGAGTCATGGGCAAATACTTCTGGAATTTTTGAAAGCCATTCCTCATTTGCTTGCTGTTCGCTTGTAAATGGTAATGTCAAACCAGATGTCAATGCTGGGCGTGTGCTCAGAGATATCCAATTTCCCTTGACCCCGACCGGGATCTTCTATAGAGTAAAGATGACACTTGTTATATTGAGAAAGAGAAAATGTCAAGGAAACCGTGTTTGTCAATTAGATAGCTTAGCGGCTGATGCTGCAGAACCCAGAAAGTTGAAATCAGCCATTTGCTTCAGCAAACACTCCCAGGTCTGTTGCACCCTAAGACAGACAAAGGAAAATCCTCCAACATAAGCAACGATTAATGGGGGGAACAAAAAAAGGAAAAAAAGACAATTTATGGTCCCTTCTTGCCTCCATTTTGGTTTTCAAACTATGGGGGATTGTGACCTTAGGAGTCTTAGGGCTGTTTATTTTTTTTAATGCCGGATATTGAGTGCAAAGATAGCCTTCTAAGCAAAAGGAAGAATTTCCATGTTAGCAGCAAGTGACACAGCCACCTGGTAAACCTTCTCCGTTCTCTGGTTTCTCACTCACCGCAGGGCATGACGCCCCTGATGTACGCCTGCGTCCGTGGGGACGAGGCGATGGTGCAGATGCTGCTGGATGCCGGAGCTGACCTGAATGTGGAGGTGAGGGTGCAGGGGGCTGCAGGGCCCCTCGGCCTGGCATCCCCAGGGGAAGGTGAACCAAGCGTGGGGGGGCGGGGGGGAGCTTAAGGGCAGGGCGCTCGGTCCAGCAAAAGAGGTCAGACCAGCGGATGGATTTCCTCCATCCTAAGGCCCAGCCCCGAGAAACTCCAAGGAGCATGTATGTTTCACCTAAAAACAGCCAACGAAGCTACAAGGCGCACCAGCTTTTACTTGGCTCAGGTGTATCGCCTCTGATCCTTACTGTCATCCGTTCCTTCTGGGATCAGAGCAGAGAGCGCTCTCCTGAGCCACCCGCCCTTTCCCTCTGCGCAATGCAAAGCTGGGCCCTGTCCCGGAGCTGAGGCGTGGCTCCCCCGCCCCCACCGAATCCTGATTGCGCACCTGGTTGGCTGAGTTGCAGCCACAGGTCTTACAGCGAATCACATGGCTCCTTGAGGCAGTGTGCTGGAGCAGAAAGCACACCCCAGCAGGCTTTGGAATTTGACACGGGTTCAAATTCTGAAACTGCCCTGTGCTTTGGTGACGTGCTTTAGTGCTTGGGCAAGTGGTTTCTGAGCCTCGCTGTCCCCATCTGCAAAATGGGAGAATAATCACACCCACCTCAGAGAGTTGTTGGAAGAAATAAATACAGAGGGGACCTAGCATAACTTTGGGACTGGGTATTAATTTCCTTCCCTGCCGGGGGTTGTAATAGGTGAAATCACACTTTTTTTTTTTTTAACCATGTTCTGTGCTGTCTTAAGACCCACTCTCTCCAGCAGCCAGATATTGGCAGCCTTGGAAACTGGGGAAATTGGTATGCCACAGTCCTAACTAGGCAACCCTGGGGAGCCTTTTCAGGTCAAAATTAGATGCTCTTGTCATTTAGTGCTGTGGGTTTTGGGGGGCTTTTCTATTTGCTTTGGGGGGGGGGGTTAGTGAGTTTTATATTCATCTGAGGAAAGCAGTCAATAGACATAGCTTGGGATCCCATTTTAGATCATACAAGTTTCAAGTATTAGGGATTTTTCTCCCCTGTTATGCATCCATAAGCACCGTGCAGACCCTGCGAGGGCTTCCCAGCTTGGGTTCCTGGTGGGGTTCCCTGGGCCTCCCTAGCCCGACCCACGGCTCCCAGCTCCAGGCTTCCCCTGCAGGTGATGAGTGAACTCAGCGCCTCTGAATGAAACAGGCATCTCGGTGACATGGCCCCAGGAATGTTCGGGAAAACCATGTGTGGGTTCCAGTCCTGCAGGACCCCAACCTTCAGCTGCCCAGACACCTGTCTTGTGGCCAGGGGTGTTTTGAGACCCCCATATCAAAAGACCAGTATCAGATTGCTTATTTGTGGTGCTTTCAGGGAAGTTTTTATGCCTAGTTTCCAGAAATATGAGGGCCTTTGTCAACCAGGAAGGCAGCAGAAGGATGGAGTGAGGACAGCGTGGGTGAGCTGTGACCAGATGGTGCCATGCCTCCATCCGATGGTGGGCTTCCCTGGCTCAAAAGCTTGAAGCAGACCTCCCCTTGCCTGGGGTTTGCTGCCACCGAGAATGTCCCCTCAAGGTGTGGGTGAAATGGCAGTGGCATCTCACGCTGACATCCTGTAGGTCTCAGAACCACCACCTCTCCTGCAGCAGAGAGAGGAGCCAGGCAGGTGAGCTGGCTCGTTGTAGCCACCATTACACCTTCTCCAAGGCACCTTAGCGGTGGTCAGAGGTCATCCGTTTAATCGCTTTCAGATGAGAGGCAAAGGAGTCCTTATTCCTCACCACCCACATCACCAACACTTCCCCAGGCACCGCCCAGGGTGTCCTTTCTACGCCTTTCCCGCGTGCCCAGCGCCAGATAGGTCAGCTCTGCTAGTCTAAGTATTGTGAAGGTCACATTCTGAAAATAACTTCAATTTGTTTATAGGTTGTCAGTACTCCTCATAAATATCCATCCGTCCACCCCGAGACCCGCCATTGGACGGCTCTGACTTTTGCTGTGTTGCATGGACATATTCCTGTAGTGCAGGTATTAACGTATTTCCCTATCCACACCTGACCTCTAATTTTACCGCTTCCATTATGCAAATCTGTACCTCTCCCAGCATGCATAGTCACGAAAACATTCATATTGGTTCATTGCAATTGAATATAGCACATGCATATCATATGAGTGGAAATATTATATAGAATGATCTATATCTATTAGCCAATATGAAATTATCACCTACCCACATGCAGCCTCACACAACACACAGTGGCCAACCTACGGAAGTTGTTCCCAGTCGCTTTGGGGTGGGGCCTGAGCTGTGGTTTTGTGGATTGGTTCGTTTTACCTGTCGTAACATGAACACAAAACTTGGCTGGTGTGAGACCTTGGAACCTCCCCTGAGGTGTGACCCTGGTGTTTGTGTAGAGTCTAGTGGTTTCCAGCCGGTGGAAAGACGCATCCAAGTTGCCAAGGCAACGGTTCCAAAAGACACTTGCTTGGATCCCACTTCTTGGGAATCGGATCCGGGAGACCTAGAGCAGGGCCTTCGCATGTGTCTTCTGAAACAGCTCCCAAGCATGGAGAGACGTCCTCATCCGAGGTCCTTTGGGCATATGTTGCTTGCGCCTTTTCTGGCTGTTGTAGAGTTGGTGTTCATTGACTAGCCATCCAGTACATTCTAGGTCTTAAACGTGGTCTTCACGGCATCAGAAAAGAGAGACGAGCAGCCGGTCCATCAGGAACTCGCCTCCTTTTATGTGGTCCAAGCCTCTGAGGATGAATGGAGAGCAGGGAATCGTGTGAGAGGCACCACTGGGCAATGCTGGGATTCCACATGAATCCTTTGTCGTTTCCTAGGGTGTGGGGATCCCGAAGTCAGGTCCAAAGCCATGCTTCAGGAGGTTGCGTGTGTGTCGTGCCACACTGGCTTCTGCCTGTACAGTGTCATGCGCAGTCCAGTCCCCATAGAGGAGTCTAAGGAAGAAGGGGCGGCGGGTGGCCTGGCAGACGCAGATGCCGTCCTTTAACAAGCAGCGGCATCCCCTGCCTTTCAATCCGGAGTCGGCGCAGTGGGCAGCCGAGCAAAGCCAAACCAAAGTCAGGCCTCCTCCCCGCTGCAGGTGCACAAGTCACGGAAAGCCACACGTGCAGCCCCCTCCTGGCTGCGCCCTCAGGGATAAAGCAAGCAGGTCCCCCCCACCCCAGCCCAGTTCACATCAGCAACAGCACATTCACTGTGAGTGAGATCCGGCATGGACAGGATCTCCGTTTTTTAAAAGCACAGAATTGCTTAGGGAAGGCACAGAATTGAGTCCTGTGAGGCAGAGCTCTGGGAAGCTCACGCTGCCACATGGAGCCTGCTGGCCAGGACACAGCCTCTGCTGACCTGCCCTCAGAGCTCCCCCGAACCCTGGCCCTGGTTGGCCGGGGCGCTCTCCAGAACTCTCGATCTGTGATTCCAAGAGGCCACGTTAATGCTCTCCCACCCAAACAGGGTGTCTTCCAGCCCCTGGTTCCAGGGGCTTCTAGAAACATTCATATACGAGTCAGTCACCTGGAGAGCCTGTTAAAATGCAGACGCTTGTCCAGTGGGTCTGGGGTGGGCCCGAGGGCCATGTTTCCCACCAGCTCCCAGGTGCCCCTGCTGCTGGCCTGCAGACCACACTGAGTAGCTCAGGTTCTAGTAGATCCAAGCAGCTCCTAGTTCCCCCTCGAGGCCCAGCTGCCCTGGCCCGTGGTCACTGACCCAGAGGAGAGCAGGAACATTGGCATGGACTGATTTCCACCAGTTTTCCTGACGCCCCCTCGCAGCGCGGGTCCTTTAAACATCTCCGTGGCCCCTCTTCCTCCGCAGCTCCTCCTGGACGCCGGGGCCAAGGTCGAGGGCTCTGTGGAGCACGGCGAGGAGAACTACTCGGAGACGCCCCTGCAGCTCGCAGCCGCCGTGGGTAAGAGGTGCCGTCCTCACCCTGGCCGAGGGCCTCCACCACCCCGGCCCCGGGGGTGCCTGCGACTCTCTGTTTGCTTTATTCGCTTATAAACCCCCTTCTCTGGGCTTGCAGGCAATTTTGAGCTGGTTAGTTTGCTGTTGGAGCGAGGTGCGGACCCCTTGATAGGAACCATGCACAGGAATGGAATTTCTACAACCCCCCAGGGGGACATGAACTCTTTCAGCCAGGCCGCAGCCCACGGACACAGGTAGGCTAGGGCGGGCCGGAGCCCCAGGCCCCGAGCGGTGCTTGTTAAAAATGCAGATTCCCAGGCCTGCCCCAGACCCATTGCCTCTCTGGATGTGGGGCCCAGAGGCAGTGCAGGCCCCAGCCCGGCCAGCGTGGCCTTCACTGCCCGCTCCCGGCCGAGGGCCAGCCTCATGCTGCACACATCTGCCCGGACTGGCTGTTCTGTCCTCTCCCAGCCAGCTTCTGCCGCGCAGACATGCATCCCCTCTGGGAAGCGAAGTGAGAAGAATCCGTTGAGAAAGAATAAATCACCTCCTGTTTGATCGCCTCCCGTCCACCATTCCCTCAGGACTTACCCCATCGGTTGCATTACACATCACCCCACGTAAAGCAGAATCACCGGTTCCAGAGCCTTCTAGATACAGTGGGGCCTTGACTTACGAGTTTAATTCGTTCCGAGACCAAGCTCGTTAAGGAGCTCGTTAACTCAAATTACTCTGTCAACTCAATGCAAAAAATCTGCCGAGAGACAGCTGGTATCTCAAAAAACTCGTTCGTCGGGACACTCGTAAGTCAAGGCCCCGCTGTACTTGAGGCAAACACTTAGCTCCCTGGTTGTCCTTGAGGAAGCACGGCCGGCCATGCCCCACTCTCTCCTCCACCCCCAGAACGGAGCGCCCGCGGTCAGGACTCTGAAACCCGCCACCCCGAGCTGGTCCCGTCCTCTCCCCTCGTCCCAGGGAGTGTCCCTGCCCGTCCCGCCCTGGCAAAGCCCTCCCCCACCTCTGAGTGTCTTCCTCTCTGGGTTTATGATTGACAGGAACGTGTTCCGCAAACTGCTCGCCCAGCCAGAGAAGGAGAAGAGTGATATCCTGTCCCTGGAGGAGATTCTGGCCGAGGGGACAGACCTGGCGGAGACAGCCCCGCCCCCCCTGTGCGCCAGCCGCAACAGCAAGGCCAAACTGAGAGCCCTGAGGGAGGCCATGTATCACAGCGCTGAGCATGGCTACGTGGATGTCACAATTGACATCAGGAGCATCGGTCAGTGTGGGCACCCTCCGCCCTGGGCACAGCACCACTGCCCGGCTCCCACTCCCACTCACACACACACACACTCACACACACTCACACTCACACTCACTCACACACACACACACTCACACTCACACACACACGCATACACACACACTCACACACATACACACACACTCACACACACACACTCACACACATACACACACACACACATACACACACACACTCACACACACACACACATACACACACGCTCACACACACACGCTCACACACACACTCACACACACACTCACACACACTCACACACACACACTCACACACACACACACACACACACACACACACACACACACACACACACACACAGGCTCAGGGGGCCTCTCCTTCGCTGTGGGAGCTGAGAGTCCCACACTGTCCCCATCGACAGCAGCATCCTGCCAGCCCCGTCCTCAGGTCACCTCTCCATGATTCCCAAACTCTGGACCCTGGAAGTTAGGAGTTTGAATCACCTGGGAGCTTGTCTGAATACACATTGCCAGGCCCTACACCCAGAAGCTCTGCTGTCTAGGGTCTGGATGGGTAAAGGCTGGAAATCTTTATATTTAACAAGCATCCCAGGTGGTTCCCAGTGGTTGGGGTGCATAGAGCACCCAGACCCATGAAGCTGCGTCCGGGCAGCGGCTAGAGTGAGGACAGGCTTCCTGACCAGGGCTCCCCCTCGGAAAGCCTTTGGGGTGGCTCTTCCTGGACTGAGCTAGCCCACAGCCACCTCCTCCGTGCATCTGAGGGACAGGCTAGCCTGGCCTTCCCGATCTAGTGGCATAGGCCCAGCATGGGAATAGCAGGACTCGCATGGGCCTTAAACTCAGGTTGTAGCCTGAGGCCCTGCAGAGGGGCCCCGATGCTGTTCTGGAAAAGGGCCTCTCGCACAGGGGCTGTTTAGCGTGCGGGGCGGTTATGCCCCGGCCCCGAGGGCCTGCTTAGCATAGTGAAGCAGCCCGAGACTCCGAAAGGTCGCTTGTTGTACACAGGAGCAAGACGCCTGCTTCTCTCCCCATGAGAGCTGGGAATCAGCTCAGCAATCAGCTGCTGGAGAGGCTCCTGCTGCGGGAGGAGCCCGATGAAGTGGCTGCAGGTGGAAATGTAGTTTCGCACAGGGACCGGCAGCCATACCCTCCGTGTCTCCTTATGCAGGTGGAAGCATCCATCTTAGCTCACTGGTGGGTTTCACCAGCTCTCAGCTCTCGCCTGGGCACGGATGTGGTATCCAATCTTGGGCAAGACTCGGCCCCTCCCCAAGCATCTCCCTCCCCAGAAAGTGGAGGGGGTGGAGACAAATGAAGTCAGCGCTAAGAAGTATGTCACAGGCCTGAGCTGTGTGCATAACAACTCCAGTATTCTCCACCATGATTATAGGTTGTAAAATGCAGCCCCTGATAATATGAGTAGCGTGAAGAAATGGACACCCGTACTTAAGGGAATTGAATTATGACCTTTAATTTCAACTTCTGCAAGTCTTTGTGGGGGGAATCAACACTGGCTCTATTCATCGCAAGCCTGCCTCTTGGTCTCATAATTGGGTAACGTCCTGGGGAAAGGCCAAGTTTTAGATAAAAACGCGCCTTCTCTTTTGGTTGTTCTCTGCCTTGCCCTCCCCTCTCCCCTCCCCCCAGGTGTCCCGTGGACCCTGCACACGTGGCTGGAGTCCTTGCGGATCGCCTTCCAGCAGCACCGCAGGCCCCTCATCCAGGGCCTGTTGAAGGAGTTCAAGACCATCCAGGAGGAAGAGTACACGGAGGAGCTCATCACCCAGGGCCTGCCCCTCATGTTCGAGATCCTGAAAGCCAGCAAGGTACGAGGCGTCTGAGGCCGCTGGGCCGTCGGCAGAGAGCTAGGAGGTTCCCCGTCTCAGGGGTCCCTTCCCTGTGGTCATGGCGGCTGGTGGCTTGTGTACCCCAACTGGCTAAAGCCACTTGTGCCATCCTTTGTGGGGCAGCTGCTTTGCTGAGCCCCTGTGAGGTTCCAAGGCACTTAGGCACATGGACGAAGTAGTAAGATCTCTCCTGGCCTCAGGGAATTTACACAAAAGCTGGTGAGAGAATACCAGCACGTGTGCTCCGAGGGCATCTGAGGTGGTTTATGAAACAATGGCACAGGTCCCGAGAGGTGAGGTGCCAGATGGTCAGGGAAGGTGCTGGGACTAGGGCAGGCCTGACAGGCAGATAGAATCCAGCGGGAGGAGGGACACGGCGCAGCGCCCCAGATGAATGGGGTACAGGCCCTGCCACGGTTCCCGGAAGCCGGGCCCTGGGGAAGGCTTTTGAGATACACAGAAGCCAATGAACCCTGAACTGACCCCAAGAATCACCCCTTCCTCATGGGCCTCCCAGTTCCTGCCAGGACCTGCCTTGAAGGGAAATGGTGCAACCCTTTGGAAAACCAGTCCAGTCCTGGGGCTACTGTGTGGTCAGTTCTTAAAATCTCTGTGGGGTGCCTTGTTTGATGACACCATATAGACACCCAGTACCCGCCAGTGGGCCATGCAGCATGGGGGGCTGGGGGGGGACAACTTTGAGAATGGACAGCTGTGGTGTGCCTGGTCCCCAGCCAGCCATGGAGTGGAGAGCCCAGGTCAGGGGGAGGGGTTGCAAAAGCCCCACCACTGGCTGTGGAAGCACCAGGGGGGCAGGGGGGGACCAGTTTGCCTGGGAGGCTTTGAGGAGTTTGGGCACCAACCATCCCATTCCCCAGGGCTTCTCAGTGGGCCTCAGGGGACGGGATAGCACAGTGGTTGGGAGCACGGGCTCTGGAGCCAAACTGTAGGAGTTCAAGCCTGGCTCTGCCACTTACTTGCCTTATGACCCTAGTCAAGTTACATAACTTCTCTCTGCCTCAGTTTCCCCATCTGACAGTGGGGACCGTGATTGTTTTAACCTCTTAGGCTGGCTGTGAAGAGAAAACGAGTCAGTGCCCTTCACACTGTCCCTGCCACTGAGTGAGCCCTTTAGAGTCCCCATCATAGCGACGGCCTCGCCAGGGGATGTGGCGCCTCCATTGCTTCCCAAGGGCTGTTCTGTAGCAGCCAGCCCCTCAGCAGGGATGGCATCAACATATTTAACACCCAGCGCGCCCCGGCACCAAGGAGCCCATGGAAACCACATGTAACCGGCTGAACGCCAGCTCCTCTCCTCAGGATCACACTGGATTATCCCAATCTCTCTACTGCAGAGCCTTGCGTAGCCTGATTCACAAAGGCAAGCAAGCGTTTCCCAAACTCACTTGACCCCGGAACCCTTCTTATCATGAACTGTCTCGAGACGGAAAGGAGGACTTTTTTTTTTTTAAGCTAAAATATGTAGTTAAATCCTCACAGGCAACTTTTGAAGCAGATACTGCTCTTCTCCCCCATTTAGCAAATGGGGAAACTGAGGCACAGAGAGGTTGACCAGAGTGCCCGAGATCACAGAGTCGCTAAGTAGCAGAGCTGGGACTGAACCCAGGAGGTCTGGCCCCAGCGCCAGCCTCTTCCCCCTCAGTCCCCGATCAGGCTTTGTGGAGCTCTGGGACCCCTGTGAGTCACCTGTGACGTCGCAGGGGAAACAGGCCTCAGAACCAGGAAGGCAACCTGGGTCTCCACCCCCCACCAGGCTGGGCCCACGGGCTGGGCTGCCCGAGAGAAGGACGAGGGGACCATGGAGTGCCTTTGCCGGCAGGGGGTGGCCCCACAGTAAAGCAGCAGCAACTCGGCGTCCTGCCTGCTCTCTGAGCCTGGAGCACGTGGTCCGTCCAGAGCAAGGCCCATTAGGTCTTCTCATTAGCACGGTCTCCAGCCCAGCGTCCAGGCCCCCGCGGGCTAGATTTATGCTTGATGTCAGGCCCCACTGAGACCTGAAGTGGGAGCAGGTGTGCGGCCTCCGGTAATGAGCCTCGGCAGTTCTATTTAGAGTGAAACCTGCTGGAGGCTTTTCAAAACCAAATGCTCCCTGCCCCTCACCCCCCACCTTGGAAATAAATAAAAAAGGCTTTCACCTGAAATTACCTAAGAGACCACCTTCGGGACAGACGTTCCTCCTTCGGTTCCCAGGGTCTGGTGTGCTAATGGGTGTCGGGTTTTTAATTTCCTTCCTTTCTTCGGGATATAGTGGGCATTCCAGAAATTACTGAAGCATCTTGTGTTTTAAGTAAACCTGTTCTCTGGGGTTTCTAACATCGTTTTTAATAAGACATACATATATGCATACGGAAAAGTGCCCCAATCGTAACTCTAGAGGCAAAGGAATTTCCACAAAGTAAACCTACCTGTGTGATTAGCAGCCGGACCAAAAATAGAGCATTGCTAGTACCCGCCAGCCCCCTCCTGCCCAGCCCAGCCCCTACCCTCCCAGAGCAGCCAACAGCTCCCACAGCAGCAGCTGGGGCTGGGAAGAAGGGAGGGGCCTTTGCCAGGATGTGTGGACCAGAGCCTGCTCCCAGCAGTTGTACTGATCATGGAGGGGGGGGTTGGGGGGACCCAGGGATGGGGCCGGGGCAGTCTAGGAGGACTGCACCCAGTCAGGTTTGCTCTTACAGTAAATGGGGGGTTAATGGCAGCCCCTATTGGTGAGATGTGGTATTACACATCACTATGAAACTTACCAGTGGCTGTGTGAAGTCAGGCATTCTCCAAGCATGGGTGATAGTCCTGCGGTCAGATCCTGTAGGCTTATTTTGCGTTTCTTTTTCTAGGTTCTTGAGGTAGAGGGTTAGACTATCAATTTTAAACTGTTCCTTTTTTCTTCTATATGCACTTGATACTCTACATTTTTCTGCTCAGCACTACCCTAGCTGTGTCCCACAATTTTTGATATGTTTTATTTTCACCTTCATTCGGTTCAGCGTATTTTTTATTTCCCTTGAAACTTGCTTTTTTTGGCTTATGGATTATTTGAAAGTGTGTTATTTAGTTTTTAAGTGTTTTGGGATTTTTCTGTTACTGATTTCTAGTTTGATTCCATTGTGGTCAGAGAACAGATTCTATATTATTTCACTCTTTTTTAAAGATTTGTGATTTGTTGTATGGCCCAGAATATGGCCTATCTCAGTATAGATTCTGTGGGCACTTGGACAGGGGTGCTTTCTGCTGTTGTGGGGTGTTCTGTAATTGTCAGTAACATCCTCTTGGCTTGTGACTATGCTGAGCTCCTCTGTATCCTACATCCTATATTCTGTATCCTATAGAATATCCTATCCAGTTATCCTATCAGTTGACAGAGGGGTGTTAAAGTCTCCGACTGTAATTGTTGAATTTGTCTACTTCCCCTTTTAGTTCTATCCATTTTTAGCTCACATATTTTGCAGCTGTGTCATTTGGTGCAGACACATTTAGGATTGCAATGTCTTCTTCGTGTATTAACCCTTTTGTCATTATGTAATGCCCCTCTCTGCTTCGACTAGTTTTCTTTGCTCTGAAGTCTCCTTAATCTAATATTAATACAGCTACCCCTGCTTTCCTCTGATTAATGTTTGTATGATATCTTCCCCATCCTTTTATTTTCAACTTGCCTGTATGTTACATTTAAGGTTTCTTATAAACAACATGCAGTTGGACTTTTCATCCACTCTGTCGATCTCTGTCTTTTAATCAGAATTTATAGACCATATATATTATATATAATTATTGATGCTCTATGGCTTAAATCGACCATCTTATTTTTTGTCTTCTGTGTGATCTCTCTGTCTTTTTCCTGCCTTCCTGTGGACTACCTGAACATTTATTTAAATTCATTTTTTATTTATCTGTAATGTTTTGGAGTGTATCTCACTGTATAGCTTTGTTAGTGATTGCTTGATATATTACATTATCTGTATATATAAAAGCCTAAGTGACCCAACAGCCAGTTGACCGGTCAGTGTGCTCCCATAGCCAACCTCCTACTGCAGGCCAACCTCCTACAGTCCCTCTCCCCCGCCTGCCCCCCGCCGGCTGGCCAGCCCCAATTGTCCCCGATTGGGACTGGGCAAGATGGCCCCTATCAGCCCCAATCACTGGCCAGGCCGAGGGACCCCACCCATGCATGAATTCATGCACCGGGCCTCTGGTATGTACATAATATCAAAGTGTACTGGTTTCATCAGTTTACCAGTTCAAATGAAGTATAGAAACCTTACTTCTCTTTATGTCCCTTTACCCTCCTCCATTTATGACATATCCATCTTTAAATATGTCATCTAATTTAGAACCACATCAGACAGTTACAATGTTTGCATCAACCATCAAACATAATTAGGAAACTGAAGAGGAAGAAGAACGCCTATTGTATGTGTCCATATGTTTGCTTACCCTGTTCCTCCTTCCAGATGCTCCAAGGCTCCCTCCTTCATCCTTTCCTGTTGTTTAGAGACCTTCCTTCAGCCATTCTTCTAGGGTCGTGCTGGTGACCAGTTCTCTTAGGTCCTTCATCCCAGAGTGTCTGATTTCCCTTTCGTTCCTAAAGGATATTGTCACTGGTTGTTGTTTATTTCATACTAGAGGCCCGGTGCATGAAATTTGTGCACTGGGGAGAGCGGGGGCGGGGGCCAGCCTGGCCTGTGCCCTCTCACAGTGCGGGAGCCCCGCTATCTATCGCCCCAAAGAGGTAGGTCCCTCCCACCCATCCGGGGCTGCTCAATGGATTGCCCCAAAGAGGTAGGCCAGAGCCTGGGGTCCCACCTCCATGCTGTGTGGAGCCGTGGGACCCGCCTCCGCACCACGCACACAGCATCAAGCTCCCGCCTATCCATGCATCCACAAATCCCTACACACCCACGCATGCCCACTGCGCACGCAGCCTCCTGGTGATTGCTCGTTACAGCGTGAGGGCATCACGACGTGAGGGCATCACGACCACATAGGCTTTTATTAATAGGATGTTTCTTTTAAATCATCTTACCTTCCCTTAAATGTATTCAGAAAGGAAACATTATATTACCACCATAAATAGAAAGCTCATCAGTTGCCATGAGTAGAAGGTACATATAAAAATAAATGGGTGCTGATTTAAAAGCATTTCAAGTTCACAGTGTGTTCAACTACATCTTGTACACAACTCCAAGGGCGTGTGACAGACTTGGAGCTAAGCCGACCTCATGGGAATCCTGTGGGGCCGTACAGCCTTCCCACCCCCTCCTTTTCCAGGTGGTTCCAGCAGAGGGGCTCACAGCTGACAGGGCAGCCCAGCATTTTCCACAGGGGCGGGGCCTGTCTTGGGAGGAATCAATCAAGACAAAGAATTCACTGCCGATGACCCTGGAAAGCAACATTCAACATTCTCGTGATTCTGAGATCAGGCTTTTTTCATCTTTTTGAATTTGAAATGGGTCTTTAAAATGCATGTTTATTGCAGTGAGTTTCTTTCCAGTAATTTTAGAATATTTTAGAATCTAGGGAAATAGAGATTAATTTGAATTATGGGAATTTGCTCTTTTGAAAGTTCAAAACTGGTCACACATTGGCACTTCCCTTTGGTTCAACCTAATGGCATATTGTGATGTGTTTTCTTTTTAATCCTCATAGCAGGTAACTTAATCCTTACTTAAGCGGGTAATTCATCTGGGAAGAGAATACTGAGGCCCCGAGAAGCTGAGTACTTTTCCTAAGGTCACCCAGCTCTGCCTGGTCCCATTGCCCATGCTTTTACCACTGTGTAGAACCCCCACCTACGCTACCTATAAAAGACCTTGGGGACAATCCTAGGGCTCCTTTCCAAAGAAAAGAGTGTGTTTTTGTACCTTTTTAGAAGAACAGTGAGGGGTCAGAGGAGGAGAGGAAAGACGTCAGCCCCGACATCCACAGACTCCATCTTAAGAGAGACTCCTGGCACCTGTGGTGTGACAGATTCAGTTCTGGCCCTGGCCAGTGGCTCCTCATCCCACACAGCAAAAGGCTGCAGGTTCGATCCCTAGTCGGGACGCATATGGGAGGCAACCAATGGCTGTTTCTCTCTTGTGTCTCTCTTTCTCTCTTTTTCTCTCTCTCTCTCTCTCTCTCCCCCTAAAATCAATTTTAAAAAAACCACACACACACACATCCTCGAGTGAGGATTTTAAGCTAAAAGAATTAAGTTCTGTGTAGCTGAGTCCTGAGAACCCAAGTTCAACACCCAGCATTTTCCGAGGGAGGCCTGGAGGGCACCTCCTTTTAAGGGCTCATGTGATTACACTGGGCCCACCCAGATAACCCAGGACAATCTCCCTCTTTAGGTCAACCAGTCAGTCACTCTCATGACTCCTGCAGATTCCCCTTCATCCTATAAGGTAACACATTCACGGGTGGGAGTGCTCATGACACAGCCCAAGGGATTAGGGCAGCAGTTCTCAACCTGTGGGTTGCGACCCCTTTGGGGGTCAAACGACCCTTTCACAGGGGTCACCTAAGACCATCCTGCATATCAGATATTTACATTACGATTCATAACAGCAAAATTAGAGTTATAAAGTAGCAACGAAAATAATTTTATGGTTGGGGGTCACCACAACATGAGGAACTGTATTAAAGGGTCGCAGCATTAGGAAGGTTGAGAACCACTGGATTAGGGCATGCCATCTGCTAGGGGCCAGGATTCTGCTCCTCAGACAGCCGTGTGCAGAGCACATGACTGTGGACCCTGATTCATTGGCCTCTGGTGATTGTCTGCATTATGCGGGCTCCCAGGCGATTCTGCGGCTGCTGGTGGTCGATGGAGCACATTTGAGTGGCAAAGCCTTAGGCCTGAGGAAACCCATTTACAGCCCCCGGCCCACTTCAAACCCACGACAGATTCCAGTCCATGACACCGGTGGTTCTCACACCTCAGGGAGCGTCGGAATCACCAGAAAATGGCCCTGGCCTGTGTGGCTCAGAGGTTAGAGCATCAGCCAGAGGACCAAAGGGTCTCAGGTTAGAATCCCAGCCAAGCACTTGGGCGGAGCAACCAATCGACGTGTCTCTCTCACACTGATGTTTCTTTCTCTCTCCTCCCTCCCTTCCCCTCTGTCAAAAATAAAAATCTATGGAAAAACATCCTCGGGTGAGGATTAAAAAAACAAAAAAAACTTAAAACGTGTGGCCCTAAAGGGTTTGGCTCAGTGGATAGAGCGTCAGCCTGCAGACTGAAAGGTCCCGGGTTCGATTCTGGCCAAGGGCATGTACCTGGGTTGCAGGCACATCCCCAGTAGGAGGTGTGCAGGAGGCAGCTGATCAATGTTTCTCTCTCGTCGATGTTTCTAACTCTCTATCCCTCTCTCATCCTCTCTGTAAAAAATCAATAAAATATTTTTTTTTTTTAAAGTGTGAAAAGACAGCTTGCTGGGCCCCTCACCCAGCATTTCTGAGGCAGAAGGCCGGGGATGGGACCTGAGGGCGGGCGTTTCTAACAGGCTCCCAGGTGACGCTGATGGTGTGGTGTGGGGACCACCCTTGGAGAACCGCTGCCTGAAGCGAGGAGGGAGGCAACCACTGTGGGGGTGTTACGTGAAGGAGCGTTTACTGTCCTTGTTTTCTGAGGCCTCCTCTTCAAAAGCAGCGTCCCTTTTCCCACTCAGGATGAGTGCATCCCCTCCGGCACCTCGGGGATGCGTCTGAAGTGACGAGGTGCCTTTTGGGATCTCATCCACTGCATCAAAGGGTTGGGCTGCTTTTCATGTGCTGAGCTGCATCCTCCGGCTTCGGGCGCACAAAGGAGTCGACTCACGAAGGGCTTGAACCACCGACACCCCAAAGCTGCCCCAGCCCCATCCTTTAAAGTCAAAAATAATATTTATTGGTTTTATTACAAACAGTTGTTTGTTGCAGAAGAGATAACTCCCTGGGCAGGGTGGGCACAGGGAGCTAAAAAGAAAACATCATGATCTCACAGAAGGTAGCTCCCAACCTTGCTCTGCAGAGATCTGTCAATCTAAATATATACGTAGGGCTTTATTGCAAAAAATACATGCTACAAACTGTGTTGTAACCTACTTTTAAAATATGTTGCAAATGTCTTTCTATCTAACTGCCCCTTTAAGCCCCAAGTTTCCACCCCTTCACTCCATGAAAAGCACCCCAACACTGTGATTCGTGGCTTCCCTCCTGCGCACCTGCAGTTGGAGGGAGACTTGTGAGCAGCCGCGAGCCCCGCGGGGGAAGAGGAAGCACACGGAGGTCGCAGCTCCGTGGAAGCAGGCTCCTCGCCCCCTGAGCAATGAGGGGCAGCTGACATTCTGCACCGAAGAAGTTTCCCCCTGCCCCCCCCCCACTCTTTATTGGAGAAATGATCCAGCTGAGCACCCCTAATCCGGAAAGACCTCAGCACCAGAATCAAGTGCCTAGGGCAGTGGTCGGCAAACTGCGGCCCCTTGAGTGTGGCTCTTCCACAAAATACCACGTGCGGGCGCGCACATACAGTGCGATTGAAACTTCGTGACCACACTCAAGGGGCCAAAGAGCCGCGTGTGGCTCGCGAGCCGCAGTTTGCCGACCACTGTCCTAGGGGAACTTGTTTCACGGGCCCTGCTCTGCCAGCGGCGTTGCTGAATCAGGACCACCTGAATCTCGGCAGCAGCGACACAGTCACGGGACCAGGAGGGCTTTCTGCTGGGCTTTTTAGGATAATTAGTGGCTTCCAGAACTTTGGACTATTGATAAAAGTAGGTTAGGGGTAAAAATTTATTTTCCATTCTAGGAGTTACAAAACCTGCTTTCCCGTGGGGTAGGAAATGAGTACAGCAAGAGAAAAGGGTTTAATTACAAATTAAGCTTTTGCCAATGAACCCATGGAAACAGTAGACAAACAAGCTAGCAGCTCCAGGGCCTGCCCGGGCAAACAGGATGAGTGATGTCCAGGGGGATTGATTTCTCTTGGAGCCCGAGATGAGTCTGTGGGCCTCTCTCCCTTGGGGAACGCGTTCCCAGCAACAACTGGCCTGAGGTTGTGCACAGCCCCCAGCAAGGTGAGCTGTTCTCTCTTTTCCTCAGAACGAAGTGATCAGCCAGCAGCTGTGTGTCATCTTCACTCACTGCTACGGGCCCTACCCCATCCCCAAGCTCACGGAGATCAAACGGAAGCAGACCTCGCGCCTGGGTGAGTGTGTCACGGGCCCTGCTCTGCCAGGGGTGTTGCTTTGTGATTTCAAGACAGGGAAGAAGCAAACGCTGTAAGGAAGGGTGGGAATATTCGAGGGCCGACAAGATAGGTCCTGGAGCCAGGCAGGCGGAGGTCAGGATAGCACCTTGATTATGTGATAAGACTGAAGGCTGTACCTTAGGAAAAGGTATATCAGAGCATCTACCTTTCACTACCTGTAACCTTTCAGTTAGAGGAAGAAGGAGACTCACCAATACCTTCTTGTTATCATTGAAAGATTACAGGCAGTGGCAGCAAGAAGGTCTCTGGATCCTGCAGACAGGTAGGTTCTAAAAGCAACTCAAGTGCCTATCAATAGATAAGTAGATTTTTTTAAAAAAAAGCTGTGGTACAAATAGACAATGGAATATTACTCAGCCATAAAAAAGAACAAAGTCTTATCATGTGCAACGGGATGCATGAACCTAGAGTCTATTATGTGAAGTGAAATATATTAGTCAGAGAAAGACACATACCGTATGATTTCGCTTACATGTGGAGTCAAAAGAGCAAAATAGACGAACAAACAGGACAGAAACAGACTCAGAGATGTAGAGAACACACTGATGGTTGCCGGAGGGAAGGGGGGTTGGGGAACTGGGTGAAAAACATCAAGGGATTAGGAAGTACAAACTGGCGGTTACCGAACAGTCCTGGAGACGTAGCACAGCCCAGGGAACGGGGTAATAACCATGTACGGGGCCAGGTGGGCACTGGAAGTACCAGGGGGACCGCTTTGTAAGGTGCATCGCTTTCTAACCACGACGCTGTACCTGAAACTAATGCACAACATTGAATGTAATAAAATGGGAAGTGTTGGGGGGGGGGGGGAGTCTCATAGGTAGAAATTTTGTTGTTTTTTAAACTATAATAAAACTAATATTGAAGTAAAAAATAATAAAAGAAGCCTGGGCTGTGCGTGGCAGCTCTCCCAAGTGCCCCCTGAGGAGGGACGAGCAGAGGACAGTGACAGGCCATGGTGTTTCTCTAATGGAGTCCAGTGCAGGCAGCCAGGAGGGGAGGGGAACCAGACCGCCCCCACCCAACCCACCCATACACCCCACACACACACAAACTTACACACACACACACACACACACACGCGAGGGGAACATACGTGAGCTGAGGAGACCCGATGCCCTGGCTCCCAGCAGAGCAGCAGTCCTTGCTTCTATTCTTCTCAGATACTTGCATTGAGCCGCCCTAGCCGAGCCTGTGGCAGACCCTATCTCAAGTCATCCTCAGGCCACCCCAGGAGGCAGGCACTGGGAGTCTGCACCGGGTTCCCCCCTGAACCCGTAATCCCATCCTCCTGCGGTTTCAGCTTCTGGGATTTTCCAGAAGAAACCTTTCCATCAGGCACTGATTTCATTCGGAGGATCCTGGGGCTGCTGCAGCCGGTTGACTGGCCCAGAAAAAAAAAAAAAGGCAAAGAAATACTCGGTGGCCTTGAAACCTGACCCATGAGCCTCCTGTTACAGGGGCCTGTCTCCTGGCTGCACGGGGAGTCATAAAATATTAAAGCTGCTTTAATATCTTAATATGGAAGGGTTCCTTTTCCAATGGAGATTGGGGGGCTTTCCTGCTTCCCAGCTCCTTTTCCTGCAGAGACTGGGAAACATTTGATCAATGGAAGCATCTGAAAATTCTACTCTTTAGCAAAACTACCACTTTTGAAACAGGTGAGCTAGTTTAAATGAGTGAAAAGGCTGAATTCATGCACATGTTTGAAAGTACTTCTGTGGCTGTCGTGAATAACTGGTGAATTTCAGTGACACGACTTTTTGCTACATAGAGAACCTAACCCCTGAGCCACTGGTTGTCTGTTGTTCTTTACACCCATTCCTGTGAGCCAACCAGGATGTACCCAAACCACAAGTAATTAACACCTTGTAGAAAACAGGCATTAATTAAGATATTCTAAGTGCAATAAATTATAAGGACCAATCAAATAAAGAGCCTTTACCACGTAGCAATAATCTGACATCTAGGTGTCTTACAAGACACCCTTGTTAGAGCGAATATTTGCAAGAGCTGTTTGAATGACACAGCATAAATTCAGCTTTCCTGTAGCTACAGGAGAGGAAGGAAGCATTTTTTTTTCCCTCCTGAACTTGCTGAGGTTTCTTCCATCAGCAATTTTAAGGTCCTCATTTTCTTGCCAAGCCTTGGAATTCCAAGGGTTAGAACAAGAAAAGAAAGGCAGACCTGGGAGGCTAAAGCTCACAAAATGAAAGAAAAAAGGTAGAATATATGTATAATCCTATATAATAAAAGGGTAATATGCAAATTGTCCCTAACAGGGAATGACTGGTCACTATGACGTTCATTGACCACCTGGGGCAGATGTTAATGCAGGAGCTGCCCCCTGGTGGTTAGCGCGTTTCCACAGGGGGAGTGCTGCTCAGCCAGAAGCCGGCTCATGGCTGGGCAGCATAGCAGTGGTGTTGGGAGCCTCTTCCTCCTCCGTGGCAGCTCTAAGGATGTCCGACTAACAGCTTAGGTGGGGAGCAGGCCTAAGCCATTAGTCAGCATCCCCCGAGGGCTCCCAGGCTGCCAGAGGGCGGAGACCAGGCTGAGAGATCCCCCTACCCCCTAGTGCACGAATTTTTGTGCACCGGGCCTCTAGTTATCAATAAATGGAATAGGGAACATGTAGTATTTTGCATCTTCAGTAAAGAATTCCAAGCTAGGATAACTAAAGGTTGTCAAGTACTGGTTCCTTAAGGATATACTTTAAAAGACAGATGAGACTTACCAGTGACAAGGGTCCCACACCAGCATCTCTCTAGGCCAGGCAGGTCATATAAATGAGTGAAATGGGCTCAGTGTAAGACAGTAGGGAGTGGCAGGGACTAGACCAGCGGCCGAGCACACGCCTGATTTTTTGTGATTAATTGTCCTCCTGCCATCTCATTGAATTCTGGGAGAGAATGGTAAAAGGAGCTAAAGGGAGGAGATATTAGCAATTTGGGAAGCAGGCTAGGGTGGTGGTTGGAGGTGCACAGTGGGAGTGAGAGAGAGTGAGTGGAGGGAGGCAGGTTGCTGAGAAGAGGGAGAAAGTCACTCCAAACTGCTAACAGCCTTTAAAGCAAGTGGAGAAGTGAGTGGCCGTCCACTCTGAGGCCTTCCTCTATAGCCTAACTGCCTTTACCTGGATAGTTTTAGAAGTTTGGGGCTGGGGGAGGGGGGCAATAAAAATGTTGGAAGATAGTGGGATCACAAGTGATTTTGACTTTTTTTATGCTTTTCAGATATGTTTTAAATTAAGATTTCTTAATGGGAAGAGATGGCAGAGAATATAAGGGGGAACCACCATCTGGGGCAGCATAGGGGCTGAGGGCTGAGTAAGGAGAATCAGCTAGGAAGGCCAGTTCTGGGTCCAAGGTCTGGGCAAAACTGGGGCCAGGCCAGGGGTTCAAGGTGCAGTCAGACAGGGTGGGCCCAACAGCTGGGGGTCGGTCCCCAGGAACCCAGGGGGTTGGCTCCCTCCCTCAGTGCTTTAGAGCAGCCTAAACCCAGTGGTAGGGAGCAGCTGGGTTTTGTTTCAGGACAAACCTTTAACCCCTGGGGAAGGGCCCTTCAACAACAAGCAGGTCCCCAGGCTAAGCAGGGGCCCAATGTCCTTGACAAGCTCCGACAACATGACTCTAAAGCAATGGCCAGAGCATGCTTTCATTCATTCAGAAAATGTCAATTGAGCATCTAGATGTTCTGCTAACCCTGAGGGGCAGTATGTGTCAGCCATTAATTTATGCTTCACATGAATTAATTCATATAATGCTCACTATGATTCTAGGATGTCGGGATATAATGGATATTACTATTCCCATTTTACAGAAGTGGAAACTGAGGCACGAAATGGTTCAATAACTTGCCAAAGGTCACTGAGATTTCTGGCTTGAGAGCCCAAGTTCTACCACCTTCCTGTGCTAGAGACAGAGGAAAGGACGTGGCAAGGACAGGCATGGTCCGCCCCCCCCCCCCCCCCCCCCCCCCCGCCACACACACACACCCAGAGTGTGCAGGTCAGGGGGAGAGGCAAAGAGCAGATACATGGTGGTGATGAGTCTGAACCAGGCAGTTTCCCCACCTGTCACCAGCTTAAGCAAGTCACTGTAACTTTCTGTGCCTCAGTTTCCTCAAATGCACACCTACCCCCCAGGACTGAATGAGCTGACATGTGTTAGGCCAGCTTACACAGAGCCTGGCACATCGTGAGTGCCCCATAAGTACTGGTTCTATCTTCTGTTCTTACTAGAGGCCCAGTGCATGAAATTCGTGCACTCGGCGGGGGGGTGGGGGTGTCCCTCAGCCCGGTCTGCACCCTCTTGTAGTCCAGGAACCCTCAGGGGATGTCCAACTGATGATGGGAGTGGGCCTAAGCCATCAGTCAGATGTCCTTAGTACTGCCATGGAGGCAGGAGAGGCTCCCGCCACCACCGCTGCACTCGCCAGCCGTGAGCCCGAGTGACTGAGTGGCACTCTCCCTATGGGAGCTCACTGGCCACCAAGGGGCAGCTCCTGAATTGAGCGTCTGCCCTCTGGTGGTCAGTGCACATCATAGGGACCGGTCATTCCACCATTCGGTCAATTTGCATATTAACCTTTTATTATATAGGATAGGATTGGAGGTGAGACAGGGGACTGGCTCATTTGTCACTGACCCAGGGAAAGAAGAGCCTGGACTTCAAAAACCCTGGAACACAGTGGCAAGGGGGCAGCTTTTCTCACCCACTTCTGTCAGCAGGGAGGACACTGAGCCAGGGAAAAGGAGGGAAACCAGGGCAGGTGACAGTTTTCGAGGCCAGGTGGGCAGGTGTCCTTTCACACCTGGGAGCCACCTGAACTCAGGCTGTGGGTCAGTCTTCTGTGGGTAAGTGCCACTTCGAATCACGAATAAGCTATGACGATTTCCAATGAAAAACTGGATTTCAGTGATGTGAGTGTTCCTTTGATCGATTCTGCTTCTGTGTGGTCCCTGCCTCACCAATGAGTACTTCATCCCCTGGAATCCCAGCTTTACCCTTCTCTCCACTAAAGCTGCCTTTTTTCCCTTTCCTCTTCCAGACCCTCATTTCCTCAACAATAAAGAAATGTCTGATGTCACCTTCCTGGTGGAAGGAAGACCGTTTTATGCTCACAGAGTGCTGTTATTTACAGCCTCTCCGAGGTATGTACATCTACTTGGAGAGCAGGTGAATTACGAATGTGGCTGTGGCTTTTACTGTGCTCTGAAGTTCAATTCTGGGGGTATCTCCACCAGACTGGCAGATTATCTTCTCCTGATCAAGGATTCAAGAGCACAGAGCAGCCCTCGCCCGTCTGGCTCAGTGGATCGGGCACCGGCCTGCAGACTGAAGGATTGTGTCAGGGTGCGTGTGAGAGGCCACCAATCGATGGGTTTCTCTCACGTCCATGTTTCTCTCTTTGTCTCTCCTCCTCCCTTCCACTCTCTAAAAAAATCAATGGAAAAATATCCTCGGTGAGGATTAACAAAAAAAGAGTGCAGGGCATTTGTGCATTGTATCATAGCAACATTGTTCACAATAGCCAGCAGGTAGAAGCAACCCAGGTGTCCATCAGTGGACAAATGGATAAGCTCAGTGTGGTGTACACATGTGTTATTCAGCCTTGAAAAGGGAGGCAATTTGGACACGGGCTACAACACGGATGAACCTTGGGGACCTTATGCAAAGTGAAATAAGCCAGTCACAAAAGACAAATGCTGTTTGATTCCATTTATATGTGGTCCTAGAGGAGGCGAATCCTTAGAGACAGAAAGAACTGTGGTTGCCAGGGGCTAGGAGGAAAGGGGGGGGGGGGGAGTAGAGTTAGTGTTTAATGGCACCTGGTGAGTTCTAGGATTGACTGTGCAACCATGGGAATATACTCAACATCAACATTACCATACACTTGAAAATGGTTAAGATGGTAAATGACATGTTCTGTGTTTTTTTCTTACAATAAAAAAAAAAAAGTGGGTAGCCATCGGCATAAACAGCAGCGCCTTTGTGTGTGTGTGGACTCGGCGCCTGTGACTCCGAGCAGACAGGGCAGGTGTGGGGAGAGCTCCGCGAGCAGTGAGCAGTGCGTGGGAGGAGCGTGGATTAGGTTTGCACTCCCTCCGCCAGGTGCCTCGTGCTGTGCACAACCTCACACATGGCCACCTGGAAAGGCCTGCCCTCCACATGTCAGGGAACTTTGGCATAAGCCACCGAAATACACGGGTCCTGTGAGCCTTCCTCTTCCTGACTGGAGGGGACAATAGTCTGGCACCCTCAGCCAGCTCCGCCACTGCCCTTCCTCTGCCTTTCGGTTTGAGATGAGAAGGTTGACCATGTGGAACTGCATGGTCCAAGGACCTGACCAGGAGGAGTGAGGCTGGGCCAGGGAGAGAGTGATGCTGAAATGAGGAAGAGGCAGGCCCCAGGGTAAGAACCTACTTCCAGGGACTCTTGCCAAGGAATGTGTCTGACCAGCATTCCCTGGATCCTGAGAGCAACCTGGCACCCACGGTGCCCCTCAAACAAAATGCAAACCCCATGTGTCTGCTTTGCCACCACAAGAAAAACATGCCATCTCTTGCATAGCTCTCAGTTATAATACTATTGAACAAACAGATCGATGTTGTGACCATGTTCATTTCTTGGTTTGGACAAAGAGACCATGGCTGTCTGTGTAGGATGTTAACAGCAGGGGGGACTGGGTGAGGATAAGCAGGAACTATCTTTGCATGTCTTCTAAAATCTATAATTATTTCAAGATTAAATGTTTAATTTTTACAAAAAGAAACACGGAGCTTATTCCTAAATAGATTATCGGTGTGTTCCAGTGGCAGGTTCTCTACCCTCCAGGAGCATGTAGTTTAGTGGACGGCAGGAAAGTGCATCTAAAAGCTCAGGCAGAAGGTCAGCCACGGGGGAGCCCCAGGGAGTCAACAGATGTTGATTCAGTACCCACGATGCATCGGACAGGCACGGGCTCCGAGGATGCAGCAGAAGCAGAAAGGGCACAGGTCCCAGCCGGCCTGGAGCAGCGATTGTTTGGGAGGGGGAAGGCGGGATTGGAAAACTCCATGAGCCGCAAAGGAACCAAGGAAGGCTCCCTGGAGGAGGCAGTCTTTGTGACGGGCCCTGCAGGACAGATGGGGTTTTCAAAGGCATTTGCTCTTTTCTAATCACCTGCTTGAGAAATGACGCCGTTCTTTCTTTTTCTTGTTTAATATATTTTTATTGAGAAGGGAGAGGGAGAGAGATATAGAAACATCAGTGATGAGAGAGAATCATTGATTGGCTGCCTCCTGCACTCCCCTTACTGGGGATTGAGCCCACAAACCCGGGCATGTGCCTTTGACCGGAATCGAACCTGGGACCCTTCAGTCCACAGGCCAACGCTCTATCCACTGAGCCAAACCAGCTAGAGCAGTGATCGGCAAACTGTGGCTCGCAAGCCACATAGGGCTCTTTGGCCCCTTGAGTGTGGCTCTTCCTAAGCCTTAGGAGTACCCTAATTAGGTTAATAACAATGTACCTACCTGTATAGTTTAAGTTTTAAAATTTTTGGCTCTCAAAAGAAATTTCAATCGTTGAACTGTTGATATTTGGCTCTGTTGACTAATGAGTTTGCCGACCACTGAGCTAGAACAACACTGTTCTTTTAAGTTGAGGTTTAACTTCAGATTGGATTACGATATCCTACAGGGAGGGGAGGGTTAAACTAAGAAATCTGTGGCGATGTCCTTGCTGTATGTCAGAGACAGGGAGATAAAAGAGCCGAGTTTCTTGCCAGCTGTGGGTGTGCTTGTGAGTCTTTTTCTCTTTTTGTGATCTTGCTCAGGTTCAAAGCGCTGCTCTCCAGCAAGCCAACAAATGACAGCAGCTGCATAGAGATCGGCTATGTGAAGTACCCCATCTTTCAGGTGAGCCCCTGCTGGGTGGGCCCAAGGCACGGGTGGTTCCCTCCAGTCCTTAGCCTGTGGATCAGCTGCTGCAACAAACCATCCGTCTCCTGCACTCCGGCCCCCTCCTCACACTGCCCTTCCCACTTGCCATCCATTCACCCCTACACTGAGTAGGGATAGCATGAGCGCCTGCTATGTGCCTGACACTGTGCTGGGACCCAGGGCACAGGGTAAAAGACAGTCCTCTCCTGGGGACTCCCAGCCCAGAGGGGGTAACTCTGAGTAATTACTTCATTATAGTATAACGTGACGGGGGCTGAGAGAGAGGAGTGAGCCGATGTGCTGTGACAACTCAGACCAGGGGAATTGGGGAAGGCGTCATGGGTGAGGTGTTAGCTGAAAGATTGAAAGCTGAGAAGTTGGGGAGCCATAGGAAGGAAGGCTTAGGGCTTAAGAAAGGGGGACAGTGGGCAGATAAAGTCCCAGAACTGGTTGAGCCCAGTGTGACCAGGAACCAGTGGGCTGCAGGGAATCCAAGGTCATTGTCACCCTGATCTGAACCTACCAGGAGCCTCATGTAAGTAGCAAAGGAAGGTGCCTTCGTCGAAGGTCAGGTGGCATTACCTTGTCTCTCTCCCATTTGGGGGACGTCTGTACCGTGAACGGTGGGTTGTAGTTCACGTGGCATCTCTGAGGGGGTGCCTTCTCCCTTTCCCACCCTCCTTCATGCTCCATTCATACGTCGTACCCCACAAGGGCCTGCTTGCAACTCATAGAAATTCACCCTGGATCGGCTTTGCAGCCCTTTTCCTGGAGCTTTGAGTCTCCTCCAGGGCCTGGAGCCTGGTGGGCTGCTTACACCTCCCAGGGCAGGCCTGCAGGGGAGACCGGGGTCCCTCGTGCTGTCCTCCCGCCAGCCAGGGTTAGCAGGCCAACGTGGGTGTGCTGGGATGGTGCTTGGCAGAGTCTGAACTGGACCTTGCTTTCCTCCCGTGCAATTCTGGAAGGAAAGAGTAAGCAAGTGGGTAAGACTCGGGCCAGCCTCAGGAGACTCTCAGTGTAAGACAGTTAAGAGACATCTCAGAGACAAGCAGGAGGCCGGGCCGGCGGGGACCAGGGTCACGGAGCCGGGCCCTCCTCTGGACTTGGAAGGCAGAGCTGCATTCCGGGATTCACATGCTACATCCCTCTGTCTAAACTGACTCCTCCCCCTGTTGAAAAGCAGTGTCTCTCCTGGGACCTTGGACAGATCGCCCAAGCTTTCTGAGCCTCGGTTTCCAGGAACAGCAGAAACATAAACAGAGGCACAGAAGTGGGAGGTCGTAGGGTACGTTTGAGGGAAAGGGATTGTCAGTCATTGGCTGGGTTTAGGGTTAGCAGAGATGGAAAAGATACACTGGGCCCACCGGGTGTGAGCCACGTGGGGGAGAAGACAGGCCAGATGCTGGTGCTTCCCTCCACTGTTGGGCCCGGTGCCTCAGAGCCTGCTGTTCAGAGGGCTGCCAGGGAGACCGTGCCCTCGCCAAAGACTAGCCCCAAAGTCTGCATTTCCACCATTAGAGGTGCACTTTTCTTGTTATGTTGAAACTTCAAAGTAAAGAACTCTCTCCAAATAGCCATAGGCAAGACACCCTCAGCCTCATTAAGCAGGTTATTTTCTGTGGCATAACTGATACACCACCTCCCTGCTAAGCCTAAGTCCCTGTTGAATGGGCTACTTGGCACTAAGCTTTGGGGAGCGGCTGAAAGGGGTGCCAAGCCAGCCCGGGTGAGCCGTCCCCCTGGGGTGGGGGTAGCAGAGAGGAGGCTGGAGCCCCAGGATGGGACTGGGAGTTGGCACCCCCCCACTCATCCCAGTGCCTGTTTCCCCTTTTCCCAGCCCCTCACCCCCACCCCTCACCACATTTCCTACTGGGAGGAAAGTGGCCACAGCCCCTTCCGGAATGGCAGCAGCTGTTGGGGTTAAACGTTTCCATGAAACCGCTGCTGGGCTTTAGGGTCAGGGGTGGGGAGGACGGTGAAGAAACCTTAATGGGGCTCCAACTGTGAATGAGGCACCGGCCTCTGCTTGCACGTGGTTATCTGGATGATTCTGGACGTGTTTGGAGATAAAACAACGGAGGTCCAGAGGGCTTAAATGATGCACCCCCTAGTCTCAGTGCTAGTTAGTGACAGAGCCAGGATTTGAACCAGCAGGCCTGGCTCTGGAGTACACTTCCCAAGTGGGAGCACTGGTATCCTTGAGCGCTTCCTCTGTGTAAGGCTCCAAGCAGGTGATTCTCACCTGGGCTGCATGTTAGAGTCACCTGGGAGCTTTGACAGCGCCCAGTAACCAGGCCGTGAGTCAGACCATTTAGGTCAGACTCTGAGCCGAGGCCCAGGCATCAGCATTGGGGAGCCTCATCCTCCTCCCATTACCCCAGCACTCTCAGTTACTGCGGTTCTCACACCTTAGCTTCAAAATACCCACAGGGCAGAGGGGGCTTGTGAAAACACAGAAAACACGTTCCAATGCAGATTCCCGGGCCCCGCCTCCAGAATCCCCGATTCTGTCAGTCTGGGCTGCGGCCCGAGAATGTGCATGTCTTACCAGAACCCAGGTGATGCCGACGCTACTGGTCCAGGGGCCACCCTGAGAACCACTGCCATCCATCATCGCCTTGGGCCCTCCCAGCTGCCCGCCCCCCCCCCCCCCCCCGCCAGCTCTTCCCCCACCTTACAGGCAGGATGTGCCCCAGCGCCCACCGCTCATCACAGCCAAGCTGAGGTTCAGACCCGGGCCTGGCTGACCCCCGGACCTGTTCTCTTCACTGCCTCCCTGCGGTGGCGACCTGGCCCTTCCCTCAAAGCCACCCAGGCCCGAGGAGAGAAGCCGAGGCCCGTTAGAGTCTGGAGCAGGAGCTAGCTAGACACTGGAACGTGCACGTGTTCCCCGCTCTCTGGGTGCCGGGAAGGGGGCACTACACCATTAGGCCTGGGACTAATTGGGGAGGTTCCTAAAATAAGAACCTGTTTTGCAATCAGCACTCAACAAATTCAACAGATTCGAGGAATAAGAGACCATCCAGGGCAAAGCACAGCCCAGAGCAATGGAGGCCTGTAATTGCTTCTGATGGGAAAGGCTTGCTGGCCACAGGAGCCTCAAGCCCTCAAGCTCCTGTGAGGGGCAGGGAGCAGCCCCTCCACCCCCAGGGCTTTTGCCTGCGCCCCGCCTTCCCCATAAAAAAAGAAAAGCCTCATTTGTGGCTTGAAATAGGCCAAGTCGGGCTGAATCCAACCCAGGAGGAGGCTCCCAGGGGCCTGTTCACCTCACTTCCATGCTGACCGAAGGAGTTTAGTAAATGAGGCTGCCTTGCGTTTCCTCTCTCCACGACCGCTTAACATCACACGCAGGCCGGAGCCAGACGCAGCTGAGGCTGCACCTGGACGCGGGGCCTCCATGAGGCTGTGTGCCGTTTGCATCCCGGCTTCATGCAGGTTGACAGCTGCCAAGAAAAACAACTCCGCAGCCAGGCCCTGCGGCCTAAGGACGGTGCGTTTCACCCCCTTGCAGAAAAGGCTTGTGCTGGCAACGTCTGAAGGGGGCGTGGGGCAGCCCCGTTTCAATGCCATTTGCCAGGGATCTCCACGGAGGAGCAGCATTTCCGGCCCAAGTAAAGGAGATAACAGGATGAAGTGCTTTGTCAACAGCCCGCGGGGTTGTTATTGTTGGTTTGGCCTTTATTAACGTCCTGGGAGGATGAATTGATTTCAGTGCAGCTTTAAGATGACTGTCTGGCCCTGACCGGTTTGGCTCAGTGGATAGAGCGTCGGCCTGCGGACTCAAGGGTCCCAGGTTCGATTCCGGTCAAGGGCATGTACCTTGGCTGCGGGCACATCCCCAGTAGCGGGTGTGCAGGAGGCGGCTGATCGATGTTTCTCTCCCATCGATGTTTCTAACTCTCTATCCCTCTCCCTTCCTCTCTATAAAAAATCAATAAAATATATTATATATTAAAAAAAAAAGATGACTGTCTGTGTGGCTGACGCCTCACACGCTGTGTCCTTTCTTCCAGCTGGTCATGCAGTATCTCTACTACGGTGGCCCGGAGTCGCTGCTCATTAAAAACAACGAGATAATGGAGGTAAGGCATCCGCAGTGGCGCTGGGGGATGGAGGCACCTCTGTGAACTCAGGGCATGGCACACGTCAGCAGGCCTGGGAGCACTCGTGTTGGGTTTTTGTTTGGATGCAGGTTTGGGGTCCTGTCTCACTCCTCGTGGAAGGGTGGGGTGCTTGGTGCACTAGCAGACCCCCTTCGCTGAAACCCAGTTTTAACTGGCTTGCGGCTGGTTGGGGAGGGAGAGGGGGCAAAGGAAATTTACTGAAGAGGCTGCGTCTCCAAGCACAGCTGGGGCTCGATGTCCTCATCAGGAACTATCCTTGATGATTTGTCCCTGGTCATTTGTAAGATAATCATATCATCTAAAAACAGCCTTCAGATCCCAGCTCTGGCCCTGAGCAGAAGCTGGGAGCCCGTTACGAAGCTCTCCTGGCTTCACTGAGGTTGATGGCCCCGGACTCCCACAGCACCCCAACCGCCCCTCACTCCCGCAGCACCCCCCGCCAGCACCCCAACCGCCCCTCACTCCCGCCAGCACCCCGGCCGCCCCTCACTCCCACAGCACCCCAACCGCCCCTCACTCCCGCCAGCACCCCAACCGCCCCTCACTCCCACAGCACCCCAACCGCCCCTCACTCCCGCCAGCACCTTAACCGCCCCTCACTCCCACAGCACCCCAACCGCCCCTTACTCCCGCCAGCACCCAGACCGCCCCTCACTCCCGTCTGCCTTGGGGATTCAGCCCGTGGCAGGGGACCTGTTCCTGCTCTTTTCTGTCCGAGGCCAAGACCTCCCCTGCTCCCTCCTCGAAGCGGAACCCTTGTAGGTTTTCCTATTCCAAGTTGGAAGCTTTGAACCAAAAGCCCAAATCACTCTGCTCCTGAGCAAGACACAGGACCCCACTGAGGTGTCTGAAGTCCAGGGTCCCTGGCCGAGCAGAGATGTCAGAACGCTGCCGGTTGTCCACGAGGCGGCCCCACCCACCGGCTAAAGCATGGACTCTGGGCCAGACTGGGTTTAAATCCAGGCTCTGCCCCTCTGAGCTGTGTGATCTGGGACAAGTACTTAACTGCTCTGAGCCTCAGTTTCCTCACCTATAAAATGGGGGTAATAATTCTACCTCATTGGGTGTTTAGGATTTTAGGAGTTCCTGAGTATTAGGTGCTTAGAACAGTGCCTGGCACATAGTGGGTGCCCTAGAGCAGTGTCCTCCCTGTGTGGCCCCTTTATCCTTTTCTCCAGGAAAGTTTCCTGAGTAAATGAAATAGGATGAAGTGCTTTGTAAACGGCCCTCGGTGGTCAGTCCCCCGCACCCCCCCAAAAGTTACTCTCTTGTCTCTCTGGACCGCCCCTCTGACCCTTCTCCTCTCCTTTAGCCCCAGGCTACAGTCTCAGGACACGGGTTCTTTTGTAAACTTTTTTTTCTTCAATTATTTCACAATTTTACAAGTCCTGGTGTAATTTTATGGGTTTTTTTTTTCCTTTTAATTGATTTGAGAGGGAGAGGGAGAGAGATAGAAACATCAATAAGAGAGAAATATCAGTTGGCTGCCTCCTGCACACCCTCTACTGGGGATCAAGCCCACAACCCAGGCATTCGCCCTGACTAGGAATCAAACCAGCAACCTCTTGGTGCACAGACGATGCTCAATCCACTGAGCCACACCAGCCAAGCTGTAAACATTTTTTTAAAAATTTTCAAATCAAAATAATGAACATATATTTAGATCATGTAAATACTACGGAAGGGTTTGTTTAAAAAGAGCAGTTCACCCAGCCCCCAGCCCCCAGCCCCCAAGCCTTTCCCCAAAGGCGTCCCTTTGGTGTTTTAGCTCTTTCTTCTCTTCCCCCAAGCCTGTCCGTCTCTCAGCTCTCAGCACACTTCTGCCAGGCCACTTGCCCGGCTGGGACACAGCACTGATGCAAACAGACAGCAATCCCCGCCCTCCCAGATGCTGGGGAGGGCGACCGGAATGACATCATGTCTGGTGTGAGAAGGGCTGTGAGGAGGAGAAAGACAGGGTCGTGGGGGACAGGCGGTGATGGAGGGGGACCACCTGAGATGAGGTGGTCTGGGAGGCTTCTCGGAGGAGGTGACACTTGAGTGTTGTCCTAGATAAACAGGGAGCCAGCCACGTCCATATCCATCTTGCTAACTGACACCATTCACCCTGATTTCGGGACAGAACCGTTTTAGGCATTTTGCTCGACCTCCTGCTCTAGTAGATGTGAGTTTGGTTCCCTCCCACCCACCCACCCCTCCCCTGAGCCACCTTCCCCACGGTAGAGTTCCATCGCTGTGTCTCATTCCTCCGACGTACCCACAGTATTCCCAGTCCCGTCCCCTCGGGACACCGCTGTGGAGCAGGGGGGTTTGCCTCACCTTCCACCGCCCAACCTCTAACAGGTTCTTTTACGGTTTTTAGCTTCTGTCTGCGGCTAAATTTTTCCAGCTGGAGGCTCTGCAGCGACACTGTGAGATTATCTGTGCCAAAGGCATCAACTCGGACAACTGCGTGGACATTTACAACCACGCCAAGGTAAGGCCGCCGGCGCTGCCCGAGCTGACCGTGCGCGCACGCGGGCGAGGTGTCCCCGCACAGTCAGACCGAGACAGGCAGAGCCCAGGCCGGGCCTGCTCACCCGGGGCTGCCCCGCCTGCACCCTCCCAGCTCTGGAATAATGCCGTCCCTTCCTCCCGCCCCTCCAGATGAAAGCGGGAACCCAGAGGTCCCCGGAGCAGAGTTGTTTTTACCGAGTGCTCCCACTGCCCCGCATTGCAGGCTGCTTCAGCCGCAGGTGGCCACTGGGTCCCGCTGGTGTGACAAGCTCCCAGGGGAACCCCCCCCCCCGAGACTGGGCGGAGCCACACCTTGGGCAGCGAGGTTCTGGAACAAAGGTTCTCGGCGTGTGGGCACCATCCAGCACCGTCAGCACCCCCAGGGAACCTGTTCAGAGTGTACGTTCTAGAGCCCCATCCCGACCTCCAGAATCAGAAACTCTGGGGGAGGCCCATCTGTGGCTTCGCAGGTGATTCTGGTGCCTAGTTGCTGCGTGGGCCGCACAGGCGCCACCTGGACGCTCACCTAAAATCCCTGGTCCCGGGACCTCTCGCAGAGCAATTCCACAAGCTCTTCTGGGGGAGCCCAGAGAGAGGGTGTTTTTCTAAGCTCCCCCTGTGATTCTCGGATGTGGCCAAGGTTGAGATCAGGGTGTCAGGACGGGGGAGAGCCAGGGACCGGTGGGTCTAACACTACTAATCAGAATCACTAGGGGAGAGTTTCAATCTGCTTAGTTCCCTCCCCCCTCCGCATGGCCACAGCCAGGTCCCGACAGCGGGGCCCAGGAATCTGTATTTTTAACGAGCTCCCAGGGTGACTGCTGTGACTTCAGCGCCACGGCCAGCCTTCACTCCAGTTTTCGGGACCCACTGGTTTTAATCTAGTTCGTTTCACACGTGGGGATCTGGGACCAAGAGGATTAATTAGCCCAGGTGCCGCTTCCTGCTGTTTCCTGTGCTCAGGATGGGGGATTCACATTCGCTGGGAAGAAATAATGAGGTAAAATCGGGAATCAATCAAAAACAAACGAAAAGCTTTTGATACCTGGAGCTCAGTGTCCTTGCCTCTGACATCCACAGCTCTGCGGAGGGACACCTGATGTGCATAATTCTCTCGTGGCTCATCGGGAAAAACCAGGTTGCGTGTGAGATGTTATTTTCTGTCTTAAACCAGCATTCAACAATTCCTTCTCGTGTGCAGGCTCCTGTGCTAACAGCCTTGTGGCACCATCTCTTTTAATCTTCACCACAACCCTTTTAGATAAATGCTATCACCGGTCCCATGTCATCATAAGGAAACAGGCACAGAGAGGGGAAGTAACTTGCTTAAGGTCACACAGCTATTACGGAGGGGTTACTGTTTTTCTATTATAGTAAAATATATGTAACATGCAGTTCACACTGTAACCATTTCTAAATGTGCAGTTCAGCACAATTAAGTACATTCACATTGCCATGCAGCCATCACCACCCTCCGTCTCCAGGTTTCTCATCTTAGGTTAAAACTCTGTACCCATTAAACACTGACTCCCCATTTCCCTCTCCACCCAGCTGCTGGAAACCACCATTTTACTTTCTGTCTCTGTGAGTCTGACTCTCCTGGGTATCTCCTTGAAGTGGAATCACACAGTGTTTGTCCTTTTGTAACTGGCTTATTTCACTTTAGCACCGTGTCCTCAAGGTTCATCCATGTCTTGGCATGTGTCAGAATGCCCTTCCTTCTTAAGGCTGAATAATGTATGTGTACACCACGTGGTGTTT
This sequence comes from Myotis myotis, assembly GCF_014108235.1. Classification (NCBI taxonomy): domain Eukaryota; kingdom Metazoa; phylum Chordata; class Mammalia; order Chiroptera; family Vespertilionidae; genus Myotis; species Myotis myotis. Next base: position 203,057,939 of record NW_023416335.1, read on the forward strand.
ATCCATTCGTCCATCATTGACAGGTTGCTTCCACCTTTTGGCGATTGTGAGTAATGCTGCTGTGAACATGAGTGGACAAACCCTGTGTTCGAGCCCCTGTTTCAGTTCTTTGGGATAGTACCCAGGAGTATAAACCTAGATTTGCCTGACTCCAAAGCACAGGTTCTTAATTTTGGGTTTACTGCATGGCCTAAAAAATTGTTTTAAATATTTGCAATGATCCTTGATATTAAAAAAAGATTTTCTGATCGGTCATCAGTAAATCAAAAGTACAGCCAGCCTACTTACTTCATACTGCACAGTGCACACACACACACACACACACACATATACACACACATGGATACAGCACTGGGTGTTTTGGTGAAGTGACAGCTTTACCAAAATCTGGTTTCTCAGGACACAGGCTTAAAAAAAAAATCTTAAACTGATTACTTTGCAGAAAAGCATCCAGAAAGACTCTCTCTACCCAGAAAGAGAGCCTGATCAGTCTGTGGTCCTCTGTCCACCCCCAGCCATGGACACACATGCCCTGTGAACCCCACATCACACGTGGCTTTGCCGTGGCCCATCGCCTTGGTGGTAAGGCCTGAATTCCACAACCCCGTTTTAATCTCTTCATGCTCCTTGGCAGGCAGCCTCGGCCACTATCTCGTTATTTAGTAATGCAGCCCCGAGCAACATGAGCCCTGGCTGGGCGCACGTTTGTGCCAGGCTGAGAACATCGGTGGCAGAGAACTGTCTCTTTCATTTAGGTACCTTTGCAGCCAGAGCTTTGCCTTTTACAGACACCGGCCTCGGCCTCCCAGGCCACATCCTAGAGCCCTGATGGCGAACCTATGACACGCGTGTCAGAGGTGACACGCAAACTCATTTTTTTGGTTGATTTTTCTTTGTTAAATGACATTTAAATATATAAAATAAACATCAAAAATATAAATCTTTGTTTTACTATAGTTGCAAAGATCAAAAAATTTCTATATGTGACACGGCACCAGAGTTAAGTTAGGGTTTTTCAAAATGCTGACACGCCGAGCTCAAAAGGTTCGCCATCACTGCCCTAGAGTGTTTCCAATGCAGACGCCTGTCCTTCCGGGAACACGGGCATGGAGGCCTGGGCAGTGCCCGCGCCCCTGCCCTGCTCCCCTGCGCTGTGGACACTGCAGCCCCCACTAATTACCACGTGCCATGTGGATTCTATTACTGACGGATCGTGCTGCAAACGGGGGCTGATTTAGTAAAAGAGAACAAAAGGAAGAAGCCAGCACCTGGTGTAGAACCACAGGAAATGCAGGCATTTAGTTGCTAACCACCACGTTCCAAGCGCCAGCGAGGCCATGGCAACTTTACCTCTCTACTCCATGTAACTGGGACAGCTGTGGAGTTTTATACAGATGAGAAGCCCATTCCTTAAACGCTCGGCTTAGCCGTCCTTTCTTAACCAGCAAAGCTGTCCCATCAGAGGCTCCGGAGCCAGCAAACCTTCTCTGTGAAGGGCCCAGTAAATATTTTCACGCAAGCCATACGATTCCTTTTGTACCTACTTAACTCTGCCATGCAGTGCAAAAGCAGCCACAGACAATATATAAATGAATGGGTGTGGCTGTGTTCCAATAAAACCTTAACAAAAACACGTAGCAGGCCTGTAGTTTGTCAACCATTGGTCTAGGACAGTGATTTCCAACCTGTATGCCGCAAGAATTTTTAAAACATGCAGGCATTGACCTCTTCTCCTTTAGATTGTCAAATTAAAAAAAAAAAAATGACAACAGCCAACACAACAATAGCTGTCCAGTGTGAATAAATAAAAATTATACATATTTTTGTCAGATCAGCAAAAAATACAATTTTTTGGTGTGCCACAGAATTTCAGTAATTAGTTTATGTGTGCCATGAGATGAAAAGGTTAAAATCGCAGGTCTGGGAGCTGAGAGTTTTGGTCCCAGTTCTGTTAGTAATTAGCTGTGTGGACATGGACAAGTGTCTGATATACAGTCCCCAGTCATTCGGAGACCACAGAACTCCCTGGTGTGTCCGCATCCCAAATGCACCCTGAGTGTGGTTCCCTCCAGTCTACCCCCCTCGTTTTGTAGCTTGGAAAACTGAGGCCCAGAAAAGTGATTTGATTTGTACAAGATTGCACATGGTTTTTTGTATGTTTGCTCCAGCACTGTGGAAGAATTATTTTTTTGTGTGGTAACATTGGTTAATAACTTTATATGTTTCAAGTGTACAACATTTTTTTATTAATTTTTTTAATCCTCACCCGAGGATATTTTTCCATTGAGTTTTAGAGAGAGTGGAAGGGAGAGGGAAAGACAGAGAAGCATCAATGTGAAAGAGACACATCAATGGGTTGCCTCCTGCAAACGCCCTGACCGGGGCCCAGGCCAGAGAGGAGCCTGCAACTGAGGTACATACACTTGACCAGAATTGAACCCAGGACCCTTTGGCCCAGGACCCTTCGGCCCACAGGCCGACACTATCCACTGAGCCAAACCATACAACATTATAATTTGATATGTGTATACACTATAGGGTGCTCACTACCAATATTCTAGTTTCCATCCATCTCCATACCCTCTCTCAACGTACTTCCCCTCTGGTAACCACCAATCTGTTGTCTGTAGCTATGGGCTTGTTTTTTATTTTTGTTTGTTCATTTCTTTTTTGTTTTATATTCCATATATGAGTAAAACCATATGGCTTTTTTTCTTTTTTGTCCAACTTATTTCACTTAGCATGATAAAACCTTAAGGTTTATCTATGTTGCTGCAAATGGCAACGTTTCATCTTTTTTAGAGCTGAGTAGTATTCCAGTGTGTGTGTGTGTGTGTGTGTGTGTGTGTGTGTGTGTGTGTGTGTGTAGAAGATCATATATATATATAACCATCTTCTATATCCATTCATTTATTGATGGGCATTTAGGTTGTTCCTATGTCTTTGCTATTGTAAATAATGCTGCAATGAAGATAGAGGTGCATGTATCTTTTCAAATTAGTGTTTTTATATTTTTTGGATAAATACCGAGAAGTGGAATAGCTGGATCATAAGGTAGTTCTATTCTTAATTTTATGAGGCACCTCGGTACCGATTTTCGCAGTGGCTGCACCAATTTACAATATCACCAACAGTGTATAAGGGTTCCCTTTTCTCCACATCCTTTGCAATACTTGTTTCTTGTCCTTTTGATGATAGCCATTCTAACAGGTATGAGGTATACATTATTGTGGGTTTGATTTGCATTTTTCTAAAAATCAGTAATGTTAAACACCTTTACTGTCCTTGTTCGCTGTCTGTATGTCTTCCTTGGAAAAAATACCTATTCAGATCCTCTGCCAATTTTTTTAGTCAGGTTGTTTTGTTGCTGTCGATTTGGTTTCACATGGGCTCTATGTAGACAGTTGGGCTGTTGGCTCAGTGGATCAGCACATGACGTCAGCAAGTTCAAGGTTACAGGCCAGGTAGCTGAGCTGGGTTCTGTAGATACAGTCAACTCTTCTTACCACAACCTGGCCACTTTGTACACATGGGTCACCGATACAAGTTATTGAGAAGAAGAAGAATTATAGTCTACATTTATCGTGACAACTGACAGTGAGTGACTACTGATTACAGTCAGTGTTCTGGATGATCCATGTATTATCTCATTTAATCACAATGACAGCTCATTTGGTATTATTTTGGTCCCCATGTTATGGATAAGAATACTAAGGCACAGAGAGATTAAGTAACTTTTCCAACAGCAGATGGCTAGTGAGTGGCGAAGTCTGGACTGAAAACCCAGGCAGATTCCAGAGCCCCCTCCCTTAGCTGCTTTCCATCCTGCCTCCTCTGAGAGCTGATGACAGAGTCCTGCCATCAATCATATTCCACTGAATCCTGCCAACAGGTCTGTGTTGCAAGTGTCATGATTCCCATTTTGAAAATGAGGAACCCAAAGCCAGAGGCCAAGTGACCCAGCCCTGGTCACATATTCATAAGGTGGGGGAGCCCCAAATGGAACCCAGGTCTTCCAGCTCATTCCACCATCACCCGATGGGCACTGCCTCATCGTCATCGCACCATGTCACGCCTGACAACGTAAAGCGCATCTCTGGTTTAAAGGACAGAATATTCGAGCATTCAGAAGGATGACTCAGCATCTAATTCTAAATAAAGCAGCAAGATGTCATCTCAAGGAGCCCTTCCCAGCCAATTCCTGAGCCTCCAGTTCATTGCAATAAAGGGACCTGCAAGCTTTGACAACTGTAGAGCAGGGCGAAGACAGACGCCGAGCCACACAGCCACATCTGCTTCTGCAGCTCGAACGTGCGTTCCTCCATCGCGTGCTGTGAGGTTAAATACCTACCCTTACAAGCATCAGGCCCAAGGCAGTGCGACCTCATGGGTCAAGCACTACCTTAAGGGTTCAGTTCCTGGTTCTGCCCTGGGCATGTTGTATGAATTTTTGTGAGTGATTTGTGCTCTTACCTCCATTTCCTCATCCATAAATTGGAGGAGGTGATGGTACCTGCCTCAGGGAAATTTGAAGATCAAATGGGATGATGCCTGTGAAATGCCTTGCAAGGTGCCCAGCACATCGTAAGCTCTCAATAAATGACTGCTGTGAGTTTCACTGCTCTGAGAGTTACCATTCGTTCACACATTCCTCAAACATTAAGTGTCTGCCCTGGCCGGTTTGGCTCAGTGGATGGAGCGCCGGCCTATGGACTCAAGGGTCCCAGGTTCAATTCCGGTCAAGGGCATGTACCTTGGTTGCGGGCACATCCCCAGTAGGAGGTGTGCAGGAGGCAGCTGATCGATGTTTCTCTCTCATCGATGTTTCTGGCTCTCTATCCCTCTCCCTTCCTCTCTGTAAAAAATCAATAAAATAAAATTAAAAAAAAAAAAAACATTAAGTGTCTGCCAAACGCCACGCCTTCTGCTCGGGCTTCTAACGGTGAGCCAGGCTGCCAAAGTCCCTCCCGTAGTGGTGTAGTCTATCAGGAACCACGTCTCTAGACCAGTGTCTCAAGCTCAGCACTATTAAGGGTTCAGGCTGCACAATTCTTCGCTGTGGGACTGCCCATCGTGGGGACGTTCAGCAACATGGCTTCTACCCATTAGATGCCAGCGGGACACACACCATCACCAGCCCATTCGTGACAACCAAAAATAGCTCCAGGCTTTTCCCAATGTCTCCTGGGAGGCAAAAATCACCCCTGCCCTAAAGATATTGGGTAGGTAGGCAGTGCCCACTCATAGGATTGTTGTGAGAATTAAATGGGTTAATTCTTGTAACGACCTTAGAATTGTGTCTACAACTCCCTTCGCATGCCAGTGATCTATAGTGCTACGAAGAAACACAAAACCCAGTGGTTGAAACAGTGAGTGCTTATCTTGTATACAAGAGTCTCCGGCAAGATCAGCTGACTGGTTGATCTTGGCTGGCTTTGCTGATCCTGGCTGGACCCTGTTGCTATCAGAAGTTTCAGCGGGGACAGCTGGGTTGACTCCACTCGGTCTCACTTGGTCACTCACCTCCAGACCAACTGGCTCGGGCTTGTTTTTGTGGCAGAGGCTGGGTTCTGAGAGAGAGAGAGCACCCTGCCACATGAATGTAGCTCAGAACTGGCGACTCTCCCTTCTACCATGTTCTGTTGGCCTGAGCAGGTCACAAGTCCAAGAGACAGACTCTAGCCCTTAGACGGAGAAGCTACAAAGTCATGCCCCAAGAGTGTGACTATAGCCAAGGGTGGAGGAGCAGGGCCACTTTCACAGTCTGCCCACCGTGATAGGTGTCCGCCGTTGTTACCTAGGGAAGCCATCGGCTGCTCTCAGAACCATAACCATCTCCCGCTTCTTCTCCACTCCCCACAGTTCCTCGGAGTCACCGAGCTCTCCGCGTACTGTGAAGGCTACTTTCTCAAAAACATGATGGTCCTCATTGAGAACGAGGCGTTCAAGCAGCTCCTCTACGACAAGAATGGCGAAGGCACGGGCCAGGATGTGCTGCAGGACTTACAGAGGACGTTGGCCATCAGGATTCAGTCCATCCACTTGTCATCTTCCAAAGGCTCCGTCGTGTGAAGCGTCCAGTGCAGGGGCCGCTCCCCGGGACGTGCCAGTGCTCCTGCGGCACCGGCTCCACACAAACACACATTTCACCCGGCGTCTGCTTTTGGCTGGGCCAGGGAGCTGCCTCTACTGCCTCGGATCCCCTCGAATAAGCAAATTCAGCTCCACGGGTTCCTGCTGAAAAACAGAGGACATTCCACTGGTCTGCAGAGCAGGGCGCAGCTGGGTCCAGAGCTTGAAGGCCAACACGGGGCCGCCAAGCTAACCCCATTCGAAGGCACCGCTGGGTCGCTGAGCATCTGTTGTGGGGACCACTGTCAGAAGGACGGACTGGGAACCACAGGTCGTCTGGGTTCCAGGTGGGCAGCTGGAACACCTAACTGCAGAGAGTTGTGTTACCCACCGAGGACCGCAGCAGCCACAGCTGAGCAAGAGTCAACCCTGATCGCAGATTGGTGAGACTGTTACCAATAGCGAAGAAATAATTTGACAAATTTTTAGGGGTGGGGACTTTTTAAAATGTTCATTAAAACACACACACACACACACACGCACACGCACACATGCACACACACACACAGGGCAGCCTGTAGTTTAAAATATATTTCTAAAAGCATAACAGTTCATTTTCAACTGAATTGTGTTTAGGGACCTGTGTTTTGAGATTTTTTTTCTTTAAAAAAACAACAACAGTAAGACACAGGTCCACACTGTATAAGCCTGCATCTGACAAGATCTTGCTGATAGTCTATCCAAGGTGAAATCATACTCCTGCCTTAGTGATCACGGTGACACAGAGGAGGTGCACTGCCAATAGCTCTCTCTCACTCAGTAGTCGAAAACAGCCTGCATGCTAGTTGTGGTTTCGGGGTGAGGTTGAAATAGCCCCGCATAAGAAAACATGCATTTGCATGGGCCGCACCTGTGAAATGTTACGTTTGTGCTTCATTTTTGCCAAGGTTAAAAAAAAACCACAAATATTCCATCACTTCCTGCTAAAAGTCCATTGGATGAAACGACATGTCCATTTCTTTTCCTAATTATGAATGATTCTGGGATGCTTTTGCAGACATGTGTTCATAGATGATGCTGAATGGGGGGGGGGGGGGCGAGCACGTCAGAGAATTTACTAGTAATTCCAGAGTTTTCTCTGTATTCTCAGAAGATGTTAATAGTTTGTTACTAGCCAGAGCCTATGACTATGTTAGATTATTTTTCAAGATGAAACCTATATGATAGGATGGCTTCTTTCTGTATTTGGAGAGTGTACAGTATAGGGTTATCTATAATGAAAGTTTATATCAACAGGGTTCCATTTGCTCTGCCATATATTCTAAGCAACAGAGATGGGTGAAGTGCCACAATATTCCAAATAATTTTTGAGTTGCTGCCTTTGTTCTTGTCCTTTCATTTGAAACCTAGCTACGTGCAGTGAAAACTAGGAGAATGACTTTCCCCCCTTGGGATGGCCAAGTTGCGTTGACAAACCTATTTCCTAGCATGCCTTTGGGAAGCCGTGCGCAGACCCTGAATTTCAAAGGAGCTGCTGTTCGTCCAGCGTACCTGCTCCCTGAGCCGCTGTTCAGAGGACCCGCGTCGTGCTCCGTCCCATGGGGTGACTGTGGAGAAGCCGGGCCACATCCGTCTTCGGTGTTGGTTCTTCTGTGATGCCCGTACGCAAGGCCTCTCTTCCACCTGGTCATTTGCCAACCTCCTCAGGCCCTACAACCATCCATGAGGAAGGAAACGGTACTGCAGAGGGGTCCCGGTGACAAACACACAGCACATGTGTGACCCGTGGCCATCTCCTGCCTCCTGCGTGTCCGCAGAGATGCTGCGTGGATGTTCCCTCATCCGCGATGGACTCCCCTGTGACTGGCTAATGCTGTCAGGGCCTGTGGGTGTTGACTGGTACAGTGGCAGCTCCTGACGGGCTTCTGTTCTAGTTTGGTGTGCTTTCTCTGTCATTAAAAGAAATGATTTTCCCAAACGGTGCATCCTTGGTATAGATACGTGAGCTCTTCTTTTTAATTTTTTTTAAGCATATAGTCGGCATACATCCTTATATTGGTTATATTAGTTTCAGGTGTAAACATAGTGATTCAACATTTTTATACCTTACGATGTGATCACCCACTAATCCTACTGATCATCTGTCACCGTGTAACCTTATCACATTATTACCGACTACATTCCCCTTCGCCTCTTTCACCCCCAAACCCCCCGTTCTGGCCTCTGTTTCTATGAGTGTTTTGTTTTGTTTGTTTGTTTGTTTAAGATTCCACATATACGTGAAACCACATGGTATTTGTCTTTGCCTGACTTATTTCACTTAGCATAATGTCTCCTAGGTCAGTGGTCGGCAAACTGCGGCCCCTTGAGTGCGGCTCTTCCACAAAATAACATGTGCGGGCACGCATGTACAGTGCGATTGAAACTTCGTGGCCACACTCAAGGGGCCAAAGAGCCGCATGTGGCTCGCGAGCCGCAGTTTGCCGACCACTGTCCTAGGTCCACCCAGATTGTTACCAATGGCAAGATTTCATTCTTTTTTTCTTGCTGTGTAATGTTCCTGTGTGCTATCTTCCTAAGCCATTGATCTGTTGCTTCCATATTTTGGCTGTTATGAATAACGCTGCAATGAACATGGGGGTGCAAAATTCTTTTCCAATTCGTGTTTTTGTTTTCTTCGGAAAAAATACCTAGAAGTGGAATTGCTGGGTCAAATGGTTGATCTGTTTTTAGTTTTTCGAGGAATCGCCACAGTGTTTCCCATGGTGGCTGCACCAACCTGCAGCCCCTCCCACAGGGCACAGGGTCCTCTTTCTCCACATTCCCGCCAACGTGTTATTTGTTGGCCTTTTTGTAATAGCCATTCTGGCTGGTTTGAGGTGGTAGCTCTTCATGGTTTTAATTTGCATTTCCCTAATGTTTCCTAAATTAGAGTTGCAAGCAGTCACTCTCCCAAGCACCTCATCGACTCAGAAATGTGAGACACATTTGTGACGCTTATGACTTGAGTCTAAAGCTCAAAGCCCCACAAAGGACTGAGCAGGTCCCAGACCCAGTGGAGCCCCAACTTTCAGTCCAGGACTGGGGACCATGGCCCTCTGGAAAGGAGGGGAGTCATCACGCATCCCCCAATGAAACCAACCACTAGATCAACTCCAGAGAAACCCAGGCTCGCTGTCCTCAGGTCCACGGCCAGGCCCGTGACCTTCTCTGCCACTTGACTGTGTGACACTCACTCCCCAGCCCTCCCCGGTGAAACGTCCCGTCACCTCTGGTCCCCTCCCCGCAGCTGGCCAAGGCCTTGAACCCAACAGCACGTGCCTCCGGCCAGGGCCACTGCAGAAGCCGGAAGCCGATATCATGCCTATTTTTTCACCGTCTTTAAAAATAACCCAGCAGGGGAAAAAATAAAATAAATAACCCAGCAGATTTTAAACTTCCTCTTGGTAGGAAAAAATAGAACTGGCGCTCAGCAATCACATTGCACACGAGCTCCCCTTCCTGATGAGGCAGCCAGATAGCGAGGGCCCCGCGAAAGGACACATCTCCGAGTTTAGCTCTGAATATAAAAAGACAATCTGTCTGCGTGAATAGGCAATTAAAAGAGATGTCCTGGTATCATTGGTATGCTCTTCAGATGTTGTTTTTTAGACTGAACTTTCTTTCGGATGAGTGTAGCATCTTAATGCCATCTCAAACCTCTGGGACGGAGGGCTGCCCGGGGAGGAGGCGGGTCACTGTCCCATCACAAAGACCTTCCTCATGCTGCCCCTTTATAGCCTCTCCTAGCCCCTTCCACACACACTTTCCCTATCCCCTGGCATTTAGGCATTTTGAGACTCCTATATAATAAAAGCCTAATATGCTAAGTGTCCAGTCATCTGGTCATCCGTTCAACCAATCAAAGAGTACTATGCTAATGATATGCTAAGGCCGCTCAACTGCTCGCTATGACGTGCACTGACTACCAGGGGGCGGACGCTCCAACCGGTAGGTTAGCTTGCTGCTGGGGTCCGGCTGATCGGGACTGAACAAGACAGGCCAGAAATGCCCTAGAGCCCTCCCGCAGTCCCTCCCCAGCTGGCCAACCTCCCGTGTCCCTCCCCAGCCCCGATCGTGCACTGGTGGGGTCCCTCAGCCTGGCTTGCACTCTCTTGCAATCCAGGACCCCTTGGGGGATGTCAGAGAGCTGGTTTTGGCCTGATCCCGCAGGCCAGGCCGAGGGACCCCACTGGTGCACAAATTCATGCACTGTGCCTCTAGTGTTATATAAATGGAAGCATAGAGTAGATGGCCTTACTCAACACAATGACCTTGATACCCATCCACAGATGTTGCATGTATTAAGAATCTGTCCCTTTTTCGTTGCTGAGTAATACTCCCCAGGGTCCCATCTCCTTTGGACCAAATATGTGAGCATGTCAGGAAGCTTGGTGGTGAGGCAGCTTGGTTCTGGCAGCTGACTCTCTGGTCGTAGCTCCAGAGAACAAGTGTGTCTCCTGAGAGCCAGACATGACTTCCTGGTCCTAACCAGCACAGAGCTGAGACTGTCCCATGATGTTAGGCCCACAGCTGGGTGTTGGTGATGGGTCCCTGAGGTCCACTGCTCCCACCTGGGCTAAATGGCCCTTCATTTCTGCAACAAGGTCCTTCTGTGGTTGACCGATTTCCAGACGTCTCGCTGATGGTGTAGGGAAGTGCTCCTCGAACTCACTCTGTAGGCACAGCTCTGGGGACCTCCTTTTAAGGCAGGTCTGGTTGGGGCTGGGTCAGGCTCGGGAGTCAGCATTTCTGACAAGCATCCAGGTGAGGCTGCTGCTGCTGGTCCAGGGACCACTCTTTGTGAAGCGACGGTGTAGAGGATGGAGGTCGGATTCACCTCAAACCCCTTCTGCTGCCAGACCAACCTATGACTTTTGTCCCGTTCCCTGGCCTGGCTGGGTTCTCAACCTCGTGAGTGACTATGAGCTTTTCCTTCCGACCCAGACCATGAAGACCTCTTAGCGAGACATCTGAGGAAACCATCTGAAATAGTATTGTTCTGAGTGGAGGGTTCAGCCTGTCTGAATGAAGCCTAAGGGTTTGTTCACGCACAACCCCATGCTACCTCCCCTTTTCCCTGGGCCCCTTTGATCTACATCACATGTATATATTTCACCGGCGTTTACTGATGCTAATATAAATAAGGGGCCCGCCTCTCTGCTGTGGCATTGAGTCCTCAACCTCTCCCCTTCGTATTGTTCAGGGTTGGCAGTAGGAGGAAAGCAGGGCCTTCTTGTTTATCTTAAGACCTTAATGAGGTGTCTTTCTGCATGCACAGAGCCCCTGAGAGTGGTAGGGACACCCAGGAGGGAACAATCAAAGACAGCCGTAGCTTAATGCTCACTTCACAGTACCCTGATAGTGAAGAGGAATGCATGAAACATCTGGTCCATAATGGCTCCTGGGTGACCTTGAGACGTGCCAGCCCTGTGCCATGGGGACAGAGAAGGAGTGGCAGGATTGTATCTACAATCTCTCATTATTTTCTTTCCTTGTCAAGGGAATGGCTGCATGTTCAGCACTTCAAAGGCATCCCTCTCATACATGGGGGATGTCGGGGGAGTTCAGACATTGTTTTCTGTTGAACACGTAACAAGAAAGTACATGAAGTCTGTTTTTCTAAAAAATTCCTTAGGCCAGGGAATGAATCCCTGATATGTGAGGGTTTTGGTTTAATGTAAGTCGGCTGTGTGATGTGGTCGCTTAGAAGAGGGCATTTAGGTAGAGGCTGCATTGACAGAAGCATGGTCGCTGGATGAGGAGGTGATGGTTCTACGTCTGCCCTGAGAGATCCCTGCTGAGTTGTGTCTGTATGAGTCAGAGTTCTTACCAGAGAGCAACTCTGGCTAATTTAAGAAGAAAGTAGATCTATTCAAAGAAAGCCCTGATGAGGTCATTGCTGCCACCACAAAGGCAGAAATCAACAATGGCGGTTCCACAGCTCCCAGGAAATCCATTTCCATGACTGCTATGGCTGCCATCATCTTGCATCCAGAACTCACCCTGCCCCCAAAAAGCTCAATGCCTTTTTCTCGGCCTGCATTATGAAGGGCCTGGGTCACATGACTGGCCCCAGCTGCAGGGGAGACTGGGAGTGTCAGTTCTCACTACCTCACGAGGGAGTGGGGACAGAAGGGATTTCTGCAAATACAGAAAGATGGTGGGTAGGCATGCACGTGACAGATGCCCCCTACACTTAGTGAAGGTCACAGAGAAACTGCAGCCTCGTAGAAGGAAGTAGCCAGGTGAAAGAGCAGCTGAGGGAACAGGGATGTTTGGCCCATAGAAGAGAAGATTTGGGTGGCTATCATGGCTGCCTTCAAATAGCAGCAAAGATGAGAGGAATTAGCCTCATTCAGTATAGCCCCAGGGATTGAACCTGTTCCAGTGACGGGGTCAGATTTCACCTAAGTATAAATAAGGGATGTTGCCCGGCCAGCATGGCTCAATGGTTGACTGTCAACCTATGAACCAGGAGGTCACAGTTCAATTCCTGGTCAGGGCACATGCCCGGGTTGTGGGCTTCATCCACAGTGTGGGGCGTATAAGAGGCAGCCGATCAATGGTTCTCTCTCATCACTGTTGTTTCCATCTTCCCCTTCCTCTCTAAAATCAATAAAAATACTTTTTTAAAAATAAATGTTAAAAGTCAGAGCAGAGCCTTCTAAAGAGAGAATGAGCTGTCTCATAGGGTAGTGAGTTCCCCATCACAGGCAGCATTCAAGGAAAGCAACCACTTGAAGGCGATTCAAGCAATAAAGGAAGGGAGGATTTCAATGTTGCTTATAACTCGGGGATTTTGTCATTATTAGTTCCCTCCTTCTAAAATTAATCATCTACTTAGCCTCAGAAAACAGACCAGTCTTGATATATCCCTATGCAGAATTTATAATGGCCTCCCAGCCTTCATTTTTGCCAGTGCTGCATTTTATTAAAGCCTGGAACCCTATTTATCCTCATCAAGTTAGTGAGGCAGCACATCAATTCATTATTCTTACTTATCTAATACAGAAGGAAGAGAAATGGTCTACAAAACCTTGACAGCTGGGAAGAGAAAAAGTAGCCAGAAGCAATTCAGTCACTGAAAAATGAAATTCCTTTTTATAAAGAGGGGGAAAAATGTATTTCAGTAAAGCAATCAAGTTAGGGAAGGGCCATTTCTGAGAGTGGAACGAAATCCAGGTATGTGAAATTGCACGTGTCAACATCGCATCTCTTATGCATTTTTCAAACCAGACTCCACGGAGAAAAACCCAGAGTCGTGCATCAGCATGGCGACAAGCGCCTGGTGAGTGACAGCCTCAGTCTTCCCACCTACAGAATGGGAACGTCTCTGCACGAACACCGCAGGTGAAAGAGAGGCATTCTTGCAACCATGGTGGGAGGGGGTGCTCTGTCCAGATGCAGAACACCATGCCCAGCAAGCAGGGAGGAAGAAGGGGGAACCAGGCTGCCTCCGATCTTACCAATCTTATCGCTGATTGGCTGAATCCACCTCACCCGCAGCCTCAGGTCCCCAGAGGCTCTCAGCCACCCAGCCCCGGGGGCAGCCCAACCTCCTACACTGTTGGGTATGAGGCATCATCCGCTGGGCTCCAGTGATTCGTGACCCTCTCTTGGCAGTGTTGCTTCGTAGAGCTCCAGGGACCCCAGCATTTTGTTCATCTGCTCTGAGCTCCTAGGCAAGGAATTTTGCTCGGTGGCTGTCAGCTGATTGTCCTGTTTCGTCCAGTGCCTGACCAGCATGCCTCTGTGAGGGGATAAGAGATAGTTCTACGGGACTGAAGTATTTTCAGTGCACGGGACAGCGGTGTGTTCTCCACCCTTATTTTGCTGCTCTTTTACATCTTTGCGGACAGAAGTTGGCAGGGCCAGTTTTAGAGAATGACTTATTGTCAGATGAAGGACCCCCAGAGCTCCATGCCATACGACCCACTCGCTGCACTGCGCACACATATGAAAACCAGGAAAACCCAACACCGCTTTGACTTGACCATGATGGCGAGATCTAACATCTATCCAGTGTTTACTCTGTGGCAGACGTAGTACCAAGTGCTTTAAATGCATGGCCCCAGTCCTCACTGTGAATCCTACGTGATAAGGATTTGTATTCCCATTTTATGGACAGGAAAACTGAGGTGCAGACAGTAAGGCTAACAAGCTAGTAAATGCAGATCAATTATATCCATTAGCCTAGGATGGAGTTGGTTTCACTATATGTCATTTCACCACAGTCCCAAGAACCTATTGATGCACAGCCTCTCAAAAGGAAAGAGGCAGGTTGGAGAAGAGGTGCAGAACCGTAGAATGGCTTTAGAGGATATCTGAAGAGGCGGTCCAGTGCAGTGTCAGCAGGACAGATGCTAGGCTCTGGGTCAGACAGAGCGGCATTCAAATCCTGGCCTGATCTTTACTAGCTGTGAGGTCCTTACTTACTCTAAAGCCCGTTTCCTCAGCTGTACCATGGGCACGGTGGTCCCCAGGTGTCCAGTGAGGCTGTGTTGGGATCTGAGCATTAGCCTGGGGTACAAAGGATACACAGCAGTGTGATGATACAACTCAAGTTCAGAGAGAGCAACTAGGTTGCCCAAGGCCACACAGCATACTTGTGGCACCTGGTCCAGTGTTCTTTGCACACCAGCTGCTCTAAGTTATTCCCATACAGTATGGGGCCCCTCTATCTCCTACCAGCTTCCTTCTCAAATTTCCCATTTCAGGGTTTCAGGTAGGTTTTACTCCCCTGCAAGGCTATGCTGCCATACTCAGTGGTCCGTGCCAAACTGGGTGAAGTGGGAACAAGCAATTCGTGCAGCTACAGTTCAAAGCAAGTGATGGGGGAAGGAGGGAATGTTCAAGTTCCTGTAGTGTCCACTAGATGGAGCCACACCTCTGCATTCATCAGTTCCCTTTCTAGACAAGAACATGAGTTGTCTTATAAAGGAAGGATTGAGAAGATTCAGGCATTCATTCATTCATTCAATAAATACAGGGTGTCCCCCCCAGAAAATGTATCACACTTTAACAGCTGAGGGCTCAATTTTTAAAAACATGAAATATTCTATATAATAAAAGGCTAATATGCAAAATGACTGAATAGAGGAATGACCGGTCACTATGATGCGTACTGACCACCAGGGGGCAGACACTCAACATAGGAGCTGCCTCCTGGTGGTCTGCGCTCCCACAGGGGGAGCGCCGCTCAGCCAGAAGCCAGGCTCACGGCTGGCGAGCACAATGGCAGTGGCAGGAGTGGGCCTAAGCTGGCAGGTGAACATCCCCCAAGGGGTCCCGGACTGTGAGAGGGTGCAGGCCGGTCTGAGGCCAGCCCCCCGACCTCCCAGTGCACGAATGTCATGCACCAGGCCTCTAGTATTTTAATAACCACTGCCTTTATAATTATTCAAAGGGTGTATACATTTTTTTGGCCCACCCTGTATTTATTGAGCACATCCTCTAGGCTGGGCATGGTGATACAATTATAAACACTGTACTTAAGAACACACTTAGAGTTAAACTTCTCTGCTTCTGTAATGGATCGCACAGCCATGCAACCACTGTATCATTCATTCACTCCATCCTTTCCCCCTTTTTTTCACTCCATCCTTACCAAGGGTCTACTGGCATCACTCTTCTGTTTCTTCCTCAAATATTGACTTGGCATGTGTTCTCTGAGCTCTGGGAACTCTAGGATGGATCAGGTGTTCTCATGGAGGAGACAAACATGGGATTAGTGCGCATTCGGCCTGACCTGCATGATGACTGATGTTTGGCAAAGGCTGGTTGGAGGAACCCAGAGCTCATCGTTAGGATCCTTTAAAAGAAAGCCAAGTCATTTCTCCATTGACATCCTGAAGGGGGTGCTCAAAACCTTTGCCCCGCACTTCCTTTCTCTGCTTCTGGTGAATAATTGGGTCCATGTACCTGTCCCTTCCGAGATCCTGGTACTGCCCCCAGGCTGGGGCTTGAGACGGCAGGGAGGAGACTGCTTTTATCACAGCTGGGGCTTTGGCGAAAGCCTCACTCTTCCCTGGGCATGCTTTTCTGCCTTTCTTCCCAAGAGAGGCATGTGGCTGCAGGGAGGACCACACAAAACTGATGTCAGAAGACCTGGGCTCTGGCCTCCTTCTTGGCCCTTATATGATATGTGGTCATGGATCAGCCACATCCTTTTCCTGGGCCTCAGTCTTCTCATCTGTGGCAGATCAAATGTGGCCACAAATCCTTTACAGATGCTCCCACCAGAAGATGGCAACTTTCCCCCTTCCCTCAGTCCCACAGTCAGCCACCCTCTAGTCCAATTCCCCTCCCCCTCCCCCTCAATTAGCCATGTAACTAACAGCCTCCAACCGGTTTCCCCCACATTCACTCTGCCCACCCCCCACCATGCCTTCTATACCCAGGAGATCAACTGACAGGAAAACACAAATTGGGTCATATCACTTGTCTTCCATCTACCCCCTGGTGCATGGCAGCCTCCCTTCCATGACCTGCAAGACTGTGCAGCACCTGGCTCCCCGTCAGCCTGTCTCCTCCTTGTTCACACTGCTCCGGCCTCATGTCTGGGATGGTGACCCCAGTACCACACAGCTGGTCATCAGGAGGGAGATTGGAGCAGGAAATCAAGGAAGAACTTGAGGTGGAAAGCTTACTGAAGTTCTACTGTAAGATAAACACCAAAGTGCTACCCAGAAGTGAGGGGGGACAGAAGACTACGCCTTGACCCTTGGGACAGGGGTTTTCCTAAGAGGTGGTGATGGTGGTGGCATCAAGGAGGAGGGCGTTTGGGAAATGTAGTTCCTGGTGGAAGCTGAATGGTCAGAAACCTCAGCTGTCACTCGGCAACTGGAAGGTGGACAGGGGGAGTGAGTCACCGATCAGGTTGCTGCATCCACATTTGTTTGCACATCTTCTTCTTTTTCCCTTGACTACACACCTGTGACCCTCCACTGCAGCATAAACTCTTTGGCTGGGAAGGACTGTGCCATATTCATCTTTGTAGTTCTTTCCCAAACAGAGCTCTGCACAAAGACGGCAGAGAAAATGTCTGATGAATGTTGTAACAGTTCTCGCCAGCCCACTCCCGGTAGCAGCCCCCCATTCTCTTTTAGAGAGCCTGTTCTCACTCATGTGCTCCATGTAAGCACTGTCTCCCTCCCTGGCTCCAGGCCTGACACGTGTGGCCCAGACCGAGCCAAGAAAACATCCCTTTCTCCTGGCCACGGGGACTGGCTCCGGAGCGGGCAAGTGACATCCCGAACCGAGGAAACAGGTGAGACAGAGAGAAGGGAGGATAAAGGCAAATGCTTCATTCTAGGCTGCAGGTGCTAAGGGAGAGGTCTAATCCTGATGACATGGCTTAAGCTCCTGGATCCAGCTTGTCTGACAGCCATTTACGTCACTGGAGTCTAGAGTCATCGAAGCATATTAATCCCATACCTTGCCTAAGGCAACTGGAGGTGGGTTAGCCATCACCTGCATCCAAAAGAGCCCTGACAGGCGAAGAAACGAATGAATGACTTTACCTGAAAATTGTACCACAGGGAAGGATTCTGTCCGAGGACTCAGACGGGATCTTGCCCTTCACTCGCTGACACGGGCGAAATGCCTACGGTTTTTGGACTTCAGTTTAGAACTCTGATATCATTCACTTACACAACACATATTTATTGGCATTTATTGTGCTGTACACCGTGCTAGGTGTTGGATCTACTGTGGTAACAAAACCCTCATGGTCCCTGTTCTCATGAAAATGGAAATGAAGTTCAGTTCTAGAAACGTAAAGTTCATTTGGATATACCTGTGTTTATCACTGTAAAATCGGTGGTCCAAGTCTCTAGCTCTAGCTGCTATGAGTCCTTCAACTCCTTATCTGCTAATATCATAGGGTAACTGGTGGAGGGGAAAGAAACAGAGCTAGTATAATAAGGGGAGGGGTATCACAGGCTTCGCTTCCTTCCCGGCGCTCAAGGCCAGTCAGAAATAACGCTTATGAGCCTAATGACACACAGCGCTGAGCTAGAGGATGAAACAACAGCCTGGTGTGGGCCTGGGTCCAATCCTCCGGGACCTTCAGCTCTAAGAATAGCCAACATGCTACCAGGTACGTTTTTTTCTGGCCTCTGGCAAAGAGACTTTTCTGAGTCCAATATGGTCATCAGTGTTCCCAAGAATCAGGCTTAGAAATGGATTTTAAACCCATCTCTTTCAATTCTCGTTACAAGGAACTAAGAATGCCTTCTGCAGTTGGGCTTTCACTTTTGAAGGGAATTCACAGCTTGGGTTGAAGAAGCAGAATGTCAGCTACAAGCCCAGTAGGTAAATTTAGCAGGTCCTGAATAACCGGAGTCCTATTCCACCTTCTGTTATTTAATTTATTCATCCAGGTAACAAATCTGTGTCAAGTGCCCACTCTGCACTGGGCACCATCGTAGAACAGCCGCTGGCTCATAAGAGAGCAGCTCAAGGGGAAACAGATCCAGAGGCAAATTCTCAACACAAGCCCACTCCTGCCTACCAGGCCCACACACCTGGCTAAGCCCAGCCAGATGTTACTAAACCAGCCTCCACTAATAATTCAGCTAATGTGCTCTATTCTAAATATAGCATGTGTTCTTGCCTGTTCCATTTATTATTACTGCATTAAAAAAATGACCTCAAAACTTAGCGGTTTGGTACTTAATGCCGCTGCCCTATACACTTAAACATGATTAAAATGGTAAATGTTATGTTATACTAGTGTGTGTGTGTGTGTGTGTGTGTGTGTGTGTGTGTGTATATATATATATATATATGTCATAATAAAAATTATGGAAGGATAAAAAATAATAATGGTTTGAAACAACCACTTGACTAAACTCATAGATTCTGGGTGGGGGTCAGAACTTTGGGCAGGGCACAATGGGATTGGTTCATTTCTGCTCCACGGTGTCCAGGCCTCAAGAAAACGCGAAGGCTGGTGTGAACTGGTGTCTGGGCACTGCAGTCATCTGAAGGCACGTCCATTTACATGTCTGCGTTGACTCAACATCCACGATTGTCTACTGGAGCCCCCACATGTGGCCCCTCCGTATGGCTTGGCTTCCTCACAGCATAGCGGCCTCAGGGTAGTCAAACTTTTTAAAAAGCAGCTCAGAGCTCCAAATATGAGTGTGTAAGGAAAACAAAACAGGGGGCAGAGGAGCAACCCATTTGTAACCTGACATTGGAAGTGTCACTTCCGTCAAACTCTATTGGTCGAATTAGTCATAAGCCTACCGAGATTCAAGGCCAGGGGGTGGGCAGAATTAGACTCTGTATTTTGATGGGGAAGTACCAAGATCACATTGTGAAGATATTGTAGCCTTTTCTGAAAAATGCAATCTGCCTACCACCTTTCTAAACAGGCCCAAAGCAAAGAAACCACAAAATCAGCAGGGGTCCTCAAACTACAGCCCTCCGGCCACATGCGGCCCGCCGAAAACATTTATCCGGCCCACCGGGTGTTTTTGCCGCTGCTGCCTGTCCTGCTTAGCAGCCGACTTGTCCCGGGCCCGCAGTGCGCATGTGTGGAATGTCTGAGGGACAGTGAACTGGCCCCCTGTTTAAAAAGTTTGAGGACCTCTGGTATAGAGAAACAGAGCATGGGAAGAGGCCCTAATAAACATAATCTTCTTTACCAAAGGATTAGCAATTCACTCCTGAGAGGATGGCTCCTCAGGCTGGCAGGGTGCCAGGCGCATTAGGCTGAGTATAGAGTTGGTGTTTAGTTGTAGTTCTCTCAGTTTCTGTGTGTGTGTGATCTGAGGCGGTCACCACTGGGACCTTTAACTTCCTCATCTTAAAAGGGGAGGTAATTCTTTTAAAAATATATATATTATTTATTTGAGAGAGGAAGGGAGAGGGAAAGATAGAAACATCAATGATGAGACAACCCTTGATGGGTTGCCTCCTGCAGGCCCCACATTGGGGATCAAGCCACACCCCTAGCATGTGCCCCGCCCAGAAATCAAACTGTGACCTCCTGGTTCTTAGATCCACGCTCAACCACTGAGCAACGCTGGCAGAACAGAGATCATTCTTGATCATGTTTCATCAGTGTTGTTGTGAGAACCAAGTGAAATATTGTATGTGAAGACAAATTTGTTGCAAAGATGTCCACACACTGAGCCCACAGGTGGACAGCCCTCTTTGGCAATACAACTGGGAAAGACCATGTCCTGCCAGTTGTTGGTGCCACCACTCTTTCCCCATAGTAACCACTCTCCTGTTTTTACTTGCCTGTCTCAGAGGTAGGAGAGCCAGCTGGAGCTCAGAGAGGGCAAATGACCTGGACCGGGTTGCACAGACAAAGAGATCAAAACCCAGATCTTTCTGGGATGCTCAGACTTTCCATTCTAAAGTCCATGAGCCACTGACATTTTTAATAGAGGACTCTGACTTCAGCTGAGAAGCATGACACAGATTACAGCCAGCATCTGCAGTCACAGTACCTGGTTTAGATCCTAGCTACAACACTCATTAGCAATTAATGTCCCCGTGTTAAAATGGGAATAAGACTTCTCACACCAGGGTAAGAAGTAACCAAGTTGCCCTAGTCCAGTGGTTGGCAAACTCATTAGTCAACAGAGCCAAATATCAACAGTACAACGATTGAAATTTCTTTTGAGAGCCAAATTTTTTAAACTTAAACTATATAGGTAGGTACATTGTTATTAACTTAATTAGGGTACTCCTAAGGCTTAGGAAGAGCCACACTCAAGGGGTCAAAGAGCCACATGTGGCTCACAAGCCGCAGTTTGCCGACCACGGCACTAGTCGGTTTGGCTCAGGGGATAGAGCAGAAGCCTGTGGATTGAAGGGTCCTGGGTTCGATTCTGGTCTAGGGCACATGCCGGGGTTGTGGGCTTGATCCCCAGTGTGAGGCATGCAGGAGGCAGTCGATCAATGATTCTCTCTCATCATTGATGTTTCTATCTCTCTCTCCCTCTCCCTTCCTCTCTGAAATCGATAAAAATACATATTAAAAAAAGAAGAAGTAACCAAGTTAACATAAGGCACTTAGCCCTGGCCCATGTGGCTCAGCTGGTTAGAGCTGTGGATTCAATCCAGTTGGACACGTATGGGAAGCAACCAATCGATGTTTCTCTCACACATTGATATTTTTCTCTCTCTTCCTCTCCCAGTAAAATCAATGCAGGCCCTTGGGTGAGGATTAAAAATAATAATAATAGAATAAAAACTTCAAGTGAAAATACACACATAAGGCACTTGAGACAGTGCCTCGCACAGTACAAGCACTTGGCGTTTGCTGCTAAAGCTCTCCTGCACACTTACTATGTAATAGGTGCTAAAGGTTTTAAGGTGGAAAAGAAGCAGCCAAGAATGAAATGAAATGTAACGGCAGAAGTACCTCCTTGAAATAACAAATTCATTTTGGATAAAGTTAAAAAAAAAAGAACACCCCACAAACCTCTAAGTTTATGGAACTACAGGCAAAATAAATGTTGGTGACATGTGCCGCCGACTCCTGAAGTCCCAATGCCACGTCTCGCCGCCATGAAGCTCGCAGACCCAGCCAGAGGCGGACAGTGCCGCAAGGCCCACGCACGTACCCCCAAAACAGCCAGCGCACCCCACGTGGGACCCTCGCCCAGGGGCTCCCGCTTCCAGCCCTGGCCCCACCCCTTTCCCATTCGGCGCCTCCCGATGACGTCAGAGCGGCCGCCGCCGTCGGAAGCAGTTCGCGCCTGCGCTCCTGGGGGGCGGCTTCCCGGAGCTGGTCCCGGAGCGCGCGGGCCAGAGGGTGGCGAGCGTCCCGGTCCCGCCGCACCGCGTCTCCCCGTGAGGTGTCCTGACCGGGACCATGAACCGCAGCCGCCAGGTGACGTGCGTGGCCTGGGTCCGCTGCGGCGTGGCCAAGGAGACGCCGGACAAGGTGAGGCCGCCTCCGGGGAGGGGGGCTGCCCCTGCGGCTCCGCTGTCGCTGGGGAACCTGGGCCCGGCGCGGCCCTGGTCTCGCCGTGTGACCGGGCGGGGTGGGTCGGTTTGGGCCTGGTGGTCGTGACTGGGGCTGCGGCTCCCCACGGTCTTCCCCGCTTCCCCCGCCCCGTCCCTCCGGGTAAGGCCTACCCCCTGATTCGCGCACACCTGGGCCTCCCGGGCTGGAAGGGGCCGTGGTTCCTCTGGGTCGGAAGTCGCCCCTTCCCCAAGGGCCGGTTGACAGCACCACGGCTTCAGCCACACTGCAATCAGGGTAACGCGGACCGGGCGCACGTGTGGAGCTCCGCCTCCCGCTCCTGGGCCCGCGTCGGAGGGGTAAACGGGGTGAGCTGTGCGTTCGGAGGGGTAAACGGGGTGAAGCTGTGCGTTCGGAGGGGTAAACGGGGTGAAGCTGTGCGTTCGGAGGGGTAAACGGGGTGAGCTGTGCGTTCGGAGGGGTAAACGGGGTGAAGCTGTGCGTTCGGAGGGGTAAACGGGGTGAGCTGTGCGTTCGGAGGGGTAAACGGGGTGAAGCTGTGCGTTCGGAGGGGTAAACGGGGTGAAGCTGTGCTGTAGAAAGGCTGGGGGGTGGGGGCAGCAGCCCTGAGGCTGGGAGGTAGGTGAGGGGTTTCTTGCAGAGATTCGAGTGAGATGAAGGGCAGTGGGGTGGGAGGCAGGCGTGGCACCGGAGGGGAAAGCCCGCAGCAGTGAGAGGCGGGTGAAGATGACTGAAGCTCTTCAGCGGGTACCTGCCAGGTGCTTTCTGCGTGCCAGGCACTGCCCGGGGTCCTGGAATAGGCATGACGTGTGTGTGTGTGTGTGTGTGTGTGTGTGTGTGTGTAATATGTAAATGGAAATGAGTGCAGTGAAGGAAAGGAGGCAAGGAAATGGGGGGCGGGAGTCGGTTGGAATGTGATTGGGCCAACGATGATAGAAAAGTAATAGAAATGTAAATGGTTGGGACGCGAAATTAACAGCAATAAGGGGTTGTAATAGCCTCAATGGATGTACATGCCTCAGGGCACAGACTGTTTTATTCGTCAGTTTCTCTGGTGTGTGGCTTACAGTAGACAATCAATGCATATATATGTAGAATATATAGAATAAGGACAGGAAATTATCTCATTAAAAATGATTGCGGGAGCCCTGGCTGGATTGCTTAGCTGGCGATTGCAGGTTTGATTCCCGGTCAGGATACACACAAGAATCAACCAGCAATACACAAATAAGGGGAACAACAAATCAATGTTTTTCTCTCCCTCCCTCCCTCCCTCTCTCTCCCTCTCCCTCCCCCTCTCTTTCTCTCTCTCTCTCTCTCTAATCCATAAATTTAAAAGAATTATTGAAGGAATTAACAGTTGTTATTAAAGGGGACATAACCCTTTTTAGATACTTGAAGTCAGTGATTTCCAAACGTCTGCACGTTCTAATCCCTTGGGGAGCCTTGGAAAATACTGATGCCTGTGCCCTACGACCAAGTGTTGTGACTTGATTGGTCTGGAGGGCAGCCTGAATGTATTAAAAGATCCTCACCTGTTTCTAATGTGCAGGCAGGTTTGGGAATCATTACTTGAAGAGTTTCTAGAAAGAAGAGATTGAATTTATTCTACAAAATACCAGCAAGGAAAACTCAGACCTTTAAGAGAAATTAGAACAATAAGTATTGTTTCATTAAATTTAAGAACCTTTCATTTCTGGAGCTGTCCAGCGGTGGGGCATCACCCCTCAGGAGGATTTCCATGTTAGTAGAGGTGTTTTGGTATAAACTGGGCGACTCATTCATTCATCATCTGCCATCAGGCATCCCTGCAGTGGGCTGAGCACTGAACTGTGTGCTCAGTAGTAAGCGCACAGTGGCCAGTCAGTGTCTGTGTTCCAGAAGCTTACAGCTGAGCAGCGATGGGTGTTTTAAAGGTACTGGAGCATTGGAGGAATGGCAGCTTTGAAGTAGAGAATGACTTCTGTTTTGAACAGGATATCCAAGTGGGGCGTGTTACAGGCAGTTGGGAAGTGGAACTGAAGTTTAGAGCTAGAGAAGGAAAGGTTTGCTGTGGTTCTCAACCTTCTGGCCCTTTAAATACAGTTCCTCATGTTGTGACCCAACCATAAAATTATTTTCGTTGTTACTTCCTAACTGTAATGTTGCTACTGTTATGAGTCGTAATGTAAATATCTGATATGCAGGATGGTCTTAAGCGACCCCTGTGAAAGGGTTGTTCGACCGCCAAAGGGGTCGCGACCCACAGGTTGAGAACCGCTGGTTTAGAGTAGTCAGTTCATCTGTGGTAGTTTTAGTCTTGCGAATGAATGAGCTTTGCAGGGAACTTACAGCATGATGAGTGAATACGTGTGGGTGAGAACAGAAAAGAGCAGAGACCAAGGCAGGGGTGGTTTATTTAGGACTCTCCACAGGGAAAATGGGGAGAAGTGGCCAAGGAGTCAGAGTAGTTAGAAGAAAGTGAGGTGGGCTGCCGTAGAAGTCAGTTTATACAAGTCAGTCTTTTTTAGAAAGTCTGGAGAGAGAGTAGACTGAATGTGGCTTTTAAACAGCTTCAGGTGGGAAGGGATCTTAATTCTACAAACCTGTGAAAACTCCAGTTACGTTAATTTAGAGTCTAGATCAGTGGTTCTCAACATTGGCTGCACATTAGAATCACCTGGGAATCTTTTTAAAATCCTGATGTCTGGGCCTCATCCTCCGGAAATTCTGTTTCTTTGTTATGGGGTGAGGCCACAACATTAGTAACAAAGAAACAGAATTTCCGGAGGGTGAGGCCCAGACATCAGGATTTTAAAAAGATTCCCAGGTGATTCTAATGTGCAGCCAAGGTTGAGAACCACTGGCCTAGATTGATGTTTGATTCTTGATGTCTCTTAAAGTTATATTTTACATTAGTTTGCAAATTTCTTTTTAATTCAAAGACTTATCATGTTTCTTAACTATACCATAATGAAATGTTTGCTCTCTTGTAGGTAGAGCTTAGTAAAGAAGAAGTAAAACGTCTTATTGCTGAAGCAAAGGAAAAGTTACAGTAAGTTTAGGCATGTTGATGTTTGTAGTGAAGTCCGGATGAAATGTAAATCTTAAGTGACGATGACAAGGTGGTCTAGTTATTTAAGGTGCCATTGGGTGATTCTGTTTTCACTGCCATAGAGAAGAAGGCGGCAGTGATGAAGAGGTGACGGGGGAGCCCTCAGGAGATGGCATGCAGAGTGCACGGACCCAGGCACGACCCAGGGAGCCCCTGGAGGATGGCGACCCAGAGGACGACAGGGCCCTGGATGATGATGAGCTGGCCGAGTACGAGCTCGATCGGTATGACGAGGAAGGCGACCCAGGTTAGAATCCACTCACTTATACTGGTATTTACTCGCAAACTCAATGCATTAGGTCAGCGATTTTCAACCTTTTTCATCTCGTGGCACACGTAAACTGATTACTAAAATTCTGCAGCACACCAAAAAATACATTTGTTGCTGATCTGACAAAAATATAGGTATAATTTTGATTTATTCACATCAGATGGCTATTGCGTTGTGTTGGCTGTTGTCATTTCTTTATTTGACAATCTAAGGGAAAAGAGGTCAGACAGCATTTTCCTAAATTAGTTTAGAAATTAAGCTCTAACCCACTAATCTCAGATCTAAAAAAAATACTATTGTATATTTTATTTTATTGCAACTAGTGGGTATAATCACTTGTAACATATTTTTTCTTTGTCTGCAATAAGAGGGATTATTAACTCCATTTTACAGAAGAGAAAACAGGCTTACGAAGATGAAATAACTTTGCCAGTGTCACACAGCTGGTGAATATTAGTGCTATTATATGTCTCTGAAGCCTTCATTCTTTTTAGTACAGATGCTCCTCAACCTACCATAGGGCTATGTCCTGATAAAGCCATCATAAGTTGAAAATATTTTAACTTGAAAATGCATTTACTACACCAACCAAACATTGCAGCTTAGCTTCGCTGGTTTCCAGTGAATGCGTATTGCTTTTGCACCATCAGAAAGTTGAAAAATTGAGTCAAACCATCTGAAGTCGGGACCACCTGTTCACTTCAGTAGGTGCAGAGGGTAGTTTTTCCATTGGACCCCGGGTTGTTACTGTCCTGCGAGGACAGAGTGGGCATACAGAGAGAAAGAGAACCCAACCTGAGGAGACGCATTCGGAAATGCTCCTCACACGCTCCACACCCTGCAGGTCATTGTCTCCGTCTTTCTCATTCAGTAGAAATTCCTGTGTCTGTTGCCTGTCAGATGTTTAAGACTTACTAGTGCTACCTCCTTAAAGTAATTTCCCCTGACAATTAAGAGTATCTTCCTTGAGTTTTATGTTACTTGGGATCAACTTGCAGATATGCCATAAAAGAATTCCATTTTGCCGTAGCCGGTTTGGCTTGATAGATGGAGTGTCGGCCTGTGGACTAAAGGGTCCCAGGTTCGATTATGGTCAAGGGCACATGCCCGGGTTGCGGGCTCAAATCCCCAGTCGGGGGCGTGCAGGAGGCAGCCGATTGGTGATTCTCTCTCATCATTGATGTTTCTGACTCTCTCTCTCCCTCTTCCTTCCTCTCTAAAATCAATAAAAAATATATTTTAAAAAAAAAAGAATTCCATTTTGAGGTAAGATTAGTGAAAAAAGGCATATAATAACCCCTCTTTCTGACTCATAAGGCAAATTAGCATATCAGAAGTTCTGAGAAATCTTGCAATAAAGAAACCCATTTAACTTTTGAAACCCATCACTTTTCAACTCTGTTTGACCAGGAAACTTACTCTGTGTTGATGCCAGTGTTTTAAGGTAATTGCATTTCTAGGGCCTCCAGGCCTCCTCTCTGCAGCGCTTTTGAATAATGATTACAAAGAGCAAACTAGAGAATCAGCAGAATTCAGATATCTTCTGAGGGAGTTTCACATTTTGATGTAATTCTTTTATTGGGAGATTATGAATTCCGAGACTATCAGATATGCATTCCAAGGTCAAATATAAATGGCTTTTAAATTCCTGTTTTTATTATCTGCTATTTCCTTTCCCATCTATGGATGATCCAAAGTTATGAAACAGACACTGGAATCTAAGTCTAAAGATAGGATGCCTTAGAAAAAATGCTTTTGTGACTGTTGTATTCATTTCCGTTTATGAATTCTTACAGATACTGAAACACTTGGTGAATCTCTCTTGGGTCTTACAGTCTATGGGAGTAATGATCAAGATCCTTATGTTACTCTGAAAGATACGGTAAATATTTACATGGCTTTTCTAATTACGCTCCTTGAGGTTTGAAAAAACCTCACTGAATATCTGCTTCTAGTCAGTGACTTTTTTCTCTCCACTTAGGAGCAATATGAACGTGATGATTTCTTGATTAAGCCCAGGGACAATCTCATAGTTTGTGGCAGAGCTGAACAGGACCAGTGCAACTTAGAGGTACACGGTGAGTGAAATGCCGCCCTACCAAATGATCCTAGTCTATCTTAGGGATGTTAAAATAATAACCATAATACTGTTATGAATGGTTGGGCGTCAGAGCCTGTCTTCTCTCATTCAAGTTTGTTACGTGGTTAAGTCCTATATAGTCCACAGATTTCCTGGTTGTTTGCCTGGCCGTGTCATCTATGTCACTTTGGTACGCAACTTTACTTATGGAAATAGGTTTCCTGGAAAGTTCTAACAAGGGTTTTTAATCTTTCACTTAAACATTTTTGTTAGTTTCCCCCTCTTTGGAGAAAACCTGGATGTAAAACTATACTGAAACACAAGGGAAAATATAATCCCATCACCCACAGGTAACTGGTTCACCTAGCTTTTTATTCCGGTCTCCTTCCTGGCTGCTTTTTCTTTGTATGGCAAAGAGTATACTCAACAGACAGGTTTTTATCCTGCTTTTTTTTTTCCAGAGTCATTTCAAATATTGCCCCTTTTGTGATACATTTATTTTCTTCAGAAAAATCCTATACAGAAATCTACATTTCCCTTTAGGAGCCAGAACATCTTGGTCACATTCCCAGTTCAGGGAATGCTTGTGTCTAAGCCAGAGATGTCTCCTGTGACTCTGAAGTGGGCAGTGATTTGAATTTTTTTTTTTTTAAATCACAGATTCTAATGTTGCTATTTACTAATCAACAAACACTAATGGAGTGAGTGCTTCTTTGCCCTTTTGTTTCTCTGCACACATCCTCAGACAGGGCCATCCCTGCCCAGATACTCGCCTCCCCACTGTGTTCTAGTCATCTGTCTTAAATTTTGAAGCTTCAATGAGATTGTTAGGCTAAGCACTGTTGCACAGTTTGAAAATTACAACCTTTAATTTATTGTTTATTGGCATCTTCCAGGTTACTGCCATTCTATTTATTATGTTGAATTTCTGTAACTCTTCACAATCTTTAAGGCTATGTACAGGAAGTCTGTTGAATAGGCTATTTTTATCCCATGGCCCATTGTGATCTATCTTTATATGTAAAAGCCTAAGCGACTGAATGAACTAACAGTCGCTATGACACCCACTGATCACCAGGGGACAGATGCTAAACGCACAGGATCAGGCTCCCTCCTGTCTGGTTAGGGCCTGCAGGGATTGGGCTCCCTCCTGTCTGGATTGGGCCTGTGGGGATCGGGCCAAAACTGGCTATCTGACATCCCCCAAGGGGTCCCGGATTGCGAGAGGGTGCAGCCCAGGCAGAGGGACCCCACTGGTGCACAAATCCGTGCACTGGGCCTCTAGTTTATAAAATAAAGAGAGCTTTAAATTGCAGATATTTCAACATGAAGTTATTCTAATTATCTTCGAACTTCTTAATGTATTTCATGTGAAAACCACGTTGGTGAAATTTTTAATTTTAAACAAAACTTGCAGTTTGTCATCACTTGATTTTTATACATTCTCATGTGAGAACTTATTGTGGTATTTCCTTTTAATTTAGTGAGGATCAGAGAGGAGTTGAGAACTTAAAGTAGTTGTATTCCTACTTCCTTATATATTTTATTCGGATTTAGTGTGACACCCCAAATTATCCAGCAATCTCTATTCAAGAATATTTGCAAAATTGCATTCTAAAGCCTATCTGAATGTTGATCTAATATGGTTAAAATTAGGAGATCATTTTAAAGCATCATTTTATTTAAAATGTAGGCTGAATACATTGACCAAGCTGAGGTTCTCATAGGACCACAAGCTAGTCGTTTTGAACATGCGTTCTCATCCTGAGTGATAAGGTAGAGCAGTATGTGGAATCGGCTGATGCAAATCTGTCCCAGAAGCAGAGGTCTGATGAATTAAAATCTTAGGTTACAGTATTGACAACTCTTCTAACAAAAAAGCATGTTTGGGGGAAATTTCTGACTATCGGGGCTCTAGTTTATCAATGTTTTTAAAAGACTTCTTAGTCATTGAGTGTAACAGCGTTTTTCCTCTTAATGAAGGAGTTAAGTCTTATAGTTGCCATATTCCCAAAAAGTGTTCTCAGGAGTTTTATTTACATCACTGGCCATCATAAACTTTTCTCAGTATTAATGAAGTAATTTTGCCAAGCATTTAGATTTCTAAATGAGTTATTTCTCTTCAGTCCCGTTTTTTATTTGTTTTTCTCGACTTATAACCAGTTATACCTTTAAAAGATAAAATAATAATTTCAGTCATGCTCTGCTTAATGAGGGGGTAAGTTCTGAGAAATGCATAATTAGGCAGTTTTGTCCTTGTGCAGACATTAGAGTTCACTTCACAAACCTGGATGTTAGAGCCCACCACACACCCGGGCCACGTGGGACAGCCTATTGCGCCTAGGCTGCAGGTCACGTGTACAACATTCTCCTGAACAAAACAACATGAAATTAAGTCAAGCCCAGGAGGAAATGATGCAATTAAGATAGTCAACACGAGCTCTATGAGGCTGCTGCCAGATTAACCAGCATACTGTGGATTTTTTTTAATAAGTAGCGAGAGTACACACTGATGTAGTTAAGTATAGTAAGTACATAAACCAGTAATATAATTGTTTATTATCATTATCAAGTACTATGTATTGTACATAATGCATGTGTTGTACTTTTATATGACTCGCAGCGCAGATTTGTTTACACCAGCATGACCACAGGCGTGTAACACATTGCACTGCACGTCATGACAGCTACGATGTCACTGGGCGATAGGAATTTCTCAGTTTCATCATAATCTTAGGGGACTGCTGTCAGATTGATGGCTGAAACGTTGTTCCGCAGTGCATGACTGCTCCTACGGAGACCTCATGAGTGATTATTTTCTGTAACGGGTGAGCCAGAAGGTAGGACCATTGCAGCCGTGAGCATGCAGATGGTGTATTCAGGCAGATGTCAATCCTCTGTCAGTGTTCTTGGCCCCAGCTGGGGCACACCAGGTGATGGCAGTATATTAGACATGCGGATATTTTACCTAGCAGTAACAACTTGGGCATCTCCTTTAATGTCACCCAATATGTCTCCTTTTACGCATGTGGCACCTGCAGGTTTAATAGGGAGAGAGTGTTCTTTTGAGTGGGATGTGATTTCTTATTCTGATACAATAAAGTTTCTTTTCCAATCTTTGCAGTTTATAATCAAGAAGAAGATTCTTTTTATGTACACCATGATATACTGCTGTCTGCATACCCTCTGAGTGTGGAATGGCTGAATTTTGATCCTAGCCCAGACGATTCTACTGGTAATTAGAAAACTTAAGATTGCACAGTGGTTCCTAGTCCTGTGTGTTTTTCCTAGCCCCTTAAGTTAGGTATTCTGTATGAATGTTTGCAGAATTAATTGATGTTTTATGAAGTTAATATTCTTTTATGAAGTTTTAGTTATATAATTCTTAAAATACAATCATGTCATTGTTTTGGGTCTGTATGTCTCTACAATTCAGATAGGCAGAAGAACAGGGCCTGAAAGCATTTTGGGCTGCAGAACTGTATGATGGTCTCATAAAAAACCAGTATAGCCCTAGCTCAGTGGTCGGCAAACTGTGGCTCATGAGCCACATGCAGCTCTTTGGCCCCTTGAGTGTGGCCACGAAGTTTCAATCGCACTGTACGTTCATGCCCACACGTGGCATTTTGTGGAAGAGCCACACTCAAAGGGCCGCAGTTTGCCGACCACTGCCCTAAGTGGTTTGGGTCAGTAAATAGAGCGTCAGCCTGTGGACCAAAGGCTCCCAGGTTCGATTCCGGTCAAGGGCACGTACTTTGGTTGCAAGCTCCTCCCTGGCCCAGGCTGGTCAGGGCTTGTGCAGGAGGCAACCAATCGATGTGTTTCTCTCACATCGATGTTTCTCTCTGTCTTTTCCTCTCTTTCCCACTCTCCCTAAAAAGCAGTGGAAAAAATATCTTCGAGTGAGGAATAACAACAGCAACAACAACAAAACAGTATAAAATGGCATAATGTGTCTGATGTTATCAGCTAGAGTTCAGGCACAAGACCCTTTTCAGAAAACACCAAATAAGATAAAGTGAAGAGAGACTAAGGCTCTCATGTTAGTCTTTTTAGCCAAAGCTTCACACTGCTGGTTGCCCTATCCCAGTGATGGCGAACCTATGACATGCGTGTCAGAGGTGACACAGGAACTCATTTTTTGGTTGATTTTTCTTTGTTAAATGGCATTTAAATATATAAAATAAATATCAAAAATATAAATCTTTGTTTTACTGTGGTTGCAAATATCAAAAAATTTCTATATGTGACACGGCACCAGAGTTAAGTTAGGGTTTTTCAAAATGCTGACACGCCGAGCTCAAAAGGTTCGCCATCACTGCCCTATCCTGTTTGTTCTTAACCAGGGTAAAGTCTGATACCATAACCTGACATCTCATTTACAAAGCTGTACACATTCCTGATCTAATCAGATCCTTATCCTCACAACGTCCCGTGAAGGTTGGAAGGTTGGGGTTTTATTGTTATTAGCTAAGTGAGGACCTAGAGCAGGAGTGGGCAAACTTTTTGACTCGGGGGCCACAATGGGTTCTTAAACTGGACCGGAGGGCCGGAACAAAAGCATGGATGGAGTGTTTGTGTGAACTAATATAAATTCAAAGTAAACATCATTACATAAAAGGGTACAGTCTTTTTATTTTTTTAGTTTTATTCATTTCAAATGGGCCGGATCCGGCCCGCGGGCCGTAGTTTGCCCACGGCTGACCTAGAGCCAAGAGACGGAGCCTTGTTACTGAGCCCTTGTGACCCAAGAACCTAGCAGCATAGCATTGGCATAGTCTGGGAGCTGGTTAGAAATGCAGGGGTGGGGCCCCACCCAAGACCTCCTGAATAGAATCTGCATTTTACTACATGCACTGTGGTGTGTATGCAAATGAAAGATAGAGCAGCTGCTCTCAGCCACTGCTCAATTACTCTACAGCAGTGGTTCTCAACCTTCCTACTGTTGCAACCCTTTAATACAGTTCTTCATGTTGTGGTGACCCCCAACCATAAAATTATTTTCGTTGCTACTTCATAACTGTAATTTTGCTACTGTAAACAATATGTAATTATATATGTGTTTCCCGATGGTCTTAGGCGACCTCTGTGAAAAGGTTGTTCGACCCCCAAAGGGGTTGTGACCCACAGGTTGAGAACCGCTGCTCTACGGTGTTGTGTATTTTGTTAGGAGTAATTTTCTTTTCCTGTCTTTGACTTGTCCTTAACCAAATACCTACAGATCACATACTACGTACAAGGCTCTGGTGCCAGAAGGAAGTCATTTTTAAGTCATAATTACATTTCCTCCTGCAGGAAATTATATTGCTGTGGGAAACATGACCCCCGTTATTGAAGTGTGGGACCTGGATATAGTGGACTCTTTAGAGCCAGTCTTCACACTTGGAAGTAAGTTGTCAAAAAAGAAGAAAAAGAAGGGAAAGAAGGTAAGCAAGTTAACAGATATTTAAACTAATGACAAACTTAAGTTTACTGGGGCCGGGGGAGGAGGGACCAGATCCTACTCTTTTTCAATTAGACACTTTTGGTGAAACAGGCCAGGTAGTTATAAAGTTACAGTAGCTTCTAGTTTCAAAAAGCTCATCAAAGGAAAAATTGATATCTACATAAAACCTGTTAACAGTTTATTCATGATTTCCTTTATAGTAATGATTCACACTAATATGCTAGTTTTGAACTTCAAAAAATTTCCATTTAGCCTTCAGTATTTTGAATTCTAAATATCCATGTATTAATTCCTGTAGCTTTTACTTTTACTCTGTTAAGTTTTGGGGAGGGGAGCTGGTATTTGTAGAATTATATCATGTATATTAAGAACTACTGTAGTTTCTCCTCTAAAGATTCTTTACCATGGCCCTATAAAGTAACAGAGAGACAAGGTGCTTCCTTTTCTTAGTCTTAAGATCAGAACAATAATCTTAAGATTTAAAGAATCTTTCAAATTAGTTTTATTTGGGGAGACTTGGATACAAAAAGTAATTAATAATTACAGAGTTCCTCCGCAGAGGGGCATACTGATGCTGTCCTGGACCTTTCTTGGAATAAGCTGATCAGGTAAGCAGACTTACATTCCGAGGGTTGTCTTTTCACTCTCTAGAGATGGTGTCATTTGCAGCACAAAGTTTTGCATGTACATGATGTCCAGTTCATTTCTTTTAGTGTTTACACTTTTGGTGTCGTATCTAAGAAACCATTGCTTAACCCAAGGTCATGAAGATTTATACCTATTTTCTTGAGAGCTTTATAGTTTCGGCTATTGATTTCGGTCTGTGATCTGTTTTGAATATTTTTTGTGTATAGTATGAGATAGGGGTCTAATGTCACTTTTTAAATCTATTTAAAGCCTAAACGGCCGTTCAACCAGCAGCTATGACAGGCACTGACCACCAGGGGGCAGATGCTCTGACCGGTAGGTTAGCTTGCTGCTGGGGTCTGGGTGAGACAGGCTGGACACACCCTGAAGCCCTGGATTGCGAGAGGGTGCAGGCCAGGCTGAGGTACCCCACCGGTGCACGATCAGGGCCGCTAGTATATATATATATTTTACTGATTTCAGAGAGGAAGAGAGAGAAACATCAGTGATGAGAGAAAATCATTGATTGGCTGCCTCCCGCATGCCCCTAACTGGGGATTGAGCCCACTACTTGGGCATGTGCCCTTGAATGGAATCAAACCTAGGACCTTTCAGTCCACAGGTGAATGTGCTATCCACTGAGCCAAACCAGCTAGCCTCTAACGTCATTTTTTTAAAATTTTATTTTAGAGGGAGAAAGGAAGGGAGAGAGAAAAAAAAACATCAGTTTGTTCCGCTTATGCATTCATTGGCTGATTTCTTGTATGTGCCTTGACTGGGTATCTAACCTGCAACATTGACATATCAGGATGCTCTAGCCCAGTGGTCGGCAAACTGCGGCTCGAGAGCCACATGCGGCTATTTGGCCCCTTGAGTTGTGGCTTTTCCTAAGCCTTAGGAGTACCCTAATTAATAACAATGTACCTGCCTATATAGTTTAATTTTAAAAAAATTTAAGTTAAAAGAAATTTCAATTGTTGTACTGTTGATATTTGGCTCTGTTGACTAACGAGTTTGCCGACCACTGCCCTAGCCAACTGAGCTACCGGACCAGGGCTCTAGCATCGTTCTTTGGCAGGCGGCTATCCCTTTGTTGAAAATACTGTTCTTTTCCCCATTGAACAGTGGATAACGTTAGCACCCCTGACCATAGATTAGGGTTTATTTCTGACTCTTCATTCTACTGTTAATCTGATGCCAGCACCACATAGTTGTGATCAATGTAGCTTTTCAGTCAGTTTTGAAATCAGAATCTCATTTTATTCAACTTTGCTCTTCCTTTTTAAGATTATTTTGGATTCCTAGCATTTCCAAATAAAGTTTAAATCCAGCTTTTGTCAGTTTTCTGCAAAAATGTCAGCTGGGATTTTGAAAGGGATTGGTTTAATCTGTAGGTCAATCTGTAGATGGCAGACAGCATTTCTGTTTTAACATTAAGTCTTCCAGTCCATGAACATGGAGTATCTTTCTGTTAATTTGGATATCCTTTCTTTGAATTATCTTTTATAGTTTTCAATACGTATGTCTTGAATTTCTTTTATTAAATTTGTTCCTAAGTATTTTCTTCTTTGATGCTATTGTAAATGAAATGCTTACACTTAATGCTCTTGGTCTTTAAAAGATTACCTGACTTGTTTCCTCCCTTTCTCAGAAATGTGCTGGCAAGTGCATCAGCTGACAACACTGTGATTCTGTGGGATATGTCCTTGGGAAAACCAGCAGCTAGCCTTGCTGTGCACACAGACAAGGTATGATGATTTAGTGGGTCAAAGGGATTCTTAAAAATCTGAGACAAATATTGGCTACAAATAATCCCAAATATTTATAAGTGGCTTTTTGTGAATCAGAGTGCTTTGACATGCTATCTCAGTGGATCTTCCCAAAGGCCTGTGTGATAGTTACAGTTACCCAGCTGCGATGCAACCACAGGTGCAGAAAGGTGCAGTGACTAGGAGCATTCGTGCTTTGTAACATGTTGGCAGAGGCTCCTAAAATGCACACTGTGGGGGCCTCCACAGCATGTAGAGTTGCCCAGATGTTTGACCACACTCCTTTTTCTCCTGAGTATATTTTAACACTTGAAGGATATATATTAAGCCAAACACAAGTTGGGGAATGCTGTTGTATGTCTTAAGTGTCAACCT
This sequence comes from Myotis myotis, assembly GCF_014108235.1. Taxonomy (NCBI): domain Eukaryota; kingdom Metazoa; phylum Chordata; class Mammalia; order Chiroptera; family Vespertilionidae; genus Myotis; species Myotis myotis. Next base: position 203,093,670 of record NW_023416335.1, read on the forward strand.
TTATTTGGAAATTGTCCTTTTGATCTTGCAGTACATTTATGTTCCTTTAAATAGGGCTAAATTTCAGGGGAAATTTATTAAAAAAAAAAATATTGCCAAACTGATTCTCACCAAGTATTAGGCAGTTTTACCAAAACCAAACAAACAGATTTATTCATTTTTCTTTTCCTTTTAGGTCCAGACTCTACAGTTTCATCCATTTGAAGCACAGACTCTGATTTCTGGATCATATGATAAGTAAGAAAGCATTGCATTTCAGGAGTTATCACTACTGTTTTTATCCCCATGAACTAACTCAGAAAGCATCACTTGATGCTCAGAGAGAAAGCACTGCTGAGGCACCTATGTGTTTAAATTATTAGTAATACTTCTTTGTCCTTTTCAATTTTAGTCATTTCAACCTGCAAGGGAATGTGGTATGTCATGACAATGTAGTTCCTAAGTAGCAACTACTTTGATTTTTAGAGGGTTTAGGAGTTAGCCATTGCTTATGAAACCAGCCATCCCAAAATTTAGCGACTTAAAACAATAACCATTTTTTCATATGCCTCTGCAAGACTGAGCTAATCTACTCTGTATTCAGTCGTAGCTCTTCTGGGCCATGGAGACTTGGCTCCCCCATGGTGTTTCACCTCCTGGGACCAGCGGGCTAGGTTATGGTGAGGTCAAAAGCTCACGCAGAGATGTCAAGACCACTTGAGACTTAGTACACTTATGTCTAGTCTCTTGGCCAAAACAGATCACGTGGTATGAGAAATGAACTCTGCCTTTATGGGAAGAATTCCCACATCACTGACAGAGGGCATGGCTGTAGGGAGAGGTGAAGAATTGGGCCCACTAATTACTACAGGGGAGCTCCCAGTCATATGTGTGCTGCTTCTCTCAGATTGGGTCTGGAGATGGGAAGGATAGCGCATAGAAACAGAAATCTCAGTCTTTATTTTCATTCCATGTGCTTCCTTTTGAAGAGTGTTATGTTTACATTTATTAGTTGGGATTCATGCAAAATTAGAGAAGTATCCATAGGTTCCCCCAACAAAGTAACCTTCTTGAACAGAGTAAGTGCGACTAGAACAGGGGTGATCTGGCTTTGAGCACAACTGGGGAAGGGAAAGTTAGAAACTGTCCTGGTCTTTCAGAAATACAGATAACTCAGGAAGGCCAGGGAAATGTCAAGGAGGGGGGAAAAGAAGGAGACATATGTAATACTCTTTGTAATACTGTAAGCAATAAATAAATAAATAAATAAATAAATAAATAAATAAATAAATAAATAAATAAATAAAAAAAATACAGATAACTCATTTTGTACGTGGAGGATTTGACCTGGAGAAGGTCATGGTCACTGACATCCAGAGCCACCAGTCCCTTCAAGTGACAGAGTCCACCAATCAGTGACTATCAACTCATTTTTTTCTACTTTATTTTGGAACCTCAAAGCAGGCTTTAAATAATTGGATCCTGACTTCACAGTGTTTAATTACCATGTCATTAAAAATAAACTTAAGCCCTCGCCGGTTTGGTTCAGTGGATGGAGCGTAGGCCTGCAGACTGAAAGGTCCCAGGTTCGATTCTGGTCAAGGGCATGTACCTTGGTTGCAGGCACATCCCCAGTAGGAGGTGTGCAGGAGGCAGCTGGTCGATGTTTCTCTCTCATCAATGTTTCTAACTTTCCCTCTCCCTTCCTCTCTGTAAAATATCAATAAAATATATTTTTTAAAAAAAAATAAGCCAAGACCGGCTTGGCTCAGTGGATAGAGCGTCGGCCTGCGGACTGAAAGGTCCCAGGTTCGATTCTGGTCAAGGGCATGTACCTTGGTTGCGGGCACATCCCCAGTGGGAAGTGTGTGGGAGGCAGCTGGTCGATGTTTCTCTCTCATCGATGTTTCTGACTCTCTATCTCTCTTCCTCTCTGTAAAAAATCAATAAAAATATATTTTAAAAATAAATACATAAATAAATAATAAACTTAAAATGTATAGGAGAACTGGAACTCTGAAAACCCTACCTTTGCCATTATGTGTACAGGTCAGTGGCTTTGTATGATTGCCGAAGTCCAGATGACAGCCATCGAATGTGGCGATTTAGCGGGCAGATTGAGAGAGTGACTTGGAATCATTTTTCACCTTGTCATTTCTTGGTAAGATCATGCATAGTACTGTTTTGCTTATCCTGGTTACTATACTTATTTTCTGTCATTTTATTATAGAGAGGCTCTCTGAAAAGCTTTTCTGTATTAATGTGATTTGAAGAGAAATTAATGAGTCGGCCACAAAAAAATAGTAAATGTAAATAATTTTGCTAATTTTCAACCATTCCAAAGTGTGCCAAGTTGTAATTTGATCATTTTATTGTGTTTTTTAAAATACTTGACATGGTTAATATTCTTTTAATGACTATAGCACTGTCTCCCAGATAGGAAAAAGTATAAGATGTTTCTCTAAATACCCTCAATGTCTGTAGGATGACAGTTTTCTATGTAGCATCCAAAGATTCCATTGACATTTTTAATCCATGGAAAATGAAATCCCAGCTTTCATCCAGAAGGGAAGAGTAATTAAAGAATTCTATGCCCATATATTTCCTAATTTTCCTAAAGGAAATATGTAGGGCTTTGTAAGTGAGGGATAGAGGTCTGTATAAAACAGTGTTGATAAAATATGTGGACAATTTTAATAATAATAGCACTCCCAGCTGAGCTACCCTGAGCTGGATCAGGAGTGAAGTCCCAGTTGTACGTTCGCTGTCAACAGTCAAGCACACGCATTCCTTAGGTTATTTGCTAGCAAATGGTCATCGGTCCTCAAATCACATTTAAGGAAATGGGAAGTGGTCAAAATAAAATGGTTTAGTCTCAAAGGATGAGACCTCCTTCCCTTGTTTTTATCCCCATCCACAGCCCAGTCTTGAAGACTATATCAACTATCCTTTCTCTTTTTCCTCTACTGGCTGTTGGTCTTGGCTCAAGTCTCTCTCCCATCCTTGACTAGGTCTGTTTCTTAATTCCTTTGTTTCTTCTCCCTAACATGAAAGTGTAACAACCCACTGTAATCTGCCTTTTTTTTTTTTTAATATACATTTTTATTGATTTCAGAGAGAAAGGAAGAAAGAGAGAGAGAAACATCAATGATGAGAGAATCATTGACTGGCTGCCTCTTGCACATCCCCCACTGGGGATCGATCACACAACCCGGGCATGTGCCCTTGACCAGAATCAAACCTGAGACCCTTCAGTCTGTAGGCCAATGCTCTATCCACTGAGCCAAACCAGCTAGGGCTGTAATCTGCCTTTCAGTCCTTATATGATTGACTCTCCCCACCAAAATATTGACAGCATTCATCTTGCCTTTCTTCAGAAGCCCTATTTCCTTGGCTTCCCTGACATTCTTTGTTATTCCCTTCTCCCTCTTAATTCTTCTGTGAGCTCCTCCCCACCCTGTACTTTAAGTGGCCGTACTTTCCATGCAGTCTGTCCTCAACACACTGGTCTTTATTATCATTTTCCATCACCATTTATCCCCTCTGTGCCCTCTTCCACCTCCTTCCCCACCCCCAACACACTGGTCTTTTAATTCTACATTCCAAAGGCGTGTCCCCTGTTCTCATGAATGTGCCTACCACCTCTGTGCTTTCACCTCTGTAATCCTAGTCCAGTGATGGCGAACCTATGTCACGCGTGTCAGAGGTGACACGCGAACTCATTTTTTTGGTTGATTTTTCTTTGTTAAATGGTATTTAAATATATAAAATAAATATCAAAAACATGTCTTTGTTTTATTATGGTTGCAAATATCAAAAAATTTCTATATGTGACACGGCACCAGAGTTAAGTTAGGGTTTTTCAAAATGCTGACACACCGAGCTCAAAAGGTTCGCCATCACTGTGACCTAGTCCATACCACTCCCATAGGTCCCCACTTACACCCAGCTGTGTAATGAACGTATCAGCTGAATTAGTCCATGTAAGAGCAAACTCACCTTATCTACAAGTAAATTCTTTCTGTCCATGGTAATGTTTAATAATCCCTCAGGTAAGTCGGGTATATGCCTGACTTTCACTATAATTTATACTGTTACCCATTGTTAAATTTTATTGTCATATAGCATGATCTTGCTCATCTTCTCTTTCCAGGCCAGTACAGATGACGGCTTTGTATATAATTTGGATGCACGTTCAGATAAGCCAATTTTTACACTTAATGCACACAATGATGAAATCTCTGGTAAGCAAAACTAGTATTTCATTTCTCTTCAATTAGGATGAAGTAAATGTGTATCTCAAAGTCATTAGAGTCTGAACTAATCTTCCTTTAGGTCTTGATCTCAGCAGTCAAATCAAGGGTTGCCTTGTGACTGCATCAGCAGACAAATATGTGAAGATCTGGGACGTATTAGGAGATAGGCCAAGTCTGGTTCACTCCAGGGACATGAAAATGGTAAGGCTGTTTTCTGTCTCTGACCTCTATTGTTTGTCATTCTCCAGGAGCCATTGCATTAAATACGGATTTATTGGGGAAGTTCATTTTGAGCTTAGCCAAATTTGGCGAGATTTATGATGTAGGATAGCTTCAGGTGAAATCAATGACTATTTTTTACCCTAAAATCACATTTTACCTTAAATCATTACTGTCCCCGGAAATCTTGAACTCTTATGGCACCGTAGTGATCAGTTTATCACTTCTTTGCATAACTAGTTCTGACTACACTAATAAAATTGATTATGTAGTGGCAAAAAAATTAGAAATAATGAATTCATTCATTCAGCAAATATTTATTGCATACTTACTGTGTGCCAGGCACTGAGTTATATAAATTAAGTTGCAGACACAGAACACTGTAACTGTTTAAAAGTGAATATGTGTGTGTGTAAATATTTGTGGAAAGGCATGTAACAGAAGCAATTTTTACAGTGCCATCCATGCTTATATTTAAATGTTTTAAGTGCTTGAATGAGTATTTTTAAATCTAGAAGACCCTATCCCAAAACATGAACAGTGGTTATCTTACCAAGTCGTTTTTATACTTTTTGTTGTTTTCTATGATACACGTGTTATCAGTAACAAAAATGTAACAAATGAAAACATTAAAAAAATTTGAAGATGATTTAGTAATGACCTCTGGTATCACCATCATTCCTTAAAAAAGAATTAAAAGTGCTTAGCAGATTAGCTGTAATAGGAAATCCGTAATAGACAGAATGATAATGGAGGTAAGAGACCTGAGTGATCATCCCAAGCATACATACATCCTCACAGAATGTCCATCATGCAGAACTTGTCTGGCTTCCTATTATAATTTCTTTCCAACTTGACTGAACTACATTTGAAATCACTGACTTATTCTCTTCTCCCCAGGGAGTTCTCTTCTGTTCTGCCTGTTGCCCTGATTTGCCATTTATTTATGCCTTTGGAGGTCAGAAAGAAGGGCTTCGGGTCTGGGATATAAGCACAGTGTCTTCAGGTAAGAATCTTAATTTCCTGCCTTTTCTGAATGAGTTCTGTAAGTAAGCAGCAAAGGTAGACCCTGTGGTCATCCTATAGTATAGTCTGCTTAGGAATAGGGTTAAATGTAATTTAGAAATGTTTATGTTCACAAATAATTTTGTCTTTAGACTTTAAAATGTAGGCCATTTAAAAATATCTATTATCGTTATATGCCAAAACTTGAATTTTAAATTTGAAAGATCTTAATGGGAAAACTGGAAGGAAATGTAGCATGGCCTCAAAGAATGACCCTCCCAGGATGAATAAATCTGCTCTGCTCAAAGGGCCCCTCTCTTCCTGGAGCTACCTTAGAGTAGAAAAACTTACTGCTCATATTTTTCTCTCTTTATATTAAGAGTATTTTAGTTTTATGATCTGGTAATTGCTTAACTCTTTGTGTTCTAGTAAATGAAGCATTTGGAAGACGAGAGAGGCTTGCTCTTGGTAATACAAGAAATTCATCAATTAATGGCCCTTTTGGAAGCAGGAGCTCAGACACACCAATGGAGTCTTAATGAGGATCATGCAATTTTCCTGTTTACCTTAACTCAGTTTTAAAAGCTGGCCTAAAAATGTATGTTCCATGTGTGGTGACAGAAGCAAAATTGATTTCCAACTACCTGACATTCCTTTAGTGGTAGCTCAACAAGGCTGCTCAGAGTGCTTGCCGTTCCAGTCTGCCGTGTATAAAGCTCCTGTTGCAGATCTCCTTGGAAAGGGTAATAAAAAAGGTTTTAAAAAAATGATTCCTTAAATATTTCATCTGTCACAGGTAATCTAAGTTTGTAAAGTAGCTAGTAATTTACAGGATTTTGCTCTTTTTAAAAATTATACGATCTTAATAGATGGGTAACCCCAGGTCAGTAAGAGTTGTGGTTTGGCCGACATTGCACAGTAGCCATAAACAGAGTAGTGCGCTTTCCAAACTGTTCTGCAGTTAATGCTCATGACTTAGAAGTGTTCTCAAAGGAGAGACATCATATAATGATAAAGGTTCAATCCAGCAAGAGGATATGACATTCATAAATTTTATGCACCCCAACATAGGACCAGATAAATACAGTAATAGTAGGGGCCTTTAATATTCCACTTTCACCAATGGCTAGATACTTCAGACAGAAAAATCAATAAACAGTGTCCTTAAACAACTTGTTAGACCAAGTAGATGTGACATTACAGAACATTCCATCCAAAAAACAATACAGATTCTTCTCAAACAAACAAGGAAAAATTCTACAGGACAGATTGTTACATCACAACATGTGTCTCAATAAATTTTTACTTATTTTAGTTTTTCCCCTCCAGTAATCACTGTTGCCTATGAGGGTTTTCTTTTTTTTTAATACCTTCACCCAACCCCCCAGCTATCTCTCCTCTAACAGCTGTCACTCTTAATAAATTAAAGATTGAAATCATATCAAACATCATCTCCAACCACAATAGCATGAAACTAGAAATCAATTACAAGAAAACTGGAAAATTCACAACGATATATGGAGATTAAACAACAGGTACCAAACAACCAATGGATCAAGGAAGAAAAGAAAAAAAATAGAGACTATAAAGACCAATGAAACCAAGAGCTAGGTTTTTAAAAAGATAAAATTGACCAATCTTTAGACCCAGAAGTCTCAAAAATAGGAAACTGATGCCACAGAAATACAAAAGAGCATAAAAGACTATGAACAAATTATATCCCAACAAGTTGGACAACCTAGAAGAAAGAAAATTTCATAGACTGATTAGTACTAGAGAGATTGAATCAGGAATAAAAAAAATCTCCCAACAAAAGTGCAGGACCATATGTCTTCACTGGTTAATTCTACCAAACATTTAAATAAGAACCAATACCAATCCTCAAACTCTTCTGAAAAAATAGAGGAGGGGATACTTTCACACTGATTTTATGAGGCCAGAATTATTACCCCAAATTGTGGCAGAGTCAGAAAAAGACAAAAGAAAATTACAGGCCAATATGGATGAACATAAATGTATAAGTCCTCAATGAAATATTAGCAAATCAAAAATGTTAAAAGGATCATAAACTATGATCAAGTGAGATTTATTCCAGGGATGCAACATCTGTTAAGTCAAAGTGATAACATCACATTAACAAAATGAAGGATAAAAATAGGACTATTTCAGCCCTAACCAGTTTGGCTCAGTGGATAGAGCATCGGACTGAAGGGGTCCCAGGTTCGATTCTGGTCAAGGGCATGTACCTTGGTTGCTGGCACATGCCCAGTAGGGGGCATGCAGGAGGCAGCTGATCGATGTTTCATTGATGTTTCTCACTCCTCCCTCTCTGTAAAAAAATCAATAAAATATATTTTAAAAAATAGTTTCTAAAAAAAATAGGACTATTTCAAAAGATGCAGGAAATGACAAAGTTCAACGTCCGTTTACTACATAAACTTTCAACAAAGTGGGTACAGAGGGAATATACCTCAACATAATAAAAGTTATATACAAGGGTTGGCAAAAGTAGCTTTACAGTTGTGAGTAGGTGAAAGTTTATTCTAGTCTTTATTGTATTTTCCATATGAACAACTATAAACCTACTCTTGCGCACTTTTGTACATGGCAAGCTTATCACTAACATACTGGTGAAAAGCTCAAAGGTTTGCTTCTCTGATGTTATAAGGATGCTGACTCTTGCAGTTTATTCAGCACATTATTGGAAGCTCTAGTCAGCAACTAGCGGGGAGGGGAGGGGGGGGGCAAAAGCATCCAAAAACTGTTACTATTCATAGGTGAAATAATAGAAAACCCTAAAGATTCCACCAAAAACCTGTTAGGACTAAAACAAATTTACTCATAGAATAAAATCATAGAATATAAAATCATAGAAATCTGTTGCATTTCTATACAATAATTACCAGAGAAATTTAAAACAATTCCATTTATAATTGCACCAAATAAAATACCCAAGAATAAAGTTAACCAATGAGGTGAAAGACCTGTACAATGAAAACTATAAGACATTGGTTTAAAAAACAAATGGAAAGAAATCACATACTCATGGATTGGAAGAATTACTATTGTTAAAATGTCACACTCAATTCATCTCACTAGCAGTAGCTAGAATCTCACTGCCTTGAAACCCAGCCAGGGTAAGGTAACTAATTGAGATAACTCGATCAAATGACAGAATCTCCTCAAGCTAAAGGCTTGAAATGGAATCCAGGCTGAATTCTAGGAATGACTCCCAATCCTATACCACAGAAGTGAGCTTGCAATGTACAGCTGCTGCTGCCGCTGCTATGATCAGGAAGCTACCTGCCGCATCAGAAAACACCCGCCACAGCCATCAGCTCCAAAATGACATCACCCTTGGTGAGATCCAAGCCTGCATAATAAATAGAAGCCCCAGGCCCTGTTTGTCTCCCCACGTAACTCATTTGTGAATCAAACCCTCACCCAGGGACACCAGATCAGAGGAACGTTGGTTTTGTTTGGAATCTTAGCTCTAAAGGAGCCTGGGAAGTGGTTTTTAACTTTCCAGACTCTATAGCACAGGAAAGCATGGTTAAAAGGGATTGGCCATCTCGAGTAGCTTCTTTGTATAATTCCTGTTAATATATACATATAGACAACATGACTAGACAACAGGCTTTTTCACTTAAGATGTCTTGGAGATATTTCCATGTAACATAAAATACCTTGTCCTTTTTGACAGCTTTGTATTATTTAATATAGATGTGCCATAATTCACCATTTTCTTCTGGAGGACACAGGTTTTTTCCATCTTCAGTGTTAAAATCACATCCTTACCACACCTGCAAGAAAGGAGTAACACCCCCCCCCCTTTTTTAAAATATGTGTGTACTTCTGGACTTCATATTAGATTCCCTGGTCACAAGCCATTGTTCTTTATGTGTGTCCCTACTCCACCCCCTTAAAATCGAACGTCTTTTTCCAAAGACAATATATGCTCAGTGAATGGATCATCCTGCTTTTCCCTTGCCATGAAACACTATTTGCATTTTGGGAATTTCAGATGCTAAGGAGCCTGGTACACTCTCTTTCAGTTACTGCGTTATCTGGATCAGGCATTTTGAAAAAGTCCCTAACAGAATATTATGTCATCTCACACTTTTGAATAATTCTTTTTTCATAGACAAGTGCCAGTTGTCCAATAAAAAACAAGGGCCGCCACAAAGGGGTTTTCTGCTTATAAAAGTGCATTTCACAACCTCAGTGCAAATGTGCAACTACTATAGGTAGCAGTGTGGTGCACCTGAAATGAGGTGTCAGAATAGCAGCATGTAGATTAGCATGGAAGAGAACGCTGGAGGAGAAATACATACATTTTAACAAGTACTCCAAGGCAGCAAATCACTGAACACGAAAGGGAGGAAATCTTAAATTTTTGAACTTAATTTCAACATCTATAAAAAGAGGGTAAAACCTACTATTATAATATTCTATGAGGACTAAATAAATGTTTAACTAAAATACACTAGTGCTGTTACAGATATAAATGTCACACATGCCCTTAGCTAACAAGGCTTAGACCATGTTAGCTAAGAAGGACAGAAAGATCATTCAAGAAACAAACTTGCCCTGGCTGGTTTGGTTGAGTGGATAGAACGTCAGCCTGCAGACTGAAGGGTCCCAGGTTCAATTTTGATCAAAGGCACATGCCCAGGTTGCGGGCTCGATCTCCAATGGGGGGTGGGGGGGCATGCAAGAGGCAACCGATCAATGATTCTCTATCATCATTGATGTTTCCCCTCTCCGTCTCCCCCTCCCCCTCCCCCTCCCTCTCTGAAATCAATAAAATAAAAAAATAATAAAAGTAAACTTTCCCAAAGCCAGTGTCTTTCTCTTTAAGTGATTTTTGCTCAATTCTGACCATAATGGAGCTTGATTTTAATCCTATCCCAAAGCTCATCTCCAGCCTGTGCCTCAGCACATCTGTAGCAGCACAAAAGGTGTGTGTTGGGGGGGGGGGGGGGGGAGGTACAGCAGGGCAGAAAACAAAGACCAAGGCATGCTTTCCATGAGGTCCCTAGACCACGTATATAAATAAATACGTTGTCTAAAGGGAATAGATTTTCTGTGTGATCTTTAAAAGACTTGTAGCCCTGATGAGATCCCAAGCCACATCTAAAGAATCAATAAAGCTTGGTGGGGTAGGCACAGGCTACCATTCCTAGCTGTGCAACTGAGTGCCAATTACAGAATTGTCTCACAATTCCAGAGACCAGAGGTCCGTGTCAGCAGAGCAGAGCTGTTTCTTCCGAGCCGTCTCTCCTCAGCTTGTAGATAGCAATCTTCTCCGTGTCTTCACCTGGTCTCCCCTCTGTGCTTGTCTGCAAACTTCTTTAGTAGGACACCAGTCATTATTGGGTTAAGGGATGTCCTAAGAAACTCATCTCTACCTTAATCACTTCTCTGAAGACCTTATCTACAAATACGGTCACATTCTCAGGAACTGGGGGTTGAACTTCAAAATATGAAGGGGGGGAGGGACCATCTAACCCATAACAGGCAGTAACCACTTGTATACCTGAAGATATGTCATTTTTGAGTGATAAGATGTAGCTGGGTGATCAGATACTGTAAGCTGACAATGATAATGGGCTGACAGTTAAACGTGTTAACGAGGAAGTGTGTGTACAAGTCAACAGGCTGGAACGGCTGAAGGGGACTAGTTCCTGCCACCCCTTTGCCCTCTGATGTGTCGAGGGCCTCAGCTCAGCACACCTGCAAGGTTATCAGCAGCTCCCCTTCAAGGAAGGGAGCAACGCACACACACACTGACCTACAAGAACAGCAAACTAGTTTCTAGGCTTTGGCCTTGAAAACTCAAATTATGCTGTTTTACTTTGTATGAATAAAATCTAGGGCTTCTTGGGCCATCTATAGCCATATATTTTACGATAGAAACCTGTGCTAACCTAAAACTGGACTGTTTACTGTACATCAACACTGTGAAGGCCCTTTACGCATGTTAACTAACTTAACATCAAACGGGAAACCTTATTCTCTACTTACAGTAAACAGAGGCATGGAGAGGTCACATAACTTGGCTAAGGTTACAGACCATCATGCAGCCAAGCCCAGGTTGGAGAATGTTCAGTCGGCTCTAGCGCTCTCATATTCTGCTTCTCGACATGACCATGTCCCCGACACAGCAGCAGAGGCGGCCACCTGCAACAGGCGGAGAAGGCTCAGAGCAAAATCTTGTCAAAGGCCAGTTACTAATGTATTCATCTCATGAGAAGAACTTTGTACATTTTAAGTCTAAGAGGTAAAAAATGAAAGATGTCGGTAAATAAGCAGTAAAAGTTACGTTCTCACTTAAAACTGTTTTCCTCTATTGTTTTTGTTTTTACATTAGGCTTAACCATCTTGGGCAGCATTTCAACCAGTATTAGGCAGTGAAGGAATTTAACCAGCATGAGCTACTGAGATAAAGGGAGAAAGGAAGCTTATAGTTCCAGCACTCATGGTTTCCTGGGAACACGGGTGGCCTGCCTTTGGCATAAGGCTGAACTTGGAGCTGCTCCAGTTGCACTAGAGTTGACCTGCCCTGATAGAGGCAACACCTCACCCCCCTCCCTCACTGTAGATTAACCACAGCTCTGCAAGGAGGTAGCAGAGTAAAGGCACTACGTTAGGGAGCAGCAGGATACAAGCGGGAAACACAGGCAGCAGTTTAAGCAGTTATGCAGACACACATTTCAACACGATCTCAAGCCACCGTACTTAGGAAATTCTCTCTCCATTTCTAACCTTTAAAAAACTCAAGTTATACCTGATTTTCTCCCAAAGGCTCATTCTTCTCCTTCTTCCCCAAAATGAGATAAGAAAATCCTGTATTTTTAAAAAAGTTTTTATTTTAATCCTTCCTAGAGGAATACAGATTTGAATGCAATACATTCATTCTATAAATACATTAGCAGCAAAACCTTCCCACCAGAGTCCTTGCTACTCCAACCCAGAGGATGTGCCTCAGCGCAGGAGAGCGTGTTCTATCAACCGTCAACTTAAGGATGTCTGCTTTTTGCTGAAAGCATGTGAAACCAGGGGAAAGACCAGACGGATGGAAGAACTAACCACATGGGTGTCTTTCTGCCTTCCAAATCCTTTGGTATTCACCGTGTTTAACCAGTGAAGTTCTTCACCAGAAAACTGGGCAGGCCTAGCCTTGCAAATGCCCCAATGTATTTGGAGTCATTTGTCTTTGAGTTGGCAACAGTTTAATGATGTCTTGATCCCTTTCAGAGGGTAAACCAGATATCAAGGATCATTCATTCCTTCCTTCCTTGGGCCGAGGTGCCCCTTTGCCCGCTGAGTCTACGTGTGCTTATGGGTGGGAGTTAATCCAGAAGGCATTACTTAGCTCTACACCTCCAGGTCCCCTTTGGCTAGGGGCTGGATGCTTTATTGAGACAGAGATAGGTCTAAACCTACACAGATGTCTATAGAACAATAACCAGGTGCCTGACCCATAAAAGCTAGTTTCTTGGGCAGTGGCCCCGGCATCTCTCCTTTTCTTCTCTCCATCATGGCCTATTGCATGGCTGCTCCTTTCTTGTCTGCCCTCCAGGCACCTGCTGAAACTTTGGGAAGCAAGATCTACTCTAAACTCCCAAGTAGAGATTAAGGCGGGTGGGGCTTTAAACTTGTTAGCTGCAAAGGAGCTTACAAGTTTTCAGCTTACTGCTGTATTCATCTGTTCTGGGACAAATACGTCACAATAGTCCATATGAAATACAACACTAGGACCACAATCAGCAATTGGGATGACTGAGGCAGGGATCAAGTTTAGAGTATGTACTATGAAATCCTAGTTCTGGGAAGAAAAGTGACCAACGAAATAATTTAAAATAAATCTTACTTGTTTGGGTAGAAGGCAGCTTTGACAAGGGCATAAATATGACCAGATTATCATGTAAATACAGACCTCAAAAGTTGACTTTCCTTCCCATACATCACTTGAAAATAGGACACATGCTCTCTTTTCCCAACCTGTTTTAGTGTTTGCATTAGGCTATTCCCCATAAGTGCTTTATCCATTCCCAGTCTGTTTTGACTATTTGCTGGAAGGAAAATCAGAAACCTTTTCATATAAAAACCATTGTAGTGAATAACCAGTTATGTTTTTCCCTTTGCGTTTTCCATCCAAAACATTTGGCATCTCCTTTATTTATGTGCCGGCAGAGACTCATCTGCTGAATACACAGCACTGTTCATCCGACAGTCTTCTGTCCCCACAGCGTCTGCCAGCTCTTCCTCCTCTGAGTCATCCTCTTCTTCCTCCTCTTGTGCTGAAGAACTGGAGGTGGGCCCTTTGCAGGTTTTCAGGTGACGGGTGAGATGATATTTGGTTAAATAAGCTTTAGTACATTTTTCACAGACATAATCCCGCTTTCCTTCATGTGAATTGAGATGTTTCTTTAAATGATTTGTTCTCAAGAACGGCTTGTCACATTTGGGACACTTGATCTGGCGTTCTCTAAGAGGAACACAAGAAAAACATTTGGTTGGATTACAAGTGACAACTGAGGCCCACACTTATGCTTCACCACTGCAGGCCCTTGTCAGAGCAGCTCTGCCCGTCTAGAATCAGACATTCTATATGAGATGTAGCACACAGACAAGTCATAAAACATCTGTATCGTTTAAACAGCATAGACTGACTTTGCCTATTCTGGCATCCTATGTAAATGGGACCACTCTGGATGTATCTTTTTTGTCTGCTTCTTGCACTCAATATGATATTTGTGAAATTCATTCAAGTGGCTGCGGGTATCAGTGGTCTGTTCCTTTACATTGTGGTAAACTACTTACAAACACACAACTTACCTTTTGTTAAGGTATTTTGGTGGTTCCAGTATTTATCATCACAGGCAAGACTGCTACCAACATTCCTATACCTGTATGTTGGCTTGCACATATACATACTCAGGAGTAGTGTAGCTGGATCAAAACATATGCACATCTTCAACTCTGCTAGATGAAACTAAACCGTTTTTACAATTTCGTTTTATCTACATACATGTCCATCAACAACCATTTCAGAGTTCCTGTGGCCTACATTCTCACCAACAAGTGGAGACTCAAATTTGAAAATGTTTAAATGTTTGCCAATTGGCCAGTCCTTAGCTGTATCTCAATATGGTGTCAATGGTAAGCCCTACAACAAAAATTTACCCAGCTCAAAATGTCAGTGCCAAGGTTTGAGAGCTGAAAAGAACCATAGAGATTATACAGACCACGAATTTTTATTTTATTTTTTTTAAAATATATATTTTATTCATTTTTTACAGAGAGGAAGGGAGAAGGATAGAGAGCTAAAAACATCAATGAGAGAGAAACATCGATCAGCCACCTCCTGCACATCCCCCACTGGGGGATGTGCCCGCAACCAAGGTACATGCCCTTGACTGGAATCGAACCTGGGACCCTTCAGTCCACAGGCTGACGCTCTATCCACTGAGCCAAACCTGTCAGGGCAAGACCAGGAATTTTTAAACTTTTTTGAGCAGTGGAAAGCCCAGTATGTGAAACAGATAAAAGGGGTTACAAGGAGCGGTAAGGTGCAGTGGGAGGCTCTGAAGCCTAGTCACTCTTAGCGTTTCTACTGCCTTCTCCCTCCCAGCAGGAGGATCTTGTGAAGCCACAGAATGTGGAAAACTAAGTCCTGGCCTTTATGGAGCTTACGTCCTAGTAGAGGAGTTACACCATAAACAAATAAAAATATATAGCATGATAGCAGGTAGTAATGAGTACTGTGACAAAAATGAAGCCAGGTAAATGGAATCCTATTTTAGGTAAGTTGGTCACGGAGGGCCATTCCTAAAGACATTTGATCAGAGACCTGAAGGAAATGAGGGAGGAAGACGGGCAGAAGCAGGAAGGTCAGCTTCTGCTGAGGGCCCTCTTCCTGGCTTGTCCTCACAGAGCGGGCAGAGTGAGCCCACTCTAGTCTCTCTTCCTCTTAGAAGGACACTAATTCTATCAATGGTGGGTCCCACCTCATGACCTCATATAAATCTCATTACCCGAGGAGCACCCAGGCTGTGGAGTAACTTACTGTGTGTGGATGAGCACATGCTGCTTGAGGTCCTGCCTCCGCATAAACAACTTGTCACAGTAATCACACTTGAGATTCTTCTCGCCCGTATGGATCACCATGTGCGACTCCAGGTGAGCCTTCTGGGTGAAAGACTTGTCACACAAAGTACACCTGTAGTTCTTCTGACCTGCACATTAACCCAAAGGATCACACTGTGACTGAAACCACCACCAGCCTCTCAAGATGAACAGACCCCGTGTGAGTGTGTGGCAGAGGCAGGAGTAAACAGAACTGTCTGGTAGTTGGAACTTCACTTTCTAGGGCCATCTTCCTAGAACCACCCAGAGGCACTGAATTTACATTCATCAACTAGTGCTAGTGAAGCTAATAAATCTGACCTCCATCTGGGACTGCTTAAATGTATATATATTTTTAATGTTTATAGCAGACATGCTATAAAATATGAAAAAAAATCACATCATCCTAGGGCCCAGTCTATAGGTAAATATATTTTAACAACCTCTATATATAGTTTTCTCTCTCTTTTTTTTTAAAAATACATTTTATTGATTTTTTACAGAGAGGAAGGAAGAGAGATAGAGTGTTAGAAACATCGATGAGAGAGAAACATCGATCAGCTGCCTCCTGCACACCTCCTACTGGGGATGTGCCCACAACCAAGGTACATGCCCTTGCCCGGAATCGAACCTGGGCCCCTTCAGTCCACAGGCTGATGCTCTATCCTCTGAGCCAAACCGGCTAGGGCTCTCTCTTTTTTTAAACATATCATATGACTTCATAAACCAGGGATGGAATAAAATTCTTCTAAGAATGCAGAAATCAGATTACACTAGGTCAGGGGTTGGCAAACCTTTCTCAAACTAGTCAGTATTTTAAGTCTTGTGGGCTATGCAGTCTCTGTGACTATGCGGTCTTAATGCAAAAAGATGAGGAAGAATTTTACGTTCAAAGATTTGAAGAACAAATGACCCAGCCAAAAAAAATGAAAACCTCATCAGTTATTTTATAGTATATATGAAAAATGTAAGTGATCAATGAAAGCAGTTGGTTTAAACTCAAAAAACAAAGTTTTAACAATGTTTACTGAGCAATATTCAAAGGAGAAACGCTGGCTCCAGCTGGTGACCCAGACTGAGCTCTAAAAGGAGGCTCAGGCTATTTTCACAGAATTTCTTTTGCTTTAAGTTCAAACAAATGAATCAACTTCCTGATTATTAACTGCATTTCCCCAGTCTGGGTGCCAAGAAAGTGGAGCATCTTAACTGCTGGAAGAAACTCCCTCTGAGGAATTAGTTATCCCACAAAGATTTACCATCCAATGAAGTCCTGCTGCCTGCCAGTGGGATTCCTTCTCTAACACCTTACCTCAATTCGACCTGCAAGACTACCTCCCTGCAAAGCCTTTACTACTGCAATTTCTAACTGTTGCAAAATTCCACACTGGTGGTCCAATACAACTTACCTGTATGTATCTTGAGGTGGGTCCGCAGGTTGCTGGGATCACTAAAAGCCTTGCTACAGAAATCACACTTGTGGGGCTTCATACCTATGTGCCCCATAAAGTGGACATGAAGTTTGGAAGGAGAGATAAAAGCTTGGGGGCACATTGAGCACTTCCACTTCCTTTCTTTGCTGTGGCCGGGCCTGTGGCTGCTGCTGTGGGCCTGGCCAGGAAGATGGCTATGGATGTGGCTGGTCAGGTGGGCTTTGAATTCTGTATAGGAATTGCACTCCTTGCCACAGTTACAGAGGTGCACATCTGGATGTTCAGGAACACCTTGAAAAAAATTAATATCTCCTGATACTTCCATTTTAAAGCGTATTCTTGGTATTAATAATTTTTGCTTACAATTTTTCCCTTTTACCCAAATGTCCATCTTGCTACTACCTATAAAAGTAAAATGTCTTATTCAATGCTCTATTCCCAGCCTCTCAAACAGTGCCAGAAACACAGGAAGCACTTAATAAATACTGCACTATAAGGTTTATTTCCTAGGGGAAAAAAGTAAGATTCTGTAGCACACACAAACTCAGACATGACTTGTCATCGTGTTTCATCATGACACAGTGCAAAGAAAAGCCCAGGAAGGCTAAATCACTCAAGGAGTTCTGCCGTCCTTTATGAACTTCAATCGCAATGGTAGTGGCTCGGAAAGCAGCCTGGGGAACTTCAAATTCCCCAAGTCAAAGGGCTAACACAAAAGTTCATTTCATATAAACACTGCTGATCAATAACACTCAGTTTGTGAAGAACCTCAGAGAGTTTAACCTTTCAACAGAGAGGTAATAGTCTGCTTTTATATACACAAATGTTAGCTGATGTGTTTCAGCGGATATTTAAACCTTTACTTTTGGTCCTTGGTGTTCTTATGACGCTAGATTCATAACAAACAAGTCGTACATTAACTTACCAATCTGCTGAGCATAATCCCGGCTGTAATAAAAGAGCAGTTCGTTTTCAGGAGGAATATCTTGTGAAGTGTAGAAATAAATTTTTCCATCATGAGGATAAGCCACCAAATTCTGCTCTTCCCGGTTCCTAAATTACATTTAATAGATCAAGCATATTATTTTTGAAATATGTACTAAACACATCATATCCCTAGAACAAAATCTTCTATGAAAACTTAGATATAATTTTTCCAGGTCACTTTTCTAATTCCCTATCCTATCTAGTGTGAGGGATGTGTGCAGAAACAAAATTCTTACTTCAGTACATCAGTTTATTGCCCTTTACAGTTAGAAACACTACAGTCTGTTACTGAAAGCAAATAAATTAATCTTTACATAAACAATATGACAAAGACACAGAGATAGATAGCTGAACGAGAATTAACCACAACTAACAGTCAATATAAAGAGAAGGTACCCACTGGAAAATCTAATGGTAACAGTATCATTCCTTATTGCACTGGTAACTTGAGTAAACTGTTCACTAAAAGGATAGTTTCTTGTGCTTTCAATTTATAATTACCACTAGTCAACAACTTCTGGAGTGAAGAAAGGGAAAAGCCTTAGGCCTTAAAGTATGTGCAGACATCAGTGTAATTTGCATTTTCCAGCTCTTCCGCATTTTACACAAAGCTTCCTATTGAAAACCATCTGAATCATAATTCCTCTCACCCAAAACTACTCTTACCTGGCTTTGCGCACAAACATCATCCAATTACATTCATTTTCGTCAGTTGTAACAATGCAAAATTCTAGGACACCGTTGTGGTATATCTGCCAAGAGAAGGCAAATATACACATCAAATGAACTGACAAGCGATACAAAATGCTACTGAATTAAGGCCATTTCACTTAGTTTGCAGCTTTGCTAGTCAATGTGAAAAATACATAGTTGCCTTCTCACATGCCTGTCATTTCACCAGTCCCCCTATTTCTAGCAACCAAATAAAGACCATCAGAGACCTACAGTCGGTGTTCAGTGTACAGAATGGCAGTGTTCTTGATTATTCACATTTTGGCTTGACTGGAAAAGATACACACACAAAAATTGGACAGTCTGCTTGTTTTCATCACCTACCACATGGCACAGAACAGCTGAATGGACATTAAGGTCAGAGAACCATCTCTTCTCATTCTTCTCCAATGGACCTAGCATTCTTCTCTGTTCCTTTTTGGATACCAAAATTAAAGTCCCCAATGCCAGTGGTACCTTACTTTCCAACTGTCCCAGGACTCACTTTCCCCTCACTTCAATTTTACAGCATCATTTCCAATCTACTAGGATTCAATATAAACTGTTACAGGATATGTTGTTAAAGCCTGTGCTTTCAGTCCTCCCTTTGGAAAACTAGAGAAGCAACCTTACCTTCTAATTCTAGAACCATTTCCCAGGCTAAATATTTGAGGAGTGGTTTTAGTTTATTATAAAATAAGACTTTCATCATATAAACAAAGCTCACAGCCCCAGCTGTCACAAGTAATTCAAAAGGAGAATCATTTGATTATCTAACAAAATGGAAACTAAAACAGTTTACCGTCTATATTCAATAGCTGGTATTTTGCTATGTAATATACAGAACTTGGCTACCAAGAACAGAAAGGATGGAATATTAAATAAACAACTGACAGGCAAATGGCACTGTATCATCATGGCTAATTTTGACCTTTACATCACTTTTAACTACCTTGTAAAATAAAAACATCCGAAAGTCACGCATAAGTTTCATAAACACTGACCTTCCAGATATGGTTAACAGCCTTGTCTGTCCATTCTGCTACTTCCATGGAGTGACTTTGCTGGCCAATGAGAGGCCCAAAGCAAGTCCGCACAGGAATGGTTTCTCCCGTCCATACACCTGTCAGTGGAAGAACACCAACTATACAATCACTACCTTAAACATCTCCAGACACAGAGAGTGAGTAGCTTAACCCAAGCAAAGAATCTGATTTTCAGGGAACCTGAGAACTGCTGGGATTCCAGGACTCCTTAGAGGTAGCTAAGTTATATGAGTATGGAAAATGTAATGAATAGATAAAATGGGCTCAGAAGAAATATGCAAAGAAGTAACATCAGACATTTCTAAACCCAGTCTTACACACAACGAACCAAACCATGTCCCTCCAAATACGTTATTTTGGAGTTATCACATTAAAAGACTAGAGAATATTATTCTATTATAAAAATATAAAGCAACTGCTAAACTTCTAAAATTGTTTGTGCTTAAAGCACTGCTCTATATTATCTAAGCTGTTTCATGCTTTCAACTGACATCAAGCTACAGCTGAAAGAATAATGAACTTTGATTCCTATTTTCAAAGAAATGACACAATACTGCAGAAACCATGTTAAAGTCAAATATGGGTAAGCACACTCTGGCAGTATTCTTCATTCTTTTTCCCTAAAGTATTAGACAACTCACACTCCATTTCAACATCTTTTGTAACAAATGGTTATCAGTGGTGAATTTTGCATGTTTCTATAAAAGAAAGAAGTTTCAAGGAGTGTTTTGTCATGGTAATTCTTAGTGGATGCTACAGTGAGAATAAAAGGGAAATCTTCAAAGACTCAGGCCAGGATTCTCTCCTCTATTCAATTCTGACTCTAAGTAAGGAGACTATTTCCAATAAAGTTTTCAACTTGATTTATTCCTATCACCACTGGACAAGACAAATATTCCCTAAAAGGATAAATCCTAAGCCATAAATTGACTTTTGGATCAACCAAATAGTCACTAAATTATACACGCCCACTTTTACAACTCTACCTCACAAAGAAAGAAGACACTTGAGGGGGTTTTATGGTTCTTACCAACTTCTGCTCCCACAATTGACTGGCGGAGAATAAGCTGCTTTGGGAGAGAAAGCCTGGCTCTGCTCTCTATTGGAGTGTCAGGAACAAAAGTCACTGGTCCGTGCTCAGGGCAGTCTGAGGGATAGGCTCGGTCACAGAGGGTGCACCCTGCAGGTGGAAAATTTGAGAAACACAAATGAGTTCACCTCAAGCAGGCTAAATTACCACTTGCTCTTCTAGTTAAACCCTAATTACTAAACTATAACCAGTAAGAAGCAAGGTTCTAGCAGAAATACTTTAATCAAAGAACTACTCTTATACTAAAATATATATCAACTCATCTCTCTCTTCAGCAAGATGTGACTTTTTCCTTTTGATCTAACAGGACAAGTTTCCTATTCAGTGCCTAAGAGCAAGATTGATTAAAAAAAAAAATAACACTACATTTACTTCAAAAATCAAGTTAAAAAAAATCAAGCTCAGTCATCCCTGGACACATCCTCTCATATTGTTTAATTATCTCTAGGTTACTTATAATACCTAATACAATGTAAATGCTATGTAAGTACTTGCTATACTGAATTGTTTAAGGATCAACTTTCTGTAATTTTTTTTCTATCTGCAGTTGGTTCAATCTGCAGATGCAGATCCTGTGGATACAGAGGGCCGACTGTACACTACTCCTTACATTAAGTAGATAATATGATGTTCTGCAGCCTGAAATTGGATTCCAATTCTACGAACTGTAAGAGGAAACTGGGCTGAAATGCTGTCAGTCATGCAAAGCAGAGATGACAGAGCCAGGGTGCCGCACCTCTATTCTCTTTTGCTTCACCATAAACAAACTGGCCAACCAGATTTTGATGGATTTTTAAGCCAAAAAAGTATTTATAACCTGCTCTTTGGGCCAGCAGGCAGAATACATTCTTGCAGACACATCTGCTTAAAATTCTTAATTTCTCACTGTTCATATGACCTTTGTATATACTGTTGTCTATGCTTACTATAACTTCACTTTCACAAGCTCATGAGTGTCCTCCCTCTCCATAAATCTTTTGCTCTATTCTTTTATTTTTCTTTCTCTCTGTTAAGGAAATAAATTCATGCCTCTATTAGCCAATGACTGAGAGTTCAAACTTTCCCAATTGTTCACAAAATAAGTGGAATCCATGAACCTTAGAACCACTGCCATCCAAGTGTCTTTTTCTCCTAAGTAATCATTAGAAAATCTACTTAAATGGCATAAGGTGTCAAAGTTTTCATATTTAGCCAAAGAGTAATAACATATTACTTCAACTACTGCTTGGTTAAAAAGTCTTTGAATATCCAATTAGAGATCGCCCATCCTTGATGAGAACTGATTAACGAGAAGGGAATCACCTCCAAACAAAGGAGATTCAGATTTCATACAACAAAATATGCTTAGCTGTTTCTCCAAAGATATACAAATGGCCAGTAAGTACATGTAAAGGGACTCAACATCATTATTCATTAGGGAAAGGCAAACTGGACAATAAGATGTCACTTCACACCCAAAAAGATGGTTATAATAAATCAGAAAGAAAGTGCTGGCAAAGATGTGGAAAAACTGGAAGCCTGATATACTGATACTGGAAATATAAATTGCTGCAGCCCCTCTGGCAATTCCCCCAAAAAGTTAAACATAAAGCAATTTTCCATTCTTACAATGAGGCAAAAGTAGGTTTACAGTTGTGAGTACACGAAACTGAGTTTATTCTTGTTTTATTATTGTATTCTTTTCCATATGAAAAACTGTAAAGCTACTTTTGTCCCATCCTGCATATCCAAGAAAATTTAAAACATGTTCATTCAAAAACTTGTACGGGGTGGGGCAAAGTAGGTTTACAGTTATAAGTATGCGAACCAGTTAGTTTATTCTTGTATTATTATTTATTAATTATTGTATTATTCTCCATACAAACAACTTCAAACCTACTTTTGCCCCCCCCTTTATATAAATGTTCCTAGCAGCATTACTCATAATAGCCAGAAAGGAGAAACACAAATGTCCATAAATGATAAACAAGATGTGGAATACGCACACAACGAATATTACTCTCATAAAAAAAAGAATGAAATACCAACGCCTGCCAAAATACAGATGAGCCATGACAACATTATGCTAAGGGAACAAAGCCAGACACAGGAAACTACATATTGTATGACTCCATTTATATGAAATGTCAAGAATAGGCAAATCCATGGAGATAGACCTGACCATGGGATGGGGCGATGATGAGTGACTGCTGATGGGGTTTCTTTATGGGGTGATAAAAATGTTTTGGAATTAGATAGTAGTAATGGTTACACAACCTTGTCAATATACTAAAAATCACTGAATTGTACACTTTAAAATGTGAATTATATCTCACTTTTTGAAAACACATTTAGAAGCAAGAGGATCCCACTTTTTAAAAAAGGATCAACAGGCTAAATTAATGAGTCTACATTACATTCCCAGATGAAACACTTTGACCCTAGCTGGTTTGGTTCAGTGGATAGTGTTGGCCTGTGGACCACAGGGTCCGGGGTTCAATTCCCGCCAAGGGCACGTAGCTTGATTACAAGCTCCTCCCTGGCCCAGGCCCTGGTCAGGGCTTGTGCAGGAGACAATCAATCAATGTGTTTCTCTCCCATTGGTATTTCTGTCTTTCCCTCTCTCCTCCATGCTCTCTAAAAATCAATGGAAAAAATATCCTCGGGTGAGGATTTTTTTAAAAAAATTTTAATTGTAAATTTGAGACTGAAAAGGTTAATAGGAAATGTCTCCCCATTGCTTGGCTTCTGCAACACCAGAAGATTCATTCTACTTTTCTCACCTCCTGATCAGTCTACTCTGGAAGCCCTTTGCTGCTGTATCTTAATATTCCAGCCCTTTTGACATTCCACTCTTACTAGATGATTTCACCCCCCTTCCATGGCCATGATTAATACCTTAATGCTGAAGATCCCTACATATTTCCAGACAGACAGATCTCTGAGCTCCAGATTCGACTTCTCATTAGACATTTCTACTACGCATCTTATGGACACTAAACTCAGCATGTCTAAAATTGGCTTCACCATCACTCCTCAAAAAAATTCATCTACTCCTCCTCCACCAATCATTATCCTAAGAAAGTGTTACTACTATCCACCAGTTTTCCTTGCCAAAAACCAGGGTTTTCTTCCATAACCCTTCCTTCCGCTAACTTCATCCACTCAACAAGTTTTACTTAGTTCTTGTAAACATCCTGCATTCTTCCTCAACCTTTACTTCTACTCCGTTAGAAAAATCACCTTTACGGCATCGTCTTCTTTACCTACTTGCCTTTAACTAGCCTCCCCTGGTAAGTTTCCCCTGCCTCTTCCATGCCCTGGTGAGGCGCTCCCCCTCCTTAGGCCCCTTTAGCACCTTGTACTTAATCCCATCTTCGCACTTATACCGTACGCAATAGCCTGTTTACTTGCCTATGCCTCCCATCAGACTACAAGCTCCTTAAAGGCATATGCTGGGCTCTTATCAACTGTTTTCTCCCCAGCATCCAGCAGAGGCTGGCATATAATAAGCAATCAACATGTTTCCTGCATAAATGAAGTATGTGGTGACACCAACAAATTGTTTTTATACTACTTTTTTTTGTTGCCCTATAAAAAGAACTTTTACTTGAACAACTATGGTAATTTATATACATTCTGAGCAAAAACAAAATTGTATCCACCTATATTTCTCCATTGGGATTAAAAAAAAAGTGCACAATTTAATAAATGTTTTGTTGAAGAGCATAAGGCATGTCACACAGACTACCTTACTAAAATTTATTCCTGTAATTAACTATTTGTGAAACCTTGGGAAATACCTTATGTATTTTGGGGCTAAGCTTATCTGTAAATTACAGAAATGACTCTGTTTCCTTACTTCAGGAGGATGTTGTAAGAACCAATGAAATGTCTATGTATCATTTGACTAACCTGAGGAAAAGGCACCACATTAATATAAAGGACACTACTAAGCAAAGAAAAATTACAAAGCTTAGTTACTTTCTAAATTTCTTTAACACCTGACTTTGTGACTAAGCCTGTTAGGAATGATGGCCCTTTCCACCAATATTTCCAAAACAAAAAAGGCTAAGCACACTCACAAATTGTAAACAAGGTTGCCATATTTTCTTTGTTTGAATTGGAATCTTCCATTTGCAGTGAAGGTGGTACAAAAGAAAGACTGTCTGAAGATACATCTACATGACCTGTTCCCATAGCAACCTCCTGGGTGATGGAGGAGACAGCCACAGGTTCTAGGCTTAGGCCAACTTCATGGAGGGAAACAGATTCTAGGGAGGCGAGGTTGTGTGAGGTAGAGAGTGCCACGCTTACAGAGTTGGTGCTCATGGCCACGGTGTGAATAGAGTCACTGAGGGCACTGTCAGACATCCCGTTGACCCGACTTGCAATGTGGTCTGTCTCCATGACCACAGGGAGCTCCAGGCCATTCCCATGAATGGGTATCACACCACCATGCCCTACAGTGTCTGCTGCAAGGTTGTTGCTCACAGAATCCACAGACAGAGGTTCATGACTTCTGGAGCCATTTGGGAGTTGAGAATGCTCGCCTGCAACACCATCCATTGTAAGCTCTTCTGCCATTCCATCAGTAGAGATGGGGCTAGTAACCCTAGAGACGTTCTCCATAGTGATTGTTGTGTCCAAGGCCACCTCATGGCCATCACTGGGATGAAGACTTTGGGCACCGTGTGTGTTCACAGAGCGAGAGTCTATTGAAACAATGCCTTGTTCTAATCCAACATTCCCATTGGACTGGTAGGGATCTAGTGCTGAAGGGTTGTTGGCAATAGATAATGCTGTATTACCATCAACATTTATGGAGTTGGGGTGGATGTACTGAGGAGGTGGTCTGTCAGCTAAATAAGATAAAATGCCTGAGAAAAGGAAAAGATAACAGATTTTTTAGTACATTGTTAAAATAAAAAATTCCAAATGCTAGAGCTACAAATATAACTAAATTAAAATAATCTCTATCTACTTCTTTGGTTTAATCCATATATATATATATATATATACTTTATAAATAGCAACATATATATAACATAATTCAGTTTTTCCTATGAAACTCAGAAATCATAAAAATTAACTGTGTTCCTTTGACGTCCCTAGAAGTTAATCATTTAAACGTTGCCTTTTATACATGGTAGGAATTCCTGAGTCCTAAGATGCTAAAATTTGCTCTATAAGAATTAAAATGTAAAATGATTTAAAACTATATATTCCATGTGAAAAAATAAAATTTAATATAACTTATTAAAATATCATAATACACTACCAGCGGTTCTCAACCTATGGGTAGCGACCCCTTTGGCGGTCGAACGACCCTTTCACAAAGGTCGCCTAAGAGCATCCTGCGTATCAGATATTTACATTACGATTCGTAACAGTAGCAACATTACAGTTATGAAGTAGCAATGAAAATAATTTTATGGTTGGGTCACAACATGAGGAACTATATTTAAAGGGCCAGAAGGTTGAGAACCACTAGGCACTATTCAAAACAAGTCATAATTGTACCTGCTTTATTGAAACAGAAAAAGATATTTAAACACTCGTGCTTATGAAGATGTAGTGAAATGGTACTTGCTGCATTGCCAGTAGGAGTGTAATTACCAAAACCTCTTTGGAAAGGATACATATTAAGAATCTCAAAAACATTCATACCATCTTGCGTAAGAAATTTCTTAAATGCATTTTGTAAATATTATACACAAAGATGTTCATATAATGGTAATTAAAAAATGGAAAAACAAAACTGTCAAAAAAGAAAGACTGATATAATAAACCATGAAATACTCATTCAGTAGAATGCATCATTAAAAAAGATATTATGAGCCCTAGCTGGTTTGACTCAGTGGCTAGAGCATCCACCTACAGACTGAGGGTCCTGGGTTCGATTCCAGTTAAGGGCAAGTACCTTGATTGCAGGCTCAATCCCTAGCCCTGGTTGGGGCACATGTGAGAGGCAACCAATCGAAATCTCTCTCTCACATTGATGTTTCTCTCTCTATCTCTCCCTCTCCCTTCCACCCTCTCTAAAAATCAGTGGAAAAATATTATTGGGTGAGGATTAACAACAACAACAAAAAAAAGGATATTATGAAAACCAAGTAGTAGTTGAGGAAAATAACTATGTAAAAATAGAGAAAAATATTAAGTGAAAAAAGTAAGGATACACAATTGTATAAAATATATAATCATAATTACAAAAAAACCCAGTAAAATCTATACACCAAAATAAAAGACAGGAAGGATGATGGGACTATGAATGGTTTCCCTATTTGCTAAGTTATCTAAAATAAGCATTTAATAACTTTTGTAACAGAATAAAAGTTCAATAAAGCCCTGGCTGGTTTGGCTCAATGGATAGACCATTGGCCAGAGGACTGAAGGGTCCTGGGTTTGATTCCGGTCAAGGGCACATGTCTGTGTTGCAGGCTCGATCCCCAGTAGGGGGCGTATAGGGGACAGCCAATTAATGATTCCCATCATTGATATTTCTCTCTCTCTCCTTCTCCCTTCATCTCTGAAAAAAAAGTCAATAAACTTTATAATAAACAATGACACTGTAGCAGAACATGTGGTTGGCAGGAATTACAATTGCAGGATTATAAAACTGAACCAAGGAGATGCTGGAAGAGAAGGAGAAAAACTGCTATGTGCCATTAGGAAATAAAGCTTAGTCAAACTACAATTATTAATAACTAGAGGCCCGGTGCACAGATTTGTGCACTGGTGGGGTCCCTCGTCCTGGCCTGCGGGGATCGGACCAATGCTGGCTCTCCGACATCACCCAAGGGGTCCTGGATCGCAAGAGGGCGCAGGCCAAACCGAGGGACCCCACTAGTGCACAATCGGGGGTGCAGAGGGACCATAGGAGGGCTCCAGGGCGTGTCCGGCCCATCTCGCCCAGTCCCGATTGGCAGGACCCCAGCAGCAAGCTAACCTACTGGTTGGAGCATCTGTCCCCTGGTGGTCAGTGCGCATCATAGTGACTGGCCGAATGGCTGGACAAATGGTTGGACATTTAGCATATTAGGCTTTTATTATATAGGATATGTTATCTGTATATTCTAAAAGGAAAAGTACCTAACTATAAACAGATAGTTTTCCTGACCAAGATATTAATATCTCATTGTGACAAACAAAAAAGCATTATTCAGTTCTTCATGCACTGAGGTCGAGTCAGCCCTATTCTTTCTTCTAACCTCCCAAAGAATTATCATACTTACCAGGCAAAATGGTCCTGAAGTAACTGCTCTCCAGGTGGGGGTAAGGTGGTGGAGGTAGGGTGTAGTTTCTTTCGGGTAACCCGCACATCACCCCTCGATCGCCAATACCCATTGGCAGCATCAGAGACAAAGCCGATGGCAGAGAGCTCAGGGAGGGACCCAGGTTTGGAATTGCCACTGGCAGGCCTACAAAAAAAGAAAAAAATGTTTAAGTACTTTAACACTTTGTTGTACACCTGAGAGTAATACAAAATAATACTGAATGCAAACTATAATTGAAAAATAAAAATACTTAAAAATTCTCTGTACAATCACTAACTAAACTTAGAAAGGTTGTTGCATGTGAGCAAAAATCTCACTGAGTAGCCCTTTATATCCCAGATAGGTACATCCACAGACTGTCACAAAGTTAGTTCTCAAGTTCGTTTTAAAATACCAAACTGATCCTCCAATTGTCTATATTGCTCTTTAGTACCAAACATTTAATTGCAACTAAAAACCTAGTTTAAATAGGATTTAAGAAATCAAATTATATAGAGATACAAAAATGGGAAGAAATATACCAGAGTTCATAGGAATGATCTCTGAATAGTGCTATTACAGGGCTGTTGTTTTTTAAACCTATTTTTACTTTATAATAGTTTCCATTTCATACAGTGAAAACATTTCACTTCTGAAAGTTCATAGATATGCTCCTACTTGGAAAATCTAATTTAAAGTTAGACGTGAAATTGTATATAAATAGTTTCATAGTCTTTTGTACATATGCTGTACTTCATGATTAAAAGAATATAACCCTTAGATTGTCTCTACCTGGAAGTATACCTATCTGCAAAGTGTTGAAGTGACTCTTACTGTGCCTAAGTATCATAATGAATACTCACCAACACAGCCAATGCTGGTCTGCATTATTTTTTGCCAGTGGCAATTATTTTTTAATAGGCTTTTCCTCCTAAACAAGTGTACTCTAAAAGGAATGCCTAAGAGATAATCAAATGAATTAACAACAAATTTTTAAAACATTTTTTGGATACGTAAAGGAATGTAAAGAGCCCTCATTATGATGAAACTTATTTAACTCTGCATTTTAGTAATGAAGCAGTAACTTATTTAAACAATTTATACAAGGTGTCCCCCAAAAAAATGTATACTTTAACAGCTGATAGCTCAATTTTGAAAATGAAAAGTATTTTAATAAACACTGCCTTTATAATTATTCAAAGTGTGTGTATACATTTTTGGGGGGACACCCTACAGATTCAAATACTCTTTTTTGTTGTTGTTGTTAATGCTTACCTGAGGACATTTTTTCCATTGATTTTTAGAGAGTGGAAGTGAGGAGGAGAGACAGAAAAACATTGATTGGTTGCCTCCTGCACACTCCACAACCTGGGTCCAGGACCATGGTACATGCCCTTAGCAGGAATTGAATCCATGACCCTTCAATTTGAGAGCTGATGCTTTATCCACTGAGCAAACCAGCTAGGACAGATTCAAATACTCTTAAAACATTAACTCCTATTTTGATCAAGAAGGTCCAATACATTACAATGCTGTAGGTCCTTAGGAATCACTAGCTTACTTGTTTCAAGAGAAAAAGAAAATTGAACTAGGCAGATAAAAAGGTCTTAAAAGAATAATGTTGGTGGAAAATGAGCTTCTCCTGTACTCTTATTCTCTCTGAATATTGAGCTCCATCTCTGGTGCTTCCTCTTTCCCCATAATTCTAGGCCTGGCATATTTGCAGTTGCCAATTTCAGATGTAGAAAGTAAAGCTCAATTTCTCATGCTCTTTAAGAACATTTAGTAGAGTAACTTTAATTCTCCTCTATCAAGCAGGGACAAAATGCCAAGATAAATAGGTAATCTTATATAATAAAAGCCTAATATGCAAATCAACTGAACAGCAGAACAATCAGTGAAATGACCAGTCGCTATGACGTGCACTGACCACCAGGGGGCGGACGCTCAACGTAGGAGCTGCCCCCAGCTCGCAGGCCCCCCAAACCAGCCAAGGCAGGTGCCAGCGGGGGCCCCCAGATCACCCTGCTGGTCACCCCACAGATTGGCCCTGATCGATAGCCAGGCCTAGAGACCCTATCTATGCACAAATTTCATGCACCGGGCCTCTAGTTGTATATAATAAAAGGCTAATATGCAAATTGACCAAACAGTGGAACAACCGGTCACTGTGACACACAATGATCACCAGGGGGCAGACGCTCAACACAGGAGCTGCCCGCTGGTGGGCAGTGCGCTCCCACAGGGGGAGTGCCACTCAGCCAGAAGCTGGGCTCACAGGCTGGCAAGTGCAGTGGCAGTGGCAGGAGCCTCTCCCACCTTTGCGGCAGCACTAAGGTTGTCCAATTGATGGTTTGGGCCTAAGCCGTCAGCTGGACATCCCCTGAGGGCTCCCAGACTGAGGGAGGGCGCAGGCTGGGCTGAGGGACCGCTTCCCCCCGTCCCCCCAACAAGTGCACAAATTTCATGCACTGGGCCTCTAGTCTTAGATAAAATACCAAGTCAATTACAGCTCTAGACAAAAGGTCACCAACTGAAGAAGAGGCTTGTCAGAAAAAACTGCTACTCCTATCCACCAGAACTCCAACACTCTCCAAAAATGTCTTCTTTCACTGTGCAACTGCACGTGGAACGCCACTCAGACCTGCTTGGCTTCTCTCTCCCACTCTTAAAGGGGCTCTGACCCCTCTGGGCTCTATTCAGAACTGATAATGCAGTAAGTGTTGATAGGCAGTTGCTGTCCCTTACCACTCACCTGGGGCAGGGATGGCATTGTGAGTGGGTGAAGCCGCCAACCCCAGGTGACTCCCTGAGACTGGCAAGGCATTGCTCACAGAGGATGAAGTCAGCTGCTCCATCCCCACTGGGCTCAGGTTCATTTCATTCATCCTAGGAGAGAGCACAGGAACCAGTTATGCAAACAATCAATGCCAGTGGGTCTGCTTAAGGAACTCAAGAACATAAAACGTGACCAGCTATTTCATTTTTATGCTCACGTCTTAAACAGGATTGTACCTTGTTTCACTCAGGCCTGCCTTGTTCCAAACCCTATTCACACTACCGAAAGCAAAGTTTGCAATCCTTAGCGCACAATGGCAATGAGGGTTGGGTTGTTTTTTTAAACCACCCAAGTTTTTTCTTTCACAGGATCTGTTTTCTTCAGTTGGCTTATTACTTTAAACCAAGACTTTTACAGATGTTTGTTATAACCTGCACAAAGAATATTCGCTAATTCTTTTCACCAGGAGTTAAAATGATACTGGATCTGAGTTAAAGTATTAATTGTATAAAAAAGCACCATACATTCTCATGGACCAGCATTTTATTAAAATTCTGTATCAACATTTAATTAATTATCTTAATGACATCCTCCACATATTGAGGTTTATTATGTAACCTTTACCAGATACTTTTTGAAAAATTACTTCCTATCTCTCACTTCTTCAAAATAAGGTAAAGAAACTGAGTCTCAAAGAGGGCCTGTCATAATCCCCAAATCACACAGCAATTCAATGGAAGAGCACAGATGCTACAAGATAATGCCAAAAAGTTTTTCCATACACCAACTTTTCATCTACAGAACACTCTTGGCAGGCAGAAGAATGCAAGAATCACATTTTCTATGCAATCCATGTTGTATTGCCATTAACAACATCATTAGAATAAGAGTAACATTGATTAGAACAAAACACTATTAGAGGTTGTTATCGATAAGTATTAGTTCCTATGTCAGTCTGTCATATTAAAAATACTATATTTTAAGAAGCTAGCCAACAGGTTATCCAAAGGGGGACACGTATGACCTCCAAGCCTTATAGTATCACAGTAATGCATGTTCTTCTGTGTGTGCCTTTGTACATGGGAGGGGTGAAGGGGAAGAGAAATCAAATGTGTCCACATATTCCTTAGCCGTGAAAACAAACCTAATAGGCTTTTTAATTCTGAACAATGGCAGATCAGCTATCAACCAACCTGAAAATAATTAAAAGCTAACACTTATTACTCTTGTTCTATGTGTGTTAGGCACAGAGTTTAGTGATTTACATGTAATTATCTCACCTAATCCTTGTAACTACTGGGAGGTAAGGAATATTCTTAATCCCATTTTAGAAATGAGGAAACAGACTCAGAGACACTAAGAAACTTAACCACAGATTACATAACAAGTGGCAGACTTGAGATTTAAATCCAGGTCCGCCTAATTTAATAAAACAAACCTCTTAACTGAAATTGAAAGACAGTTACAATAAAAGAACCATTTTGCGAAAAAAAATCAATAAAAATATTTTTTAAAAAAAGAACCATTTTGCCTTTTACACAGTCCCAATAGATTAAGATCTGTGTCTTTATATAGTGGGGTATGCTTCAAGTCCTGCGCAGACCTGTTCCTACACTATTCTATATTCACAGGCTCCAACCTAATCCCTGGCCACGTAGCTCATAAAGCTAAGCCCCCAGGCATTAATAAAGTACATTAGGCCAACGAGTATACTACCTTGTACAAAGCGCGCACTCTGAAATACTGGAGACTGGACGGAGCTGTGTATGCTCATCCTACTAGAAAGACAACTAGAAGCACATGACAAACGAGGGACACCTGATAAAGGAAAGCACCTTTATAACAGTAATTATGCTATAAAAAGTGTAAAAAAAAATTCCTTATAGACTAAAGAAACCACAGCAACCTTAATTTTGAAAGTTTCTTGGCTTGGGTTACTTTAAAACAGACTTTTCCCGGAAAAATTGTTATACCTAGAGTTTTTAGTCAAAACTCAACCACTGTAGCAGCAATGACCTACAACAAATTGGTTACAATGATTTTTTAAAGCACAATTAAAACTCTGAAGCTTCGAATACCATTCTGAAAATTCCTGAACACTAATCTGTGTGATAATCTAGAGATAAAAATCAAAATGGTGTTTCTAGGTTGACTTCTAAAACCAGCTTAAACCAGAGTTCAATGTGAGAGGCTCAGCAGATTTCTGCTGTTGTGAGTCACCAAAAAGCGATGACCTCAGCAGCCATGAACCAAAGGTAGCTGGTATTCCACAGAGAGACAGCAGATGAAGGGAATTTACAATATGACCCTCACCGGACACTCATTCTAAAATGCAATTCTACCCTAACCACCTTTCTCAAAAGGGATTCCCTCCTCGCTCCTTACAAAATCATTTCCTTCACGCTTGTACCGTTGCGTGCTTCCCACTGACCTATGTATGAACCATGTGCCAGGTGCGGATCTTAAAACTTTACTTAGCCCTAACCGGTTTGGCTCGAGCGTCAGCCTGCGGACTGAAGGGTCCCGGGTTCGATTCCCGTCAAGGGCATGTACCTTGGTTGCAGGCACATCCCCAGTAGGGGGTGTGTAGGAGGCAGCTGATCGATGCTTCTCTCTCATCGGTGTTTCTAACTCTCTAACCCTCTCCCTTCCTCTCTGTAAAAAAATCAATAAAATATTTTTTTAAAAAAACCCAAACACTTAGAACAGTGGTTCTCAACCTTCCTAATGCCGCAACCCTTTAATACAGTTCCTCATGTTGTGGTGACCCCCAATTTCATTGTTACAAATTGAACATAATTAAAGCATAGTGATTACTCACAAAAACAATATGTAATTATGTATGTTTTCCGATGGTCTTAGGCGACCCCTGTGAAAGGGTTGTTCAACCCCCAACGGGGTCGCGACCCGAAGGTTGAGAACCGCTGACTTAGAATGACATATAAGCAACTAACACTAAGGAAAATGCAGTCATTCTGCAAAATGCAATAGTCATTTCAATGGCTTTGTTTTCTGCATCCTAAGCATAAGGCCTATGAAAAGGCTCTAAAAGACCAGCCATCTAGAACTATTTCTGTACTGTACTGACATGGTACCCAAAAGTACCTAACTTTAAACATCTGCATCAAGGTTTTAGAGTTAAGAACTTAATTTCTCCATTATACCAGCCAGATGGCAAGGAACCGAGGGAAATCCAAAGTGAGGCCTGGTGATGAGCTGAACGCACACCTTGGAACCCAGACAAAAATAATATTAAACGCTCAAACAAGTCGAAGGCACAGGATAAAGGTGTCAACGAGCCAACGATGGCGTATGGCTAATCTGGAGCAACTGTGCACATGTGAAGTTAGGCTGAATGAGAGTCTAGTCAACCCCCGTTTCTGGGGTTCTGGTTGCTCCAGGGCGCGAATCCGTATTTGCAAACCGCACTTGTACCCTTCCCAGTGGCACCCACAACGAAGGCACTCAAAACTCACGTTGCCCTGACCGGTTTGGCTCAGTGGATAGAGCATCGGCCTGCGGACTGAAGGGTCCCAGGTTCGATTCAGGGGCTTGGGCCTTGGTTGCGGGCACATCCCCAGTAGGGAGTATGCAGGAGGCAGCTGATCGATGTTTCTCTCTCATCGATGTTTCTAACTCTCTATCCCTCTCCCTTCCTCTCTGTAAAAAATTAATAAAATATAATTTTTTTAAAAAAACAAAAACTCTCACGTGCCTGATGTTTTCCGAAGACGTCGCCAGCCCTAAGCCCACCTCACGACTCACCTGGGATGCATCTGCTTGGGGCCAAGTACCAGCGAAAAGGGCACACGGGGGGCGGGGAAGCTGCATCGGGGTTTGCGTCCCGGGGTCACGTGCTACCGCATCTCGCTCACAACCGCTGCACACACGCGGCCCCACGCCGCCAGGGCCGCCCCGGGCCGCCCCACTTCTCCCGAGGGCCGGCGGCCGCGCACCCGGTCGTGAGCTGGGACATGCCGGGGGGGGGGGCCCTCGGGACTTCTCCTCCCGAAGCTTCGGGATGGGGGCTGCCCAACCTGTGGGAGAGGACGGGGCGGTCACCAAAACACGGGAGACTGCAGTCTCCTCCCTTCGCTGCCCGAGACCAGGGCCTGGGGACACCGCCTCCTAAAGGCGGCGAACTCGCCCGCCCCAGGGCAAGAGGCCCGCAGGCCGCCCTCGCCCCTCCCGGCCGGGGCCGCGCGCTGCCCACCTGCCGGCCGCGCGGGGGGCACG
The DNA here is from genome assembly GCF_014108235.1 of Myotis myotis. Taxonomy (NCBI): domain Eukaryota; kingdom Metazoa; phylum Chordata; class Mammalia; order Chiroptera; family Vespertilionidae; genus Myotis; species Myotis myotis. Next base: position 203,128,780 of record NW_023416335.1, read on the forward strand.
CACCTGCCCGCCGCTTTGTTCCTCATCCGGGCCGAGCTCACCTCGGGACCCTCCCCGCCCGCTTGACCCCCCGCGCCCCAGGGGTCGCTCGCCTAACGTTTCCCACCCGGCCCAACCCAGCCCGGCCCAGCCCGAAGTCTCCCCGGGGCCGCACCCTCGGCGCGTTTCCGGATCCTCAGCCACTCCCGGCGCCCGCCGCTCCGCCCCTCCTGCGTGCGCCCCTCCCCGTCGGGGCTCGCAAGCGGCGACCACGCTCCGGCTCGCCCCTCCCCCAGCGGAGCCCCTGCCGCGCGTGCGCACCGCGAGGCGCAGGCCGGCACGTGCCGAGGGGCGGGGCGGGGCGCGTTTCAGTCTGGCCGGATGAGTCGAGCGCCGAGCGATCGACCCAGTTGCTAGGCAACCAGGGCTGAGGTCTGCGCAGGAAGTAGGTTCAACGATGCCCCGTAAGTAGCCCAGACTCCGGGTTTCAAGGCATTCGCCTACTAGGGAAGCGTGGGTCCACGCAAGCCCACAAGAAATAAGGGACCTAGCCCAGAAATGGCAGTGTTCGCCAGGAGAAATTAGAATTGCATCCCCAATATTTTTCACCATATGTTACCCCTGAAGGTTGTCCAGTTCCCCTGCTTCAAGTCATAAATGTCGGTATTTGGGATTCTGTACAAATTTCCTTCCCCTTCTCTCTTTGTCCTTCGCTCCCTATTGCATCCCAGGCACTGTGCTAAGCCCTGGGGATACCGTGATGGCTAAGAAAATGGTCCCGAGTTCATGAGGATTGGACATTGAAACTACAACACAATGCCTTGTAGCTTCCATACACCTGCAGAAGAGAAGCGACCGAGGAATTCTTCCTTTCATTCAGAAAACATTGAGTTACATCTCATACAAAATAAGACACACATCTTGACCTTCAACAGCTTGCAGTCTAGTGGGGACTGGTGAGTTTTGAAAATTCAGTCTCCTGTAAAAGGACAGAGGCACCAGCCTTTTGGTCTAGAGCTGAGAATGGTGTCAACTTACATAATGTTTTCCTTCCTTTACTTCTCATAAAGAGAAAGCACATTCCACTTGAGGGAGCTAATCGCTGAACCTTAGCAGGTCACCTTGGTTTTGCTTTCTTGTTGACAACACGTAGAAATCGAAATCAAGAAAGTCAACATGCCATAAGTGATGGTATTCCCTAAAATGCCACTTCAAACCTAGAGCCAAAGGAACGATGATGTGTCTTATAAAAGGCTGAATGACTTCACTCTGGCTTTCCATGACTTTTCTTTTTGAACAATTTTAATAATATCAGAGGTGTATATAAAAAGAAGGTCAGATAAATCTAAGAGCTAAAAACTACAATGTGTATAGACAAAAAATATAGAAGAAACACTTTATAACCTTGATAGGACACAAAAATTAGGAACCAAAAAAATTGAACAAATTGAACTTCATTAAAATTAAAACTTTTGGTCTTGAAAAGACACAGTCAACAAAATAAAAAATCAAGCCCATTGACAGAGAGAAAATATTTGCAAAACAAATATCTGACAAAGGACTTTAGTCTGGTACCTATAAAGAACCCTATAAACTCAAAAAACAAGAAGGCAAACAACCCAATTTTTTAAATGGACCAAATATTTGAAAAGCTACTTCACCAAATAAGATGTATAGATGGCAATTAAGCACACAAAAAGTCAAGGAACATCATTAGTTATTAGGGAAATGCAAATCAAAACACAATGAGAGAACATTACATACCTATTAGAATGGCCAAAATTAAAAAGACTAACTAAGTGTTGGTGCAGATACAAAGCAACTGGAACTCTCATACTGCGCTGATGGGAACACAAAATGCTACAGCCATTTTAGAAAATAACTTAGCAATTTCTTATACACTACAATTCAGTAATTACACTTCTAGGTAGTTACCCAAGAGAAAATAAAAATATATGTACAAAGACTTATAAACAAACTAGAGGCCCGGTGCATGAAATTCGTGCATGGGGAGGGTCCCCCTCAGCCCAGCCTGCACCCTCTCCAATCTGGGACCCCTTGGGGGATTCCGACTGCTGGTTTAGGCCTGATCCCTGGGACATCCCTCTCACAATCCTGGACTGCTGGCTCCTAATTGCTCACCTGCCTGGTTGCCCTAACTGCCCCCACCCCGTGCTGGCCTTGTTGCCCACAATTGCCCCCTCCCCGCTGGCCTACTTGCCCCTTCCTGCCCCCCTGCCAGCCTACTTGCCCCCAACTGCCCCCCCTGCCAGCCTAGTCGCACCCAACTGCACCCCCCCCCCACTGGCCTGGTCGCCTCTTACTGTCCCCCCTTCCAGGCTGATCACCCCCAATTGCACCCCCCTGCCAGCCTGGTCACCCCACGCAGCCTGCTTGTTCAGTCGTTTGGCCATCCCTCACTAACCTCCCTGCGGGCCTGGTCATAGGCAGCCATCTTGTGAGGGTGTGAGAGTTAATTTGCATATTACCTCTTTATTATATAGGATGTTTATAAAAATCTTTGTAATACCCACAAATGGGAAACAATCCAAATGTCCATACTGGTGAATTAATAAACAAATTAGAGTATACATTTTGGAATACTACACAGCAATAAAAAGGAACAAGCTATTGATGCATGAATGAATCTCAAAAGCATTAAGCTAAATGAAAGAAGCCATACACAAAAGACTACATAATACGTGTGTCATGTATATGAAATTGTAGAAAATTATAGTAATAGAAAGTAGATAAGTGATTATCAGGACTTGGAATGATTGGGAGAGGGTGAGACTGCCTGAAAAGGGGCTGAGGGAACTTAGGAATGATTGAAATTTTCTTGATTGTGGTAGTGGTTACATGACTGTATATATTTGTCAAAATATATAGTGCACTTAAAATGCGTGAGTTTTAGTACATGTAAAAAATACCTCAAAAAGTCCATTTTTTAAAAGTGATGTCAGGATCCATAAATTGAAGCATCCTAACCCCATTCCCCAGATTAGATTAGGTCCATGCTCTCGCATCGTTCTTTTTTTTTTTTTTTTTAAGTTTTATTGCTTAAAGTATTACAAAGGGTATTACATATGTGTCCTTCCCCCCCCCCCCCGCGCCCTTGACAATCCCCCGTCCTCCCCTTCGCATCGTTCTTGACTTTATTGTAAGTCATTGTTTAATTTTTTGGCTTGCCAAGTAGATTTTTAGTTTTGGAGACGACCCATGTCTATCTTATTTAAATGCTTTATGACATAGCACAATACCTAGCACACATGAGGTGCTCAATAAATGCAAGCCAAACTGGCATAGGTCTAAGCTATGCTTATTAACTCACATATCTATTTATATGGAGATGTACAGCAAATGGATGTCCGAAGGTTCCCTGAGGAGCTCATGTAGGGTGACCTGCTCTTTTAGTATTAGTGACCCAAGAATCAGAAAGACTGGGAAACAAAGATGTAGGGTAGGCCTTGGAGATAACTGTATATAAGATTAACCAGGTAACAACCATTGACATTTTTGCTGGGTGGAAAAAACGGATGTAGAGAACAAATTACCTTTAAACATTATCTTCTAGCCCTAAGACAAGGACAGTAATGGGTAAGTTTGGGCCTGGATTGGGCTGCTCAGGATACCTTTCTTTCAGTTGACTCTGTATGGTTTCTAATCCTGCTTCCAATTGCTCATGTTAAAGGAGGGTCTGGAAACAGGACTTCTCATGCAGGTAAAGTTGTTCTTTGACATTCTTGGGATTCTCCTCCGTAAGCCTGATACGGTTATAATTTATATTATCAGATTCTAACAGACTCATTTCTTTAATATTTTGCAGAAAACTTGGAAAGAGTAGAGTTTGTTCAACAAATATCTGTTGAGTGCCTACTATGCGCCAGGCATTGCTAGGCACTGGGGGCACAGCAGTGAACTCAACAGGCAAAAAATACCAGCCCTTGTGGAGCTTACATTATAGTAGAAGAAGACAGATAATAAACAAATAATTAAACTATAAAATATAACAGATAGCAATAAATAACCATGAAAAAAAATGTGGCAGGGAGGATAGCTAGAAAGTGCTCAGAGATGGGGGGGGGGGGGGCGGTGCAATTTTAAGTAGGGTAGACAGAGATGTCACCATTGAAAGGTGGCATTTGAGCTAAAGGAGGTGAGGGAGTCATCCATGTGGACACCTAGAAGAAGAGCATTTTGGCAGAGGGACAGAGAGGGGAAAAGGTGCCCGGGAAGGAGAATGGCTGGCAGGTTTGAGGAATTGCAAGGAGGCCAGGAACACTGAACTGTACTATCCAATATGGTAGCCTCAAGCCACCTGTGGTTACTGAGCCCTGACATGTGCCTGGTTCAAAGAGTGTGATTATCTTAGGGTGAGAGAGTAAAAGACAAGGACGGTGTTAACGGCCCCAGTTCTTTACTCTTCCTGGTAACCATCCCCTTTGCAAGGTGACTTTACAAGTCATCTTAGGAAGAAGTGGAACTGTTTTTCTGCCCTTTGATCCTGAGTTTGCCATATGAGACCTGCTAGAACTCAGCCAAACTCAGCCTACCTCATTGCCCCTCCGGCTCATGAACTAAATAAATGCTTGTTGTCTTAAGCTACTGCATCTTGAGGTGGTTTGTTTGGTGGCCATTCTGATGAGGCAGCCTGCCTTTTCTTGGACTCTGCTCTGACCGTGGGAAGCTGTCACATGGGCATCGAAGATTGAGCATTGGTATTTGGAACATTATTTCTTTTGGGCTAACGTCCTCAGTGCCTGGTATAACTAGCTCCTCTAATGGCTGCAAAAGGGCTTGTTTTTTTCAATGGAGCAGATGTGGGACTGGAACGGGGCTAATCTTGTGTGTTCTGTTACCTCTTGGCACTTAAAAAGTGGAGTACACCTGGTGTCGCACTTGATTTCTCAGATCTGAAGGAACTAGAATCGTTTCGGCAGAGGACCGCCCAGGCTGTAACAGCTGAAGGAGCCGTGACTCTGTCAGGCTGGGGAGTACCCCACTCGCTGAGACTGAGGAGAATTAGAAATTGAAGGAACAATCTGTGGAATTTAACCAAGGAAATGTTGATGCTGATATCTTTACATTGTAACCCATAAGGGTAAGGTTATTTAAACTTTAGGTTTTAATTTATCCCTAGCAATTCGATTATGGGGAGGGGAGTGTAATTTTAAATTTAGAGTATTATTGAATTGATAAATTATTTGATTGCATAACCTCTGGCCAGCTATATTGGAATGATCTTCATTAGAAATAGGGAAAGAATCGAGAATGAGGTTTTGGCCTCGGGACCACCAGGCTTTGGGGTTAATTTAACGTATTGCTCTGATCTATTTTAGGGTTTTAAGGCATAAAAATTAAATTGCCCATCTGTGATTCTAGGCTGGTCACAAAGGATTAGTAGTTGCCAATGAAGGAGGATGACAACTCGGGAGGGAAAGATAAGAGCAGTACCAGCGGCCTCCTAAAATTCCAACAGTAAGGATAAAAGAAATTAAAAAGTAACTGAAAAATGTAATACTAAAGAACTTTCATGTAGTTATTAGGATGTGGCTTACCAAATCTTCAAGGAATAGATCATGTCCACCTTTTACAAATGCTTCCGCAGCGTAGAAATAGATGGAAAGCTACTCAACTTTTTTTAAAGTTTAAATTAATGCTAAAACTTCACAAAAGGAGAGCACAAGAATATAAAACTATGAACCAATATAATGTGGGACTGTGGGAACAAAGTCTCAACAAAATATTAACAAATTGAATCCAGCAGTGTATTAAAAGAATTATGACTCCACAAGATTTAATCCCAGGAATGCAAAAAGGCTCGACATTAGCAAACCTATTATTGTAGTTTACTGCACTAATAAAGAAGAAAATATACGTAGTTATCTTTACATATGTATTTGATAAAATCTAACAGCTATTCCTGATAATACTCTTAGCAAACTAAGAGTAGAAGAAAATTTCCTTAATTTGATAAAGAATATCTTCTACATGGTGGAACATTAGAAGCTTTCCTGTAAAAAATACAAGGATGCTAGCTAACTATTCCTACTACAATTAGCATTGGATTGAAGATCTTGGGCAGTGAAATTCAATAAGAAAAATAAATGAGTTATAGTAAGGAAGAAACAAAACTATGATTACTAGTAGACAATATGATTATAGTTAAAATCCTACAAAATCATCTTTTGAAAATAATGATTAGAACTATCTTGAGTGAGATGATGCTTTACAATTGTATACGTTTAGCAAAACTCATTAAATTGTGTATTTAATATATGTGCATTTAACTGTATGTAGATTTTTACCTCAAAAACCATGAGAACTAATAAGAGAGATCACTGCAATGTCTGGATTAAAGATTAACATGAAATAAATCAGTAGCTTTGAAGAATAGAAAAAAAATCCCATTCATACCAGCAACCAAACCTGAAGAAACCTGTGGAACTTTATTAAAGGGCAGAAAAGAAACCCTGAATTAATGAGTTCTATGTTCCTATAAGAGAGCATCAATATTTTATAAAAAGTCCATGCTTGCCCTGGCCTGTTTTCTCAGTGGTTAGAACATCAGCCCTCGGACCTAAGGTTTGCAAGTTCGATTCCCAGTCAAGGGGTACCTTGCTTGTAGACTCAATCCCTGGCCCAGGTTGGGGCGAGTGTGGGAGACAACCAATGGATGGGTCTCTCTTGCATGGATGTTTTTCTCCCTACCCGCCCCCCCTCCTTCCCTTCCAGTCTCTCTAAAATTCAATGGGGGGAAAAATATCCTCAGGTGAGGATTTTTTTAAAAAGTCAATTCTCTCTCAATTAATCTGTATATTGAACACAATCGCAATTACAATCTCAAAATGTGTTTGTTTGTTTGTTTGTTTGTCCTGGATACAAACAAGCATGTCACCTTTTTTGCTCTTCTTTTCCAAATTTGGGCATCCTTGCTCAATAGTTATTCCAGGTGGGTTGTAGTTAGCCACCCATTCTTCGAGCCTTGAGTTTGGTGCCTTTTTCTGATTCACACCAAGGTGCCACATAGACAAGAAAAGACCTTGTAAACGTGTGTTTGGAAAGGTAGCCTAAATAAGAAAGAAAAGACAAAAACCATAAGGAAAGAATTCATGTATTTGACTACATCAAAATTTTACATTTCTATATGATAAAAGGCTGCAGAGACAAGATTAAAATGCAAATAGCGTTTGAGATGAGAACAAAAAAATAGAAAAAAAAGAAACAAAAAAAAAGAAAAAAAAATAGTACTAGATTGTACCTAAATATTTGTGGTTCTTTAAATCTGGCTGTAAGTTATATTATCTTTAAAAGAGAATGTAGCTGAAACCAGTTTGGCTCAGTGGATAGAGCGTCGGCCTGCGGACTGAAGGGTCCCGGGTTCGGTTCCGGTCAGGGGCATGTACCTGGGTTGCGGGCACATCCCCAGTGGGAGATGTGCAGGGGGCGGTTGATCGATGTTTCTCTTTCATCGATGTTTCTAACTATCTCTCTCCCTTCCTCTCTGTAAAAAATCAATAAAATATATTTAAAAAAAAAAAAGAGAGAGAGAGAATGTAGTGGTGTGGGTAAAGGATTAATAAAGCTTTTACCCTTCTGCATGGCAGTTCGACCTTCAGTTAACTTTCTGTTATCTGTTCCTCTAAAACCTGATAAAATAGACTTGTCAACTATGTCGTTAGGCAACATTACTCATATTAGAGCAATTACTTGATTGGTAAATTGCATTTGGCCTGGCAAAACTGTAATTACCCGATGGGAGAGCATCGCTTTGGGCTTTCCTGAGTGTGAAAACTCTTTAATTGGCCCTGGTGGGCCCCTGGAAGCTCTGCCTGTGAGGTGGGTACAAGAAAGACTGGCTCCTGAGGGCTGTGCGTCTTCTAAGTCAGGGCAGCTGCCAAGGGGACCTGGTGTAAGTCTTCTTTCCTTGCACCTGAGCTGTCAGGTGGCGGCAGGCAGGCGAGGAGGGAGCGGCTGTGTGATCGCTTTGTAGAGGATTACAAGCGCTCCCGGCGAGGCGGAACACCTAATTCTGCTGTGCTCCAAGCAGTCGTTCCTTCCAAATGAATCCGGTGCGCCATGTGGCCCATGGTAGTCTTAGCGAATCTCGATGTTGAGTTGCACCGAAGAAGTTGTACCCCTGGTGGATGTTGCATGTGGTGATACAGTTTATTATATAGAAAAAGCTATAAACAAAAAGGCTGATTGGATAGAATCACGTGGGATAATCAATCTGAGTGTGAACTACACCTGTGAGGAATCTGATGTCTATCATGAGTTCATAATACTGTGTGTTTCCCTGTTCCCTCTTGTGATAGTTGCAAATATGGGGCCAGCAGAGTATGTGTACACCTCTGTGTCATGAGCCTGGGAAGCCCAAATCTATACACTGGTATCAGGCATTTCACAAGAGTGGAACAAAGTCTCTTCACCTCACCTCACATGTTTCAAGCAAGTGACGAAGGACCTGTCTGAGTTTTAGGGGTGGAAGTTTTCCTTGACCTTAGAGATGCCTTTAAAGCTACTGAACCTGATATTATTATTATTATTATTATTATTATTATTATTATTAGAGAGAGAGAGAAAGAGATCGATTTGTTGTTTCACTTATTTTGTGCATTCATTGGCTGTTTCTTGTATGTGCCCTGACCAGAGATCAAACCTGAAACCTTGGCGTATTGGACGACACTCTAACCAATGAACTACCCAGCCAGGGCTTTGAACCTGATTTTTAGTGACTTGCATCCCCCTTTATAAGTAGATCCACATAGGGCTACGCCAGTGGTTCTCAACCTTCCTCATGCCGCGACCCTTTAATACAGTTCCTCATGTTGTGGTGACCCCCAACCATAAAATTATTTTCGTTGCTACTTCATAACTGTAATGTTGCTACTGTTATGAATCGTAATGTAAATATCTGATACGCAGGATGTATTTAGGCAACCCCTGTGAAAGGGTCATTCGACCCCCAAAGGGGTCGCGACCCCCAGGTTGAGAACCGCTGGGCTACACAAACCTAGTCCCAGTGTCCTTGGAGGGTTAGCATACCTGTTACTCCATCCGGCCAGTGTGGGAGGCATCTTTCAAGTTGCAGAGAACATCTGTCTGGGTCAAAACTGACTGGAGAGTGATTGGGAGTCAGAGCCTCCTCTTTCGGTCTCTTGTTTTGAGGAAGGAGGCCTCTCCCACTCCCCACCTTCACATCTTGTGAGTAAAATAATGTATTTTCTCACGGGAAAATACATTATTTCCAATTCATTTATGCCTTCAAAAGCATGAGAAAAACTCCCATTAGCATTCTGTGTGACCATGTGGATACATCATAACATCACTTGGACCCTATAAAAGACCACTACAGGATCAGTACCTGACAATTTTATTTTTTAAATATATTTCTTTATTGATTTCAGAGAGGAAGGAAGAGGGAGAGAGAGATAGAAACATCAATGATGAGAGAGAATCATTGATTGGCTGCCTCCTGCATGCCCCCGACTGGGGATCGAGCCCGCAACCCGGGCATGTGCCCTTGGCCGGAATCAAACCCAGGACCCTTCAGTCCGCAGGCCGATGCTCTATCCACTGAGCCAAACTGGCTAGGGCAGGACCTGACAGTTTTAGATTATAGTATTAGTGGGGTAGTAGGGGAGAGGTGGACCTTAGTCCTATAGGTATTTATTCTTCAGAAACAAATTTGTAGAGCTGGAAAACCTGGTCTGAGAGCTTTAAATTGTCATAATAAACCTGCTGATTTGGGTCAGACAGGGTGTCCTTTAAGTTTTCTTTACATTCTCTTATTTTAAACTTCATTCGGTTAAAAAATACAAAAGTAATGTGTTCTTTGGTGATGAGTTAAACAGTAGAGAGATTCATAAAGAAAAATAAACACCCTATCCCCAGTGCCACCCTTTTAAAAGTTCAGTGTTTGTCTTTCCACTTCATTTTCTGTGCCCACACAAGCACGTATAAAGACATGTGTCGTGTACAATAGTTTGTTTTGACTTCAAGCTGGGTATGCTACTCTGCAATTTCTCCTTTTCACTTAAGGCATTATGAACACATCTACAAGTTCTCACATATAGATCTAATTCATTACTTTATTTTTTAAAATATATTTTATTGATTTTTTTACAGAGAGGAAGGGAAAGGGATAGAGAGTTAGAAACATTGATGAGAGAGAAACATTGATCAGCTGCCTTCTGCACACCTCCTACTGGGGATGTGCCTGCAACCAAGGTACATGCCCTTGACCGGAATCGAACCTGGAACCTTTCAGTCTGCAGGTTGATGCTCTATCCATTGATCCAAACCGGTTAGGCTAATTCATTACTTTCAATAATAGCATAATATCCTAGTAACTATTAGAATATTATTATAATAATAGCATAATATTCTAATAACTATTAGCTCTTTTTCTATTGGTGAACATTCAGGCTGTTTCCTTTTTTAAAATCACTATCAACAATATTGCAATAGATATTAACGTACGTAGAAATCCATATTGGTGCATTTATTTTTGGACAAATTGTAGGGGTCTCTGGGTCAATAATATGTGATGCGCACTATTAATTTCAATACTTACTTTCCCAAAAGCTTGTAGCAGTTTATGCTTCTGCCCCTTCCCCAAATCTTTGCCTGCCATGGATGTTAGCAATCTTTTTCATTTCTGCCAATATGAGGATGAAAAATACCTTTAACTGTTCTCTCCTGTGCTCCCCACCCCCCAAATCTATTCTCCACTCTGCAGATAGTGATCGTTTTGAAAAACAAATTTTACTACATCACCTCCCTGCTCAAAATACTCCACTTATTTTCTGTCATTCTTAGAATAAAGGCCAATACCTTTGACATGAAAAACAAAAAACAAAAAACACCTTGTGGTCTAATGGTCTACCTGCCTCTCAGGAGGGCGTTTCTCCCAATAGAAAGGGCCTTCCCCAGGTCGAACTCTACTGAGAAATTAAGATGACATATTAGCTTGTTTGCCGGAACAAGCCTCATAGGGCGTTACGCTTTTTAAAATGTGACTAACTTATGCCTGAAAGGAATAATTATTTCTATATTATGTGCCTTGATGGAAGTGTTTTTCCAGTTGCTTGGGGCAGACCATTTAGAGTAAACAGGGAAACGAAGGACTTGTCAAAAGGAAAAAAAAAAACAACAACAACATGTTAGGGCGACGCCTTGGCTCCCAAGGAATAGGCAGAAAGTCTGATGGTAAATGTAGGGGGTTTTTGCTTCTCTTGTTTTTAAGTTGGACTTTTAAAGCAGAAGCTGCCTTTAATGTGCTGGTGTGCAGAACAGGAAATCTGATTTTTCGGTGTGATAACACATTCTTTGACATTAACCCGGACGGTTGGATTGTTAATGACACTTTCATCTTCAAAGCCCTTCACCATCACGGGTGGATTAATTATTCGTTTTTTTGGGTGTGTGTTAAAAAGTCTTCAAAGCCTTCATCCTTTCCTCCTTGGAATTGGGGCTCTTCAACCTTTCAAATGTTGCTTTCCTGCCCCCAAGGGAGACAATAAATTGCCTCTTTTTTTTTTTTAAGACAAAAAGAATACAATAGAAATATACTCTTTACACTATGGAAAGCTGATGTCCTTATATCCTGGGTGGGATTAGAAGAGGTCGGAAAGCAGTGTTTAAACTGTGTTTACAGTAAGCACTGTGAGATGTAACTCTGGCGAAGAGTGTTTGTTACCGCTCGGGCTTTTGATGTGCTCCTGGAAAGTGCCACAGCTACCCAGAGCACCCCGCGTTCGCCATAGGGGAGCCTAATAGGTGAGTGTTGCTCAAGTATTATTCCAATTCCTGTCCCCTTCAAACAGTGCCTAATGGGGTATTTTTAAAGACTTGGTTTTGGAGAAGAAAACCCTCAAGCCTTTCCTCGGGGGTCCTCCTGGATTTGACACATTGTATAACCACAAGGGAGCAGTCTTTTCTTTTGATGAGGTCTTCTCTCCACCTCCCCCAAAATGAAAGAGCAAGTGCAAGTTTGCAAACAGTCTCAAAGCCCTTTCCATTAGCCCTGGACGCCGGAAACCACAAAGGGCAGTTCAAGTTGTGATTTTCAAGGAGAAAGCCTCCGGGAAACTTTCGCTCCGCCGCCAGGAGGCCTGTCGGTTCCTGGGAGGAGCCCTTGGGAATCCGCGAGGATTCCTCGGCTCTTGAAGACCCAGATCAGTGGATTACAGTAATTGCAAACCTCGGGTGGCTTCGGAAGATTACTCTGTTTGGTGTGCGCTCACATTTCCAGGCTGGGGGACCGAGCAGAGGAACCCCTTTTGTTACCTTTTTGAAAGAAGAAGATCAGAGAGGAAGACGAGGTTTGAAGTGCGGATTAGGGGTCCTAAATCTTGGCCTGGCACCTCCGTCTGGAACTTTATAAGGAGACGGAGGCGTGCACTGGCTTTCCGGAATCATGCACAGTTTCCCGGGAGCGTGTTCTGGAACTGAGCTTCGGGGCTCAGAAACGTCTCCCCACACAGACCTTCCGTGCCAGGCAGTCTGAATGGACCATCCTCTCCGCTTTGAAGATTTGCAGCCTCGTTTTCTGCTGAGACATTAACTTCTTGGTTGATTTGTTCGTTGGCTTTTTTTTTTTTGACGAGCGATGGAGACACGGAAATCGGCCGGACTGCTGACCTTGCCGTACCCCCTCCACCCGGGGCCCCTGAACCTGCCCGAGACCCTGCCCCGCCTCCCTCTGAGGGACCCCTTCAGGGTCTCCTTGCATCTGGACGCCGCGTGCTGCGCCCCGAGACGGCCCTACCTGCCCCTGCCGCTGGACGGCGCCTTCGAGCCCGCCTTCCTCCGCAAGCGCAACGAGCGCGAGCGGCAGCGGGTGCGCTGCGTGAACGAGGGGTACGCGCGCCTCCGCGACCACCTGCCCCGGGAGCTGGCGGCCAAGCGGCTGAGCAAAGTGGAGACGCTCCGCGCCGCCATCGGCTACATCAAGCACCTCCAGGAGCTGCTGGAGCGCCACGCGCGGGGGCAGGACGGCCCGGCCGGCCCCCAGCGCAGGTCCGACTGCAACAGCGACGGCGAGTCCAAGGCCTCGTCCGCGCCTTCGCCCTGCAGCGAGCCCGAGGAAGGGGGCAGCTAGCGAGCCCCGGACCGCCGCCGGGACCCCGGCCTGGACCCCGGCGCCCGTGCACCGCGCGTCTTTGCCCTCTGGTCTAAGGTTCTCTCCGAAGGTGGTTGCGTTTTTAATCCGGTTTCTCCTCCAGGGGGGAAAAAAATCTTAGAAAAAAGAAATTCGTGCTTTAAAGGGAAAAAGATATTCTGACATTCTGGTTGGGTTTCCGCCTCCCCCTTTTATTGGCTTTGTGCCTCCAACTTAATTAGGTGCCTGCTTAAAGGAACTTCTGGACTTCTCACATGCAAACGGTACCAGATGCGGAGCACCTCGTCCTGGAAACCCAAAGGGCAGTGACAGTTTCCCTCCGTCCTCGGTGTGGGTAAATCATGTACCTAAATATCGAAATAAATCCAACCTTAACCAAAGAAGAGCTTCCCAAAAATAAATAAAGGACAGCTCTCAAGGCGAGAGGCACGTTTTCCTGCGTCCCTCCCCTTAGGAATTACATTGGGCGGCACCGCGCCTTGCTCGGTGAAGGTGACACCCGAGGACGCGTGTGCCCGCGGCGCTGCGGGGCCGGCCTGTGCCGTTGACCGAGCGGGTGAGCCGCGGCGCCGGCGAAGGCATGTCTCCTTGACACTTCCCGTCTCATCAAAAAGTGGCGATTCTGGAAACTCCACAGGAGTCGGCAGATAACATGTTAGCGTCCATGAACCTTTTGGAAGAGAGCTCAGATTTGTGTGAAAACTTACTTTTCCTCTCTGTTGTTGTTGTTGTGTGTGTTTTTTTCCTTTTCTTTGCATCGCCCCTTGCAGTTCTTACTCAACTGTTGGTTAAATTGAAGTGACACCGTGACCTTTTTGTTTGTCTCAAGTAAATGCTTAGATGGTTGAACGGGATGGGCTGGGGCTGGTCCATTCTCACACTTTCATCACAAGGAGGGCTCCCAATTATCTAGGGCAGTGGTTCTCAACCTTCTTCATGCCGCGACCCTTTAGTACAGTTTCTCATGTTGTGGTGACCCCCAACCATAAAATTATTTTCGTTGCTACTTCATAACGGTAATGTTGCTACTGTTATGAACCATAATGTAAATATCTGATATGCAGGATGTATTTAGGCGACCCCTGTGAAAGGGTCGTTCGACCCCCCAAAGGGGTCGCGACCCACAGGTTGAGAACCGCTGATCTAGTGCCGCCAGCTTGTTCCTAGTTTCTTAAAAATACTTAATTCTGGTCATTTATTTTTTTTCCTCTGAGAAACAATTAGAAAACCATAGATAAGTAAAAAAAAAACCAAAACTGACATAAGATAAACTTCCTCTCTCAAAAGTTCTAATATGCTGAATTGCCCTTTCCTCCGAAGTAGCTGCGGTACGGGGGCGGGGAATGGAGCTAGGAAATAAACGGAGAGGAAACTGACAAGGGTGCGCCCCCTCAGGGAACTGTTTCACTTGACCCCCACCCTGGCTTCATTGGGTGGGTTGTATTACCCCCTTTTTACAGATGAGTCAGCCGAGGGAAGCTAATAGCCAGTGCACACCTTTCACATGCCAGGAACTATGCTGCGTGCTTTTTTTACATTTTGTTGTATTTAATTTTCATACCTCTCTGAGGTGGGTGTTACACATATTTTGTGGTTAAAAAAAAGAAGCTCAAGCAGATTGCCCGCCTGGCCCAGACCAGTGTTGCTGACCCCAACGCCCAACTTGCTGTCTCCCTTATCATGCCTTCCCTTGCTCTCAGCTAACGTTACTTGGCCTGTGGAATGCTGAATCCATCTTAGAAGGTATAATTACTAATATTTATAACTATGAGTATAATGGTATTCTGTTGTTTTCAGCCGCACAGGCAAATGCTGTGCAATGATTCACAGCCAAGCTTTCTTTTTTCCCAAGAACAGTGGTGGAGCTCTTGAGTTTGAAGGAGCAAAGGATATAAGAGCCATTTTCTCTAATCTCACACACTCCCATAACATATCCACTTTAGCCTTCAGGCAAGTTGTTATTCTATAAGGGCGGGGGCGGGGGGACCTTCAGTGAAGCCAGCCTACCTGAGGTATATTTACTAATTAGGAAAAAAGAAAAGGGAAAACATTCATGCTGCCTTCCTAGGTAACTTAGAGGAAATGCTAATTAACGAAATTGTTAAAAACCTTGAGAGACTTTTCTAGGGGCCTTAGTGGGGCAGTAATCACAATGTCCGTTCCTTTATTCTACTCTCTTTTCCAAAGTAGGAATAATAACCTGGCCAGGTGGCTCAGTTGGTTAGAGCATCATCCTGATACGCCAAGTTTGCAGGTTGGATCCCCAGTCAGGGCACAGATAAGAATCAATAAGTGGAACAACAAATCAATGCTTCTCTCTCTCAAATCAATAAATAAAAGTTTTAAAAGTAGGAATAATAATAAAAAAGAGTATATTTTGTTTAATCTACACAGACTATGTGATTGTTTTCTAACTGCAGGGAAAAAGAAATACTTTTTCTTTACTTAATTCATTAAAATAGTTGTATAAAGTCTGTGAATAAATATCCTTTGCTGAGATAAGTGACTTATAAAGAGGGCAGGTCAGTTTTAAAAGGGAACTTTATTTTGGATAAAATGCCTTGAGAGACTTTTAATGTGGTTTTGATTGAAGCCTACTAAGAATAAGGCAATCATTTTGAGAAACCTTTTGAAAAAAATAAAATCCCAGCTCAATTATATACCTATTTTTAGAGAAAAAACAAAATCAGGCAGTTTTTCTGGAACCTTCCTGATGGCTTACAGGAGGAGCACCATTCCAGGAATGAGGCCTTTTAAAATGTTCAATCTCCCCCTTTCCTGTGAATGAATGCTTCATTAACCATAGAACCATTTGATTCTCAAAAAGAAAATTGGTTCTAGATACTTTCATCATCGTATTCTTGCCACAATCATTTTTGCTGCAAACATTTTGCCCACGCGACTAATTGACCATAAGGCAATCTTGCTGTATAAAAGATAAAATAACGCCGAAGCCGGTTTGGCTCAGTGGATGGAGCGTCGGCCTGCGGACTGAAGGGTCCCGGGTTCGATTCCGGTCAAGGGCGTGTACCTGGGTTGCGGGCACTTCCCCAGTGGGGGATGTGCAGGAGGCAGCTGATCGATGTTTCTCTCTCATCGATGTTTCTAGCTCTCTATCTCTCTCCCTTCCTCTCTGTAAAAGATCAATAAAATATATTTAAAAAAAAAAAAAAAGATAAAATAACTGGTTGACCGTTTGGGTTTTTGTTTGTTTGGTTTCATTTCCGCATTGACGAATCAACTGTGTTCAGTGGACTTAATGTACTTAAGCTCGTTGTCAGTTTGGTTTCATTTCTTCATTGACAAGTTTTCACAGTTACTCCCATTTTTATATTACATATAAATCTTGCCCTGGCCGGTGTACTCAGTGGTTAGAGCATCTGCTAACCCACAGAAGGGTCTCAGCTTTGAGTCCCAGTCAAGGGTCCTGTTTGTGGTGCATGCAGGAAGCAACCAGAGGATGAAGATGTGTCTCTCACATCGATGTTTCTCTCTGTCTCTCTCTGTCTCTCTCCGTCTCTCTCCATCTCTCTCCATCTCTCCCCCTTTTTCCCTTCTTCCCACTCTCTCTGAAAAGTAATGGGGAAAATATCCTCTGGTGAGGAAGAACAAAAAACAGATCTTACCTAGGCCTCATAATGGCCAGTGGTTCTCAACTTTCCTAATGCTGCGACCCTTTAATACAGTTCCTCATGTTGTGGTGACCCCCAATTTCATTGTTACAAACTGAACATAATTAAAGCATAGTGATTAATCACAAAAACAATATGTAATTATATATGTGTTTTCCGATGGTCTTAGGCGACCCTTGTGAAAGGGTCGTTTGACCTCCAAAGGGTTCGCGACCCACAGGTTGAGAACTGCTGGCCTAGACGGTGATAAGCAGATAGGGTGGTGGAGATGGTCTTAAAATAGATGAAGATGATTTGCCCCAAGAGTTGGTTTCTCCTCCTCCTCCTCCTCCTCCTCCTCCTCTCTTCCTCCTCCTTCTCCTTCTCTTCTTCTCCTCCTCCTTCTCCTTCTCTTCTTCTCCTCCTCCTTCTCCTTCTTCTTCTTCTTCCTCTTCCTCTTCCTCTTCCTCTTCCTCTTCCTCTTCCTCTTCCTCTTCCTCTTCCTCTTCTTCTTCTTCTTCTTCTTCTTCTTCTTCTTCTTCTTCTTCTCCTTCTTCTTCTTCCTTCTCTTCTTCTTCCTCTCTCCTCCTCCTCCTCCTCATTCTTCTTCTTTTGGTTTCTTATTTTGAAACCCATGACATTGGGAGGAGAGACACTGAGGGCCCTCTCGGAGGGTGCAGAGTTGAGCCAACATTTCCCACAGAACAAAGACAAGTGCTTAGATACAATCCACAAAGTAAAATCAGTTATCTGCACAGTATAACCATGAATCTACACACATTTTTAATGTATTCAAATATTTTGTATTTCTCAATAAACTTTAAAAAATGTTATGTCCTTGTTAAGGTCCCTCTTTTATTTTCCATGATTTTATCCTTTTTTATGGCAAAATTGCCTTATGGTCAATTCCTTAGGTGGTGAAAGCGTTTGCAGTGAAAATGCTTGTGGCAGATATCAATGGCAAAGATGCTACAGTGACAATACCGGACATGGACAAAATCAATTACCAGCAAGCTTTGTAGAAGCCGTAGAGGGAGTTTTATGGAAATGATGCATTCATGAAAGGAGAAACATTTATATGGCCTTCAAGGTCTTCCCTGGTTTTTTGGCCACTCAGCCCAGACATATCCAATGACTATAAATTGTTTTTACAGTATTCCCTGTGGTTCATAACCCTAATAGGTGTGACACTCCACCCCCACCCCTGAGTGTACAGAGGAAGGAGAGGCAGTGTTGGGGCAGGGCAGAGTGTGCCCTGGCCTTGGGCTTGGTCCTACTCTGCCACTCAGTGACCTGATGACCTGAGATGAGTCCCTAACTTCTGTGCCCTCAGTTCCCTGTGCTAGGACATAGTAATATTAGATTGCATCATCTTTTAGGCCTTCCAGCTAGAAAATGCCCTTCATCTGACATGTGCAGAGTCCTAGACCAGGGGCGACAAAAGCCACTGAAAGCACGAGGACTACGCCCTCCATCTTACCCTGGGTCCTCCATTTTTGGGCAGAGCCATGTGCTCGGTGGGGCTTCTTCCCGGAAGCCCAAGCCTCTGCTAGCCACACCCAGGACTTCTCTGGACTAACCAATGATAATCAAGGGAAGTGCACGCCATCAATATGACCACATCCTGTGTAACGAGACACCGACTTGCGCCTGGCCAATCGGCAGGACCCACAGTCACCTCTCCACCCCTTACTCCACTCCCCTATAAAACTCCTCTTCCCATCGGGCTAGCCCTCTCTCTGCCACCTGCTGCTATGTCAGTAAGGAGGGTGGGGGAGCCAGACCTAGGTTTGAAATAAAGGACTCTTTGCTTTTGCATCGGACTCGCTGGCTCCCTGGTGGGCTCTTGGGAATCTTGAAATCTGGGCATAACAGCCACATGCCTGCCTCTTGCACGTGGTACAGCAGCAGCCTCTCTCCCACTAGGAGGATCCAGTCCCAGAGTGGCAGCTTCCTTTTGAGTTCTAGTTGCTGTTGTAATGCCTATTTTTTTCAAAAACAAGCTTCATAATTTTTTGTTGAATAGAATTTAACACTAGATTGCCCAAGGAAGTCATTTTGACTGCTTTTTAATTTCAATTAGAAAAACAATTATGTATATAAGGACACAATGTCTTAGAATTTTGTGACTTTTTGTACAACATATAAATGCGTTTATTAATAATTGTAGTTACCTCCCCCTCCTTCATTTCTGATATATATATATGTGTTATACCTATATTGCCCAAAAGCAGTCATTTTGACTGCTTGGGAAATTTTAGACTCTTATTATTGAATTGAGTAAATTTCTTATATGACCAGTTCGGCTCTGTATTGAAATAACAGTTTTCATTTTTTTTTCGGTTACCGTCACATGATAACATACAAGTACAGGATAAATTGTCGATACTTGATAAGTTGCAGGTGCTCAATAAGCTAAACTAGTACTTGTTATTCGAATCTTTATGCAGTGATACTTGTTCTAATAAGTTATTGTATTTCTTTTGCGCCCTAAATTCATGAAGGAAATGTCGAATAGAAGTGAGTTATTGGAAAAGCTAAGGAACATGAGTGAAGAGTGCTCCGATATTATTCTTTCACAATGCAGTCATTTTGACTGCTTTTGGGCAATATAGGTATCTACTAAATTTCAGTCTTTCTAGTGCTAAAGAATCTTACAAGCTTGCCCAGCCAGCATGCTCAGTGGTTGAGCATCAACCTATGAACCAGAAGGTCACGGTTCAATTCCTAGTCAGGGCACATGCCCAGGTTGTGAGCGTTATCCCCAGTGTGGGGTGTGCAGGAGGCAGCCGATCAATAATTCTCTCTCCTCATTGATGTTTCTCTCTCTCAATAAAAACAAAATTTTTAAAAAGTATCTTACATTCTAGAAAATGCACCCTTTTTGCCTCAACATGAGGAAAAAAGGTATAAGTGGTATAACTGGTGTCTTACATGAAAAATGATATGAGGATACAGAGCAGCTTTAAGTGAGTAGAGAACTAGGAGGAAAAGCTTTTGGAGTTGTGGCATTGATGGGTGAAGACAGAATGAGAATTACAGGCAGATGGTCCAAGGGGAACAGAAATGTCTCAAAGGCAGGAACTGTGATTAGAGAGAAGCTGAGTAATAGGATGGCTAAGACAAGGTTCTAGAAGGCATTGAAAGCCAGGTTTTAAAAAAAAATCATGAACTTTATTTTTTAGACAATGGGGAACTATTGAAAAAACGACTTTTTGTTTGTTTGGAAAGAGGGTGAACCGTTTAGCACTGTGGTTGAGGATCACTCTAGTGGCAGGAAGCAGCAGGCCAATAGGATATTGCAATAATTAAGAGAGGAAGTGAGAGCCTGTGGCAGTGGCAGTGGGAATGGGAAGGAGGAGATGGACTGGGAGGCCATGTGGGAGTAGCATTGATAGGTCTTGGTAATTCAAAAGATGGGGAGGAGGGAGGAGGGAGTGGTGTAAGTTAAAGACATCTCTACTAAGTCCCCATCCAATGAAATGGGGAGCACAGGAAGAGAAGCAGATTAACAAGGTACAAGTCTTATTTTGGAGGTGCTGGGTTTGAAATACTGACAGGTTACTATTCCAGTCCATAAACAGTTGGAAATACTGATGTTGAGGTCAGAAGGGAAGTCAAGAACAGCTGTAGACTTGAGAGCCACACCTACAGAGAGGAATAGGAACAGGTGAGATCTCCCAGGGAGCATGTTGATGAAGACAAGAGAAGAAAACTGGGGTGGGCCCACACTGAAGGAGTGCAGAAGAAATGTCTTTGGAGAGGATGAATCTGGCTGGTATGAGATCATGGCAATTGAGTGTGGATGTCATTTTATAAGGAGGGAGTGACTGACAAT
This sequence comes from Myotis myotis, assembly GCF_014108235.1. NCBI lineage: Eukaryota > Metazoa > Chordata > Mammalia > Chiroptera > Vespertilionidae > Myotis > Myotis myotis. The sequence goes on from NW_023416335.1 coordinate 203,149,337, forward strand.
ATCCTATGGTGTCATAGGTGACAGCATACAGGAACCCATTGGTTTTAGCCATTAAAAAAAAAATCACTAGAGCCCTAGCTGGTTTGGCTCAGTGGATAGAGTGTCAGCCTGCGGAATGAAGGGTCCCAGGTTCAATTCTGGCCAAGGGCACATGCCTGGGTTGTGGGCTTGATCTCCAGTGAGGGGAATGCAGGAGGCAGCCGATCAATGATTCTCTCTCATCACTGATGTTTCTCTCTCTCTCCCTCTCCCTTCCTCTGGGAAAAATTTTTTTTATATATATCTACACTAATAAAAGACAAAGATGCTAATTGACCATACCTTTGCTCCGCTCATCAGCCAATCAGAAGAGTATGCAAATTAACCCAACAAAGATGGCCATTAAATTTGCTCCCGCTGTGCCGCCCTGCGCAGGATCTGGGCCTGCCGTGTGCAACCGGGGGAGACGGGGCAGGAACCGCAGGATTGGGCATGCCATCTGCCACCGGGGGAGTGGGCCTAAGCCAGCAGGTGGTTATCTCCTGAGGGGTCCCAGACTGTGAGAGGGCACAGGTTGGGCTGAGAGATGTCCCCCCATCCCCCCGCCAGTGCACAAATTTTTGTGCACCAGGCTTCTAGTATATATATATATGACTAGAGACATTTGTCAGAGCATAATAGGGGTGGGGTGAGAAAGCAGAGGTAAGGTGAAGACTGCTCTTTTGAGATGCTTCACAGTGAATAAAGAGAGCTGGGCTGATGCAAAGGGAAACCAGTTGGAGAAAAGGATGGTATATCAAAGACAGTTCTGAGCCTGAGGTCTTAGGTGAAAGTTCTAGTTGATTCAGAGACTCATAGGTGATGAGGCTTCAAGGAGTCTGAAGTCCAGTGAAGGTGAAGGTCCTAGGAACTGGGAAGGTAACAAGTACAGGTAAAGACTGAGGCAGGTGTTTAAATCAGGAAGATGAGCATGGTTTGTCACTTGCAGGTTATATTCCATATCATTTTGTATTAGTTTCAGGTGTATGGTATAGTCGTCAGATAATCATATACTTTATAAAGTATTCTCCTGATATTTCCAGTACCCACCTTGCCAGGTTAGTACATACATACATACATACATAGTTACTACAATATTATGACTTTATTCCCTATGCGGTACTTTTTACATCCTCATGATTCTTTTGTAACTACCAATCTATACTTCTCAATCCCTCCACCCTTTTCACCTGTAATTGAAAAAAAATTTTTTTTTAAAAAAATGTTTTTATTGATTCCAGAGAGTGGAAGGGAGAGGAAGAGAGAGATAGAAACATCAATGATGAGAAAGAATCATCAATGGGTTGTATGGTCCCTACTGGGGATAAAGCTCACAAATTGAACCTCGACCTCCTGGTTCATAGGTTGATGTTCAACCACAGGCCAGGCATGTACTGGCCAGGCATGTAATTGAAAAAAAAAATTTAAAAAAGAACTACATAAAACAAACTGATTAAAAAATGGATGAAGGAAAAAAATGAGAAGAGGGTTGTATGAAAAGTATGACTCTATGGGTTTAGTATTGTCCCTTATGTAATGTCTGGTTTCACAAGTATTAACAGTTTTTAATGACTTGGTTAAAAAGTTGGCACAAGTCTCCTTTGTGATGACACAATTTTAAATTTGACTCATTTATATTTTATAGTTTACTAGGGGCCTGGTGCACGAAATTCGTGCACTGGGTGTGTGTGTGTGGGGGGGGAGAGTGTCCCTCAGCCCAGCCTGCCCCCTCTCACATACTGGGAGCCCTCAGGCGTAGACCCCCATCACCCTCCAATCGCCTGATCGGCCCCTTGCCCAGGCCTGACGCCTCCGCCAGAGGTGTCAGGCTTGGACAGGGGACCCCTATCTCCCCCCGATCACTGGCTCTGGCCCCCGCCCAGGCCTGAGGCCTCTGGCCCAGGAATCATGCCTGGGCAGGGGACCCCCATCTCCCTCTGATCGCTTGCTCCACCCCCCGTCCAAGCCTGACGCCTCTGACCCAGGCTTCAGGCCTGGGCAAGGGGACCATCATATCCCCTCAATCCCCAGCTCCGCCCCCCACCCAGGCCTGATGCCTCAGCCAGAGGAGTTGACCCTCATCACCCTCCGATCACCAATCACCGGATCGGCCCCTTGACCAGGCCTGAGGCCTCAGGCAGAGGTGTCAGGCCTGGGCAGGGGACCCCCAGCTCCCCGCGGTTGCAGGCTCCGCCCCTGCCCAGGCCTAACGCCTCTGGCCTAGGCATCCGGCCCGGGCAGCGGGGACCTGCAGTGGCAGCGGGGGGCGCCGCGATCGTGGGCTTCGCTTTAGGCCCAGGCAAGGGACCCCTAGCTCCTGGGACTGCCAGCTTCGACCGTGCCCAGCTCCCATCGCTGGCTCCACCCCTACTTCCTGCTATCACTGGCCAGGGTGGCAAAGGCGCCTGATTCTCCGATCATGGCTGGGGGGCAGGGCAAAGGCGGCCCTGGGTTTCAGATCACTCTTAGCTCCCCCCTGGGTTTCAGATCACTGTCAGTGGCAGGGGGCTTCTTCCTGCTTTCCCTTTCGCCTCCCTGCATTGTGCCTACATATGCAAAATAGCCGCCATCTTGTTGGCAGTTAACTGCCAATCTTAGTTGGCAGTTAACTGCCAATCTTAGTTGGCAGTTAATTTGCATATAGCCCGGATTAGCCAATGAAAACGGTATCGCCATACGCCAATTACCATTTTTCTCTTTTATTAGTGTAGATAGTTTCATGACAATAGCTAACTCTGGAAAGTTCTACAGTGTTCATTGTATGAGATAATGCTAATATATGCAATACACCTTGCCCAAGAGTCTGGCAGCAAATAATAGATGCTCACTAATTTATTTCCTTTTGTGTGTGGCTTCTGAGACAAACAAACAAACAAACAGAACAAAAAACCTCTTTTCATATAGAAAAACTTCAACAGAGCAACCAGTGCAGAGTAAGAATTAAGGGCTGGAGAGAAAGAAAATAGTACCTTAGTACTTTCTTCCCTTTGTGAAATTTCTGGGGGCAAGGGAAGAACAGGATAATCTAGGAAAGAATAGTGCTTGGAGGAGAGTGGAATTGAGGCATCCTTCATTCATCTGGATCGTCTGCTTCTATGGTCAGCAGTTGCTGATCTGTCAGTAGCATAACTTGAACCCTGGACCATTGCGCTGAACTGTCATTCTTCTGACTCCAGGTGCTATAAGCCTTAGCTTGAATTTGAGAGCGAAGTCCTATCAAGCTGGAAAGGCATTTCACAGGATGAGTCAGCGTTACTCAGCTATAAGCACGCCAACCAAGATGTGTCAGATGGTGCGTTTTCAAAAGCGTTCTGAGCTGTTTCTGTCTAGACAAAGGTTTTCTTCAAAGCTCTCGAGGTTATCACTGTCATCTGCAGAAATGGGTAACAAGCCCACGTGTCACGCTGGGAATGACTTTTGATGGAAATGTGGGCTGAGGTGGAATCCTTCCCTGCAGAGTGATTGCTAAAAAGGCAGGCTCTGCCCCTAGGCCCTATCAGCCATTGCCAACCCTTTCATCCCATCAGGCGGACCGACCGGCTGCTGGGAGAGGGCAGAGGGCCTAAAGTTGCTTTATATTTTCTTTATTGGTCCATGAAACCATAGAACTATTTCCAGCTCTTTGATTATTATTGCTGAGTTATGTGTGTGTTTGATGCCCAGGCTGTCTGGGTGGTGAGATTGGTTTTTAATCCTTTCGTAGCTATTTAGCTGCGTCCTTTTGTGAAAACCTGTCAGCGGCCTTTTCATGTTGGGTTACTTGCTGTCATTAACCAGGGCCAGAGCGAAACCGCAGATGCTGCAGAAGGTGCAGCCAGACGAGAAAACTCTCCAAACTGGTTTTTGCCTACAGAGCAAGCCTTGAAGGGGCCACTTCTGAAGACATTTCTCATTTCCCTGACAGTGGAAATCTCTGGGGAAGGAATCCTATCTCAGTCATAGGACCAGAAAGCGCCTTGGGAAATGACCTGGTTTAACCCTGGGGGTTTTAGTGAAATGAAGGATTAAACCATAGAGGGCAGAAGTGTATCTGTTCTCTCTTAAAACACCTCCATTGACAGAAATTTCCCATTAGCTAACATTTTCTGAGGACCGATGAGAAGGCGGGCTGGCCCTTAAATGTACTACTCTCATCTGATCTTCACAACATTCCTATGATGTAGGTATTATATATCACTTCTATTTTAAAGATGAGGAGACTGAAGCTTAGAGAGGCGAAGCACTTATCACACAGACAGGTGGTAGCAAACTGTGTCTGGTTGGTCTTCATCCATCCATCTGTCCATCCATCCATTCATCAATCAGCAAGCACGTACTGACTGCCTACATGGAGCTTAATATTAGGAAGAGGAAGAGTCAATAAACAAGCATAAATATGTATGTTTCAGTTGGTGATCATGGCTAAGAAAAATAAAACCAGGATTTCTGCAATTCAATCACTTTCCACCCTTATTTTCAACCACCATCTCTTCTTTCACTGTTCTGAAGTAGTCCTTTGCAGATTCAAATGACTACATCACTTTCAATCCTAACAGCCTATTTGAAGACTCACAGCTCAATACCCACCTAGGAAAAACCAAAACAAACAAAGCAAGGGACAAGTAGAATAAAGTACATTTGGGGCCCTGGCTATTTAGGGGACCCCCACACCCCCAACACCCATTTAGCTGCACAGGAATCAAGGTTGATTTGGAACGTGAGAGCACTTCCTGATATAATTCTGGTTTGACATGTGAGGGAGAGGACGTGTTCTTACAGAAGGCCCACGACTTCAGCTATACCTTGACAAAGTAGAAAGGATCTAGATTCCAAGATTCCAGTCCTGACCTCAGCACTTTCTCTGAACTTATTTCTTCATCAGTAGAATTCAGGGTAGTAACACCTATTCCATCTCACAGTCTTACAGTAAAGGTGAAACGAGGCCACATAGGTATAAGATCTCCATCAACTAGAAAGTTCTATCACTATTAACCCATGTGCAAAGCAATTCTCTAATGGAAGACAGGGATAGCTTTGCAGAGAAATATAACCACTGTATTGATACTGAGGAAAACTCCTGTTCAGCAGTTAATGTTGATTACATTCTTATGTATAATGAAACAGTAATATGCTAGGTTTTCTAATTTGTGTAATGAGCCACTCCAAAACTTACAACAGCCATGATTTATTATCAGAGAAATAGAATTGCTGGATGGCCTAAGATGGTCTCTCTTTTTATGGTCCTGTGTCCCCAAGGAGGTCTGGGCTTCTTTCAGTACCAATCTCAGAGCAGCAAGAGGGAAAGAATGGAGGCTGCTAGGCCGTTGGAGGGTCTGCATTCTTTTGGTCAAAGCAAGTCACAAGGCCAGTGCAGACTGAGACGGAAGGGTCCACCTCTTGATGGGGGAAAGCCACCTTGCAGAGGAACCCAGGATAGGAGAAAACTGCGGTGGCCTGCTGGCAAATGACCTACCATAAATACTTTGTATAGGAGATTATCCTAAAAAATTATTTGTAAGTTAATTTTTAAATTATTTCAAACTTAAAGTTGTCAGAGCAGTACGGAGAACTCCCACACCCCCATTCACCCACATTCCCTGTTTATATTTTACCTTACCGCATTTGCCCACTCTGAATAATTAAGTACTAATTATCATTAGTTTTCTGAATCTTTAAACATGAGTGAGCCACTCATTTCTTCCAAATAAGGACTGACATGTGTTCTTCCAATACCACCAAGCACTTCTTAAATTTTTAGTGGCCACTGGCTGGGTGTCCAATTTAACTTAATTCTAACACCACTGATCTAGAGATAGCCTCTGATCCCACAGGTAAAGGGCTCAGTCCCAGAAGACTTCAGACACCAATCCAAGTCCAGGTGGTTACCTGTGCTTTTGACTGAGTGACTGAAACTCAAAGGTTCCCATGACCCCTTCCTTGATTAATTTGCTAGAACAGCTCACAGTACTAAGGAAACCAATTTACTTACTAGATTTGTGATTTATTACAAAGGATATTATATATATGAATGAACAGCCACATGAAGAAAGGTCTGAAAGGGTCCCAAACACAGGAGCTTCTGTGCCTTAAGTCTGGGGTGCATCACCCTGTAGGCACTGGGATGTGTTGTGGAAGCTCTCTGAACCTGGTCCTTGTGTTGTTTTATGGAGGCTTCATTATGTAGGCATGATTGATTAGATCACTGGTCATTGATGATTGAAGTCCATCTCCAGTCCTCCCCTCCCTGGAGGTCAGGGTTGGGGCCGAATGTTCCATCCTTCTAATCACAAGGTTGGTTCTCTAGGCAACCGGCCCCCATACTTAGGGACTTTCCAAAAATCACCTCATTAGCATAAACTGTTATAGTTGAAAGGGACTTGCTATGAATAATGAGACACTTTTATTCCTCTTAGCACTTAGGAAATTCCAAGGGTTTTAGAAACTCTGTGCCAGAAACAACCAAATATATTATTTATTAATCACAATATAACACAAGGGCACTACCCTGCGTAACTGCCACCAAGAAATCAACCAAGGCACACCACTGCTGACCCACGTATAGATTCTATTCTAATCTCACCACCTGCCCCAACAAGGTCAGTTTTTCCCATTTCGTCCAGGATACTATCCAGAATATATATTGCCTTTCAGTTGTCATGTGTTTTCAGACTCTGGAACAATTTTTAAGTCTTTCCCTTTCCTGGACAGTTTTGAGTGTACAGACTTTCATTCTGCAGGAGGACCCTCGACGTGGGTCCCTCTGATGTTTGCTGACTCAGGCCATGCACTCTTGACAGGAACATCTGAGATGGTGCTGTGTTGCTCTCTGCCTTCCAGAGACATGGCTCGTTCTACCATTGGTCACGGTAACTGTGATCACCTAGTGCTTGGCACTTTGTTCACTTACTACCTATGTGCAAGGTAGAACTTGAGTCACCACACACTTCTCTATAACATGCCCCCTAGTAACATTATCTTTTTAGATCGCCGGTGTTTCAGATGTTAGTTTTAGAGCAAGAGCTTTTAAAGATCAGAATCTATCATAATGACTTGGCATGCTCCAAGGTGCCTGATGGATAATTAACAGCATCTTCATAACTCAACTGATCAAGATGGGCACAAGTCATGTTCTCTGGACAACATGAAAATCCCATATAGTCAAGCATTGGAGCAGATGCAAAAAGAGTAAGGACTGTGAGTAGAAAATAAGGACAAAATAGGCTGTGTGAGTTTTGCACAGGGTTGTGAAAGTTTCTGCAACATCAATGATGCTGACAAGCAATTTTCAGAAGTAGGAGAAAAACCTGATAGTGAACATGAAAATAAAATGAAGTGTTAAGCAGAAAAAACAGGAAAAGTTAAAAAACATGTTATCTTGTATTCAAGTTTTCAAAGGTTATATGAAGATTAAAGTGGGAGTGTCTTAAGATCTGCAAGATTTTGTTGAATTTTTAAACCTTCACTTCTTTGTTGCTCCAGGAAACTCACAAAATTAGAAAATTGGTGTCCATATTTTGTCTGTCTCATGAACTGTTTTCCTAACTACATTCAGACAACAGGAATATCACAGCCCATCATCAGTGTGAATGTCAGTGCTTTTGAGAATATTAATTATAAACCGGCTGACTTAAGAGGCCTTTTAAAGGGACCAAGATGTGCACAGTATTAGGACTCATCTTCATAAACCCGACAGGGGCTTATCAGAGGGAGCTCCTAGCTACGTGCACATGTAGAGGCATGGAGTATTTTTATTCCGGGCAATAAAAACAGCTGGCTACTTCAGCTTCATTGGAACATTTATTTTAAAGTGGCTTTTTGCCTCAAATGGGAGAGTAACATCTTTAGAACAAGGGAAACAATGTTTATACCTTTCTTTTTGAACTCAAAATATTAACCATTACTTTCTGTGGTCATTAATAGGGCCAACTTCACTGGAAATGCTACATATAGGAGAAGCTAATAAAGCAGAAGTGCCACTGCATAAACTATTCTCTGTATTTCCCCTTACCTGCTCCCTTCTCTGAAGAGTAACTTTTTTTTTTTCCCACCCACACTTGTCTTTTTTAGAGGAAGGGAGAGGGATAGAAATATCAACAATGAGAGACAATCATTGAGTGGCTGCCTCCTGCATGCCTCCTACTGGGAATCAAGCCCACAACCTGGACATGTGCCCTGACCAGGAACTGAACCTGTGACCTTTTGGTTCATGGGTTGACTCTCAACTACTGAGCCGTACCAGTTGGTCAAGAATTTTAAAGTGTCTAAAAAACCTGAAAGTATCTAAGTTCATCTGTAGCATTTCTTGCACTGACATCAGTTAGTTTTGGGAGGAAACCTTGCTTTAAATTAGTCTCAAATGACATACCATTAGACAAGCCCAGTTTCAGGAAGTCTACATGGACACTCCAATGTTGCCTCATCTCCAGAGAATCCAGCACCTGCCAAGAGCCTGTTTCTCATCTTTAAATTAAAGGCCCTCCAGCATTCACTGGTAACTTGTACCCTTAAGTCTTCTGTGTACAGCTACTGGTCCAATCTGAAGGCACAAGTAATCTATAATTATTATGTTGATTCCTAACTTATATTTATTGATAACTTTCAAGCTCTACCATAAAAAATGTTTTAAGTTACTGAGTGCTCAGAGTAAAGCCATGCTGTTATTTCCTATCATATATTTTACAGAGGAAGTCTGCTTTTCTCTAGCCTTCCAAATAGCATCTAGAGAAGATAGTCCAATGGGGGCGTGGGGGGAGAGAGGGAGGAGAGTTATTTTAAGTTGTGGGATGAGTTGTAAGAATATTTTTTAGGGTGAGTCTCTGAAAGCATCCTGGGAGACAATCAGAAAACATCAACATTGACCAAAGTGACACAAGTACAAATACTAATTGACCTAAGCTATAAAATATTAAACAAAATATAAACAACCTATTACAACTTTATTAGACTTTTCTCTTTATTGGCTATTTGGATTCAACTGAGGCCTTAGTAACCTACTTTAACATCTTGAAGGTGTCAGTACATAACATGAAATGTGATTAGATGGCACAAAACTAGTCAACTTGTCAACACTGAGCAACCAGTATCACAGATGTGGCCGTTTCCTGCTTTTATAATGATTCCATCACCCATGTAAAGGTATTGCTGCTGTAGTGCAAGTTATTATTTAAGAAAGGTTTGCCAGACCAGGCATAATTAATGACAGATACCAGCAATGCCATTTTGCAGACTAAGTCAAAACTCTGCCTTATATTTGGAATGAGAGAGGTAGCAACTCTATGAAAAATTACTTTTTCTTTTGGGTCCCTATTCCCACACTGCCACACATATTCCCTCCTCAATGTGTCCCATCAGCCAATCATCTAACATCCTGACATGACCTGTGGATACTCTCCCAGTAAAAGTGGTAGGATTTTGCTCAGCGCAGGGGAAGGAGGTAGACAGTGGATAAATGGACAAAGTGGCAAAAGGAGGGCAGAAACATTCTAAAACCTTCTCGTTTAACAGAATGTTCTTCATGACACCTCTCAGGATGTAGAGAAGAGCTTGGTGTAAAGAAGTTCATTCTGATGGTTACAGATTAGTATGACTGAGTAAGGTGGTTTCTTGAACCACACCCATCCACTAACAGGTTTCCCTAAAAATCTGTGGACAACCAGGGAGGAAGTGTATGCATCCCTTTCCAAATGGGGACCATGTGACTCCTCCCAGAAGGTGATTTTATAACACTGGTTCCCCAGGCATCAGCCTCCCCATCAGCCACTTGCAATGGGCGGTTACAGCAACACACTTTGGAACCTGTCAGGTCTCTGAGTTCTGATATCTGAAGAGCATTTCGGTCGACGTCCACTTCAGTAAGGGCATTGGAGTCCATGGCCACAGTCAGGGCTCTACCCTTTGATAACAGCAATCGGTCTCAGTTTAATGGCCTTCTTGCTGATTCCAGCATCATGGCAGGTGTTCACCACATCCGTCACGTTCTTATAGGACTCAGGAGCCTGCAGGAGTGGAGTTAAACATGGAGTTAAACTTCACTTGTAATTAAAGAAATGCACATTAAAACAATACTGAGACTTTCCCTCCCTATCAAATAAGCAAAGATTAAAAAGATAATTAAGTTCATGTTGGTAAAGGGGTAGTAAGATAAACACTCTCATCTTGTTTTATATTTTTTTGAAATTTCTCATGATTTCCCTAAAGAACATGTATCACTTGAATAACTAAGAAAAGCAGCAAACACAACTGAATGAAACATGCACACTAATACCCAACTGGAAGGAAATGCACCAACCACCCTATTAGTGGTAAATATCTTTAGATGGTGGAGTTATTGGTAGTTGTCAAAATTCCTGGAATTAACATGTATTATCTTCACAAGAAGGGAGAGTTATAAAATTCATATATATAACTAACACTATGTATGTGTTTGCATATATGTGTATATATGTACACACACAAATTCTGCGGATTTCTAGCAAGACCTCCCTTCCTTTCTTCCTACCCACACTCACTGTTTTGCCACCATTAGAATGAATCTCATCACATACACCCTTTATCTCCATTTACGTCAACACAGCAGCTCAGGTCTCCCAGACCTATTCGCATAGAGCTCTGTACACAGTTCCGTACATACCCCCTTCTGGCCCATCTCTGTTCTCTTCTGATTTCTGAGACTTTTCCACTGTGGTCTCTCCAACTCCTTCCATTGAGTCAAGTGCAAAATCCTTTCCCTCTTTCCTTCTTTAACATTCCCTTCACCTTTTCGTTCTTGCTGAATCATGGATTTCCCCTGAGGATGTTACTTCTGCCTCCAACTTTCTGAAATGGTAGCTATCTTCTTTCTCAGACTAGGTCATGCCATTAGGCTGAGGAGTGGGACATGTGTCCTTGCTCTTCCTGGTTCTTTACAGACCATTCTCCCTCCTTCCTCCCTAAACACTACCAGTTTTGAATCTTGCAGTCAGCATTTATTACCATCTACTACCTCTTTTTGTTGCAATTATCTGTTAGTCTCAATCACTCCCCATCGTTCCGTGAAGATTTCTAGCCCCTTGCTCACTGTTACTCTCTCCTGCTATAATTCTGAGTGATTTCAGTTTTGAGGAAGAGGATTCTTTCAAGTAGCCTGGCTTCTTAGTTCACTGACTTCTGTTCCTTCAATGCTTACCCTGGCCATTCTCTCCCTGGGTCATACCCCAGAATTTATTACCAATGATCACAAGTCCTTCATTATCTGTTCCAAGGCTGGTGATTACAGCCTAGGTTTCCAGCTCTCTCTCCATCGTGTTCTATCTCTGGTAATCCTGCAAACCCATGAGACCTACAATCTCTTAGCAACACCCTCAACAATCTTGCTTCTTATTCACTGTGCTGCACTCGCAACCCTGATTAAAGGTAACCCAAGTTGGCCCAGCCAGTGTGGCTCAGTGGTTGAGCATCAACCCATGAACTAGGAGGTCATGGTTCAATTCTGGTCAGGGCACATGCCCAGGTGTGGGCTTGATTCCCAGTTGGGAGCGTGCAGTAGGCAGCTGATCAACGTTTCTATCTCTCTGTCCCTCTCCCTTCCTCTCTATCTAAAATAAAAAATCTATATATATAAAAGCCAAGCGACCAGAACGACTGGTCGTTATGATGCGCACTACAGCTGGCCAACTGGCCCAATGGGGGCAGGGCTGGCCGGCCAACCTCCCTTGGTCCTCCTGTCCCCAATCGGCCCCTGTAACCCCATCGGGGCTGGGGCCTGCCAACCAGACCACACCTGTGCACGAATTCGTGCGCTGGGCTTCTAGTAAACATATAAAAGGTAACCCAACCTCTACTTCATGCCTGCACTTCTACAACTGAATGCACCTGACAACCCCCAACCACTGAATTTAGCTCAAGTGTGTCCTTGGTGCTGTCCTGGCAAATTACCTAAAATTTCACTAGACCAATTACTTTCTCTCTCTTTTAGTTAATTATGTCATACTTTCTCCTTCGTCCTCACTCTCAGCTGCTGGCCCTATGGCCTATTACTCTGAAAAACTGTTGTTTCTTAAACATCCAAGCATAATCTCACTTGGATTTTTGCACCTGCTGTTCTCTATGCCTGTAAAGCTTTCCCCTAGATACCCACATAGCCTGTTGCTCACTCCTTTCATCTCTTCATTCAAGCATCACCTTACCATACCCTATTTAAATTGTACCCACTCCCAATCTCTCCGTAACTCCCTTCCTAGTTTTACTTTGTAGTACTTATTATCTAATGCACTATTGTTTTTACTATTTTGGAAAGTTTCATAAGGAAGGGATTTATGTTAGTTTTGTTCATTGCAGTATTCCTAGCATTTAAAACAGTACCTAACTAAAGCAGATGCTTAATAAGTATTAGCTAAATAACTGAATAAAAATATTGTAAAATATGCAGGTAAAAAATATACTAAGAGTAGTTAGTTATCTCTGGTTGGTGGAATTCTAGATTTTTTTGTATTCCCTAAAATCTCTTAATTAAATCTGTGTTGTTCTTAAAATCAGAGAAAAAAAAATAAAGTTATTAAAAAGTAAGGTTTTGTCACTTACCTCTTCCATAACCAGTTTGGGTGAGGCAACACGAATTGCAATTCCCATATCTGCCAATTTGTCTAAGACGTCCTGGAAATCTAAGTTACGTCGAGATTTTGCTCGGGACAATGCACGGCCCTAGATTGGGAAAGAAATGAACTTCACTTTATAAATTTAATTTTGTATTTCTCATTACTGTTATCAACTCAATATGAACACATTAATTTTTAATTGTAAACAGTATGTCTGCTGTAACAAAAGCTTTGTACTCTTTTTTTTTTTTTTTAAATATATTTTATCGATTTTTTGCAGAGAGGAAGGGAGAGAGATAGAGAGCTAGAAACATTGATGAGAGAGAAATATCAATCAGCTGCCTCCTGCACATCTCCCACTGGGGATTGTGCCTGCAACCCAGGTACATGCCCTTGACCGGAATCGAACCTGGGACCCTTCAGTCCGCAGGCCGACACTCTATCCACTGAGCCAAACCGGTTTCGGCACTTTGTACTCTTTATGGTTTAAAAGTCTGCCAACCTTAGCCTTACTGACATTTTGGACCAGATAATTCTTTGTTGTGGGGGCTGTCCTGTACATTGTAGGATGTTTTCCAACATCTTTGACCTCCACCCACCAGATGCCAAGAGCAAAACTCCCCTCCCCAAGCGTGACAATAAAAAATACCCCAGATGATGCTTGTGTGTATGACATGTCATACTGGTTTTAATCACTGGGTTAAAATTAGGAGTTGGGAGGCAGCTGGAAATGAAAAAGGATTAGAGAAAAGAGTAGGATTAAAACATATTTGTGACAGTTTGTGCTATGTGAGGGTATTCTAGACAGCTTCTATTTTCTACTACAGCACTAGCTAAGCACGCTAATGGCTTAGCACAGGGCTTGGCAAACTGGTTTGCGAGCCAAATCTGGCCTACCACAGCTGTTTTTGTAAATAAAATTTTACTGGAACAGAGCAATGCCCATTTGTTTATGTACAGTCTATGGCTGCTTTTCCACTACAATGGCACAATGGAACAGCTGTCACGCAGACCATATGACCCCCAAAACCTAAAATATTTAGTCTGTTGCTTTATAGAAAAAAGTTTACCAATGCCTTGCTTAGAAGAGGCAATATGTTGATATAATTATGCAGTCTACCCAAAGGCTCTGATTTGCAAATAGGGCATATCCCACAAATCTTGACTGGACCCACCCGTAAGGGGCAAATTATGAAAATGACTAGGTCCGGTGAATGAGATAACTTGTGAGGTAAACCTGCATCAGTTAAAGTTGTACCAATTAGGCTAGTGTGACTGAGATCTGGATTTTGTGGACTTGCAGAAATCAGAAATAGTTGCTGGCCTGACAATGACCCTGCTAGTAGAGATAATAGATGACTTCGGTTGGTTCACCAGACAGTATATATTATGGGGATAAATTCAGGTAGACGACAAGACCCAAACCTCAACTTTGTTAATGCTCAATCAAGTACATTTACTTCTTAAAATTCAAAACAATGACTAAACAGAAGAGAGCATTTCTAAGTAAGTTTTTATTTTCCTTACCGCTCCATGGCAGGTTGTCCCAAAGGTCTCAGTCATGCCCTGCTCAGTGCCAGTAAGAACATAACTACAGGTTCCCATGGTGCCACCAATGAGCACTGGTTGTCCAGTGAGCTGAGGATGCACACAGATCAAACATGTTAAAATTCAGAAAAGCATGAGCTTTTTATGCCTGAGATTTAAATTGCCTCTTATATTGGAGGATTGTGGGAGAAACCTGAGCTTCTATTGCATTTCTCTCACAACTATATTGACATTATTTTGATTCTTTGATAATAGAGAAGGGAGGAAAGATGAAGGGAATAAAAATGGGAAGACCGGTAAGGCAGCAGAAGGCAGACTGAATGCAAGAGCAAAGCATTCAGGGAAAGGTCATTAGGAGGAACCATCCTAGTGAGGCACCTGCCTCTCCAGGCTTCAGTTTCCTCATCTGTGAAATGGGAGTAGGTTAAGGTCTTTCTAACGCCATCACAGTCAGACACCAAAAAGATAAAAAGAACGAAACAGATTGAGTTTAATCTTAATCCTGTCTTCCAATCATTCAAAGTACTTAAAAACAGAATCTAGAGAATAGATGATGGGGAGAGTCTGCTTCAGATATTAGAAATCAGTTTTCATGGATGACAGATTTTCTTTTCATAACTGCTGTCTTCCTATTTAAATTAACCATCTTTAGAACTAGCTAAGTCATGCACCCACTGCCTGCAACCACAAATGCTTTGCACGTACTTGGTAATCAACAGCAATGAGGGGATGGTGAGGAGGGAAAGCTCGGGTGGATCCCTTCCTGTGTACTAACAGGGTCCGCTCCTTTCCATCCACCACATGCTGTTCCACTTTGGCGATATTGTGAGAAACATCATAGATGACGTGTAGGTCCAAGTCATCAGGGGTTGTGTTGAATACCTTGGCAAAAGCCTAAAAGAAAAAGCTTAAGTTAAATGCAGCCAGAACCAGCTCTTCAAAACTCATCTTACTGATCCCAGCGAGTCTGTTCCGGAAGGGAGCGAGGGATTTAAGAGTTCAAAAACAGTAGTATTACTCATCTTCACGTAAAGGTAAAAACTGTCTTTTAGACCACCTAGGAATTCCATTCCATAAATTCCAAGTTTGGCTGGAAAGCTTCTTGACTATTCTTGACCCCTCCCTTCAGAACTGACTCTTCCTCAGCCTTCTGAATCGTAGTGAATGGTACTTCTAGCCTCTCCAGGCTCAAGGAAAATTCCAGGAATAATGTTGGCTTCTTTCTTCCCTCATTCCCCACACCTGAGAGTCTGCTTATTTATTTTAAGGAGATACCAAAAGCTTACAGTGCCAATATTTTAAATATTTATTATATAAATTTCCAAAACCACATTTTCCAAAACCCTGATTTGACTACACTGTTTAAAGCACTTAACTTCATCATGAGTAAGTTGGAACAGAAGAGCAACTTCAAGTACCTGACGGGTTAAGAAGGTCATGGAAGAGCGGTTGACCCAGGCATAGTTCCCAGCTGCTGCCATTCCCTTCAGGTAGTCCTGACCCTCTGGAGAAGCGATTCGAGCACAAGCCAACTGACGGTCATTGACTATAATCTTGTCTCTCTTCATGGCTTTTTCCATAGCAACCAGGGCATCTGGAACAAGAGAGTAGCAAGTCCAAACTAGCCAGCTTTCACGAAATAATTCAGATTTATTACAGAAAGGTACGATACATTCAAACCCATTCTATAAAAAAAAGAAGTTAAATACAACTTTCCCTTTGAAGTGTTTCTCAGTTCATCTATTGGCTTGGTCAAGATATATTATTGAGACTATTTTCTATCAGAACTGTGACACAAGCTAAGTGGGCTACAAAGACAACATCTGCCCTCCAGGGACTTATAAGGGAAAAAAGGTATGTACACGCACAGCAACAACATGTACTAGTTACTCCTTTACTGGCAGGTAAATGAATAAGAACAGAAGTAGTAAACATTTTATATCATCATGGTTTTTAAAAATAATTTTTAGTGACTTAGTGTAAAAGAACTGGATACAAGTTGCCAGACCTGGAGGAAAATCAAATCCATGACAAGTGTAGAGAAGAACTCAGCATAAAGTTAAAAAATTCTAGTAAATGCTCCATATATTTGCTACATGAAATATTTTAAGGGGTCAGGCTGGCACAAATTATTAAATTCTCATAGGATGAAATGTACATATAAGGATGAACTATAATATGCAATTTAAAGTTCACAATAATTTCCATATCTCTATAAATTTTCATATATTCATAAATCCTTTCAAACATTCTATTAAGTATTCAGAGCGATCTTCCTACTATTTCCCTGCTTCCTATTTTTGTTCATGCTGCCTTTTGGTCATGAGTGTCCTTTGTTTATGACTGTCCAAACTGCAAACATTATGTGGCCATGAAGCCACTTCTGAAATACTGGCATGTTTTTCCTTTGTCTCTTCTATAATATTTAATCCATTACTACCTTCTGTCTTTACCCTTTCTTTGTAATGAACATCACATATCTCTCATGAGACAATGTGAGGGCAGAATTCTTGCCTATTCCATCACAGAATCCACTGTAACACCTAATCAGTATGTAAATTTAAGACATATTTGTTATATTATGTCTACAACATAAATTCCCCATTTAAGGTCCTTCCTGCTCTTTCTCAGCCAGATAATAATTTTAAGAGGACAACAAAACAGCTGGAGCCAACATTTACTGAGTACCAAGCATCAGACACTGATGTAAGTAATTTACATATATTTCATTTAATCTCCTATGAAAAAACCATATGAAATAATTATTATTCCCATTTTTTTTTTTTCAGACAAGGAAATTAAGGCCTAGTGAAGTTAATTTGTTCAAGGTCTAGTTAGAAGAACCAGGGTAAAAATCTACACAGGATAGCTCTAGAGCTTTCTTTCTTAAATCTCTATATAGTTCCCCATAAAACGTACATTTGGGTCCAGCCCAGCCAGTGTTGCTCAGTGGTTGAACATCACCCTATGATCCAGGAGATCACAATTCGATTCCCAGTCAGGACCCATGCCTGGGTTGTGGGCTAAGTTCCAAGTGGGGGGTGGGGGGGGTGGGGTGGGGGGAAGAGGGGTATGCAGGAGGCAAGCTGATCAATGATTCTCTCTCATCATTGATGTTTCTCTCTCCTCTCTCTCTTCTCTCTCCCCTTCTCTCTGAAATCAATAAAAATATATTTTAAAAAAAGAAAAAAACTAGGTCCAGAATATACCTGTGGCTACTTGGTGGCCCAAGCCTCTGCTTCCACTGTGGATCATCACGCACACCTGTCCTTTATGGTCGATGCCCATCTTCTTAGCAGCATACTCATTGAAAATCTCATCTACAACTTGGATTTCTGCATAGTGGTTACCTGCTCCCAGGGTCCCCAACTGAAAATACAAGAATGTCTGGTAAAATAGCTTCTAATCTGATAAAAAATCCATTTAAAAGTAAATAGGTAAACAAACAATAACAAAACAAGAAAACAATCACACAAATAGTGTTTTATGTAACAAAAATATTTTTAATCTTTTGAAATGCTTCACTCATTTTAAGCAATAGTCCACACAACAGAGATAAGGCAGAGCAGCTCCTGAAGTTTACTGTATCATTATCTGCTTGAGGAACACACATATCAAAAGCTTCACAAACCAAAAACCATACCATTAAGTGGCTCAAATGACATTTTAAACATTATTGGGAGAAGGGTCAAGTTTGGAGATGAACAACTATGAGTTCACTGACATCATTATCCATCATTGAAAGTCTATGTCCCTTAACTGGAGCTAATAGATGATTTAGGAAACCAGAGTATGGCAGTGCTTGAAGAGTTTTTAACTATCCCAATTTTCAGATGAGAAAATGAGACCCAAATAGGCAAAAAAGACTTGCCCAAGGTCACAGTGAATTACTGGCAAAGCCATCAAAATTAGTTGTAATATCTGGTATATTCTTATCTCATGGATACCAATAATTGACAAGGCATCTCTTTTCATCTTAGATATGAGAAAACTTTCAGCCAAATCTTAGATTGTCAAAGCAATTTTAGCATACATTTTAAGCCTGATCCCATTTTTTCCCATCCACTAATTCATGGTATCTTGTTTTATCTTATGAAAATTGGCAAGATCCTGATAACTTTTTAAAAGAGTAAGAACGAAGCACAAACAAATTTGTGCTCAATCTGATATACTCTGAAAAAACCGGGGGATGTGTATTTCCTACATAGAAGACACATTTTTTTCCACCACCAACAAAAAAATACTATGAAAAATATTAACATGTCCCCCTCCAAAGTGAGTGTTACCTGAGGAAGGCCTCTTTTTTTCGCCCTCGCGGAGACCTTATTGGGGTCAGCCTGCAGCATCCTTCCATACTCCTCACAGTGCTCCTTGTCTTCGGCCCAGGCGTAGCCTTCTCTTAGCGACCAGTCCACACCCATCTCCAAGGCCTCTTCCAAGTCTCTGAGTGAGCAATAAGGTGCTGGTCATTTCACAGTCAAGGCAGATCAAAACCTAGGGATGATGGAAATCTCAAAGGGTAGAGGAAAAGCTACATTTACCAACTATCGCCTGTGTACCAGGCATTGTGCCAGATAGAAAGTTTATGCTCTCAGCAACTTTAAAGTTTTCTGAGGAAAGCAGCTTCATAAATAACTGCAATGTAAAACAGTAAATGCTACATCAGAGATGATTACAGTTCTTCCTTGACATTTACATAGCCCTTTATTTATAGTTTTCAAATCTTATTTACATTAGATTTGCCTCTCTGATCCTGCATTCCATGAGGTGCTAATCAAGCAGCCAAAGATTTATGACCATACTCAGATGTCACTATTTACCATTAACTTTACCACAGCTACCTGCCTTCATTAATAATTTATGGAAAATTAGTCAAATAATACATAAAACTATCTAAATGTCCTTAGGCGACACAGGTTTTAAGCTCTATTCCTACCTTCACTGAAGTACAATATGGCTTTACTGCACCTGCATTTAGAAGTCAAGATGCACATACATTAAAACCCCTAGAAGGAAAAAGCTCTCTCTGATCTTCATCTAAGGTACAGATGTCTTCCAAAACAGTGCCAGGAAAAATCGCAGTGTTCAATGTTCCTGCCTGCTACAGCCCACTCCAAACATTATTTATAGGACAAAATTCCTATCTAAAAATTTATAAAAATGAGTATTTATTTATATGTTCCAGGCATGCTTTTCAAAGTGGGCTAGACCTTATGCTTAAAAAACCAATTCGTTACCACTTCCTGTAAAGAGGTTGAACAATCCCCATCTCCTAAGTGTCCTGAATTGGAAATGACTGTGAGGGTCTGATGGGCATTATTTCTCTCACTCCATTTATTAGAACCTTGTGCGCTTACTTGGCATTCATTGGGATGACACCTTTGGATCCCACCCCAACAGGGATGTGGTCAAACATAGCTTGGGCAAGTTGCTCCTTCACAGGCTGGACATCGCTTTCATCTAAATTGGTTCTTAGCAAGCGAACCCCGCAATTGATGTCAAATCCGACACCACCTACAAAACAGAGAAAAGTCAGTAACTATTAAGAAAATCAGGCAGTTGGGCATTGTGACCTGTGGTTGCCCACCACTGATGAGGGTTTAAAGACAGCCATTCTTTTAAAAGTAACTTTTTATAGTGGCCAATAAAGGGGTTCTCTGTGGGTAAAGTCTGATGATACCAAAACAATGTAAAGTAACTGACATACTAAAGGTACTTTGTGGGCCAGAGAGGCAATAATGAACAATGAATAACATCTAGACCAGAGATTAAAATGTGGATTATGTTTCTTTCCTTGATCACTCTTGTTTGAAGTTTATGAATTCTATTCCTTTTCTTTTTTTAAATCTTTACTGATGAGAATATTACCAATGTCCTTCTTTTCCCCCCTCATTGCCCCCATCCTGCCCTGCCTCAGGCCTTCACTGCCCTATTATCTGTGTCCATAGGTAATGCATATATGCATATAAATTCTTTGGTTAATCTCTTCCCGCCCTTCCTCTCCCCACTTCCCACTGAGATTCATCAGTCTGTTCCCTGTTTCCATGCCTCTGGTTCTATTTTATTCACCAGTTTATTTTGTTTCATTAGATTCCTTGTTGTGTGCACTTGAAAAAAATGTGTTTTCTATGGTTCTTAGATGCACTGGAATGGCTGTATACACACAACCATGAATGTAAATCAGAGGTCAAGGTGTCAAATTTGTCAACTGCATTGTTCAAATCCTCTATATCAGGGGTGGGCAACCCCTGGCACGCATGCCAAAAATGGCACACCAGTAACTTTTGCTGGCACGCGAAACCCTCTCTTATAATCTTCCATTTACAATTTTTTTCTTAATATCGACTCTTTTATTTTTCAGATAAATTCAGTGTAGGTGCATCTTAGATAAATAAATAATTTTACATAACAATTATCTTAAAGACCATAGACATGGATTGACGAGATTGGGGAAGAACAATTTCAATAGTGTTGAAAACGAACTATTGAGGACTTGGAATGCCATTCCAGAAAATTTTTTCTGTTTAAAAAACTTTGCAACAGCGTTATTCTCCATGTTTTCATCCACATACGCTTGTGAATCTTTGTTCTCAGTGATGAATTCTGTTAAGTCTCGTAATAGGAGTAGCCTGACGGATGATAGTAGTAGCTCGTGCATATCTCTGAAGGTCACGAAACATAAACCTGATGTAAAATCTCTGTCATCAGTGATGCAGCAGCAAAAGTCCCACTGATAATATCAAACGAAGTCATAAAGTTTTCTGTCGGACTATCAGTGTACATGTATACATTAAAAAATAAGTGTATCTTTCATCATCATATACTGTGTTTTTGTCGCTCGAATGAATTTTATTATTTCTTCACGGTTCTTCACATACGTACACCTTAAGAGATATCAAGTAGGCATAACATGTTCTCAAAAAATTAGGGTTGGCACGCAGAAGAATTTTGAGTCAGAGATTTTGCTGGTTTTGGCATGCACTCACAAAAAGGTTGCCCACCCTGCTCTATATCCTTACTGAGTGAAAGCTGCCATTACCTCGAGAAAAACAATATTTAATGTGGGGCTCATGCATTTGTACTTTTGTCTCTGGATTGTAGCCTCACAAATCCTTGCTGCCATAATAGCTTTCCCAAGCTCTCAAAGAGATTTCAAAATTTTTTAAATCTAGCCTTCCTGGTTATTCCCAGCAAGGGATTTATCTGAAACATCCATGTTCACCAGTGCCAGAGGCAAAACTCTCAAGATGTAATTTATACCCCCCCCCCTCAGATTCTGATGTGAATTATTTTCAGTGAAAGCACACACAGCAGGAAAGACATATACCACTGGAGGTGAATAATGATGACAATGAAAGCAAACACCGGGTACTTGCTATGTGCCTAGCACTGTTCTAAGTATTTTCCACAGCTTAACTCATTTAATCCTTACAATGATGCTGCAATTTGCCCAAGAGGTAACTGTGACATAAAGATACATACTTTGTCAGGAAAGTGTTTGTTCTGTAGCCAATGTTTGAATAGCGCCTGGCATATAGTAAGAGCCTGAAGCATTCTCATAACTATATGCTTTACTTGATATTTTAAGAGCCTCTGAGCGTCCACAATTAATTCTCTCAGTAAACGAGGAAAAGAAGTGATAGTGTTGGGTGAGACAGAGAAGCACACAGGAAGCAGCCATGCTCTAGTTCACCGAGGCGATGATACGCTGAGAGGAGCTACACACTTGACAGCAGCATGCAGTCACCTTACCTGGGGACACCACTGCTTCAGGGTCATTCATATCAAAGGCTGCCATATTCCCAATAGCAAACCCATAACCTGAATGGACATCAGGAAGCCCAATAGATCGCTGAAAGAGAGTTAGAGAATGAAATACAGCTTTTTTAACCTGACACTCTGGTTGCCTGATGATCCTGATACTAATTCTCAGAGAGGCTGCAAGCTAAAGCCTTCCCCAAATCAAGATCCTATTTTCATAAAATATTCTCTATTGGTGAAAATTAGGTGTAAACATTCCTAATCACGAAGTTAATACAGTGGAAAAAATCCTTCTTCTAAAGTCTGACCATTAACTAAGGAAACCTAAACAGAAAAGCCTCAGTATAACATGATAACAGTGGACCACAGAGTACCTTTGATGTGCTAGCACATTTTAAAGGCATCAAAAGATAGATACTGACAAATTGTGGTCATGTCAGGTTAAAAGGAGAGAAATATCCGATTTATATAGGTCCTTGGTATTTAAGCAATCACAGACAAATGTAATCCATTTAATGGTATGCATACTGTATACTTTCTACATCTGGGACCTAGAAAGGGATCCTGATCCAGGAGGAATGCAGGTAAAACAGGGTGAGGATTTATGGAGATACCAGACACCTGTGAGTTCTTCATATCCATAAGCCCTGTCTTTTTATCCCTGCCTCCCCACTGCCCAGCATAGAAACTGGCATTAAGACCTCAAAAAATGTCTGTAGAATGGATTCATTTTTAACATCTACCTGTAATGATGGAATCTGAATGTTAGACTGCAGTGGGGGCCCACTTATACCATCCAGTTTTATCTCTGTTGCCTTCACTACCCTTTTTCTTTCTCTTTTTTTCCTGTACAAGCTAATAGCATTCATTTTACTTGTTCCCTTAAACAAAAGGAGCAAGAGGCCCAGGCCACCATCCCTGTGATACCCTCAGCAGACAGGGAGACGCAGGGGTGAGGCCTAAGGCGGCACAGGTCGGGAAACCTGAGCAGGATGCTGGTCTGACCCCTTGTCTGCGCAGAATGGCTTGGAGGGGAGGAGTGACTTTTGGGGGGAGAGGTCAGGGTCATGTGAGAGGCCCCACCCCGTCCACAGCCTGAAGGCCAGAACAAGCATCTTGAGAATGAGTAAGAACACCTCTGTTGGGGCCGGAGGCCGGAGCTCCAGGTCACTGGGGCTCCATTAATTCACTCCCCTCATTCATTCCTGGGTTGGAGCCTTCTCTGGTTCCCCCGGCTCCTGGACTGCAACTGGTTGCTCTGTATTGTAACTAATTTTCTGCCTCATCACTACCCTTTTTTTCAATCATGTCCAGAAAGCTATACTGTCCTCTGTCCCTCTCAATCCCAACCCTTAAACTTCTTTCCGTTCCTTCTCCAATCATTCTCTTAAATGGGGCCAGTGAAAACTACAATTGTGGTGTATACTAATCCAGGAAAAAATGATGTATAATGA
Organism: Myotis myotis; assembly: GCF_014108235.1. Lineage (NCBI taxonomy): Eukaryota > Metazoa > Chordata > Mammalia > Chiroptera > Vespertilionidae > Myotis > Myotis myotis. The sequence goes on from NW_023416335.1 coordinate 203,172,669, forward strand.
CAAAAAAACAAGAACACATTAAAAACTACTTCCAAAGTTCTCAAACGCTTATAGGCTGCAACCAGAATCTGTGATATTATTCAGGCCCATTATTTCTTTATGTCCCAGGGTTATTTCTAGATGTTCAAAATCAGTGGTCGCCAACCGGTGGTCTGCGAGGTCTGAAAGGTTGGCGACCGCTGGTCTAAATGACACCACTAGAGTTAGGCATGGTCATGTATCTATTCAACAAACTTTTAGACTAAGAGAAAATATAAATGATTAAAGCTCTGAACATTGACTCACATGAACAATCCCAGGCAGGGCTGCCACATTGCCAATTTGTTTCATGGCAGGCAGGAAGCCACCAACACCTGAAGACAAAAACCCAAAATTAGAGGACACATTTGCTTTTTAGTAAGTATATTTGTACATTTCTAGGTTGCGTTACATGAAGGAAAGTGATAAGGCTACTAAAACAATATAAAAGGACATTTGAGATGGAAGTGTGAAGGCAGCTTCTTTAGACGGCAGCAGAGACAGGGGTCCTCAAATTACGGCCCGCGGGCCACATCGGCCAGGGGAAAACATTTATCCAGCCCGCCGGGTGTTTTTGCCGCTGCTGCCTGTTGCTTAGCAGCCGACTAGTTTTTTTATTAAACTATAGTCCAGCCCTCCAATGGTCTGAGGGACGGTGACTGGCCCCCTGTTTAAAAAGTTTGAGGACCCCTGCGCAGAGAGGCAGCAAGGGCGACCAGACTAATGACAAACACCTGTCAGTGTTCTGTGCAAACCAGGGAAGGTTGTTTGCAAAATACTGGGAAATGTAAAACACAATTATTAAACATTATGTTGTCAATATAAAAAATGTATTCTTTCATAGTTCACCTTTTTTTTATCAAAAAACATCAATATTGGTTTTACTCTAAGTGACAAAGAGGGGCAATGTAGAGTTGAAAAAACACGGGATTAAGAGTCAGGGAACTGGGGTTCTATTCTAGCTCCAGTTCTGTCCCTTGGTCGCTGTCATTTTAGGCAAGTGAACATACTGTGGCAGGAGGCAGGTGGGACTAAGTTTGTTGATCTAAAAAATAGAAGGATTAACATTAGATATCAACTCCACCATTACTATTAGAGCTTTTTACATTTATCTCATAAGTTCACTGTAATCCTGCAAAATAGGTGTAATAAAATGTCCTTTATAGATGGGATAACTGAATTAATTAAGGCTAATCAGTGTACTGGTTAAGAATACTGACTTTGGAATCAGTTACTTCTGGGTCTGAAATCTGGCTCTGTCACCAAGAGGCTGTGCAACCTCTGACAATTAAAAATTAGTTAGCCTCACTGATCCTTGACTTGCACATCTTTAAACTGGAGATAGTATCTTCCTCTTAGAATTCCTCTAAGAATTACATGAGATAACCTAAACTAAGCACCTGGTAAAGTGCCTGGCACACAGTAAGTGCACAATAAATGATAGCTCTTATTATTATCCAAAGTTGGCTTCAAAACCAACCAGTTCCATCCAACTCCAAATGGTTTCTACAAGGTCCGTTAGCTAACAATATAAGCACAAATTAAAAACAGTTTTTCGGGTCTCATTTCAAGTCTTGGTCGTTTCTTGACAATATTTCTGTACTTTTAAATAATTATCTGAATTACCATATTTTTCAGGCTACAGGAAAGACATACTTGACCACATATAAAATTCTAATGCACTTACCGCCACCTCGACACGCATTCCTTAATTCCTCAAACATTAATTTTTCCAGAGCATCATTTACATAGAAAATTCCTTCAACCTGGTACCAAAGAAAATGAAGAACTATGTCTGAGCACATGTACATGACATACAGACACTGGATAGAATACAAATACTGTATGCAATATTCATTTTGCTTTACTCTTTACAAAATACTTTCACATTACCTTAAACAAGCAGAAAACTTCCTATAACAAAGTACAAGATGTTCCCATCCTTAAACACAGTTGCCCCCGAAAAACGTGGGGGTTTAAGGCACTGACAAACCCCTCCCCCAACCAAGTAGTTGAAAATCTGTGTGTAACTTTTGAACCTCCTCCCCCAAAACTTTTAACTACGAATAACAGTCTAACTGGAAGCCTTACTGATACCACCATGAACAGTTAACATGTACTTTGTATATGTACTAGTACTACATTCTTACAGTAAAGTAAGCTAGAGAAAAGGAAATTATAGTATTTATTGAAAAAAAAAATCCATGTATAAATGGACCCATGCAGTTCAAACCTGAGTTGTTCATGGGTCAACTGTATATCTTAAAAATGTAGTATTTTGAAAGGTTCACCAATTGTTTTATTCATTCTCCTATTCTCAAAGCCACATTTAAGAATGTAACAGGTAAACCACTTTGTACAGGTGATAAAAGTCTTTCAATTGCTCTTACGCCCAAAGGTCTCAGTGTTCTTGTGCTTGTACGATATCGATGGGCTTCAGTGTGGTGACTGCGGGAGGGGCTATAGGCAATGAGGCAGAAGAGGGTAAAGAGGGGACAAATGGTGACAGATGGAGACTTGACTTGGGGTGGTGCACACACAATGCAGGGCACAGATGACGCGTAGAATTGTGCACCTGAAACCTGCACCCCTCTGTTAACCAGTGTCACCCCCATGCCTGCCCTGTGAACTTTCCAGGCTGCCGTGAGGAACAAAACCGCTTTATTAAAAACCAACGCGGAGCAGCGAATGCTACCATCTGGTTCGGGCGAACCCGCATCTGTAAAGGTCACATGACCAGCAGGACGCGGAGGAATGGAGTTCCAGTCCCAGCAACTCTACCCCGGACTGGCCGCGCCACCTCGTCAACGGCAACGAACGTCCCCGAAGCCCGGGAATGGAACGCCTCGCACGGTGCGTTTGTGACCCTCATGTGTGAAAAGGGCCTGACAACGGCGCCTTCGCACTTGCTGGGAACCCGCCTAGACAAACCCCGCTTTGCTCGTCCACGTGGTCTGGAGACCTTTCAGCGGGGAGACGGGGTCGGGACCCCGGTCCCGAGGCCAGAGGGTGGGGTGAGAGGGGCTCTGACGGGGTTGGGGCGGCCCCGGCGCTCGTGGGGCAACGGGAGGGCGAGGAGGCCCGGGGGGAGGCTGAGGCGCCGCGAGCCCCCGGCGGGAAGGCCCCGCCACCGGCTCTCGCTCCCCCCGTCTCACCTGCATGTTGGGCACGAAGCCCTTCTTGATTCGCCAGCAGTTTTTATTGATCTTTTCCAAGAACTGCAGCTCATCGTTGTAGTTGCGACTCATGGCGGCGACTACGGGTATCAACGCCCGGCGCCGCTTTGAAGAGAGGTGCCGCGCTGTCCCGGGGTCTTGAGCGCCACTTCCGGAACTCAGCGCGCAGGCGCGGCCGGCTCCGCAACAGGAGGGGCTACGGCAAGTGCCGAGGTCCCAAACTCATCGCACAACCGCTTTTCTCTCAGGTAAGTTAGACTGCCCTCCCGTGTTGACCTTTTTTGGGTAGTCACTAGTCATTGTCTCCAGGCGAAAGCCAAGCGAGCTAAAGCCAGCAGTTTTTAGCACGACCTAGCTACCTTTTGCTTTGGAAGTGCTTGCAGTACTGGAAAACGTGCTGAATCTGGGTCGGGTCGCCGCTCTAATGAATAAATCAGCCTGGAGTTTCATCCCCACCAGCTGAGAAAGATGAACATGTTTAAATAAATGCCACCACTGAACGTTTGTAATGTTTCAGAATGAATTTGTGGATATACCTTGAGTAACTTTTATATCGCAAAAGAGCACCCCCAAAGCATTAAACATGCCAGTTTCATTACAACAAGCACCCAAGGGGCAGCTGTTATGGCCAGATGTGCGCAGTCTGACTTTCTTTGGCGACTCAGTATCCTATGATCATGCTTTTGTCTGCAGTGTCTCCTTCAGAATAGTAAGTGAGCTTTCAGCGATTTCAGTGTCTAGTCCTACCTCTTGTAAACAACGACATGGGAATCAGAAAGACTTGGATTCAGTTTCTACTTCTGCTGTTTACCAGCTTTGTGTGTTTAATCTCTCTTGACCTTTGTGTCCTCATCTATAAAATGGGATCATAATTCTTCATAGAGAGGCTGTGAGGACTAAATGAACCGACACTCCTGCAGTAACCTACATCGGGTCTGGCATGTGGTTAGCACTCCCATCAACCACTCTCTTCCCTCCCCCCACTAGATTACAAACAACACAAAAGCAAAGTTTGTGGTTTCTGTTCATTTCTTACATCCTCCATGCCAGTCTCCCCTTCCTCCTCTTTTGTCCCAATTACACCCCATTGATTAGGTGCTCTAACAACATTATCATCGTCATCATCATCAAGTGTGAGTTTCCAGGGCCAATACTCGGCACTGCCATTTAATTTAACCTGGGAAGGAAAACACCCTAAAACTCAAAGAAGTGATACAACTTCCAGACACCTAAGAGGCAAAATCAAGTCTTGAAATCTGCACAGCCTCAGTTTTCATCAACATTAAAGATGCTAAATTCTCTTCCCTCTTTTCTGTCTTATTTTATTTTTCAAAGGGACAGGAAATTTTGCAAATAAAAAGACAAGGTTGACATCGATAGAAAACAATTTTAATTAAATACAGGGGACAGTAGCAGTAAATATAAAACACAAAATCCAACATACAGGAAGGGGGAGAACCCTCGAGAGCTGAAAGGGCTGAAGGGATCTCCACTGACACCACCAATTCAAATCTTGTCCTTACACGTTTCTCACAGACCTCTTCAGAAGCACAGGCCTAGCTCTTGTTCACAGAATCTTATAAACACAGAAACACACACCATGCATTGAAACATGAACACACATTCAAATGATCCTCCCTACACATGCACAGAGACACACACATCCTGGCTTAACTCTTTAACCCAGTTTGCTCCCTCTGTCGCAGAGGGCTCGAGAAGGAAAATTTTCAACCTAGGCACTCCACAGGAACTTTAAGACTCCAGCGTGCACTGTTTTCTCCTTCTCAGTTGACAGTCGGTGGGATTAAGGGCCGGTGACTTCCTGGAGTGGACTCCAAACCAGCAATCAGGGCACTGATTTGTCCATCCACTGTCCATTTATGAGATTCAGACCTTCCCAACCGTAGAAACTTGGTTGCCGTTTTAAGGGCGTTTCATACTTCAGGTCGGTGGAAATCAAAAGGAAATGCTGAAAAAGATGTAACAATGAAGATAAGGTGAAACTTGAGGCATCTACAGCCATAGGATGTCTGGGTTTACCTGAGGGGTGAGGAAGAGGTGGTTTCTTTACCAGGTCCTACTGTGTCACATCCTCTCCTCCCATCCCCGCCAGCCATGCCTTTTGCAAGCTCCATAAACCACTTCACCTCTCTGAATCTTACTTTCCTCATCTATAAAATGGGATGGATACTCCCAGCCTTCCAGGCTGTCTTATGGAATAAAGAAAATAAAAGTGCACTACAGTGCCTCTTGTTCTGTGGTGTGAATAAATTTGGCTGCAAAGGGAATTTGGACCTGGCCTGATTCTAAAATTCAAGTTTAAATGCTCTTCATTGTTAACTGCAAGCTTCAAGAGCTAAACATTTTGTTTATAAGATTCCTTGGGCTTGGAAAAAAACAAAGCAGAACAAACTAAAACAGAAGGTAAGCAAGTAGAAGGAGGCTTATTCTACTATGACCAGCAATGGGGCAATTAAGGGACTGTTCACATTCTTACCTCAAGGACTTCAATGTCTGAATTGACGAATGAGATTTTGTGTGGGCTGGGCAGAGGAAATCCTTGCTGCAATTTTGCTAAAATATAAAACAAGATGTAACATAATTGGGCACGGGCACAGAAGTTTTGTCAAGCTTTTCAGTAAGAGACTAACAGGCAGCTTTTAAATAATCTATCTTTTCATTCTCCCTGGTCCTTTGTTTTCATTTTTTTCCGACATGTCCCTAGCATTGCCCCGGAAGAGTGGTTAATTAATCCATTCTTAATAGAAATGCACCTGCAATCATGTGCATTTGGATGGCAGAAACATGCTGGCACCTTGTCCAATTTATATTTTGAAAACACCTTACTTTTTGGGTCCTGAGAACATTCTGGTCTCTAATACAAAGTATAATTTAATTAAGCCAAACTCAAGATGCTGCTGTGTGTGAACATTTGTCATTCATGAAAACTGTGTCTATCCAGATGGTGGTCTTTGCATAAGAGCCAGAGAGACACCGACCGCTAAGGAGAATAATGCCATTTCTGGCTGAAGGCGACTCTTCACTGTGGAAGGAGAATGGTTTCAATCTCTGTAACTCAACCAGAGATAGCCTTTCTTGCCGAGTCTTCATGCAGAGTTGCTAACAAGGCTTGGATCTGGAATAACTAATTTTGCAACCGTATCCTTGATGGTACAAACTTTGCAAATTGTGGCACTGGCCTGGATTCCTAATAACACCTGAGAAGTACAAGCTTTGGGTGGAAAGTCCCAAACAATCCCCGACATTTGGCCAATGTCAGAGTCACATGGTTTCCCAAGGACCTCTTACCGTTGGCCAGTGGGAGGACGCCAAAGTGGAGAATGGAGGACAAAATATTTTCAAACCTCAAGACCTGAAATGAAAGGGGAAACGAAATCACTTGGGCATTGTGAAAGAGCCATCCCTGGGTTAGGCCTGCACTTTCCCAGACCTTACCGGCATAGAGAGCTATGATTAGAGTCTCCCCATAGAGATACGTATTCTAGCTTCCAGACTCTGAAAGCTATTTTGTGGGAAACCACACTACAGAGTTTCCCAATCCCTTTTCCTCCTTGAGGATGGACATTTCTGCTCCACTCTACCCTGGATCATGGTGACAACAAATGCCGAAGGACCATCTGGTGGCAGCAAACATGGCAGCTTAGATATCTGCCAAGTAAGACAATCCTGGACAACTAACACATATCCCAATGCGTAGTCTTTCCTTAATTTACTGGGAAGCCCAGCCACAGCATTATGTTATGCGCCATGGTTAATGACATCACCAGAAGCCCAATTTATCTTTAATAAACTATGGTAGTTGTATAGTCTTAGCAAAGTGCTGATTTCTGGGAAGGCTCAAGTATTAAGAACTAAATGGACTATGATAAACATGGATTCATTCAATGAATATTTTTTGAACACCCTCTAGGTTTAGCAATAATAAGGACCTCTTTGCAGCTTAACAAGGGTGGCTCTGAAGCAGATTTCCTAGCTTTACCTCTTGTTTATACCACTTTACTGTGTGATGCTGGGAAAGTGCCTTAACCTCTCTGTGCCTCAAGCTCCTCAACTGAAAAGTGACGATAACAGTACTAATCGCATAGGATGTTGTCAGGATTATACAAGTTAACATAATGCCTGGTATATACTATTGTCAGTCCCCCCCCCGCCCCCAGAAATGTCATGGTTAGTACAATCTGTTGTTGGTAGTGAGCAGTTTTTCTGGGTCTTCCTGGAAGACCTGGACTCATTTTGACTCCTCAGGGCTCAGGAAATATTATTTACAAGACAGTCAGCTATGCATTCTCACTGACTACTGTCTGTCATCTACCAAATGGCTATGCCACAGAGGTGCTAATCCAGGGTGACCCTACTTGAGAACCACTGCTCTAGAATATAAGCACCATGAAGTTGGATGCCAACTAGTGATTTGGCTGATCTTCCTGAAGCTTGGGAGGGGGGCTTCCAAGTTGCACGTTGGATTATACTCTTCCAATCAGGAGGTCACCAGGCTGTGCCCCCCACAAGGTATCTATACAACCAGCCTTGACCTAATTTTAAGAGGTGGATAGAAAGCCTTCAAAGAGCAAACTTGATCATGGCCTAATAGCTGACATGGAGCCTCGTTCTTTGGGAGTCTGGATCTTAAATTGAACTATAGAGGATTATTTTAGAAAAAAATAAAATCTTCCTGAAGACGCACCCCCCCCCCCCAACATTACACAGTGTCTTAACAGTCAAGTTCCTTTTAAAGTCTTTCTGAGTAGATAAAAGTGAATTGGAAAGTTCCTCTCTTGTTTAATAGTTAATGGGCTTGGTGGACTGACCAGTAGCTACATAAAGAATTTTAAAGTTAAAACCTACACTCCTGGGAAAACCAAGTACTCCTCAAGGCATAGAAAACAGTCATCCAGCTACTCTATAGGAGGATTCACATTCTCCCGGGACAGGGAATGATGAGACTCTGATTCCTACCTCGATATTGTTGCGATTGGACTCTGGCAAAGAGAGGCGGAACCTGAGAACAAAACCACAAAAACCAACAGGTTAAAGGAGGAATATTTTAAAACAACCATTTAAATAGAAAGAAACAAAAGGGGTCGGAACATTTTTTTTAGCTGAATATGTTACTATTTAAAAAACCCACACCACCCAATCTTGTAAGGACATGATGCTCTATTGCATCTTTACCCCTAAATTCGCTGCTTAAAAAGCAGGGCAGGAACAGCAGAAGGCTTGGGTTCCCCAAGTGCCTTTGCTCTGTGGGACTTAGTCTGTTGGCAACTTGGAATGCAGAACAACCGTAATAGTTTTCAGTCAACAGCCATAACAACCCCCCCTTCCCCTCCCTCCGCCCCCGTTGCCCCAATCTCCTCTGATCTCTGAAGCTAGGCAGGGTTAGGCCTGGGTAGTACTGGGTTGGGAGAACAGTTCCAGGTCTTCTGAACTCAACCTCATAACTTCTCTGATCCAGGCTGGTACCTTATTAATAAACATGATGATGATGGTGATAATGGTGACACTATATGACATGTCCTAGTTTAGGAGATTTATACACATTTTTTTAAAATAATTTTTTTGTTAATCCTCATCTGAGGATATCTTCGAGAGAGAGAGAGAGAGAGAGAGAGAGAGAGAGAGAGAGAGAGAGAGAAAGGGAGGGAGGAAGGGAGAGAGAGAGAAACATCGATGTGAGAGAGACACATCAACTGATTGCCTTCAGCACTCGTCCCAACCAGGGGTGGGGAGTGAACCTGCAACCCAGATATATGCCCTTGGTCAGGAATCGAACCTACGACACTTTGGTGCATGGGCTGATGCTTTAACCACTGAACAACACCAGCCAGGGCTAAACATTTTTAAATTTAAACTTCACAATAACCCTGTGATAGATGCAGTTATTGTTGTCCCTTTTGCAGATGAGGAAACTGATGATCAGAGAGGAGAATTAAATTACCCAAGTCTCAGAGTTAGCAACTGATGGATCTGGATGACAAACTCACTCTACTTGACTCTAGAGTCCATGCCCGGCCGAGGCCACAGCTCTCAGGAGGCGGTATCACCTATATCATTTTTTATCTGTTCCATCACAACACATTGGGAAGCGTCAGCTCTGACAGCTGTCTGGCGTCACAGGCAGTGCAGGGTAATTGTGAAGGCGCTGCTGGGACATGGGGAGGGATGCCTCCTCTGGGTCACACCACCTCCTATGGACAAGGCAGACCAGGTTGGAAATCTGGCCACATAAGGTGGGACACACTTGTGAGTTTTCCTTCTTTTCTTTCATCACAACCCCAAGCCATGATTGGTTGTTTCCGGACCCCCTGCTATGAGTAAGCTCGTCTGGGGTGTCCCACAAACCAACTGTCCTTTCCTCGTAAGACCATCTTCTGTCTCTCTCCGTGTTTTCTAGGCACACTCACAGGTTTGCTTACTAATGGGCACGTCTCACTGTCTGCAGAGAAACAGGTGGAGCAAAGAGCAAACTCTCCCTCCTCTGTTTCTGAAAAGCACGCAAGTGCAACTCAGACCACGAGGTGGCGACTCAGTTCAGTCCTTTGACCTTTCATTCTCTGCCAGGCCCCTAGCCTGCTACGGAAAGCCTTGACACTAGGAAATAATTTTTATGACAGAACCACAGAGTTCTTGGGGAAAACGGGAGCTCAAATAGCCTTACTTTGCAGACATATAAGAATATACCTTATTTTAAAAGTTTTGGAGAAGGTTTATTGTCCTGACCGAAAACCAGAGCTAAAGTGCAAACTCTGAAGCGTGGCAAGAGGCCCTTTATGATCCGGGCCAATATAGCAAATATGACACAATGAGGGTCAAGTGCAGCAAAGCACAGGCACTCACAAAGCCATTCCTCCAACCCTGTGGCCACAGCGGACATTGAAAATCAATCCTGCACTCAATATCTACCCTATAACAATTGTTTATCTCTGCCTGATTGTGAACTCCTTGAGGATAGAGATTCAGTCTTAACTTTGTATTCCCAGATTGAGTTCAGGGCATGGCACATTTAGGCACTTACTGTTCGTTCGTTCGTTCATTCATTCATTCATTCATTCATCCAGCAGATATTTACTGAATACCTAATAGATTGTGAGCAAAACCAGACACAGCCACTGCTCTCATGCAGATTATTATAGCCCAGTGGGAAGGCAGGCATTAATCAAATGATCCACTGATGAAGGTGCAATTGCAGATTGTGATAACTGCTCTGGTGGAAAGGAATACATTCATGGAGGCAAATGAGAAAGGAACCTCATCTTACTTGGTGGTTACGGGAAGTTTTCCAAACCACAGAAAAATGTCCTTGAGCTAACATGTAAGGGATGAGCAGGGTTAAATAGGCAAAGGGGGAAGGGAGAGAGAAGGGGTCTGGGCAGAAGTTGCAAAGGCCCTGTGGAGGGAACAGAGAGCAAGATGATGCTGGAGAGGCAGACGGGGTTGACCAGGCTAGGTTTCTCAGGCCATGTGAGAATTTTGATATTTATCCTAAGAGCAAGGAGTCGACAGAAGGTTTCTAAGAAGGGAGGTGATGCCTGTCTTCTGTAAAGATCACTCTGGCTGCAGCATGGAGGGAAGACTGGCAGGTGAGAGGTTTCCCAGGTGCTCAGTCTATGCTCAGTGATGTGGTTTGCAATGTGCAGAATTTTATTTATGTGAGGGATGGAGAGAAGCTGCTGAGTGTGCAAGAGGCAATTAGAGAGCAACGCAAAGCAGTGTGTATTCAGGTGCTCTTTCGTAAGTTGCTGCAGGAAGTCTGAGAAGGTGGGACAAGGTAAAACAGCCAGCGTGGGCAGCGTGTGTGTGTGTGTGTGTGTGTGTGTGTGTGTGTGTGTGTGTGTGTGAAAGGGGGGGGAGAAAGAAGAAGAAAAAGAAGAGGAGGAGAAGGAGAAGGAGGAGGAGGAGGAGGAGGAGAGCGGGGGTGGGGGGGATAAACTGCCCTTTGAGAGAAGCACTCTGTACACTACCATGTCCCTTTGCACCCAGTACTGTAATTGCCTGAAACTGAGTGTTTCTCTCTCCAGACTGTGGATCTGGAAGGTCGACACCACTGTCCTCTCTACTCTCTGTATTAAGAACAGGGCAGAGCACATAATAGGTGCTTAATAAATTCTCAATGAGTGGATATTATGGATAAATGAGCAGATAAAGGACATGGGTGGGAGAGTGTCTATTGGAACTGAGGTCACTTTGAGGGTGAGCCAGTGTGGGTGTCATTGCACCAGCAGAGTGTTCACTTTAGGAAACTATGGGAAGTCAGGCTGGCTGGCTTGAAAGGTAGAACCAGTAACTGAAGAGCTTGAAACCCCAGGCTGTGGATTCAATCCAACTATGAAAGATTTTGAGGGGAGCCCATTCCAGTATTTAAGGATCCTCTAGATGAGGAAGAGTTCCCCAATGTTTTAACTTGATTGCCTTCTGCAATCTGGAAATTCCCCCCAAAGAGTCAGGGAGGAGGGGAAGAAGTCATTTGGGGTTCCCTTCTCTGATGGAGCCCCTCCCCCCACAGTGGCTTCAACATTCGCTCAGAGGAAGGGTGGAGATGGAGGTCAACAGGATGCCAAGTCTGAGCTCTGTTGACCTGTCCGAGCACTGTTCCAACAGAAACCGAATCCATTCTTCCCGGACCTGTTTTCCTCTCTGGGTTTCTCTCCAGATGGCTCACCTGGGGAAATGTTTATCTGCCCAGGCTTGAGGAGTGGAGTTAGGTGGTGATTCTATCTGCTTGTCGTCAGCTATATTTGCATTTTCTGCCAGTGTTGCATGGGAGGGGTTGTCGGGCATGTGTGTGTGTGTTAATGTAGTGGGGTGGGGTTCAGTTTGGGAGCATCCAAAGCCTCAATCCCATAGCAATGTCAAAAAATGATCTAAAGCTCTAAATGGTTCAACACGAATGTACATTTGATTGCTTCAAGCTTTGCTTGCAATTAAGAGGGTTAGACTTGCACCATCTGGATGAGAACCAAATAAGGGAAAGTGTTGTTTAATTTGGCCTCAGAAATAATTGCAAAATGTCTACTATGTGGGCCAACCTGTGCTGGGGTTACCGCCAAAAAGAACTGTGTTTGGAATGAAATTCTCTATTGTAGATAGAGCAGTAAGAATCTGATGTACGACCGAGTGCCAACTCCACAGCTTTTAAGACCATCTGGGTCACACTTTGATGCTAGAATGGGGAAAGAGAATGAAATACCACTGCTAGTAGGAATGGATCTTTCTTGAGAGCTGATAATGTGTTGGGTATTGTGCTTTTCACACTTTAGCTCATCGACCTACCCATACAGCGATGCTATGGGGAGGTGCTCTGTCTTGCTGGTGAGGAACTGATACTTGGAGAGGTTGATTAGCTTGCTCAAGGCCCCACAGTTCCAAATGACTGAGGTAGAGGTCAAACTCACATATATCTGGCTTTAGAGCCTGTGCTCTTAACAGACATATTCAAAGAGGTCAAGTTTGTTATTTCTACTCTCGGCTTTGGCTTTCTTTATCCTTCCTTTACTCAGTTACTTAATGCAACGAGAAGTCCAATGCCAGTGTCTCCTCTGTCACTACTTACCAATGAGGAAGGTCATGCTCCCTGTTTCAGTTCAGTGTGACTCCATGCTCATGGGTTTCCGCTTCTAGGCAGGGGATTTATTTTCTAAGTCTTAGGTCTAAGTCTTATTTTCTGAGTCTCAACTCTTCACTACACCAAAGGCACTACAATCCAGTAAGGAAACACTCAAGGCTTTGAAAACAGATTCACCCAGCTTCACGTTCTGGCTCCGCTATCCAATAGCTCTGTGACTTGAGTAAGTCATATTACCCCCAGAAACCGAACCAAGGGGATAATAACACCTACCACCGGGGTATTCATTCAATCTACAGACATTTATTGAGTGCCATGCCAGGTCCTGGAGATACAGGGTTCTGAGGTTGAAATGAAATAACCTATGTGCAGTGCTTGGCATAGGACCAGCAGACAGTAAAGCCTCACTAACACAGAGTAGTCATGAATAGTAGAACAAACAGCGATTTCCCTAAGCACCATCCCAGCACAGGGGAGTGAGGTGTTTTCTGAATAAGGGAACTCCTGAAATGATCTTGTATGACTGAGCACCACTTTCTGCTGGCTGAGGCCAGCCCCCAATTTTAAATAATAGCCACAGCTGATGTTTCTTGAACACATAACATGCACCTTACATGTATTAACTCATGTATTCCTCACAACAACCCCTGAAGTAGAAACCCGCCTGGGAGTCTGGGCTGGGATCTGAACCAGCAAGTCCGACTGCAAAGCCTGTGAGCTCACTACCTCTCTAGCCTCCCCTCTGGATGTGCCTCTGATTTCCGCAGCTCGTCTCTATGCAGCCCGTCTCTATGCAGCCCGTCTCTATGCAGCCCGTCTCTATGCAGCCCACCCCTAGCAGCTCCGGAAAGAACTGCTCCAGGCAGGGGACGGTTAGAAAGGCCGGGTGTTCCGGAGAGCTGCATTTGAAGACCCGTGTCCACCGATTCTTCTCAGGGATGTTTGTTTCTCTGATCCCCACCCCCTTTCCTCTCCTTCCTGCTCTGTCTCTCTGACATCAGATGAAACCAGCCCATCCTGAAAAGCCGTGCTTGCCTGCGAAGCCCAGGAGTGGAGACACTGGCTGGGGTGGCCTGTGTGGGCGGCGGGGCTACCGTTCTCGCTGCCAAAGGCTAAGGCCACTCTTCCAGCACCACCTCTGCTCCTTGGCAAAGCCTTGCCTCTCACGTTGGCTGCCTGAAGTGTGAGTGACGCCCGGCCCACTCGCCTTGGCCATAGTCTGCTCCTTGCCGGAGGTTTGCTACAGTCCCCCCTGCAGGGGCCACCCTCAGACTCACGCAGGCAACCTGTGCAGTTAGGACGGGGCCTCTGCTCACAAGGGCCCTGCTCGGTTAAATGCCCTGCTGTCTCCATCTTGAAATTCTACATAATTTTTGAACAAGGGGTCTGCATTTTCATTTTCACAGGGCTGACCCATGTGCTCATGCAGTTCCATATTTTTACTTGTTTCACTTAGTATTACAGGTACTTTATTGAACACATCTTGCAATGGGGAAAAATGGGGACATATGCAATACTTTCAACAATAAAGTTGTGTTGTGTTTGTTTTTTAAAGAAAGAACATGTGTCTCTACAATAGTCCTGATAACCACCAAGTTGACTGATGGTGATTGACTTAGTTTTCCCCTCTGTTGGTTTCCTATTCCTATTCTTTTTGGACTCTGCCTTCTTTGTCTGTTTTATTCTTTGTCTATTTCCTCCTTTCACAGGTGTAATCTGGGCCATCTGATCATTCTGTATCTCCTCCCCACAGGTAGTCTGATTCATGGCTTCAACTATGGGCTTCATAGGGCTGAGGAAAATGGTCTGTTCCTCCAAGTGGCCATCAGTGTTCAACGATCTGTGTCTATGACCTGCTCAAGCCCCTTCACACCGCATGTGAAGAGAGCCAGCGGAGAGCCAGCCAGGCCATGTGGCACAGGCTTGTTAAACTCTGCCTTACAGTAATGAGATCCGAGTGTCAGAGCCTGAAGGTATCTGTGGAATGATTCAGTCCAACTTCATTATTTCTCAGATAAGGAAACTGAGACTCAGCGGTCAATATGGAAGCAGTGAGCAGGGATTTGAAACTTCATCCCTTGACCTCCAAGTTTTATGCTCTTTGCTCGATGGCCTGGCTTCTGAATTTGTTAAAGAGGAATTTTAGTTTTGCATGGCTGAACCATTAGAATGTGCATTTATAGTAAATAATTATATTACCGTGTTGCCTATTTTAGCTTAATATTATTTAATGGGAAGGAAAAAAGAAAATGTTCGCAACACATTTTTAAGTCCCTATTTTGCAATGACCTGGACTATTGCAGGAGAAGTGTGTAAGTGATTCATGTTCTATCCAGCGGTAACTCGGTAACTGCACTTGTTGTCTTTGTCTCTATGGTCTGTTGATTCACTTATGGTGAAGGTTCCCAACATTCAAATCATTTGATCTTACCTGTTCAGAGACAGGGAGCAGATCAGCCTTTGTCCCAGAATAACCAGGCCGACACTGGTGCTAGCGACCTGCAGACAAGAAAAGCATGGGTTGCTAAGAGTGAAGCTCTCTGGCCATAAATTGGCCATAGATATTATTCCCAATAGTGGAAACATCATAAGCTCCATTTCCCTCTCATTCTGAGAGATATTTGAAAGAAATAATTCTAAAAATACTGTCTTTCAGGTAAGAAAACTAACTATAAAGACTTCTGCTTGAAGATCTCCTTTAAACTGTTTTTTTTCCCCCTCCTAATCTCTCCTCTCTATGTACCATATGTGTGTGTGTGTGGTATTTCACTTAGGTTCATTGTATTAGTCCCTTTCTATTGAATTGTATTTGGCCTTTATCTGCTCAAATAAACTTGAATTCCACCTTGATTAACTTATTTCAAGGGAAAAGAAGCTTGGCTGTCAATGTAACTGAAGCAGAGGGAAGGGCACACAGGGAGCAGAGAAGGGCGCAGAGCTATTTTATAATGTATGGGGTTTGAGCACTGGCCTCTCATAGCTCCCCACACTCCATCTCAACCCTGTCCTCACTCCTGATATATCACTTCCCAGCCCTCCAAGCACTTAGGAGACCACTGCTGGCCAGTGGTTTCTACAGGAGAGCATTTGCATCCACAGGCTGCCCTCTGTCCCCACAGACTTACAAAGTCCATGGAAACGATGGTCTCGGCAGTGGAGTTCTCAGACTGGGTGAGTAATATGATGGAAGCAGGGATGTCCAGGGTGAAGTTCCCTGGTAGTAAACTGATCACGGGAGGCTCCGTGGCCATGATCCGAACCATGAAGGGCTGGGACAAGATGTAGATCTCCGCAATCTGCCCGGGTTCAGGGAATAAATGGAGACCGGGGGTTGTGAGTTGATGAGTGAAAGTCACAAATTTGGGGTGACTAAATCTTACATCATGCAGTAAGAATAGAAGAAAAGCTCCTTAATAGTAACAACAACAACAACATGCCAAAAACAAATAATAATGGCCGAGGTTTATTGGACACACACTGTGTGCCAGGCACCATGCCAAGGCTGTTTGTATTATCGAATTTAATCTTCACAAAATCCCTGTGAGGCAGTTCTCTCCATTTCACAAATAAAAAAAAGTCAGTCTTGGAGAGGTTCAGTCATTTTCTCAAGGTTCCAGGTGAGTAAGTTGTAGAATTGGGGTTCAGATGTAGGTCTGTGTGATTCAAGATCCTTACTCTAAATCCAGGATGCTCTAGAAACAGTATGTCTTGCCCGGCTGGTGTGGCTCAGTGGCTGAGCATAGACCTACGAACCAGGAGGTCATGGTTTGATTCCTGGTCAGGGCACATGCCCGGGTTGTGGGCTCAATCCCTAGTGCAGGGTGTGCAGGAGGCAGCCAATCAATGATTCTCTCTCATCATTGATGTTTTTCTCTCTCTCTCTCCCTTCCTCTCTAAAATCAATAAAAATATATTTAAAATAAACAAACAAAACAAAAACAGCATGTCTGTCTTTGTCCTCAGGGGCAAACCTGAGCCTTTCATACACTTGGTCCAGCACTCAGGTGCTCTGAGGCATGGCATTAATCGTTGCTTGATGAAAGGCACAAGCAAGGGCACTAGCCATCATTTCCCATTTGAGCTAATTATTTCCAGTGTGTGGAACCTTGTGGGTGCAACATATGATTTATCTTTTGAACTTAAAATCTTTTAATAGTAAAATGTTCAGTAAATATTTGTGGATACTTGAACAAAAGAAAAAAATTCCTTAAGAATGTAAACATGGACTCGGGCTTGCACTAAAGAGGAATAAAAAGAACCCCCAAAATAAAAGACAAAACAACAAAAGAACCCCAAGTGTTCTGGAAGTAATTCCAACGAAACCAAATACACTATCAAGGAGTCAAATCCTGACCACTTACCCGGGAGAGAATGTTGCCAACGCCTTGAGAGTTTCGAACCAAATGGCTGGAAATCTGGAAAAGGAAGCCCATCATGTCAGAGTGTAAGGTTTTTACTTCAGGTTGTCTTTTCAGGGAAAATATAGTATTCCCCATAATTTGTATGAATTATGAAGCTGTTGCACCAGAAAAAGTGTTTGAAGTCAACTTACCATTTTATAGACCAACCCCAGGAAACATGAGGCCCGGGGAAGTGAAGTGACTTGCACACGGGGAGTCCCACGGGAGAGAGATACGTTCCTTTTGAGTAAGTGGCTTTTAACCGTGGGAACACTGTGTACATCATATACTATGTGTGGTCCGTGTATAAATATTCTATGGTGGTTAACAACACGTTTTATGCTACTGTCTCCATTATGGAGACATAGAAGGCTTAAGTAATTTATCTTTACGGATGGGTGGTTTTTAAGTCTTGAAGCTAGAAGTGTCTAATTTTCAGCACATGGTAGCTGGTATGTATGGCCAACTTAGTATTCTGAACATAAGGTTTATGACAACGTGCATAATTAAGACCTTTGGAATGAAGATTCATAAGGGATGCTCAGTAAAAGTTGTTGGTTGGCTGGCTGGAAAGAGTGTTCTCATATGTAAAAGGGAGGGGCATGGCAGAGAGAATCAGTGAGTATCTGTATTCTCACAGCCACTACAGATAGGCCAGTTGCAGAAGAAATATTTATGTTGGCATAACATAAGGAATAATAATAATAATAACCAGCAACACTTATAGCATACTTTCTCTGTGCTGGGCATTGGTCTGAATGCTTTAAATATATTTAAATCTCTTTAATGTCCACATCAACCTATGGGTTATAATGGACATTAAAGAATTATTATGATTCCAATTTTTCAAATGCGGAAACTCAGGCACAGAGAAGTTAAATAAACTGAAATTGCCCAAGGTTACAGGTAATAAGTGATGGAGGGGGTCCTGTCATCTAGAACAGTGACTTGGAGTCATAAAAAAATGAAATTAGAAGAACTGGAAACTCAACAACTTTCCAACTATTAACATTCATGCCACAACTCCTTCACTCATTGTCCTGATAGGAGTGCTGGTCTACAGAGCCTAGGAATAGAAGTTATGACACAGAAGCCCCCAACCGGGAAACTTATGATAAGATGAAACGTGGGAGCCGACTGTCATCACCCGTTAGCTCTCCTCACCTCTTTTGTGGAGAGAGTGACATTGAAAGCCCCAGCTGCGAAATGAGCGAAGGAAGCAGATTTAAAGAAATATTCGGAGATTCCAATGTAGAGCATAGAGTCGCTGCGTTCTGGGAGCTCAAAAGGCACTGGGGAGAAGGGGGGGTCGGCGAGGTTTTCCAGTGGGTAGAATGCGCCCTGTGGGAAAAGAGAGAGAGGCCAGTGTGTTAGGTGAAGGCTCAAATATGCAGGACACAAGAAGGTGGACCCTCTCAGGTCAGAATAAGAAAAATTGTAGAAACTCAGTAGAGAAGAAAAAATGATAAGGCCTTCTGACTCCTTGACTAGTGACCATGTTTCAAAGCTCTGACGACTTCTTGAACGTACATCTGGGCATGTCTGTCCATTCTGGGGTGTAAACTAGTGAGAAGTTCCTTGTCGGTCCTCTTCTCCAGGAAAGAAAGGCAGGTGCATTTAGCTGGAGGTGACAGCTCTGAATACTTCCTGAGGTGCCAGGTAGAGATGTCAACCCCTGACCTTCAACCCCTGTGATTGCTGAGTGTCTGGGGTGTCACAGAAAGACTCAGGAGGCTCCAGAACTCTATATGAGTTAAAGCATTCAGCAAATATTAATTGAGTTGAACTGGGTTGAACACGGCACCTTGAACTGCACCTGGATCACATGTTCATGAATGCACCATGCGTTTCAGAAGTCTAGGAGAAAATCCATGGCATTTCTAATGGCCCTCATTAGCCACTCGTTGTCTTGTGTAATGTTTAACTAATATGAAGGACTCTGAGTGATTGAAATATAAGCCAATATGCATTTTTAAAAACAATGATATTAACTTTGGGGTAAAACTAAACATAAGGGCAGTTAGTCACTTTCCCAGAATCAGCAAACACCATTTTCATGTGCTAATAGCCCCAGTAGAGGTCGGCAGCTTGCAGTTAAATGGACTAATCTGAGAGGAATAGAAGTACTAATATGTACAATTACTGATGTGCTAAGTTCTAATAATTGCAGACCACTCTACTTGCTGCCTCCTAGCCTCACCCCACTCCCAGAGGCAAAGGCATCATGAGACTCTTCTTGAAGAAGACAGACATGTCTTGTGCAATCCAAACCATCGTTGACCGATCAAGGAAATGTTCAAGAGTCTTTCGAAAGAGCATACACATCAGGGATTGTTTCAAAGAAAATTATTTGAAGAGCATGTAGGTATATTTCCTCTGCACACATTTGTTCCCTGAATACAGTCGGCCCTCTGTATCCTTAGGTTCTACTTCAACCAACCACAGACAAAAATATTTGAAAACAAAGTTACATTGTTGCTGAGGGGCACTGTGTAGTTAGGCCTCTGATGGTTGTGTCTCACCGAGCATGTACATTTCCTTTTAACACACATCTACCTAGCATTTATGTTGTATTAGGTTATGTAAGTAATCTAGCAATGATTTAAAGTATACAGGAGGCCGTGCCTGGGTTAATTGCAAACACCTTGCCATTTATGTAAGGGACTTGAGAATGGAAGATTTTGGTCTGGGGAGGTGTCCTGTAACCAATCCTTGGAGGACACAGAGGGGCGCTTGTACTGGCTGTTGGTAGCCAGGATGAGGACTCTGATGATGATGATAAAGTTACCTTCAAATTCAGGTCGATGTAGTTCTCAGTAATTTCTGGGGAACTCATTAGCGAATAATCCAGCAGGGTATAGTTGTCAATCTTGGTTAAAACTAAAACAGATAAAGCAAAAAGAAAATTTACATTCATTAAAAGCATAATATATGATTAATGTATATCTAGAACAAATTTTTAAAAATTTAAGAATTTAAAATTATATTGTTTAAAAGAATAATTACCCTGTTTCATAAGTAATACACGTTCACCTTTTTCTTATTATTTATTTATTCATTTATTTATGTATTTATGTAATAGCTGACATTCAATATTATATTAGTTTCAGGTCATGCTCACTTTATAAGATCCAGGAAAAGTAGGTAAGTCAAAAGAAGAAAGTAAAAACCCTTTTAAATCACATTACCCTGAGAGAAACTTAAAATTTCGGTATATACCCTTTTTATTTCTCTCTGTTTCTCTCTCTCTTTCTCAATGTACATAAATTCTTTTTTAAAATATATATTTTATTGATTTTTTACAGAGAGGAAGGGCGAGAGTTAGAAACATCGATGAGAGAGAAACATCGATCAGTCGCCTCCTGCACACCCCCTACTGGGGATGTGCCCGCAAACAAGGTACATGCCCTTGACCGGAACTGAACCCAAGACCTTTCAGGCCACAGGCTGACGCTCTATCCACTGAGCCAAACCAGTTAGGGCATTCTTTTTAAAGAAGGAATTAGACGAACAAGTCACTTGTCAACATTAAGCCATACATATCAGGTTGGTATAATGAGAGACTTTCAAGTTCTATGTTAAAGCCTCCTATGTAGTTAGAACTTAATTTTCTCACAATAAGCAGGCATCACTGTTGTAATTAGAAGTCATTTTTAAAAAGAAATATCAAGAGACACAGACAGACGGGAGTAAAATCCACTAGGTTGGAGAGGCCAAGGACATTCTCAGGCACAGTGCTACTGATTCACATCCTTTTTGTACTATCGTTTTCAGAGCCAAGCAGAAGGCCGGGCAGGGGGCCCGGGGCCAGGGGCCAGTGGGCATGGCTTTCAGGAAGCATGGACGTCAGTGTCTGGGACGGGTTATGTGTTTGGTGGTGCGGTGCTCAGTTCCCACCCTGGCCTGGGAGCTGCTTTCCCGACCACCACCCTGTGCTCTGTGAGAGGAAGGCTTCCTCCCGAGAGGCAGGCCCTGAGCACCACAGCTTCCCTTCCTGCACGTCATGCTTGGTTTATTCCATAGAAGGAGATGCGAAGGAAGAAGAGATGAAGCGATTTGCCAAGGTGAGGGAGCAATACTATCCTATGACACCATAGTTTTAAATCTGTTTTCAAATTCACAATCTCCATGGATCCACCATCAGACTGTGAGGGAAGCAGGGCCGTGATCACTTTACAGGTGAGGGGAGTGCAGCTCCCAGAGGTACAGAAACTTGCCCAAGGCAAGCTAGGACATGAGACTCCTCCACCAGTTCTTTCTTCACTCCTTCTTTCTCTTTCCCTGCCTCCCCAACCCATTCATTTTCTTTCATCCACCTGGATCCATTCATCAATCCATTTGCCCAGCCACCCATCTCCTGTCATCCCCTCATCAATCCAATATTTATTAACTTAGTGAGGCTTAGGCACTGTGCCCGGTGCTGGGAACACAGAGATGAGTCACAGTCCCTGCCCTCGTGGAACTCATAGTCTGGTGGAGGAGACAGACATATAAACGGGGAATCAGAAGACAGGGTAGTAAGAGCAGATCTAAAACTGAGCTCTTGATGGTCCTACTACAAACCTATTCTCACAGTCTTCCCCATTTGGGTAAATGGTAATTCCATTCTTCCAAGGTTCTGGTTGCTCAGGGTGAAAACCTGGGGTCATCCTTGACTCCCCTCATGACCTACACTCGGCGTGTCAGCGAATACCACTGTCTCTACCTGCAAGCTACATCCAGGACCTGAATGTGCCTCGCCTTCTTCATCTAGGCTCATGGGAGTCAGTAGCCTCTTAAGTGGTCTCCCTGCTTCCGCCTTTGCCCCTCCCTCCTGTCTGTTATTAATGGACAGAAGTCAAAGTGATATTCTTAACATATAGATGAGATCATGCAAGCATTGCTCAGAACTCTCCAAAGGCTTCCCAATGACCTACAGAGTCCTGGACATCTACCCATCTGCTTTCTCCTCCCTGATCTCATCTCCTGCTATCCTCCCCTCAACCCCCAACTCCCTCTGCTCCCCATATGGCCTCCTCACAGTTCCTCTAGCACACCTGGCATGTTCCCGCTTCAGGACCTGTGAGCTTGTGGTTTCTTCTACTTGAAATGTTCTTTGCCCAGATCTAGGAGTGGCTCACTCCCTACTTCATACAGATTCGTACTCTATGTTACTTTCTCAGTATCTAAAATGGCAACCCCTGGCCACACTATCTAAAATGAAAACCACTCCCCAGCTCCTTCCCTGCTTTAGTTTTGTTCTTATCACTCATCACTAGGATGCCATAGATTTTACTTATTATCTTGCTTGCTGTCTGTCTCCTCCCACTAGTCCCATGAGGGCAGGGATTTCTGTTTCCGAGCCTGACTGCTGCATTCCAGCACCAAGAGCAGCACCTGGCTTGTACCATTGGTGAATGAATGGGTGGACTGGAAAGAGAGAGACACTTTCAAAGTATCATGTGAGTATAGAGGAGGCGGAATTTTAGGGTGTGGACATCGGGTAAGGTTTCTTGGAAGAGACTATGCCTGAGCTGAGCCTGAAAAGATAAAGAGAAGTGAACCAGACAAGGGATGGCCGAGGGGTAGCGAGTGGAAGGGACTGCATCCCTCCCTGCTTAGCACAGTGTTGGCAATGAAATAGGCACTGATAATGTCTACTAAATGAATGAATGGGTGAAGGGAGGGGAAGCTCTTCTAGGCAGAGAGGACAGCATGAGCAAAGGTAAGGGGCGTGAGGTCAGGAAAGGCAGTTTGATTGCTGGAGCAGAGAAAGGTGCAAGATGAAGCAGAGAGAAGTAGGAGCCAGAGCGTGGCGGGTGGGTCTTGCAGTCCACGTTAAAGCATTTGGACTTGATCCCGAAGTCAGCGAGGAGCCAATGAAGGGGATAACCTGGCCCAGATTAGCATTAACCATTCTGAAGAGGACGCATTTAGTGCCAGAGCTGGGATTAAAGCTCGTGAGAGTTTAATTCTCTGAATGGCATCTGGTCTCCTGAAGCCACCCCCGCCTGCAGAGAAGTTGGTTGCAGAAGCAAAGAGCAGGCCCCACACACAGACTGTGCCCCTCTGGTCCCCCACCTTCCTGAGGCTCTAGTTTGCAGAGTGGAAAGCAGACTGAAGAGGCGGAGCTGTATTGTGTGGAGAAGCAAACCTGGGGAGCACCAGAGTGGGAAGGTGGGGAAAGAACCATCCAGAAGAGACGGTTCAGAGACTCACCCTCCAGCATGCTGAGATTGGCATTCAGTGCTTCCACCTCTCCCGTGATAATGGGACAGAGCTGGCCATAAAAGGAATTTTTAAAAAATGCAGGTTATCATATGATACTGGAAAACTCTATTTATGGGCGTAGACCCTGCCAGCAAACGGCTAGGAGACAGTCTCCATTCGGCCATTAAGACTTTCTTTTAAATTAGTTGATGTCTATGGGCCTCAAGTGACGTATGTATGGGCGGCAAGTCATTGAATGCTGACTAAACTTCACAGCCACTGGGACTCCACCCAGGGAGGCCCATAAAAGAATGAGCCACTGCCTTTTCTTCCTGTGCATGACAGGACATGTGCCCCAGTCCATGCTGGAGGTGTCCCACCTGAGGAACCTGCTATGCCTTTTCCCTGCTCTGTCATCCCCATGCTGCCGGGCGTGGACACAGCTGGGGCCTCTACTTCCCCGCTGGGCTGGTTCGACGAGATCCATTAGATCAGGCATCTATTTCAATTGAACCCCGCTTGGAATTAGAAAATAAACCTTGAATCAGACTCGAGCACATCTGGAGGAAGAAGGAAAGACATCGATGGACCTGCTGTGTGCCAGGCGTGTGCTATGCACGCAGGGTGGTGGTTACTAGCAAAGGCTCGGGAGGTGGGCTGCCTGGGTTGAATCCCTTGGCAAGTTACCTGTACTCTCTGTCCTCAGTTTCCTCATCTGCAAA
Organism: Myotis myotis; assembly: GCF_014108235.1. Classification (NCBI taxonomy): domain Eukaryota; kingdom Metazoa; phylum Chordata; class Mammalia; order Chiroptera; family Vespertilionidae; genus Myotis; species Myotis myotis. The sequence goes on from NW_023416335.1 coordinate 203,196,757, forward strand.
ATGGGAGTGACAATTGCACCTACCTCATCAGGTTACTAAGAGTAAGCATTCAGTATATGTTAGCTGTTGTTTTAACCCCATTTCATCCTCGCTATAGCTCTGGGAGGTAAGCCCTACTGTCCCCTATTTACAAATGGGAAAACTGAAGAAGGGAGGCTGGCAGAGTCACCAGGTGTCACATCACAGCTCGACAGCTGTGGTCTCAGTATTCTCTTCATTTTCCAGTGGCTCAGAGGGAATACTAGAGGCAAAGCAGCTATGATTCCTAAGTTGTATGTAAACTCCAGGCAAACTTAACTGTTGGCGAAGAACCATGCCTCGTTCTGAACAAAGGAATGGTCAACTATGAGGTCCTTGAAGGTGGCAGCACTATTTCCCAGTCACTCTTTAATGTGCACATCCACTGGCCCCCAGCCCCTGTCAGGTAAGATGGAGAAAGACCGAGAAGCCTCAGTCCCTTGATGAGCCGGCAACCTCACTGGACAGGCTGCTTACTATTTCTACCTGTTGATTTCCTCGCCGGTATTCATTAAGCACTGAGCTGAGCATGAGGGAGAGGAGATAGCCAGACACTGTCCTTACCCCTTTTCCAGAAGTCTCCCTTCGTTCCCACTCTTCCTCATCCCTCTCTCTGTTTCCCAAATATGGGTCATGGGTTCAGGGAAGGTCTGGTCAGGATTGGAAAGAGGGCACACAGCCAAACCCGTCTTTTCCCTTCGTCAAACTCGGACTTCTGGAATCTAGCTACTTGTAGCTTTGGAAGCCATCTTAACTCACATTGTTTCTATTGGCTGGAAATAGCCTATCTTCTTTCCCATTCCTTATCTATCCAGATCCTACCTATATTTCAAGGCCCAGTTCAAGTCCTGCATCCTCTAAAAATGTCTCCCGGGATACTTCCAGGATCTATTTATTTAATTTTCCCATTTCTCTGAACCTCTTCAGTTCAATCTAATGATCATATAAGTATGCCCTAAATTCAAGTCCTCATCCAGTTATTGCTTCACAAGCCTGACTTTGGTTTTCCTAAAAAGATGGTAAGTTTACTTCTTTTTCATATCCCAACAGATGCTAGCCTACTGCTGGGCATGCAGTGGGTACACAATAAATAAATTCTTGTTGATTGTTTGGCATGAACTTGAGTAAGGGAATTCTATAGAATGATGTGTGTGAAAGAGCCTTGGATGGTGCCTAGCACACAGTAGGTGCTCAATAAAGGTTTATTGACCAAGAATTAATTCAAGCATGGCAGACCTGCAGCTGATGGCATTTGACCATGGTTGTGTAACCTCTAAAGACTTACCATTTCATTTAAGTTCTTTAAAATGGGTTTCTCCATGGGCTCAGCAAAGGAGTTATACAGGACACTGGAGAAAAAAAGGAAATAAGAAAGGGCTTACTCAGGGACTGTACCTGTTGGTTATTAACCTCTCCTACATGCTGCCTGAGAATCCAGACCACCCCCAACTAGCCACCGTCCACCAGGGCACTCTCCCTCACCTGAGTTCTCCAGAAAATGAGACGTGGGCGTGGCTCACTTGGGCGTGGCAGTCTTGGAGCTCCAGGTTTGGTTGACCTAAGTCATTTCGGGTCAGGGTAAGGATACCCGCGAAGTAGACCCCAGAGAGAAACAGATCAGCTCCTCCTGAGTCTTGGCTGTTGAGAGAAAAAGTGCAAGGTTAACCAGGCCTCGGCAGGGGAGGAGATGGCTCAGTTCTCTATCCATGGACTCTGAGCTCCTGGAGGGCAGGACCCTTGTCACCTCTGGATTCCTGGCACCTACAACAGGTAGAATCAGAGCAGGTGCTGAATGAATATTTGCTGAACAAATGAAGTAATGGATTATGGGAATGGTAACAGCTTTAGGGACCTTGGAAGTTATTTCATCCTCAGTGCCCTGCCCCCGCCCCAGTGGTTGAGCACATACTGAGCACCATTCGTATACAATGCTTGTTCAGAGAGAGAACATGGTTGGGGGCGGTGGGGGGCTGTTGGCCACACGTTATATAGGAGGGGCATGGATGGGAAAGGGACACGTAGTCTGTGAACTCCTTGAAGGAGTGGAGTATGTGTTACTCATGTCCATGTCCCCAGGACTTAGCTGGTGGCCTGATGCAAAATAAGCATGCAATGTAAAGCTGATGACTCAGCAAAGACAAGAATAACAAGAATAAATACATGAATCCATGCTACTTATAGGAGGATATGTCATTTCTCCCCAGTCCATAAGAGTTCTTGGAGTTCTTGAGATGGGAATAAATGGTAAACAGTAGGCACTCAATAAATGTTTGTTAAATGACCAAGTAGGTGAATGAATGTGTTATTCTGGGGCACCAACCAAGGCAGACCTAAACATTATACCTAGGATAGCAACTTGTACTAGTGGGTGGTCTGTAAGCATACCTTGATTTGATCCCTTCTTTCTAAGGAGGGTGCAAAGGCCTTTTATTAGGGGAGAACTGGGCGCAAGCTGACTATCCTCCTCCAACCTCCTTGTGACAGGGAGGCTCCAATCTCCCTGTGAGGTAGGAAGGCCCCACAGTTGGCAAAGCGTGTTCAATGACTGGCTAAGATCATACAGTGACCCATGAGGCATCTCAAGTGTTGAGCGCATGTCCGTTTCTCCAACCGTCTTTTAGCTCTTAGGAAATCGTAAAGGACCTTTCGACCAGTTACTCTGTCTTGCTGGTAAAGATGACTTTCAGCCCTTCCCCTCTGACACCCAGCAGAGATATTAATTCTGATTTAATTCTCTCCTGGAAAAATGCTCTTGAAAAAGAGTGTTAATGGTTGAGGAAAGAAGCCCAACATCAAAAACATTAGCAAATTTCCTCACTTTGGATTTCTGCTCCATTTCCCCCCACAAGGGCAGCAGGCTTTTTAGGGGATACTCACAAAAGTGGCGACTTGACTTCCCAGTTTGTGCTGATGTTGGCCGTGCCGTGGTTGGTCAGGGCCTTGATTCCCACCCCCGGCACAAAGGCTAATGATGTGTTGGGAAATGAAAAGGCATTGATTTTTATGCTGTAAAACAAGAAACAGAGGAGTTAGTGTGACACATTGCTAAGTAAGGGAAAATGGGAAATTCAGTTGTAGAAATCGTGACTGTGAACTCCCACGGAGCAAGGAACCCCGGGTCTGCAGTGGTGCCTCTAGGCACTGCCTTCTAATTCCCCTCAAACTTTGGGCAGGCAGCTCCTGTGCCACATTGAGGGGGGAAATGAGCAAGTTTGAAAGAAAAGTTGCAAATCAATCTACTTTTTTAAACTTCTTTAAAGACAAAAAGAGGTACACTTGCCATCATACCTTTTCCTTCAGCTATTCCAGTGTTTCTAAATAGGGGTCATTAGTATTTTGGTTAGGACAACTAATTTTTTGTAGGGAACTGTTATACACATTGCAGGATATTTGGCACATGTGCCAACCAGCTAAATGCCAGTAGTGTTCCTCCCCTCGAATCATTGGGAGAATCTAACGGGTGTCTCCTCCTCTTCCCAAATGCCCTCTATGTGGACACTGTCTTCCCTAGTTGAGAAACTTATTTCATAGAGTTAACTTCCCCCTAAGATTCTCTGATCTGTCAAACAGGCAACTAGGAGGCAGTGGGTTGCATGTCATCTACATAGGTAGATGGCCACATGCATTATGGTAGGTTATTGTTATGAACATGTGAGTACTCATTGCCAGGTACTGTGGTGAGCACTTCACATGTATTCGCTCATTTTAACCCTCACGATAATCCTATGAGGCTGTTGCTGTTTTTGCAAACTGCAATTCAGAGATGAGAAGACAAGAAACTTGGCTGAAGTCATATATAAGTGGTAGAACCAAATCTGGAAACCTCCTCAGTCTGCCTTCAGACCGTGTTCTTATCCACGAGGCGATGCCACTTCATTATTGTGCAAAGGGCACTCGACTTGGAGACAAGTTTTGTGCTGGCGGTGCAACCTTGGCTAAGACACGTCACCTTTTTCAGTTAATCACTCAGAGGAAGTGTTACAGGCAGGTGACGGAGACAAAATGAGGTCACCTGTGCATCATTGTTGCTTAGCAGGAAGGCATTGTTGTGAGCTAAGATCAGGAAGATGGCAAGACATAAGTGTGATAGCTGATAAGAAATGGTTATTTTGCTATCTCATCTACTTTGCATCCTTTCCTACTTATTATCCGTGACACAGCCTGAGACCCACTGTGGGAAGAGGAAATCTTGGAAATGTTTTCCTTTCGATACTATGGGTCTTACCCATTCTTTGTAACTACTGTAGAGTATCCCAAGCTGTGGATGTATTGTTAAAACAACAATAATTCCTTTGTTGGTGTCATTAAAACAACAGTAATTTCCTTGTTGGTGTCCACCAACAAGGGTGTTTCCAGTGTTTCTGTATTGTAAACTAAACCACCCTGAAAATCCTCATACATGCAGTTTATGCACATGTTTCTCTATGGAGGCTGCCGAGAAGGGTATGCCTAAAAAGAGGCCGCTGGCCCTAGCCAGTTTAGCTCAGTGGATAGAGCGTTGGCCTGCAGACCAAAGGGTCCTGGGTTCGATTCTGGTCAAGGGCACATACCTCAGTTGCAGGCTCCTCCCCAGCCTGGGCCTTGATCAGGGCTCATGCAGGAGGCAACCAATCAATATGTTTCTCTCACACCGACGATTCTCTCTCTTTCCCTCTTTTCTCCACTCTCTCTAAAAATCAATGGAAAAATATCCTTGGGTGAGGATTAACAACAACAACAAAAAGGCCCTTGTAAATCTGTCCAATAAAGATATGATGCGAGCCACATATGTAATTTAAAATATTCCAGTAACCACATTAAAAAAAGGGAAAAGAAACGAGAGTAATTTTATCATTTTTAACTTCACCCAACACATCTAAAATATCATTTCAATGTGTAACCAATATAAAAATTATTAATGCGATAAATTTTCCTTTTTCCAAAATAAGTCTTCAAAATATAGTACATATTTTATACTCATGATACACCTCAATTTAAACACTGAATTTTCATCAGAAATACTGACCCGTATTTAGATGGCATAAAATTTTCAATTGAAAAAGTAAACTTGCCAAAACCGGTTTGGCTCAGTGGATAGAGCCTCGGCCTGCAGACTGAAGGGTCCCAGGTTCGATTCTGGTCGGGGGCATGTGCCTGGGTTGCGGGCACATCCCCAGTGGAAGATGTGCAGGAGGCAGCTGATCGATGTTTCTCTCTCATCGATGTTTCTGACTATCTCTCTCCCTTCCTCTCTGTGAAAAATCAGTGAAGTATATTTAAAAAAAAAAAAAAAAAAAGAAAAAGTAAACTTACACTTGTCCCAAGCATACTTAAAAGTTTTCCAATAACTGAATCGAGTATCGGTTTTTAAATTAAAATTAAATAAATGTGTAATTAAGTCATATTTCAATTGCTCAAAAGCACATGTGGCTAGTGGCTACTTGTTTGGACAGCATGGGTCTAAAATTCTTGTACCAGCTTATCTATTCCCACCAGTAGTTCACGAGAATTCTTGTTTCTCCTCATTTTCATGTACCCTTGATGTTATATGATTCACCCTGGATTTTTCTGCTGTGGCATTCCCATCATTATACGTAAATAATTAATATTTTAAAAAATATCTTACAATTTTTTTTCAATTACATTTCAATAAAGCTGAAAAAATACGGAATTCCCCCCAAATTACTTAAATAATTAATCTTAAAATTTTTTTAAATATATATTTTTATTGATTTCAGAGAGGAAGGGAGAGGAAGAGAGAATCAGAAACATCAATGATCAGAGAGAATCATTGATCAGCTCCCTCCTGCACTCCCCTTTCTGGGGATTGAGCCCGCAACCCGGGCATGTGCCCTTGACCAGAATTGAACCCATGACCCTTCAGTCCACAGGCTGACATTCTATCCGAAGAGCAAACTGGTTAGGGCAATAATTAATCTTATAAATATATATTTATTGTCCATCTCTCTCACTGGACATCAAGAGCAGAGGATTTATCTGTGTCATTTACTACAGTATCTCCTATGCCTAGAATAAAGCCTTAGTACATAGTAGATGCTCAATAAACACTTGTTGAATGGCTGGCTTTATCACAGAATAGAACAACTGTGATAAAGGAACTTTCCCTAGAATACCACCCCTCTTCTTTCACAAAATACTCTTGGTTTTATAGAATGTCATCCTTCATAGCAGGGAAATTACTACTCTAAAGGGCTAGGGTAGCAGGGAATTATCACTGGATTGACAAAGCATTGTGGGTGGGACTGCTTTGCATGAGGCCAGTGGAAGAAACTGGTGTTGCTCCAGAGGAGGAAAGGCCAAGAGAGCAAGAGGGCAGAAGGCCATGTGCCCTGGGACCGCTGAAATCGTGACTAACCTTTACGAAAATTAGAGAACATTTGATGGAGTAGTTATTCTTGGGACTGTGGCTGAATTCTGCTTCTAGGTTTATGGGGGTGAGGGTAGCAATGGAATGATCAGGAATTTCCTTTAGAATTCGAGGGATAAGGTGGCTGCAGCTGACAACTGTATTGAATTAGGATTCTCATTTTAGGAGAGAGACAAGGACATAAGGACACTCAGACACTGAGCGGATTCACCAGGTGCACACAACTAGTGTGCAGCCGAGCCATGACCTGGACCCAGGTGTTCTGACCCAAATGTCACACTTTTTGTCAACTTCATGACCCTTTTTCCTTTGGTTATTTTCTGATAAGCCTCTCGCCAAAGGTTGGTTCACTTCCACTCTGCAGGGCCTGATGTTACAGCAGAACAGGTGGTGGCATGTCCACAACCCTGAGAGTTTAAAGATGAATTTCACTGCTGACATTGCTCTGCTCTTTTACTTACTTTGAGAAATTGTAGTTCACATAATCAACCTTCAGAAACTCAAGAGATTCAGAACCTTTTAAATCTGGAATGCTTCTTTCTTTGGCCATTTGCTCAATCATCTCCATCCCAGCTTGAACGCCTGTGAAAGAACCGAACAAAGTGAAGTTAGGTTCCCTGGTGGTCTAGTGGTTAGGATTCGGCGCTCTCTCAAAGTGAAGTTTGTTGAATAAGGCATTCTCCTAGATGCTTAGAAAACTGCAATCTTACAAGGTGTGTATTATTGTCCCTGCTTTACATATGAAAACACTGGTTCTCAGAGGGGCTAATAAAATTGCTCAAAATCCCAGAGCTAACAGCACGAGAGATTTTCATTATTTGGCCAGGGCCAAAGAATGTTACCACAGGACAGTATGATAGGAAAAGTATAAAATATTATCATTATCCACATTTTACCGATGATGAAACTGAACTTCAAATAGGTTAATCCTTCCCTAGGTCACCCAGCAAAGAACTGGGGGACCCAATAGTCAAATCTGGGCAAATTGGCTCCAGAATCTATGCCTTATTATAGCCAGTTCCAGAAAGTCATTCCCCCCAGCCCTAGATTCTTCAAGCTCAGGAATTTCTGGCCTGAAGTCCATGGGCCTTTGGGAACTTTTGGACCTCTTGAAATTCTAATAAAAGACTGTGATTGGTTGTGCATGTGCCTAAAGGGGTGGGCAAAGGTAGGTTTACAGTGGTTCATATGGAAAATAATTAATAAATAATAATATAAGAATAAACTGGCCCAGCTGGTGTGGCTCATGAACCAGGAGGTCACAGTTTGATTCCGGTCAGGGCACATGCCTGGGTTGTGGGCTTGATCCCTAGTAGGGGGCGTGTAGGAGGCAGCTGATTGATGATGCTCTGTCATCATTGATGTTTCTATCTTTCTCCCTCCCTCTCCCTTCCTCTCTGAAATCAATAAAAATATATTTAAAAAATAATAAACTGTGTGTCACATACTCACAACTATAAACCTACTTTTGCCCCACCCTATATGTATCTCATTTTTCAGGGGAGAGGGTCCACATTTTCGTCAAATTCTCAAAGAATCCCAGGACTCCAGAAAGGTTGAAAACCACTGCTTTTTATTTGGGAATAGACCTGTCTTAATATGGTAGCACCACAAAACACATTCCTCTGAGTTCAGGGAGAAAAAGAGGCCGCTTCCCATTAAAGAGCTTGAGAAAAGTAACTTACACAGCTATGAAGAGTGATCTTTTCATCTTCACCTTGTCAAGGAGGAAGCTGTGCCTTTATTCCTTACTTTGCAGCTTTAGCTCATTTCTACTTACTCTATCCTTGTTGGACAGGAAGTAGGAAAGAGTTTGTCCTCTATAATACCGTGAATAATATTGCAATACAGGATGTAAAGATCGAATGTAAGGATGGAAAGATGGAACCGAAGGCACTATCAGAGAGCTTTGGCGGAATCCCAACACTGCCACTTACTAGCCTGTGTGACCCTGCAAGTTATAAAATCTCTTTATCCCGAACTTCCTTCATCTGTAACATGGGACATTAGTGAATATCAACCTCATTTAGCTAATCTTAGACCAACATTCACAGGTGAGAATAGGCCCATAGACTTTGATTTTGCAGTTCCTTTCTTCTACATAATCTGTCCTTATCCCAATTTAGCTCGAAGAAAATCTCAGCCCAACACTTTCCTCTGCCTGTTCTTAGTTTTGCAGACGCCTTTGTGCCTCTAATATGTGTACAGAGCCTCCCTCAAGAAAAATGCATGATCATCATTCCCATTAAATTTTACACACACAATTTTAGAAAACTCTGTTTCTTTCGGAATCAAACCCTTTCTGAAACTGTAAGTTATTACTTTTACTACAAATCTTCTTCCCTCTATCCTATAATGAATTCTCTGAGATGTTCACTGTGTGTGTGTGTGTGTGTGTGTGTGTGTGTGTGAGAGAGAGAGAGAGAGGGAGAGAGAGAGAGAATATGAATCTGTGGCAGTGTTTGGATATGCCAACTGTTAAGGTGATTATTTTTTCTGCAACACTAGGGGGGCTGCAGCCTGGCTACTGAAAGCATCCAACTCACCATAGTCCAGAGCCCGCTGAGTAGCCCTTGCCTTGATTCCAGGGTGTGTGGTCCACGCAGATGAGATGTAGACATTCCACAGGAGGAAACATCCCCAAAGGACTTGGACCATCTTTGTACACATCTGCAATTAACCGACATTTATGGCTCCTTTATTATTCTTGACTTTCTCATTGGTCAATTCCACCCAGAATTTCTAGGCTTTCTCATTTTCATTGTTCACTTCCAGGACTACCGTACATCTATCCATCCAGTAATCATTTGTTAAACACACCAGAACATGTTCTAGATGCTGAGGATGTACAGATGATCCATGTGCGTGGTCCCTGACCTCTGCTTCCCATAGACTAGTGGTGAGAGTCACACACCCACACATACACACACACACACACACACACACACACACACACACACACACACACACAGATGATTATAACACAATACAGGATGATGCCATGCAATATAATACAAGAGCCTTACAGTACATGTAATGATTGGGATATGCCTTGGGGAAGATACTGGGGTGGGGGTGAGGATAGTTTTAGGATCTTCTAGGGCCAGCTCCAATGTCTGCTCTGTGACAGCTTCCCTCGCCATGTCATTTTGCACTGGGTTCACCACCATCTCCCCTGCACTTTGTACAATACATATGCATGCATGCATTGAAACATCATGAGCTTTCAGGCAGGCTCACTATTTCCACTGCTATACCTCCAACCATTACACCAAGCCAGTATCATTTCATGAATGTTCAGCTCCTTACTGGTCTCTCTGCCTCCCTTGTCCTCTTCTGGCTATGTTCCACACCACAGCCGAGTAGGCCTCCTAAAATGAAGTCAGATCTTGTCACCACCACCCCATCTCACTCATCATAAAATCCAGAGCCCTTCCACCAGCTGCAAGGCCATGCCCTACTCCACACCTCTACCTTCTCATTGACCTCCTTCCTTAACACTGTTGTCTGGCTCACCTGTTCCCAGCCTCACTGGCTGACTTTATCTTTCTTGAACACGCTCTGGGACCTGCATCCTCAGGTCTTTGAACTTGTTGTTCCTTCTGCCTGGTAGAGTCACCTCACAGATAACCACATGGTTGGCTTTCACTTTCTTCAGGTATCTCAGGTGTTATCTCACTGAAGCCTTTCCCAACCATTCTATACAAAACAAGGATCGTTAACCCGCCTTACCCCCAAGACCCTGATATTCACTATGCCCTTCCTTGCTTTATTTTTCTCTAGGCACATATCATCATCTAGCATAGTCTATAGTAACTCATTTGTTCATTGCCTGTCTCTCCTGCTGGAATTTTTAGGTTTCATGGGGGAAGAATTGCATCACTTAAGCACCTTGAACAGCAACTGGCACACAGTAGGCAATGGGTAAATACTGAACGATTGATTGGTTGAATGAATGAATGTCTCTTCCCGGAGACTGTGAAGTGGGCCAGATTAACCTTCTGAGTTCCCACAGCACTTGGAGCAGTCCCTGATCTTGATATGCACCATCCTGTATTCTGATTGTCTTTGTCCCTTCATCATTGGCACTGTCTTACTTTTATATCTCCAAAGTCTCTGGTACGATGCCTGGCACATGGTAGATACATCAAAAAATCTTAATAAACATCTTCTTTAAGGAAAGAGACCACATATTCTTCACTGTACCCAATGGGTTTTGGGCACATTCTCATACATGCCAAAGACCCACAGGTGACAGAGGCCCACCGAGTTACCACACAAATAGGAAACAGATCAGAGAAACATTTGTGGGGGTAATCAAAGAAGAGGAAGTTGTGGGAGCCATTTAGACAGAGGGAGGGGTAGGGCAGGACAGAATTCAAAAGGGGTTCAGAAGCAATCTGGATGAAGGAAAAGGGGTTACTGTAAGAGGTGTGTTTGAGTGTGTGTGTGTGGTGCATGGCCAAGATAAGTGAGAGCTTTGATAAAGGGGCTTGTGTGGGCTTATGGGTAAGGCCATAGAAGTGGGAATCGGGGTGGCACAGACAAAAGGATTTATTTGAAAGGAATAGAGCAGTTTGACCAGGGAAGGGAGTATCTGGAAAGGGCTGTTGCTAGCTTATCTTGGCTTTTGTGTGAAATGGGTAAAGGTGGCCTCTGGCACAATGTGGAGCTGGTGAAAAGTGTTTTAGGAAAACCCCACACCAGTGTATCCAGTTTGGTGGGGCGAGCAAGGGCTGCCCTACTCACCCCTTGGGCTGGCATTTGTCCAGTGCACAAGCTGCCCAACTCATACAGTGGACCTACGCTCAGATTAGTGAATGCTCAGGCAGGTATTTTGACGGCCGGCCGTGAGGTTGAAAAGGGTGTATTTACTATGTGTCTGTTCTGTACAGCATAAGTCCACCTTCAGGTGTGAGGAAAGGCTGGCTCAATCAACCTCATCTCCCAGGAGCCCTCTCTGTGTACCCCACTGGCCAGACAAGCTGGACTCCTGGTTTGTAAACACAGGCCATGCTTCCTGCCCAATGCCTGTGCTTATGCTGCTCCCCTGACGTAGGCCTGCAGAAACCCTGTGCATCCAAAGGTCCATTTTATTTTTATATTTTTAAAATATATTTTTATTGATTTCAGAGAGAAAGGGAGAGGAAGAGATAGAAACATCAATGATGAGAATCATCACTTGGCTGCCTCCTGCACGCCCCCTACCGGGGATCGAGCCCACAACCCGAGCACGTGCCCTGACCGGAATCGAACCTGGGACCCTTCAGTCCGCAGGCCAATGCTCTATCCACTGAGCCAAACCAGCTAGGGTGAGGTCCATTTTAAACACAGCCTTCTTTCTGAAACCACTTCTGAATTCCCACAGCTAATCTCACTTCCTTTGGAACCCTCAGTCAAAACATATATCGAAACATGGGTATATGTTTATCTTCTTGCTTATTACCTGTCTCTCCTACCAGAATGGAAGTACCAGAAGGGCACAGACCTGATCTGGTTTGGAGGTCCTAGAGCTTGGCTTGGTGTCTTGGACATAGGAGTGATGGATAAGTATTGGTATAATGAATCAGTGAATCATAAATGAAGGAATAGCCCTTACCTCACTCTACATTCTAGTTCTTTGCAGAGGTGATTGAAAAAGCACCTATACACTAGCAGAGCACAGGTAGGTACCCATGAGAGCAGGTGTTGGCCATAGTCCTGAAGCACAGTCAGGGAGGCCAGGCACTGGATCATGGGGAGGAGGAGTGGTCAGTGTGGTTGGGGTACTGGGCATGGGGACTCAGCATAGTGACTATTTACTATTATTACTCAGTTATTTCAATATTTTAACACTGCTATGGCCGTATGCACTCAGTGTGATGTTTCAGCCCTACGGAGTTGGTTTGGGTTATAGAGGACAATCTACAGAAAGAACCTGGGCAGCAATGCTGGGGGCAGGGCTAAGGAGGGGTGGCTGGAGGACAATCGGGGTGCAGAACACACTAAGGGAAGCACAGAGGAAAGAGACTGAGAGCTAAGGAGAAGGGACTTGGGTAGGAGAGGAGGGTCTCTGGCCAAGAAATGAGTGATCTGAGGGCTGGAAGAAATGCGAGGAGTGGGTAAGCAAGTGTGAGCTCTTCCACGTTCTGGGAGGCACATCTTACACTCAGGATGGACTCAGGAGCTAGGTCCAGTTGCCATTTGTGCTAGGCCTTCCTTAATCCTTCAGTTGACCTGGGGGATAGCAGAGATGAATGGGACTATGGGAGTAAGCAAAACACTCCTGGGGCTCAGGTCTGTGGCTATTCATCAACTGGTACAGAAGTGTTTCTACATTTTAACAAAAGATGAGGTCATATGAATGTGTAGTCATGCTAATATCTGTAGGCAAAGAACTATAAATGGATGTGTCATACCAAGGCAGGCATAAGACAAATTTTTCAAAAGAGGAAAACATTTTTCATAGCAGTCGAAAGCAATGGGAAAAAATGTTAGACCAAAAAAACTATACCCATTAAATTGTGTGCAAATTAAAGTAGAAATGATGTATCTGCCTAGCACATAGTAGGAATGCAGTAAATATTTACTAACTGACCAACTGACTGACTTACAAGATCCTGGTTAACTAAGAAAGGTTCTAGAACAGGGTGAAAAAATGAGAAAGTCAAACCATCATATAAATAGCTCTCCATTTCTATAGCAAAAAAGCACGATAAACCAAAGCAGAGATACTACTTGCTAAGAGGCTCAGAACAATGCTTTGAGGTGGATGTTATCCGACCTCTGTTTTGGACATGTGGGCAGGGGCTTAGGGAGTCTGGATGATCTGTCTGAGGCCACACAGTAAGTCAAGTATCTGGGAATCAAACCTTGTTCTTCTGGCTCCTCCTTTTACTATTTATAATTTTTTTTTTCATTTAATGACTTGATAAATGCTAGAATTTTAATTTTCACTTGGGAATTTTAAATAGGAGTTTCTTGATGCCATCTTCTATGTGGAAAAAAATATATTAAGTGTCGGGAAATTTTTAAGCATCAAGTGCAAGTCCCTTTGTCTTTCCTTGGGCACAAGTGAAGTTTTTAATTCCCTTCCAAAAGCAAAAATCTGTTTCCCTTCTGAGTTAAAGAAAGTTTCTGAAGCGGTCCACATTGATGGAGATCCAGGACCTCAACAATGCATGTAGAAAAACATATTTTTCCTCTAAAATTTTTATGAGTGAATGAAATTACTGGGCTATAAAGGGATGAATTGTATGTAATTTTCAGTTGAATTGTTTGGCTAGGAGGATAATTTATGGGCCAGGGAGGAAAGGAACCTTGTCAAGCAAGGAGATGACTCCTAAAAGGTTAAGTCATTTGGCTGACAAGTAAGGGCAAGGTGAGTAGCCTGTTAAAAGAAGGGATCCAAGATGATTTTAACACCCTGCCAGCCAAGTAACCTATCTTGTTGCTTCTGAGGTTTGCTTCTTTCTAAGATTCAAAGCCTCGGAACCCATGACAGTTCCATGCCAACATTTGGGCGGAATAACACTCCTAAATTAGATGGCCCTTGCCTGAGCCATTCTGATGACTAGAAATAAGAAAACTGGTAAAACTGAGAAAATTCTCGAGACAGATCAATTTGCCATTACCACTCATGGGGGCGAGCTCTGACAGACTTGAATAATTGATTAAAGAAGTGATGAGTGAATGAAATGTGGCTTTCAACACAGAGGCAAAGGTGGAAAAATTAAGTTCAGTTGGTTTAAAGAAGCCTAGAGTATAATAATATTCCAACCTAATGGTGAAGACAAAATGTATGTAAGAAATCAATAGGTATGGGATAGGGGAAGAACTGGAGAATATTTCAAGGGATTCAGCTCACACATCTGATTTTATATCAAGATCTCTAATGACAAGGGCCTTGAAATTTTACACCAAGTCTTTCTTCCCCAAACTCCATACACAACACGGACACATTAAAACTTTCCGGCAAGTGGGAGAGTCTTGGTTGCTGATGAAGACCTGGCCCCCAAACAGAGAGGTCAAGGCAGCTCCTTAATCCCAACCACACTGTTGAGACCCAAGTTAGACTTTTCTGCCACTGTGCTGGGTTCCCCATTGAAATGGAAGCAAAAAGAAGTCCAGACTCTTGAGCAACCTTCTTAACACTGCTGAACGATACAAAACTGAACAGGTAGTCCCAGCCAATTCTCTTTTCTTTCTTAGAGCTGTTCACAGTCTTCTGGGTGTGTGTGAGTGATATAAAAAGCAAATAAAACATAAAAACCAAGGCAGACAATAACTCAGAATACGTGACAGCTGCCCCCTCAGGGTGTCCGACCAGATCTGGGATCTCTCCCAGTGGGAGGGTAATCCCCGTCCGGAGATCCTGCACTGGCGGAGACCTGAAGCTTGTTCATGATTCTTACCTTCAGCAGAGGAAGAGCCCAAAGCTGGGGAGCACCGTCGATTCCCTCTGCCTTTGAAGTCGATGTGTTCTCCACTTGAGCTTTGAACCCAGCTGCCGCAAAGACAAGATAATTAAGTCTGAATCACCTAGTGGTGGATTTTTTTAATGCCTCTTTCAAAATATGATACGTAATTGCTTCACTTCAATTACCCAATGGCATGAATGAACACTACAGTTTCTACCTAGATGAGCAGACAATGCCACCTATGCAGTAATTACCTCCCCACAACACGCAGGCGTATACACACACACACACACACACACGCACGCACGTACACACACGCACACCACATGTGAAATAGTGATGGCTACTTTACCAGAATAATGAAGTCAAGACTTCCAATGATATTGAGAAAAAATGTTGAACTGGGAGAGGAGGAATTTTCCTCTCTGGAATACTAAGCTGGTTTCTCCTGGTCAGGGTGCCTGCAGGGCTTGGCTCCACTACTGCCCAGCATACCTTCTGGGCTCTTAGTGGATCAGATTCAGTCTGAAAGCATGAGCTTGATAGCCAGGCTGACCTACTTACCATCTTTATCTCCCAGGGTCAGACCACGGACCGCATCTCTGGGGACCGCATCTCTGGGCGCCAGCTCCTTTTCAGCTTATTAATGACTTCCTGTTTCAGCATTCCTTTGAAGGAAGCTGGGTGGGTGCATCAAGCAGGTCTTATGTAACTTGATAGCTTTAGATTCTAAACCCCATCCCCCAGGTTTTGGTCATTGCATTTTCGATGGCCAGGGATCTGATTGCATGAAGTGTCTAATGTCTTATTTACAGTTTTCTGGGTAGGACAGGGTGACAGTTTGTCCTGGTTTTCCCAGGATGCAGGATTTTCAGTACTAAAACCAGGACAGTCCTAGGAGAACTAGGAGGATGGGTCACCTTAGCAAGAAAAGCAGGCATGTTCACTTGGCATTGTCTGCACTTCTGACAGCTTATCAGTTTTCTCATCTAGTGTATCTCCAGTTACATTTACCTACTTAGCCGAGTTTCCTTAGGGGCAAAATGAAGATAAAAATAGTATCTACCTTAGTTAGGTTCTGGTGAAAAAAAAAATGTTAGTAACTATTTTAGCTTGTTTGAGCTGCTATAACAAAATACTATAGAACAGTCTAAGCTAAACTGAGCTAAGCTTTATGCTAAGATCGCATCATTTATAAGCAACAGACATTTGTTCCTCACAGTTTTGGAGGCTGGGAAGTCCAAGGTCAAGGTGCCAGCATGGTCATGTTTTGGATAGGACTCTCTTCCAGCCTGGCTATGTCCTCACGTGGTGGACAGAGTTGGGAGCTCCCTGCAGCCTCTTTTATAAGGCTCTAATCCCATTATGACATAGGGCCCACCAACTAATATCACCTTTGGGGATTTGGATTTCAACATATAAATTTTTGGGGGATACAAACTTTCAGACCATAGTAATAACCTATGAGAAAGTGCTGCCTTGGCTGGTGGCTCCGTTGGTTGGAGTATTGTCCCAGGCACCAATGGGTTTTGGATTCGATTCCTGGTCAGGGCACATATCTAGGCTGCAGATTTGATTCCTGGTTGGGGTGCGTTCAGGGAGCAGCCAATTGGTGTTTCTCTCTCACATCAATGTTTCTCTCTCTCTCTCCCCTTTTCCCTTCCTCTCTCTCTCAAATCAATAAAAACATATCATTGGGTGAGGATTTGAAAAAAAATTAAAACAAAACTATAAAGTGCAGTAAAATCTTATTCATTAGTATGTGGCCCTTATCAATGGTGACATGAGACACTGTAGACTTTCTCCTCATAGAATCATTTATTGGCAGTCATCACAGATTAATCCACTCATTAAATTAACAAATAAACAAATATTTATTGGGCATCTACCACGTGTAAGGTCCCTTTCAACACAAAAGACAGAATCCCTGTCCATATGGAGTTTATGTTCTAGCAGATGGAGAGAGAAAATAAGCAAACAGCAAAATCCACAAAAGGTGCAGATTATGGCGTCTATGAAGGGAATAAGGGGATGTAGTTTGTGGGGTGGTCTTACAATTGGTAGGGCGATGTAACTGGGGGAGATGTGTTTACTTCGCTAGGCTGGTCCAGGAAGGCTTCTCTGAGGAGGTAACATTTGAGCATTAGAAACAGGACAGGCAAAGCTCTGAAAGGAAAGGCGGAGGGAACAGCAAATGGGGGGCCAGCGCGTCTGGAAGGTAGCAGGAGCAGAAATAATGGTGTTAGACATTCAAATGGCGCTCTCGGTTGTTCTGGGAAGAGGTTGGTGGGAAATACGAGTTCCTAAGTCATCCTCCTCGAGGTGGAATGAAAGCCGCAGAAGTGCCATCTGAGGCAGCTCCCATGGTGCAGGTGCTAGCCTGGAGGGATGGGGAATCATTTCAGGTGCTACACAGATGAACACCTGAAACTGTATTGTGATTACCTTTAGTGTATTAGAAAAGAAATACCAGACATGGAAGAAGATGAATGACATCATACATCACGTGGGAAACATTTTTATAAAATGCCTCCCATTCTGTTCTTTCCTCAGCATCTCCCCTGGATGGCACCAGTTTCTCTCCCCCTCCCCCTCCTCCTCACTCCTTCTGGTCCTAGGTTTACCCTTATCTTACCTCACCCCAAGCAGCTTCTTCGCTCTCCCTTCCCTGCTCCCCTTTTCTACCCCCATTCCTTTTCTCTGGCAGAAAGATTTAGATGTTCAGCCTCCTATTTGCATCTCATGTCCATTAACCAGCTGCATAGGATCTGCTAGACTTTAAACTGTAAAATAACAGTTGCAAATATTTTCTGATGCAAATAGTAATTTTTCTTTTTGTCACAAAAAACCTGAAAGTCTAACCATATCTTGGTGAAAACCTGAGTCACTGTTGTGTATCCTGGGACTTTCCGCACAGGATTTGGGAGGAGTTCTCAGGAAGGGTGGCCTGGATGAATGAGGAGAGAGAAGGTGAACTGGGGGGCTTTGCCCTGCAGTCCTCGAGGGCTCTCGCCTCACCTGGACCTGCTCTACCCCCCCCCCCCCCCCCCCCCCCCCCCCCGCTCCGGGGCCTTGGGCAATTTACTCACTCCTCTGGGGCGCAGAGCCATCATCTGTAAAAGCGGAGTTCACATTTACTTTGAAGAGTCATGATGAGAATTAAACTAAAAGAGCTGGCACATATTAAATTTTTTATATGGTGTCAGTAAATTAGATACATTATTACTTGCATTTCCTCTATTTCTATTTTTACACTAGTAATTTAAGATCTTCTAAACAATTTTTATTTTTAAGAAATGTGTTCAATTTTCATGGTATTTATTTTTTTATATTTACCCTCTATTTGGAAATTAACAGAAGTTTTCCCTTTATATAGCTTCCCCCTTTAAATAAATTTATATACGGTTTAAGAAGTGGGCTGATTTATAGGGGGGAAAAGTAAATAACAATACAGCTCATGAGGGACATGGAATAATTTTGGGAAAAGGGCTGAAATAAATAGAGTGTAGGAAACTAAGACTGAAGAAGAGAGTGTAGCTAGTTTGTTTCATTTCATTTGAAAGGGTCTATATATCATTAACCAGTGTCACCCCAATACATTTAATAAAAATAAAATAAAGAAAGGGGCTATAGAAATCAGCTCATTAGCTTTCCTTTTTATTCAAGGAATCATTTTAGGGCAAATTTGCCAAATTCATCATTAAAAACAACAACAAAAGCCAGCAGCACTATATCCAGTTTCATTATTTATTTTAGGTTTTCAGGTTTAACTGGAGATTTGCTGGGAATGCCTACTTATCCAGAACGCAAACTGAATTATTTTACTTACTGATGGCTGACAGTGCATTAGCCTCTGCAGATTAAGGGGCACCTTTAATTAAAACTCCCAAAAGAAGAATCTTCATGAACTTGGTAGAATAACTGTTCATTAAAGAAAGATGCCAAGATACAGTGTTAAGGAACCGAGTGAGCATCCTAGCTCCTGGTTTCCAGAATGTCTGGACTGTTCCCATGTAGAAAAAAGCCTATCTGAATATCAGGCTCTTTTTTAACTTTGAAGACAACTATGTCATTCTTCATGGCAGACAAAAGTAGGAGGGGACAGGGGTTGGGTGTATATGGGGAATGAACCAGAGAGGGCAATTTTAGAACAAAAGACACTTTGAGCTCTGACCCTTCACTGCCCACCATGCCCTGCACCCAACATTTTTTGTTGGCAAAATCTGGTTAATGGAACCCCTGAAGAGGGAGAGAAGGGGTAGAGGAAAATAAGAGGTAACATTTTTTGTTATGTTCTGGGCACTATCTATATATGCACTCTTTAAATTTCCACCAAGACTGTGTAAAGTACTAATATTATCTCCATTTTACAGATGAGGAAACCAAGAGGTTAGGTAGTTTTGCCTAAGCTTAGGCATCTCAGACAGTAAGTTACAGAGCCAGGGTTCAGGGCCCAGGTGGGTAGGTGTGCTGCTTCTGGAAGTCACTCCTAACTACTATGCTAAGCAGCCTTTTTAGGAAGGTCACTAAAGGGCAATCCAAAGTCTAGGGGATGTGGAAGGTGAGGAGAGAGAAGGATGCTGTTGCCAGGCAACACATCTGGTTTTTCAAGCTGCTAATCGAATCAGTGTAATTGCTAGTTTGAAATTGCTGGTTTATTCCTGACTAGAGGAAGCTGCCTGGAGTTTATGTGCCTCTTAAAAGAGACAAGTGACTCTGCAGTTCATCCAGAAGGGCCGGGGAGACATCTGGCAGAATCACCCTACCACCTGGCAGCATCTCCCCGTCTCTTCCCAGTTCTGTTCCAGGCCACACTCCCTTGAAGTCTGTGTGATGATGTTTCTGGGTGGACACCGATGACTGACTCGGAACGTGGCTTCTCCCACCCACCAGTCTCACTCTGGAATGATTTACAGCAGTGACTCCCTACTGGTTTTGAAAAATAAACACACCCACTTGCCTGCTTACCTCCACTTATTATCAGTTATCTAAAAGCGAGTTACATTTTATTATTTGCAGTTCAAAGTGAACTTAAATTCATGCTAAATTTTAAATGCATATACATATGACTTTTAATTTTTATTTAATTTTATTGATTTTAGAGAGGGAGAAAGGGGAGGTAGTGAGGGGGGGGAGAGAGAGAGGAGGGGGAGAGGGAGGGAGAGAGAGAGAGAGAGAGAGAGAGAGAGAGAGAGAGAGAGAGAGCGCAACTTGAGAGAGACACATTGATCTGCTGCCTTCCATACATGCTCTGACCAGGGATCAAACCCACAACCTAGGTATGTGCCCTAACTGGGAATCGAATTGGTGACCTTTTGGTGCATGGAGACGCTCCAATTGAGCCAAACCACCAGTCAGGGCACACATGACTTTTGTGAGAAGTGGAGGGTATTGTGAAATCAAGCAAATAAGATAGTGTGATACAACTCTGACACGTCTGAGAACCACTGATGTGAGCCCAACTCAAACAAGTAAGAATTTGTCTACCTTGGCATTAATGACACTTTGGGCCACAGAATTATTTTTTCTGTTTTTTAAGAATACTTTTTCTATGAAACACTTTTTTTTCCAATTGAAGTTGACATTCAATATTGGACCACATAATACTTTGCTGTAGGGGGCTGTCCTGTGCTTCGTAGGATGTTCAGCAGCATCCCTGGTCTCTACGCTGATGCTAAGCAGCACCACTCTCTCCTACCTGAGTTGTGACTATGGCAAAGGTCCCTTGACAGGCCTCAGATGAGAACCAAGGAAACTAATATGTGTGTGTGTGTGTGTGTGTGTGTGTGTGTGTGTGTATTTTATAATATATTTTTATTGATTTCAGAGAGGAAGGGAGAGGAAGAGAGAGAGAGAGAAACATCAATGATGAGAGAGAATCATTGATCAGATGGATGCCTCCTACACACCCCACAATGGGGCTCGGGCCTGCGATCTGGGCATGTGTGCCCTGGCTGGGAATCGAAATGTAAGCTGGTTCATAGGTCGACTCTCAACCACTGAGCCACGCCAGCAGAATGTATATGAAAGTATTCTATCTAGACTTTGCAGTAGAAAATGACATTCTTCTAACATTTAAAAAATATTTTTCTTAATTACCCAATAAACATATGAATACATTCTCTTGGTAAAAGATGCAAACAGTACCGAGTTACAGATCAAACTGTGAAAATCTGAATGCTCCCTCTGACTTCACCCTTGTCTCCTGTCTGCCTCTTTCTAATTTGCTCTCCAATAATATTTTTATTTCTTCCTTCCAACAGGTTCCAAACATCTTCATTTGGTCCATGGGAGGATTTTAACCATTTCAACAAATAAGGAGTTTTTTTGTTTTTTTTTTTAACTTGCATGGTTCTAATTTCAATCCACAACATTTTTTAAAGGCCCATTTCAAATTCTCACCAAGCACAATATCTACAAACTTTTAAAATTTCTTCTACAAAGGAGATTTGCCTATTCTCTATTCAATCACTTGTTTAAATCAGTTTGGACTTACAGATATTTATTTTATACTTTGGCTTATAATCAAAGTCTTTATAATAGTTCTATAAATCTAAAACCTCAAAGACTTTTCATAAATTAAAAAAAAAAAATCCCCAACAACCTCAGTAAGAACACACGGTATAGCCCAATGGTTCCCAGCGTGTGCTTCCACAGTAGCCTCGCCTGACAATCATTAGAAATGCAAATTCTGAAGCCCCTCTCCAGACCTGTTCAAGGAGAGACTCTCTTCAGTGAGAGACTGTAGGGCTGGGACTCCACAATCTGAGCTTCAAAAAGCTCTCTGGGCGATTCTGAGACTAACATGTGAGAACTGTTGGTAAGTAGATAAAAGCTCAAGATTCAGGTAAGTAAACGGAATCTGTAAGAAAACACCCGAACTAAGGCCAACCTGCCCTGCCCTGGTAGAGACAGAGTGAGGATCTTACTTTCCCAAATAGAGATAGTAAGAACTCAGAGACAAGCATGAATACTTCATTTTATTCTTTAAAAATATATTTTATTGATTTTTTATAGAGAGGAAGGGAGAGGGATAGCGAGTTAGAAACATCGATGAGAGAGAAACATTGATCAGCTGCCTCCTGCACACCTCCTACTGGGGATGTGCCTGCAACCCAGGTACATGCCCTTGACTGGAATCGAACCTGGGACCCTTCAGTCTGCAGTCCGATGCTCTCTCCTCTGAGCCGAACCGGTTAGGGCTGAATACTTCATTTTAAATCTTGGTTCACCATCCTTACACTAGACATGGAGGTTGAGGGTTGTTTTTTTTTTTTTTTTTAAATATATTTTTATTGATTAAGATATTACATATGTGTCCTTGTCCCCACGTTACCCTCTACCCACCCCCCCCCCGCTCATGCCCTCACCCCCCCCCCCCCCCGTTGTCCGTGTCCATTGGTTAGGCCTATATGCCTGCATGTAAGTCCTTTGGTTGATCTTTCCCCCTTATCCCCACCCTCCCCTACCCTCCCTCCAAAGCCCGACAGTCCAATCAATGCCTCTCCATCTCTGGATCAGTCCTTGTTCATCAGTTTATGTTGTTCATTATATTCCACAAATGAGTGAGATCATGTGGTGTTTATCCGCTCTCCAGTTCCATCCATGCTGTGGCAAATGGTAAGAGTTCCTTTTTCTTCTTCCTCTTCTTAAAGAATACCTTTCAGCATTTCATATAATGCTGGTTTGGTGGTGATGAACTCCTTTAGCTTTTTCTTATCCATGAAGCTCTTTCTCTGACCTTCTATTCTGAATGATAGCTTTGCTGGATAAAGTAATCTTGGTTGCAGGTTCATGCTATTCATCACTTTGAATATTTCTTGCCACTCCCTTCTGGCCTGCATGGTTTCTGTTGAGAAATCAGCTGACAGTCGTATGGGTACTCCCTTGTAGGTAACTGACTGTCTTTCTCTTGCTGCTTTTAAGATTCTCTCTTTGTCTTTTGCTCTTGGCATTTTAATGATGATGTGTCTTGGTGTGGTCCTCTTTGGATTCCTTTTGTTTGGGGTTCTCTGCGCTTCCTGGACTTGGAAGTCTATTTCTTTCACCAGGTGGGGGAAGTTTTCTGTCATTATTTCTTCAAATAGGTTTTCAATATCTTGCCCTTTCTCTTCTTCTGGTACCCCTATAATTCTGATGTTGGTACGCTTGAAGTTGTCCCAGAGGCTCCTTACACTATCTTCATATTTTTGGAATCTCTTTTCTTTTTTCTTTTTCAGTTGGGTATTTTTTGTTTCTTTGTATTTCAAATCTTTGACTTGATTTTTGGGATCCTCTTGTCTGCTGTTGGATCTCCGTAGATTATTCTTTATTTCAGTCAGTGTATGCTTAATTTCTAGTTGGTCCTTTTTCATGTCCTCCATGGTCTCACTATACTTATTGAGGGACTCATTAAATTTATCGGCGGTTTCCATAAAATTCTTGAAAAACCTTATAAACGTGGCCTTGAACTCTATATCCAGTCGTTTGCTTTCCTCCATTTCTGCCATTTGTGACCTGTTTCTTTGTCTCCGCATTTTGGCAGCTTCCCTGTGTTGATAGAGTGGCTTTGTGTGCTAGGTGTCCTGTACGGCCCAGTGGCTCAGCCTCCCCAGTTACCTGAGGTGGACACTCTTGGTGCACCCCCTCGTGGGCTTTGTGCACAGTCTTGTTGTAGCTATGCCTTGGTTGTTGTAGGATCACTGGGAGGAATTGACCTCCAGGGCAATTGGCAGCGAGAATCAGCTGTGTCTGCAGTGGGAGAACTTCTGTGCTGGAGACACCCTTCTGGGGCAAGACTTGCTTCAGTGGGGCTTTGGTGCTCACTGAGACTGCACCCTGAGTGTGTCCCTTATGGATCTGAGGAGTTGTGATCTGGATGGTCCCCCCTCTGACCACTGGGTACAGTGGCTCTTGGATCTAAGGAGGTGCTAATTTAGCCTCGCCTGAGGTTACACAGCAGGAACTACAAAGAGAACTGCAGATTCCCCTTCCTTTTTTTTGGAGTTTGGAAGTGCCCTGATGATGCTCAGCTGTGTAGCAATGCAAGCTGCTGTGGGGCCTTGGGCCTTCTCTTGGAAGCTCTGGGTCTACCTGGCCTGGCTGTGGTTAGGTAATTACAGGTTGCAAATGGCCGGGGCATTCATATGCAAAAGCCTCTGCCACAGCCTGGGCGGGGCGGGGTCTCAAGGAATCAAAGGGCGGAGAAAGCAGCTATGGCGGAGCCTCAGCCCCGTCCTAAGGAGTCGCGAGTCCCAGTGTCCCGGCAATGGCTGCAAGCACCTCTGAGGGAAAGCCGCTCTCAAGCTCGCCCGCTGCCAGACAGTACAGTTTCTCCCCGTATGAGTCCTGGGTCCCCAGGGACTTCCCGGGACGGATTTCAGAGCCGTCGGGAGCTTGTCTCTCCCTCCAGATTCAAAAAGACAGCCGCTTCCTCAGGTGCCAGACCCTTTAGCGCGCGCGAGCCCCCGTACCTCTGCACTCCACCTACGCAGCTCCTCCCGCTCGCAGTGTGCTTTTCTTTCCTCCTAGTTGTAGAATTTACACTCAGCCAGCCCTCCTGTAGTTCTGGATGATGTCCACCTTGTGTTTTTGATGCATTTATCGATTGTTGTGGGAAGCAGCAATTTCCCGGTGTTTATCTATGCCGCCATCTTAGTTTCTCTCCGAGGGTTGTTGAAGATAGAGAAGACCTGCCCTTTCCCATTGAGAAACTCATACTCTAGGATGAGAGAAAGCCTGGTGTACTAGTAATTGCACTGTGATGTGACGGGTAACACCAAGAAGTGTGTTCCCAGTGCTCCTGGAGCAAAAAGAAAGAGAAGCACATTCTGCTTGGAAGAAGGGAAGGAAAGATATTCCAGATAGAAGGACTGGCATGTGCAAAGGCATGCAAATTGACTGTGTATGCGTATGCATATATACACACATGTATCTCCTTGCTCTGTCAGCTGAGAAGGCCTGGAAGCAACAACACCCCAATAGCAATGAGCACATCTAGCACCCAGATCTTGGTTTCTAATACCCTTCTCCAATGAAAGGAACTAGGACTCTTTGGAAAAATGACTGATCCTAGGGTTGGGGCAAGATATATACAAAATGTAGCATCTTATAGTGCCAGAAAGTGCTTGGAAACAGAACAAATCAAATGCACAAAAACCAGCAATGATGTCAATGGACATAGTAGCCGACGGAAAGATCTCCCAATGGTCAAAGTTGGAACAATTTGAGCAACAAGATAAAGTAGTGTTGGATTATAAGCCAAAGTATAAAATAAATAAGTCCAAATCGATATAAACAAATGATTGAATAAGTAGAGAATAGGAAAACATCTTGTGCAGAAGAAATTAAAAATAATTTATGTAAACGCTTCACCTCTGAGGAAGTAGAGCATAACTCCCTCTCTTTAAATGTGGGCTGTCCATGGCTAGAGTATGAAAAGGAGAAAAAAAGGAGTGAATTTACAGTGGAGCAGCCAAGAGACCAGGGTTAACACCAACAGTGAGAAGTCATATTGAAAATATGTACTGTTGATGCGATGTGAGGAGAATGGCGCTCTAGCATAAAGGGTCATCTTCCCAGGAGCACGTCACCTCAGTCAAATCATGAGAAAATATCAGACAAGTCCCAATTGAGGGACAGTCTACAAAATACCTGACCACTGATCCTCAAAACTGTCGAGGTCTTAAAATACAACAGAAGTCTCAGAAACTGTCCCAAACAAGAGGAGCTTAAGAAGCCATGACAACCAATGTAACGCGGTGTCCTGGATGGGATCCTGGACCAGGAAAAGGACATCCAGTGAAAACTAAGGAAGTCTGAATGAAGTGAACTTTAGTTAATAAAAATGGATCCATATTGGCTCATTCATTGTGACAAATGTGCCACCCTGATATAAGATGTTAGTAAGGAAAAATTGGCTATGTGGTATGTAGGTCTTCATAATAATTCTGTATATCTAAAACTGTTCTAAAATAAAATGTTTACTTAAAAAAGCCTACAGGGAGCCAATGAATGGAGTCCCACAGAAGAGTGACATCATGTAGTATTGTATGAAATACTACAAAAAATAATTTTAAATTTCTGAACTCTTTGAACGTTGGAGTGCCCATTGCTTGCAGACATTAAGGTGACATCCTGCAAAAAAGAAAAAAAAATCCCGAGGGAGATGGTTGAGAGAGGGGTATATAATATTCTTGCGGACCTCTAACGTGTTGGGGTGTAGTCCTCTAGAGTACCTTAATTCCTGGCCGTGCCTTGGGAATGCTCTGGTTCTCTTTCAGGACCCTCATGTACTTCCCTGGTTGGATCACTTCGGCCATCTGGTGGTTACACTCTGCTGGGCAAAGGATTGTGATAAGAATCCCTGGTGCATTAGTTTTCTGTTATTGTCATAATAACCTTAGTGTTTTAATACAAAAGTTGTTATTTTGCCGAATCTTTATAACACACCTGCCTGATATCTATATATCTATACCTATACCTATATCTCTCTCTCTATATATAAAAGCCTAATATGCAAAGTGTCCCCTTGGCAGTTCGACCGACCAGGAGTTCGATCACTTGCTATGACGTGCGCTGACCACCAGGGGTTGGTGAGGAGTGAAGGAAGGCCCCAGCCGGCAGCTGGGGAAGGGTGGGGCCCTGGCAGGCAGGGACCCTACCTGTGCACTGGGTCTTTACTGACTTCAGAGAGGAAGGGAGAGAGATAGAAACACCAACGAAGAGAATCACTGATGGGTCGCATCCTGCATGCCCCACACTGGGGATCGAGCCCTGGGCATGTGCCCTGACCAGGAATGGAACTGTGACCTCCTGGTTCATAGGTCGACATTCAACCACTGAGCAACACTGGCTAGGCCAGTGAGGGCGAACTTATGACACGCATGTCAGAGGTGACACGCGAACTCATTTTTTTGGTTGATTTTTCTTTGTTAAATGGCATTTAAATATATAACATAAATATCAAAAATATAAATCTTTGTTTTACTATGGTTGCAAATGTCAAAAAATTTCTAAATGTGACACGGCACCAGAGTTAAGTTAGGGTTTTACGCCAAGCTCAAAAGGTTCGCCATCACTGGGCTAGGCTGTCTGATATATCTTTGTTACTTTTTCATTTTTACAGATAGTAATTTCTTGAGGTTTACATTGTATTAAGAGCTGGTTATGTCGTGGATGGTCTCCAAAGCCACCATATTAGCCTTGCACTGCTTTCTCCAAGAATGTTATTTCAGAGAGAAATACACTTACATTTACCACTATTATTTCAGATCTCTGCTAGAGCCGCTGAAGCTATATCCTAATACAGCCTCCAAATACAGTCATCTTCCAAGTTCTATGATTTCTACCTCTGTAGCATTACTCCTGTCCATCCCACTATCTCCATTCCCACTGGCATTCCACTCGTTTCTTTCTTCTCTTAGTTACCAAAAGAGCCTACGAAGTGAGCCAGTCTCTACTCCAATGGTTCGCGAGGCAATTTTGCTTCCTAGGGGATATTTGGCAAAGTTTGGAGATGTCTTTTGTTCTCACAACTGCAGGAGGGGCGTTCTACGGGCCCTTTGTGAATAGAGACTAGGGATGCTGCTAACATCCTACAACGTATGGGCTTGTCCTCCACAACAAAGACGTAGGAGGCTTCAAATGCCAGTAGCGCCGAGGTTGAGAAACCTTGATCTAAGGTATCCCCCACTAATACGTCTATTATATCTGCTGTGACAGGTTCACATTTCGTATCTGACCCATGCCCCTTATTGTGTACACCTGTCAGACTCATGGCTTCCTATCATTGTTTAAACAGCCTTCCTATATTTGGGGAAATTCCAATATATTTTTTTTAAGTTCTGCCTCCCCAGGAAAGGAGTTTGGACCCCAAATTCCAGTCTCTTTTGCAGCCAGGACTCAGGCATGGGACCTGGTCTCTCTCTCAGTCAGATATATCCCTAGGAACCTTTGATTTAGAGGTGAGCAAGGTGAGGAATCAGGCTCTTTTGGGAGCTTGGCACTTTGTTGGTGCAGGAGGCCGCGAAAGTGTGTGGCATTTGAAGGTGGCAGCCATTCCCCAGCGGTGATGCAGTTTCCTCCAGCGTGGGGTGGGTGGCAGCAGCAATCCCAGTCATGGTGGTTTTCTCATCAGGCCAGTTCTTCAGCATGGTTCTGAGCTTCATTCCTGGAAGCTTAGCCTGGAGCCACTTCTCCAATCCTTCCCAGGATTCCCTGAGCTCTCCAGTATCATTTTAACATGTTCTTTTCCCCTTAGTCACCCAGAGTCAGCTTCTATAGCTCAGAACTAAAATCCCTGGTAGCTAAAGACACCCCTGCTTAAAACTCTCCAATGGCTTCCCATACATTCTAGAATGTGCCCCAGATCCTTTCCTTAGCCCAAGGCTAATTTTGATCCAGAGCGGTACCCACTGACCTTTACCCTGGTCCTGCCACCCTTGCCTCAATCCCATATTGCTTGCTACTAAAGAACCCTACTGTCACAGCAACCCTCCTCTAAGTGCCCTAATCCCCAGGACTTTCTCTCATCTCTTTCATAAAAACAACAATTTTTATGCTTTACTACAAGAGTCAATTCACTGTACTGTAAACTGCGTCTTTTCAACCTGAGCACCTAGCACAATGTCTGCCACAAAGGTGATCTATACAGGTTTCCTTAGTGAAGGCCAGGATGTGGACAAGTACTGCCACCTAGGGGGAGAAACTTTACTCAAGTTTTATGATTTGGACAGTGGCTACCAGACAAGGATGAAACTGGCATACTCTCCCCCTCCTCTAGGTTATCTTCATTATTGTCAGACCCTCCCGCAGGGCTCCCAAGGAGCCCTGCCTATTGATTGTATTCATGCCTTTGCGTTGATCTTCCCACGCTGAAGGGCTGGTTTGGGAGCCACAGAATATGACAAAAGTGTTGGTGCCTGACTTTTAAGGCTAGATCACAAGAAGACACCATGGCTTCTGCTTTGGCCTTCCAGCGATCACTGGCACTGACAGAAGCCAGATGCCAGGCCATGGGGGCACTCAAGTGGCCTCATGTGGAGGTCGTGCAGCGTAAAACTGACCTCCTGCCAAAAGTCATGTGAGCAAGCCACACTGGAAGCAGATCTCCAGCCCAAGGTCAAGACATCAGATAAATGGCCTTGTTGGTGTGGCTCAGTGGTTGAGAGTCAACCTATGAACCAGGAGGTCACGGTTCCGGTCAGGGCTCATGCCTGGGTTGTGGGCTTGGCACTCCCCCCCCCCCCCCCAAGAGGGCATGCAGGAGGCAGTCGATCAATGTTTATCTCTCCCTTTCCCTTCCTCTCTCTGAAATGAATAAAAATCAATCAATCAACAAATAAAATATATTAAAAAAAAAAAAGACCAGATAACTGCAGCCTTGGCCTCCATCCTGACTGTAATCGCCCGAGAAGCCAAGACGGAACCACCCAGCCAAGCCAGGCTCCAGTTCCCGACCTGCAGAACCTGTGGGGCAATACGTCTGACGTTTTAAGGTGTTAAGCTTTGGCGTGACTGTTATGCAGCAACAGAATACTAACATACTCTCCGACACAGATCACTGACTACGAGCTGTTTTTTACATTTGGCTGGAATAGGAGGAAACTACCTGAGCCTGGGTTCCACCTGCAGCGGTTCTCAACCTGTGGGTCCCCAACAATGAAAATCCACCCTGCATATCAGATATTTACATGACGATTCATAACAGTAGCAACATTACAGTTATGAAGTAGCAACGAAATAATTTTATGGTTGGGAGTCACCACAACATGAGGAACTGTATGTATTAAAGGGTCCCGGCATGAGGAAGGTTGAGAACCACTGAGGCTTCTCCGAGCAGATGACGCAGGCGCTGGGCGCCACGAAGGGCCCGGGAAAGAACCAGGCACACCTGGGCCTTGCGGCGCGGCAGGGGCGTCGTCTGCAGTCCCCGCTTCAGGGTGAACATTCCCCAGGACCACGTGGAGCGAGTCTGCACAGCCACGGCGGGGGCAGAGCCAAGGCAGCTGCGCCCGGCTGCAGTCCCCGCGCCTGCGCCGTGGGCTCCTCGCGCCCCCAGGTGGCGCCGTTGAGCGCCGAGTCATCGATCGCTAGTCCCCGCGCGCCCGTCTCGCGCAGCCGTCAGCGGCCGCTCGCGGGGTGGGCTGCAGGGGGCGCCCTCCAGAGAGGGGCCGAGCGTCCCGTCGCAGAGTCCGGCAAGCTGCGCGGTGTCTCCCCGTGACCCCTCAGCACCCCTCCCCCAGCTCCGGTAGTCGTCGCTCCGGGGCCGCCGCCGCTGGAGGCAGAAGCCGTCAGGCCGCGCCGTCGTCACCGTCTCCGCCTCTGGGTCCAGGTCCCCGGGCCCTGCCGCCGCCATGAAGCTGCGGGTGCGGCTTCAGAAGCGGACCTGGCCCCTGGAGATGCCGATAGAGGAGCCGACGCTGGGGCAGCTGCGTGCGCACCTGAGCCAGGCCCTGCTGCCCACCTGGGGGTACAGGTACGCGGCCCGGCGGGCGCGGGCGGGGAGGCGCCGGGCCGGCCCGGGGCTGCGGGAGGCGTGGCGGGCGGCGCGGGCCCCGCCGTCACGTGAGGCGGGCGGTGAGCGGGCGTCGCCGGGACGGAGCGGGCGTTGGGTCCCGGCTCGGAGGACATGGCCCGGCGTCCGGGGGGCTCCGTCCCCTTCCAGGGTGAGCTGTCGCTTCCGTTTTTCCAGTAAACGAACCGGGGGATAGGCCGGCGGCGCCCAGAGTTCCCCCGCCCTTGGAGACGTCAAGTTGGAAATTACGGGTTTCGTTTGGGTTAAAACGTATCAGGCCCCCCAGGGAAGTAACTTCACCCTCTCCAGCTGCCGGGGTATTTCAGTGAAAAAGTTTGGAAAGTACTAAAAGGAGTTAGCATCGGCCCCGCCTCCGAGGCCACCTGCACCTTGTTGAGCCGCGCTGAGGCTGCAGTAATCGGAAGGCTTCACTGGGTGTTTACTACGTGCGGGCGCCGCAGTGAGCGCCCTGCAAAGTTTTTATTTTTTTTAAAAAAATGATTTTAGGGTCAAAGACATCGATTTGTTGTTTCACGTATGTGTGCGTTCATGGGTTGATTCTTGTATGTGTCCTGACCGGGGATTGAACCTGCAACCTTGGCCTTTGGGGAGGACTCGCCAACCAACGGAGCTACCCGGCCAGGGACCGCTGCGAAGTTTTGCGAAGTGCAGCGTGTCCGGGTGTTTCAGATAATCCTGTTTTCCTGGGCGAGCTGTTGCTTTTTTTGCTAAAACGAAGGTACACGTGGGCCTTATGATGACTCTGGAGGCAGTGACGTTGAGAAGGAAAGGATCAAAGTCTGTTGTTTATGGGGCTGCAGATGAGGCAGCTTTGTTTCCACTGAGGGTCTCTTTTGGGGACAATAATCTGGGAATAGAGGGACATAAGGGTGATCCTCTTCAAATTTGGAATTTTGTGATAAGAAAAAAAAAATGTTCGCTGGGCCTTTTTAGAGGAATTCTTTAAAAAGAAAACCTTTCTGTTAATTACATGGCTCCTTTTGCAAACTTCCATTCTATTTGTGGGGAATTCAGAAAAATGAGACCATATTATGAACTACTCACCCTTCCATTTTTCAGGTTAAAAGTAGGCCTGATTTTTTCCAAATTAAGACAAAAATAGAAAATGAGGTATTGACATAACCCCCTTTAAACATACTAAGTGACATGCCTATTGTAATTTCTTGGTGTTAAACCTAAGAGTTTTGATGCTGACTTCATTACCCCACCACAAATTTTCAAAATTAACCTCTCTTTTTAAGGTATTTTCATGTGTGTATTATTATTATTATTATTATTTTAATTAGGAGGGGCGGTCTTAAACGGATGTGCAACACAGTGTGACTCCTTGTTTACCCAAGAGCCCAAGTTAGTTTCTCTTTCAAGTTTGTTTTCATAGTAGAGGCTGGTTAACTGGAAGGACTGTAGCTTCTGGATATATGTTCATTTTATAATAGGCAGTTTTAAAATGTGTCCATATGACATTATTATTTTTTAAAATGTCTTGGCTGAGTAAGTGGATCTGGAGTTGCCATAAAACATTTTTTAAAAGGCCTGAAGTTTCTAGGAGGGAATTTCCTGATGAGCTTAAAAGGTCATCAGGAGTAGTTTCTAAAACTTCAGTAATTTCTCAACCAAAGACACTCTAATTGGTAAGAAGAAACGTGAAAGGAAAAACAATGAATTATTTCAAGCACTTTTGAAAATGCAGCGTTGTGAGAAAGAATAAACAGCATGATTTTTCAAAGGACTTCATCCTTTGACTTCAAGAAGTTAATGAAGTCAGTATTGCTGTGTGTAGATGTCTTATAAAATGTTTTACAATTGTTAATTATTGCTTTCCACCACATGGTGAAATGATGGTTATTCTTTCAGGTCAGATACTCTGTGATACAGAAATGGGCCCAAATGCTCACCCAGCCTGTAATTCACTACCTCGCCTCTCCCTCTTGTCTGTATCTCTACCCATCCTAAGGCCCTGCCAAACATAATACTTTAATTTATCTTTATTATCTCTATTGCTTTGGAAACACCTCATTTTTTATCCTGCCTTTTGATTTCTTGTAAGTCTCAAGTGATCATTTTTATTACTTAATTTATTAATAATATATATGTCAGCTTGTTAATGGTTTTGTCTATGTATCACATAGACAGAGGCCCAAATGGGCGCAGGGTTCATTGCTTTAGGATAATTTGAGCTCTGAGCTTATTTACCAGTGATTTTTTGGATTTGTGCTATCTTCCCTGTAAAAGACATCATAGCTGGTCATCAGAAAGAAGAGAACTTACACTTACCAGTAGGAGGAATGAATTTGTATTCAGTCATCTACATATACTCGTCCAGCTTTTTGTGATTACGAATATTCATTTAGGACATGGGTCTAGTATTTTGGAACCGACATAGCTAACTGTCCTGTAAGGGCATTGAATGGGTAGCCTGATTTCAGTCTCATCCAATGTTGGTTGCATTTATTCCACAAATATTTTTATTTGCCACGTGCTGCAGATACAGTTTTGAACTAGACAGACAAGATACCTGATCTTATGAAACTTAACTTCTAATGTGGGGGTTTGGAAAGAGAGACAACATATAAATAAGTATATTTTCAAATAACGGAGTTACAATAAAAATAAACATGAGAATGAAATCAAGTGATGGAGATTGGTGGAAGGCATCTCTGAAGAGGTGACTTCTGAGTTGAGACCTGAGTGATGGGAGTCAGTTGAGCTGGAAGAGCAAATGCAGAGGCCCAAAGTCTGCAATGAAGTAGATTTGTTTTGAGGACAGATAGAAAGCTCATGTGAATAGAGAACAGTCCGTGAGAGGAAGGATGGCGCAAGGTGGGTGAGGTAGAGAAGCAGGTTGGGGTCAACTCTTGGGCTTGGAGGCCATGCTAAGGACTCTGTTCCAAGTTCAATAGAAACCATTGGAGGATTTTCAGCAGAGGAATGCTATAATTTACATTTTGAAAAGACTGTATTTTATTGAATCTCAGTTGCTGTCACTCTTAAGAGATTGTTTTATGTAACACTAAAGGAAAAAATGCTGTCTGTTAAGCTGTGATATGTCATAGATTTTAAGAAGCATCCTTATTTCAAAGATCAAAATACAAAAAGTATGTGTCTTAGAACTGATGAAAACATGGATTAATGATAGATAATTACTGTATCCTATCCCACAGGCTAGAATTGTTGCCATTAGAAATCTGTAACCTAGGCATTTGGTGATAAGAACAAATAATTTGGTTGTTTTTCCAAACTTTGGCTTCCTTCTTATTTTTGTTTCATTTTCATTATTTAGTTTGTCTAGGGCAGGGGTGGGCAAACTTTTTGACTCGAGGGCCACAATGGGTTCTTAAAGTGGACCGGAGGGCCGGAACAAAAGCATGGATGGAGTGTTTGAGTGAACTAATATAAATTCAAAGTAAACATCATTACATAAAAGGGTACGGTCTTTTTTTTTTTAGTTTTATTCATTTCAAACGGGCCCGATCCGGCCCGCGGGCCGTAGTGTGTCCACGGCTGGTCTAGGGTCAGACCATGTACCTTATATATGTTCCAAATATATTATTGTTGAGGATAATGGTAATAGGTAGGTAGCTCTTACCATCCTTATCCATCTTTCTTGGCAGTTCTGATACCCGGTTTGCAATTACATTGAACAACAAGGATGCCCTCACTGGAGATGAAGAGACCTTGACTTCATATGGGATTGTTTCTGGGGACTTGATATGTTTGATTCTTGAAGATGCCATTCCAGCACCTAACTTACCTTCATCCACAGATTCAGAGCATTCCTCACTCCAGAATAATGACCAACCTTCTTTGGCCACCCCCTCCAGTCAGTCCAGCATACAGGATGAACGGCGGACTGATTCATTCCAAGGAGAGGCAGCCCAATCCGATGTCTGGAATGATGGCAGTATGGTGGGTATTACTATTCAGACAGAAAATGGGTAGTTGACAAATCATACTTGATTGAATTCTGAGCCAGTCAGGATCATTATCATCAGTAGACTGCAGATTATATTCTTATAGAAACATTTTTGAAACTGCTAAATGCCTGGATTAATATTGGGCATTCTGAAGAACCCAGTTTTTACCTATTTATTTTGTTCAGATATTCATTTACCCCCTCAGATAAATTACCCCTTGGCTTCTCTCGCTGCCTTTAACTATTTGAATGCCATAAGCATCTATAGATGCAAGTGGCGGTCCTTTTTTAATTCAAGATACCGTGTCAGTTAACCGGTTAAGCTCATGTTCCCAGCTTTGCTTCTCTGGTCTGCTCCACTTGTTAAGGCTATACATAGTCCAGTTATTTCCAAATGATTTGTTGGACATTTATACCTGGGTGTTAAAAATTGTCACCTCAAAAAATATTGTTACTTAATATTCTCTATGCCAACATAAATTTGAAAATATGTGCACTGATGTTCTTTTGTTTGTCAGTGGTACTACTGTTTTCCTGAGCTTAAAACTTTGGAGTGATTTTTGACTCCTCATACCCAATCCCTTAACAAGCCCTGTCAGTGTTTCCTTTCCATTTCAGGCTTACAGTGTCTGTTCTTCAGTGCACTTTCTAGGTTCATTTTCTTTCTACAGCTTTTTGGTTATGTTGTTCCCTTGCTCTTAACTACTGTGTGTCACAGATATACCCGTGCTCACACTTTTGAATTGAAAAAGACCACATATCTCTAGTTCAGCCCTGTCATGGTGCAGAGGAGGAGAATGTCTCTCCCCCTGTACCAGCCAACACACTCAACATGTGCACATGTACACACTACCTAAGGACTGCTTCGCACCTTTGCTCTTGCTGCTCACCCAGCCTGTAATTCACTACCTCTCCTCTCCCTCTTGTCTGTATCTCTACCCGTCCTAAGGCCCTGCCAAACATAATACTTTAATTTATCTTTATTATCTCTATTGCTTTGGAAACACCTCATTTTTTATCCTGCCTTTTGATTTCTTGTAAGTCTCAAGCGATCATTTTTATTACTTAATTTATTAATAATATATATGTCAGCTTGTTAATGGTTTTATCTATGTACTTATCTCTTCAATTTAATTTTTTTTCGTGGGCCTTTAACATTTATAATTATTCATTGTGCCTAGCGTGTCTTTCAGTATATACATATACTAAAAAATACGTTTTAAGAGGTTTGTAAATTATGAAAAGCATTTATGTTCAGATTTTTAGTAATAGTATCCAGAGAGATTAAGCAAGTTAAAAAAGGCTTTTATAAAGCTTAATGTACCTACTTTTATGTGTATTTTTTTTTTTTTTAGAAATTATTATGTAATTTTGTGTTTTTGTTTCATAGAGGTAATCTAGGGAATGAGTAAGAATATTCAGTCACATATTTAAATTACATTTCTGAATCATTTTTGCTGATAGACCCCTTCAGAGATTCTGGTGGAAGGGCCCATTCCCTTTACTTCTGTGTACTATTAAAATTGTCCAGTAAAATGGAACTTTTCATAGTATATGTAATAGTTACTTTACTAGTTTTCTTTTGGAAACTTTTGAGAAATTAATATTACCTCAAGTTAGTAATTTAAGTTCCAAAAGCAAGCTGTTTTGTGCTCTAAGACTTGTATAGGACGACTGTAAAACCTTCGTGTGGAAACAGCTTGAAATCTCATAAATAATGCATTAAGTGCTTGAAACAGTACGGTCTGCTAATTAAATGTAGGATGGAGCATTAGAAAATGAAAATAGGAAAATTTTACTCTTGCAGTTAAGTATAAATTAATTTTCTTAGATGCCGTTATATTTGGGAACTCATCTAGTACCTGTTGATTCTTTAATGGGAAACAGATAACTGGGTATCAGACCCTAATGCTAGCTATAAGCTGCATTTTAGTCACTTGTTCCAGTCATTTGTAAATGACATATGATACTAGTAAATGATCTGTTCAGAGAGGTGGTGCTGAACATTTTTTTTTCACTTCCCCATGCGTGAAGAGTAAGATAAATATTCTCATCATATCAGAATGGCTCAGTGAATGCCAGTGGTTCTCATTGAGTGGCAGTAAGGTTTGATAAGTTCACCAGGGGATTCTGATATCTTCCTCTTATGTCATTATCAGTTTAGGGCAACCTTTTCAATATTTTTTTCACATATATTCTCCCATGCAACTGTCAGTAAGTAGTTAATGGCCCAAAGTTAGGCATAATCCTGTATAATAAAGAGCTAATATGCTAATTAGACTGAATAGCAGAATGACCGTCCAGATGACCTTCCAAATGACCTTCCGGACAAAGTTGGGGCTGTGAGGGCCAGCTGGGGCTGCTAGGGGCTGCGAGGGCCAAGCCCCTTGCACGAATTCTGTGCATCAGGCCTCTAGTAGATAAGAAGCAAAGAACCTATACACTTTATAATTTAGTTAGGTGTTAAGTGGTTTTAATAAGTAATTTCTGTTTGTTCAAAATATGATAGAGCCTCCTTTTTTTATTGTCTAAAATTTTACATATGTCTCCTTTTCCCCCGTTTGACTGCCTCCCCCGGCCCCCCTACATCCAGCCATTCCCACTCTGGGCAAGCCCCCACTGCCCCAGTGTCTGTGTCCATTGGAACCTCCTTTTTTAGGTAGTGTGAGTTGTCATTGCCCTCTAGGTTTTAACAAGTGAATTTGGATGTTTTTCATAAGCCACCAGGGATTTTAGAATAACCTCATGCTCCTTGACATTCTCCCACCCTTGGACTCATAGTATGTAATTTTAATTTCCTCTGCCCCTTCTTTAATGGAAACATGAACTGAAAAAGAAGAAACATGTGCTTTGCATTAGGAGTTGAGCACAAGCCTAGAAAACCAACTTTGTGAGCAAAGTTAACATAGTAACGTAGTCTTATTGAAGCAGCATATTATGTTTAAAAGCCGTGAACTGGGAATCTGGTGAGCTTGTTCACTTCAAAGTTTTATTAGTTGGTAACCTCGATTGTTATTTAATATGAGTCACAATTACAGCATGTATAAAAAGGTGACATCATTTGTCATGCCTATTTTATAGCATTTTTGCATGTTGCAAATGAGAAAACACTGAAAACAAAACATAATGAATTGTAAGATAACCATCTTTTACTGAGTGTCTACTATGTCTTAGGTACTGTACTGGGGTTATACAAATAGTTGACATGTAGTTTGTTCATTTCTAAGTTTGTGGTCATGGTAGGATGTAGATGAGTAATTAGAAAATTTCAATACTGTGTGATGAAGTGGAGTAATACAGCCTTTGCAAAGTAGAGGGTAGTCGGTGTCGCTTCTGTTGAAGAGGTAGAGACTGCTAGAGTGGGGAGGAAGGGACTGGCAGAAAGTGAACTTGATACAGAGTCAGGGATCAGGTGACGAAAGGCCTTGTATGCTAAGGAGTTTAGGAGTTTGGACTTTATTTGTAGGCCTGCATTTCTCAGCATGTCCTCTATGAAAGACTTGTTTCATGAGATTATAAGTAAGTGAGGAAGGAGGATAGCCTTTCTTGGTTATGCACTCATTATTATTGGACTTCTCAGAGCTTTGTAATGCCACAGCATACTTGGTGAATATGGAGGGAAGGTTAGGTAGCAATAGCATGTAGCATTTTCCAACTTATTTTATTGTCAACCTCTTTCTTTCCTAAGAACATCTAGGGTCACATTTCAAGGCACAATGTAGGGAAATGCTGCTGTCTACATTGGGGAAATACTGACAGAGTTTAAGTTGGGACATAGGACATAATTGGTGTCTTAATTGTCAGAAAACTGGCAGCAGTGGGTGGAATGTATGGAAGATAAAAAAGTGGAGTCAGGTGTATTGGGGAGGCTGTTGCTGGAAGTCAGGAGATAAATGAGTGTGAAGTACTGTTGGAGTAGGAAGGGGCAGATTTTAGAGATACTTAGGAGATAGGTTCAGTGGAACTTTGAAGTATGATCAGATTGGGGTGGGATTTAGTAACGCAGACTGAGAAATCTAGGAAGATTTCCAGGTTAATGGAGATAAGGAATTTGGAATGGAGGAGTAGATTGCAGGCTCATTTATGTAGGAGGGCTTGCTTTAATGTGTCCCATTTCTGAACCCAATAATGTGCTTTGACTTTGAGCACTAATCTCAGTTCACTTTAGGATACAAAATATCATGTATAAAAGTCTATTTAATGAATTCATTGTTTGTTATCCTTTTCAGCCAGGGCCTAGTCAAAATGTTGAAGCTGAGTCAATTGAAGATATTGTGGATATGGATGAAGACACAGGTTTCTACCCCTCAGAACCAATGCTCTGCAGTGAATCAGAGGAAGGGCAAGTGCCCCATTCATTAGAGACCCTGTATCAGTCAGCTGACTGTTCTAGTCCCAGTGATGCCTTGATAGTATGCATTCATCTTCTCATGTTGGAGTCGGGTTATATACCT
Organism: Myotis myotis; assembly: GCF_014108235.1. Taxonomy (NCBI): domain Eukaryota; kingdom Metazoa; phylum Chordata; class Mammalia; order Chiroptera; family Vespertilionidae; genus Myotis; species Myotis myotis. The sequence continues at coordinate 203,235,425 of NW_023416335.1, forward strand.
CAGGTAAGATGACAAGAGAAGACAAGCATCTTGTTAGGGTTTACGTTTCTATTAGGAAAGGAGGTATATCAGTAAATATCCCTAGATTTTTGTGTTGTGTATTCTAGATTTCTTTATTAAATGTGGTTGGATATTAAATGTAATATGCTGAACACAGTGATAGGCATACAGTAGGCAAGCAGTAAGTATTCTCTTCCTTTTTTTCGTTTTATCAGTTTTTTATTAATATTATAAAAGTGATGGCAACTTGGGTTAAAAGAACCACAAGATTACAGTATGTAGGATAATATGTAGGTAAAATGTGTTCAGTGAGTGTGGATTGGGTGTGACTAGACAGATGATGACACACTAGGTTTTATATATTAATGGCTCTATGAATTGCCAGTAATTTAATAAGATTCAGTTAGGAAGAGGACATTGTTCTTATGCTGTAGTTGCTTGCATTCATTCATTCATTCTCCATCGTCAGGTGCAGTGCTTTGTCTCTGCTCCCAGGTTGCTTATAGTCCAAGAGTGAGAGAGACAAGTATACAAAGCATTGTACTGTATTGGTTAAATTCTAGGAGAGACTTAGCCATAGATAGGATGCCAGAGATTCACAGAGAACATTTAGAGTAGAGTTTCTTAAACTTTTTTTTTTGGTGTGGTGGTGGGGTGGGGGTGGTGGTGGTGGTGGTGGTGGTGGGAGAGTTTCTTAAACTTTAATGTGCACAGAATACCTGAGGATCTTATTAAAATGCAGATTCTAATTTAATAAGTCTAAGGTGGAGCCTGAGATTCTACATAGTCTCACACAATAGCGATGCCACAACTGGTGGTATTATGAGTAACAGTAATTCAGTGATCACTGAACACCTGCACCATGCCATGCACTGAGCCAGGAATCAAGATATAAAGACAGTCCTTTTCAGAAGTCCACAAGTATGGGAGATAAATAAAATGAAAATTATAATATATTATGATAAATAACATTAGAGAAGTACATAACAATGGAAATATGAACTGAACGTTAGTGGATAAAAGAAAGAGGATGACAAACATGATTTTTTTCTTGTTATCCTCACCCAAGGATATGTTTTTATTGATTTTAGAGAGGAAGGGAGAGAGAGAGAAAAAAAACATTGATGTGAGAGAGAACTATCAATTGGTTGCCTCCCATATTTGCCCCGACCAGCATCCTAGTTATGTGCTGCGACTGGGAATCAGACTCACAACCTTTTGGTGTTTGGGACGAAGCTCCCACCAAGTGAGCCATGGCCAGGGCAGGATTTAAAAAAAAATTTATTGGTGTGACATTGGTTAATAGGTTTCAAGTGTACATTACTGTATATTGCATTGTGTGCCCACCACCCAAAGTCAGTCATCTTCCATCACCATATATTTGGCCTCCTTTACTCTCTACCACTCCTCCACCTCCTTCCGTCTGGTAGACACCATACTGTTATCTGTCTGTGTCTCTGAGTTTCAGTTTTATATCCCACATATGAGTGAAATCATGTAACTCTTAGTTTTTTCTGACTGACTTCGCTTAGCATGTATTTATATATATTTTCTTTTAAAAGGGATTTCCAAATAAAGTGATATTTAAGTTGGGTTCTTGAATAATGACCTTGGTAAGCAGAGAAGTGAGTCTTTGAAGAGAGAAATTAACTCCATCTCTGATATTATTTTATCTATTTGAACAAAATTTTTTTTTTTTTAATATTTTATTGATTTTTTACAGAGAGGAAGGGAGAGAGATAGAGAGTTAGAAACATCGATCAGCCGCCTCCTGCACATCTCCTACTGGGGGTGTGCCCGCAACCCAGGTACATGCCCTTGTCCGGAATCGAACCTGGGACCTTTCAGTCCGCAGGCCGACGCTCTATCCACTGAGCCAAACCGGTTTTGGCTTGAACAAAAATTTTGATGGAGGATAATATATGGAAACTTTTTTTCTATCAAAATTTTATTCATAGCAATGTTAATGATTTGACAAATTTTATTAAGGGGATTGTAAGGAATGCTTATTTCTAGACAAGTTAGGGACTTCCTGGATGGTTAATCTTTTTGAGAGTAATATATTTCTATATTTGTTTCCCTTTAATTTCCTTCCCCAGGGGACTGAAACCAAAGCTATTTCCATGCCAGAGAACTGGAAATCAGGAGGAGTGTATAAGCTGCAGTACACACATCCTCTCTGTGAGGGCGGCTTTGCTGCTCTCACCTGTGTGCCTTTGGGAAACCTAGTCGTCATAAATGGTAATTGGATGGCATAGTTGCAGTCATTAGTTTACGAATACTGACATCTTTCTCTCCAAATGTTTTATAGCCAGTTCATTAATTGCCCATTATGATATAGTCTTTTTTCAACTTTGTTTAATCCCTGTACCGCTGATAACATGAGTCTGAAAGGTTATAGAATTATGGGTTGGCCCTACCAGTGTGGCTCTGTGGTTGAGCATCAACCTATGAACGAGGAGGTCAGGGTTTAGTCTCCAGTGTGGGGCGTGTAAGAGACAGCCAATCAATGATTCTCTCATTATTGATATTTCTATCTCTCCCTCTCCATTCCGCTCTGAAATCAATAAGAATATATTTATATGAAAAAAGAGAATTACGGGTTGATGTTTTAGGCTAGCAGCCTTCATTCTTTGAGCAGCTCTACTCTTTTGCTGTTTTAACCTTATAATTTATTTTTTGCTCCCGTGGGAGTTGTTATAATAGGAGTGAGATGAACTCTTTGAAGAATATACGTTTCTTTGTGATTATAAATGGCTTTTTTTTTTTAAATCAAGGTCTCAAACTGAGAGATGGTAAGAGGTGAGATTGAGCTGGGTCCCTTTGTATTCAGTTTGGCACCACTGAACAATATATAAATACCCACAAACACTAAGGGTTCTGAGGCTTTAATCTGTGTGTGTTTTCTCCCACACCCTGGGAAAGTCGCTCTTAATGGTTTCTTTCCTAGTTGTCTTCAGTATTAAGAAAATTTCACTGGGATAGCAATACATCCCAATTTCATTTTAGCTCAGATGCCACCTGCATGTCCATACCAACTATCAGTGGTGTTTGGAACAGTTTCATAATAAACATTCTGGAGATCCATTTGAGTGACTAGAATCTTGCATTTTTGTTGCATTTTGATTTTTTTAAATTAAAAATATATTTTATTGATTTTTTGTAGACAGGAAGGGAGAGGGATAGAGAGTTAGAAACATTGATGAGAGAAAAACATCGATCAGCTGCCTCCTGTACACCCCCTACTGGGGATGTGCCTGCAACCAAGATACATGCCCTTGACTGGAATTGAACCTGGGACCCTTGAGTCCGCAGGTCGACACTCTATCCACTGAGCCAAACCGGTTAGGGCTGCATTTTGATTTTTGAGGTTTATCCTCTTAAGGATAATATTGGAATGACTGCATTTTTCCTTTTTCAGCAAAGCTCATCTTTGTATAACAAAGGCAGCAGGTGCTTTGATGTGTCTTAGCTCAGTGGTTTCAACATGTTCTGCAGCTCCTAGTTTCTGCTGAGACGAAGCAGGGAGGAGGCTTAGTAGAACTATCTCCACTTAAATCTTGAGCAGCAACATGTTTGTCTATTTCACTTATTGGGGTCCCTACAAGATTTTATAATGTGTTTTTTTTTTTCTGCTGAAAGACAGTTCTAGGTGCCCTTTTGTGTAATTTCTGCTATTTCCTTTTTATGACTCGATTCTTTGACATGTTACTTAAAAGTCTCAAAATTTCAGCTTTAATAGCTTTGGTGGTATTCCACATTTGTCTGGACGCAACTATCTGATGGCACGAGGACCTAGTAATGCCTTTTCAGCAATTCATGACAATTACAAATGTAACTTTTAGTTGGGTGTTCCACCCAGATCAGCAGTTGCTGCCTCCATTTAAGCATAACTTGCAAGGTGGAAGTTACCAAATGGTAAATGTGAGGTTGTAATTTTTGCCTCAGTTTCTTACTAAAACTCTTTAACAACATCTGTATAATAACCTCTATTTACTAGAGTTTCAAGATACTTAAAAGAGAATAGCTGTTAAATGTCTAATGATTTCCGATACTTCGTTTATTTACCATTCTTGGCAAGTCACCTGCTTGCAGACTTGCATGGCAGACAGCCATTCCAGGCTTGATTCTTTGAAAGGAGTAGTGTGTCCTTAAATCTCTCCTTCACCGAAGACATCCTGTTCGGTGCACATGTGCATAAGCACATCACTGGCTCTTTCATAGAATGAGATGAAGTATGCCTTTGTGTATGTGAATGAAATTGAACTCTCTGGTGATGTCAAGAATATTGGTCTTTTGGGTCTAGAGAGAGGATTCATTTAACAAACAAGGGAAGACTCATTGCCAAGGGTTAAATAAAAAATAAATGGAGTTTTGGTGATACTGGTGGAAATAATGATTTTATTGTGTTTAACTGTCTTCTATTAACCTTGTTGCATATCTTCCAGTTACTAATGAGCTGCTATTGGTAATACTTTTTATATAGGTATTATATAAAGGTGTTTACTGTAGTTTTTAAGGGGTGTTTTAGAGTGATTTTTAATTCATGCGATGGCATGTTTATACTTCGGACTTCGCTGTGAGGGAAGGATGTAAGCATAGAGCAGTTTGTTTTGTATAATGTGTCCTTTGTATATTGGGGGCAAGGAAATACAGTCCCATACTGGAAAATGAAGGCAATTGATGAAGTGACGAATTTTCATCTTTCTTTTGCTTATTTACAGCTACACTAAAAATCAACAGTGAGATTAGAAGTGTGAAAAGATTGCAGCTGCTGCCAGAATCTTTTATTTGCAAAGAGGAACTAGGTAATGTAACCGTGATTTAACTTTTGGGATGACATTTTGAGAGCTTCACTTTTAAAAACCTGAAAGGTAATGTTCAAAAGACTGAGTTTCTGAATGAGATTAAAGCAAATTCAAGACCATGATGCAGAGTTTCTGTTTCCTGTTATTCTTAGGATCTTGGAATGCTGGATTATGTTTACATTGCCATTATGTAATGACACTAGTATGTAATTTTTTGCACATTATTGATGCTTCATAATTTCTGGATTTTTCTGGCATTGTGGTTAGCCAGTATGGAGAGGAGCTATGTTTTGTGGGAACCATACTAGTATAATGGAACCTCATTATTGAAGATATTTGCTTAAACCTATATAAATTTGATGTAGATTGGACCTTTACCAGAAGTTTGCATTCTATGCATGGTTTCATTTATGTTCTATAAAATTATTAGTAGACGCAAAGAAATTAAGTTTTTATTTTTTTAACTTAAGTCAAAGGATGAGATGTGGGTAGGTGGTTGAAGGAGAAGAGATGGGGTAGAGAGGGAAGTATCATATTTAAGTACTGTTTTGTGCCTTTACAGATGTTATTCCATTTCATCCTCATAGTAAACTTGAGGGTTTAAAATCCAGATGGAGAGTGGTGTGGTATAGGGGAGAGATGACATTTAAAGCAGTGTCTTTTAAGGGAAGACCATGTAGATCTAGATCTTTGCTGTGAAGGCCTAACTTAGTCTTGTTAGTTCCCAGGGGAGATCAAGCCTTGAGAGACTGACGTATATGAACTGAAACTGATAGAGAAAGCAGACATCAGAATACAGTTGACCATTGGAAAACTGGAGTTAGGGTGCTGATCCCCCATGTAGTCAAAAATACACATATAACTTTTGACTCCCCTGAAACTTAACTACAGTTGACCTTTGGTATCCAAGGGGGATTGGTTCCAACATTCCCTGCAGATACCAAAAACCCACGGATGCTCAAGTCCCTTTTATAAAATGATATAGACCAATGCATACAATTGGCCCTCTGCATCCAGATTCCCAACTGCGGATGGAAAACACTATTTTCTATCTGCTGTTGGTTGAATCTGAGGATGCAAAACCAGGGATATGGAGGGCTGATTGTGGTTTATTAAAAAAAATCTGTATATCAGTGGACCCGTGCAGTTAAAACCTGTGTTGCCCAAGGGTCAACTGTACATATTTATAATGGTCTCTGAACATATAATGTCATAGTAGACCAGTGTTTCCTAACCTTTTTTCCCTTATCAATCCCCGAAAGAGCCATTTACACATTTTCCCCCTAGTCATTCTCCCCCATGAAAATTTAATACGATAGATATCTGTATTTGTATACTGTGACCCTTAGGAGGGGCAAAACCAATGTCATAACTAGGATTTTATTTTTTTGCCCTCCCAAGAACCAATTTTTGCCCTGTTGGGGGCAATATTGCTCCTGTTGCGAATGCATGAACTGACTCATTAAATCTTTAAAGATGATCTTACCATTAGGGCCAGAAATTCCTTGGCTACAATACTGTATATTCACTTCTGTGCTATGGGGAGTAGAAATACTCTACACTTTATAGCAGTAGAGGTTATTATGCCCATTTTATAGATCAGGAAATAGGTCTAGAGGAGGTTAAATTACTTCAAGGTCACAGAGCTAATAAATGGTGGAATTTAGGATCGGAATAGATTTGACTCCTATGCCTTTTTTTAAAAACAACTTTTATAGAAATGTAGCTCAGTTCATTTTCTTTATTTGCTTTCTGTTAAAAAGGAAATGAAAGGAAAGGAAAAAAGGAAATGAAAGGGAGGGAAAAAGTTAATACAGTTTTATTACAAGTTTATGGACTATATTAATCGAATATTTTTAATGTAGCACTTTTTATGTTAGGAATATGCTGTTCATTTGACAAGTCATTTAAATAAATGTTTACTGTGGCTTATAGTGTCCATATATACTAGGTACTGTTATTTATCCTTTTGTTCTAAGTCCCTAATTATATTTATTATAGATCACTGAAGGAAATTTTCTTTTTATAGAAAATCAGTTTTCACATTAAACCAAATTTATTTTTTAAATATCTTGAAATTTGCCCTAACCAGTTTAGCTCAGTGGATAGAGCATTGGCCTGTGGACTGAAAGGTATCAGGTTCGATTCCGATCAAGGGCATGTACCTTGGTTGCGGGCACATCCCCATAGGAGGTGTGCAGGAGGCAGCTGATCGGTGTTTCTAACTCTCTCTCTTCCTCTCTGTAAAAAATCAATAAAATATATTTTAAAAAATCTTGAAATTTGATTTAAACTCAAGATTGTAATTCATGCAATAAAGATGTAGAGTTTAGCTGCATATTTTTTTTATTCATTATCAAGTTATGCATGTTTTATTATAGACTAGAGGCCCAGTGCATGAAATTTGTGCACTGGTAGGGTCCTTAGCGGCTGCCGGCCAGGGCCTCCCTCCCTTCCCCCAGCTGGTCCTGCCCCCTAGTTCCCTGGTGAACTCCTGGAGGAACTCCCGGTTGAGGGGACAATTTGCATACTATGCTTTTATTATATAGAATAGTGAGTTGCATACATATGGACTGGGGAGGGAGCAAGCATAAATTGATTATCTGATAAATACTAGGCACTGTGTATGTAGCTTTAAATTTTAACTACACTTATCTGGTGCAGTGGTGATGTCTTCTTTAAACAGGTGAGCAAACAGGTACAGATCAGAAGGTTCAAGGTTATACACTTGGTAAATTTATAGCAAAACTGAAGTGGGAACTCTAGGCACAGTTTGACAGTGTACATGCTGTAATGTGCATGAAAATCACCTGGGGATTTTATTAAAATGCAGGTTCTGATTAAGTAGGTCTGTGGTGGGTCCTGAGATTCAATATGTAGAAACATTTCCCAGGTGATGTCAATACAGGTGATCCATGGACCACACTTTGGTAGCAGTTTAGTGGCTAATGTGAGTGCTTTGGAGCCCTACTTAGCCTTATACCCTGCTCTGCCACTTACTCTAAGACCTTGGATGGCTCTATATCTTGTCCTGTCTTTAAAGTGGGAATAATAGTATTTATCTCTGAGGGAGAATTGCTGATTCTAAAGAAGGCTTGAAAACTGTGTTATAAACACTGTTTGTTACTAAATCTAAGCTCCACAAGAGTAGTGCCCACTGCATTCCCAGTGCTCAGAGCAGATTGGTAGATATCTATAATAATAAAAGGGTAATATGCTAATTAGATCGGAAGTCATTCCAGACATCCTTCCTGATGAAGCCGGGGTGGAGGGAAGCCGTCCCGGTCCTAGGTGCCTGCAGGTGGCCTGAAGGAAGCCAGCCCAGGTCCCAGGTGCCTACTGGCAGCCAGAGGAGGGAAGCCCGGGTCCCAGGTGCCAGAGGGAAGCTGGTGTTGGCAGCCAGGGGAAGGAAGGTCTACTCTTGCATGAATTTTCATGCATCAGGCCTCTAGTCTATAATAATAAAAGCATAATATGCTAATTAGACCAGACATTCTTCAGGACATCCTTCCGGACAAAAGCTGGGGCCGTGAGGGAAGCCTGGGTCCTGGGTGCCAGAGGGAAGCTGGTGCCGGCAGCGGGGGAAGGAAGGCCTACTCTTGGCACGAATTTCATGCATGGGCCTCTAGTTCAGTATATCTAGTGTTCCCTGCCAAATGATAGCCTATGAGCTGTATAGATTGGTACAGCTCACTTCATTTGATATGGGATTTTAGCTTTCAGAGTCTCATGCTATATACTCCCTAGTCTATTGGAGATTTTGATTTATATCTGTGTTGGAATTATTTGTGAAAATTTATTTACCTCTTTGATTGGTTTGGCTGAAGTAGAGGATACCATTTCAAGTTTTTCCACTTGATTTTCTATTTGATTTTTTATTTTAAATATTCTAGGGGAAAATGTAGCCAACATCTACAAAGATCTTCAGAAACTCTCTCGCCTCTTCAAAGACCAGCTGGTGTATCCTCTTCTGGCTTTTACTCGACAAGGTGAGAGATGATAAATGATCCCAGGTCAAATGGCTAGAAAGAATAGTAAATTTAAAGTACTGTGCTCATGACTCTCCCCTCTTTTCTCCTCCTAGTGAAATTCTGCTCTGATTTTAAGACTAAGCTTAAATGTTAATTCCTTAAATGTTATTCACTCCCTCTTGGTAGTTCCATAGCATTGTGTACATATCTTTATTGTAGCTCTTTATTCAGTGTATAATAATTGTTGATATAATTTCTTTCCACCTAAGGTTGTGAATACTTGAAAGCAGGGAATATGTCTTATTCACTTTTGTATTCTCATGGCCTAGCACAGGGTCTGGCCCATAATAAGTTCAATAACACATAAATAAATAATGTGTAGCCTGTAAATTGCATCTAAGGTTTTTTTTTTTTTTTAAATAATATTTATTGGGGCTCTATGCTAGGTACTTTGGATATTTCACATGTGTTCTTACTTAATGCTAACAACTTTGAAGTAGCTTTTATTCTCATTTTATAGATGGTGAAACTGAATAATTCAGTGAGGTTTATATTCACTCAAGATTCTTGTATAGTCAGCTTTCTCTTATTTGTGTTGTAGTAAAAAATACTTAAAAATCGCAGTGACTTGCCCTGGCCAGTGTGGCTCAGTTGGTTGGAGCATTGTCCTGTACACCAAAAGGTTCATAGGTTGACGCTCAACCACTGAACCATACCGTCAGGGCTCTACCTCCTAATAGTAATTGCTAACACCTGAGTGCTTATTGTGTGCCAAACATTGTTCTAAGCACTATATGTATTAATAAATTTAATTCCCAACTTAGTGAGGTAGATAATGTTATTAACCCATTTTACAGATGAGGAAATTGAGTTAGGCAGAGTTTAAGTAACTTGTCCAAAAGCACACAGCTAATAAGTGGCAGCATTGGGAGCCAGTTATAAAAGCCAGTGAATTATCCATTTTCTGTAGTTGAGAAGAGAATTAAAAGAAGCCATTGACTAATATCTACAAATTGTCAGAATTATTTTTTCTATCTGTATTAAACAGTATTTGTCTTTCCACTAACACAGGGGAACAAGGAAGGGGCTTAGTAGTAGTAATCTAGTTAACCTGGGGTTAAACATTTGTTGTAGATGTGTGTGCTTGGATAATTGAGACCACCTCCCAGTTTGTTACCTCTCTATAAAGGAACGAGTTGCCCGCTTTTGTTGAATGTGTGGGGAAAGCTGGATGTTCTTTACTCAGAGACACTTGTTCTTTTTCTCCTTTTAGCACTGAACCTCCCAGATGTATTTGGGTTGGTAGTCCTTCCATTGGAGCTGAAACTACGGATCTTCCGACTTCTGGACGTTCGTTCTGTCCTGTCTTTGTCTGCAGTTTGTCGTGACCTCTTTATCGCGTCAAATGACCAACTTCTGTGGAGGTGTTTATATCTGCGGGACTTTCGAGGTGATTTCCATGATGACATGTTAACAAGAAAGGGGCTCTTTCTTACTGAGGTCTTAGTTCTTAATGATTCAGCTTGCCAGAAGTTTTTAGTTATAGGTTTTCTTTTTTAGGGTAGCAAATAATCATAACATACAGCCTATAGTAAAGAGATTCTAAGCTTCATAAACCTTTGCCTATGTCCTGAAAACTCTCCTCAAATAGCCACTTAGACTAAGTAGACCGTCAGGATAGAAAAATGGACGTGAGATAGGTTTATTCTCTATCGGCCATCCTCAGTGTCTGACTTAGAAATCCACTGCATTTCTAACTACTTCCAGGTTGTGACCAGAGTACTAGTGGACAGAGTCTTGCTCTGCTGTGGCAGGCGTGTTGCTGGGGAAGCTGTATTTCTGCATTGTCACATTTAAGGTGACCTGGTCATCATTGCAGCAGTGATGACAGTGGAACTTGGGGCTGGGGAGAATTCTCCAAAATGTCACAGGGTTTCCAGATACAAGGCTGGAAGCCTGAGTGTGGAACTTCTTTTTGGTCACCACCATTTTACTACCTATCAGTGTTAGACTGTGGTTTGACTCTGGGTGGGTCACAAAATCAATTTAAGGGGTCATTTTACAAAAAAAAGGAAAGTCAGCAGCACTTTATAAAATAGGAGTAAACTTATATTTTAGCTATATAGATACATAAATGTAAAAAAATCTTACATGTTACAGTGTAAAATAAAAAAGTTTGAATGATGGTGCTATATATGATAATGTACCACTCTAGTAAACATGTATGGGTAGGTTCCCTTCCTCTTTTTTTTTTTTTTAAATTAAAAGTACATGTAGAGTCATTTGGATTGTCAAAATTTTTTTCTTTTAAAGCTTCAAAATGTAGAAAGTGCAAATGACCTGGTTTTTCCTTGTCTTCCTTCTTGATTCCTGAGGTCCTCATTCTTTGTTTCTGCTCCTGAATCCAAAGTTTAAAATGTTATTTTGTCCCTGGAGGCAGGAAATGTCATCTCAGAAATTTAAAAAATTATAGTCAAAATGAAAAGACAAAATGACCAACATATATGGAAGATCCAACCCTAAAAAAGCAGGCTATGATAAAAATACCCATGAAAGGAACAAATACTTTTTACTTGTATATTTGAGTTCAGGTTTAAAATACAATCAGTCTCTACCTCATTTCCAGATTGTGGTCCACAAGCTCATTTGTAAGCTGAGTGTTCATATTTTTTTCTTGAATTTCCCTGTACATACAATGTTATGGGGCTGGAGCTTTTATAACTTTTTCTTCCATGCCAATATAATAACATCTAGAGAAGACATCACTATCTTTTATCCAAACTCGTCACTAAAAGGAGTTCTTTTCCTCATTTCACAGATTTTAAGTAAGTACATTGAAAATTACTTAGTTATGATCAAATTTCTGAGAGTCGAATCATTCAGAACATGTTTGGGAGAAAATCTAACCCAATTATGGAAGAAAACCTTACCAGCTTGACCTCCAGTAATGACCATGAGCGGTAATACAGACACTCAGAGGTTGTCACCTGGGTTAGTGTGACATGAGACTTGGGGTCAGAAGCAGCTGACACACTAGATGGAGTTAGTGGGAGACGGTGTAGTGTGGGTCAGTTAGCACAGGAGAGAACAGCCGTGCAGCCCTCTGCATCCCTGAGGGAGTCACTGCATTCAGCCACGTAGTACAGAGCAGTGCCGGCTGCCCTCAGCCGTCCAGAGAGGATCTGAGTTAGGTTCAAGAAAGTATAAATGGTAGTGTGTGTTAAACCAAGGATGGATTCCTGTTTCTGCTTAATGAGGATGCTTTCGTTTCCTTAGGACAGAGGCAAACTTGCTGTTTCATGCTGGATGAATGAAGCATTTTAAACCCTTATTTTTTGCTTTTCCTTTGTAGATGGTACTGTTAGAGTTCGAGACACAGATTGGAAAGAAGTAAGTGTTTGCAAATATCAAGGCTAATGTTCACAACACAGAAATAACTAGTGGATTAGTACATTATGGGCAGTTTTCACTTTTTTATGATGTAATCTGTTTTCACTAAATTTATTGCTCATTTTCAGTAAATGGAAATGTTTTCAACTTTTACTTTAAACTCAGTCCGTTTTCTTGTAATTACACAGGAAGTAAGTTTTAACACAATGATTATTTTTCACCTTAATAAAACATTCTCCCTTCTTCTGTTTCAAAGAAGATTTTTTTAAAGTGAGTTGCTTTGTGCTGGAATAGTGTTTAGCTGTTCTGCTAGTTAGAATAGTACATTAAGAAAAGAAAAAGTGATGTTATTTTATTTGCTGATGCCTACTATAAAAGACGTTGATAGGACTGAGAAAAACTTGGGAGGAAGGACTAGAGAAGAATAAAATTCAATGAAAGTATTCAAATATGTACAAAATATGTTCCATCCTCTAAAATGGGCATCTGTTTCATCTTGTTTAAATTGAGATCTATTAGGGACACAATTTAAGTGAAAAATAATAACCTCACCCCCCAACACCTTTATATTTTATGGCTTGATATTTTCAACAAATATTTAACTTTGCTACTTTTCAAAAAGGCTGACTTACGATTGCACGTTAGCTTGGGCACTCTGGGTTGCAGTCTTGAAAGTACATGCCACTCAGTTATCCCTCCTTTGGCTGTATTGTTGCTCCAGGTTGGCACAATTGCTCGGTTGCAGTGTAAAGACTAGAGCTCATCGGTATTGTATTCAGAGCCACTACCTTATTCGCTTACAAAGAAATGGTGAAAGTTCGTTTCTGTGCACTGGTTTTTGGTCTGCTTGATAGTGTGGGAAAAGGAAAGGACAGATCTGTACAGTGAAAGCAGGTTGGAACTCTGGGGAGACATCCCAACCACTTACCAGATCCTGTTCTTGTTTTTCTTCAGTTGTACAAGAAGAAGCACAAACAAAGAAAAGAAGCTCAGAGAATTCGGCATATGATGTTCCTGCCGCCGTCGTCACCCCACCCCAACCCATTCTACCCCAATCCCTTCCACCCCAGGCCTTTCCCTCCCAGCTCGCTCCTTCCTCCAGGAATTATTGGTGGTGAATTTGATGAAAGACTAACACTTCCCTATGTTGGGAACCCAATCAATTCACTCATCCCTGGGCCGGGGGCGGCACCCGGCCAGTTCCCTCCACTCAGACCACGTTTTGATCCAATTGGCCCACTTCCAGGACCTAACCCCATCCTGCCAGGGCGCGGTGGCCCCAATGACAGATTTCCCTTCAGACCCAACAGGGGTCGGCCAACTGATAGCCGGCTACCATTCATGTGATTGACTCGCAACCCCACTCTGGAGCTTGTTTGGTTTTGTTTCTTAAAACTACAGCTGTCATCTTGTTGGGTTGTTGACCTCTAGTGTTTTCTGATTGTGGTGGTGAGGAATGTACTCACACAAGCCTTTCAGTAGATGTATTTAAAGCTCCAGGGGTGGTGAGGCCCAAAGGTTACTTCATGACAAGGTTGGCCTTGGGAATAGTTGGCTGCTGACTTCCCTCTAGAATGAAGGTTGTTCACCGATAATGTTCTGTACCAGATTTTTAAAAATTAAGTATAAATTACATGGCAGTCTCGACTTTTATTACAGAAAGATATGTGATAAATATTCAGAACAGCTTTACAACATTACTTGGACATTTAAAAATGATCAGAGAACCTATTCAGCGTCATCAAATTGTTGCAGGGGATTTTAAACATTTTAATGGCCCCTTTTTTCAAATGAAATCATTTGCAGAAGCTGATTTATAAAATGACAAAAGCAGAGCTAGTTTGGTTGAACTGAACTTTGGACACCCACCAGCTCAGTCCACCTCCTTCCTGGCCCTGCAGCTCTTCCTCAGAGTGTGGGGTGAACTTCTGGGCTCTGCAGCAGCACTGCTGGCGGCCACTGGGTTATAGGGACTCGGAGTGTGGGGTGAACTTCTGGGCCCTGCAGCAGCACTGCTGGCGGCCATTGGGTTATAGGGACTCTTGTTTTGTTTGGGGCTTCTTCTGGAGTGGAATTATGATTTTTTTCCCTTGTGTTTTGACACTTGGTGCCTAATTTGTAATCTAACTAGATGACCTCTTTTAACAACAAAGTGTTACTGCTTTGAATGCTGGTCAGGTACTTGTTTTTCAAAGATAGACTCTTATTTGAAGAACATTTATTTTTTTTTAAGAGTTAAAATACACAAAATTCAAGGTTTATTTTTCCTACAAGAAAAAGGTCAAACAGAAATGTTTTATACAAACAACTGTGAAACATGCTATAGTGACAAAATCTGAATCACAACACAGGAACTAAACATTATTAGTATCTGCAGAAAGTATATTGGAATATTGCCACTGTCGTCCTGATTTTAAAAATCTGTTTTGCATATAAGGAAATGGTTTGAAATGTTATGTGCTGCAAGAATATTTTGAGTCCTACATACATGTGAAAATATTTTTATTTTTATGTTTTGCTACACATAATAGTGTTGTTTTTTCATCACAGTGAAGAAAATTCAGTCACTAATGCAATTATCCAGAGCCATGTCACCGTTAATAGCTTAATGTGTAGGCAAAGGATTGGGGCTGTTGACATTTCCATGGTACTGGGCAATGGTAGCTCTAGGACAGCTTTTTAAAAATAAGTGTCCACTGGACGCCATATGGCTTTAATTGGATCTGGGCTGAAAGAGTCACCTTGAAGCATTGATGGGTCCAAATATACCCTAGTTCTCCTCTCTGCCCTTGTGATGTTAGGTTGCACGTGGTGTGTATGTGTGTAGCTGGCGTGGGAGGACACAGTGAAGCACCAGATACTATAAAACAATGAGTTTTTCAAATCCAGAGTTTTTGAATGTTCCTTGAGAGGTCTGTGCCGGTGCTGATGTCCCAGAGAGGTGGCGCTCCTTTCTAGCCTCACCTCGGCCTCACTGGCCCGAGTTACAGCCTCTCTCAGTTTAGGTATGGGCAATGTGCCATATGCCTAAATTTGCAGTCCTCTCACAATAGTTTATTCTTAAAACAACTCCCAAAGCTTTTCCTCTTGAATAGCTAAATTTATAGTTAGAAGCTTGTAAAATCTATGTTCTTTTCATTAGCCTGGGCTGTTGAGCTTTATATATTGCTGGTGTGTAATGAGAAGGAAATCATGGTTTGGCGGTAGCCCAGTCCCTGATTTTCTGACATCACTTTGATATATTGTAATGGAAACAAGACAGTTGAGAGCACTGCGGTTACACATTTTAGTACGATGCTGTTCTATATCATTGGCTTGTAGTCTCAACGACTTTCTGTGACTCCCCTTTAGTTATTTTTAACAGGAGCTTGCTCCCCTCCCACCCCCTTCTTTGTTCCAGATGAAAGATAAGGTTTGGCATGACTGGAAATCAATCATGGAATGTATCCTCTCTTTCCAGCTTAAGATTTTATAATTCCTTAAGGAAGACAGTTCTGCCCTCTTACTCTTGCCTCTAATTCCTGAGATCACCGCTTAGTCTAATATCTATCTCTAATTCTTATTCTGACGGAGCTGGACACGTTTCCCTTTGCCCTCTATACACAGGGCCCAGTGTCAAGGTTTGCCTTCCTCCTGCCCGGGGCAGTAGCTCCTCGAGGAGGCGCCGGCAGGTCCCACTTCTCTGCTGGGCATGTAAGCATGGTTCATGCTCCTTCACAGTCTCCAGCTGACTAGATGTGGAGTGGATACGATTATTGGGAAGTACTAGGTAAGTCACCTGAAATAAAGATTTAATCTCAGTGTCTCCTGGGATCCCCCAATAGGTCCTGGCACTTAAATTTCTGCTATTCCATAGCGAAATATTGAGAGGCAAGACAATGTTAACTTTCTTCTCTAGACTCGGTGAAAGACCATGAAGAGTAGATACATTAAATATGAGAGTTTGGAAATTGAAATTAAAAATGGGAGGACCGATCAGAATAAAATTGAAGGGTATTTAAAATTTTAAAGGAAAACATTGTAGGAGTGGTGTTAGTTGTAGATTGGTTTTCCCTTAAGGAATGCCTCACTGTTTCTAGCCATGTCCCTTTCTTGGCCTGCTGCTTGAGAGCCCTGGGCACAGGACTAGTGTCGAGATGTCATCAGTTTGGCTGCGTGTTTGCCTGGAAACAGGGAGCTTCTGTGCCCTGTGTGCGTTGTGTTGGATTAATGAACTGATTTGATTGCTTTTTGTCTAACCTTCCATTTTGTCACTGACCAAACCCACAAGTGCCGCCTTCTCTGAGAACCTAAATATTGGTGAAACCCTGAATTTAATCAGTGGCTGCTTAGGAGTC
Organism: Myotis myotis; assembly: GCF_014108235.1. NCBI lineage: Eukaryota > Metazoa > Chordata > Mammalia > Chiroptera > Vespertilionidae > Myotis > Myotis myotis. Next base: position 203,251,931 of record NW_023416335.1, read on the forward strand.
AAAGATAGCTTTGACACTTGCTAGCTTAGTAACCAGCCAGCCTGCACTCCAGGATAAAACATTTGGAACATGTGGAAGTGCTCCTAGGCCATGGCCTATTCCTCCAATAGAAATCCTGGCGTTACCTGTAATGCTGAGCTAACTCTAAAACAGAACAAGCTACCACCTGCTTTGGGAGCTCCGCTGCTCCAGTGCAGGGAGGGGCAGTGGGTTCTGCTATGGAAAGCTCTGCCCTGCTGTGGGCCTCTGTGCAGGGTGTGGTCAGGATGGGAGTCCAGGTCCTGGGTCTTCTCTGTGCAAACTCTGGTGTTGTCCTGGTCTGCTCGCCCCAGCCTCTTCTGACTGATGCTGACAATGGCACCTCATCTCCCCCACCCCCACTCCCAGGAACTCACCTCTTTGGGCTGTGCTCACCAGGGGGTGGTCTTGTGGCCCCTGAGCCTGCTTGCTCCCATTCCTTTTCAGACTCAGTTTAGAGTCTGCAACCTCTTCCTGAGGGTAAAAAACTGCTATAGATTTTCTTTAGCTTATCTCAGTTTACTAATCTCTCTGCTGGTTTGATTCTGTTCCTGGGCAAATGACTTCCTCACATTGATACACTTAAAAATAAAACAAAGTTTTTCTTCAGTCTTAACATAGGTTTACATTTTATTAATTCCAACCTGACCATGTCCTGACCACCTACTGTGTATCAAGCAGTGCTCTGTGTTTTATTCACCTAGTCGTTCACGATGAGGTACCTACACTAACTTGCTTTCCCCTTGTAAACCTTTTCTAGCAAATTCAAGTGAGAACTGCCAGCAGGTGGTTGATGTTTGGGCTCTTGGGGTTTGCTATTGTATTTGTTACCGTGTGTGAAGGCTCGTCACCCCTGAAATGTTGGAGAGGTAGAACTAAGTGCCCCTGAGCAGGAACTGAAGGTTGGCAGCGAATGTCGTATGACAGAGAACACAGGGAATTAATGGAGGAGAAATGATGTATAGTCTATGTCCCTGAAAGGCTGACTTGACATTTAATCAAACAGGACTGTTTTCACACACTGCGAGGACAATCTGGAAGAAGGTATTTTGTCTGGCTGGTGGAGCGGTCTGTTGAGGCTGTGTTTAAATCCCTGCTCCTTGTGCTGCACTTCACCACAATACACATGCATCTGGCATGTTTTAGCCTCACCAAGTCAGCTTGGAGGGGGAATGCAAGCCTTTCTTTGAATCAAAACGGTGAAACAAAGCCAACCAACCAACCAACCAACAACTTTTTAGAATTGCCACAGTGACTACCTTCACCCCTGCTTTTTGTCCTTTCCCATTTAAAAAAAACGTCAGTTATTAAAGTTAAAAGTGAGAAAACAGTCCATTTGGGGGGGTCTCTGGTCTCCACAAGACCATTGTTGGTCTCAACTTTCATACACAGGCCAGCAGGAACCTTAGGTGTTGGTTACAAACTAGTGCTATGTCATGGAGCATCTGTGCATGGCTATACAAAGGAGTTTGTGCTACTCTACTTGGACTATCTGGAAGATATAGTTTGAATGTTGAGATGTTTTTATGGACAAGGGACAGAATAAAGGAAAATGGGAAAATTAAGCCACAGTCATTGTTTATGGAGCCACTAATTTTGCTCACCGAGAGTGGGACCTGGGTCTGTTATGAATCCACACAATCCTGCTTCAATAGCAGCTTTCCCAGACATCTCAGCTCAGGGGGCCAGTCTAACTCCCACATGCATGCAGGGAGATGACAAAGAGAGGTTTGGGTCTCGACCAGAAATTCTGACTCCGTTGGTCTGAGATGAAGCTAGCTGTGCACAGCCACGGCCCACACTTTGAGAAACCAGCCTAGTGTCCCTTTGCTGTGTGTTTCAAGCTGTATTTTATTACTGAGAAGTGGGTGAGATTGATTGACTTCTTTCAGTGTTTGTCTGTATAAGCGTGATGATTGCCTCAGGTATTTTCTGTGTTCTTAAGCTCCTAAAATGGTGGGGGTGGGCTTTGCGGTGTTACACCTGCCCTCAAGTTTCCTATCTTTCATTCAGAATGCAGGCCTAGGCCATGGACACTTTCATTTTTACCTCCTCTGTCCCTTCCCTGTGAATAGTGAGGGGAAGGCATGTTTCAAGTCACAACGGGGACTGCAAAGGGATCACATGGCTCTGTTCTGGACCAGGAGTGTTTCTAGCACCAGGTGCTTGGTGATGTGGGACAGCCCTGACCCGTGATCACGGGAAGTCGTGTGCTGTACGGGAAGGAGCCTGGGAAGGGCATGAGGGCTGTGTTCTCCAGCTCTGCAGTCAACTTGTTCAAATAGGTTTGGGTTAAACAGCGAAGTCTAATGTCTTTACATAGGAATTTCAAGAGTCGTTGACGTATAATGTGTATGACCAACCTCAAAAAGAAATATAGACAGTGTTTCCCCAACATGGTTGGCCATGGGACCCTTTTGTAATGGAGAAACCTGCCAGCATCTTGCTGTGCAGTTTGTGAAATGCCAACTGGAGGTTATTATCCTCCCAACTTTCTGAGCCTGTGACATTAATCTGATTCTCTCTGGTTCCTCATAAATCCTTGAGGAGTAAACAACATTCCTGGTGGGAATTCACAGAGAATTCCTGGTGGTATGCTAGTAATAGTGGGTGGAGAAACCCTAACCTAACTCCTTCTTCGGGAAGTGAGGGCATCGTCCTCATCTGGGAACTAGAAACCATTCCTGAAAGAACCTGTGCTCTGCTCTTGGCTGTCTATTCTAGTGGGAGCAGCATCCCCACCGTCTCCCCTTGAGTCTCTGCTGTGACTTGAAAGGCCCCATGGCCCCACGTGTCTCACAGGACGTGGCTTTCCCTCGTCATCAAGATCCCACCGGTGGCCAGTTGTGATGGGCCCTTGCCTGCAAGTCAGGTGAGGTCTCCGATGACACTAGCATGGAAGATGGATGAGAGGCTCCCCTGGCCCGGCTTTTCTCCTTTTGTTTGCAAAACACTGTCAGTAGATTATTGCCTCTGATACTGCTGAGGTCCGACTACAGTGTCTGCATTTGATGGAGGTGGGCAGGCCTAGGGGGGCCTTTGCCCAAAGGCAAGCAAAACACTAACAGATATGAAAACTAGCCACACACAGAAACCTCACGGGGTTATCTGTGGCCAGGAAGCAAGCATCTGTGGGGGAGAGGGGGGTAATGGATGTCCACCATTGAGGCCCGTTTTGAGGAACCTGGAGGCTCTCAAAGGCCCAGTCTCAGCCGGACAAAGCTTGAATGTCGTGGAGAAGGGAAGGGGACACGTATAGATAGATACTCAGTTCCTGGGTCAGAGGCATTAGAAAGTATAGTCTCAGGCCCTCCATTCTGTTCCCATCAGAAATCAAGGCTGAGAAGGAAGATGAGTGGGGAGAGGGGAGAGTGTAACAGCACCCTCTCCCAGGCTGGACCCCGTTAGTCAGAGAACAGGCTGGCAAAAGACTTCCTCAGGTTGCGGATGGTTTCGGCCTTGGCCTCGTCTTCGCTTGGGGTTCCACGCTGGGAAGTGTCCGATGTGCTGAGGCTGTTAGTCAGGGACTGGGATTTGCTGAAACAAAGGCAGGGAGTTTGGGGACGACCAGGCCTGGGCTCCTGAGGAAATGTGTTGTGGGGGCGGGGGGCTTGCCTGGAAGCCAGGTGGGTGAGCCCCATTGTCACGAGTCATTCCAAGGCTTGTGTGATCCTGGATATGACACCCACATGACTTAGCCTGCAAGGTGGTTAATGGTAGCCCGTCTTCAGGTATAGAAGTTGGGGCTCACAGCCAGTGACGGGAGCACCCGAGGCTCACAGTCTGTCCACCAGCCCAGGCTGCTCAGACAGCAGGCGTCACCAGACAGTCACTGCTCTCCACCCGTGTGTGCAAACCCATCTGGCAAACTGTAAAGTGCTGTCGCCACTCCCGGCTGTGGTTGCTCCCCTATACTAACCAGCGCTTTGAGAATTGGGAGGCCTGTGTCTGGGATTCCATTCCCATCTCATCCCTGAAGCCCTTCCTGCTGATTCCAGCCCCCTTTGGAATGCTCCTGGTGCTTCCTGTTGGAACTTGTGAGAATTAAAAAACACACCCAACCAGCTAAAGTGCTTGGCACATACTAAGGAGGTAGTAGATACTAGTGTAAAACTATGATAATCAATGTTAGTGTTTGGAGTTGAAGGGAGCCACTTTGCAAAAGACCCCCACATTTGGAGTCGCTCTTTCTGACCTCAAGCCAAGAGATGGGCTTGAGAGGAGACGGAATGTACAGTGTACTGTGACCGAGAAACAACGGCACAGATTCCTCCGTCCCTGCGACCCACCTTCTGCCCTATGATTTGCAGGCCCTCCCATCAAGAGCCTGTTTTGCTGCCTCGAGTCTGGGCGTGGCCATGCAACTGGCCTTGACCAACAGCATGGGATGGAATGAAATGACACTGTGAAGCTTCTAAGACTGCTCCTCAAGAGGCCTGGAGCTGCTTGTGCCCTTTTGGAATGTAATTCTACCATGTGAGGAAGCTCGGCCTGACCGCTGGAGGCGGCCGGTGGGGAAAGTGAGGCCCAGCTGGCAGCCAGCGCCAACCAGCAGGTGCCAGATGTGTGCATGAGGCCCTGGTGACTGTCCAGCCCCGGCGACGCTGTCAGATGCCTACAGCATTATGAGTGATCCCAGGGGTAGGGTTACTAGATTTAGTAGGCAAAAATACAGGCTTAAATCTGAATTTCCGATGAGAAACAAATACTTTTTAGTATAGCTACATCCCATGCAATATGTGAGGGCATACTTATACTCAAGATTACTCGTGGTTTATCTGAAATTCAAATCTAACTGGGCATCCTGTATTTTATCTGGCAACTCTCCAGGAGGCACCTGCAGAAGAACCTCCCAGCTGAGCCAAACTCTGAACAAACTGCTGAACTGAGGAATTTTGAACCAAGAAAATGGTTTTACCTTAAGCCTCTAAGTTTTGGGGTGGCTTGTTATGCAGCATGAGATAACGGATACATGTATGTATCTGAAGGGTCATGGTAGGGCCTAATCTATACTCTCACCTTGCAAGGCCCTACCTGCCCTCCATGTTCCATCCTCTAGGCCTCCTCATTCCCATTTCAAGTCTGGGTGAGGCCTCAGCGGGTCTTCCTTTGTCTGAGTGCTCCCACACCCATCCCCACCCTATACCCTTCCCGATCAGATCCGGAGGTACTTACTTGAGATGGGGGTGGGGTGGTGCTGGCTTCTTGGACTCTTCACCCTGTTGGGAGGTGCTGCGCCCTTGCACAGGGGGCCGGGGCTGTGAGGGGAGGGTGGCACCTGGCTTGGAGGCCTGGCTTGGAGAGCCGCCGCTGGATGCCCGGGGCAGCTGTGGAGAACCTGGTGACCTCTGCTGCTGTGGGGATCCCGCCTGGGGGCTCAGGGGCTGCTGGCCTTGTGGGGAGAGCCTCTGCTGGGAGGGGCTTCCAGATCTCGAAGGCTGAGGAGACTGAGCTTGGCGAGGGCCCCCTACAGGGTACAAAAGTTATTACATTCAAATTTTTCTTAGGATAACATGGCTGTGCACAAATGCTTAAATGTTTCAAGGATGGTCATTACAGTTTTTTAAAAAAATAACAGTAAAAAGTGAAAAACAACATAAATGCCTAATTGATTAGGAACATTAAGATACATCCATATAATGGAATATTCTCTGGTCATAATGTATGATGTTACATAATATGACATTAAATGGGATACTGTTGATACATGCAAATAAGTACTGCTAAGCTGAACAAGCAGTTGATGAAACAGTACATACAGATTTATTGCATTTTGGTATATATGTAAAGCTATGTAAAAAAGAAAGATGGGAAGGTTAAACACTAAAACTAGGGCGTCTCAAGCCTTAATGTGTACATGAATTCCTGGAGGGATCCTGTCAAAATGAAGATTCTGATACAGTAGGTCAGACTGAACTGTGTACACCCCTCCAAACTCATATTTTGAAGTCCTATACTCAATGTGACTGTTTTTGGAGATAGGGACTTCAAAGGAAGTCATTATTGTTAAATGAGGCCATAAGGGTGGGGCCCTAACCCAACAGGACCCGCGTCCTTATAAGAAGAGACACCAGGGGCAGACACACACAGGAAAGGCCATGTAAAGACAGTGAGAGGCAGCTGTCTGCAAGCCATGGAGAGAAGTTTCAACCCGGTGGGCACCTTGGCCTTGGACTTCAGCCTGAGAAAATACGCGTTTGCTGTTGAAGCCACTCAGTCTCGGGTATTCTGTTACGGCAGCCGAGCCGATTGAACAGGCAGGGTCTGTGATTACAAAAGTGCTGGGGTTGTGAAGGGGTTTAATTTTCTTCCTTTGCTCACTGATACTTTCCACACTGAAGGTGGGTCACTTTGGAAATGAAATAATGATCCCTTTCTTTTGAACAGCTCTCTCCACTTTTCCAAGGACTTTCAAAAGCAATGTAGCGTTTGCTCTAGGGAGGCTGGTAGGGAAGATGCCATTATTATTATTATTATTATTATTATTATTATTTTATTATTTTTAACAGAACAAGCCTTTTCATTCTTTTTATTACTCAAAAAGAGTTTCATTGTTAAAATTTAGTTGAGTCTGTGCTTGTGCCTTTAACACTTTGATGATTTTCTGCTCCTAAGAAAGCACACCTGCCCCTGTCCCCTGTTGGGGACACATTTAGCACCTGGGTCCACAGTAGGCCCAACTGACATGTTTTTCGTGTTAGACAAATTCACTACAACGTTACATCCTACAGCACGACTTCCCGGAGTTGTCTGGGGACAGGCCACATGCAGACTCTGGTATTTTCCAACCTTTTTGGTACGAAGGTGAATAATTCTGTTACTGGTACCAGGGGCATGGGCGCCTAATTTTGTCAGAGGCTGTATTGCAGCACAGCCTCCAACAGTATGTAGGCCAGGGGTCCTCAAACTACGGCCTGCGGGCCACATGCAAATACAAATACTGTATTTGTTCCCGTTTTGTTTTTTTACTTCAAAATAAGATATGTGCAGTGTGCATAGGAATTTGTTCATAGTTTTTTTTAAAACTATAGTCTGGCCCTCCAACGGTCTGAGGGACAGTGAACTGGCCCTCTGTTTAAAAAGTTTGAGGACCCCTGATGTAGACACTGGACCATTGTGAATGCCTGTAGATACCATCCCGGGAGCGGGAAAGGGACCATTCTTTTCACCCCATCCAGGTGGAAACCGAGGCTCATTAGGTGTCATAACTAGGAGGAGTAGCCATAGAGCTCACAGGGAATCCTGACTTCTCCCTGTTACCGTACAGAGCATATAGTCACCTACAAGCTGGGGGATGTCTCAGGCACCCAGAGGTGACTTTGGCATTTGGAGGCCCCACGCCAGGTGCACTCTCCTCACCTCCAGCCCGGGGCGTCAGGACCACTGTGTGTGCTGGCTGCCTGCTGCTCCTCTCCCTGGCTCCACCTGCTCTGGGAGAGGGGCTGCCCCTTGTGATGCTCACCACGCTTTGTGAGGGCAGGAGACGGAGAGTTAAAAGGGCCTGCAGCCCATCTCTGTGGCCCTTTTAAAACATGGCTTCTACTCTACTGACCACCAATTGTGTCTCTGGCCGTGGGCATCCTCACAACAGCTCTGAGGAGTAGGCATTATTATTTTTTGTTGCTACACACTGCAAATTCTGGTGCCCTGACTGGGAATCGACCTGGGGACCTTTCAGTGCATGGGACGACGCTCAACCCACTCAGCCACAGCAGTCAGGGCATGTTAGATATTATTAACACCCCCATTTTTACAAAGAAACTGAGTCCCAGATATACTCTGACTTGCTCAAGGTATCAGAGTCAAGGGAAGAGCCAAGATTCAAACTTTTTGAGTCTTTTTGACTCAACTCAAAAGTCCTGTTTTGCATCCTCCTTCCCTCCCTCCCTTTCTTTTTTTTATTGTTATTTTTACTTATACCACACAGGCTGCCTTGAGTCCTCATATCTTTGTACAAATTGAGAAAAGGTGGCTTCCTCCAGTGGAGGCAGCTCTGAGCCAGGTTCATGGGGAGCAAGGACTAGATTTCAGCCGACCTCCCCCTCAGATGTCATCTCAGCTGGTCACCTTTGCAGAGGGCAAGGCCTGCATGTCTGGTGGCCCTGACATCATACTGGCCTCAGGGGCCCCAGGTCCTGAGTCAAGCCTTGCCATTAATCTGCTGTGTAACTGTGTCAGTCACATCTCTCTGGGCGTCGGAGCCTCCTTTATAAAATGAGGTCATTGGACTGGCCACCAAACATCCCTCCCAACTGGAACTCTTCTGTGAGTCTGCACAACACGTTCTCAGTTGAATGGAATGGCAGCAACAATCTAGCAACGGGTCCACGTGGCTTTGATTCAGTCTTGACCTCTTTCACCACTCTATGTCCCAGCAGATTGGAAGACCCATTGATCTCAAAACTAACACCTTCAGGGCCGGGCAGGTACATAAAGCTGGCGAGCCTCAGAAAAATCATGTGGCTTTAAATTTTTTTCCACTTTAGGTAGAAATATCGTTCAGAGACCCAGTTCTCTAAAGAGGTGCAGTGACAACAGGGAGAAGGAGGGCTTGAGGCTCACGGTGAGCCCCTGCCCTGCCCAGGGAGTAGCTGTGACTAACGGTCAGGGCGGCTGCTCTGAGGAATCCAGCCCCATTGTTCCTAGGGCTCCTGCAGTCAAGAGAAGCTGCAAATCTACACGTTGATGTAAAAGCTCCTGATTGTAAAATGCTGTTTTTTGTGTTAGACCTACTGCAGCTCAAAGAAAACATCTGTTTTCTACTTTTATCTTCAGTCTCCTGCCCTCCACCCCCGCTGATAATATCTTGGCAAATCTGGATGCTTGCTGATTCATTTATTAAGTATTTGTTGAGTCTCTATTATACTCCTGGGACACATCAAGAGACACTATAGTTATTTCTTTCAGCTTCTTGGCAAAGCAAACAATTCACTATTTTTATTTGCACCCACACAAAAAATATTATCTTACATATATAAAATATTTGCCTAAGCACAGGATTGGTGCTGAAAAATGATAAGGCTTATTTGAAGAAAACTTCACTTTTACTGCGTTGAAAACACACGGTGAGTTCAAAAACAAGTTATAATGTGATCTTGTTATTTCGGGAACTCAATGAGAGCATTGTTTTTAAATTAGCCTTGTTATTTTTAATCTGAATGCTAATTCAATGAGCATTTTCTTTAATTATCTTAATTGGTTTTAAGTGGACAGTTTTTCAATTCACTAAAAGTGTGTTTAGCCTCATGTCCCTTAAAATAATCTCTCTTTATTGAGCATGTCTCTACTCTGGGCCCAGGAGGAAACCAGAGTACAGTGGCTCACTGTTTTAAAAGTGCTCTGTTCAAATGTGTTGTAAAACGTCAGCCCCGAGGCCGGGTGGGAAACGGAGAGGGTAGGGCAGGCACAGCCAGGAGCCTGGCAGGGTGACGAAGATGACGTTTCTGAACATTTATAACTTAGAACCTATCGCCAGGCTGGGCTGCTTTAATTATAAGGATTGTTAATGATAATCTTTAAGAACAACATGTATATTACAATTGTTTGTAAGATACAAGTTATTAATAGTAAGTTTTTAGGAGTAAAAGTTATATAAGTTGTTATTAGCAGTCAGCTATTAGGTGCTAACACCTACCAAGCACCACCTTGTGCTGAACCCGGAGGCCTTGCTAACTGCTTCACCTGCATCATCTCATGGACAACTCCCCATCACTAGACAGGACAGCTGTAATATCCTCCTTTAACATTGGGGAACCTGAGGCTCAGAGGGGGGATGCAACTTGCCTAAAGAAGGATTCTTTTTTTTTTTTTTAATCCTCACCCAAGGATATGTTTTTATTGTTTTTTTTGTTTGTTTGTTTTTTCAGGGAAAGAGAGAGAGAGAAAGAGAAACACTGATGTGAGAGAGACACATCGACTGGTGGCCTCTCCTATGTGCCCTGACCAGGGATTGAAACTGAAACCTAGGTATGTGTCTGGACTGAGAATCAAACCCACAACCTTTTGGTGTGGGGGCCGATGCTCCAATCAACTGGGACCCTGGCCAGGGAGGTAATGCTTTCTTTCCAAAAGGTTTTACAGCAGGGCCTTCAAAGATGGTTGTAAAACTGCCTGACCTGGCTTCTTGATGCAACACTGCTCTGGAGCCCCAAGCCGGCACCAGTGCAGCAAGTGTGCCAAGAGGGACCTGGGGCAGACTTCCTCCCGGGCCTGTGGGTGAGGACACCCAGCAGCTGGCATTCTGGAGGGAAGTTACTGCTATGATTTCTTTTCATCGTGCCATCAGTAGTTTTTCCATTCCTTAATACATGGTGTCATTTAAACAGTAACGCCGCACTATTTTCTGAGAACAATTTCAACCGACAAGGTTATATATAACGTTCCCTTTTTCTTTCTTTCTCACGCTGGCTGGTTGGCTCATGTATCTATGGTCAGGCACCACTGGTGGCTGGGAAACAAGACACTTTCTAGAAGATCTGAAACCGCAGACTTGTCAACCTGCCACTTTCTTGAGATCTGTCCTTGGACAAGGCCTCAAAATCTACCTCTGCAAATAGAAAACACTGATGTTTTCCCCTTGGAGTGACTGGGAGGCCAACAATGAGAAAACAGATGGGGGAGTCCCTAGCACAGTGCCTGGCACATACTAGGCACTTAATAAACTTACCTTGTCTTTCCATCCTTCTCTCCTGACTCTGTGGGGTGGCAAACCTCACAGTCTCATTCATTCCACGTACAGAGTAAGGGCACAGAGTCTGGGCTAGAGGATTAGATGGCTTTTCCAGCCTGTCTCCTGGCCATCATGCACAGACCCCTCAGTGCCTTTCCACACCCTTGCTGGACGCTTTCTCTGGGTGGCTTGTCAGTGGTCCTACCTTGCGTGGGTGGGCGTGGCTGGGGCTGTCCCAGTGGAGGTCCCAGCTGGGCTGTCCCAGGGGATTTTGCTGGTTTAGTCTGTGGAGCCTAGAGCAGGAGAAGAGGAGAGAAGCCTGTTGTGATCACCATAGCCATTTACCTCCTGGGCGGGAGGACAGAGTTTACAAAGATCTTTTCATCACTGAGGTCAAACTTACATAAAGTGCAATTTTCAAGTGTGCAACACAGTGAACTTTTACATGTGTCGACACCCTCGTGACCACCACCCAGGTCAGGACGGAACGTTTGTGGAGAAGGCTGCTCTGAGCCCCTCCCCGCCAGCAACCCCTTCAAGGATAACCATGATTCCCATGCCTGTTATCACAGATTCAAGATTTTGTGGGCAAAGGGGGGAGCTGGTTTCGACACTTGTTTTTCCAGAAAGCTGGGAAACTAGCAAATTCTTTGGAGAATGACCTGGTAATCCATGGTGAGGACTGTGGAGGGGAGCTCTGTGGGAGCTTGTCAGGTTGGGGGATGGGGAAACGGAAGACACAATAGTCTCTATTGAGTGTGCTGAGATCACACAAAGGGCATGTGTGTACACCCACATGCACACACACACACCCTGCCCCTTGCTCAGGTCCAGGATGGAGGGCACAGAAGGGGCAACTGACTTCTCACAATAATCTCTGCCCACAGACCCCCAAGCCCATTTGAGGCGAGGTTTTTCTCCCCAGGATGGAGGGACGAAGGGCCCCTTGGAGCTCCCCAACCCCCCCGTCAGGAGCAGGGTGTAGAAGCTGTGCCCCATGTCCAGCCTCCGTCCACAACCCATTCCTTTCTCCCTATGCTGGTTCCTTCCTGGGGGTATCTCCTTTGGATCCAGAGGCCTCCCATTCTCAGACAGACTGGCATTTCTGATGGCAACACAGTCTCCTTTGTTTCTGAGGACCTTACCCAAGGCCTCAGGGGTGAGGGCACTGTGGCCCCTGGCATCAGGAATTGGCTCATTTTGGAGACAACAAGGTCGGCCATCAGCTGCTTGTCCTCTTCCACATGCTCTCCAATCAGAGGCATTGAGCTGTCCATCACCTGCAGGAGAAATGACACCTGAGGGACACCCATGCCAGAGTAGCAGGAAGGAGAGCGGGCTCAGCGCGCAAAACAGAATTGACCACTAGATGGCGATGTTCTCCATGCAAACACCCAGCCCAGCGCCTCCAGCTGGGAACCACCCCCTGGAGACATGCAGTTGCCTAAACATGTTTGGTAAACCAACTCCCTGCATTCAGTTCAGTTCAGCCTACATTCGCTGGACTACAGAAACGTGACTGAGGGCCTGGAGCCTTCGCTGACCTTTTCTGCTCTTTTCTTTGGGGAACTGGTCTCCACCCCCTCTTTTCCCAAGGTCAGGGCTGGCTTCCTGAACTTTGGCCCAAGGTCAAGGCTTTCCACAAAGCCAGAAGCAGTGAAGTGTGGGTTCGATTATGACCAAAAAATAAAAAAAATGACACGGGTTGAGCTGACCCCGGGTTCAGGAAGAAGAGGGAAGAGGAAAGGCCTTTTCTCTGGGCTCTGGAGGAACAGAAGCCTGGCGTGAAACTCATCCCGCAGGGAGTGGGCTGTTTCTCAAAGGAGACAAAGCACGTATTTTTGGAGGGGCCTGCGAGATCAGATTTACCCATCCTGCTATTTTTGAAGCTGTGAAACCAAGGCCCGGAAGTGTACAGGGACTTGCCCAAAGTCACATACCAGCAGGCCCAACATCCAGGTGGCTCCCCAGGCATGAGCAGCTGTAGGTCTTGAAGGGGAGTGAGGCCTTGGTAGGTCCTCTCTACTCCTCCACTCCTGTCCAGCCCTCTTCACCCACCGAACCTCCATCAAAATCACTGTCTGGTTTCCCCTTTCCCCAAGCTCTGGACTCACCAGGTTCTCTCTCCTACCCGAGTCCTTGTGCCCGTCATTCCCTCAGCTCACTCTTCCCCTGGTTCTCACCTTCAGGAAACACCTGCCTAGCCTTCCTCTGGGAAGCCCTCTCTGGGTGAGCGAGCTCCGAGAAGCCACCTATCCCATGTCCTCCTGCTAGCCTCGCTTCGGTCATCCCACTGGAGAGCTTACCCCACAGCATGTCATGTCCTGTTTACTGGTGTCTCCCCAGTAACATCAGGGTTGGGCCCTGTGTCCTGCTACACAGGTACACCCTCACTGCTTACCTGTTGATGGAGGCAGGAAAAGTCCAGCTCATAATGATAAGGACACGAATAAGTGCTATAATTTATTGAGCCCTTACCATGTGCCAGGCACTGTACTCAGCACTGGGTGTGGCGGCTCTCACACAAACCTCAGAATAGCTCTGTGAGGCACTATTATTATTATTATTATTATCCTCAGCTTAAACATAAGGAAACAGAGGGTCAAAGATGTGGCAAGTTCAAGGACACATGGCCAGCAAACCGAGGTCCTTTTCTCTCTCCCTAAGCACTGGAACAGCTCTCGGTGGTAAAAACTGGGAACAGGAAACCTGAGTTCCAGGCTTAGGTCCCGCTCCGGACTGGCTGTGGCCCACTGATCTAATCACCTGTAAACTGCGGGGCCTGGGCAGCTGTGAAGACCCTTGCAGCTGAGGCTTGTCGAGGTCTGTGCGTCTAAAGCACCCACTGTAGTTGGAAGCTGGGAAGCTCACAGTTGTGCGTGCTGATTCTAACCTGGTTGTGAGTGAGCTCCTCCCGGTTTGGGCGTGGGTCCTTGGTACCCCAGATTCAATGCCTGGCACGTGGACAGTGTCTCGGTCGGCGTGGGATGAGCTGAGTTTTAACTGTGAAGTCTGTCTAAATGGGCACAGGCCTGTCCCTTCTCCCCCGGCCCCTGCCCACCTGTTTCTGTTTCCTACATTCCCTGTAGTGGAAAACAGCCCCCACAGGAACCTGGGATCAGAACATTCTGGAATCCCCAGGGTGGACACAGCCAAAGGAAGTGGACACTGGTCTCCCGGGGGAAACGTTTTTCCAGTGAGCAATGTCATTCCCTGGACAGGTCACGGGGGACAAGTTCAAGGGTCTTTCCCTCGAGTATTTCACTGTGAGGATCTTCACAAAACGCACCACACAGAGCTTATGTTCTCACCACAGAGGTGGCTGAAGGGAACCGTATTTTTGGATCTGGGGAAAAACACCTTTTACCTTCCTGGTAGCAGACTCCCCATCTCCCTTGACCCCACCCTAAACTCAGACCAAGGGAAACAACCCTGCAATGTTTCTCAGAGAAAAAAAACAACAATCTGAAAAGCCATCTTTTTTTCCTTTTGGAACAGTTTTGAAAAGTTGTTTTCTTGTTTTTTTTTAAAGTCCAAACTCACTGTTGTGATTTTTTGGGTAAATGGGAAAGGTCTTCATCTCTGACCAGCCTGAATGTCCGGAGGCTGGGAGCCTGGGCCCAGAGTGCACGTTTTTCCCCCTAAGGGCGGAAGTTGAGGAAACAGAGAGGCAGGCGCTTTAGGGCAGAGAGAATGCTAAGGCAGCGAAGGGACTAACTCACAGGGTGGAGGGGCGCGCAGGCCAGGAGTCCTCACCCCTGTCTGGATGGGAGCTCAGGGGGCAGCGCTCCCGCCGTGTCCCCACCACCTGGCTCAGGGCTGGCACCCAGGATCGGGGTTCGGTGGTGAAGGCATGAACACTGTGTGTGCGCCGAACCTGAGTTCATGTCTGGTGGTCCCCGGAGGAGATGCAGAGGCTGGAGGGCCAGGAGGGGGTCTCAAGGGCTGCAGGAGGGCCCGGGGGCCAACCTGGGTCTGCAGCTCGCCGGGCATCTCAGCAGGCAGGGGACCCGCTGCCCCTGGAGCCGCGTGGCTCTGGCCTGGGAGCCAGTGTGCAGGCCGGTACTTCTGCACCTTCAATGTCCCCCCCCCCGAGAGGCGCCACTGGGGGGCTGTCAGGTGTGGAGGCAGCCAGAGGGAAGCCGTTCCTGGACCCGAGGGGAGCTGTTTCCCAGGGGAGGCCTGCACTTACACTTACACACACAGCTCCTCGTGGGCGCTTCCTCCCTTCACCTCCGAGGGCAGCCACTCCCTGGGCAGGGCGACATCCGGCACAGCTGGGGGAGAGCAGCAGGGCTCCCACCCATCAAGGCACCGACCTAGTCCTGCTCGCTGTGGGCCCAGGGAGTGGCGGACACCAGGCCGGGAGGACCAGCGCTCCCGCGGTCTCCTGGCCACGAGCAGCTGGTCCTGCAGGCCACGTGCTTCCCATCAGCAGCCGCAGCCCCCAGTTGGGCGGGGCGGGGCTCCCTCTCCTGTCCTGGCCTTGGGTCAGCTCGGGCCTCCCTGCTGCCCTGTGAGCAGCCCCAGGGGTGGGCGTCTGCGAAGGTGCTTTCGAAGGAGGGGCGAGCGCGGCATGAGGTGGGAGAGAAGGGAGCGCTGAGGCCAAAGGGCATTCTCAGGGGAAAGCAGTGGACGCATGAGCTCTGGTGGGGAGGGCGCCGGGCAGGGGAGTGGGGGGCAGAGAAACACTGTGGGAGCAGGAGAGCCAGGGGAGGAGTCGGAGGAGAGGGGGATTGTGGGATTGTGGATGGTAGAGAGGGATTGTGGGATTGTGGGTGGTAGAGGAGGATTGTGGGATTGTGGATGGTAGAGGAGGACTGTGGGATTGTGGGTGGTAGAGGAGGATTGTGGGATTGTGGATGGTAGAGGAGGATTGTGGGATTGTGGTGGTAGGGAGAGGGGATTGTGGGAGTAGAGGAGGAGTGGGAGGAGAGCGAGAGCTGGATGAGGCATGTGGAGGAGGGGGGATTGTGGGGGATTAGGGGGAGACACGAGAGCGGGGAAGTCGAGGAGTGGAGGATTGTGGGAACAGGAGGGACATGAGAGGAGTCGGAGGAGGGGGATTGTGGGATTGTGGATGGTAGAGGGGGATTGTGGGAGCATGAGAGACGTGGGAGGAGTCAGGAGAGAGGAGGATTGTGGGATTGTGGGTGGTAGAGGGGGATTGTGGGAGCACGAGAGACGTGGGAGGAGTCAGGAGAGAGGAGGCTTGTGGGATTGTGGGTGGTAAAGGGGATTGTGGGATGGGAGAAGCACGGAGGGGAAGCTGGGGGAAGGCATGTGGTGATGGTCTTGGAGGACCGCAGGGGTTTGTGGGAGGGATTCTAGGACCCACGGCCCCTCTCGGGCTTCTGTCTTACAATTAATGTCCCAACAGCTTTCCCTCCGTTCACACGCTTGCACAACGGTGTCCCCTCTCCTACCCGTTGGCGCCCCGCCGCTTGTTTATCGTCCTCCTTCCCTGCCAGCCGCACACCCGGTGTCGGTTTGTGTCCCCAGAGCCGCCGTCCCTGGCCCCTGACCCCCGAGTATATGTTTACCGAGTGAACAGGCGATGGGAACGCTGCATGGCGACTACACAGCTGGACACTGAGAACATGTCCGCGGCCCGATGGGAGAGAACCTGCCCCCGTAGCCTGATGTTCCCGCCTCCCGTGGGCCCACGGGTCAGCGGTGCCGGCAGACCGCATGCCGGGGCTGTGGGGGCCCAGCGCAGAGGCCCCGGGCACAGGCTTGAGATGCAGCTGGGGATGGGGGTGGGGGGGTGTGAGGCTGCAGGTGCCCAGGCCGTGAGTCGGGCGGCTGGCCATGCCGGGACCACACCTGGAGCCCTCCGCTCCGCAGCCTGCCGGGCGGCTGGGCCGGGCCAGGAGCACCTCTGCTGCCGCCCTCACCTCGATGATGTAATCTCTGCCATCCTTGCTGTGGACGGCCTTGACCGCGCAGATGTCCAGGCCGCCAAACATTTCTGAGCAGCTATCCACCCACAGCCTGTACCTGCAGGGATGGATCGACAGTGAGTGAGCGTGGGGCGCAGAGGGCTGGGAAGGGAAGCAGAGGGAGAGAGATGAAGACAAAGCGAAAGACACACAGAAAAACAGGGAGAGAGACAGTGGCACAGGCCCATTCAGAGATGGAGAGATATGGTAAGAAATAACAGACAGCCTGGCTAGTGTGGCTCAGTGGTTGAGCGTTGACCTATGACCTATGCACTCAATTCCAGGTCAAGGCACATGCCTGGGTTGCAGTGTGGGGCATGCAGGAGGCAGCCAATCAATGATTCTCATTGTTGATGTCTCTCTCTCTCTCTCTCTCTCTCTCTCTCTCTCTCTCTCTGAGGTTAATAAAAAGTATATATTAAGAAAAACAGCCCTAACCGGTTTGGCTCAGTGGATAGCGCGTCGGCCTGCAGACTGAAGGGTCCCAGGTTCGATTCTGGTCAAGGGCATGTACCTTGGTTGCGGGCACATCCCCAGTAGGAGGTGTGCAGGAGGCAGCTGATCAATGTTTCTCTCTCATCGATGTTTCTAACTCTCTATCCCTCTCCCTTCCTCTCTGTAAAAAATCAATAAAATATATTAAAAAAAAAGAAAGAAAAACAACAGACATATGGCAAGAGAGACAGAAGAGACAGAGACACAGAGAAAGGCAGTGGGAGAGACAGAGTGGTAAAAAAAATTTTAAAGGTGGAGAAATAGATGGACAGAGAGAGAGAGAGAGAGAGAGAGAGAGAGAGAGAGAGAGAGAGAGAGAGAGAGAAAGAAAGAGAGCCAGGCAGGCAGGAGAGAGGAATGATGAGGGGGGTTGGGGAAGCAACAATAAGAGTTGGGAGAAATCCCCCCAGTCCCACCTGGAACTTTGCTGGCTCCACAGTAATGGAGAGCTTTCCCTGCCCCCACCCAGATCCATTCTGGACACCCAGCCACCCCAGCAGCCCTTTTCCCTTGGGAAAGCTGCTTGGAGGGCTTCAGAAACCTCCCAGGCCGCCCTCCCAGCTCCAGGGACCAGGCTAGACAAGAGCCTGCAGGGGGACAAAGAGCATATTCTGCCCTGAGCCTGGGGCGGGCATGTGAGGGAGCCCAGCAGGCTGCTCCGGGCCAGGGGCCTGGCCCTCTGGACCTGCTGCTTTTGTTCCCTTTCCAGCCACTTGATGGCTGAGAGGCCAGTTTGCTTTGCAGGGGAAAGAGTTCCTGCTGGACTCTGCCCCTGCAACAAGGGGATGGTTGTATCTGAGACATTTTCCCCGGCTTGCACTTGGCTTCCCCTGTGGTGGCTGGATTTGGGAGTCACAGGGGACTTTGTGTCAATGTTCTTGCTTCTCACCCCACTCTCCAGGGTCACACGGGGCACGCCTACTCCGAGATCTATTTGTGTCTCTGAGCCATAGGCCTGGAATGAGGAGAGATCATGGCTCAAGTGCTCTTAGCACAACTCTCTCATCGTATCTGCTAATGCCCACTGAGGCCCAGAGAGGGAGAGCGGCATGGCCAGGTCACACAGTAAGATGGTATTAGAGCCCAGATTGGCCAGATCTCCTGGCTCCTAGTTCAATTCTTTCCGTAAACTGTAGCATGTGAGATCATAGAAGTAAAAGGAAGGATGAAAACTATGTCTACTAAGCTCCTACTATGTGCCAGGCATTCTGTGGGGGGTTGACTCCTCATTCTTTCTAACCCCCACAACAACTCTATCAGGAAGGTTTAACCCATTTTACTGATGAGGAGACTGAGGGTCAGAGAGGGTAATAAGTATGTGCTGGCTTCCAAACCCAGATCCTGTTTGATTCCACAGGCCACAGAGACACCCTGCCTCTCAGTCAGAACGTTAGGACCTCCTCTCCCTCAGCGTGGGAGACCAGTGATCTGGACGCTTTTTTTTAATTTTTAATTTTATTTATTTCAGAGAGAGGAAGGGAGAAGGAGTTAGGAACATCAATGAGAGAGAATCATCGATCCATTGCCTCCTGCACACCCCCCACCGGGGATAGAGCCAGTAACCCAGGCATGTGACCTGACCAGGAATTGAACCGTGACCTTCTGGTTCATGGGTTGACGTTCAACCACTGAGCCACACCAGCCAGGTGAGTTACCTGAATTCTTGCTGTCAGTTCCCTCTATAATTTTGGGTGAGCCTTTCCCCCTTGCAGCCTCAGCTTCCTGTTGTATTCCTCACCCATCTCCCGCCACGGCTGTGGCTTCCCCCTAATCACCTTCTTCGTTTCTCACCTCTCTGTCATGGCCACCTGCTCCAGCATGGCAGAGCCTGTGTTGGCCTTCCAATTGCCAGAGATGGAGGTTCTCCTGTAGCAGAACAAATAACACAGTGAGGGCGTTAGGGACATGTCCCCCTGATCTGCTTTCCTTCTTTGCTTTGGCTGTCAGGAGGCTCTCATTATGAGATGTATTCTTAGGGACACATGCTGTCCTCAACTTTATCTTTTATGTGGATTGCCTTATTTCTTGGATCTTTTAAAAAACAATTTTAACTGATTCTTTTTTAGAGAGAGAGAAAGAACGCGCAAGAGAGACATAGATTTGTTATTCTACTTATTTGTACATTCACTGGTTGATTCTTGTATGTGCCCTGATAGGGGATCAAACTCACAACCTTGGCATTTTGGGTATTTCTTGGATCTTAGTATCTTTTCCAAAGCTACCTTTGAATTTTAATAATTAAATTTAAAAAATGTCTACACAATCTAATGAAATCCCCCAAACTTTGGCCTCTTTTTTGAGAACTAGGCCAGCATAACCCCTGGGGATTCTGGGATTTTCTCACAGCCCCCAAATGTAGGGAAAGCGACCCATGGAGAGGAGTGATTACTCTTCCATCGTGAAGACCAGGAGGGCCTTCTGGCCTCATCACCCTCTCAGTTCCCTTGTCTTTTCTGCCCGGCAACACCTGACCTCCCTTTGGGTGCTCCCATGCCCATGGCTCTTTCCTACGTCCAGGCCTCCACACATCTCCTTTCCTTTGCCTGGTCCAGTCTTTGTCTCCATCCTTGCCGCCCTAAGTCCTACTCATCCTTCAGTTTCGCCTGAAATGTGACTTCCTGGCAGCCCACCTTCCCCAACAAGAGTAGACCCTCCTGCACTACACCTGTACCAGTGTTTAGTAATGCTCTCTCACCTGTAATGACTGCTTTACAGGGGACACGTTAACTCGTCCCCTAATGTCCAGTGGGACCTGGCATGGAGCAGATGAGGAAGGGACTGTGTGTGCAGAATGCAGACAAACCTTGTCCAGTGGTTCATGTGTACTCAGCAAAGATGGAATGGCTATAAACAAAGTGGCAGAGGTAAAGCTATTTGTTTTATGGCCAAGGGCAGGCAGGTGGTGGGGACTAAAGGATGATGGTGGGGGGTGGTGGTGGGGGTGGAATTGCTACAAAATATGTCCTAAATGAGAAAAGAGTACAGAAAAGACTAGATGGCGGCCAATGGGAGTCATAATGACCAAGGGGCATCGATAAACAGAGACATCGATAAGGTTCACATCAGTTCAGTTTCATTCAGTTCAGCTCAACTGAACTCCATTCAATTTGGCAAAGACTCACTGGGCCATCCTGTGTCCTGGGAAGTGGTCTGGGTGTACAGAGGTGACTCCTCCTCAGGCTGCTCACTACCTAGAGGGGGAACTAGTCTAAAACCAGAGGCTAGGCTTGGTGGGGCTATCGATCTACACAAGGAGAGAGGCGCTCTGGGGAAGCCACGACCAAACCAGAGTCTCTTCCTGTGACCGCGGAAGGTAGCCAGTGGGATGTGTCTGGAGGATGAGTAGGGATTGCTATCGTGGGATCTATCCTGGGGTAAGAGGAGGCAGAACTGACTCGGGTCAGACGGATGTGAGTTTGAACCTTGGTCCCTGCATTCTCTAGCTGTATAACTATGGTCAGCATCCCCGCGTCTTTATTATCTCATTGTAAAATGGGAATCATTAAAGTACCATCCTTCCAGGGTACTGTGTGGATTAAAGGAAATCTGCCCCCCAAATCTTTTAGTACAATGGGCGCTACTATGATTTCTCAGTGAGTGGAAATGAGAGAAGGCATTCAAATGCCAGAGGCAGCAGGAACAGAGCCAGACCGCTCTCCTTCCAAGAAGATAATGATGGTGAGAGTTGATATTTAATGAGTGCTTTCTATGTGTGAGACACGGGTCTAAGGGCTTTATAAGCACTGGCTTCTTTCAGCCTCACGGAACCTAACAAGACGGATATTATTTTATCATCATTCCCACTTAGTGGCAGAGCCACCAAACCATATCTGAGAAATTCCATGCTCTGAACTACGACTCGCCATGGCAGAGCCTATGGCTGGCTTGGGGGAAAGAGTCAGTTGGCCCTAATGTGATCCAGCTACTGGCATGCATGATGGAGCCTAGACTGTGACAAAAGGGTCTGTCTGTCCAGGTTGCAAATGTATGACACTGACCCCCTCATGGAGGAAGGTGGGGCCGGGGATGGAGGAGCCGACCTAAGTCACCTTGGCAATGAGTGGAGATGGCGAGTCAGTACGAAAGGGACTGTACGAAGCCCTATATCACAATTGGTAACGTGTTTCTTATAGGGCTGTGGGACACTGGTTCTGCAAAGTGCATGTAGAGTGGGATTTGCACGTAAGGGCAGAGATGGCGGATGGTGGGAGCCAGGACTCCCTGCTGGAGTGGGACGTTTAGATAAGCAATCTGGGAAGGCCAAATGAACCCTGTGGGACTAGATGGAAGCCGGAGGCACCAATGTGAACTCCATTTAGCTTTAGACACAGACGGATAATGTTATAGAAATGATCACCGGTGTGTGAGGAGTGGGTTAAGGTACACACGTATCTTTCCTAGCTCTGCGGAGAGGCCTGGAAAAATGACACTCCAGGAGCAAAGGCCCGAGAGCAGGGCGGCAGGTGGGCCAGGGAGGAGGCTGAGCGGGCAAGGGCGGAGAGGATGTCCTCCCCTGAGGTCTGCCACGAACCCCCTCCCTGGGATGTGGGCCAGCTCAGGGTCCAGGAAACGCCGTAACGAATGACAAATTGGGGCTGTCAGGGAAGAAAGGCCGGGCGTAAAGAATGCGGCAGTGAGGTAATCCTCAAGGAGAGGAACTGGGACAAGGTGCAGTCAATGTCAAGTGGAAACTCGAACAGCGAGGAGAGGAGGGAAGTGATACCATGACGGGCGGCAGAGGCCTCAGGAATGCACTGGGCTGCGGCACCAGCATGCTCCCTCACTCAGCGGGCGCAGGGAGGCGGGGACATCATCACCCCGAGGGCATCAGAGAGCCGCCACAGGTCTGGCCTGGCTCCTGGGTGCAAGAGCCTGATTGGCGGGACAGGGCCGAGGTGTTCCTTGGGAACGGGCTCCATCTCTTTGGAGGAAATAGGTCAACTGCCTGCACCTTCTCCAGCTTCCCAGGCAACGGCAGAGACTGCACGGCCTGCAAGGCCTGCAGTTACCATCCGGGCCTTTGCAGAACAATGTGCTGACCCTCGGTGCAGGCAATCCAGGTGGTACAAAAGCAGCCCTAGACCATGCATCGATGGGCGTGCATCGCTGTGATGGGTAAAACTTTATTTAAAAAAAAATACTTTCATTGATTTCAGAGAGGAAGGGAGAGGGAGAGAGAGAGAAACATCAATGATGAGAGAGAATCATAGACCAGCTGCCTCCTGCATGCCCCACACTGGGGATCGAGCCTGCAACCCCGGCATGTGCCCTGACCGGGAAACAAACTGTGACCTGCTGGTTCATAGGTCAACACTCAACCACTGAGCCATGCTGGCCGGGCATGATGGGTAAAAGTTTATTTACAGAAACAAGTGGCAGCTGGATTTGGCCTGTGCGCTGTGGTCTGCTGACCCTGACCTAGAGCACAAACTGCACCGCGCAGAAGCACATAGAGACTTCCAGCTGCCCTCGCCGGCCCCTGCAGCCCTCCGCATGGCGCCATTCACACAGCCGGGGCTCCGAAAGGCTTGGCACGCGGGCACCGGGTGGCTCTCTGGGGTCTCATCATTTCAGGTGGAACCAACAACAACATTCCAAAGTGAGAGACAGAGGGCCTCGGAGTAGAAGAGATGCTCTGAAGATGGGCCCTCCCACTTCGGTTCCCAGTGAGTCACCCTCTGCCGGCGCCTCCCCTGGGGGAATGTGCTGGATTTCCTGTCGCTTGCCCCCTCCTTTTCCCTATTTTCATTGGGGGATGCCCCTGCGCCTGTCGCATGCCGTCTTGCTGGACTCTCCATGCTGCTTTTCTGACTTTCTCTAACCACAAGCCTGTGGCCGAAGTTGGACCAATCAGCGCTGTTTCCGTGGAACCACAATCTCAACTCAAGTCCTGAGGTGATTAGGGGACATTCACTTCCCAGTCGGGGTGCCATGGAGATTGTCTATTGCTTCTGGCTACCCAGATCCCTGGGCTGCCCTGGACCCTCATATTTCTGAAACTGATAACTGAGTGACTTTGTTTGTTAATTTGTTTTAAGTTTCTGAACATCCATGTTTTTCTCATAAATCCCCTTTAAAAAGCTCCATCAAATTAGTCAAGTGTGTTGCCGAAACCGGTTTGGCTCAGTGGATAGAGCGTCGGCCTGCGGACTGAAGGGTCCCGGGTTCGATTCCGGTGAAGGGCATGTACCTGGGTTGTGGGCACATCCCCAGTGGGAGATGTGCAGGAGGCAGCTGATCGATGTTTCTCTCTCATCGATGTTTCTAACTCTCTATCTCTCTCCCTTCCTCTCTGTGAAAAATCAATAAAATATATTTAAAAAAAAAAAAATTAGTCAAGTGTGGTTTCTGTTGCTTGCAGCCAGAGAATCCTGACATGGTCTCCTAACTGGTCTTAGTGGCTCCAGGGAATCCCCTTTGCAGCCCGAGGGCCCAGAGCCACCTTTTTATTAATTCAGGTCAGACCATGCCACGTCTCTGATCGGCAGAGAACAGAGGAAAATCCACAATCTCAGTGAAGCGTTCGAGGCCCTGCTTGATCTGTACTCAAGTTTCTCTCCGTCTCATCTCCTACGACACACAACCTGAATGTACCTGAAGTTCCCCAAACATGCCCGTGTCTTCCTTCCTCTGGGGGGACAGCCCTCATTTAGGCAGACAGACTTCCACCCTGGGATAAGCCGGGTGGACCGTCAGCCCTCAGCTTACAGACCAGAGAAGGTCATAAAGGAGGTGGAAAGGGGAACAGTGATGTGCAGATGGGGCCTTCTCCTGGGGCGGGGGAGACAGGGTTGGACATGCATCACTAATCTCTGTTTCCCCCCACTCTCTTCCCCCTCCTTGCAGACCCCCCCCCCCCCCCCGCCCGCCCCCGCCAGGGACTCACATGTAAGCCTTGTAGTTGGATCCGATTTTCTGGATGCGAATGTCGTACTTGGAGTCGATGAAGGCCTCGGTGGTGGCGTAGGTTCTGGCCATCGCCACCATGCTGGTGATGTCCTGGTAGTCATGCTGGTTTTCCACTTTGATCTGTGTGGGAGGGCGAGAAGGTGAGTGCCACCCACCCGCGTTCACGAGCACCTACCCGATGCCAGGACCAGTGCTCCATACAGAGTGGCCTTGAGGTCACCTGCCTGGCAGGGGATACAGACACGGGAACCAGTCGTCCCCCTGCGCCTGCAGAAGAGGGAGGGAACTCCCTGGAGAGTCAAGGGGACTTCACAGAAGAGGTGAGCCGGGCAGGGCTGGGAAGGATGAATGTGACTTCAGATGGACTACCCAGCAGGGATGCTCTGAGAGGCCTGAGGAAGGGCAAAGCGGAGGCAGGAGGAGCCCCATGGGGAGGGTGGGAGGGGTGGGCAATGGGATCAGACTGGCCGATGGGGCAGGAAGGTGGGGGACAGCTGAAGGGGGTCCTCAGAGAACAGACTATAGATGGCCTGAACAGCTTAGTAAGGGGCTAGAATTTTCAGCCCAAAGGCTCTGGAAAGGCCCTGGGAGGAGTTTAAGCTAAAAAGTAGCCTAATTTTTGTTTTAGAAAAATCATCAAGCAGTTGTATAGAGGGTTGAATGGAGGGGTGTGATAGGGGATAGAGAGAGACCAGTTAGAAAGCAGGGAGTGTGTATGTGTGTGCGAGGGTGTGCACATGTGGATTCTGTGTGTGAGGACCTGTGTGTGTAGTTTGTGGTGTGTATATGCAATGTGTGTTATGTATTATATGTGTGGTGTGTCGTATGTGATGCTTGCGTATGCAGGCAGTGCGTGCGTGCGTGTGTGTGTGTGTGTGTGTGTGTGTGAGTACCCACGCACTGGACAAGGCCAGCTCTGTAAGGCCAAAGGCCTGATGGAGACACTCATACTGTGCCCTGAGGCCAGGAACCCCTCTCAGGCCACGGGCAGCCAAGCATCTCAGCCTTTGGGATCTCCAGGCTGTGTGACCTTGGGGAAGTTACTTAACCTCTCTGTGTCTCACTTTCCTTTTTTTAAAAAAAATATTTTTGATTTCAGAGAGGAAAAGAGAGAGAAACATCAATGATGAGAGAGAATCATTGATTGGCTGCCTCCTGCACACCCCACACGGGGGATTGAGCCCGAAACCCAGGCACGCATGTGCCCTGACCAGGAATCAAAATGTGATCTCCTGGTTCATAGGTCGACGCTGAACCACTGAGCCATGCTGGCTGGGCTTCTCACTTTCTTTATCAGCAAAATGTGGATAACTTGTTGATGCAAAGTAGCTACTCCATATCAAATGTGGATAACTTGCTGGGTTAGTGTTGAACATTGGATTGCTGTTGAGTATTAAATGAGATAATATATATAAATGGTTTATCAGAACACTTGGCTCATCACAAGCACTTGATAAGTGATAACTATTATTAATTGTTACCATTTCCTCTCATAACCTGAACACCCAGCATAGTGCTTGGCACACAGTAGGTACTCAATAAATATTTGCTGAAAGAATGCATACCGGGGCCAGTCACGGGAATAGCTGAGTGAGGAGAGTCTAGGCCAGTGGTTCTCAACCTGTGGGTCGCGACCCCTTTGGGGGGTCAAATGACCCTTTCACAGGGGTCGCCTAAGACCATCAGAAAACACATATAGAATTACATATTGCTTTTGTGATTAGTCACTATGCTTTAATTATGTTCAACTTGTAACAATGAAAATACATCCTGCATATCAGATATTTACATTACGATTCATAACAGTAGCAACATTACAGTTATGCAGTAGCAATGAAAATAATTTTATGGTTGGGGGTCACCACAACATGAGAAACTGTATTAAAGGGTCGAGGCATTAGGAAGGTTGAGAACCACTGGTCTAGGCAGAGGGAAAGGAGGGGCCATGGCCCTGGGGGTGATGCTGCCTGTTGAAAACAGACTCCCAAACATTAACAGAAAACGGAGCCTTAACACCGTATGGAAGCTAAAGGTTAGTGGGGATTCATGCTTTTCCATCCAATCTCCCCTCAGATGGGAACACAGAAATGGGGCCAAGATCCTTCCCAGGTAACGGTTTGAAATTAATCTCAACACAGATACACATGAGCCACGGAGGGGAGTCCACAGCCCTATCTTAATAGCCTAGAAAACATTCCGGGCAAGTGTGGCCAGCATCTCCCCCCGTCCAGATCCGTCTCCGTCAGGTTCCCACAGAAGGCCAAGTTCGGAGCGTGCTCCTTCCCAGCGGGACGGCCCAGACAAAGTTGTTTTTCCCCCACAAAGATAAGTGCATGAGGCAATTTACTGAACCAGGTTATTTACGAATAAGCTAATAGCTGGGTGGCTATGGACCAACAATAATAACCATAGCTTAGAACACTTGTTCTGTGGTCTCTCTTTCTGGCAAGAACGAGCCGGCAGGGCCAGCTGGACACTCAGGCCACTCATAGTTCAGGATGATAAAGCCGTGACCTTGGCACACAAATGGATGCTTGTTTTTCTGTTTTTATAGCAGGAAGATGTGCATCCAGCGCATTCCAAAGTGGTATCTGTTCATGAAAACCTGGTTAGATGGGGCAGAGAGGGACACGCTACGTATGTTCTATCCCCGTAGGTGCTTACCAGCCTTGCAGCTCCCAGACTCTCGGGCTGGTTAGTTCAGAATCAATTCCCGAGCTCAGCATTGAGAGCTGAGAAGAGCCGGGCCTGTGTGGCTCAGTGGTTGAGCGTCGACCTATAAACCAGGAGGTCACGGTTCGATTTCCAGTCAGGGCACATGCCCGGGTTTGCAGGCATGATCCCCAGCGTGAGATATGCAGGAGGCAGCTGATCTCTCTTAACATTGATGTTTCTATCTCTCTCCCTTCCTCTCTGAAATCAATTATATATATATATATATATATATATATATATATATATATATATATATATATATATATATATATATATATAGAGAGAGAGAGAGAGAGAGAGAGAGAGAGAGAGAAGAAGAAGAAGAAGAAGAAGAAGAAGAAGAAGAAGAAGAAGAAGAAGAGGAAGAAGAAGAAGTAGAAGTAGTAGTAGTAAATGGAAGTTGCTAATAACCTAATAATGTAGAAGTTCCCTTCCCAGACTTTCTGGGTTCACGGTTCCCATCTCAAGAATTATCTCATGGCATTCCTAGGCCAAGAGAAATACCAAGCACTTCCATCTACTAAGTAGTTAGAGCTAAATTGCTGGATAAATATTTATTTCAGGACAACTTGGTAATTATTTAAAAAAATACACATAATGTTTTTATTTCATTTTAAATAACGAGAATTACTTACTAATGGAATGTGTGTGCTTGGTGGGCACTGCACAAGTTCTCAAACCACAGACTCAGCCGGACCCCATCGCCCACATTTCCTAGTGCCCGCTCATTGGCACATGGTTCTTGCTTTTCTGCACAGCCAGCACCCAAATCCCAGCTTTGCCAAGATGCAGCGCCATTGAAAGGAGCAGGTTGTGATCCAAGGCTGACATGGGGAGCTACCTTGGCCAGTGATCTGCATGTCTCACAGGTGTCGAGAGCTGCTTTTTCTCTTGAAAATTTAAAATATACTGCAGTGCAGGTTTTGGGAACCAGGGATCTAATGTTTTGACTCCCAACACCCTCCCCTAGCAGTTAAGAACAGGAGTCTCTGGGCAGTATCCCTGGGAGAAAAAGCCTACCTGGTTCTCATGGCAACCATGGGTCTGAGAACCCCCCGGGGCAGCGTATCTAATAAACCCGTCTATAGGTGCAACCAGCCCATACTTAAGGAAAATTTGATTTCACTCATATGTGGAATGTAATGAACAAACTGAAATACCAAGCAAAACAGTCAGACTCCTAGATAGAGAGCAGGCAGACAGCTCTGGAGGTGTTAGGGTGTGTGTGTGTGTGTGTGTGTGTGTGTGTGTGTGTGTGTGTGTGTGGAGGGATTGAGCAAAATAGAAAAAAAAGAGAGAACTCATGGACACAGAGGGGGTGTAGAAGGGTGAATGCAGAGGGAAAGGACATAGAGGGGATAAACGGTGATGGAAAAAATCTATATATATAAAAGCCCAGTGCCTGGACCGGCGGAATGACCAGAGCAACTGGTAGCTATGACACACACTGCAGCAGCCAACCATCCTGATCTGGCCCCCAGTCGGCCCCCAACACCCCGATTGGGGGCAGGGCCGGCTGGCCAACTGCCCACAGCCCTTCCCCCTGGCCAGCCCCACCCCTGATTGGCCCCCAACACCCTAACTGGGGCAGGGCCAGCCAGCCAATCGCCCACAGCCCCTCCCCCCGCTGGCCTGGTCCTATGGGCCCCATTGGGGCAGGCCAGCCAGACCCCACCAGTGCATGAATTCATGCACCTGGCCTCTAGTATAAAATAAAACAACAACAAAGGCTATTACACTTGTAAAGATGGTACAAATTCTATTGGAGATTGAGTCACCAGGCTCTCAGTGCAAAGCATGTTGGTGAGAGTAAGCTCACCATTTAGGGTAGTCCTTAAGCATGTTTGCAATGAAGTAAAGTGCTAAAGTGTTGTACTAAACACAAAATTAAGGCACAGTCCCTGTCACTGAGGAGCTCCATGGGAGAGAGACAGACAGACAGACAGACAGACAATGCAGTAAAGAGTGACAATGCCACCACAGAGGCCAGCACGGGGGCCGTGGGTGTGGAGAGGGACCCTGATCTACATGGGGGTGGGGGGGTAAGGGAGTAGGGAAGGTTTCCCAGGTGAAGTGATGGACTCCACTCCAACATTTTTGGTAACCATTTATGGGGAGGAGGAAAAACTGACATGGGGCCTCACGTATCGCAGTACTTTCCCGCTCCTTCCTTCTCGAAGTCTTACCTATTTTTTTAATGAGTACCAACTATGTGCCAGGAAGCAGAATGGAATGAACAGATGAAAATACCAAGCAAATACACGGTTTACTGTCTGATCTCATTTCATCTTCACAAACAGTCCACAGGGCTTCCGGCCACAGTGTACCCCCACAAGCCCTGCCTCTGTAAACAACTATAAAACGGGAACAGATTTACGAGGGGACAATTTCTGGGAGGCTGTGGGAGTAGACAGTACAGGCTGTGATCCTCGAGGGGCGGGAAGTTCGGGAGGTGACCCCCGAGATGGCCTGGCCCCTTTTCTCACGCCACTCGGCCCTGGCCTGGGACACTCAGCATCCCGGGCTCCCAGTGCCTCCTGAGCCCCACTCTTTCCTGCCTCTGGGCTTTTGCTTATGCTGTTCTCTCTCTCTGGAAGGTTCTTCCTGCCTGCCCCTTGCATGGCGGCACATTCTTAATCTTCACGTCTTTATTGAAATGCCACCACCTTTGAGGTTTCCTCCAAAAGCTCCCTCATGCTTTTCTGTCTTCTGCTTAGTACTGAGTCACATTATAGTTCTGTATCTATTTGCTCATCTGTACACTGTCGGCCTCACCCACGATGTCTGTACCCAGTGCTCATAGTACCCAGCATGCAGCAGGTGCTCAGTAAAGCGCTGCCATGAGAGGCTGAATTAGATTGGCCCTTTCCCTTTCTGGGGCAGGAGAGGGGAGGGGCAGTTAGGAGGAACACAGGGAGGGAGGGGATGCCCCCTCTCCTTTTATGAAAGTGGCCGAAATGCAGAGACCTTACCAGGCAGATCTGAGAAAGCTCCGTGAAGGGTTTGGGACTGGAAGACAGCATGGGTCCCCTCAGTAAGTCCTCCCAGGAGCCCTGAGCGGGAGATGCTGTCCTCCCACTTCACAGTGCAGACTCAGAGGAGTGAAGGACTTGTCCAAGGCCGCCCAGCTCGTCAGGGAGGAATGGGGACCCAAATCCAGGCCCGGTGAGTTCTGAACTCCAGGCCTGTTCAAGACACTGTCCTGCTTTGAAAGCAAAGCATGGAGGGCATCTCTCTCCTCATAGTTTTCCTCTCCCATCCTTTTCCTTTCCCCTCTCACCCTCCTCTGGTGCGTTTGTAAGCTCTACCAACAGATGGACTTCGCTGGCAAGTGCGGCTGCTGAGACACAACGGGGCAGGTTCCCAGCCTCTTCCTGGAAGGACCTGGGAGTGGAGGGGGGGTGCACACTTGGCCGCCAAACTCCACGGCCAAGGTATCCCCCAGCTGAAGCTGTGGCCCCAATGACTCACACGAGGGCCCCTTGGCCAAGGCCGCCTGTGCCAGGGGACCCTGTATGGCCGAGGCCTAGGGCTGACTCACAGGGCAGGCTGCCACCACCTGAATCACCCTCCCCGCCCCTGGCTGGAGAGGAGGCTGGGGGCTGGGGGCTGGGATGGGGCACTGGGTGGGGACCATGTGACTCATCCCATGAATCAATAATAATGATGATTGTAATAACAATGATGGATAATAACAGCACCTTTAATGAGAGCCTTTTATGTGCCAGGTGCTGACATCCTATATAATAAAAGCCTAATATGCTAAATGTCTGGTCAGCCGTTCAACCAATCAAAGTGTAATCCTATATAATAAAAGGCTAACATGCAAATCGATCAAACGGTGGAACGACTGGTGGCTATGATGTGCACTGACCACCAGGGGGCAGATACTCAATGCAGGAGCTGCACCCTGGTGGTCAGTGTGCTCCCACAGGGGAGTGTTGCTCAGCCAGAAGCAGGGAGCGGGTCTAAGCAGTCAGTCAGACAACCTGAGCCGGGCTGAGGGAGGCCCCTCTTCCCCGAGTGCACAAATTTTGTGCACTGGGCCTCTAGTATGCTAATGATATGCTAAGGCCGCTCAACTGCTCGCTATGATGTGCACTGACCACCAGACGCTCCTACTGGTAGGTTAGCTTGCTGCTGGGGTCCGGCTGATCGGGACTTAGTAAGATGGGCTGGACACTCCCTGGATCCCTCCCATGGTCTCTCCCTGGCTGGCCAACCCCCCGTGTCCCTCCCCAGCCCCGATTGTGCACCAGTGGAATCCCTTGGCCTGGCCTGCACCCTTTCGCAATCCGGGACCCCTCGGGGGATGTCGGAGAGCTGGTTTTGGTCCGACAGCGGAACGACTGGTCGCTATGACGTGCACTGACCACCAGGGGGGCACTGCTCAACTTAGGAGCTGCCCCCTGGTGGTCAGTGGGCTCTCACAGGGGAGCACTGCTCAGCCAGAAGCTGGGCTTACGGCTGGCGAGTGCAGTGGCAGTGGCGGGACCCTCTCCCACCTCTGTGGCACCGCGGGGAGCGGGCCTAAGCCAGCAGTCGGACATCCTCCGAGGGCTCCTGGACTGTGAGAGGGTGCAGGCCAGGCTGAGAGAACTCCCCCCCCACGAAGTGCATGAATTTCATGCACTGAGTCTCTAGGGTGTGTGTGTGTGTGTATGTGTGTGTGTGTGTGTGTGTGTGTGTGTGTGTGTGTATCAGAGAGGAAGGGAGAGGGAGATAGAAACATCAATGATGAGAGAGAATCATTGATCAGTTGCCTCCTGCATGCCCCTCACTGGGGATGGAGCCCACAACCAGGGCGTGTGCCCTGGCTGGGAATCGAACCGTGACTTTCTGGTTCATAGGCCAACACTAAACCACTAAACCACACTTGCTGGGCCTAACAGCTACATATTAATTGACTTAGTCTTCCTAACAACCTTAGGTAGTAAGTACTATTCTTTCCCCACTTCACACATGAAGAAACTGTGGCCCAGCCAGGTTATAGAATTGTTGCAGGCCTCAGCTGGCTATGGAAGAGCTGAGATGGTAACCAAGGGCTTTATCACTCTGAAGCCCAGTCATTCATTCGATAAATATTTACTGAGGCCCTACGATAAGCCAGGCACCGTGGCAGGGACCAGGGACGCAAGGCTAGAACTGGGTGAGAAGCTTGTGAACAAGTACAGCTATGACATAGTAGGTGGAGGTGAGTGTTATGGGGAACACACATTAGGCAAAGGGGATGGGGGAAACTGGAGGTCAGGGTGGGGATGCCATTTCATAGGGGGTTGGTTGGAGGCCTCCCTGATAAGTCGGCATTGAGCAGACACCTGCAGCAGGTGGGGGAGCAAGTCACAGGCCTGCCTGGGGCAGAGCAGAGCCAGAGCCAGCACGGGGGAGGTGGGTCCTGATGAGCCTAAGCCAATTAGAACACAGCATTCCTCTCTCAATGGCCCAGGATGGACGCATGGACAAACGGGTCAGCCAGATGGACAAGAGCATCCGAATTCATCACGGATGTGAATGTTGAGAACGAAGACTATTACCCAGAATGTCACCGGCAGCATCCTGGGACAGAGGAAACCACCAGGAATGGAGCTAAGCCTGAGGCCAGTGGCCGAGGACCTTGGGGACTTCTCTGAGCTAGTCCACAAGGCTTCCTGGTTAAGCCAATCTGGGGTGGAATTTTCCATCACTTGCAGTCAAAACAATCCTGATACAGGTGAGTGCATTTACTGGCTCCTGGCTGCCCCGACCCGCCTTGCTGCCCTGGGTGTGCCTGCAGGAAGACACTCTTGCCCAGGCTCCCTCATCTGAGGCCAGATTTTCCACTCTGAAGGCCCTTCCTTCAGCAGCGAATACCTTTAGGCTGGGAGAAAGCTATTAGGGGAGATTTCTTATTTCCAAACTCCAGCAGCTTTCTTCCTGTGGAGGGAGCAACGCTCTGGCCAGTCTGCCCATTGTCATTCACACCTCCCAGGAGTGGGGGTGGGGGTGAGGGTTGATGTATTTGGATGGGGGTGGGGGGTGGGAGGTTTGGAGGAGAAATGGGGCAAGCCCAGCACCCAGCCCATTCTCCTCTCCTTTCTCGTTGGGAGCCATCATTCCCACCAACAGCCTGTAATCTGTTCTGCTTCCCAGACGGTAAGTTTTCAACCACGTGGGGATGCCCGAGGCCACCAGCACTGCCCGTGTCATGTGGGTAAGTCTGTCTCCTTCGGGGTGCAGGGCTGGGAAGCCCACTTAACTACCCATCTGAGCCACATTCTTTCGTGTCTTTATTTGTGGGAAGGTGATACGTTTGCTTTTTCCTTACTCTTATCAGACAAAAGCCTGCAGCTGGCCGGCTGGTGGGAAAAGCCGATTGTAGGAGCAAAGTCAAGCACGAGGCCGGGAAATGACCTTGGATGCTTCTTCCATCTGAGGCCCAGTGCTTCTCCTATCTGCCAGAGGGAAGTGCCCCAGTTCTGCCGAAGAAACGACATTCTTGTCCCCTTACACTTCATCCGGAAGGGCCTTGCACAATGCATCGCGAAGAGCACCCTTGGTAGCGGTTTTATAAAAGTTGTTGAAACTTCCCCGGGCCCTCCTGCCCTTTCCCTCCTTCCTCCCAGGACCTGCCAGCTTCGTGGGCTGAGGGGAGGGCCACAGGCTCCTTGCAGAGCTCATTAAGGGTTGCTTTGTTGTCGTCCAGAGCAACCCTCCGTGAGTCTCCCCTTTGGGGTCACCTCGGTTGACTTGGAGGGGTATAATTTATTCACCATGAAATGAACCCCCTCTCCCGCCCAGTGACAGGCTCTGACAAAGAGCCCGGCTCTCCCAGGTCTCTGCCCAGCACCCGGTCTGTCTGGACTCCCACGCGGAGTGTCCCGGCCTTGGACTTGACTGGCTCTGCCTCCCTGTCAGCACAGCTCAGCTCAGCGGCTCCACCCTGCGCTCTAACAACTGTGGGACTAAAGCAAGGCTTGGTGCCTCCCAGGCAGGATTGAATTCCAGATCATTCAGAATAAAAACACACTCAGCCAAGCAAACAAAGCAGATGCTCCCTCAGCCTTGTTTATTATTTCAACCTCAGCCTGGACATTTCGTTGCTTCGGGACATGTCTGCAGGCAAGCTGCCCAGAGTCCCTCCTTCCCATTGTTCTGGGGGAGAGGGGAGGGCATCAGCCTTGGGCTTTCACGGCAAGGACACACAAACAACCCAACATGAGAAAAAGACAGAGAGCCAGGAGGCCCAGGCTCCACTTCCGGCTGGGGAGGGACCTCCCGGGTGACCCTGGGCAGGGCAAGGTCCTTCTCTGAGCTCTTAGCTTCAAAAACTAACCCTGCTAAGCACAGAGGGGATAAGTGGTGAAGGGAAAAGAAAACGCTAACCATGCTCGCTTAGGTTATCAAAGTAAACCGAGGGCAGCACTGACCACATTAGCCAAGACGGGAAACAACCTAAGTGTCCATCAGTGGATGAACGAGTAAACAAGATGTGATTTGCGGCAAGAAAGAAGGACACAACATGGATGCTCCTTTAGGACGTTATGTTACGTGAAATGAGCCAGACAGAAAGTGGCTAATACTGTGTGGCCTCACTTATACGTGGAATCTAAAAAAGCCAAACTCATAGAAGCCGAGAGTAGTGGTGGTTCCCAGGGTGTGGGAGTGGGGGATTTGGGAGGCGTTGTTGAACGTACAAAGGTATAACCAGAGGTTGACTAAGTCCTGGGGTTCCAATCAATGCACAGTCTAGTGACTGACTACACTCAACAGCACTGCATCATATTCTCCAAAGTTGCCGAGGGTGGACCTTGAACGTTCTCACCACAGAAAAGAAATGGCGACGCTGTGAGGTGATGGAGGTCTTGGCTACGCTACGATGGTTATCACATTGCAAGGCCCAAGTGTATCAAATCCACATGCATGGCCCTCCAACACGCACAGTGTTACCTGTCAATCACTAGTATATCTCAAGTAGAAAAGAAGTAGCTCAAGGTTAACCGTGTGGTCTCTGAAGGAAGACCATCTGGCTTTGAACTCTGGGAGGGGGGCAGGGTAGGGAGGTGGAGGGTATATCTTGGAGCCTCCTCAACTATAAGGTGGCTATGAGTACAACTCAGGATTGAGGGAGATAAGAGGAGTATGTGAGCCCGTGCCCAGGCCTCGGGCAGAGCTGGCACCGAGCATAAATTCATCATCACATCATTATCCCTGAGATGCACACGGTCTGTGAGAGAAGCAGGCCTGTCAACCGAGAGGCGTGAGCGCAGGTGGGGCGGCAGAATTCTGCACGGGCACAGTGTGGGCGCCAAGTGGCGGGGGCAGGGGGGTGGGGCCAAGGGGTCGGGAGAAGTTCAGGAAACTCTTGAACTTGAGCCGAGCCTGGTGCTGCCGAATCTGACATGGCTGTGGGCGTTCATGGAAGATAACAGAGGGAGGGAACGGCAGGGAGGCAAGGCACAGCCTGGCATGTTTGGGATTACACAGGGCTGGGATGTGGCCGGAGCCCTGGATGCGAGGGGGCCTGCGCTGAGAGGGGACCGGAGGATGTGGTGGATCCTGGTGGGTCTTGCAGACGTTTCCCATGCACCCCACGGAGCTTGGGCGGGTTTTAGGCAGAGGAGTGATGCAGCCAGTTCTGGGATTTGGGACTCACACTTCAGCAGCCATGTGTCCAGGGGGCTGTGATGGCTGCAGCTCAGACCAGAAGTGATGCAGAGCTGACTTGAGGCAGTGCGAGGAGAAAGGCAGGAAAATGCAAACTCTAGACCCAGACAACAGAAGAGTGATTACCAAAGGCAAAGGCGGGGGTGGGGGGTGGGGGGTGGGGTGGGGGGGGTGGGGGGGAGCGGGGAGGTAGAAAAGGGTAAAATGGGGGATACATGGTGATGAAAGGAAACTTGCTTGGGGTGGTGAACACACAATACAATATACAGATGATGTGTTACAGAATTGCACCCTTGAGCCCTAGCTAGTTTGGCCCAGTGGATAGAGCATTGGCCTGCAGACTGAAGGGTCCCGGGTTCGATTCCTGTCTAGGGCACACACCTCAATTGCAGGCTCGATTCCCATGAGGGAATCGAGTTTCTCTCACATCGAACTTTCTCTCTCTCTGTCTCTCCTCCTCTACTCTCTCTAAAAAGCAATGTCCTCAGGTGAGGATCAACAAACAAACACGCAGAGGCCGTCTCTGTAAGAATGGCCGGCTTTCACGCGTGCCTTCCATACACCAGGCCCTCCCTGTTCCAAGTAACGCGCCCAAGGGCACTCAGAGAGTAAGTGGCAGAGCTGTGCTTCAGACCCCACAGTGGGCTCCTGGACTGCACTCCTCGGCACAGGGCTGGGTGGCCAGGGCCGTCACTGATTCAGGTGGGTGTGCTTGTCCCAGGCACTGCTGCCCCTAGAGCCGCCTGGGTAATTATGCATTTACTTGCAGCCACATGAGAAAGGAAAAAAGGAACAGGGGAAAGGATGAACAAGGGACCACATGACAAGCTCAGGGAAGGGCTGCATGGCGGTCTTGCAAACTCAAAGACCTAAAGTAACCACAAGGATGGTCTGACATGAAAACTTTAAGAGCAGTTTATGTTGGTTAGTCATGTCCCAGGCCAGGATCTTTCCTAACAAGGGTCAATCTTTACCTACATGGAGCCTGTTGTCTTTCTGCATCTATGATAACATATCGTTGGCACGTCAAAGTAATTCTCCTTTTTCCCGACCCCTCGAAGCACAGGCACCGCTCTGCAGAGACCACAAGTCCCCTCATTGTTATTGAGTTAACTGTTGACTGTTAACTATCCTGCGCTCACCTCAGTAAAAGAAGTATGTGTCCATCATTTTACTTTTTATCCAATCCAGAGGTTTCCCCGCTTTGCTTTCTCCTGCCTCCTTAATCTATCACCAATGGATTTCATGTAACCCACTTATGTCTCCTCTTTTGATTATAATGTAAAATAAAAGGTTAATATGCAAATTGACTGGACGGTGGAACGACCAGTTGCTATGATGTGCACTGACCACCAGAGGGCAGATGCTCAATGCAGATCTGCCCCTGGTGGTCAGTGTGCTTCCACAGGGGGAGCGCCACTCAGCCAGAGCCGGGCTCAGGGCTGGTGAGTGCAGCAGTGGTGGTGGGAGCCTCTCCTGCCTCCGTGGCAGCACTAAGGACCCCTCGGGGAATGTCCGACTGCTGGCTTAGGCCTGCTCCGGGCCAGCAGGCAGACATCGCCCGAGGGGTCCTGGACTGCGAGAGGGCACAGGCCGGGCTAAGGGACAACCCCCAGTGCACAAATGTCATGCACCGGGCCTCTAGTAACATATAAAACAAGGTGAAAAACTGCCGTTCTCTGGAGCATTATCCCAATACATTGAGATTCTGCTTCCTGGCGATTGTCAACAGTTTGGTTCAAATAAACTCACCAAAATTCTTTACAGGGTTGAATGTTTTTACGTTAACACCTTTAAGAACCTGTTTTACTTAACCCGATACATACATGTAAAAAATCATTTCCATGTCTCATCTTCATAAAACTTATGAATGAAATATGGCAGGTGCTCTTTTTTTGAACTCCAAGCCTTTGCCCTTGGATGGACATTTCACACTCACAGCTCATCTCAACTGAGCCACGTGCCAGGTGCTCAGCAGCCACTCATGGCCAGTGGCCGCCACATTGGACAGCACAGGCTTGAGGAATCAGCCCACAGTGAGGAGGAGACGGGCAAGGATGGAGCCCCCGGGCACATGGACGAGGGGCTGCAAAGGAGGCACAGAAAGTCTGGTTGGAGAGAAAGCAGGGAAGGCAGGTGTTCCAGAGCCTGCAGGGGACAGGGCAACAGCCACTAGTGACCAAGGAGCAAACCCAGGGGCTGAAGACTTTATTAGGTTTGCCCATCTGGATGAATGATCTTTGCCAGATAAGGTTCCGGGGGTGGTGGGGGCTGATGTAGGGAGCTGGTGAGTGCGTGGAGACAGCAGCTACACGCTCTTCTTGAAGAAACTTGGCTGAAAAACTAGGATGGCATACAGGCTCGGAGAAGACATACGTATTCTTTTAAAATCCGAGTGTGACTTATCATGTTGAGGAGATGCCAGTTGGGAAGCAGCACTGAGAACTGAGCTGAGAGGAACAGACAGGTAGCGAGCCCCAGGGGATATGGCGAAAATGAGAGCCAGAGCTCAGAGGTCAAATGAACTGTGAATAGGAGAAAAGACGCCACTGAGGCAGGGAAGAGGGCGGGAGGGAGTGAGCGCAGAAGGCGGTGAGAGGGTGTCTGCCAGCGTCAATGAGCCCATGACGCGGGGCTTGACGAGAGCAGGGAAGCTGTAGAGATGCCACAGTGGGGATGGGAAAGGCGGCAGGTTAGGTGGTTGTAAGAGCTTTGCCAAGAAGTCCCGCTGGGGCTGGAGGTAATACATTCGTAGCCGCAGCGTCGGCTCCGTGGTGGGAGTCTTCTCCAGTGTCTCAGGACGCACTGAAGTCGTGGAGGTGGGGAACAGCATCTCCACATCCCTGGATGGGATGATGAGGCTCAGAGAGGGCAGGTGACCAACCCGAGGTCACACAGCCTCAGGCAGTGAGAAGACTGTCTGGGCCCAGAGCCTGCTGCTGCTACTTCTCCAAATTCCCAAGTCCATGAAGCCCCAGTGAGAACGCGTTTGTGGAGTCCCCTGGGGACGCGGGTTCCCTGTCTCGCTCCCTCCTCACTGGTCAGCTGTAGCTTGGGCTAGGGCCGTGGCCATTTTGCACACAGGGGAGGTGGGGTGGGAGGAAGCTGCTACTGAGGACGATCCCCCGTTGCAGAGGGGCTAGAGCCAGCTGTGGGCAAACTACGGCCCGTGGGCCGGATCCGGCCCGTTTGAAATGAATAAAACTAAAAAAAAAAAGATGGTACCCTTTTATGTAATGATGTTTACTTTGAATTTATATTAGTTCACACAAACACTCCATCCATGCTTTTGTTCCGGCCCTCCGGTCCAGTTTAAGAACCCATTGTGGCCCTCGAGTCAAAAAGTTTGCCCACCCCTGGTAGACAGTCACAGGTAAGTGAAGTCCTCTGGGGGATTCAGGCTCCTCCTGAGGGCAGAGGGCAGCCGTCGGGCCTTCCTGGGGCCTGGGGCTAGAAGCACAGACTTTGCTTCCAGCTGCTCCGAGGCAGCCTGCCTGCAGGCCCTGGGCACTGCCCGCCTATGCCCTCGAGCCTGTGCTCTGGTCTCTTCCTCCCCGGAAAGCTCTCCTTGCTCCTCTACCTGATAGGGACTCACCCACGAAAGCCCTAAAACCAGCCGCCTCCTCCAGGCCGCCTTTCTGGTTCCCGCCAGCCCCTAGGAGTGTCTCCCTCCTCCTCTGAACTCCCACAGGCCTCTGTACCACTTGGGATGTTTGCTATTTATTTAATTCCAAGCATCTGATCATTCATATTGTCTCTAATTATTTAGAGTGCGCTGTGCTAGGCACTGAGGATATGGTAATAAGACAGGGACAAGGGAATTTTGGAGTTGGGGGAGGTGGAGAATAGATAAGCAGCTGGATAAGAAGGTGGTCAGACAGATGGGTAGACAGAGAGGTAATACTTGGGTAGGAAACAGCTAGTTCGCAGACGCTTTGAAAGGCAAGCGGGAGAGTGTCATGTAGAATACAGAGAATGTATTACTGTCTTGATTGAATTTTTAGGGGCCTCCTGAAGCTGATCAGGCCGAGTTTGTGGAAATCCATGGACAAGGATCTGGGCTCTACCAAACTCTTCCCCCCCCCCCCCCCACCCAAGTCACAGAGCTGTCGGAAAATTCAGATGAAGTTCTGCAGGCAGCACAGCGGAAGCACAGACCGTGGGGCCAGGCTGATCTAGGTTCAAATCCCGGCTTAGGCACGTGCAAACGCCATGATCTGAACCGAGTCTGTAAGCATTTCTGGGGCTCCGTTTCCTCTTGTGTAAAACGAAATGATAACATTTCTACCCATTCTCACAGGGCTGGGAGGACTAGAATGTGTGTCTCTATGTCTGTATCTATCTGTCTGTCTGTCTGTCTAACCCATCTGTAATCTGTCTACCTCTCTAAGTGACGGCTAGAGTACGTGCTAAGAGTTCTGAAAAGCACAGACTGTCACACAAGCAGAAGCGATTGCTCTGAACGTGGGTCTGGGAATCAGGCTGTACCACTTAGGAGCAGTGTGACCTTGGGAAACTTCGTAACTTCTCATCGGTACAATGAGCTTTACGATAGCACGTTTCCCACAGTTACTACGAAGATCCAATGAGACAAACCAGGTAAGTGCTGAGAGCCAGTCCATCCTTGCTGTTTCAAAGGACCTGGCATATATGGCATACTGTTCTTAATATGTTTGCTCACCTTCTTGGCACTATGTGTTTTTACCAAGGTCTCCTCTCTGAGAAAGGTTGTTTCCCCAGGTAGGGATTTTCCCCTGAAGTTAGGGAGGGAATAAAACCCCTCAACTAAGTGCCAGGAGGGTAATTAATCACTTTAACTACGAACAATCATGCTTAAGCTACATAATCTTTACTCCCTGGAATGGAGATAAGAAACGCCCTAACCTTTGTAATAGAGATTGATAGGATTGAATCAACTGGTATAAATACAGATGTAACAAGACAGCGAGAGACAGAACCTAGGCACAGAACCTACACAGAACGTTCTCTAGAGACAGAAGAACTTCGCTGGAGAGAACATGGCAAAAGATCCTGGACAGAAACTGGCCTCAGAACCTAGAGACAGAACCTAGCGAGAGAACATGGCAAAAGATCCTGGACTGAACCTGACTACAGAAATTGGCAAGAGAACCTGACTAGAACCTGGTAACTGAACCTGGCTGGAGAACCTGGACAGAACCTGGCTGGAGAACCTAGAGAGGGAACTTGGCTACAGAACCTGGCTGGACAACCTAGCAAGACAGCATGGACACAGAACCTGGCTGGAGATCCTAACCAGAACTTCACTGGAGATCCTGACCAGAACTTGGCTAGAGATCCTGGCTAGGCTGCTGATCAACTGAACGCTGTCTCCGTGTCCTTCCTTCTTTGCCGACTCCGTCCACGCCTTTGGGGACCCCTGGACCTGCTGGGGTTGGACCCCGGCAGGTAAGCATTGAACAGTGCCTGGCCCAAAGCAGCCAATGTTAGCGGCTTGTTGCTGTCTAGAAGCACCTGTATAGAGAAGGTATGTAGAGATCTCCTAAGTCTGACACACACTAATAGAATTCGAGCTATTTCCTTGACTTTCTGGCGCTGCTGGCTTCTATTTCCT
Organism: Myotis myotis; assembly: GCF_014108235.1. Classification (NCBI taxonomy): domain Eukaryota; kingdom Metazoa; phylum Chordata; class Mammalia; order Chiroptera; family Vespertilionidae; genus Myotis; species Myotis myotis. The sequence continues at coordinate 203,292,915 of NW_023416335.1, forward strand.
GGGCACATGGGCCTCTCTAGCCATCGTTGTTGGTAGTGGTCTTAATGGGGGCCGTGCGGAGGGTAGCTGGTACGGCCATGTGGTACCTGATTGTGCCCATGTGCAGGTTCTGCGGGCGATCAAACATGGCATTTAACCCCCCGCCCGCCACACATAGCCCTTGAGGGGCGGCTGGAACCTGCTGACGCTCCTACAGACCAGGGCGGAGTGTGTCTGCAGCCAGACAGCGAGGAGGCGGCTGCCGGGCCCTGCCAGGGAATGCTAGACAGACTCCTTGTCTCTCTGGCTCGCTAGTGAAACATGGAGATCGTAAAGGTCATTGTAAACATTTTTCAAAAACAAGAAAGCAATTTTGTGTGTGTGTGTGTGTGTGTGTGTGTGTGTGTGTGTGTGTGTTGGGATGGGACTCCCTGGCAAAGGAAACTGCTTACTTCACCAAGTTAAAGGAGTGAGAGCACTGTGCCGAGGTTGGAAAACATTGGGGTGTTTGTCTTCCAATAAAAATAATTTTTGTTTAGCATTGGGGTTGTGCAGGCGTCTCTCCCAGGTGGCTCTGCCTTGTGGGGGTGGGTGTAACAGGGGGTGGGTGGAAGCTTAGGAGGGAGGGGAGAGGGCAGGGGTCAAGAAGTCTGCTATGTGTGTGCCGCCTGTAATGACTACATTTACAGAACAAACAATCAGAACCTCAGAGTGTGAAAGTACTCGAGGGGGCATCTGGTCAACCCTCTCATTTTGCAGATGAGGCAAGTGACACACGGGGAGGGGCAGGCGACCTGCCCGGGGCTCCTCATAAATCAAGGACCAAGACTGGCTCCAAGTCTTTCAGCACCAGGGGTGCCGGCTTCTCTCTACCAGCGAGCCACGGGGTGTGACACGAGGAGCCCCCTGGATGACTTAGGGGGTTCACAGGGAACATTCACATTTTAACAGATACTTATTTCAATGTGTACTAGGGAAAATGATCTGGCCCATAAAACTCGTAATTTATGTTAGTGCTACAAAATGTCATTCCAAAACACATTTATTTAAGCAGAGAGAGAGGGAGAGGGAGAGGGAGAGTGTGTATGTATGTGAGTTGTATTAAAAGTGTTGGATCAATAACAGAACAGGTGACCTGTAGGGTTGTTATAAATCATGACTATGGTCCACTCCATCTTTAGGGCTTAGATGCTCTATGCCCCCACCGCCCCCCTTACCATCTTCTTTTTCCTTCTGATGCTCAATGCCCAGAATGCCCAGAGGGCAGTGGGATGGCTGGCCTGGACTAATCTGTGAGCTCTCCCCTCCCAGGAGCTAGATTCGCACAGGGCTCTGCCTGCTGGGGGGCAGAGCCATAGGCCCCGTCTTCCAGGAAATCTTAAGCTTACTACCACGTATTTTCCTTCCTCCCAGAGCCGCCTACCCTGCGATACACCTCACCTAAGAGATGAATGGGTTACAGCAGATGAATATGTAGCCAGCAGCCTCTTCCTACAACCCCTGGTCTATGACAACAGTACATTAGTAGGCCTTCAAATATCCCAAAGTCATACTTAAAAAATAAAGTCAAAAGACTATGAAGCTATGAATTTTGAAAAATGTATAATGACATGTGTCCACCATCATAGTATCATTCTGAATACTTTCACTGCCCTAAAAACCCTCTGTGCTCTGTCTGTTCATTCCTCCTCCCCTCAAACCCCAGGCAACCACTGATCCTTTTACTGTCTCTGTAGTTCTGCCTTTTCCAGACTGTCCTAGAGTTGGAATCATACAGGGGGTGGGGGTGGGTGTAACAGGGGTGGGTGGAGGGCAGGGGCACATGTCTGGGTTTCGGGCTCAATCCCCTGTAGGAGGCAGCCAATCAATGATTCTCTGTCATCGTTGATGCTTCTATCTCTCTCTCCCTCTCCCTTCCTCTCGGAAATTCATAAAAATAAATAAATAAATCTATAATAATAAAAGCATAATATGCTAATTAGACCAGACATCATTCCGGACACAGCCGGGCTGTGAGGGAAACCCGGGTCCCGGGTGCCAGAAGGAAGCTGGTGCCGGGGGAAGGAAGGCCTACTCTTGTATGAATTTTGTGCATCGGGCCTCTAGTAAATAAATAAGCAACAGACTATGAAGGTGGTCCTATTTATGTGCAGATTCTATACTAGAGTTATCTCTCCTCTCCTGGCCTTCCTAAGAGCAGTGTTCACAGGGACTCTGAGACAATACTTTCTTCTTCTTTTAAAAAAATATCTTTTTAAATTGATTTCAGAGAGGAAGGGAGAGGGAGAGAGAGATAGAAACATTAATGATGAGAATCATTGATTGGCTGCCTCCTGCACGCCCCCTACTGGGGATCAAGCCTGCAACCTCGCATGTGCCCTGACCAGGAATCGAACTGTGACCTCCTGGTTCATAGGTTGACACTTAACCACTGAGCCACACTGGCTGGGAGAGACAATACTTTCATATGTACTGATTGTCTTCTAGAATCAACAACCCTATGAAGACAGGGCCTTGGTTTTGTTCTCCACTGTAATCTCAGTGGCCAGAACACTGCCCGGCACATGGGAGGGGCTCATTAACATTGCTTAGTAATTAACAAATTATCAGGCCCTATGCTGGGTCCTGGGGCTCCAACCATGCTTTCTTCTCTCAGGGTCCAGCCCAGAACACGAACACTGACAGTCAGTCAGATGGTGCAGAGAGAGAGTTGTGCTAGGTTCAGAGCTGGCACAAAGGAAGGCAGGGAGCAGGGGCAGGAGGGCAGGGGGTAGGGGGCAGGAGGGCAGGGGGCAGGAAGGCGGAGAGCAGGAGGGCAAGAGGGCAGGAAGGCAGAGGGCAGGAGGGCAGGAGGGCAGGAGGGCAAGAGGGCTGGGGGCAGGAAGGCAGGAGAGCAGAGGGCAGAAGGCAAGAGGGCAGGGAGCAGGAGGGCAAGAGGGCAGGGGGCAGGGGGCAGGATGCTTGGGCAAGACGAGGAAGGTTTTAAAGATGAAGATACTTCAACTGGTTTAGAAGGATGAGCTCCAAAGGTGGGATCTGAGTTCTGTAAAGCACAGGTGGGCTCGGGAGGACCTGGCTTAAGGAGGGGTCACCCTCTGGCCATTTCTGAGAACAGAAGTGGGGGAAAGGAGGCAGCTCCAGTGCCTCTGCTCCCTGGCCCCACCCCATTCTAACTGCCCCTCCTTGGCTCCAGGCAATGGTCCCAGGGACTCGGGCGCCACGGCGGTGCTGGGTTTGGGTGATGGCATTCAAGGGGGCTCCACCTGAAACACCAACTACATCCGAGGGCTGGAAACAGGTGTCCGGGAGTGGCCCCCATGGCTCAGGAGAGGCAATGGTTAAATATTTGGGAATGTCGAGAGCCGGTTATTAAAGCATTGTCAGCATGAAGGTGTCCACTGTAGAAGTATTTACACCCCAGAAATTGGCAACCACTATGACTTAGGGCTGTTCCCCGGCCCAGCAAGCCAGTCGGCCAGCACACCACTGGCTGGAAGACAGCACATGCTGCCTGTTTTTCAATGTTCCATGGAAGGAACTGAAGTGTTGCAACACATGTTTGATTACTTTTTTGTTAAAATAAAAGACATAAAAGCTTGATTTTAAAGCATCCAACCCTCCCCGCCAAAAAAACCCCACACTCAAATGTTTGATGGACATTTACTTGGGCTGCTGGGCAGTTCTTTTCTGTGAAGCCCTCGGAGGAAGGCTTCCCCTTCCACGTGGATTCTCTGGGGGGTCACCCGAGGGTGCAGCGCAACCTGGTTTCCCACGACCGGACTGGGCAGGGACACTCACTGGAACGGAGAGCTGGGTGCTGAGGCTGACACAAGACCACGTTCATCACAGACCCTCTGTGCTCGCCTGGTGGACGTGTGGTAAGTGTTGTCATTAGTTATGGAATAAAGTTACAGCTAACATAATAGTACTCCCCGCCCTCCCCCCTGCAATGTGTTTTCACTGATTTTAGGGAGAGGGAGGGATAGAGATAGAGACATCAATGGTGAGACAGAATCATCGATCGGCTGCCTCCTGCACACCCCTCCCACTGGGGATCGAGCCTGCAACCTGGGCAGGTGACCTGACCGGGAATAGAACCGTGACCTCCTGGTTCCTGGGTCGACACTCAACTACGGAGCCACATCGGTCAAGCAGTACTTTTTTTGCCTATAATTTCCAATTTCATTAGAGAGGAGGGACCGTTCAGAAGTGAGGACCTGCGCCCCTCCTCGGAGTGCCTCTGCTGTATGAGGGAGAACTGTGTGCAGACTTCATGATTTCCGCAGGGAACAAAACCACCATCGTGGGTGGGTGCCGACAGCCTCTGAACCACTCCCATGCCCCTGCAGTCTCCTATCGGTGCCCCGTGAGGGCCAGCAAGCCTGGGCCCTGCTATCGCTCGGCCTCATCCCCGGCCACCAACCCCTCGGCTTCTCTTCCAGTTCCTAGAACTCGCCAAGCTCAAGGCCGCCTCGGGGCCTCTGCAGCTGTTTGTTATTCTCTCTGCCCGCACACCTTTCTGCAGATCCTCACGGAGCCGGATCCTGCTCGTGGCCTCTCCCGACCACCCTGTCCCAAGCAGCCCTTCCACGCCCTCCTCACGCTCTGCGACTCCACCCTGCCGCCTGCCCTGCCTCCTGCTCACGGTCTCGGATGACCCTGTAGTTGTCAATACTCCCCACAATGTGAGCTCTCGAGGGCAGGGGCTTGGCTGTTGGAATCACGACTGTACTTCTAGCTCTTTGCACACAGTAGGTGTTTTGAGAACGATTTTCTGAATGAAGAAACGAACACGTGGATGCCAACCATGGTTTCTTTGGACACAAGAAAGTGGTTTTCAAATTGGACTCCCTGGGGTCCTGAGAGCCCTGGGAGACACCTCGGGGGCACCTTCTTTGGGGGGTGGGCTCGCGCGAGAGACCAGCTGGGTGGGACTCTGGCTCTGCCTTCATCTGCAGCTGCTGCCGACGGACCTGGTGTATACGGTGTACATGGTGTATACCTTGAGCGTTTAGTTCACTGGGCAGAGGGCTCAGAGGCGGCCACAGAGCAAAGCCGGGTCGTTGCTGAGGCACCATCGGGTGGAAGGCTGGGCTCCAGACCTTCAGCCGGATGCGTGGGAGCCGGTGCATGGGGCGCAGGCGGAGGCGGCGTTGCTAGTGAGGGGGGGCAGCAAGAAGAGCAGGGCCACTAAGTTTTCTTTCCAGCTGCCTCCGCTCCCTGCCCCTGAGCCACAGACTACGGATGGGCTGGCGGGCGCTTTCTGCCGAGCCCACATGGGAGCCGCCAGCCCTTTCCGACCACGGCCTGAAACACAGCGTTTGCTCCTACACTCACCGAGAGAGCCACAGTCCCCCCCCTGGGGCCTCTTCCAGGGGGATGCTGTGTTCCCAGCACTCACTTTCAGAACTTGCTCATGTGCTGTTCCGGCCTCTCAGAGGGACAGCCCAGGGGGGCTGTGCTGATAAAATGGCTCCGGGCACGACAGAGTGGGGGGGGGGGGGCGGGGGGATGCCAAAATGAATAGCAGCTTTGTTTATTTGGCGCAGGAACAGGCCAGAGGAGCTATAGCAAAAAAATAAATAAATAAAAGTTCCCCTTCTCTCCGCAAGAATAAACCTCCTCCGGCTGCAGGGCCAGCAGCACAATTTACTTCCCAGAGCAGAACAAAGGCAAGGAGGCCGAGATGGACTTTTGGAGAAGAACGTTATTTATAAAGTAATTATGGGGTGGGCGTGGGATAGGGCTGGAGAATGGGGTAAGATCAAAAGGCACTTGAGAAGCCTAATTGCAGAGCCAAAAATAAAAAGCAGCAACAGACCGAGGCCGGGTCTAGTGATATGTGTGTATACACACACGGAGGCATTTATATACACATCTGTATATACACAGGGCTCCGAAATAGGTCTGGCTCCGCTCTCTGCAGGCTTGTCCTGTGTTTCCTTCCCACAGTGGCGAGAAGATAACCGTATGAATAACACTGCCATTTTCTGAGCGCTCACCATTGCCCGGCTCTGTGCGAAGTGCCACAGGGCACACGATAACAGATATTGCCACCCTGCCCACTCACTTAGCTTCTCTAGGCCTTGGTTTTCCCTTCTGCAAAATGGGGATAATCAGATAACCTACCGCACACAGCTGTTGTGCCAATTAAATAAGACAGCAGCACACATCAAACTCAGAGCACGGCCTGGCTGCTGTGGCTCAGTGGTGAGGGTCAACCTGTGAACCAGGAGGTCACGTTTTTATTTTTGTTTTTAATATATATTTTATTGATCTTTTACAGAGAGGAAGGAAGAGAGGTAGAGAGTCAGAAACATCGATGAGAGAGAAACACCGATCAGCTGCCTCCTGCACACCCCCCACTGGGGATGTGCCCGCAACCAAGGCTCATGCCCTTGACCGGAATCGAGCCTGGGACCCTTCAGTCCACAGGCTGACGCTCTGTCCACTGAGCCAAACCGGCCAGGGCCAGGAGGTCACGTTTTGATTCCCGGTCAGGGCACATGCTGGGCTCGATCCCCAGTAGAGGGGTGGAGGAGGCAGTCAATCACTGATTCTCTCCCATCGTTGATGTTTCTCTCTCTCTCTTCCTCTCTGACATCAATAAAAATATATTAAAACAAAAACGGAGCACAGGGCCTGGCACTCAGATGGGCTGGCGGGCAGTAAGTTTATTGGCAGTAAGTGCTCAATAAACGGCGGGCGGTTCCTGTTGTTTTCCACGGGGACCTCACACTCAAAATGTTCAAAACCGCGATGACCTTTCCCTCAAGCCTATCCGTCTTGATTCCACATTTCAGTGGGTGGCATCATCAGACCCTCAATTTCCTTCCGCCCGACACCCAGTCAGTCCCCAGGTTCCTTCAATTCTGCTTTTCTTATATCTTGACTGCATCCTTATCTCACTCCTCACTGTCTCGGCTCTTGCCTGGGTTCAAGCCCTTATTTCTTCCCTGAACGGCTACAGTTCCTTCCTCATGGGTCCCGGGGACTCCAGACTCCCTCTCTCTTATCTAGAAGACAAAGTCCAAATTCCGGAGTGCAGTTAAAATGCATCTACGGTCTGGCCTTGACCTTTCCCATCTCACTTATTCTTCCAGTTCTCACTCCAGCCCAGAGCCTCGAAACGCTGGCTCTCCCTCAGCCTCACCTGGGGCCACAGAAATGCCGGGGCCTGGGCTCTGCCCCAGGAGGGAGGCCCAGGCGTGTTTGTGGCCTCAGCACAGTGACTACACACACTCAGTACAGTATAACCTCGTTTCTCAAACTGAATTCGTGCCAGAAGGCTGTTCGAGAAGCGATTTGTTCGAAAACGGAATCATTTTTTCCCACTAGAAAGAATGTAAAGTGAATTAATCCATTCCAGACCCCCAAATGATTCCATTTCAACCTTTCTTATATACAGTACATGTCTAATATACGGTTTAATTTATAAACACTTCTTTTCTTAAATTTATCAAACCATCCCCTACTAGCCTTAAAGGAATTTTTTATATATCACTGTCTCCGAAATGCTACCACTGAAATGCTATCACAGGCTAACTGCGTTTCCTTTATCCGAGACACAACAGTTTTCCTACCTATGCAATTGCCTGTGATTGCTGTTTTGTGAGCACTTTCACTCCCTTCGCAACATTAGCACTCTTGCTGGCCTCTTTATGTTTTAACATTGTGCTAATCATCGATTTTGCCAGCAACAAAAGCATTCTCTCCAACTTTGCTCGTTGCCTGCAAGAAGCTTTAAGTTATGCTGAGGTATCAGCATGAAAAGGTTGTCAGGTCGCAAACTTAAGTTTTGGTTCTTAACCAAGACATGTTTTTCTGTGAACAACTTGGTTGAGAACTGAATTGTTTGAGATGGAAGACGCTCGAGAAATGAGGTTTAACCGGTTTTTGTTTTTACAAATGAGTCAATCAATGATTTCCCCTCCATCATGGCTCAGTTGTACCTGGACTCCCTTCTCAGCTCTTATCTTTCTGTTGAGTTTACCTCCTGCTGCTTTGATTGAAGTCAGTTGTCTACATGATCTTCTTCTACCACCTCTCCCCTCCCCTCCCCCAGCCTTACTTCCCACCACTCTTCATCAAAAGCACTCACCCCAGCCCCTCTGGCCATCTGCCTGCTCCTGGACTGCACAGAGGTGGCTCCTGCCCCAGGGCCTTTGTGCGTGCTGTCCCCTCTGCTGCCATGCTCTTCCTCCTCTGTCCACATGGCGTGCCCTCTCCTTCCTTCGCATGTCACCTCACAGAAAGGCTTCCCTGGTCACACCCCTGTCCCGTTCTGTCCCTTTTACCCTGCTTCTTTGGTCTTCTCATCACATGACATATCACAGCTTTTATCGTCCGCTTCCCCCATAGGAAGCAAGCCCCCTGAGGACAGAGACTTCGGTGTTCAGTGTTATAGCTCCCGTGTTAGCACAGTGCCTGGCGTGTAGAACGCGCTCAGTAAGCATTTCTTGAACAAATGAGTGAATGGACATGCTTCGCTTTCGGGTGAACCAGTATTTTTCAAACTGCGGGATTGAAATGAGTCATCAAATCAATTTAATGGGTCAGAGCCAACATTTAAAAAATGGAATAGAATGCAGCAGATTATATCTAAGCACCTGGCACATAGGAAGGACAAGTGTTCTTTCAATTTATCTACCTACCTACCTACAGTCTGGGAATCAGGTGACAGTCAAAATGTATTACTTATTGTGGTTTGCTATACAAATGCTTGGAAAGCGTTGCGTGTACAATGGTAAATATTTTAGGCTTTGAAAGCCATAATGACGATTCAACTCTGACCTTTCATTGGGAAGGGCTGTATTACAATAAAACTTTATTAATGAAACCAGGCCGGGGGCTGGATTGGGCCTTGGGTGTTAGCTTGCCAAGCCCTGCAGTGGACTGCAGTATGGCACGAGCCTGGGTCTTCAGCGTGTAAGCTCTCTGCAGTCGGGAGCCATGCCTTTTTCATCTTGGGATCTTAACCAAGAGTCCTCCATCCAGGGTCTAGCCCCCACCTTGCACAGAACCAATGCTCATAAGTATTTGCCAAAATATTCCATCAACAGTTACTGAGTCCCTAACTCGGAGCAGCTGGGCACCAAATCCATCCATGTTTGTTGAGTGAACACAAGAGCCCTGGCCTGAAGTTCTCAATAGCCGTGGCCCCTCCTCCAGTCCTTCCGAGCTCAGAGGAGGTCCTCGCCAGGCTGCCAGGACAGGAAGTGGTGGGAGTGACAGGAACCCCGGAGGGGCTGGTGCACTGTTTGGGGAACGGCCTGATTATCCCGCTTATCAGCTGCTGGTTCCTTTCCTTTGCTCTTCCCTTTAATAAATCACCTGCAGTGGCGAGCGAGCACCCGCCCGGGTCGCTGCGTCTTTTGCCCACGTGTTTGTGGCGTTGCAGTGTGACCGTGAGACTGAATGGAAGGGAAGGGCGGCTCCTGGCAAGTGTCAGCTCTGAAAGCAACACGTCGGCTGCCCAGGCGCCGGCGCCTCGCCTCGTGCAGTGCAGGGTGCCGGCCTCTGGCCTCCACCCGGAGGGGCGGTGGCATCCGTGGGTGCAGCTCGTGCACCCAGTGAGCTTACAATCCAGCAGGGCGGGTGCAGACGATGAGAGGACGCAGAACAGGGGTCTGCAAACTTCGACCTGCGGGTGCATGATGGTTTTTGTGCAGCCCATGAGTTAAGAATCACGGTGAAATGGTTGGGAAAAAATAACAAAAGGATGATGTTCCACGACATGTGAACATAATATGTAGTTTAGATTTCAGTGTCCATAAATAAAGCTGCCTCATTCATTCACGTGTCCTCCAGGGCTGCTTTCACACTGCGATGGAGAGTCGAATGGTGACAACAGAGACGACACAGCCTGTGCCGGGAGCCGGTCCATGCTTGCTGTTTCAAGGGACCTGGCATATATGGCATATTGTTCTTAATATGTTTGCTCATCTTCTTGGCACTATGTGTTTTAACCAAGGTCTCTGAGAAAGGTTGTTTCCCCAGGTAAGGATTTTCCCCTGAAGTTAGGGAGGGAATAAAACCTCTTAACTAAGTGCCAGGCGGGTAATTAATCACTGTAACTATGAACAATCATGCTTAAGCTACATAATCTTTACTCCCTGGAATGGAGATAAGAAACGCCCTAACCTTTGTAATAGAGATTAATAGGATTGAATCAACTGGTATAAATACAGATGTAATAAGACAGCAAGAGTCAGAACTTAGAATACAGAGCTTAGAACACAGAACTAAGAAGACAGAACCTACACAGAACCTACAGACAGAAGAACTTCGCTGGAGAGAACATGGCAAAAGATCCTGGACTGAACCTGACTACAGAAATTGGCAAGAGAACCTGACTAGAACCTGGTGACTGAACCTGGCTGGAGAACCTGGACAGAACCTGGCTGGAGAACCTAGCGAGGGAACATGGCTACAGAACCTGGCTGGAGAACCTGGAGAACCTAGCAAGAGAACATGGACTCAGAACCTGGCTGGAGGTCCTAACCAGAACTTCGCTGGAGATCCAGACCAGAACTTGGCTGGAGATCCTGGCTAGAGATCCTGGATAGGCTGCTGATCAACTGAATGCTGTCTCCGTGTCATTCCTTCTTCGCCAACTCCGTCCACACCTTTGGGGACCCCTGGACCTGCTGGGGTTGGACCCCGGCAAGCCTGAAAGCCTAGAAGAGTTACCATCCGACTGTATAGAGAGAGAGTGCTGACCCCCCCCCAGCATGAGCAGCACACGGAGCTCAGGCCCTGACAGTCAGGAGCTACATCGCCTGGTCTGTCACCCAGAGCCTCCCAGGCGCCCTTGCTGCTGTTCCCTCATCCCTCAGGGAGCCTTCGAGCCCCCAAGCCCTGCTCTTCAGCTGTGTGCAGCCTCCTCCGTTCACCCCACTGAATCCTCTAAAAACAACCATCTTAGGAGTCAGTGTCCTGACGCGAAAAAGCCTGAAGCGCGCTCACTGTCCACCGCACTCTCCCTGGTGTCTTCCCTCCTCCCCGTTGGAGGACTGGGTGCAGGTGTGCAGGCTTCTTCGCCTGGAGGCAAGGAGTCGCGCAAGAGACAGGTCTACCAATGGTGCCTCGTTTGCCTGGATGGAGGCTTAGAAGAGGCTGCTGACAACTGTGTTTAAGACCTCTGCGCAGCCTATCCCGAATCACATGCACATGTACACACACGCAAACATGCACGCACGCACACGCCCACCAAAATGTAATAAGCCCACTGTGTCTCTGGCTTCCCCCCACAGATACCCCGCCTCTGCCACCTGTCAGCAGCGATGCCAGCTGCGCCCACGCGGAGCTGTTTCCAAGAAGCTAGAGACATGGCTGCTCTCCCTCCAGGAAGCAGGTGGCCTCTGCCTGTCTCAGGACGCCGCTTTTCTGGCTGGCCGGTAGCAAGAACGGCTGCGCCTGCACACTTTGGCCAAGAAAGGCCTCTGTGGACATGCAGGCTGCTCCAAACAGGCCGGCGGGACTCCCTGCGGGCTGCCCTCCTCTGGCTGGGGTGCCAGGACCAGTGCAAAGAGCATGCAGCCTGCACAGACGCCATTGTGTGACTTTGTGCAAATCATTCGTCTCCTTGGTCTCTGCTTATCTCCTCTGTTAAATGGGTCTCATGATACCAATACCCACCTCTCAGGACTGCTGGGGCCTGGCCGGGCTTCCCATGTGGGTGTAGTTTGTAAATGGTACACGAGGGTCTCATGCTGGGGGAAGAGGAGCTGGTAGTCAAGCTGGGAACTGCAGGGAGTGCTGCCCACCCCACAGGCGATGCGCACCCTCTCCTCCTTATGAGGGGCTCCTGAGGGATGGCTTCTCCGGCCCTTGTTGCATACAATGCAAGGGTGGGTCAGCCAGGAAAACGGAGAAGAGAAGAAGGAAATGGTGCTGCTCCTCCATGTTTGCAGGCTCACAACATCCTGTTTTCCTGTGGGTGCTGTGGGGTCTGTGTTCACAGAGCAGGTAGTGTATTCCTTCCAGGGGAGTCTGCCAGGTGGAGTCTGTCCTCCTTGACAACATGCATCTTAGGAGGCAGGGCTGCACGCTGTCTTTGAACACAGTGCGGGGTGCTACTCTTTCTCGTCCTCTCATTCGCTGGCATGAATGCTCTTCGTCTTGGCTTCGGGCCTGGGGTACGGCCAGTTCACCAAACAAGAGCCCTTCATATGCAAAGGTCACGCTGGCCTCCAAGGTACTGACAAGTTTCGGGGGTGGAGCCCTGCAAAATTCTTTAGATATCAACCCTCCATTCAGTTGGCTGGTCGCCTTAGAACGGGAAGCAATGATTCCACCAGGGCATTCCCAGAGGTCCCAGGCCCAGGAAGAGAAGGGCCAAAGGACCTGCTGATCTCGGTTCGAGTCCCCTTTCCACCACTTACCTGTGACCTTGGGCAAAATAACCCTCGGAGGGTTAGAGGTGTGGAGGGTGCGCATCCTGGTGCAGGGGTGCTCAGGACTCGTTAATGCCCTCCCGCTATTCCTGTTGCTCCACATCCCAACCAACAACTGGTGTTGTCAATCCTAATGACTGACAACATTCTAGTGGATTTGCAGTGATAGTTCATTGTGTTTTTTTTGCTTTTGTTTTTGTTAATCCTCACCCGAGGATATTTCGGCCCCCCCCCCCAGTATTTTTTTAGAGGGAGTGGAAGGGAGGGGATGAAACACACACAGAGAGAAACACCAATATGAGAGAGACACGTTGACTGATTGCCTCCCACGTGTGCCCCAACCGGGATGGGGGAGTGAGCCTGCAACTGAGATACCTGCCCGTGACCGGCCAGAATTAAACCTGGGACCCTTCAGTCCGAAGGCCAACGCTCTATCCACTGAGCCAAACCAGCCAGGCCCCCACTCTATTCCTTTGTCCATCCCACCTCATCTGAATTGCATTATCCTGGAGAAGTCAAGGAATTTTCTCAAGATCACGGTGATGACAAACGACAGAGTTCGGATCAGAACCCAGGGAGGCCCAAGCCCAAAGCCTGTCCTCTTCGCTTACCCACCCATCTCACATTCACATGGAACTTCATCCTTGTTAAGGCATGCTTACTCACTAGCTGCTCCTAGTCACCGGGTGAGGAGAGGCATGCATATTTGATACACTTGACCCACTGCACTCATGATTAAATGACTTGCCCAGGTCGATACCACTGGCCCCATGGAGCCTGGGGCTGGCAGGAGGGCCCAGGTTTCTGAACCCAGACCAACGCTCTTGCCAGTGAACCTAGGTTGGCACAAGGATGTGGGAACTGGCAGAGGAAGTACCACTAGTAATCAGCCTTAAACTAAGAGATCTTAGCCTTAAACCCTTGTAAGAGAAATGAGTTACCCGTCCAGGTGATCTGCCTTCAATGTGACAAACACAGGCAAACCAGAGTCAAACAACGGCTGTTTCAGTTTGCTTCTGTCTGTGCTCACATCCATGGCGTTTTGTCATCAAAGGAAGACCTTTAGGATTCTCTACAGAATGTGTGTGATGCACATATACACACACACAGGTACTGGGAACGAAAGAGGGGGTGTGCACAAGTACAGTGACCAGAAGTAACCTCACAGGGTGATCTGGTCACTAATTCCTAACTGGGCAGGGCAGGTGGATAGTCATGCCCCAGGCCTATAAGCTCATAAAAGGTTTAACCAAGCCCCACCTAGTGTTCTAGTGCAGGGGTGGGCAACCTTTTTGTGAGTGCGTGCCAAAACCAGCAAAATCTCTGACTCAAAATTCTTTTGCGTGCCAACCCTAATTTTTTGAGAACATGTTACGCCTACTTGATAACTCTTAAGGTGTATGTATGTGAAGAACCTTGAAGAAATAGTAAAATTCATTCGAGCGGCAAAAACACAGTATATGATGAAAAATACATTTATTTTTTAATGTATACATGTACACTGACAGTCCGACAGAAACCTTTATGACTCCGTTTGATATTATCAGTGGGACTTTTGCTGCTGCATCACTGATGACAGAGAGTTTACATCAGGTTTGTATTTCGTGACCTTGCAAGAGCTACTACTTTCATACATCCATCAGGCTACTCCTATTATGAGACTTAACAAAATTTATCACTGAGAACAAAAATTCACAAGCGTATGTGGATGAAACCAAAACACTGGTCAGATCTAGGAAGGCAGGGAGAGTTAAGGCAGAGGCATAGAAATTGCTCTTCCCCTCTCTCGTCAATCCATGTCTATGGTCTTTAAGATAACTTGTTATGTAAAACTATTTATTTATCTAAGATGCACCTACACTGAATTTATCTGCAAAATAAAAAAGTCGATATTAAGAAAAAAATTGTAAATGGAAGATTATAAGAGAGGGTTTCACGTGCCAGCAAAAGTTACTGGCGTTCCATGTTTGGCACGTGTGCCAGGGGTTGCCCACCCCTAGTGTATCTAGGTTAGTGCACCTGAGAAATCCCAGAAGTAATTCTCCTTCAGATCCCTCCAAGGAGGAGTCTGATCCCCGCCTCACTTTCTCCCATCTTCCTGTGATCTTCCTTACTTTCCCTCCTGTACTCCACATGCATAAGAGACAATGCAAACTGTCATTCCCCGAAGTATTTGAGATCTTGCTTCCTGAACTTGGCACCGGTCTGGCTCAAAATACTCTCAACAATAAAGATTTAAGAAAAATTCTCTACAGGTTTGGGTGTTTCTTATGTCAACGCTACAAACAGCACACAGCACACACACACACACACACACACACACACACACACAGCTGATTCAGCAAACACCGAATTAATGAACACTGAACCATTGCTCCTAAGGGAACGACAGGGTTAGGTTCCTTTAAGCCTCTGGTCACAACATTTTCACCAACCGGTCAATACATTGCTTTAGTTTGTGTTTCTGTTTGAAGACTATATTCCATATATACTATTTCTGTTTGGAAACAGTTTAATATATGTTGTTGATTCGATAACATTGAACTCATAGCCAAAGGTGCTGGAACTCATGCCTGAGCGAAGCTTATCTAACATACATTTCCTCAGTCAGGCCCATCACAGCCTCCTTGCCTGTGGGAACACGAATGGGGGGGGGGGCATTTTACACGATGAAACCACCAACAAGAAAGCACAAGAATGTGCAAGTGTGGCCCTAACAGACTGAGAGGAGGACCCTTGCTCACGGTTGGGGGCGGGAACCAGAAGGCGGCACAGGCCCCCCTGTTGGCGCTCAGGAACGAGGCGTATTAGGCGGCTCAGATGCTTTGCTGCTGTAACAGTCATGAGTGACGGTGAAGAGCTATGAGAACTGGTTTGAGGGAGACACAGACCTCTGAGCGAGGAGGTGAGTTTGTAAATACGAAATCCCTGTGCTGGAATCCCGAGAAGGGACACAGGGCTTAACATTTTCATGAAGGCGCCAAGGACTGACAGGTCCCCTCTGGAGGGCCCGTTTGGCTCACGAGAAGCAGAGGGACAATGAGGACAGTGGTGATCTAAGGGAGGTGGGAGATGAGAGGGAGTCAGTGGCGTGGGCGTGGCCCCTCGCTCTCCTCCTTCCATTTGGCAGGACCTTGACCCCGACCCTCTCTGGAGCATGTTGCCCACCAGAGCCTCCTTGGCTGAGCGGCAGACAGAGTGGCTCTCCCCTCTGGCGGTCTCCCAGATGCTGGGGACGCTGTGCTTTCTTAACCGCTCCCCAGGGCTCCATTCCTCCGCTGGCTCATTTTCTAGCCCTCCCTCTCCATTACCATGTCATTGGGCCACCCACTCCCACTGAAAATGCGGCTGTGCCAGGAAAGCTCCTGAGTGAGTCAGCCGGCCACTCGGAGCTGATGACAGCAGCGGCCCCGGCCAAGCAGGGGTGTGGGAGACGCTCGGGCTGGTGGGAACATCGTGTGTAGGAGCTGCCACCTCAACCTCCCAGAAGAGACAGGCTGTCTGCAGGGGCGACTCAATCCCGTCAGTCACCACTCCAGGCTCCTTTGAGAAGGACAGCAAACCCCGTGCATGCAGGGAAAGTGTTAGGCTACCTGGGTGGGGGCTTATTAAGCTGTGATCATGAATATGCCTTTCACCTCTCTCAGCTCTGGTGCTGGAGCCAGACTGCCTGTACCCCAACTCTGCCACTTACTCCCCATGCCTCAGTTTCCTCATCTGTAAAATGGGGATTCCAATAGTATCTTTCTCATGGGGTGGTTATGAGGATTGCACCTAATGACTGGATATATATATAAAGCACTTAGGACAATGCCTGCATTGAGTAAATTCTAGAGAGCACTAGGTTTTATTATTATTGTGCTTATTATTATTATTATTATTATTATTATTATTATTGGGCCAAATAATCTCAAGGGTCTTTCCCTTCCTGAATTGTTTTTGGAGACACTTCCCTATTGTGTGGCCTTGGGTAAGACCCTTCTCTCTGGGCCTTAGGTTTTTATCTTCCAGGTGAGATGCTGGGCTCAAACCCTGAAAGTCTGAAATAAGGATAAGGGGGCCCCCAGGGGGCGGTCAGTTTGTTATTACCCTCCCTCCTGCGGGCACTGCTGAGATAAGCAGTCAAGCAATCAGAATATTTATTCCTGTAGCGGAATTTTAAATGCCCATTCACTGAGCATTTACCAGGCACCTCCCTAAACTTTGGGAGATTCTTGTCTCCAAATTAGAGAGGAGGAAATTGAGGCACAGAGAGATGAAGCAATTTGCCTCAGGACACACAACCAGCAAAAGGTAAACCCGCTTTTAAACCAAAAAACCTGACTGTAGAGTCTCCAGACTTGACCCCCACACTCTGCTGAAAGTTGGCCTTGAACTTAGTTTCTGATCCTTTGATGGTAACATGATCTTATGCCATTCATTTCAATGGACTGCTTGTAGTATTGATTGAAACAGTGGATTCTTTAAGATAATGCAGGAATCATCTCCATGATGTCTAACCTTTGAGAGGGTCACAGGCCCCTGTGAAAAGCTGAAAAAGGTTATGAACCCTCTTCCCCCCCCAAAAAGGTTCACACCACATACACAGGTTTGTCTCAGTGTCAGGGGGCTCAAACATCTCAGGCTGAGAATCTCACACGATGCTTACACTCTCTTGAAATTCTCCGTAAGTTTTCATCTTTGCTAAACTCTGCACTGATGAGAACTTCCGACCTAAAAGGCCGTCCATTCCATTAAGGCTCACCTCTGATGGCTAGGAAGTTGCTCCTTTAACACAACTGACATTCCATTCACCCTGACTTTGCTCTCTGCTTTGCTGGCTAGATGCTACATAGAATCAGTCCAATCTATCTCTCCACGACAATCCTCCGTGTTTCTGCAGATGCTGGCCACACGGTCTCTAGCCCTTCCAGGCCAGATGCTTCTTCCCTTCTGCTCAGTTCAAATTTCCCTGAACTTGCTCATTAATCAATGGCTCTCAAACACCTAGCGCAGCCCAGAACCCATAGTCTTCTGGCCACTGACTGACCAGGGCATGTCCTGGATCTCAGATTTCCATGAATATACCCCAAGAGTGGGTGACATTCTTAAAAATCGTATTTTACTTAAAAATATAACATAGACTAAGCACTGCACAGTACAGGAGCAACAGTTCAATGAGCTATCACAAAGCAAACATCCACATAACACCCAAGTCAAGAGCTGGACCACCGCCCTCCTCTGCCTCACCTTTCCCTCTCCCATGGAGATAATGTCTACACTTTTATGGTAACAATGTTCTTGCTTTTAAAAAAGTTTTATTAACCAAGTATGCATCCCACTTTAACACTAGAGTTTAATTTCCCTATAACTATAGTTGTAGTTCATTCATCTTCATGGTGGGGCATTTTCCATGTGTCTGAATATAATGTAATTGATGCATCTATTCTATTATTAATGCACACAGACTATGTCTGGGTTTTGGCAGCTGTGAACAAGCTGCCGTAACCACTGGTGTACACACGTAGGCATCCAGGCTGGGCATACCTGAAGGAGCTTCTGTGTGACTTCAGCTTGTGGATAATATCAAGCTGTATTCCAAAGCAGGTGTACAGTTCACACTTTCACTAGGTGTGCGAATGTGTTCTAACTGCTCCATGTCATTGCCAACACTTAATATTATTATCCTTTCTAACTTTACTGATTCTGGTGGTTGTATAGTAGCATCTTATTGGGGGTTTTAATTTGCATTTCCCTAATGAGTCATGAGATTGAGCCCGTGTTCATCTATTTATTGGGTACTTATGGAGTAGAGGTTTCGGCCATTCCTTACTCATCTGACTCACACTGAAGTGGTAGCCAAATGAAATAGTCTCTGACAGATAATGTTGCTTAGTCATACCTCCCTGATGGACTTCAGTTGGGTTTTGGGCCCCAGAGCAGGTCTGAATATTCTTAATAATAATGGCAGCTAATATTTATCGAGAGCCCACTGGGTTCCAGGCACTGAGCTTGATATTCATCACAAGCTTATGAGCTCGATACGATTATCTTCACTTTACATAAGAAGAGACTAAGATGGGGAGGCTAAGCAATTTCCCTAAGGTGTCACAACTAGTAGGCGGAGTAACCTAGATTCAAGTCAAGCCCTTTGCAACTACAACATAAGGCCTCCAAAGACGGAAGCATGTAACTAGATTACATTTTTTAAAGGTTAAAAACTGAGTAACAAAATGAAAATATAACTCTCAAATGGAGAAAAATAGTTGCAAACTATGACCAAGGATGAATGTGTTTAATATGCAAAGAGTTTTTACAAATTAATAAAAGGACAAGTATCTCGATAAAGAAATGGTCAAAGGTTTCTGAGGTCAGGTAAGTCTGGGAAATTCTGCTCACGTTTCCATGTTCTTTCATCCCTACAATGTATATAAACAAAATTCATGACTCTGAGAAGTTCTGCAATAAGATTTATTTGAACACAGAGTTCTTCAAACCTATAATTATAATTCTTGGGGACAGACTTTGAAGCATGTTGAACTCTATAATAATGACTGCCTCCTCTGGTTTACAGTCTGGTAAAACTTTCAACAAAGAAAAAAGGAAACGGAATTAGTCTTGTCCAGGGTTTCTCAGCCTTGACACTGCTGACATTTTGGGTTGTATAATTTTCTGTTTTTTTTTTTTTTGTGGGGGGGAGGGGGGATGTCTCAGGCATTGGAGGATGTTCAGCAGCATCCTTGGCCTCCACCTGATAGATGCCAGATGCCAGTAGAACCTCTCCCACTCCTCGCTGTGACAACCCAAATTGTGTATAGACATGTCCAAATGCCGCCGGGGGGTGGGGTGGGGGGGCAGAACCATCCTCTGCTCAGGTGAACCACTGGTCTAGTTGGACTTATTTCTGAAGAACTCCTGGTGTTCCCCACGATTACCTCCTACCTAAGTGCTCCCCCAACTGCACAGTGTTTGATTTCTGTGCCTTGTGACACCTATCGCGCTTGTTTTAATACAAGAGGGTATTCATTCTTCAAGTCGTTCTTCTTTATTGGAATCCCTTACATTTCCAGGCACACAAACCACCCACATTTCCCCTGAGGTAGAAGTTTTTTCCATCCCTCCACCCCCTAGGGTGAATTAAGCTCCTTCCTTCAAGCTACACTAAAATCTTCTTCCGTCAATCCCCATACGGCCCTCGCAGCCTTCTCCCAGACCTCCAACACACATTACACTTAATTCTTTATGTGACTGTCGCCCCAATTCAGTGAGAGCAGAGTCCGGGTCCTAATTCATCCTCTGATTCTTGGCACAGAGCAGGCCCCAATCAACACATAGGAACAGAGGAGAAATGTGACGGATGGCTCAGTGATCGCATGCACAGGGCTCTAGGTGGGCTCCCAGCAACACTGAGTTCATGCTCAGCTTCTGCCCGTTTCTCCTAAGAAAGTGCTCTGCTGGGCTCCAGGCAATCTCCCTTCTTGAGAGGAGCTGGGAGTACCATGGAAGGTAGCAATTTTGTTTTTCTCTCTCGTGGCCACGAGTATGACATCATCTGCTTGGTCGGCGCGTCCAGAGTGTTTCTGACAGTTTTCTCATCCCGAACAGCAGGAGGAAGCCCTCGCCTCAGCGTTCCTTAAACCTCAGGTCATTCTGGTTGGTGATGTTTTCCGTCCTTGGAGACGTGTCCTCCTTTCCATGTTTTCCGAGTCCCTTTTGGGCCTGAGTTTCTCAGAGGCACCCCCTCCACCCCCCTGCACTGGGTCAGCCTCTTTAAGTATTTTCTTCCTTTTATTTCCTGTCTGGGATGATTTTAAGCTTTAGGAACAGAATTTAATTCTTGGGAACCCTCTAATCTATATTATAAAAGGCCAGTGGCTGTAACGCCGTAACGCTGGAACGACCAAACGACTGTCACCAGGAGGTACATAGAGCATCTCTTGGTCCCTCCCCCGGCCCGTAAGCAGTGGCTCTTGCGGCAGGCGGGGCGGGGTGCGAGCTACAAGTGGTGGAGGGCAGGGTACGAGCTATGAGTGGCGATGGGCGGGGTGGCCAGCTGAAGCAGGTGGAAGCAAGCTACTCATGCACGATTTCGTGCGCGCTGGGCCTCTAGTGTTACAAGAATTGTCCAACATGGTGGCAGCGGGTGGAAAGAACAGGACGAGCTGGAGAGACATTAATAACGGGCAAGTAAGGACTTGATGACCATTTGAACATGGAGGAGGAGAGGTGATGACTCCCAGGGACAATAGGAGGACTGGCGATTTCTGCTCTAGATACGCTCACGGGAGGAGGAGGGAGACAAGAAGGGGGAGCAGGGTGTCTGAGAAGATCACGGGCATGGTCTGCAATGTCTAGAGCAGTGGTCGGCAGACTGCGGCCCCTTGAGTGTGGCTCTTCCACAAAATGCCATGTGCGGGTGCACACGTACAATGCGATTAAAACTTCGTGGCCACACTCAAGGGGCCAAAGAGCCGCATGTGGCTCGCGAGCCGCAGTTTGCCAACTACTGGTATGGAGTCTGAGGTTTCCATGGGAGACATGATGGAGATACTGAGGGGGGAGCTGGATATGAGTCTGGTGCTCTGGATAGGAAGTGTGATTGGGGGCTGGCTGTTGGCGTGTAGATGCCGCTGAGGGTGAAAGAGTAGATGAGTGCTCAGATAGTGCCTGGTGATGGAATAAACGGCGAGGAATGGAGCAGGAAGAAAGGTCCTTGGAGGACACAGAAGCCGTGGTCAGGGAGAGAAGAGGAGAGCCGGGAGTTCCCTGGAGGAAGGGCTGCAGGACAGAAGGGAGGCGGCAGATTTAAATGACACAGAGAGCTCGATTCAGAAATTCCCGTTGGGTTAGGTTATTGAGGACCAGGGGGAGGGCAGCCTCAGCAGAATTGCCGGGTTGGGAGGAGAGGCCGTGGGAACAGACACAGGGATGCATCAAAACGGGTCCACTCATCCATCCAGTCCACCAACAACCGGAGGGGCCACTGTGCACCAGGGGCCCTTACAGGACACAGAGGTGGGGTGAACAGGCAGAGCCCCGCCTGCACGGTGTGTACTTTCTAGGGAGAGGTAGCATGGAGGGAGAGTCAGTTAAAAGATGATTATTGGAATGGTCATCATTCCACAGATGAGGAGGCAAGGGAAGTTATTTGGGAACTGGCTCAAGTTCAGGACATCAGAGCTGGGGTCGTGGCCTGACCTGCTGGGCTCTGTCTTTGCTGTCTGAAGGGGATGGAGTTTAGGTGGGAAGCGATGATGCAGAAGGAACACAGGGTGGGGAAGAACAAAGGTGTAAGGTGCAGGATTATTTGTGGCTGGGTGGGCCTTCTCAGAGCAAGGTTGCTACTGACTCCTGCTGTCCTTGACCTAGGACCCCTGCACTGGACCTGGTGCTTGGGCTCCAGTCCCTTCAACAGGGATGGCAGGCGCTGAGACCTACATGTTCTCACGTGGTTCTATTGGTGCCAGAAGTTTGAGAGGCGGCCTGTGGTAGCCACTCCCCACCACTTCCCCACACTCCCGCCCCCTTACTGAGGAGTAAATCTCCATTTCCTGTGGAGACCCTGATCAGTCTGGCTTGAGTGGGGCTGAATACATCTCCATATACACTTATTCAGGGTGGGCACAGGAACCCAAGCAAGGCTGATCAATGCCCCTCCATAAGATCAGACATAGAGATGCTTAGGGACCAGGTGGGCCACCTGTAGCCATGCCGACTGTCGGAAGAACGCACCAAGTAGAGATGAGCAGAGTCAAGAGAGAGGAGACTGAGTTCTGTCAGTATCATTGGAGTTCCTGAATCCAGCTCTGTCCTACTCTATCAAGAACTATTCTAGACTTCCCGATGGCTTGGACCAGTGAATTACCTCTCCCCAAATTCTGTTTCTAAATTTGCAACGAAAAGGATCAGACCAGTTATGTCAGCTGCGACGGCGTAAAATATATCATCTACTTTCACAGAAGCTGACTGGCTCCAGGGACTTCCTCCATGGAGCCTGATGTATTAGCCACTTTCTAGATGTTAGCCTTGCAGTGACAAAGCCACGAGCTTACAGCCAGCCACGGCACAGATGACGACAGGTACAAAAGAATCACCATTTACAAGATGCTTTACATTCATTACCCTGAAGCCACAATCATAGGAGACAATTAGCTAGCAGTTTCAGCGTGGTTTCTGCGAGTCCAGACAGAGCTGGAGAGAGGTTCCCAGGTCCGGGAGCTCAGAGGAAGGGGGCTGGGCAGGAGGGGGGAGTGCACTTTGAGGGTGGTGGGGGATGGACAGAGAGGGGAACAGGGTGTCTGTGGTGTCTGTATGAGCATGAACATGAGTGTGAGAGCCGCTTCTCATACCTTTCCCATTCCGGCGTGGGCATGTCCCAGCTTGACCACCACGGGGAAGTGAGGGGCTGTGAGCTGGAAGAGACAAGAGGAAATCACTCATTAGCATCTCAGAGCATCTCCACCAAGGCTCTGGGCGCGGCCTGTGCTGCAGAAACGCTCAGTCACCTGACACCCCCAGGAATCCCCAATAGGATGCCTTGACAGGTGGTCATCCTGCCAAGGCTCAAATGCCCTAAATGCCGACACTTCTGGCTTCCAAAGGAAGCTCCAGCCCTTAAAACCTGTCTGCCCAGGGCATCCACCAATCAGAGAGATGGCAGAAGGAAGTAAACTGACCAGTTTCACATCCTGGCTTGTGTGATCCCTGACAAGCTGCTACATGGATCTGTGCCTCAGTTTCCTTGTCAATGAAATGGGGGTGATGAGTACCCATCCCACAGGGTTGCTGTGAGAATTAAGTGAGTTACAGCATGGGAAGCACTTACGTTGTAAGTACCCAATGAATGGCAGCTCCGTTATTCCTGTTACAGTTCTGCCTTAGGTTATTTCCCCAACAACCTTCAAATACCTGGAAATTCTCATTCCCTCTCCCAAGCCCTCTCCAGGCCACCCTGAGAGGTTTCAAGGCCATGGGCCCACGCCCACCAGGGGCACATGCATTTATTGGTCACACTGTGCGTGCAGGGCACAGTGCTGAGCAAGGGCCGGTGTGACCTCCAACTGGCCTCGCTGGTCCCCTGTTGCATCCCCAGCTTCCAGAACACTGCCGGCCCAGGAAAGGCCCCTGACACGGAATCTGGGTGTCGGGGAGAAGGAAGAGGCAATTTGGGGCCAGATTATTGGGGGTCATCAAAGCTGAAGGGAGGGGTACACGTGGCTTGGATGGACCTTGGGGAAGTTGCTCAGTCTGGGGACAGGAAAGCGACCTGCCAGCTGCAGGATGAACTGTATCAGGAGAGACCGAAGGGCCAGGCACCGACGTGGACTTGATTAAAACTGACAGGAAGTGCCACTGCTTGGGCCTGGACTGGGGCAGGGACAGTGAAACGTTTTAAAATGGAAATAACAGTTTCAAATGACCATAGAAATTCAGGAAGGGGATTGTTCACAACCTCATCACCTAATCAAATCAATGTATTGGTCCACACGACTTCAGAATCCTCGTTTATAGGTCTAATTACAAAATGGGATACTCTGCAATAATATTAGAGATAGAATTTTACACCTGTCTCCTCATTTAACATTACGCATTAAGCTTTTCCCTATTTTTGCCACCATCTCCAACCCGCCCCCCCGGCCTCCCCCCCCTCCCCCCCCCGCCAACCTCTCTCCCCCACTCCCCAGCCCAGCTGACTGATCGCACCTGCCGGGTGTGTGTGGTGTGTATTCCTGCCTATCACTCACGTTCAACCTCTGCAAACATGTACACACATACATGGTTGAAGCTGACACTTATGTTCTCACAAATGGCTCTTTTCACTCACTATCACACCATGCACAGCCCCTGTCCTACATCCATAGCTACACTCCTAACCCAATAGTTTCAATAGCTTCACACTATTCCACGTGCTGCAATTCTTCAGCCATTTTCCTATTAATGGACATTTGTGTAGTTCCCTCTCTGCCACTCAAGAATGACCACTAAACATCGGTCCACATGTCCTTATAAATGAATGTCTTAATTCTCAGAGGCCAGGCCAAGAGCCCTGCAGGGGGAGACTCAGCAGAATTTGGAGACATCCAGATACGTTTCTAAAGTCATTTGTTAGAGTCCAAGAGATGAAAGTGGGCGCCACGGTGTTGAACTCTGGGTGAGTCCACTCACCATAGCAACTCCCAGGCTAATAGGCAGCTACATTTACTGAGTGTCTCGTCAGAGCCAGGAATAGTACCGGGCACTTTATGTACCCGGAGTGGGCAAAAGTAGGTCTACAGGTGTTTGTATGGAAAATAATATAATAATTAATAAATACTAATACGAGAATAAACTCTGTGTTTTCTGTATTCACAACTGTAAACCTACTTTTGCCCACCCCAGTTTGTCAGCATTCTTCCCTTTCCCCATGTGACAGAGGAGACATCAGGTCATTTATCCAAGGTCAGACAGAGAATGGAGGGGCTTCTCCCTGCCACCCAGGTCTCGTCTCCACTGCCCAACCCTCTCCCTTCCCAAGCTGTTCAAATACGTTTCAAAGGCCATTCCCATTTGCAACATGCCAGCCCCTTCCCGAACACAGGCAAGGTCACAGAGAACAAAAAACATCTTGTCGGCTATTTTCTCTCTTCCCTTCCCAACAATAGCTTTATTAGTTTCCCTGGGGATGGCGAGCCCTGCACCAGCTTCTCACAGGCTCCCTGTCCCTGCTCACATGCCCCGGGGGTCCCAGAGTTCAGCACTGCCCAGTGGCATGAGCGGCCTCACATCCGGTGAGAAGGGGCAGATCAATTTTTGAAACCAGAGATCCCCACCCAGATAAGGGCCCTATTCATCTCTCCCAAGAAATCAAAATCAGTGGGGGTGGCCCAGTGCCCAGGCTGGGCGTTCTCCTGGAGGGTTGGAGGCAGAACAGAGCGAGCCCAGATCAGCACTGTGTCAACCTCGTTCGTCTTCATGCCCGGGGATGGGGGAGCTGGGACCTGAGGGGTGGGGGCCACTTTCCAATGAAGGAGGCAATTCCCTCTACATTCGTGACGTTCTGGAGATTTAAATCCCGGCTCAGTGATAGAGAAGGCAAGGCCTGGAAGAGCAAATCGAGGACCAAAGAAGTCTGGGAAGATATCAAGGAGGAGCTGGACCTCTGTGCCATGCCCGGAGGCTCTGCCTAATCTAGTTCTTGCCAACCTCTCCGTTTCATCAGGTGTTTCTCCCCCTCCCCATCCCAACCTCTGCCTACCAGCTATGCTCCAACCCCCGGGCCTTTCAGTTCTTTACTGCATGGGCCACACTCCCCCCTGCCACAGGGCCTTTGCACATGCTGCTGCCTTTCTCTGAAAGGCTCTTCCTGACACTCTTCTAGGCGAGTCCCTTCTCATAATGAGGTCTCAGTGGAGATGCTCTGTCCCCAGAGAGTTCCGCCCTGGCCACTGGTCTAAAGGAGGTACTTACTACTCGAAACCCAGATGTCGGTTACTAACTGGTCATGGCCAGTGGAGTGAGAGGATGTCCAAGGCCTGGCACACAGCAGCATGGCAATCCATACCGGTTCCCACGCCCTCACATCTATGATCTCAGGGACTTGGTAACCAGTGTGGGCAGGGGGATGTCAAAGGCCGACGGAGAAGACTCAGCTACTCCTTGGACGTGGGCAGGGGAGGGATGAGGGGAAGGAAGCCTGATGCCCAGGTCGTGAGCAGGAAGAGTGATGACCCCTTTGACAGAAATGGGGCAGCCTGGAGACGGGCTTTGTGATAGGCATTTAGAGAAGATTCATTCAAAAGGGAGGACAGAAGCATCCTGACAGCTGCTTGATAAGCCTTAACCTTGGTATGCAGCATCTGACCATCTCCTTGGAATTTAAGGATTGCACATAACGGCGCTCCTGTCTGAGGGAGGAGAGACAAAACAACCTTTGGCAAACCTTTCCAATCCGTTAATGTTATGACAAACCTACAAAATGCCACCTACATGCCTGAAGCATGTACCATAAAGAGAAAACAATGTCGAGACACAGTTCCTCACCACAGCCTACAGGGCTCTGTGGGATCTGGCCCCTGCCTACTTCCCCAGCCCCATCTTACCTGTGGTCCCCACCCGCCTTACCAGCTTTCTCTCTGACCCTGACATTAGCCTGGCTCCTGCTGGCCACAGGGCCTTTGGACGAGCTGTTCCCATCACCTGGAATGCTGCCCCTGCTCCTCCTATCCTTGCTTCAGGTTGCAGCTCCAATGTCACTTCCCCAAGGAGCTGGCTCTCACCTCCCTGCCTGCGTAGGTCATGACCGCTCACCTCTTTCTCCTTCTTAGCACGTCTGGCGTTTTTAAACTTATTTGTGCGATTGCTGGACAAATGTCTGACCTCCTCACAAGACTGTGGAGGCTGTGGGTCTGTGACCCTTGTTCATCATGAACCCTCAGGCCTCTCCTGCATGACAGACCTCCCTCTGAACTTGGCCTCCAGGTGGTCCTGCAGGCACCTCCAACTCAATCAACATTTCCAGGTGATCTCATGAACTCCCATCGAAAATGCTTTTTCCTCCTCTTATGTCCTGACATCGGTCAATGGTCCCACCACGCACCCAGGTGCCCAAGACAGAGATCCCACCTGCCTTCTGCATTCGTGGGTCTGCCCTGCACCCAGCTCTGGGAACCAGGAGGGCCCAGGACACAGCTGAGGTCTGTGGGTTCAGCCCAGTGTAACGCTCTCTGCCCTTCGAATCCCACCTCTGAACCCTCTGTATCACCTCCTCCTACGTTTAGTGTTTCTTGGAAAAATACTGGCAGCATATTTAGAAAAATCCAACTCAACCTGCCCTACTGAAATACAAACATCCTTTTCTCTTACATTTCCTGTTTCCCTGAGAAACGGAATGGTCAAAAATAAACCGATAGCACGGCAATATTTGTCTGCAAATATGCTTTTCTTGTTCTCGCTCGTGTGATGTTTATGGCACAGATGGGTTCAGGAGGCCAGTCCGTCTCCCCCGGGACCCTCCTGGGTGCCCCTCACATCCTCAGCGACACAGTGCCACTGGGAGTGGGGAGGGTCTGAATGACTCAAAGTGCTGAAGCCCATCCTGAATCCCATGGTTGTAAGAACCAGGTCTCCATTGCAAGGTTCTTTCATTCCTACTCTTGTCCCTGCTCCATTTCTAGACGATGAAGAAGTCCCCTATACAAGTCAGACGATCCCATTATGGGAACTTATGTTCCTCTTCTTAGTGAAAATAGCTAAATAACAATAGCAATACTTCAGTACCACTTTTTTTTTGCTTTAATTTATGTTCACACATGTAATCTCCTAAGGTTAAAGTGAATGGAAAAATTTGGTTAAAGTTACTCTTGTTGGCGTTGCATAGAAACGATACTGCTTCATTGGGGCTCTAAGCAAAGGGAGCTATTTCCTCTGGTTCAAGGAAACTCCATTTGTGGAATGCCCTGGAATGAGGAGGGAGAGGGAATGGAGGCCTTGAAGCCAGAGGAATTCAAATACTGTTGGTGTCATTTCCTACTGGGTGCCCGCGGGCATGTGTCCTAACCTTTCGGGGTCTCCGTTGCTTTACCTGTAAATGGGAATAGGCCCACCAACAACTGAGGTTATCATGAAGCTTGTATGTCAAACATATGCTCTGAATGTGGATCCAGCCAGAAATTCTCTGGGGTGATTTGAACTAATATTCATGTAAAATTATTCCCCCCAAAAGCCAAATTACCTCCTGATACCTTTCTGGACACTGCTTTGTCTTTTAAAGCTTCCCATTTTGTACCATGCATTGTGAAAACTGCTTTGAAATTATTTAAACATTTATCATTAAATGGATACAATGGATTGATCTGATTTTTCTTAAATATACTGAAACTCTACCTGATTTTTATCTTGTAAATTTTGCATAACCAGCAGCTTTATTGAGACACAATTCACATACCCAAAAACTCACCCTCTGTATAGTGTACGATTCAGTGTTTGTAGTATATTCCCAGAGTTGCGCAACTATTACCACTATGATCTCATTTCAGAACCTTTTCATCACCGCATACCCATTGCCAGTCATTCCCCATTCATCCCTCCAGTCCCTGGCAGCCAGTGGTCTACTATCTGTCTCTATAGATTTGCCTGTGCTGGAAAGTTCATGTAAATAAAATCATACAACATGTGACATGTCATGGTTGGTTCTTTCACTTGGCATGTGTCCTCAAGGTTCATCCATGTTGTGGATGTATCTGTACTTCATTCCTTTATATTGCCCAGTACTGTTCTCTCGTATGGATGGTGCCTTTTATTTTATTATTTATTTATTTATTAAAATACATTTTTATTGATTTCAGAGAGAAAAGGAGAGGGTGAGAGAGAGATTGAAACAACAACAATGAGAGAGAATTATTGATCGGCTGCCTCCCACACCCCCACCACTGGGGACTGAGCCCGCAAACCGGGCATGTGCCCTTGGCCAGAATCGAACCTGGGACCCTTCAGTCCATAAGCCGATGCTCTATCCACTGAACCAAACCAGCGAGGGCATGCCTGACTTTTAAATACATTTTGGAACGGCCCTGAATATGTATTTCCAGTGATTGCAAACTACAAAGGCAAATGAATGTCTTAGCAACTTTGAGTGAAGAAGGATAAGGCTTTGGCAATGCCAGGGGTCAGAAGTACTGACGGCGTCCAGCGGGGCATCCTGTGACCATAATCCTCTAGAGGGAGGAGGGCTTGTCCTGGCAAACCAACACCAGCTCGCAGGTGCTTGCGTTCTGTGTGTCAAACCTTGCCGGCCTCATTCCCCACTGCTTTCAGCCCTTACCAGCGGGGCCCTGAGCCAGACCCTTAGTCCTTGATGGGAGCAAGGAAGATCTCTGCTTCTGGCATATTCTCACAAGTTGATAACGCAAAGGGCTGATAAGAATGTTTAGGAGCCAAAAGCACCCATAAACATGGTAGTGGGCACCCATGAGCAGAGTGAGAGAGAAAATTTCCTCTCGTCCCCACTTTCCCTTACAAAACCATTGCCCCCTCCTCCTGGAAATGACCTTCATGTCCCCAGTGTCATGGTGAGGGGTGAGCAGGAGCCTGGGCGGCCCTGCAGGAGCTGGTCTGAAGCCTCCACTGCAGGGTCTGAGGCTCAGGACCAGCAGGGAGATTTCCACCATCTCTCACACGGGAAAACTACCAAGACCCCAGCAGACACTGGGGCCTAGTGTCAAAGGACGGGACATGTCCCTGGATGTAGGGGCTCCTTTAATGAAGGAGTCATGCCGGCCACGGGTGACAGAGGCCAGCGATTATTCAGTGTCTGCAGGTGGCGGCCCACAGCAGCTGAACAGACGCATCTCATTTAATCCTTTCGAAAGCCCTGTGACAGCTCTAGTGGTTCTCAACCTGTGGGTCGCGACCCCTTTGGCGGTCGAATGACCCTTTCACAGGGGTCGCCTAAGACCATCCTGCATATCAGATATTTACATTACGATTCACAACAGTAGCAACATTACAGTTATGAAGTAGCAACGAAAATAATTTTATGGTTGGGTCACAACATGAGGAACTGTGTTTAAAGGGCCAGAAGGTTGAGAATCACTGTGCTAGCAGGAGCCTTCATTCACCAGTGAGAAAAACAGGATGGAATTAAGTATCTTGTCCAGGTTGGTGGAAGCCAGAGTCCATGCTTTAGGACCAGACTGCCTTTCACACCAGCCCCGGGGCACACGGAGAGGACCCAGGCCCTACCCTCAAGGAGCAACAGGCTGTCGGGGGCAGCAGATGTACAAACAAATGACTTTAACTCAACAATGTAAACATTCAAGAGAAGGATGAAGAAAACGCTGCAGAAGCAAAGAAGATGAGTGGCCATCTGTGGGGGAGGAAGGTGGTTGGAAGAGGTGTCATGGACAAGAGGACATTTGCATTGGGTTTTGACGGTCGAGTTGGAGTTTGCCAAGTAGAGGGAAGAGTGATCCAGGCAGAAGTATCCACAAGGGGAAAGGCACAAAGGTGTGAAAGTTCCTGGAGGACTCAGGAAACATCAGGGCCAAGCACAAGGGTAGAAGGACGGGAGGTGGGGGTGGGGCGGGCAATCCTGGGCGAGCGAGGCTGGCCAGGGTTTCACATTCAACAAGGACCTCAATTTGGATTCTTTCATACTCTCACCACACAATCATTGTAGTGTGCGTGTGTGTGTGTGTGTGTGTGTGTGTGTGTGTGTTGAAAACACTGGTTTGTTCAATGCACAAATTCAACCTAGACCACAAAACTGGTTAACTTGTTTTGGAGCTTTCAAAAACAAATCTGGAGCCTCAAAAACTGGGCTGTCCTCATCTTTCATGAATACATACCGAAGTATTTTCAGATGAAAGGACATACTGTCCTGGATTTGCTCTAAAGTAATCCAGTGTGGGGTGGGTTTTCAGAGGTGACAAGATTGGTGATGGGTATATTAAGGGTCATCATTTTACTCCTTCCACTTTTGCGTATGTTTGGATATTTCCATAATCAACCAGTTTTTTTTAGAGAGCTCCCCCTTACTCTGAGGGGTTCTGGGGAGCCCCACGATGTCCCTCATGGAGAGAGAAGGATGAATGATGGAGAAAGAGGGAATTATGGGGCCAAGAAAGTAGACGGGAGCCAAATTGTAAAATGTCTCGTAAACTATTCTGAGAGGTTTGGAATGAACCCCACTAATGATGGGGAGCCCAGTGCAGAAGTTTTAGTAGGAGCATAACACCACTAGATCCACATTTGGGAAAGAACGCTTCTAGCTGGTGTGTGTATGTGTGTGTGTGGGGGGTGCTGGGGTCAGGGGAGGGCCTAGCCCAAGGCCTGCAGAGACCAGCTGTTTCTCCTCAACACTGTCCTGAGGCTGTGCCCCCAGGAGGACCCAGGCTGAGACAGTGGCCCCAGGTAGAAAGGAAGGATGGGTCTGAGCAAGACCTCTTTTATCTCTGTCTTCCTAGCACCACACTCTGTCGTGGTGACTTATCGCAGAAAGGTATGACTTATTGCAACATAATGAGAATTACTTACTGGTGGTCTCTCTGATGGCTGGGTGTAGCCAGGCCATGCCTATCTACCTCCCTTCTTGGCCCCAGAGCTGGCACGGTGCCTGGCAAGGGTCCCCTGTTGAGTGAATGGATGAATGTAAAGCACAGGGTCGTCTCTGGTCACTACACCAAGAGGGACACGCAGCATCGACTGGGGACCAGCTCCGCGTTGAGCGGTGCCTTCTGCGCTTCCATTTTCAGTTCCTCGCTTATCCCACCCAGGCACCCTGCAAGTTAGGTGTCATTGTGGCCATTCTGCAGATGGAAAAACTGAGGCTCAGAGAGATTAAGAAGCACCCCCCCCCAATTCACCCAGCATGACACACGACGCACAGTAGCCCCTCAATCAGTGCCCGTGGGTTGGACTGAACTGATGTGAAATCACAGGACACCACTCCCACTGCCTGAAGGGGAGTAGAAAACAATTTCCTCTCCACACAGAGCTTCCAAAACGGCCGCGGTTTCTCTGCGGAGAGGAGATGGGGACAAACAAACCGGGCGCATGGTTTGTCCATTAACATGTCAGCCCTCGAAACGTCCGTCTCCATTTCGCTCTTGGCTCCCTGGTGAGGGGCTCCCTCCATTTCAGATGCCTGGTGTGTGTTCCCTTCTAAAAAAAACCTCTCGATGCTTTTGAATTAGGCAAATGAGCACGGGCAACGTTCGCCTTTTTCCTCTTTCATTTGAAAAGCATGTGGCGTGCCAAGGGGCCGCTGGACGGAATGTTCAGAGGCCCCATAATAGAGCGACAGAGGCTGCCAAGCTCCTAATCACTAACCAGACCGGACCGTGTCAGCCCTTGGGACGTAGAGACCCCTGGCCCAGCACCATGAGGAAAGTGGGAACGCCGTAAAACCTCAGGGAGTCGGTCCAATGCCAAAGCCTCCTTCTGAACATCAGTTTACTCAGGCGTCTAAGTGCAGAGTGCGGAGAACAGAAGGGTCTTAAATGCAGGTGTCTACCGACCACCTCCTCTCCACCGATGCCCTCTCTCCAGAATCTGTGACCAGCGGCATCCATAGCTCCTGGGCTCCTGTTAGAGATGCTAAATCTCAGGCCCCACGCCAGGCCCCCTGCTCGGGCTCTGCAGATGCTCAGGGGATTCGCTGGCAGGTTCAAGTTTGGGGAACACGGGTCTCCTTACCCACATGATCTTGGCTACGTCGCTTGGCCTCTTGGCTTTAGTTTATTCTTTTGTACCACGAAAGGCATTCGCTTAAATGGCTTCTAGACCCGAAGCCCTGTAATGTTTAAGGCCTGCTTGATCAATACCAGCCTTTGACCCCAAAATGTCCATGGGAGCTCCCCCCATGTTCCAAAGCCTCAGGTTCCGCATTGGTCAGGTATCAATGGGCAGGTGTTCGGGGAGGGTCCCTGGGCTGAGCTGTGCTAGGGGATGTGGAAGTGAGGGTGACCAGCATCCTGGAGGTTCCAGGGCAGCCCCATCTGAAAATACGTCACGTCACGTCCCCCACCCCTGAATCTCTCATTTGGCTTGTGCTCCAACTCATGCTGACTGACTGCATTGATGGCCCCAGTGAATGGCCTCCCTGCATCCATGTCTTTTCCAGGTCCTTCCAACAAGAGGTGGAGTCTGTTTTGCCACCTTGAACCTGAGATGGCCTGGTGACGTGCTGGCCAGGACACCACAGCAGAAGTGATGTCGGGGTTCTGAGCCTAGTGCCCTGGGCACAGCATGAGAGTGGCAGGAGAGTGGCTTTGCTGCGACACCCACGCTTGAGGGTGGGTGATGCTGAGGCAGGGTAGCAGCACCGTCCGGAGAGTCAGGCAAGGCTGGGTCCTTGCTACCTTGCTCCCTTCGTCGTTTGCTTAATTCTCTTTTTTATGGATCGCTTCACGAATTAAATGCGTGTCATCCTTGCGCAGGGGCGATGCTAATCTTCTCTGTATTGTTCCAATTTTAGTATATGTGCTGCCGAAGACAGCACTTCTGCCTTTTTCTTAGGGCAGGAATGAACCGGAAACTCATTCACACTAGGGTGAAAAAGACTTTCTCCAGGTTTAACCCCTGTTAGGCATTCTTAAAAGGGGATCAATGGCTTTGCTAAAAGACGACCTCTAACTGAAAAAGAAATCGCAGCCAGAGGGTCAGCAGGGCAGCCTGGGTTTTGTGGCTGCGGTTCCCACATGGCTGTGTGGTAGTGTCGGCACAGGGCACCTGGCTGGGAGGGCGTGAAGGGGACTTGGTCCAGCCCGTCTTCACTTGCTGAGCCTGCTCCTGGGGTGGCTGCTTTTCAGCTGGAAGGGAGCAGTCCCTTTCCTAACTCACTCCAGGTCTCCATACACGTTCCTCCCTACTCCAGAGAGAAGGACAGAGGAGCAGTGGGGGTGGCCAAGAGGGACCCACAGCATCCACTGGGGACCAGCTCCATGCTGAGCACTGCCGGCTGCACTTGCCCTTTTATGTCCTGGTGTATCCTGCCCGGTAACTCTGCAAGTTAGATATCATTATGGCCATTTTACAGATGGGAAAACGGAAGCTCAGAGAGATTAAGAAGCACCCCCAAGTTCACCCAGCTAAGAAGTAGTGGAGAAGGCATCCTGACTCAGTTCTGTGTGCCCATCCTGATGCCCAGGGGAGACTTGCCAGGGTTGAGAGTGGTGACCGGTAGGTACGAGTCCTGGACTCAGATTCAATTGTGCCTGCTCGCCCTTGGCATCTCATTCTCTCCTGGACAGAAAGGATGGAGTGAGCTGTGTAAGCACAGGCGGGGGGGGGGGGGGGGGGGGGAAAGGGGGAGAGAGGGGGGCTCCGAATTTCCACAAAACGCCCTGTTTACTTATCGTTGCACAGCTGGGCTGGATTAGTTCAGCTTCATAAATAGCTTTCGAAAACCCGCGGCTGGAAAAGTCCGATTTGCCCTGGAGAATGCACAGAGGCCCCACCCACATGCACCAGCGCCCCTGCCATGTGCCCGAGCCTCACCTCTCCAGTTTGTAGCCCATCTCTGCGACCTTCTTTGGGCCTCAATAAAAAAACAAACAAAAAACTCTTAGCATTATCCCCACCCCCTCCCCACCTTTGTCCAGCTCTAGAAAGGCCAGATTGGAAGAAGCAGCCGAGAAGAGGAAACGTCTTTTAGGCGGAGCTGCCTGGACTTCCTTTAGCTTCCCGCCTCATTTCCACGAGCCCTGGATCTTGAGGACACGAGGGGCTGGATTTGGGGCCATGGGTGAAGCCCAGGCGCCTTCATTCCTGAGGGGCAGCCAAGAGGGGCCCCGGGGTGGCCTCAGAGGGCAGCCAGAATGTGTTTTCTCAGTCACACTTCGGTTAACATTCCAGAGGGTCACCGACCGGAGGGACTCACAGATCACAAAGGCTCTGCCCCGGGTGCAAGGGGGCTGCGGACCTCCAGAGCCCGCACGCCAAAACGTCCCTTCGCACAAGCGAGGGGAGAGGTTGCGCGACTTTCTTTTGTTTCTAAGAGGGGGCTGAGATGCCCCCCACCTGAAAGTTAAGCACCTTGGACACTTGTAATGGATCTTGCATTTTTGTAGAAGGGGAAACGGAGGCCCAGAGAGGAAAGTCTCATGATCAAGGTCACCCCGGTGACCAAGTTCAGATGAGAGCCCCCAGAAGCATTGCTTAGGAGCACGTGTGTGTGCGTGGGGGAGGGGGAGGTGGGAGGAACCTGCTCTTCCTGAACACATTTCCTCAAAGTGGGTCCTTTTCAACAGGGTGTAGCCACAAAAGGTTGACCAGATAGCTGTCCTGATGAAGCTCAGAGGCGCTAGCAGAAGTGTGAAGGCAAGATTGTAAGCCATGGAGAAGGCAGGTAGTCAAAGGTTGATAACCATTTGCCGGGTGCCTTCTTGCCATCCCACCTGCCCTGACATCTCCCCTGGGCCCACTCCCCACAATTCCTGCCCTCCAGCACCTCCAGGGACCTGTCAAAGGGTAGATCCTTTCGATCATACAGCACAGATCCGTACCAACCAATGGCAGCCCCCAACATGCCCACCTAGGCCCAGCTGGCATACCTGGATGTGCCCCTGGACCCCTGGAAGCCAGGAGTGCTACATCCCAATTCATTGCTTTTTCCTCCTTGCCACTCATTCAGCCCATATGTATGGAGTTCTCAGCTCCATACCAGAGGCCAGGGTACAGCAATGAACAAGGTTTCTGCCTTTGTGGAGCTCACTCAAATTGAGAAAACTGGGGTGAAAACTGCGAGAAAACTGGTTCCCTCTATAATAATAAGAGGGAACGCGGGTCCAGGGTGGGGTGGCCGCACTCTGTTGGTGCCCTCTCCTTCCCCAAGAGCGGGTTCAGATGGGAGGAGATGACAGTAATGCTCACTGGTGTCAGATACGACACCCTCCATCTCACAGGGCCCCGAGGTTTTCCAACCCAAGGACACTGCGGAGTCCCCGGCTCATAACAAATGATGCTCGTGAGCACGCGGCCCTTCCTTCTATGAGGCAATCCTCCGAGGCCTTTGCCAAGACAAAGTGTTTGGCCTTCTGCCTTGAAAGTTGATCTCTTCCGAGTCTGATGATTGCTTTTCTGAAACACAGGGACAATGACATCACTGCTCCTTCCCTGGCTTGGGGAGTGGATGGTCAGCATGAAGTCAGGGTTTGGCACCGTGCCTGCTCTTTGCCAATGCCCAGGGAGGTCCGGGGTGGGGGCCTGGAATGAAGCAAGCTTGTGAGGGAGGGGGGTCTCCAGAGGCTGGGGGCGGGGGTCACTTTCCAATCTGTTGCCAGCGTCTGGGTCTGCCCTGCTGTACACATGGAGGCAGCATTCCGATGGGGGCTGAGCTGATATTCAGTAACTACGCACCTGCCTGGCCATGCCACTTGTTAAAATATTTTTTTAAAATATGTTTTTATCGATTTTCTTTAGAGAAAGAGGAAGGGAGAGGGATAGAGGGATAGAAACATGGATGAGAGAGAAACATCATCGATTGGCTGCCTCCTGCATGCACCCTACTGGGGATCAAGCCTGCAATCTGGGCATGTGCCCTGACCAGGAACTGAACCAGCGACCTCTTGGTTCATGGGTTGATGCTCAACCACTGCGCCACACCAGCCAGGCCTGTTGTTAAAATATTGACATGCTTGCATTCCCATTGGATACCATTTGCTGGGGTACCTTCCTACCACCCCACCTGCCCTGCCATCTCCCCTGGGCCCACCATTCCTGCCCTCCAGCCCCTCTAGGGAGTGTCCGGCAGTCCTCCGATGGTCAACGCCTGTGTGATGCCACAGAGAAAGTGTGGCTCCTCCTCCTCACAAAGGGATGGGAATACTTTGGCTGGTCTCTGTGTGGCATGGCACCCGCAGGAAGGCACTCCCAGGTGAGGAAGGGCCAGGCCTGCCTCTTAGGCTCCTGGGCCTGGGCCCTGCCTGTACGACCCAGGGTCAACATCTCCTCTGCCGCAGGCGGGAAGGCACCTGGGGGTGTTCCAGTCCAGCCACTCTCTGTACCGAGGAGACCTGGCAGCTCACAAAGGGGGAGTCATTTGTTCCAGCCAGCGAGTGACCATGTGAGCCCTCTGACTGCCTTTAGGCCGTGATTCTCAAGGAAATCTCTCCCGTCCCCAGGGGGGCCTGACTTTGGGGTGCAAGGTCATGATGCGGACGCGACTTTTTCTTCCAGCTAGAGCACAGCTTTCCCAAGAACAAAAAGCAAGTCAGTGCCACGCAATGGGAAGTCTGGGCCAGGGCAGCCAGCCTGAGCGCTCGAGGGGCCAGTGCCTGGCGGATGCCAGGGGAGAGGAGGTGGTATCGCCGCCATGATACCCAAGGCGAGCCAAGGCCCTGGCTTCAAAGACCAGGAAGACATTCCAGACATTCTCCCACGGGCTCCCTTTGCACCCATGGCCAGTTTAGTGGAACACCCACCCTGTTCTCTGGTGTGAGTGGACTTCTGCTTCAGCCCCATCAGGGAGTTGGTCGCATCGCGTGATGGAGGAACCTGGCGTGTACCTATGCGGAGGTTTCCGCTCGGCAGCCTGCGGGCCGAATGTGGCCTGCAGTTCCATGTCATCGGCCTGCTCAGAGTCTGTGACTTTTTAAAAAAATGGAATAAGTTGCCAACAATAATGAAGTGGGAGATTTTATATAAACACTTGGATACTGGGCTTTTCTTGAGTAATTATTGGGGCTCTGGCTACCTGTGTGTTTCTGCAGGCAGAGCTGGCTCCTTTTATTATTATTATTTTTAATCCTCATCCGAGGTTATGTTCATTGATTTCAGAGAGGGGGGGGGGGAGGGAGAGAGAGAGAGAGAGAGAGAGAGAGAGAGATTGTCTTCTATACGTGCCCCAGCCAGGGACTGAACCTGCAAGCTAGGTATGTGCCCTGACCTGATCAGGACCCCACAATTTTTGGTGCACAGAATGATGCTCCAACCAGCTGAGCCCCCGGTCGGGTGGGCCAGCTCCTTTCAGATGGGGCATGGATTCCTATTTGCCACCACCCACCCCATCTCCCCGGCTGGCTTTGGTCATTTGCTGGATTTGCCCTCCGTGCTTCGAGTCTTGCTCCATGGCACTGCCTTGCTTTTGGTTTCCTGGGAAAGCTGTGCTCTGGGTGGAATCAACAGACCACTTCAGCATCCATGATCTCTGTCCCCACGTTCAGGGGCAGCTGTGGCTGGCCATCTGGTCACGATTCCTGAGGTTCCTTCCGTCCCCTGCCCACCTCCTTCCCCAGCAGTGCCAGGCTCCCCAGCTCCCAACATGCCACCCCTGGGTGCTGCAGACCACTGCCTGTGCAGACATTGCTGACCACCTGTGATCAACACAGCACGGGGGTCCAAGCACCGGGAAGACATACTTCCTGACTTTTAGTTTGAAGGATCTTAGTCATGCTGTGCAGAACAGACAAAGACACCGATGACACTGTAAAGGCCAGATATGCTGCTTTGCATGAAAGGTTTCGAAAGACAGATCCCGTGTGCTGGGAAAGGGTGGAGGATCAGGAAAGGAGGGTGAAGGAGGAAGTGCTTGAGATGAGCCTGGAAAGATGACCAGGATCTCAGGGCTGAGAATTGGTGAAGGGAGGAAAGAGGGTGCCAGGCAGACAGAGGGAATGGCGGGAGCAGAGGCCGGGCGGGGTGCAGGGTGTGAGCAGAGGGTGCATATGCAGCCGAGTGTGGCCAGTGCGCAGAGGCAGGACGGGTGGCAGGGGGAGGGGAGTGAGGTGAGAGCAAAGGTGGGAAAGATGGTGGACCCATGCCTGGGAGGGGGGCTGTGATTGCCGAGGTGGGGGCTGGGATTAGCTGAAGGCTGAGAACCTCTTCCAAGTGCAGACAAGGGTGAGGAGCACCAGGAACAGCAGGTGTTTCAGGGAAGGCCTGTGCCCAGAGGTAGGAGGGGAGGGGACACTGGGCACGCTCCCATCATGGGACGAAGGGGGAAGTAGAGCACATGGAGGAAGCAGCAGCTGTTCTGAGAAGTCGGGGTTCCCATCTGGAAGAGGCGGTGCAGGTATCCAGCCCAAACCCTCTGTTGCCCCGCAGGACACTGGGCCAGGGTGGCCGCTGGGGGACATGCATCCCGGGGGCCAAGCTGAGCCCTTGGATCTTCCTCGGTGTCTGACACGTAGCAGGCTTCCAGGAAAGGTGTGCCGAGGTGATGACAACGCCGGTCCCTCCCTAGAACTAACTTGGCAAACTTGGTAAGATGGAAGGCGAGGCCCCGCACGCCTGCTCGGCTGGTGATGCATTCCAGGGGAAGGCGGCATCCTCCCCTCCTACCTCTGCCAGGGGCCCCTGCTCTTTGAAGGGAGCCCTACACGATGCACTTATGTCCCCAGCGGGGGCTTTCAGTTCCAAAGTAGGGGCGACGCTGGCTCAGGAGTTGGGTGCAGTGAGTTGCGCGGCTCCCCCTTCCTGCCCGTCCTCCGCCCAGCCGTGCTAGGGGCATGGGCGGTGGTAACCGCGGGCTGGTGGCTTCCTGCGGCTGCGGCAGGGCTGGGCATCGGAGCTGGCACGGTCACACTCGCCGCAGCTCTCTGAGCATTGGGAACACAGGAAGGGCTGCGTTTTTAAGTTCCCTTTGTTTTCAAGGAGGGTCCGGAGCCCACGGGGAGGAGAAAAACAAAACCAGGAAAACAGATGACTTGCTTTGCAAAGACAGTGTGTGCATTGGCTGTGGCTTCTGGAAGGTCTAATGCACCCCTGTCCCTGCCCACATGTGTACATCCACACACATGTTCACCCACACGTCCACACGTGCACACCCACGCATCCACACATGCACACCCACACACCCACACACCCACATGTGTACACCCATGCATCCACACATGCACACCCATACATGCACACCTACACATCCACACACGTGCACACTCACACATCCACATGTGCACAGCCACACATCCACACGTGCACACCCACACACCCACATGTGCACACACATGCATCCACATGTGCACACCCATACACGCACACCCACACATCTACATGTGCACATCCACACATCCACACCCATGAACACCCATGCATCCACACATGCACACCCACACATCCACACACACTCACACCCTGTACTTATACCTTTCTCAAGCACACAGAGGCATAGACACACCCAGAAGCTGAGATTATGTCCACATAGACACCACCCATACCTAACAGTGGGGCATC
Source organism: Myotis myotis (assembly GCF_014108235.1). NCBI lineage: Eukaryota > Metazoa > Chordata > Mammalia > Chiroptera > Vespertilionidae > Myotis > Myotis myotis. The sequence continues at coordinate 203,332,919 of NW_023416335.1, forward strand.
CACACATGCAGGCGGCACATGAAACACACATTTTAGAAACGAGGAGATTCCTGAGTACAGAGACACACACCAGATATTCAGATTCATGGACACACACACAGACATGCTGGGGAGCTCTGGGATAGGCATTCTCATAGAAAGACTCACAGACTGAACACACACACGCACACACACTCATGCCCTCATTGCTGCTCCTCACCCTCGGCTCCACCTGCACAAACACAGAGTATTTTTACAAGGCACCAGGGAGCCAGCTGGCCCTGGGGAGCCTGTGGTCTTTCACGGGGACCCACAGCTCTCATCGCTGCACACCCCTCAGCTGCTGCCCACCTGCCGTGGCCCTCAACCCCTGGAGCCAGAGAGCAGGCAAGACGATGTTTCCAAGGCTCCAGGATGCTGAGGGCAACAAGTCCTTTTTCCTTTTTCCTTTTGGTGTTTGTGCTTCTAGAATGTCCCACATGTGCACACCCATGCAGTGCCCTCGTTTAATTGATAAGTTTGAATTTCTCTCTCACACAATAAACTCTTTACAATTAAGGAGCGATGCGAGGAGAGAGGCAGGGCGTGGCCGAGGAGGCCTGAGGGGCTCCCCCGGAGTTCTGTACGTTCCCAAAAGGGGCTGGATTGAGAGGCTGGCAGAGAAGATGTGGGGTGCGGCGGGGTCTGCACAATCCCTCCAGCCACAGAACGAGGAAGGAAGATGAAAAGCCGCCCAATCTCAGCTCCCGGCTGGGAGGGGCTGAGCTCTCCTGGAACTGGTGCTGTTACTGGGAGTGCTTCCTTTGGGGTGTGTCCAACTTTCCTGATGGAAACGGAAAAGTGGGGGCCTTTTCCTGGAGGAAGAGGCTCCTTTCCCCCTGAGGCGAGGCCCAGGAGAGCTGTGAACAGACGGAGGTCCAGGAAAGTGACCTCTAGGTCTCAGAGAGGCGACGAGAGAGCCCAGCTGACATCTGGGCGACATCTGTACAGGCCTTTGCAAACCCCACAGCTCTACGTCATGCAAAGAACCCTTTGCCACCCCCTTATGATATATACAAACACCGTCGTGAAAGTGTTTGTGTTGAGCAGTTGGTAATTCTGAGCTTAACTATGAGAGAGGCTGGAAAGGCAGGGCCTCCTGGGTGAGGCTCAGGCAGCAGCACAAGACCAGGATGTGGCCGAGGGAGTTGGCTCATTTCTTCTGTGAGAAGCCGACCTCGCCCTGGTGACCAGGCCCCAAACAGCTCCCCCTTCTCTCACTATCTCTCCTGTCATCCGCAGGCTTATTCGGACACTTTCTAAATGTTCTTCTTTCTCTTTTGCCAGGGTCCCACCCCGGGAGTCTGTTGCAATCATCCTTGTCCAGGTCCCGAGTGTGAGTATCTCTGAGCATGTTCTCCTTCAAAGCTCCTCCAACCAAATCTCAATGGAGCCTGGACCAGGGTGGGGAGGCCCCGGTGGGGTGGCTAAGGGCACATGTCTGCAGAGGGGCCTGGGTACTAGGGCTGGGATGAGGGCAAGGAGGGTGAGGCCCTGGCCTCAGTCACAAACATTAAGGGGGTGCCTCAAACTCAGTATTTCAAATGAATATGGCAGTGCAATATTTTTAAACATAAAAATCACATACATGTACATAAATCTATGATGAACAAAATACTGACATTTTACATAAAGGCAGGATATGACCCTGCACTTGCATGGGCCTGACTCACTTGTCCCACTGTAACCATGACCCTGACCCTAACCTAACCCTAATCCTAACCCAACCCTAACCCTAACCCTAACCCTAACCCAACCCTAATCCTAACCCTAACCCTGACCCTGACCCTGACTTTGACCCTGACCCTGACCCTAACCTAACTCTAATCCTAACCCCAACCCTAACCCAACCCTAACCCTAACCTGACCCTGACCCTGACCTAACTCCAACCCTAACCCAACCCTAACCCTAACCCTGACCCTGATCCTAACCTAACTCTAACCCTAACCCTAACCCTAACCCTAACCCTAACCCTAACCCAACCCTAACCCCACCTGAGTCCTGGCCCTTCGTGGATTTGAGTCTTGGCTTTGCCTCTTATGAGCTTGGCATGCTTATCTTTTTAAATAAGTGGACGTATAGTTTACATACAGTAAAAGATACATGTCTGAAGAGTACAGTGACATACCATTTACACAAGCATACAGCTGCGTGACCACCTCTGAGTCAAGACATTTCCAACAGAACATTCCTTCTCAGGACACCCTTTCTTGCTTAAAACCCGTCACTGGGATTTCACTGCTGGGATGAAGATCAGACCCCTTGGTCCCGGCGCCTGCCGGGGCTGCAGGTGTGTCCCCTACCTCTGCGTGGGAAGTCAGATACGGGTGTGTTTCACCCAAAACTCCAGCCTAACACACCCACTGCTGAGCCTTGCGACGCCAAACTTGACCCTGAATTCAACAGCAAGCCTAATGCCAGCCCTAACGCCAACCCACGCTGGAGGGACGTTTTAAGATGCCTTCAAAGAGCAGATGCTGTTTGACGCGTCATTTTTTGCACCTATTTTGAAATCCTCAGCTCTTTGGGCCCTTAGGCCAGCTGAGCACACCTTCTGCCCCGCTCTGCCTAAGGCTTACGGATGGACCCTGAAGTTCCTTCAGGGGCAAGGAGAAGAGAATCAACATCCACCTGAAGTTAAATAACTCACAGATCCTGAGAGCAGCGGGCCCTGGCTTCCAGGGACGGGCAGTCGTAGGGGCGCTGCAGCTTTCCTGAGAGCTCAGTAGTCATTATGCTCCTTTTTAAAAAATCATGTGTTTATGTTTTTCAGAGAGAGGGAGAGAGAGAGAGAGACATCAATGATGAGAGAGAATCATCGACCGGCTGCCTCCTGCACGCCCCCCACTGGGGATCGAGCCCGCAGCCCAGGCATGTGCTCTGCCGGGGAATTGAACTGTGACCTCTTGATTCGTGGGTTGACACTCACCCACTGAGCCACACCGGCCAGGCAATTATACTTCTTTTTTTTAAAATATATATTTTATTGATTTTTTACAGAGAGGAAGGGAGAGGGACAGAGAGCTAGAAACATCAATGAGAGAGAAACATCGATCAGCTGCCTCCTGCACACCCCCTACTGGGGATGTGCCCGCAACCAAGGCACATGCCCTTGACCGGAATCCAACCTGGGACCCTTCAGTCCACAGGCCGACGCTCTATCCACTGAGCCAAACCCGTTAGGGCCAATTATACTTCTTATGAAACAACTCCTATGTGCCAGGCATTCAAGGGCTTTATATTCATGATCTCATTTGATCTTCCCACCCAGGCGAGCAGGTGGGCACTGCGAAGATTTCCGTTTTATAGATGAAGACACGGGGGCCCAGAAGGAACAACCGACTTGCCCAAGGCCATCCAGCCACAGTGGTGATGGAGGATGTGAACCAGGGCGAGTCGGGCTCCAGCATCTCCACTCCAAAGCCTGTTTTGCCCAAGCCAGAGCCCTTTTAATGTCACCAAAGGCAGGAAATGAACAGTCTATGGGGTGAGGAATTTGCTTTTGGCTCTTACGTTGACTTCCTACAAAAACAAGTCAGATAGCGAAGGGCCAGGAGCTCGGTGACCGCTCCTGTTGGTTCACCCGGCGCCAGAGAGACGCTGCGTATTGGCAGATGGGGTCTGCCCCGGGCAGATAAAGGTGTTACAGCAACTCTTGGACCAGCGGCTTGGTTGCATAACGCAGGGGTGTTGGCATATGTGGGTGAGCGTGCTGCTCCCATATCGCCAGGCACACGGCGGCGCCCTGGCTGCTCCAGCGCTGATTGCTGGGACGTGGCAGGAGGAGAGGGTGCTTTATCTCTCTGATAGTGGAGAAGGCAACCGGCAGCTTGAGTAGGGGGCTCTGCTCCCGCTGGTCCGTGCGCCCGGCGGAGGCGGGCACTGGCCTGGAGTGGGGGCACTGGCCTGGCATTTGGAACCCCAGATCTGACATTTTGTAACTGTGTGACCTCGGGCCACTGACGCCCTCTTTCAGGGCCTCTGGGTCTCTTCCGTAATGAGACTGTTTGTGAGTGTGCAGTTTTGGTAAGTTCTAAATTCGTGGGAACTGGCATTAACAGTGTGATCTTGAGAAAGACACCCGCCCTTTGGGGCCCTGGGTTATTGTCTTTTAAATCTGGGAACTATTGGGATGGCCAGATGATCTCTGAGGTTCCTTCCTGCTCTGAGAGCTCATGGCTGTGAATCTGTAAGCCCTGTGCTCGGGGTTTGGGCAGGAAGGTCCCGGCTGGGGCAGAAGCCCGCTAGGCATTCAACAGCTAGAGGGCAAACAACCTCCTTAACCTTCTCCTTCCTACTTATTTCTCAGCTTGGCTCAGGGGTTGACTCTACAACGGGTAGAGAAATGAACCCCAGAGCCTGGGCAATCCCTGCTTCATGGTGTTTTCCTAATCTCATTTTTCGTTTAGGTAATGCACACAGGGTTCGCAACGCCCAGGGACTGCCATGACGTCTTCGGCACTCCCATCATGGGGCAGTCGTGGAGAGTCACACAAAGCCTGTCATTTGGCCAGCACTTGACAGTTGGTATACAGTGGTCAAGGGCGTTGGCTGTGAAACCGTCAAGTTCTATCCTAGCTCATTCCCATAGAGGTGCAAGATTTTAGGCAAATTACTTTCACTTTGTACCTCAGTCTTCTCATCTGTCAAACGGGAGAAATAATAGTACTTTGCCCCATAGGGCTGTTGGCCAGGATGAATTGGTTGGACATCATGTAAAGCAATAGGGGTTCCACTAGGGGGCCTCAGGGCCAGTGTTGGGGTGGGGGAGGGCTCCAGCCCCCAGCCCCTCACAGGCTCCACAAATACACTTCTACTTGTCTGAGCCCATGGATTCAGCTTTGATTTAGAGAACAGAGTCAGAAGATGTGCTATGGATGAGCATTGGGCTTCACACCAAGAGGCCCTGGTGTGCCCTGCAGCTCATAGCTGGGTGCACCTGGCGTGGGCCCACCTCTCTGTCTACTGGCAGCAATGTGGGGTGATCTTGCCGGCCTCTCTGAGTGCTGCAAGGATTGAACGTGGCTCCATGGCATCACCCGATATGAGAACAGCCTAAATAAGTTCTGCACAAATGTCAATAAGTGGTAATTAAATTACAGACAGTCAGGCAGGGCTGGCCTCCTGCTGGCTCTCTGTCTCAGGAGAGGGGCTTGCTGCAGACCACAGGCTCTGACGCTGGTGTAGTTCCGGGTGCCTCGGAGCAGGCTAAGGGGTGTGTATTCTGGATCCCCTCCTAGAGAGTCTGATTTAGAGGGTCTGTAGGCCCAGGAACTGCATATTACACAGGTGCCCTGAACTCAGCCATTCCGCCCCTTATTATCTGCCCAAAAGCAATGAAAACATATGACCATACCAAAAGTTGTCCTTGAGTATTTATAGCAGCATTATTCATATTAGCCAAAAGGTGCAAATAGCTTAATGCCCATGAACTGATGCACGCATAAACAAAATGTGGCATATTCACACAAAGGAATATTATTCAACCCTAAAAAGGAGGAGGAAGAGGAGGAAGAGAAAGAAGAGGAAGAGTAGAAAGAAGAGAGGGAGGAGCAGGAAGAGAGGGAGGAGGAAGAAGAGGGGAAGAGGAGTAAGAGGAGGAGGAGTAAGAGTAGGAGGAAGAAGAGGAGGAGGAGGGAGGAGGAGGAGGAGGAAGAGAAGGAGGAGAAGGAAGAGGGGGAGGAGGAGGAGGAGGAAGGCCTGTCACCAGTCCCAGGAGCTATAACTGAGAATAAAGGTCTCCTCCTGGGGGCCAGGTGGCAGCTGTCCTGTCAGGGGAGCATCGGGGCCTGGGGGTGCCTCCTCAGCAGGCTCTGGCTCCATCAATGGCTCCCACATGAGTCCTTTGCAGCCGAAACTAGCAGGGGGCTCGCCGGGCCTGCAGAGGCACCTCACGCTCACGGACACATGCACAGGAAGCAGGAACCGCTGGGCAGATTATTTTTGTTTTCCCCTCACCGCCACCGCCTGGGCATTCAGTGACATTCCTTTCCCTCCTAAACAAACACTGGGCCTGGAGCTGCCAGGAAGTGAAGAAATCGCCTTTGGAATAGCTCAGTGGCCTCTCCCACCTCTGGCCCTCCCTCCCCCCAGGACTGGGGAGGCCGCCTGGGCCTCCCAATGTGTAAGTCTTGAGGACTTTCTCCTCTTTTTCTGGCTGTTCCCAGAAATCGGGGAGAAGCTGGGTCCGGTGTCTGCAGCTACTGAGCCTCTGTACCCCGAGTCTCCATCATCCCCAACCCCGGCTCCAATCCTGAGAGTCACTTCAGATGTCCTGGAGTCAGGTGGCCAGGTGGCCAGTGGCCGAGATGGTGAGAGGTTGAGCAGCTCTGGGCAGGTCTCTGAGGGGTGAGGGTGAGGGTGGGGGACGGATGGGGGCGTGGAGACAGGTGTTTTGACAGTGACATTCTTTCCTTCAGATAATTTTCTTACAAAACTACGAAGGGAAGTCCCAGGGGCCCAGCATCCTTCCTAAAACCGAAGAACAGTGAAGGGAGTGCTTAAGGGCCCAGGAGAGGCAGGGAAGTACCTCCTTATACCTTGAACTTGGCTGCTCTGTTTGCCCTAAAACTAACATGGGCTTTCATGTGTGTGAGGCTGGGTGAGGTTGCTGACAATTTCAACTGGTCATTTTTTTCAACCTGGTTTGCCCCCTCTCTCTCGAGGCTCTCCTTCACGGGAGCCCCTGGACTGTTCTGGGGCTGCTGCTGCCTCAGGACAGGGAGGTGACCGGAGAGAGCAAAGAGAAGAGAAGAGGAAACACCTCCTGGCTTTTGAGCTTTAAAAGCCGAGTCCTTAAGAAAATCAAAGACTCTGGGCCTGGCAGGCCAATAGGTCCGGGAGGAATAGGGTGAGTGAGAGCAAGGGCTCACCTCTGAGATGAGGCAAGGACTTCCGGGGAGAGGGGAGATGAGGAGGGAAAACCTTAGCAGTGGATGTTTTCTGGGGGAAGAGAGATGGGGAACTGAACCCTGATTCTGGAGCATGAGGCCAGGGGTGGGTGGCAAACCCCAAGGAGGGTGGGGACCCTGAGGTGCAGAGCGGACTTGTGCACTGTTTCCTGGCAGAACTCTATCGCTGGGGAGGCGGCCAGGATCCAGGGAGGAAATGGCTGATGAACTGTCTGGGTAGATGGAGCCGCCAACAGGGCTTTCTGCCCTAACGAGGTCTGAGAACAGCAGAGAGAGAGAGAGAGAGTCCTGGGCAACCAGGAGGGACCCAGACCCAGCGGGTAAACTGAAAGGGACCCCAGGGATGGAATGAATTGAATTCAACCTGTGTGGACTGTTAACTGGGGACCACAGGGCCATGGGCATCTCTGTGGATGCCAGGTGGATGCTGCCATTGACAGTGACTGTTCCCTTCCGACACCTCGGGACTAACGGAAGCCCCCAAACTTTGGCACAGCCTTAGGAGAAGGGGAGGGAACCCCAACTTGGCTGGGTTTTGCCCACACTGGTGCTTGAAATAGAAAATCAGTTGAACCCTACAAAAAATCCAGTTCTGTTTCTTGTATCTGAGTCCTCCTGGGACGGTGGTGGACTGAGACGCCTACACACATGCTTGCTTGGTGTTGGCAGTTTTAATGAAGGCTGACGTCTGAGTTTTAAACATTTCTTGAGCACGTCTCCGCACTAGATCTTTCTGGGAAAGTAGATGAATAAAGACAGAGCAGAATGTCTTATAAGAGGTGCTCCAGGGGGGTTGCAAATGCAGCGTCACAGAAGCAGAAAGACCTTGAGAAGGTCTCCCCGTGCCCTTGAAACTCTGCGTGAGGCTTGCTCGGGTCTGAGGGCAGGGCTGCCTTTGTGAGCAGAGTCTGAGAAGCAAAGAGATGGTGGGGAGAATGGGGCCTCTCCCTTCGTGGCTCCATTTCTTAGGAGGCGTGCTAAGGGTGGACATTTCAGGCAGAGCACTTGCTGTCAGACAGTAAGAAGTCATCAGGATGAAAGACAAGGGCTGACTCCCCTGAGGCCCCCACCTTGCATGGCTGGGGACCTTGGCCTTGAATCAGATCTGGTCTGCATATCCCTGCAACTGTCAGAGGCTTGGGCTGGGCTGGCCACTTGTTTTGCCTGTTTAGGTTTCCTCTCTCCCACTTATTCTCTACGTCACGAGAAAACTGGCCATTGCCCTTGGAAGACGCCATCAAAAACGCCCCTCCTCAAGCCAAAGACTAAATCCAAGGGGCTCCACAGGGGAGGGACTGAAGGACCTCCAAGAAGGTCAGTTGGTGGTCTCTTCCTCTAAGGCTGCAGGCATACGAGGCTGGGCTGGAGTTCCTGGTGGCCCCTGCTCTGATTCTGGGGGATGCTTGGATATGGCATCAAGTTGACCGAAGCACATGGTGAGAGGGTTATTCCATTTTCAAGTAATTTCTGAGCCTCCAGATCCCATTAAGGAGACTCTGAGCTTGGGGAGTGTCAACACATCCCAACATCTGGATCAAATGCTGAGGTGCTATCCAGCAGTTCCGGGCCATTTATACATGAGCATGAGTGTTCCATTCTCTCCTGACAGGGAGTTTCAATGACTAGGATGTGAAGCCAAGAGGACCCTGGATGCGGAGGAGAGCTGGAAATTAGGGGACATACCGTGGGACCACTTATTGTAGCAGATGGCATCATTCCCAATTCTTCACCCCTCTCTGTATCAGGATCTTATGCCAGGTGACTTTGTAGTTTTTTTTCACTAGAGGATGAGCATACTTCTCCTGTCCTTAAATTCTGGACTTAGGTCATGTGACTTGCTTTGGCCAGCAAGATGCTAGCGGACATGGTACAGACAGTGACTTAAAATGTGTTCATACTCTTGGATGTGCCCCTCTTGTCCTGTACTTGCCATGCTGAGAACATGCCCCGAGGGCTTGCTGGTCTATTTACGTGGAGCCAAGCCCAGGTAGGCCCAGCCGATTCCCAGCAAGATTAATGGTTATTTTTTTTAAAACATATTTTTATTGATTTCAGAGAAGAAAGGAGAGGGAGAGAGAGATAGGAACATCAACGATGAGAGAGAATCACTAATTGGCTGCCTCCTACCCACAGTGGGGATCGAGCCCGTAACCTGGGCTTATGCCCTGGCTGGGTATCGAACCAAGGCCTCCTGGTTCATAGATCGCTGCTTAACCACTGAGCCACACCGGCTGAGCTAATGGTTATTTTAAGCCACTGAGTTTTGGGGTGATTTGTTACGCACCATAATTGTGGCAATAAATGTTGACGACCCTACTGCATTCGACACAGGCACTCTCACTGAGGCTGTTTACTTGGATTGTCAAACACCCCCTTTTACTAACGAGGGAACTGAGGCTTCAAGAAAGCCCTTGGTCCCCAGTCAAACAGAAAGAATGAGCAGAGTGTGGAGGCAGTGCTGTTCTGTCTGATTCCCATGACATCATGGAAGAACAGGGTGGTGGGAGGTGGAACATGGTGTGCCTGGTTTCACAGCTGGACTTGAGGCTGGTCCCATCCGTAGTCATCCCTGAGCCTGCTCTGGCCAACACCATCCATCTAGGCTTGTGACATCACGGGATGACTCAGGCAGGAGGTAGCAGGACAGGGAAGCCCTGGTGCAGGGCGGTCAGTGCTAAAACCCCAGTCTAAATAGGGACAGGGCGGTAACATTAGTAGACAGGGCTGGGCTGCAGAACCGGGTGGTTTGGGTCAGATAATGACTTGAAATTTATTTTGGAAAATATTTTCCCAAGTGTCTCACTGAGCCCCGTGGGAATGGGACATGAATGGGAAAGCCAAGAGGGAAGTGAACGAGGCTGAAAGGGACGCACGACTTAGCAGGGCCTGATTTCACACAATTCAGGGCATCGGATGTTCCTGGGGGCAAACTCTTCCTCATCCTTTGGAATTCTCCCCATCCCCCTGCCCTGTGACTGTCTCAGACTCCATCCCAAAGCCCTCCATCCCTCAGGGATCACAGCAGCCAACACTTACTAGTATTGAGCACCTACTATGGGCCAGACACTGTTCTAAACACTTTCCACCTTGAGTTTCCCTCTCCTTCCTCACAACCCAGTGTGGACGATGTTCCTATTGCCCCCCATTTCACAAATGAAAGAGGGAATGAAGGGCACAGAGTAGGGAAGGGCAGGGCCCAGGCCCACACAGCTGTTACGAGGGAGAGCTGGGATTCCAACTCCAGAGACTCTTGTCTCAATCACTACGCTGAGTGTTTATTACCACATATTGCTACACTGATTTTATTTCATTATGACAACTGTTTCCAGAGTGCTCCTTATGGAGGGAGGTTTCTGTGGGGGAAATACTTTGGAAAGTGGTTGGGATAGAAGGTGAGCCTCCTCAGGGCCTGGGTTGGCGGGAGCCTCGGCCTCCTGGTGGCAGGCACTGCCCTGCGTGGGAAGATGAGATCAGATTGGAGAACAGGGAGGGGGTTCGAGGAGTGGAGGCGGGAGGTGACGGAGGAGGTGGGCAAGTCCACTGAGCACACCGCCCAGGGTGGGGGGGACCGTTGTCTGTGGTGGGAGCAGGAGAAGCAGCCGAGCTTTTTTTATTTTCTTTGAATTTATGTCCAATCTCAAAATATTTATTAAATTTGTAGCAATTGTGCATTTGGGCTTCAGGGAACGGTAATATTCTTTAAGACATTTATTTTTATTTTTTTCCAATTACAGTTGACATTCAATATTATTTTGTATTAGTTTCAGGCGAACAGTGTAGTGGTTCGATAATCATATACTTGACAAAGTGTTTCCCCTGCTATTTCCAGTGCCCAGCTGGCACCGTACGTAGTTATTACAATATTATTGACTCCATTCCCTAGGCTGTACTTTACACCCCCGTGACTATTCTGTAACTACCAATTTGTACTTTCCAATCCCTTCACCTTTTTCACCCAGCCCCCCAATCTCCTCCCCTCTGGCAACCATCAGTCTGTTCTCTGTATCTTTTTCAAAAAAATTTGATTTCAGAGAAGAAGGGAGAGGGAGAGAGAATCATTGATCGGCTACCTCCTGCGTGTCCCCTATGGGGGATTGAGTCTGCACCCCGGGCATGTGCCCTGACCCTCTGGTTCATAGGTCAATGCTCAACCACTGAGCCACACTGGCCGGGCTGTTCTATCTTGAGTTAAGAAGCAGCTGGACTTGATGCTAGTGTGGCTGTGTTGGGGGACAATGGCCACGGGGAATCTAGTACCCCAAAGGCTGCAGGTTCTGGAGATGATGAGGGCACCACAGATGAGCAGAAATTCTGAGGAAGGCCGAGGAATTTTCCTTGAATCCCGAGGGTTCAGGAAGTGTTCAGCTGACATCTGGGTACGGCTGTTATCACCAACGGCATGAACATTCCTGTCCTCTCCCTAGAACACCCACTCCTGGAAGGCGGGCTGGCGCTGCTCATTCATCCTGGCTCCCAGGACCAGCTCCGTGCTTGGCGCTCAGTGGGCCTGCGGCACATGCGCCCTCGAGTGAATGAGTGAAAAGGCTGTGAACCCCAGATCACCGGTGCCTGCTCAGATGTATGCCATCTCAGCCATTCTTCATATCTCATCACAAGAAGGTGCTGTGGACATCTCCGTTTTTTAGCATCTGCTTCCCATGTTCCTTTCCTGCTCCATGCTCCCCTGACTGCTGCAGACCCACACCCACCTCCGCCTCCTGGCTCACTCCTTACACTGGACTGTGAGCACAGTGTTCTCTGGGCGCCGCCTTCTCCTCCAACCTTGGGCTGACATCCGAGCAGTGGTCCTTACCTGGGGAGGACTTTCCCCTTCGGTGGACACTGGGCAGTGTCCAGACAGGTATTTGTCACAACTGGGGAGATGGCTACTGGTACCTTGGGGGTTGAGACCAGGGATGCTTTTACTCCTACAATGCACAGAAGAGTCCCCCTGACTTGGTCATCTGCCAGAACAAAACACCAAATCAGTGGTTCTCAACCTTCTGGCCCTTTAAATACAGTTCCTCATGCTGTGACCCAACCATAAAATTATTTTCGTTGCTTCTTCATAACTGTAATGTTGCTACTGTTATGAGTCGTAATGTAAATATCTGATATGCAGGGTCATATGAAAGGGTCATTCGACCGCCAAAGGGGTTGCGACCCACAGGTTGAGAACTGCTGACCTAGACTGAGTGGCGGAAGCAACAGACATTTATTTCTCACAGTTCTGGAGTCTGGTGGGCCCCAAACAAAACTCGGTCAGATTCGGTTCACAGGAAGGCCTTCTTCCTCGGTGTACCTACCTTCTCTCTGTGTGCTCCTGTGGCTTCGTAGATGTGTGAGTGCGGAGAGAGAGAGGAAAAGCCTATCTCTCTTTCTCTTCTTACAAGGCCACTAATCCTAATCTAAACCCAGTGGCCTCCCAAAGCCCCCACTTCCCAAGAACATCATGTTGGATGTTAGGGCTTCAACATAAGGCTTTTGGGGAGACCCACCATTCAGTCCGTAACACCCCCAAAGCTAAGAGTTCTCTGGTCTGAACTACTGCTGGCGCCGAGGCTGAGAGACTGCATTAGTGTGTGGTTAAGAGCATGCTGACCGCGATGTGAGAGAACTGGCTGCAGATCAGGGTCTGCCACTTTAAGACAGAGGCAAAGATTGTCTCTATTGTCAGGGTCTTCAAGAGGATCACACTGGGTCTGACCAACAACTGGCTGCTGCCCCGTGCTCCCGTCTCCAGGCAACACACTCACTCAACACAGATCGCGTGACCAGACCCCCCTCGGCCCCGGCACACCCTCAGGGGGTTCAGGCGTCTCAGGTCCCCGCTGTTGCTCCTTCAGAGGCCAACCCTGGGGACGCCGGTGCCTTGTCCCGCAAACCATGACCTGCCTCAGCTCAGTGATGGCGAACCTCAGTGTGTCAGAGGTGACACGCGAACTCATTTTTTTGGTTGATTTTTCTGTTAAATGGCATTTAAATATATAAAATAAATATCAAAAATGTAAGTCTTTGTTTTACTATGGTTGCAAATATCAAAAAATTTCTATATGTGACACGGCACCAGAGTTAAGTTAGGGTTTTTCAAAATGCTGACACACCGAGCTCAAAAGGTTCGCCATCACTGCCTCAGCCCTTCCGCGTACCCGAGTCTGGGATGTGAGCACCTCTGCGGGAAACAACGAATTGCTTTGCTTTGTCTTACATCCTGGGGAGTTAGTTTGGGGGCAAAACCTAACTGTGGATGCAAATGATCACCTGCAACAAGGCAAATGAGATTTATAGAAAAATCAGGTTTTACCAAAGGAAACACTTTTTGGGTGGGGCTGGGGGACAGCCGGAACTTGCTGTTCTAGGAGCGGAAGCTCAGGCCCACAGAATTGATGCTGTAAAATTTTATAAGGCATTGATGGGATATGAGCAGGAAGTGACACCAGAGACCACCTTGTCAGCCCCCCTCGTTTTACATGGAGAAACTAAGGCCCAGAAGAGAAGAGAAACTTCCCCAGGGTCATACTCTCGTTACTGAAGGAGGCGAGACCAGTCCCGAGGGCTCCTGACGCCCTGTCCAGGCTGGTTCTACCCTAAGGTGCTACCTTTTGCTAAAGGGAGTCCTCTGGTCAGGTTAGAGGTCAAAGAATAGACAATCCCTCCCTCTGAGTTTTAAGTTCAACCTCCACACTAACCGAGAATTTAATTTTCAGAATCGTCTCCTGCAATAGAGCTTTACTGGCGTTTGTTTTCCTTCTTTTGGCCTGGAGGCTATATTGAGGCAATTCCCTCTGTGGGTGCCTCGCTCTGTAGTAAACACATGTCTGCCATATACACACAGGCACACACATTTGTCATTCCTTCCCAGAATGACTTAATGATTTCCATGTAACCAATATGCCGCAGCTGTTGGCTTCCTTCAGGCGGAAGCACTCAAAACCATCGGTTATCAAGTTGCCTCCACCACTGTGTTTTCCCAGCCGGATACACCCCCTCTTCCTTTTTATTTTTTTTTAAAAAAAGGTAACTCCTGGCCAGTGTGGCTCAGCTGGTTGGAGTGTCATCCTGTCCACCAGAAGGTGCAGGTTTGATTCCAGGTCAAGGCACATACCCAGGTTTGGGTTTACCAGGTTGCGGGTTTGATCCCTGGTTGGGGCGAGTAGAGGAGGCCAATGATCAATGTTTCTCATATCACTGTTTTTTTTTTTTCTCTCTCTCTCCTTTGTATTTCTCACTCTCTCTCTCTCTCTCTCTCTCTCTCTCTCTCTCTCTCTCTCTCTCTCTCTCTCTCTCCCCCCCCCCCTCTCTCTAAAATCAATAGGAAAAGAAAGGTAAGAGAACAAGTTAAGAAAAAAACATTGTGAGCCTCTATCCAATCCAATCCAGAGTTGGTGTTGCCGGCAGGGGCTCTGCAGGGACCAGGCTGGTCCTGCATCTCTGCAGGCGCTTCCAATAGGAGACCATCAGTTTGCTCACACATGGCACACAGCTTCCCATCCGGAGACACCAGGACACACAGGAGCCGAGAGGCCGGAGGTTGGGAGGGGGACGTGCTTTGGAGAAGACAACGTGTTGAGGGAATGAAGGGATGCACGTTCTGGATCTGCTATGTACTAGCTTTGTGACCCTGAGAAAACAGCTCAACATCTCTGAGCCTCGAATTTGAAATCTGGGAATAGAATCTGTGCTCACGGGTGACTGAGGTTAGAATGCTTGCTCAACAAAGGCTTCCTTCTCCCTCCGTTTCCTTCCCCACCCCGTGGTCTCTGGCCCACAGAATGTAAGAGGTAGGTATGTTCGGTGACCTAGTGACACGGACCCTTCTGCACCTGGCCTTGATGGTCACTTCTTTCAGAGACTGCCTACCTGGGCCAGGTGCAGAAGACCTTTCAGTCCTGGCTTTAATGCCAAGTCCTGGGACCCACACTGGGGACTCTGGTGCCCAGGGTGTCTCCTGCTAGGCTCATGCCTGAAGGAGAAGACTGATCACAGCAACCAGAAAGTCAGCCAGGAGAGGCCTGGACCTGCCAGCTCCTATTGTCTCTTTCCTATCCTCCACCCGCCCTCTGTCCAGACTAGCTTTTGTCTGTTAAGCACTCAATAGGTGCTCAATCATGGTAGGTGCTTGGTACATGTTAACGGCTGAAACCAGGATCATATTTTTGGGAACAATAATCTGAACTGTCCTCTCATGTGCATTTCCTCCAGGATGGGGAGTGTGACAGCGGCTCACATTTCCCCAGCACTCATCCCGGGCCAACCATTGGATCTACGTCGTGCAATCCAGTCTTCTCAGCAGCCTACGAAGTGGCTTCTGTTAGCTCCCCATTTTACAGATGAGCAAACTGAGACTTCCTTAGTCCAGAGTCAAAAGCAAGCACGTGGGAGTTACAGGGGATCGATATTCAACTTTTAATATTGAGAGAAGGAATTTTTGAGTCTGTAGGAGGACGACTGACATATGGGGAGTGGACACACAGCTTCTGTTAAGGGAGAGAGTGGAAATCTTTTCCACTTTTGGGCTGAACCAGGAGACTGAATGCCCAGGGAGGAAGTCTAGGGTGTAGGAAAGTCCAGGTCAGAAAGAATGAAGACTAGAGTTGGCCCCAGTCTCCACCTGGGGGGATGGTGGGAGGGAGACAGAGAGGAAGAAAAGCAGAGGGAGATGAGAAGCCGGTGACATCACCTGTGAGCTGAGTGCCAGCTTAGGGGCCCTGTTGAGAAAGCTAGTGAGGAACATGGGGGTGGGCAGGGGGCTTCTGCCCCATTTTTGTTTGAGTTTCTGGGACGAGACCCCTCGCAGGGGCCCTCCCATGTTCTGTGTCAGTCCAGGCCAGAGAGAGCCTGAGTGTGCCCTCTGAGCACCCTCCATTCTCCTGTGCCATGGGACAGAACCAGGGCTTCCATCTGTACTTAAGGGGGGTTTAGAAGTTAGTGGAGACTCCAGGGGAAGGGGGCCTCTTGCCGAGGGAGGTTGCTGCCACCGGGGCCAAGTGACCCTTCAGCCAGGAGCCTCTCATATTCAGGCTGCCCAGGCTGGACACCGGTCTCGCCCAGGTAAGAGCCCAGGCAGATCTCAGGGGAGTAGGCAGCACCAGTGAGAGCCTACTGGGGCTTGGTCAGAGAGGGCAGCAGGCCACGTTTCGGGGGCCTTGCCTGTGCTCAGAGGACAGATGCCCAGGACAGGATCAGGCTGAGCAAGGCTCAACACGTGCCAGGCAGACATGGCCAAGTTCAGACCCACATCCCCTCCATGGGGACCAGCCAAGGACACTGTGAAGTCAGGAGCCCTCCATCCACTCTCCCTTGCCACCTTCAATGCTCCAAAGACATAGGTGGCATCTATATACCCAGATGCCATCTTGGGCAGGAGAAGGGGGGAGGGTGGACATTGGAAAGACCAGGCATTTATCTATACGACCAAGTCATCTCCAAGGGAGCACCTCCCCAGCTCTCTGGGGAGTTACACCTGGACAGGCTCAGTCCCTGGACTGGAAGAAGATGTAAACCACCGGAGGCCGAGATCTCATGAACTGACAAGTGTAAGTTTCTCCACCATCTGTGCGGCGAGGATGCTTAACGAAATTCTAGAAAATAAAGAACTGACATTTCCTTTGCACATCTGAGTGGAAATATAAGTCTGTCACCCTGATACATAATGGCTGTAACAGGTGCACAATAAATCCTCGTGGATGAGTGGAGGCAAGCACGGATATGCGAGAGGATGCAGGACGGGTTGCAAGACTTAGCTCCTCCTGAAGACTCCGTTATAGTTTCCTCAGGGTCTCAGGAGCAAACTAGCCAAATACACGCAACCAGAACACAAGCGATTGGTATTAGAAAATAACACACACTAGAGTGTTAGCTGATACATAACGTTAGACAGGAGACTAATCGTGACATCAAATAAAGATTAAGCTGCAGATGCAGTAATAGGTAGGCACTATGTTGGGGGCAGTTTCTGATAACTCCCTCTTATGGCATCTAGTTCTTAAGTTCATCACTAAATGTTAGAGCCCACTGATAGTCTGCTGTGAACCCAAGCAACATGGCCCAGTGGGTCTCCTCAGAATGTAGCCCCTCGCCTTTGCCAGGCTAAGGTGGGCACTGGAAAGGAGAATGTGTACGAAGACGAGGGCATAATGAACTTTCCTTGCAGGGGCTTTTATAAAAGGCAACAAAGGGGACATTGAGCTAGACCTTGAAGCATGAGCTGTTGTCAGGGAGAAGGTAGGAAGGGGAGTTCTAGGTGCCTAGGGAACAGCATGTGCAAAGGGATGAAAGCATGAGGAAGCAACACTTGCAATGTACAGGACGACAGACTAACCAAGGGTGCTGGTAGGACACAATGAGTGCTCACAATGAATAGATTGCTGGATTTCCCACAAGGCCTTGCAGAGAGCAAGTACTTCAGACAGTACTTGATAAGGGTATGAAGAAAGGCTTGTTAAAGGGCTCGAGAGGGATTCAAGGACATTCAAGCAAGCTGCAGAGGAGGAGGGAGGAACAAGAATGGGTGGCAGCCAAGAGGGGACCTTTCCATTTTTATGGTAAACACAGTCCAAGCTGGGCAGGAGGAGAGCCTGGGGGTAGAGGACAGCAGTCAGGGAGGCCCTCATATCCCAGGAGCAAGCAGAGGCAGGCGGTGGGTGAGGAGCGGTGGGGGCTCCCTGGGTAGGGGCTCTCTGGGTGGGCTGGCAGTGCAACTTGGGCGCCTGTGCTTACAACCAGCACATGGCTGACTGCCCTGGCTCCCAGCAGGTGGGCAAGGAGCAGGCCGAAGCACCTGGGAGCCAAGGTGGGTGAGCAGGGCTGCAGAGCTGGCCTACTGTATGACAGGAAGGGGGCTCCTGCAGGAGGCTGGGCCTTGGGTCACGTGGGGCAGTGAGGGATAGGCTGGCCATGCCCTGGCAGGTCAGAAGCCAACATCCTCCCATAATTACAAGCACACACATCTCTCATGCTTGCCAAGGGCTTCGGAATGTGCACAGCCTACAGAACTATGAATCTGTTCATCTGACCCATAGGCATCATGATGGACAGATGCCATTCATAACTCCCATGTGATGAGCAGGAGGTTTGTGGGGGGAGGATCCGTGGGACTTCTGATGAGCATGGCATGGGGTTATGTACAAAGATGAGGACACAAGTCACTTCCTCTGCAGCTCCAAAGGGGACACTGAGCTGGATTTAAAAACTGAGCAGTTGTCCATCTGAGAAGGGAAAGACTCAGGTGCAGGGAATAGCAGGTGTAAAGGGATGGGAGCATGAGGAAGCAACAGTAACAACTATCACTGACATATATGGACTCCTGCTCAGAGACGAGAGCTCCCTGTGGCCCTGTGACATGACTGTGGCACCTTTTGCATCCCTTTGTGTCTGTCCAGTGGCTGCATTTCAGCTCTTTCCTGTCCCTTGGACTGCTACCCATTCCACACACTGGCCAGGGTTCCTGATTTCCCGAGGAGCACAGGCCAGTGTCGAGTCCTTGAGAAGGCACTTCAGCCGAAAACTCCTCTAGCAGGTACAGCTCTCAACAAGCGCCTGCTCTAGACACACATGCTGCCTTGCTTTGTTCCTCATATGAACATGGCTGACCCTGCCAGGCAGCCACAGTGGCTTGTCAGTGACATATCACTGGTCCCAGCTCTGAGACTAGCGGTGTGACCTGGGGCAAGTCGCTGTACTGTTCTGGGATGCACCTAAGGAAAGGGAGATTCTACTAGACCAGTGGTCGGCAAACTGTGGCTCGGCAAACCGCGGCTCGCGAGCCACATGCAGCTCTTTGGCCCCTTCAGTGTGGCTCTTCCACAAAACACTGACTTCTGCACATGGGCCACGAAGTTTCAATCGTACTGTATGTGCACGCCCGCACGTAGTATTTTGTGGAAGAGCCACACTGAAGGGGCCAAAGAGCCACATGTGGCTTGCGAGCCATGGTTTGCCGACCACGGTACTAGACCATAAAGACAATATATATCCTCTTCTAGCAAGAAATACTTGCTGCTTCTAGCACTTTACTTGCAAGTGTCTTATTTCATTTCTTTGTTCAACATATAATTTGTAGGGTCAGGCACTATGCTAGGGACACAGTGGTGAGAGACAGAGAGAGCCTTGCTAAGGTTCTGGCTGACTTTTTACACTAATAATCCCATGTAGCACCCATGTGCAGAGCACCTATTCCCTTCTTGACCGGCTGGTAGAGGCTATGGGAGACAGAGAAGACTGAGATGTAGTGCCTGCCATAACGAAGCTTTTTATTCCAACCCACCTCCTTCAGGGAAGGCTTCAGCCAGCTGCAGGTGGACAGGGGGACTTCATAAAAGGTCCTCCTTTAACCTTTCACCTTTCACCTGTAACTACAATCAGGTAAGTAGCCATGCCTGATCCCGTTTCTTCTGGGCACGGCTTCCAGGTCAACCCATCTCTGAGAAGTGCCCCAGGAGCAGTAGAGTGGTGAACCAGACATGGTTCAGCATGCCCACAAGGTGGTGGCATTTTAGCATATTTCCCAAGGCTGGGGCCATTGGGAAACAGTGCCCTCTGTTGGTCTGGAGGGGAGAGACCACTTCATCTCTAAGGGCTGAGAGTCGGTCTCATGGCGTGTTCAGTGCTGGGGGTGGTCGGTGGACAGAGGAGAATCCCACAAACCTTTCTGGGTGCCTTCCCTGAAGTCCCCTGTCCCCAAGGCTGTGTGGGATGATTTTCGCTGGACCCGTCCTCTATTACACTTGCCACATTGAGTTTGCATCACTGGGACCACGTTCATTCCCTCATTGAATCCCAGGTGCCACCACAGAATCTGGCCCAGGGTGAGGATTGAAGCTCTCTGTCAACTGAATGAAGCTTATGCTAAGCAAGACTCCCATTCCCATGACACAACCCTGGTGAGGGGTTTTGGGCCATTGATATCCTCGTGTTCAAAGATGGAAATTGCAAGATGGGAGACCGAGAGCTGCAGCCCAAGATACCCTCTTGGGAGTCACTGCAGGAATGACCAACACCGACTTGACATCTACCACTGCCCCAAAGATGCCAGCCATGTCCACATCACCAGAGAATTAAGGTAGGAAAGGTGGAAAATCCGGATCTGGCAAAAACTGGTGCCCATTGGAGAAAAGCTTTTGATCTGGGTTTTTGCTTCCCTTCCCTCTCTAACCAGGGAGGGAGGCATGGGTTTTAGCGTTGGAAAGGGGTCTGCCAGCTGGAACAAGCAGGTTCAACCTGCTTCTCTGCCACCTCCCATGCAGGTCCCTCCACCCTGCCACCTGGCGCCTCCACCTCCGCTGCTGGACCCTGGCAGAGAGGAGAGCTGTCGGAGGCTCACCAAGGGCCCAACCTCCTGGCGTTGCAGCCCGGGGAACAAGTGGAGAGCCTCTCTTGGAGGAAGTGATTCAGAAACCGCCATGGCCTGGCGGCCCGCCGTGACTCACAGCACATCAATGGGGGAATTGTCTGTGGAGGCTGAGAATACCAAAGCCCTTTTCTTTCCTTCCTTTCTCTTTTTTCTTTCTTTCTTTTTTGCCCTCTCCTTGGCGGCATTGCGCAACACCAGGGCTGCCTGGAAACATGTGTTTCTCATCATTGGCTCCAGCTGCCGCCTTGAGGACTGGGGAGAAAACAAGACCCAAGACAGAGGGGGAACAGGAACGGCGGTGGTTAAAGCAGGCCCTCTCCTTCACTGCACCCAAGTCCCAGTCACCTTCCCCGGCAACACCAACATCCCCAAAGAACATCTGGAATGGCGGACCACAGAATTGTGGATCTGGGAGAAAACTTAGAGTATGTCTCTTCCAATATCTTCATTTACAGATGAGGAAACTGAGGCTCAAGAAGGGAAATGAGTGGTTTGCAAATATCCCACAGTGGAGTTACAGCTTGAGTCTTGGTGCAGTCACTGCATTTTCCTGTACCCCAAATCAGGACATGTAGTTTGATAAAGGATGATTTTTTTTTCACGAATAGTGAAAAATGAGAAGTCTACTAAGTTCTGTTATAAATCTATCCATTACCACAGGGGTCCTCAAACATTTTAAACAGGGGGCCAGTTCACTGTCCCTCAGACCGTTGGAGGGCCGGACTATAGTTTAAAAAAAAACTATGAACAAATTCCTATGCACACTACACATATCTTATTTTGAAGTAAAAATAACAAAATGGGAACAAATATAATATTTGTATTTGCATGTGGCCCGCGGGCCGTAGTTTGAGGACCCCTGCATTACCCCTGCACAAGGTCATGAGAAATCATTTGCAAAATCTACAGACCTTAATGCAGGCCTCGTCTGATTGGCTGCTCTGTGCTGTGTGACACTGGTGCCCATTGGCTTCTGGGAAGCACCCCTCTATCTTCCCTTCCTACCTCTCCAGCTTCTCCTTTTCAGAATCCTTTGCTCTCCCCCAACCACATTCTCAAATGTCTGAGTTCCACAGAGCTCTGTTCTAGGCCCTCTTGCCTTCTCACTCCTATCCAAGTTCATGGCTCCAGCAGCTACCAATCAGCTGACAACTCCCAGATCTTATCTAAGCCCAATCTTTTCTGAGCTACAGATATGTCTCTACAGCTGCCTTCTCAGCTCCTTTGATGTTCCAAACTGAACTCACCATTTTTCTCCACAGATCTTGGACGATTTTATTGCCAAGCAATGATGGGACCAGTATAGTGTTTCAAAGTGTGTACTTTGGAATCTCACAGAGCTGGGCTTGACTCCCAGATACACCACTTAACTAGTGATGGGGCCTTGGCCAAGTTACCTAAACTTCCAATTTCCTCATATATAAAATGGGGATAATAAAAATACCCACTTCATCAGACCGTCATTAAGAGGAAATGAGTTAATACAACAGCATTCGCACAATGCCCGGCGCACAGGAAATGCTCAATAAGTGTTCAGCTGTTATTTTTATTATGCATCTCAGCACCTTCCCCACTTGAGCCACACTGAATTCTTAGCATTTCTTCAAGACAACAGGCCCTTTCATAGCTCTAGGCCATTGTCCTGGTGTAGGATGTTCTTCATACCCTTCTCTGAGACAAACTCCTACTCCTCCTTTAGACTGAGCCCGACGGTCACTGCCCTTATAAGAAGTAAGAAGCTCCTTCTTTTGTTCTCACAGAGCATTTTGTACTCTGGCCATCACATTTATTACACTGAGTCCTAACTACCTATCTCTCCAGCCTCATCTCTCACTGTTTCTCCCATCACACTCTGCCCCGACTACATACAAGTGCCCGGCAGCCACATGCTTGCTATCTCTATACCCTTCTTTGTGCTGCCTGCTCTGCTTGGACGGCCTTTCTTTTCAGGGCACATGATCCTCTAAGGCAGCGGTTCTCAACCTGTGGGTCGCGAACAATGAAAATACATCCTGCATATCAGATAGTTACATTACGATTCATAACAGTAGCAACATTACAGTTATGAAGTAGCAACGAAAATAGTTTTATGGTTGGGGGTCACCACAACATGAGGAACTGTCTTAAAGGGTCGCGGCACTGGGAAGGTTGAGAACCACTGCTAGGAGACACGTCCTCTGAGGTTAGTTGTCCTTTCTTTGTTGTCCTCCCTAGCGACTTCAATGATTTTCTATAATACAACGCACTGTACTCCATTTTCAATGCCAAATTATCTGTCTTCTCCATTAGACTTTATTGTGTTTTATCCAAAACAAATATTCATGGGTCATCTCCTATGTACTAGCACTGTGCTGGGTACTGGCTTACATGAATGGATGAATGAATTTTCTGTTTCCATGCCTACCTCCCTCCAGACTGTATCCTTCTTGGAGGCACACTGAAGATACTGAATGGATGAATAACATGAAAGATGATGGGAACTGTCATGAAAAAAAATCCACCCATGGCCATAGGCTAGGTATTAGCCCATTGTAGTGATATTCATTCCACAAACATTTAAGGAGAACCTATTTTGTATCCTACACTGGTACTGAGCAAGATGCCTCACAGTCTAATGGGAAAGACATACAAAGGAAATCCTAGCTTCATGAGGCAGCATGACCAGTGCCATGATGGTATCTACAGAGGGAGACGATGGTAGGGTCGCCTTTCTAGGCATGTGACCAGGGCATTTGTACAAGGTCCCACACTCAGAAGGGCTCCATGCTTGGTTTTATTCTCTGCCTGTTGCCATCTTGAAATTCTTAATAACTTCACCCTTGAACTTGTGTTTTGTAAGCGATGACTGCTGGGAAATGGGGCACATACATGCGCAAAGGAGCTACATGCAATTTGCATGCCCACCACTGTTCCTCGCCATCCCATTAGCATATGGCCTCCTTGATGTAAGAGCAGAACCCCAGCGCAGCTGTGCCACATGGGAGTTCAGTAAGACTCACAGGGAGTACAAGGTAAGTGTGTTATGTCTGCGGTTGAGTCAGCAGGGGGCACTGGCAGCCCTGAGAGGCCATGCTTTCTGTTTGAACCAGAACCTGCTTCAAATGCAGAAAGAAGGCAATGGTGTTCTAAGAAAACCAAACAACCATGAAAACTTTCTTACTAGCCTTTCTTATTAGCTAACAACTTCTGCTGAAAGTGATGACACAGAAGGAAAGGGAAAGATAAGGCAATTTGTAGTTCTTTGTTCCAGTCTTCTGACTCATCAGTAAACCAAACTCATCTTCACACCCACATCCAAATCCACGGGCAAGTCCTAAGTCGAAAGTGGAGAACGTTGGTGGAAAGAACGCATGTCAAGGAATGAAACACGACAGCTGAGTTAGTCTTGCACTGCATTTCCACTCCTGTGGTGCCTGAGCTATGAAACGCGAATTGTGTAATTTTTTGACTCTGCGTGTGAGCTAAATGCCTTTACACTTGCATTTAAAGTTGGCATTGCACAATATGAAAGTAAATGGCACAATTCATTCCAACAATTATACCTTCTACTTATTTACTTTTCGTACTAAGACTGACATTAAACAGAAAATACAACACATGGTGACAAATGGTGAGAGGGACCTTGGAAGAAAGGAAAAAGCTTGAAAATGTAGTATCTGTAAACAGCACATTTTGAATAAGGGATCCTGTAAATTACGTAGCTGGCCATGACTGAGAGAGAAAAATGTGTTTGAATTTTAAACTCGAGGAGTGGATGTGAAAAGCATCTCAGTGGTCCCTCGGCCAAGCCTCGCTTGCTTACACTGCCCACCAACTGCATGTGAAGAAGCTAAGAACTAGAGGGGTCTCAAGGTCACTCAGGACACAGTGGATAAGCCAGCACTGGAGCGCAGGTTGCCTGACCCCATTCCTTCTTAGTCTAGTGACCCACACATAATATGTGCTCTTTTTTTCTGTCAAAAACCCCACCTTTAAACTTGGAATTATGATTCTCCTTTGCAAGTCTTGCCATCCAATAAGTACAAAGGGAATGACATGCAAAGTGCTGTGGTTTTCACCGAAGGCCAGAGAGGCTTGACCAGTACTCGGTTAAGAGTAATAA
Source organism: Myotis myotis (assembly GCF_014108235.1). Taxonomy (NCBI): domain Eukaryota; kingdom Metazoa; phylum Chordata; class Mammalia; order Chiroptera; family Vespertilionidae; genus Myotis; species Myotis myotis. The sequence goes on from NW_023416335.1 coordinate 203,357,302, forward strand.
ACTGTCTCCAGGGAAAAGTCAAATGGTCAGTGTTTTAGTCCTCATCTTTCTGGACTTAGCAGCAGTATTTAATCACTCGCTTTTCCTTCCGACACTTGGTTCTCTTGGCTGCCCATGTTCACCTCCCTTAGTCTCCACAGCAGGTGCCTGTCCACCTTCCTGACTTTGTAACATCGAGGTGTCCCCGGGGTAAGTTCTCCAACCTCTTCTCTTTGTCTGTCCATGCGCATTCCTCCAGCGATCTCATCTAGTCTAATGACTCAACACCACCGACATGCTGATGACTCAGCTATATTTCTAGCCAGACCTCTCTCTGAATTCCTTCTACCATATCCGACTGACTGCTTGACATCTGCACTCTGATATGTAATAGGAACCACACATTTAATATCCAAATCTGAGCCCTTGAATAACCCCCAACCCTCAACTGCTCCCTGCTGAATTAATGGTGGCTTGATCCCTCTAGCTGCTCAGGTCAAAAACTTAGAGTTGTCCTGGCTCCTCCTCATCTCTCACTCTTTACATTCAATCCAAGGGCAAATCCTAAAGGCTCTGCCTTCTAAATATACCCAGAACCCAACCCTTCCCCACCATTGTCCCTGCCTAGTCTTGGTCCAAGTTAATGGCACCACTCACCTGGATTATTCCCGCAATCGTGAACTGGTCTCCCCATTTTGGCTCTCATCTCTCCTTGAGCCAGAATGATCTTAAACCACATGTCAGACTATGTCATCCCTCTGCTCAAAACCTCCCAGTGGTTTCTCATATGACTCTGAAAAGCAGCCCAAACCTTACAATGACTGCAGAGCCTGTAGCATCCAGTCCTGGGGCCTCTTGGCCCTCAGCTTTCACTTGTCCCCTTTGCTCGCTCACTCTGTTGCAGCCATGTGGCTTCCCTTTTAGTCCTCTAGCTCCCCAGGACTCTCTTGCCTTAGAACCTTTGTCCTATTTGTACCCTTCCCTAGAAAGAGCATCTTTTATAAGTGATATTAGGGGTTTTCCAGGGTAGTTTTCACCATATGCATCTTTTTTGTCTTAGTCTCATTCTTTAGAACTAAATCCCATGATAACATACAATTCCTCCCTCCCTCCCTTCCTTCTCTTTCCTTTCTTCCTTCCCCTTCCTTCCTTCCTCCCTCCCTCCCTCCCTTCCTTCCTTCCTCCCTTCCAAGTTTTGTACCTATTGGAAGCTGCTAGTACTTTCCAGGAAGTAGCAAGTCCCTGCAGAACTGATGTGAAGGGAATGACAGTATGGAATCAGGAACACCCAAACATAACACAAAACACAAAAACACTTCAGATAAGCCTGTGAGGGAATGAGGGCAGGGCAGGGCAGGGAAGAAGAAGCATGGTTTGGGGCTTCACATTGTCCCTCTGCCCTCCAGGATCATGCTGCCTGCTCCATGCAAGGCCTCGGTGTTCAGACGCTGCTGTGGGTCACCCCCCTGGATCCATAGGGGCCAAGCTCGTGGCGCCCCGTGTTTCTAGGAACCACATCATTGTGAGGACTCACCCTTGTATTTCCCACACTCTTAGTCCTGGAACATACCAGGCACTTAATACAAATAGTTGGCATTTTTTGAGCTCTTACTATTATATACCCAATCTGGATTACTTGGTATACTCTCTCAAAAATTATAAAGGCAGGTGTGTAAATCTATATGTTACAGATAAGGAAACTGAGTCATAGACAGATTAAGTCATTTCCCCAGGCTTGTAGATTTGGGATCTGAAATGAGATTCTTGGACTCTAGGGTTAGTCCTTTTAACCACCATCCTGCCTCCCACACTATGTGTCTAATAAATAAATGAATGATGAAGACATTGGACCTGCCTGTATGAAGGCCCTGTCAGAAGATATTTCTCTAATGAAATGGGAGAGGGAGAACTATGAACAGGAACTCAGTCATTCACATGATCAGCTTGTCATCCCTTGTGAGCCAGCAGGCTGGCTTCAGTTAGGGCCAAAACTCTTTGGGGAAGAGACAAACTGAGCCATGGGGTCAGTTCCAGAATTCTCTAACAGATCCATTTGGCCCCAACCTCCAAGTGAGGTTCATTCTACTCTCCCCGGCTTGCAAACCTCCAGTGTGGAGTCATAAACACGAGGGTTGCACAAAGAAGGCAGCAGGGGAAGAAGAAGGAGCTGTGAGGGGAGCCCCTCTATCCTCCTGCAACAGCGAGAGTACTCACTAGAATGATGGCAGAATGGTTAAAAGTAAGAACGGTAATAACAATGGCGGGCCCACTCCTTTCTAATATTCATTCTTCCCTTCGTCCAGGGATACAAACCTAATCTGTAGCTGTATATATGGCTGCCACAAGTCAAGACTATGACTCCCAGGCTCTTCTCAGGGTTAAGCTCTGGGTGGGAGTCTTCTCTCAAGGGCAGGTGGCAGGGACAGTCGGGCCTCCTTTGCTGTTCCCCCTGATCCCTCCACAGGACGTCTGGTGAGAAGACAGATTCTCCCAAGCACAAAGCCACGCTGTCTTGAGCTGGCACCTTCCTGCGTGGGAACTGAAGCCACTCTCAACAGCCCTTTCTTTCTCTCTGTGGCCTGTGAGCCAGGGAGGCGGCCAGCTGGGTTGTTCCCACATTGAGAAACTGGGTGGGGCCTGGGGAACCCTTTGCTCTGGGTCGAGCAGCCAGATCTAGGCCCCTCCCTGGGAATTCTATATAATACGGAAGTGGCCAGAGGAAGAGAGCTTTGTGGAGAGAATCCCCTCCCATCAGGCCACAGGTGGATTGGCCATGGACACTGATGTGGGCAGAGAAAAGTATCTGCTATTTTATCAGGGCTTGTACTTGACTGAGTTGAGGCCTAATCCCCTTTCGCGGACCCCAGATGGTGTGTAATTGTGTGTGTGTGTGGGGGGGTGGTGGTAAATGGGTATCTATGGAGAGCCTAATGGGGTTCTCCTCTGGGTGATATAGAAACAAACAAAACAAAAAACCTTTCTTCCTCCCCCAGGGAAGTAGAATAGGCTTGAGGGTGGGTGGGGTGTTCTTTGGCAAAGGCGGGGTTCATGCTTTGGAAAGAGGGCTGCTCAATGGATAGCTGATGGGGGAGAGTGAAGAGGGGATGTCACTATACATAGGATGCTGTGTCGGAATAGGAGAGGGAGGAGCCAGGTCCTGAAAAGGATCCAAGAATAGGAGTGGAGGGTTACCCGTCCATCCTGGCCAAACAAGACCCTCCCCACTATGAGCCTTGACGCAAAGCACTGGCGCTTTTTTTGCCATTGCACGTGGATGAAATGGCCGAGTCTGTCTTCCGTGTTCCAGGCACAATACACAAGGGATGTCCCCTGACCTCAAGGAGCTCTCTGCCTGGTAGGGAAGGCGGATGAGCCAACAGGCAAATAGGAAATGGCACCATGATGGAGTGAGGGTGCTATGGCACTCCTGGCAGGGGGTCCACCCCAGGACTTGGGGAACCAGGGCGGCTGCCTGGACCAAGTAATGTTTAAGTTGAGACTTCAAGAATGAGTTGAGATTAGTCAGGTGAAAAGGGGGTGGGGGTGTCCTATACAGAAGGAATTGCAGATGCAAAGGCTTAGGGGAGAGAGGAAGACGGTGGGTTCCAGGAGTTCAGCATGGCTGAGGAGTTCCCACATGTAAGTAGATGTCGCAGGAGAAGAGACGAGATGACACCAGAAAAGTGAGCCTGGGCCTGGTCACGGGGATGATGCCTTGGAGTTTGGACTTTCTCCTGGGAGCAAAGGGAGGACCGAGCTAAAGAGTGGCAGGATGGGATGAGAGCTCTGGAAGGCTCGCTGTAGCTACTCGGAGGATGCTGAACTTGACGGGGATGAGATGAAAGGCTGGAAGGCCACTGGATGAGGGGAGGCTGGATGTGGGGGTAATGGGTGGACAGAGGGGAGTCCAAGGGGACGTCAGGCTTCTGATTTAGTAGGGATTGAGATTTCCAAGCCGTGAGCTGTAACCTTACAGCTCTGATGAATCCGATTCTGTAGTCCACCTGTCCCTGAGGAATGGGGTTGGGGTTGGGGTTGGGGTCAGGGTGGGGAGGGGCAGGGGTGGGATGTTCCAATAAGGAGAGTGGCCCCGAGAAAGACTGGCATATAGTTTGGGTATTTATCATCTGTCTCCCCAACCAGAGTGTTCGTGCTGTGAGTGTAGAGACTGCGTGTTGCTCCCTCTTGTACCCCAGTTTCTAGAATGATGCCTGGCACACAAGAGACTCAAACAAAAAAATTTGTAGAATGAAAAAAATTGACGGAGGCTGCAGATACAGGGTCAGGAGATTTGTCCTCCCATTAGTGGAACAGGATGAACGGGCTCCTCCGAGACGTCATGGCTGTGCCATAAAAGTCCCTTCCAGCCCAGGGTGACTGCGACGGTGGGAAGAGCCAGGATGGGAGAAGAAGGCTGCTGACATTTTATGCATATGTGAATATACGAAGTGCACATCCTAGATAGTAAGTAAACACACACAATAACAATAACAACTGTTTCATTGTCATCATCAGCATCACTATCTAGTTTTGACTAAGACCTTAAAGGCATTAGGAACCAAACTCATAGGCGCAGTATATCCATTATTGCACATAGTTGTCACAGTGACCCGCGGAGCAGAGCCTTCCGTGAACACAGGTGTCTCTGACTCTAAGGCTATTTCTCCCTGTTCCACGCTCCCATCATCTCAGGCCAGACATCAAATACGTTTGAAATGGAGACTATGGGCAGAGAGGAAACCCTGTGATGTCCCAGGAGACCTCAGGGCTTGTCTGAGTCCAAATGGGCTGGGGAACAGCGCTCTGGCCCTGACCACCTGGGCGCTCAGAGGAGAGAGCATCTGCTCGTCTAGTTTATGTGTCATCTAATCCCAGGCCTTTGCATAGAGTTTCCATTCCTGACAAAACGCCATCGAGAAACCTCACCTAACACAACCACCTTTTCCAAAAGCATGCTGGACTCTGAGCGTCCCACTGGGGGAATGGGTGGTGGTGGTGATGGTGCGGAGGGGGCAGGTCCTGCCGTGGGCCCTGCAGGGGTCACGGGGTGGCCACTGTGGTGTTGTCAGCAGCCTCAGTCTGGCAGCTGAGGGGAGGGTGACTCTGGCTGGACAGCTGGGAGGATGGCTGGTGTCTGGGTGCTGGGCTGACACTGGAGGTGTTATGAACGGTGTTCTTTGTGCAACTCTGCACCCCACCCTGGCCCCAGGACTGAGTTTCTTCTCTGGTGCCCCAGGCTCCCCGTGCAGAGGTGAGTCACTGCTGTGGGGAAGGAGGTTACCATGGAGCCCGAGATCGAAGGTGCCACATTTACGAGTCTTAAGCTAAGTGTTGGCTGAGCTGAGTGAACGCTGACAGATTCGCTTGTCTGCTGGTGTTCTGCAGACTCCATGAAAACCTCCCGGAACTGGTGGTGAGGGGGGAGGCGAGACCACAGACAGGGGCCAAGTGAGGAGGCCAGATCGCCACCTCTATCTCGGGAGCCTCATGAGTGGCCAGAAGCTGAGTCATGGCTCAGGCGTCCTGATATTGCTGTCCCACCAGGACCATGGGTGGAGTGTCCAGCAGGAGGAAATATGTGCCCCCAAGACACTCTTTGGCTCTAATCCAAATGCCACTGTGTGCTCAGTCCCTGTCCAGTGGTCCAGGACACTCTCAAGCTCACAGGATTGACTCTGAGGGAGGGATGGTGGAGAGAAAAGGGAAAGAAATAGAAAATGCCTCACCGGGATCCATACCTGATACCAGCCCAATTTCTCCCCTGAGAACCCCTCCTCAACCACTGCCCCCCACCCCATTGCATCCTTCTCCAAAGCAATACTGATCACCCCTCATGAAGCCTTCCACCATCATAGCACCATGTGTCGGCCTGGAGAGAAGTTTCAGGTGATGTGCACAATGCTTGTCCATCAAGTGTGTCATGGGAATGGAAGGCAGCCATCTGCACCTGGGAAGGGCTCCAGAATTCAGAGTGAGCTGGGTAGAGGCGACCGCTCCCAGACAGCTTGGCACCTGCAAGATTTATCTGGGCATTTGTCAGGGAAATGCCAGCTTTCCCTACCTGTGAAGCCTGGAGGTGTATGGAAAGGGCCCTGTGCACACACCACTCACAATAGCGTTCATTCTCCAACACAATAGCATTCATTCTTCAGCACGTGCCAGGCCGCATGCTGCGTGATCTCATTTCATCCTGCCAATGACCATACACAGTTGGGGATCATTCTCCCCCTTTACACAGATGAGAGCACGAAGCTAAGGGACCCAGCTGGTAAATGACAGAACCATGACAATTTGAACTTCAGCCAGTCTGGTTTCAAAAGCCCAAATTCTTTGCAGATTTAATTCAACAAGTATTCACTGGACACACACCTTGTGGCAGGCACTGTGCTCCACTCAGGGGATTCAGAGGCGAAAGCCCTGTCCCAGCCCTCAAGGAGCTTTTATGAGGCATTTCAACACGCCCCTGAAAATGCCATAGCAGAGATGCAAGGACTAGGGGACAAAGGAGGGAGAGATGTGCTCTTTCTGGGTAATCAGGGATGTATTTTTCAGAAGCAGAGATTTGAGCTGATTTTGAACAGTGAGTGGGAGTATGCCTGAGGAAGAAGAGACTCCCAAATGCACTGGTATGTAAAACGTAAGGTCTAGGATGCTTACCGCACCATGGTTCATCGAAGATGTGGGGCCTCTTTGGTAGGAGGATGGCGGAATAAACAGTGGTCCAATCACACCAAGGAATATTTTGAAACCATTAAAAGGAATGGATTCGAGTCACATCAAAGTGACAAAAGACCTGTTGAGTGGAGGGCAAGTTGCTGAAGTGCTTTGCTTTGCACGCACACACACACCTGTACACACTGATGTGAGTGCAGAAAAGGGCATGCCCTGTAGAAGGTGCAGCATGGTCAGAGTCAAGGTGACGTGGATACCGTTTGGGGAACCACTAAGATCTCGATTCTGCTGGAGTGTCTCAGTGAAGTGGAGCCCCCCTGAGGGAAGCAGGAGCTGCCAGGGGCTGAAACGTTTATGCGGCTAGAGTGAGGGTTTGGTTTGGCAATTGGATACCCATTTTCTGGCACTGGTCTGAGCTGGGGAGACGTGAGGCTGGGTTTCAGCAGGGATTTGGGGTTGCAATGGTCACAGTCACACAGAGGGGCTCCGAACTGAAAGTGGATCTAGAATGGAAGACAGAGGTGGTGAGGTAGGAGAAATGTCAGGGAAGCCCAGACATCTGTGGCCCAGTCCAGTCAAGCACAAACTCACTGGGGGTTCTCAGAGTCCCTTCCTCTCTCTAGACCTTTCCTATTTATTCCCAACTCCCTAAAAATATGGGGTGTCGGATTCCACGTGACACCCTGGTCACATCCAGGCAAGGTCCTCTAACAATGAGCCCAGGCAAAACAGTGAGCTCCCACAGCTCTGTGTCCACCGCTCTGCTTCACGGCTCTTGCTTACATCACCACGCCCTCCTGCTTACGTCACCACGCCCTCCCGCACAAACACTCTCCCCTCTGCACTTGTACAACTGGACGCTGTCCTGGCTTCTCTTCTCCCTCACAGGCCTGTCCTCCTTGGTCCTCATGGCTGACTTCTCTTTCTTTATCTGAAATCTGAATGCTGCCTACACTAGGTGGCATTCTGAGCGCTCTCTACCACCTTAGGGGATCCCATCTAGTCTTTCAGGAGGAGGGACAAAGAGTGATTCTTCTTTATTCCTCCATTGCCAAGAGGAAGAAAATTTCTGAATGCTCCAAGCCTCTTGCCCCACCCCTTACCATGTCCTACCGAGATGGAATGTGCCACTTACTTAGTGAGCTTGGGAGGGTAACTAAACCTTCAGAGTAGTTTTCTCAGTGCTTACTGCTCTCCGAAATGATCTCATTTATTTGTTTCCAGCTTTCTTTTCTGTCTCAGGTACCAGAATATAAGCTCCATGAAGGCAGGGGCCTGGCCTGTCTTATGTATCACTTTATCCTCAGCACCTCAATTCGTATACATAATAGGGGCTCAGTAAATATTCTGCAATTGAATGAACACATGATTCTCAATCCCTATGTCTAAAAGGTCCTTCTTTCCTCAGGGTGGTGTTAGGATTATTTACATCTAAACCACAGCTCCCAGTGGTTCCTCAGTCAGATCTCTCATCCTAGACAAATACTCAGATGATTTCCCTGCCTTTCTGTGGCCCCAGTTCAAATGCAGCCTTCTCTGTGCATCGTCTTTAACTCTTTATGGCAGAACTATCCACTCCTTTCCCTCTGCTCCTGAGGCAGGACAGTAAGAAGCCAAGGAAATTCATATGGTGTTCTTTAAAAATAAAACAAGTAGAATAAAGGAAACGGAACAAAATAATTAAACAAGGCCAAACTATTTGAGCAATTTACAGCCAGCTAACGAGTCACAATGTCTTATCTTCCCTAACCAAGGACATTTAGGGGCAAATCGTTATACATTCCAGACCTTCTGGGGACAATTCCTCTTCAAAGACATTCTTTAAAAACAGCCCTGCCTACCTGGCTCAGTGATTGAAAGTTGACCTGTGAACCAGGAGGTCACAGTTCGATTCCCGGTCAGGGCACATGCCTGGGCTGCGAGCTTGATCCCTAGTGTGAGGCATACAGGAAGCAGCCGATCAATGGTTCTCTCTCATCATTGATGTTTCTATCTCTCTCTCCCTTCCTCTCTGAAATCAATAAAAATATATAAAAAAAAACTAATCAGAAAATAAGCCTGACCCCAATATAAGCACATTTTCATGAATCAACATATTGAAGGATACAACTAAAAAGCTAATGAATATTCTGTTAAGACCCTCCCCTGAGATCTCCCCTAGGATTCCCGCTGGACAAAGAAAGATAAAGAGCTTCAAGAAAAAGGACCCACAACTCGCTATCACTAGAGCACGCCTGCACCTTGTCTCTTTGCTCTCTTTCTCTAAAACTCTAAGGGTCCCTACAAGACTTGCAACAAAGGGCACAGTGGGCAGTGGCCGCTCATCCCAGGCTTACCCCTGAACCTGTGTCCAAGGCCCCCTTTTCTCTGACTTTCCAGTGAGTTAACAGAAGCCCTGTCTCAGCTCAATTCTTTCCTATAATGTTTCTAGAGGGCCAAAGTAGCCCCAACTAGGCTCTCTCCTGTTGCTTCTTCTACCTTAAGCCCTTCCTTTGTTTCACTGTCTCCAGCTTTAATAAACATACTTTCAAAATTACCTGGACTTGTGCTGTGAAATCTTCCCTGCGTGAAGGCAAGAATCCATACACTACTGGCTGGCCTAATGCAGACCTGCTCCAGGTCCACACCCCATTCAGTTACACTCCCACAGCACTTTGCCTCTGAGCGAATTCTTTTTTTTTAAAGTTAATATTTGGCTTTCTTTTTTAAAAGTATTTTTACTGATTTCAGAGAGGAAGGAAGAGGGAGAGAGAGAGAGAAACATCCATGATGAGAGAGAATCATGGATCGGCTGCCTCCTGCAAGTCCCCCACTGGGGATCAAGCCCACAACCCAGGCATGTGCCCTTGACTGGAATCAAACCTGGGACCTTTCAGTTCGCAGGGCGATGCTCTATCCACTGAGCCAAACCAGCCTGGGCTGCTTCTGAGTGAATTCTTTAACTGTTTAATTCTAGGTGATAGTAGTTTATTGCTTCCTTGTTCGTTTGCCCCACCAGATAGGAAACTGCTTGAGGACAGAGGCTCTGCTTTTCTCTGTATCCCCCACCACCTGCGCTAGCACCTAACTTAGTGTGTCCTTCTATTTTATATACCTTGTTGAAGGGGAAGAAACCTAGCTAGAAGCTCTCAGCATTGCTTGCACAGACTGGCCAACTGGTTTACCTGGTTGGTCCAACAAAGCCTCCTTGGGTCTAGGTTGATTCCCTGTTCCAGAAGGCAATCCTCTTTTCTCAACTTGCCAGATGTGTTTCCTCCTTTCGGATTCAGATTTTCCTATTTGTGCAGAGTTGTAAATTTCAATGGCCAAGCTATAAGTCCACCTCTTTTCTTTATACTCTTTCTTATGCTCATGGCGTAGCTAAAAATCAACATCTAAAGCCAAGAATCAAAGGTTTGCCAAATTCATTTTTCTCTCTCTTGAGGTTTCTTTCATATTTTTAGGTAGCACTAATATCAAATATGCCAGTTCCAGAAATGTAAGCTGGGCAAAGTAATTCCTTCTATTTCCAGAAGAAAATTGTAAAGCTCAGTAAAATGTGCTTACTCCTCTTCTCCACACATCTTCTCAGATAAAATTCTACTCATCCCGTAGGGCTCAGCACAATGTAATCCTTCCCATGTTTCACTTACCACCTTTGTTATAATGCTCTTAGCAATGATGAGCACTTACTAAACGCCTGGCTTTGTCCTAAATGCTCTCACCTACACAACCTCTAATCTTGCCAACAATCATGGACAGCCATAGTATCCTATGTACCATATGAGAAGACAAGACTTGGAGAGACAAGGTGTTCAACCACTAACTGGTTACCCAGTTAGTGTGTGACCAGGGCAAGACTGGAATCCAGCTCTACCTGACTGGAGAGACTGTGCTTCCTTCATTGCATTGGGCTGTCACAACAGCTGACTCCATCTACCATTCTCCATGGCACGTCAGTTTATTCAACAACTACTTATCAAACACCTTCTATGGGACAGGAACTGTTCTTACCACTCAGGATACATTAGTGGATGTAGCCAATGAAAGCCCCTGCCTTCATGGAGTCTATAGTCTAGCAGAGGAAGGTACACCAAAATGGCAAACAGAATAAAAAAGCTGTAATGTATTAGAAAGTAATAAGGAGTCTGGAAAAAAATAGGAGAGTGAGGGGGGTAAAAAGTCCTGAGGGCATGGGGGTAATAAATGCACTTTGAAATACAGTTGTCAAGGAGCCACACTGAGACAGTGAGTGATGTTTAAGCAAAGACTTAAAAGAGGTAAGAGAGTTAGTCTCATGGGATCGAAGAGTGTTTGGGAAAAGAGCACCCAAGCTGATAGCCAGCCTGTGCAAGGGCTGTGCAGTGCAAACTCACCTGGGAGGATCAAGGAATGGCAATAAGGCGAATGTCGCTTGGTGGGATGAGGGAGGAGAGGGTATAGGACAGTGATGGCGAAGAACCTTTTGAGCTCGGCGTGCCAGCATTTTGAAAAACCCTAACTTAACTCTGGTGCCATGTCACATATAGAAATTTTTTGATCTTTGCAACCATAGTAAAACAAAGATTTATATTTTTTGGTATTTATTTTATATATTTAAATGCCATTTAACAAAGAAAAATCAACCAAAATAATGAGTTCGCGTGTCACCTCTGACATGCGTGTCATAGGTTCGCCATCACTGGTATAGGAGATGAGGTAGGGTTGGGATGGTATAGGGCAGTGGTTATCAGCCAGGGCTGATTTTTACCCCTGGCAATGTCTGGAGACATTTTTGGTTGTTACAACTTTGTATGGGGATGCTACTGGCATCTAATGAATAAAGATCAAAGATGCTGCAGTGCATAGTACAGCCCACACCTTCCCCACCTTTCCCCCCACCCCACCAACAGAATTATCCAGCTCTAAGTAGCATTGAAAGTGAGAAACTCAGGTATAGAGCCTTATAGGACTTTGGCTTTTGTCACGAGTGAGATGGGGGACCTCTGGAGGACCCTGAACAGAAAGTGACACACACTGATTTATATGTTGAAAGAAGCCCCTGGCTGCTGTGTTGAGAATAAATTGGCTATGGGTAATGGGCAAGAGAGGAAGCAGGGAGACCAGCCTGGCAGGAGGTATGGGTGACTCATTCCCCTCTAGGGCAGAAGGCTCTGGAAGACAGGTAAAAGGGAAGTATCCATTCTGAGCACCTAGAGGGTGCCAAGCTTCCACATTCATTATCTCTTTAGATCATGTTTGATCCTTATAAGCCCCAATACTTAGACTGGAGTTAAGTTGTTTGACACTCTTGAATGTGAACAAGGCTTTGAGTAGAAACAAGTGAGGGTTTTTATTTCACACCTTCTGATCATTCAGGGCTTGTTCTGGATGGAGCCATTTCTCCAACACAGTAGACGCCTGGGCTGCAGGTGGGTACATGCCTTCTGGAGGCATATAAAGAAACCTCCTGGTGATGCGTAGGTGGTCTCCCTTGTGGTCCCCTTGTGTTATCATTTAGTAACTATGCCCTCCAGAGGTGCCTCGATGGGGGTGTTAAATGCTCTGTTAAGAACAGACACTTGCACTGGGCACCTGAAGCCAGGCAGCTGTTGGCATTCTTCCTGGTGGAACCAAGCAAGCCCTTGAAAATGTCTATAGTAGGGTCTTTCCTCCAAAGACAATCAACCATACAAGAGCAGACAAGCACGGGTGAGGGGAGTTGCAGGAGAGCAAGAAACGGAGCCAATAAAATCCCTGAATGGTGACTCGTAGCAAGTGGTGATGAAGAGGTAACTGTCTCAGTGGGGCCAGTGCAGTACTTGATGACCCATCAGTACTGTGGTCCTGCTGTGCCTCCATGGGGGTGAGGATGGTGCAGTAGATGTGATCCATGCATCTGTTCTCCATCTTTATTGCCTTCTACCTTCTGAATTCCTGGGGCAGGTGAGCAGGCCAACCAGCCCCGCCTCCTTGGAAGCCCCTCCTCTCAAGGCTCCTGGGGCCACACTTTTTATCTGGGCACCCTCACTTATACCACTTCTTCTGCCTAGGATGTCCCCCTTAGTTTTCTAGTGCTGCTGCAACAGATTGGGTGGCTTAAAGAAGCAGAAATGCATTGTCTCACAGTTCTGGAGGCTAGAATTCTGGAATCTAAGTATTGTCGGGGTCACATCTCCTTTAAAACCTACAGGGGATTCTTCCTTGCCTCTCACAGCTTTGGGGGGTTTGGCAGCAATCTTGGTTGTCCCTTAGCTTTAAGCCGCATCACTCCGACCTCTGCCTTCATCATCACATGACATTCTCCCTGCCTCTGTTTTCACATGGCCCTCTTCTTACGATGACATAGTCATTTGGATTAGGGACCCACCCTACTCCTGTATGACCTCATCTTAATTGATTACATTGGAAATGACCCCATTTCCAAATAAGGTCACATGCTGAGGTGCTGGGGATTAGGACTTCACCAGGTCTTTTTGGGGAAACAACAATTCAACCCATAATAATTCTTTCCACTTTTCCCTCACGGTTAGAAGGATGTGAGCAAGGAAAGACAGCGCGACAGGCACAGAGGGAACCCTCGGGCTCTTTGGTTATTGAGCCCTCACTGAATGATGGGTGTAGTTCATGAATTCAACTGTCTTCCACCACCACCAAGGTCTTTTCAGAAAGAGCAACCTCAAATGTCACCACTAAGACTAACTCTTTGCGGCACAAGGCACTTTCCTAAGCACTTTTGTTTACTTGAAGGCACTGAATTGTAATCCTTTCCTCAAACTTGGAGTCCTTGGGCAGACTCTGCATTTGGCAAAATGCCCTGGGCAATTTTTTTCAGTTATTGCTATTTATTTAACTCACATCGCTACACATTTGTGAAAAAGGGTTCATCAGGCAGTAGAGAGAGCTTTACATTAGGAGCCGGACTCTGGGTTCCAATGCCCAGCTTTCCCAATTATTGGCTGTGCGACTGGGAACAAGTTACCTGGTTTCTCTGAGCTGCAGGCTGTTTCTGTAAATACAGTTTCGTTGGAATGCAGCCAACACCCTTGCTTACATATTGCCAACAGCTGCTTTCTCACGACAACAATAAAGTCCAGAGGTTTCGACAGAGACTTTATGGCCCTGCAAGCAGAAACCTAACACTAAACCCGGGGCATCTGTTTACTATCTGGTCCTTGGCAGAAGAAATCTGCAACCACAGGGCTCAAGTGTTCTATCAAACAAGGCTGGGTCTGTAGTGACTGACAGCAGTCGCCTCCAGAGCCCCCATTTTCTACTCAGAAAGCTTCTTTAGGGAGGTTTTCTAAAGTGCTAACATCCAGTATTGGCAAGATGGGATGGATGATGAATGATGAAAACAGGAACACATTTTCCGAAGGGTGATTTGACGATACGTTTGAAAGGCCTTAAAAAATACACTTTTCCCCTTGACCCTGCCCCATCCCACTTCTATGAAGTTGTAAGAAATAATCATAGTGGCGATGCATCTACAAATATAAGAAATGACTGTGGAATAATGACCTAAATCATCCGGCACATTATATACTAAACATCTTGTTTCTAAGAATCTTTAGTAATATGGGAGAATGATCCCTTGTGATATTAGTGAACAAAGCTTCCTAAGTAAATGTTATAGATAGGATAACTCCAATTTCATAAAACAAGCCTAGCAGGAAGTAGACCCAAATTGAACAATGATTTTCTCTTGGAATCATAGAGAGGTTTTTATTTTTTAGTTTCATTTTTTCCCCCTGTTTTAAAACATTATTTCCTTTTTAATAAGGGAATAATTCAGCGAATAATTACTGGTTGAATAAGTTCGAGAAATAGCTGAGGATCTGAGCTACCCTCTACCCTTACCTAGAAAAAGGGTGGTCCCAGCCACAAGGCCAGGCAGGGCAGCATGAGTGGGAGGGAATTGGGGGGCTTGGAATGGGGGTGAGAAGCAGGGCCTGTGCTCTCTGAAGTGGCAGTGGCTACTGAACTCCGGCTGACTCACCACGTGGGGATCTGACAGACCTGGTGGTGCGGATTTTTTTCTTTCAAGACAAGCCAGAGATCTTCATTGTGATGGGAATGCACCAATGATTAAACTCCGCGTGGCCTGAATACAGCCCCCAAGGTACCCATCTGAATTGCCTGCTCCAAAGCACGAGACTGTAGAGCTGGAAGGACCATGGCGGGTAATCTAGCCCAAGGGTTACCTTTGATCTCGCTGCTGTAAGATGACTGAGCCAGGGTCACACACTAAATACCAGCACAGCCAGCACTGGAGCCAGGGCTGCTGATTCCCAACTCGAACTGCTTTTATCACATCTTTACTGCACTTTTATCACATTCTCCCCACCGTCCAAGCCCTCCCCCAGCTCTGCCATCTCAGGGAGCTGGCACCAGCACCCTGCCAGCTGGGCCTTACCCTGGGCACTGATCAGGCATGGAGACCCAGGAAGCCGACCTCCTAAATCTGTCTTGCATCCATCCTGCTCCCCCTCCCCTTTCCATTGCGCCTACAGAAGCCTCCCTGGATCTCTCCCAGGCCCACTGCAACAGCATCCTAACTGCTCTCGGATCCCTGCACTCCTCTGCTCAAAGCCTTTCCTGGCTTCCAAAATTTATAAGACCCGGCATGACCCCACCTCCCTCGGTGACCCATCTTTTATCTCTCTCCTCCCCCTCAATTCCTCTAACCTGTCACTATCCTCCCCTCCAAAGGATGTGGTCCACACCATCCCACTTCTCTGACCTTAGTGTTAACCCCAAGGAATCTTCTAAACCCAGCCATCTCAGAACAGTGCCGGCCCACCCTAAGTGCCATGTAAATATTAGCTATTGTGATTTTTACTCTTTTCATCTCAGCTCAAATGTCACCTCTTTGAGGACTCCTTCCCCAGGGCCAGGTCATCCTGTGATTCACCTTCCCAGCACTGAGCACAATCATAGTTCAGTAATAACCACATTAGTTTGTTTTCTGTCTGCCACCTCTGTGAGACTTCAGGGCGCCCCCGGGATCAAGACTGTGGCATCGTGTCCAATTCTTCACACCCCAGTGACTGTCAGCGTGCACACTGTAGCTCCCAGGCGAGGCATACTGCCCGATGCTGGGTAAATGCTTGCCGATCTTCATACACCTCTATCGATCAGAATGCCCAGTGGAGCCAGAAACAGCACTTCCGTGCTGGCCATTGCACAGATGAGGAAACTGAAGGTCAGTGTGGCACCTGAGAACATACAACCCCCATCCGTCCGCCCCTCGCCTGGTGCCTGGCCTGCCTGGCCTGACGGCTGGATGGGCAGCTGACTTTGCGGCTTCTTGCTTCAGAATTGGTATGTGGGTATTTTTTCAGGACAAATTCCCCTTGCCTAGGGGAATGCTACTTGCTGAGTGTCCAGGGAGAGAGAAATGTTTCCCCTCTGCTAGTTCTGGTGGCCTGAAAACTCTTGACCCTCACTGTCTGGGGCTTGGGGGTAATGACCTGCTTTCTGTCCCTCTGAATGATGAGGTTTCTGATAGGAATTTGGAAAACAACTCCTACATCACAAGGCTTGGAGGCAGCCATATGTTATCTCCAAGTCTCTGTAACCATGTTTGCAAATACCTTTACACCTGGCCTCAGGCAGCACTCTGATCCACTCCACGTCCCACACTGAGCTCACTCCTGCCAAACTCCCTCCGGGGGCCGTCTGGCCGCCCCCTTTCCCAATTTGCTCTCTGCAGGGAAGAGTCGTGCTGTGCTCCTGGTCCTGTGACTGCCCAGAATATGTGCTCGGTCACCTGGGCAGGTGTCTCCTGGGGGGCGGCCTCAGACAGCGGCCCAGGAGTGAGCAAAGCCAGCTTCGAATCCTTACTCTTCCTTATGTTAGAACTGTGGCCCTGGGCAAGTGCTTAATCCCCCATGCCTCGATGTCCTCAACTGTGAAATGGGAATGCTAATATCTCCTCTAGGGTTAGTGGTGGAAACACCCAGCAAATAATAGGCACTCATTTTTTTTTAAAAAAATGTACTTTCTTCTTCTAGTATTTGGTAGGGCTGGGGTGGTGGTGGTGGTGGCAGCAGGTCATAGAGATAGGTTAGGGAAGATTGCTAAGATTGGCAGCTGAAAAGTCCAGTCCAGGGAATGGGGAAGGCTTGTTGGGCATAGGCAGTGAATGGCCTCTGGGCATTAGAGCCAGACTGACCTGGTTTGAATCCCAGCTCAGCCACTGAATAGCTGGGTGACCAGGGACGGGACGGGTGACTGAACTGCTCTGAGTCTCAGGTAGTTGCTCCCAGGTAGAGTAGGAACATGACTCCCACTTCACAGGGCATCATGAGAGACGTGATGTTACTCTAGAGCTTGTGGACAAAACGGGCCACATGCTAACCTGACAAGCTCAGGGGAGGCCTGCATGGTGGTCTTGCAAACTCAGAGACCTAAAGTAACCACAAAGGATGGTCTGAAATTAAACTTTAACTAAAAGCAGTTATGGTGGGCAGTTACGTCCTAGGCCGGTATCTTCACTGACAAGGTCAACCTTTACCTTAACCGAGCACATCTGTCTTTTTGCATCTATGATAACATACCCTTGAAATGTCTGGGTAACTTGTAATTTCCCTTTTTCTGGAGCCCCTGGGGCACAGCCAAATGTGCTGGGCGCCAGGACAGATACCACAAATTCCTTCATCATCATGTTAATTGATCCTGCACCCACCTAAGTGTGTGTCCATCATTTTACTTTTTATCCAATCCCAGGGGTTTCCCTGCTTTGCTTTATCCCTCCTCCTTATCTGTCACCAATGAGTTTCATGTAACCCACCTACGTCCCTCCTTTGATTGCAAATGTATAAATACAAATGTAACCCGCCATTCTCCGGAGCATTATCTCAATTCCTTGAGGTTCTGCTTCCCGGCATATGTGGACAGTTTGGCTCAAATAAACTCACAAAAATTCTTTACAGGTTTCAATGGTTTTTTACGTTAACAAGCTGAAGGGGCCCGTTTTTGCCATTGGCACAGAAAAGCCAAAAAATAAAATCAAAGCTGGTCTGCAGAGAGAGAGAAGAACAACGCAGACAGGCAACCTAAAGAGAGTCTTGATCAAACACACAGCCTGGTAGGTTGCGCTATTCAGGAGCTGCTGCTTCTGTGGTCGGTGGGGCGGGGCAGCCCGAGGGTGGGGAAACCTCTGGAACTGCGCAAATGTGCAGCAAGGACTGCATCCTCCTCTGCCTCCCTCCTCCTGCTGGAGCCCAGGGCATGGCACCTCTGTGTCACCCCAGAAGCGCCTTCCTCTTTCTTTTGCATTCTTTCCAGGCTTCTGCAATTAGCACGCATTATGGCCCAGAGAGAAGCGCACCCACGCCTCCAGTGTGCACCCTGAAAATATTCATCTTTTGTGAGAACTACGTGCCCTTCTCTGCTTCTGGTGCCTCTGCCTGTCCCTGTGATGGGTATCTCAAAAAACAACAGTCATTCTTCAAGGCTCAGCTCACATGCCATCTACTTTCTAAAGTCTTTCCCCACTCACTCAGGCACAATTACCTACTCCCTCCTGTCACCCCCACGGCCCTTTGTATGTGCTGCCACTGTGGCAATTTTCATATTGCACTACGCTTACTTGCTATGGAAGTTACATTTTAAAGTACAGGAGTAACACACGTTCTCTGTATAAAGTGAAGCATGTAAACCTCTCTACCCTTCCATTTTTTCCAGCACTATCTCCCAAAGCTAATCACGATTAGCAATTTCTTGGGAAGGCTTCCAGAAACGTCTGTGTAGAAGTAAGCACATAGGAGGACATGGTTATGTATAGTTCTTTGATGCAAAATGGGTCACATAGAGTTGTTGTTTTTCGGCTTGCACTTTTCCCTTTTAGGACGTCTTTATCTTTTTAGAATGGCATGTTCTGTTTACATTAAGGCTCTATCAATGTCTCAGCCTAAAATCCGCCACCTTATTTTTTAAAAATAAAAGGTTTACTTTGTTTTAGACTTTATGCTGTATGGTTCCTTCCTCTTTCTTTCCTTTCTCCTTCCTTCCTTCCTTCCTTCCTTCCTTCCTTCCTTCCTTCCTTCCTTCCTTCCTCTCCTCCTCCTCCTCCTCCTCCTTCTCGCCCCCCCCTCCTCCTTCTTCTCTCTCTCTCTTTCTCTCATTTTATTTATGCGGTTTCTTCCCCCCCACTCTCTTCTTCTAATGGTTTGGAAGGTTCACTGTCTGTTTCCGGTCCTCGAAGCGGTCACCCTCGTAACTTTAAACTACACACTTAAACATCTCTCTCTTGACGTATCACTTTAATTTCCTATTCAATGCACAAGCTCTCCACCACGAAGATGTAGACACTGGGGCAGGACTATGTCTCCTTACAGCTCTTCCTCTGCCATTGTTGTCTGCTGAGCTATGTATGCTTATTCTGCTGTGGTTTGAGACATTTACATTCTGTTCCGTAACCATAATCCCCACAGCTGTTTAGCCTTAGTTCTATATTTAAATGAATATAATGTTCACCACCAACTCATGCATTTCATGGCTTCTCCATTCCTAATTTGGTAATTTCAACATATCTCTCGGGGGACGAGATTTCCTTATCAAGACATTTTCCTACTCTCCCATCCCCTGAACTAATCAGTGCTGTGTGAGTCTGTATGTTGCTGAATGTCTTTCAGCTACTTTTACGCATGAAAGACATGCAGCTGGCCATGAAATTCGAGAACACACTTATTACCTTCGAAATTTTGTACTCACTGCTGTTGTGCATTTTGGTAATAAAGGATAAAGTCGCAGGCCAACCTGATTTTTCCTTTAGAAAATATTTCCTGACTTTACTCTCAGAATATTCTCCATTAAAGTTCTATGTACACTAAGGCTGTTCTTTTATTCTGTAGATTCAGAAGTTTCTTTAGTTCAGAAAAAGTTTTCTTCTATAATATCTTTGCAGAGTTTTGTGCCTATTGTTTTGTTCTTTTCTTCAGGAATGCCCAGTACGCATATCCTTTGTCTTTCATTAAGTATTGTCTTCTATTTTAGCTTGTTGTCTTTCCCCCCCCCATCTCTTTCATTTCTTATCCCTACTCTCTATATTACTGGCTCTGTTCTCAATGGAATATATTAATTCTGCATCTGCTAATGTTAATGTATTCCCTCTGTAAGAGTTTTATTATTATTTCCAAATTTCTCACCCCACGTTGGATTCTCTCTGCTTATGTGTAATGTTACTTTGGAAATGTTTTACTCTGCTCTCTTATGTTCTCAGGAATATAATGGGGTAGGAGGGGAAGTGAGCTGGGGCTGTCAATAGATTCCTCTTGAGTTTCTCCTCTCAAAATGTGTCACCAAATATGCTTTGTCCTGGGGGTGCATCTACCCTGGGCTTCCAAGAACCAGCCCCACCTCAGGGATGAGGTTACTATGGGTCACAAGGAAGACCCACAGCTGATGGGTCCTCTGATTGGTCATTTAAGGTTTCTGCATCATCCTGGTGATTAGCTGCAAGGCTGATAGTTGCTTTCCTCTCTCCTTTACTCACCTCTGTGGCGTTTAAGTAAAGGGAGTCAGGGTTGAAAAAGTAATTCTAGCTACTTACATGGTGCCACCTTCAGCCCTCTGTCCCTTGCCCTCCCACCTAGTGAAACTGAATTGCTACAGGGAACCTCACTCTTCCATGGCCCACCCACACCTCTGCTCCTTTGCATTCCAGCAAATTATCATTTATTCGGCCTTTAGGGATCTTCTTTCTTACTTTCAAGAAAATCTGACAACCTACATGATCCCTCCTGTCTTTTTTTGGTGAAGTCCAAGCTTCATTGCACGTGGCAGATGTGGGTTTTAGCCAGAGTAACATTAGCTTCTGTAGCAAACAACCCTACTCCCAATTGTCAATGGTGCAGTGTGATAGAAGTTAATTTCTCATTTGCATGAGAGTCCAATGCCGATGTCCCTGGTTAATGGACAGCCTGCCACATGGTGATTCAGGGGTCTGGGCTCCTTCTATTTTGTGGGGTCTTGGAAGCCTCCATACCCAGCGAGAGGAAGGATAGAAGGTATACCCATCTCTTAACCACGTTGGCCCAGGAGTGACACAGATCACTTCTGTTCACACTCCAACTACAAGAACTAGTCACATGACTCAACGAAATAAAACGAGGAGGCTGGGAAATGTGGCCCCTGTCTGGGTAGCGATTCCCTCCCTGCTCCTCTCTAATGCTATGGAAAGACAAGACTGGATTCCGGTAAACAGTTGATCATTTCAGCGCTATAAAAATGTCCTCGTTTTATTGAGGATGGAATTCTCTTTACTATTTTCACTCTCTGTGTGGTTTTCAGCGGGCTTTGGAGAAGGAAGGTCAATAAACATCCTTTAACTTGTTCACAAGACCGTCTCCCCTCCCAGCCTGTGATCTCTTCTAAATGGGGCCATGATTTTACTGTTTGGTATTTCCTTGAACCCAGCATGATGGCTGACACAGAGTAGATGCTCAATAAATCCTTCTTGGGTGAAAGAATGAATTCTTATCCTGAGCAGATAAAAAATGTTCTCCCGCCTTCCCATTCTCCACTTAATCTTTCGATCCCGTCTCTTTCCCCTCTTTAGGAGAAAGGTCAGAGGCTGCTCCATTCTCTCTTTTCCAGTTCCCCTTCCCATCATGGTTTGGTTCAAGGCGTGTGTCTCCTGTCTTCCTGCATTGATTCAACCCTCCCTGGATGAGATCTGGTTAGAGCCTGGCCCATGGCTCAGCAGGCTTCTTGCTGGCAAGCCAACATTTAACAATGAGTCTCCTTGCAGCTTGGCTGTCAGACCGACACTGGGGAAAGAAAATTTTTCTCTGTCTGGGGAAATATAACTCACTGGTGAGGATGCCAGGTGCGCTACCACTCCAGCTGGTGTTAAAAGTCATGGACGTTACGTAGGACTAGGGTGTGGATCAAACATGCATCAGGGAGGGAGCCTGACCAAGGAAAAGACTCTTTTCGTGCCTTAAATGACCCACTATATTCAAATCTGATGGCAAGTTACTTTTCTAAAGTGGACAGTCCTCAGGAAGGGGTATCAGTAGAAAAATAAGTAGAATAGAGTAGCAAAGAGCTTGATCATTGGGATCCTGCTCTGCCATTTACTGGCTGTATGACCGTGGACTAATTATTTAAGCAATTTGGGCTCGTTTCTTAGTCTATCACATTGAGATGATCATATCTATCTTGCTGGGTTGAACTGAGGATGAACTGAGTTCAACCTTAGACATGAAAGAGACATTCAGTATTTGTTGAATGAATAAACTTCAGAGGTACATAAAGTTCTTAACATAGTCCCTGGCACATTATAAGCAATCAATATAAAATGGTTATAGCAGTAATAACAGGCTAGGTTCGCTAGGTTTACTGTGGTAACGAAACCACAAAATCTCATATCTTAAAACAAAGGCTTATTTCTTGCTCGTGACACATGTCCACCGAGGGTCAGGTGAGGACGCTGCTCCAAGTAATCCCCAGGCTGATGAAACAGCCACTACCTGGAACACTGGCAGTCACTGTTCATTAACAAAGTACGTTTTCCATGTTCGATTCTGAGTTCAGTCATCTGACTTACTCTGGCCGATGGGATGTTAAGGGGCTTGAAGCAAATAGAGACCTTCTGAACAAGCACTGGCACACTTCTGCTTGAGCTCTTGTAATTCTGCCATTGACAGGAGACCATGCCCGAACTAGCCTCCTGGGGCAAGAGAGACAGGTGAAGCAGGGTCAAGGCTATCCTTAATCAGCCCATACCTAGCTGGCCACAGACATGTAAGACCAGTTACGATCAGAAGAACCTCTTGGCCAAGCCTAGCTGACCCCAGGTTCATAAGCAATAAACAATTACTATTGCATCTTGAGGTCTGGGGGTTGTTTGTTAAACACTGTTATCATGGCAACAGATAACTGATATACCCTGTTTTGGCCTCAAGCTCTCCAGTACATAGGACTCTGCACGTCTCCACATTCATCAGAAAAAGCTCCCATGGTAGATTTTACTGAAGACTCCAAGGGAAAGTCTGCAGGGAGCTTGACATCACATAATTTCATGAATTTCCATTTAATATGACTTCTCTCCTTTGTTTCTTTGGCTGAAATGCGAACTAGGGTTTCTCCTTTCCTCATACTTAACACAGGACATTATCCTGCCAGCTTACATCTACTCTGTTCCCTAGCCATTCATCTCCTCCCTAAAACCTCTCACTCCTTCTTCCATAGAATAATTCCATCTTGTCCCAGCTATTTCAGACTCAAGTACTTGGCAAAGTCCTTCTGTTTGTGGGACCCACGCTCCTTCGAAGTCAGTGGTTTATACATAATAATAATCCTGGTTTGTTTTCCTTCATCTCATTAGAAAGCCTCTTGAGGGAAATGATGATTCATTATTATTTCTCCTTAGTACCTAGCCAAGCTCCTGGATCAGTTTAACCAATTAGTAAAGGGCTTTGGAAATACTCATTGTTATTGGAGGAATTTTAGAACATACATATCATTAATACCACCATTTCCTGGGTAACTGAGAGCTAACTGTAAAGAGTAAATATTACTTATTCTCTCTGTAGGTGAGAAAGATAGGGGACATTAGACTTCTCCAAGTACTCAGTGACAAAAGATGGGAGAAAGTAGATAATGTGTTCTAAGATGGCAAGGTGACGTTGTCTCTGTTTTACCCAAATACGGGCATGAGACCCCAACAGGTCATCTAGATCCAAGGTCTGAAAGCCAATAAGAGGTCAACTAGAGATAAGCATATGGATCTCTTACTTTTTCTGTTGAACCAGACATTGAACTTTGGCACTGGACACTCTGAAACTTGGCCTAGCTTCCCACCAAGGTTGGCCCTGGGTCTCCAATGGCTCTCTTGAGCTTGGCAGGGCACAGAGCTTGACAGAGTTGGCCTAGAAAGGCTCTAGGACAACTCCCAAACTCAGCAGTATCCCCACCACAGAGCACTTGTTTTGGGAGCTTTACCTGACAGAGAGCAGTGTGTGGACAGCCCCTCGCATGTGGACTGAAGTTGGTTCTGACAACCCAGGGATGCCCATGGGCTGCTGGCTTCCCCTGAGCTAAGGCCTGCTGGGCTCAGCTCGGGAGACAGGCTATTGGCAATGGGCAGGGAGATTTAGTATCCCACTCCCACTCTTTTAATCCCCTCTGCACAGGAATGTTCTACTGCAGACAGCAGAACTTGCAGAGACGAGAGGTAGTGCCAAAAGGGAGGCGGTAGTGGAGAAACAGCTTTGTGGGACTAAGGGTGCTGTGTGTGTACATGTGTGTGAAAATGGGTTAGGTTCAAGCATGGACTCACTGTGAGACCTTAGACATGTCACATCCCCTTTGGGGACCCTATTTTTCATCTTCAAAAGATGAGGAACGACTAAAACTATATATAAAATTCATTTCAGGACTAAGTTCTAAGATTCTAAGAGCTGTTTCAGTGGTGAAGCCCAAGGTGGGATTTTTGTTTTTCATCAACAGGGCCTCTCCAGGTTTCTATATAAGCACGTTTGCAGGAAATTGGATATCTTAGTGGAATATCAGAGGGACAATCCATCCATCAATTCCATTCTAAGATTGTAAGCACCTCAAGGCAGGGGCCATGACTCATACAACCCAGCAGATAGGATTCTTCTGAATGTCAGAAATAGGAGGGCACCTAGAGGTCACCTAGTCCAATCTTCTTAATTTCAGATGGAGAAACTGGAACCAGAGATGGTAAGTTAACGTTCTCAACGTTGTACAATAAATCTCAGACCTAGAACTCAGGTTCTCTGATCCCCAGAATAAAACTTTTTCTAACAATTGAAATTTTCTGTCTGAAATTTTATACAAGGCTTCTGAATTGCCAGGCTTTCAAGTGCTTCAGCTTTTAAGACAGGTTTGGCTCATTTTTCTTTTGGGCAACTTTCGGGGTTAACTCAGGGATTGCTCACAGAGGTGGAGACTACGATAATCTTAGGCTTATGTGAAATGTGTAAAATCTGAAGCCATAAATGTCCCTGGGGATCTTAGAGATTTACCCCAAGTAGCCCAAGCCTTGGTCAATGGCTACCCTGGAAGGGATGTGGCCTCCTGCATAGCTGGTCCCAGCTCCAGCTCCATGATGGGACATGAGACCCAAGAGTGCATGACACAAGCCCTATTGTGAACGAGAGAGTCGTGACCTCTGCTGATGACTAACATGCTAATTTGAAAAGCCTGCCTGCAACTAGAAAAACAAATTGGAGCAATGAAACTCCAGGCAACTTTTTAGAAGGCAATGGTAAGCTCAGAAGCATGAAAGAAGGAGTCCTCAACAATCACTGTCCATCTCACTAACACTCACTAAACACCTGCCATGTGCAACCAATATGCCAAGCACTTTGGGGGATACAAAGAGGAAAACAGACTAAAACTGTTCCCCAAAACATCACCATTTAAGAGGATTATTTAAAACACTTATATGACGAATGCTTGCAGGCAGTGAGTGAAAAATACCTCATCCATCCCCTGTAGCTTTTCCTGCCTTTCTTCCCTCCCTCCCTCCCTCCCTCCCTCCCTCCCTCCCTCCCTCCCTTCTTTCCTTCCTTCCTTCCTTCCTTCCTTCCTTCCTTCCTTCCTTCCTTCCTCCCTCACCCAAGGATAAAAATATCCATTGATTTTTAGAGAGAGTGGAAGAGAGAGGGAAAGACAGAGAGAAATATCTATGTGAGAGAAACACATTGATTGGTTGCCTCCTGTACATGCCCAACCCCCTGTAGCTTTAAATACTACATAATATGAAGCAATTGCAGCCTAGACCTCTCTTTTGGACTCCAGACCAGAATTCAACACAACATCACTGCTTGAATGTCCCACAGGCAACATAACTTCTACAAACAGAATTTATGGTCTTTCACCCCAAATTTCCACTGTTCTGGTAGAGTAAATAACATTATAATTTACTCAGTTGCTCATTCCAGAAATGAGAGTCATCCTTGATAACTACTTCTCCCTCATCAACCCCTCATAATCAATCAATCACAGAGTCCTATAAATTAAAAATCATTTAAGATATGCCTCAATGTGTCCCATCTTAACTGCTACTTCCCTGAATATAAGTCAACATAATTTCTTGCTTCACCAGACTCAGAATTGGCCATCTGGAATTCACTAATGCTTCCAATCCATTCTCCACAGAGTAATAAGACTAATTTTTTTCAAATATACATTTGATTCGGTCACTCTTCTGCTTAAAAAGTCTCAATGGAGACTCTGGATTCCACCCATGGATGATTTACTGTTATGGGATTTGCTGTAGCACCACAAACAAATAGAAAACTGGGCAAAGCATAGGCAACAATGTTTTTCAGACATCTGACAACAGGTAGCACAGAACTGTGGGCCCTGAGAGAAAAGAAGCAAACAAGGCTAGCCCTGTGAATGCCCCAGCTTCCCACTTGGAGCTAGTTTCCAGGCTCCAGCACAGGGAGGGGAACTAAAACAGAATCTGACCTTCTCACTGAGTTAAGGAGATAGAGAGTGAAGTTAGATGATGCTGAGATAGCTAGGATTTGTGGGCAGAACACTGAAGAGGCAGGAACTGCAGAGAGAGAGAGAGAGAATATCCTCAGATCTTCAGCGGGGCCCTCTGAGTCTTTGACTAAATACTGATCTAAGTACACATAAGAGGAAACTCCCAGACATTGGGGAAAACACTGGAAAGTAGTAGGCAAACATTCCCAGAGCTCACAGAAGGATGGGAATAATTTGCTTTTCCAACAGTGAGAGCAGAGAAACCTGGTAGTTCAGAGACAATGAATAGTCCTCATTACCTTAGTAATGAAGGTAAATTAATTCTCCAAATAAAGGCTGATCTGGATATGTCACAGAAAAGCTTAAAAGAAACTCTCTAAAAGATAAAACTGACTCAAGTTACTTAACTGCTCACCAGTACAAAATCCAATGCTCTTGAAATACAACAAAATCCAGCACCCAGCAACATAATATTCACAATATCTGGCAGCCAATAAAAATTTACCAGATATGCAAGAAATAGGAAAATATGCCCTATAACCAAGCTAAAAATCAATCAATACAATTAGATGTGGAAATCATAGAAATGGTTAAATTAATAGACATGGACTATGAAAAGGCTATTATATATATCCAAGCATATAAAGAAAAACAAGAATATGATGAATAAATGGAAGACATAAAAAGGATAAACATGAAACTTACAGATATGAAAAATACAATATCTGAAATGAACTAAAAGCATTAAATGGGATTAACAGCAGAGTAGAACTGCAGAAGAAAAGATTAGTGAAATTGAAGATGTAGCAATAGAATCTAACCAATATAATCAAGAAAGAAAATGAAAACAAAGATTCTCAGTGGGCCATGGACAATATCACGGAGTCTAACATATGTGTAATTAGAGTCCCAGAAAAAGAAATGAGTACAAAAAGTTTTTAAAGTAGTATACACATTTTTCCAGATTTGATGGAAATTTTAAATCCAAGAAGCTCAATACATCTCAAATAGAAAAGACATAAAGAAAACCATACTGAGGAAGCTATAATCAAATTGTAGAAAACCAGTGAAAGAAGAGGACATTGTAAAAGCAGCCAGAGGAAAAAAGATACTTCAATACAGGGTGGCAAAGACCAGAATGACAGCAGACTTCTTGACAAAAACCATGTAGGCCTGGAGAGAATGGAACAATGTATTTAAAGGGCTGAAATAGAAAATGGTCAAATTAGGACTCTGTACCAAACAGAAATATCTTTAAAAATTTAAGGCAAAATGAAGACTTTTACACATCAACAAAAGCTGAGATAACTCATTACCAGCAGATCCGCGTGGAAAGAAATGTTAAAGAGAGGAAGGGAGAGAGATGGAGGGGAAGAAAGGGGGCAACTGAGGCCCGATGGAGGATCTGAGGAGGGAGACTGAGAAGGAATCAATCTGCAGCAAATTGATGGTCATTGCATTGACCTATAGCCCTTGGCAGCTGAGGCTCTCTTTGGTCTCTGACCAATCATTCTCATCTGCACACACCCCCGCCCCCCTCCCCCTGGTTGCTTTGGCCCCTTCTCCGGGAGAGAGCCCTGCAGCCTGTCCCAGGCCTGTTCCTTCTTCTCCTCTGTGCTCCCAAATCACTCACTCCACCTTTTTGGCGCTTCACCCTCTTCCCTGGCCCCTGTCATTCCCTGGAGGGCTGGACACTTCTCCTGACCACTCTGCCTCACTTCTCCAAGAGACCATCTCTCTTCTGCTGCCTCCTAGCTCATCCCACCCACATATGAATGCTCACTCTCCCTTTAAGATAATCTTCTGTGACTTTTGCTATCCTCAATTCATTTTTTGAAATTTTAACATGAGCATATAGTATTTCAATAATAATGATAGCAATAATAATAAACTGATAAAAACCCATGATGAGTACTGATGAATGAATGAATGAATGAATGAATATTCCCAGTCTGAGGCTCTCTCTAATGATGCAAGCTTAGCATCCGTGAGCAGATGTGGACATGTTTCCTCACCTCCCCAGGAGCCGTGGGCACTTGCCACGCATGGCTCAGGGACGTGTGCTGGTGTAAGTCAGGAAAAACCCAGGCCATACGGACAAAGCCTGAGTCATCTTTCACCCCCAGACCTCAGCTAGGAACCACTAGTGATTATGAGAAGTGTGGGACACAGCATTCCTTTTCCCAAATCGCCCCTGTTCAGAAGCTCAGAAACTTCACCCTCTTCCCGTCCACCGTGCGGTTAAGCCTTCCCTTTGCTCCTGTGATAACAGGAAGGCTGGTGTTAGCCTTGAATTGACCAGGGTTCACTTTTCGGCTCTGCCTCTTACTCGCCTTACTTTAGGTACCTCCAGGTGAGTAAACTCTCTCCCTGAGATGATGTCCTTTCCTGTGAACTGGGGATGACAGTACCCGCCTCCTGAGGCTTCTATGAGGCCCACAAGAGACAACAAGGACGGGTGGTCCCTCTATGAAACAGGAGCATTTTCCCATCTCCGCTCCCTGCATTAGCTCCAGCGCTGACGGCCAGGTCTGTCCCCTCCCTCCTGATAAGTCCTGGGCCCCACAGAGGGCTGGGAGGCGGGTGGACGGGGCTTGGAGGCAGTGTTTCCAGCCTGGTCTCCACATGTGCCAAATGGGCGCGACCACACCTACCTCACCCGGCCACTGTGAGAACTAGGAGGGGATGTGGCCGTGAGACATCCTGCAATAGGCCGTGCTCTGCAACACGGCTGAGAACTGCAGTTCAGAGCCGCAGATGATCTGCTTGGGGCTCCCCATCCAGACAGCACAGTAACATTCACACCTGAGAAATGCGTTCTCACCGTCTATGAATGCGAGCCAGTTGTACACGATCGTGTGCAACATCTGCTAACACAGCAGTGACCGTCTTTTACTCGGGTGCCATCTATGGCGAGCATGGTGGGCCTAGGCCGGGGGTGGTTGGCATGGTCAACGTGGATGATAAATGAAGCGTATTTATCCCTGACGTTGTTGAAAATGTGGATGTGTGGGGTCATAACAAGCTGGCTGGCTTTTAGTCAGCGTTATGATGGTTTTTAAATGATCTACGGGCTAGGCAGCCCCTTTGTGCTGCATCCCAGGAGGACCACTGCCATTGCCCTGGGACACACTGGTGGCAGGCTGCATCGTAGGCAATTTCAGAAAGATTACTTCATTGAATGTTCAGACAAGCCCTGGAGGAGGTGTGCTTCTCTCTGCTTGTTAACTAAAAGGGAAACTGAGGTGCAGTGGAAGACCCTTCCTCAAGTCACCCACCAGGTGGTTCCAGGGAACGCAGCTGCAAGCCATCCTGGCTGAGGCTCGGATGGTCCCTAGCAAAGCATCGAGGAGCAGGGTCCTACCAGGGCCCCTTGGGACCAGCCTGGTGGCTGAGAGGCAGCTTATCTGGGGCAGGAGCTGACCTGCCTCATGCCAGCCTCCCTCTCTCACCTTTATGTCTCCTTCTAAGAGTCCTCCATGCAGCCAGAGAGCACACCTTTAAAAACTCTCAAAAGCCCGGCCAGTGTGGCTCAGTTGGCGAAGTCATCCTACCTGCCAAGCGGTTACTGCTTTGGTTCCAGGTGGCGGGCTCCATCCCCAGTGTGGGGCATGGAGGAGGCAGCTGATCAATGTTTTCTCTCTCTCCCCCTTCTCCCTTTCTCTCTCTCTCTCTCTCTCTCTCTCTCTCTCTCTCTCTCTCTCTCTCTCATCAATTTAAAAAACATATATATATATATATATATATGCAATATTTTTATTGATTTCAGAGAGGAAGGAGAGGGAGAGAGAGATAGAAACATCAATGATGAGAGAGAATCATTGATTGGCTGCCTCCTGCACACTCCCCACTGGGGATTGAGCCTGCAACCTGGGCTTGTGCCCTGAAGGGGAATGAAACTGTGACCTCCCTGTTCATAGGTTGAGCCACACCAACGGGGCTGCACCAACCACTGAGCCACACCAGCAGGGCCAATTTAAAAAACATATTTTAAAAAACGTTAAAAAAGAGCAAGATGCATGTTTTGTTGGTGAGAAGCTCATGCCATCCTCTACTAAGCCATTTCCTGGCCTGGGTGGCTTTGGCCGAACTACCCCCTCACAATGCAGGAATTTCTGTGGGTGACCCTGGGGAGGCTCAGCATAGAAGACGGAAGCCCCCAGCTCCTGTCCTGTGGGAGCAGCAGAGGTTAGGAGCCGCGTGGGGCCAGGCCCAGGGCAGCGCGCTGCAACCACACTGCGGTCAGGGCCCACGGCCTTCTGGAAACATCCCAGCTGTGGCTTCGTTCTGGGCTCTGGGGAAATGGCCTCTTGCAGGCCCTTCCAGGCGGAGAGACAGCAATTTCATACACAGTTCAGGCCCCAAACCTCTCGGTCTTCTTTCCAATTATTGAGGGTTATTATGGGAATTCCGAGGAACAACTTGAACTGCCTCAAACCATGAGCCAAGAATAGAACCAACCGCTCAATGGGATGAATTCTAAACCAAACCCCGATATTAATTTTCTATAAATGCAGTTCAGATGCAATCAACGTTGTTTTTGTTTTTCAACAAAACCAAACCCAAGTGGGCCAGTTGAAACCTGAATCAAACCTCTATGTGCTCTAAAATTAATGGGTCAGAACAAAATTGGAAAATAAAAACTCTTTCTGAATAAAAACCCTATTTCATTGGGTTTGTTGGACCAGGATTTGTTATGTCTTTGAAAAATGGGAAAAAACCCAAATATGGAAATAATAATTACTCATTGCAAAACATTCAGAAAATTAAGACAGTTTCAAGTTGAATATCATTTGTAATCTCACCACTGGGAGATTTCCACAAGTTTTTTTCACTGCACTTTCCCTCCTTTTTACATAAATGTGATTATTTATGCAATAATAAATATTTAATCATCTCCTTTATAAAAGAATATTTCATGGAAAAGTTCCATATTAATATTTAGAAAGCCACATCATTATTTTTAATGGTTGCAAAGTATTCATTGGCTATATCTGGTTCCTTTCATTCTCTATTGGTAGTTAGGTTACTTCCATTATTTTACTTATACAAATAATACTCCAATCAATAGCTTTGCACATGAATATTTGTACCCTGATCTGATTTTTAAAAAATTTAAAAATATGTTTCTTATTGATTTCAGAGAGGAAGGGAGAGGGTGAGAGAGAGAAAAACATCAATGATGAGAGAGAATCATTGACTGGTTGCCTCCTGCAAGCTCCCCACTGGGGATCAAGCCCACAACACGGGCATGTGCCCTGACCGGGTATCAAACCATGACTGCCTGGTGCATAGGCCAATGCTCAACCACTGAGCCACGCTGGTCAGGCCTGAGCTGATTTTTTTGGTAAGTTATCAGAGTGTTTCTAAGTCAAAGCACATACATATTTTTTTTACTTCTCATACATATTGCCAGATTTTCCCCCAAAAGGTCATAACAATTTTCACTCCCACCCTCTGGATAGAAATGCTGATTTCCCCATCCGCTGGCTACCACTGACATGCCGGATATGTTTGTCACTCTATCTGTCCTTCCAAAAGTCCACAGGGAACCATCCCACTCATGACCGAAGAGTGACTAACTGTCCCAGCTTGTCCAGAACTGAGGAGGGTCATGGGACGTGAGGCTTTTAGTTTTAAAACCTGGAAAGTCCCGGGAAGACGGGGGTGAGTAAGTAGGCCCCCCAAAGTCACCACGACCCCTGAGAGCTGTCAGCCTGGGTTTTTATGATAGCCCCCACTGGAGGGTTTGGCTACAGCTGACTGGACCAGGAATAAACACCTGGGCGAAGGACGGCTGGTCACCTGGCATGAAGAGATGATCTGAACCAAAAAGGTTTCTTCTTTGAGGATTTGCTTTGGGAACCAGGGAAGAATTTAGAGTGGACCAAAGGGTTCAGTTAGCCAAGCACCAGCCAAGTAATGTGGGAGAGAAAGCTGGGATTAAGGAAGAGCCCTGGTTGTAAGAGGCAGAGAGAGGAGCAGAGTAATGGCGTTGTGTTGATGGAGAAGCAAGATTCTCCAACATCCTCGACCTTCCCAAGGGCTTTCTTGTTCTCCTTCTCTGGTTCCTGGGCAACTGTCCTCAGAAGGGCTCATGCCCCCCCCCCCCCCCCTCGTTAACGCACCGTCACTTGAAGGAATCTCAGTTCCCTGAAAGCCGACGCCTGTTCAGCACTCCTGGGTATCATCACCCATCATTTCCATCTTTGCCAGCCAACCTGATTAGCCAAAATGGACTCCTCATCTAATTTTGTTAAAATGTGCATATACTGAATAAGACCAACTTTTGAACATCTTGGCCCTGCATGCTTCCAGGGTTCAGTCTGTGGGCCAGGAGCAGGTGAAGAGGGAAGTAGAGGATCCTCGGGTGGGGGGTTCAATGCCTGGTCTTCAGCTTGGCAAACTGCTTCCTCTTTCCAGCCCTGACTTGGGCTTGGCAACCAACCGTGGTCCTCTGGGCTCCTGCCCAGGCTTTGTAACCCCAGTCTGACGACCTCGCCCAGATTAAATGCATCTCTGTGGCTGAGCAGGAAGGACTTCATGCTGACCCTCCAATCATGGCTGCCTCTGCCCGGAGCATCTTTAGTTATTCCATACCAGAGGCTTCTTCCCATTCCTGCTTCTATTCATAGATCAGCTCTTCCAAGAAGCCCACCCTGACTGTCTCATTTGATGTGGCTTCCTCCTCCCTACCTCCCCCTGCACCCTCCATAACATTACTATTTGATTATTCCACACAGAACTTCAGTTTCATAGTATATCATTAACTTTTATTATATCTCCCCTACTAGCCATAAGCTTGTGGGATTTGTCTAGTATGATTGACTCTCTGCGTTCCTGTGTCTAAGACAATGCCTTGCAGGTGAGCAGGCACTACCTGACTGAGCTAATTAACGAAAGAAGGAAAGAAAATTCCCTGCAGCAAAGGTGGGCTGGCTCCCTTATAATGTTCAGCCTGAGCGGGGTAACTGATGAGTTCCCTAGCTTACAGGACCATGTGATTTGGGGTCCAGATGTACTTCCCGGGACATCTGATGTGATTTGTCAGCTTCAAACCTTCCAGGGCTCCCCACTGCACTTGGAACAACCAGGCCTGCAGGGGTTGACCTCTGCTGATCTTTCCAGTGTCATCTCCTTCCCTTTGTTCCTTTCTCCCTCTGTTTAGTCCCGCTGGTCTTCTTTGAGTCAAGGTCTGTCCTGCCTCTTGCCCTTTGCATATACTGTTCCATCTGCCCAGAATGTCCTTCCCTTGTTTTATCTGCAGCCTAGAGGAGCTGCTTGTGACCCTCAGAGCAAAGTGTCCTCCCCTGGACTTGGCCTCCATCACTTCCATCTGCTCACCTCCTTCAGAACATGTGTCCACTACTTTATGTCCTCATTCACTGGTTCATTTGCTTTTGTATTATGACTTTCCCTTGCCCCCTGTCCCATGCATTTTAAGCTCCATGAGTAGAGAGATGATCTTTTTCCTTTGTTTTTGGTCTATCACAGTACCCACTAAACCCATACCAGAAGCTTGGTAAATATTTATCCAATGGGTGAATGAATGAATGAATGAATGAGCTACTTTAAAATCAAAGCCAGCCACTGCAATAGACCACCTCCAACTGTTACTTGACTTATGGTCAATAATTCTGCACATCAAATTAACTTGTTCAGTCACAGATAATTTCTGCACTTAAATCATCTTCAATGGTACACTGGAAAGTTACATGCGCAAGATTAAACATTGTTACTTTAAAAAATTGTAGTGACATGTATATACATAAATTTTTAAAAATATAGTTTTATTAATTTCAGAGAGGAAGGGAAAGTGATGAGAAAGAATCATTGATTGGCTGTCCCCTTACTGGGGATCAAGCCAGCAACCCGGGCATGTGCCCTTGACTGGAATTGAACCTGGGACCCTTCAGTCGCAGGCTGATGCTCTCTATCCACTGAGCCAAACCAGCCAGGGTGTATATACATCAATTTTACCATTTTAACCATTTTAGGCGTACAGTTCAGTGGCATTAAACACATTCACATTGTTGTGCAAGCATCGTCAGCATTTATTTTCAGAGTTTTCTTTATCTCCCCAAACTGAAGCTCTCTACTTACTCATTAATTACTAATTCCCCATTCGCTCTCATACTGTTACTTCTGGCCCACTCCTTAGGTCCCAGGCACTGTTCTAAGAAACTTCCATGCATTAACTCATTTATACAGATCTAACGTTATGAGGGAGGTAACCATCTCCACTTTACACAGTGAAGGAAGAGATGAAGGAGTAAATGCAGATAAGTCATTTGCCAAGGTCATAGATCCAGAAGCAGCAGAGCCTGCAGTGAAGTCAGCCAGATCCAACCCCTGAGCCCATGAAACAAGACCTTCTGCCTACTTCACAATCAAGGTTGGACTCATTTCAGACCCAACAAGAGGAAAGACCCGCTGTGAGGCCCCTTGAGGCCCCTAGGCACTTGAGGGCTGGAACCCCTGAGCCTTTGGGAGACCAGTACTTGACATCATCCATCCCTCCCAGATCAGATGACCAGGCCCCTAGCTGAGGAGCTCCGGGGGCAGCCAGACCACCCCGGGCAGTGACGACTCTGCCTAAGACTAGAGCCTCCCTGAGAGCTATCCGCTAAACATGTTGGGATGGAGTGGGACCAGGTCTGGCAGTCACGGCCTCTGAGGTGGCTCTTTGTTCTGAGGGTGGTGAGGAGGGGTTAAGGGGAGTGTCAGACTTGGGCAAGTGAAGGTCTGGGGCCAAGGAAGCAATTGGAAAGACAACTTCTTGGCAGAGATGGCTCACCCTGCACTTGAACACAGCCACCTCTGAGCCGCCTCCAGTGCGCAAGAACAGTCAAGATGGAGAGCGGGGACAGAAGTGAAGGATTCTTGGCTGTGGAGATGGTTTTTTTGGAAGCTGTGTGACAAGGCCTGTCAAACAACTTCCACTGGGGATCGGACTTGAAATTGAGCCTTGGTCTCAGCGGCTGTGTGGAGGCCTGTATGGCCTTGCCCCTTTGGTGGCCTCATTGTCAGCCTTGCATGGAAATGTGTGTGTCTTTGTAAGTTCAAAACATCTAATAATGAGGCTCTCTGTGGCTATTGCAGACCCAATCCCTCCAAGCCCAGAGACCTGAGATGACTAGCATGTGCGGTTTCCTTGGCCTTCGCAGAGTTAGACTCATAGGTTAGCTTACACAGCCAGGATGGAGCTCCCAGCCAGGGCAGGGTGGGGTGGGAAGTGAGGAGTACTGCACTGCTCCCTGCCTGGCTAGGGGGCAATCACAATGGCGGGTGCGCAGGCCGGAGAGTCCGCACTCTTGTCACCCCCCTGCTTCCACATCTGTCTGAAACCTCCTTGCTATCCTGCCCGCTCCATCAGAAATTCCCCATTACATAAGTCAATCGTGGTGTCCGCCATGTCCGCCCTGCCTTCAGTGCTCTGCCAAGGAAAAGGCTCTAGGCCAGTGGTTCTCAACCTTCCTAATGCCGCGACCCTTTAATACAGTTCCTCATGTTGTGGTGACCCCCATTTTCATTGTTGCAAATTGAACATAATTAAAGCATAGTGATTAATCACAAAACAATATGTAATTATATATGTGTTTTCCGACGGTCTTAGGCGACCCCTGTGAAAGGGTCATTCG
This sequence comes from Myotis myotis, assembly GCF_014108235.1. Classification (NCBI taxonomy): domain Eukaryota; kingdom Metazoa; phylum Chordata; class Mammalia; order Chiroptera; family Vespertilionidae; genus Myotis; species Myotis myotis. The sequence continues at coordinate 203,393,031 of NW_023416335.1, forward strand.
ACCCCCAAAGGGGTCGCGACTCACAGGTTGAGAACCGCTGCTCTAGGCTATTTCTTTGAGCAAGAAGTGGTCACTGATGGATACCTGACCCAAAGGCAGCCAAGCATATACTAAGAGACAAGACCAAAGGACTGAAAATGCAAAGAAAAGGCAGACTATATAAATAGATACACAAGTGATCCATAGGTTGGTGTCATCACTCACACACTGTAAAATAATTCATATATTCAAGAAAATAAAGAAAAGATCAAGAATTTCTACAGAGAAATGAAATTGACAAAAACAAACTGGAAATCTGAGAAATGAAATGTGAAATAACATTTAAGTACCCAAAGAATAGGTTTAACATCGGTTTAGACACAGCTGAAGAAAGGATTAGTAAAGAGGAAGCTAGGTGAATAAAATACATGTGTGATTGTATCATGCTCTTACTCAGAGATCTCCTATGACTCTTCCTTACTTAGCTGTTGTCATCCAGGATTCCTAGAATACTTCCTAGTCTCACTTCTTTCCTACATTCATCCTGTGTTTCACCTACATAGAAACAAACACTCTGTGTTCCCAAACACATGCATATTTTTGCTTCTAAGTCTGCTCTATCTCCAAGGAACCTTTCCCTACATTTCTGTCTGGTGAAATCATCCTTATCTTTTAAGGACAAGCTCAAATGTTACCGTTTCTGAAAAGCCTTCTCCATGTTCTTCCCTCATTTCCTCTTTGAGGGGAAAATTCTTCCAGAAATAGTCTTTAACATGTATTAAAATGATCAGTATGTCTACTTTTCCTTCTAGACTAGGACTTCACAAAAGCCAAAGCACAGGTGTTACTCATCTTTTTAAAAAATATTTTTTATTGATTTCAGAGTGGAAGAGAGAGGGAGAGAGAAACATCAATGATGAGAGAGAATCATTGATCGGCTGCCTCCTGCACTGCTGGGGATCAAGCATCCACTGGGGATCGAGCCTGCAACCGGGCATGTGCCCTTGACCAAAATCGAACCTGGAACCCTTCAGTCCGCAGGCTGACACTGTATCCACTGAGCCAAACCGGCTAGGGCTGTTATTCATCTTTTTAAAAAATCTCATTTCCTAGCATAATATTAGCCTGGTTCATAGGTGGTGTTAATTATAACAAATAATGCAAGAACCAAATTATTTTAGGACCCTACAGATGAGCACCTTGAATAAATACTAATCTTGAATAAATCTATCCCAGTAAAACCGTGACTTGATGTTTAATATTTTTACTTGTTCATTTGTTCATTCTCCCTCCCCCAGTCCCCAGAATATTGGTTCCATAAGGACAGAGAGTTTTCTTTTTCTGTTCTGTTCACTATTGTATCTCAAATGACCAGCAGATGGTAGGTGTTCAAGAAATGTTTTTGAATGAGGGAAATATTCCTTCTAACACCATGGACAGCAAGGAGGGCAGATGGGACCAGCTATCCATCCAGCCAGGGCATAGGATTCCACTGAAGACTGAGCACAGACTGGGCTCCAGGAGGCAGGCAGGCCCCCAGAGGAGAGGGGTGAAGGCTTTAAAGACACATCTTCTGGAGTCCAGCCTTCTCTGTTCAAGACCTGGTTCTGGCTACTTACGGAAAATAGTAGTACCTGCCTGATGTGCTTTTTGTGAGAAGACAAAGATCCTAACACAGAGCATGGGGCATTGCTATCACGCTCCTGTTGTTACCTTTATGATATTATTTCACCTGGGTCCTCCCTGGGTTGTCTTCTGGTTTGGTCACAGATTTCCCTGTTCCTTCTAAGGCCTTTGTGAAGAACCAGCTTCATCCTTTTCCTCAAGCATCTACTAAGCGCTTGTAGTTTGTGTCTCTTCTCATTAAACCTTGTCCCATGCCCATGGGTTTGATATGATTGGTGCTGGTTACAGATGAGGAACCAGAGGCGCAGAGCTGTTACGAGACTCTCCCAAGCATCTCTACAAAGTGAGAAGAAGAACTAGGATTTGAACTTCAGTCTATACTGTTATCCAAAGCTCACTGACCCAGCCTGCCTTGCCCAAGGCCACATACCTAGAAGAATCCAGGTCAACCTGACACAGTTGTAACTAAACTAGTTATTAATAACAGGAAAGAGCTAAAGGGAAGTTTAAATATTATAGGCATGTCATTTGGGCAGCTTCACCAGGAAGCTAAAGCTTTACACTCCTCAGGAGCCACAGGTCTATTCCGCACAGATCCCTGGGGGATGGGACTGGATGTGGGGAGATGGATGTATGCCCAGTCAAGTAGGGGGGACTAGGGAAGGTACTTGACTGTCAATCACACCTGGGAACAGGTCATTGGCTAGAATGGGCGTGGCCAGTGCAAGGGCACAAAATGTGGGATATATAATCCCCTAACAAAGGAATTTGCTCTCTTAGTTTCTTTTGTGCTCTTGGTTGCCTTGGGACTCTTGTTGCGGGGGGTGCACTATCTTGGCTCCCCTACATTCGCCCACATGGTCCACAGCCATGTGGACCTCATGCACAAGGGACTAACAGACTGCAACTAGCCTGATGCTGAACTGGATCCGGCTGCAACATGGCATGGCAAACTCTGGACGTTGGCTTTGCTTTTAGCTCTACTGAAACCCCAGCTACACTCCTTCCATGGTGGGAATGGGCCTTTAAAGACACAGAGATGCAATTCCACGGGAATGAAAATCACTCACTTTCCTGTGTGAGTCTCAGAAAATTCTTTTTCTCAAGATAGCAAGGATTGCAGCCCCAGCACTCAGTGGGGAAAGGGACACCTCATTTTCCCAATAACAGAACAGCAAACCAGACGGGACCCCACACAAGGATTAAAGCGTGGAAGGTAGCTGGGGGAAAACCCTTTCCCTAGCCTGGGAGTTTTAGAATTCATTGCTCACACTGTCTCCTGTACTGGTACTTGTCTGGATATTTTTGCTCCCCTATCTCTGCCCTACATCGCTTCTGCCACTTGGGACACAGATCCATAAGAAGTGGACACCCTGTTCCCAGCACAGAAGCTGCCTCAGGCTCCAGAAATGCTGGGGAAGTACACAGACCAGATGTTTGTCCGGATTTTGTGCCTAGAGCCCAAATTCTCCTTCCCTGTTACAAAACCTGCCTCTCCCCACCTCTCTGCGTTTTGCCTGCATTCTGTGGTTTGGTTTGTCCTTTGTCTCCTCTCTGCTCCCACCCCATGCGGCTCAGACTGCAGCTTGGGGACACCCCAGGGCAATATGCAGAAGGTGACAAAGCGAAACTGAGGAGCCCCATGCACTCACTGCTGCCTTTGAATTTACCCTGGGGCCAGCACCCCTAGCTGGGGACTTAAGGGGTGGCCCACAGCCCAGTGTAGCCCCAAACCAAGGGCACCCCAAGACTTTAGCCTTCCTCCACCTCCCGTCTCCCCTCTATCTCTGGTGTAACAGTGCACTGGTCATGGCAAGCAGGAATTTTGTGGGTGCACCGTGCTGGGAGGAGGGGAGTAAAGGGGTGGACGCCGGCTGAGGCTGCGGCCTGGGGCACAGAGTTCTGCCTCCTGGCCTCTGCCCCCTGTGAGTTCCCCATCAAAGTGCCCCTGAGACCCCGTGGTTATGTGCTGGGGAAGTGGGGGGCAGCACAGAAAGCCTGGGCACAGAGAAAGCTGCTGCAGGGCCCCACCCCCACTCTCCCTGCTCATGGCTCTGGGCTGGAACCACAAGGTTGCTGTGCCAGAGAGTTCTGCAGCCATCTCGCTTGGGGCAGACATTGTAAACGACAAGGGGACTGAACTACCACAGATCTTTTTAGCCTAATGCTTGTTACTAATACCATGTTTCTTTTGCAAACACAACTGCTATGTTTTAATTCATGCAAAATGCTGCTACTTGTCATCCAGGCTTCTTCCACAGGTATAGCTAATAGGAAAAGGCCTCAGATGTACACGTGCGCAGAAGAATGAAAGGTCTTTGTTACCTAATCTCCGAAATTGACTAGAAACAGAATTTGAACCCAAAGCCCAGATATTAAATGCTATCCAGCCAGATTAACAGGGAATGTTCATTCCTTGAGAAGTGGTCTCATACCGCCAAGATTCTTAAGAGACCAAGGCTATCCTATATAATAAAAGCCTAATATGCAAATTGACCCAATGGCAGAACGACTGTTTGCTATGATGCACACTGACCACCAGGGGGCAGACGCTAAACGTAGGAGCTGCCCTCTGGTGGTCAATGCGCTCCCACAGGAGGAGCACCACTCAGCCAGAAGCCGGGCTCATGGCTGGCGAGTGCAGTGGTGGTGGCAGGAGCCTGTCCTGCCTCCGTGGCAGTGCTAAGGAGCAGCAAGCCAAGTGGTAAGGAGCAGTGAGCAGGCGGGCGGTAAGGAGTGAGGGGTCCCAGACATCCCCCAAGGACTCCCGGACTGCGAGAGGGCGCAGGCTGGGCTGAGGGAGCCCCCCCCCTCCCGAGTACATGAATTTCATGCACTGGGCCTCTAGTAAAAAATATAAGAGGCAGCAACAGGGTGCTAGTTTAATTATTAGAGGTAAGTTAAAAGGGCCAGACTTTTTCTACCTGAGACGGACACAGGGATGAAGACCTCCATTAAGGTCCAAGGCCTTCAGAATCTTCTGTGTGGAATTAAAGGTCCCACACCTGGACAACCGTTTTAGGAAGGGTCTCTATCTCAGTTGTGGGAAGTGACTCTGGACTGTGGGTGAATGTCAATTCCCCAGTGGCTTAGGTTGGACAGCTGTGGGATGCCCTGGTGGCTAAGGTGGCATATACCCCTCAGATTCTGGTCTATGACAGGCAGCTATGGAGCATAGATGGCGCCCATGCCTCCCTCAGCTATTGGACCTCCTCCTTTTAAGAGAATAAAAGGGGATGAAAGGTTGTTTATTTTAGGTTCTTCTCCCAACATAAGTAATAATGCAATTTCCATTTCTCCAAAGAGCCTACTCTGTCAAGACATTTTATTCTGGGTTTGTCAAAAAAGGGAGTGTCTATCTCTGAAATGCTAATCCCTGGTCTCCAAGGACTCTTTAAAAAATGTATATGTATGTGTGTATGTATATATATATATATATATAATTTTATTGATTTCAGAGAGGAAGGGAGAGGGAGATAGAAACGATGAGAGAGAATCCTTGATCAGCTGCCTCCTGCATGCCCCACACTGGGTATTGAGCCTGCAACCTGGGCATGTGCCCTGACCGGGAATTGAACTGTGATCTCCTGGGTCATAGGTCAATGCTCAATCACTGAGCCACGCAGGCCAGGCTCCAAGGACTCTTATCTGAGCCATCTGTTCGAGTGCAAATTCTGAGAAATAGATCTTATCTAAGCCTAAGCTATCTAAGCCAGTCAGTTTAATTCAGTTCACTGAGGAGTTGCTAAATCAGTAAGTTTTGCTGTATACCTGCCTTCATGGAAGTATGTCTCTTAAGCAGCAATCGCCAACTGGTGGTCCGTGGACCACCGGTGGTCCGTGAGGTCTGAAAGGTTGGTGACCACTGTCTTAAAGTGTTAATGTGTTTGCCAGTAAAGAAGGCTATATTTCTAAAGGTTACAGAGTGTGTTTGTCAATCTAGGGAATGCTAATTACTTACTTTTAGCTTTTTCTCCTTACCTTATCCCTCTAGAATCTGGCAATTCTTAATAAGTGAATTATGGTAATACATTTCTTTGCACAAATCCAATAAGACTAGTATGTGGCCTTATTAACCAAGACTTTGACTGGAATGGCACGTCTAAGGGAGACACGCCTGGGTTCTGGATGTCACCAGAAAGCCTTAAGGAACTGAGATTGACTCAAAAAGCTCATCAAAGCCAATCAAAAGCCACTTGCAGAAATGGCTAAGACTTCACTTAGTCACATGGTTTATGGCAGTCTTTCCAAGTAAGGAACAATGGTAGCGTTCCTGAAAGATGACACGAAAGAAACCTCAAGACACTTTTGGGGACCTCAAGGACTTGTGGACTTGACCCAAACCTACAGATATTCCAGGGAAAGCCTGATGGCAACTGTGGCTTGTCTTCTCTGCCTGGAGGGGCTGACTGCTCACTAAAGCTCCATCTAAAGATCCCTTGTGAAAATTCCAGCAAAGCATGTTTGAAAGAGCCTGTGTGATTAATTTTGTCAATTGCTACCCTTGTTGTATTTATGCAAATAACCAGGCCAAACTAAAACTGGACTTAATATAGTCTCTGAAAATGAGGGCAATCTTAGGGAGAAAAATCATGTTTCAGTAAAAATCACCATGTGCAATTGTGGATATTGAACTCCAGTGCAGTTAACTGCCTTCAAAGTTTTATTTTTAAGGCTGTGTCTGTGTATGCCTCAACACCTAATAACATCACCAAAGATGTTCTAACTGCAGTCTATCAGATTGTCACTGTGATTTTATCCCAGCAGAAGTCTTCTCATCTGCTTTCTGATTTGCTATGTGCATTAACCCTTTTGTTTTGCCCTCTTCTATTTTCATAGAATGTATGCCTGTGTACTTGTTTACCCGATTGCTTATCACACAATATAGGCCTCCCTTTAGAAACAATCTGCTTCACCATCTCCTGAACTATGAGACTCAACGGTTTGGACTTAGGATTGAGTCAATGAAGTATGGGTGACCTAGCAGCTGTGCTGAAACTGCTTTCCCTTTTCTGCCCAAACAGTTCACACAGGAAAGGCCCACAGTTTCTCATGGGGAAATCTTAAAATATTTCCTTTAGCTTAATTTGGGTTAAGTATGCAGGACAAAAGGTCTGCAGACAGGTGTGACTCATCTGCCTCCAGGAAAGCCACTCCTCCGACCTAACCCAGGACACGGTAAGTTCATCTTTTCCTTTATGACAGGGGTTTTTACCTCTCACTAGATCTTTAGTTGTTATACATATCATTTTTGAATTGTGCCTTTTAACCTTCTTGTCAAGTGTGTCATTTCTAAACTACAACAAGAATGCCAAGTTGTCCAATGCGTCATCCTCCCGGACATCGCCTATGTCACCTACCAGGGACGCCAGACTGACCTGAACTTTGCAGAATCCCTCTTCCCTACATAAAGACGCCCCTTCCCTTCTGCTTCTCTTTCCTCGACAAGACAAGGAGAACCTCTGAGCCTTGGGATAGGCAGAACTATGCCCCTCTGACAGCATGAAGCAGCTACAAGAAGATAGAGACCTCTATCCATTTCTCCTTTGTAAGAATGCCAAGAGGTTCTTTTTTTTCCTCAGGGGTGAGAGGGATGATACCATTGTAATGAATGTGTTTTTCACCTACATAGAAATAAACTCTGTGTTCCCAAACACGTGCATATTTTTGCTTCTATGTCTGCTCTTATCTCCAGGGAACCTTTACCTACGTTTCTGTCGGGTGAAATCATCCATATCTTTCAAGGACAAGCTCAGATGTTACCTTCTCTGTGAAGCCTTCTCCAAGCTTCTCCATGTTCTTCCCTCATCTCCTATTTAAAGGGAAAGTTCTTCCAAAACAGTTCTTAGGACCATGCATTAAAATGACTTAGTATGTCTACATCTTCTAGAATAGGACTTCACAAAAGGCAAGCACATGTTATTCATCTTTTTAATCTTAGCTCCTAACATAATGCCTGGTACATAGGTGATGTTAATTACAATGAATAATGTAAGAACCAAATTATTTTAGGACCCTACAGATGAATATCTTAGGAATCTTGAATACACCAATCCCAGTAAAACGGTGACCAGCAGATAGCATTCTAGTTTGGTCACAGATTTTCCTGATCCTTCTAAGGCCTTTGGGTGGACCACCTTCATCCTTTTCCTCAAGCATCTACTAAATGCTTGTAGTTTGTGTCTTTTCTCATTAAACCTTGCCCCATGCCCATGAGGTGGATATGATTGGTGCTGGTTACAGGTTAGGAACCAGAGGCTCAGAGCTGTTACGAGACTCTCCCAAGCATCTCCACAAAGTGAGAAGAAGAACTAGGATTTGAACTTAAGTCTACATTATTATCCAAAGCTCACTGACCCAGCCTGCCTTGCCCAAGGCTACATACCTAGAAGAATCCAGGTCTTCTGGGCCTCAACCTGATACAATTGCAATTAAACTAGTTATTAATAACAGTAAAGGAGCAAAAGGGAAGTTCAAATATTATAGGCATGTCATTTGGGCAGCTTCACCAGGAAGCTAAAGCTTTACATTCTCCAGGGAGCCACAGGTCTATTCCCCACAAATCCCTGGGGGAAGGAACTAGATGGGGGGGACACATGCCCAATAAAGTTGGGGGGACTAGGGCAGTGGTCGGCAAACTCAACAGAGCCAAATATCAACAGTATAACAATTGAAATTTCTTTTGAGAGCCAAATTTTTTAAACTTAAACTATATAGGTAGGTACACTGTTATTAATTTAATTAGGATACTCCTAAGGCTTAGGAAGAGCCACACTCAAGGGGCCAAAGAACCGCATGTGGCTGGCGAACCACAGTTTGCCGACCACGGGACTAGGGAATGTACTTGCCTGTCAATCACACCTGGGAACAGGTCATTGGCCAGAATGGACATGGCCACTGCAAGGGCACAAAAAACAAAAGAGTTCACTCTCTTGGTTGCTCTTGGTTCCTCTTTTGTTCTTGGCTCTCTTGGGACTCTTGTTGCAGGGGGCACTATCTTGGCTCCCCTACATTCGCCCACATGGTCCACGGCCACGTGGACCCCATGCACAAGGGACTAATGGACTGCAACTAGCCTGACATTGAACTGGACTGGTTGCCACATGGAACGGAAACTCTGGACACGGGCTTTGCTTTTAGCTCTACTGAAACCCCAGCTACACTTCCTCTATGACTGGAATGGGCCTTTCAAGACACAGAGATGCAATTCCACGTGAATGAAAATCACTCACTTTCCGTGTGAGCTTCAGAAAATTCATTTCCTCGGGATATCGTAAGGACCACAGCCCCAGCACTCAGTGGGGAAAGGGACCCCTCAATTTCCCTGATAACCAACCTAGTGTTATTGTCACTACAAGATGGACAACGCCCGGGTTCTCAGTGATCACTACCAGTGTGTTCACTTGGAAGCCAAGAAGACTGAGACCTACAGTCCTTAAACCAGGTCTTATGGCCTCAAAGCCACTGGCCTTCCCGCCGTGCCATCCCACACCTGGCACCTCGGTCGCCTTCAGAACAAGGAAGCTATTATTTTTATTTTTAGGTGTTGCCCAGCTTGGCTCCCAGGCCTAGAAAGAAAAGAACTCGGCATAACTGGAAGGCCCATGGCTCAGAAGCCCTCCTCTCCCCGGCCCCTTTCAACCACTTACGTGGACTCTGATTATTGCCCCCACCCCCACCTCTCAACACCCCCTTTCCTCTGCTGCTGAGACAGCCCTGTGGCTCCAGCGGGAGGGGAAGGCAAAGGCCCCACAGTGCAGACGTCCACATCCAGCTTCTTGGGGGCCTTCCTTCGCCTCCTGGGCTCTCAGAGCTGGGGCCAAAGCCAGAGAATCTGTTTCTCATTAGATGTACTTTTGCTGTGAAATGAAGTGCTCTTTGAACCTGTGGGAGCAGGAAAGCCATTTGCACCCCTGAGAGGACAGGGACAAGGCCTTGCCAGCACATTCCTTCAGTTCCTTTTATCTCCAGGCGGCTGCTGCTGCCTATCCCTGGTGCAACCATGAGGGAAGGTGGTGTGTGGGTAAGCAGGAGAGGAAGGGGGGGATCATGCCTCTCTCTCTCTATTGGGGTAGGAGAGGCAAACTCCCACTGGGATTGTCTACTCCTTCTCCCTGTCACCATCTGCTCCATGAGACCACCTTTGTACTGAGAGACTTCAGTAAAACCTCCAGAAGTCATTCATCTTATTGGTCCATCCAGCATCCATCCATCCATCCATCCATCCATCCATCCATCCATCCATCCATCCATCATCTCTCCTTGCCTCCCTCCCTCCCAATGGGAACTTGAGTGCAGAGTCAGAACCAGGAGAGTCCCTGGATATAACCTTTCTCCCTCCCCTTTGGTTCACTGATGGGGAAACTGAAGCCCAAAGAGTTAACTTGTTCCAGGTCACACGGCACATTCATAGATTCACTTGACAAACATTTATCGAGCACTTTCACCTGCCAGATCCCCACGCCCAGTCCCCCTGGAGGTTGCCTGTGGATACAGCTGTGAACCTGTCTTAGCCTTCATGATCATTCCAGTGATGGGGGCAGAGGGCAAATGAGTGAACAAGTACAGAAACATGATAGTGTCAGATAATGGTAAATGCTCTAAAGAAACCAACAGAGGTATGTCTCTGAGCGGAGTGGTTGGGGAACAAGGACCACGTTTAAATGAGATGGTTGGGGAAGTCTCTCTGAGAAGGTTGCATTTGAGTTTAAAGGGCCAGTCTCAGGAACATGTGAGCGCAGAGCATTCCAGGCAGGGGGACCAATGGTGCAAAGGTCCTGAGGTGGGATCGAGCTTGACTTGTTTGGAAACAGAAAGAAGGCCAGCGTGGCAGAAGCAAATGAGCAAGAAGAGGGAGAGTGGGACAGGATGAAGGCAGATGGTTAAGTACTTCCCAAAGGGCCTAGAAATCATGTAAGGAGTTTAACCTCTGTCCAGTAGGAAGCCACGGGGGTTCGAAGCAGGGGCTGACACGAAGGGCTCTGTGTATTCGGAAGGATCCCTCTGGCTGTGACTTAAGGGAAGCACGGGGCAGGGTGCACATGGGGAGGCTGGTTGGAGGCTACTGGGGGTAGAAGTATAAGTACAAGATGATGGGGGCTCCCTCCGTCTCTCACCCAGCCCATGGTGGTGGTAGCCAGGTAGACAGCGAGGGTAGAATGAGGAAGCATTTGGGGGACAGAGACAAGGAGCTGACATAGTTTGCTCATGGATTAGGTGTGCGCTGTGAAGGAGAAAGAGGGATGGAAGGTTTTTGCCTGAGTAACCTCAGTAGACGGTCCTGGCCCGCACTGAGATGGGGAAGACTGGGGGGAGCAGGTTTCAAGGGTTCTGTTTGGGAGGATGAAACTGGACACTGGGTACTCAGGCGGTGCCAAGAAGGCAGATGGATAGAAGTCTTCAGTGAGTGACCAAGGCTGGCCATACAGGTGTCCATACATAGACGCCTGTATAGCCACACAGTGGTGGGGGAGGCACCTGTCCTCACGGGCTGTCCACTCTGACAAGAGCCTGTTAGAAGGTATTGCCCCTCCCACCTCCAAGCCAGGGAGGGGGCTTTGAAACTGTCAGGATTGCAGCTGGGCCTTCCTCCAGGAGTCCCTCCCTAGTAGAAGCAGACCTAGATGATGGTAGGGATGGAGGTGGGGGGTGGATAGAGGATGTGGAGATCAGACTTATGTGGAAATAATAATAATAATAATAATAATAATAATAATAATAATAATAATAGCCTCTGTTAGGAGACTAAGTATCTTGTTCCTGAGCATTTCCATGAATAACCATCACCTCAAATACTCCACAGTCTCTGGGAAATTAGCAGCCTGGGTCCAATAGCCCCATTTTATAGATGAGAAAACTGAGGATGCAAGGAATTCTGAGAAACCTCCACGGTCATCCAGAGGATGGTCCAGGACTCACACCTGGGCCCTCTGAGACCAATTTGACTACACTCTGCTCATAGGAAGCTGTCTGCCACCAGAAAGGTCTTATTTTGAGAAAGCTAGGAGGGTGGGCTCTGAGGCCAAACTGCCAGGGTTCAAGTCCCAAATTCACTTGCCGGTAACGTGACCATGGGCAAGTGAGTCAACCTCACTTCTGTTTCCCACCCCTGAAATGGGGCTAGTGGAGGACCCGCTGCAGGGGCTACTATGAGTGTTAAGAGAATCGATATTCATACAGTGCTTAGAACAGCACAGAAGGAAATTGCCTTCACACAGATGCTCCTCGACTTATGATATTATTTCCTGATCAACCCACTACAAGTGGAAAACAGCATACATTGAAAATGCGTTTAATACGCAAGCCTTCCAAACATCACAGCCTACCTCCAACCTCTCGGGACACTTACATTCGCCGATCACTGGGCAGAACCATCTGACACAAAGCCGATTTTGTAATAAAGGGTTGAACATCTCATCGAATTTATTATGGGTGTCGCTTTTGCACCACCACCACCACGTCGAAAAGTCAAAAATCAAACCACCCTGAGTCAGGGACCGTCTGTGCACAGGAGCAGCCTAACCCAGAGACCTGGGAGTGCCTGCAACCCAGAGGGAGGACCCAACCCGCCTGGAACAGCTGGGGAAACTGAGGCCCAGAGAAGGGAGGGAGGCGGCCTCCCTAGCAGGCTGGGCCCATGAGTCAGGCCGCTAGGGGACTTCCCCTAACAAGACTTCCAGGTCTCTGAAAGGCACCACCCCGTAGGCTATTTTTTCTCCTGGAGACAGACTTCCAAGCGCTATATGCCCTTAACTCATGTGGAATTCCTGCTCCGGGCTTGGCTCCCAGGAGGCGCCCCTCCACCCCTTTATGAAAATAGAGTGGAGTCATTCGGCAAAACCTCCACCGAGTGCTTTTAGGAACTGGCAGGTTGAAATAGGAAACTGTTCTAAGGAAAAACCACAGAAATAGCACATGCTTGCGGCTGCCCGCAGCTGCCTGCGTCCGCGGCGGAGGCCCCAGGGAGGGGAGCTGCTGGCCCTGCCACGTGAAAGGGCCACGGGAGCCGGGCCCTGCTGCTGCCGACTGGAGGTGGCCACGTGACAGCGAATGTCACATCTCCTGGGAGTGATATTTTCCAGTCAAAGCAAGGTGAGGTGGTCAGACAGGTGACCGGAATGAGAAACACAGAAGGCTAGTGTCAGAGCAAATCTGGTTTTTTTTGTTTGTTTTTTTTTGCGCAAGCCCCTCATGTTGTGCCAGTTGAAATGGAGGCCCAGAGAGGGGAAGCAACTCTCCTAAGCCACCCAGCCAGGAGTGGCGAAGCAGGGGGAAACCCTAGCACCCAAATCCAATGCTCTTTAACCATACCCCTTTGCTCACTAGGGTCCATGCACCCCTCCCAGAATAGAGTAATTGTTCAGAGCAAAACACTGGGTCACAAGACCAGGGTTCAACCTAGGCTCTGCCTTTTCCTTGCTGGGTGACCTTAGGCAAGTTACTTACCCTCTCTGTGCCTCCATAATAATGGGGGATACTAAGACTACCTACCTAATAGGGTTGCTGGAAGGATTCAATGTGATAATCCATGTAAAACTCTCAGAATGGTTCCTGACAAAGAGTGAAAACTCAATACAATTTTTATTTTTTAATGTATGAAATGTCCAGTAAGTGCCAGTCACTTTGCCCCCAAAGGGCTCCGTCGGGGAGACAGAACAGTGAGTTTTGACATATTGCTCAAAATGCCATGGCAGCAGGAAGCGAGGATGCCCTGCCTCAGGTGAAGGGCCTGACCCTAGTGAGCAGGTAGGTACTGAGGGGAGTGGGCAGGTCAAACATATGTGACACCTCTATTAGGTGTAGAGATTAGAACCTAGGTCCAGGGGTCTCCTTCAGCTGCATCAGGTGTTTTTCTCCTTTTGAGGATGATGCCAGGAGAACATGCCTTGGCTTCGAGGGAGTGGAGACACATTGCACAGAGCTATCTCCATTCTGTTACCTGCCACCTCCACTGTCTGGCTAGGGGGCTGGGATGTCAGCTGAGGCCATAAATCAGAATCTTATTTCTTATGAGACTTGGCACGAAATTTAGATTCTCATCTCTACATGCAAAAACTCACTTAGTGTGGTAGACAGAGCAATGGCTTCCACCAAAGATGTCCACTTCCTCATCCCCAGAACCTGTGAATTTGTTCTCATGCGCCAAAATGGATTTTACAGGTGTGAGTTAAAGCTCTTGCGATGGGAGGTGATCCTGGATTATCTGGGTGGGCCCAATGCCATCAGAAGGGTCCTCAGAAGAGGGAGGCAGGAGAGTCAGAGTCAGAGAAAAGATGTGATAACAGTAGAGGTTGGAAAGACTCGATGAAGGGGTCATGAGCCAAGGAATCCTGGCGGCCTCTGGAAGCTGGAAATGATGGAAAAGAATTCTCTCCTAGAGCCTTCAGAAGGAACCAGCCCTGTGGACCCACTGCAGACTTCTGACCTCCATAACTTTAAGGCAATACATTTGTGTTGGTTTACGCCACTAAGTTTGTGGTAATTTGTTACAGCAGCCAAAGGAGATGTGGCATTTGCTGTCACGTGGCCACGTATGGGCAGCCGTGATAGTAGAGTATGTGTGTGGCACAGGACTTGGAGGAAGCTAGGTGACAGCCAGGTTAACAGTACAATGGAACATTCTGGTTTGGCTGTTGATGATACGGCTCACAGTTCCTTCCCCCGCCATATACACCTGCATCAGTCTGCATTTTCATTTCTGGGAGCTTATGATTTATAAGGTGGAGCTGGGAGAGGACATATTTAGGGAAACAGAAGATCGAAAGGCACAGAATGGTGTCTGAGCTTGTCAGGTCTGTGTGGTTTACATCCTCAAAGGAGAGGGGGCATTAGAGGCAAAACCCAATGGAACTATTAAGGGCAACTTGAGATTTGGGTCACACCAGAACTAGCCTCTTAAGAGGCCCTGTCTTCCACTCTTACCATCACCCAACCTCTTCTCAACAAAGCACCTGAAGGAATCTTCTAAGAATGTAAATCAGATGAGGTCCCTCCCCTGCTTAAGATCCTCCGATGCTTGCATTAAACTTGGAATGAAACCCAAGCTCCTTATCATCATCTCCTGCCAGTTCTCTCTGTCCTGGTGCTTGGGCTCCTGTTCTTCCCTTTCCCTGGAAAACCCTCCCCTGTAGACCTTTGCATCTTGGCTGCCTCCAATAATGTGGGTCAGCACTCCAACATCACTTTCTCATCAAGCCATCCTTGAGGTTACAGCTCTGTTTCAATTTCCTCCACCCAGACATCAAAGGGGACTTGGTGCAGGTGGCTTCTTTGCGAGGTGACCTCAACATGCACAAGCGCTAGAAGCAGGAAAGTGTAAGAGAGATGGGCATGCTAACAGGGTGTGTTACTGAGTTGGTTATACCTGTGGGAAACTGCTCAATCCTGCTGGGGACCTCTGGGCATCATGTCGAACATGCCTCAGCACTGTCCCACCAACAGAAGGGAAGTGGGAGCATTTATCCCCTGGCTCTTGCCCTACTTGCCTGGGGACTAACCATGGCAAGTGCCAGTGACCTCAAAGTTGTATCGAGGACATGTAGGGGGAGATCACAAGGTCTGATGTACCATCCTGTCCAGTGCTCCTCCACCCAGGCACTCTACTTTATTTTCCTCATACTTCTTGTCTCTACCTGAAATGTTCTTATTTATTTATTCAGCTACCCACTGTCAACTGTCTACTCTTCATAACCCAACTAGAACATCTGCTATGCAAAACCAGGGACCTGTCAGTTTTGTGCACCTTTCTCTCCCCAGGGCTGAGAACAGTGCCTGGTACAAAGTAGATCACCAATAATATCAGGTGAGTGCATGAATGAAGAATGAATGAATGAATGAATGGTTTCGGGGTACCAAAGCATGGCATCGATTCAGTGGGGGAGGTGACTCCAGCAGCCATGAAGGTGACAGACATAAACAAGAGGAGGAAAAAGACAGCGAGAGAGAAAGAGGTGACTGATACCCACGTGTGATTAAACTGATAGGAAGTTTTATGGGCAGGTGTGAGGCACCTTCAGGGGACCCTCCAAAGTAAGTGTGGATGACACGAATCGGGATTTGTGCTTGGAAACTAGCAAGCCTGCCGTTATCCCATTACTAAGAGGACTGATGTTTGCACAAACACTTCCTCTTTCAATAAATTAAAGTGGCCTCAAGGTTATCCCTGTAATGACATCATTCTCACTGGCTGGCAATCCAATCTACTTTCTTGAGTGGGAGAGAGGCTGGATTTATAGCATGCACTTGCTCAGTGGACATGCAAAGCATGACCCATCCTTTCTGTGCTGCGGAGGGGCTGTGTGTTGAATGTAATTGGACTCCCTTCTCTTCCACTCGATTGGTGAATGACCTTGAGCAAGTGATGCTACCTTTGAGCCTCAATTTCTTCTTCTTTTTTTTTTTTTCATGTGCAAAATGACAATGAGAAAAACTATCCAACAGGGTCATGGTGAGGATTTAATGGGATATCAGTATTGCTTAACAGCCTAACCTAAACGTGGGAAGCGGTCCACAGAGTGAGTGCTTCCCATAGCTTCCCTACTGATGATGATGTTGATGAGATGGTAAAGGTTTCCATTGTTCAGGAGGGCAGTGTGCTCAGGCTGCAGGCTACACCCCAGGATAAGTCATATTTGCCCTTGGAATCACAGCACATGAGCACCAGTGGAGATCTGGAAGTTACCTAGCCCACTGCCTTTAAACAGTGACACTGTCTAAGAAAAGCATAGTCATCACAACACTTACTAAGGGGAAACTTTGGATACTTCCCATCCCGCGGGCCCGCCCCTGCTGCGAGCCGGCTGCGTCAGGAGGTCTCAGTTTGGTCCTGTCAAGCATTCGCTTTGCCCCTTCACTCTGACCCTTCTGAGACACTTGCTAAACAGCCACCTGACCGTGCTATGGCCTTCCACCTGTTTCTGCTTTCAGAGAGACAATAGGCTAGACATGCTGATTACAGGATTTCTCATTTCAGCTGAGACTCTCAATGTGAATGAAAAGTTTGGCATGCGGATCTCAGTTCGATTTCCTACATATTTTGATGGGAGAAGATGAAATGACAATGTCTTTAAGAGTGTTCTGGTCTAAGTGCTGACTGTGTTCTCACTTCACTTTTATACAATAACTAGAGGCCCGGTGCACAAAATTTGTGCAGTGTGTGTGTGTGTGTGTGTCCCCGTCCCTCAGCCCGGCCTGCACGCTCTCACTGTCCAGAAGCCCTCAGGGGATGTCCAACTGATGGCTTAGGCCCGCTCCCGTCAGTTGAACATTCTTAGTGCTGCCACAGAGGCAGAGGTGTGGGAGAGGCTCCTGCTACCGCTGCTGGGCTGGCCACTGTGAGCCCAGCTCAGGGCTTCTGGCTGAGTGGTGCTGCCCCTGTGGGAGCTCACTGACCACCAGGGGGCAGCTCCTGCACTGAACATATGCCCCCTGGTGGTCAGTGCGTGTCATAATGACTGGTCGTTTGCTGTTCAGTTAATGTGCATATTAACCTTTTATTATATAGGATATTGTGAGTTGGGTTAACGTGTACCCACTCCTGAGTGGTATATTTGCTTGGGATTGCTGATACATCCAGTTTGGGTGCCTCCTGACACACAGAAGCTGATGTAATAAGTGGATATTATCTTAAGCGGATGAATTTATGAAAGCCCTCCTTGTCTTGTTTCAATGTTTGCTTCTTGAAGGAGCCCCTCTCTGGTTGCACATGCTATACCTCTGCCTAGAGCATCCCTCCCTCCCCTTCACCTGAAAGACTCCCCCTAATCCTGCGTGTCACCATGAATGTCACTTTCCAGAACAGACTGTTTTGATCTCCTGGACAAGGTACGTCACCTGATCCAGGGTCCCAGAGCCTCCTGTGCTTGTCTCTTCATCCTACTCATCACAATTGAAATTATTTGCAGACCAGCTGTCTTCCAGCTAATAAAAGGGTAATATGCTAATTAAATTGGACATCTTCCAGACATCCTTCCGGATGTCCTTCTGGACAAAGCCACAGTGGCGGGGGCCAAGACAGAGGTGGTTAGTGGCTATTTGCAGGTGGTTATTTGCAGACCAGCTGTCTTCCAGCTAATAAAAGGGTAATATGCTAATTAAATTGGACATCTTCCAGACATCCTTCCGGATGTCCTTCTGGACAAAGCCACAGTGGCGGGGGCCAAGACAGAGGTGGTTAGTGGCAACCAGGCCGGCAGGGGAGAGCAGTTAGGAGTGACCAGGCAGACAGGCAGGTGAGCGGTTAGGAGCCAATGGTCCCGGATTGCGAGAGGGGTGTCCGACTGCCGGTTTAGGCCCAATCCCGCAGTCAGACATCCCCTGGCTTGTGAACTCCATCATGGCAGGGACCACACCTGCCTCATCCACCTTGCTATCCCTAGTGCCTCCTGAGGCACATGGTAGGTGATTAATCAAAACCTGTTAAGTGAGAGAATGGATGGAGTGGCAGGCAAGGGGTGGGTCTCGCATTAAGAGTCAGGAACACAGACAGTCTGACCTCTGGGCCTTAATGCTCCTGATGACATTTTGAGATTAGTTTTCAAGCAAGCTGGGAGTTGGAGATATCTCTGCACCCAACTGTCCTGGGTGACCGAGAAAAGGTCACTTCCTCTTTTTGGAGTCTCCAGCTCCGCAATCTATAAATCTGGGGTGAGGCTGCCAGCCACCGTTTCTGGGGCAGTTGATAGAGGACAAGTGAGTAATGCCCAGGAAGTTCTCAGAAAGATACAGCTGCATAAAGGCCTATGGTCAGGCTTTCAGATTCTGTGCACAACTCTGGCTCTTGGCTTGGCCAGCAATGATGTCAAGGCCAGCGGTGAGGTAACCGCTAAGTAAGGGGCCTCACCAGTGAAGGCCGTGCTGCCCGGCCCCCCACCCTATAGCCGAGAGTCTTTAAGTCTAAAGTAGGTGCTGGATCGAGACCAGGCTTGACGAGATGATGGAGGTTTATGGGCTGAATTCCCCACGCTTAATGATAAAGCCCCGAACAAGACTTCCAGATGTTTCTAAATATATAACTAAGACATAAGTAACCAGAGGCAGTGGTAAGATGCAGTGGAAGTTATATGGTGTGATATTTAGGACGACAGGTTCTGAAGGCAGACGGCCTAAGTTTGAAAACCAACTCCATCGTTCAACTGGCTATTACTTAATAACCTCTCTGGACCTCAGTTTTCTCATGTGTAAAGTGGGAATTAATTACAATGCCCATATGCAATGTTTTGAGGGGATTACTGAGAAAATCCAACCAAATGGCTTAACATAATGCCTGGCACAGAGGTAATGCTTAATACACCTTAGCTGTTACTGTTCTTACTATTGTTGTTGTTTTGTTTTTATTAATTCCTTGTGGAGATGCAATCACTTTCACTTGCTTAACACTAATGACAAACCTCTGTTTGGAAAGTACCTTCAAGTACATGATCTTATTTCCTTATTAGAGGCCTGGTACACGAAATTCATGCACTGGGCGGGGATGGTTGGGGTTCCTCAGCCCAGCCTGCACCCTCTCCAATCTGGAACCCCTCAGGGGATGTCTGACTGCGGGATTGGGCCTAAACCGGCAGTCGGACACCCCTCTCGCAATCCGGGACCACTGGCTCCTAACCGCTCACCTGCCTGTCTGCCTGGTCACTCCTAACTGCTCTCCCCTGCCGGCCTGGTTGCCACTAACCACCTCTGTCTTGGCCCCCGCCACTGTGGCTTTGTCCAGAAGGACATCCGGAAGGATGTCTGGAAGATGTCCAATTTAATTAGCATATTACCCTTTTATTAGTATAGATTAGACAGTAAGGCAGGGACCTGCTCGGTGACCAGCTCATGCCTCTTGCTTGAGGCTTCAACCCCCAGCACGTAGGACCATTCCCGGCACGTTGCAGGCTCCCTGCAACCACTGGTAGAACCATATGGGAACTCTCAAATGGAGTTCTGGTGCCACTTTGCAGATGAGGAAGCGGAGTGATCTTCCCACAGTCACCACCACTGACTCCAGCTGCCTGACTCCAAATCCGACCCTCTTCCCGCTCCCTTCCGCTTCCTGGTGACTTCTCACACTCACCCAGCCCACAACGTGGTGTAGGCAACAGAGTGAAGTGGCAAGAGCATGGGCTCTGGAGCCAGAAGGGCAGGTTCAAATCCCAGCAATCCCACTTCCCAGCTCTGTGGCTGTGGACGAGGCACTCAATCTCTGCGTGCCTCCTCTTGTCAGTGGCATGGGATGAACAGTCTCTACACATCCCAGAGGGGTAGACCTCATGGCCTGATTTACCGATGGGCTGTTTCATGGCCTGATCGCCCGCCTCTGTGGTAAAGAACCACCTTCTTTATGATGAAGACCACAAGTTTCTCGAAGGTGTGGACCAGGTCCATTCACTTCATCCCATTTGCTTAGGTCCCACAGAGGGGAGCCACCTTTATTGAGCATTTATTAGGTGGCAGGCAAAGTGCTGGAGGCTTTACATATACGGTTTCATTTAATCCTAGCTTCAACTCTATGAAGGTGTTTCCATAAAACGTATTTAACACATTGGACAAAAACCTGAGGTTCAGAAACGCTAACAAAAATGGCTCCTGCTTTCACAGCGGGCAAGTGATTTGAACTCCGGGTGGTTGACCATCGGAGGCTGTGCCTGCTCCTCACACCGCAGTGCCTCTCCACAGGCTCTGCCCCATCTCACCAAGTGAACTGTTGATCCCTTCACATGCAGCAGGAGACAGGAGGTGGGATCGATGGGAAGACGTCCCTTAGATTTCCAACTACTAAGAAGGTGAAATCAAAGGCTACTGAAGGAATTTTGATTTACGGTGGCCACAGCAGCTAAAGCATCAACAGAACTTTATCTTGCCTGGCCAGGGTGGGGCGGAAAGAGGGCAGCCATACTACACAATTATGATGACGAACAGACCTTTCTTGGGCCTAAACTGCTTCCCAAGTCCCGAGGGGGGCACTATGAATACCTCATTGTACCCATGGAGGAGGGACTCACAAAGGCTTCTTATCTTCCTGCTTACTGTGCCAGGGTCAGATTTATCTCTGACATGCTGGGCACTTGTCATTTCTCTTTTGGCTGTCGGGGCCCAGGAGAGCAGTTCCTTGTGTCTGGCTCTTGGTTGCTACCCCGTGTTCAACGTGGCCAGCGCCTGCTGGAGCGCCACCTTTGCCAGATCTGTGGTCTCCCTGAAGGCCACAGCCTTCTGTTCCTCACCTCCGCATCCTGGCACCTGGCACAGTGCTCAGTGTAGGATCCAAAACTCACAGAATGCTGAATCAAAGCCCAGACGGTTGGCCAAGTACAAATGGCCAAGGTCCATGTGATGTTCTTGAAGTTCTCAGCATGGCATCTCAGACTGACCTACCCAGGCTGCTGGCCACCAGAAGCTGGAGGCTGAGTTTTGAGGCAGTTGGGCAACGGCCTTTCTGAGGACACGCTAGACATGGAGGGACAGTATAGGATCGCAGGGTGACGCTTACTCAGAGTCTGGTTGAGGGAAGAGAGATTTATAGGGTGGAAATCAAGAATTGACAATTAGTCTAAAGGGCCAGCAGCCAGGACTGAGCTGAGCCAAGAGCCAAGACTCTAGAGGAGACGTGATCTGAGTGAGGAAAGGTCCAGAAATAAATGAAGACTGTCTAGAACATTTACTGCCACGTCTGTGGGTGTAGAGAGAGAATGGCCAAATCTGTTGCCTTCACAGGCCTGGGACCGGTCTGCTGTCTGAGTGTCAACAGCTCAGAGGCGTCTTTGCACACAGGAGCGATCTGACAAATCCCTGAGATTTGGCAGGCCAGTGAGTAGTAGGTATGGCGTGGACGTATGGATGTAGGATATATCTTGGGGAGTGCTCTTAGCCCGTGGGCCAACAGCTTCCCCACCCCACCATCTTCACTGCCCACCTTTATCTCCAGTGAAAAGAGGTTGGGCAGCTGCTGTTTTGTACAACACATCCCCCACTGTCCTGGCCTTCACACACGTGACCAGGGGTGGGCACCTGACCCCAGCTCAACCAAGTTCCTACCCTGGGTATGTGGAGTTGGCGGAAGGAAAAAGAAAGAGACTGACAGACAGACAATTACTCTGTGAGGCTGACCTTGTCAGGGCAGCCAGGCTTCCTGTGCGTGGCTCTGACAAGCAGAGGAACCCCCCCGCTTTAAGGAAGGAGGATGAAGCTGAGGCACAGAGCAGGGTGCAGACCAGACACGAAGGGGATGTCCTGACAGTGTTCCTGTCTCCCGGTCATTCCCAGACGTGTTGTTGCTATTGGATTCCATGAGATGTTCCCAATGTCAGTCCCCATTGAGCAAAGCAAGCTTACTCACATTGGTTTCTGCTGCCTGCTATCCAAGAGTCCCACCTAACACCCCCTGCACCCCGCCCCATGGTCTTTGACTCCCCCCAACCCTATGTTACCTTTCAGGGTCAGTATGGTCCTCGGCATCCATCCACTCTAATGTGCCTACCTGTGTGTTCTGGAAGAAGCACCAGGGAAGGCTGAACCTGCATGCTGAGACTTCTTTGGAGCGTGGGCTCCAGTGAGGTGTGGGTTTCTCTGCCCAGGTGACCTGTGTAAGATTTGGGAGGAGAAGTGGGGGAAGGCTACACTCCCGCTGCTGCCTCTGTTGTGTTGGTCCATGGAGCACAGTGAACACAGAGGCCCCTGTTTCTGGTCGCTGCTTTGTGTGTGTTGAGGGAAAGATGCGAGGCATCTGCTCTCTGCAGGTTCTGGAATCAGACGAACCGGGTTCAAGTCCCAGCTCTGCTGCTTCTAGCTGGGTGACCTTGGACAAGTTACTCACCCTCTCTATGCCCTAATTTCCTAATCAACGTAGTGAATGTAAAGTCCTTAGGAAGTGCCTGGCACATACAGCAAATTCTCAATGAATGGCAGTTGATTTTACTCTCACGACTGCTAGCAGTGCCAACCCACCATGTTGCAGCAGGAAGGAAACACCTTGTGCAAGTCACCTAGCGCAGGCTGGACCACCCTCCCTTCTTATCTAGCCCTGGAATTTCGTGGCTTTGGGAGTTCCCATAACCTAAAAGGGGTGGGGTCTGTCTTATTCCTGACATAGTTGCTCAGGATCAGAACAAAAGGCCAGACCCTGAAGCGTCACCATCAGCTGACTCCCCTGCTGCCTCCTACGCCGGCTCGTGAATCATGGTCAGCAGACCCCAGTAACCAGAGGGGTCACCGGATCCCCCAGCCCAGCGGGGGTGCTGCTGACATTTTCATCCCGTTATGAGCTAATATTGGAGGCGCCCACTCATGTCTAGGGCCCAGCATGCATCATGAGCTTGGTTTCTTGACAAAGCCTGGCACTGCAGTTGGCAGGCCCGAGGGCAGAGTGCTAGATCAGCGTGTGCACAGATGGGGCCAAGGCCCGGAGGGAGCGAGGACTGGAGAAGAAGTGCTCCTGGCCAGCGAGCCCTATGTGGTGGGCAGAGCAGGGGCCATACCTGGCAGGCTCTCCTGCAACTGAAGTTCTAATTGATCTAATACAAAGCTCTCATTTTTGTTAATTTTCAAATTTACTGACATATAGTTTGCATGATATCAAAGCATTAATGTTAAGTGTCGAGGTCCATGAGTGTCGACAAGTGGATACACCCCTGTGCCATCGTCATAATCAAGATATGGAACACTTCCATCACCCCACCCCCAAATTCCATTGCGCCCCTCTACAGTGAGCCCCGGCATAGTCAGGGTTCTCTGGAGAAACAGAAGCAGTAGGATATATATATAGAGAGAGAGATGTAAGAGATTTATTATAGGAATTGGCTCGTGCAATGATGGAGGCAAGAATGCGCACTCTTCCACCCGCCAGCAGGAGACCCAGGAACTGGTGGTGTAATTTTGCCTGAGTCTGAGGCATGAGGACCGGGGGAGCAGATGGCATAGTCCGATCTGAGTGCGAAAGTCTGAGTACCAGGAGCACTCATGGTCAAGGGCAGGAGCCGACGGATGTCCTGGCTCAAGTAAAGCGGACATTTGCCTCCCCTCCACCTGTTTGTGCTATCCAGGCTCGCAATGGACTGGACGTGCCCCCAGCATTGGGGAGGGTGCTCTTGTTACTGAGAGAGATGTGCCCGGGACAAGTTACTGAACCTTGACAGGGTTGGACTAGATGAGTTCTAACTCGCGTCATAGGAGATCAACCAGGGAACACATAAAAGTAACCAATCATCACAGTGCCCTATACTCCAGACCCCAGGCAGCACGTAGCTGCTCTCTGCCACTACATATTCATTTTCCCTTTTCCCGAGTTTCATAGAAATAGAATGGTGTAGTATATACTGGCATGTGGCTTCTTTGCCCAGTATACGAATGTTGAGATTTATCTAGATTGTTGCTTGTATCAATAGTTCATTCTCTTTTGTTGCTGAATAGTATTCATAGCATAGAATACCCGCCCCGCTCATTTTCATAATATTATCCAACATTATTGGATTCGTGTTAGTCAAACAGGGCTAATGGTTCACACATTTTTTTGCCCCCGAGTCCCCACAAAAATCTTACAAGGTAGGTGCTATTAATATGCCCTTTTCAGGGATGGGAGAGAGACTATAATGATCCCCAAATACACAATGTGTAAAAGTTAGAACCAATATTTGAACTAAGCACTCCAGCATCTATATCTTGAAGAATTGTGCTCTGTTGTCTCCCATTTTATTGATGGAGAAACAGAGGCAGGGATGGAAGCAATTTGGTCAGCATTACTCTCCAAGACAGAGGGGAAATCCTAGCTAATAAAGAGGAAATATGCTAACTGACCATCATACCATCGAAGATGGTGGTGCCCACAGCCAATAAGGAGTGAATATGCTAATTGACTGCCACACCCTTAAAGATAGCAGTGCCCAGTCCCCTCAGCCCTGCCAGGGTGGCAGGAGTGTGGCAAGGCCGGGCCTGACCCCAGGTGGGCCTGGCTGCTCCGTGCACCTGCCTCTGGAGTCCCCCAGTCCTCTCAGCCCTCTAGCCGCCCAGGGCCGGCCCGAGGCACAGGCGAGCCTCAGATGTCAGCTGCCCAGCTGCCCAGGGCTGTCCAAGGCTCAGGTAACCAGGGCCAGCTGAAGCTTGCAATGCTGGCAGTGGCAGCAGCAGAGGTGTGATGGGGGTGTCGCCTTCCCCTGATCGCCGGGTCACCTCCCGCCCCTGACGGCTCCCAGACTGTGAGAGGGGGCAGGCTGTGCTGAGGGACACCCCGCCTCCAGTGCATCAATTTTCACGCACCGGGCCTCTAGTATTTAATATTTAGAGAACCCAAGGGCCCAGATGCCCAACATATCATGAAGCCTTGAGAGGAGGCTTAGAGACTCTGCTGGCCCCTCCCTTACTTGCTTGAAGCCTGTGTATCCTTCAAAGCCAAACTCAAATGCTACTCCATTGTTTATTCACCAAGCACATACTGAGTACCAGTTCAAGGCCAGGCAATGTGCTAGGCCCTAGTCACACTGGTAAGCGAGCAGACAAGGCTCTCTGACAGTAAAGCAATGGGTCCAAAAGTCCAGCTCCAGATTTTTGTGTCAATTCAACATGCTCAATGATGTTATAGACCCAAAGAGCCAATTTTATCAGAGCTCCATACTCAACTAATATTTTTCTAGAACAGTCATAATGGGTCAGCCAGGTCCTATGTACTGTCACATTCATTACCCAAACCCCGTTTTGCCAAAGAGAAAACTAGGGATGAATGGGGCTAAGAAATGTCTCTAAGCCATTCTTGTGAATCTTGTCTAAACATGGTCCCAAATCCTTTTTGGAATGAGGTGAGGGAGCTCATCTGTTCTTACCAAATGCCCCAGTGGTCCCCTACATTTCCCATCCCCCCCGAAGCCAGGCTTGGGCCCCTGAACCAGTTGTGGCCAATGGACTACGAGCAAAGGGGCTGTGGTGTCACTTCCAGGCAGAGGCAGCTCAGAGCTGATGCATCTCCTTCATCTTTTTCCCTTCCTGTGGTGGTGACCCAAGGGGCTACGTGTTCCAGATGTTGTCGTTTCCGAATAGGGGAGGACTGCCTGGCCCACATGAGCAAGAAATTAGCCTTCATTGTGGTAAGCCACTGAGATTTTAAGGGTTTGCCTGTTGTAGCATCTGCATATTAATCACCCTGACTAATACAGCCATACTAACCACAACCGCTACCACTTATTTCATGCTTACTCTGTGCCAGGTACTGTGTGCTAAGCACTTGACATCTGTCAGTTCCTTGGATTTTTTCTTACCTTCCTAGCTTACCTACAGACTTAAGAGCTATGTGGTCTCTGTTTGTTCATGACCTGTTTGTTCATGAGGGAAAGACCTTCCTTGGGAGGCAGAATTCTCTGGACCAAGCAACTGCATGACCAGAGATAATACCATCGTGGCACAAGCCTGGGAAATGCTGCTCCCATAAGTGTGGGCACTACTGTCACCAAGTGGAATCCACACTTACTATACCAAGGAGCAGGAAACACAGGGCTGCGGCGGGAAAGAGAAATGGACACGCCTGCCCCCCGCCCCCTCCCCGCTGGTAATGCAGAACGCCAGAACCAAGTGCTCACCGCAGGATTCTGGGTAGGAAGAAAGTTCTTCCTAAGCAACAGGTTTCATCAGTTTATTCCCTGCTGGCTCCCCGTTGCCCCCAGGAAGTAAGGGTGACATCCAGGGCCCCAGTTTAAGTTGACACCCACAGGTAGGGTTGGGCTCTGGAGGAGGCAATGCGTGAGCAGAAGTTTGTCAGCCAGAGAAGGGAAGACAGGACTCCAGGAAAACTCACCAGATAAGGCATTTTGTCAGAGGGCCTAGCATGCTTAGAAACTGTCTGGAAGCGAGGCGAGGCGAGGCTGGAGACGGACGGGGTGACCGCACGGTGTGGGAGGCTGACCCTGGTCCAGGGCAGCCTGTGACCTTGAAGGCAAGTGGGTCTAACCCTGGGTTCAGTGAGGAGCCCGCTTCCATGCAGGTTTAAGCCAAACCTCCCCACTGAGCCTTTCCCAGGTAGTGAAGGCGATATTTTTGTGCCCACCTGCTCATTCTTTTTTCCTTATTCCTTAATTAGTCCTGAACTTTGTCAGGGGAGAGGATTATCACGTCTTGTGTTCCTTAAAAGACGCCCAAAGCAAGTTCTACCTCCAACCCCATTTCACAGATGAGGAAACTGAGGCATGGAAAGGTTATGCAACTTGCTGGAAATGGCAGCACTGGGATTCAAACCTGAGGCCTGGGACTCCAGAGCCCAGTTCCTAACCATTATACCACACTCATGTGTGCCCTGCCCTCGTGGGACAGGCTTTAACAAGTTCTTAAGCAGAACTCTCAGCGTTAGTGTTTTATTTGCCAACGATAAGTCAGCAGGGGGCAGTTTTCACTTTATGGGGAGATTCCTCACAGGTCTCTGCAAGGCACATCCTCCTCAAGTTCCGTTATTGACCAGATCATAGCAAGTGTCCCAAATCAAAGGGTTCCAACTCCCCCCCCCCCCCCGCCCTAACGAAAATAAAGCAAGTGTGAAATTTTGTTTTTCAAGCCTTTCTTGTTTAAAACTTTCCATTTTATCAGACAGGAAGTTAAAGCACCAGGCACTTGGTTACCCAGCCCAGAATGGCTCTCGTAGGGTCTTCCAGAAACTTCCAGAAAGGCAGAGAACAGAAGGGTAGAGAACCTGGCTCACATCTAAGCTTCAGTACTTGCTAGCTCAGCGGCTGAGGCCAGGGGAGACCAGCCAGGAAGGATGACAAGTGAGATGGTAACTGTCGCCATGGAAACTGCTGTTTGGATGCCTACTGTGGGCCAAGCAGAGACACCGTCTGTATCACTTTATAGGAGGAAATAGAGGCTCAGAGAAGAAGAGCAATTCACCCTCGGCTACCCAGGGAGGAAGCGGTGCGGTGCGCGGGGATCTGAATGTAGCGCTGCCTGAGTGCCAAGCCCATTTCCCCGCCTGGGGCTGGTTTCTCATCTGCAGAATGAGTGAGTGGTTTACTCACTACCAGCTCTCCCACAGTGCGCAGGGCGCCCTCGGGATTCCACCTACCCCCGGCACTGACAGCAACGCCCACAACAGAACAGCTAACAGGACCCTGGGCCCGTTCTAAGCATTTTATCAGCATCAGCTCATTGAATCCTTGCAAGGATCCTGTGAAGTATGATAACTTCCATTTACAGAGGAGGAAACAGAGACACGAAGTAACTTACCCAAAGTAACACAGCCAATTGTCTATTCAATGACAACAATGACAATGAACAATTACAAGTCAATCAGATCCTGTGGATTCATCGAAGAGCCCTATAATTACCCATCAGTGGGTCAATAGGAGATCATCAGCATTTTTTAATGCCAGCCATCTCTGTAAGTCCCTGTGTGAGTGTAAAGGTTTGATTCCGGAAATATAGGAAGTTACGAATGGATTCCTAAGGGCAGGAGGAGGGGTGGGCCTGTGTAAGAAGTCACAGTGGCCTAAAGCTTAACATTCCAGCTCCGATTCTGAATATGAGAGTCTCGCCAGCCGGAAAATTAGGAAATAATTGTTGGCTGATCTCCACCGACAACCCCGGCCATGCTGGTGCCACAAGCCGACTAGTAACCGACCCCATTCTAAGCACAGGGGGAGCAAGACTGGAGCAGAGGAGAGGGAGGGACCGTCAAGGAGAGGGACAAGGGGAGAGCTGAGGCCGCACCGGCTCCTGTGACTGGCTGGGCCCACGTGCTCCGGAAGATGTACGTCTCATGAGCTCCATTTCACCAAAGTGGTTACATGTTTAAAAAATGAGAAAGGCAGAGATAAACCACCTTCCCACTGGGGCAGACACAGGCTGTCTGTGCCCCTGGGGCTCAGGTGACAAATCTTCAGCTCCCCCTCTTCGGGGGCTCCAGTTAGCACAGAGGGGCTTGCAGGTCACCTGGGCTGCCAACCTCTCCCATCCCCACCCTCTCGTCCATCCTTCCTGGAGACTGGCAACCGGAGGCAGCAGGGGAGGAAGTGAGCTGGTCTTCCTGGGGCCCAAGCCCCCTCTTTGGGGTCCCCTTTCTACTGGGTGGCACCCAGAGGCGGCAGGTGATGGACAACCAGGACAGACCTGGGTTCGAATCCTGACTCTGAGCAGCTCCATTTGTGTGAACTTCTCAGAGAGACCAGGATGCACTGAGCTGGCCTGGGGAAGGAACACGAACCAGGGGACACACTTCATGCCTCCCAGGCCACGCCTTGCTCGCACCCCCTCCTCTGTGCACACCTCCTGCCAAAGCGAGGCTTGTACATAACCACCTGCTCTCAGGAGGTAGGGACCAATTTGGGGTGAGACACTACCCCCTCTTCATTTTAACAGAAAACAAACAACTGGATGAAGGTGTTTATTAAAGGTTTAAGCAAACCTCTTTGCCTCTTTGGGGGTCTCATCTCTCCCCTCGGAATGTGGAAATGGTGGCAGGCCCAGAAGCTTCCTGAAATTCCGAGTATGAGAGCCTGGGCACCCCCACAGCCCCTGTCCACACTGAACTGTAATAGAAAGTCCCAGTGGAAAGGCCCGCTCTGCACCAGCAGGCCCATTCTAGCCACTCCCCCCCCCATTACTGAGTGCCGCACATTATCCCAGCGCCGCACTGGGGACCATGGGAGCGACATGCCATGTGGCAGCAGCGATGTCAGCACCTGGGGCCATGGAGGCTCCCTGTGCACCTACTGCGCTAAGCACTTCACCCTGTTTGACCTCCAGGGTCCAATCCTGCCTCATCACCCTATTTTATAGGCTGTCATTTCCCAGGCACACAGCTAGTAAGTAGAGAAGATCAAAGCCCAGCCTGGGTCGAGCTGACCCCCAGGTCCACGCTTCCCCCCAGTCTCTGTGGTGAGCATGACACACCCATGCTCGCCGTGACACTGAGGAGACAAGATGTCGCAGAACACGGTCTGAGACGAACAACAATGGCACCAGCAGTGACACTAATGGTGTGGCTCTGGCCATGTGGGGAGACAGCCAGGAGGGAGGAGCGAGAGGGAGAGTCCAGGAAGACTCTGCAAGGTGGAGGTAGGAACCAACGTGCCCTGCCAAGCTTCCTGCTAGGCACTTTACTTCTTATGTATTTGTTTGTTTATCTATCATCTATCTATTTATTTCTGTTAATTCTCACCCGAGGATATTTTTCCAATGATTTTTAGAGAGAGTGGGAGGGAAGGGGGGAGACACAGAGAGAGAAACACGGATGTGAGAGAGACACATCGATGGGTTGCCTCCTACATGGGCCCTAACCGGGGCTGGGGATCAAGCCTGCAACCGAGGTATGCGTCCTTGACTGCAATATAACCCGGGACCCTTCAATCCACGGCCGACACTCTATCCACTGAGCCAAACCGGCTAGGGTCCTGCCTGGCACTTTACAACAGTGACTATTATAGGTCTCCATCTACCCCTTAAGGGACCGAGGTCCAGGGAAAGATACCAGTGTCCGGAGGCATGTTCTACAACCGGGAGGAGCCAGGACGGGAACCCAGCAATGATGGGCTTCTCATCGTCTCCCTCTAAACTCGGAGGCCCCTCCAGACAGACAGAGGGCGTGGCCTCCGCTTTGCACAGTACTGACTCCTGTTTCCCCCTCCACGCCCTCCGCTCCCCCTGCTGAGGCCGGCTGTGAGGTCACCGCCACCTCTCCTGCACACCGCCCCAGCCTCCGTCCCCACATCTGGAGGGCGGACTCCACCCTTCCTCAACCAGATGTTCAGGTGCCGAGGAGTTGGGAGGGGGCTGTCGCTGACTCATGCCTCCTGTCTGTGTCTTCTCTGTAGCTCCTCTTTTCTTCCTCACCAAGGGAATGTGCAGCCTTGGGCAAGGGCTTGGTCAGACAGCCCAGCGGCTCGCCCATCCCACTGGCTGGGAACTGGACGCTGGGAACTTAGAGAGGTCTGCAAGGGGCAGCCACTCACCACCCTGGGCTAGTCAGAGCAAAGCTATGTGGTGCCTCCCAGCACCTGCATGGCCTCCTAGAAGGGAAGGGACAGACTGCAGAGAGGACAGACAGAGACAGACAGACAGACAGACACACACACACACACACACACACGGCGGAAAAAGACAGATAGATAGAGGGAAAGGGAGAGAAAAGGGATGAAGGAGAGAATAGGGAGGGGGAGACAGAGAGAAAGGATGGTAGAGACAGACAGAGAGGTGGATAGGAAGTATGAGAGAGAGAGAGAGAGAGAGAGAGAGAGAGAGAGAGAGAGAGAGAGGAACAGTGAGAGTGAGGCACAATCTATGAAGAGAGGGAACAGAAGACAACTGAGGCAGGACCAAAACGCAAAAGGATAGAACCAGTCCAGAGGCCACACTCCAGCCATGTGTCAGCCGGTAATCCCCGCTTCTTAGAAAGCGATTTTGTAAGAACTAGAGGCCTGGTGCACAGATTCCTGCACCTGTGGGGGTCCCTCAGCCTGGCCTGCGCCCTCTCACAATCCAGGACCCCTCAGGGGATGTCGGAGAGCTGGTTTCAGCCCGATCCCCGCAGGCCAGGCCGAGGGACCCCACCAGTGTACGAATCCGTGCACCAGGCCTCTGGTATGCATATAAGATCTTTGGTTAATCTCTTCCTGCCCTACCCCCTTCCCTCTTCCCTCTGAGATTCATCAGTCTGTTCCCTGTTTCCAAGCCTGTGGTTTCCGCTCCTGCATTGAGTGTCTACAGCCTGATGGTGAATGCGCGTCACAACCACTGGCCAGTCAGCCAGTCACTTAGGCTTTTATATATAAAGATGAGAAAAGAGGAGAGGGCAAGGGAAGCTACACACCTGTAATTAAAACATGAACTTTCAACTTTGAGGTCAAGTGGTGACGGTGACTCAGGGCTTCCTAACTTCTGAAACCACCTTCCTGGTTTCACAGTCACACTGTAAAGATGTTGTCCAGGTGCCCTTGCTTTTTTCCTGTAAAGTACATTAAATGACAGTGACTTCACAGGCTGCTGGGAGGACAGAGAGGGAGGGGACAGCCCAGAAGCTACAAAGTGTTGAGCAAGAATAAAGTTCCCCGTGATAGCCTGAGGGGCAGAAGAAAAGGGAGCTTTAAGTCCCGCTCTGAACTTATTTTTTTAAAACCAACTGGTTTCCTTTTCCAGGGAGTTGGTCTGATTGGAAATGGATGCCCATACCCTACCCCGTTTGGCTCAGAGGTTAGAGTGTCGACCTGCGGACTGAAGGGTCCCGGGTTCAATTCCGGTCCAGGGCATGTACCTCGGTTGCCGGCTCAATCCCCGTCCCCAGTTGAGGCGCATGCAGGAGACAACCAATCGACGTGTCTCTCTCACATCGTTGTTTCTCTCTGTCTCTCCCCCTCCCTTCTACTCTCTCTAAAAATCAATGGAAAGAATATCCTCGGGTAAGGATTAACAATAACAACAAATGGATGCCCAAGAAGAAACACTGATCTTCACATAACAGCTGCCTGCTGTTTCCAGCACACCTAGCCGGGCGACCTGAGAAAGTCACATCAGCATTTAGCTGAATGAAATAATAATTTAAAGCCTCCTAGCTTGCTGTGTTCACAAATCCATGACCACCAGCAAGTGGAGGTTCTAGTGTGGTGAAGGCTTCCATATTGGACATGACTGGTTAAGGGTCAGTTCCTTGCAGATGTCCCCTCCTCCAGGGAGCCTTCTCTGATTTTCCCAGGCCATGTGCAGTGCCTTCTCCCCAGGCAGTGCTACCCTGCCCAATGGTGCTGCATCGTCCTTGTCTGTGATGTGACTGTGCCTCCGCTAGACTATGAGCTCCCGAGGGGAGAGACCATCTTGCTCATCCCCGCATCCTCGGCGCCCAGAGCCCAGCACGGAGCAGAGACGCAACGGATGCTTGTAAACTCACATGGGACTGAACGGCCGGCCCACATTCTTTCCCATCGGGCCAGACGTTTTCAGGAGGAAGGGCCAGGGCCATGCTTAGCTGCCGGAGGCTTTGGAAGCAACCTTTGGGCAATTTGTGCTCCAAATCCTTTCTGGAAGTCAACTGAGATTCCAGGGCTGCCGAGAGCCAAAAGGGCGGGAGGGAGGCTTGCTGGCTGGGAGCGCCTGGGTCGGGTGGGGACAAAACGGGAAACCATCTTAACACAATAGCTAGCATTTCTCTAGCATTTTATGCTTTACGTGGTATTCCACATCCACTATTGTGTTCAAGCCTCATGGGAATCTTAGGGGCTAAGTAGAGCAGGCTCCACCACCACCACTTTTTTTTTTTTCAGACGAATAGGACAAGACTGAGAGGTGAAGCGATGTCTTCTTTTCACAACAGTTCTGAGGAAGTGCCTACTATCAGTTTTGTTTTGCGGGCCACACAGCCAGACTGATGTTGGATCTTTGGGCCCCAAGTCCAGTGTTCTTCTTCCAAGACTAAGAAAACGGTGGGAGGCAGTGTCCATGAGGCCTGGGTTATTTTCCAGTCATTGGTGGCTTAACGAACTGCTCAGCCTTTCTCAGCCCCTGTGTAGTAACACATTATTACAACGGATTGAACACCGCTAAAGTACTTAGTTCCAGACACGCTATCAACATTGTCTCCTTTCATTTGACCTGTGACCCTATGAGGCAGGTTCTATTATTCACCCCATTTTACAGATGAGTAAAGTGAGACTCGAAGAATGAGGAGCCCACTCAAGGTTAGACAGGCAGCGAGGAGCCTAGATTTGAACCTGAGAACTCAGATTCTCCAGTCTGAGCTCTCCATCGCCCACCCTCCTGCTCAGATCTCCTCTGCACCAAAGCTGGAATCCCGCAGCGAGCAGCCTCCGGGGCCTGAAGATGAGCTCATGAGGCCCTGTCAGTGGAGAGGCACGCTGCTGGCCTTCTCTCTAGACTGACCTGTCCTGGGCCTGCCCCGGCCACTGGCTCCTGTGATTCTCCCCGGGGCCTGGCCAGGGGGAGGGTACAGTGGCCCCAGTTTGAGAGCTGGGGCCGCACAAAGCAAACAGGGTCAAGGGAGATGCAAACTGAGGCCTTGCTCGCCACAGCCCGGCCCATCCCCAGCAGGCAACCAGCCCTCGCGGAGCTCACCTTCCAGGGAGGCATGATCCACTTTACAGATGGGAAACGGAGGCCCCGAGAGGGTGCAGGGCTGTCAGCGGCAGAGCAGTGATTTGAACACTGGTGTGTCTGACTCCAAACCAGTTCTTCTCACTCTTATACCTTCCTACAACCACATTGAGCCGCCAGACCATGGGGGTGGTCCGCCCTTCTAGGCAGTCCCCCCCCTCAGCCTGCAATTCCCTCCTCACCTCTCCTCCAACCAGCTGATCCCCTGTTTTTTTTTTTTTGCAGGACTGAGCTCCCTGGGAAGCCTGTGCTCCCTGGGCTAGGAGAGGTGCCCCCCCCAACCCCCCACCTGCAGATGCCTCGGGTTCACAGTCATGGAGGACTTGCTCATACCCTTCCTGGATGGCTGGTCTCCACTGTGGAGAGGAGTGTGTCTCCTCAAGTCCGAGTCACCCATGTCCACTGTGACACAGGGTCAGGGCCTGTCAACCTTCCCCTCATCCTAAGCTGCCTCCTGGGGCATGGCTGGCAGGCCACCCCCTGGAAGCACATTTTGGTGCCTGCGGAAATAGAACGGCATCTGGGAGAGCTGGCCCAAGCGGCTGCAGTTGGAGGACACAGGCTTTCAGAGCTGGCTTGGGTGAGGGGGCCCGGATTCTGAAGGCCTTGCTGCCAGGGGTGCCGCGGGAGAGGCTGCCCCTCTGCAGGTGTCCACGTTCCCCCTTCCCTCCACGGGGTCACTCTCTAGTCCCAGGCTAGCAGACTTCCCCAAAGCCCACCGGGCCCTCCTGCGCTGCCGCAGACCTCTCCTCTCCCATGTGATGATTCAGGCTGAACAAGGCAAACACACGCCCCCAGCTGGCTCCCCGCCCCCTCGCTCAGATCTGCACTACAAACCCCAGGGAGTTCAGACATTCTCGGGACGTGCCACACAGCTGACACCTGGATGCTTCGCACCTTCGGCCCATGCTGAAGGCAAGGGGAGTCTCCGTTGGCCGTGGGCTGAGCCCAGCACAGTCTCCAGGCTGAGAAACCACCAGCCCCTGCGTTCCCCAGTGGGTGGGGCCTTGGGCCAGGGCCAGAGAGGACTCCAGGAATTCTTCCTGCCTCAGTCACTGATCTCCCCACGGACCCCACAGCTGGCCAGAGAGGGCGGTGGAAACTCCCCAGCGTAGGGGGACTTCTAACCTCTTCTCTGTGTGAGGACAAGGCTGGGACTCAGCTTGACCCCGCTTCCTCCCTCTGGAGTCCGGCTCTGACATGGAAAGCAGGAGAGGGGGACAGAGGCTGGGAACGGGGCAGCGGAGCTGGGGACGGCGGGGGAGGCTGGAGGAAGGGAGCTGACATCTATTATTTACAGAGATTTACCTTGTTAAACCGCACATGCGACATCACCCCACAGGTAGGACTGTCCTCATTCTCACTTTGCTGAGGCTAAAACTAGGGCTCAGAGAGATAAAATGACCCGTACCAGGCGGCATACCCAGATTCAAACCGGATGAATGTGCTCAGCACCTCCAGCCCCACCACACGGGCTATTCCAGAAGCTCAGGAATCTCAAGAGCCTGTGCCTGAAGTCTGACCTAGAGACACCGAACGTTACACCTTGAGGTCACCCCGTCTGGTCCCAGGTGCTCCCTTTCCCTGCAGGTCCAAGGCCACGGAGGTTCCCCCTGGTTCCAGCATCCGGAAGTGGGCGAACCCAGATTCAAATTCACAGCTCTTCACACCAGCGTCAGTGGTCTTCCCATTCAGTTATCTCCTCAAACAACAGGGTTCTCAGCCAGAAGTCATGCCCCAGGTCTGTGCCAAGGCCCGTAAGCGCAGCTTCCACTCCTGTCCTCAGTGAGTGACAGGAAGGGCTCATTGCCCGCCGCTGCTGGCGACCCTTCACCGATGGGTCCCACCCCACCTTCTCACACCTAGTGCTCCTTTCTTTAAAAAAATTAAAAAAAAAAAATTTAGAAAGAGAGGAAGGGAGAGGGAGAGAGAGAGAGAGAAACATCAATAATAAGAGAATCATTAATCGGCTGCCTCCTGCATGCCCCCGACTGGGGATCGAACCACAACCCAGCCTTGTGCCCTGACCAGGAATCGAACCTGTACCTCCTGGTTCCAACCACTGAGCCAAGTGGCAGGCCTTCACTGCCCGTCTCTATAACAAGTACCCTGTAATGCTCCGTGTACCACGTGGAAATGAAATTCCAAGTTAACCTGTACAAACATGTTTTAAAAATTCAGTGTAACAGAAAGGAGGAATCAAAGAGAAACAGTTTATAATAAAAAATAAAATAAAATGAGATGTTTCCAGTTGTAACTACCCCGGAAGACTATGAAATAGTCTGATGCTGTCTGTATACCCTGAATCACCATGAATTTCACGGCTCAGCTCCATGTGCGTGCGGGGTGACTCAGGAGTGGGGTTGCCATGGGCGACATGATTTTTTTTTTTTGAAATAACACCTGGTAAGGTTCAAACAACAAAAGTGGCATCTTCCCTGAAGTTACAGGTAGTTGCATTTTGTAGGGGGGTGGGGGTGGGAGGGGAGAGGGTGTATATTACACAGCTCCCAGTTCCAATGCTCCCTGTTTGAATTTAGTGTGGAGGTAGGTCCTAGGTTCAGATACTTAGCAATGGGTTTGCAGCTCTCTGGTGTATGGCGGGATGTCAGGGGTGCTGGGGGGTACGGGATAGCTCCCGGCTGTGCAGGGCTGTCCCATGCATAGCCCTGTTCCCACCCAGGAAGTGCCATAGTGCCCACTGCTTGTGATGACATCCAAAGTCTGCCCATGTTCCCAGACGGTGCCCAGAAAATGGCACTCCTTGTAGAGAACCGCTGCCATGTTCTTAACCTTTACTCGACGTTCATATCCCAGCCTCTTAAACTCTTTCCAAGTTAGCCAAGCCCGCGTGTAGCTGTGGCGTCTGGACAGAAGAGGCAGCCGCAAGAGGCGGAAAGAGCGCCGGCCTCAGCTGGGAGTCCAGTCCCTTTGCTTACTGCTGCATTTCCAGGCCTGCCTGGCACATCCCGGGTGCTCAGCAAATACGTGGGAAATAAAATGAGTAGCTGTGTGGCCTCAGGGGAATTATTTACCCTTCAGGACCCTCAATGCCCTCACAGTGAAATGATGGTCAGACTACGGGGCTCCGAGAGGACTGGCTGAGACCAAGTGTGAGAAAACCTGGGACCACAGAAGGGGCTCCAGGGTGATGAGCTGACGATGGACATCGTGGTCCAGCTAGGAGGTGGCCGGGAAGACGCCTGGGCCTGGGAAAGCCAGCCGACAGGAGCACGTCCAGAGCAGCCTCTGACTAGACGACTTGACCTTCTGGGAAGGTGGTGCCTTCCAACCTTGAGATTCAGCAATGGTGAGGCGCTCGTCTAGACAGAGCTGGTGGTGAGGAATGAGGCTCCCGCCCACACCGGCCTGCATCGGGTACGCCCACCACATCCCTGAGGGTGGCCCCCCTTTACGGGACTCTGAGCATTCCAGGAGACACCCCCCTACCCCCTGCCCCCCGCCCCCCTGTCCTGTGGCCGTGACCTGCCATGCCGGTGAAGGAGAGAAGAGAACACGCTGAGCTGCCAGGACCTTCACTGCTCTCTGAGCTGGGCCATGAGCCATGAGACCTGCTCCTCACCCGGGATGAGGTGGGAGCAGTGTCCCACACACGAGGAAAGGAAACAAATTCACAGATGGCGAGATACTGGCGCAGGGACTCAGGGTGAGCGTGGGGCAGTGCCTCCTGGAGCTGGCCTCCTGCTGCCACAGCATGGGGCGGGGGGGGGGGGGGGGTGTGTGAAGGAGACTGACAGGCTCACGCAGGGCAGCCCTTGGTGCCGGGAGCCAGTCCATCCTTGCAGTTTCAAAGGACCTGGCATATATGGCATACTGTTCTTAAAATGTTTGCTCGCCTTCTTGGCACTATGTGTTTTAACCAAGGTCTCTGAGAAAGGTTGTTTCCCCAGGTAGGGATTTTCCCCTGAAGTTAGGGAGGGAATAAAACTTAACTAAGTGCCAGGCGGGTAATTAATCACTTTAACTATGAACAATCATGCTTAAGCTACATAATCTTTACTCCCTGGAATGGAGATAAGAAACGCCCTAACCTTTGGAATAGAGATTGATAGGATTGGAATCAACTGGTATAAATACAGATGTAACAAGACAGTAAGACACAGAACTTAGAACACAGAACTTAGGACACAGAACTTAGAATACAGAACTTAGAACACAGAACTTAGAAGACAGAACCTACACAGAACCTACAGACAGAAGAACTTCGCTGGAGAGAACATGGCAAAAGATCCTGGACTGAACCTGACTACAGAAATTGGCAAGAGAACCTGACTAGAACCTGGTGACTGAACCTGGCTGGAGAACCTGGACAGAACCTGGCTGAAGAACCTAGCGAGGGAACATGGCTACAGAACCTGGCTGGAGAACCTGGAGAACCTAGCAAGAGAACATGGACACAGAACCTGGCTGGAGATCCAAAGCAGAACCTCTCTGGAGATCCAGACCAGAACTTGGCTGGAGATCCTGGCTGGAGATCCTGGCTAGGCTGCTGATCAACTGAACGCTGCCTCCATTTCATTCCTTCTTCGCCGACTCCGTCCACACCTTTGGGGACCCCTGGACCCGCTGGGGCTGGACCCCGGCATCTTGGCATGTCCACCCCAGCCCGGCCCCAACACCCGGCTCTGGGACTTGGCAGACGTTTCCTTTGCCCCTCAGCACAGTTCATGGGGGCAGGTTAAGGAGGGGAGAGGAGATGGGGAGATGCTGGGAGGCCTGGGGTGCCAGGCAGCCTGGAGTGGCCTGGGATGGAGGCGACGGGAGAATTGTGAGCGGAGAGAAGACAGGCTCCATGAGAGGCTCTAAGAAGACTCTGCCCACAGATGGACCAGGAGACTTCAAAACTGTCGAGGCTGCAGGGTCTCCTGGAAGGCTTGTCTCAATGTCGCACTTCCCTGCCCTTCCCACCCCCCACCTCCCCTAGCAGGGAGCTGCTGTATAGGAAGTCCCAGCCGGTCCTCCGACCCAGAGGAGGCCACTGCTGCCAGCTCTGGAGCTGGGCCCCCTGACTCTCCATCTTCCCGTCCAGCCTGGACTCTGCGCCAAGGTGCCCTGGCCTCGGACTCCCTGGCTGCTGCTCCCCTGGCCTCGGACTCCCTGTGCCCTGGGACCCAGGGTCAGTCACTGCTGCTCCCCCAGCCTCGGACTCCCTGTGTCCGGGACCCAGGGTCAGTTCACTGCTGCTCCTCCGGCTTCGGGCTCCCTGTGCCCGGGACCCAGGGTCAGTCACTACTGCTCCCCCAGCCTCAGACTCCCTGTGCCCCGGGACCCAGGGTCAGTCACTGCTGCTCCCCCGGCCTCGGACTCCCTGTGCACTGGGACCCAGGGTCAGTCACTGCTGCTCCCCCGGCCTTGGACTCCCTGTGCCTGGGACCCAGGCTCAGTCACTGCTGCTCCTCCAGCTTCGGACTCCCTGTGCCCAGGGACCCAGGGTCAGTCACTACTGCTCCTCTGGCTTCGGACTCCCTGTGCCCGTGACCCAGGGTCAGTCACTGCTGCTCCCCCGGCCTTGGGCTCCCTGTGTCCGGGACCCAGGGTCAGTCACTGCTGCTCCCCTGGCCTCGGACTCCCTGTGCCCGGGACCCAGGGTCAGTCACTGCTGCTCCCCTGGCCTCGGACTCCCTGTGCCCCGGGACCCAGGGTCAGTCACTGCTGTTCCTCCAGCTTCGGACTCCCTGTGTCTGGTACCCAGGGTCAGTCACTGCTGCTCCCCCGGCCTCGGACTCCCTGTGCACTGGGACCCAGGGTCAGTCACTGCTGCTCCCCCGGCCTTGGACTCCCTGTGCCTGGGACCCAGGCTCAGTCACTGCTGCTCCTCCAGCTTCGGACTCCCTGTGCCCAGGGACCCAGTGTCAG
This sequence comes from Myotis myotis, assembly GCF_014108235.1. NCBI lineage: Eukaryota > Metazoa > Chordata > Mammalia > Chiroptera > Vespertilionidae > Myotis > Myotis myotis. Next base: position 203,432,550 of record NW_023416335.1, read on the forward strand.
TCACTACTGCTCCTCTGGCTTCGGACTCCCTGTGCCCGTGACCCAGGGTCAGTCACTGCTGCTCCCCGGCCTCGGGCTCCCTGTGCCCGGGACCCAGGGTCAGTCACTGCTGCTCCCCCCGCCTTGGGCTCCCTGTGCCTGGGACCCAGGGTCAGTCACTGCTGCTCCCCGGCCTTGGACTCCATGAGGGAAAGATGAGGGCATTGGACTGGCTGAATATCAAGCGCGCTGTGTCCTTTGATTTTTACAGAGGGAGAGGCCCAGGAAGTAAAGGGACAGGAGGGAGAGGTAAAGGGTGGCGGATGGAAGCCATGAGTCCACGTCCCCGAAGGAAGCCCATCACATTCCCAGGATGCCAGGCCCCAGGGGCCGGTGGCTCCTGGTTCTTCTCCTTCCCCAGGAAAGGGGCCAGGCCTGGCCGTCCGGAGGCCCTGGGACACAGCCAGCTTGTCCTTGCGGGTTGGCACCCCAGTTTCGAGCACCGTGTGGAGGGGCCGGGTGGGTTCTTCTCGGGTGGGGGTGCCTGTGAGGAGGGAGATGCCTTGGGTGATGATAGCTGCTTTGTTTGGGGGAGGCCATTGGCTTGCTTTTGAACAGATTTCCTTCCTCCACTTATTTATTTACTTTTTGTGGGGTGATTCAGTGAAGCAACCTCAAAACCGGGCTCCAAAGGCAGCCAGGAAGAGCCAAACCCTCAAACGTCAGTGTTCCTGTGAGGTTTTTGCCGGTGGAACTTTCCTTAAAATAACTGCAGTGGGAGATGGTCAGGGTGGGGGTGGGGCTGAGGGGGACCTGGAAATCCTTGGGGGCTTGTGAGGTGATGGAGGGAGGACTCCCAGGGCGAGGACTCCCAGGAGTGAGGACTCCAGGAGTGAGGACTCCAGGAGTGAGGACTCCCGGGAGTGAGGGCTCCAGCAGTGAGGACTCCAGGAGTGAGGACTCCAGCAGTGAGGACTCCAGCAGTGAGGACTCCAGGAGTGAGGACTCCCGGGAGTGAGGACTCCCGGAGTGAGGACTCCAGCAGTGAGGACTCCAGGAGTGAGGGCTCCCGGGAGTGAGGGCTCCCGGGAGTGAGGACTCCCGGAGTGAGGACTCCCGGAGTGAGGACTCCCGGAGTGAGGGCTCCAGCAGTGAGGACTCCCGGAGTGAGGACTCCCGGGAGTGAGGACTCCCGGAGTGAGGACTCCAGCAGTGAGGACTCCAGGAGTGAGGGCTCCCGGGAGTGAGGGCTCCCGGGAGTGAGGACTCCCGGAGTGAGGACTCCCGGGAGTGAGGACTCCCAGCAGGCTCCAACATCTTCCACAAGCGAGGGCTGGGATGAGGTCTTAGCTTGGCCTCCCCGTCTCACAGAGTCCAGAGGGTTCCTTTGATTCAATGGGAACAACACACAGAGCAGGGCATGGAAAAAGCAAGTATAAACAGTAGAGAAGGATTTGAGAGGTGACCTCGCGGCTGGGGGCCAGGCAGGGTTTTGGGTGATGGATGCCTTCACATTTGGTGTACAGGACCCACTTTCCTCACCAGCTTTCCTGAGTCAGGGTGTGAGCTGCACGATGCAAGAGTAGTGGCTTGAGTAGAGGCGACGGCTGTGGCAGTAGAGCACAAACTGGACCCTCTTGCCCGTGACCCGTGTCTTTCTCCCACGCTATAATATCTCCCGGGTCCCGAGGAGACGGCTGTGGTTCCTTTGATTCAACGGGAACAACACACAGACAAAGTCTTCCTCTTTGCTACCAAACATTGAAACTGGAAATAAGTCAGCAAGAGGGAAGGCTGTGGAGGAGACCGTGCCAGGCTGGAAGTTCAGGAGACGCGGGTTTTATTTCAGCTCTGGAGAACAGGGCCACGGGGCCTTGCATAGGTCATTCCCTGAGGTAATGCAGGTCCTCAAGGTCCAGGAAACCCGGGTTCTGGAACCAGGAAGTCTGCTAGGACCTGCGCGCAGAGCTGGCGAGGGGCAGAGCAACGTGGGTGGAGGCCTTGGCCGAGAGTCCCGGGAACGTGGGCATGTCCTCATCCTCCACTCACTGGCTGGATGACCTAGAGCAAGTCGGCGCTGTCTCTGAGCCTCAGCTTTCCCTTCTGCAAAGTGGGGAGAACAGTAGCCACTCAAGGGCTGTTGTAACGACGGAAAGGGAAAGAAAGCTTAGGAAAATGCTTGGGAAACTGGGAAGTGTTAGTCAAACAAGCGACGTTATCATTGTTCTATATTCTTAGGAGCCAAGAATATTAGTCCTCAGAGGAAGCAAGGTCAAATAATGATAGCTACTATAACAATAACAAGTATGGATACTGGGTGTTTACTGAGTGCCAAACAACAAATCCTTGAACTGCATGAACTGAATGAAATGTATGAGCTCATGTAATTTTTTTGAAGAATAATATATATGCAGTAAATGAATGAAGTGCTCTAATCTTAAGAATACTGATTGATGAATTTTTTTACACTTGTATATATATCACATGAACTCATTTAATTTTCACAAGTGCCCTGCACTATCTATTCCCATTTTGCAGATGTGGAAACTGAGGCAGAGTGGGCCTCAAATCCAGAGAGTCTGTCTGCATGCTGTCAGCCACATGCTGCATGCTGCCTTGGGGATCTACACATCAAGAGAGTGGCTGGAGCCCCGCTGGTGTGGCTCAGTGGTTGAATGTCGACCTAGGAACCAGGAGGTTATGGTTTGATTCCAGGTCAGGGCACATGCCCAGGTTGTGGGCTTGATCTCCAGTGAGGGGCATGCAGGAGGCAACTGATCAATGATTCTCTCTCATCATTGATGCTTCTATCTCTCTCTCTCCCTCTCCCTTCCTCCCTGACATCAATAAAAATATATTCTTTAAAAGAGAGTAGCTGGAGTCACCAGTGGCTGGGAGACTAAGAGGCCCCTTGAAGCCACTGGAAGATTCTGCCCCAGTGGGAACCTTGTATTTGCCTCCCTGAGTGAGGAAAGCCCCACACAGTGGGCGAGGAATGAATGCAGGGGAATGGCAAGGGGGAAGGAGAGCAGGGCATGAAAAAAGCAAGTGTAAATAGTAGAGAAGGATTTGAGAGGTGACCTCGCGGCTGGGGGCCAGGCAACGTTTTGGGTGATGGATGCCTTCACTTTGGTGTAGAGGACCCACTTCCTCACCAGCTTTCCTGATGAACTGGCAGAGCCCGGGATCAAGCACACACACCTGGCATCGCCCCCTTTCTCTGTAAGAGCCCACGCCACCCAGAGTGGGGCCCACGGCAGGTGGCCCACTCGTTTCCCTGCGGACACCCATCCCCTCTGAGCTTCCGCGTCCCCCTCTGTAAGGAGGCAGGTAGAGGCTGGGCTGAGAAAGCAAGGCTGGGAGGGAGGGTGGCACCCCCGGTGCTGAAGGTGACAGAGGAAGGGTGACCTGCTCTCAAACAAGAAAGACATTAGGACCATGGCGGCGGGCGCGGCAGCTTGGTGCCCGAGGAACCCTGATCCCAGTGGCAGGAGGCCCAGGTTCTGGTCTGGGCCCCGGCTCTGGCTTCACATCACCTTGCACTCAGCTCGGACCTGACCTTGGGAAGTCATGTGTGGTCTTTGGGCCTTCATCACCTCTTACCCCCAACTGTGAAATCGGAGGCCCGGAGAAGATGACATCTGCCTCTTCCACTTTAAAACACAGTGAAATGTCTATGGGACCAGAGAACCCAGGGAGTCTGAACTCGGCAGTGCCGGGGCCCAGGTCTGTGCTGCGTTGATGCTGGGACGGGAAGACCGGCAGGTGTCTGTCTGTCTATGTGTCCTCTTTCTCACTCCCGCTCCTCTGTCCTCCTCCATCCTTTGTTTTTCTTGTGGACACTATCACAGATGTCCCCATTTTCCCCCTTTGCCCACCTCCCCCCAGCCCCTGCCCCCTTCCGTCTGCCCATCACCACGCTGTGGTCTGTGTCCATGGGTTATGCACGCAGGCTCTTTGGCTAAAGGCTCTGAGGAGGTTGTGCACTCATGACCGGGGCGACGAGCATCCTCTCCTTATTTGGAGGCAGGAAGTCACTCCTCACCCCACCTCCTTCGGTCCTTCAAGGATCCCCACCCCAGCCCCCTCGGTTCAGTTTCTGGCTTCCTGAGGGCCTTAGAGCCGATGCGGGGGGGGGGGGGGGGGGGGCGGGGGGACCTAGATGACAATTCCCCCTCACGGATTTGAGACGGGAGTGAGTGAGCGAGCATGGGCGGTGTGAGCCAGAGGCCGGGAATGAATCCCGAATCCGCCAAGTGAAGGGAAAGGCGGGGGCCAGGGTCACTTAGAACAAGCCGGTCCCCGGAGCCTAAAATTAGCTCTGGGAACTGGAATGCGAGGGCTCCAAGGAGCCGCAGCTGTGAAAAGAAATCACGGGACAAGGAGGGAAAGTGCACCCGCCACACACTGGGCCCGCCCACTCCATCTGCCTCGGGGTCTCCACAGCGGTTAGCACCCCCAGAACCACTCTGGCCAAGTCTGCCAGGCTGGCCAGTGGGAAACCCCCTCCCGGCCGGGCTGTCTTGTTCCTCCCTGGTGACCACGGAGCGAAGTGGCCTAGGATTCCTGATGGGAGGAGGTTTAATTGGAAACAGGGAAGCCGAAGACCAGCTTGGGTCCGGGGAAGGGACGGTAATGAGAAAATGACAGGCCTACCCAGGCGGGAGGGGACAGCAGAGGAGGGTCACATGGCAGGGAGGTTGCACACAGGCAGGCAGGCCTCTGGGGGGCAGGACACATGGGGTGGGGGGGAGCACAGGCTGCTGAGAGGAGCAGCGCGGAGAGGCTTCAGGAAGGGGAGAGGGGAGGGGGGCCTGTCGAGGTGCACCCCTTTGCAGACACTAACATGGGGTGTTTAAAAAAGATCACACACGACTGAATGTGCGGTGCTGAGCTCAGGGCCCTGGGAAGGATGTCCAGGGCGGGCCAGGGGCCAAAGCTGAGAGAGGGGACAGGGGAGCCACCCCACACCAGCTGGGCCTGAGAATCAGGTCCTGAAACCCAGGGGCTCTGAGCGCAAGGCTCCCTCCCCCAGTTCCTCCTCCCTGTGGCAGAGCTTGGTTTTCAGGGAGTTTTGCTGGAAATCGCAGGAGGTTGCACCTTTGTGGTAAGGAGACTGGGGAAGGTACTCATGGCCATACAGCTTTGCACCCACAGGAGAAGGCTGGGCCTTGGCTGGGCGGGAGGGGGGGCGGGGGTTGCCACTGTGAAAGCCACTTTGGGGAGGGAGAGAGCGGAAGGATGTGACAGGTGCTTTCCTGCCCCAGGCTCTGTGCCTGCTGCTTGTTCTGCCACCAGAAGCTCCAGGAGGAAGAAGCCTGGAATGTGTTCTCCACCAAGGAATCCCCAGACCCGGGGCAATGCCTGGCACGGGGGGGTGGGGGGGGGGGATCCAGACAACCTGGGGACTGGGTGTGATATTCACAAAGGCCCTGGGAGGGCTGCATCACCGTCCTCTTTTCCAGGTGAGGAAGCTGTGGCTCAGGGAAGTGGAATCATTCTCCCGAGGCCCCACAGAGAGTGAGAACTGAGCTTTGAGTCTCTCTAGCTCTGTAGCTCCAGGCCCAGCGCAGTCGACCCCATTATCACACAATGCTGTCTCTAAGGCGACCCGATTCTGTCCTGGGCGCCCATCCCTGCCTCCATGGCGTCACCAAGAGCCATGTGTCTGATGCTTTTCCCTGGTGCCCAGTCTAGGCCTCCAGACGCTCAGTCCTGTGTCCTGCCCTCAGGGCTCTGTGCTGGCTATGCAGCAACGGGTATTAACAGACAGATCCCAGATAAAAGGTGTGCCGACGGGGCTCCAATTCCAGACTCCAGCATTAAATGCACATATCCTATATAATAAAAGGCTAATATGCAAATCGACCGAACGGTGGATGACCAGTCGCTATGACGTGCACTGACCACCAGGGAGCAGATGCTCAACGCAGGAGCTGCCCCCGGTGGTCAGTGTCCTCCCATAGGGGGAGCACTGCTCAGCCAGAAGCCAGGCTCACAGCTAGCGAGTACAGCGGTGGTGACGGGAACCTCTCCTGCCTCCACTGCAGCGCTAAGGACTCCTTGGGGGGTGTCCGACTGCTGGCTTAGGGGGAGCAGGCCTACGCCGGCAGTAGGACATCCCCCGAGGGGTCCCAGACTGTGAGAGGGTGCAGGCCGGGCTGAGGGACAACCCCCTCCACACCCCTGCCCCCCACCACCAGTGCACGAATGTCGTGCACCAGGCCTCTGGTACTAAAATTAATGCTTTATGCGTGCAATTCTGAGAGAGCGTTGGGTGTCCACAGCAAACTGTTTTCTTCACCTCTCCCCGCAACCAATCCTACATTCCCCACCTCAGAGACGGCAACTCCTTCGATTTGATGGGCTCCGAAGCCTTGGTGCCACCCTTAACTCTGCTCATTTTCTCACACCTCACATCCAATCCCTTGGCAAATTCTGTCAGCCACACCTTCAAAATAGAACCAGAATTGACCACATTTTACCACGTTGATCGCTACCCCCTGGCCCGTCACTTCTGCCTGCAATCGCCTCCGTCTGCCCTTTGTTTGTGTCCTTTGCCCCTCACCAGTCTCTTTTCCCAGCTCTGAACAAAAGCCAAATTCCGTACCCTGAGCTACAAGGTCCTACATGACCTCCCCTCTCCACCCCACCCCATCTCTAGCCTCACCTCCTGCCCCTCCCGCTTCCTCTTTCCGCTCACTCACTTGCTGCTCCTTCAACACCAAGGACACCCCTGTCTCAGGGCCTTTCCAGTGGATGTCCCCTGGTCTGAAAACTCTTCTAGGCTTCCACATGGCTCTTTCTTCTGCCTTTATCTACCTGTTCGCCTCGTCTGAGAGACCGTCCCTCACCCTATTCTCCAACCAACAGGTGTGTGGCCTGAATCAAGGCTCCTACCGGTTTTGTGTCTCAGTTTTCTCCTTGTAAAGTGGCCATAATAAGAGCCCTCCTGAGGTTGCCGAGAGGGCGACATTCTGAATCCACGTAAAGCACATTGAACAGTGCCTGCCACGCAGTGAGTGTACAAGTAAGTGGGCTTTGCTAGTGTGGCTGTTCTATGTAACCAGCCTATTCCCCCGAAGCTATTCGCCACACAGATGTTAAAATCCTAAACATCGAGGACCTGAGAGAAATTCACTTGCATATCTGGTTACAGAACAGACACCAGCAGAGGCTCCTAACTCCCGGCCAGGCGCTCGGCACCCTGCACACCACGGCCACCGTGATACGTGACGTGAGGCCTCGCTCAGGCTGGTGGGAAGGACGCCAGGTGGGGAATGGGCTCCAGGACCCAGGCTGCCACCTGCTACCTGTCTGATGTTAGGCCAGTTGCCTGGTCTCTCGGAGCCTCCGTTTGCTTTCTTTGAAATGGAGAGAGTAGCCTTGGCCTGCCTGGCTTGCAGGGAGGACCACATAACCGCGATGCCCACGCTCAGTGTGCCTGACTGGCCGTCTCAGCAGCCCCACCAAAAGATGAACAATGCCCTTCGTCTGTTTTCAAGCATGCATTCTACTTGGAGCAGGTCACCTGGGCGCTGGCGTGGGATTCACCCACGCCCACCGCAAAGGTGCATTTATCACCGCACTGGTGCTACTTTTACCAGCCAATGAGGACACCTAGAAACCTAGCACCGCCTGGTTTCCACGATGGCACTTGGGAAGGGGAGGGAGAATGCATTTCTTAGCGAGCCGTTGCTGGGGCCAGTCTGTGTGAGGCTTGGGAGGCAGAGCGCTGCCCCTCTGGGAGGCTGGCTGTTGGCATGTGGCTCAATAGGATGTCTGGATAGTGTCTCAGCCCAGAGAGGACAGGGCAGCATCCTCCTCGGACGTCTGGAAAAGCCATCAGGCCTGAGAAATAAGGTGAAGAAAGGCCCTGCTCTGCAAAACAGTACTTGCCTGCTAACAACTGTGCTCATTCTCTCTGTCTCCCCCGGGTCAAGGGGGAGATAAGAGCGGGACAAAATGTGTTGCAGATATTGGTGTTATTTTATTGTATAGGGTGTCCCAAAATTCACGCAAGAAGTAATTTTGATAGAAAACACAGGTTTATAATTAAAAATTATGAATTTTGTATTGATTCATAAAGTATACAGTACAGGGTTATGTATGGAATAGCACATCGGGTAAATGGCCTCCACGGCTTTGCTGGCACATACGCAAAGCTGTGGTCTTCATTGGTCTTCATTGTCCCTGCTCCTGGGCCATAATTGGTACTTGGTAATGTTTATCAAATTGAAGGGACTGAAATCAAAGGGCAACAGATATTAGAATCTGATTCAATAAACCAAGTAAAATTAGGCTTTTATTTTTTTTGTTGTTGTTGTTAATGCTCACGCAAAATTCAAATCTTGCGTGAATTTTGGGACACCCTTTATTTCTCTGCAGGGAGAAATGGGGCAGGGCGAGGAAGACACAGGCAGTCTTGGGAAGTGTTTGACAGAATGGAGAACCCTGGTGTGGGCCAGCCACAGATGCAGAGTGAGCCCAGGGCCTCCAGAAGGCAGATGCAGAGGGTGGGAGTGGCTTCCCTCTCCTTCTAGAACAGGGCCAGCAAACTGTGTCTTTTATAAAAGGGTCGTGTGATAGGCTGAACAATGGTCTCCCCGCCTCAAATATCCACCTCCTGACCCCTGAATGCAGTCAATGTTATCTTATTGGTAAAGAAGACGCTTATAGGTGTGATAAAATTGAGGATTTTGAGATGAGGGCCCACAACGTCATCAGGTGTATCCTGGTGAGAGGAAGGCAGAGGCAGGTTGCGCGCGCACACACACACACACACACACACACACACACACACACACACACAGCAGGCCATGTGAAGGTGGAAGCAGAGGTCAGAGAGATGTGGCCAGAAGCCAAGGACTGCTGGCATCCACCAGAAACTGGATGAACCTCCCGAGGGAGCACAGCCCTGCCCACACCTGAATTTCTGATTTAGGATTTCTGGCCTCTGAAAAGGGAGAGAATAAATTTCTGTTGTGTTAAGCTACACAGTTTGTAATCGTTTGCTCTGCCATGGGACATGAGCGTCCACACCACCTCAGCAAATCCTCAAAATATCCTCCGAGGCAATGAAATATGATCATTAACATGTTCCAGAGAGTGTGCATTCAGTGTTCACAGCAGCCCTGTGGGCCAGGCACTGTTCTCGTCCCAGTTTACAAAGGAGAGAACTAGAGCCCAGAGAAGGGGCCCGCTTTCTCCGTTGCCCAGATGGCACCTGGTGGAGCTTTGAAAGCAGGGGTCTGGCTCCCAGTGCGATCCGCAGGGCCACCTGGAGGACACCCTCTGTCCCACAGCAGGTATTCTTCCTACTGAGCCACACGGCCTTGAATATTTAGTTCACACCCTTCCTCTGCACTGCCGAATGGCCTCTTCTAGGGCCCCAGGGGATCGGATGGGACAGAGGGCATGGAAAGCATTCAGGAAACTGTAAAATGTGGTCCCGGGGGAGGCAAAAGAATTAAAAATGGAAGCAAGTCTGCTGGCCTGGCTGGGCGAGGCAAGGCTGCATGACCTTCGCTCAGAGCGAGGTGGGGCGCCAGTAGCAGAAGCCGCCCCTTGCCTCCCAGGCACACACAGGAAAGTTCCCAAGCCTGGGAGTGCCCATGAATGACCTCACAGCTGCCACCACCCAGAGCCACTCACGATGCTGACCCTACAGATGACCACTGGACGTCAGCACCGGAATCCGGCTGTGCACCAGCCTGTCAGCACCTCCCTCCTTCTGCCTTCCCCAAATCCAGAACCAACCCCTCCCAGAATCAGAGAGTTTCTTTCGCTGTAATAGCTCCTTCATTCCACAGAGGAGGAGACAGGCTGGGAGACAGTCAGTGACCTACCCAAGGCCACACAGCGAAGGTGTTCTGCCCAGTGTCCTTTGTGTCGTGCTATGGATTTCAGGGGTCTCAGCAACCCCTTCATTCCAGGCAGCTGGATATTGTCTTGTGGGGGTGGGGGTCCCAAGAAGGGGAAGCTGGCATCCGGGCACGTTAGCTCTCACCTCATGGCCGACAGCACCCACCGGCCCTCCTTTCTCAGTGGTTCCCACACAGATGCCAGCGGAGGAAGAGAGCCCTCCCAGGGGCACTGCGGCTCCCGGGCATCAGGGAGGCCCGCCTCGGGGAACCTGCCAGAGCCTAAGGTGCCAGGTCCCACGTTCAGGCAGCCACCCTCTCTCCATCCGTGCACCCCACACCCAGTGAGTTTACTGAGCTCCTGTGGTCAGGTACTGTGCTAGTGCCTGGAGGGTAAAGATGAAGAGACAGTCTTTATCCCAAAAGAACTCGGAGATTAATCGGGAAAGAGACCAGAAATAAGTAATTGCTGCATTTCCAAAACTCGACCATTAGCTTTTCACATGCATGACTTGGGGTATTTTCTTGTAACAATTTACTATTATTATTTTACTAGGGGCCCTGTGCACAAATTCATGCATGGGTGCGGTCCCTCAGCCTGGCCAGCAATCGAGGCCTATTGGGGGGCTAGCCAGCCAGTGGAGGGGCCCCAGGAGGTTGGCCAGCTGGCCAGGGGAGGAGCCATGGGAGGTTGGCTCTAGGAGTGCACTGATCTCCAGGGGGCAGGTCCTGCATTGAGAGTCTTCCCCCTGGTGGTCAGTGTGCATCATAGTGACTGGTCAACCTGTCATTCCAGTTATTCTGGTCGTTTGGTCATAACAGTCGGTTAGGCACACATATCTACACTAATAAAAGAGAAACATGGTAATTGGCGTACGACCGCTACCCTTTTCATTGGCTAATCAGCAAGATTAGCAAATTAGCTAATCAGCAAATTAACTGTCAGCCAAGATGGTAGTCGGCAGCCAGGCAGCTTGAAACTAACATGAGGCTTGCTTGCCTCAGTGAGGGAGGATCGTTGGAGGAAACCAACGTTCCCCGCCTGCGGCTGCAGGCCTCTGAGCCGGCAGTTTAAGAAACATTGTAACAAATACCGCCGAACTTCAGCCAGCAGATTCGCAACATTGGAAGCAAAGGCCAGAAACCTACTTTCAGCAGCGGGAGGCCTAAGAGCTGGAGCCAAGCCTCAAGGTAAAGCTGGCCCAGAATAAAAAGAAAAAAAAGAAAAAAAGGAGCGGTTGGGAACTTCAGTCACTCCCAGCCTGAAAACAGCCCTCAGCCCCTCACCCAGGCTGGCCAGGCACCCCAGTGGGGACACCCACCCTGATCCAGGACACCCTTCAGGGCAAACCAGCCTGCCCCACCCATGCACCAGGCCTCTACCCTATATAGTAAAAGGGTAATATGCCTCCCAGCACCGGGATCAGCATGACAGGGGGCAGCGCCCAAACCCCCTGATCGCCCTGCGGCTCTGTGTGTGACGGGGGCGGGGCCCCAACCCCCTGAGCAGCCCTGCTCTGTGGGTGATAGAGGGCGGTGCCCCAACCCTCTGATGGGCCCTGCTCTGTGTGTGACGGCGGCAGCGCCCCAACTCTCTGATTGGCCCTGCTCTGTGCGTGACAGGGGCTGGCGCCGCAACCTCCCCATCGACCCTGCCTTGAGTGTGACAGGGGATGGTGCCCCAACCCCCCAATTGGCCCTACCCTGAGCGTGACTGAGGGTGGCATCACAACCTCCCAATCTGCCCTGCTCTGTGCATGACGGGGCGGCGCCCCAACTCCCCAATCAGCCCTGCTCTGAGCCCGACCAGGGGCTGCACCTAGGGATTGGGCCTGCCCTCTGCCACCCGGGAGCAGGCCTAAGCGAGCAGGTCGTTATCTCCCGAGGGGTCCCAGACTGTGAGAAGGCACAGGCCGGCCTGAGGGACCACCCCCCCCCCCCCGAGTGCACAAATTTTTGTGCACCGGGCCTCTAGTATATATATATACACACACACACACACACACAATTATTATTTTCTTGGAATTGACTCTTCTTTTTTTATTACTTAAAATGCCAGCTTTGGGTTTATCCTATGCAAGAATGCCCACAAATTTGTGGATTTCGTTTGTTAACGAAGATTTTTTTTTTATATTATACTAGAGGCCTGGTGCATGAAATTTGTGCACTGGGGGGGGGGTCCCTCAGTGTGGCCTGTGCCCTCTCACAGTCTGGGAGCCCTGGAGGGATGTCCAACTGACGGCTTAGTGGGCCTAAGCCATCAGTCGGACATCCTTAGCATTGCCACAGAGGCGGGAGAGGCTCCCACCACTGCTGCTGTGCTCACCAGCTGTGAGCCTGGCTTCTGGCTGAGCGGCTCTCCCCCTGTGGGAGCACACTGACCAGCAGAGGGCAGCTCCTGCGTTGAGTGTCTGCCCCCTGGTGGTCAGTGCACAGCATAGTGACCGGTCATTCCACCATTCAGTCATTTACATATTAGCCTTTCATTATATAGGATACGCTGTAGATGATGAGGCCCCTTCGAACCATAAGAAATGCAAAAAATTCACTGTCAACTCATTCTGGAATTGTCCCCACTTAAAATTAAATTACCCACCCCCCCCTGGGGTGTGTGCTGCACCTTGGGAACCACTGTGCTTGACACTTTTCCTCTCTGAGCTTCATTTCTGCATATGCATATACCATGGGAATTGTAATCTCTTCTCCGCCTACCTCTCTGGGTTGTCATGAGGAGGTTCTGAGCTAATAAACCTAGAAATGGGAAGGGATTGTTATTTTTAAGCCCATGGGTACCTTCGCAGGTAGCAGGTGCTGATTAGGGGAGGAGGGCATGATTGTTTCCTGGGACTGTAGCTATGGAAGCTTTGCAGACAGTTCCACAGGCCTCAGAGGGGCGGGCTCTGGCCAGCAGCCCTGTAGCAGTGGTCATCCCTGGAGATGCTGGATAGGGGGAGGGGGAGTGCTAGGGGGGTGTTAGGGGGGTGGCAAGGCTGAAAGGGGAGTAACTGTCAAACCTCCCCACTTGACACCATTCTATGAATTGTACATGGCCTTTTCGCAGCTGTATGTGCTCAGGGCAGGGCTCCAATATCCTGGAGCAGGGCAGGGGCCAGGCCAGGGTGGGGTCAGGCGGGCTAGGAGGGCAGGGTTAGCTGCACCCCCGGCAAGGTTCAGTGCACTTCTGCTGTGGAGACGGCGCCACTGCTGTCAGGGAGGGGATGTTTGGGGGGATGAGTTTGACACTGAGGGGCCACTTAGGCCTGCCTCCACCCGGGTCTGGAGTTGAGTTGAGGGAAGAGAGGCATGCCTGGCCCCAGTGGAGGGGGCCCAGCAGCGGCAGGCCATGGGCCATGGGTGCCTTGGGGCCCTGACGGGTTGTCGTAGGTGTGCTATTGTTGTGGGCACCCCTGGCGGGGGTGGCAGAGGAAGAGATTGGGAGTCGGAGATACGGGCTGCAGCTACCCCCAAGGCTGGGTCTTCTCCTTGTCTGGTCAGCCTCCCTGTCCCCCCAGGGGTGCCGGGGCTGCGATAGGGTGTTCGTGCAGGGGGATTGGAAGACCTCCCCATGGCCCCTTCCTCTTCCTTCTTTGCAGTCCAGGCTCTTGTCAAGCACTCTCCTCAGACCCCTGGGAACTTGGCTCCGGCCACCCTGCCCCTCCATGGCTCCCTGCAGCCCCTGCCCCACTCGGCTCTCCCAGCCGCCCTCCTGTCAGGAGGATGCCAGGATGCCCTGTTGTGGGGCCACTGGGGAGTATGCGCTAAGCCTTAGCTAAGCCCCCAGCCCTGCGCACACGGGCCAGCGGGCCCCCCTCTTTGCTCTTCGCTCGCCACACCGGCCATCGCTCGCTGCTCCTGCCCGGGGCCAGCCGACTTTGCTCCTTCCCTTGGCACCTATGTATGCAAATTAACCGCCATCTTTGTTGGCAGTTAATTTGCATATCGCCCTGATTAGCCAATGGGAAGCATAGCGGAGGTATGGTTAATTACCCTTCTTCTCTTTTATTAGATAGGATATTGCATGGAGTGGTTAACTATTGGGTAAAAAGTTCATGGGGACGCCACCTAAAACCTGTGGGAAACACTGAATTATTGCAAAGGGGGGGATGGAATGTGCTAGAATGGAGGTCTGCAGGCGGCCACACTAGGAGGTAAACGCTTTTCCCCAACAGGTCCTGGCTGCTCATGATGTATTAGGGAGGGTGATTGACAGGCAGCATCTCAGGGCAGGAAGTTTTATGGCCGGAAACAGATAACTGCGCTTTCCCCCACCGGATCTCTGAAGCATCAACCTTTCAACGCTCACGCCATCTGAGGGAGAGACAAGGCCTTTCTCATTTCCAATGTTCTAGACCAGCAGCAAAGGGGACCTGTGACCTGGGACCACCTTCTCCAGCGCTGCTTCCATCAAGGCCCCACGTCAGGACCCCGCCCAGGAGACCTCCTCCTGGGCTTATGCTGAGTGGAGCACAGTCCCCAGGATTTGCATTGAACTGAAGCCCCACCCAGGAAAGCACGTGAAAAGCACACAGAAGCCGATGGCACTATTTTAAAGAGAATCTTGAATGCGCCCTATTTCTTTTCCTTTTTTTAAGCTTAAAAAAAAATCAATGTATTTTTATTGATTTCAGAGAAGAAGGGAGATAGAAACATCAATGATGAGAGCGAATCATTGATCAGTTGCCTCCTGAACACCCCCCGCCGGGGATAGAGCCTGCTAACCGGACATGTGCCCTGACCAGGAACCGAACCATGACCTCCTGGTTCACAGGTTGACGCTCAACCACTGAGCCACGCCAGCAGGACTGCTCTACCTATTTCTTGAAGAGAAGTTAAATTCCAGGCTTTCACTAACAAGAATAAAAACGTATTTGTAACACTCCCTTCCAAGTAAACGGAATACACCAGTGTACTGGGGGGGGGGAGGAGGGGAAGGTACCACTCATTTCTTCATTAGTTTACTCCACAAATATTTGTTGAGCACCTATTACGTGTCAGGCCTGTGTGAGGCACTGGGGTTACACTGATGGCCCAAGACAGACACAGAACCCACATCCATAAGGCTAGCTAGGGAGGCTGATGCTAATCAAATAATCATCCAAACAAATGCAAAATGTGATGTGTGCCACAAAGAACTAATACACGGTGCTGGCTTCCTGATCTGGTTGGGGTCAGAGAAGGCTGCCCTGAGAGAATGACAATGGGGGAGAGCTGTGAACGTGAGACACGGAATTACCAGTAACTCCTCATTAAGTCTCTTCCATGAGCCAGATCCTCTCACATAATCCTCACTGTGACTCTCTGAAGCGGGCATTATTATTCCCATTTCACAGGAGAGCAAATCCTGGTGCAGACAAGAGTAATGCCCTCCCCAAGGACACATGGCTGGCTAGTGGCAGGGCAGGGAATAAACACAGGTCTGTGTGACTCTCAGGCCAGGTCCCGTTCCCCTCCCCCCCCCCCCCCCCAAGACTTACTGACTTCCCAGGAAGTGCGTTAATAGGAAAAATAT
Source organism: Myotis myotis (assembly GCF_014108235.1). NCBI lineage: Eukaryota > Metazoa > Chordata > Mammalia > Chiroptera > Vespertilionidae > Myotis > Myotis myotis. The sequence goes on from NW_023416335.1 coordinate 203,447,901, forward strand.
AATTACCAGCTGAACATGCCTGGAAGGTTACAACTGTGACGTCATCTATATCAACTCCTTTAAGCCTCAGTGCCAATGAGGAGACAGGCTGGGCAAATACTGCTCCATCCTGCACCTGGAGAGCCAGGGCAGAAAAGCCAGGCACGGCCGAGGGAGCCGGAACAAAGAGCTCCCTCTCATGGTGAGGCTGAGCAAGCCTCTCCTTTCTGCTTCCCGCAAGCCAAGGCCAAGGCAGGCTCCTGTCCTTGCTCTATGCATACTCTCTGTCTCCGCCAGGCAGATGGGAGGGCAGAGGCTGCATCGGTGTCTCAGCACCCAGAACAGGGTCAGACCCCATGCAGGTGCTCAATAAATAAGGCGAACAAAAGACAGAACCCATCTTCTTTCTGGTGAGAAGAAGGAGAAGAAGAAATCCAAGGAATTCAAACCACTTCCAAGGAGGAACAGTCCAGCCTTCCAGCCAAACAGACTTCTAATGATGTACTGTGCACTTTCGAGGTCCCAAGCAGACAGCAAGCTCTCCACATGGGGTTTCTCACTTAATTCTCACATCAGCCTTGCAAGGCAGGCCTCCTGGTGCCCTTGATTCATAGATGAGGAGGCTGGAATATTCTGCATAAAAGCCCACAGTTCGTGGGTCATGGAGGTGGGTTTGAATACCAACCCCAAGAGCTGAATTCCAAGAGCCACTGGTGGCCTTGTGACTAGGAAATACACACTGAAATATTTAGGGCTGCAGAAGCACCGTGTCTGCGGCTTATTCTTAAACAAGAGGGAGGGAGGAAGTGAAGGAGGAAAATAAAAGAAATGTGGTAATACTTGAGGGACTTGGGTGAAAGGTATCTGGTAATTCTGTGAACTATTCTTCCAACTCTTCTATAGGTTGGAATTACATCTAAATAAGACAGGTTTGAGAAAGCTGATGGTGGGAAGCAGATATAGTCATGTCCTGATGAGGAAGGACACGTGCTGCTTGGCTAGGATGAAGCCTGGAGAGGGATTGTGGTCGGGGCCGACTTGGGCCAGGAGGCCAGGCTGAGCAGCCAGGTTTATCAGGGAGGGACACGTGGACACTGACAGGGGTGGGGTTAGAAAAATTTATTCAGTGGTCACGGTCCTCACTTAACCACATCTGCCCATCTTCCAGCATTGAGTGCTTTGAAAGCTGTATTTTAAATCCAGATGCTTCTTTCCTTCTTTTTTGTTAATCCTCCCCCCAGGACATTTTTCATTGATTTTTCTAGAGACTAGAAGGGATGGAGAGAGACAGAGAGAGAAACATGGATGTAGAGAGACACATCGATTGGTTGCCTCTCGCAAGTGCCCCCAACCAGGGCTGGGGATGGAGCCTGCAACCAAGGTACGTGTCCTTGATCAGAATCGAACCCAGAACCCTTCAGGCCTCAGGCTCTATCCACTGAGCCAAACTGGATAGGGCTTCAGCTGCTTATTTCTGAAGTTACCCACAGGCAGGCACAAGCATGGTCAAGGAGAACATTATTCTTCACCTCTCCCCTCCATGCTCCCCTTCCCCATGTGGTTTCCACTCTAGGGATCCATGCAACATACCAGCCGCTCCATCTCAGGACAGGAAAGGGACACTGCCATGCAGCTGTCCCCCGGGGGAGTGGAAGCAGACAACCTCTGTACATTAGAACAACAGGAACAGCAACCCAGAGAGGTGATTAACGCATCCAGGTTCACACAGGTGGCTGACCTTGGACCAGATACCAGTGTCCTGGTTCCCACCAGGTGCTCACAGTCTTATTTCTTGGTACCACCAAAGGGCCTGCAGCGAGCCTTGTGTTCTGGTTCCTTCCCCTGAAACACATACCATCTCCCCACTATTTTCTAGGAGAAACAGTCCGGCCTTCCAGCCAAACAGACTCCTAGTGACTTAGTGTGCGCTTTCGCTGTCCCAAGCAGATGGCCAGCTCAGGGAAGAGGGTGTGTATGAATACCCGTTCCAAAACACGGGCCTTGGGGGCAGACTGACCTTGGTGACCTCCTGCTCATGGGACGGGCTTGGGCAGGTGAGTTAAGCTCCCCGGCTGCAGTTTTCTCACCTGGAAGATGATGCCAATGATCCAGATTGTTGGGTTGTTGTGAAGATTCATGATCTTGGCAAGTGTCTGAATCACTGATCTAGGCACTGAGAACACAACAGCTATAAGATGAACAAGGGCCCTGACCTCAAGGAGCTCCCATTCGAGTTGGAAAAGACAACAAATGAATACAAGATAAACAAGCAAATGAGATTTTTTTCAGATAGTGCTAAGTGCTGGGGAAAAACAAAAACAAAAACAAAAACAAAACACCTGAAAAGGGGCTGATGGGAGGCATGAGTGACCACTGATGGTTGTGCTACTTTGGCTAGAGCAGGGGTCTCTGAGAAGGTGACATCTGAGTGGGACTCTGAGTAATGAGAAGGGATTGGCCATGGCAGGACCTGGGGAATGGCTGAGGGAGGAGGCGGGGTGACCCTGGAGCAAGGGTGGGGCGTGACCTGGTGAAAGAATGAAGAGGAGGCAGCCTGGTGGGAACACGGTGAGTTCCAGGGAGAGTGAAGGGCCTAAGGGCAGTGGCAGCGGGGACTACGTCACGCTGGGCGCCGAAGGTGAGGCAGCGAGGAGTTACTAGTACTAGTACTTTAAATGCACTAGGAATCCACAGAGAGTTTTGAGCAGGCGGGTGATACGATCTGATTTTCCCCCTTCTTGAAATCAGAGAATATATGTAACATCATTAGTGCAGGGCCTGGCACAGGGTAGGTATTTGATGAAAGATAGCTTTCTCATTGTTTATCATTCCTAAGCATCTCCACTAATCATTACAGACTTCCAGCCGGTGGGTGGCCCAGACCTCGCTTCCTCCGGAAGCGTGCACCTGGATGCACCTGATGGGGGCCGGGGGTGGGGGGGTGGGGAGTGATACCTTTGACTTCCTCCCTGTGCCCCACCACCCTCCAACCTGCACCCCAAGGCAGATGCCAGCTACATCGGCCAGGCCAAGGGTCAGTCGGGGTAGGATCCCTGGGCCCCTCTCCAGCTAACCCCAGCTCAGGGCCTCCTAGCTGCCTTCACTTTACTGTAAAAATGCAAAGCATTCCAGCCATTTTAATTACTGGGCGTTGCATACGCCAGCAACCAGCTCATACAAAGGAACAAGAGAAAAAAAATGATTTTTCAACATGCCTTCAGCCTCTCCCTCCTTTTTCTCTAACATCAGCCTCCAAACACGGGCTTGTGGGCCAGGTACACGCAACCCCTCTTGGAGTCTGTTGATATGACAGCAAGAGCTTTTTTCTCTAAATACTTGAGGCAGAGGCAGTGCCAACTCCCTTGGGGCGGTTTGGAAATTACCGGTCCTCTTCCTGCTTGACATGCTGGGACCAGCACCGGGGTCCGTGTCGTACACACTGAGGATGTCGTTATAAACAGCTCAGCGTGCGGGGGTCTGTCTGGGCACCAGTCGGGGGGATTTTAGTCCCTGAAATTCCAAAGTGGCCTCATTATAAGGTCCCCCCAAGGCACGAACCCCAAGCTCAGTGTTCCGGTAATGCTTAGATGTGGGAAGGATACCTTAAAAGTTTGTAATGTGATTAGAGGAGCTTCCAGTTTGCGAATTCTGGTTTTTTGGTAGCTTCTGAACTCTTTCTTTACTAACAGTCTAATCTAATCGAACAGTTTTTAAAATACATATATACTTTTATTGATTTCAGAGAGGAAGGGAGAGAGGGCAGGAAGGAGAAGAGAGATAGATAGATAGATAAATAGAGAAGTATCAATGATGAGAGAGAATCATTGATTGGTTGCCTCCTGCATGCCCCACACTGGGATTGAGCCCACAACCTAGGGCAATTGCCCTGACTGGGAATTGAACCGTGACCCCTTATTCATAGATCAACGCTCAACCACTGAGCCATACCAGCCGAGCATCTAACAGGGTTTTGAGGATCTACTGTGTGTATCAGGCATTGTGCTAAGTGCTCAGAAGAGAAAACTCAATTAGACTTTGTCAATTAGCGCACTTTCTAAAGAGGGGAGATGAGATGGAGACTGACAACCCCAGCACAGTGTGCTGAATATCGAGGTAGAGGTATCTGAGGGGTGGCATCCACTTGGATGGAAGAAAAAGCCACTTGGAGAAGGTGCCTAATAATGATATTGACAGTGGCCATTCGTTGATGGCGGACTCTATGCCAGGCTTTCTGCTAAATCCTTTCCATGCATCATCATGTTTATTTCTCACAACTCTGTGAAGTTGGCACTAATGCTGCTCCTATTTTACAGATGAGAAAACTGAGATCCAGAAAGGTTACTCATCCATGATCACATAGCTAGGAAATGGCGACTGGTAAATATGTAACTAGCTTTCCAGGACAAAAAGTCCTGATTGATAGCATCTGCCAATGGCTGTAGTGTAAATACCCTGATCATGGCCAATTTAAAGTTCCAATGTGATGCCACTGAATGCAGATTTGGGAAGCATGTGCAGTAGCATAGCATTATGAAATATTTCCACAGAGATACAATAGCTGGCCACGAAGAGGCAGGCTAGCAGGTGGTGAAGAGCCTGGGTGCTTGAGCCAGCAGGCTCTGGTTTCAAATCCCAGCACTGCAGCATCCTGGCCATGCGCTCTTGAGCAAGTCACATAATCTCTCTTTACCCTTGTTTCCATATCTGAAGAATAAAGGAATGGTGGGACAATCCTATCTACCTATCTAACAGCTTTGCTATAAGGATTAGTCTCCATTAAGATAGGCAGACCACTCAGAAGAATGCCCAGCACCAGTAGGCACCAGTAATAATTAGCTATTTCCATCAAGTTTTTATTTATTTCCCACCCTCCCTTCTCTGATGATCACTTATATGGTCCAAGGGGATATGCTTCTCTTAAATGAACACAGATCATCTGCTGCTTGAGGAGAGGGGCTGGCCTCATTCATCTCTCTACCTGTAGGGCCACACCCTGGTACCTGTAGGTTCTCAGGGAGAATGTACTCTGTGCCAGGCGCTATGCCAAGTGCCTTATTCACCATCCCTTGTTTGATCCTCACGGAGATCCTATAAGGTCGGAATCTCTTCTCCATCTTACCATTGTATTTTTATATATATATTTTGTGTGTGTGTGTGTGTGTGTGTGTGTGTGTGTGTGTGTGTTTTGTTTGTTTAATCCTCACCCGAGGATATTTCTCCATTGATTTTTAGAGAGAGAGTGGAAAAGCAGAGGAGAGACACAGCGAGAGAAACAGACGTGAGAGAGGCACATTGATTGGTTGCCTCCTGCACATGCCCCAACCGGTACCGAGGACCAAGCCTGCAACCAAGGTACATGTCCTTGACCAGAACTGAACCCGGGACCCCTCAGTCCACAGGGCAACATTCTATCCACTGAGCCAAACCAGCCATTAAGACACTCGGTCAAGGTCGCAGTAAAAAAGGATCAAAACCCAGATTTATTGACATCGCAGGCCTTGGTCCCTAATCTCCTTGTCAGTCTGCCTTCCGGAATATTCCATTGGGAAGCTTTTAAAAATTATAAAATCCACGCCCCGGTTTTACATTTGAAGAAAGGGGGTTCATTGATTTACTCAAGGTCGCCCAGCTATTGTGTGTGGCAGAGCTATGACAAAAATCCGGTATGTATATCGCCTCCGTCTCGAGTCTGACATTTCAGGAGGAAATGAAGCCATATTCAATAGCTGTTAAAATGTACTGATCAGTATTCTATCGGCTTGCCTCGGGTTTCTGGGCCCTTTCTGTGTCATACAAATGCAATTTTCCCGTGGCATCCATCCAAATGCCCAGGAGGAAGGGCGCGCCCACACCTCCAGACACGGCCTGCCATGTCGGCTCCCCTGCCTTTCTCCACTGCGAACCAGGCCCAGAGCAGGAGGTGCGGCCCACCTGCCGCCGATACAGCTCCCCGTGTGTCCCTCTGCTTGGCTGTGTCACACAATGGCCAAGAGCCCCCCGTACTCAGTGGGACCCCAAAAGACTAGGAGGAAGTCACCAGCACTTCTAACGCTCCACAGAACCTACGGGCAGAGTGAGTTTGCGGACACCAGTAAGAGTGCTGGAATCTGAATCACAATTCTGCCATTTCCTCGCTTGTAAGCAACTGGACGTGAAATTTAACTTCTTTGAGCCTCAGTTTTATTCATTCTCATTCTCTCTCTCTCTCTCTCTCTCTCTCTCTCTCTCTCTCTTGCTTTTGACATCCTTCATCCCTCCCACTAATCTGTTCTCTGCATCTATGAGCTTGTTTTTATTTTATTTTTTTAAAAGCTTCCACATGTAAGTAAGAACATATGGTATTTGTCTTTCTCTGTCTCCCTTACTTCACTTAGGGTAAACTCCCTTGATGTCCATCCAGGTTGTTGAAAATGGCAAAATGTCATTCTTTTTATGGCTGAATAATATTTCATTGTGTATATATGTACCACAATTCCTTTCATTCATCCATTGATGGACACTCAGGCTACTTCCATATCTTGGCTATTGTCAATATCTCGGCTATTGAACACAGGGACGCGTATATCTTTTCCAGTTCATGTTTTTTGCCTCAGTTTTCTGGACTGTAAAATGGGCATTAGATAATATCTATTACTTCGGGTTGTGAGCATTGCAGGAAGTGCTGTACTGAACGTGACATGTACGGAGCTGGTGCTCAAGGAATGTGAGTTCCCCTTCCTGGTCTTAGAAGTCTTCTCCAGCTTATCCTCCCAAGGCCACTGAGTGTCACAGGGAAGAGAAATGACTAACTGAATCCTGAAAGATAAAAAGAATCCTGACGGATGACATGGAGGGGGTGGGGAATATCTTGTAAGCGGGCGGATTCCAGGAAAAGAGTGCGGGTGAACAAAGCCTCAGACAGGAAACCGGAGGCTGGAACAGAAAGGGCCGGGAGGTGGGAATTAGGGCACAGGTTTGCAGAGGTAAGCAAGGCCAGCCCTGCTGTGGCATAACTTCAGGGGCAGCCATCACACTGGATCCTACCTGGATATCCCCCCCTGGGGGGCCCCCGGGAAGGGCCAGATCACAGAGCGCCTTGCACGCCTTTCTTTGGTGTGAGACTTTGTTCAGCAAGCCGTGGAGAGCAAATGAATCACTGGGAGTGAAGGACAGCGTGGTTTCAGATTTATATTTGAAACACTTTTCAGGAGCAGCAGTGCAAATTGAAGCTGACAGAGAAAGACTCTGGGCAGGGTGACCAATTATGTGACGATTGAAATGGTCAGGAAAGAATCTGTGGGGGCCTGATCCAAGCCAGACACGTTGGGGATGGAGAGAAGGGGATGGTTGGATGTGTGGCTTGAGAATGGAGGGGACCTGGTGACCGACGGTGGCATTGGTGGCGATAGGGAACGCTGCAGGGGAGAGAGGGGGAGAGACAATGAGTTTTGGAGCCTTTGGAGGCGGAGGCAGCCATGGGACCTCCAGGTGTAATTGTCCAGGGGGAAGCTGGAGAGAGACTGGAGCTCAGTGGATACTGCTGTGTGCAGTGCCCGTTCCAGCGCACGTGGCACGGTGGTGGGTAGAACCGAGGGGGAGGGTGGAGGCTAGAGGGAAGGGAAGGAAGCCAAGGACAGAAAATTGGGAAACACCTACATTTTAGGGACAGCAAGAGCCCGAAGACTCTGCCAGAAGACCGAGAAGGTACAGTTGGAGAGGGAGAAGGCGAAAACCCAGAGCAGGTGGTCTGAGCTGCCAGGTTCAAGGAAGGAAGTGATCGGCGGCGTCCAATGCTCCCTGCAATCCAGGACAAGTCCGTTCCGGTGCCAGCAGGTCCCACGGAAAAGAGTTCAGATGCCTTGGCAGGAACAGGCCCTCCAGCCCCATCTGACGGGCGGCTGCCCAGCCCTCCATCCCATTCCCTCCCGAGCCACAGGGGCACCCGGCCCAGACACCCTCACTCATGTGCGTCCACCGTGCGGAACGGCGTTCAACCTTGACGGAGACCGCAGAGGAAAAACACGCGGGCTCCGCGGGCATACGGAAGACATTAAGACAGGCCCGAGCAGACGTTCTCCCTCCACTTCCTATTCGTCTTCGCAGAAATGATCGACTGAGCACACGGGCATGAAAAGTTTTTAAAAAATCAAGAGACGGACTATGAACAGTTTCCCACCCACCACCCCAGAAAGCACGGGGCACATGTGTTTTCTGGCTTCACGTCCCTGGGAGTAGCCGGGTGGAAAGAAACGTGGAAACGCCAGGGCTCAGGAGAAGCACCCAGAGACTCTCTTACTGAGGGGTCTTCACTCCCGGGCGGGGCGGGGGCAGAGCTAGGCAAGAGGCCATTTTACTGCCACGAAATTGGTTCCAGATGGAAGCAAGGGAAGGCGTTTACTCCCTGCTGGTGCCAGACGCAGAAAGAACCTGACACACCTACTGTCCCAGGTTCCTAATTCCCCAGTGCGGGTCCGGCCAGGGCCAGGGCCAGGGCGATGGGTGGACCGGGCTGTCTGTGGCTTGGGAAAGCCGAGTTTGAATGTAATGACTTTCAAATGGACCTGGGCTTGGGGGAAGGCACTGTAGCGAGGGTCTGGGGAGGGAAAAGCAGGGAGGAAAGAGGGGTTCCCCCTATGAGGCAGCCGGAACAACCCATGTCCTGTCAGCGCCCTCTCTGGGCTTCCTTCAGGAGGAGTGGACCGACCATGGCATCCGCTGCTGGGTTCCCAGAGCCCGGATCCCCCCAGCCCCATGATTCATGCCTTCTCTCTTCCCAAGGGCACGTCTCCCCCTCGAGTTGACGTGAGGCCAGCTCGAGGGTGGAGAAGCCGGGCAGCTGCATACTCAGACGGGATGCTGACTGAGAGCTTTGTGGCCATGGCAGACGGGAGGGGCTCGCTTCACCCACTGACTAAAAGGCACCCGCGCCGGCTGGCTAGGGTGGAACTGTGCCGCTCCTGCCGCCTTTCAGTGAGACTGGCTGGGACTGCAGGCCGGGAGACGGGGTGTTCTCTGGCTTACAGCGCCCCCTAGCACTGGCCAGAGGGATAGGTCCGTGTGCTCCACCCGCCCACCTGAATACTGGGAAGGGGCTGGTGGGGCCCATCCGCTCCACTCACTCAACCAGTTCTTACTGCCCTTGTTACCAACACTCGATTCCTGTCCTCAGAGGGCTTACGGTCCAGGAACGGAAGCAGGAGGGAGATGATGAAGACTGGGGAGGAAAATCAAGAAAGGCTTCCTGGAGGTGGTGACACTGAAGCTGTGATCTGAACACAGTATAGGAGTTCAATCATTGTTGGAAAGACCGTATGGGGACAATAAAAGACGTACTTTCTCATCTCTGAGTGCTTGTGAGCCAAGAGGCAGGCAGACAGAAAAACAGGTCATGACAAGGGGCTCTCTCAGGAACAAGACCTCGGTCTCCCTGATGCCTTCGCACCACAATCTCTGTTTTCCGTCTCAGCCTCGGAGGAGAGATCAGAGTAAGAACTCAGTCGCTGTTGATTGAGTGATTGACAGCTGCGCTTCAGTCATGGGCACGTTCGATTCGCCTCACACCTGTTTAAGTGGCACAATCTGTCTGCCCTTCAGTAACTCTCACCTTGTCCTTGAGAATTTCCCATGAAATCTTAGTCCTTTGGAGCCGGGGAGTGCGGTGGGGGGCTTGGAGACCACCGAGTTACATCTTTCATCCAATAAAATGGAAATTGAGGCCTGGAGAGGTGAGGTGCCTTGTCCACACACACACAGCTCTTCTGCACCAACTTTTGGAACAGACCTCAGACCTTTCATTTTTTTTTTTTTTTTTTTTTTTTTTAATACAAGCACCTTTCATCCGCCTAGAAAGGTTTTTTACGTGTCTCTTTGCAGGGATATGTTTGGAATGTTTTCAAAGGCGTTAGATAATTATTTGGAAAGGAAAAACACGACACGCACAAGAGATAAAGGGCTGAGGAGTACAGGGCCGTGTTCACTCTGAGTTCACCGGGCCCCGCGGGGCAGAGGTGAGGATTATCATCACAGACAACTATTTGGTCAGTCGGGGTAGGGGAAATTCTTCACATCGGCCACTGTACAAACACTCTGGGAGGAACTCATCTGCAGATCTGAAAGGCAGATCTGAAAGGCAGATCCAGGCTGGCGAGTGGTTGGGTTTCCATGGCCAAGGTGCATCCCTCGGGCCATGTGTGGGCAGCTGCCACCCTGTCCTGAGGCACTGCGGAAATTCCTTCACCTGTCTGGACCTTATTTTTCCCACAGATAAGAAGAGGCTAGGACCTCTGAAAAATCACGTTCCCAGAGATTCCAGTGTTCTGTAACTTGATAGGAAGGGGGTGGGTGGTCATGGGATCACCTTTCCTAGAAAAGTTCCAGGAAGGGAAATACCAGGTCAGCCAGATACATTTGGAGACTTCTTCAGTTCTCCCAAGGTTTATCCATTTATCATTGTTCTTAGCTGTCAAGAACAAGTGGGAGAGCCAGTGTCTTCACCCTTCCCATGAACCCAGGGGCATCCATCTACCTTAGCAAGTGGACCTGGAGAAGCGATGCTTGCATATTAGGTCCCTGTGCACTGGGACCTCTGGCTGACTGGCTGGCTGGCTGCCTGGCTGCCTGTGAGGTCTGCTTGCGGGAGGGGCTACCTGGCAGAAGGGCTCCCCCACACAAAGATCCATGGAGCTTGCTCTTTTTCCTTAAGATGAGGCCTGAGCCGACCTTACACAGGCAGGTGGGCAGAGGGGAGTCCCCTCAGATTAGACATTAGGGAGAACTTCCCAACTGAAAGGGAAGATGAACTCCAAAGACACTGTGTGGACTAGTTTAGGATAGGGAGCGAGAGGAACTAACCCAAACCACCATTTCATTACCGCTCCGCTGGAAACATCAGATCACTCCTGTGCTTCCAAAATGAAGGAGCTGCATGGCCCAGAGGTCCTCAAACTTTTTAAACGGGGGGCCAGTTCACTTTCCCTCAGACCGTTGGAGGGCCGGACTATAGTTTTAAAAAAAACTATGAACAAATTCCTATGCACACTGCACATATCTTATTTTGAAGTAAAAAAACAAAACAGGAACAAATACAATATTTGTATTTGCATGTGGCCCGCGGGCGGTAGTTTGAGGACCCCATGGCCGAATGCCTCCGATGCTTTCAACGAGGAGCCTGCTGCTCAAAGTTCAGCAAAAGTTATCTGCCTCACACGCCGGTTCTAGGCAAGGCTCCCCTTGGAGAAAACACTGGCATTTAGGACAAAACCGTTAACGTGAAAAGAAAAAAGAGAAGCATCTTATCACATGAGATGCTTATCCACCGTGGATTTGGTCTGGAAAGGCTTCTAAGACCTTCCACATGACTGGCACGGCGCAGGAATCAGTGCAACTCAAATCCCACCAGCCATGCCCTCATTCAACCTCCAGACGCAATGCGCTGCTGGCCACACCCACACCCAAGGCTCCTGGGACCCTGCTCTGTGCTCTGAGGGCTAAAAAGCAGTGTGGCCAAATATCTCAGGCTTCACAGTGTTGCTGGAGTGGCGGGGGAAATAATACAACCGGATCCCTGAAATAGTGAGCAAAGTGCTGGTGCTGACAGCGAGAGGGAGAGACGGGGGTGGGCCAGGCTCTAGAGTTGAGGTGGGAAGGGTCTTGAACGTTGGGAGGGGGCTACGACAGGAAAATGCGAAAACTAGATGCCTTTCCTTATAGCTAAGAATTTAAGGGATACAAAGGCATTTTAAAAATGTTCGTGGAAATACCATTTCCAATGAAATGTCCTGCATCCCCCCCATCACTTCTCTGAAGGGTAAATGGGGGCGTTTCTGGGAAAGAGGTGCATTTCTGAGCAGCACTTTCAGTTCTTGTTTTGTTCTAAACTTTTCGTTATTTCTATAGCCAAGACATTCGAGTCTCGTTCTAAACGGAATGAGCGGGTAGAGAAAGGGAGAGAGACCCAGGAGTGAAAAGACAGCAGGTTCCAGCTGCAGACGGGCATGTGCACAGTTAGAGCTGAGGGCTGCCCCGGGTGCAAGAAACCTCTCTACCAAGGTGGATGCCAGCAGTGCCTGGCTGGTTGCCAAGTCGTGTCACCTTTCGGTGCCAGTCTCCTCATCAGGAAAGTGTCATTCAAACGTGTGCTTCCCTCCCCAGGACTGTGAGGTAGGATGAGGTGAGGTATGGAAAATACACGTCAGCATCGAGATGTTCAGTAATAATAATTGGTCGCTAGCAATTATCCATTACGGTTCGCAGCCGAGGATCCCGGATAGTCCTCCAGGACCTGGTTTCACCCCAGTTTTGGATCAGTTCACCCCCCACCCCCAATTCCTTGCCAAAGGGTGGAGACCTATCTGCCCTAGGGGCCTTTGCCCTTGCAGTTCTCCCTGACTGCGGTTCCCTCCTCCCAGATGCTCACAGGGATGAGCCTTCTTCGTGTTCACATCTCAGCTGGGGTGTCCCCTACTCGGAGACGTCCTACCCCACAGAAAGCAGCGCCCTCTGCAGCCATTTCTAGCCCAATGTTACTCTGTTGTGCTGCCTTCACAGCACTGTCCCCACAGACGATCACCCTAGGCGTGTGTGTATTCATGGATCTCCTGGCATGTTACCTGCAAGTTCCAAGGGGGCAAGAACTTCGTTTTGCTGAACCCAACATCCAGCACAGTGTTTGCTGAATGGCTTCGCAATGTACTCCGGGTGAGCGGGGACCGACCTGCTATTATAGCCAGCTCCAAAAGGCAGCAAAGCCCGGGGCGGGGTGGGGGCTGGAGAGGGTAGGTCACCTGTCTGGCTTTCCCCTCTGACTCTGCTTTTTCCAGAGAAGGTGGGAAGGTAACATTTTTTTCTTAGCCTTTCATCCAGGTGCTGGCAAGGTCTCCAGGGCCAGGGCCGCCCTGACCTGCGGAGGGTGGGTGCTGGGGTGAGCAGCAGCTGACTCTGGTTGAGTCGGGAGGCGCCCGGAGGGCGTGCGGGCATGTGGCAGAGGTGCGGGCGGGCGGGAGGGGGCACGCGGGCGCTGCTCCCGAGGCTACCCCGCCAGTGCGGGTCTGAGGCCGTCCCAGTCCCTCCACTCCGGAGCCCAAAGCCGCATTATTCCCTATAAGGATCTGAACCGGCCGGGGAGGCCCCGCCCCGTCGCCCCGCGCCCTCGGCCCCACCCCCTTTTCGGAGGGCCGATGAGGTAATGCGGCTCCGCGATTGGTCGGAGGGGCGGGACCCGAGAGGGGGCGCCGGGGGTACCCGCGCTATATTACTCGGCCGCGGAGCAGCGGTGCAGAGCAGGCAGCGAGCGGGCTCTCGGACGACTTCTCCTCCTGCTGCTCCAGCTCCTGCTCCAGCTCCCGCTCCTCGACCCGGAGCCACCGCCGGCCCGCAGAGTCGTGCGCCAGCGCCGAGGCCGCCTCGCCGCACCCGATCCGTCCCCTTTGGCCACTCGGAGGGCAGCGCGCCGAGGTCCAAGTTGCCCCGTCCGGTGGGTGCACCAGCTCCGGCTGCAGCAGCCCCGCCGCCGGCGCGCACGGCAACTTTGGAGAGGCGAGCAGTGGCCCCTGCAGCAGCGATGACTCCCTGGCTCGGGCTCGTCGTGCTCCTGGGCACCTGGAGCCTGGGGTACTGGGGCGCCGAGGCGTGCACATGCTCGCCCACCCACCCCCAGGAAGCCTTCTGCAACTCTGACATAGGTAAGCTCGCCCGTGTCCCCGCGGGAGCTCCCCGTGCGCTGCAGCCCAGCCGGGGATGCATGGAGAACTCCTCTCTCTTTTCCCTGCCCGGGCTTGGGGCGAGGGCGCTGACAGAGCCGGCGGGGAGAAGCCGCGCAGAGAAACCCCACAGTGGCTGAATGAACCCTTTGCAGCCTTCGGTCTCCTTTTAGGAGTTGAGGTCCCTATCGGTCCTTTTGACATCTGGTAAAACTTCCTTTGCACCATGGCGGGAGGAAGGGCTAGGGTCAGGGGAAAGGGATCCTAAAACTTGGGATGCCAAATAAACTGCTGGGATGTTGAGTAATTAAAAGGGGAAAAAAAGTTGCCAGCCATGTGCACAGAAAGTGGCAGGAGAAGCTTGAAGTTTCTGAGTTGGCATCCCCTCCTGCGCCTCCTAAGAAGCTCATGCTTTTCAATGAGACCCACACCGACCTTGAGTCTCTCGGCAAGTGCTAATGGAGCTCCTTGGACTGCCCGCGGCGGGGTGGGTGGACTGGAGGGGAAAATGAGAAGAAAGCGGAGGGGCTGGCCCTCCCCCAGGAGCTGTCCTGGAGAGTGTTGATGGCCAGCGGGAGGCGGCGTGTGTGAGGGATCACTTATCACCGAGCTGTGAGAAGTCACAGGGAGGCTGGTTCCCCCCCCCCCCCCCTTGAATGTGTGCGGGGAGGGGGAGAAGGAGCAGTGGAAAATAGACTTGTCACCAAAAGAACAAAGATGCCACAGGTCACACACAACAAGGTGCCGATTCCAGGCTGGGCTTGTGTCTGTATTAGAACCACTCGGTACGATGTAGCAGGGAGGGTCCTGGGAGAGCTGGCCTGGGAGCGTGCAGGACACGGGCTTGGATGGTGCGAGGTGGAGGAGCAGCTGGAAAACATCTCTCCTCTCCTTTCTAGCTCATAAAGCATGTCCAGCGGCCCCTGCTGTGCGTGTGCGTGCGTGTGCGTGTGTGTGTGTGTGTGTGTGTGTGTGTACACACCGGCCAGGCTGGGGTGGGACACAGTCTAGCCACTCGGCTGAGTGGATTCAGAGGTGAAGAATGGAGTATGTGTGTTTTAAGTACAGTCATAAAGGGGAAGGAAATTTTCCACTGGGTCCTGGGTGAGGGCCTCCACAAGTGTGCTGTAGGGGAGGCGGGGGAGGAGGCAGGAGCCGGGCAGGGGAGGCAGCTGAGGTTGGGAGGGGCGCTGCTGGTGGGCCTGGCCCCGTCTAGGGGAATCAGGGAGGTGGCTATGGGGACCAGGTCAGTGGGCGGGGGTGGGGGGGAATAGTCTGTGTAGCTTGGGGTCATGCTTGTGAGAGGATCCTGGGCCCAAGCGGCACACCCTCCCCTCTCCAGGGGGACCGGGCTGGCCCTGGGTTTGTGGTGTGCCTGGAAGGGTTCTGCTGAGCTGCCTGAGGCCTGGGAGGTTTCCTCCCTTCTCCTGGGACTGACCCCACCCAAATTCCACCTGGCCTGTCTCCACCCCCGCCGTATGTACATTCCTACCTGAGAGGGGTTGGGAGCTGCAGCTGCTGGTTTCTGGTCTTGCTGCTAGGAGTGCACACTGGGGCCTGGCATCTGACAGGTGGAGTCAGGGCGTTGCACTTGACAATGGCTCTGGCGTGTGCCCTTGGACTTTAAGGTGTCTGGGGAGAGGGGAACCTTATGCCACCTCCCTGCTCCTGCCCTGGGCTGTTGGGTTTCCACCTTGCAAGCTGACCAGGGAGCAGCGGAAACAGAGGCAAGGGAACCCCGCTTCCAAGTGGGGGCACTGCCTCGCTGTTCACCGCTGAGGTTTCCTGCCGTGGGTCTGGGCTCATGCTGAAAGTTTCTTGTAATTTCTCTGGATTTACCCAAGAAATACTCCCTCGCCCCGCAATAAGCTCCAGAGAAAAGCTAAGTTCCCAGGAAGTACCCAAAGACCAGAACATTGTGGTAGCAAAACTAAAAAAGAAACAATAAAAAAAAAAAATCTTCGGCTACGCTGGCCCCGGTCCAGAGCTGTGCTGCCTGGGTTTGGTGCACTGCACTGGTGGCAGCGATGAGATAATGCTTTTAAAAATGGGAGGTGTGGATGTGGGCCGCTCGCTGACCTCCGCTGCCTTGCAGCGCTGGCGGCCAGTAGGGGGCTCCCCGTTTTCCTAGTCACAGCCTCCCTAGTTTCCAATCTGGGCTGAAGACTGTTCTCTCCCAGAAGGAAATACATAGCAGCACCCCACTCCCCTTGACCCCTATGGACCCACCAATCAATGCTGTAACTCATTAAAGAGGTTCAAGCCAGCCCACCAGCTTCCTCTTCCAGAACCTTCCTGGCTTTTTTCCTCTTTGTGGCCAGGTGCCCTGTTGCTGGGTGAAGGGCATGGCCTGCCAGGCTCCACCCTCTCGAAGGAACCCCTCCACCTCCACCACCATGGCCTTCCCTCTCCTTTCTCCGCATCCACAGGTGCCTCTTTTGGCCTTGCTCCCCGAAAGCCCTGGGGACTGGCACAGTCTTCTGGGTGAGGAAGAGTTCAAAGGTGTTTCTATGGCAACTCCAGGCCCTGCACCCCAGTGAAGTGTTTAGGAGCAGAGTAAACTACATGCTGGCTTATACAACACTCTGTGGGGGGAAGAAAGGACTTGGCAGCAGCCATGTCTGTGGTCCCCTCCCCACCAGTCATGCCCTTGAAACTCCTCACAAAACCTTGACTCTGAGGAGGGAAGGGAGGGGGCTGGGAATGAGGAAGGCAGCTTTGGCCGGGTGGATCCTGCTCCAGCAGCTCTGCCCAGCGCAGGAAGGGGTGGGCAGTGCGTGTGCCTGCCTGCACGTGTGTGTGTGTGTGTGTGTGTGTGTGTGTGCGTGTGTGTGTGTGTAGGGGTGTGTGTTCAGGGCGGGGGAGCAGCAGAGAGAGGATTTTGCTTCACAGCTCCGAGCCCTTTTCTCCGCTCCCCCTCCCTCCGCATAGAGGAAAGGGGCTGTGAGATGGAGTGTTGGGGGCCTGCCCCCTGAGCCTATTGGGAATCGGAGAGGAAGGCTCAGCTTGGGGGCCCTGCCAGGCCTGGAGGATGGTCCCCGGATATCACAGAATTGTTCTGACAGGGACCAGTGCCAGCAGATTCTTTCTGTATCAGATCTGAGGTTGTGGTTTTAGCAAAGAAGCCATTTTCAAAGAAGCCGGATCCGTTCCCTCTCAGGATCCCACACAATGACGCTCCACACTGGGCTTTGGGACTTGGAAAAAAAAAAAAAGGATCAAACTTCAGCAACGAGCCAGCAGCCACTTGGGGAGGGGACCCAGGCTGCCCGACATCTTGAACCCTTGGAAAGAGGAGAGCTGCTCTCCGATTCCTGCTGGGCACACGCACCTCATAGCAGGCTGAAGGGTGGGCATTCTGTCCATTGAATCAGATGGAAGCACGGAGGCTGAGAGGGGTTGCGCTTGCTCAAGGTCACCCGGCTCATCAACACTGCAGCTCACTGTAGCCCACGAAGGCTAAATGCATTGTTCGCTATGCTATTCTTCAATAACGTCTCGGTAACTTTCACTTACCCTTGACATTCTGAGTCAGACCACCCCTCCTAGGACCCAGATGGGATGGACGGTGAACGAGAGTGCTTTACTTGTTGACTGGAGAAGTTTTAAAAAATAGGAAGATAACCAAATGGCCAGAGAATTTTCATTACCCATCATCTTATGGGAGGGAGAACCTATCATTATTATTTGAGGTTGAAATAGAGAAAAAGAAAGAAACATTTCTGATGTCCTTTAGCTGTCAGAACTGGAATAGACCCTCAAAATCACCAAGTCAAAGTAAATTAAAAAAGACCAGCTCCCTGAGGCGCAGGGGGAAGTAGAGCTACTACAAGAATCTCAGGCTGCAGTACCCTTTCCTTCCAGTGGGGCGAGCTGGGGCGCCCAGGACGCCTCCTCCAGTTGGTGCAGATGGCCAGGGGGGTGGGTGGGAAACCAGAGAGAGTCAGGAGACTGGGTCCCGGCTGGCTGGAGAAGCCCCGCCCTCCGTGGTGTCCCTTTCACAGTCCCTGGAGAGATAAGGCTGGAACAGAGGCACAGAGGTGGCCTGGGTGGCGGCCTTTGTTTGTTTTGCAGGAGCAGCAGGAACCCATGGGCCCCACTGCTGAACGGCACATTCCGACAGGTTCCCCACTGAAAAACAAAAACACCACCACCATTCTCCACTGCGTTCGGCCTTTCCCATTGCAGCCAGGACGGACAAGGAGGCCCCTTCTTCTAGCCTTTGTCACAGGCGGCTCCTGGGTGGCCTGGAGAGGCAGTGTGGGGTGGTGGAGAGGCCAGGGGGCGGGCAGAGCCGGGCAGATCCTCCAGGGCGTGCTGGCTGTGTGCGCCCAGGCAGGCTACTGGATGTCTTTTAACTCTGGTTTCCTCCTTTATAAAAGGGGGATAATGGTTTGTACCACCTCAGTCCGTTAATTTTTACCCACATTTTAAAGTGACAAGTATTTTGTGAATATATTCTATATCCATGTGTATATGTATATATGTATGTATATGTATATATGTAAGTATATCTTTATCTAAAATCAGCTAAAGGTAAAGTCCTTTTTGATAACTTCCTCTAATTCTAGCTCCTTCTCCAGACCCTTTCTTCCCTGTGCATTTACATACATAGGTACAGATAGAAAACTTAGAGTGGCTTTTCCCCTTAGAAACATGAATAGTAGAACAACGTTTAGCATCTGCTTTTTTTTTTCCATTGGACAACGTGTATTAGAGACTGGTCTCAGTTAACACATATGGACCTACTTCGTTCTTTTTAGATATAATGTTCCATGGGGTTATACTTTTTACAAACAGATTATGCAGCAATTACTCTGTGCTAGGCACCACTCTAAATAATTAGCATGCATCAACTCATTGAATTCTCTCAACAGTCCTGTGAGGCAGGTGAGCTGTTATCTCCATTTTACAGATGAGGAAACTGAGGCATAGAAAAATTACCTAGGTAATTTGTTCAAGGTGATAGCACAGCCCATATTTAACCCCCTGCAACCTGATTAAAAAAATATAATCACCTACTCTGCTATATACTACATTATATTATATGATGTAATATTATGCTATATTTTGCCATATGCTATTATATTACTATAATAATATAATATCCCTATAGGTATAGGTATAGATTGATTGAGCCATTCACCTATTGGTAGATATCTAGGTTTCTAGCAGCTTTTCATGCTTACAAAGACCGCTGCAACAGTCACTACACAATCCTCTTGCTCACGGGAACAAATATATTTCCATGGCAAATATACAATGGGAATTATTGGACACAAGGTACATGCATTTTACATTTTAGTAGTTCCCACAGGCTTGCCCTCCAGAGTGGCTGTGTTAACGTAGTTCTTTTCGTGTGGAAAATAGGACCGATGGTCCTCAAAGAATTAAAAACGGAACTGCCTTATGACCCAGTGATTCCACTTCTGGGAATTTATCCAAAGAAACCCAAAACACTAATTGGAAAGAATGTATGCACCACCTGTGTTCATTGCAGTGTTGTTTACAATAGCCAAGAGATGGAATATTATTCAGCCATAAAATATTGTTGGGGGACTAGGCAAAAAAGGTGAAGGGATTGGAAAGTATAAGTGGATAGTTATAAAATCGTCACTGGGATGTCAAGTACAGCATAGGGAATGCAGTCAATAATATTGTAGTAATTATGGATGGTGCCAGGTGGGCACTGAAAATCCTGGAGGGATCACTTTGTAAAGTATAGGATTATCCAACCATTCTCCTATACATCTGAAATGAATACAAAGTCATATGAAATGTGAGCTAAAATAAAACCCCCAGTTCTGTTTGGATGGCCATATAAAGGGATGGAGGAACTGTTACAGCCAGTAACAGAAAGTCATACTTTCATGCTTCTTTCAAATGAGAAAGTTTTTTTTGACTGTCTAGGACAGGGGTGGGCAACCCCGGCACGCGTGCCAAACATGGCATGCCAGTGCGAAACCCTCTCTTACAATCTTCCATTTTTTTTCTTAATATCGACTTCTTCATTTTTCAGATAAATTCAGTGTAGGTGCATCTTAGATAAATAAATAATTTTACATAACATGCATACATTAAAAAATAAATGTATTTTTCATCATCATATACTATTTTGTCGCTTGAATGAATTTTATTATTTCTTCAAGGTTATTCACATACGTACACCTTAAGAGATATCAAGTTGGCGTAACATGTTCTCAAAAAATTAGGGTTGGCACGCAGAAGAATTCTGAGTCAGAGATTTTGCTGGTTTTGGCACGCATTCACAAAAAGGTTGCCCACTCCTGTTCTAGGATTTTGTTCTTTTTTTGTTTGTTTGTTTATCCCTTCATCCCTTTGCGAGTGAGCAAAATTAGGGACTCTTAGACCAAGTTGACGGAAGCATTTTTAAGGGAGGGGCTCAGGTGCCAGGACAGCCACGGCACCTTGTTGCCATTGGGGTAATTCAGTGGAAGATGGTCTTATTCTTTTGCTTTCATGACAAGCCCCAGGCCTTTCATTACATCAAGGTGTTGGACTTTGGGGTTTCATAGGAACCCAGGTTCAAGCTCACGTGCTGTATTCTGAAGAGTCCTACACAGGGTTTATTTGCTACCTCAAAGGTGCCCCCTAGGTCACTGGCTCTGGCCAGGTTCATGATGGCGCAAAGGGACACCTCCCTCTCTCCCCACTCCTCTTGCCGTTGCATTTGGGATGCTGCTTGGTGTGATGGCTGCGGAGATGGACCGAGAGAGGGAGGCAGGTGGGTCTCGGCCAAGAATGACGCAGTCACTATGGCAGCTGGAAGGCTGACTTGAGAGCCACTTGCAGTGTCCCGATTAAAACCCCCCAGGTGTCATAAAAAGACTCTTCGGGGCCAGGCTGGTGCTTGCCCACCTCTCCATCCTCCTCCTCACTGGCCCTCTAAGCTCCTGTGTTCAGATTCTCTCTCTGGGTCTTGGCCCTGCCACCCCCTTGGTTTCAAGCACCCCTTACTAAGGTCTCATTCTCCAGGTCTCGCTGGCTCCCATTTCCCCGCCTCCTCCCGGCATCACCTTGCCCGCATTGGAAACGTGTAAAAACACCATCTTTAGCAAAAACCCAATTCTCCAAAGCTGCGTGGGAAATTCCCAGAGTGGGTCATGATTGGGCCGGGCGAAGCCTAGGGGCTGGGCACCACCCAATGGGATGCATCTCACCCCTCCGAGAGGGAGGCGCCTCTATGCTGTCGGTGTTATTTGATAAGTCCAACCCCATCTTCTGGACATAGTACTCCACCACCCTCCCAGAGGGAAAAACACACACGTGATTTTTAAATACCATCCAGCAGAGCATCCCCAACAACAATAGCCACCTTGCATTAAGGTGCACTTACTATGCACCAGGCACTGTACCAAACTCCTCACTTGCATACCACGTCAGCAACTGAATTACCCCATGGCTAGAGGAGTGAACGTGCTAGTCCAAGATCACACCACTGCGAAGCAGAGGAGCCAGAACCTACACCTGCTAGTCAGTCTCCAAAACTTGCATTCTGAAGCGGTCTCAAGCACAGACCCAGAGCTAGTATTCTTTGGACCTGGGAAGATGCATTACTTTTTGTAACTTCCCCCCACATTGGTCTTTTGACTCCCCATGTTGGGGTTCCCCTCCGTATGCTTCTCTTTGATTTTCTCTTATAACCAGCCTCTCCAGCCCGTGCCTCTCCCGCTGCCACCAATTTTATATGACAGGAAGGTCCTAACAAAACCAATTTTATGACCCTGTGGTCCTAACAAAAGCCAGCCTTGACCCTCTTTCTAATTCTTAACCCAGTGCTCTTTCCACTGAATCAGCGGTTCCCAGCCTTTCCAACACCAAGGGCTATTTTTATTCATTTTCCTTCAATGAATTCCATGTTTGGAAACATTATCCACCACAACTCCATGTGTTGCGAGTTGATTACTTTTCCATTAAAAATAAAACTGCTACCCTATATCCATCACTGCCACGCCAGCCAGTCTAATATTATTCGGACTTAATCAGCGAATACACCAATTAGTTGCAACCCAAAGCCAAGAAGGTTGGTGTTCGCTTCACCTGAGAAGCATTCTCATGGGTTATGGATGATCGCGGTATACGGTTTGGTTGGCTTACTGAAATGCTGAAAATAGCTTGTGGACTCCTTAGTAGATCAATGTTCTTCTTTTTTTTTTTAAAATATGTATATATGTATGTATATATATATTTCTATATGTATATATATAATTTTATTGATATATATTGATATATATATATATGTATATATATAATTTTATTGATTTCAGAGAAGGGAGAGGGAGAGAGAGATAGAAACATCAATGATGAGAGAGTATCACTGATTGGCTGCCTCCTACCCACAGTGGGGATCGAGCCTGCAACCCAGGCTTATGCCCTGGCTGGGGATCCAACCATAGGTCGATGCTCAACCACTGAGCCACACCGGCTGGGCTAGATCACTGTACTTCTCCCCTCTGAGATTGGTTCCTTAGTGTCAGTCACATCAGTTTACCATCTCTCCTCCCGTGGGCAAGTCCATTTATCGTCCTGGCCATTTTCGTATGGGGCAAGTCCATTTATCGCCCTTGCCATTTTCATATGGACCCACAGTGCTGAGAATGGGGTCAGCTGAGGTAGTAGGTCACCGATGTGTCCTGGTTGAGGTGCCTACCTTTTCAGAGGCGGTGACATGGGTTCAGGTATTAATTTTCCTGAATTAATCTCTGCAGGCTGGAGCAGAAGAGTATTGATTCTAGCTAAAGGGACTCACTAAACAGTGTTTGACAGGAGCCCATGAGTGTCTATCCCGCCTGTAGTTGCTAAAACATGAGTGTCTGGAGGAGGGAAGGAGCCCTGTTGAACCCTTCCTGATCCATGCATAAGCCACCTGCCAGGCTGGGGTAGTTTGGCTGCCACAAAAGGGACAGTCCATGCTACCCAACACCCAGTTCTGATTTATGTCCCTGTAAACCTTATCGCATAACAGTGGCATTCTGGGCACAGAGAGTAGGGACAGTTGAGGTTTTCTCAGGCCTGCGGCCACCTGGCTTTCTGTGGGGGTGGAAAGGGGAAGGAAAGCCATAAGGTTTGGCCTCAGAAAGCCCAAGGTAAAGTTCAGCTGGTGGAAAAACAGAGCCCTCGGAAGATAGGGCGGCGGGAGCAGGGGGCGGGGGGCGGGGAGGGGGGCGTGGATCCTGGATCCTGAGCAGACCAGAGCCATCCCGGAACTAGAGACCTTCAATATTGCATGGCAACTATCCCCTCCTCCTCCACATATCTCTGCTCCCCTTGGAATGAGGTCGCCAGGCATCAGCCCAGTTGCCTGCAGAGAAGGACTGTTTCATTCAGAAATCTCAGGGCGCCTGCAACCCCCCAGATTAGGGCATGAGGAAGGTGAACCTTGCAACTCGGGTCATGAAGACGTGGCTTTGTCCCTTGAGGGATTACTGCTGTTTGGCTCAAGTGCTGGCAGCTCGGGAGCTAGGAGGGTTCTCCTTTGGACCTAGTCTTTCATCCTGAATGGACTCACGGCCTGAGATTTGGAACTGTGATAGCTCTTGTGAACTGTGCGCCTCACAAGCTTGGGCAGGTTCTCTAGCCTCAGTTTCCTCATCTGCAAAATGGGGGAATAGTATGTGACACGTTGGGTTGGTGATTAAGTGAAACAATTCGTTGGCAATGTTTAGCACAGAATCGGCCACCTACTAAAAGCTCAATAAATGCTGGCTTTTAGTGGTGTCGTTATATGACACGGCAGAGCAGGGATTCTCGCTTTATTTTCAGTGAGAAAAATGTGGCCCAAGGGATGATGTGACATGTTTCAGGGTCGCAGAGAACTGAGTCTCAAAACTCCATGGTGGTTTGATGTCCCGCCCCAACTTGAATGCTTCTGTCAGACTGCCTCCCACAGGGCAGAGAAACAAACAACAAGGTTCCCTGCTCTATCTTTTCATGACTCTCCGCATTTTAGAGTCTTAAGTTCCCTTGACCTTATTTGATGGCCACAACATTCCGAGGAGGAACGCGGGATGGTGGAGGTCACTGTTCCCATGAAACAGATGTGATTTTGAGAGCTGGTGTGGTTCAGGGGCCTGGCACACAGCTGATACCCAGAGCTGGGATTGGAACCCACGCTTCCCCACTCTTTTCAAGGGTCAGGTGCCCCTTCCCTCCTTAGACTGCTCCAGCACCCCTGCCTCTGAGAGGCTCAGGTAGCAGGTGCCAGGGGAGCCAATGGAAGGGCCTGGGAAATGGATCAGTGCTACTGAACTTGGATGCCAGACCACGTTCCCGGCCCCCACCTACCCTCGTTGACCCCAGGGTTTGGGGATGTGCCGTGGACAGGCCTGGAGTCAGGACACCTGGGTCTTAGTTCTAGGTCACCACCGGTCCCGGGAATCACCTTGGTGATGCCCACTTCCCTGGACCCCAGTCTCTTATCTGTAAAATAGCAGGATTGGCTCTCTGTGGCACATACACATTTCTTCACATATGTTTATAGTAATCGATATTTTCCTGAAGGCCTACTAGGAATCAGGTGTTTCTGACTGTGTGTTCCTCTGGGAGGGGTC
Organism: Myotis myotis; assembly: GCF_014108235.1. Classification (NCBI taxonomy): domain Eukaryota; kingdom Metazoa; phylum Chordata; class Mammalia; order Chiroptera; family Vespertilionidae; genus Myotis; species Myotis myotis. The sequence continues at coordinate 203,472,127 of NW_023416335.1, forward strand.
GGTCTCTCCTCTAGCTGAGTGATTGAGCACCTAACTCCCTCCACAGCACCTTTTAGGAGGTAACGTCTGTAGAAATACGGCCTCTTGAGATAAGAGCCAGGATCTCTGCGGTTGTGGAAGCGGAGAGGGCTTCGGCTGAACAGAACTGCTAGTGAGCGGACAGACTTTATCAGATGATGTATTTGACCACCAAACTTCCTGTTGCAGCAGAACCGATTTTTTTCCAAGCAAGCAGCCCCCCGGTGGACCCGGCGGACCGGGCGGATGGCTACAATTAAACGCCAAGGTCACTTCAGGGTCTACTATCGGTCGCTGGGGGGCTTGGTACAAATTCTTTTGATACCCATACCCCTCTACTGAAGTGGAGGGACAGGAGTTCGGATTAAGACTCAGCGAAGATCAAAACCAGGCCTTCCTGCTCCGAGCAGCCCCTTGCTCCGGGAAATCTGGCTAACTGCTTAGCTCGGACATCTGTAGCCAAGAAGACTTCCCTCATGAAAGTCTGGCTCGGATGAACACCTGGGACTAAGACCTTGTTCACATGAATGAGGAGGGGTTTGGAAGAGCCAGGCTAGGCACACCCCCTTTTGAGCAATCATAATCCTCTCCCCTTCCCAACAACAGGACAGAGGCCCCCAGGGAGCCCGTGTCTTCCTGATACACATGTTCACCGGAAGGACAGACGGATGTGAAAGAACCCACACCCCTATTATTCTCAGGGTGGGTTTCTGAGCAGATGGGAGCAGTGGGAAAAGGCTGCACCGAGGAAGGCAGGGGTAGTTCCAGTTACTTCTTTGATTGATTTCCTTTTGGCCGGGGTCTCCTCACCTCTGATCTAGGTCAGATCTCAAACTCAAATGCCTACAGAGGGGCTGCCCCCAGTACTGGCCCAGGGATATGTTTTGTTTAGCCCATACACGTGTGTGTGTGTGTGTGTGTGTGTGTGTGTGTGTTTAATTGTGTCAACATTTAAAAATCAGATTTCACATTAAGCATTTGGATTTCTAGCTTATGTTTGCATATGAAACACTGAAATATTACTCACTTCTACCAGAAACTATATGTTGTTCCCTAGTCTCTTGTGTTCCCACTTTGAAGGGGCATATGGGCACTTAAGATTTTTCTTTATGATTAGACAAACAGTAAAACAGCAGGAAAATGTGACGATAAATAGCAGCTTACTTTTGGCTTTGGAATGGGGGCAGCAATAGAGAGTGGTGGTGACTGCGGCAAACTGAAGAGTTCATGGCCCCGCTGAAGTGGACCGCTAGTGTCCAGCTCCAGCCTATCAGAATGTGAGTCCCGTATTATCAGATTTCCAGCCTCTTAGAATAAGCCAGACATCCAAATTTTTAATGTGAAATATGCTCTTTAGACGTTAGTGCAATTAAGAAGAAACACGCACACATGTATGTAAGCCAAACAAAAATGTATCTCTGAGCCGTATTCAGCGCTGTGGGCCCCCAGTTTTGTGACCTTGAGTCCAGATGATCTCTTGAATTTCCTTTGGGTTGTAGGATCTCTGAGTGAATAAGACCAACCGCTTTTTTGGGCAAAATAACATGCCCTATTCTCTGTCCACAGAGTCTGGGGTGGGGAAGAGCATAGGACGGCCCAGTTCAAAGCTGGTTTCATTAGCCACCAGGGGTATGGCCGTAGGCGCGTCGGTCCTTCCCAGCTTCATCTCTCCTACTGTGAAATGGAGCGTGCCAGGATGGTGCGCTTAGGGCTGCGGGGGGACTCACCAAGGTCATGGAGCGGTGGCTTGGCCCCTTGCCTGGCGTATAGTAAGGACTTGATAAATGTCAGCCGTCATAGTATCATTACTTGGTGGCTCCCCAGAGGGTGAGGGAGCTGGAGTCCGGTCTTGTTCACCAGCTCACTGCCTGATGGGAAACAGTGATGCAGTAAACGTATCCTGAATGAATGAGGGCATTTGAGGAAGGGAGCCTTCCAGGCAGTGGAAGCTGTGTGTGTGTGTGTGTGTGTGTGTGTGTGTGTGTGTGTGTGTGTGTGTGAGAGAGAGAGAGAGAGAGAGACAGAGAGAGAAAGAGAGAGAGAGAAGAAATCAATGTCAACATGTTGGGCACTGACCAACCCAATGAGAAAAGCTCTTTGAAGCTGCTCAGACAGTGTGGGAAACAGTGGCGACTCTCTTGGAAAATAACACCAAAGCCATTGCCCACCCCTTCCTCACAGAGAAGACAGCGCGGCTTGGGGAGGGGGTGCAGATGTGACCCCCAGGTGCCGGCCACGTGCGAACCTCACAGACAGCTCTGTCAGCTCCACGGCTTTGATTTATTCCGGGCTCCTTGCAGCCAGAGGAGCTTGTAAAATTGAACGCCCCACCTGGACAGTGCACATCTGTGTTTTATTCTGTTTAAAAAAGTCAACCCTAAATAGCTCAGATTCCTTCTGTAGCCCTCGGAGAAGAGTGTCTTACCAGGTGACTCAACAGCAGGGAGGCAGAAAGAAAGGTTTAGGCTAGACCCGTGGTCGGCAAACTGCGGCTCGCGAGCCACATGCGGCTCTTTGGCCCCTTGAGCGTGGCTCTTCCTAAGCCTTAGGAGTACCCTAATTGAGTTAATAACAATGTACCTACCTATATAGTTTAAGTTTAAAAAATTTGGCTCTCAAAAGAAATTTTAATCGTTGTCCTGTTGATATTTGGCTCTGTTGACTAATGAGTTTGCCGACCACTGGGCTAGACCACACGGTCCCAGGGAAATGACATCGTAAGATGCAAATGAAGGCCATGTATGTAATTTTTAAGTTTTCTCACAGCCACAGGAAAAGAGAGAAAAATAGCTAAAATTAATCTGATAATGTCAAAGAATATTATCATTTCCACACATAGCCAACTAATACAATTATTTAGTGGGGCTTAAAAGCCTTTTACGTGTTTGAAATTTAATATGTATTCTGTACTCACAGTTTGGACCAGTCACATTTCAATTGCTCACTAGCCACCTGTGGGGAACGGCCACCATACTGACAGGACAGTGTAGGTCAAGGTAATATTTGCAAATTCGAGGCATCACGCTACTTTCTCCTAGTATCCCTATGAGCTCTGCAGAGATGTGGGGAAAAGGGAGGTGTCTTGGAGCCAATCAAGGCTCTAAGGCTACCGACTTCGTTTTGCTGTACGTAACTTTGAGGGAACCATGTCCTGTGACACTGTAGAGGACACCTCACTCCAGTCTCACTTGACAAAAGGGGAAACTGAGGTCTAGAGAGGGGGAGTAGACTGGCCTAAGAAATTGAGCTGGAACTAGAATAAAACCAGTGAAGCAACATTTATAATATGTAACATTTTTATATTATAAGACCTTTTCATGCATTGGCTCCTTAAACTCTCATAAGCACCCCAGGAGAAGGTGGTCTTATTTCTCTTTTGCAGGTGAGGAAACTTGGGCTTAGAGGAATGAAATATTAAAGCAGCTAATGTTAATTGACAGCTGTTCCAAGAACCTTACATGCATATATTATTCTATTAATGAGGAAGCCTTCACATTAGGAATTATTATCACCATCATCCCATTTTACAGATGGGAAAACTGAGGCTGAGAGAGGCTAAGGGATTTGCCTGGAATGTAGCTAGTATGTGGTGGAGCGAGGATTTTGACTCCAGATTCTGAGCTCTTAATCACAAATTATGCCCACAGTCACCACCCCAGCAGCGGCGCAGCAGCCCTCTGGTCCACAGTATTCTGTCACCACCCGCCCCCCCGCCCCTCTGCCCTCCTTTTCCTCAGCACTTTCTGCCTCATTGTGCTGCCAGGAAGGACCGGAGCAGACAGGCTCTGCACTCCAGCACATGCCCAGGCAAAGCAGGCACATGTCCTGTGGCTTGGCTGATTCCCTGACCGCCCGAGCCCATGAGGACCACATTCCTGGCCCCATGGGGGAGGAGGGTGGGAAGAACACTTGTCCGTTCTGCCTTCCCAGTGGGGCGAGATCACTATCCCAGGTTGGAACTTGGTATGTGTCTAATTGCAGGGGAACGGGGGCAGGGGGAGGCTGAGAGGATTAACACTCTTTAAATAGACACCAGAAAACTAAGAATAGCCTTGCTGCCTGGAAATTAATGGGTATTCCTGACCACAGGCCCTCCCGCATAGTAGGTGCTCAATAAATGCGGGTGAATTACAGGAATAAACACATACTGAAAACGGGTCATTGGGGAACCCTCAGCCAGTGAGACCGTGCTCTGTGCAAAAAACCTGGAACTTCAGACAGAGGTTATTGGCATATTCCTGCAGGACGAAGCCCCCTGTTGCCTTTACATCTCCACTTTTGCTGTCTTGAGGTCCATGTCGTGATTTCTGGCCAGGAGAACAGCAGGCAGCTCTAATGCCAGGGAAAGAAACACTCAGCTTGTTCCCCCCTTATTTGTGGTTTGTTTTGCTTGCTAACCTACCACCTAGAAAGATGGAAATGACTTCCTTTTGTGCAATTACCACACTGCGTGTTCCCTAAGCACTTTGCAGACTCCAATCCCTCAGAGCCCTAAGTTGGGAACCTCCAAATTTGCCACCAGACCTTGCTCCATCTTCCACTACGAGCCCCCCGGGTCCCTCACTGAAGGCCACACCTCACTGCCTGGCTCCGAAGGAGGGCTGCCTTCCTGGCAGAAATTCAGCATCATCCACTCCTGTAATTCATCAGGTGAGCTGTGAGGATGGGGACAGGGAACATGACCTTGTACACGATGGGGAAGCCTGGAGCCGTGTCTCTCAGGGTGTGGTCCTCCGAACACCAGTCCTAAGAAATGCTTTTCAGCCAATACCTGTAGGAAAGCTGTTTACTGTCTCCCCTCTTGGAATTACGCAATGACCGTGAGCATAGTCCAGGCTCCCAGAGGCTCTGCTGCATGGCACCCTGCTTAGCTCTCCTGCTTCCGAAACACAGCTGATCAAGAAACCAATTTCCCCCAAGAAGCACCTGTACACCCACTGGCGAGATGCTGCCTGGGTGAGGATTTTGCCCACTTGCCTGCCTTGTGCCCACTGAGGAGGGAAGGAGGAAGGAGGGAGCACCCTCTGCATGGCATAGGGCTCGCCTGGGGTTGCCAAACAGAAACAGATGCATCCGTGTGAGTGGGCACCTTACAGGGGCAGGAAGAGAGGGGGCGAGGGAAGAGGGACCTACAAGGCCAGGCGTCGGCCAGATTCAAGGATCCATCCTATGCTCATGACTTGTATGATAATCTCACGTGACTCAGTTCTGGACACAGATCAGATTTAAATCCTAGTATCCTGATACCATGAGGGGCTTGATGGAGGGGACGTAGGGCTGGTGTGAAGGCGACTGGAGAGAAGGGAATGAGCAGCAGAGGGGACATGCCTGTGTGTCCCCGCCTCTGGGCCCAGGTGCGCAGCCCGAGCTCTTCCCTCTGACCTAGACTTCTCCTAGATGGGTACCTGGATCATCTTATGAACTGGAGCCTTTGAGAATCGGACTTAGGCTCCACATACAGATTCCTAGCGGTTCAGAGGCCTCCCGAAGGCCTCTGTCATCATCTGCCCACGCACCACACTTGAACCGTCTAGGAATCGCTGAGGTGGTGATGGTGTGTTAACACAAACAAAACCAAAAGGAAGGACCTCCCAGTGCCACACTGTCTGAAAGTCAGCGGCGCTGCTTGGCACTCCGCGGCTGCTCGGAATGTTCTGGTGAATGAATTGCCTGGGTATCGGGCCTCAGTCCACACAAGATGCCGAGGTGGCCACGGGGATTCCATCGCTATTTCAGGGCTCTGGGCAAAGCAAGGACGGACCCTCCCAGCCTGCACGGTGCTTGCGGGACGTTCACATTTGTCCCAGAAGAGCCCTGGCTAGCCAGGGTCCTGGGGTGCAGCGTGGGGTGTAGAAAAAGGGCCAAGGCCCCCAAGGCAGAGGGCCCCAGGCTCCTTTATCTGTGATTTTCGGGGAGTCACCTCCTCTCTGAGGGCCCTTGATGCTAATGCTGTTTATGAGAAGCCCTGTCCTCAGCACGGACACTGCGACTCTGGCTTTCAGAGCATTGAAATGAGAGAGAGAAAGAGAGGAGGGGGTGAGGGCGGTGCTGGAGGAGGGGAAAGGCTGGGCCTGCTGCCTGGCCCCCGCTCCTGCACCTTAACTCCAGTGAGAGCTGTCCGGCTATGGGCAGGCTGAGGAAAAGGCTCAGAGTAACACTGCTTGCACCCGGCCCTGAGAAGGGGACATGGCGGGGAGAGAGCAGCAGGTAGGGCTGGGAGGCCGGAGGCTGGAGGCTGGGGAAGAACTCCCTGTCACGGGGCTCTGAGGCCACCACGGGCCAGGCAGGCGGATTCCTAGCCCGTGGGTCACTTGGCCCCTGCCACTCCCCTATGCCCCCTCCTTCACGATTTCCTACTTCCTGCCTTCTCCTCTGACACGGTTATAAATAACCGAAGGCTGCTAGGGGCCTGAGGGTAGGTGAGCCGAGGAACTGGGGAAGGAGAAGGTGGAGCTAGATCCTGCCACTTGCCCTGGGCCACAGGGTTTCAGGTTGCTCAAGGGAATTTTGTTTGCTTGTTTTTTCCACTAGGGAGTGAGGCAGTGGACAAGTCATCTGTGTTGGCTCCTGGAGGCTTGGCCTCCGGTGGGCCGGGCCGGTGCTGGGCTCTGCCTGCGGGGAGCTGCCTATTGGTCGGCTGTGCTCCCCGGGTCACAGGGCCGGAGAGGCTTAGAGAAGGCATCTCAGGATACGCAGGGGGCAGGGCCTGGTCCCAGGGGAAAAGCCGAACACAGGAAGGCCGCGTCTCCATTTCTACCTTCTCCCCCACCCGCTAGCCGTGTCGTTCATCGAGACCATTAGGCACGGGCCTGTCACCACCTGGATGTCTCCCTCCCAGCTGGGTAGGTGCTTTCCATGACTCAGTGAAGTTCCCATGAATACATTCGCTAGGACACATCCATTCCCTGGAGCAAGGTTTCCTGAGCATCTACTATGTGAGGTGCTCCGGCCATGGCCTGACCCTCAAGGCCATGGGTCTACTCTCCATTCTCCACATTCCAGCTGGGACTACTGCAGGAAGCACATTCAAGGGCCCCCTTTCCCACCACATCTTTTGTTTTCAAAGGTTCAGAAAACAAAACTAGGGGATTCTGGAGCAGCCGGTGCTGCACTTCCTGCAGCCCATGGGAAGGTCGTGCACCCAGGATGGTTTCCTGTGGTACCCATCCCACCTCCTGGCTTCCTCAGAAACCCATCAGCTTGCTGTCTTTCCAGGAGCCCGAGTGCCCTGGGCCTTTGGAGGTATTTTTCGGTGTGGCGTGTGGTGCAGGCTGCCGACACCTAGAGCGGGGGTGCCTTTTCCTGATTCCCACGGAGGTGCAGTGTAGGTGCTGCTCCTGGCTCAGCAAGGGCAGCGAGTCAGGGCTCTTGCCTGGTTAGGCCCTCTCCAAGGTTGGCTCTGTGCCCAAGGCCACTGTCATTCCCTTTGGGCATGACCATAGGTCATTCCCTCCTTCCTCCACTGTGTGTGTGTGTGTGTGTCCCTGCTCTGCCCGTCCACTCATTCTACTGAAGCCCCTGCCACCACGTGGGCACCTAGGAAAGCTGAGCCAGGGGACAAGGCCTGGAATTGGGGACAATGGGCACCCAGCTTGTTGGCAAATTTTTCAAAATCCCATGGACTCTTAAGATGAGGGGCAGTCTTTCGAGTCAGCCTGCCCTAACCTTTCTCCTTACGTTTCATGGGAACATCTTGATTCTGCAACATGCCTGGGGAGGGACGGGCACACGCCCCAGAGAATTTGAGTTTTAGCAGCCCCAGGATCTGGTTCCCTCCAGGCGCCAGCAAGCACCTGGGGCTGCCGGGGGGTGGGGGGTGGGGGCGGAGGAATTGGGGTTTGGGATGTGTTCTGGGGTAGAGGATGGCACAAGTCGCTCACACCTAGTTGTAATCCAAGTCTATACATGTTGTCTCTTGGAAGGGGGAGAGGAAACTCACTGCTTACTTGTTGGACGGGCAGCACTGTATGAATGATACAGAGGCCAAGAAGGTCTTGCCAGACACTGCTAATTAATGCCCTCGCTGCTGCTTTTATAGATAATAAAAGCTAGGGAGAAACATGTTAATTGGCTTCAAGGTGCCTGGGCCAAGCATGACGGAGCTGAGAAATCGGGTGACTTCATGCTTTCCCACCTCCCAGCCCTGCGCTGGAGGTGGTTGTATTTCTGAGCACGAGCAATCCTCTCACGGGAGAGGCTGGCGAGACAGTGGAGGCTGTTAGAGAGACGGAGATGAGCCTCACAGAGGCCTGAGGTTGAACACCAGCTCTTTCTTTACTCACAGGGTACGTTTCACTAAAATGCTGTAAATCGGAGCCTCAGTTCCCCCCACAGCAAATGGGAAAGACCCGGTTTATCATGCAGGGCTGATGGCGAAGGTGGGCGAGATACGTGGGCAATCCCAGGGGCTCTCAGCTGACGCTGAACTGAAGCTGAATATGAAAAGCATGCCCTTTACTCTCCAATGAGACCCACTCTCTCGCTCCTGCTCATCACGAAGCTGGGCCAGTGAAAAGGGTGGTGTGGCTCTTCGTGAAGGCGGAGTTTATAAAGACGGATACAATGGAGAGACCAAAGAAAGGCGGATGGAAGGAGGATGGGGGAGACCTGTCTCCTCCGGTCTGAAGGCTGATTCTGAGATCAAAGAGGGAAGACTGTCCGAACAGATGGAAAAACAGAGGCCCAGAGAGGCGAGGCCTTTCCCTGGGCCAGGGCAGGTTGGGGAGCGGGGCAGGCAGCTCCAGCGGTTGCGATCCTGGGCTGGGCATTCATTTGTCACTCCTCATGTAGCCCCTCTTGTCACCCTGTGTTCACCCGCTCACGCTGCCTGCTTCGGATTTCTGAGAGAAGCCCAAGCTCCTCCCACCTGCTCGTTCCCCACCTGCCAGCCACTCGTTTGTGCTGGGGGCCGATGCCTTGGGACTAGGCCGTGTGCCTGGGCTGGGGCGGGGCATCATGACCCCTGCATTCCCATCCTCTCAGCGTTGGTCTGTCTGTCACCTTCACAGGCTGCTGCTGGGCAAAGCAATTAGCATGGCCTCTCTGGGGGACAGTCTGGCCCCAAGAATCCGAGCCTCAAACCTGGGCATACACTTGAACCAGCGGTCTCATCTCCGGAAATGTGGTCCAAAGAAACAAGCAGTGGGGTCCACAACTGCACCCCATAGGGGTCGATTGAATGTCTGCCCTGAATAGATTGCTTAAATGAGGGTGTATTTACAGTAGCCAGGGGTAGCCATGTAATAGCCCGAGGCAGTCTCTGTCGGATGATGGAGGGAGTCTTCCCCATGGTGTACTTTGGAGTAACAGAAGCCCGTTCGTTAAAAAAGGATAAGAATATATATAGATGCTTAGAGGAAAGTCTGAATGTCTATACACCAAAATATCAGTACTCGTTATGTCTCATTTGTGGGATTAGTGCGATTTTTTGGAAAATGAAAGTTCACATTGGTGACACATTATTTTATAATCAGATATAAAAACAATGGTGGGAAAGGGAGGACGCGGCAGCTCCCCTGGATTTGGGGCCAGAGCACAGGTGGCGGAAAGGCAATGGGGTCTGCCCATTCCTGGGCAGTGTTGGTGTGCAAAGTCCTCCACAGCCCCTTGGCCCATGCGCCCTACTCCCGAGGGACTGGAACCTGCTGGGACTTGCCCCCAGGGTGCAGGTGGGGGTGTTCCCGTTGGGGGCAATGGGTGGGGTGGGCTTTCTCTGCTTCTCTTCTAAACAGAAAAGCCAGCTTTGCACCTGGGGGGCTGCCAAATGGCGTCAGCTTGGAGAACCCCGGATGCAGCAGGCCCTCCTGGTCCCAGGCAGAAATAACCAGGGTGCTGTGGGTTGGCACGGAGCTGCCCAGACTTGGAGGGGAGTGGTCTGGGCCTGGGGGAATGAACTCCATTGGGACAGCAACTGGAGGGAAGCAGAAGCTTTGCCAAGAGAAACTCGGGCTGGGAACTGGGGACGGGAGGAACGGGGGGACCCCTGCACTTGGGGTGAAAAGACCTGGTTGCAGTCACAGCAGAACCCTCAGCCATGCATGCTGTCTTAGGCAAGCCGCTCTAAATCAGAGCCCCCATCTCCTCACCCAGAAAACGGGGTGTCCCTACAACCCATGGCTTGCCACACGGTCACTGTGAGGAAAGACCTTTGACACCTGTGGGTGTGAAAGTAACGGAGGGGCGTCTTAGGGAGTCAGCGCATAGAAAGGCAGAGTCGCAGTTAGACAGTCAGAGAGCCCGAGTGCCTCTGAGTACAGGCAGTGCCCTCTCTCCCTTCCTCCAACGGAGCGGGCCTCCCTCAGCATCGGGGCCTGAGCAGCTGGGGTGCTTTGTTGGGGGGAGGAGGGCACAAGGTAAGAAAACCACGCACTGTATCTTTGAACCCCATAGTCATACAGGGACTGGCACCACCTGAGACAGCAGATCCCTGGCTGCAGCTCACTCAGGAATCAGGGGTGGGAGACACAACCAGATGTTTTACAAGAGTGTGTGAGTGTGTGTGTGTGTGTGTGTGTGTGTACGCGTGTGTATTTATAGTAACATATACATAAGCGTATGCCAGGCAGAGCCACTGAGTTCCGGCTGTTAGCGGCATGTGTGTACGGTGCAGGTTTCCTGAATACATAGAGGAGGAAGTACTTCTGTTAGCTGAGCGGGTTATTTTGATGGCTGGCTTCATCAACATGACTCAGGTCTGTTTTCTCTCCTTTCGATGTCGTTCTTCTGCTTCAGGACCAGTGTTTGAGGCAAATACCTCTGATACTAAGCAGAGAGGGGAAGGCAGTTTGCACTCACTCTTGGACCAAAGGATGCTCCCTGCTCCGCCAGCCAAGGGCTTTGCGCACTGACACTGCCCACCGCCAGCGGAGGGCTCTTGTAAGCAGAAAGGGGCAGGCAGAGGCAGGATGGACCTTGTCCGGGGAGGCGGCCGTGACTTTATGACTTAGGAGATCGGGCTCCTCTCGGCCCTGCCTGTCTGGGATTTTATTCAGACCTTGTAAAAACTCTGAAATATCAGGACGGGTCTGAGGCAGAGAAGGGACAGGACTGGGGCAAATAGGATTCCTTTCAGGCTGATCACCAGCTGGCCTGGGGGGTAGGAGCGGGCTGAGAGTGGAGGATGGGGGAAGGAGGAGTGATTGGAGGACCTGGGAAACCCTGCCTCATGCTTCCCCAGCTACGCTCAGGGCAAGACCTCAGTGTCTGCGGAGTAGCTGGCTCATGAGCGGGGAGGGTCTGCTGACTGGGATTCCATTGATACTAAAATGACAGGTTTCAAAAGTGATCAATTCTAGATCCAGAGGAAGCAATCAGGTAAGTCTGCAAAGATGTGTGTATATGTGTGTGTATACACACATGTATATAAACATTTATATAAGTATATGTGTATGTACACACAAACACGAACGCACGAGGATGTTTATCGCAGAGCTGTTTATAAAAATGTCCGACAAGTTGCTGTATATTTATGCAGTTGGAAACAATACAGCCATTCAAAGGGACGAGGCAGAGCTATATAAACTGACATGTTAGGATAAAAAAAACCCCAAGGTCACCAACAAGTATGTCCTATCTGATTCTATTTGGGGGCAGAACTCACGCACAGGCTCCCGTGAGCATGGGAAAGGTCTTGACGGTAACCTATGACTATGAAGAATAGTTGTAATGCGGGCTTAGGGATTTACTATATGGTTTGTTTACCTTTTTCCTCCCAACTTTCCTTAAGCAAATATTTGTGTTAAAAAGAAATAACACAAGAAAATAAAAGGCATGGAGAAAGCCCCAGATTCAACCAATCTCGAGAATACTCAGAAAAAAGAAGTTACGATTTTGCCAACGTGCACTCTGTCGTTAGGCCTGTTGATGGCTGTGTCTGTATGGAACATGGACAGACTTTTTTCTTGTCCTTAGTCGCTAAACGATACAGCATAAACAGCTATTTAGCGATTCTATTGCAGCAGGTATGATAAATAATCTAGGGATGATTTAAAGGGTATGAGAGGATGTCTGTAGGTTACATGCAAATGCTATGCCATTTTATACAAGGGAGCTGAGCATCCACGGATTTTGATATCGGTGCATGGGTACATGCCACCCAGCCAATCATTCTCTTCCGTGAACTTCCCGGAATTTAAAATACACTTACATTTAGTCGGGATGTAATTTATGGTGCATTTTCAGATTCCCCAAATATTTACTAAGCACCAGGGTGTGTCCACTGTTCAGCCCAAAGCTTGTCACCCTGAAGGGTCCATGAGTGAGTGAGTGAATGAAGGCAGGTGCTCAGCCAGGCCTCCTCACGTCTGCTCCCCGACGGGTCCCCACGACAGCCCCCAGGTGCCATTGCTGCCAACCCACAATGCTTCCAAGCCCTGCTGCTCTGAGCACTGGGGCGCATTCTCTCGGACCCTGAGGCTTGGCGATCATGACCCTTGTGAGAGGTCACTCTGAAGTAGAAACTCCCCCAGTGCACAGACCTCCAGCCCCCCTGCTCTTTTCTTCCCAGTCCTGAGAGTGAGGCCAGGAGAGACGCGCTTGGGCCAGGAATCCAGAGAGCGAATCTGCACGGGGTGTCAGCTTGCCCGCACTGCTGAGTGTCAGCTTACCCCCGTCCGGCACCAGCCGCAGAAGCAGAGCCAGGCATGGCCGGGAGCGGAGCTCCTGGTTTAAGCGGTGAACTCATCTGGACCTGGACAGCTGCATGGCTCGGGCAGGGCTCAACCTGCCGCCCAGCCTCGTTTCCTTGAAATGCACGCGGGACCCGGTTCCAAAGAGCTGGTGCCAGACTTGCAAGCTCCTCCTTGTAAAAACGGTTTTAAAACCTGTGGGGACCCATGCCTCCTCCGGTGCCTCTGGACGTTTCTAGGTGTCAGCATGAATCTTCTGGGAACGTCACAGGGACCCGGGAGGTGGGCAGGGAAAGGGTGTGGCTGTGGCTGTTATTAATTCCTTTGCTTTCACTCAGGCCCCCTCTCCCACCCATTCCCCCAAAAGCAGCCAGAGTGACCTCTTTAAAATGCCGTTCCGATCTCGGCAGTGTCCTGCTCAAAGCCTTCCGGTGGCCTCCCAATGCCTTAACACAGCGGTTCTCAACCAGTGGGTCGCAACCCCTTTGGGGGTCGAACGACCCTTTCACAGGGGTCGCCTAAGACCATCAGAAAACACATATATAATTACATATTGTTTTTGTGATTAATCACTATGCTTTAATTATGTTTAATTTGTAACAATAAAAATACATCCTGCATATCAGATATTTACAGTATGATTCATAACAGTAGCAAAATTACAGTTATGAAGTAGCAACAAAAATAATTTTATTGTTGGGGGTCACCACAACATGAGGAACTGTATTAATGGGTCGAGGCATTAGGAAGGTTGAGAACCACTGCCTTAACGGGTTCTAGAAGGCTCTGTGGGACCTGGCCTTGCCTCGCTGGGGCCACATGGGGATTCCAGCTCTTCCTCGAATGCTCAGGGCTCCAAGTCTGTCCCCCTCTCACAGCCTTCGAACCTGCTGTCAACCTCACCCTGGAACACACCACCCCCAGGTTGCCACTGGCTGGAACACACCGCCCCCGGCTTGCCATTGGCTGGAACACACTGCCCCCGGGTTGCCATTGGCTGGAACACACTGCCCCCGGCTTGCTATTGGCTGGAACACAGTGCCCCCAGCTAGCCATTGGCTGGAACACACTGCCCCCAGGTTACCATTGGCTGGAACACATTGCCCCCAGCTTGCCATTGGCTGGAACACATTGCCCCCAGCTTGCCATTGGCTGGAACACATGCTCCTTTTCATCATGAAGGTTTCAACTGCAACGTCACCTTCCCTTCCTTACCTATCTTAAAGTCCTCCCCCTCCCCCCCCCCCTTCTCCCAATTCTCTATCCCCTGACATCACTGGGTAATCTATATATTGTTCTGTCTGTCTCCTCCATCACTACTTAGCACCAAGAGGGTAGAGACCTCATTGGTCTTGTTCGGCGCTTAGAACATACCTGAAACTCTACCATTTGTTAATTCATGAACGGATGCCTTTTGCTAGATGAGGAAGTGGGGGCGCAAACAGGCGGCGAATCCTGTCCCAGATCACCCAGCGTGAGAGAGGCAATGCCGGACCAGCTCCTGTGCTCCAGCCTGGAGTGGGTGCAGCTCAGGAAAGGAAGTTCTCACAGGGCCCCTGGGGACCACATTCTTTTATGCTGATGTGAGGCAGCAGGCCTCTGGGAGACAGGAGCCCCGGGAGGTTCTGCCACCTGCCGGCTGTCGTGCTAGAGAAGCCTCAGAAGCAGGTCACTGACCCAGCCGCTTGCAGGGTGGTGCGCAACGGGAGGAAGGACCAGCATTTAAAGAAGTTTTCCTCCCCATCGGGATGGGCCCTAGGGCCTCGGAGACTTTCGGGGCCTTTATTCAATCTCTTGGCTTCCCAGTTGGGGAAAGAGTCCCAAGATGGGAGGTGACTTGCCCAAGGCTGCCTGAGAGGTAGTGGTCCCGGTGGCTGGAGCTGAGGTTTCCCGGCTCAGCCGAGCCCCTGGGAGACGGGTCCCTCACTCACTCCCCGCACGCATTACTTCCATGTGTCTGGCTCCTCAGCGCTCCGGACTGAGCCTTCCCAGATTCAGTGCCGAGGCCGGCAGAGGGGAGTCTGGGACTGAAGAGTCCATTGGCCACAGAAAGAAATCCACACCCTTCCTATCTTATTAGGGGTCCCTGCGATGGGGAAGGGAGGACAACAACATGAATCCTGTGACCCATCGGTCCTTACCTCCCCATTGCCCCAGAGATGCTTTAGGGACCACCAGCTTGAACTTGGCACAAGGGACCCGCCGAAACTGGCACCGTTTCTGCCCGCCAGAGTGTGGCACCGCTGAAGAAGGGGGGCAGGGTAAAAGGAACTGCTAGGTCAGCTGGGCACTTCTCGGCAGCCCCCCCCCCCCCGGCACCCCGCCCTCCCCTCGTTGCTGACTCCAGTCCCACGCCAGGGAGGGAGGCATGAGTAAGCTGAGCATTAAAGCGGGTGCCCGCTTTGATCTGAACCTTCCTTCCTTGATCACGGCCGGGCTTCACAGAATCGCCCCAGCTCACTGTCCCTCCTGGTGCTGAAAGAATACCTGTGATTATTACCAAGCGGCGGATGGGGCAGGAAACATGTGCCCTTGGCCCACCTGGCTCCCAACTGGCACTTCCTTAGCGCAGAGGCTGGGAGGTGGTGGGAGGGCGCCCTCAGCGTTTCATTCACACCCATGTGGGGGCCTGCTGCTTGGCCCGGAGATGGGTGGTGCTGGATGCTCCATCTAGCCAGCCTCCCCACCATAGCAGGGCACCGGCCTCCAATTTTTGTGAAAAATGGCCCTGGTTTCCATCAGTCCCTAATTGGCCTGCATCTGGCCTTCCCTCTACCATGGCTTCCCCACAGAATGCTGGCTTCTGGCTGTTCCCTGCTCTGGCCTGAACAAAGCCGGGCTCTGGCTGCTGACCCTGGCCCGGCAGGCCTGCCAACGCCATGGCTCGCTGCCTCGCTGTGCACACCGGCGCTGGCTTCCCATACCCATACTTCTCTGCGAGGACGGGTTGGGGGCTCACCCACACATGATGGAGCCACTCTCCCCCGACCCTGGGCAGAAAGGGACCAGATGTGATCCCGAAAGGCTTGGCAATGCATTCGAAGGGCCTGTGGGGCTTCCTCCCCCTGTCCCTGCTCTGCTCTGGGTCCACTCCACTTGGACTGAGACCAGTCAACGTCCCTCGCTCCAACCTGACCTGAAAGCGCAATGGCCTGGGCCAGAGGAAGTGGGGCAGCTGACGCTTCACAGGGAAGGCTGGCAGCCGGGCTGTGAGCTTGCAGTGCCCCGTGTGGGCCCCCGCGAGGACTCCGCACTTTCCTTTCTATCTCCCTCTCTGTTCCTTCTCCTGCTGCCCCCCAGCCTCTTTGCCACCTTGGGAAAAGGGGCCTTTTGTGAAATCATCCTCATGTCATCACCGCTACTTCTTACATTCAGCGTCTCACTTCATTCTCACAATTACCTGTGGCGCACGGATGGCCACGTCTCCACTTTCCAAGATAAGAGGGGTTACGTGATGTGCCCCAGAGCCTACAGCTTGTAGGACTTGCAGCTGGGATTCAACTCCAGGTTCTTCGGGGCCCAAGTTCCCACAATTCTTGACCACTTCATGGTGCGTCCCTCTTCCACAGAAAACGTGGTGTTGCTAAACCTTTGGGAAGGGTCTTTGACTTTTCTGCCTTTGACCTTACTTATTGGGTCCCCTGGGCACAGATCATGCAGGGCCAGCTGGGAACAGATAGGCAAGTTAAAGGAATTCCCGGTGGGAAACACCAGGGAGCTGTGAATCCCACAGCCATTTCCTGTGCCCCGGCCTCGGAGCCAGTCACGTGGACCCGGAGCGTGTCCGCCTTTCACTGCTTCTCCCCATGGATTTTGCAAGGTGTTTCCTGTAGATCTTGCTGACGGCCTTTGCTGGCGCGTAGCAAATCCGCCAAGAACATCACGATCTGCTGGCCTCCGCCGAGACCCGCTTTTGTTTTTGTTTAGCCTTGAAAAACAACAACCATTTTGTTTTCCTTCCCCAACTAGAGGCCTGGGGGCAGGAGGGAGGAGGTGGGAGATGGAGATAAAAATATTGACAGAGGGAAAAATGTTGAATATTCCTTCTGTTTCAAAAATAGAAATCTCCTGGGCTGGGATGCAGCGTGGCTGAGGTTGGACTGAGGTGGCTGCTTGGACTTCATACCTCCCTGGGTGCCTTTCAGGGGGGCGTGGGGGCCTGAGCTTATGTGGAAGAGAAAAGAGCTCCCTCTTGTTTGAAGATCAGCTTTCGCTGTAGGGAGCTCAAGGAGCATTTGAAAGAAGCCATCTGGGGAGGAGGGCGTGGATGGTGCCCTGTCCCACTTGCGTGAAAACTGGGGAGGTGGGTTGTTGAAGTTCTTGAAGAACAATTGGAGCAGTCTCCGTGCCGAGTAGATCACTGCCTTAGCTATTGTTAAATGAACAGGGCAAGGGTGCCTGAACTTGATCTTCAAGGATGCGGCATAGTCCCATTTGGTACCTGTGAGGTCATGAGAGCATAGTCCCCCTGGAGATGATGTCCTGGAAGCATGTCCATGGCCTCGGATTACATACAACTGAGAGACGGAAGCAGAAGCACTCTTCTCCACGTTCCCTGGAATCTTCTGTAGGTAGATATGAGAACATGGGGAGCAGAAGACCCCGCCTTTCACAGGCATTAATGTCAGGATCCACCCCACCTGACGTTAACATCCAGTGCATCTATAATGTGCTTTAACCATGGAAATGATCCCACATTTGTTTAAATTTTTGGAAATAAACTCTTTGCTGGTCTAACAGCCTAGGAAATAGGATGCTATTGTAAAAAAAAAAAAAAAAAAAAAAAGGTAGCGGCTCAAAAGAAAACAGATTGGTATGAGCCACTCAAATTGGGGAGTTGATAGACCAGGTGGGTGACTTAGGAGCCAGTTCTGTACTTGCTGCTGTCCCCCCACTTGGTGACTTCAAGTCATCCAGACAGATAACAGGCCAAGAAAGACCTTTAAGACAAGGCCAGAGGAGGCGCCTGAAGCATCCTAATGCCTTACTCAAGTTTGATCAACTTTTTAGGGACATGATTCTAGACCCAACCAACAGGGAGGACATGACCTGCTGGGGCCATTACCAAAAAAGAGGAAGTAGAACCCAGGGGACATGCAGGAAGTGGAAATATAAAGTGAAGGTAAAATAACCTTAGACCCTTAGGTCGGAAGGGACCCGAGAACACATCAGTCCAACTTCTTCATTTGTCACAGTTAAGAACGAGGGCTCCCAGAGAGAAGCAATATGTCAGGTTCACACAGCAAATGAAGGGAAGAACTGGAAAGAGAATCCAGCTCCTAGTTCGTGGCCTTGGCTTCTGCCTAACTGCTCCATACTTCCTATGTAATAAGACTTCCCTCCCATCATCACAGATTCCTTTACTTCCACACCCAAATAAGTGCAGGTATTTAGTGGAGTAGGTATTGATTACATCAGCGGTTCTCAACCTGTGGGTCTCGACCCCTTTGGCGGTCGAACGACCCTTTCACAGGGGTCGCCTAAGACCATCCTGCATATCAGATATTTACATTACGATTCATAACAGTAGCAACATGACAGTTAAGCAGTAGCAACGAAAATAATTTTATGGTTGGGTCACAACATGAGGAACTGTATTTAAAGGGCCAGAAGGTTGAGAACCACCGGATTAGACCATGTCAGCGTTGGGAGACAGAGTCTGTTTTGAAGACAGTAGGGGTTTTTGTTGGAGGGTGGTGAATGCCACTGAGCAGCAACCCCTGGGGAATCTGCGTTCAATCCCCACCAACACCATGAAAGCCCTAACGGCCGACAGTGAGACAGGGATGACCAGGGGCCTCGGGCCTATGTCACAGCTGGAGGGCCATCCAAGTCTGTGAAAATATTTATTTAGGAGACCGTGTCGGGGCATGACCATGCACTTCACCCATGCTTTGGGTAAGCCTAAGGTGTCAGCTCACAGGGGAGGCCACAGGAGGCAGGATAAAGAAGAATTTTGGTTCAGTCAAAAAGTGGTTCAATGTGGAACAGGCTGACCCAGGCCAGAGATCAGAGATGCCTGCCTACTTGCCAGATGGACCCTGGCATAGGACGGGGGAAGAAATGCTGCGCAGGTCACACTGAGCGGCCGTGAAGGTCCCAGGCAGCCTGGAGTCTGTCTTTGGCCTGTAACACGCAGTGAGGATGTGCTTCTGGGAGGGAGGTACGACCCAGGCTGCCTGGACGGGCATGCTGGGCCCACCGCCTCCTGGTTAGATGACCTGGGGGAAGTCACTTGGAAAGTCTCTAGAAATCTCAGTTTCTAGAAGACAGGGCTAATGACAGCACCTCCTTTATAGGGTCCTATGGAGGCTCCAATGGGACAATCCAGTTATCCCTGGGCGTGCCTAATGAGGGCTTGATAGATGACGGCACACAGTATTATAATTAGCATTATAACCAAGGATAGCATATTCTTATCAATAGGGCAAGTTGGCCACTGCCCCCAGGGACCATTCTCCTGAGGCCTGTGCTCCCCATCCTCAAACCATGGGGCCTTCGGCCAATTGCTGGACTTATTCTGCTTTGGGGAGTTCATAAGCCCCTCCTCACAGTTCTGCCTGTGGCTTCTGTGAGTCCTCTGATAATTCAGCCTTGGAGATTTTCCTGTTCTTTGCATTTCTGATGCATCTGACTTGTTGGCTGATTCCTGCAGATGTGGGAAACTGTCCAGTAGTAGACGGAAGAGGCTTTGCTGCCGGGCATGTGTGGGTTCAATTCCTAGCTGTGTGACCTCTGGCAAGTTTCTTATCTACCCAGTGGGAGTCATGCCACCATCTCGCAAGTTAGTTTTAAGGATTAGTTGTAAGGTGTGTCTCTTTTGTTCACTGTGTCCTTCCACCACCCCTCACAGCGGCTGGTGCGTAGTAGCCACTCAAGAAATATTTACTGAATGAACAAGAGGCGCAGGCACGGAGGATTGCATTCAGAAGGTGTTCAAGGGGCACGGGGTCTTTTTCTTCTTTAACGCTGACACCATCTCCCCACTCCCCGCCCATCACACTGCCAGGCAGGCAGGTTGTTCAAAATTACCAGGACTGGCTTCCTAATCCTGTCATTACCCACTTTGACCAAAGAGGGCAGCAGTTAGCACTTTTTTACTTATTTATTTTAAAACAGAGGTTGGCCTCCTTAAAAGGCGCTTGGGTCTTATCTCCATCATTCCTCCACACCCGCGGTGTTAGCTATGCCTGGTAACTGTCTTGGGGCTGAAGATCTCTAATCTGGACTTGTTTTTCCTCATACCTGCTCCTGGCTGAGTGCCCCCTCCCCGGGGCCATGGCTGTAAGCTGGGGGTTGGGGTGGGGTGGGGGAGTTCTGAGTGAGTTGGGACAGGGAAGGCCTGGCTTTCAATGGGACCCTCCGAGTTGTGTCCAGTTGGTGTCTGCAATCTCCCTGGCTGGTAAAGAAGTTAAGGAAAGGAGGGGAGGTCTTGATTATTTTAAAAGGAACCCAAAGGGTACCCAAGAGCCTTTTAAGGAGGCCTACCTCTGTTTTAAAAGAAATAAATAAGTAAAGAATGCTAACTACTGCCCTCTTTGGTCAAAGAGGGCAATAACAAGATTAGGAAGCCAATCCCTGGTAATTTTGAACAACCTGCACTGGCACCTGTGCTGGATAACCCCGGAGACAGGCAGAGAGAGGCCATCGCCCACCCCAGAGCATGCTGGGAACAGAGCCACTGTGTGTCTGCAAAGACGCATCTGTAGGTCTGCGTGCCACTGAGGGATCCTGGACCCGCCCTGAGTCCCTGGGCTCTCCTAGCACACAAATCCCAATGAGCAGAAAATAAAGCTCTGCAGATGGCTCCTGAGATGTTGCCAGCTGCCCTGGTCTCACAAAATGACCTGACCCGAAAGCTCCCAGTTCTGAGAACCGCTCGCCGGCGCGGCATTTTTCCGGGCACCGCTTCAAAGGGGCCGAGGCTGGAGACCAGGCAGCTATTCTGGGGCCTCGTGTGTGGGATAAAGTTTCCCATGGGTCCCTGGGAGGGCTGGAGCCCTCGGGGTGGGGTGGGGGTGTTCTGAGCACCCCTCACCTGGGTGCCAGCAGGGCTGTGAGCAAGCAGGTCAGTCTCTGAACCCTGAGTGGGGCCTGACTTTCTAGAGGTCGGTGTGCACCCCAGGGCTGGGATGCATTGGAGATGAGGCAGCCAAACACCCAAGGCAAAACCACTCCCACAGGTCAAGGGGTTTGAGAGGAGGGAGGCTGAGTGTGTGTGGGGGGGTTGGGTGGGGGGTGGGCAGGACAGGGATTTGTTAGACCTCACTCTGAAGATCAGAAATGGGATGTGTACTGCAATAGGACTGTTGTGGGGTCTGAAGCAAAATGGGGTGAGCAAAGCCTGGACTTGCTTCTAGGAGCTTCTCAGTGCTTTGGGCATGTGCTATCCTAAAGGCTGACGGGAGGGACAGAGTGACATCTTCATCACTGCCCTCGGAGACTGGAAACCCACCCGAGAAATAACACTGTCACGTGCTGGAGCAAGTCCCCACCTACAGCCCTAGCTGGTTTGGCTCAGTGGATAGAGCGTTGGCCTGTGGATTGAAGGGTCCCAGGTTCAATTCCAGTCAAGGGCACATGCCTGGGTTGTGGGCTTGATCCCCAGTAGGGAGCATGCAGGAGGCAGCTGATCAATGATCCTCTCTCATCGCTGATGTTTCTATCTCCCTCTCCCTCTCCTGAGAAGGGGAGGTGGGAGGAAGGGAGGGAGGGGGAGGCGGTTGCACCCTGACCTCTGTAATGATGCTGAGCCTTGGGTTTCTCACCTGTGGGCAGAGTTCGGTGCTGCCCCTTCACAGAGACATGTTAACTAGGACCTCCTGTAACAGGACCCTGTGATGCGCTTCCCTTTGGATGTGAATCTTTAGTATTTGGGGGGGGGGGTCCCCTTTCAGCTTCTCAGATCACACTGTGACCTGAACCCTCTTCTTTTCTGGGTGACCCTTAGGAACTAATACTCTAAGAGCCTACACATGAAGCCATCTCTGTCTTCCTTTATCGCGTCATCTTTAAGTCCTTCCTGGAGCTTCGTTCATTTATTCATTCAACTAACGTTTTGAGAACCCTGCCAGATTCCAGGCACAGTGCCAGGAGCTGGAATCCCAGATGCCGTCCCTTTTCTCTAGCAACTCAGGCCAGTGAGTGCCAAGGAACTAATCACTGAGGTAGAATATGTGCACAGAGAGAGGAAGCTGAGCAGAAGAAAGGAGAAACTAGTGCAGCTGGGCCAGGCTGGCTTCCCGGAGGAGGTGGCATTTCAGCTGCGGGGATCTTACAGGCAGACAGACGCCTGGGGATCAAGTCACTCTCACAGAGACAAGGGGCATCACAGGACAGGTCAGTGGAGTGGAGTGGGGGAGGCCATGGGGGTGCTGGAGGTTTTGGAGTGCTAGGACGTGAGGTGGGGCCCCAGCTTTGGAGAGCCGTGTAAATGTTGCCAAGCTCTTCAGAATAATCCTGTAGATGCCGTGAAACCCAGGGACGCTTAGCGGGGATGGGAGTGAGGCTGTGGCCCCATTTGTTCCGGGAGAATGAGCGGGGCTATGGGAGGATCACCCTGCCCACCCCCTGTGCTTTGGAGCAGCTGCTTTACTGGCCTCTGAGAAACCGTCACAGAAACGCCATCTCTCATCTCGGATGGTCCCCCTCCCAGGTGAGTCCGCCCTGAATCCAAGAACCAGCCAGTTCCATGACTGCTCTGTTTGGGGCCAAATGACCCATATCTCCCGGCCCTGTTGTCCGTGACCACAGGAAGAAGTCGAGGGTGGATGGCTTTAGAAGTGGTTTGACTGCGAATGAAATCTATCAAGCCCAAGTCTGGGCATATGCCTGGGGGGTGACGCTTCAATTCTGTCCTTTAAGAGTTGGAAATCGAGGTCGCCTCTTAACACAGGCCAGCAGGAGTGAGATGTTGATGGTGCTTGTGTTCCTTCTGGATCATCTCCACGTTCCCGGCAACTTGACCTTTCTGGACCCGTGTTCCCTCTGCTACCCTCTCTGGGCCCCTTCATTTCATAGACAACAGACGTCAGCGGGCCCCTGGGCTGCTCCAGCACAAACCCACAGCGCTTACAGGGCATGGGGGGAGCAGGAAGCCCCCACAAGCCCCTCCTGGCTCTTCGCCGGGAGGCCCGGCACAGGGCACCCCCAGGACAGCCTCGCCTGGGGGACCCCAGCACACAAGGCGGGCGCTGAGAAACAAGGGTCTCTGTGCAGAGGGAGGTTTCAATATCCTCCCGGTTTTAATAGCTTTCCCTGTGATGGAAACTTGGGTTGAAATGATTTGCAGCTCTCCAGATTTTTCTGAGTGTGTGTGTGTGTGTGTGTGTGTGTGTGTGTGTGTGTGTGTTTGGGTTTATTTTTAGCCGCGGGGGTTCGTTTCTTGCCAAAAATCTCCTGCTTAAATAAAACCAAGATTAATATTTTTACTTAGCGGAAAGAGTTCGTCAGGACAGGCTTTGAACTGGAGCCTCTCCATCTGGACTGGGGGCGCCTCTGAACTGTGGGGCCTCGTCTCTGACATCCAGAAGGGCCTTTGAAACCGACAAGAGCCAAGGGCTGTCAGGGGACGGGGTAGGGTGAGGAAGAGCCTGTTTGCGAGACTTCTCGGAGGAGCCATCTGTCCTCACCCAGGATGCCCTGCCGCACACCCCGCACCTTTCCCCGGCCGTCTTCCCGGAGAGGCGGGCGGCTGTCCTGGCTCTGCTGGGAGCCGGGCCGTTCTGCCTGACCCCCGGCTGCTTTCCCTGGCCCCTTCCCCAGGCCTGAGCCAGGCTTCTCCTTCCTCTGGATACAGATGAAGCAAACGGAGTCTCTTTCCAGGTCTGCTGTCACCTCTGGGGAGCTCCTGACACCCCTCCTCTCCGGCAGACTCCCCGCTCCTTGTGCCACCCTGGGCCTCTGTGATTGCTCCTGATGCCCTGTTGCCATCTCTGGGTGCCATTCCCCATCTCCTTGCCCATCCCTCTAAACCAGGGGTGGGCAAACTTTTTGACTCGAGGGCCACAATGGGTTCTTAAACTGGACCGGAGGGCCAGAACAAAAGCATGGATGGAGTGTTTGTGTGAACTAATACAAATTCAAAGTAAACATCATTACATAAAAGGGTACGGTCCTTTTTTTTTTTTTTTTTTTTAGTTTTATTCATTTCAAACGGGCCGGATTTGGCCCGCGGGCTGTAGTTTGCCCACGGCTGCTCTAAACTCTGGCTCCCAGGCTCCTCAGAGCTCATGCAGCTCCCTCTCCCTGTGAGCCTAGCACTACGCTCAACACACGATGCCGACCAGATGTTTATCTGACCCCAGGAGCTGAGAACTGCCACCAACCCCTTCTTCTTCCACTGATTTTTAGAGCGAGTGGAAGAGAAAGGGAGAGACAGAGAGAAATGCCGATGTGAGAGAAACACATCGATTGGCTGCCTCCTGCATGAGCCCCGACCAGGTACATGCCCTCAACTGGAATCAAACCCAGGACCCTTTGGTGCGGAGGCCGATGCTTTATCCACTGAGCCAAGCCGGCGAGGGTCCACCAACCCCTTCTGACTGAATAAGGCTCAGGAAGACTTGGTCATCCGCCAGAGGTTACCCAGGGGAGCTACGTATCTTTTTTTTTTTTTTTTTTTTTTTTTCTTAAATCATCCTCCGTGTGTGGCACTTTTAGCTTCATATTCATCACATGAATATGGGCCTGCTCTGTGCCAGCCTGGCTATAGCAGTTAGTAACTAGTGGGGGAGCCAATGAATGAACAAACAATGGATAGATAATATGTCAGATAGTGTGAGTGCCATGGACTGTCACAGCAAGGCCAGTCTGAGGGGCGTGGGGGGACCAGGGGAGGCCCCCTGACCAGGTGAGATTTGAAACAGTTGAGGGCGAAACAGTTGAGGGAGGAAGTCGTGTGGCTACTCCAGGAAGAGGGTCCCTGCAGGGGGATTGCGAGGGCAAAGGCCCTGGGGTGTGTTGGGGTGATGGAGGAGTGGTGAGGAGGCTGGGTGCTAGAGTGAAGCAGCTGCCGTCTCCTGAGATGGGGAAGGGGACGGACTGGAGGCCCAGGTATGGGGAAGGGCCATCTTGGAGCTCAGGTTGGGGTGGGCTGAGTTAGCTAAACTTCCCAATGTAAATGCAGATGCTATATAGACTCATGGATGTATGGATTAAGGTCATGGGGGCTCTGGGTTGGAGGCTGTAGAAATGTGGGAGCTGCCAGTTGTACGGATGGTGTGAAAGCCATAGGCTGGATGTGAGTAAGAGGAGGATAAAGGGACCGACCCACTGCTGACCTGACTGAGCACCACGAAGGTCATGGCTGACCTTGACGAGGGCTGCATTGGTGGAGGGGGCGGGGCAAGGAGCTTGGGTCAACCAGGAACCCTTGGGGTGGGTTAACATCACTCCCACCTTATGGACTGGAATGGGAAGTGACCTGCACAAGGTCACACAGGGACAGGGCAGGGCCTTCACCCAGGTCCCACATGCTCTGTGCCTGTTCACTCAAGTGTATCACAGTCACGTCTCCAGGGGTTTTTGTGAGCTGATCTTTTTTTTTTTAATCCTCACCCAAAGACATGCTTTAGACAGAGTAACATCGATTGGCTGCCGCCTGTACTGATCTTTTAAGCTCTGAGTCTTTGTGGAGGGGCTTGGGTTGTGGTGAGCCACAGGCTGGCAACTGAAGGACCCAGCTGGGCAGGCCTCTCCGGCCCCTCTGAGTTCCCAAGGCTCTTTGCTTAAGCACAGACGTCACCAAAGAGGCAGCAGATCATTGAGAAGGACCCTGGGAAGGGCGGTGGAAGGTGGAGACAAGACCTCAGGGGATGAGGAAAGATATCAGGTCCCTCTGTCTTCCTCCGATTGGCACAGTTAAGAACCTGCAGGAGATCACCGTCAGTGACGAGACAGCACGTCACCTGCTCTCGCTGCAGGGGTACGCAGTGCCTTTTTCCAGATACACTGTCTCCTCTAATTCATCAGTCCGACCTCAGACTCCAGTGCAGTGGGAAACCCTAGGAGCATCGGGTTCTGTGGTTTCTAAGTTGTTTCTTCCTCCATGGAAGCCTTGATGGGGAACATCGTGTGCTAAACAGATGACATTCTGTTATATTGCTAATGCTGATTACTTGTCGATCCTCATTACTAATGGAGGGTGCGTGCGTGTGAGAGAGAGAGAGAGACTGGGAGAGGGTGGAGGGGTGGTCAAGAGGATGTGGGGATCATTGGGGGCATATCAGGGGTCCTTCCTCCTAGGAACCATTCCTCCTTTCTAATCCTTAGCAGAGCTGACAGTGGGGGTGGGAGGTGCGGAAAAACGATGACCTCTTTTGCAATCAGTACTAGTCCCATGGAAAGGTTTCTAAGGAGTCCACTTTCCTGGGGGACCCGGCGATTGTTTTCCCCCTTGGGATGCAAAACCGCCCTCAGGGTACCTGATCCTCTCCTCCACCGTTGGAAAATGGGGACAGTAATAGCCACCTCACAGGGTTAGCATGAGGACAAGTGAGATGACATGTTCGTACTGCCTGGTGCATAGAGGGGCTCAGTACGCGGTAGCTGCAGCTCCTTCCCTCTCCTCTAGACTTACTGATGTGCTGCGATGAAATGCACGGAGCGGAGGCTAACCAGCAGGTGGGCAGCTGAGGAGCAGGGGAGCCTGGCCTGCCCTCGGCGGACAGACTGACACGCAGGGTGCAGAGGGCCAGGGACCTGCTCAGCGGCTGAGCCAGGTGGGCTGTGGGCCTCCCTGCTGAGGGGTCACCTGCTTATCATCTTTGCCATGAGCATCTGGCCTCAGAAAAGACCCTTCCTTTGCCACCCTACGAGGACGATGACAGGGAAATAAACACGAAGCGACCATTAGAGGAGCTGGGTTGCAGGCACCCTTCCTTCCTCTTTCAGGTCCCTGCTGTCTTCCTCCGATCAGCACACTTACGAATCTACAGGGAATCGCCATCAGCAACATGACAGTGTGCCCTCTGCTTTAGCTTCAGGGTTACAAAGTATCTTTTTACATAAGCACGCACAGCCTGGCCAGTTTCTTCTCACGCACTTTCAAGTTAAAACACTCTTTTACTGTGTTTGCTTTTGAGCTCCATTCCCCCAAAAGCCCAGATTCCCTCCCAGGAGCATGAGAGGCTCTGAGGCTGAGGTTCAGGCTGCACCCTCACCCCCTCCTCCGACTAGTGCTCGGCACCTTGGCCACCAGCCCTCTAGCAGGAGCTTTTAAACTCGGGCTTCCCACTGGACTGAGCTCTGCGAAGGCAGGAAACGAGGCTTCGATTTCTTATTTTCACCCTCCCGGCACCCAACCCAGTTCGCCGGATACCAACCCGGTTCACACCCATGTTGGCGTAGCTGCCGGAGGACACTGGGTGGACAGTGTGGGCCACTCTCCAGCACGAGGGAGAATAGAGAAAACCCCGGTGTCAGCCCGCCAATCTATAAAGCTGGCTTCCAGCCGCCACATCGAGGTGGCAGGAACGCCCGATGTGCCGCCAGCTCCCAGTCTGGAAACGTCTGTTGTTGGAGCACCATGACCCGCCCACACCTCTCCTGCCCACTGTGAACCCCAGGCACTGTGACCTGCCCATACGTCTCCTGCCCACCATGGCCCCCAGGCCAGCAAATGCCTTGGAAACAGCATGCTTGTTTCCAAAAAGGAAAGCAAAAAATAGCACACAGTTGAATTGCAGAGGAGAAACTGAAGCAAATAAAGACACATTACATTCACAGACCAAATAGGCGGATCTGGAGTTGGCCAGAGACTTGACTTTGGAAGGACTTTGTGAGCCTATTTAGGAGGTAGAATGTTGTTTAACTTTAGCGCAGCTCTGTTGTAAGGAAAACACTGGACTATGACCCTGGCAGTCTGCACTTGGGTGACACGCGGTGATGAGAGGGGACAGCTGTCTGTGGAAAAGTGGGTGCTCCAGGCACTTGTGTTCGGATCAGTCATGAGTGCCCCTCCTCCCCCCCGCCCCCTCCCCGTGCCTGGCCAATCTCTCCCTGACACTTTGCAAGGCCACAGTATTCTGATGAGCTTGCCTTTCTTCACATCCTGAGATGAACCCCCGGGCCGCAGCTCATAGGGCATGCTGGAACCCCGAAGGTGCCCAGGATGGACCAGTGACAATGGGAGTCATGGTAGTGGTGGCAATGTTAACAACAGGGGACAGACGACACCTGGGGCTTGGGCTGGGCCACCGCTGTTCTCAGTGCTTGCTCATAACCCTCACAGCAACCTGACGAGGTACCGCTACCATCATTCCCATTTTAGAGGCTAGGAAATGAAGGCACAGAAAGGTTTCGCCATTTCCCTGAGGTCACACAGTGCCTGTGCTGGGATTTGAACCCAGGCAGTCAGGCTCCGGGGCCCTGGCTCCTCGATGCTATCTCTGCCGTCTTTCTGCTCCTTTAGTAATAAGCGCATCACTTGTGAGCCACGTGAGGGGCACCGGGCCAAGACAATCAGACAGATTTAGGAGGAAAGAACTATGGGGACACGGGGTCTGCCTGAGGCCACCCGGTTAGGGGGGAACTCAAACTCGGATGTGGCTCCCTGACTACAAAACGCACTCTCTTTTCACTGAGCTAGTCTCCGGTGAAAAGGTTCCAGGCTCAGGCCATTTCGGGGTAAGGAAGGAACTGAAGTACCCAGCCTTACGGGACAGGTCTGCTGATGACATGCTATGTCCAAATGAAGCCAAGCCATTCGGGAGCCAGGAAAAGTAGCTGTTGCTATTTAAAGGACTTCTGCCATGTCCCCCCCAGGCAAAGACTCGCTCCCTGGTTTACCTTCTTTCCGTGTTGATGAAGCAGGAGAAGAGGGAGCCAAATGAATTCAGGAAGAGCCCATAGGAAAGTGCTGGCAGCTGTGCTTTCTGCTCCAGCAGTTAAGCTGCTACAACCTGCCCGTGGGAGTCCGTGCGGAGGAAACCGTCCCGGCCTCGGGGAGGATGGCTCCCTGCCGAGGATGCTGCTGTGAAGTTGGACGCAGAGGTGCAGGCAGGATCTTGGGGGAGCCCAGCCTGGGGTCCTGCCAACCTCTCGTTTCTACAGCAGACTTGGAAGCAGCCGCTCGCCGCCTCCCCAGTCGAGCTGCCTACGCTCAATGGCTCACTTTGCCAATGGGCTCCGTGGGCTGCCATCCCTGGCAAGCAGGGCTGGAGGGGCCGCTAATTCACCCGAGTCCAGACTCACGTGTGACCGGGAAAGTAGGATCCGAGTTCATCTGGGAAGGGACAGGACAGAACCCACTTGGGATGGGGGACCTAGTTCCCAGTAAATATAGAGAAACCCATGTTCATCGTGAGAACGGATGGGCAACGTTTGTTCTCCTAACTGGTGACGTCATACATTTTTATGAGATTAGAGGTGATGAGTTGAGAAAGATGGTGGGACATCCCAGATGGGGAAGGATCACGGAGCTACCAGGTGTGTGTGTGTGTTCAATTTGTGATTCAAAGCATAGCTGCTATTCATGCAAAATCCATTCCATTCCAGTCAAGGTCTTAGCATCTAGACTCCCTTAATGAAGACTCTGCCCTGTGGCAGCCCCTACCCACCCCCCCCCCCACCCCGCCCCGCCCGCCAGCTTAAGACTAGCTTCTTTTTCACTAAAAGTAAAAAGGAGAAAGCCCAGCTTCTTATATGATCTCAAAGTCAACCCCTCTCTTCTGTTCCCAGTACTGTTACCCTGATTGTCGTATTCGTAGTCACGCAATATTGACTGAGCGCCACCTTCTTTCTCCCAGACGCGATAGTAAGAAATTTCATAGGATCTTTTGTTTCATCCTCATTCCCATTCCCTGACAAGGGTGGGGTTACACCCTCTTTACCTTCAGAAAGAGGAAGTGGCTTCACTTCTCTGTTTCCTCATCTATGTAATGTGGATGCTAACAACCCCCTTGTCAGGTGGTTGTGAGAAGTGAAGAAGTGAGATGTACTACTGCGCATAGTAGGTGTGCAATAAATGGGAGCTATTTTTCTGGAAACAGTCCTTTCGTGGTCAGTCCATTCATTCTGTTTTGGGCAATGGTGATAATCACAGTGAAAGTAACATTCATGCAACGTACACCGCAGCCCGGACACGGTGCCAAGCGCTTCACACGCACTGTCTTGCCTGGTCCCTCCCCTTCAGGAGATGGGTGCCCCTGGTGTCCTGGTTTCGTTAGAGGAGGAAACTGGAGGCCAGAAACAAAGTCACTGGCCCACAGTCCTAACAGCCGTGCAGAGCAGAGCTGGGATGGGAGCAGCTCAGTGGGCTCCTGAGCCCGCACTCCCCAGCACTGCCCCCCGCCACACCCTCATGAGTGACAGGCCACTGCATCCTTGGCCGTCCGAGTGCCGGGTACCCAGGATCCCATCAAGATGCTGCCTGGGGCAGGAAGGGAGTCTGGGGTGCATGGCAGCCCTGCAAACCTGCAGGACATGGTGAATTTACACATACAAAGGAAGAACCCCAAAAGAGGCTCAGGAAGAGGTACTGGTAGAAAGAGAGTAACTCTGGGAGACCATGTGATGTCGGATGGGCAATGGAGGGAGGGCGCGAAGCTCTAACAGGCGAAGTCGATTTCGGATTGTGGTGGAACAGAGTCCAGACACTCCTCCGGGGGTAGAATTTCCTGGGCGGCGACTGTGAATGTTGGAGTGATTAACCCGAGTAATAACTGCCTTTCCTGACCCCCTCCACCCTCCCCACCCAGTGTCCCTCATCTGAGTTCTTGCTCTGATACACACAGGTACCCATTCGAGTTGGCTCAACGGTAAGAAAGCAATGCCCGGCCCCCTGGGGGCTGGAAGGGCACCTGAGACGTGGTGCATGATGTGGTTCAGGCCTCCCTAACCTCCTCCCTGTCTCGTCTTGCCTCTCTCTGCAGTGATCCGGGCCAGAGTGGTGGGGAAGAAGCTGGTGAAGGAGGGGCCCTACGGCACGCTGATCTACACCATCAAGCAGATGAAGGTGAGTGACCGCAGCCCGGCTTCAGGAGGCTTTCTGGGTCGGTTCTGCCAGAAGAGGCCTGGCTGTGGGGGCAGGGTTGGTGTGTGTTCTCTGAGCCTGAGCCCCAGCCCCAGCCCTTCCACCTGGCTGGAGAGGGTGTTGCTGAGGCAGCAGTAGGGGATGGGCGGAAAGGAGGGCGGGGACGGTGGCTGCTTCATCCCAGAGCCTGAGCAGGTGGGGTCCCTCTGAGGCTGGGCTTTGGATCCAGACAGCAGGCAGCCTCGTTACCTGGTAACCATGAGACCTGGCCAGCTCCCTGGGAGCCGTCGCTGGGCCTCGGGTCTCCCCATCTGTATAATGAGGGGGTTGGGCCAGACTGTCTCACGGCCCTTTCAAGCCCTGACTTTGAGTTTCAACCATGCCCACGGGTCTTGTGCAGCCACTGATGTTGCAACTGAGGTTTCCTCCTCAACGCTTTACATTGAGCTTTGTGCTGGTCACAGAAACCTCATCGGGGAACAGGGACTCTACCCTCTGACCTATTTTCCCAGTTTCCCTTGTCTTCTTGCGTCCCAGCTAGTTAGCATCATTTGTGGGCTTATTCATACAGCTAAGCGTTGTCCCGAGCATGGTCCCACGGTGCGCACACTAAGGAGCCGCCTGAAGGAAAAGATTCAAAGTCTAGGGAACCTGCGTCCTGGTCTCAGCTCCTCTCCTGAGGAGCTCGCTGATCTTGGAGCCTTCCTTCACCTGGGCCTGGGTTTTGCCCTGTGTTAGCAGCACGGAGTGGACTCCGTGCCCCGAAGGGCCCTATGGCTGAGGCATTTCCAGATGCTGGGACACTGGCCATGTTCCTTCTAAACAGGAGCTGCTTCAGGAGCTGGATAATGTGGCAGCTGGCCCATCAGCCACCTCTGTAAGCACCTCCCTGTGGGCAGCGCTGTAGCCAGGAGCCGTGGAGGCCCCTGGGAAAGCAGGGCTCCTGCGTTTAGGAACTGCAGGCCGGCGGGGAGAGGAGACACAGGGTGACGAATCAGAAGTTCAAGATGGGTGCACTCAGGTCCCCGGGAACTGCCAGCCCCTTTACTCCCTGCTCACGTCTGCATCCCCAGCAGTGAGGGCGGGTGCACAGCTCTGGGAGGCACCCGTCCATCCCCGAGGCAGACCTGCGGGCCTCACTCTTAAGTGGGGGTAGAACCTGCTGCTTTGATTTGGAAACATCCACAGCCTCCTGGTTATGTAATGTCCAGAGCCAGGCCTGGCCAGCTGCCCTTGGCTGCCCGAGCGCGGTCATGGGACCCGCTTATGTCTTCCGACGGCCAGAGAGAGAGAACAGAGGGCGGAGGGGGGACCAAGAAGAGCAACAACAACCCAGAAACCCACTGCGCAGCTCCAGGCAGGTCAGACAGGGCGGAGGTTTAGGAAGCACACCCCCTGCCCGCCCCGCCGCCGTCCTGCACAGGGAGACTCTGTGCCAGGAGAGGGTGGGAGGCTGTGGCTCCTAGGTTTGCCCGGCTCCCTCCTTCCTTCAGGGCCCGGACGCATGGCCAGAGGCCCTTCCTCTGGGCAGATGTCCTATTTCTCCTCTGGGGTGTCAGACCAGCCACTGGGGGGGAGGTGTTTGGAGGCCAAATAACATTTGCTCACCCATCAGCTTCAGAGCCACCCGCCCCCACTCCCAGGACGCTGGTCCTCTGCGGTCCATGCGCCAGCCTCCGCCCAGGCTCCTAACCAGGTGCTGGGCATTAGGGCAGCACGTGGCTCCTTTACTTCTGAGGGACCCGGAGGGAAATGATTTACTCAGGGGCGGGCATTAATGAAAAGCAGCTCTGGTCCCCTCGCCGAGGTGTCAGGATTCCTTCCCAGTCTGTGTGTTCTTTACATGACCCCCCAACTCTCCTGCCAGAGAGATGGATCAGCAGCAGGGTGCATCATTCCCGCCCACTCTGGGGGTCCCCCCGGCCCCGTGTGTACCCAGTCCCCCAGGGAACTGAGAGGTTCGCTGGAGTTTGTGGGTTTGCCGTGCAGCAGTGTAACTCTTGACTTGCAACATCCTGCAAAGAGTGTAACAAAAACATCTTTGTAGGAGGGAAGGGAGAGAAGCCGGGAGGCCGGCCTGCATGGGCTTTGGCATGGGTCCCTGGGCGCTTTATTCTAGCGGATTAGCATCTACCCAGAGATTGGGGGAGCAAGGGCTCCCTTAAAGCAGGCCTACGGGAACTTGGAGAACCTGAGAAGTCATCGCCCTGTTGGGCCTCTCTCTTCATTCTCAAAGTCCCCCCCTGGCCACCCCCCTCCCCGCTCCCCCCTACCGCCCCCTCGCCCCCCACAAACAAAAACCCTCTCACCCAGATGAAAGACAGGCAGACCCCTCCCATATGCTCACTCCAGAGCCTCTGGGTAGCCTCTCGGACACATCTCTAGTGTGCAGAGACCCACGGTGCATGGTGGTGGTCGGGGGGTGGGGTGCTGCTGGAATGTTGAGGGAGCTCATTGCAAACCCAAACTTGGAGATTAGCGGGAGCTGAGCCACGGGGCTGCGGTGCAAAGGTGGAAGTTTCCAGAAGTGGCCGCTGTACTCTATGGGGACCGCCTCTCCTATCAGGACCATGGGAAAGCAGTCTGCTTTGCCAGGGGCTGCCGCTGGTGCCGCAGAGACATGCTCTCAGGCCAGCTGCAGGGACAGCACGTGGGGACAATATGTCCCAGCGCGTCCCACGGGGAAGCTGTGCAGGTCCTGACTCTGGCAGGATAGACAGACAGATCCGCTGGGCGACTGGAATGCTCGGATCCCGGGGGCTTCCTTCCTTTGGCGGTTTGTCTGATGGGATGAGCAATAGCAGGGTCTCGCCTTTGAAGCGCCGGCTCCAGCCTCTGACACCCCCTCCCCAGCACACAGCATCCCTTCCTCCTTCTGCCTGGGACTCTTCGTGGTCTGGGTCCCATTAGCCGTGTGCAGGGACCGGCTCCCCTCTCAGGCTCTGCCTCCCCAGCCAGACAGCAGTCTGTGAGAGAAAGGCCATGCGCCTGGTGCCCGTCAGGCACTAGCTACAAACTCGGCTGCTTGGTCTGTAAATGAGTTTGCATGCAGCACAGTGGTCTTCCGTGGGCACCAGAGAGATACTGATAGATGCCCTCAGACTCCGAAACATCCTCCTCACACTGTGTCCCTTCACCCCAAGGGAAGCAAACTCCTTGCGACTTTGTGTAGGTACTACCGAGGGAGCCCAGGGCCTTGTAGAATCTCACACACACGCACACACGCACACACACACACGCGCGCGCGCACATGCACAATGGAATAGCATTCAGCTTTAAAAAAGGACATCTTGTCCCTTGTGACGACAGGATGAACCTGGAAGGCACGCTAAGTCAAATAAGACAGACACAGAAAGAAACACTGCGTGGTCTCACTCTGATGTGAAATTGAAAAAAGTCAGACTCTTCGAGGCAGAGAGTAGAATGGTGGTCACTGGTGGCTGGAGGGTGAGGGAAATGGGTACAACGTTTCAGCTTTGCAGGATGAAAGGATGCTGGGGAGCTGAGGCCGGCATGGGGACTCTGGCTACCAGTGCAGGTTGTATACTGTGGGTCTGCTGAGAGCAGAACTTCAGTGCCGTCTCACACACAGAAGGAACGCTAGGAGGGGATGGATGTGCTAAGTAGCTGGATCGTGGCCATCACTTCACCAGGTACACATCTATCAACACAGCACATTGTACACCTTAAATACACACCCTTTCTATTTGTCAACGATGCCTCAGTAAAGCTGGAGGAGAGAAGGGACAACTCGCTTACACATGAAGTTCCACACCAGCTCTAACTATGGGCACGAAGAGGGGAGGTTGGGCAAAGACACGTGGGAAGGGGACCAAACCTTTCCCCGCTCCTTGTGAATTGTAGTATACCTGGTTTTAAGCGACTTCTACTGAATGTTGTGCACTGGGTGCTATTCTAAGTCACTTAATTCTCAACAGCATCTTATGGAATAAGTGCGCTGCCCCATTTCACAGATGAAGAAACTGAGTCGCTGTCCACGTGGCTCACACAAGGCAGGGACAAGACTCTGTCTCCAGAAACCCAGGTTTACCATCAATCCTCCACTGCACTGGCTAGACTAGGTTACCTTTAGCATCCTTTCAGTCCCGATCCTCCAATTCTCAGACTTCAGGACATGATAAGCCTATTGTAACCCTCCTAAATTTGTCAAGCCAATTCTGGGTCTCTACGATGGCAGATCTAAGGACCCTTTAGGATCAATATGTAGGTCAAGATAGGACTAATATAAAGAAAAGACAACAGAAGGAGCAAAATACCGCTACGATACATTTACCATATTGTTATCTTCAGAACGGACCCCACCAGGCAGCACTGAGTTTGTCAGATGCGATCACTTGGGACACATTATAGTCTGACTGCGTGCCAGTGCGAGAGCCGTGTTAACATAAGGCTCCTGCAAATTCAAGATCAGCGGCGAAGCCAGGCTGGGTTTGACGGGTCCAGCTCTTCCTGAGCAGCCAAGTCACGGGACTCTAAGCAGGGGCCGGTTCTTACCACAAAGCAAAGAGGAGATGAAGGGGGAAGACCCACATGGAATGAACTGAGGCTCCAATGGACGAGGCCTGAAAGACAGACCTAGAGCAAGGCCTGGGTTGAAAGACTGGCCCAACACTCAGGGGTCCTCCACCCCAAAGCAAGAAGGCGCTGGGCACAGACAGCCACCCTGGGTGGAGGCACAGAGCGGCACTCCTGAGCACGGATCCCGCTGAAGCCGGAGAGGCGCCACCTAGCACTGAGGAAGTGGGGGGCCCTGCTCCCCACGGCATAACCGAACACCGCGTGCGGACAGCACTTCGCGCAGCGCCTGGCGGCGTCTCCCCCGGCAGCTGTCTCAGGAGGAGAGGATTAGGAAGGGAGGCCAGGTGAATGAGAACCATCTGCACTGCTGGCTGCACACAATCGCCAGAGCGCTCCCCTCCGAAGGCAGGGCTCCCAAGCTCCGTCCCTCCCACAGAGCCCTTCTGCCGGCAGAGCTCCTAGTGACCACCTACCCCGCCCGCTGCTCGCCACTTAAAAGAAGACAAGGAGGGAAAACAAACAGCCCATCAGACCAAACGGGAGGCCCTCGGGTGAGACACCAATGAGATGAGGTCTGGCTTTTTATTAATTCCCACCAGTAAGTGAAGAGCGCATGCCAGGAGCCCCTGGAGAGGCTCTGTCCTACTGCAAACCCTTGGGATCCGCCCGGAGACCACCAGCACCCAGGGCCTGTGTGTTCTGAGCACTGGAGGGATCGTGGGGCGGGGCAGCCCCGCAGGGCCCATCCCACCCCCAGCAGCTCCCAGGCACAGAGTTCAGTGACAGGTCCGGACCCACGTAACCCTCGCGGGCTTGGCCTGGAGGCACCGAGGGGATTCAGACTCCGTCACGTTCACACCAGTGGCTGAGCGCACACTGACAGAGCAGGCGCAGTGGTCACCAGGCAGTTCCCTGCACCAGTTCCCTGAGCATGAACTTGTGAGTGTGCACAGGGGTGGGCCCATAGGATAATGGCTAAGAGGATGGACTCTGGAGCACAGTCCCCTGCTTGGACCCCTACCTCTGCCATCTATCAACCATGTGGCCTCAGACAAGCCATGAACCTCCCTGGGCCTCAGGCTCCTCATCTATAAAATGGGCATAACAGTGCCTGCCTCATAGGGCTGTCATGGGTTTAAGTGGGTTGGGATTAGAGGAGAATTTCTCAGCCTTGGTACTGTTGACATCTGGGGCCAGGAGAACTCTTTGCTGGGGGGGAGGGAGCTGTCTCGTAGATCATAGGGTATTTAGCAACATTCCTGGCTCCATCCACCAAAAGCAGCCCCTCTACCCCACCTCCTGGCTGCGGCAAGCAAAAATGTCTCCGGACATTGCCAAGTATCTCCTGGGCTGGGGATAACATCGCCTGCAGTTGGGAACTACTGTATTAGATTATGTTGTAGACAAAAATGCCCAAATATCAGCCGTTTGACCATGATAGAGGGTTTAGTTAAACACCTAGGAGCTGTGTGCATGCTTTTGTGCTTTATCTGGGGTGAAAGAACCAGTGCTCTCAGTCGACGGTCAGAGGAATAGAAGCATGGGGAACCTTGGGCTTGAGTTCCACTTTCGCCAAACAGACTTTCTCTGAGTCCCCCCATGCCCCCCATCTGTAAAATGGGTACAGGAGTACCTGCCTCCTAAGGTTCCTGGGAGGAGACAGTGAGGGAATGTATGTGAGAATGTGAGCTTCCATACGCTGGGCATGTCACCAAGACGTCAAGAGAATGCTGGCTGGCTGCCTTCTCGGAGCATAGGCCCTGAGGTTGGGGAGGCAGGGAAGACCCCTTTCACAGCAAAGCCATCTGTGGATTTCTAGAAAGGGGTGTCCCTGGAGGGGCATTTGTGGGGGGTTGGAATAGGAAGTGCGACTGGCTGGACGGGAAGGCTTCTCTGGGCAGCCGCCAATGCTGGCTCAGTCGGGAGGAGACGAGGTGGCCTCATCCAGAGCGAAGGACCTGGGGCGGGGGGGGGGGTTGGTGACCAGCCTCGCGATGACCAGTCGGGGGAATCAGATTCCTGTAGACCAGTGGCTCTCAACCTTCTGGCCCTTTAAATACAGTTCCTCATGTTGTGACCCAACCATAAAATTATTTTCGTTGCTACTTCATAACTGTCATGTTGCTACTGTTATGAATCGTAATGTAAATATCTGATATGCAGGATGGTCTTAGGCAACCCCTGTGAAAGGGTTGTTTGACTGCCAAAGGGGTCGCGACCCACAGGTTGAGAACCTCTGCTGTAGACCATGTGACAGCGGGCTCCGGAGCCCGGTTCTCCTCTCACAACCTTCCTCCCGCCCACAGATGTACCGAGGTTTCACAAAGATGCCCCACGTGCAGTACATCCACACGGAAGCTTCCGAGAGTCTCTGTGGCGTGAAGCTGGAGGTCAACAAGTACCAGTACCTGCTGACAGGTAACAGCCAACTTAGCAGCTGGGCCGGGGTTTGGCCAAGGCCCACGGGTCCTTCACTTCAGAAGGACGGAGGAGGAGTGGCTGACCAGAAGGGTCCCGAGGACCTCTGCCTGCGCCCAGTGAATTGTGGGGAGCGTGTAGGGTTGAGGGCACCTCCCGCAGCCTGTGGGGGGACCCTGAGGCTGCTGCACCCAGGCTGGCTTTGTCTCAGCTCCACCCCAGACCCCGTGGAGGAGATCCCCTGGTTTTGGTGTCTCCGCGCTGCTGTAAATGAAAAGGGGTCACCAGTCCCCGCTCCTCTCCACCTCACAGTCAGCCTACGAGGTCTGTCTTTGAAACTCACCTCCACCCCCTTTAGGCTGTCAGTGTAGGAAAGGAAATGACAAAATCAGAGCCCGGAGCCGCTGATGTGGGAAGTGAAGAGCTGGCCCCTGGAACCAGCTCCATGGTCTGAGTGACCTGAGTTGGTTTTCCCCATCGGGACAACGGGGACTCAGTCCATCCTCAAAGGTGTAGGGGAGGATGAAATAATACAATCTCAGGACGGAAGGGTACTGAGCACAGTCCCTGGCCCACCGTGGGGACTCAGGAGGTGTGGCTTCTTCCCCTTCTGCTGGGCTCCCCCAAAACAACTCTGCCTCTGCCGCCCTCTCTCCTCCTCCAGGCCGGATCTTCGATGGGAAGGTGTACATAGGACTGTGCAACTTCGTGGAGCGGTGGGACCAGCTCACCATCTCCCAGCGCAAGGGGCTGAACTATCGGTATCACCTGGGTTGTAACTGCAAGGTAAGCCCTGGGACAGGCAGGTGAGGGTGGGGAGTGCTGGCTCTCAGCCCCGGAAATACCAGCTCCTGCTGCACTGGGTGCTGGGCCCTGGTGTAGGGAAGGGAGTGAGGAGGGGCCGGGGCAGAGGAGCAGGTCTGAGCAGGGGTAGAAGGAATGCTGTCCCCAGGCCGAGGAGCGGAGAAGGCGAGAGCAGAGTGCCTTCTTGCTGCAATCCGCTGCCTCCCGTCCATCTGTGCTGCCCCCTTGGCAGTTGCTGGGGCACAAGGGCCCTTCAGCTTCCCCGGCCCCTCCCTCGGCTCACGTTGGTGGCAGGTACAGAGTCCTTACACTGGCAGGTCCTGCCAAGTGGGCTCACTCGAGCAGCTGACTCGTTGGCGGCTCCACCCTGGGGGAGAGGGGAGGAGAGCTGGCTTGCTGATGCCACACACGACAGAACATGATTCTTGAGCCAGGTCCAATCCCTTGACCCAGACACAGGGACAAGGCTCGCAGCCTTCCTGCTGTTGGAGGGAGCTGGGTGTTCTCTCACGTGACTCTCAAAACAACTCTGCAGTTTTTACTACTATCCTCCCCATTTTACAGATGAGGAACTAGAGGCTCTGAGACCCTAACTAACTTGCCCTAAGTCACACAGCTCTCTACGTCTGATGACCAGCCTAGGGCAGCTGAACTCCTAATTTATGCTTTAATCCGCTTCCTCAATTCCCTACAAGAACTGAGATCGCCCATCCTGGCTTGTTACCACTTGAGAGGGAGAAGCTCTCTCAAATGTCTAATGCTACCACTTTCTGGCTGTGTGACCTGGCTGCGCCATTCAGTTGCTTAACCTCTCTGAGCCTCTATTTCCATATTTGTAAAAGGGAGAGACAGCTGTTATCAGAATGAAAGAGAAGAGCATAGCGCAGCCTTTAGCAGAATGTCTGGCGCACAGTAGGTGCTCAGTAAGAGTTAGCCAGTAGTACGTTATTTTCACCAAGGGACCACGGTGGCTGGGGTCCCCCTGCCGTGGTCCCAGTTCTGAGGAGTCCTGCCTTGGGCCAGCATCAGGCCTGGGCCCGCCATGGCAGAGTCTGCTAACCGACGGCTGTTACCTAATTGCAGATCAAGACCTGCTACTACCCGCCTTGCTTCGTCAGCTCCAAGAACGAGTGTGTCTGGACCGACATGGCCGCGAGTTTCGGCTACCCTGGCCACCAGACCAAACACTACGCCTGCATCCGGCAGAAGGGTGGCTCCTGCAGCTGGTACCGAGGATGGGCCCCCCCAGACAAAACCATCATCAATGCCACAGACCCCTGAGCGCCAGGCCCTGCCCCGCCTCACCACCCTCCCTTCCCGCTGAGCTTCCCTCGGACACTAACTCTTCCCAAATGATGACAATGAAATTAGTGCCTGTTTTTCTCGCAAATTTAGCACTTCGAACACTTAAAGCAAAGTCTGTGCTGTCGTATGGAGTTTATTCGGAAACAACCTCCTGGCCCCACCCCACGCCTTCTTTTCGGTTTTGACATCCCCCGTTTCCACCCAGGAATTTTTGGTGCCATGCCAGAGAGAATGAGGAATGTACACTCCTCCTCTTCGTGATAACATAATCTATATTTTTTTAGGAAAACAAAAATCAAAAAACTACCCTACGTGGGCACTGTAATGCCTACCCCGCTTTCTTCCTCGCCCCCCCCCCCCCCCCCAGCATCTCCTAGACCCTCCTCCCTCTGCCCTTCTCCTCCATCCCAGCCCAGAAAGGACACAGACAAGGTCGCTGCTGAAAGCCAACTGTTTGAGGATCAGTCAAGGGTAGCAACCAGCTAGACTCAAGGTATGCAGAAGATCTTATACACTGAGGGATGCTACTGCATGTTCCAACCAGACTATGTCTGTCTGTGTGTCTCTCATGTAAGAGGCGCAGGGGGCAGGGAGGAACCGTGAGAGAGGGTCTGAGAGAATGCAGCACACACAATTCCCCCCCCCAGTCCCGTGATGCTCGGGTAGACCAGATGTCTCTGAGTCTGGAGCAAACAGCCAGGCTGCAATAACAACTTTCTTA
Organism: Myotis myotis; assembly: GCF_014108235.1. Lineage (NCBI taxonomy): Eukaryota > Metazoa > Chordata > Mammalia > Chiroptera > Vespertilionidae > Myotis > Myotis myotis. Next base: position 203,512,532 of record NW_023416335.1, read on the forward strand.
GTCCGGTGAAGATTTAAACATCTGCCTGAGGTCAGGAGGCTATTTGCCTGCCTTGTACAAAAGCTCCGGTGAAAACCGAGACGAATGTCTTTCCTTTCCCCGCCTCCCCTGAGATTCCCTCCTGGAGAACTCTTTCGTCAATGTGGCCAGGAGCTTGCCCTTATGTAAATTGGACAAATACACACACCATATACACTATCCACAGCTGCAGCCACATAGACTTGGTTAGAGAATACTATTTCCAAGGTAACGTTCAGCTCACCGAGGAGGCTGTGTTTGTATACACATTTGCATATACCCACACGGGGACATAAGCTGATTTTTTTTTTTTACAGGACACAGAATTCTGTTCCATGCTGTTAAATACACCAATAGTTTAATCTCTTCTATTTTGTTGTTGCTTGTTGGAAGAAAATCATGACATTCCAAGTTGACTTTTTCTTTTCTTTTTTTCATTTTAATTAAAGTTTGAGATTCTGAACACCCTCAGCATTCCTCTAACTGGGGTCACCTGACCTCTGCCCCTGACCTTTTCTCCCGCTTCATGTTCAGGGCCTTCATTTCACTGCCTTACTGGCTGGGCTCCGGTGGGAGATGCGAGTTAGTGTGGGTCGGGGGCTGGGCTCGGGAGGGAAGGCTGCGGTGCCCTGCCAAGGCCAGATGGCCAGCTTCCCTGGGCCGGCTTGTCTTTCCCAGCTCACGGGTGGGTGAAGGCCACTTCCTGGGGGCCTCACCGCATGGGCTTAAATGGGTGGTCACTGGGGAAGCCTGATTCTGTCATCGGCTGTAGGGGGTTTCTTTTGTTGTGTTTTTTTTGGAATAAAACTATAATATAAACTCTCCAGTTAAATAAAAGTATTTTAAATGTTAGTGCTGAGATGAGATGCGGAGAGCAGGCGATCATATATATTTCAGAATGGGGGGTGGGAGGATGGTGACATGGAACATGACTGCTCTCCTTTTTCCAGATCATGGGTATTTATCCTCTATTAGTATCTGTATCTTCAGTTCATTCCGCTTTAGGAAACAGAGCTGCCCACTGACACAGGAGAACAAACGGCAGGCGACACGTTGTGATGTCTCGCGCACACACGCAAATGCCCAGGCAGGGTGCTTGGTGGAACCCCGGGGGGGAGGGGAGGTGGTGCGGGAGACAGTACAGGCACCTGGTTTCCTTAGGATCAAGTCCACTGCCTTGTACCTTTCACCTTGCGGTCGTGACATTTGGCACGCAGGAAACAGAGGCTTTGCCGTCCCCAGGGGGCAGTGTGAGCAGAAGGAGCTGCGGTCAGCAGTCTTTTAAGGGGTGAGCCTCAGACTTGATGTTTTTTAAGATTTTTATTTCAGCCTCAAAGGCTTACAAGGTGGAACCCCTAATCCAACCTGTACAAGTTCCCCTACCCATAGTCGGACGTCAGCCTCCCCTCCACGAGGCAGTGGACCATTCTCAGTCCCTGGTGGGGTCCTTCCACTCACCCGGCAGGGACGTGGGGTGGGGCCTGGCATGAGTCACCTAAGGTTTCCCTGCAGACAAGCGGGCAGAACCACAGGCCCACGTGCCAGGCCCCGGTGAGGAGGACAGCAGGTCCTGGGCAAAGAAGGGTCCTGTGCAAAGCGATGTTGCCAGAGGGCGTCTGTGGAGCTTTCCAGAAGCTATAGCTTTGTTTATTTCACCTGTTCACTGACTGTATAATTTAAAGTCACTTATGTAGCTGAGGCACTTCTGTATTTCAGTCATATCGTGAGCGTTTTATTTTGCTAAATCTTATCATGTGTAGGCTGTAATATGTGTACATTGTGTTTAAGAGAAAAAGAAATGAAACCCAGATGCCACCATTTTCCCGAATCAAATTCTACAGTGGAACGGAGGGTAAATGCTTCTGTGGCGCAGGCGGCTGGACTGGCGAACCGGGGAAGTTAGAAGGGGCCGGCTCTGAGGCCCCTCCGGCCCCCTCTCGGTCAGCATCCGTGCTCTCTGGAGGAGGCAGGAGGCGGGGAAATGGCAAGCAATTCCATGTCCTTGCTCTGCATCAACTGGCCCCGGGCAGTCTGCCGGCCATTCCCATTCCTCTCCTCCCCTGGTCCCTTTGCCAATTGGGAAGCCATGATTTCTCCTAAATCCCGGGCCATGAGAGCTGTCATTCCAAGACCTCTTGGTGTCCCCTGGCCATCTCTCTGCCTCCCTCTCCAGGAAGCCCGCCAGGCTCTGCCGCTCTGTCCAATGCTCCCTGTGGCAAGGCAGGAAATACTGGGAGACTCCTCACCCAGCCCCAGACCCAGCGGTCAGGCTACAGCCCACGAACACCATTTTTCATACCCTGGTTCCTGAGCAATTCAAGAAATAAATGATTTATTTATAGGGGCAGCTCTGTCTCAGAGACACCGAGGGAGACCATACCCTCCCCTGCCCCAGCCCGTCATCCTGGGTTTGACGATGGCCAATACAGATGCCCCCACGATGACACCCAAGTGCTTGGCTCCCGGCTGCCCAAAGTTAAAAAATATCACTAAAATAGTTTGGCACAAGGAAAATGCTTTGAAGATCTGATGGCAGAAGCAAAACAAAATGGGGACGGGCAGGAGAGGTAGATTTCAGCAGCCTCCCAAGTGGCTCTTGGGAGGCGGGAGGAACTGAGAGACCTGGTCATGCTCCGAGGGGAGGGGCTGCGAGGCCCTCCCCCCGCGCCTTCCCCCTCAGCCAGTCTGCTGCCCTGAGGCCCAGAAGTGATGGAGAGACACCAACCAGAGAAAACCCTGTCTGGAAGGAATGTATTTGTTGCTAAATTTTGTAGCACTGTTTACAGTTTTCCTCCATGTTATTTATGAATTTTATATTCCGTGAATGTATATTGTCTTGTAATGTTGCATAATGTTCACTTTTTATAGTGCGTCCTTGATTCTAAACAGTAAAGTGGTTTTATTTCTATCACACACCTGCCGTCTCTCGCCTCCTTGTGTCCTGGCCGCCGTCGGGGGATGCAGGTCACAGAGGGCCTTGGAAGCCAGTGGGTCCCGCCTGCCCTGGCCCCAGGCTCCAGGCCCCTGCACACTCCCCTCGCTCCACTCACCTCCACGGCCTGGTCCCTCCCCACCCTGGTCCCTCCCCGGGCAGGGGGAATTTCAGGAGAGGCCTCTTAGATTTCCTCCTGGCTGCTCCTCCAGCCCCGCCCTTGCTCCCCGATTCTATGTCCATGGTTTTCCATCATTCCACAGAATTGGGATCTTTACCTGGTTACCTGCTAGTGCTACAGGTACTACCGGCTGGGAGCCCTGACTTGGCCTGCCCGTCTCCTTCCTCAGAATCTCAATCACGTGGACGTGGGGAGGGGAAGACTGCAAAGATGTCAAATGCCTGCCTGGAATTCTGAGTGTGGCATGAGTTCAATGCCAGGACCTCATGAGGCCTGACCGTAGACGGCAAAGCCTGCCCAGAGCTTAGAGCCGCCTGTCACCCCCAATGGACGCTGTAAACCCTTCACCCAATTGTCACCCCATTGCTGACAATGTCCCAGGGTAGAGCTTTGCTTGTATTTTAAAGCGACACTACTTTGAACACCTATCGTACGCCAGACACAGCACTCAACACACAGGGTTTCATTAAATGTCAACAACCCAGTGAGGTTGTTCCTCTATCACTGGTGGTTTTCAGCAATGGGAACTCAGACTCACAGATATGAATTCATTCCCCAGGATCTAGTCAGCAGGCAGAACGAGGAGTCACGCTCAGGCTGGTTTGACGATAAACACTCCATTTCCCCACTGTGGTCACGCTTTGCTGGAATATGCTGGGTTCCACACGCCCTTCTTATTCCAACCAGCACATCCTGCATGCTAGGACTCTCACGGCATCGGATGCAAGTGAGAGATAATCAATGGCAACCCGCTGCATCGACTGCTCCCACCTGGAGCCTGCAGTCCTACCCAACAGTGTCTCCAAATGGGATCGTCCCACTCAGCAGCCTGAGCTTGGAAGTCTACAGAGGCCACTGTCCCTTGCTGGTACCCTCTGATACCCTATTAACTACCCTGTTCTCCAAGACTCCCATGCTTCCCGAGGCGAGTGGAGCTACGGCCCTGGGCTCCTGTGACCAACCAACCGCACAAGCAGGCATGTCTCGGGCTGTTTCCAGCTGCCCAGGACTCTCCCACCCAACTTGCACGAGCCACGGGGTGGAGAGCGCTCCAGCCCATTTAAAACGACCATGACCTCTGCCCTCGGGCTGTCCAAGTTAAGCTTCGACCACTTCCCAGAGACAACTGCAAGTGTATTCAAAAGTTGGAATGTGAAGAGGACACACAAGGAAACTGCCCTTCAACAATCCATGCCAGTCAAACATTACCGCTTTTATTAACATAAGAGTGGAAACCAAGTCCGGCGCAGGTGCAAACAAAATAACATCCCGCCTCTGAAACATCGTGTACCCTTATTATCAACCTTTGGCCCCCACATGCTCGTTCAAGTTGTCCCCTTGGGTGCCCCAAACCCCCGAAGTCCCAAGGAACTCTGCCCCCCTTGGTCACGCGTCCTGCGGCCTCAATCCCACCTGCGGAGGGGACTCTTCCCTTAGGACAGCCGGGCGTCCCGTAAGACACTGCGGTTCTTCCCGGGAGAGCCACCCCGGGCCCACCTCCTCCATCCAAATGGACGGAGAACACAGACACGTGTCACTCCAGGTCACACGAATAAGCAGCGTAGACGGGACACTCACCATTGGCTTATGGTTGGGGAAAAACGTCTGCTCCACAAGCGGGAACTTCTCAGGACCCAGGGAGTGGAAGATCTTAATGAGCTGAGAAAACTAGGCGAGAAGAGGAGAGAACACTGGTCAACACCTGTCATCCGTATGACAGGGCCACCCGTGACCCCGGGGCTCGAGCGTCCGACGGCTCTGAGCTGAGCCACAGTGGCTGCACTCTGCCTACGGGGAAAAGGTCACAGGCCTTAGCTGGGCATCTGTTATCTCGTTTATCTGGCTGCATCAGCCCCTTCATTCCTGTCAGGCACACCGAGTTCAGCTCAATAACTTGCAATGCACATTTCCTATACCCTCAGCCTCTCACACAAGCACAACCTGCTGACATTCACACCATGTCCCTTGCCTGCCGTGCCCTTCTTTCTAGAGAGGCACATGGCATAGGAGTTTATGGCACAGACTCTGGGTTCAAATTCCTGCTCCTGCACTTCCGTTCTGGATAACCTGGGAAAACCACATCAGGTGTCTGAACTTCAGTGTCCTCGTCTGTGGATGGAGAAAATGAGAGATCCAACCTCATAGGGCATTGCAAGGATTAAACGTGCAGGGTATTAAAGGGATTTAGGCGTAGTTGGGGGAATGGAGGCGTGGTATTTTGGGGAAAGCCTCTTTTACAGGCAACATCTAAATGGAGACTCAACTACATCAAGGGAATGAATGAAACAAGTGAATAAAAGGTGGGGTAAATCAAGTCTTGGGGGTTGGAAAGAGGGCTCCCAAGTTCTGGCTTCACGCCTGGACTCTGGGTGAGTTCCTCAGCTGTTCTGAGCCACCTGCACGTGATAATGATGGACCGAATGCCAGGCAGCACAATGTTCTGGTCCTTGCTCAGTGCTCAATAAACAGTGCCTACTGCTAACCACAGTGACATGACAGAATATCAGTCAGAACAGGATGGTACTGCCTCTTACCACTATTATCATTATAAGACACCACTATATCATAATATGTGTTATATGATATTTGTTAGGCAATCATTACAAGAAGGGGACTGGGATCCAAGTTGCTCATTCAGCTGCCTTTTCATTCTGAGGTCTCCATGTTGGGGAGCGGGACCGTTTCAGGCCTGGGAGGGCCTCCCATCACCCCCACCTCGCTCTGGGTTAGCCTAGCCGCCACCTACCACCCAGGGCTTGCTGCAGAAGTTGTAGACAGAGTAGAGGGAGTTGACGGCGGGCAGCCCTCCATACTGCAGGCCGATGACCAGGCTGCGGTAGTCTTCGCCCAGGGCCATGCTGTAGGCGTGCTGGCGGACCAGGATGAAGTCTGGCTTGAAGGACCTGCGAGAGAGGGGCCGACAGCAGCATTACTGCGCTGTGCACTGAGGAAACACCATGCATCGGCCACAGGCTGCTGGGAGAGCACTGGGCGGTGTGGCCACTGCCCGGGAGCCCTCCGTTCACAATGGGGATGGGGTGGTGGTATTTTGGATGAGGACAGTCAGCTGCAAACACAACGTAAAATGATTGAAAACAACTTTCACTTTCATTCTGCTTCCCTTTCTTTTTATTTTTCATAATATTCTTTTTTTAAAAAAAATTTTTTTTATTGATTTCAGAGATAGAGATAGAGATAGAGATAGAGATAGAGAAACATCAATCATGAGAGAAAATCATTGACTGGCTGCCTCCTGCAAGCTCCACACTGAGGATTGGGCCTGCAACCCAGGCATGTGCCCGGACTGGGAATCGAACCCTGGCCTCCAAGCTCATAGTTCGACACTCAACCACTGAGTCACACCAGCCGGGCTTGCACCTGCTGCCAGCGCAGACCCCACTTGCACCCACAGCCGGCACTGGAGCTGCTGCTCGCACCCACTGCTGGTGCCCGGCACTGGTCCCGAATTGGTACCATCAGCAGGTGCGAGCAGCGGCTGCCGGCCCTGATTGCCCCTGCGGGCTTCTTCACCTCCCCCTGCTCCTGAGGGGTGATTGGAGCAGCAGCCACCGCTCGCACCTGCTTACGGTGCCAGCCCCACTCGCACCCACTGCTGGTGCTGGCCCCAATCGCTTCGCACCGTCAGTGGGGGGGAGCAGGGCCAGTGCCGTCAACGTGTGGGAGCCATGGCTACAGGAGTGGGGCTGCTGGGAGACAGGGGGCTGGGGGCCGCAACCGGAGGGGCTGGGCGGGGGTGTGGAGGATGGGCCAAGATCCGCCTCTGTGCCGACTGCAGCCTCATGGCCCACAGTTCCTTTCAAGGTGCACGAATTTGTGCACTGGGCCCCTAGCATATCATAATTAAATCAACCAATCATCTACTCTCATCAAATAGGTTATTTCCAATATTTCACATACGTTCGTCTTTGCACAAAAATCACTGCCTTCATTTAAAACTATCTCCTTAAGATAGATTTAAGAAGTGGGATTACTGGGTTAAAGGGTATAAACTTTCTAAAATGTAATTAAAAAAGTATGTCTTTTAAAATTTTTTTAAATTGATTTTAGAGAGAGAGGAAGGGGGAGAGAGGGAGAGAGAGAGAGAGAGAGAGAGAGAGATGTGAGAAACATTGATCAGTTGGCTCCTGCACGTGCCCCAACTGGGAATCGAAACTGCAACCTGGGTATGTGCCCTGCCTGTGAATTGAACCTGCAACCTTTTGGTGGCGAGTGACACCAGATGCTGTCGAGAGGCCCGTGGGGCCCACCAGCAGCCGCACATTGTGGTGACTGTGGGGAAGGGGCTTGGTGGGGTTATGAACAGCTGGGCTCTCTGATGAATCCTGGGCCTCTCTGTAAAGTTTATAATACAGGAACATGAGTTGCGGGAGGAAGTAGCCTTCCTCACCTCCTTTCTCAGTCTCAGAATCTGTCTGTTTATCCTGCTCTCTGGCTTCCCTTTCGTTCCTGAGACGGTGTCCATGCCGCTCCACCCTACTCCTCCGTCCTCCTGGCGAATCCACACGTTATGGGTTGAAGTGTGTCCCCCACAAAGACACGTCGAAGTCCTCAGCCCTGTTACCTGCACGTGTGACCTGAGGGGAAATAGCATCTGCAGATTTAATCAAGCGAAGACGAGGCGATGCCGGAGTGGAGGGGCCTCACCCGATGCCTGGGAGTTTACAGGAAGTGTAAATGCAGACACAGACACGGAGAGCAAGAGGAGGGCTGCACGCGACGAAGGAGGTAAAGATCGGAGGGACGTGTCTACACGCCAAGGAGCACCAAGGGTCGCTGGCATCCAGGAGGAGCCGGGAGGAGGCAGGAAAGGACCCTCCCCAGGTCCTGGGAGGGAGCCCGGCCCTGCCACACGTGATCGCAGATCCCGGACTCCGAGCTACACGAGAATCCATCCCTGTCGTGGAAGCCGCCCAGCCTGGGGTACTTCGTGACAGCAGCCTCAGGAAACACAGACACAGCCCACCCCCAATGCTTCCTCTTTCTAGCAGCTTCCAGAACGTTCTGGTTCCTTTGCTGGTGTGTGTATCCTTCCACAGCCCCTTCCAACTTCCCAAACAACCAGCCTAACCCCCACAACAAGGAAACCTGTGCTTCGAGGCGGAAAAGGAATCAACGTTAAGCGATGGTCATGTTTACACTTTAAAATGTTAACGAGTCAACGCGCTAATCAGCGCGCGCAGGTTTGTTTGGAAGGATGTTCACCAAGGGCTCAGCTGGCTGCTCTGAAGGTGTGGTGGGACATGGGGTTACTGCGTTCTCCCGCAGGCTCTGTGGCACTGACTGCGTTTTAAAAAAGAAAAAGAAAAAGAACACGGAACGTTTTTACAACCAGGAAAAAACAATGAGGTCATCTTCATTTGGGGGGAAAAATGATCAATGTGACAATGCTGTAACGCCACAGAAAATGCTGCCAGGACAATTTCATGTGACATAAAACAAGAGGAAAGAGACGCTGTGTGACTAGCACGCAGTGAACACGATGGTCCTGGCAGGCAAGATGGAAAATGGTTACGCGCTAAGGTGGTGAGGCTGCAGGCGAGCTCTGTCGCTTTAAAATTTTCCATTTTCGTGACACTGTGGTTGGGGCATTCATCAGAACTTCTGGTTAGCGTCAATCCATAAGTGAACTGTGAAGCAAGTCCCCTCCACTCGGCCGGGCAGCCATAACCAGCCAGTCCTCCTCTTCCCTCCATGGCTACACCTTGGACAAGGCAATCCACCCCTGCCAGCCCCGGCTCCCATGCACCCATCGCCACAGTCCTCGCCTCTGGCTGCCAGGCCCCTTTCTACCCCAATGAAACCGCCCCTCAGTGCCAAACTCCAAGGTCAGGTGGCTTCTGCTGTGCCCTCACTCCCTGACCTCAAGGAATAGCTAACGCACCGTGAGCCTCTATTCTAGGCCCTGTGTGCATCTTCACCCCGGGAAGCCTGACAACCATCCTCGGAAGCTGCTGGCATCATCCCCATTTTCCAGATGAGGAAACTGAGGCACAGAGCGGTGAAGGAACTTGCCAAGGTCACACACCTGCTGGTGGTGGGACCTCAGTCAAACCCCGAAGCCTGGCGGCTCTGGAGAAGGGGTTCCCGGTCTCGCATTATCGACGTGTTGGAGCTGGATAGCTCTTTGTTGTCGGGGGACAGCGTGGCGGGTGGTTGGGGTGTCCTGTGCACTGCAGGACCTTAGGAACATCTCTGGCCTCTACCCACTAGACACAATAGCACCCTCTGCCCAGGGGTGACAGCAAAAATGTCACACGCTGCCAGGAGTCCTCTGGGGGCAAATTCCCCTGTATAGACAGTGGCCCTGAGTGCCTCCCCTGTCCTCCGTGGCCTCTGCAGCGTCACCTCCATCCTCCCCGCCCAGCCTTGCCTCCTGCCTCCAAGATGCCCTCGTCCCTGTTTCCCAGCTGCCTCGGCTGGCTCCTCCCTTCCCATGGCTCCTCCTTTCCAGTGGCTCCTCCCTTCCCATGGCTCCTCCCTTCCAGTGGCTCCTCCCTTCCCGTGGCTCCTCCCTTCCCATGGCTCCTCCCTTCCCATGGCTCCTCCCTTCCCGTGGCCCCTCCCTTCCCGTGGCCCCTCCCTTCCCGTGGCTCCTCCCTTCCAGTGGCTCCTCACTTCCCGTGGCTCCTCCCTTCCCATGGCTCCTCCCTTCCAGTGGCTCCTCCCTTCCCGTGGCTCCTCCCTTCCAGTGGCTCCTCCCTTCCAGTGAATCCTCCCTTCCCGTGGCTCCTCCCTTCCCATGGCTCCTCCCTTCCCATGGCTCCTCCCTTCCCGTGGCCCCTCCCTTCCCGTGGCCCCTCCCTTCCCGTGGCTCCTCCCTTCCCATGGCTCCTCACTTCCCGTGGCTCCTCCCTTCCCATGGCTCCTCCCTTCCCATGGCTCCTCCCTTCCAGTGGCTCCTCCCTTCCCATGGCTCCTCCCTTCCCATGGCTCCTCCCTTCCCATGGCTCCTCCCTTCCCGTGGCTCCTCCCTTCCCATGGCTCCTCCCTTCCCGTGGCTCCCCTCCACGCTCAGCTTCGGCAGCATCTCCATTCAGTGGATTCCCCACCTCCTCACAGGCAATGGTGAAAATGACTCCCATTCACAGAGCACTTCCCAAGGAGTCACTCTCAGGCTGTGAATTATTCTCTTTAATCCTCACAGCGACCCTCCGAGGAGGAGCGCACCAATGGCCTTATTGTCGAAAAACAAAGGCACGGAGAAGTCAGGTACAGGAAGGCCAGGCCCACGCGAGACCAGCTGTGTGCATGGCCACCAGTACCCAGCACCGTCCACCCAGGCAAACATCTCCCCCTCACCTCAGACCCACTGTGCCCAGACCCCCCGCCATCAGCGCTTTCTCCGACCCATGAGTGTGTCTTACTCACGTGGGCATCACCCACGCCACGTCTCCTGACGGCTCACAGGCTGCGTCTCCTACTTCACTTGCCCTGGGCGAGGTGTTCTCCACCGAGGGCAGGGGCTTCCCTGCCGTCTCCTCTGCAAATTGTCCAAAGAGACCCATCACTCTCCTGAACAAAGGGCTCTGCAGGCCGCCACTGTTTGCAGATCGAAGCCCAGATGCCTCCACATGAGTCCTGCGTTTGGTATGGCTTCTAGACCTCCACGGTGGCCACCCCCAGGAGGCACCCTGCCCTCCGGCCACATGGACTCACGGCTGCCCCCAGAGGCCATGGTGTGCCACATGTGTGACTCCACACACTGGGATAGGTGCAGCAAAGGGCCATTCAGAGAGAGCACTGTGGACATTAGGGATATTTCTATGTGTTCCATACGGAAACAAGGCATGCCCGGGGTGCCCTTGCCCACCTGTCTGCTCTGACCAGTTTTCCAGCGCCCACTCTTTTTAAAAAATATGCATTTTTATTGATTTCACAGAGGAAGGGAGAGGGAGAGAAATATCAATGATGAGAGAGAATCATTGACCAGCTGTTTCCTGCACGCCCCACACTGGGGATCAAGCCTGTAACCCGGGCATGTGCCCTGACCAGGAATCGAACTGTGACCTTCTGGCTCATAGGTCGACGCTCAACCACCGAGCCACGCCGGCAGAGCTCGTTGCCCACTCCTAATAAACTTTCCCTGTTGTTATCTGCTTCCTGGGATACAATTGGCCAACACTTACACACATGCACACACACACACACACACACACACACACACTTTGAAAACAGCAAAATTCCCTGTAACAACCAGGGGTTGGGAGCTACGTGTGAGAACCTTTTCCTGGTGCCTGGCAGGTGCCCAGCACACAGTAGGCGCTCAGGAGAGGCACGCGGAAGTGGAGCATGCTCTGGCCTCGCTTCTCAGGGTCCTGGCCCCTCTGAAGTTAGTAACACTTCATCAGCGAGCCGGGAAAAGGATCTGAAGAAGCCAGATAACGCGAGTGTGGGAAATGTGACGTGGCTTCCAGCTCTGTCCCTGACTGGCTGTGGGTCTGAGAGCACGGCTTCGCCTCCCTGGGCCTCAGTTTCCTCATTGGCCAAAAAAAACTGGGCTAAGTGACCTCTGAGGGCCCTTCCTGGGGTGACTGCCTCCAATTCCAGACATGGAACCAAGGCTCTCAACACCCGGCTCTCCGTCACATCCGTCCAAGCGTGACTTTCTGTCACATAGCGGTAGGTTATAAGAATCGTGATTACAAACGACGGGGACCTTGCCAAGTGCCAGACACCTATGAGGGGCTTTCAAGCCTTATCTCCTCCGACCCCACACAAAGCCCCTGTGAAGTGGGTGTTTAACTTGGGCGGGGTCCCCTGGAAGCAGAGCTCCACACAGGTGTCCGACAGCCTGCAGTTCACGGAGGCAGGCGTGGTCTTGAGAAGAGGCTGTCGAGGACGAGGGATGCGGGACAGGATGAGGAGGGTGCAGTCACGGCTAAGTCTAGTCTTGGCCTGATCCTCAGGGGTCTCTGGGGCATGAATAGTCCCACCGAGTTGTCCACCTTGAAGGAGGAGGGCTGGGCTTTTGCGTCTCTAATATCAGTCAGTTAGCAACTCCCCAAATGGGAGGGGAGAGATGGCAGAGGGAGTCAGCCTCTGGGTATGTCAGGATGGTACCATCAGCCCTAGGCTCTGAAGGCTGGAAGTAGAGCCACAACCGTGGCATCACAGTGCTGGAGGGTGGGCTCTCTGGCTGGCAAAGGGGATCTGAGCAGAGAACTACCCAATACTACGATGAGCCCATTTGACAGATGAGGAAAATAGAGGCCTAGAGAGATTAAACACCCTCTCAGGATCACAGAACGACCAAGTATACAGGTTTGTATTGTTAGGTACAAGTCACATTTCCCACCAACGGTCCCCAGCCCAGCCATGTTCCCAGCACCCAGAAGGGTGACTGCACCCAGGGGTGCTGGCCTGTGCTCGACAGACCTGTGCTTGTGAGCTGCAGCTCACCAGGGCCCTGGGGCCTCAGGTGGCAGGTCTCTGGGAGGGTTTGTCCTCCGCCCACGTGAGGCCTGGGCGGGGTGCAGCTCCGACAGCTGCCCAGGCTCCAGGCTGTCAGCGGCCGGCTCCAGCCACGGGCCTCCTGCCAGGCTGCCTGCTTGGGAAAGGGAACATTATTCATCGGGGAGATAAGGCAGCCGATGAGAGATGGGGCTCAGAGCAGCTGCTCCTTGGGCCGCGGCTGGGGAAGCACAGGGGGAGGGCGAGGGGGGAAGCCCATTTTGAGATAAAAAATGATGGTGCTGCTGGGGGGTGATGGGGAGCACATTTCGACCCGAGGCCCTCCCCACAGCCAGCCAGGCCTGACAGGCCACACATGTGCCATCAGGTGAACTACCGAACAAGCCAGGGGCCCGCTCATCGGCTTGCTCAGCAGGAAACCATCCCCTGGAGGGGGCACGGTTCTCAGGAGGCAAGACTGGGGCCCCCCTGGCTGGGCTACAGCCCGAGTCACTCGATTCCTGCCCTGATGGCTTCAGGGGGGCTAATCCCTCTTCCTGCGCTCCCCCAAGTCTCCCCTCTTCTCTTTTTTTGTTTTTTTGTTTTTTGTTTTTCTCCCCATTTTATTAGGAAAAAGTGTCACATACTCAGCAAAGTTACAGCATTTTTGCAGCAAACCCCTCCAGGCCCACCTCGGTCCCACCAGGAACATCTGATCACTCGCCGGACGCTGGCGACGTCCTCCAGCCGATGCCCCTGCCCTGGGCTGGTCTGCAGACCGTGGGTCCGGGAGGGCGAAGGGAGGGCTGCCTCGCCCAGGACCCCCTTGGCTCTCGGGGGCCAGGTCTTTCCGGTTGAGGAATCCTGAAGGCGGCAGCCGGGCTAGGCCTCCGTGGACCCTCCGGACTAGGCCCCAGCGCGCAGGCCTTCCCAGGGGTTGGCTGCTCTCCGGGTAAAAGAGGTCTTTTCAGTGTTGTCTTGTCTTTGGAGTTTCCTCTCCCCTTTTCTGGGGCAGGACCCTACACACACACCCCCACCCCCACCCCCCAATAAAGAAGCGCCGGACGTGTTCATGGCTCAAAACCTCTGTGCGCCGTGGCCTGCTCTGCGCGATGAAAGCATAGCAGCTCCCACCCCGCAGGATGGTTGTGGAGCGCAGATAAGTGGACAGACTAACGCAGGCCGAGCTTCCTCACCCGCAGGAGCGTCCGATAAAGAGCTGTTTATTGTGCACAGACATGCGGGGTCTCCCCCGGCACCAGAGACCCCTCCAAGTCGCCACGTCCGGGGGGCCCACCCTGGGCCCTGCCCAGCTGACTTCTCGCCCCTCTGACCCAAGGCCTGGCTCGGGGCGCGCACGCAGGCCTGCACCCCGGGCCCCCAGTCATCCTGAGGCCCCCAGGCCCCCGTGGGACCCCCTCCGCTCGCATCCCTCCCTCCCGAGCCACCTCACGCTCCTATGGCCGGTGACCCCTCCTTCCCCCGCGACACCGTCGCCCGCCCGCCCTCCGCAGAGGCTGCATCCACCCTGCACCTCGCCGTCCTCCTCCATGAAATGGGAACAAGGGGCCTGGCCTCCGGGGGCAGCTCTTAGGAAGGTGCCAGGACAGACGGGCGACCCGCTGCTCCCTCCTCCCCTCTTCTCTTGAAGCCAGCCCACACCCCAGGGAATGGTCCAAGGTGAGGAGCAAGTGTGAGGTTTCTGTGTTTTATCTTTTGGTTTTTTTTGCTTGTTTTCAGAAGGAGCAAGAGTGATGGGCTCATAGGTGGGGTTCCTGGACCACGTGGAGGTCCTGGTGGGGACCCTGACCTGCCCGGCCACCTCTCCAACCTCCTCCCGCCCATGGGGCTCCATCCTTTCTGACCGCCTGGAGGGTCCCTGCAGTGGCGTCCCCATCCTGACCTCCCGACTTTCACTCCTCGTTAGCGGACAGACAGGGAGGGGTGGGGAGAGGGGCCTTTGAAAGTATCTATGGCCCAGCCCTGTGGCTCAGTGCTTGAGTGTCCACCTATGAACCAGGAGGTCAGGGTTCGATTCCTGATCAGGGCACATGCCCGGGTTGTGGGCTCGGTCCCCAGTAGGGGGCGTGCAAGAGGCAGCCGATCAATGACTCTTTCTCATCATTGATGTTGCTCTCTCTCTCTCCCTCTCCCTTCCTCTCTGAAGTCAATAGAAAAAATATTTTTAAAAAGTACCTACGATAGTATAGTTCTCTTTATAAAAACGCTGAAAGGAATCAGGTAACGACAGGGACTGTTCACAAAGCCCATTGCGTGTGTGAGGCCCTTCTGTCTTCTTACAGCTTTCCCTCGACTGATCCCGACAATTACATTTCCAGGTAGGTGTTTGGGTTTTTTTAAAAGAGAAGACAGAGGCCCAGAGAGGTTCAGCAACCTCTCCAAGGTCACACAGCAGAGCCAGGTAGCCTGGCTTCATGACCCCAGTGCCTGGGTGTTTGTTATATTATTCTCTGTATTTCTTCGATGTTTAAAATAGTTCAGAGTTGGTGTGGTTTTTTTTAAAAAAAGGGTCTTAAGTAAAAAAGGAAACGTTAGTATTTGCTCAGTTGGTGTGCTCAACTACATATGTTTACAATTATTCCAGGCTTTATACACAGGGATATTTCAAAAGAAGACAAACGCCTGGGCGTTGTTCCCACCCCTGCGAAGCCCCCTGGAGCCCCACGGGCCCCCTCGCTCGGTCCCCGCCTCTCTGTGCTGGGCTCCACGTCGTCTCATCACGCAGCATCCGAGCTGGTGATTTATGTCGGCCGACTTCCCGTTTCCTCCCTCTGGGCTGTGAACCCCGCCAGGGAAGGGGCGCTGCTGGGTTTACCTCTGTATTTCCGGGGCCTGGCCTACCGAGGAATCTAGATGCTCCATAAAATTGTTAGACTAAACGGAGCCTCTCTGGGGGCCCCCCTGGGCGAGGACGCAGCCGCTGACGGCAGGGAGGCTGTGGAGCGTGAAGGGAGCCATGTGGGCCCTGCCCTCCCCGCGGGAGACATATGGCAGTAATTTTTAGGACTATCACCCAGCCAGGGCTTCCAGCATAAGTGTTTCCAGCTACACCTTTCCCTGTGCCCGGGAACTTCCTCCGACAGGATCTTGGCTGCAGCCCGCTCAGCTCACGCCCATCAAAGCAGGAGAGGCAGGGGCAGCTTTCACGGAAGCCCTGTGGGTCTCGCCCGTCATGTCTGGAACTGGGACCCTGCAGGTCGGGGGGTTGCTTTGAAGTGGGGGTTCTCAAGCTTAGCTGCCCACTGGAATCACCTGGGCAGCTCCCCAAACTATCCACACCCACACCTTCCCTCTCTTTCCGCCCGATGATGTCCTGCTGTGACTGGCCCGGGGCTGGGATTCTCAGTTCTCCAGGTGACTGGAACAGACAGCCGCGCTGGGAACCCCCGTTAGGTGCCCTTTGCAGAAATGACAGCTGCCACCAGGTGACCCGGGGCGGCCTCGTCATTCAACACACGCACGGTGACGGAGCATCTATGACGTGACAGGCGTTGAGGAACGAAGGGGGGCATTTGTGATCTTTGTCTCACAGAGCAGAGGTGGGGCAGCTGGCTTTGGTATGCACAGAGCACACAGCCAAGGAGGGTCTGTTGGGGCTCAGTGCCTCCCAAGACCGCCGTCATGTGTCACCGACCGATCACAGGGCAATTCCCTGCCCCGTCCATAGCGATGGGCACTTAATGGCTGCTGGACAAAGAGCAAGGTGGTGACTATAGACACAATACTTAGGTACGTTTCTCCAAAGTCCAGGTGGCATAGAGGGATTCCTTCCCCAGCTGGGTGGGATTTTCGATACTCAACGCCAAGAAACAAGTCAGCAAGTGGCACAAGCATGGCTGAACCTGCGCAACATTTCTAAGAGCTTAAATATATGTCTAACCTGCTGGTGCGTGAACTGCTCTGAGGACCATGGGTGGAGGCCAAGCGCCTCTGAGCTCTTGGAACCCTTGCAGTAACCCCAGAGGTCAGTGAATGGGCTGTTCAGGGCATGGACGTTGGGCTCAGGCCCTGCTTTTACCATGCAGCAGCTGTGTGGTCCTGGAACACCAGCGAACACTTCGGTGCCTCAGTTTCCCCATCTGTGAAGAACAGGCGGGTAAAAGAACATGCACCTCACAGAGTGGCTACAGGATGGAAGAGGCCAAGCCAGACAAAGAGGGGAGGCCAGCGTCCGACACACAGTGAGCCCCTGAGAGTGACAATTCCGATCACGAATGCTGACAGGTAAGCGGCATTTATTTGTGACGCTGGTCAGAGTTTCCATGCACACAATTTTTAAAAACCTTCTTTGATATCTTAAATATAGGCAATTCATGGACGCGAGACCCCATGGCAGGCCTGCTGGGAGCCCTCCAGAACCTCGAAGCTTCCTCCTCCAGCGGTTGGCCTCGCCAGCGGGTTCCGCGCTGCAGGTCCCCCTGCTGTGCAGATGTCGTTGCAGCCTGGCTCCTTCCAGCCCCACCTTCGCGCACTGTCCTCATGGGCCCCTCCATGTGGGAGCTCTGTTTAGGGTCTTGTGTCCACCTTCCAGGATCCTTTCCTGAACCACAAGCCTGGCCATGACTGCAGGCGTTTTCAATGACCATGGACGTCAAAGCCTTCTGTCTGCTGTTCTGACTCTTGTTTTCCTACGTGGCAGCATATCTGGGACAGCCTTTCATGTCAGCACAAACGGAGGTGCTTCTTGTATTTGGGATTGTACCTCATTGCATGGCTCTGCCCTCATTTCTCTAACCGGCACCCTGGGGACGGGCAGTGAGGTTGTGTCTAACCTTTAGCGACCAACAGACGCTTCTGAGAATGAAGCTAACCTCAACATTCACACAACACCTGCCACCAGCTGCCTGCCACCCATCTGGATGGAATGTAGTGCTTACACGTGTGTAGAAGAATGGCACAGGGAGCTGGGTGCAAAGAAAAAGGTGTTTGACGGCCTCTGCTTCTCTCTTCTGGATGCACAATGATTTTGGCTGCAAATAACAGTCAATAAAATGCATGACTCACATCACCGAGCAATGATGACAGTGAAAGGGGTGAGGGAATCAGAGGCTCAGCATCACCCTCTGGACCCAAGTTCTCAGTGAGCTACCCTGGCTCCTGGGGTCAGAGCCTCTGGCTGTGAGAAAGGGCCCCTTTCCTAAGGGCTTTGAAGAGGTGAGGCGGCCTTTCCAGCGTCCCCTCTCGGTCCGCAGGCCGACACTCTATCCACTGAGCCAAATCAGTTAGGGCAAAATCCAACAATTCTGTAAAGGGCCCACAAAGTGTGCAATATACTCTAGATCCTTATCCTGGAGACGGTAAGGAGGAGAAAGAACAGGAGGTTAAATGACGGAGGAGATAGGGCAGGGATGCCAGAGGTTCTGGGTGTGACTGGGAGAGTGTTTCCGGACGAGGTTAACATTTGAATAGGGGGCGGAGTGGAGCAGACTGCCCCTCCCCGTGTGAGTGGACCCCGGTCCATCTGGCAGAGGCTGGAGTAGAATACATGGCTGACGGAGAAAGGATCCTTCTCTTTGCCTGAATGTCTTTGAGGTGGGACAATGTCAGTGTTTTCCTTCCTTCGGACTTGAACTCGGACTGGGATTTACACCATCCGCTTTCCTGGGTCTCCAGCGTGATGTGTAGACCTTGGACTTGTCAGGCTCCGTAATCACGTGAGTTAAGTCCTCACAGCACATACATACACGTGTTCTATTCCTCCTATTGGCTTCGTGACTCTGGGGAACCCAGACCAAGACGGACACTGAGAGGAGGATCATGAGAAGAAAAAGCCAATATGCTGAATATGGGGACAGAAGGACAAGAGCCTGGATCCTGGATGGCAAATTCTCTCGCTGGACACAGCGGCATCCGGGCTCTTAATTGTGTGAGAAAAAGAAACGTCTTTATTGCCAGCCGTGTACGTGGCGGGTTTTCTGTTACACGCAGTGAAAGCCCAGTTATCTCCCATCGCTGGGGCTCATTGCTCCAGTTACTCACTAGAGTACAATTGGGGAAGGGAAGGGCCTGAAATTAAACTCACAGGCAGGTCCGCTGCCTCCTAGATGCAGGATTCTGAGGGAGGGGTTCCGGGGAGGCAACGGCGTCAGTGCCTAAGAGTGAGGACGCTGGGGCCAGATCACCAGCCAGTAGACGTGTGACGGAGTCTCTCTGTGTGCCCGTTTCCTTGCTTGCAAAGAAGGGATCATAACGATGCTGTTTAATAGGATTGTTGGGAGGATTAAATGAATTACTTAATGTAACACCCATAGAGCACTACCTGGCACATAGAAAAATGCTCAATAAATGCTAATCACAGGTAAGAATTAGACATGGGTCAGCCCTGGGGAGTTTGGGGTCTAGCTTGGAAGTCAGGAAGCACATACATACAGCCCAGCTGGCATGGCTCAGGGGTTGAGTGTCGACCTGTGAACCAGAAGGTCAAGGTTCAATTCCTGGTCAGGGCACATGCCCAGGTTTCAGGCTCAATCCTAGTATGGGGCATGCAAGAGGCAGCCAATCAATAATTCTCTCTCATCATTGATGTTTCTCTCTCTCTTTCCCTCTTCCTTCCTCTCTGAAATATATCCTATCTAATAATAGACAAACATGGTAATTAACCATTAACTTCGCTACCCTTCCCATTGGCTAATCAGGGAATATGCAAATTAACCGCCAACAAAGATGTTGGTTAATTTGCATACTCACAATGATGGGAGGCGGAAGGGGAAGGATGGAAGACAGTGATCAGAAACCCGGGCGCAGGCAAGAGCCAGGGAGCAGGGCAAAGGTCGGCCCTGGAGGCCACCTTTGCCCTGCCACCAGCGGGTGATCGGAGAAGCCTGGGGGGTGGGGCAGGGAAGCGGACACAGACAGTGAAGGAGACTGCAGAAGCCGGATGCAGGGGCAGGGAAGCGGCCGCCCCCATCATCCCCGGCCGCTGCTTCCCTTCCCCGCACCCAGCTTCTGTGATCGGTGACTGCAGAAGCCGAGTGCGGGGGCGATCGCAGAAGCCAGGTTCGTAGGCAGGGAAGCAGCCTCTGCCAGTGCCCTGGCCGTGGCTTCCCTGCCCCGCACCCGGCTTCTGCGAATGGTGATGCCTATTTTTGCATGACACTTAACTGACTACCCTCCCTGGAAGCACAGAAGAAGAAGAAGCCCCCAGAAGAAGAAGCCGCCCACCTTTGGTCCAGGCGCCAGCGCCTGGGGCTGGCTGCAGCCCAGGAGATGGACAAGCTACCGGCCAGAGGTCCCAGGTTGCAGACACCTGGAGAAGCTACCAGCCCTGTGGTCCAGGGCACCAGCGCCTGTGGCCAGGGAAACAGGTTCCCTCTTCTCCTACTGTAGTCATTACTTCAATATTCCCCTTCTGAATTTCTCTCCTGTGCTGCAACCCAACTCCACTTTTCATCGAAAGGATACGGAACAGAGAGAGCAGTGTTAAAAGCTTACATTTTTAAGCCGGTAAGGTTGGTACTTAAACATATAAATGGAAAACTAGAGTCCTTAAGGTCACAAAGGCTACAAAGGACAGGGACAGCGCATGACCTATCATATCCAGCAACCCATATGGGGACTGAAAACTTTGCAATGATGACAATTAGTGAAGATATGAATCAACTAAAATAGTTGACAGGGACAATTCTTCCATCTTTGAAAATATCTACATCAAATCTGTTTAAATAGATTTTCATCTGCATAATATAACACATTCTGACAAGACCCCCCCCCCCACCAATGTGGTCAGTGTTGTGCTGTAAAATGTTTAATAACTGAGGGACCCCCCTCGAGTGCACAAATTTTGTGCACCGGGCTACTAGTATATACACACACACAGAGTATATAACACACACATACAAATATGATACCGAAACCTTAAAGATATACATTCACAGTTTACTTCTTTCATTCTATAGTAAACTTAACACAGTAACTTATTATCATAAGAGACAAGAGGCTAAACATGAAATTGCCTTCAAGGAAGCTTTCGATAAATCGCTGGAAAACAGAACCACAATAATAGGCTGACAAAAGACAAAAGAAGGTGGGTATTTGTGGACAATCGCGGCATTTGACATTCATTGTAATAACACGAGACGGCAAAAGATCACACTTCACAGAGCTTTTTTGTTTTTAAAGCATTTTCCTGAATCAAGCAGCTCTGTGAGGAATGGACACTGTGAAACCTCTCCCAGCCTGACCTCCTGCGAGCCTGACCTGATGAGCACGATTCCCATGCTGCAGGCAAGGGACCACGGACCCACTGTGAGGTTCACGTGAGACGACTATAAACACACTAACTTCTCTGTGTGCGGCTATGAATGGAGATAAGAAACGCCCTAACCTTTGTAATAGAGATTGATAGGATTGAATCAACTGGTATAAATACAGTTGTAACAAGACAGCAACAGACAGAACTTAGAACACAGAACTTAGGAGACAGAACTTAGGAGACAGAACTTAGAATACGGAACCAAGAGAGACAGAACCAGGAGGCACAGAACCTCCACAGAACGTTCTCTAGAGACAGAAGAACTTCGCGGGAGAGAACATGGCAAAAGATCCTGGACAGAAACTGGCCCCAGAACTTAGGAGACAGAACTTAGAACACAGAACTTAGAATACAGGACTTAGAACACAGAACTAAGAAGACAGAACCTACACACAGAACTCAGAAGACAGAACCAAGAGAAGACAGAACCTACACAGAACTTAGAGACAGAAGAACTTCGCTGGAGAGAACATGGCAAAAGATCCTGGACTGAACCTGACTACAGAAATTGGCAAGAGAACCTGACTAGAACCTGGTGACTGAACCTGGCTGGAGAACCTAGCAAGGGAACATGGCTACAGAACCTGGCTGGAGAACCTGGAGAATCTAGCAAGAGAACATGGACACAGAACCTGGCTGGAGATCTGAAGCAGAACTTCGCTGGAGATCCAGACCAGAACTTGGCTGGAGATCCTGGCTAGAGATCCTGGCTAGGCTGCTGATCAACTGAACACTGTCTCCGTGTCCTTCCTTCTTCACCGACTCCATCCACACCTTTGGGGACCCCTGGACCTGCTGGGGTTGGACCCCGGCAGTTCAGAACTCAGATTCTCTGGGGACCGTTAGTAACCTGCACTCCCCCCCCCCGCGGGCTTCCCCCCCCCCCCCCTCCATAACCTCAGCCCCTGGAAAGGCCCCATCCCTCCCGAGGGCCCTGTTTAACCCCCTCCCCTGGAGGCCTGGCTGCGGCACTGGCCCTCGGAGAGCTCCTCTGGTTCTCCACGGGTCTCCAGATGGGGCAGGGGCCGGCAGGTCCTGAAGGCTCTGCCCCCAGCCCCGGCCCAGCCACCGGCCCAACCGTTGAGCACCCTGGGCCCTGCAGGAATGTGAGAGCCTGGGCTGGCGCCTGCGGGACTTGGGGACCTTGCTTTCCTCTCTGCTGAGGTCTCAGATTCCTGCAGCATGAAGCTCCCTCTAATCGCTGAGATCGGAGGCCCTGGCTGGGGAGCACTGCCTACTTAGGAAGGTACGTCCGTCTGAGCCAGGCTGCCCAGCACAGCACGGCGCTGGTGTGGGGCTGTCCCTGCCCGGAGGGGGCGTCTTGCTCCCCTACAGCAGAGCTCTCACTAGGGACAGTGCCTCACCAGGGACACAGCGACACTCCGAGGGGCTTCCCAGTGCCTGGGAAGGGCGGGGACTGTGACCCAGCTCCCATTGTTCCACCTGCAGAAACAGCAGAGGCGGAGGCGGTCACACCTGGCTCCCCAAGGGTGAGGCACGCAGGCTCTGGAGCTGGCAGCCTGGCTTCAAACCCGGACTCGGCCCCTTCCACCTCAGCCAAGTTACTTTGAGCCTGTGACTCACATTCCTTTGGGAAAATGAAGAGAGTAACAGTATTTACATCACAGAGCTGTTGAGGGGACTTGAGTTCATGCAACGTGCCTGGCCTGTAGTTAGTATGCAGTGAATTTCAGCTATTTCTGTTATTTGACGTGTGATTGTGATCGAGTCTTTCACCGACCTGAGCCTCAGTTTCCTCATCTCTATAATGGGGATAACAACACATCCGGAGTCCACTTCCCTTTCTCCCTTTGTTAACACTCACCACACTTGTCATTACTCATATGATGTCTGTCCACCTATCTATGCTACATCTGCTTGCACAGTAGGTGCTCAATAAAAGTTCACTGACTGAAGAAATGGTACCACTGTCAGGACTAAATGAAGCAATCATACAGGCAGTTTGATCTGACAAAAAGCACAATGGCTTCCGTGTGTGTGTGTGTAAGTCTCTGTGTCTATCTTTGGGAGAGAGGAAGTTGGGCTGTCAAGAAACCTGGGCTGGTGCCTTAGACGGTTTGGCTCAGTGGATAGAGCTTCGGCCTGTAGACCAAAGGGTCCTAGGTTCGATTCCAGTCGAGGGCATGTACCTTGGTTGCAGTCCCCTCCCCGGCCCGGGCCCTAGTCGGGCTTGTGCAAGAAGCAACCCATTGATGTGTTTCTCTTGCACCGATGTTTCTGTCTTTCCCTCTCTCTTCCACTCTCTCTAAAAATCAATGGAAAAATATCCTTGAGTGAGGATTAAAAAAAATAAAAAGAAACAGTCCTTACTGCCTGTGTGACCACAGGCAAGTACTGGCCTCTCTGAGTTTCCGTGTCCTCAGCCATGAAATGGCTATGCCCTGGAGTCGGCAAGGTCTGAGTTTATCCAAATAAGCTTTTATTTGGAAAATAGGGTTCTGCCGCTTAAAATAAAAGTCAATTAATTAATTAAAAAAGTGCAGAAACCCCTCCTCCGATGGAAAGGACAGAGGCCTGGAGTTAACCCCCTGCTTCCTGTCCTGGCACCGGCAGCGAACGGCCCGAGACCTGGACCAAGATAATTCCCCTCTTGAGCCTTAGTCCCTTTATGGGGAAGCGAGGAGGTGAGATATAACAACCTCCAAGAGCAGCTGAAATATTCTGACCGAGTGTGACCTTCCGGCTCCTTCTCCAGTGGAACTTTCCAATCAAAACCCAGAGACCAGCTCTTAAGGGTGGACTGGAGTCAAGTGAGGGCTGAGATGGAGCGGCCGCTCCGCACAGGGCCGTCTTCCGAGGTCCTTGTTCAGAGGAGACGCCCCTCCGTCTCTCAGTCCCGATGGAATCTCTTATACCCGAGCCCTGCCAAGTCCCAGGAAACTTCCCGACAAAGTTCTAGTCATCCTTCAAAACCCAGTGCAGATGCCATGGTCACTGTTCATTCAGTAACATTAAATCCCTACTATGTGCCGGCACTCTTCCCAGAGCTACAGTGAACAGAACATGATGCATGCCCTGTGGACAGCTTTGACTTTTGTGCAGACTTTTCTAAGTGTATGACCGTTTTAAATTACATGTCAGCCTCCGTCTTAGACTGTCAGCTCTGAGAGGGCAATAGCTTAACACAATCCTCACTTCATTTCTAGGTCCCCAATGCAAGCAAATGCCTGGCTGACAGCCTGCAGTCCATACACTCTTTCCCCCTTGAGGATATAAAGACCAGGGAGTGTATGCTACAGTCATGTTCACCGTCCCCTTCCCCCTGCTGCCCCTACCCCCCAACAATGAAATGACATTGATTGGGTATCTTTTCCAGGCAAGACTCAGCGCCTCATATTTTTCTACTTATATTCCAACATGACATATTTATTTGATGAATATCTGCCCCTTGTCCACTGCACGACAAGCTACGCGAGGGCAGGGAACACATCTGTCTGCTTTGCTGATACGGCAACAGCATCTGACAGATGCACTTAGCACACAGGAAGCACTCACACATGTCTGTTGACTGGATGGGTGTCAGGGGTGGAGAAGAAAATGCAGGCAATGCAGCATGATGCGGGTTACAGGCTCTGGTACGAACCAGCCTGCGTGGGCCCTGGAAGTCGGGCGGATGCCCTGTGCTTCGGGCGCTGATGAAGGGGAGTCGGCCTTCCAGCACTGTGAGGAGCACTTGAACGCTGAGCACAGCAGCCAGCGCTTTGAGCGACAAAGTGCCACATTCCTGGCGGAGATAAGGGCTGGAGGACACGCCCTGGAGCCAGCAAGATCTGGGTTCAAACGTCAATTCTGCTACTTACTAGCCGGGTCCTTGGCGACACTTAACCCACCTGAACGTCGGTTTCCTCACTGGGAACATGAGCCCTGAGTGGACAAATGCATGTCAAGCACGTAGTGTCTGGCTTTTAGGAGCTGCTGCAGAAGTGTCGGCTCTTACTCTTTCCTGCCATGAACACAGACCCTCTCCACCCTTCCAGACCGGGTCAAATTCCTTCGCCTCCGCCAGCCTTCCGACCGCACAGCTCCCAACCGCCCTACCCTTCTTGACGCTCCCTGCCAAGGAAGGACCAGCAGGTATCCTGCTTTTCCCGTTTGGCATTTTACCTAACAAATAGTATTATTATACTTACCATGCACTACATTCTATTCTAAGAGCTTAACAGATTCTAATTCCTTAACCCTTAGAACAGTGGTTCTCCACCTGTGGGTCGCCTAAGACCATCCTGCATATCAGATATTTACATGACAATTCATAACAGTAGCAACATGACAGTGATGAAGTAGCAACGAAAATAATTGTATGGTTGGGTCACAACATGAGGAACTGTATTTAAAGGGCCAGAAGGTTGAGAACCACTGCCTTAGAACAACCCTCTGAGGTCAGTGACCATGTTACAGATAAGGAAACTAAGGAAGTGGTCTTGCCAGGATTCGAACCCAGGCAGTCTGGCTCTAAAGGCTGCATTGTGGAACCCAAGGGCCACACGGCCTTTCTGCCTCACAATGTCCACCAATCATTCTCTGAGCTGGCCCAGCCCTGCCCACTACAGCTAACGCCGCTTGAGGGAGGGGACAGCCAGGCCCTTTCCTCCCAGCACGTGAGCGAGAAGAGCCCCGTCACAGTGCAGCCCACCTCTTAGAAGGGGCCCCGAGATCCCTACAAGAACTGGGAGGCTGTGCAGCTTAGGCGGGAGGGTGGGGAGGGAGCTGGGAGCTCCCCGGCTCTGCTCCAATGGGAAGGAAGCGGAGGCACATTCCTAAGGTGGCTGCGGCCCCAATACACACTTATTGTGCATGAGCATAGGGCTTGGTGCTGAAGATAAATTCTGGAGCAGGACATACACAGCTCTGAGTACAGGATGGTGTGGGGACAAGTGAGGACAAGGGCCATTTCAGAACAATGTGATGTGTGTGGCTCCGTCCCCAACCCCCAGGCGAGGAAGAACACAGCCAGTGAGGGCTTCTAAAGACGAGTGTTAAGAGGGAATCAGCAAGACGGGTGAAAGCTGGCCATGATGAGGACATGTTCTGTGTGTGCAGGTGGCAAACAGGTATTCCAGGGAAGCCTGGCCAACACCTGCAAAGCCTGGAGACAGAGGGAGCAGCCTGGCATACCGTCTCTCGTTCAATCCCCACAACCTGTGCAAAAGAGTTTTCATCAGCCCATTTTCCAGAAGAGAACATTAAGGTGGAGGAAGGGCCCCTTGCTAATAAATGGAGGAGCTGTCCATTTCAAAGCACCACACCGGGTTCTGGGAATAGAGGCTTTTGCCAAATAAGCAGATAAAGGGATGATGATGTCGTGGGCAGATTCAGAGGTCTGGTTCCCTCACTGGCCCTGGCAAAATTACTGGAACTTTATGGGCTCCAGTTCCACATCTGTTAGCCTGTGCTGCAGGACCATTCTCGCTTCTGTTGGCAGATAGAGGAGATGTGACTATGCCTCAAATCAGAGACTGCAAACTGGTAGCCTGGATGAAATACAGCCCTGGGAGGCACAAGGGTGAGTGATTTTTTTAAAGGTATTTTTTTTTTACTGGTTACAGAGAGAGGAAGGGAGAAGATGATAGAAATACTGTTGATGACAGAGAATTATTGACCCGCTGCCTCCTGAACACCCCACACTGGGGATCGAGCCCGCAATCCAGGCATGTGCCCTGACTGGGAATCGAACTGCGACCTCCTGGTTCATAGGTCGACGCTCAACCACTAAGCCACACCAGCTGGGCAAAAAGGCCAACGATTTTAGACACATTCTACAGATTTAGAGCGTGAATAACTTTCCCAAATTTGCACAGCTAAACTGTGGCAGAGCCACGACTGAAACTAGGGTGGTCTGGATTCAGTGTCTGCAGTCTTAAGCAACACATCCAAGGACAGAGAAATGGCCACTGACACTCAGTCCCTAGGTCTGGGAGACATTAGGGAGTGGTGGGGACTTCGGCGAACTCCAGAGTCCACACACGCCCCAACTAAAGAAATGCTCCCGTGATCCACCTGGGGTGAGGCCGTGAATGTTTTCTGCCCCAATTTTCTGCTCTACAAATTTGCCATATAATTAAACCTTCCACATAGAGTACCTTGAGGACTATATCAGCGAACGTGCCTCGCACATAGTAAACACTACAGAAGTGTAAGCTGTTACTATTACTACTATCTGAGCCGTGACCTTTGTCTTAAACACTCATAACACCCACAACAGTGGGGCCTTTTCTCCTCATTCTGAGCACCAGTGGGGCTCGCAGAACCAAGGTCTCCAGGCCACAAACCACAGCCGGCAGCAGCCTCCACAGCCGGCGGCGGCAGCCCCTCAGTGAGCTCATGGTTACCACCGGCCTCTAGGCTGAAAAGAATGTGAGGTGCGGTGGGCAGCCTTCCAGGGGCCCAAGGAGGGAGGCCTCTTCCTTTCAGGATGTTTCAGGCTCCAGATAAAACCCTTTCTGTGTTTCAGCTCATAGCTGGCAGAGGCAATCGGCAATGACTGATCGGGACGACGGGTGAGTTGTCAAAAAGATGTGTGTGTGAACCAAACGCCGGCTCGCCGGGGCAAAGCATGCTTTCAGGAGGCTGGTGGGAAGACCCTCAGCTGCACAATGGTTCGCTTTGCACCTACTATGTACGCGGCCCTGGGCCAGGCTTTCAGGAGGTGGCGAAGTTTAGTAACAGCAGCAATGTGCTGCATTCTCTGTCCCTGAGCACTGCAAGAGCCACTTTCTCTTTTAATCCTTGGAAAACGCCTAAAATGCAAGCGGGCCTCATTTCCTGCAGTAACAGATGGGTAATAGACAAGATGTGTTCCAAGTTTCAGAGTGTACCAGACTCTAGATACTTGTTGGCCAAACGTGTTTCCTTTTTCACCTGAGCGCCTAGCCGGACTACATTTCCCACTGGCCTTTGTGGTTGGGAGCAGACACGTGACTGAGTTCTGGCCAATGGAATGAATAAATTGCTGGTGATAATGTTTGGCTCCCCAGGCCCATACAAGTCTTTACAGTCTTCTCCCTTCTCTTTCTCATCAGCTAACAGATGCAGACAGCCTGCGCAGGAGTCTGGGGACCTAGAGATGATGGAGCCACAAGATGGAAGGGGCCTGGCTGGACCCCTGAGTAACAAAGAACTAAAATTCTCTCCCAGTGAACTCATAAGTGAGTTTGTTTTTTCCACAACTGTCAGCCTACCTTAATATACACAGTGAAACCAGAACTTGGGTTTTAGAGGCATTTTGCCTCTACATCTGCGAGTTTTGTCAGTCCCCTTCCAACAAGCAGGCAAAACTTCTTCTGCTTGTAGGGCTTTCTGATTTTACAAAGCACTTGGACCAATAACGGGACAGTCTCTTCTACACCACCAACCCCTGGGCTGTGACTCTCACCCACTGTGGGAGGCATTCAGATGGGGTAAGGTGTCTGGCTAGCCGCCAGCCACACCTCTGGGTACCCATTCCAACCCTTTTCAACTAGCTCTGAGAGAAAATTAAGCCCCAATGTCCAAAGGCATCCCTTGTATGTAAAGAATTAACTTTTCTCCTGTTCTTCTACAATGTGAAGTGCCATGCCTGGGAGAGCCGTGAATACAGTCACCCATGTCATTTTCTGTGTTTTGTGGTTCAGATGCAGATCCCCCAATTGCAAGCCACTTCCCCTCTCTGAGCCTCAGTTTTCTCAGCTATAAAACCACCGGGTGAAATCCAGTCAACCTGAAGTCTCTTGCCAGCTATAATTTGCCATCATCTCACTTTAAAAAGCAGTATTTTGGGCCTAGGAGGGGCCAGACACTACCAGGTTATTTCACTTAGTCATGAAATGAAAAGGAATGTAAAAAAGGTATTTTTCCCCCAAAATAAGAGAGAAACTGGAATTTCCCATCATTAGTCATTTTCCACAAAATTGGTATTCCATGAACCTTGGGTGGGTGGCAAACACATGCAGAGTATTCCTCTAGAACAGCGGTTCTCAACCTGTGGGTCCCCAACCTGTGGGTCGTGACCCTTTTGGGGGTCGAACAACCCTTTCACAGGGGTCGCCTAAGACCATCGGAAAACACATATATAATTACACATTGTTTTTGTGATTAATCACTATGCTTTAATTATGTTCAATTTGCAACAATGAAAATGCATCCTGCATATCAGATATTTACCTTACGATTCATAACCGTAGCAAAATTACAGTTATGAAGTAGCAACGAAAATAATTTTATGGTTGGGGGTCACCACAACATGAGGAACTGTATGAAAGGGCCGCGGCATTAGGGAGGTTGAGCACCACTGCTCTAGAACGTGACTTCACTGAGCCTGCGATCTAGTTGGGAGGACAAGAACCACACGTGCAAAGCCAAGAAATATTCCAGAGAGTGGGGCACAGTGTCCGGATGACAGGAAGAGGAGGGCTGAGCAGAGGACAGAGATCTGCTTATCTCCCCCACCCACCTCCAACCCAATTCTCTGCTGACACAATTACACCCTGAGTTCTTGCCATGCACCAGACATTCTTCACGTAATTCTCACAGCTCTCCCTGGATTGCCCCTGTTTAAAAACAAGGGGCCCAAGAGGCTCCTGGGTACTAAGTCGCTCATCCAAAGCTCCAGGAGGTGAAAAGTGGCAGGAGCAGGGTGGCTGTGTGACTGCAGAGCCTACCCCCCTCCCCACTGCCGCTGCCCCATCTCTGCACAGCTCTGTTCCAGCTTCCTGCTGCTCTCCCTTCCCCGGCCCCTGAACAAGAGACGTGGGCGTCCTGCCCGTTGACAGTCAAGGATCCAGCGTCAGATCTCCCGGGGAAAGCCCAGCTTGCAGGGAACCCCTGGCAGAGAGGCCCCACGTGCAGCTGAGGGGCACAGCTGAGGGGCGCAACAGGCGGGCAGCAGCCGCAGAGCCCTCTGCACACTTACTGCAAAGTCTCCAAGGGCCAGAGGTTTGCACAGTGGGAGGCCTGTGGGGGGTGGGGGTGGGGGGCGGGGGCGGGGTTCATGAAGGCCTGGGAGCAGCTGGAACTGACCCCATCTGGAAGCCGAGCCCCCTCCTGGGAGATGGAGGGAGAAAAGGAGACAGGAAGTGACTGATCTGCTGGTTCTCAGGAAGCCGCAGGCCTCAGAGAGACACTGTTCCCTGCAAAGCCAAGATCTGGGGTTTCTCCACGTGTGCTCCTGGGACCCCCTGCGGCACACTCACCTGGCGTGTTGAAAACCGGGATTCCTGGGCCACAAACATAACGACTCCAAACATCTGAGAAGCGGGGACAGATGCTGCATGTCAGGCAAGCTCTTCAGATAGTCCTGCCGCTGGCCAAGGCTTCAGGAACTGAAACCCAGTTCTCTGACAGAGTTCTACCCAGTCTTCCTGAGCCTGAGCCACCCTACTAATTTCTGCCATTTTGTCCATCATGACCCTTAACCCCAGGAGAAAGACAATAAAGAGGTTACTATCCATTGCGTGTTCATCATGTGTCTCATACTCTTTTACGCACCTTGGATGGATTAACTCCTTTAAAAGCCTCACAGCATCCTTATAAAGGAGATCCTATCATTAGCCTCACGTTACATGTAAGGGAACTGAAGCACAGAGAGATTAAGAGACTTAAAAAAGTCACCCAGTAAGTGGCTGGGCCTGAATATGGACCCAGAGGGTCTGACTCCCAAACCTGAGCTCTGAACCCCTGCGGCATGCAAACCCTGCAGAAGGTTCCATCTATTGAAGACCCACTGGGTGCAAGACTCCACGCCCATGGACTTGGAGTAGTCAGCAAACGTTAACTAAATGTCCACTACCGTATGCCAGCAACGGCTCCACGTCCTCACAGGGCCGGGACTAGGGTGAGGTGAGTGGAGCACTTTGGGCACAAAATCGGAAGGAGAGATGCCCCGAAATTCAGTCACCAAGATAAACACAATGTGAATGCAATAAGTAAGAAACACCAACCAAATGAGCTATGGACCACGGCAAGGCACCTTTTCATACATACAATTTGATTAGCAGCGGTTCTCAACCTGTGGGTTGCGACCATCGGAAAACACATATAGCATATCAGATATTTACATTACGATTCATAACAGTAGCAAAATTACAGTTATGAAGTAGCAACGAAAATAATTTTATGGTTGGGGGTCACCACAACATGAGGAACTGTATGAAAGGGTCGCGGCATTAGGAAGGTTGAGAACCACTGGATTAGAGGGAACTAGAAGAAGAATGACATCATCCAAGCCTTACCATCATGGCCCCACAGGGCAGGCATTCCTAGCATCTCTCTTTCACACACACTGCTCTCCTGCTGGGTAGACAACCATGATGCAGGCTGAGACCATGCCAGGCACTATTTTTTAAGTGCCTTACAAATACTATTTTATTCTCCCCTGTAAGGAGAAACTCCTTGTCACATCCATTTTACAAATGGTGAAACAAAAGCACAGAGAGCTTTTAGAATGTGTTCAAGGTCAACACGGCCAGGAAAGGGCAGAGCGAGGATGTGAATATTACAAATATTATAGATTTTTTATTTTTATTGTTTAGAGAGGAAGGGAGAAGGAGAAAGAGAGAGAAACATCGATGTGGGTAACATGGGTCAACGTGGATCAGCTGCCTCCTGCACACCCCCCACTGGGGATAAAGCCTGAAACCTGGGCATGTGCCCTTGACTGGGAATTGAACTGGCAAGACCCTGGTGCCCAGGACGACGCCCAACCGAGCCACACCAGCCAGTCCAGAGCACAATGTCCTGCCTTTCTGTTGCACCTCTTACAGGCCAAGACTCTTGGGATCTTGTTGCTATGGTAACCTGCCCTCATATCTAACTGGAAGGTGGAGTGTTTCTAGGACTATACCTTTGTACCTACTATACCGCCCACCCCAAGTTAGAGCATCTCAGTGGTCTTGATCTAAATTCACAGCCTTAACATCCAGCCTCACTGCTTTGCCCTCGGCCCTAGAGGTCAGGGTCCCAGTTTGAGAACCTCATCATCATCAAAAGGGTGTGAATTTGGGAGTCAGAGAAACCTGGTGAAATTCTGGCTCCCCCTTCCGCGGGTGTGACCTTGAGCCAGTTCCTTCACCTCTCTGAACCTCAGCTTCCTAACCTGCGCCCACAGTGCACTGCAGGGGCAGAATCCACACAATACTGCCCGCCTCAGTGGATGGCCCTGAGTCTTTGTGATGATGATGGAGACAGTGGAACAGAGTTGTCTGCTGAGAGACCCCAAATCCATTATGCATGCTTTATCTTTGTGCTCCCAGGATCATGAATAAACAATGTCTTCATCCAGTACTTAAAAGACACTAATTGCCCCTCAGAATAACCACCCCCCTCCAACTCCCACTGAGACTGGCCAGCTCTGTGCCTGGCCCCAGGCCTGCATTTCCAAAGACTGTTGGTTTAGCATTTCTCCAATGCATCCCATGAACACGGTGGAACTGTCAGCCTCCTTCCTCTCGGAGCTCAGGCCCGACCTTCACCTCGAGAGACAGAGCCAGCAGTGGGAGCAGGGTGGTGGCCGGGACGGGGCACCTGTCAGCATGTGCAGGAGGGTGCGCCCAGGCCAGGCACAAGACACAGGCAGTGTGCGTGGAGACGGGGGGACATGCCCTGGGATGAAGGGGCTGGGAGATGTGAGCAAAAGACATTCTCCAGTTGCCACGGAGGGGAAAGAACAAGACGGTGAAGGAGGCTCGGTGAACAGCCGCTGCTCTGGCTCTGGCACACTTGCTGTGTGTCCGTGAGCAAGGCATTTGCCCTCTCTGTGGCACACGCATCTAAAAATGAGTGGGTTCGGCTGGGCCACATGTGTTTAGACTCTTACTTGGCAGCAGAGTTCTTTTCAAAAAAAAATGTTTACTTGGAATTTTAATATATAAATAGATGAAAGTGCATCTGATCTCTTGGGAGAAGGTGATGGGGTGAGAAGGGGGAGCTGAAGTCCTGCCTACTCAGCCCCCCAACAGTCTGAAGCCTTGAGGAACAGAGTCTGGGTACCTTGAGGAACAGAGTCTGAGAACCACATGACATGGCAGAGGAGCTATAGCAGTGGTTCTCAACCTTCCTAATGCCGCGGCCCTTTCATACAGTTCCTCATGTTGTGGTGACCCCCAACCATAAAATTATTTTCGTTACTACTTCATAACTGTAATTTTGCTACTGTTATGAATCGTAATGTAAATATCTGATATGCAGGATGTATTTTCATTGTTACAAATTGAACATAATTAAAGCATAGTGATTAATCACAAAAACAATATGTAATTATATATGTGTTTTCCAATGGTCTTAGGCGACCCCTGTGAAAGGGTTGTTTGACCCCCAAAGGGGTCGCGACCCACAGGTTGAGAACTGCTGGTCTATAGAATCACCCCTTGTGCTGGCAGCCTCTGACCCTAATGGCTGTAGCTGCCACTAAGACCAGGGCCGGGTTCTGCTCATTGAGCACTTTCTTTGAGGCCGGACTTGACTTCTATGTGTGAGTTAGAGAAGGGCCCTGACTCAAATCCCGGCTTTCCCAGGTCAGCCGCTGTGTGGCGTTAGGCAAGTTAGTTCATCTCTCTGTGCCTCAGATTCTTCATCTGGAAAATAAACTGTTCAGAGGATTAAAAGAATGAATCCCTACAAAGGTGCACGGAACAATGGCAGGCACCTAGGAAGCAACTGCTGCTGGTATTTTTATCGTGTTTGCATAAGTAATGATAACCAGTCTTCATAAGCGCCATTCCTGATGAGGGAACTGAGGCTCAGAGAGGGGGAGTGAGTGCCCCTAGGTCACACAGCTGTAAGCGACAGGCTGAGGGCCCGAATCCACGTTTGCTCAACTGAACACTCTGTGGTCATAAACACCCTGTCAAAATGGCTTTGCCCTTGAACCTAGAGGTCAGGGCCTTGGTCCTCATAATCTGCTTAAGGAGCTCAGGCCTAGATAATGGTATTAATGATGACTACAGTGATGTACGTTTCCAGGACGTCTGCAGTCCGGGCATCTTGGTGAATACAGACCCCAAGGAGGGAGGAGGTGTTTGGTTGCCCAAGTCCAGGGCTATCGAACAGTCTTTTCCCCGAGCCACACTCTCCAGCCTTTTCCTACAGGACATCTTTGCATGCATCAGTCAGAGGGCAGAGCACAGGTGATCAGAGACCAGTGGGCGTCTGGCCCCATTGGAAGGCACCCGTGAGCAGTGCACAGGCTGCACAACCTCACACGGAGACCCTTCCTCTTCTCTTGCCTCAGCATTTGCTGGAGAGAAGCACAGGGAGAGGAAAAGAAATTGGCTGGAGGAGAGACAAAGAAAGGTCTCGGTTGCCCCATGCCCGAGAGCGGGGAGGGTTGGGGGGGTGGGGTGGGAAGCTGGGGGAGGGGAGCAGCGTGGAGGTGGCACAGTCAGGAAGCTCCATAGCCCAGAGCCAATGCAAGCCACGTGTTCACTTCTTCTCTTTATGCGTCGGCCCCTCAGCACAGAGGATGGCAGTAAGGACAGCTGCATGGCTCTCTGGGGACCTGACTGGGGGCCAAGCCATCATATGGTGAACAAATGTGGTAATCGCCCCACTGCAGAGCGGCTGCTGCACGTAATTAAATGGCAACAACCTCTTCCCTGACCCTTGACCCTTGGAAACGGGCAGCCACCAGCCCACCCACCCGGAAAGCCCAGCACCCTGCCACCCACCCTGCCCCCGACAGAGGCCCAAACACTGGCTTCAGCATGAAGAAGCAGGGGGCAGGCGTGGCACCGTGCTCAGAACATGGGCTTTCCATTCAGATGGACCTGGATTCAAACAGCAACTCCGCCCCTCATGAGCAGTGGGATGCTGGGTAAGAAGATACTGAACTTGTCTGAACTTCAATTTTCCACCTACAAAATGCAGCTCCTCATACTGACCACGCAGGAAGGATGCAACAGTTGAAAATAATCAGTGCAGCCCAGCCAGGTGTGGCTCAGCAGTTGAGTGTCAACCCAGGAGCCAAGAGGTCATCGGTTCGATTCCCAGTCAGGGCACATGCCCAGGGTTGTTGGCTCCATCCCCAGTGTGGGGCATGCAGGAGGCAGCCGATCAAAGATTCTCTCTCATCATTGATGGTTCTATCTCTCTCTCCCTCTCTCCTCCTCTCTGAAATAAATAAAAATATATTTTTAAAAAAGGAAATACTCAATGTAAAGCATCCGGCACAATGCCTGAGGCACAGTGAGTGCTTGAAACAGCTGTTCACATAGGTTCCTTCTTCACCCCAAGAAGACCGACGGCGAGTCCGCTGAGAACAGGCACGGTGAATATCACTCCAGGAGGTGCTAGCGGTGACTCTGAAGGCGCGACACTAAGCTGAGAGCTGAGGGATGAGCAGGAGTTTTCCAGGTGAGACGGAGAGGAAAGAACTGTCCATGCAGATGGAACAGAACAGGTGAGGACGGTGATAGGAGAGAACAGGTGAGGACTGGAGAGCCCAGACAAAGCTGACGTGGCTGACGCAGAGAGAGCGAGAGGAGGCGGGCAAGTGCGCGGGGCCAGACCCTGTAAGCCACAGTCCGGACTGTGGTCTTTATCCTCAGAGTGCAAAGAAAGGTTTCACCAGATGGAGTGATATTATCAAACTACAGGTGTTTTTTAGGCCGATAAGAGAAAAGGTTAGAAACACACATTGTCACCATCAGTAGGAAAAACTCAGGGGTCGACAGACCCCGTATACCCCAGGGATGGTAGCAATGGTCCGCTCCCTGAGGCTGAGTGAAGGGCTGACTGTCCAAGGCCTAACTTTGTTCTCAGACGCTTGACTGCCATCAGTATAAACACTACAGAAGGTAAAGGGATATAGTCTCGAATGCCAGGACACAGGTTTAGCAGCACATATTATTTGTTATTAAAATAAATAAATGTCCCAGAAAAAAGTGTTCATCTTCACATGACCCCTAACATGTATACATTACGTCAGACAGTGCCGAGTATATGACATGCACATGTTTATGTACAAAACTTGCACAAGATGCACAAAACCTGCTGCGATTCATTCAACTGTCCTAGGAAGTAGAACTGCCGCCCTCATTTACAAATGAGGAAACGGACTCAGAAAGGAAACAATGACCTTCCATGGCCCCACGGTCAGCCCTGGGAGAGCCAGACACCAAACCTCTCGCTCCTCGAGGCAAGTTCAAATGGGTCTGTTTACGCCTGCTGCAAAATTTCCACATTTGTGTTAAAACTATGAAGGTCACGTTAAAATAACATATTGTCCTGTGTTCTGGTTGTCTGCCTGCGGCTCCTCGTCATGGTTACTTGTGCCATGGTTTTTAGTTTTTTAAATATATTTTTACTGATTTGGGAGAGGGAGAGACAGAAACATCAATGATGAGAGAGAATCATTGATCGGCTGCCTCCTGCACACCCCACACTGGGGCTCGAGCCCGCAACTAGAGCATGTGTCCTGACTGGATATTGAACCATGGCCTCCTAGTTCATAGGTTGATGCTCAACCACTGAGCAACACCGGCCGGGCTGGGCAGTGGTTTTCAAAGTGGGTCCTTGGACTCCTGGTCTTGGAATCTCGCAGGTAGAGCTGAACAACATAACATGCAGGCCCCACCCAGGAATCCGACTTGATGAGAATAAGATCTAAGCAACCCACAGTTTAAAGGTAGGGCAGGGGGTTTCTAAATGATTCACGTTCATGAAAAGGAGTGAAATCCACTGAACTGGTGGGTTACCAAGCCCGGGAAGCAGATGGACCTACTTTGATGAAGAAACAGAGGCTAAAAACAGTTTAGCAACTTGTCAGGGATCACTCCACCATGTT
This sequence comes from Myotis myotis, assembly GCF_014108235.1. NCBI lineage: Eukaryota > Metazoa > Chordata > Mammalia > Chiroptera > Vespertilionidae > Myotis > Myotis myotis. Next base: position 203,549,121 of record NW_023416335.1, read on the forward strand.
GCTGGGGTGGGAGCGGGCCCTGCACGGTCTCCTCTCTCTCCCTCCCACCAGGAAGGGTAAAGAAGGGGCAGAGAGGGCAGGGGGAGAGCACCCATGGTGTTTCAGGCACCCGTGGACTTTCTCCCTTTTCGTGCTCAAAGCAGCCACTATTTTCGCTTCACAATGGAAGAACCTGGGAACCAGGAGGTGAGGTTACTTGTGCAGTTGTATACACAGTGAGTCGTCAAGATTCGAACCCAGGACTCTTGACACCAGTGGTGTTTTCCCCAGTATGAAGCCATGCCCACCAGGAGAAGGGTAGTGTGATGTCACATCATGGGAGTCTGAATCCCACATGACCACAAGTGAGCTGTGTGACCTCGGACGAGGCCTTGCCCTTCTCAGAAGGTCACCTTCGTTTCTTTCCAAAGGGGATAGAATTACCTGCCACTGGGAAGTCCCGGGACCCACTGGCCTTTTAGCAAAGGTGCCTGCTTCTGAGTGAGAGAAGAAGGCCATGACGCCAAAGCCAAACGGTGCGGTGGGCATCGGGGAAATTTCCCCCACAGTGGGTTGTGTCAGGTTGGGAGCACGTCCCAGGTGGGAGCGGGAGGACCGGGATGTGGGACCCAGCGCTGGGGCCATTCCCTGGCCCGGCGACAGCAGGGAAGGTGTGCAGGAGCGGCAGGGGCTCGCGGTGGCCCCACAGGTCTCCTCCATCCACCTCTGATCATGGGAACCAGAAGCCGCAGTGTTTTTCTCGTCAGAGTGCCGCTCCCTCTCCCGGGGGAGTTGGCAGGTCTGCGCTGGCCTGTTGGCCGGAGACGCATGGGCAGCAGAGCCTGGCATTTCTTTACAGACTCTCCCTGTCTCTTTCTTGGGCGGCTCTCTCCCGTTCCCACGCCCCACCTCTGCAAGGCCCGGGATCCTGCTTTCTCCGGCACTGGGGAGGGCAAAGGTCCTGGGCGAAGAGATAGATGGACGCCTTCCCCCCACAAGGCTGCTGTGCCGGGACCCTCAATGACTCATTGTCCCTGCCGGGGAGAGGAGGCGGTGGGCGGTGTGCTGGTCAGCAGTCCGCGCCGGGTGCAAGCGGGCCGGCGCTGGAGGCCTCTCCACCATGAGCACTCTGCTTTGCAAAGTTGTGGGAATCTTATTTCTTTGAAGGGTCTGCTTTCAGCAAAGACGTGGGCACTGTGCCAGGCACTGGGGGTACAATTTGGAAAAACAGCCCTTAACCTAATCCTCAAGGAAGGCCCAGTCCAATGGAAGACATGAGAAGTAAATAATAACCATTACCCTCCCGAATCAGTCACAATGAGGAACAGCAATGAGAACACGGACACCCAGCCATGGGTTAAGGGCTGGTTCATGCCTTCATTCATTGAACAGTTACTGAGAGCCTGATAGGTGAACGATGCTGTTCTAGGGGCTGGGAATACAGTGGGAACAAAACAAATTCATAATAGCATATCTATAGTATAATGTGTCCTATATTTTATATATCATATTTAACATATTATATTAATGTATATATCTAGTCTACATCTGTACACTGAGCAGCCAGATTATTATGACCACCCCATCAGTACAATGAAGTGAATTAGTTATGCAAATAATAATAAAACCTTGAGAGTATTTGCTTAGGAAGTTTTCGATATTCAGTATTTTTGGAAGTGTCAGTGAAGTACTGATGGGGTGGTCATAATAATCTGGCCACTCAGTGTATATATAAAAGCCCAAGTGACCAAACGACCAGTCGCTATGACGTGCACTGACCACCAGGGGGAAGACACTCAAGGCAGGAGCGTCAGGCCTCTAGTTGTTATAATAATATTATATTAATGAATCTACATAATCTAGTCCCTCTCAATCAATCAATGATATATCATCTACTTACAATTTCAGGCAGTGGTCAGTGCGCTCCCACAGCGGGAGCACCGCTAAAGCGACTGACAAGTGCCAGACGCCAGGCTCATGGCTGGCAAGTGTAGCTGTGGTGACATGAGTCTCTCCTGCTTCCGGCAGCACTACCGAGCGGTGGCGGCAGGCACAGTGGGGCCGGGATGAGTGGGAGCAGCGCCCAGCCCGGGCTCAGGCTCCTCCCAGGCCACCTGCCGCTTCACACACTACTATATCCCTCCAGGGATGTCAGACTGCCAGTTTCGGCCCGATCCCCACAGGCCAGGGGATCAGGCTGAAACCAGCAGTCTGATATCCCCCAAAGGGCCCTGGATTGCGAGAGGGCGCAGGCCAGGCTGAGGGACTGGGGATGCAAGGGAAGCCAGGGCCCGGGTGCCTGCGGGCGGCTGGGGGAAGGCAGGCCTACCCTTGCACTAATTTTGTGCATCAGGCCTCTAGTTGTTATAATAATATCTAATGTATCTATATAATCTATCCCCTCTCAATTGATCAATGACACATCATCTATTTATAATGTCAGGCAGTGATAAATGCTCACAGAAAAAAATGCACAGTGGGCCCTGAAGAGCAAGGAGAGCAGGGTCTGGCAAGGCCTCCCTGAGGCAGTGACATTTGATCAGAAATCTGATGGGAAGTGAGGAAGAAGAAAAAATAGGTGCAAAGACTCACTCTGCCTACTTCATACATCTCCCTCAGAAGTAAGGGCTCCTTGTTCCCACTTTACAGGTGGAAAAGCTGAGAGCCAGAAAGGTAGAGACTGGTCCAGGGCCTCACAGCTTGTTGAAGGCAGAGCCAGCCCCACCCTGGCAGTCGGCCCTGCCCCGCATGTGGGCTCTGGGCCACGAAGCCACCCCACCTACAAAGGAGGGGGGAATTCACCTGCAGGGGCGAGGCAGAGAAGAGGGTGTGGAAACAGGACCCTGATGGACTGGAGTGTGCCAAGCCAAGGAAGGTCTCTGCCTTGCTACTCTGCCTCTTCTTAAAAAATAAAAAAATTAGTATGTGTGTGTGTGTTTAGTATTGGTTTCAGGGAGAGGAAGGGAGAGGGAGAGAAAGAAACATCAACGATGAGAGAGAACCATTGATCGGCTACCTCCTGCACGCCCCCAACTGGGGATCAAGCCTGCAACCCAGGCATGTGCCCTGACTGCAAATCGAACTCTGACCTCCTGCTTCATGGATGCTCAACTACTGAGCCACACCAGCTGGGCCCTTCTCTGCCTCTTCTGTCCCCAAAGCTTCCCCTTACCTGAGTGCACATCCACTCTAAGGAGAGAGAGAGAGAAGAGAAGAAGAGAGAGAGAGACGTCCCCAAACTCACAGGGATCACTAGGCTCACTTTTGTTAGGTTTCTGCTCTGGGAGGCCTCCCCTGCTCACCCTACTGTCTCGAATACCAGCCCGTCTATCTCCTCTTTGGCTGCGACCATTTCTCACGACCTGCCATTAGAATGCATGTTTGCTCTCTTGTCTGCTGTGCGTTTTCTGCAACTTAAATCTCAGCTCCACAAGGGCCATTGTCTGTGTTGCCCACGGCTGTATCCTCTGGTCCATCTTTAATGAATGAAAGGACAGAAATGAGGAAAAGCTCAGTGGGGGTGTTAACCATTTAGAAGAGCTACAGGGAGCACTTTTCCAAACAGACACAGACCAAGAACGCAGAGCAGAAACCGTGCTCTTTGTAGCAGTTGCCCGACTGTGGCTGGCACTCTGAATGTGCTCCATAATATCTGTTGAATGCATGAATATCTGTAATTTGCAATTCCAAGTTCGGGACGCTCAGAAGACTGGGCGACAATGCATGAGAGATAAAGAGTTAAGGCACATTATTCTAGAACACTCTTTGGTAGGATGCTTGAGAGGTCCCAGGACAGAGATCGGAAACCCTGAGAGCTGCTCCTAGCTCAGGAGCTCTGGAGCTAGGAGGATTTGGACAGTCACCCAGGCCTTGGTTTTCCCATCTGCAAAATGGGAACACCTAGGAAACTCTAAGGCAGTGGTTCTCAACCTTTTGGCCCTTTAAATACAGTTCCTCATGTTGTGACCCAACCATAAAATTATTTTCGTTGCCACTTCATAACTGTAATGTTGCTACTGTTATGAATCGTCATGTAAATATCTGATATGTAGGATGGTCTTAGGCGACCTCTGTGAAAGGGTCGTTCGACCGCCAAAGGGGTCGTGACCCACAGGTTGAGAACCGCTGCTCTAAGGGACTCTCCTAAGGCTAGACCTCTAAGATTGAATAAAATCTCCTTTTCTTTGGGACCGGTCCAAGCATTTCCATCTTGTCCCAAACATCCCCCCTGGAGATAGTACGCCTGGGGTGGTCCTGGGGGAGAGGGGGTGTGTACTGAGTCTTTGATGCCTTTCCTCGAGGTCTTGGGTTACTTAGGCTTCCTGGCTCCCTCTCTTCAACCCTCTCAAGGTCTGACCTTGTGATGAGTGGACGCACAGCATCAGCCGCTGTGGTCTGAACGAGCGCCTGTAATGTGGGGTTGCCTACGGCTGGAGACCGAGCGCAGGGCTTGCGTAATGCCGGGCCTCATCCACAGCTGCCTCCTGGGTGTTTCTCATTCTTGGTTTCTCCTGTCCTGTGTTTCGAATCCCGTCCGTCTGGATGGGCACGGCTGCCCCTTTAAACGCTCCATTGTGGAGCCAGGCTTGAACGTGGTCCCAGGGTGGCCACAGCCATCCACGAAGCACGAATCTTCATGTGCCCGGGGTGGCCCCTGCTCGGGGTCCGAAATGGAATTCTGCAACTTGACTGAGACCCTGGGCGTCTAGGTTGCTCTTCGCAGCTCGAGCTGGCGAGCAGGCCCCCCGAGTTTGGGTGTTTGACAGAAAGCAGAGTAAGGGGTGCTATCAATTTACTGCAATTACCGACGAGTTCAGCAACTCGAATGGAATACTTTACCGTTTACAAAGCACTACTGAGACTCTGAACTTGAACGGGCACTTAGTCCGTTTTGATGATTTCCTAAGAGAGTAATTTTCTTTTTTGTCCCTCTGCCCCCACCCACTCCCCTCTGCCTTGCTCCGAGCCCCAGGAGGCAGGCCTCTGTGGACAGCAGCAACCCAGCTCTCTGGCTCACTGCTCTCGGCTTGACACGGGCCACAGTGAGGCCCCAGCAGGCGACAGGAAGGCAGGGAAGGTTGGTGCCCGCCTGCTTCCGTGCCCTGACTCTGGAGGTAGCTGAGTTCTTCCACAAATAGGACTTCAAGTGAGTCCCAACCCCTCTCCCCCTTCAAGTCTAGATGAAACCTACTGGAGTAAGTCTAGTAACTCTACTTCCATTCCTGCCTCTTCAAGCAGCTCTGACCATGACTCAGCCTCCCCTCCTCACAGGGGCAGTCCAGGGCAGCGGTGCCACCCACCGGCTCAGGGTCAGACTTCGAGGCTCGAGTCCTCGCTTTGCCACTTACGGGCTGGAGACTTCGATTCCATTACCCAACTTACTGGCGCTTCAGCCTCCTTATCTAGAAAATGTGGATTAGAACAGTACATATTGTACAGGGTTGTTGAGGGGATGAAACGAGTCAATACATGTTAAGTGCTTGGAACAGCGCCTGGCACGTAGGAAATGCTATAAAGGGTTTGTTAAATAAATAAGAGTTCGTGAATGCTGTAGGTGCGACTCCAGCTGGCTTCATCGGAGAGAAATGTGTGGTGGTGGGAGGAGGGGGCAACAGGGGGCTGAGTCTGGGCCCAGGGCCCTGAATATATCATCAGGTGCTTGCGGACTTTCTCTCTCTCGGCTGTGTTTCCCTTTGCCTTGGCCTCAGCCTCAGCCTCAGCAGATCATGCCCTCTCAGAGAAACAGAGCTGCCCCTCAGCAGTCCCAGCCACCAGCTCAGCATGCCCGTGTCTCACCCAGAAACTCCAGCAACGGCCTCGCCACGGAGCCTCCCTGGCCTGGCTCGGGGCCCAGTGTGCTCTCTGACCCCAAGGGCTGCTCATGTGCCCTCAGCTCCGGACACCACACAGACTGCATGTTAGTTAAAGAGGAGTCAGTCACCCCAGGGAACATCGAGGCGCAGTTCCCCAAAACAGAAGGAATAGATGCTGGAGAAAACCAGGCATGGTCTGGGGTGCCACGAAGCCTGGGCCCCTCCCCTGAAGGTGCTCCCCGTGAGCAAGACTTTGGAGGACGGAGGCCTCGCTCCCACTGCACCCTGGGACGTGCCGAAGGTCTCTGTGAAAGAACACACTGGGCGTCAAGAGCAGCGCTCAACACCCTTATTTGGGAGACCACAGAGAGGACTTGGCACCAGACGGGATGCCTGAGGGAGATCCTAACGACTCCCCACCTACAGGTCAGTCACCCTGTGAGTCAGGTAGGGGGCACCTGGCTGGTGTGCATGTTCTCACGGGTCTGTAACCTGGGACTTGCCAAAGCAAGTTGTCTGGCTGAGACCGCAAGCACCATCCTGGGCCTGGACAGAGGAAAGCTAAACCGCCCGGGGAGCCCTGATCCGAGGGCTTGGGCTGTGCCCGCACTCACTGCCCCGCAGCCCTGACTACCCGAGGTCGGTCTCCCACAGAGCGTTGCGGGGGAGCTGGTCCACACTGGCTGCTCACACTGCCGTCTGCGGCCGGCAGCACTGGCTTCCTCCGGGAGCTCGTGGGAAATTCAGAGCCTCAGGTCCTCCCTGACGTCCTGCTGGCTGAGAATCTGCACTTGAACGAGCTCTCCAAGAGCTGGCATGCCAGGGAGAAGCACTGCTGTATTCGTTCTCTAGAGCTGCCATTACCAAGGACCCCGGCCTGGATGGCTTAAAGCATCAGACATGTATTCTCTCCAAGTTCTAGACCAGCGGTTCTCAACCTGTGGGTCGCGACCCCGTTGGGGGTGGAACGACCCTTTCCCAGGGGTCGCCTAAGCCCATCGGAAAACACATATATAATTACATATTGTTTTTGTGATTCATCACTATGCTTTAGTTATGTTCAATTTGTAACAATGAAATTGGGGGTCGCCACAACATGAGGAACTGTACTAAAGGGTCGCGGCATTAGGAGGGTTGAGAACCACTGTTCTAGAGGCTGGAAATGTGAAATCGAGGTAGTGCGCGGACTGGTTTCTCCTGAGAGCTGGGGGACGATCTCTTCCATGCCTGTGTCCGGCCTCCGGTGGCTGATGGCCATCCTTGGTGCTCTGGCTTGTAGATGTAGCACTTCCATCTCTGCCTCCACCATCACACGTCATTCCCCGGTGTCTGTGGCCAAACCTCGCTTTTCTTGTGAGGACGCCCGTTATGCTGGATGAAGGGCCCCTCTACTCCAGCGTGACCTCATCGTAAGTCATTCCAGGTGCAACAACCCGATTTCCACATAAGGTCACATTTTGAGGTTCCAGGAGTGAGGACTTTAATACTTTGGGGGCGGGGGGAGGGGGGGTGGAGTGGGACACAATTCAATCATAACACCTGTCTTCGAAGCCTGCCCTTCCTAAATGCTGGGCTGCTGGCTGATTAGGAAACACCCGGAACATGGCAGTAAATGTATTTGTGCAAACAATTTTGTCCGTTTAGAAGACGGCATGGCCGCCATGAGGCATGGAGGTGTCTATTTGGCGAGGTGTTTCTGGCTCAGGCAGCACACCAGCAGGCTCCTGGCCTCACAGCTGACCACCCCAGGGCAGGGCCAGGCGAGGGCCCTCTGCGAGGTCTCCCACCAGGCTGCCCATGGGAACCACCGAGGCCCAAACCCTCCCCTCACGGATTCCAGTGTAACGGGCCTGACATGCTGCCTGAGCATCAGGATTCTAAACGATTCCCACGTGATTCTCACCCGCACGCAAGTGTGAGGACTAAAAAGATGGATGTTCTGGTTCCTACACATCACAAAAGAAGACAGTTCAATCCTTCCCCAGAGAGGGGGCAGGGCATAGGCACAAATAATCCCAAACAGGAACCTATACAGATTCCGAAATTTTGCATTTTAGGTTGTTGTTGTGTTTTTTAAAAAAATAGTCTTATGTGCAAAATGAGGCTGCTGTGAGAAGTGAATGAATATATATAGGCAGCGCCATTCTCACAATCTCCCATGACGGGGCACTGGTTTTTGCTCATCACAGTTTTGCCAACTGCTGAAGTACAGTTTTGTGGCATTTTAATTTGGTGCTTATAGTACATTTAAAATGATCCCTTCTGGGTACATGAATCCTTTCTCCTAGTGGATTTCTTTCTTTTCCCTAGTAATGCTTTTCATCTGGAAGTCATTGTACCCCCGATATTAATACAGCTACATTGGCTAGCGTTCTTCAGCCCAGTAGTAGTTAGTTACATGGTGTATCTATTTTTCAATCCTTTCCCTTTCAAAATTTCTATATTCTTATGTTTTGGATGAGTCTCTTGAATGAAATATAGCTGGATTTAAAAAAAATCTACTCTGGCAATCTCACTGCAGATGCTCTGTAAACCAGAGCATTTAGCCCGTTTACATTTAATGTAGTTACTGATCTACTGGTGATAGAATATTTAACAACTCACAGGGGACTTCGTGGAGGTTGCAGTTCTCACCAGTGGCCATGAGAGGGCAGCTCTAGGGGATCTGCAGCCATGGGCATCTGCAGCCATGAAGGGACAGAAGGACGGAGCATCTGCTCTCGGGGTTCCACCACTGCTTCCAAGCCTGTGTCTCCCCGACAATTTTGGGCGTCCTCTGACCCCGGGAGGAATAAGGATATGGACCGGGGGACAGGAATGTAGTGAACTGGGAGACAAAAACGCAACCCAATGACCATGCCCATCCATGGGGTGAGGGCTCAGGGCAGAAGCTATTTGTCAACTTGTATAGAAAGAGTTCAATATTTTAATAACTAGTACTGCTGCACAAGCCATTCACAGTGATATCAACCTGATAGCAATCCAATACTTGGATTTAAGTCTACCATCTTATTTTGCTGTAACACCTTCTCTATGCTGGCATTCCTCTTTTCTTGACTTCATTTTTTATTTACATCTTTTCTCTTGTACTTTTTAAGTCCTACATTTATTTTTAATCCTCACTTGAGGATATTTTCCCCAGTGATTTCCAGAGAGAGTAAAAGGGAGGGAGGAGGGGGGAGAGAAAGAGAGACACATCAATTGGTCGCCTCCTGCACGCGCCTCTACAGGGGTTGGGGAACCTGCAACAGAGGTACGTGCCCTTGACCTGGAATTAAACCCAAGACCCTTCAGTGCCATAGGCCAACACTCTAACCACTGAGCAAACTGGACTGAGCAAAACCAGCCAGGGCTAAGTACTACTTTTTTTTTTTTTTTTTTTTTTTTTTAGAAATTACACGATTCATCTTTTTTTGTTGTTGTTAATCCTCACCTGAGCATATTTTTTCCATTGATTTTTAGAGAGAGTGGAAAGGAGGAAAAGAGGCAGAAAGAGAAACATCGATGTGAGAGAGACACATCGATTTATTGCATCCCGCACACTCCCCAACCAGAGCCAGGAATCAATCTGATATCAATCCAATATTTGGATTTAAGTCTACCATCTTATTTTGGTAACCAAGCAACTAAGGTATGTGCCCTTGATCGAAATGGAACCTGCAACCCTTCGGTCCACATGCTGACACTCTAGCCACTGAGCCAAACCTGCTAGGGCAGGAAAAAATTTAAGAATTAGTGCCTAATAGTTCATCTTTGATTTTTCAAAGCTTGTTTTTAATCAACACATTGACTTTCCTCCCTGATAATACAAGGGCCTCAGAACACCTTAATTTACCCCCCAGTCCCTACTAATTCACTGGTGTATATTTTAACCCCTCATATTTTAATCCTTCTTAAGACATCATTATCATTATTCTGAAGACAATGTTTAGTAACATTTACCTCCTTTGCTCTTCTTCCTTCTTGATGCTTTAGGTTATCCTGGGATTATTTTTTTTATTTTTGCCTAAAGCTCATACTTTACAGCAGCGGTTCTCAACCTGTGGGTCGCGACCCCTTTGGCGGTCGAACGACCCTTTCACAGGGGTCGCCTAAGGCCATCCTGCATATCAGATATTTACATTATGATTCATAACAGTAGCAACATTACAGTTATGAAGTAGCAACGAAAGTAATTTTATGGTTGGGTCACAACATGAGGAACGGTATTTAAAGGGCCAGAAGGTTGAGAACCACTGCTTTACAGTTTCCCTCACTGAGGGTCTTCCTTTGTAAATGTTTTTATTTTGCCTTCACTCATAAAAGAGGTGTCCCTGAGGATGGGGTTATAGGTTGGCGATTATTTTAAGATACTCTCCCCGCTGCCGCCTGGGAGCTGAGTTAGTCTGTTAGTCCCATCAGAGCGGCTGCCTTTTTGACTCTGGCTCTACTTATTTTCCTTCACCTTTCTGCACTTACACTATTGTCTCTTGGTGCCTTGGTATTCTTTTTATTTATTCTCCTTTAAACCTGTTGTGCTTCTGTGGTTGGTGTTTTGGAATCTTTCTGAAAGATGTTGAGCCATAGTTTCGTAAAATATTGCCTCTGCTCCACTCTCCCTCTCTGTCTGAGACGCTGATTCAATGTTAGATCCTCTCACATGGCCAAACCATGTCTTCTAGATTTCCGATCTTTTTTCTCTCTGTGCTTTATTTGGGATCATTTCTCTAGCTCTACATTTCACTGTATTATCACCTTCTCAGTGGTGTTTAATATGCTGCTAAACACAACACATCCAATGATGTGGGTTATATTGTCCATTTCATTTCTAGAAGTTCTATTTGGTTTTTTAAAAAATTGGTTGTGTCACTTCTTTTTAAAAATATATATTTTTTATTGATTTCAGAGAGGAAGGGAAAGGAAAGGAGAGAGAGAAACATCAATGATGAGAGAGAACCACTGATAGGCTGTCTCCTTCACGCCCCCTCCTGGGAATCAAGCCCGAAACCTGGGTATGTGTCCTGACCTGTAATCGAACCGTGACCTCCTGGTTCATAGGCCAACCCTCAACCACTGAGCCATGCTGGGCGGGCAAAAACTTTTTATAGTTTCCTATTCCCTGCATATATCTTCAAACCTGATTTTTTCCCACTTAATATGTATGATTTTTAAAAATTTTAAGAATCAGTGCCTAATAATTCCAGTACCCTGAGCTATAAGGGCTTCTTTCTATTGTCTATTGTTCCGTTTCCTCTCATTCATGGTGTCTGTGTCTGCTTATCTTTGACTCTGTGCTAGCTATTGTACAAAAAAAAAAAATCAGTTGAATAATTATTTGAGGCCTAGGCTGAAAGTGCCTTGCTCTACACAAGACAGCCTTTATTGCTGGCCTGTCTGGTATTACCATGCGTGAGAGACCCTGGAAAACCAATAAAACTGCAGTCCAAACTGCAATTACTTGTGAGTATTCATCGACTTGTAATTCACATTCACCTTGAAGGTGTATCCTTTGGGTCTCAGCTTACTGTGGGGACGGTCTATCATCACATTCCCCACCTTGAGTGGCCCTGGGTGCTGATCTCTGTCTCCCTTGCCCTGACTGGTGATCAAAACCAACGTTAACACTTGCCAGACTTAGAAAGACTCTTGGGGGAAAGGTAGCTTTCGGACTCGTTTCTCTCTCTGGGTTTCCATTTCCCCGTCATTCTCTTCTGGGTAACTCTTTGTCGTGCCAACCCCTTGAAGGCTTTGAAGATTATTATTATTTAAAACCAGTTCTTAAGTTGTTTTCGGTGGGAGAGTTAGTCCAAATAACCTTGTCCACCATCACTGGAATTAGGAAGCCACATCATGTCTTTCTTGGTACAAGGCTGGCACTCGGGAAGTGATGGCTGGATTAGTTGAATTGTAATAATCTCCCAGACACACTCTTTTTTTTTTGCTTGTCTGCATGTACAAAGACTGTTTCCTACCCGTGGAATGCATAGAACTCCCCCATCCCACGATCTGACAAGGCTCAGAATAAATGCCATATCTTCCTCCAAGTCCTTCCTGTTTTCTCCACTTCCCCAAACCTGAGTCCTATTTCTTCCCCATCGAAACCCTCACAAGACTTAGCGTGCACCATCCCCTGGGTACTTCGCTAGATGGGACTCAATCAGCACAACCATTTCTCTCTCCTGTGCATTTCCACGTTCTTGACATTTCTGGGCTTCTCAAGAATCCCCTCGCTCCCCCTCCAGCTCAGCATACATCATACACAGATTTCTTGGAAAACATCAGGTCCTGCACTTTTAGGTTTGATGTCCTGGGAGGGGCATTCATCTGCCATGCTGCTGGAAGCAGGACGTAGCTCATTAAAATAAGCCGTTACATCTGTGCTGCACTTTAGACTAGGATGCTCTCACAGACGTGCCTCCTACTTCAGTTCTGCTATCGTCATGCCGCTGCCGAGAATCAGGGGGTAAGAGACGGGGAAACACACCCAAACAGAGCCACAAAGCCAGGGATAGAACGCAGCCTTTCTCCCCAAGCCCATGGCTCATGCCAGGGCACGCAGTTAATGCCCCATATTGTTCGTGCCACTCGTCATTTCTATGGCAACAACACCTGGCACTCGGAGAGCAGACATTCTACATGTGAAAGCACAGCAGCTCAGAAGTAAGGCCTGGCCGCTGGATGGAGGGGTTGGCTCCGTGAGGAATCCCCCACAGGTGAAGGGGCCCTGAGTCTCAGTCCTCCTTACCTCACCACCTTGGTACCATTTCTCACGACCTGCATGTCCACCATGCAGCCCCCAGTAACATAGGCAGCGAGGTTCAGCTCTGAGAATTCGGCCTGAAGGAGAAAGCAAAACAAAGAAGGATTCAGCAGATGTGAATAATGCTAAGAACGGCTAACATTTATTGGGCACTTATATGTTGCCACGGACCCATTAATAGCTCACTTGAAACTTAGGAAGTTGGCAATATTATTTACTTCCCTTGTTGAAAGATGAGGAAGCTGAGGTGCCGAGAGGCTTGGGGACATGGCCAAGGTTACATAATGAATAAAAGGCAAAGCTGGATTGGAACCACGCGTCTCTGATTCAAAGAACCGTGCTTTCTCGCCCGGCCAGTGTGGCTCAGTGGTTGAGCGTCAACCTATGAACCAGGAGGTCATGGTTCCATTCCCGGTAAGGACACATGCCCCGGTTTTGGGCTCGATCCCCAGTAGGGGGCGTGCAAGAGGCAGCCGATCAATGATTCTCACTCATCATTATGTTTCTATCTCCCTCTCCCTTCCTCTCTGAAATCAATATATATATATTTTAAAGACCCATCCTTTCAACCATGACTAATTTCTACCTGCTTGAAGGTGAAAAAAGAAACTCTAGCTCCAGGACTAGACGAGGCCAAGTGCTGTCAGCATGACCTCTCCCCTGGCCTTCTGCAGCTTCCTGCAAGGCTGTGGTGGGCGCTGCAGCTAGGTGAGCACGCATCACTGTTAAGGGAGCCTCCTCAGGTTACCTGCCATTGGTTCCCTTTTTAGGTCGTGGTCCCTCCCCTCACTCCATCCATGTGGTTACAGTAGGAGCACCATGTCTGTGCACTGAAACACTGTTCCCCTGGTCCCAGCTGGGGCGCTGGCGCCTGACCCAGGCCGGGAATATGATGCCCTTCCCTTAGAATTAGAATCTGCTGGGCGATCCATGCAGTTCCTTTCAAGGGGGCTGTATCTTTAATACACAAACCCAAGTGCAAATGGGGACCATGTTTTCTGCCATCTGGATTAGAGAAGCACAAAAAAAAACTGGGTGGAGGGGGAGAGGGCCAAAGGTGGAGAGGGGAGGGGAGGGGAGGGCAGGGGAGGGGAGGGGAGGGGAGGGGGAGGGAGAGGAACATTGATCAGTTGCCTCCCATTAATGCTCTGACTGGGGATCAAACCTGCAACTTAGTATGCACCCTGATAGGGAATCTAACCCACAACCTTTTGATGCACTGGATGATGCTCCAACCAACAGACCCCCCCAGCCAGGGTGAGAGGGGGAGTACTGTCGACATTATGTGCCAGCTGCAATCCTGCCCTTGGATTTTATGAGATGCCTCTGTATCATTATAAGTTCATCTTTGTTTTATTATTTGCTTAAGCGAGATTTCGTTAATTTCTGTTGCCTGCAACCGGAGCACTATGGAATAGTACATCCCTCCTAGCAGACAGCGATGTGTCATGACCCTCTGGATTCATTTCCTAAAGTTGTCATAACAAAGTACTATTACGTGTAAGGTGGCTTAAAAGCAGAAATTTCTTCTCTCAGTTCTGGAGGCTAGACGTCCAAAATCAAGGTGTCAGTAGGGATGGTTCCTTCCAGGGGCTGTGAGGATCTGTTTCAGGCCTCTCTCCCTGGCTTGCAGATGGCTACCTTCTTCCCATGTTTCATCACCTCATCTTCCTTCTACACGTGTCTGTGTATCCAAGTTCCCCTTTATCTATGGACAGCCATCATACTGGACTGGAACCTGTTGCATGACCTCATTTTAACTTGATTACTTCTGAGAAATTCCTATCTCCAAATAAGGTCACATTTTGAGGTTTGAGGGGTTAGAACTTCAACATATGAATCTCAGGGAGACAGAGTGCAACCTGTAACCCCATCCTAGAAAGACCAGAGTGCTAAACCATGCCTTTTACACAGCAAATAGCAAAAGCAGGTTCTTTGGATTTAATAAATTTTTAAAAATAACTGCTCACATGTATAAGGCACTCACTGTGTGCCAGAAACCGACCTAAGCATTTTACATTCATTTAATCCTCACCCTTGCCCAGATTAAAAAAAAAAAAAAAAGAGCCAGAAATGAAATTAATGTGCCCAATGTCACGCAGGAAGAAGCAGAGCCAGGATGTAGACCCAGGCTGTCTGGCTCCAGCCCGTGCTTTCATCGCTACCCCCCACAGCCTCTGCTGTTGAGTTCAATGAGGCATTAGGTGAATTACAGTGGGGAATTTTACAGACCTAAAAGTAACCCATTTAAAGAGAAAAGGAGTTGACATTGAAGGGAAATATCATTTCCTGGTGACTGAAATGTATCCCCTTGGAAACATTTTAACAGAAATTATGACCAAAGCCCGAGCCATCTCCCCAGATGGCCTTAGAGCAGCGGTTCTCAACCTGTGAGTCGCGACCCCTTTGGCGGTCGAACGACCCTTTCACAGGGGTCGCCTAAGGCCATCCTGCATATCAGATATTTACATTATGATTCATAACAGCAGCAACATTACAGTTATGAAGTAGCAACGAAAATAATTTTATGGTTGGGTCACAACATGAGGAACTGTATATAAAGGGCCAGAAGGTTGAGAACCATGGCCTTAGAGCAAACCTAGAGCTGCTTATGTCTCTTGCCCTAATTAATACCCTCATTATGCTGCGGTAAGGTGAAAAGCACAGAGCCCTCTTAATGAGCCCAGGTTAGTAAACAGTGGTAACGACCTGGTTATTAAGTCTAATGCCTTAAAAACACAGTCCCGTCATGTTTAAGAGACTTCACTGGCAGGATTACAAAGAAGCATTAGCAAGAACAGTGGATGCTTGAGTTTCTGGAGGGAAAAAGGTTAGCAGAGGCTAGCAGAAAGTTGCAACATAGGATAGCTGGGCACCGAGTAGATAAAGGAAGGGAGTGAATCAGAATCTTGGGTGATAGCATTTTCTGACTCAAGGTGGCAAAGACCCAAATGCAAAGAAAGATACTTGGACAGGAAACACCCTCAGGCTTGGCATCCACGTTAGACATTCATCTTGCTCAGTCCGGGTGTCTGGAGTTATTTCCCAATCGCGGAGTGTGGGTATTTACAGGAGGTCAATGCCTGGGCTGCAGGGGAGCCCTCCTGAGAGGAACTTAAAGAGTAGCCACTGTGAAGCGCTTCAGAGCTCCCCTAGAGTCTGTCGTGGGTTGAACTGTATGCTCCCCCCCCCCCCCAAATATGTGCAAACCCTAACCAATGCTACCTGCAAATGGTACCTTTATCGGAAACCGTCTTTGCAGAGGAAATTAAGGATCTCAAGAGGAGATCCTCCTGGCCCAGCCAGCGTGACTCAGTGGTTGAGCACTGACCCATGAACCAGGAGATCACAGTTCAATTCCTGGTTGGGGCACATGCCCAGGTTGCGGGCTCCATCCCCAGTAGGGGGTGTGCTGGAGGCAGCCGATCAATGATTCTCTCTCATCATTGATGTTTCTATCTCTCTGAAATCAATAAAAATATATTTTTTTAAAAAAGAGGAGATCATCCTGGATGAAGGTGGGCCTTGAATCTAATGATAAGTCCTTACAAAAGAGAAGGGGAGAGAGAGACCCGGGAAAGAAGGCCTTGGTATGTGGAGCTGGAGAAACTGAAGCTACATTGTCACAAGCCAAGGAACTCCAGGAGGCACTAGCAGCTGGAAGAGGCAAGAAGGACCCTGCACTGGAGCCCCCAGAGGGAGTGCCCGCCTGCTGCACCTTGATTTCAGAGCTCTCGCCTCCAGAACCGTGAGAGCATGCACTTGGGTTGTTTTAAGCCACCAAGTTTGTAGTAATTTGTTACGACAGTCCGGGAAATAAAAGTGCGATAATTTTGGAAATTAAATGCAATTTCAGTATTATATGCAAAGGTATCAGGGTTCAAAGAAGGTCAATGTGGCTGGGTAAGGCTCCTTCATTCACTGCACCTAACACATACATATATGCACACACACACACACACACACACACACACACTAAAACACCACCCATTCACTTATACTGTAAAACATTATCTACAGAGTCACTTAAATTTTCTGCCTAACTTAACCTTTGACCTTAAAAACATTTTGGCCCTAATTGTGTTCTTATGTTTGAATACTACCCACTAAGCACTGTGGTGTGGATACAGGAATATTCAGAAAGACTGCATTCAACTGCAAGCTGGTCAATATATTAGCTACTGAGTTTGGGCAATTTATTCACTGCTTTAAATATCAGTTTGACAAGTTTAAAATGAAGACAATAATATCAGCAATATCGATCTTTAAAATTTTTTGCAAAGATTCGATATAATGAATATGAAACACCTAGCACAGGGCTGAGACACAGAAGGCAGTTGCTAATATTATTTTCAAATATTTCATTGTCTTTGTAAGAGTAAACTGAATGTACAAAAAAATTGTATAACCAGAAAAAGAGCAACCCCTTCAAACATAATATGCATATTAAATAATATCTATATATTGAGGTATACTATATAATAGAAGGCTAATATGCAAATCGATTGAACGGCAGAACAACCAGTCACTATGATGTACACTGACCACCAGGGGGCAGATGCTCAACACAGGAGCTGCCCCCTGGAGGTCAGTGCACTCTCCCAGGGGGAGCGCCATTCAGCCAGAAGCTGGGCTCACAGTGGCAGCACTAAGGATGTCCGGCTGCTGGCTTAGGTCTGGGGAGCAGGCTTAAGCCATCACTCAGACATCTCCTGAGGGATCCCAGACTGCAAGAGGGCACAGGCCGGGCCGAGGACCCCCCCCCTTCACCCCCCACCCCCCAGTGCATGAATGTTGTGCACCGGGCCTCTAATAAAATATAAAGAGTAAGGACTGCTTATGGCTACAATTAATTAACAGGGACTATATTTACACTCTCATCTTAATTAGAAAGCCAGACAAAATATATTAAAAAACAGTTTTCAGCCAGTGGACAGCAGGCATGGCAGGATTATGATCTCTGCAAAGAGAAACAGATGGAATGATCCCTCTGATTACTCGGCTAACTGCCTGGAGGCAGCTTTCAGGCAGCAGAGCAGCGTGGGAGAATACCAACAGGCTTGATGGTCTCACTGAGCTGAGGAGTCTGAGACTGGAGGTCAGGGAGGCCAAGGCGGCTAGAATTTGCAGGACAGGACATAGGAGGAGATGGGCATGCACAGGAAAAAGACCTCCAGGGAGGTCTGCAAGTCCTGAGTGCTGATCTGAGCATGCACGAAAGGAAGGAACCACCAGAAACCAGCAGACTCAACACTCTTCAGTATTCTTCACAGGCCGGACACAGTTCATGCTCTCCCAGCTGCGGTGTGAGACCTTGTAATGGGAGTCGTGTCCTCAACATGTAGCAGTGGGACTCAGGTGGCCCTGGACTACAGCACACTCTAGATCTAGGATGTTTAATCTGTTCTAGTTTGCTAGGAGCTTTCCTAGTGTTAAATCAGAAAGTCCTGCTTCTCAGGAACTCGGCTCTCATTTCTAAAGTTGAGTCTCATGTCCTGGGGACCTCTTTGACCCAGGCACACTGGGATGATAAGTCACTCCATGAAGACATGTCTGAAGAAAAGTTTAAAAGCGTTCCCTGCAGGTGTCGATTTTATTCCAAGACTCTTAACTGCATCTCAGAACAAAGTACAGCACGATCTAAAGGAATGCAGCAAAATCCAGCAGCTAACATGTAAAATTCACAATGGAAAATGTATGGCATTCAATCGTAAATTACCAGGCATGCAATGAGGCAGGAAAGGGTCACCCATAAGAAAGAGAAATCAATCAGTAAGAACAGAACCAGAAATAAGACACGCGGGAGAAGCAAAAATGAAAGTTAAAAATTAGGGAGCTCACTAAAACAACTATTATAAATATGCTCCACATTCTCAAGAATGTAGGAGAAAAAAACATTACCATAATGAGGAGAAAAATGGAAAAGTATTTTAAATGGAAAAATAAAACTCCTAGAGATAAAAATATAGTATCTTAAATGGAAAATGCGCTGTATGGAATTAACAGTAAGAGAAAACAATACAAAATATAGAAAATAAATCCCAGGAATAAAATACTAAGAAAAAAAAAAACCACACAAACAAACAAAAAAATAAAAACACACACACAAAACAAACAAAAAAAACCCACACAAACACATACCTCCGTGAGCTGTGGGACATCAAACAGTCTAATATGTGTGTAACTGAAGTCCCAGAAGAAGAAGGGGAAGGGGCATAAGGAAAAATTTAAAGAAAAGTGGCTATAATCATAATCACATCTGTAAATCCCTTCTGAGTCTCATGTTCACAGATGCCAGGGATTCGGGCGTAGACTTCTCTGGGAGGCCCCTCGGAAACACTACAGGCTGCAGAGGAGGGAAGTGATTAGCCATTTAACCACAAATATTTCTGCAGCATTTTCTAAATTCCAGGCCCTGTTATCAGTGCTCGAAAGGGTTGGAATCATATCCACTAAGAAAATCTCTTCTACAGACCCTAGACCAGGAGAAATAAGCACGTTTATAATTAAACACGTCCAGTTCCACCGGAATGCACATGCACACACGTGCACATAGCACACACACGAGACAGGACAGAACGCATCCACTTCCCTGCAGCGTCTTTCACCGCATTCTCACTGGAACTGGCACCTGGCACGCATGGGATGCCAAGCAGATAACATTACTGAAAACATGGGATATTCACGCTTATTAGTCCGTTTGCGATGATGATGATGATAATGTTGATGACAGAATGGAAAATGGTGCCTGCAGTCATCATTATTCTAACAAACTGAAGGATGCTGTTAGGCCAACAGATCAACGAGGAAGAAACGGAAACGGGGACTTGAAATTGGATGACCTACTGGAATGCACAGGAGAAACCCAAAATGTGCGGGAATGTGGAGGTGGCAGCTCACATGGGCCTTGACCGTGACGCTGACTGGAGGAGGATTTCCACACGAAGAGAAGCTGTCCAGAGTTCCCGAGAAAGGCAAGATGCTGGCAGACAGACTGCTCTGGCATCCCAGCGGGGCTGATAAGATACTGGACATTCCTGTCAGTTAGTGGAGACCTATCTGTACCCTTAACCTTTAGAGTGTGCCCCTCTCCATGGCCTCGAGCACTCCGTATATTTTGCAGGAGGAGAAAGACAGACAGAGACAGACAGACACCGAGTTGCTGTTAGAAGGTGGGCAGCCTGTAGTAGCCCCCGTTTCTAATGCTAGGGCGACTTCTGACCCCCTGCCCTACTCAGAGAAACTGATAACCCTTGGTCAGGACATGTCGGTGCCACAGTCACCAGCGGGCAGGGGCAGGGTGGGATGAAAAGCCAGGCAACCGCGTGTGATTCTGACCCCCACGCTCTGCTGCTCGGCCACCAAGTGTCGGCTGCTCTGAGCGTTCAACCTGCCAACTTCCTTCCTCCTGCCTTGGGGCTCCTCAGAGAAGCGAACCCCAGCGTCCATCCTTGTCTCTGCCACTCCCTCTCCCGGGAGTTGGCAGCTAAACCCCGATCCTCAGAAGGCCCCGGTGTCCTGCTCTCTCTTTCCACAATCGTACCTTGGAACTCTTTAGTAATAGGAGCCACCTATTCGGTAAGTAACATCCGCAAATGAGATTCTGGCCTCCAGGAGGGTCCGAGGTGGCCTTGCTTTGGTTTGGAGCCTAAACGGAGGGACTCAGGGCAGCTTTAGCGGAGACCCTGCTTGGGGGGCGGTGGGCCGAGACCAGCTAACCTTAATGGCATTTCAATTCTCACTTGCAGTTCCTCCTGTGTTTTCAGCTGCCTTAGGAACCTGGGACAGGGATAGTGGTGGTAGTGATTGTCAAGGTAGGATGAGGGCATTCCCGAGTCCTCCAGCAAATTTTCATCAAACTCCACCCTCATCCCTAACAGTTATGTTTGCTCCTGGGAAGGAAACGGTGCCGTTGATGTTGATGAATTCCTTTTAAAAACCTGCATTCTACATGGACTGCAATTTCCTTCAGTATTAAGTTCTTTCACAGTCTCACAGAAAGACAAACAGCAGCAATAATAAAACAGTACTAAATACAGAAAACCTGAGCTCTACACGGTCTATAAGGTACCACGTGACTTAGACTCTGATGACCTCCTGACCTCACCTCCCACCATCCCTGTGCACCCCCATCCTGACTCCTCTGGCCTCCTTTCCATTGTGAGACACACTGAAAAGCTCCAGCCTCCAGTCCCCTCGCCTTCTGAGCCCTTCCCAGCTCCCTTCTGCCACTCAGACCTCTGCTCCATGGCGCCCCCAGAGGCATCTCCCTGCAAAGCACCTACTGTACCCAATGCCCCATTGCCTTGTGTAACCTTCCCCCATAGTCCTCATCCCCATGACATACATATTTATATCACTCACAATTAAATACTTAATTGGCCATCTCTCGCTAGATATGAAGCGCCAGGGGGCAAGGGTTGTGTCTGTTCCGTTCACAGCTCTGTCCCAGCACCTCAGCCAGTGCCTGGCACACAGCACGGTGCTCAGTAACATCACTGAATGGATGGCACCTACTGTACAGATGCCAAAGGTGAGTTCTGGTGAGGTCCAGGGAGGCAGAGTGACTTTGCCCAAAATTTCCTCCTGGTAATTACGTCAGCTCGGACCCAAACCCAGGCGGACACCCTTCGCACTGCAGCAGGTAGCTTAGCTGAGGTGATGCGTGTTCCAATGCACAGAGATGGGTCAGCTCAGGGACACCCTCATGCTTACACCTTCCCATGTCTTCTCCATGTCATCCGCAGCATCTCTCAGCAAAGCCCACGGCCCCTGCCCCGCCTTCAGCCTGCGCCTCTTCCAACTGCCCTGCTGCTGGCAAAGCCCTGGCAGGCGGCCCAGGCCTGCCGTCAGCAAGAACTGCTTCCTGCAGATTGCCCGGCACAGGCTGTGTTTTTGGCTCCGAGGGCCCTGTGGGCTCAGTGACTCCCTTGGCTGGCATCTCGGGGCGGAGGTCTCTTCCACAGACTCACCTCCCGGACAAAAGAGGCTTTGAGAGTCTGCAGACTCCCTCAGTGGCCTGTTCCAGGAGAGGAGATTTACTCAGGAGCCACGCCTGGCATCTCAGTGAAGGCCAGGCCATTGGGTCAGGGTGCGCTGCCCGAAGGAACCGCCCACCCACCACGCAGAGCACAGGGGACCATGGGCAGATGCAAAGGCACCTTCTGCTCATCAAAAATCATAATATTCCTCTGTGTGTGTGTTGGGGGGGGGGGGGGGTTGTGAGTGTGTGCACACCCATGCATGTAGCAGGCAGGGCAGGGAGAGATAAAGACATCAAAGTGTGTCAAAATAAATATAAAAACACAGGAAAAACAAACCAATAAAGCCTGCATTCCTAAATGTTCCAGTAATGGAATATCCAAAATAAGGCGAACACCATATTATTTAAAAAAATATAGCAACAGCAGTGATTCACAGTTTACGAAGTGTTTGGAATAACAGTGTTGTTTTTTGTTTGTTTTTAATTGATTTCAGCGATAGGAGGGGGACAGAGGGGGGGAGGGGGGAAAGAGAAAGAAACATCGGTCGGTCCCATACACCCTGACCTGGGATCCAACCTGAAACGGGGTATACAGGGCATGTGCCCTGACTGGGAATGGAACCTGACCCCTTTTGGTGTTCGGGACGATGCTCCAACCAACTGAGCCACACCAGCCAGGGCCATAGTGGTTTTTAGAGTCAGACCACATGAGTTTGAACCTGAGCTCTACCCCTGACTTGCTGGACAACTCACGTGGGCAAGTTAGCGGCCTGCCTATGTCCCATCCCCGTTTGTAAACTGCGGCTCAGAATGGTGCCTTCCAAGGGCAGCTGTGAGCGTGAAATGAATTAATCCATTTAAAAGCCCTTGGCGAGGGGCAAAGCGAAAGTAAGTGTGACACCCATTTTAGCTCTCACGGTTACATTATTTCATCTGAGCAGTGCAATGACCTGCTGATGTGAAGGTAGGTTTTAGCATCCTCACTGGCTGACGGCAAAAGTGAGGAGCAGAGAGAGCAAATGACTTGGCCAAGATCACAAAGCTACTGAGCAAGACGGCTAGAGCATGAATTCAGGTCTGTGTGACTCGGAACCCATCCATTACTTCATTCACTGAACAGATGATTGTTCAGCAGCTACTATGCCCAGGGTAGGGCCTAAGGACACATCAGTGAAAATAACGGACAAAAACCCCCGTTCTCATGAAACTTGTATCTATTGGGGGAGATGGACCACAACAGTAAATAATGTCAGGAGAGGAGAAGTAGATGCAGAGGGGACAGAGTGAGGGTTATGTCACATAGGGGGTCAAGGGAAGGCACTTGACCTGTGAGGGAGAAAACCACGCAGATTAGAGGGGAGGGCTTTTTAGGCAGAAGGATGAAAGGCGCTGGGTCCACAGACTGCGAGAGTCAGCAACAAGGCCATGAGGCTGGAAGAGGGCTAGTGAGGGGAAGGAGACGCGAGGGGATGGTGGGTGGGATCATGGTAAGGATTTTGTTCTGTATGAGGTGGTAAGACACTAGCATCACCACCATCCCCATCACCACCATCATCATCTTCATCCTCATCAATGAAGGCAATGAACATTAGTCATCACCACCATCATGGCTGGCAATGTAAGAAGTCAGGGAGTCAAATTTGAGAAAAATCACCAGGAGAGGCTGATTTTTAAGGACTCTCTTAATAGCCAAGCTTTGTTCTCCAAAGCACGCATGTATCTTTGTTAGGGGTCAAGGGCAATTCTGGTGCCCAGCAGCAGGAGGACCCAGGGATGCCCTAATTTTGTCCTAATGATCACCCCCTCCTGCTCAGGTTCCCAAGACAGCTGTACCCACAAGAAACCACAGCATCTGAGACTCAAAGGAAAACCTCCATTGCCCTTTTCCCTCAGCCAGGGGAAACTTCAAGGGCGGGAGGGCATTTCATAATGTCCCGAGGAGGAGGGAAGAAGGGACAGGAGGAAGGGGAGGGGCAAGAGACGGGGAGGGGCAAGTGGGGGGGGGGAGGAGGGAGGAAGAGGAAAAGGGGGGAGGAAGAGGGAGGGAGGAAGAAGAGTGGGAAGGAGGAAGAGCCTTTAAGGAGGACAGAATGGTGGGGCCACCACAGCCTCATCTCTCATCACCTCCAGAGCTTTTATGAGGTTGCGAGACCTAGGAACCAATTTTGCTCCCTGCAGCAATTTTTGCTCCCTGCCACAGATCAGGCAAATCACCGTTCAGAGATTTTAAGACCACAGTTTAGCCACACAGAGAACAGTGATGATTACTGACATCTATTCCTCAATGCCGAGCTGGGCTCCGCGTGTTTAACCAATATTCTGCGAAATGTCCAGAAAACTGTGCTTATAGGATGGAGCAGGCAAGTGGGAAAGACTCCCATTTCTCCAGGTGGACCGGGGGTTCAGGAGCCTGGAGACGGGGATGTGGAAGCCACGTCTGCCTTTCAGCAGCTGAAGGTGAAGGTGACAGTGGCTGTCGGTCCAGGAGGGGAAGCTGTTGGGGGTGAGAAGAGGCAGGAGATGTAACATGCATGGCCCTACCAGGTATGGGGAGGGGAGATATCAAGGGAGCTCACACGGGCCTGATATGATTTAATTTCTGCAGATATTTTGCCCAAATTGAAAATTGAATGTTATCACGCAATGACAGGAACATCTTACCCATCAAAGCTCTGAGAAATTAAAGTGCTCTATCCCGACCTAACACACGTTTATTTTATTTTTTCATTTAAAAATGTCCAAAACCATTTTCAGGGCTGTCAGGGTGAAAAAAAGCATCCCCTTTCCCTTTCCAACCCGCTGCCACCCGCAGCGTGGACCTTCTCCTCCCAGAACTGCCCCCCAGCTATGTCCCCGTGCCCCACCTCCCCTCCATTTGATGCAATCTGCACACCCGGGGGACAGCCCTGTACCCCCCGAATGGGGACCTACCGCCTGCTCCTGCTGGGGCCTCTGGGAACAGGGCCGGGTTTGAACTCCAGACAGGGAGGCCTGCCGTTCGACTGCAGCCCTGCTCAGCCCTGGACACTTAGGGAGGACCAGCAGGTTTAACACCCAGATGCTGAACGCTGAGAAGAAAACTGACGCAGAAGTGTGAGTGTGTGGCTGAGAAGCCTGCATGGGGTGCCACTGCAGAGAGGGTGGCCAAGCATCTCTGAGGAGGCGACGTTTGTGCAAAGAACCTGACCAGTCAGGGCGTGAGCCATGTGGACGTCTCCGGGAAGAGGGTTCCAGCCTGGGCAGGATGTTCTCTCTACAGTTTTACAAAGTTTGTTTTCATTGTGGTAAAATACACGCTACGTAAAATTTGCCATTTTAACCAGTTTATGTGTTCAACTCAGTGCAGTAAGCACATTCCCACTGCTGTGCGACCATCACCACCATCCATCTCCGGAACTATTTCATCATCTCCCACAAAATCTTTGTACCCAGCCCTGGCCGGGTGGCTCAGCTGGTTAGGGCATCGTCCCATACACCAAAAGGTTGTGGGTTCAATTCCCGTTCAAAGCATGTGTGGGAGGAAGCTGATCGATGTTTCTCTCCCTTTCTCCCTACTTCCCTCTCTAGAAAAAAAATTAATGAGGATGTATTCTTGGGCGAGGATTAAAAAAAGGGAGGAAAAAAAACAAATAACTTTGTACCCATTAAACACTAACTCCCCATTTCTACCTCCCAGCCTCTGTAAAAACCATCCTACTTCCTGTCTCTAAATGTGACTACTCTAGGCACCTCATAAAAGCAGAATCATACAGTATCTGTCCTTTTATGTTAGGCTTATTTCACATAGCATAATATTTTAAGGTCCAGCCACGTTGTAGCTTATGTCAGAATTGCACTCCTGTTCAAGGCTGAATAGTATTCCATGGCCTGGATATGCCACAGTTTGCTTACCCATTTGTCTGTGGATGAACACTCGGTTATGTCTACCCTTTGGCTACTGTGCGTAATGCTGCTATGCACACAGATGTACAGACATCTGTTCGAGTCCCCGCTTGCCACTCTTTGGAGCATATGTATATTCAAAACTGGAATCACTGGGTCACGTGGTAATTCTGTTTCACGTTTTGAAGATCCGCCATGCAGTTTTCCACAGTGTCCGCACCATTTTCCATTCCTACCAGCAAGGCCTACGGGTTCCAGTTTCGCTACATTCTTACCCACACTTGTCTTCTGTCGCTTGATTTGAAGGAACAGGGAGAAGGCCAGTGTGGCTGGATCCGAGTAGCCAAGAAAGGCAGGGGCAGGAAGAACGCCGGAGAAGTCTACGCACGAAGGGCCTAGAGTGGTGGGAAGAGCTCTGGCTGTTCCTTGGGGTGGGATGAGGAGCCTGTGGAGAGCCCTGAGCCATAGAGGACCCTGATCCCATTTATAATGGGGACGTTAACCTGATACTTCCAGCTCCAGAAGCGGGGTGCCTCTGAGGCTGGCACAATCCTCCCCTCTCCCAAACTGCCAAAGGGCTAAGCGAATGCAAACACGGGCAGATGTGGTGAAAGGAGACATTTCCTTCCCCGCGGACTGACACAGGAAGCCCACTCGTGCTCCCGGAGAATGAGAGCCCTGGCCAGACCTGTGCTCCGGGAAGCACAGGAACGCTGCCCAGACACAGGCTGGCCGAGCACTTCCCATGCTCGCGCCCTCCCGAGCGCTACCGAACAGCCCGTGGTCCCATCTGTTTGCAATCTTGCGAGAAGGGCCTCGCGCTGGCGCCTGTTTAGAATAACGCACACATGGCGTTTCTGAAGCGAAGACGAAAGAAGACCCCTGCTCCCCGGCCCGCACGGCTCGTGTGTTTACTCTGGAGCAGGCGCTGGGAGCTCTGGGGCGAGACATCGCTGCTCTCTGGTCCCGAGGTTGATTTGCGAGTCCCCGTAGATTTGGGCTGCAAGCGTTTGGGATGAACTGGTCCCCCGTTCCAAAGCCCACGGTGAATGATGTCCAGATGAAGGCTGGGCTGGGGCACAGGCAGAGCCCACGGACAACTTTCCCCATTACTCCTTCCTGGTTCCCGTCTCCCAACAGGGACTCAGGCTTCTAAAGGCCGCATTCCTCTTCTTACATGCTCATTTTCTTCCCAACGGGCCACTGAGTGCTGAGACAGCGTGACCCAGGCGGCTCAGAGCCAGCCCACACCTATTCCCCAAATGGGGGCACGCCCCCCCCCCCCACTTCATCCTGTGGGCATGCATTCCCAGGCCAAGAACCCAAGGCGAGCTGGTTTCCCTGGCCACGTGCTGGGGGGCAGGCAGGCCTCGGAGCTGCTGAGCCAGTGACGTTCTTGCCTCACAGTGGCAGTGGCACGCCCAGCGCCACCAGGAGCCGTGACAGGTCACTTCTGACCTCGCAGGCCCGGAGGAAACAGCCCATACATGTCGACTCACATGTACAATCTCATGGAGAAGGGCCCCCCATGTCTGGCAACTTCATAAATAACTTCCCCGGAACCGGTGCAGCGGAGTGAGTGCAAAGGATGCGAGAGGAAGGACGAGCGCGCCGGCCATGGCCCCGCGGTGACAGCAACGTCCCTTTCTGCACCTTCACACCTGCTTCGCCTCTAAGGACCCCTGGCGCTGTCTGCACTTGGTGGCAGCAATGCCCAGGGCGGTGGGGGCAAGAGCTATTCCGGCAGGAGTAACAGTAACAGAAGCCGCGGCTGCCGTCTTTGGAGAAGTAGAAACCAGTAGTGATACTGTTAAGAGCATGACTAGTCGGAACAGGGCTCGCTGTGGTCGCCAGATGGATACCATCGGCACTTCCAGGGCAGTCTGTTCATTACAGTGTAGCATACTTATAACTGAATAGCAGAAGTTATATTTATGCTAGATTACAATTTACAATAGTTTTTGTGTGTGTGTGTGTGTGTGTGTGTGTGTTTGAGGCACTTACTGCGTGCCAGGCACTGTTGTAAGGACATTGCGTGTATTAACTCCATTAATGCTGACAGAAACCCCGTAAGGGCCCTATTATTACGCCCACTTTATAGCTGGGGGTACTACAGTGTGATGGGATTAAATAATTTCCCAAGGTCACACGACTGGGAGGGAACAGACCACAGGCTAACACAAGCACCAGGGACCCCGCTCTCGTCTGCTCAGCGAGGCTCCCTCCCGCCCTGGTAGCCCTCACGGAGGGAAGCCCCCGCCGAAGGTCACAGTGGAGCCGCTTCTGCAAGGCCGTCAAAGGGGGCGGGGCTTGGACACTTGCTGGAGGTTGAAATGACTCAGGGTCTTCTAGCTACGCCTCAGACAGAATGGTCATTTTTACGTCTAAATGCGTGTAAACATCGGGTTTTCTATAATGCCGAGTTGAAAACAAGAGGCCTGTTTTGTGAGACTATAAACAAGCAGCCGTGTGACGAAGCTTGGGAGCTGGACATACGCATCATCATGTCTCATTTTCTAACTTCTAATGCTTTGGCATTGGGAGGGCCCCTGGGAGACTGCCTCTCAGGGCGTTAGCCAATTCCTAGAGACGGTAAACCACTCCCATTCAGAGCTGGACATTATTGATACAGAGAAGGAATGAGTTAGATTATGTCCCTCCCTCCCTCTTTCCCTCCCTCCCTCCCGCTTTCCCTCCTTCCAAGCATGCTCACTGTGTTAACACCAGGCCTCTAAGAGGTGCAACTGGAACACAGCTGCTCAGCGGACAGCTCCAGGTGAGAGATGGCTAGAGAGAACTCAGAGTTCTGCTGTCGGTGGGTCTCATTCCCATCATGTATTTCCCAAATGAGCTCATCGGTCCAGGATCCAAGCACCGTATCCCTAATTCACCGTCCTCTTTAAGCAGGCTCATATCAAACGCACGGAGTGCGAGAACTGAGGGCTCCTCTGGGGCCGCCCCGTGGGGCTCATCGTGCTGCCAGCACTGGTCGCCGTGTGCAGGACGATGCGGCGGCCCTGAGCGGGGCTGGAAGGCAGGCCTGTGTCCAGCAGTGGTGTCTGCCGGGGGAGGGCTGGCACGTGGGGAATGCTCCCTGCATGGATCACCTCCTCCTTTCACAACTGAGACAGCCTCGATCCAGGGTCCTCTCTGATTTAACTAAAATGGACCAAATCCTTCCACTGTAATGAGTGCTGCTAGTGCTGTTACTACCTCCTTTGTGCAAATAAAGGAACTGAAGCTCGGGACACTGAGTCACCTGCCCACAGCCCCACAGGTAACAAGGGGCAGAGCCAGGATTCGACCCTAGGCTCTTCGGACCCAAGGCACAGCTCTGTCCATCACACCAAACTGTCTCCAAATAGCTCTTCTTTCTTCTGAGGCCCCCAAAATGTCCCTCCTCACTCATGAAATACTATAGGGTAGCAACAGAAATGAGTGAGAATGAGCCGATCTACTTTCAGAATCTTGATGGCATTTCCCAACAAACGTATGCAAAGGGAGCTAAGGTGAGGGTCAGAGGAAACCAGAAGCCACACGGAAGAAGGGACATCAGAGATGGACCCCAGGAATGGGGGTGAGTCATCAGTGGGAGTTAGGAAAATACAGTGTTTTACAGACTATGGGCTCGGGAGCCTGGAGTTCAAATCTTGCCTCTGCCAATTATAGGCAGTATTGCCAGACCTCTCAGAACCTTACTTCCTTCCCCTGTAATACTAACAGATAACTCACACGGCCACTGGGAAGGCAAAATCTTGGCAGAGTATCAAACGTGTGTGTGTGTGTGTGTGTGTGTGTGTGTGTGTGTGTGTGTGTCTGTTATAGCTAGTGCTTAAGGTCACTATTATTATTATTATTATATTATTATTACTATCATGAAATACTACATTTCATAAAGGTGTTTAGGGAAAGAAGCCTAAATCTGAACTGATTAGAGACCACAAAATAAAAGAAGTGGGGAGAGACTCAGGTCTGAGAGCAATGGGTGAGGGTATAAACAGATAGTGGATGGATGGATGGATGGATGCATGGATGGATGGAAGAACAGACAGATATTCACAGAAACAACATTTTTGGAAACCAAGATGCAGACCTAAGGGGACATCCGCGATGAACAAGAGAGCATCTAAATTAAGTGTTGGCTCCTCCAAAGACCCTCGGGAGACCCTGAGCAGGAGAGGGAAGGAGCGGTGGAGAGAAAGCCAGGCAGGGCCTGGTAGGAAGGGCCTCGGTGCGGCCTAAAGACTTGGCCTTCATCCCAGAGGCATCGAGGAGCCTGGGACAGAGAGCAAGGGGAGCCGGAGCGAGACAGAAAGCAAACTAAGACACGTGATCGAATCCCCGTTCTTTCGCTGAATGAGAAGCTAGGGGTCCCAGCACTTGGCTGGCCCAGCCAGGGGAGGGGCAGCCCCTGGTGTCCCTGCTTTCCCTGGCAGCGGAGGGTGGCTGCCTGTCTCCTCCCTGTCTGGGCAGAATGCAGGCCCCGGGGTAGGGTGGGTGGGAGGTCATCTGGTTTGGTTCCATCTTCAACAGGCTGAGACGCACCCATCACTCATGCAGGAGCCCCAGGGTGCTGCTCAGGGAGCGAAGGTTCCAGCAGCACAGATAAAGGGAGGTCAGAACAGCCAGGCGGGCTGCCTCCGGTGTCCGAGAAAACCAATCTGAAACTCTGCTGTAGGCGGAGGAGGCACACGCTTTTTCGGGTCTGGCTGGACAACAAGGGAGTCGAGGGGGAAACAATGAGCTTTGCAACCAGGAAGACACAGGCCCAATCACAATTCTGTCGCCAACTGCGTAAATAGCTATTTTAGCTCTACCGGCCTCCGCCTCCTCATCCGGATACTAACGAGACTCACACCTCAGGAGTTGCTTAAGAACTACTTACAGCAACACGTGAGGAATATCAGGGTGATGACAAGCACACAGCTGATCGTCGGTAGTTCATTTTCCTTCCCTCAACATGCGCTCAGACCCGCCCCCGCCCCCCCCCCGCCGCCAAATGGAACCTCGATGCCCCACAATGGGGCTCCGCTCCGCTCCTGGCTGGCGCTGCCCTCTTGCCATTGCCAAGTTCTTCCTCTGAGAACTCGCAAAGCCTGACTTAGCAAGGAGGGGACAGGATGAGGGGCAGGTGGGCTCCACCATAACCAGCAGCGTGACCTTGGGCAAGGCAGTGCACCGTGATGAGCCCTGGTCCTACAGAACGGTGAGGGGCATTCCCATCTCAGTGCTGCACCTGCCGGCTGTGCATCCTTGGGGAGGACACTTAACCTCTCTGAGCCTCAGGTGCGTCAGCAGTGACTTGGTGGCTGAGGTGAGGATTTATACAGGTAAACTCTTCGACAGTGGCTGGCACGCCGTGCTCACTAAATGTTACCTGGAGCCTAGTGTCAGAAGGGTGCTTCATCTGTGTTTTTTACCATAAAAAAAGCATCTGGGAGGGAGGCGGGTCCATCTCCTGAGAAGTTCTTGTCGTAGACCCAACACAGTTTCCCTGCAGCTTATTTATTTTACCCTGGTTCAGGTCAGTTTGATAAATATTTATCGGATGGAGAGTGAG
Organism: Myotis myotis; assembly: GCF_014108235.1. Taxonomy (NCBI): domain Eukaryota; kingdom Metazoa; phylum Chordata; class Mammalia; order Chiroptera; family Vespertilionidae; genus Myotis; species Myotis myotis. The sequence goes on from NW_023416335.1 coordinate 203,580,077, forward strand.
TACTGGGGTACTTGGAGCATCTGCTATGTGCCTGAATCGGTGCCCAGCGCTGCCTACCTACCACATGCCACTTACCAGTGTGTCTCTCTTTCACAGATCCTAAAGCAGTTTGTAATTATGGTGTGTGTGTGTGTGTGTGTGTGTGAGAGAGAGAGAGAGAGAGAGAGAGAGAGAGAGAGAGAGAGAGAGAGAAGAGAGGGAGAGAGGGAGAGAGACTGTGTGATTAATATTTGTCTCTCCCATTAGACCTTAAACTCTATCCAGTCAGGACTGTATCTATTTGGGCAGGTATATCTGTTTTAATCACCACTATGGCCCTAGCACTAGCATACAGTAGGCACTCAATTAATATTTGCAGGATGAATTAAGACACTGTCCCTGTCCCCTATGAGCCCAGAGTCCACAGGGAGTGACAGGCAGGTGAACTGGTCATTTCAAGGTAATCTGGTAGGCGTAATGGTAGAAACAGCCGTGAGAATGGCAAGCATGGGTAAGAGGCACCGCGCCCTGCCTGGAGGGAAGGAGAGGTCAGGGGAAGCAGAAAGGATGCCTGAGCTAAACCTTGGAGAATGTATGGCAAAATCTGAGAGAGGATGTCCCAGGACGAGAGACTGACACAAGAAAAGGCGTGGAGGAGGGGAGGAGTGAATGCAGACACAATAGGACAGGTGGGGACCACAGAGTTTGCTAGGATTACAATCGAAGGCAGACAATGGAGGGGATGAGGTAGAAAAGGTGGTGGGTGCTAGCTCACCGAGCTCCTCGCTGGCCAAGCTTAAGTCCCACGGAACAAATGTAACGTAAAAGCCAGCCCGGACACGTGAGAATATAATCACCAAGGCTCCAGATTTTATTTCCGCAGGTTCTCCCTTCGCAGGTACCAGTAAAACAGCTCTGCCCCTGGTACGCCCCTGGTGTGGCCTCGGGTCAGCCGCATAACCTCTCTTAGCCTCAGTCTCATCATCTGGAGAATGGGGGGAACCTCCAGTGCCTGCTCTTCAGAGGGTGGCGATGAGGATTCAATGAAGGAACCCACAGGCAGTGCTGAGCATGTGCCTGGCACTGGGTGAGCGTCAGCGTGCGAGGAGAGACTCACTGTCACGCCCTCTGAGCCCAGGCCGCACAGCTGTCATTTCTATGACAACGCCATCCGCGAAAATTCTCTCATGTCCCCCTCTAGACATGCTGAGAGAAGGGGTTCGGGATGGGCTCAGCTTAGCCTGAGCTCTACTCTAAAGTAAGCAGTGCCATAGAAAGGCTCCGTAAAGACAGGCGCGGTAGGACACACACACACGCGCGCTCTCAGATGTCAGCCTCTCTTCTCTTTCCCGGGGAAACGCAGCCAGACTGGGTCTGGCCCAAAAGAAGCCAGTTCAAAGCATGGGCCTGCTCTGCGCCGGCCCCACGCCCCTCCCCAGGAGACCCGGGTCAGGGTGGGCGGGCGATTCCTGAGACAACCTCATGGATTACTTTCCAGTTTAGCATAGCAGCCAGACAGATTTTTGCGGTGAAGTCATCCAAGTCGATTAAAAGGCATTTTTCCCCGCTGTGAATTCAGAAGTCCCTTTGGTTCGTTCCAGCTTTTTCTGGGATGTTTCCTAATAGGTTCCACCCTGGGTTAATTAATAACCCTTGATTCCTATTGAAACCAGGGGCTGAAATCCTGTAAGCACATCCGGGCAGGGCTGCTTGCTGGCAGGGCTGGGGTGGACCCTGGGGGGCTCCCTTCATCAGGGAGCGAGCCAAACCCCAAATGGTGGGGAAGGCAGCAGAGCTGGGAGCCAAGGGGAAGAACGGCCAGGCAAAGGCTGAAGGTCAAAGCTGGAGGGGCAGTGTGAGGAGGGCAGGAGGGGGCGGAGCAGGGAGGGCAGGAGCAGTCAAGGCTGGAGAGCAGGGAGGTTGGGCGTAAGCTGAAATGTGGGGTGAGGCGTGGGTCAGACGAGTGGCCAGGACTCATCTCAGATGGTGCCTCAGATGTGGCTGACAGCGGATTTTTAAAAATACGTATTTTTATTGATGTCAGAGAGGAAGGGAGAGGGAGATAGAAATGTCAATGATGAGAGAGATTCGTTGATCGGCTGCCTCCAGCATGCCCCCTACTGGGGATCGAGCCTGCAACCCAGGCATGCGCCCTGATGGGGAACTGAACCGTGACCTCCTGGCTCATAGGTCGATGCTCAACCACCGAGCCACAGCAGCCGGGTGAACAGTGGCTTGATTTTACACATAACGTGGGTATGGCTCCATTCTCTCTATTTTAAGGAAAGTGGGTCATATCTTCTCTTCCCAAACACGAATCACAGGGATGAGAATGAGGGTTCAAGGGCTGAGACAGAATGGCAGGAACTTATGTGCAGGCACGCAGGCCTTTTCCCGAACCGCATCCCCTAGCATGATGGTCAAGCATAAGATGCCTTTTCACCCTCAATCCAGAGCCGAGTTCCCAGTCTCCGGTCTCCTGCCACCATTCCCACCCAGTCCATTTTCCTAAACCACTGTCAGCATGGACATCTTAAAATGGAAACATTATCACAGGACTCCGGGCCTTACAAGTGCAATAAGCCCGGCTGGTGTGGCTCAGTGGTTGAGTGCAGATCTATGAACCAAGAGGTCCTGGTTCAATTCCCCATCAGGGCACATGCCGAGGTTTGGGGCTCGATCCCCAGTAGGGGCATGCAGGAGGCAGCCAATCAACGAGTCTTTCTTATCACTAATGTTTCTCTCTCTCTTTCCCTGTCTCTCCGAAATCAATTAAAAAAAATAAAAGTGCAATAATTATGTCCCCCTGCCTCTGGGACACGGTTTCTAGCTGCATGCCTTGCAACATAAGCGCCCCCTGCCCCGAGCAGACCGGTCTCTAGCTGCTGGTCCAGCACCAGACCCCGCCACTCCCTCTCATGCACTCATGCACCCCGTCTCCCCGACGTGTGACAAGCTGAGGTTTAAAGTGCGCTCTTTGGCTGGGAGGCCTGATGTGCACGTCTGCCCCCGCTCAGCCTGATGCAGTCCATTCTCTTCCCCAAATCCCCGCTGGGCATCGGCTGCTCGTGAAGCCTGTCCTAAGAGCATCCAAAGCAAAGTGGATGGTCCCTCTCCTGTGGTCCACGGTGCTCTGCCCCGGCTCTGGGACAGGCCTCCCACCGTGTGCGACAGTGAGCGATGTCTGTCCTCCCACCCGTGGAGAGCACTGGGAGTGGGGGGCTCCGTCACAAGGCCGGGTGCAGAGCGGGGGCGCAGGGGCTGTTTCGGGAAGGAGGCGGCAGGCTAAGACCTAAGACAAGTTATGTCCTCAGGACATTCATGAGCTCATGGAGTTCTCCTTCAGCATCTCCATTAATTCCCACGGGAGTCTCTTGGCTCTGATGCTCAGAGGCAGGGCCGAGGTAGATGCAATGGGTGGCAGGGCGGAAGGGTGAGTGCTACCCAACATGGTAGGTGGAGGCTAAGGAACTAGGCACTGGACTTGCAGTGCAAGATGGACTCGCTGTCCTCCCCACTGCTCCCTTCTCCTCAGTGCTGGTTAGGGTGCGAACGGGCGGACAGCCCACAGGGAGGAGGGCCCCAAAGGAGCACCAACTGGTGAAGCAGCCCTGCTGCATTCAGAATCAGCGGGACTCCTCCAACCACGGATCCATGTCCCCACACGCCTCCTCCCTGTCCAGAGTCCCCCGTGTCCCCCACATGCCTCCTCCCTGTCCAGAGCCCCCCGTGTCCCCACATGCCTCCTCCCTGTCCAGAGCCACCCGTGCCCCCCACACGCCTCCTCCCTGTCCAGAGCCCCCCGTGTCCCCACATGCCTCCTCCCTGTCCAGAGCCCCCCGTGTCCCCCACACGCCTCCTCCCTGTCCAGAGTCCCCCGTGTCCCCCACATGCTTCCTCCCTGTCCAGAGCCACCCGTGCCCCCCACACGCCTCCTCCCTGTCCAGAGCCCCCCGTGTCCCCACATGCCTCCTCCTTGTCCAGAGCCCCCCGTGTCCCCACATGCCTCCTCCCTGTCCAGAGCCCCTCATGTCCCCACATACCTCCTCCCTGTCCAGAGCCCCCCGTGTCCCCCACACGCCTCCTCCCTGTCCAGAGCCCCCCCCCCCCCCAAGGATCCTCCACACACCACACTCCCTGTGCAGGGCCCTCTATGTCCCTCCTGTGACGGCACCACATCCTCCCGTCCCTCACACATCATCCAGGACCACAGAGCACCCTGACCAGGACCTCTGCTGTCTGCTGACAACGAAAAGTCAGAAGTTGACCCAAGTGCCAGGGAGGGCCGCATGTCCATGGGAAATATGGCTGGACACAGATGGAAGTAAAACACATTCACATTAAAATACAGCCTTGGCCTTCTCCCTCTTCGTGGGTTCCCACTGTCCCTTTCACCTCACCCCGCTCTTTTGATCCAAGAGAAATTACAAATTCTCATGAGACGTTCTTCCAGGAAAAGACTCCTCCTAATGGCTCACACCCAGCATTTGGTGCTTCTGGCTGAGTAAGAACTTTTTTCTATTTCTTATTCCCCCAACTACATAGCAAACTTCTTCAGAACATGGATTATAACATTTTCATTTCTGAATAATCCCCAAGACCGACGCCTAGAAACCACTGCGGGCCATGTGTATTTAATAGTGTGATGGCGATTGTCAAAACAGCTGTAATATTCATTGAGCACTTTCTACATGCTGGTATCTGCTTAGAGCGCTCCAAGTGGGGTGTTCTGTTCCAATCTCCAGCTCTATAGGTATCTGTTACTATTACTGTTGTTATTTTAACTGTAACTGAGGCGCAGGGAAGTCGCATCACTCAGGAAGTGGCAAAGCCAGATTCCCACCCAGGTGGGCTGGGGCCAGAATCGGAGCTATTTTACTATTCGTGCTGTCTAAGACACACAGTCACACCAAAAGACAAACAGGGAACATCACCTCGGGGGAAAACAGAGAAGAAACAGAATCGTTAACAGGGGACGGTGCGGCAAGAAGCCAGAAACATCAAATGCTGAGTAAGCACCGTTAGGAGGAGTCTTTTTGCTGGAAGAACATCTCATTAAGAATCTGTAATTTCTCCAGTAGATCCAAAGAGCAGGTGAGAGCCCTGGCCCGGTGGCTCCGTTGGTTGGAGCCTCATCCCATGCACCAAAAGGCGGTCGGTTCAATTCCTGGTCAGGACACACATCTAGGTTGCAGGTTTGATCCCCATTTGGGTGTGTACAAGAGGCAACCAACGTATGTTTCTCACATTGATGTCTCTCTCTCTCTCTCTCTCTCTCTCTCTCTTTCTTTTCCTCCCTCTGTCCCCCTCTCCCCCCACCTCCTCTCTTTCTAGAATCAATGGAAACATATCCTTGGGTGAGGATAAAAACGAAAAGAAAAAAAGGGCAGGGTGAGATAGGAAAGAACAGTGGGGACCTGAGGAAGAGGGGAAAGGCCAAAGCTGGATGCAGACAAGTTCAAGACCCAACAGACACTCTGACAGATCTACTCAGTTAGGAGCCAGGACCCTGGGATCGGCTGAACCTGGGTTCAAATGCCAGCTTCCCCACACTTGCTAGCTGGGCGACCCTTCCAGGGCAATTTATTTAAGCAATCTGAGCCTCAGTTTCCTCCTCAACAGGCATGCTGTGTGGGTTAAATGAGTTAACGCACAGGAACCCCTTGACACGGCACCGAGCACACAGCACATGCTCAATGAAAGTTTCCTGCCATCACCATTACTAGCTCTTCTCCATCTGTCTATTGTCTCCTTAACCTGTTGAGCCTGAAAGTAGATGCAGGATGGAGACACACCCGCATTCATCGATGCCATGGTTGAGAGAAACACTTGCTCCTCTAATGAGTTATGTTTCGGCGAGTCCACCCTAGTGGCCCACCTGCTTTTTTAATTCCCCCAGCTGGTTCTTAGATTTGAAAAGAAAGAGGCTTCCATGGAGACCTGCATGCTTTTAAAAAATAATACAAAACAGAACGCCTGAGGTCAGGGTACGCCAAGCCAAACAAATAAATCTTGCAGGACTGTGTTAACAAAACAGGGCTTAGTGGATCAGAGCGGGGAGAGTTCTGTGGGGCTCAGGCTGCAGAGAAGCGCCAAGCTCTGGTGAGTTTCAAACATAAGGAGGTCACAGGGGAGGACCCGACGATGGAGCACTTCAGAGTTCAGCTCCAACACTTGGGATGCATCTGGGGGAGCATCCTGGGCAGGATGGACTCCAGGTCCATGGGCCCGGAGCGTCCCAGCGACCTAGACCAGAAGGCCCCTGTGGACCATCCATGCAACCTCGATGAGGGTAATTTGGCAAAACTGATCAGAATTATAAATGCCCTGGGAGGTAGACTCTGAGATGGACATTAGGGAGTGTTCTGAGGAGAGGGGAGGAAGCGTGTCTGGGCAGAGGGAGTAGTTGACCTTCACAGCAGTCTCAGCAGGGGCCTTGGCCAACTCCACAAGGAGCTCGGAAGCTGGGTGGCCCTTCAGAGTTGTCCCAAAGTGGGCGCAAGGGGTGAGTTCTTTACACCCTGTGCCAGCCAGTCACAGAGTGCAGCTACCCCAGGACAGAGATGTGACCTGGGGAAAGTCCTTCACTCCTCAAGGTGCACTATGGCACTCACTACCTGCAATACTTTTGGAGCCGGTTGTTGTATTTCTACGAAGGAATCCGATGGCTACACTAACAAATGACACATATCTAGCCTTATTCGTAATGACAAAGTTATGGACCATACCCTATGGTATGTCCATGTGAGAGCACCCTAGGCGATCATGAACAAGAATGAGGCAGCTCTGCACACCCTCTCACGGGATAAACTCCCAGGTATGTGAAGTAAAGAGTCAAGAAGCAGAAGAGTCTGGATAAGAAGAGTGTGTGTGAATGTTGAGCAGCTAAAGGGGTGGACTGTGCCACTCAGCCCCACACCCGGATCCTTCTGTAGTCTCTCCCACCCCATGGGGCTGAAAGCCTAAACCTACACGTCCCAGTTAATTTCTACCAATAGCAGGCGTTTGTGTAGGAGTTGAAATAGGATGATGGTAGCAGCCCTCCTCTGTCACTTCAAGCAGGTGTTTAACCTTTCTGAGCCTCAGTTTCTCCACCTGCCAAGTGGGGAGAGTCACAGGACCACCCCGAAGGGGCTGACATAAGATTATGCGGGCAGAGTGACTGAACCCATGTGTTTGGTTATTGTTCTTGTGTCTGCAACACTGGCCAGAAAATACAGCGGATCAGAGGAGGGCTCTGAAGTCAGACGGCCTGGGTTTACAAACAGGCTTCTGCCAATCATACGTCGGCGACCTTGGGAAATCACACATTCCCTCGGAGCCTGTGTTTCTATAGGATGGAGGCAATGCCAGCACCCAGGCCAACAATAGAAAGTATGAAGCCTTATCTTGTATGTGCTCAACAGGGGACAGCTATTCCTGTTTTCAGCCACTCATGCAGGTGGTAGATATATCTGCAAATACATAGTAGACTGCGTCCTATTAAGGCCTCCCTTTTTCTGGACTCAACATCTCCAGTTCCTCACACTGAGCCCCTTTGCTCATAGAAGACAGTCCTCTCCCTTCAATCACTCTCCACAGACGGCATTCCAGGTTGAGATTCCCCCTTACAGTGTGACACTGAGGTGGGTGACACTAGAGTCTGACCAGCATAGAGTGTGTGTGTGTGTGTGTGTGTGTGTGTGTGTACCATCACCTCCCTGTATTCTAAATACTGTCCTTTGATGATGCAACCTGAAGTAGCATCAGGTTTGGGGGTACTAACAACCATAACCATAGCTCATTGAGCACTTACTATATGTGCCAGGGACTATGCTAAGCATAATATGTACACTGACTCACGGAATCTACACAGTAACTCTAGGGGCAGAAATTACTACTCTCACTTTGATGCTTAGAGATGTTGTAAGTGGAAGGTCAGCACAGCTGAAATATGGGGGAGCTGAGATTCCATCTCTAGTTATCTTACTCTGGAGCCACAACCTTAACCTCCGCCCCATACTTCCTCCCACAGACATTAGGAACTTACTCAACTCAAATCTTTGGTCTATTCTTTTCTTCATGGGATTTTAACAAACGAAGTCTTCCCAATCCTGCTCCTCTTCAGCTGAGTTTTTGAATAGGACCCTAGAGCGTATGTCCACTCAGTTTGATTGTATCAGATTTAATCCCATTCAGCTCCAAGTCATTGGCAAATGCAATTTGATGAGTCGCTGTTAAGGAGGAGGAGGAGAGCAAAGCCAAGGGCAGAGCTCTCTGACAAGCCATTAGATACATTTCTCTCAAGTAGTCATTTCCTAAGGGGGGTTATGCTTGACCTGCTACCCTGCCACCAAACTGGGTTAACATCCAACCTCCATGTCTCTCTCTCACTGACAACTACTTCTTAAAATATCATATGGCGTTTATGGTCAATATCTACGGCTAAGATCCATTCCGAGGAAGGTTGCCCAGAAAGAATTGTGGATGGAAGGCAGGTGGGTATGAGGAAAAAAAAAAATATGATGGTCTTGAGTGTTAAAATAAAAATTTCAGGAGAAAAATCCCACCTTCCCTTCCAGAAGACACTTAAGTTGAGGAAATATGTAGTTTGAGGGCAAAAGATGAACAGAACTCCAACCAAACAGCCTTCCCTGGGACCCACACACATCTATCTAGCCCCATCCCAGCCCTGGTATCGCACAAGGGCAGGACTCAGGGGAGCCACTGGCATTCGGGAGCAAATCTTCTTCTCTTGCCTTTCTCTCCATCGGCTGGAAGAAGGCACTGTCGTTCCTTACGCTTTGGTACCTCTACTAACACTGAGGGAAGGCTGACCATGAAATTTCAGCCTTTCCTATTAGAGAAGAATGAAGCCCAAATCCTGTCTCATGAGTCTTAGTCTGCTAGTCTCGCAGAACTGTGAGTCCACTTGATATTAATCCATTCCTCAACCCCATCACTGGTCCCACTGAGGGGTGACGTACACCTGTGGAGAAAAAGACCCTTTGCCTCAAATATAAACAGAGGAGAGCTTGACATGCCAAGTGCCCTGGGCAGAAGCTCTCAGGCCCTGCTAGGACACTGCTGTGAGGCCCTGCAGAGCCAGCAGGGCATTCTGGGTAATGGAATGCAACACGATGCAGCTCCCGCCCCCCCTCCACCCATGGGCCTCCTCGGGGTGTCTTCACTTCTGGCTCTGCAAGCGCTGAGGCAAGCAGTTTCTGAACTGGGGGGAAAGGGTGGAGAGAAGGGGCGGAGGCTTCCTCCAGGCCAACCACAACGAACTCATTCACTCTGTCCAGCAAAACTCAGACGGTGCAATTATCTGGTTAATTTGGCCCTTAGTTGGGAGACAGACTTCCAAAATGCGGGGAGGCCAGCTCAGACTAAACAGTGGCTTCCATCCTACGTCTTCTCCCAAGCGCTAGCGGATGCATATGAGATTCCTGGGGGTTGCTTATGGGACCCACCCATTGGTCCAGATGGGAAAACGACAGACAATCCAGACTCTAAGATGGGGTTCAGGACGGCATGTTTTCCACGGAAAAAAATGTCCAAATGACCTGCTAATTGGTCTCCTGGCTAATGTGCCTTCTGGCTTCCATGGAGGGGGATGGCTGGAAAGGAGGAGGACTCGGGTTAGCCAATGTTTTCCAGTGGGATCGTCGCCCTCTTACACTGGCTGGGTGTCCCCAGAGCCCCAAGGCGAGTTATTCTTAGGGCAATCCCCTCAGATGTTCCTGCTCAAAGGTTTCATGCCCATAAGCTGGGCCAGGAGAGGCACTGACCTAAGAATAAAATTAAAACGTGCCTCTGAGGTTTTCATAAATGGGATGAGACAAGGCTAGCGAAGCTGGCAACCGAGCAGGTAACAGATGGTTGATGGAAAACTCCGATTTTTGAAGGGAGATTAAGGAGCAGTGATTTATCTCCCTTGGAAACGGACAGCCTGGAATCTGTGGAATCTAGACGTGGTTCTGCCAGCGAATATCTGTTTCCGTCCCAGCATGTGCCAGGCCCTGTGCTACTTGAGAAATGAGATCCCAACAGCCAGGGTCCCTACCCTCATGCAAGGAATCCCACATCTACACGGGTGGTTAAACACTCCGCTCAGGGCCAGAAAGGAAATGCTGGGAACAACCAAGTTACCTGATGGAGAGCAGGGTGTGAGGGCTTAGAGGAGGAGTCTTTGAGGAAGGGATTTTAATGTTAACCCTTCTAAGAATCTAACTTGCTTTTAAAGAAAGATCCCTCTGGCTTTAGTACAAAATATCAGTTGGAAGAGGCTGAAAAGATGGCATTAGGAGGCCACTGAACAGGAAGACTGGATGAGAGCTGACGATGGTTCAGCCAAGAGTCTAGGCCAGTGATGGCGAACCTTTTGAGCTCGGCGTGTCAGCATTTTGAAAAACCCTAACTTAACTCTGGTGCCGTGTCACATATAGAAATTTTTTGATATTTGCAACCATAGTAAAACAAAGACGTATATTTTTGATATTTATTTTATATATTTAAATGCCATTTAACAAAGAAAAATCAACCAAAAAAATGAGTTCGCGTGTCACCTCTGACACACGTGTCATAGGTTCGCCATCATTGATCTAGGCCAGCTGTGGGCAAACTATGGCCCGCGGGCCGGATCCGGCCCGTTTGAAATGAATAAAACTAAAAAAAAAAAAAAAAGACCGTACCCTTTTATGTAATGATGTTTACTTTGAATTTATATTAGTTCACACAAACACTCCATCCATGCTTTTGTTCCGGCCCTCCGGTCCAGTTTAAGAACCCATTGTGGCCCTCGAGTCAAAAAGTTTGCCCACCCCTGATCTAGGCAGTGGGGATGGAAAGAAGGGAACAGACTAGAGAGAGGGGGGCTGCAGAGTCAACAGGATCTGGTCATTGCATGGGCGTATGGCAGAAGGAGAGGGAGGGATGCAGAGACCACGGGTTTCTGGCTAAGGTGGAAGGTAGACCGTGGCCCCCTTCACTGAGAGAGGAAACTTGGGATGATGAGTAGGTTGGGGTTGGAGAACATCATGCATCCCGTTTTGGAGTCAACCAAACTGGATTCCCCACCACTGCACACCCTGCACTTCTGGTCTTAACTCTGCTCACATCGCTTCCATCTCATACACTCTTCACGTTGCCACCACTTGTTGACAGCAGAGCCATCCTTCAAGACCCACTGCAAATAGCACCCTCTCCTCGAAGCCACTCCTGGCTCCCTCGGCTCGTGTGGCCTCTGCGGCCCACAGTGCTAAGTCTGGACCTCTCTTTCCTGGACTCCACCTGTGTGGAGGCCCTAGGAGGACTTACCTTGCCTCCTTTTCTAGACCACAAGCTTTTTGGGACAGAACCTCTGCTTCTATATCCTCGCCACGCCCCCCCCTCCTCTCCCCCCCCCCCTCCCCCCGGCCCCGTTAGCCAGTAGCACAGTAGACGTTCGACAAATATTTGTTAAGTGAACGAAAATAACCTGCTCTTTGCCAGGGAAGGAAAACCAGTGGACATTGGACAGACTTGAAAGCCACAGGATCAAATTGAAATTCAAGTTGTCGGAGTTTTAATACTAAGCCAACTCAAATTAGATGCTCAGAAAGGCTTTCGGTTCCTCCAGCACATCAAACTCAGAGCACTGGAAAAGTCACACCCCTCTATTTTATTTATTGCACTTTGCTGAGTTGATCCCATAGCAGGGACCTTTCCTATATTATTAACTGTTTGCCTTTGGTGACGAAGGTGGTGATGATGCTGATGATAAAAGGGTGACATTTACTAAGTGTTGGGATGTGCCAGGCACTGTTCTAAGTACTTTTCATGGACTAACTCATTTGATCCTCACAGCCACCCTATAAGTTGATGCTATCATTACCCAACTGTACACATGAAGACACAGAGAAGCAGACAGCTTAGGCCACAGTTGGGATTTGAACATAGAATCTGGCCCCAGAGCCCATGCTCTGACATGCTAAAGCCAAGCACAATTAGGTTCGAGTCCTAAGTTGGCCAATGACTCCCTATGTAGCCTTGAGCAAGTCTGTGTTTCTTTCCCCATGAAATGAGGGAATTGAATGTTGATATTCTTGCTAATTCTAAGAGCCAGTATTCATGATTCTAATCTCCTCTGAGGCTTTAAGTAATTTAATCCCAACAATGATACCAAAAAAACAAACAAACCCAAAAAATGATATCAAGACATTAAGTCATGTACCCAATACCTAGAAAATGAGGGAGCCAGGATTCAAAACCACAGTGCTCCCAGCCCAAGTAGTTCCATGCTTCAGAGACCATGGCAGGGGTGTGGGGAAGTGGAATGATGGAGCAGATGGGCCTTCGGGCTCCCCATGCCTATTTCGCTCAGAGAAGCTCTACTTGTCTCTATTTTGTAGAATGGGCTCCTACTTAAGATATCCTTAGAATCGGGAAGGTTCAACTGCTAAAACAAGAAGGTTGAAAACCACTGGACTAAATAATTCTGCAATTTAATGAGACTCCCAGGTATAAGCCAGGATTTTTCTGGTAATCTTGGTTCAGTATAGCCACATAAGATTGGGGTCTACGGTTGCTCCTGGGAATGGCTCCAGCTCTAGAAAAGGTCAGCGGGACAGCGATAAAGACTCCGCTCCAACCTACCTGCTCCACTCGGATCTCAATCTCTCCATTCACCTTCTTTCCTTGGAAATACTTGGCCCTGTGAAGGAAAGGAAGGCATTTCTGAGTAAGGATGCAGACTGCTTTACCCTTTCTCCCTTCTCCCAAAGGCCTTCTTGCCCCCAGAGGTGGGTATCCAGGCACATTCTCTACCAATGTGTTCTGACATGACCTCTGATTTCCTCAGTATTTATACGTATTATGCGAGAGACAGTCAAGAGTACTGATGGGAGAGTTGGAGACTCAGGTTCTTGTTCTGCCTTCCTGAGTCTCTGTTTTACCCTCTCTAAAAGAAGAAATGAATACCTGCATGCTATACTTCTAAGGGTTATTAAGAATCCTACATAAACAAATAGTGCAGAATTATTTTATTGAATTATACCCCATATATTTCATAAAGGGCTTATTAAATTGATCTATCCATTTACTTAATTTCTCAATTTGTCCATGTGTCCAGTGAAGTGGACCTTATCTGCTCCTTTGTCCATCCCTCCATTTATCCATCCACCCATCATCCATAGGCCCATCATCCATCCATCCTTCCATCATATTCACCTCCACACCCCTGCTTCCATCTTCCCATTACCAGTTAAACGGCATCCCATCTACTCATTACTCAAGGCAGAAACACAGACATCATTCTTACCTCTTTCTCTTTCCCTATCCCCACTGATTCTATATTCTAATTATCTCTCAATCTACCCACTTGCCCACTTTTCTCTAAAAACACCCTAATTTTGGCCTCCTTCACCTCTCTTCTCATATGGATTCTCTTGTCATCCTCTACTTTTCTTTCATAACATGCAATACAAGTGTAATTAGTAACCGTGTTTAATGCCTGTGCCCCTCTGCACGATAAGGCAGTTCTTCTAGGTCAGGAACAAGCGACCTTATTCGTCATTCCATTCCCATCACCTACCAGACGGCTTCACACACAGTAGGAGCTCCATTACTATTTTTTGAATGAGCAAATAATTGAAGAGATAGATTTAAAACAACAACACTTGTTTTCTCTGCGACAGGCTGTAACCTGTCGTCTTTCTCATTGAACCCTTACAACCACCACCACAAGGTAGGGATTTATTATTTCCTATTGACAAGGACACCGAAACCCAGAGAGATGAAATACTGTGCCCCTACGTACTTGAGTGCTGGCCTTCTAATTCCACACCTATGTTTTTGCTTGACCCTGAAAAATAGCAGTCAATGTTGGGGTGTTCCTGGGTTTAGATGTCTTTCCACAAAGCAAAAGTAACAAAAGTTTCCATTTGCTCTTTTTGTTGTTGTTGTTAATCCTCACCCCAGGATATTTTTCCACTGATTTTTAGAGAGAGTGGAAGAGAGGGAGAGAGAATGAAAAACATCTATATGAGAGAGATACATCCACTGGTTGCCTCCCTCACATGCCCTGACCAGGGCCAGGGATCAAGCCTGCAACCAAGATAGATAGATAGATAGATAGATAGATAGATAGATAGATTGATTGATTTCAAAGAGGAAGGGAGAGGGAGGGAGAGATAGACACATCAATGATGAGAGAGAATCTTTGATCGGCTGCCTCCTGCATGCCCCACACTGAGGATTGAGCCTGCAACCCAGGCATGTGCCCTTGACCAGAATCGAACCTGGGACCCTTCAGTCCACAGGCTAATGCTCCATCCACTGAGCCAAACCAGCTAGGGCGAGGTACATGTCCTTGACTGCAATTGAACCTGGGACCCTTCTGTCCATGGACTGGTGCTCTATCCACTGAGCCAACCGGCTAGGGCCCATCTGTTCTTTTTAATTGTTGATGAAAGGAATAGTTCTTAGTCACTTCCTGTACTCTCACGGTGTTAAGCATTTCCATAAATCTTTTCTGGGGCAGAGACAGCTCTTCGATCCCAACCCATTTTCTTCTTTTACACAGTGAGAGAATTTATAGATTGGCACACACAAAAATGTATACGCCAACTCTCCATTCAGCTAGGTATGGCCACGAGATTGAGTTCCAATCAATCATTTGCAATGATTACATTCAAGAACCTTCTTAGTTTCTTCTTCCATTCTTTCTCCTGGAACATCAATGCTGCCACCTATTATTCTCACCCTTTCATTTGCAGAGGAAAAGAATGCTTTTGACACAGACATCATGCTTCTTACCAAACTTCAGTCTGCCTGCCTCCGAAGTCCACCCACACTTCGCGATGTTGCGGAGTTCGCTTTCCAACACGGCCCACGTCTCCAATGGACAGCGCTGCTATTCGCCTCGCTTTTCCTTACAATGTTCTCAGGCTCTGATGTCACTGAGACAGGAGTTTAGTGGGACAGGAGCTGTCAGTGATACTTGAAAGCAACATTTTGTTTTTCTTTCTCCCAGGATGGTCTTAGACAAAATGTGTGTAAAAGCCAGCCTCGTGCAAAGGGAACCTTTTCCCTTAATTTGTGGATTTTATCACGAATTCTTGCAGACAGTGTCAGCAAACTCCAGCACTGGGATAAGCCCATCTCTGATGTTTTGTGGGGCCCAAGGCAAAAGAACCAATGGAGGCCTATGAGACCTCCATTAAGTATATAAAATTGATATCTAAAGCTGGCAAACATTTAAACAAAGCACGTCGATCTGGTCTTCCTTCCATAACAAATACAGTTGCATCATTTCCTGGAAGAGTCAGAATTTAAATTTCTCAGAATTCTATGCTGCCGACGATGGGGCTGCTTGTGCGGGCATGTGGGCGGCCGAGGCCACACGGCCAAGCTTTATCCCCTCACCCACTCTCGCATCCACAGTTGTCCCTTGGCCATGCCTTGGGAGGATGGACCAGAGAAGTGGCCTACCCAGGCCCTGGAATTGGGCCTGGTCCCTTTAGGTAGGAAACTCTAGACTGCATGGCTCTGAGGGTGCAATTGGCAGGGCCCTCCTTTGCTGTCAGGAGGGGTATAGCGGGTAAGGGCCACGGCAGGACTTAGATTAAGGGTCCCTCTAGATTGGGTAGGAGTATTGGGCGAGCCCGGGACCCGGGGGTGGTTATTAATGAATGCAATCACTGGAATACTGAAGAGAGCATGGCATGGATTTGGAATCATAGGGCTTCAGCAAAAGCTCAGCTCCACTATTCACTCACCACGGACTTAACCCAACTAGGTCCTAGTTTCCTTGTTTGCCAAGTGGTAATTCCATCTACCAGTCAAGGTTGTGGTGACAAAGTCACTTGGTCTTTTCTGTGACAAGGTAGAGTGTCCCGGGCTCCAGGCTGGACCCCCTGGAGGCAATCCCAGCTCAATCATTCCCCTGCTCCGTGACCGTGGGTTACTCCTCAACCCCTTGTGCGCCAGCTTCCACTTCTGGGACATGGGGATACTCGTAGTAGCTATTACACAGGCTTGCTGTGAGGATTAAACAAGACAAGACTTATAAAGCACTTAGAACAGCTCCTGGCACATAGTAAGCCCAGGGCCCAAAACAGACTCAACAAAAACAACAGAGCCCAGCTGGTGTGGCTCGGCGGTTGAATGTAGACCCAGGACCCAGGAGGTCACTGGTTTGATTCCCAGTCAGGGCACATGCCCGGGTTGCGGGCTTGATCCCCACTGGGGGGCGGGAAGGCAGCCGACTGATGTTCTCATCGATGTTTCTATCTCTCTATCCCCCACCCTTTCCCTCTCAATCAATAAAAATCAATAAAAACAGATATTAAAAAGCAAACACCAACAACAGAGAACTACTGAGTGTTGACTCTGTGCCTGTGGGTGTCCTGTGGCAGGGATCCACAAATAAACAAAACGCAGCCTTACCCTCACGGAGGTTACAAGACAGAATCAGTATTCACCTCACTCTGATCTGTCCCATCGATGCAAGAAGGGATGGATGATGATAATGATTGTAGAGAAGTGGCATCGATAACTAAAGCCTCAAGCCTTTCACATCCCTCCTCCGATGTGACCCTAATGTCACCCCTGAGAGGTATCAGGCAGGGAGCAGTCCCCAAAAGTTCCAGACGGAGAAGTCCCTGCCCAGTCTCACAAAACCTCTAAGTGGCAACAGCGAAGTGCCCCTTATGCTTTAAAAGATCTTGGGGATCCAGACCTTGATTTGGGGGATTCAGTCCAGACCCTGTGGGTCCTTCATGAGCTGGACCCTGCTGACCTATGGCCCGTTTCTCCTCCTTTTTCCGCCCACCACACGGACACTCGACTTTCTGCGATTCCTTAAACACGTCCTATGCGTGTATTCCTCTGAGCCTCTGCCCGTGTGTTCTCTCTGCTCAGGATGGCCTCCTGCCCTTCTCTGCATGGCTGCCTCGCTCTCACTCCATCAAGGTTTCCCTAAAAGCACCCCCCTAAAGAGGCTGGTTTAGGTGTCACCCTTGTAGGCTCCCACAGTGTGCTGTCCTTAACCACTAGAGTAGGGACCTCCCTGTGTTGCAACTACCCATTGCTTGCCTGTCCCGACCCCATACACCTAGTCTGCGAGAGCCTGGAAACCCGAAACTGCGTCTCCACGCTCACCGAACTCAGCATCCGGCACAAAGGGCCCGGGCCCAGGGCACATGTTTAACAAATGTTTCCTGACTGGGTAAATGCATCATGTCTTCCAGGGATAGGCCATAGGGCATCCAGTCCTGGAGACACGTTACTGCCATCTACTGGCACACCGGTGTAGTACACTTACAAATCCACACCGACTAGGTAGGATGTGGGGTCAGATTGTGCGGTGGCAGACAGCTGGCAGCCCTTGCCTTGATTCTAACCTGGACCCCAGAGCACTTTGTTCCACACCAGCACCAGCCAGGTGGCTCTGGCCTTCCAAGCCCTCACCTTCCGGGGAGGAACACTTGTCCTGCCCGTCTCCGGGATGTTCACCGCAGGGCCTGGCAGACAGATGCAGGCTGCAGCGCAGGGTCAGGCGGTCCATCCCCCTGCCTGGCCGGGAGTCAGAAGTCTGTCTCCTGACGGGCCACACAGACTGCTGCCTCCTTGCCGGGGGGCTCATTCAGGCTGGAGCTGCCTGAACAGCTCTGTCTGGCAGAGGGAAGGGTAGGGATGGTCTGGAATTCTAGATGCCGTGGGGGCTGGGGTGGCTGCCTCCGGAATTGCCCGGCTGTCTGACCTCGGGTAAAACGGACAGCCCCACTGTGCCAAGGGCTCTGTCTCCGTCACGCAGACCTCTTCCTGACGCCCTACTAATGTTTATTCTCATGACGAGCTCCTTGAGTGTCCCGGCCAATCAGTCAAGCCCTTGGCCTTGGGGAGGAGGAGGGGGCAGCTCTGACTCCACGGAGCTTCCATCTCTGTGGGTGGTCTCCTAGTTTACAGCCACATCAGAGGCACCAGGAAGGAGAATATTATAAAAGCTGCGCTGCCTGGGGTGGGAAACCCCGATTCGGGGAGGCGGGATGTGGTGTGAGAGAAAGATTTATGAGGAGCGGGTACCGAGGCTTTCAGGGCTGCAGCAGGGGCGGGAGGAAGAGGAGAATTAGCACAAACAGGATCCACCTGTGTCCAAGCAGCGCCCTCCCAACAACTCCGGCTAGATGTAGGGTCACGGAGGCTAGGCCTGGGCAATGCCCTCCCCAGGGAGGAGGGGTAAGGGTCGGTCTGACTCAGGCACGGCCATCTTCCCACTGGTCGCCCCGGTTGGGGGAGGGGTGGGAGGACAGGGAGGCAGGAATTGGTTCCATTAGATTTTCATGTTTCTAATGCAACACGTCAGTTGCTCATCTGTGGCCGGGACAGAAGGCGGGGGAGGCGGATGACGGATGAGGGATGAGGGACCATGCAGGAGACCGCCGAGGTGGACACACACAGCCTTTCCCAGTTAGCAGGACAGGGAGAGTCAGGTGGCAGTTTGGTTGCATGGAGATTCGTCCAAATTCGGAGATCCAAATCTAGCGCCATTATTTATTTCCAGAATAGCTAACGCCTTGGCCCCTTCCCCTGCCAGAGGACCCTCCAATGATGAGCAGCCTCTCCTTTTAGTTAGGGGGCTCCAGTGGGTTCGGAAAGGGAGAGACCCTCTGAGGGTAACAGGCCCCTCGCACCTGTACAGGGATCTGTGGAGGTAAGAAACTGAGACCTACTAGGGCCCCACGCCCCTCACTGGCTCCTGACAACAATAGGGAAGGAGATTTTTGTGGCTAGGCCGGGTCACAATTCACATCACCTATTCGCTCCCTCATTGTATCACTATTGACTGAGGCTCATAGGGACTTGGCACCCTGCTAGGCATGAAGGGAAAAGCTGATATAGTTTCTGCTCTTATGGAGCTAACACGCTCTTAGAAAAGTCATAAAACTAAGCAGGTGAAAAAGAAATGATGAGGACTGTGAATAAAATGCACGAAGCGATAGAGGACACATGTGGGGAGCAGGGGAGCTCTGAATTACGTCGGTCAGGGAAGGCACTTACATTTTATTGACCATCTACTATATGCCAGAGCCTGCAGGCTCTAAGGAAACAAGGGTGAAGATAGCATAACCAGAGGGAGAGACATATAAATGGATGATAACCACACAGGGCATTAGCCCAAAGATCCCAACCCAGTCTGAGGCTCAGCTCATTCATCAATCCATCCAGTATTTGGTACTATTCTTTGCCAGGGCCGCGGGCCTTGAAGATGAATGCGAGAGGGTCTGTGTGTGTGTGTATGTGTGAGAACAGAGGAGAAATGAGTTGGGTAGATGCTGTGGGCACCGGGGAGGGCGATGAGTTTTTCTGGGGCATGTCCCTAAATGTATAGGAAAAATGACAATGGGCATGAGCGGAAGGTCTAGATTTGAGTTGGCAGCTCCGGCACTGGCTGTATGATTTTGGACAAGCCTCTCTTTCCTCATCTGTAGAATGGGGATAAGAAAATCTACCCAGAGGGTTGTCATGAGAATTAAATGAGGATGCAGAATTAAATGAAGACCTGCTAGCAGGTGTGCTGCTCACCTGTGGGCTGCTAAGGTGGAACTTCATCTCTCTAGGTAAAGAGTGGGGTGGGCACCCACAGTCTCAAAGATATACCCAGGTCCTGTCCAGCTCTATTTATTTCCTAGCCCCTGCCTGACACAAACGTCAACCCTCCCAAGTCTCAGTTTCCCTTGTACACATAAGAATATGACTAGTCTGCTATAAGCCCCCCATGAATGACCTCCCTGACACATGGCAGGTGTTTCATGTCATCTCTTCCCCTTCTGTCCGTGGAGGGCTGAGTTCAAGTTGTTGCAGGAGACCGGAGAAAACCAAGCAATGCTTAGAGAAATGGAGTTATACTTTATTTTTATTATTATTATTATTATTATTATTATTATTATTATTATGCGTGGACCCAGAGAAAAATGTCTTTCAAATTCTGGGCAGCAACATGGAGGAAGTTGTCCCTTTTTATATCTTTTTCAGTCCTTTGTCTCCCAAATATGGGGTTTTCCGGTCCCCTTTGCAAGTTCTTAACACATTGTTTGCGGGTAGTTTTTATCGCGCGCTAACAGGTGGCGCGGGCCATTTTTGCTAATTTTTTGCGCAAATGACAACGTTCAGTAAAATTACGATAACTTTAGTTTTACATATTATTTTTCAATGAAACTTTTTGTGATTTACTATAAAATGTATACTGAATTATTTTTCTTAGAATCGCACTGAACGCATGGCGAGGCAGAGAATTGTGTGAAGGGATGACTCTACGCAGTTGAATAGATTACCGTTATACCTGGAAGTACATATATAATTCACCATTGTATGTTAGAGACCCAAATTTTGTCCTTTGGAATTCATATATCTGCATGTTAGCATCCCTTTAGAGCAATAAAAAAGTATAAAAATAAACATATTTATACGTTACCCGCATTCTATCGCTAGTCTATAAAAAACATATTAATACGTGTCCCACACTCTACTACCAGTCAATGTAAAACGTATAAATATGTTTCCCGCATACAATGTGTTAAAGAGCCCTATGGGCTGGGGCTTTGAGACCTCAACCAAAGGCCTAGCCTGGTGCCAGCACTGATAACTTCGTCTAGGGAAGGTTTATGGCCTCTCTGGAATGGGAGTAGTCTTATTTTCCTTATTATTTAAGCAAGCAAGCGTTTACAGAAGCCAAAACAGCAGGGTTAAAATTTCAAACAGCAGTTTTTATATAAGATGGATGCTTCAAAGTGATGGGTCATTTTCTCACTCCAAGAGGAGGAAGGGGCAATATCTTTCTTGCTCTGAATGGAACTCCTGCTTCATGTCTAGTGTGATGGAAACCTGCCCTGGCTGTTCTCTGGCACAGGCCTATAGGATAAACAGTCATCAGCCACCCACTCATTGTGACTGCAGAGATAGGCAGTGGTTCTAAACCTTGGCTGCACATTAGAATCACCTGGGAATCTTTTTAAAATCCTGATTTCTGGGCCTCATCCTCCAGAAATTCTGTTTGTTATGGGGTGGGGCCACAATATTAGTAACAAAGAAACAGAATTTCCAGAGGATGAGGCCCAGAAATCAGGATTTTAAAAAGATTCCCAGGTGATTCTAATGTGCAGCCAAGGTTGAGAACCACTGGGCTAGAATGTCAACTCCAAGTCCCTACCTCTCTCCTCTCCAAAGACACAACACTGTGTCACCCTCATCCCCACAGATATCTCAGAGTCCACAACTTTCATTCCGCCAAAAGGGTTAACATTTAGAAGGCTAAGCTGTTCCCTCAGCAAACATTTAATGAACATCGAGTAAGACCCCATCCAGGGGAAGTTCCCATGGGACAGATAATGCACTCAAAGGTAATTCATACCCAGATGCAAGTGACTAATACACAAGCATTCTAGGAAAGGGATACAGATGGTATACGGAAGATGAGAAGATGGGGACCATGAGAATATAGAATGCACAGAAGAAGACTAAGCGAACTTATTTCTTCTCCCACCCTCCCTCCCTCCACTCATCCATTTATCCATCCATCCACTCATCCATCCATCCACTCATCCATCCATCCATTCATCCATCCATCCATCCATCTCCATCCATCCATCCCCTCACCCATCCATCCATCCATCCATCCATCCATCCATGGTCTACTATGTGCCTAGCACTGTGCTAGTCCCTAGGAATTGCACTGAACAAAACAGCCTCCCTGCCCTCCTGGTACTTACAGTCTAACCAGGAGACAGAAGAGGAGCTAGACTGCCTATTTGCCCTGACTCGTGTCCTATTTGTCAGAAGTTGCCAACTGGCAAACCTCATGGAGTCCATAGTCCTGTCTTATTGGGCTTAAATTATATATTTCCCATTTTAAAAACGAACACAAATTCCAGATCCCTGGCTTCCTTTGAAAACCAATCGTGGCAGCATCAGGCCCTTATCTCACACGGTAGACATCGCTGAGCGGGCCCCAGCTGCTGCCTTTGAAGGGACCATTGGTTCTCACGCCCCACACGGTCCCCACTGCTCTTTGTCATCTCGCTGAAGCTGAAGCTGAGCAGCAGATACCCTTTCCACAGAGCTGGTGCTCTTGTCTCCTGACAGTGGGGAAGCATTTCTCTACGCCTATCCCTTTTCCTACCACCTGTCCCTTCACTCACCGCCTGGCTGATATCCTGTGAGCAGCTGCGCAGGCAACCTCTAATTTAACTAATTCCCTTCTGAAGATGGCAATTAGCTCAGCGCAGATCTTCAGGAAACACACACCCCTGCCCTTCCTGCAAACCCAGGGTGGGAGGTGAGGAAAATAGACACGAAGCCCCACCCCCTCTCCTGCCGTCACAGCCAGCCTCCCTCCTGCCCAGGAAGCACGTCCCAGGCAGGCGTCCACAGGCCCCGGAGAAGAGAGGTTCTGTAAAGAGGCTGGCACCTGCCAGGCGCCCTGTATCCCCCAGGGCAGGGCTGGCACCGGGCGGGGTGAACTCTGTAGGAACAGGCACAATTATTACTAAGGAAGCCCATGGCGCCTGGCTGATGTGGCTCAGTGGTTGAGCGTTGACAGCGTCGACCTATGAGCCAGGAGGTCAGGGTTCAATTCCCGGTCAGGGCACATGCCCGGGTTGTGGGCTCGATCCCCAGTAGGGGGCACACAGGAGGCTGCTGATCTATGGTTCTTCCTCATCACTGGTGTTTCTCTCTCTCTCCCCCTCTCCTTTCCTCTCTGAAATCAATAAAAATATATATATTTTAAAAAGCCCATGGCAGCTGAGGGACTCCTCCATTCAGAGGGCCTGGGTGAGAAAACCACGTTTTGGAGGATGAGGAAAGACTCACAAGTTAAACTGCTGAACTCCTCACAGACACATCAAGGCAAGAGCAGGGAAAGCGACTGGGGCAGAGTCAGGGAGGACAAACGAAAAGCTCCAGCCCCGGAGAGGGTCCTGCTCAGTGAAATAAGTCACTCAGGGAAAGATGAGTATCACATGATCACTCTCATTTGTGGAATCTAAGTAACAAGATAAACTGACGAACGGAGTGGATCCAGAGACACGGAAGCATGGAGCAGAGTGCGGAATCTCAGAGGGAAGGCGGGGGAGGGTGGGTGGCTGGGAGGTGATCAACCAAAGACCCTATATGCATATATGCATAACCCACAGACACAGACAATAGGGTGCTGAAGGCCTGGGGCAGGGGTGAAGGGTGGCGGGCTGGAGGGGGGTAATGGGGGGGAAAGGGGTGACATATGTAATACTTCAACAATCCTATATAATAAAAGGGTAATATGCAAATTGACCCTAACAGCAGAACGACCGGGAACGACCACTCACTGGTGGTCAGTGCACTCCCACAGGGGGAGCTCCGCTCAGCCATAAGCTGGGGAGTGGGCCTAAGCAGGCAGGTGGACATCCCCCAAGGGTCCCGGACTGCGAGAGAGTGCAGGGCTGAGGGACCCTCCCAAGCGCACAAAGTTTCGTGCACTGGGCCTCTAGTAAAGAATTAAAAAAGACAAAACTCCAGCCCAAGAATCCTTTAAGGGCGTGTAGGCTGACCCCTCCATAGTCTGAGCCTCTTCTGCATTATTCCTCCCAAATGGCCAGCCCAGCTGTGCTTGGACACCTGCATGTGACGGGGAGCTCATCCCCTCACCAGGCAGCCCATGTGAGCTCTGGCTGACTTTCCCATTCTGTATATTGTGCTGAAGTACATCTCCCTCTTTGCTGGCTCCACTGGTCCCGTTCTACCGAGAGGGAGCCACATGAAACAAGTCCTCTACCTGGACTGTTTGTAAACCTGACTCTATGTTATTTAAAAAATATATATATTGTTTCCTGAGCCTCAATCTAGATATTCTGATTGAGTAGTTCTAGGGGGACATCTCATCCACTCTGACTTTTAGTAACAGCACCTCCACTGCTTCTGCGTGGATGGGACCATGCCTCTCCCTTGCACAGTCTTGGTGCGACTGTCCTCAGGACACTCCGTGGACCCCTCCAGGTTTCTTCATCCCCTGGAATTTGATTTTTTTGAGCCGAGAGGCACCCGGCCGGAAGGAACCCAGAGCTGACTTCTCCAGAGACTGTCCACACGTCCCTGCCTCTTAGATCCTGGCGGAGCCCGGGGTCCTGACCTGTCTGAGACGCAGGTCTTCATTGTTTCTTTGGATTCTGTGAGCCTCCCACGTATTTCCAATACATCCCCATGTTGCCCGAGTCAGCCAAAGGCTATTTCTTTTCCTCGCAAAGAGCCCTGCCCAATACAGAATGTCATTCTGATGGAAACAGTCTTTCGGGGGCCGAGATCTTGGTCCAGCGACACTGACGTGTGAGCAAACTGAGGCCGAGAGGAGAGTGGCTGCGTGGAGATGGCACTGCGTCAGCAGAGAAGGGGGACATGAGGGAGAAACAGCAGCCACGGAATTTCCTCTCCCCAGATCCCCTCCTTCTGCCCCAAGACATTTCCCCCAGATTTTCCAGCCACCGTTTCAGAGGCTAAGCCTCTACCAGGGCGGGAGAGACAGCCCTCCACTGTTCCCCGCTCCCTCGCTCTCCCCCAGGAGCTGGGGTAGGAAGCAGCAGGGGCACCAGGCCTCCGGATTGGACGCTCAAAGACCTCACGGAGAGAGGTCAGCCCTTGAAAAATTCCTCAAGTCAAAGGGCTCGGGGCTTGGGTGCCACACAAGGCCCTCACTGTGTGCGCACATTGTCTGCCCCATAAAAGGGGCCGGGCCTGGGAAAAGGGAGCCGGTCTCCAGGCGACTAGGCAGGCTGCTGGGGAATGCCAGGGCCCTCCCCTCCCCCAGGCACCAGGCAGCAGGGCCAGGCCTCCGAGGGGGAGGGGCAGGGGTGCCAGGGTGGAGGGGTGAGTCCAGAAGTCCAGTGTCACTGCAGGTGGCGCTGCCTGGCCTGCGGGAGGCAGCGAAGGAAGCCGCGAGGAAGGTGACGTTAGGCCTGTCCTAGCTCCCTCTCCCATCCACCCCTGCATGTGCCTACAGGAAATGGCAGGGCCTGTCCTTGTTCAAGGAGAGTCTGAGGTAGGGAAGTGGTGGGGGAGACATAAGGACTTCGTTCCCTAGAGCCAACTGCCTTCAACACGGAGGTGTGTGTCTCAGCTCTGAGCCCCCCAACTAACTCTGGGAGGAGGGGACCAACTCCACCCTCATCATCTCATCTTCAGAGACCAGATCCCATCCCCCAGGGTTCTGGCAGCGGGCCCTCCAGCACACCCAGCTGAACCCAGACGCATGCCAAGTGGCTTCCTTCCGCCTGGCTCCCAACGCCGCTACATTCACCTGCAATTAGTAACTGCAATTACTTGTTAATAACAGTTACCGGTTCAGCGCCTGTTCCGACAGGCTAAGCCCTGGAACAGCCCCACCCAGGCCATCATTTCTAATCTTTCAATAACACTTCACCATAGATGTGGCACGGTCCGGCCTTACCGCTGAGGAATGTGAGGGTCAGAGGTCAGACGTGCCCAAGGTCACGGAGCGAGAGGGAGGATGGAGAGCCAGGCGGCCTGCCCGGGACTGGCCACTCTGCTTTGCTCCCTCCCTGCAGGGGACTGACAGTCCCCAGGCCTCATCGCAGGCAGAGAAAGCTGCTCTCTGAAAATGGGGTCATGTGGGGGTCTGGTTTGGCTCCCCAGCCGGAACGCAAGGAAGCCCAAAGGCCAGGCTCTCACTGGGCCCGTCCCGTAAGCAGGGTGGCCAGATAAAACACAGGACAGCAGGCAATCTAAATGCCAGATAAAAACAAATCATGTTGTCGAGTCTGCACCAAATATTGTGTAAGATATACTTATACTAATTCACCGTCTATCTAAGTATTAACTGGGCATTCTATATTTTTAGTTGCTAAATCGGCAACTCTACCCCCCACGCCACGTCTGGTGATGCCGGCTGTGAGTTCAAACCCTCCGCAGGTGGCACAGTGAGGAGCGGAATGCCCTGGTCACCAGGGGGCCAGTTAGACGCACTGCAAGGCTTCAAGGCAGCCCAGACACCCCGCAGTCCTCACGCCCCCGAGATGGAGGCTGGGGCCTTTGGGTCATCAGCTGGATGAGAAGGAGGGGGACCCCAGGGATAGCATGGAGGACACAGCGGGTAAGGTTCCCAAATTCTAGGGCACTGAGTGTTTTCAGGGAAAGACTCCCCCCACTCCCCAGGGCATTCTCCATCCTGAAGTCTCCCATCAGGATAACAGCGTTTAGCAAGAGCATCCACTCATTCATTAATCAAGTCATCTCACCATCCTATGTTGCCCTGTGTCAGGCACCGTGCTAGGCTCCCAGGACACGGTGGTGGCACAATGGAGGCACAAGACTGCGTCACACTGAACACACTGAAAACACCCATGAGGGAGAGAAGCAAAGTGCTCTCACGGAGCCTCACAGCACCCCCGTGAGCTCAGTGCTAAGGCGAAGGCAGTGGTATTCTGATCCCCTTTACAGACGGGGAAACTGAGGCGCAGGAAGGTGAAGCGGCTTGGCCGAAGCCACAGAGCAGGTGAGGGTCAGGGCTGGGACCTCAACCCCCACCTGCCCACCTGCGAGCTCCAATATCCTGCATTTTATCCCCTTTCCCGTTTGAACCCTCTTGGGGAAATGTCCGACGTGTGTTAGGAGGTCTCCTCTTTAACACCAAAGTGCAGGGGAAAGAACAGAGAGAGCCTGTCGATGCTGCCTTGGTGCTTTATAAACAGGAAGCAGTCCCAGGGCAATTTCCACAAAGTGCCAATTTCCACACCGGAGCTACAGGATGGCTAAGGGACCCCCCTTGTCCCTGGCACCCCAGGGCTCCAGCAGGGCGGGGCCGCCTGGCTCCAGGTGAGCACTTTCCTGTAAGGTGAGGTCACAGGTTCCTGTGCTTGGCCACCGGGCTATCACGTGGATTCCCCTCCCCCTCCCGCCCACCTCACGTGCCGGGCGCTGCGGGTGTGGGCACGCGTGTGGGGCTCAGTGGGCCGGTGTTGTCCGCACAGCACAGCACCTGCGCTCAGGCGAGAGGGAAGAATGACAGGAGGACAGGGCAGTCCAGACGGTCAGAGCTGGATCCCAGATGCCCCTGGCATCCATTTCGATTATGGGCTCAGAGCCTCAGTTTTCCTTGTTTATAAAATGGGAATAGTCATCATACTCCATAAAGCTGTTGGGAGGGTTCCACTGGAGAATCGATGGAGACCCCCTAGCACGATGCTGGCCATGGAAAGGCACAGAGGTCTGTCCCAGGACAGTGGTGACGACACGACCCCATCTGCAGACAGCTCACGTTTATTCACCTGTGCGGTCACTCACGTCTCAACCCAGACTTTCAGCATCTACCTCGGGCCCAACACCAAAGCCCCACGCAGTGGTCGGCAGGAGGCGTGGCGCCGTCTGCAACGCCTTTAAAGAAGTTAGTCCCACAGCAAGGAGGCCCTGGAGAGGATTACGCTGAGCGAAATAAGCCAGTTAGAGACAGACAAGTATCACAGGATCTCACTCATCTGTGGAATCTGATGAAAATAAACTGATGAACAAAATAGATCCAGAGACATAGAAGCATGGAACAGACTGAGGAATCTCAGAGGAATGGTGGGGGGTGGGGGTGCCGGGAGCCGGTCCATGCTTGCTGTTTCAAGGGACCTGGCATATATGGCATACTGTTCTTAATATGTTTGCTCACCTTCTTGGCACTATGTGTTTTAACCAAGGTCTCTGAGAAAGGGTGTTTCCCCAGGTAGGGATTTTCCCCTGAAGTTAGGGAGGGAATAAAACCTCTTAACTAAGTGCCAGGCGGGTAATTAATCACTTTAACTATGAACAATCATGCTTAAGCTACATAATCTTTACTTCCTGGAATGGAGATAAGAAACGCCCTAACCTTTGTAATAGAGATTGATAGGATTGAATCAACTGGTATAAATACAGATGTAATAAGACAGCAAGACACAGAACTTAGAACACAGAACTTAGAACGAGAGAACATGGCAAAAGATCCTGGACTGAACCTGACTACAGAAATTGGCAAGTGAACCTGACTAGAACCTGGTGACTGAACCTGGCTGGAGAACCTGGACAGAACCTGGCTGGAGAACCTAGCTAGGGAACATGGCTACAGAACCTGGCTGGAGAACCTGGAGAACCTAGCAAGAGAACATGGACACAGAACCTGGCTGGAGATCCTAAGCAGAACCTCTCTGGAGATCCAG
The DNA here is from genome assembly GCF_014108235.1 of Myotis myotis. Taxonomy (NCBI): domain Eukaryota; kingdom Metazoa; phylum Chordata; class Mammalia; order Chiroptera; family Vespertilionidae; genus Myotis; species Myotis myotis. The sequence goes on from NW_023416335.1 coordinate 203,608,240, forward strand.
ACCAAAACTTGGCTGGAGATCCTGGCTGGAGATCCTGACTAGGCTGCTGATCAACTGAACACTGTCTCTGTGTCATTCCTTCTTCGCCGACTCTGTCCACACCTTTGGGGACCCCTGGACCTGCCGGGGTTGGACCCCGGCAGGGGGGGTGGGAAGAGATTAATCAAAGAATTTATATGCATCCCTAGTCGATTTGGCTCAGTGGATAGAGCATCAGCGTGTGGGCTGAAGGGTCCTGGGTTCGATTCCGATCAAGGGCACATGCCTCGGTTGCAGGCTTGATCCCCAATAGGGGGTGTGCAGAAGGCAGCCAATCAATGATTCTCTCTTATCATTAATGTTTCTCTCTCTCTCTCCCTCTCTCTTCCTCTCTGAAATAAAAATATGTTAACAAAATAATAATAAAGTGTATCAATTTATCTTTAAAAAAAGAATTTATATGCATATATGCATAACCCATGGACACAGACAATAGTGTGGTGAAGGCCAGGGCCAGGGAGCAGATGCAGGCTAGAAGGGGTCAATGGGGGAAAAGGGGGATATCTGTAATACTTTCTACAATAAAGATTTTAAAAAAAGAAGTTAGTCCCATCCCGTATGAGTCCCAGACTCGCCCCTCTCCTCCTGCTCTGGTTCCTGGAGCAGGTGTGTGATCTCTCCATGCTGTGCTTCCTCACCTGTAACATGCACTCCCCACCCACCCCCAGGAGTGCTGAGCAGAGATGTGCTGGCAAATGCTTAACACCCGGCTCTCTGGGGAGAGCGCCGGAAGCCCTGGTTTACAGCACTTGCCAATTTCTGTGGTGTAAATACTCTCACCGGGCCCACTGTGACTTTCTCTTGGACTGAGTAGGAGATGAGAGAGAAAAGGGGGGTGTAAGAATGCCACCAAGGTCACCCCTGACTCATACCAATAACTCATCACCTCCAAAACCACTCATTCAATCAACAGACATTTCCTGATGATACAAGACAGCATCTAGGGTGTGTGTATGTCTGTGTGTGTGTGTGTGTGTGTGTGTGTGTGTGTGTGGCGGGGGGGGGGGGGGATGCACAAGGCACTTTAATGGGAATCATTAGCATGATTTAGTAGGACAGGGTAGCCTGTTTGTAGTCTGGAAGGACGGTAGTTTAGGGGTGTTTCAAACAAACAAACAAAAAAAGATCTTCATTTCCTCCCCAACCAATAAAACAGAAAAAAAATAAAAAGAAATCATAGGGAGAGGGGAGAATAAAAGACGGTAACGATACATCATTGCTGGAACGGAATAGCAGACATTCTAGGAACCAGGCCACAGGTGAGGCAGAGGAGGGGAGGGTTCCAGAGGGCCTGAGGGAGGGGCTGGGAGCGCAGGCCTAACTGCTTCTATGCCCCCCCTCACCCCAACACCCCTCAACAACCCATCCAGGCTCTGGTAATGAGCAATCTTTTTGTTTGTCATGATCAATGTTTTGATTTTTGAAAATCAAAGCTAGAGTTTTGGTACATTCTGTGGGCAACAGTAAAAAAGTTTGCCTCTTTTTTTAAAACAATTTCAAATACCTGCCTAACAGTTACTCTAGCACACTGAACCATCAAGAGCCAAGAGTTTATACACAGGTGAGTAAACACAGAAACCCCAGGCCTGTGTGGACTGTACTGCTGAGTCCTAAGGCAGGCTGATCTCAGGTCCCATGATGCCCACTTAAAGTTACCCCTTAGGCTGGGGTGGGGTGATGACAGCTGCTAATGGGATACTCCCTGTGTGTTGAGCACCAGGAATATAAAAGAGAATAAGACACTGGCCTTATTCTTGCAGAAGAGACAGTCACCGAACAGCCAATTATAACACAATGTGATGTGGGCAGCAATGGCACAGTGAGGTATGTGTTAAGTTATACAGAGAGGTGGCTGTGAGCACGGATGGCAGCATGGGGTGCATCAAGGAAGACTTCACGGAAGAGGTGACACCTGACCAGGCTTTGAAGGAAGGAAGGACATTGGCCAAGTGAACCAGATAGAGAGGGCATTTCAGGCAGCAGGCAACAGAATATGCTGAGGCAAAAGGGGGCATGTTTGAGAAGCACAAGTTGTTTGCTGTTCCTTTAGAATAAGCAGCAAGGCAGGAAGTGGAGGCACAGAACCAGAGGGAGAGCAGACATGCCAGGACTTTGAATTTGAACTTGAGAGCAATGATGCACCAGCAAAGGGTTACACAGGGGATGCACAGGGGCATGGGAGCACACTGAGGCCAAGGCTGCAGGTCGGAAGCCAGCTAAGCTGCTGGAGACATGCAGGTAAGAGAGGCAGCAGAGACAGCAGGGCTGAAGAAAACTGAGCTTGAAATCCATGTTCTTTATTCCTCCTTCCTCTTGTGGTTCTCAAGATGGATTGACCTTCGCTCATCCCAGAGGACAGCACCAACTCTAGGTCACACCTACTCCTGAGCCGGGCCTGGGGGTGGGGTGGGGTGGGGTGGGGGGCTGGTCCAAAAGCCCTAGCCAGGCTTCCCTCCAAGGACAGTCCCCCAAAGTGGTGGGATCTTGAAGTGCTGAGCCCGGAGTCCTGCTTCCCTGCAAAGGTGGCTCTGGGCCCCTCTACCTCTACTCAGAAGAGGAAAAGTCCCCTCCCCCAGGTCACTGGCCAGGTAGCAGAGCAGCCTTGGGGCCCAGGCTGGTTCACAGAGTCTGGGAGCTGGAGTCTGCCAGGGGGGAAAAGTGGGCGGTTCCTGCAACTCCCTGGCCTGCAGGGATACCTGCCAGCAGGAAGGCCCCGGATTGGGTGGGAAAGACAGGGTTCTGGGGCTGAGAAGGGAGAAAAGGGAGCAGCTTGCTCCTGGTGGGTTCCCTCTCAGTCCAGAAAGGGTGGACTGTCATTATCATCTCAAAGGGGGAGGAAAGGGGCTGTGGGAGCTGGCTTCCCCCCCATCAGCGACTCTCCCTCTCAGGAGACTGAAGGGGAGGCTGGGCAGGGCCTGAGGAAGGCAGCCCAGGCTGGGCCAAAGCTGCCCTGGACAGTGGGGCTGGCCCGCCACCTGCTGGCCACTCTTGGGAGTGGGGATAGGAACCTGCAGGGAAGGACTGGGATTCTGAGCCTCAGGCATCAGTTTGGAGAAAGTTGGGAATGTATTGAGATGAAGAGAGGAAGTTTGCAAAGAGTGCAAACGGAGTTCTGAATGAGAAGCTGCTGTGTCTGCGGGCAGGGAGTTCCTGTCACAAACATTCAATGATGCAGAGCCAACTTCCAGCCACTGGATGAGTCTCAGCTCCTCACTTCTCCTTTCCTTCCCACCGAGGGGCAAAAAGAAGACTGCTGTTCTCCAGACCTGATTAAAACACGGGCATAGAACATGACTGAAATGCAACGTGAGAAATTCCTTTAGACAAAATGGTGTCCCCCGCCAGTGTGCAGCCTGAAATTCACACATTGGCCATGCCCGTGGGTTACAGGGAGTGAAGACCGAGGCCATTCACTGCATTGCAACCTCGTTCACTGTGCCCTTCCACCATATCACCCAGCCTATGGGCACGGGGAGGACAGAGGTCAACACGGTTAAAGCTGCAAGAAGGTTACAACAGCCCGCAGTAATAATGGACACTTTCATAGGTGGGTTTTTGTTTGTTTGTTTGTGGGTTTTTTTTTACATTTTTATTGAGTTCAGAGAGGAAGGAGGGAGAGGGAGAGGGAGATAGAAACATCAATGATGAGAGAGAATCATTGATCGGCTGACTCCTGCACTCCCCCCATACTGGGGATCTAGCCCGCAACCCGAGCATGTGCCCTTGACCAGAATCGAACCTGGGACCTTCCAGTCCGCAGGCTGACGCTCTATTCACTGAGCCAAACCAGCCAGGGCTATGGTTTTGTTTTTGTTTGTTTGTTAATCCTCACCCAAGGATATTTTTCCATTGATTTTTTTTTAATATATTTTTATTGATATTTTACAGAGAGGAAGGGAGAGGGATAGAAAGTTAGAAACATCGATGAGAGAGAAACACTGATCAGCTGCCTCCTGCACATCTCCTACTGGGGATGTGCCCGCAACCCAGGTACATGCCCTTGACTGGAATCGAACCTGGGACCTTTCAGTCCGCAGGCCGACGCTCTATCCACTGATCCAAACCAGTCAGGGCTCCATTGATTTTTTATTTTTTTTTTTCCCATTGATTTTTTTTAGAGAGAGTGGAAGGGAGGGGGAGTGACAGAGAGATATCAGTGGGAGAGAGACACATTGATCGGCTGCTTCCTGCATGCCCCACACTGGGAATGGAGCCCACAACCTGGGCATGTGCCCTTGACCAGATCGAACCGAAGACCCCTCAGTCTGCAGGCTGACGCTCTATCCACTGAGCCACGCCAGCTAGGGCAATATATCCTTAAATAGCATTACTGTCTATCAGCACTTTTGTATTAACTCAGATTTTAATCTTACTTACACTTATTAACCCTACAAGGTAGGTATTATTATCACTCCCACTTGGGTGTAGTAACTTGCAAAGGTCATAGAGCAGTGGTTCTCAACCCGTGGGTCACGACCCCTTTGGCGGTCGAACGACCCTTTCACAGGGGTCGCCTAAGACCATCCTGCATATCAGATATTTACATTACGATTCATAACAGTAGCAACATTACAGTCATGAAGTAGCAACGAAAATAATGTTATGGTTGGGTCACAACATGAGGAACTGTATTTAAAGGGCCAGAAGGCTGAGAACCACTGTCATAGAGGCACAATGGCGTAGAGACTGGATTTGAACCTGGGGAGCCCAGCTCTGAAGGCTGTGTTCTTAACCACGCACCGTGCTGCCATTTATTAGCTCAGCCTCCATACAGGAAGTGGCTTTCCTGGCAAATAGGTTTTCAAGTACCTACCCATCACGAAATCACGGCCAACCCTGACTATGCCAGCAGAGAACTCAAAACCAAGGTCAAACACTGGGTTAAAGAGAAACAGGACTGCAGAGACCATGCGGGCGTGCAGTCACCGGGTGCACTGCCGACAGACCGCGCAGGCCAGAGGACCCGGAGACAACACCTCTGCAGAAAGCGGCCCCTGAGCTCAGAGCCGAAGGACAGCGCTCGCCATAGATAAGCACACGGCAGAGATGCACAGGCTTCGTGACAAGAGCCCTGGGCAAGCACCGCACGGAAGACAACACAGACCTGATCGGAACCGGGGCCACGCACATGACCGCTGTGGTTAAGATGACGTGGTTTCTCGGCAAGAAAGGGAAGACTGACACAACCTGCTCAGGGTGCTTCCATGGTGACTATACTGCATATGTAGTGTAAACTCCATCTCCCACTCAGTCATTCCCAACCTGAGCTACCTTCTCAAGGGATGAATGTGGGTGCAGCCTGCCTGTTAGGATGACAGAGCGTCTGGGGTACTTAGTGAATGGGTGCATGAATTCATTCATTCAATACGTATTTCCTGGGTGCCTGCTACACGGCTCCTTTGGACACTCAGGGATGCAACTTTCTCTGCACCCCCATGGCCATCCGCAGGTGGCCTGTCAGAACTGCCCTGGACAGGGAGCTGCCACGTCTCCACAGGTGGACTCACTTCCTGGGCCAGTAGTACTTATCTCCTGTCTCTACCCAAAATGTGGAGAGACCTAGTCTCCACCTGCAGCTCCAGTAAGAAGGGCCTGCTCCCCACCCACCTGAGCCCCGAAGGCTGTGTCTTGCACTCACCTGGTGCTCAGTAACTACCTATGGAACAGCCCCTGCGATGACCTTGGGCACACCTGTCTGGTCTCTGCCCTGGAGAGCTTACCATGAAAAGAGGCTGCAAGGAGTGTCGCTTCTACCCACCTCTGGTGTTAAGAGGCCAGGCCACCAGCACATGTAAGAGCTGGGCTGCACACCCAGCCACTCTGGTCCCTGGGGTTTTAGTGAGGACTGTGGGCCTGTGTTGGTTTCCTTTAATCTCGTAGAAACCTCATTTAATGGGGGGAGGATGCCTGAGGCTGAAAGAGGTGAAGCAACTATTTCAGGTCTTCAAAGTTTTATGTCTTTAGAAAGCTAAGAGGGTGTATAATATATAACGCTTCCAGTTGGCTCTGGGCTGCACCCCGTATGAAACACATGGAGATGCTTGCAGCAAAGCATATGGCCAAGCACAGTGAATGGTATAAACAGACTATTACAGTCTCCTGTTCCTTCAGCTCAGGGTTGGCTGTTAAATGGATTACAACATCTGTTTTAGCATCTAGAGCTTCTGGGATTTGCAGGTAAAGGATTGCGGACCTGTAGGTGCCTCCCGCCTGGCACATTGTAACCACATGGCAAATGCTCGTCTCCCTCCCTCCAGCCGGTTTCTGCATCACTCAGCCTCACCGAGCCCCACCAGAGCGAGATAAGCCTCATCTCCTCTCTCGCCTGCAGCTGGCAGGCCTGCAGTTCCGCTTACCAGTCTGTGTGGGCATCGTCGATCACCAACAGGACCCTGGGCCTTTGAACAACCGGAGTGGAGGGAGCCGGAGGCTCCACCGGCCCCGCGGGGGCCTGCGAGGTCTGCTTCATGGCACTGGAGAAGGAGCTGAAGAGGCTGGACCCGGGCGAGGAGAAGGAGGCCGCCAGGGGCTGGTGGTGCCTGCGCTCCATGGCCGGGGACGAGGGCGAGCTGGTGGAGCTGTCGGGGCGGTGCAGGTCCGCCATGTAGCCATTGGGCAGGTTGGCCACAAAGCTGCTGTCGGAGAGGCGTCGCCGGAGGAAGTTCATGGCTGCAGATGGAGAGATGGCTGGTTCTCCTGGCGGGTCTAGGAGAGGCCGGGGCACAGGCTGCCAGGAGACAGAGTAGGGGGTCTTGGACCAGAAGGGCAGGGGAATCCCACACAGGTCGGCGTCAGCGGTCTCTGATTACCTGCGGAAATAAGCCAACACACACGTGAGCGGAAACGACCTCCGCCCCTAGGAGCAAACAGACGCGGCCCCTTCCTGCCTGACGCTGGGGCAACGTCAGTGGGGCATGCTTTTGAAAAGATGTAATGAGAGCACACCCTTTCAACCCACAATTTCCACTTTCTAGAATTCTAGCCCAAGAAAGGAATCTGAGTTCCAGGTAAAGCCTCCTGCACAAATGTATGTCCCCCAGCATTCTTTGCACTAGCGATATCCTAGAAAGGATCTCAATGCTCAATCCCGGGACTGAGTAAAGGAAGCACAGAACAATCACTCGGTGAAACCTTGTGCGGCTATTAGAAAGGGGACTTAAAAAAGGATTTTTGGTAACAAAACAAATTCATGTTGGAAATAAAAAGATCATGATACAAGAGTATAGGTATAGAATGACTACAACCACATACAAGTTCACTAACCGATTTGGCTCAATGGATAGAGTGTCGGCCTGCAGACTGAAGGGTCCCAGGTTCGATTCTGGTCAAGGGCATGTACCTGGGTTGCAGGCACATCCCCAGTAGGGAGTGTGCAAGAGGCAGCTGATCCATGTTTCTCTCTCATCGATGTTTCTATGTTTCTAACTCTCTATCCCTCTCCCTTCCTCTCTGTAAAAAATCAATAATACACACACACACACACACACTAGAGGCCAGGTGCACAAAAATTTGTGCACTCGAGGGGGAGAGGGGGGCCCCTCAGCCCGGCCTGTGCCCTCTCGCAGTCTGGGACCCCTCGGGAGATAACGACCTGCTGGCTTAGGCCTGCTCCTGGGTGGCAGAGGGCAGGCCCAATCCCTAGGTGCAGCCCCTGGTTGGGCTCAGAGCAGGGCCAATTGGAGAGTTGGGGCGCCGCTCCCTGTCATGCACAGAGCAGGGCGGATCGGGAGGTTGCGATGCCACCCTCAGTCACGCTCAGGGTAGGGCTGATTGGGGGGTTGGGGCACCGCCCCGTCACACTCAAGGCAGGGTCGATAGGGAGGTTGCGGCACCACCCCCGTCACACACAGAGCAGGGCCCATCAGGGGGGTTGGGGCTCCGTACCCTGTCACGCACAGAGCAGGGTCAATCAGGGGGTTGGGGAGCTCCCCCCTGTCACGCACAGAGCAGGGCCAATCAGGGGATTGAGGAGCTCCCCCCTGTCACTCACAGAGTAGAGCCGATAGGGGAATTGGGGCACCGCCCCGTCACACACAGAGCAGGGCGGATCAGGGGGTTTGGGCGCCACCCTCTATCATATGTATATATGTATAGATATACATATTTATAAGAACACTAAAGGCCCGGTGCATGATATTTGTGAGCTGGGGGGAGGGTGAGTACCTCAGCCCAGCCTGCACCCTCTCGCAGTCCAGGACCCCCTAGGGTATGTCCGCCTGCTGGGGAGTGGGCCTAAGCCTGCAGTCGGACATCCCCCAAGGAGTCCTTAGTACTGCCACAGAGGAAGGAGAGGCTCCTGCCACTGCTGCAGTGCTTGCCAGCTGTGAGCCAGGCTTCTGACTAAGCGGTGCTCCCCCCGTGGGAACGCACTGACCACCAGGGGGCAGCTCTTGCGTTGAACGTCTGCCCTCTGGTGGTCAGTGCGCATCATAGCAACTGGTCGTTCCGCCGCTCAGTCGATTTGTATATTAGGGTTTATTATATAGGATATATAAAATCTGTTACATATACCTGCAAATTTTTTTTTAATATATATTTCTTGATTTCAGAGAGGAAGAGAGAGTGAGAGAGATAAAAACATCAATGATGACAGAGAATCATTGATTGGCTGCCTCCTGCATGCCCCACACTGGGGACTGAGCCCTCAATCCAGGCATGTGCCCTGACCAGGAATCATACCATGACTCCTGGTTTATAGGTTGATGCTCAGCCATTGAGCTGTGCTGGCCGGGCTCTGCAGGTATTTTGATAAGCAAATTTTAAGTTCTTATAAAGTCCAATTTACAAAAAGTTTGTTTTTATGGTTAGTCCTTTTTATGTCTGCTCTTTAAAATCTTTGCCAACCCCAGAATGATGATGATATTGTCCTAGTATTTCTTATAGAAGCATTACAGTTTTAGCTTTTCTGTAATCCACCCAAACTTGATTTCTGAGTAGGATGAGATAAGGTTCACTTATCCAGTTTTCCACCATTTATGAAAGCATTTTCCCCAATGAATTTGGAGGCTCTGCTGGAACCAACGGTTTGTACATACATGGGTCTATTTCTGGGCTCTTTATTATGCTTCACTGATGTTTACCTTTACAGCACCCTGGTTACTGTGGCTTATAAAAGTCCTAAAATCAGGTACAGGGAGTCCTCCTGCTTACATTCTCTTTCCTACGATTGCTTTGGGTATCCTAGCTCCTATTTTTTAATACATTTTAAAATCAACTTATATGAAAAAGTCTATTGGAACATTGTTTGAGATTACATAAGATTTATAACTCAGTTTGGGGAGAAGTGACTTCCCAAAGATACTGAATTTTCTACTTCATGAACGCGGTAGAGGTCCCTACTTATGAACTCTTCTTTAGTTTCCCTCAGAGATGTTTTATGATTTTCAGTACAGAGGTGTTGCACCTGTTTTGCTCAGTCGACTCCTAATAATTTCTTTGGAGGGGGGTGATATTTTAAAACTATTTTCTATTTCATTTTCCATTTGTTTGCTAATCGCATGTATCTTCCAATCATTGTCAATATATTGACCTGATGAATTCAATTATTGCTTCTAGTCCTTGTTTACAGATTAAGATTTTCGATTTAAACAATCACGCCATCTACATATAGAGACATCTTTATTTCTCCCTTTCCAATCTTAATGCCTTTTATGTCTTCCACTTTTCTTATTACAGTAGCTAGGACCTCCCCTGCAGAACAGAAATGAAAGCAGAGACCTTACCTCGTTCCAACTTCGGGGGAACATGCTCCATATCTCACATTACAGTAACAGGATGTTAGCTGCGCGTTCTCTGTAAATGCGCATTATCAGATTGAGACAGGGCCCTGGTAGTCTCAGCTGGTGAGAGTTTTTTCCATGAATGGCTGCTGGATTTGCCAGGTCATTCTCTAAATTGATTGCGAAGATTATGTTTTTAAAAATCGTTTATTTGTTAATGTGGTGACTTCCGTTGGCTGATTTTCAGATGTGAAAGCAAGCTTGCAGTCCTGGAATAAATTCTACTCGGTCACTGTGAATCCCTTTGTATAGATTCAACCTGATAACACTTGGTTAAGGATTTCTGTGTCCATGTTTATGGGAAATATTGGTCTGTAATTTTCTTTTCTGGCGAAGTCTTTGCCACGTATCAGGGGGACGCTGACCTTACAGAGTACATTGGGGAGGGTTCCCGCCTTTTCTGTCCTAAAAGGATTTATGTCATATTGGTATTTTTTCCCTTAAATTATTGGCAGAAATCAACAGCAAAGCTGACTAGGGCTTATTTTCTTCTTTGTTGGAAAGGTTTTAATAATAAACTAATTCCCTTTCACAAATCTCTTTATATTATCTGTTTCTTGTTATTTCAATTGCCAATATGAGATTTCAAGTAACTTGTCCATTTCATCTTAGCTGGATTTCATTGGCATAAAGTTATATAGTGTTCCTTTATTATCCTTTCGTTTTCTGTGGAATATGTTGTGATTTTCCATGATGTTCCTGATAAAGCTAATTTGTCTTTTCTCTCTTTTTGAGTTATCTGTGTTGCTACAAATTTATAAATTGTATTAATCTTTTAAAAAACCAACCTGTTTTCTATTTCACTTATATCTGCTCTTTATAACTTCCTTCCTTCTCCTTACTTTGGGTTTAAGGGTTTAACTGGTTCTTTTTTCTAGATGCTTGAAATGGAAATGGAGATCATTAAGTTTATACCTTTCATCTTTTCCAATATGAACACTGAAAGCAATGCATTTCCTCTATGAAATCTGACACGTATTTTCATTAGTGTTCAATTCAAATTATTAATATCTTCATTATTTTTTTTCTTGACCCATATGCTATCAAAACATGTGTTTAATTTTCCAATGCCAGTGCTTGCAGGCATTTCATTGTTATTACTTTTGATATGATTCATTGGTGACCAAGGAACATAGTCTATAAGACTTTAACCCTTTGGCTTCTTTGACACTCATTGAGATTAATGTGTTAGCTCAATAAGCTCTACCTTGATGAATGCGTCACAGGCATATGCACTGGAAAAGAATGCGTGTTTTGCAGTTGTTGGGTGTAATGTTCTATAAATATCAATTAGGTTGTTGTGAGTCAGGTTCCCGAGCCAGGAAGCCGCCTTCGCCTTGGTGATCTGCAAGCAGGAAGTCGACTGGAGAGCAACCCCATCATTAACTACTGTGGGCAAGTATACAAAGCAGAAATGGGCTGAAAGAGGTCTTGACCCACAACAGAATTTTAAGCAACTCTTATTAGGAGCACGGAACTGGGGCGTCTTTTCCGATTTCCTCATTTTCCAGCTTCTCTGTTAGCCTGTGCTCAGTCCACTGGGTTGTCCGACCAATGAAAACGCGCCTTTCTGCCGTGGTTGCGCTGCTCGGTGCCATGTGGGCTGGGAGTACTTTCGAGGAAGAGCCACATAACTGTGGATCTCACTTAGTGGTTCCCTTCTTCCAAGGGTCAAATCCCCTCTTTAGTCTACCTATTTTTTGTTTCTCTTCAGGGAACCTCAAATAATTCCTTTCAAACATTTTAGCCAAAGTTTATAATTATCACTTAGGAGAGAATCAGAACCACAGAAGCTAATGAGTCACTAGTAGAACTGAATCTCTTTCATTTTTTAAATACTAGGTAGAAAAATACAACGTTAGAATTGGAGGGACCTGCCCGGCCAGTGTGGCTCAGTAGTTGAGCATCGACCTATGAACCAAGAGGTTAGGGTTTGATTCCTGGTCAGGGCACATGTCCAGGTTGTGGGCTTGATCTCCACTGTGGGGCATGTAGGAGGCAGCTGATCACTGATTCTCTCATCATTGATGTTTCTATCTCTCTCCCTTTCTTTCTGAAATCAATAAAAATATATTTTTAAAAATATTGGAGGGACCTGAGAGATTATTTAACAACCCCTTTTTTAGGAAATCTGGTCAACCTTACACTGGTGGGAATTCCCCACCCTCAGAAGTACCACCTCATTATCCTTTGAACAACTCTTTCCTGTAATTCCAAAGTCTTTTCTTGTAATTCCTCCCACTTCAGGCCCCAGGGGAGCTCAGTCTGGTAAAGGAAAGCAGATAATGAACAAGTGAACAAGTATTTATGAATGAGGATAAGAGTCAGAAATACACAGAGTGCTGTCACAGAGATTAAGACGGGGAGGGGCAGGGCAGGCCTCTCTGACACCTGAAGAACGAGGGGAAAGAGAAGTGCATATGCAAAGGCCCTGAGGTAGGAACAAGCTAGGCAATTTGAAGAGTAAAAGGAAGGCCACCCCAACCAGGAAACAAGAAGATTTTTATAAGAAAACTAGAGGCGCGGTGCATGAAATTCATGCAAGGGGCTCAGCCCTCCCAGCCCCGGCTGCCTCGCAGCCCCATGGCCCCTCGGCCCTGCCCACTGGTCGTTCTGTCATCTGGTCTAATTAGCATATTAGCTCTTCATTATATAGGATGTTTAGAAAAGTAAAGATGGGCCAGATCATGAAGCAATTATGCTGAAAATAATTTTTATGTCACTCCAAGTGTGAAAGTAAGCTATTGGAGGACTATAAACAAGAGAGAGATAATCCAGTCCATCTGGTTACTGTGTGGAAAACACTGGAAGGAGCCAGAAAAGTTAGGGATTGCTACCATAATGACAGATATATGTCATCATACATTTGTCCAGATCTACAGACAGGACAACCCCAAGAGTGAACCAGAATGTAAATTATGGACTTTGGGTGATTATGACATCTTAATGTAGAATCATCAATTGTAAAGAATGTACCGTTCTGGTGGGAGGTATTGATAATCGGTGAGGCTATGCATGTGCAGGGGGCATGGGGAATAGGGGCAATCTCTGTATCTTCCCACTCCACAGGTCTCTGAGCAGACCCGAATAAAATGCATGAAGTGACTTATCTAAATACTTAAGTGTTAGGCCAATGGAGTAGAAGAGACCTTTTTGGTCTACAGTTCTATGAATTTGAACACCTTCGTGTAACCAGGGTACAGAGCAGTCCCATCACCACACGTGGGATTGCTTTGTCATCTTCAGAGTGCTCTGCAGATGGCTACGGCATGGAGTTTCATGGGGTAACGCCTGGATCTCCTACAAAGGTACATGGGATAGGTTAATACTCAGGACCTGGCACATTCCATATAGCAGGGGTCCTCAAACTTTTTAAACAGGGGGCCAGTTCACTGTCCCTCAGACCATTGGAGGGCCGGACTATAGTTTTAAAAAAAAACAACTATGAACAAATTCCTATGCACACTGCACATATCTTATTTTGAAGTAAAAAAACAAAACGGGAACAAATACAATATTTGTATTTGCATGTGGCCCGCGGGCCGTAGTTTGAGGACCCCTGCCTTAGAGTATTAATGGAAGAAGATCAATTCCAGTGGTGGAACCTGCCCATCATCTGCCTTTGCACCGGCTGCCCCTTCGGCTGAAACACTTCCTGTGGAACCCCGCATGGCTCCTGCCCTCGTCTCCTTCAGATCTTTGCTCCAATGTCGCCTTCTCAGCGAGGCCTCCCCTGGCCACCCAGTGCTAAACCGTCTGTTCGTCTGGATCTCTCCTACTCTGGTCTGCTTGTTCTGTTTTCCACAGCATGCACTGCCTCCTGGAAACCACATAACTGGCATTTATTTTGCTGCCGGTGAGTCTCTGCTCCCTCTGATAACATGCAAGCCTCCGAGAACAGAGTTCCTTGTCGGCTTTGTTCACCACTGTGTCCCAAGCACTTAAAACAGTGCCTGGCACATAGTAGGGCTTCAATAAATCTTTGTCGTGTGAACCTGTTTAAAAACAGCAGTGAAATCAACCCGCCCTCTCACCTTCTGTTTACGAAGACTAAATGTGTGATTCCACACAAGAAAACAGCTGTCACAGTGCCTGACACCTCAGCCTCAGCTGAACCAAAACTGAAATCATGCAAAGGGAATATCTAATTTCATCTGCTAGTGAATCTCCTCCCCACGTGAGCACACCAAGACATAAACTGTCGCTCTCTCCATCCTCTGCTCAAATGAGTGCTGATTTTCTTTTCCCTCACCCATTAGGAAACAGCGTTTGGCTAATTAACAGCTGCTAACACCCCTTCTGCACAAGCCAAAAAGTTAAAAAATTCATGGAGACAACATGGGCCAGGCTTCAACACTATATTCATGAGCACAGGCCGCATGGGAACCCAGGGTGCGCCCGAGAACCCAGAGGCTGGGCCATGCAAGTCGAAGAGCTAAGTACAGTGATGGCGAACCTTTTGAGCTCGGCGTGTCAGCATTTTGAAAAACCCTAACTTAACTCTGGTGCTGTGTCACATATAGAAATTTTTTGATATTTGCAACCATAGTAAAACAAAGACTTGTATTTTTGATATTTATCTTATATATTTAAATGCCATTTAACAAAGAAAAATCAACCAAACAAATGAGTTCGCGTGTCACCTCGGACACACGTGTCATAGGTTCGCCATCACTGAGCTAAGAGATGCTCACCTTCCTGAATGAAGGTCAATTTTGCACCCAGCCAGAGAGCGGCTCCAACCCCACAAACAGACCCGCCGGCCTTCCACCAGAGTGTGTGCTGTCTTTGAAGAGGCCAAGTCCACTCACCGCACACACAGGCCTTGCTCTCCTGTGAGGGGCAACACTGGTTCCCACAGGTGTCATACTGTGGGTCCCCAGACAAGGAGGACTGGGGCTTGGGAGCGAGGATTTGTGGTGGAGCGAGCCCTCTGCACCGACAGCTCCTCCCCCTTGTTGGAAACTTTGTAGGAAAGTCTCTGAGAGATGGAGATAGGTGGAATTCTTCCATTTATTCGAGACCACCTCCCCGATCCAAACTACTTCCAAACAGAAATGCCCAAACAGGGTCAAATTAAAGCTCTTAACCTCAATGGTAAAGCAACTAAAACTATGTTAGCCATGGAATAATTGCCCATTTACAAACAGAATGCACAGAGCTCCCCAGGCAGCACGTGTTATCTGACAATCACACCAGCCAAACTGATTCATCGAGACCTTCAACCAAAGTCCATGTCAAAACTCTAAAAGAGGCCCTTGATAATCTCGGGCCTGGAGCTCTGTGACTGCTGTCCATGACAGGCCCTTCAGAACACAAAATGTCATTTTTAGTGATGTTAACTTAACTATATATATAACAGTCTAAGCAACCAAACGACCGAAAGACCAGTTGCTATGATGCACACTGACCACCAGGGGGCAGATGCTTAATGCAGGGGCTACCCCCTGGTGGTCAGTGTGCTCCCACAGCCAACCTCCTGTGGTCCCTCCTCCTGGCCGGCCAGCCCCAATTGGCCCCGATCACCCCAATCACCAGCCAGGCTGAGGGGCCCTACCCATGCACGAATTCATGCACTGGGCCTCTAGTTGTAATATAAACCAAATGTGACTTTGTGAGTATATTTAACAATATTGTTCCTAGGTATTTTCTTCTAAATGGGGCTGGAGATATGCCCACTTTGGTGATCACGTAGAACACGAGCCACTCTGGGCAGAACCCTCCTCTGCTGAGGGTGAGAAGCTCGGCCTCCTTCACCCCTTCATTCTTACATCAGTCAGGCTCAAACCCTGAAGATAACATTTCCCTCATTGTCCTCCCCCCCTACGTCTCTTAAGTGGCTCCAGAATCCCATGCCATCTCTCTCCTCCCCTCCTTGCCAGGCCACCCTCAAATCTCACAGGTGCACGGGCTAGACCCCACAGGAGGTGGGGAAGGGATAGACCCCGCCATCCCTTCCCCACCTCTCAATCTTACGAGATACACACCATGACGAACACCATCTTCATTTCACAGATGTGGACACTGAGGCCAGGCAGGTAAAGTGACTTGCCAAGGCCTTAAGTCGGGGTCAGCGGTGGAGAAGGGACTCAAACCTAGTGGGTCCTGGGTCCAGTTTCAACAACAGTGTGTGGCTTTCCCGAGACATGGACCAGATCAGAACAGACAGGGACGGGACACGTGGGGAGCCCAGACATGACCCCCAGGAGCCCAGATGTGACACTCTGCTGCCCAGAGAAAGGCAGACAGTCTTCTCAGGACCACCGTGGCCAGATGTGTGGCCTTCACTTCCGGTCTCCAGGCTGGATGCTCCATGACATCTGCTGGACGGAGGGAGGGAGTACGCTAGCAAGGACTAGAAGCCAGGGAGCCCACACGGAAGTATGATAACAACCATGAGGATGATGGTGGTGGTGGTGGTGTCGGTTACCATTTACCAAAACTACTTGAGGAGCCAGGGGCTGCACAAGACCGGCCTGTGGATGGTCCCCAACCGTCACAACAACCCTGCCTAGAAGTGCTATCCCCCCACTTCACAGAGGAGGAAACTGAGGTCCAGAGAGGATAAGTAATGTGCTCTGGGTCGACCTGTCATAATAATCACAGCTCCTCCAGGCACTGCTCTAGGCACCTGATACAAATTCACTCACGCCATCCTCCCTCCAGCCTCATGAGATGTGTATATGCCGTTCCACCGGCACTGCACAGCAGTGGGCACCGAGGCCCAAGTCACGCTGCTGAGAAGTGGCAGAGCTCCGATTCAAACCCAGGCAACCTGGCTCCGGCGAGCACGGCCCTAACCACAGGCAGCGTACCCTTCCGCAGTGCTAGGATGCACACCCAGGTCTGCATGGGGCAGGGCCTAGGGATCGCCCATCGCCTGCGATGCCTCGGGGCTCCATGAGCCTGGGCTCTGTCCGCCTGGCACGACTTCCCGTTGCTCTCCCACATTCCAGGGCTGGTTCTTCCTTCTGACTCAGCTCCCCCTTCTCCTCCGCAGGCTTCCCTGACTGCTCTCCAACCAACTGGGACTAAGAGAGCTGCTCTGTGTCCCTGCAGAGCCCTGTGCACCTGCCACTGTGGGCTTGGGGGAGGGGCCGTGTCTGGCTTCAGACTCATTGAGTTGGAGACAGAGCCGGGCACCCGGGGTCAAGGAGAGATGCCAGCACTGCCAAGGTCTGGGAGCCAGACGGGGCCGTTCCTTTCTCCTGGATCAGAAAACACATGGAGCCATTAAGCAACCTTCCCCCTAGAGCAGCGGTTCTCAACCTGTGGGTGGCGACCCCTTTGGCGGTCGAATGACGCTTTCACAGGGGTCGCCTAAGACCATCCTGCATATCAGATGTTTACATGATGATCCATAACAGTAGCAACAGCACAGTTATGATGTAGCAACGAAAATAATTTTATGGTTGGGTCACAACACGAGGAACTGTATTTAAAGGGCCAGAAGGTTGAGAACCACTGCCCTAGAGAGAAAGGAGACCTTGGGAGGCTCGCTCAGGCCTAGGACGTACCTGAGGATGCAAAGGAAGGGCCAACCTGAGGGGACACAGCAGCCACCTGGAACACCCGAGTGGAGCGCTGACAGGTGACAGAGAGGGGTAGAGAGAGACAGAAATGCAGAGAGACAGAGACAGACAGAGAGGAGAGAGAAGACACACAGAGAAAGAGAAAAAAAAGACACAGAGAGATAGGGCCTGGGAGACAGACAAAAAGAGACAGAGGTGGACAGGGATTAAACAGAGGGAGAGAAAGAGGCAGAAAAACAGACACACACAGAGGCAAGACAGAGAGACAGAGAGACAGAGTGAGATAGAAAAGGGCAGGGAGACAGAGAAAGACAGAGAGACACAGAGAGACAGGAAGACACAGAAAAAGATGGAGAGATACAGAGACACAAAGAGAGGACAGAGAGATAAAGAGACAGAGGCATAGAGGGAGACAGAGTGAGATAGAGATAGAGGGATGGATAAATAGATAGATAGATAGAGAGATGATAGATAGATAGATAGATAGATAGATAGATAGATAGATAGATAGATAGATAGGGAGGGAGGGAGGGAGAGGTGGGGGAGGTACCACTGCTGAGACCAGGCTGTGAGCACTGCAGCCATCGATCTTATCACCTCCATTGCCGGGCCTCCTGCCTGAGCTTCCACGGCAGGCAGCCCGCCCGGCGGCGCTTCTAGTGCCCAGGTGCCACCTAATGAGGAACTGAGCAAGTTCACCCTGGAGGGCGCGAAGCACAGCTCGTAGGCACCTTAAATGTATCACGTCCTGATTTCCCGCCATCTCCCCCACCCCACACTGCGCCTTCCCACCCTCCCACCTCAGCAGACGCCCGCCTCAGGCGTTAAGCTGGAAAAGTGGGGAATCCCATTCCTCCTGTCCAGCCTCCCACACTCGGGCATCGACTTCTCTCCAACACAGCCTCCAGCCCCGCCACTTCTTCCAACCCCACAGTCGCCACTAGAGTCCAAACCAGCGTCACCTCTCACCTGGACCAAAGCGGAAGCTCTCCTAGGGCGTCCCTGCCTCCCCATCCGCTCCCCTGACACGCCTGGGCCCCCGCCTGGCTGCCCTTCCCCAGGTTCCTCCAAGTCAGAGTTCCCACTAAACACCGACACCCCTCACACGTCACCTCTTCGGTGAAGTCTTCCCAGCTCCTGCAAGGGTTTCTCAGGCCGTGGTTGACCAATCACCAATGCGAATGATGCTGGTGCTCGCTAACCACAGACCGCCCACTTCGGGGATGGGAGCCGAGCCAGCCGCATTTTTAAGAACCAGCTGATTCGTATACACACTAACGTGTGAGAGTGGCCGCCCAGAGAGCAGGCCCTGCAAACCTTACACTTGATAATTTCTCCATCAACTGTGCTCCCCCAATTCTTTCCACATGATCTCTGCAAGCATACCCGGTCATATTGCAGGTGAACTCCTTACAGCAAAATTCCTCTCACTTCACTGTGAGCTACTTGAGGGCAGAGAGCATGCCTAAATTATACTTATACTGGAGGCCCGATGCATGAAATTCATGCAAGAGGAGGCCTTCCTTCCCCCCGCTGCCGGCACCGGCTTCCCTCTGGCACCCAGGACCCGGGCTTCCCTTGCAGCCCTGGATTCGTCCGGAAGGTCGTCCGGAAGGACATCTGGTCTAATTAGCATATTACACATCTATTATTATAGATTCTCAGCCCCTCTAGCAGTTTTGCCAACCTTGACTCCTCTTTTCCCTCACATTCTACACCCATTCATCACCAAGCTCAGATGGCTCTACTCTCAAAAGATTTGATGTTGACCACTTCTCACCTCTTCCACATGAATGACCTTAGTCCAAACTGCCATCATCTCTCCCCATGGACTCCTGCACTAGTCCACTCACCGATCCCTCTGCTTCCACCCTGACCACTGCAGCTCCCTTCCTACACAGCTGTCAGAATGTTCCCTTAAAAAAATAAATTACATATTTACAAGTCACATATTCAAGAAAGCACTGATACCCAGAAGACATAAAAATACTCAAAACTCAACAATTAAAAAAACACACACAAAAGCAATTTTAAAAATTGGGTATGAGATCTGAGCAGATACTTCACCAAAGAAATTACATAAGGGTGGACAATATACCTGTGCAAATATTCAACACTGTTAGCCAGTAGGGAAATGAAATTTAAAACCATAGTGAGATACCACTGAACTATTTGAATGGCTAAAATAAAAAATACTGAAACTGCCAAGTGCTGACAAGGAAGCAGAGCAACTGGAATTTTCACACACTGTTGATGGGAACACAAAATTATATAGCCACACTGGAAATGAGTTTGGCAGTTCTTATAAGTTAAATGTAAATTTGCCATAGGTCCCAGCAATCCAACTCCTGGCTGTTCACAAATGTTTATAGCAGCTCTATTCATAATCATTAAAAGCTGGAAACTCAAGTGTCCTTCAAGGGGTGAACGGATAGACACACTGTGGTACATCTATGGAATGAAATACTAACTAACCAGCAACAAATGTGAATGTTGATACAACAACATGGATGAATCTGAGAGACAGTGGGCTAAGGAAAGAAGCTAGTTTCCAAAGTATGATTCTATTGATACGGCACTCTCAAAAAGACAACACACTAGTGATGAAAGTGACTAGGTGTCAGATGTTAGAAGTGGGGGCTTTGTGACTATAAAGGGGCAACAGAGAGAGGTTTTTGGGTGATGGAACCATTCTGTGTCCTCATTGTGGTGTTGGTAGTCCCATGAATCTATAATTTGTTAAAAGTCATAGACCTGAACACCAAGACAAAGTCAATTTTACCCTGTGGCAATTTAAAAAAATCAAATCAATTAAAAGAATAAGCTGAAGCAAGTAAGCTCTTTCCTCAAAACCTCCAACTTAGAACAGAACCCAAACTTCTCCCCACAGCCCAGGAGTCTCCACCAGACCTGGTTTCAGGTACCTTTCTAGTCACATTTCAAAATCCTCCTTCTTATGCCTCTTTACCTACCCCGAGGCTCACTCGCTGTTCCCTCTGCCTGGAATTCTTTTCCACAGATATTTCCAAAACCCCTTCTCAAACTTCATTCGTGCTTCTGCTGAAATATTGACTCCTCGGAAAAACCTTTTTTAACTGACTTTTCTATAATGGCATCTTCTTATGCCTTTGCTATTTCATTTTTCTTCATGACACTCACGACTAACATCACACGTCTCTGGTTTATGGTAACTTTTTATTTCCCCACCAGAACACAGATCCACGAGGACAGGGATCCTCTCGGGACACTTCATGGATACATCCCCTGCTCCCAGGACACGGCCTTTGACAGGGTAAGGACTCTCATACATACCTGTTAAATGGATTCATGAGTAAACCCCAGGGATGAGCAGTCAATGATGACATTCCCAAGGCTCTCAGCTTAGAGCCATACTTTGATCACCTGCCCACTTGGTCCCTGAGTAGAGCAGCCCCCGGCCAGAATATTCAATTTGCTATTGGTGCTTTGAAAATGGATTCAGTTCCACGTCTCCCTTCTAAGAGCTGCTTTTTCCGGTGCTGGGCTAGGTACCTGGCAGGAGGATGAGCTGGGAAGGGGGCAGGGTTGCAAGCAAATGCATTCTTAAGGGTAACCCTCACAGGAGGGTTACTGAGGGTGAGTGGGACGCTATGGAGAAGTGCCCCTAACCTGGGCAAGGAAGTTTGAGGTGAGACAAAAGACAGGAAAAAATAAATAAATGGGGGGAGGGGACCTACCTCTACGTCTCTGCAACACTTTCCCAAGGTGAGCAAACACACTAGCATGTACAGAACACCTGCTCTAAATGTTCCAGACACTCTCCAACGGTCCTCATGTAAGCCCCCACCCACCCTTCAAGGTAGGTTCTACTGATCCCATTTTCATCAATGAAAAAGCCAGGCACAGAGAGGTGACGTAAGCATGTCCAGGGTCACACAGCGATAAGGAGCGTCTGGTCTTTTAAACTCAGGTGTGTGTAGCTTCCAACCCCATTCCTTCTCCACTTTGGATCTTAGCAGCAATATTCAGGGGCACGAGGGTGAGCACTGGCCAGAGAGAGAGACCAGAGGGACCAACCTCAAGCAGGAAATGCCAACCTGGACACGGGGACCGGCTCTTCTCTAAAACTTTTCAAAGACCAGCACAGACACGTCGGCTACAGCAGGATGCTGACCACTTTCCAGCAAGCACGTCCTGAGGATCCACTCCACAATAGTTCCTGAGCTCAGGGCTCCCACATAACTCTGTCCTTTCATTCTCATCACCGTTAAAAACCCCGTGAACACGGATGAAGGCACCCAAGCAGAAGGGTGGACCCTGCAAGCAAGCAAGGAACCTGAGAATCCCCCACCCCCCACTCCATGCCAGTTAGAGCTTCGACAGCTGCCTTAAAGACAGAACAGCATGAAGACCCAGACAACTGCAGAAAGGCTTTCTTTTGCTCTTTCCCTTTTAAAAAAATCACCGTTCAGGGTGGCATACCCAAAAATCAGGTATAATGCCATTTGGGGGCAATTAAACTATTTTCACAGGTGTTTTTGGCTATGGATGATTTTCACATTGTACTACAGCTTTGGAACCTAGAGGAGGAATAAGCCACAACCTGGCAAGGCCCCAGGCCTCCTGGCATGTACTCCTTCTTGACAGATAATCAAGAAACCTCAGGTCTAGACAGGATGATAGGGGCTCCCAAGTGCTGCACGTCCGATGACAGGGCACAGAAGGTAGACAGCTCCACCACCTGCACACTCTTCCTCGAATGGCCTGCTATCTGCTCCCCTCCAACTCTACCCATTGCCACTGGCTTTGCTCTCCCACCCTGCAGAAGAATTATAACTCCTCTTTCCTATGACGATCATTTGAATATTTGAAGCCTGGTATTAGGATGATTCTTTCTTATCATTATAGGGGTCAAGAAAAAGGTGGAGAACCTGCACTGTGCTTTTTAAAAATATATATATTTTTAATTGATTTCAGAGAGGACTGGAGAGGGAGAAAGATACAGAAATATCAATGATGAGAGAGAATCATTGATTGGCTACCTCCTGCCTGTTCCCCACTGGGGATCAAGCCTGAAACCAAAACCAGGCATATGCCCTGACTGGGAATCAAACCTGGACCTCCTGGTTCACAGGTCAACGCTCAACCACTGAACCACTCCGGCTGGGCTGCGCTGTGCTTTTGGGTGATAACTGGATGTTTTTTCTTTCTGGGTGGACATCTCTGCACATCCACGACAGTGACAGCCACCTCCCTAGGAGGCAGCTCCACAGTTGGGTTAAGTTCCACGTTTTGCTGGCTGTGGCCTGGAAACGTGCAGCTTCGTTGGGAAGACAAAGAACAGAGACCACATGTCGTGTGGCAAGTGCTCTTACAGTGGGATGAGTTAGGTGCCAGGCACACGCAGGGAGAACGGGTGGGCCTCAGCCCACCCACTGGAAGGGACTGCTGACCTGGGAGCTTGAACCTCATGAAACACAGCTTACATCGGAGGCCCTTCAAGGAGACTCCAGGTCTCAGAGGCGGCTTGCTTACCACCCGCTGTCATGTCCCAGGTGCCTGCCAAAGGCCAGGTGTCCAGCAGCTAGCTGTCCAACGAGTCTTACTCTAATCCTTTGGCACTCTGAAGGGGCCTGAAGGTGAGAATAACTAAATCAAATGATCTCAAAGCTCTCAGATGAAGATTTTCAAAAAAACTCATTAACAACAATACAACTTCAAACACCTATGACCAGGAGTCGTGGTCCCCATCCCCTGTGGTCCCTCAGCTCCCTGGGTGACATGAAACAGGTCCCCTAACTTCCTGGGACCTCCCTTTTCTCAGTGATACACTGAGGGGCCTGGAAGGTTCCTTTCGGACCCAGGGTTCCCTAATCCTCTTTTGTCTCAGACAGGAAACTGGATAATCCACAATAATCTGGCTGAACTCGTCAACCCTCCAATCAGTGCGTGATTTCCAGCAGAAAGAAGAGCACAAAGGAAGCAAAGGGAGATGAGATTCCAGCTCCAGCCCTTCCATTACCCTGCCATGAACCGCCAGCCCAGCACCTGCTCCTGCACCGGCTTAGATACCAGTCTCCACATTTACCAAGTGATGATCTCAGGCAAGTCACTGAATCTCCGCCAGCCTTGTTATGCACATCTGTAGATCAGGCTAATCCCACCTAATCCCAGGGCTACTGGGAGGGAGAAGTCCACTAAAATGTGTACAAGTGCCCAGCACCCACAGGACATGCTGCATGTCCCCTTATTCATTCTTTACCCACCCAACCCACTTAATCAACAGACTCAGTTTCCAGAGGCTTCTTGCAGCCCAAAGCACAAGGCAGACAGAGCTACAGGGGCTCTAAACGCCAGCCAGTCCCACTCCCTCCTCCCTCTGTGATTGACAAAGGAGGCTTGGAGAGGCTCGGTGACTTGCCCCAGGACCCGCAAGGTCTTCAGCAGCAAAGCCTGACCCAGAACACGGGGTGGCAGACCCCAACGGTCATACGAGACACAGAGAGAACCTGTCCCTGAGGAAACTGGGAACTCCCCACTTCCAACCAAATTCTGAAAAATACAATGAAACAGAACTTTGTTTTTTGGAGGGCTGCAAGAGAGAAGTAGCATCATCTTTGTCTATGAGTTACCTGTGAAATAAAGGTCAGAGGTTCTTGCTAGCAAGCAGCCTCCCCCAGTTCCTCAGCTCCCTGTGCCCCTCCCCACTCTGCTCCTGCAGGGTTTTTTTAAAATATATTTTATTGATTTTTTACAGAGAGGAAGGGAGAGAGATAGAGAGTTAGAAACATCGATGAGAGAGAAACATCGATCAGCCGCCTCCTGCACACTTCCCACTGGGGATGTGCCCGCAACCAAGGTACATGCCCTTGACCGGAATCGAACGTGGGACCTTTCAGTCCGCAGGCCGATGCTCTATCCACTGAGCCAAACCGGCCACGGCTGCTCCTGCAGTTTACACCTGAGGCAGACATGCTTGCACCAGGATCCTCTCTGGGGGAGGTGAGAAGTCTCAGCCCGGAGCAATTGGTCCCCCACCCGTCAAACACAACCAACCAAACCGTCACACCTGCGCTGTCCATCATGCGAAAGGAGCTCCTCTTCCACACCCTAACAGCTCCAGCGGGGACAACTAGGACGGTGCTCACATTCATGAAGGCACAGGATTATGCCAGGGTCAGGGACCGGAAGGCCCCTGCAAAGACACGAGCAACGCCCCTGAGACCACTCAGGTGTTTCTGCAGGAAGCTCAGGCCACAGTCTACCACGGGCGGGCGCGGGAGCACTGAAGGGGGAGCCCAGACAATGTAAGGAGGGGCCTGGGAGGCACTCCCTCCTGTTCCAGCAAAGCCCGCCTGTCAGGGAGCATTTGACAGAGAGGACAAGAGCGTGCCTGCTCATAGCTCCTGGCAGCACACTCCCAGCAGGCATCTCCCAGAGCTCCGAGAGCCCGAGCCCAAGCCTCACCTGGTGCCCGGGAGCAAACAGACCCAGAGAGGGAGACCGTGGTGCCCAAGCTCCCACCGCATGCCTGGGCAGCCAGGGCATACAGCCAGCGCCTGACCTTCCTTCTGGAGCTATTTCCTTCCAACTGCCCCCAGGCTCCCCTCTGCCAGGCCCCCTCCCTCTTCCCAAACCCCGAGCTCACCTCCAGGTCTGAGGGTCCCGCCAGGTTAAACAGCGCTCAGAAGCAGGTGACAGATTAGCAACTCGTCCAGGAGGACCCCTGTAAGGCCAGAGCAGCTGGGCCCTGCCTGTCCCCAGCGGCAAGGGGAGACTGCAGTGCCCAACTTTGTAAGGGCTCTCTCTTCCCTGAGCGATCCTCCTCCTGCACCCCCTCCTCCTCCTCCGGTCCTCCTCCGTAGTACTATGGAGACACGTGCTCTGCTTGGGGGGAGGCGAGGAGGGAAGTGCAGCTGTGTATTGGAAGGAGAGAGGCAACAAATCTGCTGCCCTGTTACATACACTCACACCTAGCAGGCGAGGAATGGGGGAAAATAGCTCTATCTGCTGCCACAGAATTATTAACCCGTGCACTCCAGCTCTGCTCCTCCGGCAGCTGAAGCCAGAGAAACAATACACTTAACCAATGGAGTGCCAGCCAGAGACATTACATCATCAGCCAGCACCGCCATTGGCTCATAATTCCTAGAACACCAGTCTGCTTCTAGGTGCTTAACCCTTTCACATTCGCCATAGCAGGGACTCTAAGCCAAGGTTCCTGGACCTTGCTTTTATTAGGATCGTCTGGGGGTGCTTTCTAAACATACAGATCACGCAGATTCTTCAGGGGGAGCAGGATACCTGTATTTTAAATAGTGTGCAGAGTGTGGGGGGACCACTGGTCTATGAAACTCTTCCTCTCCAACAGGCAAATGAGATATTTTTCTGAGCATGTATGAGGACCTCCAGCCCAGTACTTTATAGTATCATCTCATTTATTTTCTACACTGAGCAGCAGACGTTCTTGGCTTCGTTTCACAGGTATGAAAAGTAAGGTTCAGAGAGAATAAGTCCCTTGTTCATGGTTCTGGAAGCCGGGCTGTCTGCACCCTACCTGGCTACCCCATTCGAAGCTCCCACTTGAAATCAAACCCAGCCATTTTTTCTACCTATTGCCTCCAGGGTTACAGGAAGTATAGACCCTCTCGAATTGTAAAATGCCAGTGACTGTGAAGAACTGGGGGGTGAAGAGAATGAATTCCCACAGGAGGGAGTCAGGGATCACGAACCCTCCGGAGAATCATTCTCTTTCTCAGACTCAATCCTTCTGCTGCAAATCTCAACTTAGCTGTCACTTTCTCTAGGAAGCATCCACTCACCCCCAAACCCAGGATCGATGCCCCTGTTCCAGGCTCCGACGGTCCCTGTATCTGTTGGCTGCAGCTGCTTGTTTACCTGGTACATCCCACAAGGGTAGGGCCATTTCCACCTTCTCCACCAGCATCTGCCCAGAACAGTGCCTGCCACATGTGAGGACTCAACCAGGACTACAGGAGGCAGGTGGGGAGGGAGGGGGTGGAGGGAGAGAAGGAAAGTAGGAGGAAGGGAGAGGGGACAGTGGAAGGAAGAGGGAAGAAGAAGGGGGAAGGAGGGAAGGAAGGAAGGAAGGAAGGAAGGAAGGAAGGAAGGAAGGAGGAGGGAGGGAGGGAGGGAGGGAGGGAGGGAGGGAGGGAGGGAGGGAAGGAGGGAAGGAGGAAGGAGGGAAGGAGGGAAGGAGGGAAGGAGGGAAGGAGGGAGGAGGAGGGAGGGAGGGAGGGAGGGAGGGAGGGAGGGAGGGAAGGTCTTTACTGAAGTTCGAAATGGCATCATGCTGAGATGGGAAAGGTAAAGGCCTGGAAGCCAGAGACCCCATATGAATAAATGACTGACCTTGGGCAAGTTCATTTTGGGGTCAACTGAAAATGAGGACCATAGCCTCTTTCTCGTGTGTTTAAATGGAAGAATGAGCCAGGCTGGAATGTGCTCCTCTACGTTCTCTCTCCCTCGGTCTCATGCATTTTGTTGGCTGGCTTCTGGTTGCTGACAAGTCCCACAGTTGTCCCTCCAGCCCAGACTCCGCCCACCTCGGGTTCCATGTCCAGATCTTGAGCATCTCCAAGAAAGCATTTGAATTTTCTCCCATAACTCCAACTTGCTCCTAACCCAGTCTCCTCTACTCTGACTGGTGCTCCCTTCCACCCAATCTTTTTTTTAAAAAAAAAAATAAGTGAGGTGACATTCATATAACATAAAAGTAACCATTTTAAAGTTAATACATTCATAATGTGTGCAACACCACATCTATCAGATTCTAAACTATTTCATCACCCCAACAAGGGTAAGGGGAACCCACTTACCCTTTAAGCAGTTATATATCATTTATCCTTTCTCCCAAGCCCATGGCAAACCATGAAACACCAATCCATTTTCTGTCTCTACAGATTTACCTATTCTAGATATTCTATAATAATAAAAGTGTAATATACTAATTAGACCAGACATCCAAACGACCTTCCAGACGTCCTTCTGGACGACCTTCTGGATGAAGTTGGGGCTGTGAGGGCCAAGGCAAGCCACCGTGGCTGCGAGGACTGAGCACCTGGCACAAATTTCGTGCATCGGGCCTCTAGTCCTATCTAATAAAAGAGAAACATGGTAACTGGCATACGACCGCTACCCTTCTCATTGGCTAATCAGGGAGATATGCAAATTAACTGCCAGCCAAGATGGCGGCAGGCAGCCAGGCAGCTTGAAACTAACATGAGACTTGCTTGCTTCAGTGACGGAGGACTCCAATGTTCCCCGCCTGCCTTGCCGGGCTCTGAACTGGCAGTTTGAAACATAGTTACAAAAATAGAAGCTAAACAAAACCCCAGAAACCAGCTTTCAGCTAGCCGGGATCTCAGACCTGGAATTGATACAGAGTTTCGATTGTAGAACCTAAACAAACCAGATACCTGCTTTCAGGAGCGGAGGCCTAAGAGCTGGAGCCTCAGAGCTAAAGCTGGCTCAGAATAAAAAAAAAAAAAAAAAGAAGGAGCAGTTGGGAGCTTCAGTCCCAGCCTGAAAACAGCCCTCAGCCCCTCACCCAGACTGGCCAGGCACCCCAGTGGGGACCCCCACCCTGAAGGGTGTGTGACCAGCTGCAAACAGCCATCATCCCCTCATCCAGGCTGGCCAGGCACCCCAGTGGGGACCCCCACCCTGATCCGGGACACCCTTCAGGGCAAACCAGCCAGCCCCCACCCATGCACCAGGCCTCTATTCTATATAGTAAAAGGGTAATATGCCTCCCAGCACCGGGATCAGCGGAGCCACGAGGCCTCCCAGCACCGGGATCAGCGTGACAGGGGGCAGCGCCCAAACCCCCTGATAGCCCTGTGGCTCTGTGTGTGACAGGGGGCGGGGCCACAACCTCCCTATCCGCCCTGCTCTGTTCCTGACAGGGGAAGGCACCCCAACCCCCTGATCGGCCCTGCTCTGTGCCTGATGGGGGGAGCCCCCCAACCTCCTGATCGCCCTGCGGCTCTGTGTGTGACAGGGTGCGGCACCCCAACCCCCCCCCCCCACGGGCCCTGCTCTGTGTGTGACGGGGTAGAGCCATAACCTCCCCATCGGCCCTGCCCTGAGTGTGAGAGTGGCGGCACCCCAACCCCCTGATCGGCCCTGCTCTGTGGGTGATAGAGGGCAGCGCCCCAACCCCCTGATCCGCCCTGCTCTGTGCGTGACAGGGGGGAGCTCCCCAACCCCCTGATCGGCCCTGCTCTGTGCGTGACAGGGGGGAGCTCCCCAACCCCTATTGACCCTGCTCTGTGCGTGACAGGGGGGAGTTCCCCAACCCCCTGATCGGCCCTGCTCTGTGCGTGACAGGGGGTGGCGCCGCAACCTCCCCATTGACCCTGCCTTGAGTGTGACAGGGGGCGGTGCCCCAACCCCCCAATCGGCCCTACCCTGAGCGTGACTGAGGGTGGCATCGCAACCTCCCAATCTACCCTGCTCTGTGCATGACAGGGGGTGGTGCCCCAACTCCCCAATCGGCCCTGCTCTGAGCCCAACCAGGGGCTGCACCTAGGGATTGGGCCTGCCCTCTGCCACCCAGGAGCAGGCCTAAGCCAGCAGGTCGTTATCTCCCGAGGGGTCCCAGGCTGCGAGAGGGCACAGGTCGGGCTGAGGGACCCCCCCACCCCCCGAGTGCACAAATTTTTGTGGACCGGGCCTCTAGTATATACATATAAAAGTCTAAGCGACCGAACGACCAAATGACCAGTTGACTGGTCACTGACCACCAGGAGACAGACGCTCAATGCACAGGATGGGGCTCCCTCCTGTCTGGACTGGGCCTGGGGTTATCATGCCGAAACCGGCTCTCTGACATCCCCCAAGGGGTCCAAGATTGAGAGAGGGCACAGGCCAGGCTGAGGGATCCCACCAGTGCACGAATCTGTTTAAATGGCCTCTAGTCCTATATAATAAAAGGCTAATATGCAAACTGTCCCCACAGGAGTTCGACCAACTGAGAGTTGAACTGCTCACTATGATGTGCGCTGACCACCAGGGCATGGCATGGAATGAAGGAAGGCCCGGGCTGGCAGATGGAAGGCCCCAATTGGCCATGATCACTGGCCAGGCCTAGGGACCCTACTTGTGCACAAATTTCGTGCACTGGGCCTCTAGTTTCATATAAAGGGAATCATACACTATGTGACCTTTTGTGACTGGCTTCTTTCATTTAGAACAGTGGTTCTCAACTTTCCTAATGCCGTGACCCTTTAATACAGTTCCTCATGTTGTGGTGACCCCCAACCATAAAATTATTTTCGCTGCTACTTCATAACTGTAATTTTGCTACTGTTATGACTCGTAATGTAAATATCTGATATGCAGGATGTATTTTCATTGTTACAAATTGAACATAATTAAAGCATAGAGATTAATCACAAAAACAACATGTAATTATATATGTGTTTTCCGATGGTCTTAGGCGACCCCTGTGAAAGGGTCGTTCGACCCCCAAAGGGGTCGTGACCCCCAGGTTGAGAACCACTGATTTAGAATGTTTTCGAGGTTCAGATGTAGCATGTATCAGCACTTCATTCCTTTTATGGCTAATATTCCATTCTGAGTTTGTACCACATTCTGTTTAAGCCATTCATTTGTTGATGGGACATTTGGCATCCACCCAACGTTAAACCAAAAGACAATCCTTGATCCTTCCCTTTACTCTGTACCTCAAGTCTAATGTACCAAGTCCTATACATTTGACATCCATACTATAACTCCAATCCTGCTTTTCTCCAATACCACTGCTACGGTGCAGCCAGGACACCAGCATCTCTCTCCTAACTGCAAATCTGTGACAAGATCCCATTCTTCTCTCTACTCCACTCTTCGCCTGGTAACTGTATAAACCAGCTCATCCATTCACCGCTCCTCCATGGAGCTTGTCTCCCAGAAGCCCGACAGACAACAAACAAATACTATAACGCCAGGTCATTACTAGACTTAAAATACTCCAAAGATTTTCCACTGCAGTTTGAGGAAAATCCAAGCTCTGCACGGCCTTCCAAGGACCCATCTACTTCTCCAAACTCCTTTCAGGCTGCTCCCCAGTCACGCTGAGCTCCAGCCCTCCACCTCGTGGTCCTTGGGCAAGCTGTTCTCTCTGCCTCTTGGTCTTGCATTGCTGCATCAATCTCGTCCCTCCGATATCTGTAAATATCACTCCTCAGACTGACCTTCCCCAGCCACTCTGTTAAGCAGACTCACCCTTCATCCATTTCAATCATTCAATAAATCTGTGCTAAGCATTGTGCTGGGCTCTTGGGATAAAGCAATGTCTGAACTCCTGGAGCCTTCGGACTAGTGGGGAGGACCAACAAAGGGATGGGCAAGTGCCATAAAGGGAGAGTGAAAGGGAGGGGCCTGCTTTACACAGGATGGTCCAAAAGGCCTTTCTGAGAAGGTTAGATTGAAACTGGGGGATGAGAGGGACTCAGCTGGGAAGAGGTCCTATTACTCTCTATCTCATCCTGGCTGTGCAATGCAATGTTGCATCCTTCATGGTTTGCTTTTGAAGAAGCAAAGCACTTCATTTCCGTCTCCCCTCACAGTATTTCCAGCACCTAGGATAGCACCCAGGATAGCACCCACCATGCAGGAGGCACTCGATACTCATGGATTCAATGGATAATCGGATAAAAATGAATGAGTTAGTAAATCCACCAATGAAGTCACTTCAAGAAGCATAATAAATCATATCGTTTTGACATTTGTTGCTATTGATACTGATTTATTGCCAAAGGACTCCTCCTCTTTGGGGTTTTGGAAAACTGGGTTGCCGGTAAAATGAGAATAAAAGCACCTAACGTGGAGGATTACTGGATCGCTGGAGAGAATGCACAGACATAAGAGGCAGCAGTAACAGGCAGCAGCAGCCACTGTGGCCAGTGTGACTAACGGTTCTCTTTACAGAAGCTGATGTAGTCAACTAAACGCCAAAATCCATTTTCAGACGCAGTCACGAAGTTAAAAGGTAAGAAAAATGAACACTTTAAAAAATGCCTGCTCTGCACCGGGCACAGTGCAAAGCACTTCGTCACTTATCTCATTTACTTCCCAGCCCATCCTTCCAACGGCCTGCCTGGGACAGCTCTCAGCCCCACCTGAGACCACGTGCTCCTTACTCCCCCAGCTGCAGGCAATGCTGTTTCACAGCTCACAGCGGAGTCCACCTTCAGGCACTGTCCGGCTGAAGGGGCACCCGAGGTTACACCCCTCTCTGGGGATAGCCTGCACCCACTGGCTGGTCAACGTGGGGCTGCAAAGGCCTGGCCCATGCCCCAGGGGTCAATGGATTCCGTCACAGATCAACTCCCCCTCCCTCACCCCAGAGTAAGACCACTCCCCAAGAATCCCCTACACACGAATCTCAGTCTCTTATTCTTTTTTTTTCTTTTTTTCAGAGAACTGGACCTATGGCAGGTGGGTATGATGCTTTCCTTTGAAATCAGAAAACTGAAGTTCAGAAAGGTTGATCATGTCCCTCGGCACCCAGCTAAAGCGACTTTCTGGTCTGTCTGACTCCCCAGCAGACCTTGCTCGTTACTACAGCCTCTAGTAGCTGAGGCTGCGTCTCTGTGAGACAGGGAGAGGGGCCAGGGAGAAGGGAAGGCCAGCAGGTAGGAAAACGGAAGCAGGGGTGCCCTTCACGCTCCTCCAGGGGCCACCCCTGATGACAGAGGCGAGGTCACACCTTCCAGAAACAACATGAAAATGACCTGCAGAAGCAGGCATCACATGGACCCCATCTCCCCGCCCTATTGAATCCATGGCTAGAAGGCAGGGAGGGGGGCTCCTGGGCACATGGGGCTTCTTTAAGAGGCCAGAGTATTTGCAGCCACATCCCCAAGAGTAGCTGCAACCAACCAGCTTTCTCCTGCTCCAGTCTCCATCGATTTTCCAGAACTGCCACAGGGGCTGGGTCACTGCACAATTTTCCCACTGCCCTCCCTCATTCCAGAACAAAATTCTACATAGTCTAAGGCCACTTTTTAAGGTCCGTGCATGCTTTTGCCCCCTGTGGTGTTGACAGCTAATTTCCTACCCAAATAGGCCCCCATCTTACTTAGTTGTCTGACGCAGGATTATCTGGGTACTGAGCTTTCCACTTTCTTTATCTTTGCACAAGAAAATCTATCTGGACTCCCTGCCATCCCATCCACTTCCAACACACACAGCTTTCAGCCAGGAAAATCCTCCTACTCCCCTAGTGCCCACGCAATAGTCACCTCTTCCGTGAAGCCTTCCTGGCTTGCTCACGGTCCTCCTCTACACCTCAGTTCCCTGTATTCCAGTGCGCTTATACCTGGTCCTCCTCTCGTCCTTCTTGGCCCCATGAGTTCCTCCAAGGCCCTTCTTCGCGCCGCTAGGGCTTACTTAGCACAGTGTCTGGCCCACAGTAGGAGCCCAATAAATGCTGAATGAATACACGGGGCGCTTGGCAGGGAAGCAAGCGCTTTGAGAGGATTTTCCTGCGCCCCAGGATGACTAGGAACAGGAAATAGCATGACAAATCTGACCCCGAACCCCAGGGCAACAGGCCAGAAGGTTCTAAGGACCTACGCGGAGCAGAGGGACCGGTCGCTGCGGTCCCCGACTCCCCGCAAGCTCTTCCCCGGGCCCTGGCGCGGGGTGCAGATCATGCGAGGAGCCGCTACGCAGAACCGCTCTGGCTCTGCATTCCCCGCACATGGACCCGTCGATCCTAGGGACGGGCCGGGCCGGGCCGCAGCAGCGGGGAGGAAGCGTGGCGCGGCGGCTCTCGCCTCGCTCCGGGCCCAGCCGCGCGGCCGCATCCCGCGGGCTCAGAGCCGGAGCGCCCGCGGACGCCGCCAGTAGTCCCGGCTGCGGGGAGGGGTTAGGGGGTAGGGGACTCCCCACTGCCAGACACCCTCCAAAGTCTACTTCGCTGCAGCGCTCTGCTTACCCGGGGAGCTGCCTGGAGCGCGGAGCCCGCGGTGTCCTGGCCGCCGCGCCCGCCTGCGGGTCCTCTCCAGGTGCCAGCGCTCAGCCTCCGCACCCCTCGGCGCGGGAGCGTCTCCCCGCGGCGGCCCGGCCCCCCCGCGCCGCGTAGCCCCATTGGCCCCGGCATCCAGGCCCCGCCCCCCGATAGCCCCGCCTCTCCGCACCCGGGCTCCTCCCCTCTCCACGCAGGGGAAGTCGCTTCTAGCCTCAGTTTCCCCTGGCTAGGGCAGCCGGGTGAGGGAGTAATTCTCCATCCCGAGAGCGTCTAGGCGCCCCCCGGGGAGTGCGAAGAGCGCAGTGTCCTTGTAAGCCGGCTTGGAGCAAGTCGCCTGGCCTCCCTGGACTTCAGGAGGCGCCTCTGAGAAAACTATGAGCCATCGTCGCAAATGTCTCAGACAGTGTGCTGGGTACTTAGCCCCAGGGATGCAACAGGGAACAAGACAAAGTCTACCTATCGCCCTCAAGGAGTTTGCATGGGGTGGGGGTGGGGCAGGCGATATGCAAATACGCAAAGAACATATTATCAGCTTGTTAGGAGCATTATGGGGTGGGAGGGTGATTATAAATAAGAAAGGTGGCCAGGGATGCTATAAATAGGATGGTCTCCAAGGTCCCTTTGCACTGGGGCGGTCTAGTAGTCGGATAAATGCCATCCCATGGCTGACAGGTGCAGTAAATTAAATGCAGGTGGTCCTGAGGCTGGAACTAGAGAAGGGGATGGATGAGTGTGGTGACCAAAGGGAAATGAGCTAGGCCGGAGCGGCAACTGGAGGGAAATCTCCTAGGACCCTGTGGGCCAACGTGAGGAGCTCCAGTTCTGTTGTAAGGACACAAATAAGCCACTGAAAGGTTAGAAGAGGTCGAGGATGGTGGTAAAAGACCCCTTTGGCTGTTG
Source organism: Myotis myotis (assembly GCF_014108235.1). Lineage (NCBI taxonomy): Eukaryota > Metazoa > Chordata > Mammalia > Chiroptera > Vespertilionidae > Myotis > Myotis myotis. Next base: position 203,642,469 of record NW_023416335.1, read on the forward strand.
TATGCAGACTGGATTGGGAGAGAAAGAATGGAAGCAGGGAGACCAGTGTGAGTCTGTCTTATCTGCTCAGGCCGCCATAACAAATACCACAGACTGGGTGGCTTAAACAATAGCTGTGTATTTATTTTTTTCACAGTTCTGGAGGCTGCGATTGGAAGATCAAGGTGCCAGCATGGCCAGTTTCTGGTGAGGACCCTCTTTCTGGCCTGCAGATTGCTATTGCCTTTCCCTGTGTCCTCCCCTGGCAGAGAGAGAAAGAGAGCTAGCTCCCTGATATCTCCTCTTCGAAGGTCCACACCCTCCTGACCTCATCTAAACCTAGTTACCACCAAAAGCCCGCTCTCCAAATACCACCACACATGCGCATACTGGGGAAGCATCACTCAATCCATAGCAGGAGGCCATTCCAGAAAGTCCAGAGATGACGGTGACCTAGGCCAAGGTGCTGGCAACAGGGATGGGGAGAGTGGGCCAATTGAAATAGATTTTGAGAGCATCATGGAAAGCTTGATGATGGATTGGATTGAGGGCATGAATGGAGACTCCTAGGTGTTTAGCTTGAGCCACCCATGGGATAATGGCGCTACGACCACCATGGGGAAGACCAGAGAGGAGCAGGTTGGAGGCAGAGGGAAATGAAAGATTCCATTGTAGACATTTGAGAGCCCTATTTGACATCCTACAACAGGTAGGTTTGTCCATACAGAATTCTCCTAATAACCTTATGACGAAAACATATGCTCACTATCCCCGTATTACAGATGGGGAAATGAAGACACTGAAAGTCTAAGCAGCTTGCTCAATCTAGGTGTTGGTTTGCAACCTGGGGGTGGGGGTGGGGGTGTCAAAACTAGCCCCATCCACAGCGCAAGGAGAGATGGAGGAGAGAGGCATACCACTCCAGGTTGGTAGGTGGCAGGTTTCATAAGCAGGGAACTTACTAGTATATATGAGGCTCGTCTTGGGCAGCCGAAGGCAGGAGGCCTCCACACCTGCCTGCCAGAATCTTAGCAGTTTATGTCGAGGCCTCAGTTAAATGGTTTCAGTCCAGATGGTCTCAACACATTCCTCTCTGGAGGTCTCTCCTTTGAAACTGCCCATCTATGGGAACAGTGGGTGCGATCTACATCCCAAGGTGAGGGGAGGAGCTTTCAATTGCCCAAGTTCAGCTCTCAGGTCAACTACTGGCCCGCCCTCTCGATGACCTCCTCCGACAGTGGGTGGCTGGGTACACAGAGCTCAGGGCTGAGTCTGCGGCCAGGGATACACATTGGGGAGTGCCCTGACCTGGGATTGTACCTGGGATTGTACCAGACCGGCTGGAGAAAGCATGTAGTGAGAGAAGGAGGAGAGGCAAGGGCTGAGCCCTTGGAAAGATCTCTTCCAACATCTCCACTTACTGCCTGACCTTTCCAAGTGACCTCGGTCACTAAGAGGCAATGAACCCAAGTTCAGTAACTAAGAGGGAATAACTCTAGCTCATGGATGGAAAATCAGGGACAGGCAATAATGAAGCAAGTGAGGTTGGCAGGGTGTGGCAGAACAGGGCGGGGTGGGGCTCTGCCCCCCTCCCCCGCCCCAGGTGTGCACACCTGCCTAAGGGGGGCAATGGACTCAGCAACAACTGATTTTTGCCGCATGGGAATATGGACCCTGAGTTCCCAGATAATCTCATTTTTTATTAAAGAGCCAGAAAATCAGAATATGTTAAACCTCTAGATTTTTAAATGTTGGCAATTAATTTAAAATATTTTTAAAAGAGAATGTATAGGTCAAGACTGTTGGGCAGAATCCAATCCATATATGGGCAGGATTGGCTCTGTTGGCTGTTACTTTCCACCTCTGGGTTAGACAGTGCTTCAGGTCCCTTTAAGAAAGTCCTTGCAGTTTCTGTTCAGTCACAGATGGTGACAATAGTGGGACATAAAAGGATCCAGGAAATCTCAGCTTAAAAACGCAGCCTAGCCTTTCTGGGCATTTGTATCTACTCGCCTAGTATAGCCTTTCTAAGCTTCAGTTTCCCTACCTGTAAAAACAGGAGGCAAGAGCGAGCTCCTCCAACATGCCTCCTAATTCTAACATTTGGAGTTATAACAATAGTGGGTTGTTTTACTGTTGATTTCCAAACACGCACAGGGAGTTTACTTGGGGGAAAATGGGAAGGGTGTTCTTGTCTGGGTCTGCAATTCAAAAAGCCTTGCTAGTAAGGAAAGCATCAGAGTGAAATAGAGGTTTAGATAAGAAACCAGGCAAATGATGGCGTTCTAATTGCACTATGAATGAGAATAAAAAGGCAATTAGATGCAGGCGTGCTTAACGGTTTTCTATTGAAAATGCAATGTATGGTAGCCAGTTCTCCACATATATCACCAAGGGGTTTGCAGTAATGAGATTCTCTGTCATGTACATGGGAGGTCAGCTGCATTCTAGCATTATTTATTCTTATGTACCGAGCTTATGTAATGAGAATAAGCCTGAAAACACATCGTCACCCTCCATAGAGTCAGTGCCCTTTTTCCCCACCTGAGATATTGTTTAAAGCTAGAAGCAGCTTATGATTTTACAAGTCTCTGGGTTTTGCGTAGGCGTGAACGTGGGGTTGGGAGCCAGGAGACCTGCCGTGTACTCACTGAACAACCGTTCAGCCTTCTTCATCAGTAAAGTGAGAGCTGGACAAAAGGTGGCTCCAAGGAAGATGTTTGCATGTATTCCTCCACATTTCTTGGCGGGGGTGGGTGGGTGGGGGAGTTTTCATTGTTGGAGACCTGGCAATTCCCAGGGTCAGATCTTTCCACAATTTACCTCCTAGTCCCAAAAGTCCTGGAGGCAGGGATGTCACCTAAGTTGGGCCAATTAGATGCTCACTCTTGGGACTTAGTCTCTCCAGAAAGTGACAAGGATGGAGAGAGAGAGAGGTTGACCATGAGGTTGGTCAGACTGAGGGTGGCCACAGCAGCAGCAGGCTGAAGAGGCTGGACCAGTGGTTGCTGCTTGATCATGAATCTTGTGAGCCAACCTCCAGAACCCCCTAGGTCTCTGCCAGTTTCTCAAGCCCTTCATGCCATCCCTGTCCCCATTATTTTGTGAATCTCCCACCTCTACTAACTTCCCTTCTTGTGTTAGCAGCCCAAGTTATTTCTCTTGCTTTAAAAAAAGAAATATATATATATATATATATCTCCAACATAATAAAAGCCTAATATCCTAAAGGTCCAGTCGTTCATTCAACCAATCAAAGCATAATATGCTAATGATATGCTAAGGATGCTCAATCGCTCGCTATGACATGCACTGACCACCAGGGGTTAGACGCTCTGACCAGTAGGTTAGCTTGCTGCTGGGGTCCAGCCAATCAGGACTGAGCAAGATGGGCCAGACACACCCTGGAGCCCTCCCACTGTCACTCCCTGGCTGGCCAACCTCCCACTTCCCTCCCCATCCCTGATCATGCACTGGTGGGGTCCCTCGGCCTGGCCTGTGCCCTCTTGCAATCCGGGACCCCTCGAGGAATGTCAGAGAGCCAGTTTTGGCCCAATCCTGCAGGCCAGGCTGAGGGCCCCCACTGTTGCATGAATTCGTGCACCGGGCCTCTAAAAAAAATATATATATATATAAAATATATATAAAAAAATATATGTATATAATTGATTTCAGAGATGAAGGGAGAGGGAGAGAGATAGAAATATCAATGATGAGAGAGAATCATTGATTAGCTGCCTCCTGCATGCCCCCCATTGGGAATGGAGCCCACAACCCAAGTATGTGCCCTGACTGGGAATCCAACCTCGAACTCCTGGTTTATAGGCTGATGCTCAACCACAAAGCCACACTGGCCGAGGCTATTTCTCTTGCTTTTAACCAATAATTTCGATGGACCCAGGGAGGAAAGAACATGTTGCATCATAGGACCGTTTCCCTGGGAACAATTCAGGGCAGGAATTTGCACTCATACAGATGCACACACAGTGCCCGCACGCTCTCTCGCCACTCGGTAAGAAACCCAATTCCACGCAGCAGTCGTGCTGCAGAATAAAAATGATATTCATTTTTGACAGGAAGAGCCCGGGTGTGCTATTCACAACGCATCTAAAGAGAGCGAGCAAGCTCTAACAATAACAACACAGCTGTAGAAATAAGCCCTCTTGTTTGTAAATTTGGTCGTTTGCAAAGTCCTTTCCCCTGAATCCCCTCATTTCAGCTCACTCCTGTGAGGTAGGCAGATTCCACAGTATCCATGGTTTATAGGTTACGCTGATGATAGCTGTGACCCGTTGAGCACTTCTTGAGGAGCAGGCGCTGTGCTAAATGCTTTACATACCCATATGCCAACTCTGTTAAGGAGACATCCCCATTTTATAGGTGATGAAACTGAGGCTCACACAATTCATCTACATAATACGCACTTGAGGCGAGAACTCACACAGCTGTCAGTTCTGTCTGACAACAAATGCCATGCGAGCTTTTGACACTCAGCGGGGTGTCATGTAACACAGCTAGTGGGTAGCAAACCTGGCCCTGGGATCCTAAGTCAGGAGTTTTCGTACTTGCCAACAAGGGCAGATTCGATTAGGTGGCCCATCAATGGCAAAATTTTTAAGGTCGTAGGAAAGATCTTTTCGTATTTCCCCCTCTCTCCCTATCATGGTGCCCGAAGTCTGCCTGAAGATGAGTTGCTATGTCTGTCGATTGATCCAGGGGGTACAAATGCAAGGATGCCTGTGAGGGACTAAACGCTAAGTGTTATCAGATGGAATAAAAGGGCTCTGAGTCCATTCCGGTTTCTCTAAGTACATCAAATAATCATGCTGTGCACCATACATATGTGCAATTTTTATATTTAAAAAATTAAGTGAAAAAAATATAAAGGTAAAAGTGGAAGAATTTTTCTATGTCCTCTTTGGGTTAAAAAAAAAATCATTTAGGAAGAGGGAGAGGTGGAGCATAGAATAAAAGAAAATCTGACCATGTTAATCTACTCCTCAGCAGGAGGCAATTCATTTCATCTCTGAGCCCTAGTGAAATGAGGGAAGTGGTTAACTGTGCTAACATCTGTGGTTGTTTTCAAGAATTCCTAAGGGAAGGCCAGAGGTGACCTGGCGTGGTCTGGAGGGGAGATGGATTCGGAGCTCCAGATTTTGAGTGGTTTCGTGCTGACCTGTTTGTAGCGCAGATTATTTTTGCTGACATTGCAAGATTGCCATGGCAACCAGAAAAAGAAGTTTCCGAGTCCTTGGAGTCCCCTTAAGGACAGACAGGTGTCAGTGGGTGTTCCTTTGTAGTTAAGGGAGCTTGAAGGTTTTAGCTGTTCAAGTCACTTTCAAAGTCATGTTCTCATGCATCTGCCCGCACAGCTCACAGGGAAGCTGCTGCAGTGAGGCAGAAAGGCCAGCTCCCGTGGGAACCTAGGCCGTGGTTCTCACCCCTGGCTGCACCAGAGAATCACCTCTAAGGGCTAAAATGCACCAACACTTGGGTGCCCCGACCATATCAGTTGACAGGGCATGAGGCCTGGGGATCCATAGGCATATATTTTGTTAGGTGACACCATTGTGTAGCCAAGGCTGAGAACCACTGAACTGGAGTTCGAGTCCCAGGTCCACGGCTGTGTGGCCCTGGGTCAGCCTCCTCCCTGGTCCCAGCTTTGGGTTCTTCACCTGCAAAGCAGGGTGATACAACGAACTTTGCAGACCTGCTGGGATGCTTCGATCCGAAAGTGCCTGGCAAACACTGTGGCTTTGAATCAGCATGGGACTGGAACACCAAGAGCTACTCGCTTTCCAATTCTGATCTTCCTCACTCTCCACCTATAGGACTTTGAGTTTCACGGGTCTGACAGCACAGAGACACAACAAAGAAGCTACATCTTCCATTCATTTTCCTCTCACCCCAAACCCCAACTAACTAGGACTCTGCTTAGGTGGGCCTCTGAGTATTTCCCCATCATTTCAGCCAAGCTCAATCGCCAGAGGAATAGCCAGGCAAGTCTGAAATGGATTGTTCCCCCTGGGCTGCATGGAGAGGGATAAACTGTAGCGGTTAAAAACATGGAAGCTGGAGTTAGACTGTTTGAATCCTGCTCTGCTACTTGCTAGTCGTATGCCTTTGAGCAAGCCTTTGCTTTGGCTTCCTTATTTACAAAATGAGGATAATACTACCTTCTTTCTGAGGTTGTGGTGAGGACGAAATATATGAGAACATATAGAGTTCTTAGAAACATGTAAAGTACTGCCTTGAAAATCATCAGTATCATCAAATGTTACATGTTTTACTTTCAAAGGGGGAATGAAGTAATGGCAAAAACGTGCCTTGACATTTCTAGAGACTTGGATTCAAATCCTGATTTATTCCTCCGGTGGCGTGTGTGACCCTAAGCAATAATAATAGTAATGACAACAACTGTGCATATAGGCCCCAGCCTCTGTGCTGAGTATTTAACCACCGTTATTTTTTTTCTTTCAATGACTCTTTGTGATAGCTATTAATATTTTACAGATGGAAAAACTGATGCTCAGAGAAGCTAAAAAACCTACTCAAGTTGTACACTTTATAAGTGGCAGAGCCAGGAATTGAATCCGAATCTACATTATTTCAGAAGCACGCTCTTCATCTTTCTCAAGGTGTCTCTATCTGCTGAGTCCAGTTCTGCCTGCTGTGTAGGGTGATCACGGGGGTCAGTTGGGCCAATTTATAGGACCTGTCTTGTAATTCAAAACCTGGGATGTACATTTAAAGGCAGGTGGAGCAGAGGACACAGTAGTTTGGGGTTTTTTACACAGAAGGGAGCAGAAGGAGATATTTTATTAGCAATACGAAAGCACACACCTGTGCTTGTGATTTTTACGATAGGGTCACCTCCTTATGGCAGGTGAGACTGTGCATAAGAATTTTTGCCGTCACCAGAATGGAAATTCTTCCGCCTGCTCCAAACATCCCTCATTAGTCCGCTCTATCAGCTTGATGGGAAAAGCACATCCAGGACAGGAGGAATTCGGAATTCGGAGATGTGCTGCTCGGGCTGTGGCCACTGATCCCGTATGAATATTTGCTCACGCACTTACTGCTCCTCTGGGACCTGGCAGTCTCCATCACTGTGTTGCCAGGCAACCAAAACAGCACCTGCATCAAGAGGCGAACAAACCAATCAGGTCACTCAGAGGAGGAGTGTTACCTAGTTGGCCTCCAAGATGGAAAGAGGGCTTTCTGGGCCCACGCAGGACCATGGCTGCTGGAATCAGCATGAGAGTGGTGGGAAGTCAGGGAATCAAAAACCTCCCGTTTTTGGATGGTTAAATTGGGGGTGGGTGGGTGGGGGGCTGGTTGGGCAGGAGTGAAGCCTCCAAGGTCACACAGCAACTCTGAGGCAGAGCCCGGAGGACAAGTCAGAGCTGATCCCCGGGCTGGTATCCTATCACTTGTACCTCATTGCCATCATTTCTGCAGAACTCATGTGTGGGGCACCCTCCATGCATCAGGCTCTCTGCTTGGTGATGGGGGAGGTGCAGAGAACATGTAGACACCATTCCCCATTCACTTATCTAACAATCATGTATCACACTTCCAGAATCGAGGCAGCATAGCGTGGTTGTTAAAGGCACAGGCCCCCACAGCCAGACAGGGAGCAAACGTCAGGCAGGTTACTTAACCTTTCTGTGCCGAGATTTTTCTCAAATAAAATGATGGTAAGGATGAGAACGAAAGAAACAGCTTATTGTGTTGTTATGCTTAGCACAGAGCACTGTCCTATCGATGTTGTTCGTCCTTGCTAACAACACGGGGGACATTGGCTTGAGCTTGGCTTCTGGAACCAGGCTGCCTGGGTTGAAGTCTTGGCTCTGTCTTGCACTCACTACATGACCATTGTGAAGTTACTTACAAGTTCTAGGATTTGGTTTGCTCATCTGTAAAATTGTGGGGAGCAGCTATAGGGTTAAGCCTGGGACTGACCTGTTGGCAAAGTCACAAACAAGTCCCAACTTAGAGGACACAGTCCTCTTAAATGTAATTAGGCTTGACCTTATAACCTCCCTAGATCTTATCTGGGAAGCTAATGGGCTGAGGGAAGTGCAGCAAGAACAAGAACAAAAACAAGTGAAACTCACAAATACAGTGTAGCTATGGTAACCACTACCTTGTTTACCTCTGACTATAAAATAAAGGGTCAGCTTGCCTCTGCATCTCTCTCTGTGGCCTCAGCCAGGCACAGCTAAGATCCACGGAGAATCTGCCTCCGTGTAAATCATCCTTCGCCGACTCTGTCCACACCATTGGGAGCCCCTGGACCGCCGGGGCTGGACCCTGACATAAAATGAATATAAAAAAACAGAACCAGCCCTAGGGACCCTACCCGTGCACGAATTCCATGCACTGGGTCTCTAGGAATATACATAAAGTGAGTAGAACAGTTTTGGGCACTTAATAAGTGCTTTATAAATTTTAGCTATTATTACACATCAACAAGTATTTATTGAGCACATGGAGGCTACAGACCTCACTTTAGGAAGAGGAGCCCCAAGAGAACTATTGACGGCCTTCAGCGATACAGTGTCTGGGTTGGTGTTTCAGGATAATCTCCCTGGCTCCCGTGTGAGGTGGGTTCAAAAGGTAAGAAATTTTGCACCTGTTGTTCAAGCACTTGTCATGTTGCTGTGATTCATTGACCCCTGGACTGTCTCTCCCATTGGACTCAGTGTAGGAAATGTCTTCCTTAATCACTGTGTCCCAGTGCCTAGCTCAGCCTGGCGGATAGTAAGCACTCACTCCATTGTTTTTGAATGAGTGGGGATTATACTAGGCCAGTGATGGCGAACCTTTTGAGTTCGGCGTGTCAGCATTTTGAAAAACCCTAACTTAACTCTGGTGCCGTGTCACATATAGAAATTTTTTTATATTTCCAACCATAGTAAAACAAAAACTTATATTTTTGATATTTATTTTATATATTTAAAAGCCATTTAACAAAGAAAAATCAACCAAAAAAATGAGTTCGCGTGTAACCTCTGACACGCGTGTCATAAGTTCGCCATCACTGTACTAGACACTGAGGATGAACAAGACAGGTGCCATCCCTGTCCTCATGCAGTTAGCAGACTAGCAAGCACATAGTGGGCGCTTTTTGCATGTTTATGGACTGACAGGATGGTTAGCATAAAGACATAAGGTGGCAAGGATCAGAAATGAGCAAGGCCTGCACATCTGTATTTTAAACTCGTTCCTTGGCGCCTTCTAATGTCCAGGTATTTAAAAAGCATTGTGCTGCCGATCCTAGACCATGGCTCTCTGATTGGACAGCTGAGATCAGGGCCCAAACCTCTTACACAGGCTGTTCCTGACTCCTGCCACTTGGGGCTTTTAAGTTCCTGGACTCACTGCCCCTGGGCCACCACCCTGCCTTCCCTGATCCTGCTTGGATCCCCTGAATGGAGGAGCTTGGAGCCCTGCAGGTCCAGCATAGCCCAGACCTAATGGAAACCGTGTCAACTTGACACTGAGGGAGATGTTTGCTTCTGGTTCCCCTCCTCTCTACACCCCCTGCCCTCAACCCTCAGGACTCTCGCACGACCATGGCCATGGCTGTCCCACTGCTTTCCTGCATCCACAGGAATGAAGACACCATGTTTGAATGTGGGCTAGGTACACATCCAAGTTCCATATTTTGTTTGATGTGAAATTCAAAGAAGAATGGGGAGGAGAAGGAAGAGAAGGAGGAGAGGGAGGGGGAGGAGAAGATTTAAGAGAGGCTGGGAGGTTTTTCTTCATTTTATCCTGGAGAGAGTTTACTGTGGAAATGAACACATTAAAAAATGTTCTTCCATAGTTTGTGGCCAGTAGAATCATTTTCTTAACTGGCTGGTCAGAGAGGGCGTAGTCATGATTGACTCAACTGGTATCTTTCACATTCCGGTTTGTGGATCCGCTTCACCAAAATCATGGAGAAGCTTATGAAAAAGCCATGCCCAGGCCTCACCTGAGCTCTCCTGAATCAGGGTCTCCGCAGGTGAGGTACGGGAATGCGCATTCCTGGAGACTCATGCGGAGTCTGGCCTGGTAGGTGCTGGGCTGATGTACAGTGGGAGGTGGAACACTTCCCAGCCCGGCACAATCTCGTCCTCTCATTAAGCCACTCTGACTGTCCCACTTCTAACTCCCCAGCGTCACCCACCCCAGGCCACTGTCCATAGCCCCAAGGTCCTTTCTCATCAATTCTTGCAGGCTGTTGATGTCAGCAAAGGCTGTTCCCAGTCCTGGCTGTCAAACACGAAGTCCCAGGGCTGCCCCCCATTCCAGCTGCACCCCCCTGTGACTTCTCAGCACAGACATTTCTGGGCGAAGGAGAAAACCAATTTCCTGCAGCCATCTCCAGGGATATACATTTCCTGTCGTTAGAGCTGGTAATTTCCCCAATGATGCGAACCTCCTGTCAACTGTCCTCCAACTTAAACAGGTCATCTTGTGCCTGGCTTCTTCCCCACAGGAAACAAGGACAGGAGGGAAGGCCTCCTATTTCAGCTCAAGAAAAGACTGAGAGTGTGTCTTACTCCCTCAAAACTGTGTTCCCAAAGTTTAAATAAATGGCGCTGACATTTTCTCATTTGCCTTCACCAACAATTCTTTAGTAGAACAAAGGGGTTTGTGCAGTCCAGTCCATGACTTTAGTGAGTGGGGCCGAGGACCTCAAGTTCAGTGCCACATAAACAGCCCTCATGACTGGACCCTGGATCCGTCTCTCAATAAAGTCATATTTTGAAAAGTCCATCTAGCAATCAAAAGGAATTTTAAACTGTTCCCGGATCTCTTGAAGACCACTAAAAGGAGTCCATTATATAACCTAGAGCAACTTTTTAAAATCCCCTTTCATCTTCCCCTCCATTCTTCTCACCCCATTTAATCTCCTGAGCTCACCCTCATGAAATCCTTCAGATGGTAACACCCAACACTTTCAGCTGTTATTTTTATTTCTTCTTCCCTTTTCTTTGGCTCTCCTGGCCTCTCTCTCCATTCACATTCTTCATATTCTTCTGAATTTGTACCATAAAACCCTAATAAACTCAAATAGCAGGCTGAAACTCTACTAATTACTGAACATGTTTTAAAAAATTGTTTTAATGTGTGTGCGGTAGAGCATATGGAGGCTGGGAACATATGCATACTAACAAATCTTATCCACATGTGCATTTGGGGCCATCACCTGGACCATGGGTCAGAGTCCTGTAGGCAGCCACTGTGATGGTATCTTTCTAATCCTCCCACGGCAACATTAGGGCATTCAGACCTCCTGTCTCTCCCAACTAGAAGCTTCCTTCCTGAGTCATCTCCCTCCCCTTCTTTTAAGCTCTTCCAGGTCCATTATCTGCTCATTCTGGTGATTCATACTGTGCTTCTATGCTCTGGACTGATGTCAACAGGAAAGGAGGGTGAGCTGGCTGAATCAGCAGAGGTCTAGGCTAGCAATTGTAAAGGTCAGGAGACAGCACATAGCTTTCTTTCATGGCTTCTTCCTCACTCTTGATATATATATATTAATAAAAGCCTAGATGGTCCTCGCACCCTCACACGTGATGTTGTCACAAGATGGCCGCCACAAGATGGCCACATACACAGGGGAGGTGGAGGAGGCGGGTCCCAGCAGGGAAGGGCTGTTGTGGGTGATCAGGCTGGCAGGGGAGGGCAGTTGGGGGCAATCGGGCTGGCAAGAGAGGGCAGGGGAGGGCAGTTGGGGGCGATCAAGCTGGCAGGGGACCGTTAGGGGGCAATCAGGCTGGCAGGCAGAAGTGGTTAGGGGCAATCAGGCAAGCAAGCAGGTGAGCTGTTAGGAGCCAGTGGTTCCAGATTGTAAGAGGGATGTCCAACTGCCGGTTTAGGCCCGAACCAGCAGTCGGACATCCCCCAAGGGGTCCCAGATTGGAGAGGGTGCAGGCCGGACTGAGGGACACACCCCCCCCATGCACGAATTTCGTGCACTGGGCCTCTAGTATATATATATATATATATATATATATATATATATATATATATACATACATACATATACATATATATGGCCCGATGCATGAAATTCGTGCAAGAATAGGCCTTCCTTCCCCTGGCTGCTGGCACCGGCTTCCCTCTGGCACCTGGAACCTGGGTTTCCCTCCAGCCACCAGCAGGCACCCAGGACCCAGGCTTCCCTTGCAGCCCCAGCTTCATCCAGAAAGTCATCCGGTCTAATTAGCATATTATGCTTTTATTATTACAGATTGGTTTCAGAGAAGAAGGGAAAGGGAGAGAGAGAGATCAAAACATCAATGATGAGAGAGAATCACTGATTGGCTGCCTCCTGCATGCCCCCTTCCAGAGATCGAACCCCAAACCTCAACATGTGCCCTGATCAGGGATTGAACCTTGACCTCCTGGTTTGAAGGTCAGCATCAACCACTTAGCCACACTGGCCTGGCCTCACTCTTCTTCTTTATAGCCTCCTGCTCCTTCACCAGACCCCCTTTCATTTCTCCTTCCTGTCTATAGGATTCCTCTGCTTCATGCATCATTGTAATGCAGAGTAAAATATTTTTGATGGGATTTTCCCATGGTCACGATCAATCACAATATGATCCATCATCCTTAAGGGCAGCCTTAAGACATGGTTTCACAATGAGCAGATCTACAAATGTGAAAGGATCCTCTGTCTTTAGTATTCTGTCTGGGAAGTTAGGAAAGGGGGTACCTACCCCAAGGGCCTGGACCACTTTATGTCTGGTCTGGCATGTTCTCTACATATCTGACACTTATCGAGTCCTTATTATGTGCCAGATACCATCCTAAGGGCTTTACACCTATTAATATTTTTAATTATGACAGCATCTTCATGAGATAATTATTGATATTATTCTCATTTCACTGATGAGTATATCCAGGCTCACAGAGATTAATAAACTTGCCCACAGTCACTCGGTTGTAATGGTGGAATCAAAATTTCAACCCAAACCACTGCCCGATTCTGGATGTTAACCACTGTGTACACTGCTTTTGCACATTTTATTTTATTTTATTTTATTTTAAATGTATTTTATTGATTTTCCACAGAGAGGAAGCGAGAGAGATAGAGAGCTAGAAACATCAATGAGAGAGAGACATCGATCAGCTGCCTCCTGCACATCTCCCACTGGGGATGTGCCCACAACCAAGGCACATGCCCCTGACCGGAATCGAACCCGGGACCCCTCAGTCCGCAGGCCGACGCTCCATCCACTGAGCCAAACCGGTTTCGGCTGCTTTTGCACATTTTAATCCAAGTAGCTAGTTGGATGCTTTTCTTTTAAAATAATTTTTATGTGTTTTCATTGATTTTAGAGATAGAGGAAGGAAGAAGGATAGAAAGATGGAAATATTGATAAGAGAGAAACATCGATTGGCTGCCTCCTGCGCACCCCCTACTGGGGATTGAGCTAGCAAGCAAGGGATGTGCCCTGACCAGGAATTGAACCAGTGGCCTCTTGGTTCATGGGTGAATTCTCAACTACTGAGCCACACTGGCCAGGCTCTAGTTAGATTTTTTACCAAAATATTGTGAGAGCCATATTCCAGTGAAGGAATTATATTTTTGTAGCCTGATGAAGTGTAAGTTCAGGAAGGAGGGAGAAATAGTGACTAATATGTGATAGAGATGGAATTTGAAGTCACTTCTCACTCTGAATCTCATGGCTTTTTAGAAAAGGAAATTTGGATCCTTGAAAATAATTCATTGGCAGTGACAAAGAAAATCCTTATGCCAATCCTTAGGGCGATTTTCTTCATTCTTTCTCTCAAGAAATGCATTTCAGCTCCCTTGGATGAGTCAGTCACCTGTGCCCACTTCCTCTGCCTCTGCCTGCCGCTATTCTATACCACGTGGTGGCATATTACTTCGTTATTCCTCACAATGCCCCAGCGAGGAGCCATAAGTAAAACAGTCCTCGTTATACAGAAGAGGTGACCGAGGCTCAGAGAACTTGGGTAAGTTTCCATGATTACATAGCTGGTGGGTGGTGGGACTTTAATAACCGTTGAAAGACTCGTGGAGGAGAAAGATTGGTGGCGACCCTCATTTATATCAACAGGGACTTCCTCGATGAGCCGGGCACCATTGTAATAAATCTAACCTTGTAGTGATTAAATCTATAATTCTATATTGCTTCACAGAACCCCTTCCTTCCCCTGGCAGCCTCCCAGAGCTGCTTTAATTGAATGAGATTAGAGAAGCATGGCAAATGGAAAGTTTTCCTTTCATGAGCTCTGGGGAGACTCCCCCTGGAATGCATCTCCCAGACAAGATGATGTCACCCCGATCAGATATGAGCTTACAGCTTGATAACAAGCTCACTGCCAGTGAGTCACCTTCCTTGGGGATGTCAGAATTAGGCAGCGTCAAACCCAATAAGCATCGAAAGGCAGGAAAGAATTCTAATGTACTCAAGGAGGTCAAAGAAATTCAGTGTCTCAGGCAGGGTCTGTAGCAACCTGGAGCTGTTTCTGCTCTCACAAACCCTGAGACTTCTGTTCACCCATGACTTCAAGTACATTTGGAAATAGACAAGAAATAGGAAGTAGTAAATAATAGTAGCAGGACATAAATCTTCCTGATGGGCTACATAAGGACGTCTCTGGAGCTCAAATCAGAGTGCCGGGCTTCTTCCTGGATTCCTAGTTAAGGAATAATCACCACACACGGCAGCATTTCGGAATGTACATACATCCTTCTGCTTGACACTATAATTAGACCCGTTCTAGGAACTTAATTAGTTCTTGGCTTCAGCTGTGTGGCTTTGTAGATGCTAATTTTCCTCTCTGTGCCAGGGACTTGTATTGGGTTATTTCTAGGATTCTTCCTAAGATATTTTTGAATACTGTGTGTGTGTGTGTGTGTGTGTGTGTGTGTGTGTGTGTGTGTGTGAGTTCTGAAGTAACAGATCGTCATGAATCCTGAAAGGGAAACTTAAGATACCCTTCCTAGCGGCAATAGAATTTGTCTGCTGTCCCTGGTGCTGAATTGTAGAAGATATTAGGGTTCCAAATGTGGACGCTTTCTGCCGCAGGGGTAAAGGTAAAAGAAACAAAACCACACGTTTAGACTTCAGAAAGACCGTTAGGCAGTATTTATCCATAGGCCCATGAGTAAAATAAACATGGACAAGCTTAAAAGAAACAATGCACCTATAGACCTATTTATTAAAGGTATTACGCATTTGTGAGGGAAAGGCCCTGGGCGTCTCTTTGTGGTAATGTATCTCGAGAGCTGGAATGTTACCTGGCCCAGCATAGATTCTGAGTGAATTTTTTTTGAGTGAGTGGTGAATAAATTCCATCTCAGTGCTTAAATTAAGTAAATATAGATTTAGTGCTCAAGAGTGAGGGCACTGGAGTCAGACTGTCAGGGTTCACATCCCAGTGTGCTACCCGTTAGCGTGTGACCCCAGAGAAATCACTTCACCTCTGCTCAATAGGACTACCACCATTGTCATTATGAGGATCGAAAGAGTTAACATACCCCAAATGCTCAAAACTGAACCTGCAACATGGAAGGTACTGTAGATTATTATTACTACAAGAGGCCCAGTGCACAAATTTGTGCATGGTTGGGGTCCCTTGGCCTGGCTGGGGATTGGGGAAGATCAGGGCATCTTGCGCAGTCCTGATCAGGCTGATTGGGCTGGCCAGGGGTAGGGGCTGAGGGAGGTTGGCCGGCAGGCCCAATGGGGCCAATTGGGGCCAGCCACCAGGGGGAGGGACCATGGGAGGTTTGCTGTGGGAGCACACTGACCACCAGGGGACAGCTCCTGCATTGAGCGTCTGCCCCCTGGTGGTCAGTACGCATCATAGCAACCGGTCAACCAGTTGTTCATTCATTCGGTCGTTCAGTCGCTTAGGCTTTTATATATATAGATTACTTCCCTCCAATTCTTCTGTTAAGAATATTTATTAATAATGTATTTGAGACACATAATAATGGTGAAAATTTATTGAGAGCTTATTATATATGAGACATTAATTGACTAATTCCTTACAACAATACCATGATCTAGGTACTATTATTATTTCCATTATAAGGAGAGGAACCTCATAGAAAGCTTAAGTAATAGTCTCAGGGCTGTGGGCAATTTAAGGATGAAGATTTGAACCAAGCAGCTGTGGGCAAACTACGGCCCGCAGGCCGGATCCGGCCCGCTTGAAATGAATAAAACTAAAAAAAAAGAAAGACCGTACCCTTTTATGTAATGATGTTTACTTTGAATTTATATTAGTTCACACAAACACTCCATCCATGCTTTTGTTCCGGCCCTCCGGTCCAGTTTAAGAACCCATTGTGGCCCTCGAGTCAAAAAGTTTGCCCACCCCTGACCTAGGCTATCTAGATCCAAAATCGGGGCCTTAATCACAACACATTGCTGCTTCTCAGTATTTTTTATTCCCAATGTTGGTGGTTCATGGGGGAGGCTGCATATGGAAGAGGCATTTTCTGTTGATGAGAAGGTGGTGGCTCAAAGGGAATTTTAATGTTAAAAAATTTGCCTTCAAATATTGGGCCATAACAGCCTCACATAAAACAAGATGGATTTCTAACACTTTTATCTTTTTCTTTGGGGGGATGGAGAGGGGTGGGATATTTTTTCCATTCCTTTTCCCAGGAGCGCAATTAGCATATAGATGCTAAACATACGCTCTGTATATTTTAATCAGTTGATATTGACACAGAGATCAGAACATGGTATTCTTCTGCACCTCTAATCCAGATGCTAAAATAATTTGGATAACCCATTTTAGGTTTATTGGGTCAGTATTCTAACCTCAAATACTAAACATTCTCAGTAGGTATCCTACGTGTACAGGGAGCATAATAAACTCTAGCTCATGTGCGAGCAGGATGGATGTGCTTAAACACCATTGTTTTTGCTTCCATTTCTTTTCAAATCTGGCTTCTTTTCAGAGATATCCGAATTGTATGTGCTACTCTTAATTTTGCACTAGGAGACTGGCCTATTGAAGAAACAATGAAAGCTGCATTATTATGGTCCCAGAAAATAACTGGTAATGGTGTAATCAACTTTCTCAGGGTCATTTTTTTGTTCCCTCATTTTTGACTGCTCAACCTCCATCCATCTGAATGGAAAAAATGCTAAGCACATGGTCATTGCTGTTGGGCATGGACTGAATTACTAGAGTACAGCAGCTTTACAGATGAGGTGGTTTATACCTCCCAGTCTGCCAAGTTGTTCATCACTTACCCATATTTGTATGAGTTCTTTTGTTTTCAGTCAGTGATGGGCATAGCTACAATGCATCTTCAGTGTGAAATGGACCAGGATGCCCATGCAGTGGGAGCCCACATTTATTAAGTGCTTATTATGTGCCAGGACCCAGCCTATGCTCTTTGCTATGTCATCACATTTAATCCATACAATGACTCATTGAGGTATTTACAATTATTGCCCCATTGTATAGATGAACAAACTGAGGTACAATAGGTACCCATGGTCCTACCTGTTTATTATGGAAATTGATGGCTGGGATTTGAAGCCAGGCAGTCTGACTCTACAGCCTATACTCTCTGTCACTATGTTCTACTGTCTTCTATGTACACACGGTGTTCAAGCCCTTGTACATCAGTTCAGTCACATTGAATTCACCTTTATCTTGTGCCAGGGACTGTGCCAGACACCCATGGTGCTAAAATTATTAAGTTGTAGCCACCACCCCTACAGTCCTCTGGCTTAGTGTCACAGTTGTTGTAATAAAAGCAGAGAGGGTCACAGAAGGGGAAGCGAGTGCCTCAAAGGGGAGGATGAGAGGGGAGGTCAGGGCAGACTCTACCGTGCGACGGCTCTAAGTCTGAAACATTCAGAGGAAACAGCACAGGCAGGGACATGGGAGTATGAAACCATACAACACGTAAAATAGATGAGAGACAGTACAGCTCAGAGATTAGAAGCACAGACTCTAGAGCCAGACCGTTCGAATTTGAATCCTGGCTCTACCTGGTAACCAGTGACAAGTTTCTTAGCTTCTTTGTGCCTCTGTTGCTCATCTGTAGAAGGAGGAAGGTGATACTAGTAACCCCTGGTCGTGCAGTGAGGATTGAAATGGTTAAAATACACAAGCCACTCAGAGCAGGGCCCGGCACGTTTATAAAAAAGCACTCCACAGTAGCCAGTGGTCACTCTTATTACCCACAACCTAGAGTTGCTTATTAATCCCTCATTGTTAGATTAGAGTTAAAACAGACTAGACTGGACCATGCACTGCCATTTTCTTTCAAGCCTCTCCAAGCTTTCCAAAGGCATTAACACAATTTCCAAACCCAGTTTCCTTACCAAACAGATTGGCAAGACATGGCCTTAATGTTCCTTTCAAACCTTGAACTGTCCATTCTGCCGAGAGGAGCCCAGCCAGGTAGTGCTGCTTGGCAATTTCCTACAAGGCACAATTTTATTCTGGGCCCCAAGGCGAGGAGAGGAAGAGATGGGCAGGGATGCTCTGCTGATGGAGAGTGCCGGGGTGTTTCTCAGCATCTAGAAGGGTTCAGGAACCTGGAGAAAGGCTGCGAGTAAATTAATAAAGAGACTAGACATGAAATATAAATTTGGAAGGCATTTTGGGGAGCCAGACGGAAGCTTAGTTCTAAGCTAAGTTCTCCGAATCTCCGAACACAGGGCTTTTTAGACACACATCTTGCCCTCTAGCAAAGCAGATATACATATCAAAGGTAAAATTTGGTAAGCAATAAAAAGATTATCAGGTTGGGGGAACTGCCTTTGGCTGTTGCAGCAGCAGGCAATAATATATGCAGATTTTCAGGCCTGCTGAAGCTGTCCGTCAGCCTTCTGATGAACTTCTCTCAATTATTACGCTAACTACTGGAATTTGCTTCTAGCAGGAGAGACCCCTGAAAATGGACCACAGCCCTTCTCCCTAAGCAATGAAATGATTGGCCAGTGTGACCGGCCCTTTCATGTGCTAGGTGCCTGTCTTCAGTAGCATCATCCCTCCCAGGGCTGAGTTTCTTATAATCAGAGGCAGCACACCTGTGCAGGTGAGACCTCTGCATATCCTCTCCCTTCTTCCTCTCTCAAGTGTTCTTTTGTAGATTTTGGAATAACAAAATGCATTTAAAAAATCACATCATAATTATAGGTAGGAAACCTGGACTTCAATCCTAGCTTTGACATTAACTGAGTAATAATAATTTCAAGCACTTATATAGTACCTGCTATGTGCCAGACACTGTTCTACACATGATACTTTCATCGGCTCATTTAATTCTCCCAAGAGCTCAGTGATTTGGGATATGTATTAGTCAGGCTAAGCTAAGTTATGTGGTGATAACAAATAACTATCAAATCTCAGTGGTGTGTTTCTCACTCATGCTCTATGTTCATTGTAGGTCCATAGGAATTCTGTCCCACGCTGTCTTACCCCAGGAGGCAGACTCAGAGAGAAGCTCCCATCTGGAATGTCTCAGATTTCATGTCAGGGAACAGGAAAGGACAAATCACATGTTCACTCATAAAGGCTTCCACATGGAAATAACACAGTCACTCAGCTCACATTTCATGGCCATCCTTGACCTCATGTGGGCACGGAAGAGATGTCTTATTATGTGCCTGAAGGAGGGGAACCAGCATATTGGCGGACAGCTCTGAGGCTACCACAGTATACTATTGTGAACAGCACTTTGCCGATGAGGAAACTGAAGAACAGAGAGGTTAAGTTGCCCAACGTTACATAGCTTGTAGGTGGCAAAGCTGGGATTTGAATTCAGATGGTCAGTTCCAGAGACTGCTCTTAGTCACTGTGCATAAACCTTTCCTGGCATTGAATCTGTCCAAGTTTCAGTGTGTTATCAGAAAAAAAAAAAAAAAAAAACACACAAAAAATAACAACAACAACAACAAAGAAACGGGGGAGTGTGTGTGTGGGGGGGGCTTTCTTTCATACCTTGCAAGGATACAGTTAGAAGTCACCCATCCATCCATCCATCCATCCATCCATCCATCCATCCATCCTTGCAGTAATTGGCATACCTACAATAGGACAATTATTATCCTAACTGCTGTGAATCAATAGTGAATAAGACTAAGTTTCTGTGCTCATGGAAGGTTCATCCCTCCTCCCCCCATTTGGGTAGAGAGTAAATTAAATAAGGTAATGAACCAATGAACAAGGTAAGAATAAAGGCTCTGAGGGCATTAAAACATAGTAATATTGCTCTGGCCTTGACTGTGCCCCCCTAAAATTCATGTGTGGAAGCCCTACCCCACAGGATGATGGTATTTGGAGATGGAGCCTTTGGGAAATAGCATCAGATGAAGTAAGTATATAACATGAGGGTGGGGCCTTCGTGATGGGAGTAGTGGCTTCTAAGAAGAGAAAGAGAGAAGATGAGATCACTCTACCCCACCATGAGAAGGCAGCCACCAGCAAACCACGGGTTCGCACCAGAAACTGAGTCAGCTGGCACCTTGATCTTAGACTTCCCAACCTCCAGAACCGTGAGAAATAAATTTCGGTGTTTAGTCCCCAGTCTATGTAGCAGTCCGCAACAGCCTGATCAGACTAATTACACACATGACAGGAAGCGACCAAGGAGGCTCTTTAGATGGGGACTCAGGGAAGGGCCACCTCAAGCAATGGCATTTGAGCTGAGTTTATCATGTGAAGGTCTAACAGACAGCTACAAGCAAAAGGCTCTGAAACAGGGATGAGCCTGGATGCGTGAGGAGCAGAGAGAGGGTTAGAGTAGCTGAACTGCAATGAAGGAAGAAGACAGTGGAGCACAATGAAGGTAGAGAGGGAGTCAGGGACCAGACCATAAAAGAAAGATATAGACGAGTGGTTTTTCAACCTTGTTCTGCAGTTAAAAACCCTTTTGGGAATCTGCTGGAAACTATGCACATGCGCTTGAGAAAAGACGATACTCATGCAACTTTTTGCATGTGATATAAGGAGTTTTACAGCTGCTAGCCCTCATGTCCACCCAACCTCAGGCTGGGAACCTCTGAAAGCTGTCAAGACACTCGAACAGTCCAAAGGGAAAGAGAAACAGACATTGTTCGCATGCTTTCTCTGCGCCGGAAACTTTGCCAGGAATGACAGATTATTTATTTCACGTATTTCTCACAATCCCACTTGATCAGCGATGAAACCAGCGTCAGGGAGGCTAAGCCATACATGGCAGGCCAAACAGGTAGTCAATGACAGACGCAGAATTTGACTCGAGGTTGGCTTCTCTCCAGAGATAGCACCATTGTTGTCAGAGGTAGTGTCTAGTTTCATCCCGCCGAGGGCGGTTTTATGATTAGGTGAAGGGTCTATATTTTCAACCGTGGAAACATTACCTGTGTCCTTTTCACCGGCTGCAGTGGAATCGTAGAGCAGCTCAGAGTCCAAGTTTCCATCTCTTTGCTGCCGCACTGATTGTAAGGTCGGCCTTGACGACTCCCCGCAGGGCGGTGAAATACAATCCCCACACCGCTGCTGGTTAAGGCAGCATCCGCTTTATGTCCGAACGTGCCCTCTCCTCTGCACGGATGCCAGGAGGCCCGTTCCAGGACTTTCCCCCGGGGCTTAGTATTCTGCTCAAATGAGTCATTTGTTAAGCATCCTTTTTCTTAATTAGGGACCTAATGTACTGCAGCCCATCCTCTGAAGGAGGGGAGGATGGAGACTTAAAAGGGAGGTGTGACCGTTCATTTCACAGTGATGAGCTTTGACGCTGCTTGGCCCTGGCTATTGATTTCCTGGTGCCTGGCAAACCTCCTGAGGGAGGTCTCTGGTCTCAGCAGCCCAGGCAAGCTATGCATTTCCTTATTCACTCACCACACAAGGCCAGGAAACGGCCTCGACTGCACTGAGCAGAGAAAGCACCTTCTCTGAGAAACCACACGCGTGGGAATGATCGGTAGGCTCCTCCCAGACCGACCTAGAGGAGGAGTGGTGGCCAACAGACAAGGACGCCACTCTCTCTCCACGTTCTTGCCTCTTTCGCCTCATGTAGAATCTAAGACTAGCTCTCGCCTGTAGAACACATTCTACATATATTATTTCTGATGTCAAAACCCTGTGGTTTTATTGCCCCTTTTTAAGGATGAAGAAGTTGAGGCTCAGAGATGTGAGTTACTTCACGCAGCAAATAATTGTCTGAGCTGGGAATTGAAACTCACATGAGTCTGAGCCTGAAGCCTTCATTCTTCTGCTTCCCGGGGCTGCCCCGTTCTTCTACATAGGCATTTTCCTCCCCTGGCTTTCTACTTGCTTTACATTTTTTTGAGCTAGTTAAGTCAGCATCATTCGGAGGGAATGACTCCCTGTGGATGGAATTTGGCTTCCTCAGTCGTCTTATCCAGGTATCTACAGACTCTATTAGAGTTACGTTGCAATACTACATGTGGCCAGTAGGTGTTCAAATAATTTAATTGTATTAAGATGAAAATAATAGCAAGTATTTCAATGGAACTATCAATTAAGATTGACATAGTTATCACAGTAACGAGCTGTGAGCATAAAATATCCCAAGAAACACGTTACAAGGTTGCATGAATAGGAAACAATCATTCAAACTGAACCGGTCTGTGGACTCCAACTGCATCAGTGATAGGCTCATGCGTGTTAGTAGAAACGAAACATGCACCTGCAGGCTGCATTCCTGTACAACCGTGCTATCTCATGTAAGGCAACAGCTGAAGCGAAATGCACTTGTACCAAAACAGGAAAGCTGTGTTTAAAAGAAACATATTTTTACATCGTTTAAAATGTGAATTTAAAGTAATAAAAATGAAATGATGTTAAAAATTGGGTTCCTCGGTGACACCAGTCCTGTATCAACTGCTCAAAAATCACATGTGGTCAGTGGTTACTGTATTGGACAGCACAGGCTCATCACATTTTATACAACCAACAAACATCCTTCGGATAAATAGACTCATATATATACTAGAGGCCTGGTGCACAAAGTCGTGCATGGATGGGGTACCGCCGGCCCGCCCCAATCCGGGCAATCAGGCCAGACTGGCCTGGGGGAGGGGATGAGAGAGGTCAGCCAGCTGGCCCCAGCACCGACCAGGGTGGGGGGGGGCTGGTCGGGGGCGGGGCCAGTCAGGGGGAGGGGCCGTGGCAGTTGGTAGGCCAGCCCGCTCCCTGGTGGAACTCTGGTCGAGGGGACAATTTGCATATTACCCTTTTATTATATAGGATTTCCCCAGTCTCCCTTTGAGGCCTGAAAATTAAGACTTAACATCGTTGCATCATTACTCAACTCCTCTCTAATCTAAGATCAATTGGTGCCGTATCCAATTTCTAAGACACTGGTGGAGCTTCTAGAGTTCGGAGTGGAATTGACAACCATGTGAAGTGTAGGCAGCACTGTGTAGCGGAGAAAGACGACGAATGACTAGGGTTTTGGAGTCTCCACTTCATAGCTCATTAGCTGTGTGTGTTCGATTTCTCCTCTTTAGACTACTGTTTATAATACTTCCCATGCTGTGAAGATTAAATGAAAATATTTCTATTTACAAGTTTTAAAACACTGTCCAAATGTTAGCATTGTTGTCTTGTCTGTGCCAGCAGGAGAACTGTCTCCGGCTGAGTGCCACACCGTTCAGACAGCATCGGTGTGAGAGAGTGGGACGGCTTCCTTCGGTTGCTAGGGGAGCCCATGTTCCTGGCAGGGTCTGGATAGGCACGGTGACACCAGAGAGATGTCTTACTATCAGCCAATCACGTTACACACTGACTTCAGAGACTGGTGCTTCATCGTTGATTTGTTCAGGCTGTGGAACGTAGGAGTCCAGGCTACCTGGCTTTGAATCCCCAGCTGCCAGAGGATTTAAGATTTAGGATTTGGGATTTAGGACTTAGTGGCTAATTGACTTTGGGCACACTAACTAGCCTGCCTCATTTTTCTCATCTGTAAAATGGGGATAATAACAGGTGCTAGGTCCTAGGGTTGGTTAAAGAGTGAGCTAACCCTTACAGAGTGTTTCAAGGACTGCCTGGCTCATGTTAAGTTCTCAGTTAGTGACTGTTACCATCCATGTTGCCTGCACCGTGGATGAGCATCTAGGAATTTCTTTCTTTTTATAATTTCTCTCCATCTACTTCCTCACTACTCTCTCTGTCCTACACACAGTCTCCTGGTTCCAACTTAAGAAATCACAAGTCTGTAAGATCCAGCTCACCCTAGGAGGAGACAATACGCCTTTCATTTTCTGCAGAATGGGGGCATCTGCTAAAACAACCCTTCGCGCTGACTTGGACCACATTTCACGGCTGATTTAGATGTGTTGACACGCTACCTAGTTCCGCCTCCTTACACGGGCTTGCCGAAGAACCTCCTCCCAAGGAGAGTGAAAATGATGCTCATTTATTCATTCCAGAAATATTTAGTGATTCATTACTTCATGGCAGACACTGTTTCTGTGCTTGGGAGTCAACCGTGAACAAAATGGTAAAACAGTTTCTGCCTTCCTGGTACCCGCATCCTAGTGAGGGGAGGCAGGCAATAAATAACAACATGATAATCAAAATATTCAGGATGTCAGAAATTATGAACGTTATAAAAAATTGAGCAGACTAAGGGGCATTGGAGGCGTGGGATGTCGGAGTGGAAACAACTTCAAACAGAATGCTGGTTGAGAACAGGGCTTTTGGACAAATACTTGAAGGAGGCCGGGGAAACAGCCACAGGGAAGCGTGTGTTTCGAGAGGGAACAGCCATGGGAAGGTCCTACACTGGGCGTGCGCCTTACCTGTTCAAAGCACAGCCAGGAGACTCAGGGTCTGGACTGGCGTGACAGGCGGGGCCAGGGCATGCAAGGCCTGTAGGACATTGTAAAGACGATGAGCTAATTGCCTCGTTATTTGCATGCAAGTCAGATGTGGGCTCTGAGAGTATAATAGACCACTAAGTTGGGTTCTCTGAGCTACCGGAGCCCTTAAGGCAGTGGTTCTCAACCTTGGCTGCACATTAGAATCACCTGGGAATCTTTTTAAAATCCTGATTTCTGGGCCTCATCTTCTGGAAATTCTGTTTCTTTGTTACTAATGTTGTGGCCCCACCCCATAACAAAGAAACAGAATTTCCGGAGGATGAGGCCCAGAAATCAGGATTTTAAGAAGATTCCCAGGTGACTCTAATGTGCAGCCAAGGTTGAGAACCACTGCTTTAAGGGAATTGCCTTCTCTAGCTCATCAGCCTTCCACAGCCCTGCCACCATCGAGTCAGCTTGGCTGCTCTTGGACACACCGGTGCCAGGGAGTTCTTGTCTCCTCGAGGCAGCCCATCTTCCCCATTCTGCCTGGTAGAGGAGTCCCTCTCTCACTGAGCTGACATCTGATCGCCTGCATTACCATCCATCCCTTTACGTCTACCCCTGGGAGGCCTTTCAGAATAAGTCTAATCTTTCTTCCTCATGACAGCCCTTCAAATGTTTGGAGACAGCTGCTACATCCCCAGAGTTCTCTCTTCCCCGAGCCGATAGACTCCAGTTCCTGCTATCATTTCTCATATGACAAATATAGCCAACTTCTGCTCTTTCTCCTCCAATCGGCTCTACCTCCGTTTATGTGATGGCCAGAAGGGAGCCCAGAGGTGCCTAGCTGGAGAAGACCAGGCCAGGGCATCCCATCCTTGGCCTGGGCCAGGTTCCTGGCAGGAGTGTGGTGAAGGGGAAAGACTTTGGAATCCCTACGCATGGATCCCAATCCCAGCTCTGCCCCTTCAATACTGGGTGACCCTGGAGAGTGGCTTAGTCCCTCGGAATCTTTGTTCCTGTGTCTGTGAACTGAAGATGGTAACACCAACCTTGGGGATGTGTCGCAAGAGGTTAGTGCTATTTTTTTTTTAAGGAGCGGGGAAGGGGAGAGGCAGAAACATTGTTGTGACAGAGACACATCTATTGGTTGCCTCCCAAACGTGCCCCAACTGGGGCTGGGAATTGCACCTGCAACCCAAGTACATGCCCTTGACCTGAATCGAACCCTAGACCGTTCGGTGCACAGGCCGATGCTCTAACCCCTGAGCAGCATCAGCCAGGGTGAGAGGTTAATGCTTTGATCAATTTATGGTTGCTTGGCACCTTGTGAAGTTCAAAGTTGATTATAAAAACATCTTCTGTGCCTTTGACAATGTTTTCCTCCTTGCATCCCTGGTAGCCTTTTATCTCCACAGCCAAATCTCACACATCCATCCCCCTGAGTCTGTGGCAGAAATAGTCTTTATGTTCTTCTTCTAAGTCCTTGATAAGAGATACGTAGAGTCTGTAAGGCTTGTTTCTTTTCTATTTTCTTCAACAAATTAATAAAGAGAATAGAGCAGTGTCACTGCCCAACAGCCAGCCCTTCAGAGGCTGTAGAGATGGTTCTGGGAGTCATTCTAGCAGGTCATGGCCAAGTGCTCTAGGGAGGAGTGGAGAGAGTGTCTACCTATGTTCTGCTTGCCTAACCTTGTTACAAATACACCCAAGAGTCTTGGGCTCTTTCTTTGTCATGTGGTACAAAGATGTAACTAGAAATTCCTACCTCTCTCAGAGCTCTGCAGTGGACGTAGCTCTGCCACGAATGTGACTTTTGCTGATCATCTGAGGCTTATCTGAGGGATGAGGGCAGACACTGTCCCTGAAGGTTGTGGTGTGGGAGATGGGAATCGGAGGAAGGCTGTGGCATATCTGGATGATTGAAGACTGGCTCTTGGGCAAATAGAACCCTCCTCGCCATCAGCCTGGTCCAGAGGCACCTAATCTCTTGCTTAACTCCTGCACTCAGCAGTCTCCTACCCATCCCTTGCCTCCTGTCTCAACTCCAGTTCTATGATCTGATTATGACATGACTCTCAATGGCCCCCCTGGTGATCAGCCTCCTACATGCTTCACACTCAGTCTATCATGGAACGTCCCAAACTCACACCCAGCCCACTCCTAGCTGTGGTCTTCGGAAATTATTTGCTATCCCCTAACAACACCATTCAGGTCCAAGGCTCCCATCCTTTGCCTGTGCAGTCAACTCTGCCTGCAACGCCCTTCTCCACTTCATTTATGATTCAGGAAGAGTTAGTTCGCTACTGCTTCCCCTCTGCTCTTACAACACTTGCAATACATAAGCCGTGTATTGTATTACCATAAACTGTTCAGCATGTCTCCTCCCCTAGAACGTGAATGGAAGGAGTCAGTATATTACTTTTCTAGGGCTGCCATAACAAAGTACCACAAAGTGGTTTAAAACAACAGAAATATATTCTCTCACAGTCCTGGAGGCTAGAAGCCTGAAATCGAGGTGTCTGCAGGGCCATGCTCCCTTGGAAGGCTCTAGGCCAGGATCCTTCCTGCCTCTTCCAGCTTCTGGTCGTTGCTGGTCATCCTTGGTTTGCAAGTGCATCACTCCAGCCTCTGTGTCTGTGGTCACATGGCCTTCTTCCTTGTGTCTCTGTCCCCAAATCTCCCCTCTCTTTTATGAAGACATCAGTCACTGGATTAGGGCTTACCCTACTTTAGTATAATCTTGTTTTAACTTGATTATATCTACAGAGATCCTATTTCCAAATATGGTCACATGTACAGGTGAGGGGAGAGTTAGGACTTCAAAATATCTTTTTGGGGGGACATACTTCAACGTGTAGCACTAGGTTTAATGTGTTTATGAGTTGTCAATGCTTGGCATATAAGGGGTGCATGAAAATGCTCATTAAATGGCATAGGAGTAAATGATGAGTGAAAGGAAGAATAAATTACCCCAATACACACTCATGCACTGTGTGTCTCCACTATGCCAGGGCCCCTGCTAGGTGCTGAGGTTACAGAGAAAAATAGGATGTGGCCTCAGCCACCACTTCCTCCCCATAAAGTGCCCGGGCTTCCCAGTCATGGATCTTTTGCAGTCCTCAGCTCACCCAGAGATCTTTAGCTTTAAATAGACCTACCAGTATGCCTGATGCCAGAGGGCTCATGACTAATTCAGGGCCTTCCTGGCAGTGAGTTCAAGGGCCTTTCCAGCCTCCAGCTGGGACCCCCATTGCCCTAGGACAGGGGTGGGCAAACTTTTTGACTCGAGGGCCACAATGGGTTCTTAAACTGGACAGGAGGGCCGGAACAAAAGCATGGATGGAGTGTTTGTGTGAACTAATATAAATTCAAAGT
Source organism: Myotis myotis (assembly GCF_014108235.1). Classification (NCBI taxonomy): domain Eukaryota; kingdom Metazoa; phylum Chordata; class Mammalia; order Chiroptera; family Vespertilionidae; genus Myotis; species Myotis myotis. The sequence goes on from NW_023416335.1 coordinate 203,670,602, forward strand.
AAACATCATTAAATAAAGGGTTTGGTCTTTTTTTCCAATAGTTTTATTCATTTCAAACGGGCGCGGGCCGTAGTTTGCCCACGGCTGCCCTAGGATCACTGGGTCCTGCTCCCACTCAGCAGCTTGGGAGGAGGGGGTTACTGTCTGCATAGACACTGAATAAATCTGTAGGCTTTAGAAGCAAGTCCCCACTTCCCCACCCTGTTCTGCTCTGCGTTTTATTTCCTCGCTTGTAAAATAGGGATGATATCCAATTTCTTAAGGTTGCTGAGATGGTAGACATGTAAGTAAAATAAGTTATTTATTAGTTACTTTGTATTGAAAATGTACTTCCACACACATCCCTACTATCCCGGTATTCTCACCCCTCTGCAAGGTGACCTTGCAGCTCCTCCCATTAAGAAGCGGAGACTAACCCTAACCGGTTTGGCTCAGTGGATAGAGTGTCAGCCTGCGGACTGAAAGGTCCCAGGTTCGATTCCAGTCAAGGGCATGTACCTTGGTTGTGGGCACATCCCCAGTAGGGGGTGTGCAGGAAGCAGCTGATCAATGTTTCTCTCTCATCGATGTTTCTAACTCTCTATCCCTCCCCCTTCCTCTCTGTAAAAAATCAATAAAATATATTTTTTAAAAGAAGAAGCGGAGACTATTCATTTAGTCCTTGAAAATAACCTTGCCCACGTGATTTGCATGGATCCATGAGACAGTAGCAAGATGATGGAAGCATAGGTTGAAAAGCACTTGAATATTGTTATTTACTCTTGTGGCTCTAGGTAATCCTTCAAAAAGGTCCTTGGGACTTTGAAACATGCTGGACCTCAGTTCCCTCTTGACAGTCCCCAGAGTCAGACACACCCTTGGAGTCAGTAACCTCTGAGAGCTGAACCTCATCATTAGTGCCATATTCACTTACTAATGGGTCTTAGTCTTTTAAAAAATATATATATTTTCATTGATTTCAGAGAGGAAGGGAGAGACAGAAACATCAATGATAAGAGAGAATCCTTGATTGGCTGCCTCCTACATGTCCCCCACTGGGTACTGAGCCGTAACCCAGGCATGTGCCCTTGACTGGAATCAAACCCAGGACCCTTCAGTCTGCAGGCTGATGCTCTATCCACTGAGCCAAACCAGCTAGGGCTAATGGGTCTTAGTCTTAATTCTTCAGACTATGTGCATTATTGAATAAGTAAAAAACTGGCCATGGGTTCTGGGAACACTTGACCTAAGACCAGGGTCCCTTTACACAGATAGTCTACAAAGACAGCCTGAAACAGTGCTGAATATGTGCATTCATTAAATATACCAAAATACATGCCATGCGTATAAATTTATCCTGACTTGGAAATGGATTTTAAAAATATATTTCAACTGGCCTTCACCTCAGGCCTGTGATCCAGGATAGAGATGCTATGCACTTTTATTTATAAGGAATCTGAGGTCTTGAGAGGTGACATGACTTCCTCAAGGTCACACAGGTAATGTATCAGTTAGTTTTTGCTGCATAACAACCATCCCAAAACTTAGTGGTTTAAAACAGCCATCATTTACTAGCTGTTCCTGCAGGTTGGCAATTTTACTTGCAGTTCGTTGCTGTTCTTGCTTGGGCTCACTCATGCAGTGGCAGTCAGCTGACTAGTTAGCTGAGGACTAGTTGCCTTATGATGGCCTCACTCACAAGTTCAACAGTGCTGGCTGTTAGCTGGGTTGGTGGAGATGACTGGGCCAAATGCCTCCAGGAGACTAACCCTGGGCTTATTCAAATAGCAGTTGTCACAGAATTTCCAAGAGCCACAAGGCAAATACTAATGTTCAAATGTTTTTAACCTATGCCTGCATCATATTTTCCACTCCCTTACTGGTCAATGCAAATCACAAGGTCAAGGTTATACTCAAGGAATAAGGAAATTGCCTCCATCTTTTGATGGGAGGAGCTGCAAGGTCACCTTACAAAGGGGAAAATTAATAGGGATAGAAAGATTTTTGTCTATTTTTATAATCTACCATGGCTAGTAAGTGGTACATTTGGGACAGAAACTAAAGATTATTCAGTTTCTTCCTGGGAGTCATGGGTGACACGGGAGCCTTCTGAAGTGATAGGATGGGGAAAGAGAGCTATAACTTTATATCTGTAGAGTAGAATGGTTGCAGGCTACTACATTTAGTAAGGTAAGACCAGAATGGGAGACCAAGTAAGAAGCTATTGCCAAGTAAGAGGTGATAGTAGACGGGCCCAAGGAACTACAAGTAGGATTGGAGAAGAGACAATGAATTCTACAGCTATTTTGGAGGGGAGCTTAATGAGTCATTGGGAAAGAGAGATGAAAAAGAGGGATAGAGACTCCAAGGTTCCTGGTTTGGCAACTAGGTCAGCAGGGGCTGGAACAATGAAGACTCACAAGGGAGCAGGTCATGGGGAGTGAGAGACAGAGGAGGGGGAAAGGGCCGGAGAGAGTGGATGACAGATTCAATGGGTGCCACGTTCAGTTAAAGGACCTGTGGGGATCTTCAGAGAAGAAGCCAGAGCAGTAGGTCATTGAATGTCTGGTCTGAAGCTCAGGGAAGACTGGAGTGCCAAACTGAAGCTCATCTACACACAGAGAATTTGCTGTGGTTCATTTGATGGCAACTGATGGGAAGTCCAATTCAAGCTACCTTAAAGCAAAACAGTAACAAAGACGGAGCTGTGAATGCCATTAACACTCTCACTGCAAAGCCCTAGGGGAGTCTTTCTTCAATGTCGGCTGGATCCAAGGGTCCCAATGATGTAACCAAGGCTTGACTTGCTCTTTCTCTTTGCTTAGCTTCCCTCTGTATGTGGCTTTATGCCAGGCATGTTGTTTTTGCTTTTATTTTTCCGATGGTTGCAGCATGCTCTCAATCAATCACTCGTTCATGATATTTTATCAGTCCCCTCAGACTCAGAGGATATGGTTTCAGGACCTGGGCTGGGCAAGGCCAGGGCATCCCCAAGGGACTCTCATAAGGCTTCTGGACCTATTGGGTTTGGAGCCACTGGAACATCTGCATACGTTTGAAAGTATCTGGGCTCATTCAGTGGGATGACTGGCCATGTTCAAATCACAGTTCCTTTTCTGGAGCTAATTGGCTCTAGTTCTACTCTGGGCAAGGCTGGAACCCCAAGGAATCCTCCTGAAGTTAATGGTGCTGGAATTCCAGGATTTCCCACATACTAGTAAACAGAAAGAAAGAAGGAGTGTGTGTTTAAATATCACTCCTGAGTGGTTTGAGTCCTTATGCTCCTCCCCTGGGTCTTGTTACCTTGCTTCTCAATACACTGGATGGGTGAGATGCCCATGGAGGGAATATGGCACTCGAGGAAGAGATGGCCAAAGATCAAACTCAGGAGCATCCACATTTAAGGGGTCGGCAAAGAAAGAAATAACAGTAAAAATATGTGTGAGAGGTCAGCGAGTTTGGAGGGGAACCAGCAGAAAGCTACTTCATTGATCCTCCTTCCAGAACACCAGCACGATCACACATCCCATCTATCTCTCACTTTCCTGCTCTCCGGAGTCCTCTCCACCAGACAGTTAATTGCTTTAGAATGTGAAGTGCTTCACCAGTTGCTGTAAACAGCCCCAAGCCTCACATCCAGCACCTATCATGCCGATTAAACTATTAATACGGAGGAAGGGAGCAGCAGAAGAGATAATCAAGTTTAATATGATTTCCCCCCCAAGAAAAGCACAAGTCAGTAAGGAGTGCTGTATCTTAATAGCCTCTGAGGGCACCTCTTTCCAAGAGAATTAGCTCATTTTCTCTAGATCTTAGCATTATGAACTCCAGTTCCTCCTACAAGGAGATCTTTTGTTACCCAATTATTTCTAACTAGAGGCCTGGTGCATGAATTTGTGCACAGGTGGGGTCCCAAGGGGGGTGGAGCGGGGCCAGGATGTGATTGGCCCTCTGGACAGGTGGTAGGATGCCCTTGCTGGCCCAGCATCCGGATCTGTCCCACTGACATTCGCACTAGTTATCGGAAGCCACCTGGCAACCGCATTTATATTGTTTCTTCCTTGCAGAGTATCTAGGGAGGAGAAGCAGCCATGGTGCCTGAGGCTGACTTCCAGGAGGCTGGCAGCGCTGTCAGGATTGTGTAGGCGGCACTGATCCATCAGTGCCTGGCCTGTTCTCCGGAGACTGGATCTGCAGGACTACTAAGGGAGTGAGTGGCTGTCACCGGGCTGTTGGGCCATGGAACAGGTTAGTCAGCTGAGCGGTGCTCCCACTGTGGGAGTGCATTGACCACCGGGGGCAGCTCCTGCAGTCATTCTGGTCGTTCAGTCACTTAGGCTTTTATATATATAGACTAGTGGCCTGGTGCACGAAATTCATGCATGGGGGGTGTCCCTCAGCCCGCCTGCACCCTCTTCAATCTGGGACCCCTCAGGGGATGTCTGACTGCTGGTTTAGGCCCAATCCCTGTGGATCGGGCCTAAATGGGCAGTCAGACATCCCTCTCACAATCTGGGACCACTGGCTCCTAAGTGCTCACCTGCCTGCCTGCCTGATCACCCCTAACCACTCTGCATGCTGGCCTGATGGCCCCCAACTTCCCCCCTTCCAGCCTGATCACCCCCAATGGCCCCTACCCGCCGGCCTGATCACCCCCAACTGCCCCCTTCCCCCACCAGCCTGATCGCCCCCTACTGCCCCCCCTGCCAGCCTGATCACTCCTAACTGCCTCTGCCTCAGCCCCACCACCATGGCTTTGTCTGGAAGGATGTCCGGAAGGTCTCCTGGTCTAATTAGCATATTGCCCTTTTATTAGTATAGATATGTCTATAGCTAGACCAAGAATGAAGAGTTTAGGTCAAGTAAGGGCGGGTGCATGTATTCTGACTGTCAGTTTCTTCATCTAAAATAATGGGTAGAATACCATTGCTCTCTCAGGTTCCTATAAAAATTAAATGAGGATCAAAATAAGCTACTTTGGGCATACAAGGATTTTTTTGAGCTGGAGGCAATTGAGAATCAACAGATGCAGAAAGATACTTTCAGGAGCTTCCCTTATCTGATCAAAAGCAACAACTTCTGAGAAATGAGGCCACTCCCAGGGAAGTCTCGTGGTCATGAAGGTAGGAAGTCAATGAGATGTGCCTGCGCAGACAAACCCTCCTCCACTAGTTCCCAGCATATATTTACCTTCCCACAGTTTGCTGTCCTTGGCAGCCTACAACCTTTTCTCTTTGTCTTGCCACTTCTCTACCCATTCATTGTTCTTTGTTAAGATGCTATATACGCCCAAGTTCTAACCAACCCTTTGAGTTACTCTCACTGGTTTCTTCTGTGTGTATGTACGTTGCACATTAATGTTAATAAAATCTGTTTATTTTCTCTTATTAATGTCAGTTTAATTTGAAAGGCCTCAGCAGGCCCTCCTAGAAAACTAGAAAGGTAGAGGAAAAGGTTGTTTGTTCTCTCCCATACAGGTGTCGAATGATACAGAGAAAAATAAGGCAGGGAAGGTGGATAAAAGTGTGGAGGAGGAGGGTAGTAATTTAAAGTAGGAAGGTAGGTAAGGGGTGTTTCCACTAAACATCTTTTCCTATTACTGATAGTTGAGGGCAATGGAAGTTGCCCAATGAGGCTTGGTTGTTGTCTTTGGAGGGCTTGCATTTGGCACTGAATACAATTGAGTAACCGGAACATGATCCCATGTGAGCATAGGAAAATGCACAGACTGCTGCAGAAGCACATAGGCATGCCAGGAAGGCCACAAGATCAGTCAGATTATGGAGTACCTCTGTACTATGATTCCTCAACTCCTTTAGTGCTCTGACCCAAGCCAAGAGGAGACACACAGCCCACAGCTACATTCCCTAAAGCGGCTGTTTCAAGACAAGACACTCAATGAGACATTACAAAGGGTTATTAGATCATAGGGAAACAAACCCAGGAGATGAATAAGTCTGGAATCTGTGCTGTCCAATAAGACAACCAAAAGCCACAGGTGGCTATTTGAATCTAAATTAATCAAAATGACATAAAATGAAAATTCAATTCCTCAGTCACACCAAGCACATGTGCTTAATAGGCACATGTGGCTGGTGGTTACTGTGTGGACAGTGGGATACAGGCTTTTCCATCGCTGCAGCAAGCTTTATTGGGCTGCGCTGGCCTAGGTGGCATGGCTCAAGCGATGCTACTTGAACTTGAATGTGCATATGACTCACCTAGGGACCTTTCTAAAACACAGACTTTGATTCATTAGGTCTGGAGGTGCTGGCTAAGATTCTGCATTTCTAATAAGCCTCCTGGTAGTGCCAATGCTGATTCACCAGCCACTCTTTAGAAGCAAGGACTTGGAAGCCAGGGACTATCTCCAGTGCCTGTAGGAACAAGATGGTGCCAGGGAGCACCTACAGCAGCCCCTTCCTCTCCTGGGTCTTATTTCTCCTCTTGAGGTAGAAGTCAGAGAGTATATTAACCCCATCCTCCCTTCCTAGAGGGTTACAGCCTATGGACAAGTGCATTGGCTAAAGACTCAGAATACCTTTGTTAAATTCCTGGCTTTAGGATCAATATCGGTGTGAGCTTGAATAAGTCACTTAACCTCTCTGTGCCTCAGTTTCTACCATCAAAATAGGGAAAATAATAATCCTATCTAATAAAGAGGGAATATGCTAATTGATCCTCATGTCGTCGCAAAGATGGCGGTGCCCACAGCCAATAAGGAGGGAATATGCTATTTGAATGCCCCACCCTCAAAGATGGAGGCGCCCACAGTCTCAATATAGCGGTACCCAGTCACCTCAGTCCCACCAGGGTGGCAGGCATGCAGCAAGGCTGGGCCCTCCCCCAGGTGTGCCCAGCCTTGCCGTGCACCTGCCTCTGGAGTCCCCCAGTCCCCTCAGGCCCCCAGCCACCCAGGGCTGGCCCAAGGTGCAGGCAAGCCTCAGATGGCAGCTGCCCAGTCTCCCAGGGCCGCCCGAGCCTCAGGTAACCAGGGCCAGACGAGGCTTGCGCTGCCAGCAATGGCAGAAGCAGAGGTGTGATGGGGGCGTCACCTTCCCTTGATCGCTGGGTCGCCTCCCACCCCTGAGGGCTCCCAGACTGTGAGAGGGGGCAGGCTGGGTTGAGGGACGCCCCCCCACCTCCAGTGCATGAATTTTCATGCACCGGGCCTCTAGTATCCTATAATATTGTCTGAAACTTTGGAAGTGTTTTATAAATGCCAACTGCTATATTTATTAGTCTAATAGGTTTGGTTGCAAGGCATGCTTTCTCAAATATCACTCTGAGCTGGGAACTAGGAAATCTAAGTATAATCAAGACACAGCCCCTGACCTAGAAAGGCTCCCGGGTGGAATTGCAGAAGTCTGGCATTGGTATAGATCTTTGGGAATAAGGTATTATGTCCTTTGTTTATTAAATAAAACCAATGTCTTGTGATGTTAGATGGCACATTTCTATGACAATCTATGCCTCTCCTTAGAAATCTGTCCACTTCTCAGATTGCAAAGGAGAGTTCAGAAACTGACCCCAAACGCAAAAATAGAAAAGAGCTTGAAAGGTGGGTTGGCAGAGTTCTGAGATGTCCACCTCCCGCCCCCCACCCCCTGCCCAGCATGCCCACCACCTGAGGTGCATGCCCTGCCCCTGAGAAATGCCAGGGACAGTGAGCATGCCAGAGTGTACTCCTGGGATTAGGTGATGCTACATGCATGTTGACTTGAAGACAGGGAGATCACAGCTTCGCCTCTTGGCAGTATCGTAGCCAATGAGGCTTACCGGAGGTGCAATTATTGCTAATTGAGGGTAAGGGAGATCATCCAAGGGGAGCTTGACCTAATCAAGCAAGCACTTTAAAAGCAGGGGGTGGTCACAGGTACAACATTGACATAGCTATAAACTGACTTATTAGTGGGATAAAATGTAGACTCCAGAGGTAGGTCCTATTATGTGTGATCATTTACTGTTTTTACGAAAGTTGCTTCACCAAATAAAAAAGGGTGGGTAATATAACACACCGTGCTGACACTACCATTGTCCAAATGGAAGAAAATAAAACTGGATCCTGTTTCTAAACCATTAAAAGAAACCTTCTAAATTATCACACATCAATGATTGTTTTACAGTGTAATCTAAAAATTGCCTGTAAAACCAAAGGCAGGGGAGATCTTCATCAAGATTGGAAACCCAGAAGTTATTAAAAATATGTAGATATATTGAAGCCTTAAATATTAAAATTTTATGGCAATAAACCAAGGTTAAGTTGAAAAAAGAATGGTTACATAATGATACTTCAGTGATTAATATCTATAATTAAAAATTAAGCTCTAACAAGTAGATAAGAAAAGATAAGTAACCCAAAGAGAAAATGAGTAAAAAATATGAATAGGCAATTTAAAGAAGTGCAAATAACCAAGAAACATGTGAAAATGATAAAATTCACAGTAACATGAAAATGCATATTAAAATAACCATACAATTACTTTTCTCCATGCAGACTGGAACAAAATTTAAAACCCTTATATTTAACTGTTAGTATGGATTCCAGGAGATGCATACTCTCAAACATTGCTGGTAATGGGAATTGCTAGAACCTTTTTAAAAAAGAGGCATTGAGTGACATACCTTGGAAATGCTGCAGGTTCTGGTCCAGACCACGGCAATAGAGCTCATGTCACAATATAGCGAGTCACATGGATTTTTGATTTCCCAGTGAATATAAAAGTTATGTTTGCATTATACTGTAGCCTCTTAAGTGTGCAATAGCATATGTCTAAAAAACAATGTACACACACATACCTTGATTAAAAAAGACTTTATTGCTGAAAAATGCTAACCATCATCTGAGTCTTTAGCGAGTTGTAATCTTTTTGCTGGTGGAGTGCCTTACCTTCAATTTCTAAAAAAAAAGAAATAAGCAATATCTGTAAAACTCAATAAAACAAGGTATACCTATATATACATAATTTGTAATTTTCAAGTTGTAACCTTTTATATAATGTATAATGTACATTTGTTTTTATTTATATATAACTAGAGGCCCAGTGCATGAATTCGTGCATGGGTGGGGTCCGTCCGGCCCGCCCCGATGGGGGAGAGGATGAGGGAGGTTAGTGGCCAGCCCTGCCCCCAACTGGGGTAGGGGGACTGCCGATTGGGGAAGGGGCTGGCTGGGGGGAGGGGCCACAGGCAGTTCGGGGGGGCTGATCAGAGCCCCGAATAGGCCGGTTGGCCACCACAGTGTGGGTCATAGTCACCGGTTGTTCTGGTCAATCTGTTGTTCCAGTCACTGGGCTTTTATATATATGGATGTACATCATTGAAAAAAAATAATAACCACATGGCAAAGCAAACAAAACAAAGCAGACCAAAGCAGAGGGGTTTCTTCTGCTGGTCATTGAGGGAGATGTGAAGAAGCAAAAACCATGTTGTGAGCCTTTTGAGGGGTGAGTGGGAGAGGGTGGTTGTCATGTGGCAAGGAATGTGGGAGAATTCTGGGAGCTAAGAGGAGTCCTTGACAAGGAAATGGGACCTCAGTCCTACAACCATAAGGAACTGATTTTGAACAACTTCAATGAGTTTGGAAGCAGATTCTTTCCCCAGAGCATCCAAAAAGAAACAAAGCCTGTGGCCACCTTGATTTCAGCCTGGCAGGACTCCGAGAAGAGACCCAGCCATGCCCTCTGGAGCTGGACATCTGACCTAGAGAACTGTGAGCTAATACCTGGGTGATGTCAGATAAGATATGAAAACTCATAAATGATTAATTTTGTTTCTGTCCTGGATAAAAATACCACTGGTCACACAGTGCACAGGCCCAGGGCTGAATGAAGCTCTGCGGTAAGTGCTGACAGAGGCCTGGCGAGGGGACCTGTGGCCTGGGCGCTCAGAGATGCTCACAGGAGAGGTGGAGCGTGTGTGGGTGATGGACGGTAGGATCTGGTAGGTGGAGAGGACGGGGAAGCCTGTCGAGGGGTTGGTTGAAGGAAAAGTGTGTGGGCAGGAATGTGAGTGAGTGTTACAGGAAGAGGGAGGAGGCTGCTGGGACCCTGCCTGTCTCCCCCTTCCTGCGCTGCAGCCCCTTCCAAGGGTAACAGCCCATGCATTTTTGCCCCCCCCCAAATTTTCATGTGCCCCTTCCCCTACCTGTAACTCCCTCTCTGTTCTCCACTTGTCCCTCCCTGCACACCCCCTTCCCCAGCTTCCCAATCTCAGAAAAGTTGATCCCAAGTCCAAGGCCTTATAGCTCCTCAGTGGAAGCAGGGACTCCTACAGCCTTGCTTGCTCTACTATTCCGCATTCAGAGAAGAAAGCAAAGGAACTCTTCGTTAGGTCAATAATCAACCTCGAATTCAATCCTTTTGCATAATTCTCTTTTCCGGATAGCCGGTTTTCTCAAAGCGGGCACACCCGTAACCCAGCCAGTTGGCAGCCCTTGGCTGTGGCTTTCTAAAGCAGCCGGAGCTGTGAGCTGCTGCTTGGGCCCCCAGTGAGAACCGGGGGGCCCCAGGCTCTTCCCACAGGATCGCTGATCATGTTCTGGTTTCCTCCTCCAGAAACGTGGGGCTAAAATAAACCCGGAGGCTGGGGAAGGCGTGAGTCACAGCTCGAGTGGAGCAATCCTGCATGGCAGCTTCTTGTAAGGAACATCCCCCACGGAGCTGAGTTGTTGATGCCAAAAGCTGGAAGCCTGAAAATGAGCTCTCGGAAGACAGGTTGGCAGCGGGCTCCCTTCCTGGAGATGGCATGGTGCTCCCAGCCTAGAAACTTTCTGTGCCGGTGTAAAAGGAGGGGCACACATCCCTCTGAGCCTGGTGACAAAGGAGGGGGGGAGCTTGGGCTGTTCCAAGTGTCCGAGGTTCCGTCCCAGCTTCCCTGCTTCCCCCATGTGTCAGATCAGGTAACACTCTTCACCCCTCTGGCTCTCCCTTTCCCAGATGATGTTCAGGTTTCCCTCTGGCTTTGGCATCCTTTCAGTTTCCCTGAGTGCGCCCCAAGTGCTCAGTCTCCAAGTTCATTCTTGGGTCCCCGCTGGGCAGTGTTGGATAGTAAATGTGGAGAAAGGAATGCTGACATGGCCCATGGTCCCGCTGTTGCTCAAATGAACCTAGGTCCATTGTCACCCACGGGCTGGGCACCTCCACTGTGCCAGGCATCCGGGAAATGGCGGGGGTACAGATGTGAAGGAGACAGGGTCCCTTCTAGTAGTCACTGCCCAGCAGACGAGGGTGGGGCCAGAAGATGTGGACAACAAGAGGACCAGCCGCACAAGCTCCTCCTCTCAGCCCTGATGGGATGACACAGCCGGCAGCTGAGGGCGAGGTCTAGCCCACACAGTGCACGCGGAAGTGGATGCCGCTGGGAATTCAGTTCTGGGACCAGATGTTCTCCACCTCGATCACAAGTTTGATGGAGAAAGGGGTCAGTAAGGAATGACCAGCGATTTCTTCCAGTGATACAACACTTTAATATTCATGTCGATTTCTCCAGAGAGAAAGAACAATTCAGTATTGTTTATCGTCTCTGAAACTTCCCATAATTGAGAGAAAAATAATTCATGCACAGGGATGGGGTTGCTCAGCTGAGTAAACTTCCAATTCCAAGAGTGAGGGTCTGAATAATTCCTGGAACTACGATTCCAGCTCTCTCAGGATCTTCACCTCAAATACTTTCCACAGCCGGCCCTTCCAACGTGTCTTTCAATTATCTTAAAACATTTATTTATGACATTGTATCTTAAACCACATTTTTAAAATATTAAAATGTAATTACATATTTTAATATTCTCAAATATCATGGGGGCCCTAGCCAATTTGACTCAGTGGATAGAATGTCGGCCAGCAACTGAAGGGTCTTGGGTTCGATTCCAGTCAAGGGCATGTACTACGTTTGCAGGCTCAATCCTCGCCCCGGCCCGGATGTGTGCGGGAGACAACCCATCGATGTGTCTCTCTCACATCAATGTTTCTCTCTGTCTCTTCCTCTCCCTTCCACTCTCTCTAAAAGTCAATGGAAAAATATCCTCGGGTGAGGATGAACAACAACAACCCATCAAATATAATGAGGCGTCATTTAATTTTATGATTTTCTCATTCATGCAAGTTCTTTTTGGCCTTCAACTTTGTTTTGAAGCTTTAAAAGTAAAATATGTGTGTGGGGGGTGGGGCAACTGGGTGGAGGTGGGCAAAGAGGGTGGGGAATGGGGACATCTGTAATAGTGTCAACAATAAAAATAAAGTTAAAAATAAGATAAAAGATAGTATACATACAGAAGGTGAATGTTTACATACAGAAGACTGAATAAAGCAATATGTGATTATAAAGCAAACACTAATCGGGTGATATGATCCCATATGTATTTCTGTCTTTTTTATTTAAGCTTGTCTGAATCACATGTTTTTCACCTGTAACCAGAGCCATCATACAGCACATGAAGCACGTAGGGGGTAGCTGGTACCCAGCTGGTGCCCAATAGGTACTCATCCTAACTGTGGTTCGCTGATTCACTCAACAAACATCTGCTGAGTCCCTATCCCGTGCCAGCTCTGCATGAAGCACCAGAGAAAGAACAATGGCTGGGACCTGGTGTCGTGGGTGTGAGCAGATGACACTGAAGCGGATTACAATCCGTGCTAATGGAGAGCTCTGCCCAGGGTTCCGGTGCACAGAGGAAGGAGCGATGGTTGGCCCACCACAGGGAACACCCTGGGCAGAGCATGGAGGCCTGGTGATCAGGCGTGTCCCTGCGCACTGTGGGGAGGGTGGGATGGGAGGAGGGGTGGAGAACTGAGGAAGGAACTGGACTTTTTCTCTGGGGAACAAGGAGACCCAGGAGACACATAAGCACTTCAGACTTAGAGAAAGATTTCCCTCACAGTAGAGTGGAAGTTTGGGGCTTAAGTAAAAATACCTTTCATCACCACATGTGACAAATAATCTATATATATAAAAGCCTAAGTGACCGTTGCAACCAAAACAACCGAACAGGCTGCGTGGGGTGACCAGGCCGGCAGGGGTGTTAGTGAGGGCTGACCAAACAACTGAGCAGCAGGCTGCATGGGGCGATAAGGCTGGCAGGGGGGGCAGTGAGGGCCGACCAAAGGACTGAGCAGCAGGCCGCGTGGGGCGACCCAGCCGGCAGGGGGGGCAGTTGGGGGTGACCAGGCTGGCAGGGGGGCAGTTGGGGGCAACCAGGCCAGCAGGAGGACAGTTGGGGGTGACCAGGCCAGCAGTGGGGGCAGTTAGGGGTGATCAGGCAGGCAGGCAGATGAGCAGTTAGGAGCCAGTGATACTGGATTGTGAGAGGGATGTCTGGGTTCTCCCTAGGGGTCCAGGATTGGAGAGGGTGCAGGCTGGACATTCCCCTAGGGGTCCCGGATTGGAGAGGGTGCACCGGGCCTCTAGTATTTCATAATATTTATAGAGCCTGCTGAGCACTGTACATGCATTATATCATTTAGTAAACATAAAACTCCCCTGAGGCACATACTGAGAGACAGTAGAATTTAATTATTACAAAGTTGTGCCTTGACGCTAAACTATTTGTGTTAAAATCCTGGCTTGACATTTACTAAATACAGACTTTTAGGCAAGTAACTGAACTTCCCATGCCTCAGTTTTTGTTTTTTATCTTCATAGTGGAGTAATAAAGGTGCCAGGATGATGGGGTGGTGGAAAGGAGTAAATAAAGTTCTACCTGTACGTTGCTCAGAACAATTCATATCCTGTCCGTGGTGTTTAGTGAGTGTTGCCTCTTATGGACCCATTTCCCGGAGCAGGAAATTGAAGCTTGAGGAGAGAAGGTCACATTCCCAAGGTCACACAGCCAGGAAGTTGCAAATTCTGGATTCAAACCCAGGAAGACTAACCACAGAGCCCAAGGTCTTCATCATCAACCAGGCCAGGTTTGCTTGCTCAAGTGTAGGTCAATTTTGACCCGTTTCACTCTGTTTCAAGGACTTTCTTAATTCACCTGCCCGAAAGTGTCCAGCAAGAGAGGGCTAAGGGATGTTATCTCCTTGGGCATTGCCACCTTTGGGAACCTGACCAATTAATTAATGGCTTCATCAAACATGTATTCACTTATTGAGCTCCTACTAAGTATCAAGCACAGTGTTTTGTCATTTCCTATGAATTATCTCAGGGCCGCTCCACACAAAATGTCTAGGACTATCCTCACTTCGTAAATGAAAGTTCTGATGCCCAGAGGAGTGAGTAACTTGCCCAAGACCAAGCGATTGCTGCTGACGCCCCAATGTCCCCTCCACACATCGCAGGACGGGGCTGGACTAGTCTGAGCTAATCATGGAAACCGTATGCCAGTCTCCAGTGGGAGAACCCGGGCCTAAGCCAATGAGTGCAGCACATTCTACTGGCCAAGGGCTTGGCTCAGAAATGAGCATCCGTTTGAATCAAAAAGGTGCAAGGGTAAGTTTTGTGTGGCTCCTGCAAACATCGTCCTCCTCCTTAGAGAAAGCCTCAGCAGCAGACCATCTCATTCGTCCGTTGACACTGCCGTGTGTACTCTGCAGGTTTGGGGGTGCTGTCGCCATCTCACCGTGACACTGGTGCAGGGGGCAGGCATGACAAGGAGAATCGCAGAGACCAGGGGATGAAGCCAGCCCTGAAGCTTCCGGCTGGTGGGCCAGGATGTCCTATTGTTCCAACCAGTCTGAGTAAGGATGTCTGTACCTCTAGCAAGGCGGGTGCTGGGCTCCCAGTCCAAGTTCAGACAGAGTGACTCCCAATCCATGCCCTCCCATGGTGCCTGGCTGCAGGCACGGCTCTCCTACCCAGGTTGTTTAGCATCTGGTGGGAGGCTCTCGGCATTCTGCCGTCAGGACCGATCTGATCAGCAGTCACTGTGGTCTGAGTCATTGTTTATCTGATGGTCTAGTTCTTCCACAGTGACTGTGCATTGGTGAGAGAACAGGAACAATAAAGGGGAAAATTCCACATGAGGCAGAGATAAACCGAACACACTGCTAAAAAAGAAGGCTTATATAAAGACGAAGCTGCAGGACGTGCATTTGGCATATTTTAAAAATGCTAAACTGGATCAGGCCGGAGACAAAGCAAAGCTCCAAGCCTTTCATCATAGTCCCCTTTGAGGCCTGATTATTAATTAGGTGCTGGTTGTAGCTATTATCCAACATCCCTGACTCCCCACCCCCCCACCCCACCCCCCGCCACAGCAACAGAAACAGCCCGATCAAGACAGCCTCTGAGGGCAATGGGTCCAGCTAAGAGGTGCTAGAACTTGACTAAGAGAGGCCCTACAGGAAGCCAGAGAAGAGACCTGCCATCCTCTGGAAACGGTTTAACACGTTAAGCGCCATGTCAGTCACCGGCGACTGACACTGTACTTTCCGGAAAGGAAGACAAAACAGGCTGGGCGCTCCCGTGCACGTGCCCTGCCCAGCCGCTGGCTCCCACCCCCGACCTCGGCTCCCGCTCGGTTGCTAAGGGCGGATCATCTTGCTGGGCTTGGCTAAGGACATTCATACAACAGCCTCTGTGGCTGTAGCCGCACAGAGCTGGACGAGGACATTACCCGGATGCAAAAAGCAGAAACCACTCTCCAGCCGCAGCCTGGGTCCTGACCTTCCCACCCCCAAGGGCACAGGCTGACATTTCTTTCCTTCCATTTCCTGGATGCATTTCAGCCCCTCCCTCCAGCCTCGTTCTCCTGCTGCTGTTTTTAACCTCCCAAAAGGTCATGGCAATGAAGCTCAGGGGAAAGGTCACAGGGTCAGGAACCAGACAGACACCAGCTCGCATCCCAGCTCTGCTGTTTGCTAGAACTCTGACTCTGAGCAGGTCTGCTGAGGCTAGCGTCCTCCTCCGTGAAGGGATGAGGATTGGGGATGAATTACATGATGCAACAGAAGAATGACAAGACCATTACCTTACCTGGGCATTCATGTGCTTTGGGAGGAAGTATGAGGCAGAGAAACAAGAGCGGTGCCTTTTTCTCTCCCCCGGATGAGAGTGGAAGGCAAGGAACAATGTGTTCAAACTGAGGGAACAGACGGTGCAAGCCCTACGGACACATGAAGTCCAAGAGAGCTGGATCATAGACTGTGGGGAAGGGATTAGGAGGAAGTAAATTGAGAAGGAGGAAGAGCTCAGGCTGATCAGATAGTTCAAACTTAGTGCATTCACATAAGAGAAATGGGGAGCTCCTGAAGGGTTTTAAGCATGGCAGTAACACGATTCCTTTATGTTCTTATGACGTCACTTTGCCGGGGTAAAGAGCATCTTGTAGAGGGTCAAGGCTGGAGACGGACAGCCCTGTTAGGAGGCTGGTGCACAGTCTACCTGAGGGGATGACAGGCTTGCCTAGGGAGCTGGAGGTGGGCACAGAGAAAGGTGGGCGGCTGGGCCATTTGCTTGCTCTGTGGCTTCAGTAGGCAGCTCACCCTCCCTAAGCCTCATGGTCTTTCTATCACGTATGGAGGGTAATGTTAGCATCCTCATCCCTGAGTTGCCCCCTGCTGAGCACTGGCAAGCTGGATGCCGTTGTTACCATCGTTACTGATGGGCATCGTGGCTCTGGAAGCTCTACAGAGGCGCTCGGGGAGTCTGCTGCAGCAGAGGAAACAGAACTCTGTTCTTTCTCACACCCAGCCTGCTAACAGGAGGCCTGAAGGGACAGTGAGCCAAGAAAAGGCTCCTTTCACGAATGAGATCCTGGCTGGCAGGTACGATGGTCCCAGGGAGGGAGAAAGCAGACAGGCGGCAGAGCTGTTGTCTGAAGAGGCCCCTGGGTCGGCGTGCTGAGCTCCCCTGGGCATCAGGAGGCAGAGCATGTGTCCCGGGGTGCAGGTGGGCGGGCAGGCTGGAGCCCTCGTGAGGAGGGCCGGGAAACAAAGCCTCAGACGCCATCCGGGTTGGCAGCAGGGCTATTTTTAGTTTGGTATCTGTAGCCCAGAGAGTACAACCTGTAACTAAGGCCCCCGGCTTCCCTCCTCCCTGCCAGGGTCATTAATCACTGTGTCAGGAGGGCAAGGGCTCACACCGCGTGGAGAGAAAAATCCAGCAGATGCAAAGATGCTGAGAGAGCGTCTCGCTCTGTGAAATACACTCAAGCCTCATTGCTCAGACAAATGGCATGTGCGGATCCCTCTCAAAATGGCAGTCTTTCCATTGTTTTTGCTGCTTCGGAAGGAATGTGTGCTCGTTATAAATCCCCCAAACTGCCTGTAGGGCCTATTTCGAGCACCAACTTTGCGGCAAGAAGTTGGCATAGAGCTGTCTATGTCTTTCTTAAAAATATGTTTTTATTGATTTTAGAGAGAGCCTGGCTGCCTCCCGCACACCCCCTCCTGGGGGTGGAGCCAGCAACTGGGCAAGTGCCCTGACCAGTAACCCCATGGTTCATCGGTCAACACTCAACCACTGAGCCACCCTGGCCGGGCTGTATATGTCTTTATGCCATTTAATTTTCACTCCAAACGTCTTGTGTAGGTAGTATTATTTACCCATTTTACAGCTGGTGAAACCAAGGCCAAGAGAGGAGAGGTGGCTTGCCCAGAGTCACACAGCTGGTTCTATGACTTTTCGGGTTCAGGGAAGCTCCTTAACCTCCCCAAGCCTCATTTTTCTCCATTTTCCTTCAGGAAGGATAATAGCCAGACTGTGCGCTCAGGCGCCAGAGCCCTACTCTGGTCCAAAACCTGCTTCTCCAAGCGACTACCTCCATGCCTTTGGGGAAATTGCATGGCCACGTGCCTCAGTGCCTCTTCTGCAAAAATGGGCGTATTAATAGCACCAGCGGAGGTCGTGAGGACACAATTGGCTACTATATGTTAAAGGCTCAGAACAGTACCTCTTGGCAGGAGCCGTGTCCCTGTGCTGTTTGGCTAGGACAGTGTCACTCATCCTGGCAAGCTCATCACAGGGAAAAGAAGGGCTTTCCAGGGCAGGCAGGTCTGTCTGAGGAGGGCAGGAGCTCACTGCTGTGACGCACACGCCACGTGCCTGGAAAAGCCAGTCCTCCGCGGGCAGCTGTGGTTAGGTACACATGGCAGAGCAGAGGCTCCTCGCTGCTGTGGGCCACCTCCTCACCCTACATCACTGGGCTGAAATCTCGTCCTTCGGAGGCACGGCTCACAGTTTCACGCGTGTCCTTCCAGCCCTTTGAAACCACCACATACACTTGGTTCTGTGTGATGTTCACTTTTCACTGTGGGTTAAATACAGCGGGTGTGAATTCTGGCTTTGGCACAGAGTGAGTGCATGACTTTAGGGAGGCTGCGTAACTAGCCCCAACCTTAGTTTTCTCATCTGCAAAATGGGGATAACACTGTGTGTCTCACATGCTGGTGACGAGGACAACACAGTCTGGCTTAGACCCTCAGGCTAAGGGATGCTGGACAAATGACACATATCGTAACCTTGGTCATAGAAATTTACATACTTTTCTCTCAGGTTTTCACCCCCCCCCACCCCCCTGTCCCTTTTAACATGTATGGGCTCAAAGGGACCTTAAATTGTTCGAATAGCTTTGGGGATTTTGGAGGTATTGAATCTGGATTCCTGGAGACACAGGAAAACGTTTTTATTTGCAAATAGAGGACGTAAGTGGTATCATGAACTATAGTCGGTGAGCTTGATGGAAATTCTGGGGGCGTTTCTAGAAAAGAACACCAAAGAGATGGTACGTCAGGATGCGAAGACAAAATCGTGATTACAGAGGCACGAGGGGGCTGCTGAGATCCAGTCATGCCTGACTCACCTATGTGTTGGTTTGTTTATCAGTGAATCACTGGCAGGCTTGCTAGATGGTGGGTTTCCACGTGGTATTGACCGGAATCTCAATATGCCTGTGAACAGATGAGAAAATATTGAGGCATTATTGCTGTGCGGATTCGTAACCGAAGGGCTGCATCCTGGGAAGGCTGAGTGCTGGATCAACGTCCGCCTGGGGACACAGCCTCTGCGGAGGAGTTCCGGCTGCGGTCTCATCCGGTCCAGCGCCGTTAGCAATGTTTCATACGAGAGCATCGGTGGCCGAGAATCGAATCTGAGGATGCACCAAGGCTGAGAGGAAGAACCCGTGGATTGCATAATAGAATCAAGATTCACAAAACTAGCAATAGCCTGGCACGAAGGGGGAAATAACAAGTGGAATTGTGCTCAAAAGAAATCGAAAACGTTGCCTCTAGAGCTCCAATCACTATAGTGAGGGTAAGCGAGAGGCATGGCTTAATAGCAGGCTCTTGGCCCGGCCGGCGTGGCTCAGTGATTGAGCCTCGACCTATGAACGAGGAGGTCACGGTTTGATTCCCCATCAGGCATATGCCTGGGTTACGGGTTGGTTCCCCAGGGGGTGTATGCAGGAGGCAGATGATCAATGATTCTCTCCCATCACTGATGTTTCTATCTCCCTCTCCCTCTCCTTTCCTCTCTGAAATCAATAAAAATGAATTTTTAAAAATAGCAGTTCTCTTGAAAAGAAGACTATGGTCTTATCTTTATTGTAAACAAGCTTAGACTGTTGGATCATATCCAACTGTCAACACATTGGTTGCATTTGTATCATCTTTAACAGAATAATGCCAGGCACATAGAATATGCTCAGGCAGATACTGTGTGAAATAACGCACGATTTAGTGTTTTCTCCTGGAACACTGTGCTGGGTTATGCATGCATTCATTCGGTAAGTAGTTTTGGAGAAGTAGAGCTGGGCCCTGGGTCAGTGCTGAGTACTCATCAGCCCACCAAGTAAACAACATCTCTGCCATCAGGGGCATGGAAACATCTAAAAAGCATCCCGTGTGTACCAGACTCCGTGTTAAAGCTGTAAAGATGATTATAGCTCCTTCCTTCAAAGTTTTGTTAAAGAAGCAGATGCGAACTTATAATCGCAACCCGGAAATGTCACATGCCGTTATAGCTTTAGGAGGAGGAGTGGTTTTGAGGAGGGCACAGTCCCCTCATCATAGAGGGGGTCTGAGATAGAGTGACAGTCGATGGGACATAGGTGGGTTGTTCTGCGTGTGTGTGTGATGAACAGGTATTTGCTCATTCTTGGCTCCCACCTTTACGAATGTGTCCTGAGTGAGGCAACTAGGATTGAGGGCAAACCTGAAGCCTGTACCATATAGGGTAATAGAGAGGGAACTGGATTTTTTTCACCTGACGATGATAAATCCTAGGGGTGGGCCTTAGTGGGTAGGGAATAGGGGAAGTGCATTTGATAGGATGGAGAAGGGGCTTGGACGGGTGGCTACACAGATGGCTGTAGGACACAGCTGGCCGTGTTGCGGCAGCAGACTCGAGGTCACACGAGGAAGGTCTTTCTGACGAGCAGTTGTCAGTGGGAGGATGCATTTGTGAAGTGGGGGCTCCTTCTCCTTGGAGGCGTGTGTGCAGAAGCTGGGGGGCCCCTTTCAGCGTGCGGGGAAGACTGACCAGTGGTCTGTGTTCTAGACCAAATGGCCTCTGAGGTCAGGCTTAGCCCTGAAATTCTCCTTTTTTATATAAACTCCCACAGACGGCATTTAAAATTTTTTTTAGCATGCATTGCTGGTTTACTTTTTGTGTGTAAATCATTCTTTACTTAACTGTGGACTCCCCGAGAGCCGGAAAAAAGGGCTGGATGGCGTAGCAGAAAAGTCATGGGTTTGAAATCTGTTCCAATACCAACAAGCCGTGCTGGCTGTGGGCAAGCTAGTCACCGTCTCTGCAATGCCATTTCCACATCCACGGGTAACTGTAACAACACGTATCCTGTCGTGTTGCCGAAAGGATGAGGTCCACTGTGTGAGTAAAAGCCCCAGAATGGATGTACGTTTCACGGTGGCTGTATCTCTCGCCCTCACGCACTGCTATCCCTTTGCACTTGGCACTGAGGGACGCACAGTTCATTTCTGTCTCCAGGGGTCCTTGCTGGGTGAAGGCCAAATGCCCAGCAAGTCCGAGAACCAGTGGTCGCTGACTCTTTCCCCAAAGGGAGGAGGGCCTTGCTCTGCATTCTCGTTTATTTGTTTGTAGGCCTGTCTGCTCCTTCTTTGTGTTATTCCTTCTCGGGCTCTGAAGTGTCTGAAGCTCCTGGTGTGTGGGTTCTGAGCGCCCTCCAGTGACCATAGAGGGATTTGTCCTGCTTGAGAGGAGATGGATTTTTCTCATCATGCAGTTGCTGGTACAAGCACCAGGAGCAAGTGAGATGTGGAGAAAGGGAACAAGCAAGGGAGGCTCGGCTTTCCTTCCCCTCCTGGCCCCCCCTCCGGCAATGCTCCTGGGTGGCTGCCTTCTCTGATATCCAATCCCCAGGTGGATCTGAATCCAGTGAGCCACCTGGGGTTCAGAAAAAGGACTCCCCTCTATCCCTGAGCACAGGGAGTTAGTTGAGAGTTTGTCCAATGAGACCGTAAGTGGATCTCTAGTGGCTCAGGGCTGGTGTTACACTGACCAGATATGATGCCTGAATGATCTCCTTTGACCGCGTCCTGCTCGATCTTCAGAAAGGAGTTACTCAAGCACAGTTCTCCCAGAAAAAGGTTGTAATTATAAAGTGTATCTTCAAATATTCCATCTCCAGTTCTTTTTCATACCCAATTCTCTTAAAGCACCACCTCACTCCTGTCCCTAAATAAAGAACAACTTTCCTCACCCTGGCCGGTTTGGCTCAGTGGATAGAGCGTTGGTCTGTGAACCAACGGGTCCTGGGTTCAATTCCCATCAAGGGCACGGGCCAGGCACCTGGTCAAAGTGCATGCAGGGGCAACCCATCAATGTGTTTCTCTCACATCGATGTTTCTCTCTGTCTTTCCCTCTCTCTTCCACTCTCCCTAAAAAATCAATGGAAAAATATCCGCAGGTGAGGATTAACAAAAAAATACACAAAACAGTTTCCTCTTACAGACACAGAGGCGGAGAGAACATGGGAGGAAGGGGAGGGGGTGGGTCTAACGAGGAGGGTATACCCCACTTCAGGAGTGCTAGCCCTCGAGCAACTAGCAAAAGAATAACTGAACAATCAGAACACTTACTAGTATATCCCTTTCTGAGAGAAAATGATGACATAGATTTCTTAAAGTCACAGAGCACGGTACTAGGAGATGGAATTAGAACTCGTCACACTGAAGATCGCAGTGTTTGTGTCATCCTGTGAGCTTCCGCTCAGATAGGTCTCTAGTTCCCGTGGACTCACTGAGCGATCAGAATTTGCTGGGATCTGGGATGAGCATGCCTTCCTTAACATCCTCGCCAGAGCGTCACAGTAATTTTGAAAGGTCTATTTTATTATCTCTGCTTTATAGACGAGAAAACTGAGGCCCAGGGCTCACCACTGGTAAGAGGCATGGCCAGGATTTGAACTGATATCTTTCCAATCCTTATCACTCCCCTGTCATCACTGGGATGCACTGAACATCTGCTGTATGAGGCATTCCCGGCCATCGTGAGAGATGGGTAACCGAGAGGTCTCAATATCTTGAGGAAGGAGGTTCGTTTCTACCACTGAGTCGGCAGTTTCTGTAGAGAAAGAACGAGGGGAGAGGGCAAGAGATAAGGCTACTAACAGTGTTCCTGAGCCGTGAAAGGAAGGAAACCCTGCCGTTTGCAACAGCAAGAATGGACTTGGAGGGCCTTATGCTCAGTGAGATAAGTCAGGCAGAGAAGGACACATGCTGTATGACCTCACTTACAGCTGGGCTTAGAGAGTGGACAGGTGGTGACCAGGGGCTGGGCAGGGGGTGGAGGAGTTGGGAGGGAGCTGGTCAAAGGGTACAAACTCACAGTCAGAAGATGCGTGAGGCCTGGCGACCTGACGCACAGGCCTGCAGCTAACAGTCAACCACACTGTTAAACGCTTCCACGTTGTTAAGAGACGAGGTCTCAAGTGTTCCCACCACAAATGAAATGATAAAGTTATGTGATGTGATGGGAACTAATCTATGCTACGGTCGTAGCCATATTGCTCATGCTATGGTGGTAACCATATCGCACTATATAAATGTATCGAAGCAACACATTGGACATCTTAAACAGTGTTATTTGTCGATTGTTTCTCACGTTTAAAAATGCCCATGATGAGAGCATGAAAGGTGGACCAACTTGTTTCAAAGCTGCTGAGAGCAGTGGATCTGGGAGATTGGAAAGCCTGGGCCATTCGAATCATTGGAATAGTTCATCCGCTGAGAATAAAAAGCCTGGCCTTCCCCAAGATACACACATGACATATGTGTTTGTTCGTCTGTTTATGATACATAAAATTTGCCTGAAGGCATCAGAGAGATAAGGTAGTGAGGACGCAGGGAGTCAAGATCAGGGGAAAAAAGGAAAGGCAGGGAGGTGAGATCAATATTCAATATTGTTTTACTTTTTAAGGCACTGGCTGATTTCAATGGGGTGGCTGAGCAGCAGCATGCCCGGCATCACGGGGGTGAAGGGACAGAAACTGGGATCTGGTGACCACAAGGGGGAGAATCCAGGCCTTAAACGTTTACACGCTAGGACTAGAGGTGAGCCACACAGAGAGCGACTCTCTCGAGCCTGAAGCCACTTCGCAAGAGCGCAGTAAACTATCGGCTTAGGAGGCGCTTCCTCCCCGCGCTGTTCCGGCGTCGGCCTGTGGACAGCCCTGTGGTGGTTGGAAGGGCCCTTGCGGCTCTTGTGATGGATTTTACAACGCCCCGCAGCAATAACCGCCAGGAAACTGGGAAAATACGGATTTATTACTTAGAGGACCTGGAAATTACACAGCGCACCTGGACCACATAGTGAAGTCATGGCTAGAGAATTGAGCAGGCAAAACAGAGCTTCGTAAAGCGGGCTCTATGTACTGTGGGGGCCGGGGGCCGGGGGGGGGGAGCGAGGTTCCCTCTTTCTTCTCTCTAACGTCAGATTGTGGATTTGTCCCAGGTCAGGCACATCTGCTTTCCCACCCCTCTCTGACATTCTGAGCGGGCTACACGCTGTCCCATGTGTTCCCCAGGGGGGATCATTAGAGTGTCTGTCTCCCAGGAGGATGACCGCTGAAAACATCTACCATCAAAAGGAGCCGCTCCCCTTGATGGGTGGACAGCGCCACCTAGTGTTCCAAAGGGGACCGCCGAGCACTGATCCCGGATTCCACAGGTCTCAGTTCCCAGGGGTGCCAACACCATCTATACTTACTGGCTATGGTGGTGAAAGCTCCCACGGCTGCCAGTGCTTTTACTGGGCGGATGGAGAAGCTGTTTATGGCGAGGACAGAGCAGCATGAGATGAAGCTGGGAAGGTGAGCTGAGGTGGTGAAATCAGGCCAACGTAGGACCCACGTGGAACGGCTCATTGTTTCCCCAGCATCTCAAGCATTTGGGGTTTCTGTGACTTAGTCCACACGGGTTCCTTTTCCATAATGCGTTCCCTGTCCACTCTGCCTTGTCCATGCCGACTCCTCTTGGGAGATTCAGCTGGAGAGTCACCTTCTCCATGAAGCCCTCCCAGATCACCACTCCCTGCTCTTCCTCGATAGAATCGACTGTTTCTTTCTGCCCCTATCATGCCCTCTAACCTTTAACATTTGAATATGGTCTCAATCTCTATAATAAAAACCCCTTGGTTGTGATGCTGTCACACCGTAACGACCAAAGACTGGCCACCAGGAGGCTGTCTGCACAGTGAGGCGGGTGGGGGTGCGCGGGGCTGCATGTGCTTGGAGGAGCGGGCGCGTGGGTGGGGCTGCGTGCATGGCAAGGTGCTTGTGGGTGGGTGGGTGGGGACTTGACCCTGGGTCCTGCGGTGGGGGGTCTGGGATCCCAGGTCTCTCGCGATTTCCCAGGGGTCTGGGTCTCGCGTGATTTCATGTGCTGGGTCACTAGTGTTTATATATTTGTCTTGCATGTAGACACTAGGTCTTGGAGTGTGACAGACCATGTTTTATTATCCTTTATGTCCGAAATGTTTCCCCAATGTTTAGCAGGGGATCTTTTTTTTTTTTTTTGGTATGATCCAATATCCTATATTTGTAATTTTTTATTGATATGTATGCATGCTGTGCAACATAGACCTTATTTTTTCCTGCATAATCATTTCTAGACAAGTGGTATTTATTACCCCCTTCTCATTTTCTTTGATTTAAAAAACGAAACTGCTGCACCCACAGAGAATTGTGCTCGCTACCATAAAACAGCCCGGTGCTTCCTCTCACAGTGTGCTTTGCCTTTTCCATGGGGAAACAGCACTATTTGATAAATATGTACCCTCGCACCTTTTAAAAACGTATCCAGAATGAACTTTTCTAACAGGGGATCTTACAATGAATATTCCTGGGTCCATGAACGAATGAAAGAATAAGCGAGCAAATGAGAAGTGTGCACATTTCCTTTTGAAAAATGAGATTAAAAGCCCCGAGGGCAGAAAAGCCAACGTCATGAGGCTGGAGAGAGCTGAAAGCGAGCGGGGAGTGACAGCGAACTGCAGGAGGGTGACTCATTTCACCACCAGGGAAAGAGCTATTTGTGTGACACTAACATGAATGTAACAGTGATCATTATCCTCATTCTCTCAGCCGCACGCGGTGGCCACGGGACAGCGTGTGCTGGGGCCAGAGGGCTGTGCTTGAGATCACTCGCACATTGGAGAGGGCGCTAATCCGCACGTCATGAAAACGGAAGGTTTCTTGCTTGGGAACGTCTCATCGAATCAGCCCTCGGAGCTAGAAACCTTCAAGACACCTTTGATCCCCCCTTCCCCTCACTCGCAACACCTCACTCATTATCAGGGTCAAGTGCTGTTACCCCAGAAATGTCGCTTAAACCCAGCGGCTCCTGTCCACCCACACAGCCAGCACGCTGGGCCATGCCTCATTGTTTCCCATTCAGATGATTGACAGCGCCCTTCGATTCTGGCCACAATGTCCCCTTCCAACCCAGCATCCACCTCAGATCGCCCTGCCGGAATGACCCTGCTGAAGCACAGATGTTACCGCGGCACCCCCCAGGCGAGGGACCTAGCTAAGGATTCGTCAATTTTTGTTACTCTTTTCAAAAGACCAATTCTTAGTTTCATCGATTTTTTTTCTGCTTTTCTATTTCATTGTTCTCTCCCCTTACCTCTTTTATTCCCTTCCTTCTGCTAGATTTCGGTATGATTTGTTCTTCTTTTGCTAGTGTCTAGGTTTG
This sequence comes from Myotis myotis, assembly GCF_014108235.1. NCBI lineage: Eukaryota > Metazoa > Chordata > Mammalia > Chiroptera > Vespertilionidae > Myotis > Myotis myotis. Next base: position 203,696,695 of record NW_023416335.1, read on the forward strand.
AAGTGAGGCTGTAAATTTGAGATTCTTTTTTTTTTAAACTCAAGCATTTACAGTGATAAACTCCTCTCAGCCCTGCTTTTGCTGCATCCCATCTCGTTAGAGGTTTAAATTAGTTTCTAATTATTTACCTGCAAATGAATTTGCATTTGTTATTTCACTTGTTCCTCACAGCATATAATGAGGTAGAGGAGTTAAGATCGGAGAGACTAAACGATGTAGCTCAAAGAGTTCAGCACATTTCCAATGACCACACACCTGTCATGAGGTGCATCCAAGATTCAAATCCAGTTCTGCTGCCTGCACACCCAGGGCTTTCCCCACAGCCCCGCCCTCTCCTCGGCTCACCCTCCAGAAAGCTGAGCCTTCCAGAGCCTTCCTAGAGGTGCGGGAGAACCTCAGTCCACACCTGCGGGGGCGGGGGGGGCGGCATTCTGAGACCTCATTGCCTCCAGCCTGGCCCATTGCAGGAGCCTCCCCCTAAACCCCCTTCTGCAGGTCCTCTTCCCAGTGCATCTCGTGCGGGGTTCACGTTCCTGACCCAAAGCATTCCTAGCAGCCCTCCTTTAAGCAACACTTCCTAATTAAGTCTTGGATATGCATTTCTTCATCTGTCTGAAATTCAAGGCGCGGCCCCTCACCTACACGCCAGTGGCATGAAGCGTCCAGGCCCATTCTCTGCCCTTTTTCTCGGCCGTGACTCCACGGCGGCTATTCTTCCTCCCCGGACAGCCCTTCCTCAGCCCGCTGCCTGTGCAAACCCTGTCCGTCCTCCGTGACCCAGTTCACAGGTCAACGTCAAGTCCTCCCTGATCCCAGCGTTTGCAAGAGATTTCTCCCCTCTTCCAAGTCCCCGTCCCCCTCCAGCTTGTCCACTCAGGACACGTCCATCGCATCACCCCGTGCCCACGCGTGCCATGGGCGCCGTGGGAACAGGGATCATAATACAAAGTGGCTCCCATGTCCTGGGTGCTCACCGGGAGCCCGCACGGTACATACGGTGCGTGTACAACGGCATGCATTTGCTCACACCATCCTCTTACCAGCCCAAGGCGGTAAGTTCTATCGGCAGCATCTCATAGATGCGGACACGGAGGCTTAGAAAGATGAAGAAACGTGGCCAAGGTGACACAACGAGGCAGAGACAGCTACTGTCTGCCCAACTTCATGTTTCCACCCACATAAGATAGCGGTTGCTTGGAAGCAGGGACCCAGCCTGTGACTGTTTCCCAGCATCCCTGGCATCCAAGTGGCACCACGAGAATCGCAGTGGGAGTGATGGGTGCTGCTTCTAGGCAAAGGCATGTAGGGAGCCACCGGAACGTGGGAGGTGATACGGCAGCTGGCATTATTGTAACTCATTCTAACAGCGAAGGAGGAGCGGAGCTCAAGTTCAGCCCCAGGAAAGGTGACTTCAGCAGTGGCTCTCAACCTTCTGGCCCTTTAAATACAGTTCCTCATGCTGTGACCCAACCATACAATTATTTTCGTTGCTACTTCATAACTGTCATGCTGCTACTGTTATGAATCGTCATGTAAATATCTGATATGCAGGATGGTCTTAGGCGACCCCTGTGAAAGGGTCGTTTGACCGCCAAAGGGGTCGCGACCCACAGGTTGAGAACCGCTGCTGTAGAGGGTATCGCCTTGCTTGAGGGAATAATGGGACGACAGGAACCTATGCTTAGAAGACCTAGGCCTGCACTTTTAATCACTAAAAGCCAGCGTTGTCCCGTAAGGTTGGCAAAGACCCACCTTTACAAGGACCCCCAATGTACCTGTACCAGAGGCAGACATAACACCCCCCTCCCCCAGAGTTTCAGAATGAAAATCTCCTGTATCTGTGCTATGCCAGAAGCCCGCATCGTCAACCACCTCCCCAGGAGAAGCCGCTGTGTGCTCCCTGCGAGAAACCCCTCTTTAAACCGGACTGCTGCTTTCCAAGTACTTTCCGCAGAACGGCACTTTCCGCAGAGTGGATCCTAAAAAAAAAAAAAAACATGCAATGCCTTGGGGTCCCCACTCTGAGGACCGTACTGTTCTAAGTATTCAGAAGGCGACGGTACAGCTTAAAGAAGTGCCCAGCCCTGGCCGGTTTGGCTCAGTGGATAGAGCGTCAGCCTGCGGACTGAAGGGTCCCAGGTTTGATTCCTGGTCAGGGCACATGTCTGGGCTGCTGGCTCGATCCCCAGTGCGGGGTGACTAGGAGGCAGCCGATCAATGATTCTCTCTCATCATTGATGTTTCTATCACTCTTGCCCTCTCCATCTCTGAAATCAATAAAAAAATATATTAAAAAAAAGAGAGAAGAGCCCATCGCCAACAGGACATCCATGTGGAAAGGGAAGCCACCCTTCCATGTCTTCTGGGCCCCAAATCCAGTGCTGTGGCCCCAAACCCCATCACACAGCACCCTTTAGGGCTCCTCCTTCGGGTAGGAAGGCGCTCCGTCATCGTCAGAAATGGCCCCCTGCTGCTCTTTGTTCCAAAGGCTCCCTTTCTAGCTGCCAGGACACAGCCCCACGCCTGCCCAGCTCCACCGCCCAGTGTGCCCACGGAGCAGCAGTCAAGGCCAGACTCCCCCACGGTCTCCAGGGGCGGCTTGTTCCCATCACATCTTTCATGTAGGACCTGGAACCCTGCCCCTCACACTGCCTGAGTCCCGAGAGGAGAGGAAAAACGGGGAGATTACTTGCTAATGAAAGCCCATGGCGACCTTCATGTTTGCTGTACACGCTACAAGGGCTGGCCCCTGCGGGGATCGTCCACATGATGGCGAATCCCATTCAATCCTGGATCCCACTGCCCTGGGCCCCACGGAGAGCGGCTGACCTCTGGTGATGGAAGGGGACGCAGAAAGGCTGCCTTGGGGTCTATGCGGTCACACTCGGCTCAGACAGCGTGGAATTCACTGAATTGGCTGCCGGCTCGGGCCATTTTCTCAAAACGACCATCTGTCTAGGGAGAGATATTGTGCTAATGTTGTTAGAAGCTCAGAGGTTAGGTTCTACAATGATATTTGTCTGCGATTTTGTCAACGGAGTTTTTGTTTTGTTCTAACGGTTGTTTAAAAGATGGAAAAATCAAGGAAGAAAGAAACCAGAACAAATAAAAAAAGACGAAGGAAAGAACGGGCTGGGGAGGTCAGTGCAGAGTCCGCACAGAGAAAGCGCCGAGGGAATACAGAGACGGGTCAAAGGGCTGGGTACAGGGAAGGGAAAGAAAGGGGGGCCTGCCTCCCCCCTGCCCCATGTAAGAGCATGGGCCATCCTGATGCCTTACCCCCGACCCCCTGCAAATTGTCAGTGACCCTGCTTTTTCTTTCTTCGGAGCCTGAAACCTGTATTGAGGGATGATCTTAGAAAGTTTGAAATCACCTGTACCCTAACCCTAAGCCTAACCCTAACCCTAACCATGAGCCTAACCCTAAGCCTAAGCCTAAGCCTAACCCTAACCCTAACTCTAAGCCTAACCCTAATCCTAACCCTAAGCCTAACCCTAACCCTAAGCCTAACCCTAACCTTAAGCCTAACCCTAACCCTAAGCCTAACCCTAACCCTAACCCTAACCCTAACCCTAAGCCTAACCCTAACCCTAAGCCTAAGCCTAAGCCTAAGCCTAACCCTAACCCTAACCCTAACCCTAACCCTAACCCTAACCCTAACCCTAAGCCTAAGCCTAACCCTAACCCTGGGCGCTGAGGCCCTGCATGGACCCGTGAGCCCGGTGCTGCTCAGCCGAGGGTGCAGCCACCAAAGAAGACTCAATTGCTGGATCCTGTTCTGTTCACCGGCCCACGCTGGCTGACTCCACCCTCGCCCACCAGAGATTCAGCCTCGCGTGGGTGCTGGGCTCTGACCCGCCCCATGCTCTCTCACTCCCACGGGAAGGACCTTGAAACTCTGGAAGGTCAGGGAGGACTTCCCCGGGGATGCCAGGCTTCCACTCCCACCACACCTTCCTCACCACACACACCTGGAAGCGGAAGTACAGGGCATCTTCCTACCACCAAGAAACATTAAAATTATAAGGTGGATTTATCTTCTCCTCAAGACGTTGCCCTTGTTAAAAAAGAGGGAAGAACAAAAAGGAATTCATCGAAAGGGCTCTTTCCATAGGCAATTCTGGTTGCACATATTATGTTGTTTACATCTTCAGCAAAGTCAGTTACAAACATCCAGGGGAAATGGCTGTACCTTCTCTTCCTACACCTTCACTCGCACTCCCCCGCCAGTCTTGATATTCTGCAAGGAGCTACCTGCCCCATGAAGTTCAGGACATAGCTTTGAAGTAAAATGGTGCTTCTTTTGTGTATTTAAAAATGATAGTTATAAAACAACAACAACAGTTGGTTGTAGTCCCACCTATTTATTTCTGCTTTTTGTTGCCTTAGGTTTTGGTATTGAAACAAAAAACTCATTGCCAAGACCACTGTCAAGGAGCTTACTACCCCTTATACTTTCTTCTAGGAGTTTTACAGATTCAGGTCTTACTGTCAAGTCTTTAATCCATTCTGAGTTGATGTTTGTGTGTGGTGTCAGATAGGGGCCAGGTTCAGTCTTTTGCATGTAGATATCCAGTTTCCCCAACACCATTTATTGAAGAGGCTATGCTTTCCCTATTAGATATTCTTGGTGCTTTTCACATAAGTTAATTGACCGTATATGCGTGCATGGGTTTATTTCTGGGTTCTTTAGTCTGTTCCATGGATCTATGTCTGTTTTTTATTCCAGAACCATACTGTTTTGATTACTGTAGCTTTGTAATATAGTTTGAAATTGGGAAGTGCGATGACTCCAGCTTCGTTCTTCTTTCTCAAGGTGGCTTCAGCTCTCCAGGGTCTTTTGGGACATCATATACATTTTAGGATTGTATTTTCTATTTCTGTGGAGAATGCTATTGGAATTTTGACAGAGATTGTTTTGATCACTTGGGAGAGTAGGGACATCTGAGTAACAGGAGGCAAAATGACTTCTAGAATTTCCATACCTTCCCTCTCTCCTCTAAATGGCCTCTGCCTCCCTGCATGCCTGCATTCCTCTCTGCTGTGTTGTAAAGGGCCCGCCTCCATTAGGGAGGACTGTGCAAGTGTCGGACGAGGAAGCCTGCCTGATTCAGGGTTGGCTAGCAAGGCCCCTTTACAACAGGCCTGATCCACTTCACTCCAATTTCTTCATAAGAAGGATGGTGCTTCCATCTCTCTCTACCTGACGTATTGGCCAACCTCTCAGGTGGAGAATGTAGACTGTTACTTATTCACTTCCTAAAAACTCAAAATCATTAATGCTGATTGAGCAAGATGGAGCCATGAGCAGAAAATGGGCCAAGAACGTTGACAGTAGGTCAAATCCAGATGAAAAGAAACAAGATGCCCAGTTGTGAATCCGCTTGGGCATTTGCCAAAGACACTCCTGGCCCAAGACACTTCTCTTCTATCTACTAGGAAGTGGCCATAATATGTTGATTGAGATGGAACAAGACAGTTTGCTATCATCTGCCTGGAAATTGCCACGATTCAGGTGCAAATAGCCAATGTCTAAGAGGAAAATGATGCCTCCTAGGGTTGAGCAGTAGCAATCTGTCTTATCGTCAGAGCCAGTAAATGCTGGTGGCCTGCACCATTAAAGGAAAGGGGATCACCCACGCACCAACTTCCTCTTCCCTCGTTCAGTAGAAGCAGCCATCATGTAAAAATCAGCCCCTCAAAGGCTACTGATTGGATTGGTCTTGCCCTGTCTGCAACTCAGTTTGGGCTCAAGGAACCACACTGGTGATATCTATCTGAAGATGTCCAAGTTCTTCACTGACCAGCCTCTAACATTTCCCAACTGTAGGTCTCTGCTACCAGACCTTTCTCAGGACTACCAACCACCCGACCCTGCAGTTGGTTATTGCTAAATGCCAATCACCCAGCCTCCAAACGACTCACAAAAGCGCATACAACCCAGCCCTGGGTCAGCATCCTTTATCATCACCTCCCATTCTGCAACAGCCTCGTGGGTGCTCAAAAAGCTCTTGAATGAATGGATAAGCGAAGAACTTCCCTCTGTGGGCACACAGTACAGCTTCCGCCCTAAATAAATTTGCCTAATTTATTTACTCTTATATTACCTTTGTGGCTTGTTCTATACCCATGTTCTGTCAGGACTGTAACTCTTGGTCTTCTTTAAATTGACTCCTCCCCCACCCCCCTTAAACGTTTTGAGTAAAATCCTAGTATAAAGGGATGCTTCATATTCTAAGTAAAAAACAGTATCTCACACTCTTTGTACTATAGTTAAATGTTTAAACCTCACCCCACTGAAAACCATGTCATGCATTAACTGTGGTGCAAATATCACATTTCGGGAAGCATGGCCCTAGGTCCTGGGGCCCACCATGCCCTGGATAGAGGTCCAAGGATTAGGTCCAAGCCTCACCCACATGGGGCAGCAGATTGAATGGACCCTGGAAATCAGAGTGTAAGCCTATATTTATGGGCCTAGAATTTCCCAAAAGAAAATAACGCATCTTTTTCTTTCCAGAAAAAGGGAAGAAATCCATGGCAGATAACTTTGGGCTGAGTTTAGGCTCTGAATCTATTTCAACCTCTGAGAACACATTCCTTCTCAGAGACAGGCTGGGCTCATATTATGGGCAAGGGATTGAACTGGCCTGAAAGGCCCTGAAGGAAGACACACTTAGTTGTTGGGATGGGTCAGGAGAACGTTGACATTGTCACGGTTCTCAAAGGTCATACAGGATCCTGAATTCAGTTCGTGATCATTATAAAAAGTAAATGTGCTCTAAAGGAGGGAAGAGAGTGCTGTGGCTCCCCAGAGAGGAGGCATCCAACTCCTCATTGTCCATAGTTCGGACTTAGCTTGATATTCTAGGTCTTTCACGTACATGTCTTGTCATAATGTCTCCAAGATACTCTTTCACTACTCCTCAAACAAACCTTCCCTTCAAAATGGTTGGACTATTGATGAACATTTGAAAATATGCCACATTTTAATAACTACATCCTATATAATAAAAGGCCAGGGACCATAAGCGTAACTACTGGAACGACCGCTTGTCCAGTCGCCATGAGGTGCATTGACCACCTCTCAGTCCTTTCCCCCTCCTGCAACAGCCTCGTGGGTGAGTGGCGGTGGGCAGGGCAGTGAGCATAAGCAAGCAGCGGCAAGCTACTCACACACGATTTCATGCGCTGGGCCTCTAGTATTTAATAAAGATCAGTTGTTTGTTGATCAGTTGACTGGTTGACAAAACAGAAGCAATGCCTATGCCCTTATGTCTGGGCATCCCTACTGAGGTAATCCATTGTTGATGTGTTATAACACCAGACTGTACACGGAAGGAGAAATCTTCTCTATCATACAAGCCTGTACCATGACCTCCGGGTCGTAACAACTCTCATTAAAGTGGTACGGTTGGCTACAGGAGCTTAGATGCAAGCTTTGGAGCCAGGTTTCCTGAGATCTGATTCTGATTCTACCACTAGCTCTGTGACCTTGGGGAAGAGATTTCATTTCTCTGTGCCTTGATGCCGAACTATAGAAGTAAACTAAGACATAGCTCATGGAACACTTGTGAGAATTTAATGAAGCCATATGTGTAAAATGGAAATGTGCCTGATACGTGGGGCACACTCAGTGTAAGTTAGCATGGATTGCTATTATTTTTATTAACATTTAAATCACACAGAACAAGGAAAGAACATCTGCTATACAACTTAAATTCTAGAGACACAAAATACTGAGGAACTCCCGAGACTAGACATCAGGTGTCTTTACTCTCTACCCACCACTCATTCTATTAATTCTGTCATTGGTACAATCCAAGTCTCCTGGCTCAAAACCAGCACTTTCATCACTCTACCATTATTATGACAACAAATGCTACTATTAATACTTACACTACAACTGTAACTGATGCTGCTGCTGGGCTATCCTCATTGCCTCACTACCAGAAACCATGTATACACCAACCCAAAGCCAGACACTTAAGTAATTATCTCTCTATATAAAAGCCTAAGTGACCATTACAACCAGTCAACCGGACGACCGTAGGAGGTTGGCCGGCTGTAGGAGGTTGGCTGTCAGAGCGCACTGACCACCAGGGGGCAGCTCCTGTGTTGAGGGTCTGCCCCCTAGTGGCCAGTGAGCGTCCACAGCCAACCTCCTGCAGCCGGCCAACCTCCTGCAGTTCCTCCCCTGGCCCGCCGGCCCCAATCAGCTCCAATCTCTGGACAGGCTGAGGAACCCCACCCATGCACAAATTTGTGCACCGGGCCTCTAGTCTCTCATAATAGCACTTTATCTCTTCAAGAATTGTGTGTATCTCCCCATTTCACAGATGAGGAGACTGTTAAATCACTTAACACTCAAAACCAGTGAGCAAAAGGGTCAGGATTCAAACCTAGGTCCCTCTTGCTCCCAAGACAGGGCCTGTTCCACCTCAGCAGTCTGCCTCTCTACCTAAAATGTATTGGACCACAACTGAGCCAGTTTCTACCAGAGTTATACAGCTGTTTCTTGCAGCCTGCAAAACAGATCGCTCCCAGGTGCTCAGCCTGTCAGTTGGTGCCAGCTTGTCAAAATGCCAGTGGCATTGTAATGACTTAGAAAAAGCACAGGCCGATGGCTTGTTCTACACCCAGCAGATACATCTGTCCCAGGAGCTGTAACAGCAGCGACGTGGAGCACACCTACTGACTTGTGAGGTTTCGCGCGAATGACAGGTTTGTGGATGTCATCTGGGGACCAAGGACAGGAATAAACTCTGTCATACTCATCTGCAGGGAGGAAAGGAATAAAAAAAATGACCAGATCAAACCACCAGGGGGCCTGAAATCCGGCATGCGTGGGTTGAAGATGGGTTGAAGATAAGGCCCGTCTTCCTTCCTGTGTTCGGGAAGCCTTGACACTCCAGCTTTCCCACTAGGCTCCCCCGTTGCAGCGTTTGGCATGATTATTTTGATAAAGTGTATCCCTCGATGACAGCCTCACTGGAGTCTAATTGACAGAAACGCAAAGCAATCAAGGGGGGAAGAAAGCTGTGCCGTGTGGAAGCTGCAGATAAATGGGGCCGATCCCCAACACGGGTGAAAAATGGGAGCACGATGGGAGCCGTTTTGCAAGGTGCTTGACTTGTGGGCTCATATGTCTCCTAGAACCTGGTGAGCGTGCTTCAGAAGGTGGAGAAAAATGAGAAAGTGGTAGCTCACCAAATAGAAGCCAGTTTTCCGAGAGTCGGAAGCAGAAGCCCAGACTCATGCCTCAATGTGGTGCTTCTATGCACCAACCATCACCTGGCTGGGGATTCGCAGGCCTGGAAAACCTCTGCTGAGCTCCAAAGGGAGGGAGTGCTTTGAATTCTGAGTTATTACAACTCATTTACATTCTCATTTTCCCAAAGGTTGCTAAACCTTATTAGGAGTTGGTTTTCTAAAGCAGGTCCCGACATCTGAGCAAAGGAGCAAGGAAGAATTCTGAGAGGCTATAGGGAGAGAGAACATAATGAGGGGGTAGGAGCAGTAAACCTCCAAGTAGAGGGAGTTGCCTAAGTCAGGTTGTTAGCAGCCTATATGGTGATGGTGAGGATGATGGTGATGGTGGTGGTGGTGGTGGTGGTGATTATGGTGGTGATGGTGATGGTGATTGTAATGGTGATGGTGATGATGGTGGTGGTAATGGTGATAGTTATGGTGATGGTGATGGTGATGGCGATGGTGATGGTGGTGGTGATGATGGTGGTGGTGGTGGTGATGGTGGTGGTGGTGATGATAGCATGATGATGATAACAATACAATAATAGCAGCTACCACTGGGCATTTACTCTACTTCTGCTAAGAGCCTCTGTATGTGACAGGTATTATATCTCTACGGGTGTCATGTTTTCTCCTACCTTTGGTCCTCCCTCTGGGACCCATCCCACATCCTTTGTATTCAGCAACGACCAGAATGGGTGAGAGAGGCAGGACACCTCCACCCTCAGAGTCCCCAGAAGGAACCAACCCTGCAGACACCTTGATTTCTGGTCTCATAACTCTGAGGAAATAGATTTCTGTTGGTCTGTTCCTCCCAATCTGTGGTAATTTGTTACAGTCGCCCTAGAAAACTAACACATGGGTGGAGAAGTAAACCCCACCCCTGGATGAGAGTGTGTTAAGTTCACATCGCAGAACAGAGCAGTGATGGGAAAAAGTGTCAGCCCATCATTAGAAAAAACGTTCTATTACTACTGTTCATATCCTGAAACAGAATAGCCTCAGTAGTTATCAGCTTGGTTTCCCCTGCATTAGCAATTCATATGCTCTGTTTCTATGTATGACTCTGTGTGTGTGTGTGTGTGTGTGTGTGTGTGTGTGTGTGTGCTCCTTGCTGTGAGTCTCCCAGTATCCTCTTTGGAAAGTGTTAGGGTATGAACAATGCAACAACATGTTCCTCTGGGTTAAGCTTACACCTCAACTTGCAAGTTTCACTGTTCTTTCTGTGAAACTAAATTTCAAACATTTTTTCTCAGCAGGAGTTAAAGATTGAACTAAAGCTTTGACCATTTCTGAGCTCCCACTGTGGCTAGATCAAGGAACCATAACTAATCAGCAAGGTTTTTGGTTATGCTGCTGCCACTCCTACCCACAGGCCTCCAGAGCCAGTCCATCCCAAAGCTACAAGGAGGCCACAGGAACTGGGCATATGTGACAGCCACCCATGGATCTGAGAGGTTGGGGTGTATCCTGAGCACTGGAAAGAGAGACCCTCAGACAAGTCTCTGTGCCTGCTGAACGCACCTCAGGAAGCTGCTGTTCACCAGCTATTTACCAGGAATCTGAGATGTGAGGCTTGAAGCTTAAAGACCACTGAGTCATGGACATCCCATTATCAAGTGAAACAGTGGATGTGGACAAACTTTAAAAAATGTAACGCATATAAGACAGTAGAGATCACCATGGATGGTTAGAATGAGACCATGGTGATCTTCTCGTCCAACACTCAACAAATCCAAGACATTCCTCCACCAACAGGAAGCTCACTGCCAAATAAACATGTTACAGATTCAGCCACCAGGGCTGAGGAAGCTTGCTATCTGTCCGAGTAATTTAGTGGTAGGCAGAGGGGGTGGGGAGAAAATCATCCACCAGGTAAAAAAAAAAATCCCAAGTCTTTGTCATGCATGGATGCAAGAATTAAATATACTACCTCTGTGATGAGAAGTCCAAGTTGAGAATCCAAGAATAACATTAGTCTAAGATGACTGAAATTGCAGGATTCAAGTAGAAATGAATGTAAAACCACCCTGAGTATGATGATTATCATTCTCCTTCCAACCGAAAGCAAAAGGCAATGTGAATAAATCTGATGAAGTGGCATTTACTAGGGAAAAAATTACCAAATGCATGAGCAAATGAACTATGATGATAATAGGAAAATTATCCACCTCCTTTTCAAAGCTTGGACTAACACAATAGATCTAAAAGAGCTCTATGTGTACTTAAAATGAATAAAAAAATAAAAGGCTATTTTGAGTTTAAAAATACCAACAAGTAGAGCTTCAAGAAATGTAAACATAGTCATTGGAATGAAAAACTTGGTAGTTGGTTAAAATCCAGTTTAGACTCAGCTAAAGAGAGAATGAATAAATTGGAATAGTTATTCAGAATGTAACAAAAGGAGATAGAGAAAAAATGATATAGAAGTTAGAGACATTGAGGATAAAATGAGATGGTACAAAGTATATCTTGAGTCTTTAAGAGGCTAACCGAAGAACCTCAAAATAAGGCAAAAATTGACATAATTACAAAGAAAAAGGTGACAGAACCATAATCACAGAGAAAGATTTTAAGAAATCTCTCTTAGAAACTGATAGATTGTGCAGACCAATTCTGGGACTTAGAACATTTAAACAATTGAATAAGCTAACTTGTGCAAAAGGACAAATAGAGACATTCACCACCAAAGAGAACTTATTTGTTATGTAGCTCATGTGAAACCATTGGAAAACGTGACCACAAAATAGCCCTTACGTAAGAAACTTAGCAAATACGAAAGAATCAATATTTTGTGGTACCACGAAGTCTGGAATCAATAACAAAAATGCAGTTTGCTAAAGCCACACTTGGTAACTGCACATACATCTTTATGAGTCATGATTTCATGAAGAAATGACAATGGGAATTAGAAAATGTTTAGAATTCTATAACCACGAAACCGGCACATACAGAAGCCTTTATGACATTGCTCATGTGGTCCTTTGCGGGGAATTTAAAACTTTAGATTCATATTTTGAGAAACAAGGAATACTGAAAAGAATTTAGGAAGCCGTTATAATCAAGAAGCGGAAAGAGAAACAACAGAATACTCCCAGAGGCAAGAGACACACGCTCTCCCCGTCCTGTTAGCTTCGGGACCTCTCCCGCTTCTGCAAGGCTGGCTTAGCTGTTCCTTCTCTGAGCTCTCAGAGTAACATGCATGTCCTCATGGCCCTGCTTTCCACACTGAACCCCATGAAGGCCGGTCCTTGTCACTGATGAATTCCCAGCATTTCGCAGTGCCCGGCACACACAAAGAACGAAGACGGAGTGGACACGTTCCCCATGTCCCTTGTGTATTCCTAGGGGACGGCAACAGACTCACAAAAGACCTCACGGCCACTATGTACTCGTGGTGAAGTCGGGTGACTCATTCTGTCCCCAGCACTTGATAAAAATACCCCTTATCCAAATCCAATTTACCGGTGCCGATCTATCTCCTAATCTTAATGCACTTTCCCAGTGGATTTTTCCTAAATGGGAGCAGAAATGTGCTGGCTGGCTGACGCATTCTTAGCCTATTGGTAGATAGATTGCACTCGCTGAATGAGTATTTTGGCCCTCTACTTTTCAAAGCGATCTTATATCATTTTAGTCAACATGGATACAATCTCAGACCTCTTGCCGGGAACTGAAAGAAATAAGTCCCCCCCGCTTTTTTTTCCCATATGTGTTCCCCAAGGAGGGCAGTTTTTATGTCTACGTTTCCCCTCACAGGGCCTCCCATAGTATAGACTGCCTTGATTGCGCTCAATAAAAGTAACAATTAGCAAGGCTGAGGGCTGAGCTCCAGGGACACCGATTGCTTCGCGAGGGCTGTTCTCACAAAGTACTGCAACTGCGTGGCTTATCAACCGAAATATATTGCCTTGCGGCTCTCGAGGCTGGAAGTCTGTGAGGGCCGCAGGGTTGGTTTCTGAGGGCTGAGAGGAGGACCCTGATCCAGCCCCCTCTCCTCGCTCCTGGTGGTTTGCTGGCCAGCTTGGGCGTTCCTTGGCTGATGATAGCATCGCCCTCACTTCTGCCTTCATCTCTGCGTGCTGTTCATCTGTGTATCTCTCTGTGGCCAAATCTCCCCTTTTTATAAGGATACCAGTCATAATGGCCAAGGGCCCTGCCCTAGTCCAGTCCTGCTTCATCTTAACGTATCTAACTACACTATTTAGAAATAACCTCATTTCTAATTAGTGACATGCTGAGGAGCCAGAAGTTAGAACTTTAATACTATATGAATTGGGGGGTGGGGGGGCATCGATCTAGGTACCTACCATTTGTAAATTAAGAGATTTTTAGCCAAATCTCCAATACTCTGAACCCCATTTTATTCATTCATTCACCTAGCCAACCTTTACTAAGCTCTGTTTTTTAAAACCAAGTGCTGTCTAAGACACTAGGGCTATGACATTGAACCAGACAGACACAATCACTACCTACAGAAAGCCTGTGCTCCCGTGAGGAGTAAAGGTAATGAAACACGCATTAACGAGAAATCGAGTCAAGTTCCGCGAGGTGGAAATTACAGACTCAACCAGGAGCACAGGACAGAATCGCCGCACCTTGTTTGGGGACTGGGGTAGAGAGCTGGGCGTCCACCCCTGAGAAGCGACATTAAAGTGAGCGCTTAAGGACATATCGCAGTTAGGTGGGTAAGGAGATGCAGAGCCAAGCCGTTGGGGCTAACAGGAAGATTAACTTGGATGAAATAATTCAGATACATGTTATCCTCTTGCTCCCGCTTGCTCCTATGAAATCAGCTCTTTTAGCCTCTGCTGTGGTATGAAGCCGCTCATGTGTGCCCGGCTCTGTGCTGCTTCCCAGAGCTTACCTACTTTTTGATGACAACTCTTTTTTAATCCTCACCCAAGGATATGTTTCCACTGAATTTTAGAGAGAGTGGAAAAGAGAGGGAAAGACAGAGAGAACCATCGATGTCTATTGGTTGCCTCCTGCATACAACCCAACCAGGGCCCGAGCCGGGGAGGAGCCTGCAACCCAGGTAAGTGTCCTTGACCAGAATCGAACCCGGGACCTTGGAGATTTGGCTAAAAATCTCTTAATTTACAAATGGTAGGTACCTAGATCGATGCCCTCCACAGGCCGACGCTCTATCCGCAGAGCCAAACAGATGAGGGCTTGGTGACGATTCTTTAAGTACTAGCATCGTCTAAAAAGTAACAAGAAGAACTACCCCATTTGGACTCAATTATGCAAGTGCAATGCCAAGAGGGTGCAAATCTTTTCTAATAGCATATTGTGACTTTATAAGCCATCATTATTAGCATTCCTTTATTACATATTTATGTCTGGACACGGTGATGAATGCAGCCTACAGTGTCATTAATATTGGAGATGCTGAGTTGGTGCCGCTGAATTTGTGGTCCTACAAGGAGCCTCCCTTCGTTCTTACAAGAATTCTGTCCATTTGGGCCTGCACGAACACAATTGATTTTTAGGAGCACAATGCACACATTTCATGCAGCCTCACAAAAATGCACTGAGTTGATTAGGGCACTGCCTTCCAGGCTGTCAGGATGACCTGAGCCCTGCCTTTGTCATTCCCATCAGCTCTTGCCCAGTCCATGTGCTGAGCTCCCCTTCTGTGACTATGACTGAGATTCTGCAGACAGGATCACAGCCCTAGTTTATTTCCTTTGCTTCTGCCAACTCCAGGTTCAGGAAACCAGAGCTCCTGCCAGTTGGCACCTGTCTCCAGCTCCTGAGAAGATACAGCCTGAAGCAAGATTCAATAATCTTCTTTCATCCCTTCTCCTCCCTCGGTGGGGCTTGTTATGAATCCTGCACTCAGATTCGGGGACTCGGTGGCCTAGTTGTGCCTTTGGGGGCTTTCCTTCTGCCCCTGATTGTGAGGGCACCCTTAAGAGGACCCGCTGACCCGCCGCTGTCCTAGCACCTCCCATCCCATGTCCCGACCTCCTCCTTCCCCACCCTCCCTGTCCATGTGCGGAGCGGACAGGCCCTGCCCAGACCAGTCCATGGTTTGCAGCTGGTTTGACAGTTTCAGAGGTAAAAAGCAAGGAGAAGATTTTGTTCACATGTTTCAAGTTAATGATGCTTTTTATAGAAATCACATTGTTTCTCAAAATCATTGCATTCTTAAAAAGTTTGAAGCCTGCCACGTGCCCATGATATAATACAGGGTATTCCAAGGAAATGTACACACATTTTAAAAGGTGAGTCTATTACATTTTGAAAATGAAATGTATTTTAATAAGCACTGCCTTTATAATTATTCAAAGTGTGTGTATACATTTTGGGGGGGATACCCTGTATTTTACATCATTAGGGTAATTGGTTTCATTTACTCAATTCTCATATTTTTCAATGTTACTCTACTGTGTTATATTATGCCCCTAACTGTTCTTTAAAAATATATACCATTGACTCAAAGTAGTTCTTTGAGCCATAAAAGTACTGAAAATATTAATGATATTATAAATGTAAATTGTGGACAGAGCCACATGCAATATAAAATGAGGGAAGTTAAAAATAATAATATGGTACATATGAAATATGGCAAGGTCTCCACACAATATAAAGTGAAGAGAAAATCTTCGGCTGAAAAATGAAAACCGTAAATAGATGTAAAAATAAAATGTGAAAGATAGTAAGTATCTGAAAATGTGTCTTATTGAACTTGCAACCCATTAGCTTCTGCCCAGGGAACTGTCAGTCAGTTATGAATCCTTGCAAAACTGGCAGGTAGCCATAGAAATGCACCATTTTCACATAAAACAGTGAGAAGCCCCTTTGGTAATCCAGTCAAATCCCCCCACCTTACCCCACCCCCAACCCCCACCCCAGTCCTTCTACAAAGTAATTGTTGTTAGTATGAAGTAAGTAACTTGTATATCCAAATGTAGAAAAGAATCCAAAACTCCAGAGGCATAATTCAAAATATGTATGAACCACATCATTGAACCAGTCAAAAAGTGAATGAAAATTTTGCAAAATTCCTTGATTCAATAACACTTTTGGATATTACACACTATTCATGGTAAAGAAAATAAGAAATGACTAGGTATGAATTCCCAGCCTATATTTTGCAGACCACTGCTGTGCAGAGTGTGAATTGACTCCTTGGATGTGTGTAATGCATGTAGGACAGAGAAGCGTCAACAGGCTTTATCATTGAAAGCTTGTGCCATTAGAAGACTTTTTTTCATTTAAACTGAAATGATTTGTGAGCCTTGGGGAGGACTGTATAACGGCACTGGGACCCATGCCAACAGTCACACAGACTTTCTCAACTGTTTTATTCGCAGACACTAACCAGTAGCCAACAATATACCTCCTCTCGATCGAAGCCTGAAAGAAACTAGAAAGTTGACTATGATGGGATCATAGCCAGTATATGTACATCTTTTCAGTGTGATGTGCTGAGAAGTGGTAAGTGAATACGAAATTCTATTTTTTACCCTAGCCAGTTTGGCTCAGTGGGTAGAGCGTCGGCTTGCAGACTGAAGGGTCCCGGTCAAGAGCACGTACCTGGCCCTGGTTGGGGTGTGTGAAAGTTCCCTGGCCCTGGTTGGGGTGTGCGCAAGTTCCCTGGCCCTGGTTGGGGTGTGTTTCTCTCACATGGATGTTTCTCTCTGTCCTTCTCCCTTCCACTCTCTCTAAAAATCAATGGAAAAATATCCTCAGCTGAGGATTAACAACAATAACAACAAACCTCTATTTTTTTATACTGACATAGAATGGTTGATAAAAAAACATTTTTTGAAGGTGGGATAAACATTTTTTGTGTGACTTGATTACTTTAGTTACTTAGAATGGCTGGATCTATTTCAAAATTAGAGTCAGCCTCTTGAATTAAATGGAATTTGTCATTCAGAGCTCAAGGACAATCATTTCTAATGTTCAGGACAAGATCTCAGAATTTCTTAAGACCATACTTCAATAATCCTATACAGTAAAGAGCTAATATGCAAATGGTCATCATGCCCTCACACCATCATGCTGTAACGGCTCAGACACTCAACACTGGGGAGAGAGGAATGGGGACCAGCCAGGCTGCGGCCTGGGAGAGGGACAAGCCACCCTCCCACCCCATGGTACCGGACGCCTGTGGCTGTGGCCCAGGCAAAGCCGCTTGCACACGGTCACCCGTGGCTGCAGCCGGCCTGGAGGAGAGAATCCTGGGTCCCGGGTGTGGGGTGAGGCAGAGGTGGTTAGGGGCAATCATGCCAGCAGGAGAGCACTTAGGGGAGATCAGGCCGGTAGGGGAGCAGTTAGAGGCGATTAGGCAGGCAGGCAGAGGTGGTTAGGGGCAATCAGGCAGGCAGAGGTGGTTAGGGGCAATCAGACAGGCAGGCAGGTGAGCATTTAGGAGCCAGCAGTTCCGGATTGTGAGAGGCAGTCAGACATCCCCTGAGGGGTCCCTGGTTGAAGAGGGTGCAGGCTGGGCTGAGGCCCCCCCATCCCCGTGTACGAATTTTGTGCACTGGGCCTCTAGTATGTATATATATATAAAAGCCTAATATGCAATGTGTCCCCTCGGGAGTTTGACCAGGAATTCGATCACATGCTATGATGTGCGCTGACCACCAGGGGGCAGTGTGGAATGAAGGAAGGCCCAGCCACAGCCACTAGGGACCCTACCCATGCACAAATTTCATGCACTGGGCCTCTAGTGTGGCTAATGATCCTGTCATTGTCAGAGAAAGAAACTGATGATATATTATTGATGATGTTTCAAAAACCACACCCAGCCGGGGCTCATCATTGATTTTTGACCCATGGCTACCACAAACTATGTAGAAACATTTTCCAAAGATGCATTCAACCAAGGAATGAATGGGCATTCATCTTTCAAGTGGAAAGAGTTTTTTGAAAGTTACGCCTTGCATATGAAGTGCTTCTGTCTACTGGTACATGGAAAGCAATCTTCAGTGATGAATCTATTCCTTGTGAGTCAATGTTTTATTTGAGGATCCAGAATTGTCTAGCTATCCTTACAATTATGAATTAAAATATCCCTATTTGGCAGGAATAAATAGTAAGGAAATATACTGATTGTGGAACCTGGACATGTCTTAAGCTCTTCACTATCAAGCTGGAGAGAGATAACCTAAAATTGATGCCTTGTGTGCAATAAATGCCCATGAAGTGGTCTGCAGATACTGAGGAATTTACTACTATACTGCAAATTCTGACCAGGTTTCTGTCTCTTCAGAAAGCCCCATCCCTGGACAGGGAATTACCCTGATCACAGACTTTTGACTAAGTTAACATCAGTCCTCATTCTTACCATTTCTGTTTTCCCCAAGATTGGAACCTCATTTTTGATTAAAAAAAAATTAATCCTAACCCAAGGATATGTTCATTGATTTGAAAGAGAAAGAGAGAGAGAGAGAGAGACAGACATTGATATGAGAAACGTCAATCGATTGTCTCCCACACGCACCCCAACTGAGATCAAACCTGCAATCTAGGTACGTGCCCTGCCCAGGAATCAAACCCATAACCTTTCTGGCGTATGGGACGATGCTCCAACCTCCGGAGCCACCCAGCCAGGGCTCATCATTGATTTTTGACCCATGACTCCATTTGATTGCTTACTGTGTTCACTACTGGGCCCTGGGTACCCTACTCCACCTACCAGACCGACTGTTTTAGAGCCAACTGCTCTAACTTTGGTGGTTAGAGGGACATTGTGTTTCCTGGAGTATGGGCTGCCCATGTGCTCTTTTTGGAGCTCATTATGAAGAAAGACATACTTCTTCCTCACCCCCGTTGGAGCCTTCTATGGGGGGATAGCTCAACTAGTGGAACACATCTGGCCTTAAGGATCTTCATGTATCAGGTATGTGATCTTTGAAGAAGGAACTGTTCTACCAGCCTGGCAAAGGTACCAAAAAAAAAGGTGAGGCTAGTTCTGTATTTTTGTTAATTTTTCTGAATGCTACCAGGTTGATGGTAAAGCTCAGTCTTATACATGTTTATAACCTCTGTGTCTGGCATCTAAAACATACTCAATAAGGGTTTGGACAAATGAATAAATTAATCAAATAACCCTTTGCTAACTCCTACCAATGATCTTTTTAGGTTATGACTATTTGCATGTCATTTTTAATGATAATTCCTTCAGGTTTTGTCTTGCTCTAATTTCAAGCTCATTAATATATATTTCCAGAACCTTGATGGTAAAACAGAACAATGTCTACCTTCCCGCAGTCTTCCAGCCGAACTTTCCTTCTCTGTCATTTGTTAAAAGAGCAGAGATGCCGATGCTGTCAATGTAGACACGTTTTATTAGTACATTCTGTGCCCTGAGATGTAATTATTCTGGTTCTGAGCACTTAAATTCACTTAAAGCATATTAAATGCTCTATTATCATTCTCATTTTTCTTCCCGGAAGTGTCCCCTTAAAGATAGCTTTTCTACCATTTCTTGTCGGGAATTGTTCCCCCTGGCAGCAAAGCAAAGTGGGAATTGAGTCATTTAACTTTTCTCTTTCATGTGCTAACATTCTAATTTCTGCCCAAAGAAGTGAGTCTGTGCCTTTCTTTGCTTCATTTGTTCTATTATGTACAGCTCTGCCAGCCTCGGCTCCTCCTGGCCACATACTTTTGGGTTCAATACTTTGTTGTTTGGCTATGATTTTCATCTTCTGTATTTTGTACATGTGCTTTTATTTGAAAAACAGAGGCAAGGAGATCCTTTTCATGGTCACGGCCTTAGGTCTCTGAGATTCAGGGTTTGTGCAGAGTCACCATGCTTCTTGACCATGGCTGAGAGGACAAGGGACGGAACCTGGGACATGGGCTCACCTAGCAATCTGGAGCTGAGTCTGACAGGGAGTTGGTCTAGGCTGGCCACCGGAGTGGAGAGATGAGAACCTCAGGAGTTGTGGCATGGAGCATAATTGAACCATTCAATGGCTTGGTAAGAGGAAAACAGACGGATGTGTAGAGCGAAGCAAAGACAGTGAACCAAGAAGATGAGCTCCTGATGGCTTTGTAGGCCTAGAAGGTCATGGCAGGGTAGTTCTTTGAATTTCAATTTGTGCTCCCTGCTCCTCGCTGTCTGTATTAGGGGGTGGCAGCCAGATCACTGGTCTCCCGTGGACTCTCGATGCGTCAGGGCAGAAAGCCAACTCTGCTTACGGCAAGCAGAGGAGCATGCAGGGCTGTGGGTCAGAGCTAGAGTTCCCACGCCAGGTCAGCTGGCTTAGGAAGGTCTTGTCACTTCCTGGCTGTGAGGCCCCCTTGTCCCATTGGTAAAGGAAGGACAATGCTGTCTACCTGGTAGGGCTACGATGACAATTTAATCAAATATGTAAAGCCTTTAGAACATTTACCATCACGTCATAGAGGAACTAAGTGCAAGTGACTTTTATTGTCTTAATGTTTTTGTCAAAGCCCTAACCTGATGGAAGAATAGCACAGCATGTCCCATGGGGAAGAGGAGCCCTCTAAGGATGTGGAGGGGGCGTGTTGAGAGGAAGCAGACCAGGTAGAGTAGAGATTGGAATGGCCTGGGAGCACAGCAGCTCCTACAACCTTCGGTAGGGTCCGAGTGTGGGGCTGAACCGCGGAGGGAGGGCTGCCTCTGGACCCTGAGAAAGGACCTGCTCCCACCTTCATCCCAGTCCCACGCCCGGAGGATGGCAGGGGCAACAGACTGCTTGGTGCATCTCAATTTCCATTCTTTCCTTCTTCTTTCGTAAAAGAATGCCACGTGTTAGCTGGCTGCCATGCACAAGTGGCTGGATCTTTTTATGTGAGGGAAGTAGATGCCTATCTTCATCAAGCCATTGCTGTGTCAAGTGCTGTGTGCGGCCCCATTGAATCAGATCTGACACAGCAAAAAGGGAGCAGAGCGTTCAGACCTGGAGCGCAGATGGGACAACAGGACAAATGGGTGGAAACCAGCTGCTGGCCAAAGACTGGTACCCCCTTGAACAAAGGTGGCCAGAGTGTCCCCCAAGGAACCATGTTTTTATATCCCTCCAATCTGGGAAAATGGGAAGATGAAAACCAGATACAAGTTGATGTGGTGTTTTTTGTATATCTGAGTGTTTTGAGATTTACAACCACTAAAGAGGCTGAGCTGCCCTGGGATTCTGTGATTGGTCCCGGGACCCTTTTATTACATCCCTCTTTACTTGATTATTTTAAAGTCAATTTAAAATGAACTTGCTACTTGCACCCAAAAGAACTGTCCCTAAGGCAGACCCTACCTGTGCAGCCACATTAACTTCTTAATGTGTCTCGTTCTTTCCTCTCTGGCTAAGAATATTTTAAATTATATTGTCAGGTTTCATTTTTAGGGTTCTCCTGTCTTAGTTGTTTTGCTTTTTTGACGAGTTGGTTCCTGGGATCATGTTGATTTTTTGCCTCATATTTGACATCTGCATTATCAAAGTTCAGAGTTCAGGAGGTTGGGTGGGGGTTTCTCCCTCCACCCCTTGCTGAGTCCATGTGACCTGCTTTTTTCTTTATCATCATTTCCAGACAAGCAGTTCCTTGTTTCTTACTGATCTAAGTCAAGTGCTTCTTCTACCTGCTGAGCAGGGAACTGTGGGAAAGGCTAACCAAGAACTTACCAGCTGAAATTTTTCCAGCAAAATTAATCTGGGTGGCCCCTTGAATCTTTCAAATGTGGTTTTTACACAGGACATCAGAAGAGATTCTTAGGCCTGGTGTGGGTAGCACCTAGGGGACCTTCCCTTGTTACTTAAACCACTCACAGATCTGGCCTTCTTTGCAATTGGTTTACTGTTGAAACAAGCTGAAGCCAAACCCTGGAGAGATGTAGTTGGGAAAAACACAGAGAGAAATGGGCAAGAGAGGCTGAAACTCAACCCCCCAGCTTGGCTGCTAATGCTGTACAAGCCATTCCAACTTCATTCTTTCCAGCGAGAAAATGAGGACAGTCTTCTCTCTTCTGGCAGCTCATAAAATTGTCTGGACGGTGCTTGGAAATGTAAATAAGTTCTGTCCAAATGTGTGGTTACTATCATGACCTCAATGTGCCCCAAATCCCAGCCTCCCATTTCCATATTAATTATTGTCTGAAAAGGAAGGAGACGAATGGGAACTAGCACCTACTGAGCACCAAGGGTACACCAAGTACTGTGCTAAGGATAATGCAGGTACATTTTCACGTAACCCTCCCACTGCCCCAGTGTGGCGTCAAGAAACATATTTCTTCCGGGTTCATTTTGCAGACCAGGTTCTGGGAATTTCTCACAGATAATAACTTTCAGAGACAAAATTCAAGTTCTAGGTTCACTCCAAGCTGGTGCATGTGGTAGACGCACAGAGGCCATTGGAAAGAGAGTGAGGGGATGCATAGTTGGAATTCCAAGAATATCTTATTTGTTTAAGGCATACATTTGTATTCATTTGTTTTCTTCAGTAATTGCAGAATCTTTATGGCATAACATGAATTTATGAAATGGAACTCCAGAGAATTTACACATTGGAAACATAATTTACAATAGCTCATCTTTTCAGTGTCATTCAGGAAGCTAATTAGGCCCTAAGTTCATGTCACTCCTCTGCTCAAAGCCCTCCAAAGATTTCTCATCCCACTCCGAGTAAAAGGGTCCTGCAATGGTCTACCAGGCCCTATGTATTTTGTCCTCTTCAAGTCTTACTTCTTGGTCCTCGTTGTTTATCATTCTTCACCAGCCCATTATGCTCTAGCCATCCTTGCCTTCTTGCTAATCTTACTCTAGCCTGCCTCAGAGCCTTTGCATCAGCTGTTTGTTTGTTTTTTCTACTTGGACTGCTCTTTCTCAGATATCCACATGTCTCACACTTTTCCTTCCTTCAAGTCTCTGCACTTATCAGTGAGGACTTCTCTGATCACCCTTCAACATTACAAGGACCCTCTCTCCCCTCTGCCATCCCATATCTTAAAGAACCCCCTTTCTCCTTGCCACCAGGAAGAAACAGACCTCCCCGTAGGACACAGAAAACCTTTAAACAGCCCACAATAGCACAGAAGCCGGAAAGGCTTTAGAAATCAATGATCACAACCAGTTCTTCCATTGCACAGATGAAGAAAGGAAGGCTAAAGGGAGGGAAGAGACCTGCTCAATTGGGGATGATGAGGCCAACAGATTAGGAGGTGGTGGTCATTGAAAAGACAGTTTACTACAGAGATGGGTGTGGGAAAGAGGTCACGTTCATTCATTTATTTATTCATCTAACAAATATCTACTTAGGACCTACTCCATGTTAGGATCTTGAGCTACCCTGGTGAATAAAAACCATTTCAGTTGTTACCTACCTCCAGAGCCCACAGCTTTATCAGGGACGTAGCCATTGAACAAATCATTACATAAACGATGTGAAGTTCAACTGTGACAGCAGTTACGCAGCAGAAGTACTTGGTGCTATGAGAGCATCGTTGGGGGAGGGGGGGTGTTTTGGGCAAAGAGGCCAGTGAGCACTCTCCTGAAGGAATGATGCTAAAGAAGAGAAGTGAAGAATGACTGACAGGTACCTGGAGGAAGAAGCCAAGGGCATGGTAGGCAGTGGGCAGAGTGTGGTGTGAGATGAGGTTAGAAACGGAGGTGGAAGAGAGAGTCTGCACACCCTATAAGCCGTGATAAGAAATTTTATCTTTATACTAAGAAATGCTGAAGGGTTTATCTGATTCCTATTTCCATTCCTTACACTTAATCGCACTGACAAATAACGTTAAGAATAAGTAATAGAGGAGCAGATTCAATTTCTATTTATATCCATGAAACATCCAAAGGGCAAAAAATAAAGTTGGAAAATCAGTCTTCCAGTCCCTTACTTTCCTGGTCACCTACACAGTCAAACCCCCTGGTTTTCTGTGAGCCTGGTTTGCACTGGCCACTCACACACACATGCACACACATGCACACAAAACACACAGAAACACACACACATGCACACAAAACAGACACACACACACAGACCCAGACACACATATGCAGACACACACATGCACAAAATACACACAGATACACACAAACACCCAAATGCGTACACACAGACACACGCACAGACACACACATGCACACAAAACAGACACACACACACACACACAAACACACACTTTACACAATGTCTTGACATTCCTGATAGGGGAATAACAGAGTGTATTCTGATTAATCTCATTTAATTCCGATTCATTTACCCACTTGGGTCCTTTGACCTGCAATTACCTGCTGTCAGCATGCTTAAAACAATGCCCACCCTGACTTCGCCAAAACATGGTAAAGCCACGGAGAGGCCTCTCCTGATGTGGTGAGTGGAGCCCCACTCTGGCTCCAGAACATGGAGAAGCCCCAGGCGCACTCACCAGCCCCTCTGGAAGGGTTGTGATGCCACCTGTTTGCCTGGTTGAAGGTTGCTCTTCTGTAAGAACACTGTTTCTGGCACCTGGGGGTTTGTAGACTCTGGAGTGACTGCCCCTCCCAGAGACTAGCTTTCCACATGCAAATCCACCGATCCAAGCTCTCACCTGCCACCACCTCCTGTATGGACAGCCTACCCTCTGGGCCACGCCCTGCTCCAATATCCCAGAGCCAGGTACCAGACAACTGAAGACAGCCTGACCCCAAGCCCTCAGACTGTGGCCGTTAGCCAGTCCCAGCCTGCTCGCCTGACTAAGGCGAGCCTTCCCTGGGAACCACAACAAAGGCCCTAGCCCCCCTCCCCCCTCCCTCTGCCTCTAGACCCCCCTGGCGCTCCCCCACTTGGCTCCTTGGTGGGGCTGCCTGCTCCTCTCGGAACTGTCACAAATTGTCTTCCCAATGACCATCACCTCCTGCTCTGTTGGCCTCATCCTCCCTGAATAATAATAACACCTGCATTTTAAAACATGGCCCTGAGACTCTCCTCTTTCATTCACTCCTGAGAGGTCCCAGGTGAAATCCCTCCGGCCCCCTGGGGCATGTGTTCATGGAAAGGTGTGGATTTCGGAGCCTGGCGGACCCCTTACCAGCTGCAGGACTGCGGGCCTTTGGCTTCCCCTCCTTGACCTTCCTCCCCTTGCCCAGAGATGAGGACCACAGCATTCAGCTCACAGGGCTGGCTGAGGGGTAAACAGATAAAGCAGGTCACCCATCCAGCACAGGACCTTTGGGTCCAGCAGCTGCTAACACCCACCCGTTCCCTCCTCCCTCCAGCAATCTGAGAGCCTCCTTTGCTGTCTGCTCTCTGCCTGCCTGGTTTATTGTTCAGTCACCCAGGAATCTTGAAGACAATCCCTGGATGATTTATTGTAAGCTTTTCAACCTTTGCTTCCTCTATTTATTCACCTCCAGCCAACCAGAGCCTTTTATTTTCCCCTTCATGAACCCTTGCAGACGCTGACAGCTCCTGCGTGTGTTTTGATGAACTGCTTGGACCCCACACTCTGTCTAGCCACGCTCTCCTGCTGACGGCTCCCGGCTGCTGAGAGAGCACAGCCCTGGGAGTCAGAAGTAGGGCCCGAACTCCAGCTCTGACCACTTCCTCTCATGACCAGGGAGGGGCACAGTGATGGGTTGGCCCAGGGGTGGGCAAACTTTTTGACTCGCGGGCCACAATGGGTTCTTAAACTGGACTGGAGGGCCGGAACAAAAGCATGGATGGAGTGTTTGTGTGAACTAATATAAATTCAAAGTAAACATCATTACATAAAAGGGTACGGTCTTTTTTTTTTTTTAGTTTTATTCATTTCAAAGGGGCCGGATCCGGCCGGCGGGCCGTAGTTTGCCCACGGCTGGGTTGGCCACTGTAAGCTTTCACTCCACCCTCACCTGTAAAATTAGAATAAACGTGGAACCTGCCTGTATCACAGGGCTGCCCTGTGAGGCTGGCAGGACGACGTAGATGAGAAATGTAAAGTGAAGGCACAGGAGTGTTCGGTCTGATCAAATAACTGAATCAACACTCCCTCCCTTGGGAACTGACCTTTAGCCCACTTCACAATGGACATTCCCTTTCACTTAGACCATATTCCACTTGCTATGACCATTATCCTTCCGCTCCGGACATTCCCAGGCTCCGGACCCGCTCAGAGAATTCTCCGCGCAGAAAAAGCCCTTTAAAATCTCTGACTGCAATGCACGCACTCCACGCACACCCTCTACCCATGCCCTCCACGCATGCCCTCCACCCATGCCCTTCATGCACGCACTCCACTCACGTACTCACGCACACACTGAAAAAAAAAAAAAAAATCTGACTGCCTGTCCCTGGGGGCTGGTGCCATTTTGGGGCTCTGCCCATCTGGTTTTCCAGATGACCTAATCCTATAAAATAAAAGCCTGATATGCTAAGTGTCCAGTCATCCAGACGGCCATTCAACCAATCAAAGTATAATATGCTAATGATATGCTAAGGCTGCTCAACCGCTTGCTATGATGTGCATTGACCACTAGGGGGCAGATAGTCGACCGGTCGACCAGTCACTCTGATGTGCACTGACCACCAGGGGGCAGACGTTCTGATTGGTAGGTTAGCTTGCTACTGGGGTCTGGCTGATTGGGACTGAGCAAGACAGGCCAAACATGGCCTGGAGCCCTCCTGCAGTCCCTCCCTGGCTGGCCAACCTTTTGTGTCCTTCCCAGCCCCGATCGTGCACTGGTGGGGTCCCTCAGCCTGGCCTGCACCCTCTCGCAATCCAGGACCCCTTGGGGGATGTTGGAGAGCTGGTTTCAGCCCGATCCCTGCAGGCCAGGCAGAGGGATTCCACTGGTGCATGAATTTGTGCACCAGGCCTCTAGTAAATTTATAATTCTTTACCACTTTTGGCCTCGTGCATTCATCCCATGACGCCCCTAACAAGTAGGAGGACTGTGATTACACCTACAGGAGCACATGGGCGGCCCTCTGCTTTCTTCCTCTGTGCATCTTGTAGTTCCCAGTATCCTTATGTCTTGCCCCTCCCACCCCAGCCTCTCATTGCCCAGATTCCCTTCTCCCTCCCATCCCCACCCCTGACCTTCCTTTGTCCCTTCTCTAGAGGATTCGTGGAGGAAACATCTCTAAGGGGTGTGCATTTCCTATGTCCCATGGGCTGTCTATCTCATGTAAATTTCTTAGTCCTTCTTAGGTAGCCGTCCTTCAGGTCATCACTGGACAGATGAGCAAATGGAGGCTCGAAAGGAAGCAATAACTTGCTGGTACTCGCCCCCACCCCCACCCCCACCCCGGATTCCAAATGAGGACTTTTTTGAGTCTGAGCTCTTGGCTACTATATCTTGCCCTCCAGGCAATAAATACAGGGTGTCCCCAAAATATATTTACACTTTGAATAATTATTAATTCCAATGGACTAAATCTGAAAAGAAACATCAATGTATACACTTTTTGGGACACCTTATGTTTATCGAGCATCTACTGTCCGCTAGGCACAGTGCTATGTGCTGGGGATGCAGTTTCTTCCTTAAAAAAAACTCAGTTTCCAAAGGATCACTCTCAGGTCACATCATAGAAACAGTCCCGTTCAGCCCATCACAGGAGGGGGACGCATTCCCGGGGCTGGTAATGCTCCATTCTCGCACCCGAGTCCCCTGTGGTTTCTGTGTTCGCCTTCCGCACTGAACCTTCTCGATGCCTGCGGGCCGCAGCCAGCACCACAAAGGTTCTCTCTGAATGCTGGTTGCATTTGGTTAAAGGAAAAGAACATGCCCGCCTCACCCTGGGAAGAGAGTGAACACAAGGGAACCAGAGGAAAGATGGTGGAGGGATAGCTGGGAGTAAAGACGTGCCATGAGATGGAGAAATGTCTGTGTTTCCCAATGAAATGGTGGTTCCAATTATGTTGGGACCACACCTTGTAGGGTGCGGCTATAGGGTTAAGCCTCGGACTGACCTTTTGGCAAAGCCACAAACAAGTCCCAGCTTAGAGGGCACAGTCCTCTTAGCATAATTAGGCTTGACCTTATGACGCTCCCTAGATCTTATCTGGGAAGCTAATGGGCTGAGGGAGATGTAGCAAGTGCTGTCAGAACAAGTGAAACTCACAAGATCATTGTAACTATGGTGACCACTACCTTGTTTACCTCTGGCTATAAAATAAAGGCCCATCTTGCCTCTGGATCTCTCTCTGTGGCCTCAGCCAGGCACAGGAAGATCCACCTAGACCCAGCTTATTCTCTTTGTCTGTCATTTCTTCATCCTTTTGCTGCCCTCACTCAGGCTTTCAAACCCGTGGCTGAGCTGGCTCGGCACATGCCTGGCATCGCCCAGGCCTGGCATCACCTCAAATAAGAGCAGGCTAGTCTCTGAGATGTCTTGTAAGGTACAGTGAGCATGTCTGAGTGACCCTTTGGGCTGGACAGGCTGCCGGGCATGGGACGTGGTGGCCGCCCCTCTCAGGCGGCACCCAGTCCCGCCTGGAGAGCGGGGTGATCGTGTGGTGTGTGGCAGGCAGAATGCTGAGGTGGCAGAAGGTGCCTGCCCTGGTGTGCATGCCCTGTATCACCCGCACCCCTTGTATGGGGGGAATAAGATGTGATGTCGCCTCCATGACCGTGCCACCTTAAGTAAGCCTGTCTTAGCAGATGGAGAAAGGGGCTCCCCTGCTGGCTTTGAGGAAGTGCACCCCTGCTGTGGAGAGGACCACGTGGCAGGGAATGGCGGGGGTCCTCTAGGAGCTGAGAAGGGCCCTGTGCCTACAGCCACCAAGAAAGCCGGGCTCTCGGTTCTACACGCACACGGAACTCAGTTCTCCCAACGGTGGCCTTGGAGGAGGAGCCTGAGCTCCAGGTCCGAACCACAGCATGGCAGGGCCTTGACTGCAGCTGCTGAGACCCTGGTCAGGGTTCCCAGCCAACTCACACCTGCAGTCCTGACCCACAATTTGTTACACTGCATTCAGAAACTGACATCCCCTCTAGAGACATGAGAGGCACAGTGAAGGGCCTGTTATAAGCCATGCCGTCTCTTCCCCCGTCGGGGAGGCAGGAGAGCACAGTGGTTAAGGTGAACTCTGGGGCCAAACTGCCTGGGTTAAATCTTGCACTGCTATGGACTGTGTGACTTTATGCAAAGTACTTAACCTCTCTCTGCCTCAATTTGCACCTTTGTAAATGACTCTTGTAATATTTACTACTTAACTAACTTACTAGATGTAAAACACTTAACATTGCCACTGATGCACAGCCAGTACTACTCAAGTGCTTCCTAACGTTGTTACCAAATCAAAAACAAAACGAAGCTGTGTTTAGAATCACAGATGATCAACAGTCTCAAGAGACATAGGCACTGAGCTCCAGAGAGAAAGGTCTTGTTCAGGCCAGAGGGAGAGCTCTACATTCAGAAACGGTATTTAATCTTGAAGCTAAAGGCTCTGAGAAGCCCACAGGATAGAGTCTCTAACCCATTCCTAGGGAAACCAGGGTCAGTGTCAGGCCTCTCCATGCTGGTTTAGCAAGAATCGGGCTGAGCACTTAAATCAGGTTCACAAGGATCCCCTTACCCTTGATGTCTCCTCCTAGTAATTTTCCATCCCCACTCCCAACAGGGGTAGCGCGCTCTGTAGCCAGTTCCACCCAAGTGTTCAATAATCTGTGGGGAGGGTGGACAGGCTAATGAACTAGCTAATGTGGGTCCATATATAATGAACTCAGAGAGAAGAAGGTAAGACTTCACATTGTTGTTTTATCTTTTACACCTGGGTAACTAAAAACAACTTATAACTATAAATAAGCTACATCCATTCTAATCTACAAAGCATTTCAATGAATGAATACATCTTAAAAGTTGTTAGAAGACGTTTAAGCAGATAGAAAATGATCCCTTTCGTTTTCTGGTGATAAGGCAACCACATGGGGCTAGTGATGTGTCCTATGATACCAGGTACTGCCCCAGGGCCCCACCTGTGGGACTAGCTCACCAATGCATTGCATACACATCGATGGGGAACCTTCTGAGTCCTGGCTTTAACACTATCTGCCATCAAACTTTATAATGTATTGTATAATATAATGCACTCGAAAGGTTACATACACATATATACTAGTACCTAGTCTATGAATTGGCCTGCTTATGTAACCCATTTCTCAGTCAGAACACTAAACTAGCAAAACAACTGTCCATACTCTTCAAAAATGTCCCTGTCAGGAAGTGTAAAGAAAGGCCAGGCATTGTTCCTGATTAGAGACTACAGACGACTAAACATAATATTTGCACTTGAATTGGATCCTAGAATCGGGGTTCAGAATGGGATGGAGGTCATTCCTGCTATGAAGACATTATTAGAACATTTGGCAAACTTTGAAAGTAGACTGTGTGTTAGACTATAGTCTGGTATCAACGTTAACTTTCTTGCATTGGACCCTTGCATTGTAGCTCTATAAGATAATGTCCCTATTTTTTTAAAAAAATACATATTCAGATTTAAAGGGGCATGACACCTACAATTCACTCTCAAATGCTTTAGAAAAAATACTGTAGACAGAGAGATATGAGGCATATGAGACTAAATGTAACACCTGGTGAATCTGAATGACGGGCATCTAAGTTATTGGTGCTACTTGTGACTCTTCTGTTTGAAACTATAACTTTAACAATAAACTGAAATTGTTTGCATGAATGTGATAAGGCAAAACCTACCTTAGCATTACCTCTTCACTTTTCAGCTATCTAGGTAACTGTCCATCACATGAGAGCTGACCGGGCCTGGTTCACTGTCGTCTCCACAGTGCTCATCGCAGAGCG
Organism: Myotis myotis; assembly: GCF_014108235.1. NCBI lineage: Eukaryota > Metazoa > Chordata > Mammalia > Chiroptera > Vespertilionidae > Myotis > Myotis myotis. Next base: position 203,727,653 of record NW_023416335.1, read on the forward strand.
GATGCACATTACTATTTGTGGCACGCAGAAAGAAATAACGATGACTGCAAGGAAACTGTTCTGATACCGCCCTTCCTTTCCTCCTTCGGAAGCACAGCAGCACAACTTACCCAGGAATCTGTTGAAGAATTTTGCTCTGAGCAAGCTGTCAATCATTTCATGACATCATCCCAGCCTCACCGATCAGGTGGTCTTGGTACCACGCCTTGGGAGCACTTCCCAGAACTTCATTCCAGAAGATGTTGTGTCTCAAGACTATCTGTATGTGTTGGAACAAACCAATGACCAACTCCATCCAAATTCATAATGAGAAACCCTACATTTTTGTGGTGCCCCCATGATCTTTTTGTTAGTTGTCACCAACCATCCCTTGAAATTGGAGGGCACATACTAAGAACATTTATGTTAAATGAATGAAGACAAAGACCATGGCGGCTCTCTGACATTAGATTCCATGGGTCTGAGACTTCTTAGAATGCATTTAGCAGATAACTGACATTCCATAAACTTCAATGGCATGGCATTGGGAAATTAACCTGAGGACTAATAAAGCAAGGAGGGGAAAAAAGATATAACCAGGACCTACATGAAGATGTGAGTGCACAAGCTCAGTAGCCAAGCTGATTTCAGTATTATCTGAGGAGACAACAGCATAGAGTGGAAAGATAGAGGTTTTTGAAGTCAGCCAGATTGGGGTTCAAATTCGGACACCTCCATGGACAACCTGTGTGATTTTGGACGAGTCACATAATTTCTCTGAGGGCTGGTTCCATTCACTTAATAATAATACCTTCTTTATATTAGAATGCTGTGGCGAGGACACATAAGTGCCAACTACCTTGAAGCCTTGGTTCACTAAATGGAGGCTCCAATCACCTCCACCAATGGCGTGCAGATGCCACATTAGAGAGTGGATTTTCCTCACGTTTCTCCCACCGACACAGAGCTCCCTAGAGGCCTGGTGATCACAAATGCAGTCTTAACTCAAAGACAGTGGAGTCTTTGAAAGGAAGAGAATTAGAGTAGGGTCTGTCCTTTCACGATGGGGTACAAAGAAGCCATTAGTCAGCTCAGCACATATGTGCTCTCTGAACCAGCCCTACAGACTCAGAGATCCCTGGAGGCAGATGCTGAGTTGAGGTCCAAGGGGGAGCTGAAAACAGTGTCTCTACCTGGGCCCTGTCATCTGGGAAGTAACCCGGAGCCTTCAGGGAATCAATTACTGCCCCCTAGAGTCGATCTCGCTGTCGAAATAGGATTAGAGATTGCCCGGGTCTATTTCAAATGAATTTTCAGAAAGTCCAGGAGCAAAGCAAGATTTGGAGCAAACAGGAGAGGCTGCTGTCTAGACTGTGTGTGTAATTAGATGGATGTTGAAGGAAAAAGTCTGGAAATCTAATAACTTTGCTATCCTTCTGTTTGCCGATATTTAACCCGTTTCTTTCTTAGTTGGGGGAAGGAAGGAACATTGCTTGCTTTGTGGCTTTGGATTCAAACAAATAGGCCTAAGTTTAAATTCTGGTTCTGCCACATAGGGACTATGTGAATTTGGGGAAGTTACTTAATTTCCCAGCACTCACTCAGTTTCCTCATCTATAAACAGTAATATCCACTTTGTTGTTTGGCTACAAGGACTCAGTGAGCTAATGCATGCAAAAGGTCCTTCCACATAGTGGTGTTACTCAATACATCTTAGCTCTGTTAGATTCTGAATATTACGGAGAAACCTTTTCTTTCAGCTGAATGCCAAGATGGCGTCGGCTATTTAAACACACACCAATGGAAAAACACCAGTGTCACCCGTATATACGCTTGTTCTCCCCTAGGGAACTGATAGGAAGGAATCGGTACCCACAGCCATTGCCTCTGTCCAAATGGCTGCAGCTCCCCACATGGGCTGGCCATGAACGGCTGTTCCCAATGCAAGTTCTGGGAATTCACGCTGCTGGCTCTGCAGACCTCAGCCTCCACATGGAACCTGGACATCAGCCAACATCCGAGCTCCGGCCTTAAGTGAGATCAACCTCCATGTGTCAGGCACCTGTCTTTGGGGAAATGGAATTTTCTCCTGTTGGTGTGTAGTGTCAGGTTCTGGCACTTGTAAACCCGGTGTCCATGAAGCTACACCATTCTTCAGTTTGTACCTATTGTCTCAAAGCAATTAGCACCTCCCTTCATCCTCGGAGGTAACCCAGTTTGGATGATGAATAATATGGTCACGACAAAACCCATAGGCCTGCCAGTGAGAGTGAGGTGGCTGGGTACGATTCAGGAGCCATGGAAAAGAAATATAAAACATAAAGCTTTAAGGAATTAAAAATAGATTTGTAACATTGAGGAACCAGTGCTACTTAGCTCAAATAGCTGGCAGTCATTAATCCAAAAGCTGTATCAATACATCTGTTAACAGTGGCCTTCTCTAAAAAGGAAAGAATGAGTGCCCGTGTGTGTATACACAGGGAAGAGAAGGCATTGGCGTGCTGGTCAATGTTTGACAACCAGCTCTCAGGTACTGGTGCCCTAAGTGGTGGCTTAATTACTCCTATGATGATCAATATTGAGCTACAGATGTGATGTCACTTGAACATCGAAGAAAACGGATGCACAGAGTGAGTTCCTGTGAGCTGGTGCCCACACACCAATAGAGAAAGGGGGTTTACCATGTAATTTGAACACTTTTGGAATGTTTTACTTTTTACTCTATTCATGGATTGACTTTGTAATGTGCATACTGCATATAGGTTATATGTACTATATGTAGATGATAGATATGTGCACACACATAAACTTATTTACATTGGTTTCAGAATTAGCCTTAGGAGTTGTTTTCCTAATTTTTAAAAAATAAATCGGAGTGAAATATCCATCTGACCATATAACACGCCCACCGTCTCCTAAACCAGGTTGCTATGGGTGTCCTAGGACGACCAGGTCGAAGGGGTGGGGGCTCACTTTCCTACTGATGCCCACGATTTACCTTGCTACCCCCATCTGGTATCTAAAGCATTTGTGTTCAGACACAAACTAAGTGGGAAATGGGAAAATGCTGTGAGTGTTAAGAGCAGGGGTCCTCAAACTACAGCCTGTGGGCCACATGCAAATACAAATATTGTATTTGTTCCTGTTTTGTCTTTTTACTTCAAAGTAAGATATGTGCAGTGTGCATAGAAATTTGTTCATAGTTTTTTTTTTAAAACTATAGTCCGGCCCTCCAGCGGTCTGAGGGACAGTGAACTGGCCCCCTGTTTAGAAAGCTTGAGGACCCCTGGTTAAGAAGATAGAGTGAAATCTAATCTCAGGGAAGGAGGAAAAGGTTAAGGTTCAGATGACGAGAGAAATAAAACAGCAACAGGAAGTGGAAAGTTGCTGTTTCTCAAGTTTGCTGGCTACACTGAGTGTGTCCCCGCAGCTTCTTACAGGAGTGGGAGGGGGCGGGAGGAAACAGTCCATACTTCCGTTTATTGAATGCAGCGTTCGCTGGGCACATCGCAACTCAATACAAACCGCCCCGCAGGGGAGGGCATTGACTCTCATTCTCATCATTGTAAACACAACATTAATATTGAAGATTCAAGAAAATGGGTAAAAAGTCCAGTGTCTCCTCAATCTGTGTAACAGTGAAGGTGCCTGCCTACCCTCTGGGCAGGTCGCACGGGAGCCTGAGGTCGTGACCTCGTCCCCACCGCAGTGAGGCGGGAACGAACACAGAGGAGCCCACATGCTCGTCTGGAACAGCTCCGAATGGGCACGTGCACCTTCAGCATCCGCTCGCACGGATTACGGAAGTCCTTCCACAGGCCTGAGAGGCTCGCACCTTCACGTGCACCGAACCAGTCCCTTCGAAGCCCTTCCCCCAGGAATCAGTCGTTGCCCATAGAAAATGTGACCGCTTGTAAAACAGTTGGTTTTCCTATGTCCATCTTAGCCCCGGGATTCTGGGGAGGGGGGAGTTCAAGGTCACAGGGGCCTCGGTGATGACCCTGGAGAAGGCTGCCCATGTTCAACCACTGGCTGAATTCGCCTCCTCCCTGCTGGGCCACTGTGGATAGAGGGTGTGGGCTGAGGCAGCTGATTTTTCCGTCAGAGCCTTAAAAGGTCAGATTTTCTATCTTGGATTCCCATACCAAAACAAATCAACAAAACCCGCCTCACTCCCCCACCCCCAACAAAAACAAATCAAAACAAGAGTGACGTTGAGGACAAAGAACCAAACACCCCCGCCTCCAGGTCCCGCCACACACAGTGTCCCCAGCGGGTATTTATTTATTTGTTTTTAGATGGTTGGTTCCAATCATTGGCTTGCCCTCATCTTGGGTACTCAGCTAGATGGCAGGGCAAAGACGAAAGTCTGACGAACGAAAAGACCCTTTTGCCTTTATTTCCTGGGATGGCTAATGCCCAGCACCCTCACTTCCTTTTTCTTAAACAGCAACGAGAACGTTCCACAGACCTGCTTGGTTATGTGGCTTTGTGGTAGGATAACCCCATGGCTCCCTCTCACCCCTGCGTGTCCCATTCTGGAAGAGACCCTGGGGACGAGCTCGTTTTCCCACCTTCTGGGAATGCTGGGTTGTGGGGCAGAGCGGGCCTGGACGGATCCTTGTCCCAGATCTCTGTGGTATAGGCAGCCTTGTTGGGCCAAAGAGACAAATAAAAACAAACCGAAAAAAGCATTGCTTCATTGTGAGTTCCAAGGCTGGGCCCCAAACAGCAAGTGGCTCTCCCCCCGCCAGAATGTCTGTCTCTCCCTGGCGGTGCTAGCTGTTGTTCTCGGCCGTGAGATATTTGAGGGCAGCAAAGCCATAGCGGCGGGACATGTCCTGCTGGAACTCTTCCTTCAGGGTTTTGAGACAGACGCGGTATTGCTTGTTGGACCGGAACTTGGTGATGTCGAAGCTGGGGGCGTGAGGCATGTGGATCATGTAGGCGTTGGGAAGCACGGTGAATTCGTATTCCTGGAAGGAGACAAGAGCAGCTTGAGCACCTGCAAGAACCCTGGGTAACGGGCGATGAATCCACCTGGATGACTGAATGACTAGGGGAATGAATGAAGTGAGGCAGGACACGATCAAGGAGGGCAGCACCACGGACAGCACCAAGGCGGCGTTCCCCTGGCTTAGGACAAAGTGCTTGGCTTCTCTGAGCCTTAGTTTTCTCAGCTGTAAAGTGAAAGTGGTCATGCCGACCTTGGAAGATGAGGAATGATGTTGACATAGTGCTGGGCAGAGTTCAGGGCCCATAAAAGGTGCTTGATAAATGTAAGCACGTGCCCGTGTAGCTGCTCTGGAAAGAGATTATCCTGCTCAATGAAACGAGGTCTGTTTAGGTGATTTCTCACAGGACTCGATGTGTGATCTGACCCGATAGCCTCAACAGATCAGCACAAAGGAGGGGGCAGAGAAGGGACAAAGAAAAAGTCCCGTCTTGATGGACAGAACTTTGTCAAGAATAAAACTCTTGCCTACACATCTTATTACAAGTCACACCCCCATATGGTGTCTCCTATGTGACAGGATACAGATAGGAACTCAGATCAAAAGACAAAAATGTCTCTGAACAGCAAAACAGGTGACAAACATCTAGGACATGCCACTCAAAGGAGAGCTTGGCACACCTTCACTCAGCATCTATGTACGCTGGTTTGGGACATAATGTCTAATCAATCTTGGTCATCTAGCTGCCCGGCCCAGGGCAGAATAAACTGGGAAAGGGAAAATCCAGATGGAGGAATTCTGATGGCAGCAAGAAATGACAGCTGATGGTGAGAAAGGAGGGAAAAGAGCCCTTCCTGGTGTGGCTCAGTGGATAGAGCGTTGGCCTGTGGACTGAAGGGTCCTGGGTTCAATTCTGGTCAAGAGCACATGCCCGGGTTGCAGGCTGGATCCCCAGTAGGGGGTGTGCAGGAGGCAGCCGATCAATGATTCTCTCATCACTGACATTTCTCTCCCTCTCCTTGCCTCTCAGAAGTCAATAAAAAATACATTTTTTAAAAAAAAGAAAGGAGGGAAAAGAAAAGGTTTAGTTGCCTGAGACATTTCATGTGGAGACAGAGACCTACCAATCCACCTGCCCCTACAGGTGTGGCTGGATTACCCGTCAGGTGTGTCCCCGTTATTTCATGAAATCGCTGGAAAGGGCAAAATCATGTTTGGCGTGTGCTATTGGCAAAGAGAGGAAAAGAAGCGAGGACTTTTCAAGGGTTCTGTCTAAATCGCCTAAAACACACGTAGCCCAGGTCTCAGTGCTGGAAAATAGGCTTTATTTGAGCCATCCCCCCCCCCCCCCCCCCCCCACACACACACACGCTGCTGGCTGCGTGAATGCCACATTTCTTCCCCTCCAAGCAGAAGCCCAGGCAGACTACACACTTCTGTCTGGGAGCAGCGCTGGGCCCCTTCCAAGGATGATGGGACGTGTGGAGACTACAGGTCATGCTTTCCGTTGTTAAGTATGGACACTGTTCTACAGCCTTCTGTCTCTACCAGGGGCTCTCAGACCCAGATGTTGATGGAAAACTCCTGGGACTGCCCCCAAACGCATTGGACCTGCTGGAGAGCGCTCGGGGTGACTCCGGGGCAGCCGGCACCCCGCATCCATCCTTTCCCTTGAATCTGGGGTGCTCTTGTTGAGAAACACTTCCATTGTGCTCCATGAGGAGGCGCCTTGGAGAACAGCATACGGAGAGGCAAAGGGTGGGGTGGAGGGGCCCAGGCATCCTCCTACTTAACCAGATTAATTTCGCTTTTGTTTGTTTAACAGGGGGTTGACCGACGGCAGTGTGTCTGGCCCACTATATTGTGTGTTTATTTTAAAAAAATACGTTTTTATTGATTTTAGAGAGAGGGGAAAGGGAGTGGGAGAGTAAGAGAAACATCTGTGTGAGAAAGAACCATGGATCGGTTGCCTCCTCCACATGCCCAACCGGGGGTCCAACCGGCAACCTGGGGATGTGCCCTGACTCTGGGAATCAAACCAGTGATCTTTTGGTGAATGGGATGATGCTCAGTCACCTGGGCCACACCAGCCAGGGCTTCCCTGTGTGGTGTTTTTATAAATAAAGATTTATTGAACGTGGCCATACACATTTCTTCAGATACTATGACTGAACGACAGGAGCAGAGTTGAGACCCTAGGACCCACAAAGTCCCCCCGACCCCCACCCCAAAACTGACTATCTGTTCCTTGGCAGAAAAATCGGCAGACCCTGGCTTGGTCTAACCTATTAGAAGCCTGCAGGAGACTGCTGCTGAAACAGGTGCTCGGTAAGCATTGGCAGAATGAATGGAAGGGTTTCATGGGTAACTACAGCCTAAAAACATCACCCTTGGTTATGGGGCGGAATAATCAGCTGGACCTTAGCTGCACGCTGTGTGGCATTTATGACTCACAGGCTGAGTGGGAAAGGTCATCGTTTGCTTGTCTTTATCACCGGATTGAGTGAGGAGGAGGGGGTGAGACGGCTTGTCACGAGACACCCATATTTGCCTGGGTCTTGGCCTGGAACCCAACTCTCATCCAAGGACAGAGAGGAATAGTTTGGGAATTGACAGCCCGAGGATTAGCACGGCCACATTCTCACTCCAGGTCCCTGAGCACATCTCCTTCCCTCTCAGGTCTCCGCTCTCTTATCTCCAAGGCCCCTCTCAGCTCGAAGACCGAGGCTCCCCCCCTCCCCACCCCCGCCTCTGGTCCACGCCATTCCACTCCTCTCACCTGTGCGTCCAGTTCCATGATGTGAGCCACCTTGTTCCAGCCAAAGCCCACAAACCTCCGGTCGTACTCGGGGCAGTCCCGTCTCACGACCACGTACGGCTCGAAATCGGCCTCCCACTCGACCCGGTAAGGCGTGGTGGCGGTCCGCCACTTGGCGAAGTTGGTGGGCGCGTGGCCTTTTGTCCACACGTGGTACCTGGGACACAGGGAGAAGAGCGCTGAGTGGGAGGAAGGAAGCTGAGCTCTCCAGGGCTGCGACTGAGAGGAGGAAGAGGTGGGTGCTGAGACAGTCCTTGCCGGGGGCTGAACTGTGTCTGCCCCAGGAGATAGGCTCAGTGCCCACCCAGGACCTGTGGATGCGGCCTCTTTGGAAAGAGGGTCTCTGCAGGTGTGATCACATTAGGATGAGGCCACCCTGGGTCAGGGTGGTGTCCTTGTAAGAAAAGGTGACCTGACTACAGGGATCCACGGGGAAGGCGGCCGCAGGAAGACAAGGCAGGACTGAAGCGAGGCACCCACACGTCAAGGAACAGCAAGGATGGCGGCAGCCACCATGAGCCAGACAGAGGCAGGGAAGGCTTCTCCTCCGGTGCCTTCCGTGGGAGCAGGAACCTGCCAACACCTGGATCGGGCACATCTGGCTTCCAGATCTGAGAGTAAATTTCCATTGTTTCGAGCTGCCCAGTGTGTAGTATTTTGTTACGACAGTCCTAGGAAACTGATCTACATCCTTTACTTGCAAGGAGACCCTCCCTGTGGAAGGGCAGATGAACTCCTGGGGGCTCTGTAGACTTGAGAAGCCACGAACTGCGGGCTAGCCTCTACCCAAGTTACTCCACGGTGGAGGGCTGAGGGCTAAGGTGACCCTCGCGACATTACCTTTCTAAAATGTCCTCCCTCTCGAGGTAGATCCTGTGGATATATCACCCCTGTGATGGTGTTACTTCCTATGGCAAGGGGGATCTTTGTAGGTGTGATTAAGGTTACTAATCAGTTAACCTTGAATTAATTGAAAGGGAGGTTCCTGGGGTGAGCCAGCCCGAATCCTGTGAGCCTTTAGATCTGGCTCCAGAGAAAGCAAAGAACCATGTGTCAGCTGCCTCTGGGGGCCACATGGTAGAGAACCAGCTGGGAAATGGGGACCTCAGTCCTACAATCTCAGGACACAGAATTCCACCGACAACCAGGAAGCCTGGAGGAGGACCACGTGCAGCCTCGCCCACACCTGAGCCAGGTGGCACCTGAGCAGAACATTCAGCTTTTCTGTGTCTGGACTTCTCACTCCTAGAGACGGTGCTACAATACGTTTCTATTGTTTCAAGCTTTTAAGTGCGTGATGATTTGTTATTCAGCAATAGACATTGCTCATTCAACAATGGTGTAAGTTAGTATTTATTATGCACTCGCCAAAAAAGGATGAGGGAGGCAGCGCCCATGGTGCTGACAGGATAAAACCCACTTACCAAGTGAATGCATGCACACACAAATAAAAGAGCGAATTCAAGGCCAGGAGGCAGGCGGCTAAACTGAGTCAGCAAGAATCAGCTGAACTCCCTACAGCCTTCCCACCCTCCCATCTGGACACATAATGCCCATCACCCACGTCCGAAACAAAGCACCGGGCACGGGGAAGAGAGAGCATATTCCAAGGACCCCGCCTGGAGCCCGTGGTGCTTTCTTTGGCCTTAATATGGTCTGAGGTCAGCCACAGACTTCTGGACCAACAGCTCTGGCGTGTGGGTCTCCGGAATCGAGGAGAGCTCTGGGCACCCCAGGGGCCAGCGTGGGGGCCACTCACCTGAAGGTGAAGAGAGTCCCCATGTCCAGCATCGACAGCAGCTCCGCCTTGGACTTGGGGAAGGAGAGCCGGTAGCGCAGCGTCTCGAACGCGGGGACGATCATCGCCTTCTTGGAATTGGCGAGGTCCAGCTGGATGACAGACTTCCTGCCAAGAGAGGGCGGGAGAGTCAGGGGCCCGGTGATGCCCAGCGATGGCCGTCCCCACGTGAGGGCGGGGAGGTGGTCGGCAAAGGGAGGTGCCGGAGAGAAAGCCCAAGTCAGCCTCTGGGTTCACATTTGGAGAAACCGAGGCCCAGGGAGGCCAGGCAGCTTGCCGATCCTCCCTGGAGTCCAGACGAGAACTGTGGTTTCTGAGCCGGAAAGCGGAGTCTCCCTGGAGACTGAATGGAGGGCAGGGCTGGGGACCCTCTCCCACTTCACAACACATGGCCTGCCAGAGCCAAGTAGGGTAGGCAGGTCTCCAAGGCTGCTCAGGGCTCGAGCCCAGCAGCTGGGTCCACTGGGCTGGCCACACAGGAGCAGCTGGACATAAGCTGATGACACAATGACCAATGTGGGCATTTGAGTCCCATCTCTGTGACTCCTCAATCCCTTGCCTCCTCCAGACCCTGAACCTTTAATCTAGAGCGACCCTCCCCTTGCAGCCTGCACCCAGGGCTACTGGTACCCACGTGCTGGAGAGTGGGAAGTTTCCATCCTCTCATCCACTCCTGGCCAAGCCTGGCCTGCTCTGCTCCTTCGAGTCCCCTCCTCTCTCTCCTGGATGTGTCTGCCAGTTCCCAGCTCTGTGGCTGTCACTTGGAAAGGGAGAAAGGTCTAGGGAGAGGGCCACAGAGCACGAGGCTTGTAATAAACACGGACAGAACCTGAATCCTGGTCTGTCGCTTTATGGCCAAGTAACTTAGCTTCTCACGACCTCAGGTTCCTTTTCCCCAAAACGGGGCGATCCCATCTCCCTCCTGGCGCTGCTGTGGGGACTGAACATGGTCAACGTCACGTACGTACGGCCTGGCACACCTGGCGCATGGCAGACCGTGGTCACTGCTGTACTGCAGTGCTGCCACCAGTCCCTGGCTCTCTCTCAGCATCCCTTTGGGCCATGACCATGGTACCTTATTCTGCCTCCCCGCTCAGACCACTGGCCCCTGGGTCTCCAGGCCGGCATGGCTGTCTGCTTGTCATCTCTGACCACACAGTGATTGATGCCTACCGAGGTTAACTGTATGTGTCAGCTGGGCTAGGCTGTGGCGCCCAGCTGTTTGGTCAAACATTCGCCCAGACATTGCTGTGAGGTATTTTGTGGATGAATTAACATTTACAGTAAGTTGACTTTACCCTCAATAATGTGGGTGGGCCTCATTCAATCAGTTGCACACCTAAAGAGCAAAAACTGAGCTTTCCATTTTGTCTCAAGATGGTAACATACGAATCCTGCCTGAGTTTCCAGCCTGTTGTATGGACTTCAGACCTGCCCATCCTCAGAATTCCTTAAAATATCTCTCTCTCTCTCATCCATCCATCCATCCATCCATCCAAACATCCATCCATCTTATTGGTCTGTTTTTCTGAAGAATCTGGATTGATACACTACCCTGCTTCTTGTCCAAGTAGTCATATACTCACTATAACAATTTTGGACTGAATACTCTTAAAAGAAACCTTCGGCATCTACTGAAGTAATTCAGAACCTGCTGGAATAAAGGATGGCAGGGCAAATACAAGTGATTGGGAGCAGCCAGCACAGGTTCAAACGATGCCCGTCCCTCTGTGGTGACCGTGGGCACCAGGCTCGACTTCTCCTGGTCACAGGCCCCTGGTCTGTGAAGGGGGCATGATATGATCTTGCTTATCTCTTGTCAATCAGGGCTGCTGGAAGACGAAATGACAATCCCTCGAGAGCCTGACACAGTGCCTGGCTTAGAATAACTTATTAACAAGTGAACCTCCACCTCTTTCCCAGCTCAGCTTATCGGTGGGCCGGCTACAAGAAAATGTGCTTACATGCATGCATGTGTGTACCTGTATGCATGTGCATGCATGTGCCTGTACATGTGCACATGCGTGTGGGTGAGACTTAGGGAGGCTGTGAGGAGCCTCATTCCCCCAGCTGTCCCCTCACCCCCTAAACTGCCTCGCTTCAGCTGTATAGACGTAAGCGGGCTTTCACCCAGAGCCGGGGGAGGTCACCTGAGAAGGCCTCTGAGGACTCAGCCACCTCCTCGGGCAGAGGGGAAGGCGGCGGCGGAGGGAGGCGGAGCCCAGCCGAGTCCTTTCTCAGACACATCCCTGAATGGAGGCCAGGGAACAGGGTTTGCTCGGATTCCGTTCCAGTTGCCAAGGAAGGGGTCCTGGCGGACAGAGGGTGTGGGGACATCAGCCAGGCCTTGCAAATGAGGGGGACACGGCTGTCCACCGGAAACCCACGCAGAACGGGTGAGGTCGGAGAGGGGCAGAGCCCCGCGGGGTCCTGCTCCGGCCTCCATGGCGTGAATACCTCCAGGCAGAGCCTGCCCGTCAGGAGGGCGAGAAGGAAAGAGACAGTGGGCAGGAGCTCTGGGGTCATTACGGGAGAAAAGAGCCGTAGTGCACGGTGCCACGCTCTGAGCCGGGTACTCTCTCCATTGCCTCTGTATTACCAACATCCCCCCATTCCATTATCCCGCTGTCCCATGTTCACGGCCAGTGGCTGTGGCAGAGCTTCGGGGAGCCGCCTCTTTGTGGGCGCTATGTGTTGTGCGGCCTCAGGTCCTGGGCAGCCAGAGCTCCTCAGTGAGGAAGGCGGCTCAGGGGGCCGACGGCCCAGAGTCATGTCTTCCTGGACACTCCCCAGCGGCACCCTGGGCAGGTGACCCCTCTGTGCCACGGTTCTCTCCAGGGCCGGGAGCAGGGTTAGTGCCTGGACTTCGGGATTTGTGAGGATTAAATGGATTGTCTCACGGAGGGGCTGAGGCTGTGCTCTAACGCACAGAACACACTTGATAGAGACCATCTGTGATGACGACATGGCCGTCATGGGGAAGATGGAGACGGGCCCACCAGGCAGCTGGGTCGGTCCACAGGGCAAGCATGGGACCCTCTGGATAGACCCGGGTAAGCTAGGTGTCCGCTTGGTGACGCTGTGCCTGTGGGCAGGGGACGTAGCTAATCCTCCTCATCTGTAAAGTGAATTGTGAGGTTCAATGACCCCATACTGCGAAAGTGCTTGCAACAGTGCCTGGCACACAGTAAGTGCGCAAGCAACACTGGGAGTTACGTACGGGAGGATTGAAACGCTGAACTAACCTAAGGAAACGCCACCTGCGATGGCAGGCAGCCAGCTGGCCGTGCTCGGTGCCGCCCCTGCCGGCCTTGCTCAGACTCCTGTGCTCATTCCACAAGGACTCACAGAGCACCGTGCGGAGTGGGGACACGGGACGGGAGGGCGGCGAGGCGTCCTCCGAGGAGCAGAGTAACGCTGACTGTTGCTCCCGGACAGCTCGGAACAGACCCTGCCCAGCCTCTGCCCCTGGAAAGCCGGGCACCGTCTGCGGGGCACAGCAGAGACGGTTCAGCGTCAGGCCCCGAACAAGGGTGAGGGTTCTGCACGGGGAGTGCAGGCGGCGAGAAGCTTGCCTGGTGCCCTGCAGAGGGCAGCGTGGGCTTCCCACCGGCGATCCCTTTGCTGTTCTGGATCATTCCTCAAACGTGCCTGGGTACTTCTGCCTTTACACCTGTCCGTGCTTCAAGCCGGAGTCCCATCACCTGTCCTCGGGGCCTTCCCTGCCCACGGCCCACGACGCTGGGTCACCTGGGCCCCTGGATCCTTTCTCTGTGTCCGTACTGGTGACAAGAATAGCCCAGGGCTTCCAGCTGGAGCGCCCCCCAGAACGTGAACCCTGAGTGCAGGAACCCCCAGGGCCTAGAATAGAGCCGGCCACGCAGACACACCTGCGATGCATGTTCCTGGAATGAGGAACGCCCAGGCCCGTGGTAGGTGCTCTCCGCGTGCTATTTCACTTCCTCTCCCCAGGACCCCCAGAGGGAAGGAGTGATGTGATCCCCGTTTCACAGAGGGAGACAGCTGGAGAGGCTAGGGGCCCTGGTCCAGGTCAAGCAGGGGCTGAGTAAGGAGTCCGCAGCATTAAATGCAGGTCTGAGGGACGCAGCACTGTTGCTGCCGGGCGCACAGTAAGTGCTTACTAAGTATTTCCTTGAACGAACATGAGCATACAGTTTCTCATTTTGTAAGAAAGAAAATGGAGATGGTGATACGGAGTGAGCCGGGCTGCACTCACGGTGGCCGGGTTGGGGGTGGGGGCCTGGCAAAGACGTTTGATGCCGCATGCTGTGAGAGGCCCAAGGACAGAAAACTCACTCCGATGGGCACCTGCTACACCCCCCCAGGGGCTATTACTCGCCCCTTTATTACTCCAGTAAACAGAGGGTTGGGGAGACGAAGCCGCCTCAAGTCACACACTGGGTACCGGTGCCCGAACCTGAACTCAAAGCAGGGCTGCTGCGGCCCCGCCGGATTCCATGCGACATTTCCGAAACCAAGACTAACAGTGGCACGTCTTTCTCCAGAAATCAAGGTGAAGGGGCAGGAGAGAGATTTTAGTGAAGCTCTGTGGCTATGTCCCTGCATCTAACTGCCTTCATTATTTTCCAATGGATCTGTTTGTTTGTTTTTGTTGTAATATTAGCTGGTTGCCAAGCAACGGCTTAGGGAGCTATGATGCTGAACTTTTTTTGGTGCCCAAGTCGGCTCCCCAAAAGGGTGAGGTAAGTGTCTGGGGGTCCAATCAGAGGGCTGCACATCAGCCTGCCCTGTATCCTGGGGTTTCAGAGTGACCTGGCCCCTTCCATCATGGGCAGCTGTCACAGAGGGCAGGCCAGCTGCCTCCTGGACACAGGTCTACCTCTCCGGGCCTCCGTCTGGTCACCTGTGATAGCACTGACCTCACAAGCAGGTGTGAAGAATAGAGAGAATACACACGAAGCAGCTGGCAGGGTTGCTGGCACATGATCAGGGCTCGATACATTGTAACTATGGTTTTAATATTAATATTTCCACAGTGATTGGGCAGAGCATCTTGTTGCAAACCCACACGGGGGAAGTCAGTCTCTAGGGGCATCCCCTGGCCTCACTGGCGTCCACGCCCTCCTCAGCCAACAGTATCCTCAACCTCATCCCAAACCAACGCTCCCAGGCCGGTCACGAAGCACATCCACTTTCAGTGTTTGCATCAGAAACGAATCCGTCCCACTCAACGGGAATCTTTTTCCTTAAACCAGCGGCAGGTCAATACGTTTATCTTTCTCTGAGAAGGACACTGCATGCTTCTGTGGGGCCTCCGATAGAATCACATTCCTTCCCGATTCTCGAAAGTCTGTTGCCAAGGAATTCTCTAGGTCAGAGGTCACACCCTGGTAGTCTGGAGTGAGGGCGGGAGGTGCCATTCAGCCTGGAGATAGGTTGGTCTTGTTCAACAAGATGTCTTTTTAAAGAATTATTGTCAACATTAAAAACGAAAACATGAAAATCCACATTTCTAGCTCCTCTCAAAAACTATGAAGCCCTTGGCCCTGCTCTCCTCCCCTGCCCCCTGGCCCCATCCCCCCTACCCCCCGACAATAACTCCACAATAAAAGTGGAGAGACACCAGCTGTCTGAGAGGGGGCCCATGAAGACAGGAGTGGAGTCTTAGGAGCACTGGGCAATATTTCAGAACCCCTGAACCACACGCACCGTGACCCGGTGGCCACGGCCAACGACAACGCCAGGCGACGCTGCGTGAAGTAAGTGTTACTTAGTGGGCACACTGGGCGCCTCGCATTGAGCACGGCCTCGATTAGTGTTAGCAATGTCTTTGATCCACACAACACAGGAAGGCAGCATACAAACACACAGCACACGTGCGATGTCTTTCAAAGCATGATGCCATGAGGCAAAGTAATAAAATAGTGCTTGGACGGGGAGAGTAGAGAACGCAGGCTTTTAAGGTGGGGTCCCCCTTCCCGTGGAGCCCCAGAGGGTGGAGGATGGGCTGTGGTCCTGAAGCCTCTCTCTACTTTGTTCCCACCGTCTGGTCCTTTGGGGGCCCTGCCTGCCCCCCAGAGCGGTCCTCCTGCAAACTGCCCAGCAGCAGAAGCCACAGAAACCAGGGGCTGCAGCTCTGTCTGGCCACACGGGGGCGCCCTCACTCCACACACTGGGATTCCAGGCCCAGCCGCAGCAGCACAGCCCCATTCCCAGTGCCCCCCCGGAGTCAGGAGTTGGGGTTCACAGGGCTCTGGACCAGGGCGCATGCTCTTCGGGAAGATGCCGCCCGTCCTCCCGGAAGGAGGGTCATGCTGCCCCGAGGTCGCTCACGCTGCCGTTCTTAACGGAGAGGCTGGAAGGGGGCTCCTCCTGCTCAAGGGGCGGGGCTGAAGCTCTGAACCCCAAGACAGCCCTGAAGCAAACCCGCTGCAGAGTGGACAGAGAACACGCTGCCTTCCAGAGAGCAGGGCAGGACGGCGCCCGCATCACCCACACGCCAGCCTCACTGCAAACCGTTTCAACTCTTTTGGAAGCTCTTTTAAGAGTGACAGAGACAGGAAGGCAGAGAGACTGAGAGACGCAGAGAGAGACGGACAGACAGACACTCACATACACACACAGAGGAAGGGAGGGTGAGAGCGCAGCTCTGGCTGCACCTGGGACAGCCAGGGACCCCAGTGCATCAGACAGGAACTGACACAGGGCAGCCTGCAGACCTGGAGGCCAACAGATGCAGGTTCAAGTCCTAGAGCCGCTGTGTGAACTTGGGTGGATGACTAGCTTCCCCGAGCCTCACTGTTCCAGTGGCAAAGGGCGGGGGGGGTCTCGCCACGCCTGCCTTTTGGACTTGAGGTGTGATCCAGCGGGTAATTAATATGTGCAAACACCTCTCATGGAGCCTGGGCCCAGGCAAGCACTCACTCGGTAGCGGAGATAATTCATGTTGACAAATGACAGTGATAAAGGACTCAAATGTTTGACCATCTACACCTTGTGAGTTTAGCTTTCTCATGGGGGGACTTCAGGGCTGAATGGATTCTACAGTCCCTTCAGTTCAGATTGCTGTTCCTAATAAATGTCGCTCCCACACGGCCATCTATGCCTTTCACGAGCTCAGTATCTCCAGCCCCCAATGCCTGACCTCCCCCCACCCGCCCACCCCATGCGGGGCGAGGGTGGAAGACTCACTGGAGAGGCAGAGAGGCAGCTGTGGAGGTGAGTGAGCACAGTGCCCGGAGTCAAATGACTCCCCACCCCAACCCCCCACCCCGCACTGAGCCCCGGCCCCCGCATTGCCTGGTGTGGAACCCCAAACTAACAGCCTGCGTCTCACTCCCGCAGCCTCCCATTGGGAAGATGAAGATAGTAGTTAGAACCCATGGCAGGCACCGAAGGGGAGGGGACGAAACCCTGCGTGTCACTCACTCAGAACAGTGCCTGCCTCTCAACAAGGACCCCACGAGGGGTTAGCCACCAGCATCACTTTGATTTGTTCCACAGATGAGGCCGTGACCTTTCTAGAATGATTGGATGAAGGAAGTCTGACCCCCAAACCGGGCGAGGAACGGGGTTTTCACAGGAGCTAAAAAAAAGAACGTTAAACTGGGGGGCAAAAGAGATGCTTTCGAGACCACGCTCTGCCCCTAACATCTCAGGAGGCAAACTGGGCTTCCTTCCAATCTGTTCACCAGGAAAAAGGAGACCCGGGGGCAGCCCAGGGGTGGGTGTGGTCCTGGCAGACGCGCCTGTGCCCACGGGCCCTCACCTGAGGTACTCATAGAGCCCGTACATGGGCAGGAAGTCGATGTCGGACAGGAACATGTAGGGCGTGCCCACGTGCTTCATGGCGACGTTGCGCAGCAGGTTCACGGGGTAGAACTGGCCCTCCTTGTACACGATGTGGTAGGCCACGTTGTGGCGGCTCATGAGCACCTCGGAGCCCTGCGCGTAGCGGAGGAACTGCTGGGCCTCGGCGTCCGACAGGTAGAGGGCCAGGCTGATGGGCCCCTCCCAGTGCTTGCAGATGGCCTCCAGCATCTGGAGCCTGTGAGAGACAGGAAGGTGAGCCACGGGGACCCGGGCCCATCTGCGCATCCTCCACCCGCCCTCCAGGGGGGCTCTGCCTCCCCCACGGGCACTTGGTCAACCAGCCTGAGCCCAAATCACGGTGTAACGGGGGGCAGATCACCAACCTCAGCTCCTTTACTGACCAGATGGGCATAAAACCACTTGCCTGGCTGGCTCTGGTCTTTGTCTGCTTCTAATCGAGTGAGTGACACTGAGAAAGTCACGTCCCAAAATACACCTTTTCTTTTCAACAGGGTGGTGAAGATGATGTTAAATGATTTAAGGATTCCCTTCCAGCTCAAAACTGCTCTCCCTCTCCTCCTCTCAGGAAAGATAAAGAGCTCTGCTGAGCTCCTGAGGCAGTGACCAGCCACAGAAGATGGAGCCAAACCTAGGCCGTGAGTTACGAGGAGCGTTAAAACAAGCAGTAAACTCAAGAGTCATGATAACCGCAATTATCTGACTCATTGCCATGCCCCAGACACTCTCCAGAATTCTCCCAACAGCCCTGTGCACCTTCTCCCCATTCTTCTGATGAAGGAATGGAGGCTCCAGAGGTCCAACTGATACCACTGTAACTAGCTAGTTATTGATAACAGAAAAGGAGCAGAGGGAGGCCAGACATTACAGCACGGCCATTTGGGCAGCTTCACCAGGAAGATGCAATTTCACACTCCCCGGGGAACACCGGCCCATTCCCCACAGATCACTGGGGAGAGAGGCACACCCACAGTGAAGCTGGGGTGACACAGAAAAGGTGCCTGTCAGTCAAACCTGAGAACAGAAATCATTGGCTGGAAGGGGTGGGGCTAATGCAAGTCTGGGAAAGCTTGGGAACACATAACCCCCTACACAAAGGAACTTTCTCGCTCTTGGCTCTCTGGTTCCTTTGGCTTTGCTCTGGTTTCCTTGCACTTGCCGTGTTCCCTCCGTAACCATGTGGCCATGGGGACACCACATGCAATGGACGAACGGGCTGCAGCAGGGACACAAACAGTCAGGCTGATGCTGGACTGGACACTGCTCCAACATGGAGCGGAAGCTCTGGACACTGGCTCTGACCTTAGCCCTGCTGAAACCACAGCTACGCTCCTTTCACGGCGGGACGAGGGGGAACTCAGGGGTGCAAGTCCACAGAAATAAAGCTTTCTACAATATCTCATCCTCCCGTGGGGGCCTCCTGAAATTCTTATTCCAGCGGCACGCCAAGAACCCCGTTCCACCAATAACAAAGTCAACTTTGATTCTTGGGCTTGGAGCAGACATGTGTAGACAGGTACAGGGACAGGGCCTTGGGGACGGTGAGAAGAAAATAATACTAGGTGTTTGGTAAAGTGAATGGAAAACCATGTGAACGTAGGGGACAAAAGTGTGCCTGGTTCAGTGGATAGAGCATCAGCCTGTGGACTGAAGGGTCCTGGGTTCGATTCTGGTCAAGGGCACATGCCCAGGTTGTGGACTTGATCCCTAGTAGGGGGCATGTAGGAGGCAGCCGATCCATGATTCTCTCTCATCATTGATGTTTCTATCTCCCTTTCCCTTCTGCTCTGAAATCAATCCTATATAATAAAAGCCTAATATACAAATCGACTGAACTGCAGAATGACCAGTCGCTATGATGTGCACTGATCATCAGGGGGTGATCCCCTGGTGGTCAGTGAACTTCTACAGGGGAAGCACTGCTCAGCCAGAAGCCGGGCTCATGGCTGGCAAGCACAGCGGTAGTGGTGGGAGCCTTTCCCACCTCCGCAGCAGTGCTAAGAAGCAGCGAGCTGAGAGGTAAGCAGGAGCGAGCAGTACGGAGCAAGGGGTCCCGTACTGCGAGAGGGATGTCTGACTGCCGTCTTAGGCCTGCTCCCCTAAGCCAGCAGGTGGACATCCCCAGAGGGTCCCAGAACGCAAAAGGGTGCAGGCCAAGCTGAGGGATCCCCTGCTCCCCCCAGTGCGCAAATTTCGTGCACTGGGCCTCTAGTAAAACTATATATTTTTTAAAAATGCGCCTGGGGGGATGCCTTCCTTCTTTACTTTTCAGAGCCCTTATTGTGCCAGGGCCACAGCCATTTGCAAGGCTCCCCGAGAGGCACCAGCCAAGGAGACTGGGGAAGAACAGAGCCCAGAGAGAAAGCTCTGTGAAAACGAAGAGAAATCTATAAAGATAGTTTTTTGTATCTTTTTTTTTTTTTCAAGGCAGTAGAAGTGCCTACTACACAAAATCCATGGTTAGGAAAAAGCAAAACCTATTCTACTTTTTTTCCCTACCCAGCAAGAGGCACCTAATCAGCGGTCTCCCGGTCAGAATGCCCACTTCAGTTGGACAATTACCAGGAAATAGATTCCATGCATTTGCATTTCTATGCTTCTAAACAAAAGAAATAGGCACCCCTATCCTGTGCCCACGGTTTTCCGAGCGTCCTCTCTTTCTGCGGGATTTGCTTCCGCTTGCGCTTTGGAGGATGAAGATATTCACAGGGTAAGATGCCCTCCGTTTCTCATACGTGGTGACACTTGCTAATCGAATTGGCCAGAGCCGGGTATGGGAGGCATGACTTTCTCCACGAAGCCTGATCTCCGACGGGTGCATTTGGCCCCTGCTGCACTCTGCCAATCTGGGGGTTTGCTTGACCCCAACTGCACCCCTGTGTCATCTTCTGCAAAAGGGAGGACTCTGCACGTCCTTTGAAATTTGGGGAGTCAAGGGCAAGGGTCACTTCTAATCTGAGGACAGAAGAGCTGCTGGAAGGAGGTGGAGGTGGGAGGCACGCCTGGGCATGAAGAGGCCCACCAGCTTCTGCAGTGGATTCACCCACCAGCTTCTGCAGTGGATTCGCCCACCAGCTTCTGCAGTGGATTCGCCCACCAGCTTCTGCAGTGGATTCGCCCACTGGCTCGGTTTTTGACTCTGTGTCTGGGTTTTCCACGCGAGGAAGCCCCGCCCAGCAGCAGCTCACTCTGGCTGGTACTGAAGAATTACCTCGTGCTCTCCAACTGGTGCTTTCATCCGTCAGCTGCTTAGGATCACGTGGGAGGAGGCTTCATACAGCACATTCCCGGGCCCCCAGAATCTGTATGTCCAACAAGCTCCCGCGTGATGCTGTGTCGCCTGGCCCTTCGGAGTCACACAGCTCTGTTAGCTCAGCTAATGTTCTCTCTCCTCCAGAGGCCTCTCTCCAGAGACCGAAATCAGAGGAGGAGAGAGAACATCAGTTCTTCATCAACGTTGTCAAAGGGACAGGAAAGAGAAGGCGCCTCCTGGTGGCCAGGATGCTGTGATCAGGATGGGACCCCTCTGTCCTCAGCAGTCCTGTGGGCCTCCAGAATGGGAGGGAGGTCCCGGAGCAAACCTGCCAGCACCATAGGGCCTTCACTCTTCCTGAAGGGACTGCTGGAGGGAGCCGGCGCCGGAGCCTGCAGCCCCCAGGTCCCTGTGGCATTCACGCAGGGCCTACTTCTGACTCGAAGGTTTATAGACACATCCGAAATGCTTCCTAAATTAAAAATCGATCCAATGGGCACCAGCCAGCGGCTGCATCATAACCGCTGTGCAGCATGGAGGGGAAGGGGAATTGTACATCCTCATCGGCTGTGGCACCGCGTGGTAACTTTTGCTTATGTCCTGCTAAGTGTCTCTCCTTGGGGCGTGGGGTTCCCGGGGTCTCTGAGGTGTCTCAGTATGGCAGTACTTGTCACAACACATTAGGGGAATCGTGGGTCCTCCACGTGGAGGGTGGGGGGATGTATGGGGTCTGAAGGGAAGGCCTCTGGGTCAGTGTTTGAGGTCACACAGCCGGTCAAGGCCAGTTGATCTGGTGCTAGAGCAGCCGTGGGCAAACTATGGCCCATGGGCCGGATCCGGCCCGCTTGAAATGAGTAAAACTAAAAAAAAAAAAAAAAAAGACCGTACCCTTTTATGTAATGATGTTTACTTTGAATTTATATTAGTTCACACAAACACTCCATCCATGCTTTTGTTCCGGCAATCTGGTCCAGTTTAAGAACCCATTGTGGCCCTCGAGTCAAAAAGTTTGCCCACCCCTGTGCTAGAGTCTCTGTGCTTTTCATGTTCCCCTTTGTCTCATGTTGTCTTTGCCTGTTGCCTGTTAAGGTCACAAATCTTCTGTGCTTGTGCACGGGGTCCTGGAGGCTGGTGAAGCTCCAGGAAACCACGAGCCACAGAACCACGAGCCAAAGAAGCTGTTTAGTCATTGCTAACACGCAGTAGGAATCAGAAAGCAAGGAATCGGCTTCCTCCTGGGTCTTTCCGCCTCATTCAGCATGACTCACTCTCAGATGCACAGATGCAAGGCCCGCCCACTCCCCAGAGCCCTCGGACGACTTTGGGTACCTTTCCTGCCCGAGCGCTAGCTCTTCCCTTGGCGGGTTCTTCCATCACTCGTGACTAATAACAGCTGACATTTATCGAACAGGTAAGCGTGCCAGGCCCTGTTCTCAGCACTTTACAGGAATGAACTCATTGACTCCTGAGAAGGGCCCATGGAATCGCACCCACAGGCCGGACAGGCATCGCTGAGGTGGCGCGGGGGCAGAATGAGCCAAGCTGCTTTCCTGATTGTGGGAGCTGAGGAGGGATGACATGCAGGAAGCTGGGGCAAAGGCAGCCACTATGGGCCATGAGTAAATCAACGAGGAAGCTGGTGAGCAGTGGTGGGAGGGGGCCCCCAGGACAGCCAGGAACAGAAAAGTGGGGTCCCTCGGGGCCTTGTAACCACTCACCTCCTGGCAGCCAGAGAGATGGTCTCAAAAAAAACTCAAGTTAGATCTAACAACTTTGTGCACAAATCTTAAATAACTTCTCAACACATTTAGAATAAACTCCCAGTGTCTTATGAGTTTCCAAGTTCTATCGCCTCCATCTCAGGCCCTTCCCTCCCAGGGGCCTGCTCTGCGGCAGCTGCACTCATTCTCTACCAGGCTGTGGAACGTGCAAGGCCCTTCCCACCATGGGGCTTTCGCACCTGCTATTCCATCCGCTTTCTCAGCAACTCCTACGCCTGCCTCCTTTTCTCATCCTCCAGGTCTCTGCAGAAATGTCCTCCCTTAGAAAGGCTCCCCCTGACCATACCACCTGCAGAAGGCCCCTCGTCTGACACTGTTATTCTCTCTCCCGGGTCCTTCAAAGCACTCACCACAGCTTCACGTAGCTGTTCGTTGTTGCTTATATACTAGCCCCCTCCCTGTTCTCGACTCTGGCTGCACATCGCAAACTTAGAACACAGTCCTACTTCACTGGCCTGCAATGGAGCCTGGGCATGAATTTGTCTTAAAAGCTCCCCGGATGATGCAGACTGTCCCCAGCCAAGGCCGAGAACCAGGGCATCAGACTGTGGGCCACTAAGAGCAGGAGCCACGTCGGTCCTGCCTGCGAAAGGCTCAGTGGGTCCATCCATGCGGAAGGAGACGAAACAGCAACTGCTTTCCAGCGGTGACTGTGGGTCCAGTCTACGCGTTTCCCTTCTCTCCGTCCTCAAAGCCACCACCGTCACCGAAAGACAAGAACTCTTGGTTTTCCGTGCCGAGAGGGGGTGGGACGCAAGCCTACCATACCAGGCCCAATAGCCTCAGCTCGCAGGCCCTCCCTCCCTTCTCCAGGTGACCGGGTGGGGGCTGTGCGGAGGGGGCCGGCTGCCCTACCTGTCCATGGAGAGCTGCGCGACCAGGGTGACGTCCGTGTTGTCCGCGGCGGGCTCATACTCGTAGTGCAGGAAGTACAGGTGGGTCCGGTGGACGGTGAAGCGCTCTCGCCGGAACTCGTAACACAGGTCGTCCTCATCCAGCTCCGAGAGCTGCTTCTGGAGCTGCGAGGCAGGGGAGAGGCGTGGCAACGAGAAGGAAAGCCCCAGGGGGCCGGGAGCCCGCCCCTCGGCCCTGCCCTCCCCCGAGTCTGTCACATTGAACAGCGCTGACGGTCGAACACAGGACAAGATCGCTGTTTCCATCCCCCCCGCCCCGTGCAAGTCGATCCGATTTCAAAACGGGAACCACGAAGGGCAGCTCAGCCTCCGAGAAGGGAGACGGCTCTGAGCTCAGCAGGACGGTGGTGATCAGGGACGAATGGATAACCATCCACAAACGCCCTATAAGCAAACACTCTTTGCCTGGATGACCTAGCGCAGCATTTCAAACATGAGGGGGGAAACTGTCACAGAAAAGAGTGAGGAACCGCGCGAGCAGGGCCTTCGCGTGAGCTGATGCCTTTCGCTCCCAGAGCCACGGACTCCAGTCTTTGCACCAGGAGAGCAAAACCACACCAAAGCCTTTCCTTCAAAGTCATCCAGGCTGAGTCCGAGCCTCAGCGCCAGCCTCTCTTTCCCCCTCAGAACCTCTCGCTCATGAACCTGCCTGTAGACCGTCTCCGTCCAGCTCCATTCTGCTCCTTCCTTCCCAACTAGCGAGAGAGCAAGCTGACCCGCCGACAGGGATTGAGGGCTCAGCCTCAGACATAGCAGATGCGGATCCACGGACGCCCCGACCTGCAGGCTCAGATGCTGATATACCCCCCGTCGCCTGCAAACCCCACCTCCACCCTCCCAGGCAGGCGTCACTGTGCCCGTCATGTGGGTGAAGAAGTGCAGGGGGGAGTGAAAGAGTGCTGGCAGTGACCGGCGTGGGGCAGTGGGTGTGGGTGTGGAGTGAGCGGACTGGGGACAGGCGGGAGAGAGGCTCATCGGCTGAGGGAAACGTATGTGTCAAGATTACACGCGTGTACACGTTGGTGAGGATACGACACACCGTGCACGTAGAACGCACAGATTTGTCACATGCACATTGTATTTGAAAACTGATGTTTAAACATGGATGATTTTGGTGAAAGTCACACAGCTGGTTCCAACATTATTTCTGTTGCACCAGCCTTGTCCATCACATGAGGACATGTAGTTGAACACGGACTAAGATGTGCCTGGCTAGAGGGCCTAACCTGGCTGAAAGTAACGGAGCACTTTTCCAAGAAGAAACATAAAATCTCCAAACCAATACATAGTGTAGCTGTCAACAAGAAAATATGCTAACTCGCTCCTGTAAAACCTAGTGCCGGTTGAGACCATCGCTTGATGGATGACGCTATGCGGAGGATTCCACTCACTGCGCAGTTCTCCCTCTCCTCTCACGCTCGCCGCTGTCACGTGACTCCCAGCATCACCACTTCCCTCACACCTGGACCTGGGCTGCACTTGTGACTTGCTTTGGCGGATGATCGAATGGTGGGGAAGCCATGCTGCCCAGTCCTGAGGGGGTGGGGGGCCCCTCAAGGGGAGTCCACGGTTATGCACCTCCACCCCTGCCGTGAGGAGGTGCTGGGCCATCAGCCCGAGGGTGAGCCACAGTCTCCCCAACGGCCCCAGACGAGGGAGCGAGCCCAGCCCGGATCAGCAGAGCTGCCTCAGTAAACACCTCCCATACACCACTGAGGTTTTACAGGTCGGAGCAACAGACAACTGCCAGGGGGGACACTGGCATTTAGTGAGGTGCCTTTCATTATGTGAGCCCGTCTCGCGTAGCCTCTCGGGCCTCGGCCCAGTCAGTGCGTGTAGCATTCTCCAGAAGGCCGTGTCCAATGCCAGGGGCGCCCATAGGTCCTCCAAAGTCCTGGGGCTCACTGAGGTCCAGGGACGTACGACAGTCTCAGCTATCGGACTTTCTAATGGCGCAGAGGATGCAATCGGGATGCTCTTTAGCTCTTCGAGTTCCATCCCATGCCCTGGCCTACCTGAAGGCTGCAGCTCTACCAAAGGCGTGCGACCAGGACACGGGAATTCCTGCTCCAGCTACGACCCCATGAGCCGAGGGACCCGTTCTGAGCTGCAGGCTTAGACCCACATCCTTGCTGACAACTTTCTTGATGAAGATCAAAAGAAGACTCTCACCACACGAGAAAGAAACACGAGGGGCCAGGACACGAGGAATGCATGTGTGTATGGGCGTTCTCCTCCCCTCTGTGCACGCACAGGCACACCCCCCTGAGTCAGCGGGCATGCCATGCCTAGGAACATGGCTCCAAGAGTCCTTTTCTGAAAAGCACCCAGACAGTGGACTCCTCAAGGCAGGGGCTGCCCCACTCACCTCTGAATCCGAGCCTAGGACCTCTAGGTGCCTTGTGTGCTCAATCAGCCTGTATTGGACACACTCGGCCGCCTCATGTTAATACTAAAGGAAACAGTGGCCAATGAAAGTGCTCCCAGAACCTGAAGTACAGCCTGCCCTGCGTGGGAGAGGTCTATCCATAATCCTAGGGGCTAAGAAGACCGAATCTATGAACTTCACAGGATCAATAATGTGGTTCGGTGGCATGTATAGCCCCAGGGCCCTTGTGGCCACCCCCATGCTTAAGGGGTAGGGTCTAGGGCAGTGATGGTGAACCTTTTGAGCTCGGCGTGTCAACATTTTGAAAAACCCTAACTTAACTCTGGTGCTGTGTCACACATGGAAATTTTTTCATATTTGCAACCATAGTAAAACAAAGACTTATATTTTTGATATTTATTTTATATATTTAAATGCCATTTAACAAAGAAAAATTAACCAAAAAAAATGAGTGTCATAGGTTCGCCATCACTGGTCTAGTTGATACTCTTGTCTACCAACCATACTGGGTCTGTGGGAAGCACAGCAGGGGTGTAGTCATACCTACAATGTCAGACTCTCCAGGACTCTGGACCCCCCAGACACCTCCCCTGAGCTCTACTGTACTTATTACCAACACGGCGAATGGCAGCTCTGTTTAGCTAATATGGACTAAGCACCTACTATGTGCCAGGTGCAGTGCCAAGTGTTTACAGGTGCCTGGCTTTATTAATGGGCCCGGTCAGCACACGTCTCTGTGTTACAGCAGGAGCAATCGGGCTCAGAAGGTTTCGGTCATCGGCCAGTGACACAGCTAGAGAGAGGCCGTCTGGCTCCAGAATCCGGTCTTCGCAAACTGTGGGCCTTTTCACAACACGGTGACTTAGCTCTGGGGGATAGACGCGAGGGCCAAATGAGCTGGTGGAAGATTCAGTGCTCGGGGAACAAAGCAGGTCATAGCAATGCACACTCGGGATGTCCCCATACAGCAAAGAGACAGACAACCGCCGCACACACACACACACACACACACACACACACACACACACACACACACAGAAAACAGACCAAAGGGAATGGAATCCGTCACCGTGTTAACAAAGCTTTCCTCTGAGGGGTGGATTCGCAGGTGAACTTTATTGGCCTCTTCCTACTTTTCAGGATTTAACTAATTCCCTGCAGTTTTCTCAAATGAGCAGACGCATGTAGAAGTGCTTTGCAAACTGTAGAGTGCTGCACAGGCCTGAGCAACGTTATCGTGATTCCATTATGTACCTTTTCAAATTCTAATCTAGGGCTGCTTATTGCCGACTGCATGGCTGATGTTATCCAAGGGGAAGACGAAGACGCTTAAAAACGGGCTCCTTTTCAGCCAGGGTTCGTCTAGTCATTTCTCCAGGGGGATGCTGAGCCGGGGGGCGGGCTTTCATTAGCAGGACCCGAACGCTTCCACACTCCACACTCCACTCAGCCGCTCCACGGAGGAAGCGGGAGGCCGGGGCTCCTGACAAGCCAGTCACAGAAACAAAAGACAGATTCTCCTGAGATAAAATGCATTTGCTAAATTGCTTCTTTGAGCAGTCAGCTGAGGCAAAAAGGAGATTCGGCTCCAGGGAAAATGCCCTTTAAGCAGTTTGCCTTTATTCCTTCGCATCCTGAAGGACGGTGGCCTAGACGGACCTCTGAGCTGCCAGGGCTCACGGCTGAGGGTTCAGAGGAGTTGGAAGTGTGTCCTGGGCTCTGGCCAAAAGGACTTTTGTTCCAAGTCGGAAAAACCACAGAGGGTGATTATGGGGATAACTGGGAACTGAGATCCATCCCTCTGACACTCATTGGCTAAGCACCTTGAGCGAGTCGTTTTCCCACTTCCTAACGAGACGAGGAGTTTGGGCCTCATGCAAGAACTCTCAGAGGTCATGCACTCACTAGGTCAGGGACGGTGCTGACAACTTTGGGGGCACGTTCTCATTTAATACTCACACAGCCTCTATGCATGAGGGAACACGGTCAGTCCTGCCTTATATATGAAGACATCCATCACCTGAAAGGTTTAGCCACTTGTTCAAGGTCAAATGATGGGTGAACGGAGTTTCTGAGATATTTCCTCCAGGTATCCGAGTTCTTGACGTAATCAAGTCACTAGAGCGCCTTCGGCTTTTCTAGTTTTAACGCCAGCTAGATGGTTCTATGACTGGAGAGGAATGAATGCATGTATCCCCTGCAGAGGCAGGGACCTGCCATGCTCACCAATATTCACATTCTCCTCTCTTCCTGGGGGCACGGCCAGGCTGTGTTTCTGACCTTCCTGCAGTTTGGGGCCAAGCTCTGGTCAGTAGTATGTGGGCAGGTTCTGGTTGCCACAGGCACCACATTCAGGGCTGTCTCATGCACGGTCCTCACTGTCAGCCAGAGCAAGAACGTCCAAGGCTCCATGGAAGTCAGAGCCACAAGATGGAAGGAGTCTGGGATGCTGGAGAAAAACCACCTGCCAATCAGGAACATCCATGCAGACTTCCTGTGAGTCAAAGATCTCTCGCATGCTGAGCCCATTTTAGAATTGTTCATGTTACCTTAACTAACACTCCCAGCTGAACTCTTCTAGACAGTAAGCAATGGGGGCAGAACACAACGGACCAAGTAAGGAGTCCCCCTGAAGCCACCCATTTCTTATTGACGCCTCTCCTTCTGATGCCTGAGAACAATGGCTGGAAACATCTGGTGGGCAAAACAACCCTCAATAATGCTGTTTTATAAGTTCCACCGACTTTCCCTTTTCAGTGGCCTGGACACCTGTGACGTCATCTGCTCTTCCCTGGATCTGCAGGAGGCAGGCAGGGCTGCCCTCGTGTCCTCAGTTGGCGGAGAAGGAAGCCGGAGCACCAGGGGTTTGCTCAGAGTGGCTGGGGCTCTAACTCTCTTCCTCTGAAGCCTGCTTCAGGCTCTGTCCTGTGGTTTCCACGAAGCGGGTACGTTTTATGGAGCCATGCAGGTAGCGACAGATTACAGGCTCGCTGACTGCCTGCTGTGTGCATTAATCAACTAAGTTCCAGGAACCCAAACATTTTTCACCAGGGGCCAGATTTATGCTTTTGTGCAGAGGAGAGGCACAGGTTCAGGTCTGTTCAGCCAAGGCTCAGAGAGATTCCGCCCAGCTCTGACCTAGGCTCTGAGGAAATAAAGAAGGACAAGGCCTGGTCTCCATCCGGTCCCAAGTATCAGTATTAATGTGGACCTCACACACAATTCATAGGCGCTTACTTTATGCCAAGCCCTGTGCTGAGAATGCGGAAGGAACCCCAGTTTCTGTACTTAAGTTGTTCATAATTTCTGGGTGGGGGAACAAATAAGCAAGTTGGTAATTATAATACTGGGTGTTTATAACACAAACAAAACTTAATTTGGGAGCGGGGGTGGGGGAGGGGCATGTGTTATGTGCCACTGATCTAGCTCCTGACTTAGCTTCTTGGGTCCTCATGAAGCCTATTGGGTAGACTATGATTCCCATTTTACAGATGGGAAAACCAAGGCATAGAGAGTTTAAGTAAATGGCCCGAAATCCCACAGTTACTGTTCCTAAGATCCTATGCGGGTCAGTCTTGCTCCAGAGCTGCCCCCCTGCATTCTGCATAAGGAGCTGGTAAGAGGAGGGAGACCCGGCCAAAGGGAGGGAGAGCAGGTGGCTGCCGGAAAGGCCCAGGAGGGAGCCCTGCACGCGAGGACTATTACAACTGGAGCCTCGGGGTGTGGAAGAGAGAGGTGTGCAAGCTGGAGCTGGACAGAACAAAGCAGACGGGCCACGATGGCGAGCAGGGGGCACGGGCATATCCACTGAGAAGCTTGCCCCCACGGCTCCTCCTGCACCCCACCCTGTAGCCTCCCGGCAAGCGCTGGGGTCCTTCAGGCTCTGGAATGAACAAGCCCGGAAGGTCACTGGAGGCCGGCCTGGGCAGCAGCTGTCATAGGGCTCTGGGCGCTGTCCACCGGGCTCTGATGCCCACGGCGTGATGAAAGAGCTGGCGCCGTGCGGCTCACCCGTGAGCGCGATAATGCATTCTGGCTTTTCCCTGGGGTTTCTCTGGGATACAGCTGTTTCCACAGAGCCATCTGTTTTCTGGCACGGCCTCGCACGGTGGTGCCGGGAGATGTTTATGGAATCTGTTTGTATGTGTCTTATTTTTAACTCCTAATTGAGCCATGGTGAGGCCGCTGTCTTTTCTCCTTAGTGGGCTTGGTGTTGGGGAACAGGGCCCCGCAGGTAGCCCGGCACCCTGGCGGCTGAGGGAGGTGAGTCAGAGCCCTCCTCTCAGAGATGAGCAGGGACCTCGGAGCAGGTGGAAGGGCAGGTCTGGGACAAGCTTCCTGGCCAACCTACCGCCTATGGCTGGTAGCACTTTGCAGACCTTATCAGTGGTCGGCAAACTGCGGCTCGAGAGCCACATGCGGCTCTTTGGCCCCTTGAATTTGGCTCTTCCACAAAATACCGACTTCTGCACATGGGCCACGAAGTTTCAATAGCACTGTACATGCGCGCCCGCACGTGGTATTTTGTGGAAGAGCCACACTGAAGGGGCCAAAGAGGCGCATGTGGCTCACGAGCCGCAGTTTGCCGACCACTGCCTTAAACCCTTCAACCCTCCAACCGCCTGGCCTGGGTTTATTTGTGACCATTTTATAGGCAGAGAAACTGAGGTTTGTAGAAGGTGAAAGTGATGCCCAGTGCCACAGATCTAGTCCCGGGGCTGGGTTTTCTGATTGTGAGTGTAGGGTACTTCCTCTCGCACCCCAGATGCTTCGAGAAAAGGACTTGTAATAGTTCATTTGTTGAACAAGATCTGCTGAGCACACACCAGGAGCCAGGCAGGCTTTTGGAGGCATGAAAACATACTGATGAATAAAAGCGGATAGAAATCCACGTAATCACAGAGCTTTCATTCACGTGGGGGGAGATGTGATCAACAAAACAAATTCGTCAAGAATATGACACCCTGATAGGGGATGAGGGCCACGGAGAACAATAAAGAAGCTCTGGGGGCCAGGAGCACTGGGGGAGGGGCGGGAACTGCAATTTTAGGTCGGGGAGTGTTTTGTTTACTTATAGAAAGGCCACGCGGCTGTGGGCCAAAGTTAATACCAGTCCCGGGACCACCACCAAGCCCGCTCCACGATTTCAATTCTCCGAGCTCCCATGTCCTCCTCCGTAAAATGGAGACAACAGCAACTTGTGGGAGTCAGCGTGATTCTATAAGTGAACACGACGAGGAGACTACGAGGAGAATGAGGGAATGAGTTGTAGTGATTCTGTTCGTTGCAAACGTGGAGCGACACCCACTTACGAAGCAAGGCCCTGGTTTGCCGCTTAGAATTAGGTGGGCCTGGTTTCGAATCGTGGCGCCACCACGGAGGCGTTGCGTGACCCTGGGCAAGTAACTCCTCTCCAGTGAGCGCTGGTTTCCTCATCTGTCAAGTGTGACTCACGCCCACCACCCTGGAAGGTGGCGGAGATTAGAGTTGCGTTTCCCTTTTTCTTGCTCTGCAGGAATTCTTCATTGTCAAAGGCCAGCAGATGCAGAGAAGCCTTAGCTGGTTTGGCTCAGTGGGTAGAGCGTTGGCCTGCGGACTGAAGGGTCCTGGGTTCGATTCTGGTCAAGGGCACATGTGGGTTTGATCCCCAGTGGGGGGCGTGCAGGAGGCAGGTCTGGGCAGGGCACAGAGCAGCGTCCCAGTGCACGGGGACCAGAGGGGCTCACGCCGGGGGCAGGGCTGCCCACAGGCTCACGCATGCCCCGTGTTACTGTTTGGAGACTGGCACTGGGTCCCTGGAGGGCTGCTTGGCTAGGACACTGGGGTTTGGACAGAGAGAACGCGTGGGGCCATTCATTAGTGACGTCTGCTGCGGACACGGGATGAGGGAGCTGGAAGTCTGCGTTCACTGCCGATGGACTTGCAATTCCATATAAATGCAGGCACTCACTGGTGCCCAATCTTTTGTGGTTTTTCTTCTTTTTTTTTGCACTTTTTGGATATTTGCTGTTTGATCACTTAACTTTGAATGCAACAGTGGCTAATTCTTTCCTGTTGGCCTTTCTGACTTCAATACCCCCGGCTTCTTCTCTTTTCTTGGCTGCCGGGGGAGGGAAGGGCAGGGAGGGGCGTGCAGAAGGGCTACTCCGGGCTGACGGAGTGAAAATGACAGCTGTCAGGAAGGAATGTGCAAAACCAGCAGCATGCAGTGCGAGGCCATTTCCTGCCAGGAAAAGCAGCATCTTTCCCCCTCGGGCCAACTCCCGCCCCCTCAGCATGCTCAGTGCCACCGGCATCAGCCATTGCACATGGAGTTCTGTATAATTTAGTGGCCAAAGGAAGGGCATGTACTTTAGCAAGATTCCCACCCAAAGTGGCTCAAACCTATATATTTTAAGGCTTTGCATTTAAACAGGCGAGCTTCCTTTTAGCTGGAGCACCCCCTTTGGGGGGGCAGGCGTTCCTGATGAGAAAGCTTCACTCTATAAATACGGGGCTCAGGGAGACACGCTGTATGGAAACATGCGACGCTGTCTGCCAGGCTCTCGGGGGCATCAGGGGGTGTCCTTACTTGCCCCGGAGGACAGGCTCAGAGTAAGGAACTCCCTGCGGAAGGGAAGGTTTCAGCTCAGCATGGGGAAGGCTGGTGTGGCACCTGGAGCCTCCAGCAGGGGAGGCAGCTGTTGGAGGTGGTGAGCTCCCCGTCTTTGGGAGGATTCCAGTAGAAGCCAGATGCACGCCTGTTAGGGATGCTGCTGAGGGATTTTTGCCTGGATTAGGGGGTGGAGAGTTTCTGTGACTATTCAACTGTGTTCTGTGGAGTCCTGGGCTTTCTTGGAAATGCTTTAGGGGCTGGGTTGCTGAGGTGAAGGGAGAGAAAAGCTAAGGCATAGAATTCTAGCCTCCGTGGCCATTTTAAGAAATAAGAACAACCTCCGCCTACTGGATGCTTATTGCATCACACAGATGAACTGACTGGTTCCAGAGGGGGCCAGTGGATGTACCAGGGTGGATGGGAGTGGCTGTGCCCTGTTAGCGACAGCCGTTCCAACCACTGTTGGAGTCTGATCTCTTCCCAGTCACACGAACACTCTGAGTGCCACATGGGAGAGACGAAGCCCCTGATTTCCTGAAATTACTCATTCTGTTGGTAGCGAGGCCAACCAGGTGGCCTCTCCTTCCTACCGCAGGTCCCTCATTGGCAGGAAACCTTTCGGGGACCATCTGACCCAGAGCAGATGTGACAGCCCTCAGGTGCTATAGAGACAGGGTTCTGAGCGACCCTGCAGGTTCCTCTCCCCGCCAGGCCTTCCGCAGAGAGGTTAATATAACCTGAATCCATCTGAGGCACGACAGACTGTCATCAGATGGTTGGGCACTGTGGTTTGTAAAAACAAACCAACAAACAATGAACATGGTGTTCCTGGTGCTGAGTCCTTCTATCTTGGTGATTTAACATAGATTATCCGTGAAACACTACGACAAAGGCACCCCTGTGCCCATTTCTCAGATGGTAAACCTGAGGCCCGGAGCATTCATGTGCTGGCTCTGAGGTCATGTGACTATTAAATATGGGATCTGGGATGACTAGCGCGCTTACTATCTTATCACCATCATCACCTCCCTCTAGAGGAAATTATAATAATGCAAAAACCAAAGTCATGCAGCCCTTTATGTTTTCACCTTGCCTTCATTCGAATCTGAATGTGCCATGGCGCTCCTGTTCACCTCTGCTCACTTCCGCCCTCCCTGCTGTGCTGCCCACTCCCTCCCACTGAGTCCACTTTCTATACCTCCTTATTCATCCCTCAAATCTCACCTCCTCCAGGAAGTCCTCTCTGAGGCACCTTCTCTCCTACTGCATGCAAAACCCTTCTCATGTGCTCTCAAAGCACCACCGCCATCCGGGCACACATGGCACTGGATCACAACCCCCGCTTGCCTGCATCCCTCACTTGGACCCGCACTGGGAGAGCCGGGCTTGGTCTGCAATGCTCCCCTGCATCCCTAGCCCGGAGGTTGGGATTGTTTGAACGGCTCTATGTCCAGTGGCTGAATGAGCCTTGACACAATGCCACTGGAGCCCTTTCTCATCTGCGATCTGTAGGCCCAGGAGGAGGTTCGGACTTCATTCACTGCGACTACCACCATCTGCGCACTTGTCAGGGCGCTAACGACCTCTTTCCCCGGAGCTGGGAGCATCCGCTTTGGGCCGGATCCAAGATCGTGCCCTTTCCCTCCGGTTGTGTTTGCACATAACACTTGACATGCTGCTAAGGACCAGGAGGTGGGCGCCCTACAGATGCGCTTCCAGGGTGCGAGGCTGCAGACCCTCTCCTGCCCCGCCCTGCCCCGAGGGCTGCTCTCGGAGGAGCCTGGATGCAGCAGGGCGCAGGGACCTGCTGTGAGTGCCAGAGGCGCCTGCTCCCCTGTCCTTAGTGCCCACAAAGCAACTCGTCTGTGGTCTCTGTCCCCACACTGCCGGCCTCGGTCTCAGCCCCACCATCATCGTTTTGCATGGGATGCGGCAATTGTCTCTAAGTGGTCTCCCCACCTCCAGTCCTGGCCTTTTCATTCCATTCTCCACACGGAGTCATTTTTCTCAACTGTAATCTGACCAAGATGAAAGCCGTTCGGTGGAGTCTACATGGCTGAGCCCAGCCAAGGCCCTTCTGTCAGCTCCATCCTTCACCCCTCTCCCACACGCCCTCACACCAACGCCCAGCATGTTCTCCCTGAACTCTCCACTTCTTCGTCTGCTCTGCCTTTACCTGGCGCGTCATGCTTCCCCGTATGTACTCGATTCATCCAACAAGTATTTACTGAGTGGTGACCAATGCTGCTTCCCTTGGGGGAGGGCACCACAGAGGCAAAGTCTCTCATCTCATGGCCCCCTATTCTGGCCTTAGGTTTGGGAAAAAACTAGGAAACAAGCACATGAAGCAAATCCTGGTGGACGGTGCATATACTCGGATGTAAAGGAGACAGGGCTCATCACAGAGTGACCATGGGGTCCTGGAGGCTGAGGAGGGTGCCCCATCGGAGATGCTCCTACACGGAGGGGCAGGGGGTCCGGGCAGTGGGACAGCCAGCACAGAGGCCCCGGGCAGGTAGAATGAGCCTGGGGTGGATGCAGAAGGAACCGCAAAGGTGGTGAGTGTGGCTCCCGCAGCGTCAAGGGCCAGAGTGCTGGGGGACGATGCTCTAGGCATCTCTAGCACTTGATACGTGTACCAGGACTGGGCGAGCCTCTAATTTCAACCCAGGGCCTTGCCGGGTGCCTGGCAGATGCCGGCATTCACAGGTGCTTATTGAGGACCACGGGGTACTCTCCCCCAACCCCTCTCACCCTGTGACCCCAGGGGAGGCTGATGGTAGGAAAAGCTAGTGAGTCATTTATAAAGAAAGTCCCGCTTCCTAAGACACTGGCCGACAGGGGAGCCCATGATGCCATGATTAACCGATGGCT
Source organism: Myotis myotis (assembly GCF_014108235.1). NCBI lineage: Eukaryota > Metazoa > Chordata > Mammalia > Chiroptera > Vespertilionidae > Myotis > Myotis myotis. The sequence continues at coordinate 203,762,821 of NW_023416335.1, forward strand.
TTATGCTGCACGGCTTTGTATTTGAGTCTCTTCCGTGGAGGAAAAAAAAAAAGAGGCAGGAGAACATTTTTATTTAGCGTTTGGAATACAGTGCCGAATGGGCACTCAAATGTTGGCGAGGATGGCAAATACTGACTTGAGTAGAGAACTGGAGGAAGAACCAAAAGGCCAAACCCAGGAAGAACATACCGTGTTCATGGATTGGTAGAATCAACATCATTTAAAATGTCCATTGCCGGGAGCCGGTCCATGCTTGCTGTTTCAAGGGACCTGGCATATATGGCATACTGTTCTTAATATGTTTGCTCACCTTCTTGGCACTATGTGTTTTAACCAAGGTCTCTGAGAAAGGTTGTTTCCCCAGGTAGGGATTTTCCCCTGAAGTTAGGGAGGGAATAAAACCTCTTAACTAGTGCCAGGTGGGTAATTAATCACTTTAACTACGAACAATCATGCTTAAGCTACATAATCTTTACTCCCTGGAATGGAGATAAGAAACGCCCTAACCTTTGTAATAGAGATTGATAGGATTGAATCAACTGGTATAAATACAGATGTAATAAGACAGCAAGACACAGAACTTAGAATACAGAGCTTAGAACACAGAACTGAAAACACAGAACTTAGGAGGCACAGAACCTACACAGAACGTTCTCTAGAGACAGAAGAACTTCGCTGGAGAGAACATGGCAAAAGATCCTGGACAGAAACTGGCCTCAGAACCTAGAGACAGAACCTAGCGAGAGAACATGGCAAAAGATCCTGGACTGAACCTGATTATAGAACATGGCAAGAGAACCTGACTAGAACCTGGTGACTGAACCTGGCTGGAGAACCTGGACAGAACCTGGCTGGAGAACCTAGCGAGAGAACATGGACACAGAACCTGGCTGGAGATCCGAACCAGAACTTTGCTGGAGATCCAGACCAGAACTTGGCTGGAGATCCTGGCTAGAGATCCTGGCTAGGCTGCTGAACAACTGAACTCTGTCTCCGTGTCATTCCTTACTCGCCAACTCCGTCTACGCCTTTGGGAACCCCTGGACCCGCTGGGGTTGGACCCCGGCAGTCCATACCACCCAAAGCAATTTATAAATTCAATGCACTCCCCATTAAAATACCAACGGCATATTTCACAGACCTAGAACGAACTCTCCAAAAATTCATCTGGAATAAAAAAAGACCCTGGATAGCTGCATCAATCCTGAGAAAGAAGAACAAAGTAGGAGGGATCACATTACCAGATATCAAGCTGTTATTACGAAACCACAGTTCTCAAAACTGCCTGGTACTGGCACAAGAACAGACATATAGACCAATGGAACAGAACAGAGAACCCAGAAATCGATCCAATCCACTATGCTCAATTAATATTTGACAAAGGAGGCAAGAGCATACAATGGAGTCAAGACAGTCTCTTCAATAAATGGTGTTGGGAAAATTGGTCAGATACATGCAAAAAAAAAAAAAAATGAAACTAGATCACCAACTTACACCATACACAAAAATAAACTCAAAATGGCTAAAGGACTTGAATGTAAGATGGGAAACCATAAAAATCTTAGAAGACTCCATAGGCAGCAAAATATCAGACATACGTCGTAGCAATATCTTTACCGATACAGCTTCTAGGGCAATGGAAACTAAGGAGAAAATAATCAAATGGGACTACATCAAAATAAAAAGCTTCTGCACAGCAAAAGAAACCATCAACAAAACAACAAGAAAACCACTGCATATTTGCCAATGCTATCTTAGATAAGGGTTTAATATCCAACATTTACAGGGAACTCATACAACTTAACAAAAAGAAGATAAACAATCCAATAAAAAAATGGGCAAAGGACCAAAATAGACACTTTTTGAAAGAGGACATTCAGAAGGCCGAGAGACATAAGAAAATATGCTCAAAGTCACTAATCATCCAAGAGATGCAAATCAAAACAACAATGAGGTGCCATCTCACACCTGTCAGAATGGCTATCATCAACAAATCAACAAACGACAAGTGCTGGCGAGGATGCGGAGAAAAAGGAACCCTCGTACATTGCTGGTGGGAATGCAGACTGGTGCAGCCGCTGTGGAAAACAGAATGGAGTTTCCTCAAAAAGTTAAAAATGGAACTCCCATTTGACCCAGTAATCCCACTTCTAGGAATATATCCCAAGAAACCAGAAACACCAATCAGAAAGGATATATGCACCCCTATGTTCATAGCAGCACAATTTACAACAGCTAAGATTTGGAAACAGCCTAAGTGCCCATTAGCATATGAGTGGATTAAAAAACTGTGGTACATCTACACAATGGAATACTATGCTGCTATAAAAAAAAGGGAACTTTTACCATTTGCAACAGCATGGATGGAACTGGAGAGCATTATGCTAAGTGAAATAAGCCAATCAGAGAAAGATAAATATCACGTGATCTCACTCATAGGTGGGATATAATGATCAACATAAACTGATTGAACAAAAATAGATCCAGAGACAAGGTAACACTGAACAGACCATCCAACCTCAGAGAGAAGGCAGAGGAGGGCAGGAGGGCGGGGGGGCGGGGGGTGGGGGGGGAGAGGATGCCGAAGCAGGGACTATACAAACTCTGTCACTGCTTTGCCAGCTGCTCTGTTAAGTGCTGCCAACAGGGGCCAGATCAACCAAAGGACTTGTATGCATGCACATTAGCATAACCAATGGACACAGACACTGGGGCGGTGGGGGCTTGATCTGGGGTGTGGGAGTGGCCGGGGGGGGGGGGTGTCAATCGGGGAAAAAGGAGGCATATGTAATACTTTAAACAATTAAAAAAAAAAAGGCCCAAACCAGGTCAGCTTGGCCCTACATTCTCTGCTTTTCCTCTACAGGAGCTGCTTCCCCACATCCTGCTCCTCAGAACTTCCAATCGGTCTCACCTTTGCTCCTTGCTTGCTGTGTGACCATGAACAACCTGCTTAACCTCTCTGTGCCTAAATTTCTTCAGCTCTAACTGGGGGGAGGGGGGAAAGGGGTGTCTATAAGCACCATATGAGACAGAACATGAAAATAATTATAAACGATGAAGAAATAAGAAAATATAGATGTTAGCTATGCCTGTGACCACCTACCTAACACTTCCTTCACCCATGCTAACCCCTAAAGGAGCCAGTGAGTGGTGAAGATCTCTGGTGCCACACACTGAATCCTGGCTGTGGAGAAAGCCTCTGTCTACTGCAGTGGTTCTCACCCTTCTGTCCCTTTAAATACAGTTCCTCATGCTGTGACCAACCATAAAATTATTTTCGTTGCTACTTCATAACTGTAATGTTGCTACTGTTATGAATCGTAATGTAAATATCTGATATGCAGGATGGTCTTAGGCGACCCCTGTGAAAGGGTCCTTCGACCACCAAAGGGGTCGTGACCCACAGGTTGAGAACCGCTGGTCTACTGTTTCCAAAGTGTCTTAGCCCATTCTCACTCCTCTGCTTGGCAGCTCCCTTCTGACTGTGCCTAGTCTGGGCCAAGCGAACCCCCTCTGCATCCATGGCAATGAGCATGGAAGTGATCTGCCTGCCTGCCCGTGGCCCCCACCAGACGGGGGACCCCCAGGGCAGCGATGGCGTCTCGTTCATCTCGGGCGTGCCCTGGGCCTGGCGCACAGCCTGGCACGCCGGAGGTCCTCGCAGGCCAGCGGAGAGGCCGCCCCACGCCGCCCACCCCGGAGCCACTTACGTTCTCACTGTTGACGTCGGCTTCGCTGGGGCAGCCGAACAGCTCCCGCCTCAGGAGGTTGCCGTCGTACTCCAGGAAGGTCAGGTAGAGGTTGCGGAAGAACTCCACATGCTTGTTCTTCACCCGGAGCTTCTTGGGGGAGTTCCAGTGGATGACCTGGCAGGGCACGAGGAGGCAGTCAGGCCGGGTGGACCTTGCGCTTGCAGGAGCCGCCGCGGGGCACTGGGGACGCATTATTTCTGGGCTTGCCCATTCATTCATTCATTCATTCAGCCACTCATTCACTCATCCATTCACTCATTCATCCATCCACTCACTCATTCATTCAATGTTTATGGAAGAGCGGTTGAGGCCAGATTGCTGGGTTCAAATCCTGGCTCTGCTCTAGGGACTCTTTAATCTTGGACAAGTTACTCCATCTCTCTGTGCCTCAGTTCCCCTACCTGTGAAATGGGAACAGCAACAGCTCCTGCATGTGGCAGTGCATACGATTTCACCTCTCCGCCCCAACCTGCTTTGGGATGACGAAGCTGGGACCCTGCAAACCCTGTCACTGCTTTGCCAGCTGCTCTGTTAGGCGCTGCCAACAGGGGCCAAGGGAGGGAGACCGAGTCAGGAGGAGAAGGAAGAACTCGCTCCTTCCTGGGGCTCCCTGTTCCTGTGAGCGACACGCCACCCCCTTTTTCACACCAGCAGCGGCGCTTCCTTCCTTCCGCAGCAGGGAAATCCATGTTTGCAGTTTTTCCAACACTCAGAACCAGCCACCCCCTCCTCCCATCTCCGCCCTGTCGCTGCCTCTGGTGTTGGCTGCTGACTCCACCCCAGAGCTGGGGTCCAGCAGCAGGTGACAATATTCCAATAATTGCCACCTCTACTCCTCCTGCAGGTGGTAACTGTTCCCTGCAACACCCTATTCTTGCTTTTTTAGTTACTAAGCGAACACTGTATCTAGTTATCATTTTTAAAGATCCAATTCCCCATTCAAATAATTGGTGTGGTCTCTGCCTCCAGCCGATTTGCTGGGAAAATCATTGCTATGTAAATGAAGTAAGTCGTGCCTGGCACAGGCGAGAGCCCAGGAAATGCTGGGTCTGACGGTGAAGTGCCCATAGTGGACCGGCCGGGTTGGGAGATGAGCAGAGGCCCTTGTTGGCAGTGCCACCCGCAGCTCACTCAAGGTCGGCTGGGGGACGGGTCCCCAGAAGGTAACAGGATGTAATCATGGAGGGAGGGCCAGGGGGAAGTGCAGCTGTATTCTGCTCAGAGCAGTATCATAGAGGGAGATGCCGGGCCTGGGGCTTGAAGGACAAGTGGGAGTTTCCTGGGGCGACAGGGCCTGGGAGGAGGGGGTGGCACCTGGAGAGGCACTGCTCACCCCTCCGCTGGGGAGCGTGTCTAGGGCAGAACACCTCACCATCGGTTTCACACTCTTTGTCTTTCTAAAACCCTTGTGATGACCAGAACAGGAATGCAATTTTAAAGAATAAACTGGAGAAGTAACTTGGCCAGGCCACCAAGCCGGTAGGTGCCAGAGCTGGAATTCTAATATCAGTGTGAATAAGTCTGACTCTAGAGCCCGTGTTCTTTCCTCTATGCCACAAAGAACAGGCTAGAAAACCGCACGCTTGGTCACCTTTCAGAGGAACTAAAATAACCCCCACCTTTTCCTCTCTATGATCCGATGTCCTCGCTCACTCCTCCCATGGCAGTGATCCTGAGGACAGGCACTGGGCCTCCGGACTCCCACTACCCTTCAGCCACAGTCGCCTGCAGCAAGGCCCAGGGCTGCTGCCTAAAGAGAGGTCTGAGGCCCGTCTCACTCTGCCTCTCTCGGGTTCCCATGGATGTGCAGCAGCGGCAGCCCTTGACGCTGGCCGGATAAATACTGGGTGCAAGCCCAGGTCTCTCTCTCATGGGACAGTGAATAACAGCACCCAAACCACACCCCTGCCCGCCTGTCCCCAGCAATGGTGCGACAGCAGAGCAAGAAGCGGGGACGTCAGAGCAGCCCAGGTCCGAATGCCAGCTAGGCTCGCAGCTGTGTGTGTCCTGGGGCAACTGGTTTCATATCTTGGGACCCCAGTTTCCCCATGTGCCACGTGGGGATCAGCCTTCCCGACTTCACAAAGTACTCAGAGCGTGGCCCAGCACTGCACCTGCGTGCCTGGGTGGCCCCATATGCGTAGGCTCTCTTCTCCCCTCCAAGACGGGGCCAGCAGCCTGTGCTATCTGAGCTTCCCCCTACCTTCCCAGCGTGAAGCGGCTGCAGCAGTAAGGAAGGAAGGAAGCAGCACGTAGCCTGCAGGAGAGAGCAGGGAGGGCCAGCAGGCCTCCCTGGAAGAGGCCACTGGCTGGGAAGGAGGAACATGAAATCGAAGTTTCCTTCCTGTGCCTTTTGAAGGGTCGGGAGAGGAGAGAGGGGATGCTCCTCTAAGAACACACCCACCAGACACTAGGAGGGCCTGGCCAGGCATGAAAATAACTGCACACGAGCCGTGTCCCTCACACCCAATGGGATCACATCTTTGCTGCGCAAGAGTCCGTGCTCGCCAAGTGCTGAGCCAGCAGGGCTGCTGACGGATGCCCGTCGGGCTCAGGAGATGTGGGCTGCATCAATAGGGAGAAACGGACACTAAGTGAGAATAAGGGCTGGCCCACCGGTCAACAGTCTTAACTTACCGTGCACAAGTCTGCGAGGCACACTGAGGAGACTGTCATTCATCCCTCCAAATAAGCCCACTCGAATCCCACTGTCTGTTTTTTTGGAAATGGTACTTGACTGGCCTGCCTCTCCCCGCTGGTGAGTTGCAGAGCTGAGACAGCAAGCCTGAGCCAAACCTGAGACCCAGGTTCCTAACCACTATCAAGTCCTGTGTCAATGGGCTGAGCACTTCCCAGGTGAGAGAGTGAGGCTTAGAGAGACGAGTTGCCCACGGTCACATGGACCAGGTCGGAGCTAGGACAGGGACGCCTGCCTCCTCGTCTCCCCACCCACATCAGGCCATCCCTCACCCCATCACCCCTCGTTCTGTTCTGTGTCTGCCCAGGGAGTTGGGTTTGGGTATCGCCTACAGGCAAATATACAGAAAAAGCAGTGAAGGTTAAAGGAAGGGGGGCGAGAAGGTGGTGGGGTCGTTGGCAGGCCAAGGGGGTTTTGTGGAACTATTTGCAACCCAGTGGCTCTGGGACCAGTGAGCCCACCTAGAGTCTATGGCTGCATATTCAGATTTGCCTTTTCAACTAGTTTTCAATCATCAGAACACAGAATACTCCATCCCCCTGTGCTAGTCTAGAGAAGCAAATAACCGCTATTGTTTATCCCATACCCATTCTATGCTAGATGGTGGGCCAGGGTTCTCCTTGGTGGTGTGTGTGTGTGTGTGTGTGTGTGTGTGTGTGTGTGTGTTCATATGGTTTCACATTCAATCCTCAAACAATGTGGCAAGGCTGTTTCTATTATTATCCCTTTTACAGATAATTCTGAAGCTCAGACGAACACAGGGTCACTCAGCTAGTAAGCAGCCAATTCTATTTTTTAAAAATATATATTTTTATTGATTTCAGAGAGGAAGGGAGAGGGAAAGAGAGATAGAAACATCAATGATGAGAGGGAATCACTGATTGGCTGCCTCCTGCACGCCCCCACTGGGAATGGAGCCTGAAACCTAGGCATGTGCTCTGACCCGGAATCGAACCGTGACCTTCTGGTTCATAGGTTGACATGAGGCTCAACCACTGAGCCATGCCAGCCAGGCGTAAGTAGCCATTTCTAAAACAAAATCAGGTCTGTTTTTTTTTTTTCTCAAATCTTTCTCTTTCTGCCACATCATTTATTCATTCAACAAATATTAAAATGAGCACGGACTCTGTGCCACACACTGACAGGGGCTATGAACGCAGAGAGGAACATGGAGATCATGAAGTAACTGTCCATGTGAAAGTACAAGTATGACACGTGCTTTTAAAGAGATGTCAGAGAGAGGCTGTTCCTGACTGTTTCTGGGCTGGGCCAATTCAAGCATGAAGAAGCCACAGCCCAGAGGGGGGCAGTGACTTGCCTAAGGTCACACAGCAGGGGGAGCAGCCTGCCCCAGTGTCCGTCCCCCAGGCCATGTTTCTTTCCGTGAAGCCGCAGGCCTGCCTCTGAAAGTCCGACTCAGAATCACCACTGCTGATGATTTAGATCAGCGCTGGTCTGACTACTGAGAAATGTCATTTCCTGGCCCCTGGAGGGACAGAGTCACCCGTCACTGCTGACCTGGGGGCAGCGAGCTGGTGGCAGGTGACCTTTACTGACAAGCTTTCACATGTGAGATGGAATGACACGGGAGAATGTGCCCAAAATAGATTTTTGCAAGGAGCTGGCAAAGACAAGTGAGTCTCCCAAACGGGTGGTGGTGAAAACCTATCATAACTTATTCCTCTGGCTGAAGCCCATCAGCACAGTAATAATAATCATTACTATTAGCAGCTAATATATATATTGGAGGCTTGCTATGTGCCAAGCAGGGCTGTGAACACTTGTCATAGCTCACTGGTTCTTTATGCAACACTCTCAGCGGTTCTCAACCTGTGGGTCGCGACTCCTGAAAATACATCCTGCATATCAGATATTTACATTACGATTCATAACAGTAGCAAAATTACAGTTATGAAGTAGCAACGAAAATAATTTTATGGTTGGGGGTCACCACAACATGAGGAACTGTATTAAAGGGTCGAGGCATTAGGAAGGTTGAGAACCACTAAGTGGTATGTATGCTCCTTACGCCATCTTACAGGGGAAGCAAGTTCAGCACATGTCCCCCAGTCACACAGCTGGAAGGTGGGATCGCCAGCATTTGAACCCCAGGAGATAGAAATTAGGAGTCTATTCCTCTTATTTCTCCCATGTCTGCAACCATTGAGAGGCTCTGTTTATATAAAGGAACCTAAGATGTACAGAAGATTAAGGGATCAGAACTAAAACCCACTTTTCCCTGCCCAACTTAGGTAGCCCAGGCATTCCTGGTAAAGTGAGGCTGCAGGTGACACAGGCTGAACCCCCAGCTTGGCAGGAAGCAGAGAGGGAGGCACCCAGGTTGCATGCCAGGAGGGCTACAGACGCTGCCCGACACCAGGGGCCCCACGGCTGTGACCTAGTTGGATCTGAACTATTGGTGACGGATGAGTGCATGTGCGGACTCGGAGTCCACCTGCAGTGAGCCAGAGAAATGGTCGGAAATTGATTACCATCCAGGAAACTTAAACATCACCTGGGAAGACAGCGGAAGTCCATAAGATTAAAGGAGAAATGAGAGATTCTATCACCCATCAAAAGCTCAAAAAAAAAAAGAATTCAAAGATAGAAACAAGATCGAGGTACAAGGACAGGCTATGGGAAGAGTTCAGCCAGAACGTCAGCTTCTACAGTACTTAGAACCCAGAGTCTGTGTGCAAATGCCAGGTGAGTAAGAACACAGCTTTATGTCTTCCAATTACTGAGCTACGGAGTGTCTGGAGGATGGGTCTGTCTCAAGACCCCATGGACTTTCTAGGACCCACAGAAGAACATCTATCCTCCTTAGACGGGAAGTTTACGTTGTCGCGAACGGGCTCCCACCTATGACTCCAGCTCTAACTCCAGGCTAACAAACTTCCTGGTGTTTCCGGAACCTGTCTTTCATGACTCAGTGCCTCTGCACATGTTCTCCCTCTTAGAATATCTTTATTTCTTCTCTACAACCTGAATGCCTGCTCACCCTTCACAGCTGAGCTCAAACACACTTCTTGTTTCCAGGACAAGTGGCCAAAGGTTGCCTGCTGGTATGTCTCTCTCTTTCCACCCCATCCTTCATTTCCAATAGAACATTAATTTCATTGGTAGTTGCAATGACCCCAACCCCAGGAATGGCTCATGATCCATTTATGATCTAAGCTAATGATGATGATCCTAATTGCTGATTTCCCAGACTCCCTTGCAGCTAGTGCTGGCAATGTGATGACCTAAGACTGCCCAAAAAGATACATGGAGACGCATATATTGGATTTCTTAATAATGACTAAGGTGCCATCCTCCTCCCACCCCATTCACCTTTCTGTGGTACACAGAGATGTGATGGCTGGAATCATGGCAGCCATCATGTGGCTACGAGGGAGAGAGGTCAACACATTGCTGTTTACTAACCAATGTCTACAGCTGCCTTCTCCAGAGTTCTAGACTAAGAAAGGCAAACCCTCTATTTCTTTTTCAGCCTCTACAAATCGGGTCATCAGATTCTCACTGTCAGCATCCCAAGGCAGCTGCTGGGTCCTTCCTCAGTGCCCCGGACACTTGCATTTAACCTTATTAGAGAGCTCGTTGCACGCTGTTGTAATGATTTATTTACAGGCTCGCACCTGGTGTCACTGGAACGTGAGCCTCTGGGCAGGCAGGGAGCATGGCTTACTATTCATCCCACGTGCTGCCGTGCCCGGCAGGTCCTTAGTATTCTACAGCTGCCCTTTGGTTCAAGAGTGAAAATCACTCTGATGCCTTTCTCAATAACCCTCACATCCTGCCTGTCTACAGCAAATCAGTTATCACAGCCCTGCGATGGGGGCTGCAGGGAGGAGAAACAGATCCCCTTCTCTTTGTCTAAGGGCCAGCGTGTCCTTTTCTCTCGAAGGAGTTTCAGCTCCCTCTGTTCTCCCCTCGCCAAGTATTTCAAGAGGACACGTCTCACAAGTCCCTTTCCTTGTCATCTTCAGGATCACGATGCGTGGTAGAGAGGGACGCGCAGACAGGCCTTTGCACCAGGCCCAGCTCTGACCAGCTGGGTGGCCTGCATGAAGCTGCCTAAATCACAGAGACCATCCCTCATCGGGAAAGGGGACGTAGCAGCAGCAGCCTTGCAGTTTGTGGTCAATCCCTTCACCTTTTTCACCCCATCCCCCACCCCCTCCCCTCTGATAGCTGTCAGTCTGTTCTCTGTGTCTATGAGGCTGTTTCTATTTTGTTTGATTTGTTAGTACGTGTTCAGCGTTGGTACATGTGATGTTAACATTAGGGGAAACTAAAATTGGATGAGGGGGTCACGGGACTGTCAATATCACTTTTACAACTTTTCTGTTCGTCTACATTCGTCCAAATGCACGTTTACATTTACAAAAAAGGCATCCTACGAAGCAATGACAGACTGTGCATACCAGTGAGACCAGCTCACGTGACGAGTCAGCAAATAGCGGAGCTAGCTCTGCTCCCATGAGCTCCTCCTCGCTCCTTCACCAAGTCCAGAAATGCCCACCTAAGTAGATCTTCCAAGAAGCTGGCCAAAGAACTCAGGCTCTCAAGACTATTTCAGCTGGAACCGGTTTGGCTCAGTGGATAGAGCGTCAGCCTGTGGACTGAAAGGTCCCAGGTTCCATTCCGGTCAAGGGCATGTACCTGGGTTGTGGGCACATCCCCAGTAGGAGATGTGAAGGAGGCAGCTGATCGATGTTTCTCTCTCATCGATGGTTCTGACTCTCTATCTCTCTCCCTTCCTCTCTGTAAAAAATCAATAAAAATATATTAAAAAAAAAAAGACTATTTCAAATATGGATTTACAACCTCCATCGTCAAGGAAGAACCTTGCCCGCGTGTGCTGTGCCTTCCGATAGCACTTAATGTGATGCAAAGATGAACGGTTAGCAAGCCGTTTAAAACCAGAGCAGCTGCAATATGAAGCCAAGCCTCCCGTCTTCTGGGTGATGCTTCAAGTCTTGTGATAATCCCGGACTTGACGGTTCACTAAACCCCACGAGGAGAGGTTAGCAGTCTCTTTGGAGATTCCATACATAAAAATGAAAGATAATAAAATGCAATAAAGGAAATGCTTGTTTTGCCTGCCTTGGCAAAAAAGAGGGCTGGAAAACGCACAAGAGATACTACGATAATGAAACAAAGCAAATTCCTTGGTCAGCAAATATTATGGGACGAGTCTTAGGTAAAAAATGTGGAATGCCCGAGGTCTCTGGTTGGTATTAGAACAAAGTAACACGGAATTCAATCGAAGTGCCCAGGACTTTGACATGTGTCAGCTTATCCTGTTTACAAGGTTCTGTTTGGATAATGAAATATGCAACGAATGATGTTTCAGTGAGCACTACAGGTGGGGTGTCCTGGGGAAGTTATAGCCCAAACAGTTAATTCCCATGTGAATGATGGCAATGTTTTATGGAAAGTGCGTATGTGTCATTGGCAAAGGTGCCTTTGCTTTAATTGGTGTAACGAAAGGATGCCAAGTAAGGTTACCGAGCGAGCTCTCTGGATTGAATTTCTTTACTGGATTGCCCCAGAACACTTGCAGCCAGCGTGCACGCGCACCCTTGGATGTCACTGGTTTGGTCCATTTTATAAAGGCAAGACTGGAAGCATCATAGAATTCTGGCAATACTTCCCAAGGACACGAGGAATGACCTTGAGCCTCTGCAGCACAGAGCTCCCCTCATTAACTCACGGCCAAGGACTGACAGTCGATGGCGTTGGGGAAGATGATCTACTCAGCAATGCTTTTAGGAAAAAAAATGGTTCTCAGTGGTATGCGTCTCACACTTTTTGGGGAAAAAATACACACCCTTAATCTGCTCTTTCCACATAAAAGTGGCGGGTGGGATAGTAACTACTTTTAGAAAGAGCCTGTGATATAGGTAGAGCTTTTAGAAAAGAAATGCATGAAGTGGTTTCCGTCGCTTTGGGATTTTGTGGCAGAAAAGGACTGATACCTACCAAAGCCCTCCTTTCTACATACTCAGAAACGGCAGTGGTTTGGCGTCCAAACCACTGCTTAATTGGTGCCTCCCTCTCTCAAATCCTTTTCTTCTGAACAGAGCCCAGGCTGTCCAGGCACATGCTTCGTACAGTGGCTTCGGAGGAGCCTGTCCCACAGGCATCCGTGTGCTGTGTGTTGAGATAGAATACGTGTGGGAAATGCTGGGGATCCACAAAACCCATCAGGTGTGCTCGCTGCAGGCTTCCTAATACGGTATTTGGTATAAATAAGATAGTATAGTACACAGGACTCTCTGCTCCTCCCCCCTCCCCAGCTCGCTTCTGTTTTAAACAAACCCCATGAGCAGTTATCTTAAAACTATTTGAATACATAGACCCAACACTGCTACTGTAAGGTCAACTCTCCAGAGCCATCATGCTCCTCCCAGGGGTCTTGCTGATGTTTCCAGGAATCATGGCATCTGAACTTGGTCAGGCACATGAACAGAGCCAGCGAGGGGTCCCTTCAATCAGAAAGCCCCAAAGGAGTTAAGCTCTGACAATTACCAAATGAGCAAAGAATGGATGAGTGTTGAGGAAGGCCAAAACACTAAAACTTAAATGACCCAAAGTCCCCTTGGCTGAGCACGTCATTCTCCAGGACAGTATTGGGGTACACGATGATGGGCAACCAATCAACACATAACCTCCAGTAAGCCCCTTCCCCGTTCGATCCCCCGCTTCCTGCCTGTGGAATGGGAGCAGTGGGACGAATGAAGAAGAAAAGCCCTTACTACACATTTTGCCCACCAGCCAACTGCCAACTATTCTGAGAGAATGGGATAATTAGTACAAATGCTAGGCTCACTACATATCTCATAGCCTGATACTAACTGCTTCACTTTATCCTGACCTTTTAAAAATATATGCATTTTTATTGAGGTCAGAAAGGAAGTGAGAGGGAGAGAGAGATAGCAGCATCAATGATGAGAGAGAACCATCGATCAGCTGCCTCCTGCATGCCTCCCACTGGGGATCCAGCCTGCAACCTGGGCATGTGCCCTGACCAGGAATCAAACAGTGACCTCCTGGTTCATAGGCCGACGCTCAACCATGACAGCTGGGCACGTTATCACCCTTTTAATCTTTACGTCTGAAGTGGTGACTACTTCCCAGCTTTCTCTGAGGAGGACACTTGGTCAAGAGAGGGTAAGGAACTCAACATCAGCCCTACAGCCCGTCCACAGTGGGTAGGTACTCCTCGGTGCTTGCTGGGGGAATGAGCATTCCGCAGCAGGAACCACAGAACCGCAGCGCCCAAAGCCAGGCTCCTTGCACAGGCCAGCTGCCTGATATTTAATCCTGGGATCCCTAGATTTCCCAGCCGCAGTGGTGTGTAGACAGTAACACGCCGAGAGCCCTTGGATGTGGGCTGTGCAATGCAATTAAAGCGGCACCGGCCTGCAGTACAGAGAGGTCTGGCTGGGAAGTGGTAATTCTAGACTTCAGCTCTTCTTCCCACAGGCAACCGTTTTCCCTTCCTCGTTCCATCCTAATCCTCCAACATCAACCTGCCCATTCATCATCTTTATTACTCTTTCTCGGGTTTCCCCTGCCTCATTTTTCACTGGAGTCTGCTTGGCTGGAACATGCTCAACATGTATGGTGGCCGCCCACCTTCCTCAAAAGAGGGGAAGCCCGACCCCTCTCCAAGTGTTGTAAAACGTTTGCAAACTTGAGTTACCTGCTGCTCCTCTTATGCAAATGCTGCAGATGCTTCTAGGAATACACGCCACTTCCCCACGTGGATGGCATGTCTCCCCTTGCTTTTTCTCTTCCCCTGAAGGAGTTTTAAGTGCGCTCAGTTCCCCATTCGTGAGTGGATGGCAGTCAAAAATCCAGCCTCGGAGCCCGTTGCTTAACATTCAAATGCTCTTTCCAGGAGATAGTGCTATTCCCAGGGTCTCTGCTCTGGTTAGCCCTCAAAGACCCATTGAACCCCAAGAGGGCTCCCATAGACTAGTCCTATGGACTCAGTATCTCCTGTAAAATGCTTCCCGGGGGAAAGTACATTCAGGCAGGAGCCCAGGCTCAGGGAGAGCCAGGAGCTCTGCACCTGGAGTCAGACAGATGTGAGTCTGAACCTCAGCCCCGTCGTATTTAGCTGAGCGACTCTGGGCGAGTAAGTGACTTCATGTGCGTGAACCCTCATTTTCTGATGCAGAGGAGACCAAATAAACGTCCCCTTGTGAGACTTTTGTCAAGCTGAAGTGAGGTCACGGTGGGAGCTGGACTCCCACCCAATCTGCCCGGAGCACCCCATTTTGTCCTCTGAGGCCGAGTCACAGCTTGCGTGCCCCGAGATGCGTCTCCTGCCAACCCCACAAAGGCGCCGTGCATCTGGGCAGATGTTTCTGAAGCCGTGGTATGGCCCCTGCTGCTTGCCTGCCTTCACCCAGCTCACTGATCCCCACTTGTGTGTGGGTTTCCATCCTTCCCTTTCTCCCAGGTTTCCACAGGCCTGGGGAGAGGGGAGCACGCATGCTCGGGGGCTGAGGAGTGACATGAGGGCAGAAGACGAGGAAGGGGCAGAGTTTGGACATCAAGATTCGGCTCAGACCTCCTGCAGAAATCCCTCCAAGAAAGACTGCGCCCTGCTCCCTCCTAGACAGGGGTCCTCCTCCTGCACTCCCAGCCTCCTTTACTTCCTGGCATCGCCGCACTTTGCAGACTGTGCTGGAATTTTCTATTTGCTCACCTGGTTACTTCTCCCTAGACCATGACCTTCCTGGGGGCAGGAACCATGGCTCATTCAGCTGTGGGCTCCAGTAACTCATGGACGCCCTGGTTGTCACTTCCTGGCCATTACCCACTGTTTCTGGCCAGAGCTTCCTTCTCTAACAGTCTACTGAGCACTCGAGGGCTTCAACACAGTTTCTAGGCTACCTCCCGTTCTCCCTTCCCTAAACCAGCCACCGGCCCCTTGCTGCTCCCCTGAGAGTTGGTGCTCCTGGTGAAGACGATTAAGCCACACTCCTCTGAGTGTCCTCCCCTTTGTAAGACTCACCCAGGGAGGGTCGAGTCCTCAAGCTTTAGGACTGAAGAGATGACAGGGAAGGTCTTCGAAACACAGAGGACTGAAGCAAAGTCAAGTGCATTTCTGTGGAGCACTTCAGGGGCCTGAGGATGGGACCAGGATGACGGCCCCTGATGGATGGAGAATGTCATGAGCCGGGAGAGGTACAGTGATTTACGCGAGTCCTTCATCCGGTAAGAGGTGGGCTGTCGTGAGAAGTTACAGGGTTGCTTGGCTCCAAAAAGGGGCAGGAGCAACGACACCTCCATGAAACCATCTCTCCCCTTAGAAGTTCTCGTAACCAACCTCTACTTAGCACACATTTCTCTGCTGAGCGCAGGCTCGATGCCCAAGGCCGTAAGCTACTCTCTCGCGGGAAATGGGAGGGTGCCTGCCCCTCCACATTGAACACCATGCTCACCAGGAGTGAGCTGTGTTTATTACCAACTACTATGTTTTTAGGCCACTTGTACTTCGATGTATTTGGAAATGTAATTAAATACTCTTTTAATTAGATGAATGCAAAAAGGGAGTTGCTATTTCCATAAAAGGCAGCCAAACACTGGGGAACAATTGATCCTATTGTTCCTGCAACATTTGGCTGTCGTTGGAGGAGGTGTGGGTGAGAGGGCTGCAAAACAGTGAGGGGAAAATCGCAAGAATCCAGGACTCTCCTTCGATTGGCTTTGTTCCCGTCCTTAAGGTCTTGCTCCACTTAAAAGAAGGGACACTGAGAACCACAGAAAAGGCATCAGGAGTTGTTGATGCGACAACACAGCATGGCCACCAGAGAAAAAGTCCTGGCCCTGGAGGGAGAGGGAGAAGGAGAGGCAGGCAGATCGACATTAACATAGTTTTCTGATTCTCGCCCGCCCGAACTGACATGCTCGCTCAGCTGCCCCGGCACATGTGTGTCCCACAGGTGGGTCTCAGGTTGGCTGCCCTGTGGAGCAGCGGGTGCGAGTGGATGAAGAGCGGGGTTCAGGGTGGATCTCCCTCCTCCCCAGGGAGGATCATCATAACCAGCAAACAGGAGGGCTTCCTTCAGACATGCTGAACTCGATGCACAGAATAAAATGAATGAGGGCAGGAAAAAACAGAAGGAAGATGAAGAAAATGACAAAGATGCACCTGTGCCTGGAGTCGGAGGCCCTGGCTGGTCTGAAGAAACCTACGGATATGCTGTGTTCTTAGCCCAGGCCTCTGGCTCCAGGGCAATGTCCAGGTCCTGCTATAACCAGGGAGGGGCTGGGGCCTGCCGACCTCTCTCCCTCATCCCTCAACCCTTTCCCCACCTCCAGGGCACTTCTCTTTCAGATATTGGCAATATTTTAGGGTTCTGTGTAACATTTTAAATCCTCTCCCAAGGACTTGCTCTTATTGCCTTTAGAGGGAGATGGGGAGAGAGAGAAGGGAGAAAGGGAGAGAGAGGGAGAGAGAGAGAGAAATGTGAGACTGAAGCATCGCTCGGTTGCCTCCCGCACCAGGGATCAAACCTGCTACCTGGTATGTGCCTGGACTGGGAATAGAACCCATGATCTTTTGATGTAGAGAACAATGCTTAAACCAACCAAGCCACACTGGCCAGGGCAGACTTTTAAAATAAGATATGAGTGGGTTAAATGACTTCTGGATTATTTTTAAAGCTTATCTAAAAAAATATGACTTAAATTTGGTTTGCCTCTATTTTTGTCATTTTGCTATTTCATAGAAATCCCTCTATTTATACATAATACTAGAGGCCCGGTGCATGAAATTCGTGCATGGGTGAGGCCCCTAGGCCTGGCCGGCAATCAGGGCTGATCAGGGCTAGGTTGATCAGGCCAGGCCGGAGAGGAAGCTATGGTTCGGGGCTGGGTGTGGAAGGAACGGACACTGGACAGAGACGCTGCCATTGTCGGTGCCCCACCACTGCACGGTTCCCTGCCTCCTCCCCTCCTCCTCCCCTTGCCTCCACGCAGCCACCGTGGCAGACAGGAGGCGGGCTGATTGGGACCTGCTGGCCAGGGGGAGGGACAGGGCATGGGAGTTTGGCCACCTCCCTGAGGAGAGAGCCGGCCCTTGGCCCCCCTGGGAAAGGCACTGCATTTTCTGCCACCCAACCCTGGTTCCCGGTCCTAGCCCGGGAGCCGGGGGGAGGGACTGCAGGAGTTGGTTGGCTGGGGAAGAGGGACCATGGGTGGTTGGCCAGCAGGGGGGGTTGGCTGTGGCAGCACACTGAACACCAGGGGCAGCACTTGCATTGAGCATCTGCGCCCTGGTGGTCAGTGTGCGTCATAGCTACTGGTCGTTCCCGTCGCTTGGGCTTTTATATATATAGATAGGTTGGTAAAAAGAGTGCATAGATTATTTTGATAGGTTCAACAGGACAATAATTAAGCAACCACTAAGCAATGCCCAAGTGGGGCAGCCATCCGCTGGTAAGCTCCGCTGGTAAGCACCAACAGGTAAGCTCTCCTGACCGATGGTTTTGTCTCCCACAGCATCCCTAAGACATAACAGTGCCTGGCATAGCGTAGCCACTCAATGAATACAGGCACACGCACACAGAGGTAGGTCTGTGGTGGGTAGGCATGACGCACTTTCACTTGGAGACCTAGCTCTGTTTGCATCTGTGAGATGTCCAAGTGTGAAGTTCGCCAATGAAAGTTCCCTCTAGCCAATGGTGCCTCTTTCCCCCTTTTTGTGGCTGCCAATCTGGAGGCTCTTAGGTACCCTGCCCGGTGTCTTGGCTCATGAAGACCTGCTTGGCTAATGCAACTCACACTACTCCTCCCAACAATCACCTTCACGGGGCACTTGCCAAGGCCCCCGTCCCCCATCCGGGATGGTTTTTATTGTGGTAACACATACAAAACTTTACCATCTTAACCATGTTTAAGGATAGTTCAGTGCCACTCCGTACATTCGCATTGTTGTGCAACCGTCACCACCAGACCTTTTTCATCCTCTATACTGAAACTGACCCCATTGACGCCACATTCACCCCCAACCCCAGCCCCTGGTCATCGCTGTTCTATTCTCCGTCTTTATGAATTTGACTATTTTAGGTGCCTCATATGAGTAAAATCACACGATATCTGTGTCTTTGTGTCTGGCTTTTTTTCGGTTTAGCATGTCTTCAAGGCTCATCCACACTGTAGCATGTGCCAGAATTTCCTTCTTTTATGGGCCTGCCAATGCTTTGAGTTGCACTGTTTTTTTTGTGTGGGAGTTTTATGTTTTTATTTATTTTTTGATATGGAAAGAAGACTCGAGAGTTTAGAAGTCTCCCGTGCCCCTGCCTGGCCAAGAAATGTCACTCTTCACAAGGACACGGGCACTGTTTCAATCTGTTGTCACCTGTCCATGCCCTGGAGCACTTTCTCCTGAAAGCATCCACTTCTCAATTTTTAAAAACTTATTTTTTATTGATTTCAGAGAGAAAGGGAAAGAGAAAAAAAATAGAAACATCAATGGTGAGAATCACTGATTGACTGCCTCTCGCATGCCACCTACTGGGGATCGAGCCCACAACCCGGGCATGTGCCCTGACTGGAAATCGAACCACTGAACCACACTGGCCGGGCTCATTTCTCAATTTTTGACCAATTCCATCCAAGCCCGAGACTGTAAAATATATACTACTTTAATTCCGTAACATAGAGCTGCAGTGCTTTTCCGGTTTGGTTGTATCCATTACACTCCTGCCAACAGGACCGAGAGTCCCTGCTGATCCAATGAGACTCGAGAGCACTGCTCTTTCAAGGGGGTGGAGGGGAAATGACTTGTGGTCTTAATTTTCACTTCCTGATTAACAAAGAGGTTGCACATCTTTCAAACTGTTTATTGGCCACTTTCTTTGCAATGCAGTGAAATGACTTTTTATATACCCCTTACTAGTACACACTGCTTTCTTATTAGTTATTAAGAGTTCTCTGTGTGCCGGGTGAGGCAAAAGTAGCTATACAGTTGTGAGTATATGAAACGGAGTTTCCTCTTATATTATTATTTATTATTTATTGCATTGTTTTCCACACGAACAACGGAAAACCTACTTTTGCACCATCCTGTATTTTGTTTACTAGTCCCTTTGCCAGTTATGTTTTGAAAACATCTTTTTTTTCTTTTTGATGCCACTTAGATAAAAATGATTAACTTCAATGTGGTTGAATATATCGATCCTTTTTTTATGACATATGCTTTGGGTGTCTTGTTGAATACATTCTTCCCTATTCTGAGGTCATAGGCTAGTTTCCTAATGGTTTAAAATTAAGAGTTTAATTTGGTCTTTCACTTTTAAGTCTCTAACCCATCGGAATCAAATTGGTGCCTGTGTGACATAGGGTTCCATTTTCATTTTTTTTCCACGTAGGTAATCAGGTGTCTCAGCACCAATTATGGAAAAGTACATCCTTTTTCCAATGGCCAGCAATGCCACCTACTCATAGGTCAAAGTTTCATAAATGTGTGGTGGTGTCCTGGGGTCCATATTCCTTTCTATTAATTAACTAGAGGCCCGGTGCCCGAAATTCATGCACGGAGGGGGGGGGCCCTCAGCCCGGCCCTGCACCCTCTCGCAATCCGGGACCCCTTGGGGGATGTCCGACTGCATACCTGTGGGATCGGGCCTAAACTGGCAGTCGGACATCCCTCTCGCAATCCGGACCACTGGCTACTAACCGCTGGCCTGCCTGCCTACCTGCCTGATCACCCCTAACCATTTGCCTGCCTGCCTGATTACACCTACTTGCTCACCTGCCTGCCTGATCAACCCCAACCACCTCTGCCTGCCTGCCTCATCGCCCCTAATGGCTCATCTGCCTGCCCGGTTACCCCTAACCGCCTCTGCCTCAGTCCCTGCTGCTGCAGCTTCGTCCGGAAGGTCATTTGGCTGTCTGGTCTAATTAGTATATTATGCTCTTATTATTATAGATTAGCATATCCCTAAGCAAATGCTCAGCAAAATTTTGCTCTATGTTTTTAATAGATATTATTTATGCAAATATTTTTGGTCATGAATGGAATATCTAATTTTATGAAATAATTTACCTACATCTATTTAGATCATTATATGGTGTTTCTCCTTTAATCTACAGCGTGAATGACACGTGCATTTTTCAGTGCTCGATCACCCTCCTATTCCCTGAAACACACCCACTTGGCCATGATGTATTATCTATTTTATACATGGCGGAAAAGGCCTGCTAATACTTTGCCTAAGATATTTGTATCTATAGTCATGCATGAAATAGGCCCACAGATTTCTTATGCCCACCTTGTCTAAGTTTGGTATCAAGAATACCCTGGCCTCATTGAATGGGTTAGAAAGTATGCCTCTTTTCTTATTCTCTGGAGTTTACTTAAAATTGATAGTATCTTTTGATTAAAAAAAAATTGGTAGAGCTTGTCTCTACTTACTATCTAAGGATGTGTTTTCTTTGTATGAAGGTTTAATAGCTAGAAGATAATCGACCTCATATTTTTTCCTTAAGTCAGTTTTTGTAAAGTATACATTTCTAGAAATTTGTTCATTTCACATAAGTTTTCAATTTGACATAATGTTGTTCATGGTCGTCTCTTATCTCCCACAATTCTGCTTTATCTATTGGCTCAGAAGCTCCACAAATGGGAGGCTTCTGTCTGCTTTCACCTTCGCTGTACACCTGGAACTTGGAAGAATGGCTGCCTCAAAAACACGCGGGAACGAACACATAACTGCATGTCTGCCTCTCTGTTCATTTCTTGCTGAGTTCTCTCTGTTTCTCCCCGAGTCCTGCCATAGCTTTATTTTACTGGTCCCTTTTCCAAGAACCAAATCTTGACTTTGTTGAACAATTTGTTCATCATTTCCTCCTATCTTCTTTATGTCCTGCCTTTTATTTTCTTTGAATTTATCCTAATGTTTTTTATTAGATAAAGTTGTAAACTTGGCCTCTCAATTTTCAGCCTTTCTTATGAATATAAACATTTAAAGCTACACATTTTCTTACACGTTTGTTTCATTCCACTAATTTTGACATATTTTCTTTTCATTCAGTTCTAAGCAGTTTTCAGTATCAATTTTGATTTGGTTAGAATCATGAGTAATTTAGAAGTGTTGTTTTCAATTGTAATCAAATGAATTAAAAAATATTGTTACTACCTTCTAATTTAATTATACTGTATTCAGAGAACTATATATATATGAATAATATGGTTCTCTGAAATGCACTGCAATTTGTGTTATGGTTTAGTGTACAGTTAATTTTTAATAAATGTGAGTTTGAAAAGGATGAATATTCTGTTAGGTACAAGGTTCTTTATTTACTGAATAAACCAAGATTTGTAATTCAAATCTTCCATAATGTTTAATCAGATTTTTGTCTGTTTGATCTTTCAATATTTTAAAAAAATATGTTAAATTATTCTACTCTGATAGAATTGTCCATTTCTTCCTGGAGTTCTATTGAGAGTTCTCTCTCTCTCTCTCTCTCTCTCTCTCTCTCTCTCTCTCTCTCTATATATATATATATATATATATATATAAAATACATGCTAGAGCATGAAGTCTATACATGTTTAGAATTCTTGTATCTTCTTGGTGAGCTTTTCATTTTTAAGTTGTGACTATGTGTATACCTACCAATGCTTTGTCTGATATAGACAGTTACCCCAGTTTTCTTTTGGATAATATTTACCTGATAATCTTTCCCCATAATTCTACTGTTAACCTTTCCAGGTTGCTATGTGTTAGGTAAGTCTTCTATAAATAGCATATGTTGACATTGTTCCTATTCAATCTGACAATTTATCTTTTCATTCCCCAAATTAGTTTATTTGATTGATATATTTAAACTTATTTCTATTAACTTGATTTCCTGCTTTATATTTCCCCCCACTTTTTCTACATTTTTTCTTGCATTTGAAAAAAAAAATGACTGAGCTATTTTGGTTGTTTTAGATTTTCCTATGCCTTTCACCATCCCACCAACCATGATTTTATAAGTTGTGCATCTTTTTAAAGATTCTTTTAGAGTTTAACTTTGAAATATTAGCATGTATACCCAGCTTAGGGGCTAAAGTTAATATCTTGTCCTCCACTACAAAACAATGATCTGAGAATACTTTAATACCAATAGTACTTTTCTCTTGATTACATGATGTCATTGTGTGATATTTTAGGTATAATCTTTTGAAACCTACATTATACATTATTACCACCACTAGAGGCCCGGTGTACGAAATTTGTGCACTGGGGGTGGGGGTGGGGGGGGAACGGTCCCTCTCAGTCCAGCGTGCACCCTCTTGCAGTCAGGAACCCCTTGGGGGATGTTCCCCTGCGACATCCCTCTCTCAGTCTGGGACCCCTCGCTCCTTACCGCCCGCCTGCTCGCTGCTCCTTACCACCCGGCTCGCTGCTCCTTGAGCCCGGCTTCTGGGTGAGCAGCGTCCCCCCTATGGTAGCTCACTGACCACCAGGGGGCAGCTCCTGCGTTGAGCGTCTGCCCCCTGGTGGCCAGTGTGCATCATAGTGACCGGTTGTTCTGGTTGTTCCACCGTAAGGGTTGCTTAGGCTTTTATTATATAGATTACTATTATTTAAAAGTTGTTGTTTGGAGTTCCCACAATATTTTTAATTTGTTCAACATTCCTTCTTGAATCCGGAATATTTCAAAGGAACATCCTTTAGAAATTTCTTTGTATACATATGTTTGTAGTAAATTCTTTTTGGTTTTGCTCATCTGAATATTATATGTTTGAAGAGTTGTTTTGCTAGGTATACAATTTGTTGTTATTGTTTATCAGCCCATTGAAGATATTATTTCTACTCTTTTCCGACTTCCACTGCTGCTAAGAATGCTTATCATACACATGCAATTTCTTTGCAAAGAATCCGTCTTTTCTCCCTGGCTCTTTCTCAAATCACTTTTCTTTAGGGTGCTGCAATTTCATTACTGTAGGTCTAAGTATGGCTTTCTCTTTAAAATGCTTGGTATGAAACCTTCTTGTAGCTATGAATACCTTTTAACAGCCTGGAAAATTCCAACTCACTATCTCATCCAATGATTCCTCACTTCCATTGTCTCTATTACCTCCTGCTGAGAGTCTAGTCAGACATATCCCAGTGTCTTACCTTCTCTTAGTTTTCTATCCTTTTTTCTCAGTGCACCTTGTTTTGAATAACTTCTTCAAATATTTCGTCCATTTTCACTGAGTTTCTCTTCAGCTGAGTCTAATCTACTGTTTAACATGTTCATTTAATTCGTAATTTCCAAATTTATGTTTTTAACTTCTAAAAGTACTGTTTGACCCAAATAGGCCTATTCACCTTGAGAATCTCTTATTCCTCCATCCTATTATCAATATTCTTTTATATTTCAGACACAATAGAAATACTTATGTTTAATACCTGCAGTCTTTGAGATTTAATTCTACAGTCTGCAGTTTCTGCCCTCTCTCATGGTGGCTTATTTCCTGTGTGTTTGGTGATTGATATTTGAGAACTCATTTTTCTTGAAAACTTACCTAAAGAATTCTGAAGTCTAGTTTTTGAGAGTTATTCTTCCAGATCAGATTTTTGTTTCTGCCAGGTACCTGGCAACTTTTCATTTTTTTCTTTCTATTTTTGCCCCAATGCATATTATTTCAGTGCCCCCAAATAACAGGAACACAGGCTTGAAGTTAGAAATTCTCAGGGGAAACGTTTCTCCCTATTTCACCTAAAGCCAAGGGTGAAACGGACAACAGCTGTCTCCTTCTTCACCAGGAACTTTTAAACTGTTTAACCCTAAGCATGCCACTCTTCAGGGACTCTGACTTCATGCTTGTCTTTCTTCCTGTGGGGGCCCAAGTTCTCAGGCATAGCCTTTTACTAGGATGGGTGTACATATGGTTGGCCTGACTGGGATTTAGGCCTATTGTCCCAGTGTAACACGTGATGGCGTTCCCTCATTTGAACAATAAATTATAGTCACCTATTTTTTTTAATCATTATCAGAGGATATGATTTTATTGATTTGGGTGAGAGAGGAAGGGAGGGGGGGGGGGAAACATCGAAGTGAGAGAGAAACATCCATTGGTTGCCTCCCCTACATGCCCCGGCCATTGAACCCACAGCCTAGGCATGTAGTATGTGCCCTGACTGGGAATCGAACTCAAGCCCTTTTGGTACACAGGGTGACACTCTAACCAACTGAGCCACCCTGCCAGGGATAGTCACCTACTTTTAAAACACCACGGATCAGGCACCGCGGATCAGCAGGTGCCCCTGGTAGCAAGTGTGATATCTAGCTGCTTTTTGCTTATTCTCTGGGTTTACACTTTATCATTCATCCTGCCCTCTGCTTATTTCAGACTTTATGGACTGATGTTGAGGTGTTCTCTACAGGGTTGGTTTTATTTTCCTCCCCTCTGAACTTCTAGTTCATATTATTCTTGGACATATTCCTGTGTATGTCATCTATTTTCTTTATGACTAACAAGAATAAGATATATTGAAGGAATGGCATAAATGCTGATTGAGAAAATGAATGATGCAGGTACTTGTGTTTCAGTTTCTAACATTTTGCAATAGATTTCAAGATCATTTAAAAAAAAACTTCTTTCTTTTTAACTGTGATTCATTCACAGCACAGTTTGTACTTTTAGTAAAAGTTTGGAAACAACTAAGGTAACGGAAATGCTATGGAATAGAAGAGTACAAAATTCTATGAGCATTCTGACCATAAATAAGATATAACGTGCGCATGTGGACACGGGCTAGGAGCCAATGAAAAAAGATTCACCAACAAGAAAAGCAAGGTTTGGGCTCCTTTTGCTTTTTTTAAACTTGCAATTACCATTATTATAGTGTCATGTGGGCGGTGGATATACATTTTAAATAAATAAACTCCAGATGGATGCATGTATCTATTACCTCTCTGATACAGCCAGAGAAGTGAAAAACACAGTTGTGTCAGACAGGTCTGGGTTCAAATCCTCGATCTACCACTTAATAGCTGAGGTCAGTTCTTCACTCCTCCAACTGTGGGCAGGGAATTCTGACACATCCCTTACCTCTGGCCACAGTCCTATGGCTACTTTGGTCAACAGAATCCCAGCAACAAGGACTCAAGGTTTCCTTGTGTGCACTCTGGCTTGCTCTTCCACCTCTGCTTTGCCATCAGAACAAACCAGACAGGCCCGCTGACGGGCTGTGGGGAACACTGGAGGACAGCCACCAGCCGTCCGCTTGGACATACGCATTTGGTTAAGTTGGGAAAGTCAGACAACCATACAGTCAACCTGTACACTCACCAACTAAATAACAGTTGCTGATTTCAGCCACTATTAGCATGGTTTGTTACGCAGCATTATCTACAGCAGAAGATAACTGATACAGCCTGTCTCCGTTATCTTTCTACTGTCAGGCCCTACTGCTGAGTTTGGTACCTAGAGACCCATGAGGAAGGCTTTGCTGTCACCATCCCTTCTCCCGGAGGTAGAATGAGACATTTATGTTTGCATCCACTCCCCTACCCACATACCTATCATAGCACCTGTCATATTCTTTTACATTTATTTCCTTACATGTTTCACTTCTCCTCTAAGCCATGAAGGACTTGAAAGTAGGAAGTATGTTATTTGTATCCATATCTACAGCACCTGGCACAGAACAGGCCCTCACTGAATGTTATTGTTTGAATTACATGACTGAATTTTGGGAGCCCACATGAACCAAAATGACCGGCAGCAGGTGGCAAGAATAACCGCACAAGCTGGTTCTGATGCCAGGAGACCTTCTGCTTTCCAGAAAGCCCAAACAAACAAGAAGAGAAAAAAAGAAACCCAACAACAACAAAGGAGAAAGGCACATTATTTCTGGTCCCCTCGCCTGTCTGCCTTATCTCTCTCACCACAGGCACACAAAGCTCAGAGCCATTCACCACCGCCCCCCCCCCCCAAAGGTGCTCCCCAGCCAGCTTCCCTCTGCCACTGCAGGGCACCTCACTCCCTCCCCCCAAAACCCCCTCCCACATGTCCCGAGCCTACCTTCAGATCAGACACGTCTCGGTAGCACTGCTCGGAGCGGGTGTGGTCTGACAGCTGCACGTTCCAGAAGCAGGGGAGCTGATACACGAGGAAGGGGTTCTGTTTGATGACGGCGTTGAAAATGTCCTGGGGAATAAAAGCCGGAGACACAGTGACATGATCAGGTGGGTCCCGCGGATGCTGCTGGCTCTCCAGGCACCGCGGCCCCTGCGGGCGCTCCAAACAGGCTGGCTCACACCGCGGGGCACTGCCCCGCCTGCTCTCTCTGGGAACCACGCAATCACGCCTGGGCAGAGATGGGGGATGCCCCAGCTCACGCCTGGACAGAGATGGGGGATGCCCCAGCCCACGGGTCCTGCTGGCCTCAGAGCGCACCATATGGCAGGCGCACGTGGGGGCGGGCGGGGAGCGTTTCTGCCATCGAGCCGGCCTCTAATAAATGAAGTCGCTTTTCCGCCCCTCTTCCCGCCTCATCGAGGGGCCCATGTGATCCATCCCCCACCGCCCGGAGAGGAACCTGCAGGATGACAAGTTGCGCTGCGCATTCAGGGGCTGAGACAAATGACAGCTGCGGTGGCGGCAGCTCTTGCTGGGGTTCCTGGCGGACTCGATGATGGATGCGCCTGGGCTTCCCCACGGGCCATGGCTCCTGGGTGCCCACTCCCCACTTCCCCTTCCAGCCCGGGCTTCTTCTAAAGACGCTTCACCTCTCTTGGCTCTTCTCCAAGCTCCCTGGCCGGGCCATGCTTATTAACTCGCTGCTGACAGGAGATGCCGGGAGGTGAGCGCTGGCCCCGCGGCCGGAGATGGCTGAATAAACCATCCCCGCTGGTCACGGACATCCGATTGTAGCTCTGGGGGACACACGCAAGGTACGGTGACCTGGTTTAAAATACGCGGCTGGAGAACAGATTTCCCCGCAGGTTTAAATCAGCTACCTGGGTAATTTTTAACTCATTCATTCTACCGGATCTCATGTTTGAAAAGGAAATTGGTTTCTGGCTGCTTGGGAAATACTGCATAATAATCATGCCAAGAAAAAAAAAAGGAAAAAAGTCAAGTAACCTTACAGACTTTCTCCTTTCCTCCGTATTAGAAAACTTTGCAAGCATTCAACGACTCAGACAATTGAACACAGAACAAACCGCAGAGCTTGCTTGCTTTGTGGATGAATGGGGAAGGATAAAACGCAGGAAGCCAGAGAAATTGTCTTCACATCTCAAGACGGCCATTAGCGCCACGGGAAACTCGAAATCTAAATGTGAGAGCCGGGCAGAGCCCAGATCAAAGGCCCGGGGCCCTGCGTCTTCCAGAGAAAATGAGAAATGGGGTTTTTATGATCTTATATTCATAGTTTGGGGGAGAGGCGGGACTTTTTCAGACGGTCTGGATTAAAAGCTGGTTTCTCCAGCCAAGCAGTGTGTCCCTTTTCTTTACATGCGTTTCCCTGGGGGATAGGGTCATAGCACAGGATCCAGGCAAAAAGGCTTCGCTCTGCAAGTCGGACTCTGCTGCCAGGAAGGCAGATGGGACCTTGTCCAGAACCGCGCTGTGCGCTCTGGAATCTCAGGGGGCAGGCCGGGCGCTCTGCACGCAGCGACCTTCCCGTCACACACCAAATTATCGTTTACTTATGAGTCCGCTTCAATAAACGTTGAGCTCTCCGAGGCCGAGGCCGGCGTCCTTCTTTCATCTCTGTAATCCTGTATCTGAGCACAGCCCCTGGCATACCCAGCGTGCAGTGCAGGTCTGCGGCATGAACAAATGCATGAACAAAGGAAATAAACCCACGGGCTGAGCTGTCGTCCTAGACGGGCCGGAGAAGGCAGATCTACCCAAGGGTACACAGTCACACCGTCGGCAGAGAGAGAACGCAGTCCCATCTACTCCCAAGTCTGCTTGAGAAACAGCACCAGGGTCCTCAGGAGCGACCGTACCTTCTAACCAGGCCACTCACCTGGTCCGCTAAGGACGTGGACAGCATGCCCATCAGCTCCCTCTCCGCGGTCAGCCTCCACATCTGCTCCCATTTCATCTTCCGCAGCTTGTCCAGGAGCAGCAGGATCACCCCTGGGCAACAGCATAGGACGGAGGGTGAGCAAAACAGCAGTGAGGCTGAGAGCCAGGCACCCCGCCCACCTGTGCTGGAGCTGAACACACCTGGGTTCAGTCCCAGGCTCCGCCAGTTGCTCAGTGAGACCTGAAGCAATCTCATCGAATGGGGAACACAAATACAGGCCTCAGGCTGCTGCGAGCACTGAGACAGGCAAAGGCCTAGCCCCGTGGTCGGCAAACTGCGGCTCGCGAGCCACATGCGGCTCTTTGGCCCCTTGAGTGTGGCTCTTCCTAAGCCTTAGGAGTACCCTAATTAAGTTAATAACAATATACCTACCTATATAGTTTAAGTTTAAAAAATTTGGCTCTGAAAAGAAATTTCAATTGTTATACTGTTGATATCTGGCTCTGTTGACTAATGAGTTTGCCAACCACTGGCCTAGCCCTTCCGGGAGGTGGGTGTACTTAACAATGTGAATATACTTAATGCTGCTGAACTATATGCTTTTAAATATGGTGAAGTGGCCTATTGATGCTATGCATAGTTTACCACAATAATTTTATTTTTTTTTTAAAATATATTTTATTGATTCTTTACAGAGAGGAAGGGAGAGGGATAGAGAGTTAGAAACATCGATGAGAGAGAAACAGCGATCAGCTGCCTCCTGCACACTCCCCACTGGGGATGTGCCCGCAACCAAGGTACATGCCCTTGACCGGAATCGAACCTGGGACCCTTGAGTCCGCAGGCTGACGCTCTATCCACTGAGCCAAACCAGTTAGGGCTGCCACAATAATTTTAAAAGAGCCCAGCAATCGTCATATACTTCCTATAAACACTAGGTTTCTGCCATGTTTCCCCCCAGAGGTATGATAACCTACCTCGCTTCAGTTGATGGATGGTGTTTGGACAATATGTGCCATTTATCTTTACAGACAAAGAGCAGCTCCTCTGTGCCTTTATTCTAGATAAGCCTTAGCAATTTAGTTTATGTTTAGAGACGGGCCCTATGAGTGTTCCTGATTTCATTGGTCTCCTTAAGCCCGCCTTTATCCCCACATATGTGAACTACGGTGAAGGGCGTGGTGGCGCTGGGTCTTTAAGACAAGCTCCCAAAGCCTTTGGTTCCACAAGAAACTGATCATCAGAGGTGGCTTCCTCCTCCTCCCCACCTTCCTGTTTTTTACTGTTGCTGCTGTTAATTTTTGTGGGGAGTGACCGGGGTAAATGGGTGATAGTGTAGCCAGGAAAATTGCCATTATATATACCCTTTTGTATTTTTTAAATGTTAAAACAACTAACTGTATTACGCAGGCAAAAAAGGAATTAATTAACCTTAAAATAAAAGTCTAAAAAAAATACGTTTTGGCCTAGCTGAGTGGCTCAGAAGCGGCCGTCTACCACCAGGTCAGTGAGAGCCTGCAGCGAGAATGCAGCACAGCACTCAGAGCCGAGAGTTTCCCAGGAGGCACTGCGGTTAATTTGGCGGATGGAATTGTAGCACCCATGGGCTCCCAAGTCAGTCCTCCTCGGGATGCTTAGCTCAGCAGAAGGGTCAGGGGGGGAAAATGCCAGGCAGAGAAATGATCTTCGTGGAGCCTTAGTATATACATTTCTGAGACTGCTGGAAAGAAACTAATTCTCCGTATCACACATAAATGTCAACACTGAGACTTTTTACTTATTCCAGGGGCACGTATTTGGAGAAAAAGTATATTCACCATTTAGTTTAAGGTAATTTGCTCAGAGTCGAAATTTAAAAATAAATTACACACACAGACAGACATACACACAAAGTCACGGAAAGAATGGGACATATGCAGAAGCCTGAACTTAGAAGTCAGAAGTGCAAATTACACCTAGTGCTTATCTCCTTTGTGCTTTGTTAGGGTTTTTTTGTTTGTTTGTTTTTTAGGATATCATTTCACTTAACACTCACAAGATCACTACAAGCTAGATCTTGTCATCCTTATGCGATAGGTGGGGAAACTGAGGGGCTGAGACAGGCACTTGAACAACTGACAGTACAAGACTATACCAGATCCAAACTCAGATCTGCCTGACCCCAAACCAGGGCTTCTTCGTCTACACCACACAGACCAGAGCCCCCACAATGCCTCTTGGGGCCCTGGGACTCAGGCCAAAGACTTTTTCCTTTTCTGACTATTGGTTTCTGCCGGAAGCCGGTCCATCCTTGCTGCTTGCCACAGTCGCTTCAGGGAAGAAACATCTGCACAGCATATGTTTCAAGGGACCTGTTTCCCCAGGTGGGGATTTTTCCCTGGAGTTAGGGAGGGAATAAAACCCCTTAACTAAGTGCCAGGCGGGTAATTAATCATTTTAACTACGAACAATCATGCTTAAGCTACATAATCTTTACTTAGAAGAATCTCCTTCAGTTACTTCCTTGTAGCTTAATAGAACAATAGAGTAACCTTGGAATGGAGATAAGAAACACCCTAACCTTTGGAATAGAATAGGTAGGATTAAAACCAACTGGTATAAATACAGATGTAACAGAATAAAGACAGAATCTGGCTATGATGATCACCTGAACGCTGTCTCCGTGTCATTCATTCTTCGCCGACTCCGTCCACACCTTTGGGAACCCCTGGACCTGCTGGGTCTGGACCCCAACAGGCTTCTCCATGCATAAAAGCAGGAAACTGTTACTCACCCTGCACAACTCAGAAAACTTTCACACCCCCCTCCCCCCAGTGGTAAGCTCCTAAATGTTTAATCACCAGCCTTCAAGATAAAAAAACCAAAACCCAATTTGTAGCTTTTGCCCACTCCCATGGTGTAAATACTCCCATCATGGCTGATTTCAAGCTACCAATGTGATGTCATGAAACACCAGTGGGGAAGAAATGTGCCCAATTGGCCCAACTGAGCTGGTGTGAGCTAGCTCTAGCACACCACTAAAATTATCCCCCCTACACAAAAGCGATTTCAGTAAAATAGTAAAATTCGGCACAGGGTGTTATTTGATTGCTTCTTCTGGAGAGAAAAGGAATAAACATTTGCAAAGTTACAAACCAAGAGAATATAGTGATGGATTCAGGGAAACAGATTCCAGTCAAACCTGTGAAAGAGAATTTCATGAAATGTTATTGCAGGAACGAATTCTAATGAGGTTGGATAGATGCTCCAATATATAGAAGAAAATGTTGGGGCAGAAGCTACACGCAATGGTGAAAGATTTTAATGCATGTTGCAGATCCATCATTCTCTGCAGCCTGAGCTGAGAATCGATGCTTTTAAATGGCATGAAGACTTGGCGAGTCCTAAGTGGCAGATGTGATTCCACCGTGTTTGCCAGGCTCATTGAGAAGAGGGGAGGGTGTCTGGGACAGAAGGCTAAATACAGAAATTCGGATCATTCTCCCAGTTAACCAGCCTTTCCTTTTGGGCGGTTTTAATTAATTTTTAAAAGCACGAACTACCGCAAACCATCAGAGAAGTACAGAAACTACTATAATAAACACCCACGACCACAGTTTAATGAATGCTAATATATCGCCACATTGGCTGTTAATAATAGAGCATTACAGACAGAACAAGAGCTCCTCCATCTCATTCGAGCACTCCCTTCCCCCAGGGTAAGCAGCATCATGAGAGGGCCGGGTTTCACTGCCAAGCATGTTTTTATATTTTATTCCCTATGCATATATTAATTAACACCATATGGTGTTTTTAGAGTGTTTTATACTGAATATTTTCTACTCACCCAATGCTGTCTTTAAGATTTAACCGCATTAAGAGTTCAAATACGTAGTTTATACATCGTACTCACTTTATTTACTGTATAAATATACCAAATTTATGTATGCATTCCCCTACCGAAGGACATTTGGCCATTTCCTATGTTGCTGCTGTTACACACAATGTTGCAATAAACATTCTAATCCCAATGCACTGCACACATGTTTTGCTGGGAACACGTCTGAGAGCTTAGCTGGGGGACCGCCTCGAAAGCCGGGTGAGGATTGCTGTGCTGACGGTGCTACTTGTCTTCAAACATCTGGAATGACTTCATCGCCCCTCTCCTCTGCTTTCCAGACATCCCCGAGTCTCAGAGATTCCACCTTTAAAGAGGCTTTCTCATCTCCCCTTTTACTTGTTCATCCAACAGTGATTTACTGAGCACCTACTGTGTGCACACTCATGGAAATCGACTGGTACTTGGGTTTCTTCCATACTTTTCCTAATCTCATGGGTTTCACACAAAATTATTCATTTAGCACATATTTCCTGGGTGTGTACCATTCAGTCTTTGCCGGGCCCTTTTGTGGAAGACACACAAACCGCTCTGATTCCATGCGGCGACTGTGAACAACGAGAATGTGCAGCGCTTATGAAGGAAACACAGGGGAGGGGCCCTAGGCCGAGCTGGGCTGGCGTTTAGTCAGGCAGACAAGGTGGGGATATGGGAAACATGGACACAGGCAGCCTGGCGAGACTGGGCTATCCCAGACCTCCAGTGTGTGACGGCTGCACCGTTTAAATAGAGTGCTTTCGGGCCAATGCCATGGTGTGAGACTGAGCAAACAGCAGGGAGTTAATGGGCAAGGTCCTTGTATCTATGCCAAAGAGGTGTTTTCCAACCATTTGCATATCATTTCCTCAACAGAAAATGATATTCTTATAACTCGCTGGGGGAGATGGAGGAAGCTGCTTGTGGCTGAAAGGGCTGATCCGGCTGCCTTTAGTCCCATCCAGGTGCCCCCGGGCTGAGGGGATCACTCCTTTGGCACATCTGTCACCCACGTGTGCCACATGAGCTGGAAAATCCTGCCAAGGATAACTAGGACCCAGTGAAGGATTGTAAGGGAGTGACCATGGCTGAATTTGTTCTAGAAAAGCCAACCTAAATGCTGCTTTATCGGGTCCCTTCACAGGCTAAGGCTTCCAGCAGCTCAGGTGCTCTGAAGAACAAGCCACAGATCTTGGACTACCTGCCAGGCCCATGGGAGTCTTGCCTCCATTTAACACCATCCCCCCGCCCCCCGCCTTTCATCAGACCATTCCTCCCAGCAGAACTGGCACCATGGCATGCTGCCACTCAGCCACCTCTCTGCACATTTGACAAGCTAACACTCAGCCTGGTTCCCGCTTCAGCATCCCAGGATGTTTAGTAAATGGACCACCGTCCATTCCCAGGTCCATCCAAGAATCAGAATCCAAACGAACACCAAAATTCACGAGCAAGCATGTCGCAAAGCTCATGCAATTCACTCTCGGCTTCCTTATCTCTTTGGACTTACAGCATCCCCAGGGAGGAGGCAAGCTAGCCATCCTCATGGCCTTTGGGTAGATGTGGGAACTGAGGTGCTAAGGAGGGGGTGACCTTTCCAGTGGCAAGTGCTGGCCAGCGCTTGGCAAGTGCTTCTCGCTGCCCTGTTTGCAGAAGGGCCTTCATCCTGGAACGTGGGGACTAACGAAGACTGTGCACCCCCTGCCGGCGGGGTCTATGGGAGGCATTTCCTTTGGGTGCTGATGCAGGCTAAACGCCGATGCCAAATGGGTATGTGGCCAGCACCAGCTCCTGGGAATCAGGGCTCCCAGGACCCACCACTGGGCCACATGGGAGCTGCCCTTGACCCGGTGAGCAAACCATTGGGGACTCTCTGTGGCCTTAAGTCACATGTCCTCACTCAGAAGTTCTTTCTTCTATGATTCCTTGTAGAGGTAGGTTTTGAGCTCCCCCTGGGGTTCTAGTCACTGTTAACTGGTGACTTCACAGTGTGTAAAGCAGAATTCACTCCCCCGCGTCAGCATCGGACACGAAGGTCTTCATTGTACAAATAAGCTGTGGTTAATTGTAAATTCGTGGGCAAAGACACGTGTTCAGCCATGCCAGACAACTTCATGCAGCCTCTTTATTTTCCTTGTTGGGTTACTCATCTCCTTTCCCTAGTAGGGCTTATTGTGCCTGGGGAGTAAGCCCTGCTAGGGAAAGGAGATGAGTAACCCAGAAAATGCAAAACACAGTGACAGATGCGAGATGTGGTCAGAACCACAGGGTCCGGTACAGGAAGAACGGCTGACTGTGACTCGAGTGCAGGGGAAGCATTAGGGAAAGGCTCCTGAGATAAAAACTGTCTCCACTGAAACGTAAATGATGCAGAGAATGACCTATGTGAAGGTGAAGCCAGATAGGCTTGTCCTCCGGGGCTGTGAATGCCCAGCAGGTAGCAGACTGTCCACCACATTCGAAGAGCAGACCTCACGAGGGATTAACCCCGTTCTCCCTCTCCTTCCAAAAAGAGGCTGCAGAGTTGTCTAGCATGGGTGAAGACCTTTGTCTTTGCCCATGAATTTATAATTAACCACAGGTTATTCGTACAATAAAGATCCTGGTGGAGGCGGTGGCATGGAATCTGGAAACAGTTGTTTGCAGCCACCACAGCAGAGGGCATGCCCGTCGGGAACACGAGAACCTCAGTGCACGTGGACGCGAAGGCCTTGGTGTGAATCCTAGTGTCGGCACATACCGGCCTGTCTCTTGAATAAAGCCCTGGGCCCCAGTGCCTTCTCTGTAATACGGGGCAATCGCAACTTAATGTTAACATGATTACGAAGATGAAAAAACTGTAAGTTCAAATCAGCTGGTATATGCTGCTTCCCGCTTGGAAGTAAAAATCCCATGATACTAAAGAAAAGTATCTGCACCAATAGGAACAGTACTCAACACTGCAAAATTGAGAAATATTAATTGACAATCAGTGTGCATACCTAGCGATTGATTTACTATTATGAATTCACTCATCTTTATATATGTGTATATATATATATATATATATATATATATATATATATATTATGTATGTATTATATATAATATATATATATTATTGATTTCAGAGAGGAAGGGAGAGGAAAGAGAGATAGAAATATCAATGATGAAAGGGAATCATTGACCAGCTGCCTCCTGTACACCCCACACCGGGGATCAAGCCCACAACCCAGGCATGTGCCCTGACTGGGAATTGAACTGTATCCTCCTGGTTCATAGATCGATGGTCAACCACTGAATCACACCCACCGGGCCACCCATCTTTTTAAAAACCTTAAAATCCTGTGTGTGGAAAGCACTGGACACTTAAACATTGGAAATGTTGCCAGGCCCACAGTCCTCAGTTTTCTGTCCATCGTCAGGGTGGGTGTCACAACCAGTGTGACTGTGACGTCCCGACGTGGGGTTACGCCCGTGGCTGCTAAGGGATATCATCCTCAGAAAAAAAGAAAAATCATCAAGGGAGAAAAAATCCACCACAAGGAAACTTATATGCACAAGTTATGTTCCTAAGCAGCGGAGGCATCTGGCTAGGCTGTTACATATAATCACACGGATATATACGGGCTGATACCAGAACCTGCCTGTTTCATCAAAGGTTAAGAGTTTGCACCCAGATTGTACGAGAACACAACATTTCCAAGAGAAGCACAACCCTATTTGGTGACCTCCCTCCTACGCTGCCGAGCAGGTACCCTAATTACGATCGTCAAGGCCTTTGAAGATATAAAGTGGTACATAAAAGCTTACAAATAACAGTCACCGAAACCATACATTTCCTCATTAAGGTGTCCAATTATCCCTCGCTCCACTAGCACAATTCCCGGTAGAATTAATACCAATGACGTGCGTGCCTGGGACGTGGGAGCACACTTTGTAAGTGCGCGCTGCTTAACATGATGAAAGCGGCTCCTTCTGAAATCGGGCCCTTTCAAGCTGAAACAACACCGATTTGGCTTTGGAGCGCACACCCCCCGAGGCAGACTCTGATGCTGCTCATGCCCGCTGCCAGGGCGACGATGGTGCCAAAAAGCTTGACTTTGGCCTTTGCCTGGCATTTGCTCCAGCGTGATCCATCCATTTCCCTACCGGCTGGCGGGGCCCGGGAGCGTGGAGCGCGCCCTTCGGCCTGGAGGCCAGCGCTCTGCAGGGAGGCAGCGCACCTGAAATCTGACAGCGGCTCCCAGCAGAGCTGGCTGGGAAGTGTGCAGCCAGGAGGGCGTCACCTCCAGCTGTTGTGGTGGGAGCGCGACAGACCAACACTAAATAAATAAATGAATAAATAAATTAAAAATCAGAGGCTTCTCTGGCGAACATCTGGTCCAGGGGTAGCGTGCTTCATCTGTGGATCAGAGGGCCACGTTTCTTCTTCCCTGAATGAATATGTAGGGAGAGCGCGGGGGCCAGGACGGCAGGGAAAGGGAGCGAGGAGAGAGAAATCATGCTTTATGGATGAGCCAAATATTGATTCTTACCAGGGCAACTATAAAAGGGAGAAAGGACCAGGAATGATGACAATGCTGACGATACCTACCATTTATCAGGCAACTGCTGTGCACCAGAGATGAGGTGCTTTATTAGATGGCCTCAGTTCTTACCACACACCTGCAAGGCCCGTGGAGTTACTCCCCTTTTACCGATGAAGAAACTAGGGCTCACGCATGGCTCCTGAGTGGCCAAAGCGGCCTCGCTCTTTGACCTGCACTCTTTCAACCACGCGTGTTGCCTCCTGGTGCGAGTGTGAGTGTGTCAGCGTACAAGCTCATTATTAGATACGGCAAAACCTAGTTGAATCGGCAGCTTAGAGCCCAAGCAAGTCAGGTAGCTCCCGGAGAACAAAAAGTAAAGGTTTAAAGGACTTCAGAAGACCACAGGCCATAACCAGATGGCCTTGCAAAAACCTGGCGGGAGAACAGCATAGAAGGCCAAGAAGGGCGGGGCAGTCCTGTGTGAGGTGGAAGCTGCACCCATAGGTCTGAGCTGGTAGAGGTGAGCCCGGGTGACTGGCTGGAGCCAAAAATGACTTAAGTCAGCCACTGTTTCATAGTAACTTTGCCAACATTCCCTCCTGCAGGCAGAGCGCCTCTTCTGTCTGCCCCTGAGCCCGGCAACTAATTTCTCAGCACGTGTCCTACCGCCTCGTGCCAGCAAGAAGGACCCCTTAAAACTTTCAGTAAAGGGAACACCTGAAGCTTCCATTATGAAAGCCTGTTTCAGGGGAGTTTCTGCCCCTCCCCCCCTCCCTCCCCTTCCCCCTCTCCTCTCCCCTCTCCCTCCCTCCCTCCCCCCTCCCCTCCCCAAGCAGCTTGGCTTGAATGTGCTCGGTCTATTCAGACCGCATGCTTCCTCAATTCAGAAGGAGAAACTGAGGTTTGATTCCATAAAAAACCAGCCAAGTGGGCATGAGCTATGAGCCTCCTTGGAACCAGTTCAGCGCAGGTTTCCGATGAACTTTTATCCCTCACCTCGGCGCCCCTCACGTGGTACAGGGCATGCTGCAGGATGCTGAGAGGCGCTGTGGGGAGCAGGGTTAAGGAAGTTAACGAAGTTTAGGAGACGGCGGTTAAACAGATTACAGTGTTGGCTGTAACAGCGTGCAGGAGCCCTCTGTCCTCCAGGAATCTGGTGGGATATTGCCTCTCCCTTCATTCCGGGTCCTCCCTGGCGATGTCTGCATTTCCTCTCAGCCCCCCCCCCCCCCCCCCCCCCCCCCACTGCAAGGGCTGATCCATGAAAACGAAGAACTGTTTATTAGTCCTTGAGCGCCTCCTGTGGCTCTGCCGGTCTGAACTGGAGCAACCTTAGGTGGGCACTGAGTGGGCTGCTGTCCAGGAGGCCCTGGGGGACACGCGGGCTCTCATCCACACGTTTATGCGAATGACCCTCATGATTGCGACTTCCTTCTGCTTTGAAGTTTGACAGTTCTCTTCTCATGCATGACCCAATAGAAGGCGAGTTTATTAAAAAGCACTTAATTTAAAAATCCCCTGCTGATTTCATTTGGGAATCACTTTTGATCACATAAATGAAACGCTCTACTTTTTTGCTTTTTAATTTTTTTTTTTCCCTTCCCAAAGCTCTTTAGCAGAGAGCGCGACCAGAAATCCTTCCATCTGAAGCCTTTCCAGACAATCCTGGGATTGTTGAAAGTGAGGATGGATGGAGTACAAAGGGCTGCTCAAACCTTATAAAAAACTGGTGGTCATTCACTCCCTCATTCATTCATTCATTCATTCATTCACTCACTCATTCATTCAATACTTATCATGGGACTGCTAGGTGCCAGGCACCAGACATGCAGAGATGGAAAGCATAGTGGTTCCTGCTCTCAGGAGACTGGGGGTGCTCTGGGAAGGCAGGGTTGGTTCAAAAGGAGGGTGGGGTCAGATCTCATGTCGTGGGGAGTGATTCTTTCAGAGAACAAAACTTGGCCCTTCCTCTTCTTTCACTGCACAGGATGTACTTGGCCAAGACTGTGACAGGGCTGAGCACATAAAGGGTTTGGCAAACACTTTTCAACCAAGGTCTGCAGAGCACTTTTGTTTTTGTGCTTCTATAGGCAAACTTCTAATTTAGGTCCCCTCAGAGTCACACCTGCACCCACTATCCTGCTATTATCCCGAACTCTTACACCACAGTTTCATCAGTTTCTACATTTTTCATAAATCGAATGGCCTTTTGGCTCAACACCATGTCTGGGAAATCCACTCACATGATTGCAGGGAGATGTAAATTTTTTCACTTGATGCTGGGTAGTAATAACCTGTAACATGACTGTATCTCACCCTAGTTACCCATGATATTGCTGATGGACAGCTGGTTATAACCACACTGGATCATGGCTTCTGGTGTCATCTGTAGGCCCCTCTGCTGGGCGCACACCTAGACGTGGATGTCTGGGCCACAGGGAGTACACACGTCCAGCTTCAACAGCTAGTGTACAGTGGTTCTTCCTACATACACCCCCACTGGTACTGTGTGAGTTCCAATTAGCCCACGCTCCCACGAGTAACCGGCATTGCCTACCTTTTTGCATTTTAGACCTTCTGGTAGGTATGCAGTGGTATCACATTATGGATTAGCATTTGCATCTTTAATGATGAATGGAGCTCAGCACCCCTGCAGACGTTAGCCGCCCTCTTTTAGGAAGGGTCTGTCCACATCTTTTGCTCATTTTTCTGCCGGTTTCTCTTGCCGGTTGGTGGGAGTTCTTTATGTGTTTATGGGGCAGAAGCCCACTGCTCAACGCTGCTGGGCTTTCTGGGTGGAGGGTGCTCGAGGCCCACTTGGCTAGTTTTTTATGGGATCAAAGAATATTAAGCAGGAAGAAACCTCAGAGGTTAGTGAATTCATATGCCACCCCGAGGACACTGAGGCTCAGAAAGGCTAAGTGGGTGGCACAAAAGAACATAACAAAAGAGAGCAAAGCTCAGGATCTGAGACCCCCACCTTCCCCCAGCTTTATTTGTCTTCCTCCTCCAACTCCCCACTTCTCTCTGATCAATCTGTTTAAACGCACCCCGGCTTTTTTCCTCTTTCTAGGCTCATTCACCAAACGAGGGGGATAATTCCCGGCCAACCGTGCGGCCCTGAGAAGATTCTACAAACAGTTCCCCTTAGCCAGAGATGCTTTGCAAATCACGAGTTGAGGAACGGTGCAGGTGTGGGCTGAGCTGGGTACCACAAAAAAGATCCGTTCGATTCCTGCTCCCAGTACCTGTGAACGGGACCTTATTTGGAAATAGAGTTCTTGCAGATGCGATCATGTGAGGATGAGCTATACTACAGGAGGGCGGGGTCCTTGTAAGAAGAGGAGAAGAGACAGAAACAGACGCAGAGGGAGGAAGGCCTTGTGTCGCTGGAGGCGGTTGCTGCAGGGATGCGACCACAGTGAGGGGCCACCTGGGGCCACCAGCAGCTGGGAGAGGCCAGGCAGGGTCAGGGCTCAGAGACGTCAGAGGGAGCATCGTCTGGCAACACCTGGACTGTGGACTTCTAGCCTCCAGAACTGGGAAAGAATAAATTCCCGTCCGAGCCACCAAGTTGCGGTACCTCCGTATGGCGGTCCTCAGGAGCTGACGGCACAGAGCCCCCAAATCCGTCTCAAAGAAACACACAAGAGCAACTTGACGCCCAAGCACCCCAGGCTGTTGTCTGGGGCCAAACTCACTATTGCCATTTGACAGATTTGGACACATTCTCAGATCATCATTAAATCCTGGAAGGTGAGGGATTTTGCACCTTTTAGACAGCAGGTGGCGAGACAAACCTAAGGCAGGAGCAAGGCTTGGGGATTGGCTCTCCTCCCCAGCCCCAGGAATCCCACCAGGAGATGAATGTCTCTCAGGACCGGCTCGGAGACAAGACAGCCTTTCCCAGGCAGTCAGTCCATCAGAAAGCGGGAGATCACACACACCGAACAAGGACGTCCCGGCCACGCCCCGGCCACTGCAGTCAACGTGCTTAGTTATTAGCGACTCTCCCGCTGTCTCTTCCAGTAAGAACAAGGCGTTTTCTGCAGTTGTTCAGGGGAAAAATACAAAGAGTCCAAGACTTTGGTCTTAAATCACCACTGAGCAAGACGGAGCAGGTCACAATGCAGGGAAAAGCCAGCTGTCTGTGCAAGCATAGAGGACGCCCTAGCCTGGCTGGGGGCCCGGAGCACCAAGGACTTTCCATCAGGTGCTGAGAAGTAACTCCTCCCCCTGATGGAAGTCAGGTCTGCTGACCAGCTCGCTGGTGTGGAGCGTTTAATGTTTTATGAATAACAAGCCTGCCTCTCCCTCCCTGTCTGGCTGGATGCTTCACTGCGAGAGATGATGTCTCATTTGCCTACCAAGAAGGGCGAGGTGGCTTGGCTGGCCGAGCAATTCCGACCAGTTGAACGCGTGCTGGAGCCTGACCGAGCGCTGAGCTAATGGACCGCAGAAAGGGCAAGGAGCTTCTCGCAATTTCCACTTAAACAGAGAGAGCCCACACGGAAGGGCACCTTTTTTAAATCCTCTCCTGAGGATGTATTCCATTGATTTTTTTTTTCAGAGAGAGTAGAAAGTAGGGGGGAAGAGAAAGAAAGAGAGAGGGGAGAGGGGGGAGCGAGAGAGAGGAGGGGGGGAGAGAGAGAGAGGGGAAAGAGAAACATACACAAGAGAGACACATTGATTGGGTGCCTCCTGTACGCGCTGCGACTGGGGCCTGGGATTGAAAAATCAAGGTATGCACCCTTGACCGGAATGGCACCCGGGGACTTTGGTACACAGGCCGGCACTCTAACCACTGAGCCATGCCAGTCAGGGCACAGTTCGCATCTTTTCATCTTTCACTCGTTCACACGCTCCAAGGAAACGCAGAGCTCAGCCTTCCACGCTGCTTTCACCCTGCATCCCCATCCCCCATGTACGGAGACTAATGCTTCAGGAAGGCCTCTGACGTGCCCAGGTCCTCTGTCTGCCCTTCTCTGCCACCCTCTGTGCCTCAATCTCATCAACCCCCACCCAAATCTGTCAACCCTCAGTTTGTTCTCTGTATCTATGGGTCTGTTTCTGTTTTGTTTGCTCACTTATTTGTTCTTTAGAGTCCATATATACATGAAATCGTATGGTATTTGTTTTGGGGTACGGTGCCAGGTGGGTACCAGACTTATCAGCGGGATCACTTGGTAAATTATATAAATGCCTAACCACTGTTCTGTATACCTGAAACTAATATAATAAAATAATACTGAGCGTCCACCATACTTGAAAAAAAAAAATAAATTGTAAGTGGCACTTAGAGATAAAAGCATGAAAAGCACTTAGCATAGGGCTTGGCATAGAGTAAATGCCCAGTGAATGTGAGCTGGTGATATGAACACAGTACATGGGTGGCACCAGGTTATAAGATGGCGCACAGCTATCTATTCCTGTGTGTATGTGGGGGGAGGGAGGCTGGACAGATCCCCCTGGGCAGGTCTCAGCAGCCTCGCTCCCAACCTCAAGCACTGAGGCCCCAAGAAGGGACTGGGCTCTGTCATTTACTGGCTCTGCTAACTCCTGACATCAATTAGCCTCTCTGCACCTCCATGGGCTTCTCTGTACCTCCATGGGCTTCTCTGTACAGTGGGGGTTACATGAGATAATGCACATGAATGCACAAGTCACACCTAAGAGATGGGCACCGTGACCTTGAGAGACCTCCCGAAGCCAGACGCCTCTTCTCATCGTACACGAGTCTTCAAAGCATCCGTGCACTGACTGAAGGCCAGATTATGTTCTTGTTGGCAGGAAGATCTAGGATCATCTCCCCCCTTATTTCCCTTTCAATGCAGACGGAACCAGCCGCACAGGTATCGGGATGGCTGGGTTACGCTCCTTAGCTCCTTAGCTCTTGCTTTGCTAAGGCCAGAGTGGACAGAATGCCTGACCTTGCGCGGGTCAGCAGAGGGGGGCAGCGACATTCTCAGGAAATGGCTTTCCCTTGTGCCCACGGTAGCCATGCAAGTCGTTTAGTCCCCGTGCTGAAGTGCGAGAGCCACGGAGAGTGGCCCATCGCAAGGAAAGGGCTCTGCTTCCCCCGGCCCTGGCCCGGGCTTCATGGCTTCCGAGGCCTGGCTGGCCCTTTTAGTCAGAGAGCATCTGCCTGCATCAACAAAAGCTGAAGTGAGGTTTCTGCGTTAGGTGGTTCAGTAATAAAAGGACAGACTGGGTGAGTGCAAGCAACAGAAATTACTTTCTCACGGTTCTGGAGGCTGTCAATCTAAGATCCAGGGGCTGGTGTGGTGGCTCTCAGCTGAAGGCTCCCTTCCTGGCTGGAAGACTACCCTCTCACCGTGTGCTCATGCAATGCAAAGAGCCGAGGCTTGAAAAAAATCTCAGCGTATCGCCAATTTCACAGAAATAACCTGGAGGCCTGGCTGGGAAAGACCTGGGTTTACGAGGACTTCGGTGCACTATGAGGACTTCCGTGCACATTGGTGGTGGCTGCCGGTGAAGTTTCCCACAACACAGGCTTTCCCAGCACAGGGCTACACGGAGCACAGGAGACAAAGCAAACAGGGCGCGCTGCAGGGGCACCTGCTCGTGCACAAGCTGCGAGACCAAAACATGAGCTGTCTCTGCAGTTGTTTATAGTCCGGGCTCACATGTGAAAGCTGTTTCTCTTTGGCTATTTCTTGACCGAGGAGCTGGCCAGGCTCCCAGGGTTGGCCCCACAG
Source organism: Myotis myotis (assembly GCF_014108235.1). Taxonomy (NCBI): domain Eukaryota; kingdom Metazoa; phylum Chordata; class Mammalia; order Chiroptera; family Vespertilionidae; genus Myotis; species Myotis myotis. Next base: position 203,806,355 of record NW_023416335.1, read on the forward strand.
CACTCGTACAGGTGGCCTTCAGTATATCCCCAGAGGGTGGGAAGGGGCCCATGTTATCACATACCCACAGCTCATATGGGAGAAGGAGAGAGAGGGAGAGAGAGAGAGAGAGAGAGAGCCATTTCTCTGATGTCTCTTCTTTGAAGGACACTAATCCCATCCCACGACCTCATGACCTCATCTAAACCTAATTACCCCCAATAGCTCCCCCCCCAAATACCATCACACTGTGGGGTAAGGCTTCTACACATGCACTTTGGAGGAACATAATTCAATCCATAGCAGGGTCCAAACCGATTCTTTGCAATTTAGACTATTTCCAGTACAGAAAACAAACACATAACACACATACATATCCACACAACCCCGTTTAGTTATGAAGTGGTTTACTTTTTAAAATATTAGTTATTTTAAATAAATATTAAATTTTTATCAAAATGTAATTAATTAAAATGTAATTAGTATTTAATAAATATTGCTTAAAAATTTTATCTACCTGACCCATGACACATTTGCTATTTTCTAGCCTATGAAAAATTTTAAAATCTATAATATTTGTTAGATCAGTACCACTTCTTAGGCTCCATTGTGTATAAATACTTGCATAAGCCAACAAATATGAATAGAAAGGATGTTTATGTGTGGTGTGGTTTATAATAGGTAGGGGGAGAACCTAGAAACTAAAACACTGATTAATAGGAAATAAAAGAAATTACGGTACATTCAGCAAATGGAAAAACTATGCACAGTCCTTAAGAAGAAAGAAGAAAATACAACTTTATGTACCAATGTAGAGAGATACCCAACATTTTGTTTTGAAGGAAAAAGCACATGTGACAATGAAAAAGGAGATGCATATACAGAGAGAAATACATAATTACATATGTGAAAAGAGGAAAGTCAAGAATATACTGCAAACTGCTACAGTATTTAAGTTAGGGGAAAGTGATGGGGGGTGGCAAGCTCATATATTACTATATTTCAGTGGTATGCTGGTAAAAGTTTAACAATTAGATTTCTGAAAGTAAAGAAAGAAAAGCCCTGATTTATAGTGTCTGCCAATTTCCGTGGTGTAAATACTCCCACACCGGCAAATTTCAAGCTACTAATGCAATGTCACTGAAGGGAGCAGGGAGAGATGTGCAGTAGCTCATCACTTCACAGTATTCCCACCATACAGGTACGGCAGATGTAATAACCTTAAAAGCACAGATAATAGGAATATGACTAGGAAGTAATGAGTGTTGAGGATTTATTGCCTTTGTTTTTAAAATCATTTACTGGTAAGTTTATATAATTTGACTTTTAATAGTCACTGTGCTTAATAATCAGATCTCACATTTCCTGAGAATTTAAAAATGGGCTCTCACAAACCACGGCTCCTGCACATCACTGCATTTCTTGACTATTTATCCTTCTATGAAAAAATATGAATATGGATTGTTGTAAAAAAATATTTAATGTAGTCTATCCTGAACACCAGCATTGTAGCCTCTGACCACTTCACTAGGTCTCCTACAGTTGCCAAGCCTGAGCAATTACACACTGAAGCCAATATTATTTTATAGTAAACTAGAGACCCAGTGCATGAAATTAGCGCATGGGTAGGGTCCCTATGCCTAGCCAGTGATCAGGGAGGATTGGGGCCTTCCTTCATTCCATGCTGCCCCCTGGTGGTCAGCGCACATCATAGCGAGTGATCGAACTCCCGGTCTCCTGGTCGAACTCCCGAGGACACTTTGCATATCAGCCGTTTTTTATATATAGATTAACTTTCTTTCATTTCTTCTTTGTATTATAGTCAGGGCACTAGATTGATTTTTTTGAAAATTATATATGTAGACAGTATAATAATATAGGTAATCTATGTATTTTATCCCAGGATTGTAAAAGAGGTGTTCAAAGCATGTTACAAAAATGGGACATGGCCACGGGATAAACAAGGCATTTTCGTTATTTTTGTGCATGACCCTGAGCAGAGAACTAAAATGGGGTCAAATAAAATGATGTAAAGATTGGCCTAAATCAGAGACAACTCACCAGAGATAAATATATAATGCCTGTGCTTCAGGCGCAATAAATCTCCTACCGACGTCCAGAATGGGGACCCTTTGGCCGAATCGTCATTCATGGGGCTTTTCAGTTGAACTCCAGTCCAATTTGAGCTTGATGTGCAAACGGCAATAAAAGCCTGCACGAGGTTCTCAAACGTTCGCATGCATCAGAGCCAGGGAGGGGGTGTGTTTAACATAACAGCTGCCTGGCCTCATCACTACAGATTCAGATCCACTCTCTCTGGGTGAGGGCCTGAAAGCTGATGTTATGAACAGGCGCTCTGATTCAGAAAAGGGGCACAAGTGTCCAGGAGGAGGCTTGGCCCTCTGACAGTTTGATAACGTCCAGGTCAGAGCCTCACCCTCAAAAAGAGAAACGGGAGTTTGGCAACTTGCCCACTGTGGTTCCTAAAAGGTCCGGCTTCTTGCACCGAGCAGAGAGGCCCTGGGAGGACTGGCTGGAAGGCAAGACAGAGCAGACTCCTGAACCTTCTGCTACGGAAACTTCCTGGATGCTTCTTCCAGGGCAGGTTCCTTGCCAAGCCTCGGCGAGACCCTTCAAGGGCAGAGTGGAGGATTCTGCATTTTCTAAAAGGATTCTTGATCCCGAAACCACGCAACTCACGCAAGTTCACGCTGGGAAGTTTTAGCTCGTCGTTAACACTGCAGGCCCCTTACTTATCCGTCAACTGTCTAAGCTTCAGTTTGCAGCTTATAAAATAGAGATAAGAATAGCACCTGCTCCTGGGGTTAGTGTGCGGATCAAATGAGATTAACACCTACGAAGCACCTGGCACCGTGCCTGGCCAGGGCCCAGCTGGTGTGCAGGGCCCTGCCCTCACCATTAACAAAGTACTGCAATACTCCCACACCGGCTACAGAGAGCCGCTGCTCTGAGACCCGTGGGGCCCCTCCCACCTCCGCTCCTCTCAGGGACTCCCCAGAATTCCCCACCATCCTGCAACTCGAGGGTTAATGCCCGGCACAGCCAGGGAGGCCTCCAGGAGGTAGACGAAGGGGCAGGTGGTGAAAATTCTTCACTTGCAACCTCTTCAGGTTATAACTAACGCCTGGTAGGTGTTAGGGGAATATGAGACAGGGGGCATGTGTAGTTACTGTGGCAAATGTCAGCAAAGGGACGTCCCATGTGGAAGGATGGCCTTCAAACAGGGCTCCCTACCTGCCACCTCTGCTGCTCAGGACATGGACGCTGGACCTTTCTTTCCTCGCCCTAGTCCCGCTTTGACTCTGACTCTGACCCCATCTCTGAATTCTTACCTCTGGAAGCTTGATTCTCCTCCTTTTTCCTTTGGCCTCTGGGATCCTGTGTTTGACCTCTCTAGAGTTGAACCCTGGGCTCCCGGAGTGAACTGCAGGACAGTTTCCCCCATCACCTCCAGGTGGCGCCATCCCCCGAGGATACTGGTCCCCACCCAGGACAGCTGGTCAGGCTCCAGCTGGCCGCGCCCCACCCGACGGCTCCCTGAGCTCCAAGTTCTAGTCCTGGCACAGGTCCCGGGTCTGCATCCTCTGAGAACAGGGGCCCAAAGCAGCAGCAAAGAGGACGAAGGGGAGGAGGCAGAAGGATCCAGAGTGTTTTAAAGACAGACACTGGCAGGACCTGAGCCTAAGGGGAGGGGCTGCCCTGGCTTCCTGGATTACATGCTCCCTAAGGTCTCAGGTTGTATCTGGCCCCCGCAGCACTGGGCCTAGTGCACAGGAAGCATTCAACAGACAGAGGTGAACTAAGAAGGAATGAGCATGAATGCTACTATTAACAGACAGAAAGAAAAGAGGAGACACAAGTTGGGGACTAGCAACAGGGGAGAAGAATGGACTTGATTTCAGACACATGGTGTTCAACGGCTGTGGCATTCCTGAGCACCAGTTACCTAACATTTCTGCCTTTCTTCCTCCGGGCACGTGGCCAGGTTACACCCTGTGAAGGTGGGCATGGCCACATGACAAGCTGTAGCCAGCGACATATTAGCAGAAAGCACGTCACATCGGACCAGATGCCTTCAGAGCCAATGGGTCACCTGCTACTTTGCTCCCTGTGCCAGTTAGTCCCCATCCAGGGGAACCCCGAATGCTGACGGTGGCACCGGTCCCACCCATCTAACGACATGGCATGTGAGCGAGGAAGGTAGGTTTCTGTTTTGTAAAGAAACTGAGATGCTGGGCTTGTCACTGCGGAGTGATCTCTAGTCTATAGTAACGGAGCCAAGGCACCCACAGGCCACACTCATAGAGACCCAGGGTCTGCCCAAAGGTCAGGGGCTTTGTGGTGAGACTCCCGCAGACACCATGGTCCCATTACTACTTGTCCTGTAGTGGCAGCACCAAGAAAGGGCTGGAAGGCTCCCAGGCCACCAGGTGGCTTCACCTGTGCTGTGGCTCACCTCCTCTCCCCAGGGAAGGAGCATGAGTCCTCACATCGCCCTTTGTAACCCGCCCTCCCCGCCCCTCATGACCTACCTGTATTGTAGCCCCTTCCAAGGGCGGGCCAAGGGCGGTGATTCTTCCACAGGTTCCCCAGGTACCAGTCGCTCTGGTTCTCCACCAAGCCCAGGACCTGCTGGCCTGTGAGGGACAGAGAATGCAAAGGTCTTTAAAGAGGCCAGGCCGTGGGTCAGCGAGTGCGGAACAGGAGGCAGAGTAACGGCAAATCGTGGCAGGAGCTTTCATTATTCAGGGTTTTTATCGGCTGCCAGACTCTGATCTAAGTGCTTGACTTGTGTTAATTAATCTGTGTAATTCTCACACGTAGGCAGCCCATCTAGTTTTCGTATCCCCATTTTATGGAGGAAAAATGGAGGCTGCCCAGAATTCCTGGTTAAGTTGCCCAAGGCCACACAGTTAATATGCAAAAAAGCCAGAATCCCAGACCATCCATCCATCCATCCATCCACCCATCCCTTACCTCTTGCAACACATAGTTATGGACATACTATGCTTCCAGTGTTCCGGTTCTAATGTTTCCCATTATATACTAACTCGCTGGCCTGGGCAAGAGTAGAGATCATTTCCTCACGTCAGAGGAAGAAGCGAGCCTTGTTTAATGAGATGGGACCTACAGATAAGAGCCACCTCCTGGCCACCTTCTTGCCGTGATTTTACTCTCAGTGTCCGCCAGCCTCATGCCAATGTGACATCAACTCAGGAGTGCTTTATGCAGGAACAACTGCTTCTCTGTCCCCAGAGCAAATCCCTGAGCCTTGTAAGGAGGGTTAGTCAGGCATTAGACCCAACTGCCTTCCACTGGAAAACCTAATCGTGCACGCCAAGGTGTTTTCTTAGAATCAATACCATTTTACAGACTAGGAAACTGAGGCTCACATAGGGCTGAGGTTTGCACAGCTAGCGATGGAACCAGCATATACTTCTCTATTTGCCTGACACCCAAGGTTTATAACGGAAATTATAAATCCACATCTTTTTTTTGTTGTTGTTAATCTTCACCCGAGGGTATTTTTCCATTGATTTTTAGAGAGAGTGGAAGGGAGGGAGAGAGACAGAGAGAGAAACATTGATATGAGAGAGACATATGGGTTGGTTGTCCCCCCGAAAAGGCCTGACCAGGGCTGGGGATCGAGCCTGCAAACGAGGTATGTGACTTTGACTGGAATTGAATCTGGGACCCTTCAGCCTGTAGGCAGGTGTTCTATCCAGTGAGCCAAACTGGCTAAGGGCAGGGGTCCTCAAACTACGGCCCGCGGGCCACATGCAAATACAAATATTGTATTTGTTCCCATTTTGTTTTTTTACTTCAAAATAAGATATGTGCAGTGTGCATAGGAATTTGTTCATAGTTTTTTTTAAAACTATATTCCGGCCCTCCAGCGGTCTGAGGGACAGTGAACTGGCTCCCTGTTTAAAAAGTATGAGGACCCCTGGGCTAGGGCATAAATCCACATCTTATACAAAGAGAAACTGAGGCTTAGAAAGTCTAAATAAGGTGCTAAAGGTCTCATGACTAAAAACCACTGTCTTCTATAGCTAACCACTGCCTTCGGGAATTAACATCCTTACGCTGTTGACGGAACCGAGGAATGAAGACCTTCCTGACCGCACGGAAGCCCCCGCTGATAGGAGAGCAGCGGCTCCCTGGGAACTTGGCGCTGGGTGATATAGAGCCTCCTCAGCGTGGTGACAGCTCCCTCAAATGACGCCGTGTGGATTTGCTGTAATTTATTTGATCAATTTATCGAGCTCCTATCTAAATCAACACCCCAGCACAGATACATAAATTAGAGGCGGGGAAAATACTATCACCCACTTTGTCATTCCGCATGATCACATTCAAAACTTGTAGGATCCCCCAGAAACACACAGCACCGATTCAGGAAGCCGAGAGCTCTCTATTCCACATGCAACAAGCCCGGGATGCCGGTGCAGAGCACTCAGATCTGAAGGGCACGGCGCCCTCAGCCCAGAGAGCTGGGCACCCAGTCCTCAAGCTGCGCCCTTATCAGAGAGCCCAGAGGCTGTGACACAGGCAATGTGGGGTCCTTGGGGAAGCGGGCTCATAATTCCTGGTGTCCCTGGGTTGATGCTACAGGGACATGATGAAGGTGCCATGTGCTCAGAATGGACACACATCACCACTGACAATGCCTAGAAAGTAGTAAAATGTCCAGTGTGCCTTTACTCTTATCACACCCAGAATTCCTGGCTCTATATACCGACCCGTCTGCTCGGCTTCAGGCTTGGGCAGCCTCAGCCGTCTCCTCCCTCCCTTAGCTGACATGATCCCTACTCTACCTTGACGTTGGTTCAGTTGACTATCGATTGAGAGTTTGCTGTGTGTCAGACACGGCACAAAACATAAGGAATCCAGACAAACAAAATATAGCCCTTGCTCTACAGGCAGCTGGAAGAGGAGACAGATGAACTGTTATGAAGCTGTGCAGTATCTGCGGTGACAGAGACACGGACAGGCCGCAGGAGGGGAGGGCCTGGATGACTGACTGTAGGGGAAGGTGGGCGATTCCCGTTCCACATCTTGGCCGCAGTCATGTACCGCCTGCCGTCCCACATTGCCGGCCCCCCTGCCTTCCCCTTCACACAGACTTCCTAACTCCCAAGTTTCCTTAAAAACTTTTCTGATAACGGTGCTGCCTCACAACACCTGTCTAGGCGGAGAGTCCCTCAGTCCCCCGCCAGTTACAGCGCAGATGGGACAGGTCCTCTCCCCCAGCTCATCAGCCACGTGGCATCCACACCCCGGTCTGCAGAGGTCCGTGTCTACACCTCACCCTGGGCCTGGCAGCCACCCAGAGGCAGCCTCCCAGGGGTTACTCTTGGGGAGCGGACCCGGGTTCCTGTGAGCCGCCTCCCGCCCTCTGCCTCTCAGCATCCTCACCATCATCTCATCTTCTCAGGAGTCATTACAACAAAGCACCGTGACTAACAGGAAAGGCTCTGTCATTGTTCTCCGTGCGGCCCTGCGGTGATGATGAAGTGCACTGCTCCCCGTATTCCTTCCTCCAGGCACAAGTTAACTTATGAAAATGAAGCTGTCTTCTTTGCTTATTCATACATCACCACTAACAGCCAGACAAGAGCGAACAAGCTTGCTATTCTGCTGGGCCCTGGTGTCGTGTCACCAGCCAGCAGACGGATGGCTCCAGGCTGGGGACTCCCCTCCTCCTCCTTCTCCCTCAGCTCTGGCTCCAGGCAGGGCTCCTGCTGGTCGGAGGTGAGGCCCAGGAGGAGGGATTGGTGACGCTTCCATGTGGCACACGAGGCGTGGAAAGGGCAGGCTGCGCATTCACCGGCCAGGTAGGAGGAAGGCAGCATCGTCCATCAGAAAAAGGGTGTTTAATCCAGACAAAGAGGGTCCTGGCCCCAGTTCTGTATGGCTTGTCCAAGGTATCACCTCCCTGAGCCTCAATGTCCTTATTATAGAGGCAAGAACAGAAATTATCTCCTGCCCCCCACTACAGATGGCAGGGATCAAATGAGATAACATATGCGGTGCCTGGCTCACGGTAGATGTCCCACTAAAGGCCTTTCTCTTCTTTCTTTGTTAGTCATTGTTCTAATGTCTTCCCATTCAGGTGAAATGGGGAGTCCTTATGACAGGTTAAATTTAGTTTTCAATCCCAGCTCTAGAAATCATCCCTATTTCCCTCTCCCCCCTCTCCACCCCAAGATCTAGCGTCTCCCCTACCCCAGACAATCAGCAACTCCGGAGGCAGCAGAAGACAGGATGCTTAGTAAATGGTAGTGTGAAGCTATAGGTTTTCCTTATCATAGCCATCCTGCACTCAGACATACGTTGGTCACATGGTCACATAGTCCAAAACTCTGGCAGGCTAAAGATCACATCCCGATCTAAGGCCTAAGTTATGTTGTAGCTCCTGAGCCCCAAGGTGGAACGACCCCCTGGCTCCTGTCCCATGGACCAGACACAGGGACATGGGAACAGACCTCCAAACTGTCCTCAAGACTTGAAGAAATGATTCTTTACCCTCACCTCACCTCTGACCAATCAGCTCCATGCATGACCTAGGCCCCTAACTCTTTAAAAAAAAAAAAAAAAAAAAAAAAAAAAAAAAATATATATATATATATATATATATATATATATATAGTTGTTGTTGTTTTTTTACAGAGAAGAAGGGAGAGGGATAGAGAGTTAGTAACATCGATGGGAGAGAAACTGCAATCACTTGCTTCCTGCACACCCCCTACTGGGGAGGTGCCTGCAACCAAGGTACATGCCCTTGACCAGAATCAAACCTGGGATCCTTCAGTCTGCTGGCTGATGCTCTATCCACTGAGCCAAACCGGTTAGGGTGCAAGCCCCTAACTCTTGACGTCTTGTAGTTTTGCCCTTTAGAATCTGTAACCTACATGCCTCGGGGAGTTCTGGCTTTTGAGCCTTAGCTTCCCGTTCTCCTGGGTGGCGCCATCCATCAATCACAAAGCCAACATTTCTCCACCGCGATGCTCAGTGTCCAGTGCTTGGCTCTGCGAGAGCCGAGTGGGCGATCTCTCTCTTCTGTGACACCGCACAGACTGAATCTGCAAAATGTGGCCACAGTATCCCCAACACCCCTGCTGGAGCTGCTCCCCCACCTCCCTCAGACCTTCCTGAGGCCTTTAGCTTCTGTGATGCCAGCTTTCTTGCTTGCTTTCCTGCCTCTAGGCATTGCTTTACTTCTTCCAGGGGACTTCCCTTCAATGCCAGTACTCCCCAACTCCTGTCCCTGGCCCCCTCTTCCTGCTCTACATTTTATCCCTAGATCCCTGGATGATGGGAGCTACCCCAGTGGCTTCAAACACTGCTCAGAGGGAGGTAATCACCCATCTCCATCCCCAGCTCAGGCTACTTCCCAGACCTTCTCACCCTTAAATCCGACTATCCGCTCACCATCATCACCAGGCTGTTTCACAGTGACCTTCAACTCATACCGACCACAAACAAACCCATAACCCTCTCCCCCTAAATAACGGTGACCCTGCTTACTGTGTGGTTGGCAGCATCCAGGTGGATCTTGTCACTGAAGCTGGGAACCGGTAGTCCACCTCAACACCGCACTCTCCTCGATCTCCACATCCTCGCCAGGAACAAATCCTACAGATTTCACCTACGATCTTCATCACCTCCTCCCTCGCTCTCCCATGCCCTCCCCATCCCTCTTCCCTAGGATACCTTAGAAGGTTCGTACTTGGCCGCCTTTCCCTCGGGGGAGCTCCTTGTCACTCCACTCAGCTTACCCAGCCGGAGAAATACTTTCCAAGGGAAAGTTGATGATTTTATTCCTTGGTTAAAAAGCTTCATGCTCTTGGGACCCAGTACAGTGTGGATGGATGGATAATAGATGGATGGATGGATGGATAGACAGATGAATGGACTGTTTAGTGAAAAATAAATATCATCTAAAAGTCACCATCCCATCGCTTCTCGGCCTTTTGGCTAAGATCAAGTGTAAAAGTCACCATCCCAGCCCACTGAACTGGTGGAGCTGTCGAATGGCGTGGCGGTGGGTGCACCCTAGGTAACTTGTCCAGGTAAACACCAGGAGCGGGTAGTTGTAGCTCCGATCGGATGCTTCCAGAGCTGTCTCCTTTCTCCCATCCCCAGGCCCCGGGTGCAGAGAGAGAGACTGCCAATCACGACTGCCCATCAAATGAGCTGTGCTTACCCGGCAGGTGGGTATTAAAGTGTTATACCCAGGGGCTGTCCTGACCATCAGCAACCAAAGCAATGATGCCCTTCCAACCTCATGTTTATTGTAATCAGCTGCTTTAACACAGAACAGCTTTAACGGTATCATTCAACGCATGTCTGAGTGCAGGGCGGCTGTAATAAGGAAACCCTGTAGTATCACACAGCCATTTACTAAACATCCTGAAAGAATCGCTCCCCTGGCGCCCCAGGCTAGTGGGTGCCGGATAATAAAACATCTCTGGAGAAGATGCAACACAAAAGGGTAAATTTCCACAGCCCTGAATGGGTTGAAAGAGACTGTTCCTGAACTTGCACTTCTCACAGCTCCAGCGAATGCCCTCTGGGGTCACGGAAGTTCCTAGGAGCTGTGAAGGTCTTAATAATTATTCTGGAGCTGCCCCCCTTCAACAGGGGTCGCCCTGGGAGGGGAGCAGGGGTTTAGGAAAACACACCATCAGCGAAGCGCTGGATCCCGCCACCGCTGCTCGCGTTCCTCCCACACGTGAGCGTCTCCCACGTGGCCTCTTCTCCCCTTGGACTTGAGGATGATTCTCACCTAGTTTTACAGTGGATGCAATCCCGGGTCAACGTTAGTCCCTCCGTCCCTCCTCTGCAGAGGGGTAAAGGCAGCTGTTTCAGACCTGGGACTCAACCAGGTTTGTGTGCCGCAAGTTCACCTGGCATGCCCTTGAGATGGAATCCAGGCGCTCTGGCTAAGCAGGTCCCTTCACCCATCGTTTTGTTTCCTGGGTTTCAGTTACTTGATGAGGTAAGTGCATCCATTGCTCAGCCAGCCCGGATTTCATCTGGAGATAAATACCCACCCTTACCGACCTCCATAGCTGAGGGTCAATCCCTTCCTTTCGGAGAGGAATTAGAACCCACGACACTCAAGAAGGTGGAATTAGGTCAAATGAGTGAAGATGAAAGGAAGATAAATTTGGGCTTATTATGAGCCAGATCTTAAGTCACCGTTAGAGTTCACCGACACAGAAATGAGCCGCCTTTCTGGGGAAGCTTCTAAGCGCTGGGATTGTTCTGGAAGAGGCTGCACATATCAGCAGGTGTTCACCGAGGCCCTGCCGTGCACCAGGCTCAGTGCCAACTGCTGGAGACACAGCAGCAAAGGGAACAGACCCAGGCCCCACCTCCTGGATTTCATGATCTCTACGGGGAGCTTCTCAAATGGTTTGGCCGCCGTCTTCTAGGCAGCGCCCCAAACTGAAGCAGATCCTCCCAGGGTCAGGCCTGGGGATTCTTTTTTGCCAAGGAATCCCCATAAATTCTGACACACATTGGGGTCGGGACCTGGGGAGTGGAGGTCACCAGCAGGCAGGCTGTGGGAAGGCATTCTGCTCAGGGCAGAGGAGGAGATCTGATGACCTGAGAGCTCCTTCCAAAAGGACTGAGATCTCTTCATTGAGGCCAACGACGAGTTTTCTCACCGTCCTCCTCACGGACCGTCCGCACACGCGATTCCTCACTTGGACTGTGTGTGTGTGCACGCTCTGGTCCTGGGACAGGAGCCTGGTTTTCCCAGCCCAGTCCTCTCTTTGCGAGCACTCTGCCCTGGCACGGGGATGCATGGTCTCAGGCGCTGTCTCAGAGGGCCTGCCACCACCCCCACGAGGTGGGCACCCTGCTTACCTCCATCTTTCGGAAGGAGAGTAGGTGAGGGAGGGACAGGCCTCTGTCAAGGACAGGCAGCTGGGAACCACCGAGCTGGGGCTTGTGTTCAGCTCTCTCTGTTGCAAAAGTCCGTGTTCACTGTGACACTCAAGGTTAGGAATAATCTGCAATTGCATTTCTCTCCCCAGGGGAAGGCGGGTACCACTGTGGGCCAGGCTCCAAAGGGCACTAGAGGCTGGTAGAAAGGCTGGTTCCAACGTATCTGAGTATTCGATGTATCTGTCCCTGCCTGCACTCCCCCTGGGCTAGGCAGGGGCCCAGGACACTGCAGAGCCCTTCCTCCCACCGGGTCCTCTGAGTCTAATTCCCTTCAGGTAATCCCAGGGAACTCTGCTGAGAACATGTCCCGCCCAGGCCGTCCAGGGAGAACAGGAAAGGGAGGCCTGAGGCTCAGAAAAGACAGCAATCCCAGCCCAGATAATGATTCCAACTGCCAAAACGTATGAACAGGTCCCCTGCCACCTGTCACCCCCCCAAGTCAGCCCCGAGTGGGCCCAAGTTAACTTAATTGATGGCATAAAAACTCCCGCTCAATCTCAAACAAGGATTTTTCTTTCTTCCCCCGTGATCTTTGTCTTTGGAGACAGAAAAAAGGAAAAAGGAAAAAGGAATGCGGGCGGAGGCAGCCGCAAGGCTCTCTTCCAAAGTTGCTGCTACCACGCGACTTCTGGGCCAGGCGGCTGCTGTCACCTCCCGGAGGACACCTCCGCTGGGGAGCGCAGCTGGCCTGCATCCAGCCCCAACCCTCCTCCCGGGACTTCTCGGATCTGCCTCTTCTTAAAAAACAATTTGTTGGCATCTTTCAGTGACTTCGATCACAGACACCCCTTGGAACCTGTAATCGCAGCGCCCGGGAGCAATGGTCTAATCCTGCTAGTGGGGGTCGCAGACACAGCGCGCGTGTGCAGGATTCCAAGGTCCACATTCACGTTCCCACTTCCCAGTCGCTACCCATGCCGTGTAGGCCGACACGACTGGAGTTTGGAGCTCTAGCTTTTCTTTCTTTAAAACAGATGATGACCAAAATACACCCTATTTTCATGAGAAGGTTGTTTGAAGAGTGACATGCAATGCTGTAAGCTGTAAACTAAGGGTCGACGTTAAGTGTAATCATCAGTGCCAAGCATTTCTGGGTCTTATGTAGCCATGGCTTCACTTTCCTTCCTTATAGCATTTCTTAGATCACACCATTATTGCGCATCGATGCTCTGCTTATGCAGAGGCCAGACGCTGAACAAACACAGCCTAGAAGGCGGAGGTGACCAGGGAGACCCCTGCATGGCTGAGGAGGCAGAAAGCTTAATCACAAAGTCTCTTTATACTCTTAAGTCTGGTCACTGGGCAGATGAGGGACATGGTAGTCCTCATTCAATGAGGAAGGGCAGGGAGGAAGTTCAAACCAGAGATGCTAAGGGATAAAGAATTACTGGCCTGGGACTACTCAGCACGGGGTCCATGAAACTTCCATTCTTCAAGATTCCCTGTCATCCTCCACTCAACGCACGCACTGAATATAGATGAGAGCCAAGCTCCATGTTGGGCTGCAGGGATGCAATGAGGAATGAACCCTGAGGTGGTCCCTGCCCTTGGTGGAGCTTGTGGCCTCGTAGAAATTAGGCAGCTAGGGCTGCTGTAACAAGTATCACAGACTGGGGTGGGGGTGGGGGGTGGGGTGAGAGGCCCCGAGACATCAGAAATACACCTTCCTGTTCTGACGAGTCTGAGATCAAGGTGCTGGCTGGGTTGCTTCTGCTGAGGCCTCTTTCCTCGGCTTGTAGATGCCGTCTTCTCCGCCCCCCCCCGCCCGGGGTCTGTCTCTATCTGTGTCCTAACCTCCTCTTCTTCCAAGTCCACCAGTCATATCAGCCGAGGGCCCATCCTAATGACCTCAATTTATCAAGTTAATCTTTCTAAAGATCCCATTACCAATTAAGCATTCTGAGGTGCTGGGGTTTGGACTTCAATTGATGAACTTTGGGGACGTGATTCAGACCATGACACAGGGCGAGGTCAGTGACAGTGACACTCACGGGTGTGGGATGTGACCCTGAAAGGGCTGGGAGGGAGCGGTCCAGCATGACAGCAGGGTCCAGGAAAGGGGGACCCACCAAGGAGGCGGTCTGAGGACGTGAGTATAAACTGAGATCTGACAGATGACGGGAAGAGTGTCAGGGCAGGGGGAACGGCGTGTGCTAACCTTACAGTGGGAAGCGAGAGGGGGATGAGGCCCGTGGTGTCACAGGAAGACGTTCAGTATTTATCCCTAGTGCAGAGTTCTTAAGAGCACCTTCTGTCCTAACGAGGCAGCTCTGGGCAGGAGTCCAGGCAGCTTCAGACGGGGCTGGTGGCCAGGAAAGCCAAGCCTGGATGAGAAGCTGGAGGGGCTGGAGACTGAGTTCATCAGCACTGGCCAACCTGTCTGCAGGCTTCATCTAAACAACTGGGACAACTAAACAACGGGGCTCGGAGGGCCCCTGCTGTGAACACATGAAGGTTCTGGGGGGGGGGGCCCACAGAGGGTACGAAAGCGCCATACATCCCCTCACCCCCATGCCTACTAGAGTGCATCTCTTCCATCTGGTCCCTGCGTTGTATCCTTCATAAAGATAAAGAAACCACTAACCGCAAGTAAAAGTGCTTTCCCCAGTTCTAGGAGTTGGTCTAGCAAATTACCTGCCTGAGGAGGGATGCTGGGGAAACCCCCAACTTTATAGCCAAGTAGAACAGAATTGTGGGTAACCTGGAAGTCTTGTGGGATTGAGCCCTTAAGCCTGTGTTGCCTGTACCAACTCCAGGCAGCAGTGTCCGAGCTGAAATGAATTATAGGACACCCACTTGGTGTCCTCAGAGGACTGGAGAATTGCTTAGTATCAGGAGGGAAAAAAACAACAACCCAAACCTCTCAAGGAACTAAAGGCCAGTGGGACTGACACAGACCAAGGAGAGGATGGGGGGCAGATGAGGCTGACGCTGGCAGACTGGGGCCTTGTGGGTCAGGGCCCAGAGTGAGGGGTTCTCAACTTACATCAACTTAGTCCCTGCCAGGCACTGTGCTGGAGGCCACTTAATTCTGTGATCAACCTTGAAGGTTAGTATACTTATTCCCCTAACACAGTGGTCGGCAAACCGCGGCTCGCGAGCCACATGCGGCTCTTTGGCCCCGTGGCATGGGCCACAAAGTTTCAATCACACTGTACGTGCACGCCCGCACGTGGTATTTTGTGGAAGAGCCACACTCAAGAGGCCAGTTTGCCGACCACTGACCTAACAGGTAAGAAACCCGAGGCCCAGAGATGCAATGTAACAGCCCCACTTTGCACAGCTACGTAATGAAATGATGGAGCTGGGATTCGAGTCTGACCCCAAAGTGCAGGGTTGTTTTTCTGGGAGTGAAGATACTAGAAGTGAGGGGATTAAAAGAAGTTTACTATTGTTATTTTTTAAAAAATATATATTTTATTGATTTTTTTACAGAGAGGAAGGGAGAGGGATAGAGAGTTAGAAACATCGATGAGAGAGAAACATCGATTCAGCTGCCTCTTGCACGCCTCCCAATGGGGATGTGCCCGCAACCCAGGTACATGCCCTTGGCAGGAATCGACCCTGGGACCCTTCAGTCCTCAGGCCTACGCTCTATCCACTGAGCCAAACCGGTTAAGGCTATTGTTATTTTTTTAATCATCACCGGAAGAAATGTTTTTCATTGATTTCTAATTTCTAGAAAGAGTGGAAGGAGAGAGAGAAAGAGAAACATGGACACAAGAGAGACACATCAATTGGTTGACTACCAGGGCTGGGGAACCTGCAGACAAGGTAGATGCCCTTGACCAGGAATGGAACCCGTGACCCTTTGGTCCACAGGCCGACTCTCTAACCACTGACCAAACTGGGCAGGGCTCAAAGAAGTTTTATATAGCTAAGAGGTATTAGAGATGGCACCGAGAAGTGATCCGATTCTGAGAACTTATGCATGACTGGCTTATGAATTTAGACAAATTACCTGTCTTCTGGGGAATTTCACTGCACATTTACAATCAATCAACAGATAACCAAGTGCAGGAAAAAAGGGAAGCCGTATTGTTCACTAAATATACAAGTGCTGGGCACTGTGTTGGACTCTGCGTGACACACCTATAGGTAAGACAGGAAGACTGTGGTTTCATCAGGAGACAAAGCACATGACCAAACAGATAGACTGAAACCTGTGGTATAATGGGGGAGTGCTAAGAAAGAGCAGAATTCAAGACGTCAGAACACCATAAAAAATACAAGGTCTGTCTTAAAATATTACATCTGGACGCCCTGGCAGGGTGCCTCATGTCCTATACATCAAAAGGTTGCCGGTTCCATTCCTGGTCAGGGCACATACCCAGGTTGTGGGTTTAATCCCTGGTTGAGGCTCATGCAGGAGCCAACTGATCAATGTTTCACTCCCACATCGATGTCTCTCTCTCTCTCTTTCTTTCTCGTCCTCTCTCTCTAAAAACACACACAAAAAACAAAAAACAAATACATGTCCTCAGATGAGGATATATACATTACACCAGAAAACACCTTAGAAATCATTTAGTGCAAGCTCTCCATGGTACAACTGTTGGAAGTGAGCTACAGTGAGGGGAGGTGACATTCTCAAGGTCACACAGCTGAGTGGAGACCAGAGCCTCGGTTCTTAACAAAACTGTTCTTCTCACCACTCAGTATCAACCTGAAAGTAAAGGCCGCTGAAATGAGAGCTGGACTGGGGTGTAAGGAAGGATCCTG
This sequence comes from Myotis myotis, assembly GCF_014108235.1. Taxonomy (NCBI): domain Eukaryota; kingdom Metazoa; phylum Chordata; class Mammalia; order Chiroptera; family Vespertilionidae; genus Myotis; species Myotis myotis. The sequence goes on from NW_023416335.1 coordinate 203,823,041, forward strand.
GCTTCCTGCAGGCTTTTCTCACCTCCACCCCCAAAGGCAGAAGAGCAAACGCGCCACACACACCCCAGGGGGAAAGCTGCTGGGTTCTGCTGGCGAAGCCACTCTCTCCAAGCCAGCTCGCCGCTGTCCTAGGCTAGGTCCTCTCTTGGCAAGCCAAGGGCAACACAACCATAAAGGACAGCTAATGGTCTGCTCTTGGCTGTGCACTAAATCACCAACGACAATGAACAAGACCTTGCCATTTAATAGTGGTGATTTCCTTTCTGATGGAGACTACATGGAGGCTTCCAAGTTCAAGGTAGAAACTAATTTGGTCTGGCAAAGCCACAGAGATGGCTGGGCAGTGGTGGGAGATAGTGAGAGGCGGGGTGGGGGGGGGGGGGAAGCAGGAGGCATGTGTGTAAGCAGTTATTTTTAACAGGGAGCCAGAGACTGCATTGCAATCTAAATGTGCTCATCCATCCATTTGTTCGTTCATCCATTCACTCATTCTTCCAACAGTTATTTATTGAGAAACGAGTATGTGCCAGGCCCTGTTCTAGGCTCTGAGTCATAAGCACCAACAACAAAGTCAAGAAACCGAGTCTCTGTCTCATCGGTGCGTTCATTCTAGGGGAGCTAGACCGCGAAGAGAGGAGTTGCCAAGTGGTGCTGAGAGATGCCAGGAGCAGTGAAGTGCTTGGAGAGAGAGAGCGGGTGATGGGATGGGGGCTACGAGAGAAGCTGAAGGGGGGAAGGAAAAGCAGAGTTGAGGTGACATTTGAGGAGGAAGGACATTGTCCCTTGCTCCGAGGAATGCCAGGGAAAGAAGAAAAAGCGGCAGATGAAGAGGGGGCTGTGATGCTAAGGCCTTCAGGAGGGGGCCTGGAGGTGGCTCCTGCACGCCTGTCCCAGGTGAACTGGCTGCACGAAAAAGCTGTTGCCGCAGGCTTGATCTGGAGAAGGTCACTGATTTAGTATTGACTGGCAGGGGAAGTGACCCTGGGATGACCTTTGTCCCTCTTTAGGGCTCAAGGCTGCCTGAGAATGAACCGGGTAGAGGGCGTCTGGTCACGTGGTGGATATGTCAGAATCACATTTTGGAGCCGACAAAGGCGGGAAAGAAAGCCCATCTTAGGTGGAGAAGCAGACCTGCATAAAAATGATGCACTCCCTCAGCTCGGGTTTGGAAGTTCAAGTGAGAAGCCCTCGAAGATGGCTACAGCTTTCCCGTTCTCATGTCTTACCCAACATGATTACCATCTCAGTTAACTCAAGTCCAGAGAGCCCCCGTGCCCCTTCTTCCAGGTGAGGCCACAGCGAGAAGACGGCCACCTGTGGACCAGGAAGCAGGTGCCCAGCAGGTATCAAATCTGTTGCTACCTTGACCTTGGACTTCCCAGCCTCCATAACTGTGATACATAAATGTATTGCCTATAAGCCACGGGTTTATGGTGTTCTGTTAGAGCAGCCCCAATGGACTAAGACAGTGTACCAGCCCTAGACAGAGCAGTAAGAACTCGGCAAAGTAAACACTACCAGCGTGCTGGACAGAGGCCTGTCCTCACTGTAACACTAGGCCAGCTCACCTCTCTTTCTTTCCTGGGTCCGAAAAGGAAGGGAATAGAGTGCAGTACACGGAGGGCCTGCTGGCAATCCTTGCTTCCTTCCCAGGAGTGTTTTTACATTGAAGATGCACCGGCACACAGAACAAAGCTCAGTAGGAAACGGGCCTAGTAGGGGGTCTACACACCCGTTTCCACCCATCTGTGCCCAGGCCTGTTGATGCCATGTCCTGTTGTTGCAATGAAGCATGCTAAGTAAATATTATGTAAGCCGACTCATGATGAGTGGGAAAAGAGAGTTACTCCTCTGAAAATGGAATGGAATTCTTGAGAAAGATTTGATAACGGTAAGTTGTGAAAAGAAAAAACGAGAAAGACAACGCTGAAAGGTAGTAAAAATCCAGTATCGTTCTGCATCTCTGTGCTTGAACAACATCTTTAAAATGCGAACTCTGCTTTAAATAACGAAAACTGGAAACAGCATGCTGGTGCAGGCGCTGTGAGAAAAATGAGACGCAGCTCTAATCGGCGGGCTCTAACTCAAAGCAGAGGCTGCGGCTCTGTTACCCCCCCGTTTATGGCCATTCTCCTGTCACCTGGCGATGATTTGTGTATGCATGTCCCCCTAGGTTATGGCCAGCGCTGTGACAGTCTGAGCAATTACTACCGATGGTATTAGGAATAAGCAGCAAGGCACCTGAGCTCTAGGCCTGGCCCAGTGGTCCTGGACCTCCCCCTTCGTGAGACATCTCCACCAGCCAACCCCAAAGGCCGCACCGAGTCCCAACAGCTGAGGATTCCACGGCTGTCAATCATCTCACGGCTGCGTAAGGCCTGGACCCCGACCCATCTGTACCCAAGTCTCCCATGGGATCTAAGGACTCTGACCTACCTCATTTGCTGAATCAAGACTCCCCACTTGTGCAAGTACTTTTCATATTTCTTTGGACTTATCCATTGTCTTAAGAGTTTTCAAACACAACGTTTTCGGGTTGCCTGTGATTTCTAAATCAATGCTCACTCCAAGTGCGGAATACTCCTCAACGTTTACTAAAGCCCTTTGTTTTGCTTTTGGGTTTTGTGCTGATGTTTTCCACTTGAATTAACTTTCTAGTGAAGTGTCATTGAATGAAAGGCATCAGAGAAACAGAAGAACCTGCTGTAAATGCAACCTTTGAGCCCACGAGAGATTCTAATTCCATTCCGCTTATGCAATCTCTGACTGGCGGTGACCTGTAACCCAGGTACAAGGCTCCTCGTGATGAATCATTTTAAAGAGCCGCTACGTGGGGGCAGCTGCCGCTCGGAACCACCAGAGCTCAACAAGCTGTCCAGCCACCTTCTGTAGATTTGGAATAATTTACAGGTGAGAAATAAAAAGCCAAAAGTAGCTGGAAAGAAAGACTGGGTAGAGGAGAGCTGATCAAGTCAAATAAATTTCGCCTACTTATAACACATGGGTAGACAGCAGAGCCTTTACTGGCATAATTGTAATCTGGGAAGCTTTGTAGGCACTGGTGCCAAAGGGCGTCACCTTTGTCCTTCACTAACAGTCCCTTGTCTAGCATCACAAAGGATTTAAAGACGCACATACCTAAGCAAGCACCTCCTAACAACCTTTCGGGATGCAATTTCCATTCTCAAATTCAATAAACATTTAATGGACATCTATGAAGTGTAATGAATGGTTCTTATTAAATAAAAAATGAGTTAAGATATAATTGCTGACTTCAAACACATTCCAAATGAGCGCAGGGGACATTTATATGCACAAGAGACACAAGATGAAAACAAATGTACCAGAAATAGAGCCGAAGGAAGATCCCATGAAAATACAGCAAAAAGAGCGATTCTCTGTGACTCAGGGGCCCAGGGGCAGGCCCACGGTGAAGGCAGCATTTGTACTGGGTCTTAAAGGGTGGATGAGATATTGGTGGGCAGCGTAGGAGGTGGAAGGCCATTCAGGGTGAGAAAAGATTTGGAGCAGAGCAATCCCAATAGGAACCTGCCTGGAGAAGGGCAGGCTGGCCGCACATTTCAAACAACACAATCCTGTTCTGCACCGGAGCCACCGGCCACCACGTGCCCTTGCAGAATCCTTCATCCTCCGAGCTTCCGTTGGCTCCTTGTCAAACCTGCTTGCAGGTTACTGTAAGGACCAGGGATAACATATATAAAGTATCGAGCGTGGTGCCTGGTACTTGGAGCTGTTGAATAAATACACTGTGATTTTTACTGTGATTGTCAGAAACTAGTTGTGAGACGCTGCACTGGGGTCAGTGTGTTCACACAGAAGTCTGATCCTGACTTGGTTGCCAAGGTGAGTAGGCATCAAGTTTGCTACACAGAAAAAAGAACACGAAAAAAGCTCCTTGTCCTATTTATCTCTGAGGGTTTTTAAGAACCAGAACAGCAACAGCAACAATAACAAAGAGAAGTGCCCGAGAGACTGTACAGGATGTCTACAATACATCGCTTCACTTAAGTTTTCCAGCATCTTAGAAGACAGACATTATTTCGTTCCGTGTAGCAGAAACGGAAACCGAGGCTCAGAGAAATGGAAGTCTCTTGCCTGTGATCATGCTGCTAACAAGTTGTGGGGTTGGGATTCAAACCTAGGTCTTCCTGAACTGTTCAGCAGCTCCCCTCAAATAGATCTAGAAATGTGGCCCACTGTAAAAGGCTTTTATTTTTTTTATTCCTCACCAGAAGATAAATTTCCATTGATTTTTTTTAAGGGGGGTGGGGGGAGAGAGAGAGAGAGAAACATTGCTAGGCCATCTCCATTTGTCTCTGCAACCGGGGTATGTACCCTGACTGGGAATCGAACCTGCAGCCCTTTGGTGCATGTGACGACCCGCCAACCAACTGAGCCACACCTGCCAGGGCTGTGAACGTCCTTTAGAAGCTGGTGAAGGTAGGGTCAAACAGAACTCTTTTGACATTACAGGATTTGGTACAGCTCAGGGTCAGGCAAAAATGGGATCCTACCTTCTCAGAGTTGTCTCCTGCACAGAAGCCCCCCTTGCCCAGCCAATAAAGCTGACATTTTCTGACTTCTACGCCACAGCTGCCAGCTCAGCCATGCCCTCGGTCGGACGATGTAGGTGGGTTCTTGCTCAATGAGCTGGACTAGTGGTGGCTCTGAGCCCATGTGATGGGCAGATGAGTGGGGAGGCATTAACAAGTCCAAGTCACATGACCTTGCTACACACTCAGCGAGAAGGCTGCCTTTGGATATTTCCCAGGGGCCTTCGGATACATGGATTAGTGCTGATGTTGGGTGCTTACATACCATAAAGCCAACTGTGGCAGTTAGAGCATGAGAATAAATTTCTTAAAAGGGGGAAAAGCAATTTCCTTCTCTATAAAGCCTTCCCCAATGTCTTGGGCCATATCTTCATTATCATAATTTCCTCTTAGCAGTGGCAGGCATCAGGATCCTTGGGGAGGGTTTAAGAAAATTCACGTACGTGGCCACCTCTCAGGAGAGTCTAATTTGCTAAGTGTGGGTTAGACCAGGGAATTGTGTTTTTAAAGAGCTCCCTAAGGACATCAGTCTCTGACACTATGTGGGATAATGTACCCGACAAGCAAACAGCAACACCCTGGTAAAAACACCTACAAAGGCTGAATCCAAATAAAAAAGTGTGTATATATGCACATGTGTGTCAGTGCACGCACTTAAGAAAAGAGATGAGTAAACAAGAATATAAAGCAAATCCTCAAAGTCAGTGAAGAAAATTGATAAAAAAAGCACAAATACAGAGAGGTAAGCATGCGGCAGACAGTATCTGAATTGAGGAACCTGCCTATTGCTAACACCATTAAGCGCTGGATTTAATGAGCCAAACACAGGGAAAAGGAGACAGACTGGGACTATGCAAAAACAGCCAGGGGACAAAGCATAAAGCCAGGATCCCCCCAAAAGTCTCTCCCTTGATGAGTGAAATAGTAAAAAACCACCCCTGTCCAAGAGGTAGGAAAACTTGTGGTATATATACCACGGAAGATTATTCAGCCACAAAAAGAGGAAAACCTTGCCATTTGCAACAACATAAACTGACCTCGACAGTATTAGGCTAAATGAAATAAGTTAGACAAAAGAACTAATACTGTATGATACAACTCATATGTGTTATTTGAAAAAGATGAACTCAGGGAAACAGAGAGTAGCATGGTTGTTATCAGGGGTGGGGAGTGGGGTAATGGAAGATGTTGGTAGAAGGGTATCAACTTTCAGTAATAAGATGAATACGTTCTGGGGACCTAATGTACAACACAGTGATTATAGTTAATGAAACTGTCTTAAGAATGTGACACGATGAAGATGTAAGGAACAGTACAAGGGTAATCACTGTGCAATCATACCCGTGTATCAAATCAACATGTTGGACACCTTAAACTTACACAACGTTGTAAGTCAATTCTTTCTCAATAAACTCGAAAAAGATAAAACACACAACAGCTAACATACCAACACTACAACACAATAAAATATCCTCTTGTACATAAAACAATTGTCAGTTCTCCAGCCCAAGCTGCCATAGGACTCAACTGCATGAGAGTTCCCAAGTGAGGACTGCCTAGCTGAGCCCTTCCTCAATGTCTAACAGAAATCATGAGTCATGGTGAGCGACTTGTTTTAAGCCACTAAATTGTACTGTAATTTGTTGTGCATGAAGAGATAATGATAAAGACTATAAACAATATAACAAAAGAACACACAAACTGTCAAAAGTGACCAGGCATATTTGAAAAGGAACCAAGCAGAAGATGCAGAAATGAAAAGCGATAGACAGCTGACTTCTCCACAGAAACAATGTAAGCCTTAAGAAAGTGGAATAGACTCTTCAGGGTGCCAAGGGGGAAATAAATTGTCAACTAGAGTTCCAGATCCAGTGAAAACATCCTTTAGGGTGGTACATAATGACATTTTTCAGGAATGAAAAGCAGAGTTTACTAGTGTCAGACACTCACTAAAGGAAATTCTGGAAGATATATTTCAGAAAGAAAGAAAATGCTCCCTGAAGGAAAGTCTGAAATGTAAAAATGAAAAGTGAGAAAACAGCAAAGGTACAGATAACATTTTCAAAACATACCAACTGAAAAGTCAACAATGCTATCTCATTAATGAAATTAGACCAAAAAAAAAAACCAGCAAGCACACTTTAAACAGCAGGCAAATAGTGCAAGAGGAGGTGATTCTAGATAAAGCATTCTAAAGTTCCCACACTGTTTAGGAGAAGGAAAATATTAATTTCAGACTTTATTCATGTTAAGATTTCTGGTATATAACTTTCAATCTAGTGGAGGTTAAAATTGAAATGGGAAATCAAACCTATAATCAATCCAAAGAATGAAAAAAAAAAAAAAGAAATGAATAAACCTAAAAAAGTGGGTTAAGAAAGCACAAAATCAATAGGCAGAAATAACATCATATTGGTAACAGCAATCTAGATAAGTAGGCTATACTTTTGGGGTGAAAGACAGATTTTTATTCAGAAACTTTGAAAAATTCCAGAGATATGTCATTTAAAAGAAAAAAGTCTGAAAATAATGGAAGAAAGATACAAAAGGTAAATATGTAATATGTCTAATTGAGGTTTAGGATAAATGACTAGAATCAATAGAGATTTTAGTAGGCCTCTGCATATAAATCAATATATAAAAGTTAATTGCCTTTTCATATACCAGCAGTAGGTAAAAAGTACACTAAAATATCATTTGCAATGGCAACAAAATATACTAGATACCCAGGAATACATCTAACAAAAGATGTGTAAGACTTTTATGGGGAACATTGTAAATGTTATTGGAAGATATGAAAGAAGACAAACCCCAAAAGAATAACAAATCATATTTATAGATAGGAAGACTCAATATCATAAAGACAACAATTCTCATCAAACTGATTTATGGATATGTACAATTCCAATCGAAATCCCTGTGTGTGTGTACATGCATGAAATGTGACAAACTTCTAAGGCTGTGATAATTCATTGAGTATACACTATATGTACTGTAGCTTTTTACAGTTTAATTTTAAAGTTTTTAAAAAGGGAGAACAGGTGAGGGGACTAGTAGCTACCACAACTTATTATAAGATACAGTAACATAAAGAGATACACAAATAGACCAATGGAACACAGTCATACATATATAGGAAACTGATCTATGACAGATAAGTGAGGAATAGGTAATCTAAAAAATTGTATTGGAAGAAATAATTACTATACAAAAAATAAACTTTACTCATACTTCATATATGACTCAATCCCAAATGAATAAAGAAGTTAAATGTGAAAGGCAAAACGCTGAAACATTTAGAATAAAATATAGAGACTATTTTTATGACCCCAGGGTCTGGGTTATCTTTTTTTAAGCAAACATAAAACATGCAAGCCCTAAAGAAAAAAGCCTGGCAAATTTACACTGCAATAAAGAACTTCAGGAAATCAATTGACACCATAAAAAAATGAAAAGACATGCTACAAACTGAGAGATAATATTTGCAGCACATAAAATTGGCAAAGGCTTAGTATCCAGAACATATAAAGAGTGGTTATGAATCAATAAAAAAAACCATGAGCAACTCAACAGAAAATGGGCAAAAGATATGAAAAAATATTTCTCGAATAGAAAATTCAACCAACCAATAAACACATTGAACATGAGCAACCTCATCTATATATATAAAAGCCCAGCGACTGGAATGGCAGAACGACAGGAACGACTGGTAGCTATGACGCGCACTGTAGAAGCCAACCATCCTGATCTGGGCCTCGATCGCCACCCCCTCACCCTGATTGGGGGTGGGGCTGGCCAGCCAACTGCCCATGGCCCCTCCACCCCACCAGCCTGGCCCGATGGGTCCCCATTGGGGTGGGCCACCAGACCCCACCCGTGCATGAATTCATGCACCGGGCCTCTAGTTAGTAATAAAACTGCAAATGAATACACCAGTGACATATCATTCTTCAAGCTACTAGATTGGCAAAGATTTTAAAGGGGAAAACAACAATGAGTAAATGCTGGTGAAGATGGGTAGTCCTGGGGACTGTTAATCACTAGGATGGGAGTGTAAATTCTAACTACCACTTTGCACAACTATTGGCAATCACTAACAAAGTTGAGCATATATACTTTATAACCCACTCCCCTGTGCAATCTCTCCACAAACACCCTGGAAGATATGTGCCCTAGGGAATATATGAATACTATTCATAGAAATATTGGGAATAACCCAAAATGCTAAACAGTCAAGTGATCTGTGTCAAAAGAACTGATTTATTGTGAGCCACTCACACATAGCAGTGAAAATAAATGAACTTGATTTATACGCTGCAACATGGATACATCCCCCTAACAGGATGTGAGCGCAAAAGGAAGTCTCAGAAGTACGGATATGGAATGCTTCCGTTTATATAAAGTTAAAAGAGGCAAAATAAATAACATATTGCTTGGGAACGTGGGTGTTAAACCTACAAAGAAGAGTATGAAAGTGATAAATCAAAAATCCAGAATAATGCTGAACTATGGGACAGGATCCATAAGGCTTCCAAGGGACTGACGAAGATTTATTTCTCTACCAAGATGGTGGATACACGAATGCTGGATTTATAATTCTTTAAAGACGACATAAATATTATCTATATTTCCTTTCCACGAAGAGTATGTGTCCTATATTTTAAATACACAAGCAAAAGCAAAAATAACAACAACCGCTACAAGAAAATAAAAGGGGTGGTTGGTGGTGGGGGAAGTGGGAGAATAAATTTCCCGGGGGCTTCTGCAGAACACCTCTGGCTGTGTGTCAGTAGGTGCTGCTGTTTTATTAAGTGCTTATTTACACGTCTGTCCTCCTGCTTCAGCGGTGAGCGCAGAGAGGGCAGGCCCACCTCCACACCCTTGCGCAGTGCACAGTGCGCTGCGGGCCTGCCACAGGCATCTGCTGAGAGGAGGACGGACGGTGACCGCATCCTCCTCATGTTACTGAAGCTAGGGAGCTGGAAGTCAGGCTGCCTCCCTCCTTTCCCTCACCAGCCGCTTCCTAGCATCCAAGATGCATCTGAGATGCAGTTCGTGCATATGCTGTTCCATGAACTGGCCCCGACTTCTCCTAACAGGCCGCCCTATACCTGCAAGCTGTCTCCTCCAATCCACTCTCCACATTGCAAGCAAGGTATGCGTTTGGAATGCAAATCGGACAGCATCCGCCCCCTACAGCACCATTAGTTAAACACCAAAATCCAACTCGCTGTGGTGTCTAGAGTCCCTACATGAGCAGGCTCCTGCCCATCTCTGTCTTCCCCTCCCAACACCACCCGTCACTCACCATTCTCCAGCCACATGGGATTTCCGGTTCCTCCGGGCCATTCGCTCCTTCCCACCTCAGGGTGCATACGTGCGCCCCCCGCCCCTGCTCCCCTCCCCGCTTCTTAATGTCGGCGCATTTGCCTTCATTCAGCTTACATTTCTCTTCCTCTGAGAAGCCTTCCTTTATATCCCTCTCTCCAAAGTAACCCCCTCCAAATCTTCCAATATTCCTATCACTTTGGTTTTCTTCATAGCACCTATCATGTTTGTTTTTCTTGCTTGTTTCTTGCCTCTCTCTTCTACATTGGACATAAGCTTTGGAGGGAGGGCCATAAGTATCGAGGCCAGTGGTATCTGGAATATAAGTGCTCAATAAATACCTATTGAAAGAAAGAAAGAAAAAAAGCCTGTATTAAAAATGAAGATAGGCCTCAAATGAGCCGTGAACCTTAACTGTGATTCCAGATGCTTCCCCTTCTTTCCTGAACCCCTTGCTTAAATCGAACACTCTTTTTTCCAAAGAAAGGACACTTCCTTGAAGCAAAGGGCAGCAGAATAACCAGTCCTCGCCTCGTTCTCGCCTAATTCTTCTCCGCTCTGCTGACTCTGTCACAAACACACACCTTAAGAGGTACTTCTCTCACGCTGATCCCATTTTCTTCACTTCTAAAGGAATGACATGATTCTTTCATTGGTCTATTATGTTCTCTGAGGAAAAGGCTACAGACGCCCTCCCTCCCCTCGGCCACCTTCCTGTGCTCACCCACGCGGTAGGAGTCCGGACACTGAGCTCAGTACCGAGATGATTCTCCAAAGGAAAGAACAATTCAAAGGGAATGGTGATGGCTCACAGGGGAACCGGCGGTTATCAGAAAAAGTCCTTTCATCTCATGAACCGTTTTCCTAATTAACTAGTCACCTCTCCCCTTCACTGATGCCTATTCCAATTTTTTTTTTTTGTTTTGTTATCATAGCTCACTTATAAGGAGGCAGAATCCAAAGGGAAGGCCTTTTGAGTTGTGTTCAAAGGATTCAAGTTTAAAAACAAACAGGTGAAGGATTAACAGAAGGTTCAAGTTTCATTAAGTAGATGTGTTGGTGTTCCGGAAAGTAAAGTACAGGGGGCCAAGTCTCTCCCTCCCCGGGAACGTAATGAATTCTGTACAGCGCCGCTTAAAACGCCGTGACATTTCACTCATTGATTTTATTGTCAAGTGAAAAGGCACTGGTTCCAAGTGGCATTTAGTGAGACAGACGGGGAGTGACCTGGACTTCATTGCTCGGTGCTTGCTCTCTGGGTAATTTCTATGCTACACGGGTGGAGAGCGACCGAAGAGCAGGGTGCTCAGAGCCCAACATCTGGAATCCGAGCCACCAAGAGCCTGGCTCTTCAATTCCAGCTGCCCATGGAATCAGCCCAGCTCAGCCTCCCCTGGATGCAGTGGGGGGCCTGGCTCCCCCTCTCTCCTTCCCCCTAGGAGGCTCTGAGGGGTGACCCTCATGTGGCCAATCTCACCAGCTGTGACAGAAGATGAGGCATCGGAAGGAACTCAGAACTTGACAGTAACAGCTGGGAAGTGTCATGTCGAGTGGAATTAAACAGCCCGTTGCCACTGCTGATGGGTGTCCTGACCACCAAGAGCCTGGTCTCTCTCTTGATCTTGTCACTCAGCAGAAAGATCGTTTTATGCGGAAGACTGTTCACATCGACGTCCTCAGCGCTACTCACTCCCATCAAGTGTCACCCGAGTCTCAGGGCCTTCGCACCAACTCTGTAGCAGGCGTTTCAGCTAGGCTCTCGCTCAAATCCAACACGTCAAAACCGAATTTTTCTAACATGGTCACCATGTCCAGGAAACACATCTGGGGCCTTGACTTCAATTAATTATCAAATTCTGATCAATAATTCCTTCAGGAAAAAAGGACAAAAGCTTAACATTTATCAAATATTTCCTGGGGACAGGCGTTCTGCGTATATCATCTATTTTCTTTTGCCCAGTAGCTCTCTGAGGGATGTCGCTTAATCCCCATAATTACTGTCAACCAATGGTAGCTGGTGCCAATTCAATCACAACAGGGATCCCCATTTTGGGGTGTGGCAAAGAAGGAAACCTTATTCAGTGCAAAAAGCTCAGCTGTGATACAGTTGGGCTCTGAGGCAGCCCCGGGGCCATGGCCGCTCTGCCTCTCTGCTGTGCTCTAGTGAGACATCTTAGATGTCTCAGCTCAGCCAGGAAGATGCAGTCTTCGGGTGGAAAGGGAAAGTGCACTCAGGGTCAGAGGGGAGCTGGCTTACTGAACAGAAGTCCCCGCCCCTGGTCCCTGATTGGTCTATTCTCATGCAAATGAGGACTCCAAATCCCCACAGTTTGATTGGTCCAAAAGGCTCTGTCCTGATTGCTCAGAATAGCGCTGCTCTGGTTGGTCAGAGCTGCACAGCTCCAATTGGATAGAAAGAGCCTCAGTCCTGTTGAGTGAAATAGGATTCCAGGAACTCATTTACAAGGGCTGGCTCCATGGCAGAAACACAGTGCTTGTGGGCGGTTCAGTGCAGAGGCAGGCGGTTCAGTGCAGGCTTCTCCAGGAAGTGCAGTTTGTAGGAGAGGAAACCGGCTGCTAAGCTCCTCTTAAAGTTGAGCCCTGTTAGCCACCAGGAGCCCTTCTTAGTAGGGGTCTTCTTTCTCAGGGTTCACATTGCAGATGAGACACTGAAGTCCAGAGTGAAGCTGCTTGTCTAGGGGTGCACAGCTGGAAAGTGGCAGAGCTGGGGTTCAAACCCAGGGGTATACCAGCTCCTCCCATTCCCCAGGCGTCTCCTGAAATGTCTCAGGGAATCTCATCTCTTCTCCTCTTCTCCAGCTGACTCCTTGTAGACTCAGACTTCCATTGGAACCTGTCTCTGACTTTCACACTTTTCCAATTTAGACCACTGCCAATCACTCTTCCCGTGATGCCATGTTCACCACTCACTGGGAGCTGCTAGTCTCATTAATTAGAAACCACAGTATTATCAATGGGACCTAAAAGGAAGACAGGCCCTCTTTGCTGGCAGCTTCAAGCCTAAACTCCTTGGCGTGGCTTCGACCTGCCCACACAACCTTCCAGTAAACCCTCATGAGGCATCTACTTTGTCTCCGAACCCTCTGATCCAGGCCCCCAGAACATAAACACGAATAGACAGTCGTTGCCCTTAAAGACTCCAGAATCTGTTTCACGTTCCCCTCTTGGTCAAAGCACACACACAAGTGATTACGGCCCAATAAGCCTGGTCTTGTTATTAAGCCCCCCAGCTCCCTGTGGACACACACTCCCCACCTCCCAGGAAGAGCCCCCTCTCCCTCCACAAACCTTCCCACACTTCCAGTGTCCTCAGAGCTCCGCTTCTCCGTAGTGTGAGCCCTCCCTTCTCTGAACGCCCTCCCACTGCTCTTCTGGTCCAGCCCACCCACCTAACGCTTACCTCAGATTCAGGTCCACAAACTCCCTCTGAGTGAAAGGCCATGCAGTGTCTCAGAAACGGTACCGGCACATCCAAGTCAGCTATTTTCTGGTTGGGGGACCTTGGCCAAATCAACGCATCCCACTGAGCTTCAAGTTAAACTTGGGAAACAGAGATCTTAAGTGGGTTGCTGTGCCTGTATATGACAGTGACCTAAAACTGTGAGAGCCACCATGGAAGTGACCTTCTTCCATCCATGACACACTGACTCTGGAAAGTCCACAACAAACCCATAAAGTATAAAAACAACAATGATACTATTATCATTATCCTATCTAATAAAGAGGGAATATGTAAATTGACCATCACATCATCACAAAGATGGCAGTGCCCATAGCCACAAGATGGTGATGCCCAGTCCCCACTGGAGGCCCCCAGTCCTTTCAGCCCCGCCGGGGGTTGGAGAAGTGGGGAGGTGGGCAGGCACGTGGGGAAGACGGACCTGACCTCAGCCACCTAGGGCTGGCCTGAGGCGCAGGCAAGCCTTGGATGGCAGCTGCCCAGCCACCCAGGGCCGGCCTGAGGTTCAGGTAACCAGGGTCGCCGAGGATTTTGCTGCCGGCAGTGGCAGTAGCAGAGGTGTGATGGGGGTGTCATCTTCCTCCGATCGCTGGGTCGCCTCCTGCCCCTGAGGGCTCCCAGACTGTGAAGAGGAGGCAGGCTGGGCTGAGGGACCCCCGCTCCAGTACATGAATTTTCATGCCCCGGGCCTCTAGTATAATAATAATAATGATGATGTTAGCGCTTCTATGTATAAAGCATGTGCTCACGTTCTCACTGTGTTTCTTTGATAATTTCTTAGTGGCCTCTTCTCTCTCCAATCACCAATTTCTTGGGTCGTATCCACCTCCTTTCCCACCACTGTGCCTCACTGGAAAGAATGCTAGTATGTACCATGTTGAGTAATAGGTCAGGATCAAAAACAAGACTGTTGGCAAAAACCTTCTACACACCGAGAGCTGTGGGCCTTGGCTGCGTCTGTCTCTCTCACTGCCAGGCCAGGGGACACACAGAGACCAACAACATGGGGCTGATTGTAGGATGAACAGAAGAGAAGTAGACCCTTGGCTGAGAGCCGGGGAAGTGACAGCAAGACCCCCAGCCCATTCAGCTGAAGTGGAGGAGAGCAGGCACTCGGATTCCCGCCAGGGGTCATGGTAGAGCTGACCCTTTGGCTGGTTTAACCTGAGCAAGCAGACCTTAAGCTGTTTGGAGAAAAAGATGGTCTGTATCTCCAGACTTTCCCAAGCACTTTCTCGGATGAAAGGTTCATCCCGCAGAGAACATTTCCACAGTTTTAGTGAGTTAAGGAGAAAAAAAGAGAACAGGGCGGATAAGAGAAGCATCCAGCTGTAGCTTATCTCTTCTCGACACATTGATTTCTTCTCACATAGCCAGTGCAGTGGTTTCCAGCAAGGGCAGGGCTGCCTCTGAGGGGTGTTCGGAAAATCTGTGAGCTGTTTTGTTGTTGCTGTGATTGGAGGATGCCATTGGTCAAATCCAGGAGGTGAGGCCAATGGGTAATGAATGTGCTGCAGCATACAGGGCAACCCTGCACCCCAAAAAACTGCCCCAAATTTCTCACCGGCTAGTCTTTTCAGTGAAAAAGATATCAATCATCATCTGTGCATAAAATCTAAAGCATATTTTACATTTAAACTCCAGGTGTTTCTGCACGTGTTAATATATGCTGAGTTTTCTTAGCAGTGCAACTGCTGGGTACATTTAGGAAAGAATGTGCTCTGTTTTTTTGGAATTTTACCAAGAGTTCTTCATTACTTTGCAAAATAATGACACCAAGAGCAGTGCCGCTTGGAGTACATGAGTCACCAGTACAACACACCTGTATCCTTGCTCGTTTCTGACTGTCACGTGCTCAGGAATTGTACCTAGTGGTGCCTTCTAGACTAGAGTGCTCACTGCTGGGGCACTATGGTGACTGTCGTGAGGGGGTTTTTGGATAAAGGATTTTTTCCCCCCAAAATATATTTTTATTGATCTCAGAGAGGAAGGGAGAGGGAGAGATAAAAAAAATCAATGATGAGAGAGAATCACTGATTGGTGGCCTCCTTCACACCCCACACTGGGGATCGAGCACTCAACCTGGGCATGTGCCCTGACCAGGAATTGAACCTTGACCTCCTGGTTCATAGGCTGATGCTCAACCACTGAGCCATGCTGGCCTGGCTTGGAGGAAGGACCTTTTAATGCTAACTCTGGAAAAGTTCTAGCCAAATAGATTGGTTGGATACCCTATTGAACATGAACATGTTAAAATACACCGTGACTTCAAAAACACCACCTAGCCCTAGTAGGTTTGGCTCAGTGGATAGAGCATTGGCCTGTGGACTGAAGGGTCCCAGGTTCGATTCCGATCAAGGGCACATGCCCGGGTTGTGGGCTCGATCCCCAATGGGGAGCATGCAGGAGGCAGCCAATCAATGATTCTCTTCATCACTGATGTTTCTATCTCTCTCTCTCTCCTTCTTCCTTCCTCTCTGAAATCAGTAAAATATATATATATATATATATATATATATATATATATATATATATATATATATATATCTCAACAAAAACCACCACCTATTCTTTATATGCCTGGCCCATGGGAACCGCTGAGAAAATACTCTTGAATGACTAGGAAAAGACAGAGAGAGAAAAAGGAACTGGTCGTTTTCTCAGGGTTGCAAAATATGAATTCTCCATATTCACGTTCCTTTCTAGAAACGTGTGGCTGATATCAAGGCACACTAGAGAGCTTGTGTGCCCCCACCTTCCTGACCTGCAGGCAAGGAAGAGGTCACACCAGTGCACAGTGAGATGGAGGCCCCCCAAGAGCCAAGAGAAGAGGCCTCCACATACAACTACCTTGACCTTGGGTTTCTCAGCCTCCAGGACTGGGTCAGAATGGAATCCTGTTCAAACCACCTGGCTTATGGCATTTTGTGATGGCAGCCTGAGCGGACTAAGACACCTGCTCTTGCTCAGCGTAGCTCGCTCGGCGTGACAGCTCAGGGCTGCCCCAGACACAGAGAAACGATTTCTTGTGGAGGCTGCCTTCTGAGCCCGTCAAAGGCTCTCTTCTCTCAGGTTGCGTAAGAATAACTTTCCTGGAAAAAGTGTCCAAAGAGATAAAAGAGAGGAGTTGAGAGCTGTGCTGAATCATAGTTTTCCGAGTGCCACGGAGACAAGACAAGGCGATTCTGTAAGGAATATTCTAGAAAGCCTGCCACCTGGGGTGTGAGAGATCCCTGGAGGGTATTGTCTTCCTTCTCGCAGGGATGGGAGGAGGCCAACAGCCAGGAATTAGGATGGATACCTCAGCAGAAAGTAGGCGTCCTTCCCCAAGAAAGCAGTGGCTTGTCAGCCGTAAGGAAAGGGGCACTTTGCAACCTCTAAAGGGCTCTTTGTTGAAAGTTCCTGTTTAATTATGCCATCTAAAGAGTCTCTGTCAAAAGTCCCTCTTTGTTCAGAAGCCATGCAGGCTTGCTCTTCAGGGTTTAACAAAAGATTAGGGAAATCTTTGTCTATCCATAGTCTGAATAAGGTGAAAGAAAAAGCAGCTTGTCTTAATTTTTTTGACTAAGGAAAAGCATAAAAAGGATTCAGAAGATACCCCCAGAAGCTTGTCTGTGGTTTTGCACAAGTCCCCCTAGTCATGGACCCCAAGATGCCAGTGAGCTCCCCCCATCCAGGGCTCAGCCTCCAGGCAGTAGGCTAGCAACAGGCCTGGGAAATACTAAGAATTTCAATGGATTGGAAATAAATGGAGAAGGAAAGCCTTGCTATTTGTCTTTCGATGTCTTGCAAAGTCCATTTCATTGCAATAAAAATGGTCCAAATGCCCAGAGAGAGGATCTCAGATGGCCACAGCGTCTAACACCCGCCCCCTCTGCCTCCCCACCTCTTTACACATTCCCCCACCATGTGGCGTCCCCACTCCCTCCACGGAGGCACGGGTCCTATGACTTCTTTTTCCTAGAGGACCTCACCTACGTCCACAACCGTGTCTTCTACCGTCTTCGGGGTCAAGGTCAAGGTCCACTTCCACCCCCCCCTCAGAAGTGGGGCATGCTGTCATGATGACACGCTTAGCAGGCACTGGGGAAGGGGGAGGAGTAGGCCACATCTCAGCTCATAGCCCAGCGGGAGATCAGAGCACGGACCCAAGGAGCCATTCCCGGAGGAAAAGTTCACCAAATGCTTGTTGTATAAACAGCACTTTGCAAAGTGGCTTCCACGGGACACGCGTGCCGTGAGACGTGGCGTGTGTGCCAGTGCCTGTGCCACAACCTGCCCTTTGGGCTGCACACACAAGGAAGTATAGCGAGGACGTTCCCTACGTAAACCTGTGGACCCTGCGGGTTCCCCATGCACTTGCCCAGGGAGGCCTTTTCTGGCCTGAACACCTATGAACATCTTGTGTTCTACAACGGAGGCCGGGAAACAGCTCTGCACTGCAAAGTCGGCTGAGGTAAGTGCCAGGAGAGAACTTCAAAAAGCGCCAAAGGGCAAGCCCTCCTGCACCCTGCGCGCCTAATTGCAGGAGGACGAGCAGGGCAGGTATCCTGCCCAGGAGCTCAGCCTGGCTGTTCACTTCGTGTGACCTTGGCCCACCCAATTACCCTCTCGGAACCACCATGTCTTCATGGGTGAAAACATAACAGGGTGTCACAGGAGTTCTGTGAAAATTAACCCTTTGCGGTCATTTGTCTGCTCTCAGCCACCACAGCAAGGAACCGTACGAATCTTAACTCTATTCATTACTGTATCAGTTCGTAATTTCTCTGAAAGCTCTTAAGTGTCTAAGCGACCTTGTCACGAACCAAAACATTGCCCCGACAAATCGGAGATATCGAAACTCAATATAAACAAACGCGGTCGTTCCACACTCGCCATGCAAAACACCGTGGCGAGTCAGTCGCCTTTTGAGAGTGAAGAAATCGACAAGCTTCGGAGATACTTCGCAGAATTTCAAATAAAGCTTTACAAATTACGTTTAACTGTAATTAGGCATTCTCACTTGTTAAGATATTTCAAAATAATACTCCAAAATGGCAAAAAGAAAGTTACCGAAAGAAGTGTACTGCAAATCTGAAAGTAACGATGAAGAGTTTTATTTTGGCACCTTGAATACTGACTCTGACGTAGAAAGTGATAACGTTTGTAGTGATTCTACTAGTAGTGACGTAGTTTCAAAAAAGAATTAATAAATCTTGTTTATCCTTCATAATCTTGCATGTTATGTATCACTGCTCTTTCAATGGAAATTAATTCCGACCAGTACGACACCCATGTCCAAATTTAATACGACCGCAAAGGGTTAAATGAAACAGCCAATGGAGGCGGCGGGCACAATGCCTGGGGGAGGAGGGATATATATAATAGCTGCTCACTAAGAGTTCATGTTATGGAATTCCTTAATAGGGACAGTCCACGTCGCTGACTCCGCACTTCGAGGTGCTCCTAAGAACCACCAGTTAGCTTCCCTGGGGGTCTCCTTAGGGCCTGGACCTTGGACCTTCTGAGACTCCAGCCTTCCCTTGAACCCCAAGAACAGAGCCGGGGCTCAGCATAGGGTTGACAGCAAGGATTTTACCAAGACAGGGGCGATGTCCTTGAGGAAGCTTACTGTTCGCCAGCACATTCCTGGCAGCAAAGGGACATCCCGGGATTTCCTGATGCCCGATTTCTGAGGCCAAGGCCCCGCCCACAGCAGGGGAGCTGCAAAAGCTGGAATAGATAACCACAGGTGTCCCTGTGGCCGGAAAAGAGGTGACCTGCAGCTGAGGAGGAGGTGGGGTGCTCCCGTGGCACCCCGGAGTGCTGCCTGGCACAGCACCTACTGGGTGGTTCTGACTGTGCCTCATTTCCTCACTGCTCCCTATGCTCTTTCAGAAGAGGAACAGGGCTTGTTTGTGGGTACCCTCCACTGCCTGGCCTGGCACCTGGGGAGGACTCCAGACATGATAGGTGGGTAGGTGGGTGGATGGATAGAGGGATGGATGGCTGGACAGACAAAAGAAGGAAAGACAGGAAAGAGAGAAGAGGAAAGGGAGGAAGAAAAGAATCTTAATTCTTCTGCAAGATGAACACCATTAAAAACAACACCTCTGTCCCTTGTTAGCTACTGCTACATCCAACGGGCCCAGCACAGTGCCTGGCTCTAATAGAGACTCAACAAGTATTTGTTGAATGAAGAGAGAAATGGTTGAATAAACTAAGCCATGCTACCATGTAGAAAACTTACCACTCACAGACAAATCGCACTGCTCTCAGATTACTGCCTGACGTGTTTATTCCCCCAAATGATGGGGACCTTTCAATATGCATGCAATTCACAATGAGTGGTGAGGGAGAAGAACAACACTGAATGCCTCCTAGGGGCCAGGCCACGTTCAAGGTCCAGGGAATATAAGAAGACACCGTCCCTGCTCTCAGAAGCTACAAATACCTAGAAAGCAGCCTAACTGAAGGCAGTGGGGTGACAGTATGGAGGGGGGGATGGAATAGGCACTCTCCACGGCTCCTCCAGCTGCAGAGCCATCCCAGCTGACCTGCAGAGAGGCAGAGTGACAGCACCAATTAATCCCTCTGTGATCCCAAAGTCAGAAATGTAAGCCTTTTATGACGCAGTAAAACAATTTTTATGGGTTTTATTCCATCCGTCTCATGTCTTGGTGTATTTTTTAATCAAAAAGGATAAGAACACGAAGTCAAGTGGATATAAATCTCCTGCTCATTTTTCTGGTTCTCTGCCCATGGAGGAGCGGTGAGCGTGCTGTGCTCACAGCAGACTTTGTAGCAGTGCCGTCTTCCCGGGTGTATGTTCCAGAAAGAAATCTTATTCCAGCCGCAGAGCGCGGGGACTTGCCTGAAACCGCAGACACATTCTCGGAGGGCCGCGTGTAAACAGAATCTCAGGAAATCAGCTCTCTTGTTTCCAATAACTTGAGATGGGTGTTATCTTTATTTCCGATGACAAAACAAAAAAGTGTTCCTTGCATGAAATGTGCAAGCAAAAAAAAAAAAAAAAAAAAAGCATACACAAGAAAATAAAAATTCGTTGCAAATCTTATCACCTAGAGGTACTGTTAGAATGTAATCTTAGGCTTTTATTCCATGTTTAGATGTACAGATCTATGTTTTGACAGAAATAGGATGATGGTAGAACTGTTACGTATCCTCCTTTTCCCGCTGATCTATAAATAGATCGTCAACATTTATTCAGGTCGATTGTCCATCTTTGATTTGCTAGCTCCATATTGTTCTATTACATGGATGAAGCAAAATTTAACAAGTTCCTGGATTTGGAAGTTGGGCTTGTTTTAAAAATTTTTCTTACATATCGAATGATAAAAGCTCCTTGTTCTCATCTTCTAACTTCCTCGAAATGAAACCACTACATCGCATATGTGCGTATTTTAAAAATTAGATATATTTCATCAGATTGTCCTGCAAAAATGCGGCTGTGATTCATACTCCCTCCAGCAAGAAGTGGTCACCTTTTCCTCATCTTTATTATCACTGGTACCATGGACATGAATCACTGCCAGTGTTTAATTCCTATGTCACTGTGAGTTTACTTGTAGGTAGGATTTTTTACATGTGTAATTACATATTGAAATACTGATCCAGCCTGGCCCGTGTGGCTCAGTTGGTTGAGCATCATCCCATTCACCAAAAGGTTGCCAGTTCAATTCCCGGTCAGGGCACATGCCTGGGTTTCTGGCTCCATCCTGTGCAGGAGGCAGCTGATTGATGTTTCTCTCTCACATTGATGACTCTCTTTCTCTCTCCCCCTCCCCTCTTCTCTCTCTCTCAAATCAGTAAACAAACAAACAAATACTGATCCACTATTTTTCATCTGTGATGTACAGTTTCCCTAGTTTGTTTCAATGGTGTGTGTTTTTTAAACATTTTGTTTCCTCTCCTCATCCACCTTCCCGATTTCTCACTTGCAGCTTCCCCGCTCTCCTTACTTGTTAAATAGTCATTGGAAAAGCAACACTGGGCAGAAGGGAAAACACCGCCATTCACTCCAGCCGTATCACTGATGGCGATGGTCAAGGGGATGCTCTTCAAGGTGGTGACCTTGCCCTAGACCAGTGATGGCGAACCTTTTGAGCTCGGCGTGTCAGCATTTTGAAAAACCCTAACTTAACTCTGGTGCTGTGTCACATATAGAAATTTTTTGATATTTGCAACCATAGTAAAACAAAGATTTATATTTTTGATATTTATTTTATATATTTAAATGCCATTTAACAAAGAAAAATCAACCAAAAAAATGAGTTTGCGTGTCACCTCTGACACGGGTGTCATAGGTTCGCCATCACTGCCCCAGAGCAACCACCGACCCAGGCGGATGCTGGCAGGTCATGTAGCAATTGGTCCCAGAGAAACCAGACCAGTCTCTTAGCAGCAGGAGCCTCATTCAGGACAATAAAGTTTAAGCGACACTGAGGTCACAGACAGGGTCAAGAATCTGGAGGGTAAGGACTCAATGTTTCGAGGTCATTAAGGCCATTGCCTGTACGTTCAAGGAGGCTCTCTCCGGTAGTGAGATGTCAATCAGTGGGTCACTTCACCCAAAGGAAAACTTCTTCTAGAAGAGACACCAGACTAAAAGGCCCTGTCTCTGTTTGGGGGTGGGGAGGCGAAATGGAAAGCTGGCTCCATTGTCTGGCAACGACCCCGCCTAGAGGTTAACCCAGGGGTGGGCAAACTTTTTGACTCGAGGGCCACAACGGGTTCTTAAACTGGACTCAGAAGAAGGAGCTGCGGCCGTGTTTCCCGACGTTGCCATGTGAACACTGCTGCTGGTGAAGGAGCGGAGGGGAGAGCAAGAGAACCCTCCGCTCTTTCGGCTCCGCAGGCCGGATAGAACAGCCGAATGGGCCGGATCCGGCCCGCGGGCCGTAGTTTGCCCACGGCTGGGTTAGGCGCTAGAGCAGCCCCTAGACTGGGGTGGGGTACGGATGTTGCCTTTTCCCCGTGGGGCTGAGAAATGAGCAAAGCCGAGATTCCAAGGGAGCTGGGACAGCAAGCCACCAATGCACACCCGAAACCTCCGCTATGTCTCTTCCTTATTTGTTGTTAGTCCTCATTTTAGGATATGTTCCCACTGATTTTTAGAGAGACTGAAAGGGAGGGGGAGAGACTCAGAGAGAGAAATATCAATGTGACACATCGATTGGTTGCCTCCTGCATGCACCCCGACTAGGGCAGAGGATCGAGCCTGTAACCAAGGTACATGCCCTGGACTGGATTAGAACCCAGGGCCCTTCAGTCTGTGGGCCGATGCTTTTTCCACTGAACAACACGGGCTAGAGCCATTTATCTTCTTTAGGTTGTGGTTATGCCTCATTTCCACCCTACCTTCCTCATTGTAAAATTTCAATCTTTCGGCAAGTCTTTGCCAGTCCACGTAAGATTTGGTTCACACTGGCGCAGAGCATTAGGGTGAAGCAGGATCCTCTGAGGGTCAAGGACATGGCCGAGGTGAGAATGGAGAGAAAGGCCCCACTGCGGAAGGTCACATTCATTGGCCCTCTTTCTCTTCTTAGAAAAAGACGGCACTTTTTACTTCCAGAGTCACCGTGGAGACCCAAGATTTCACTGAGGAATGGAAATGACTCTCTGCACCAGCAGCGGTCCAGCAAAGCCTGGGGACATTGATACAGGGGGTGAGAGGTCATATAAAACCAGCTACGGAGTTCCCAAGCCCAGAGGACTGTGATGAACAGATGGGGAGGAAAGGATGGACGACAGGAGGATAAGGACAGTGAAGAGGCGGGTTAGAAATTCAAATGACAGAGATAGGTGAGAGAGGGCGGGGGAGGAGAGGTAGCCAGGGGAACTGAAGAGGGAGGCCGCACCAGGGATAATGGATGCTTATCATGATCACGGATGCTCCAAATTATAACCAGGAGGCACTGCAGATCCCGCCTCGTTAAAGAATGATTACATTATCTTCACTCTGTTAAACGGATGGAGGCAGGATGGTGAGCCCCTGGCTCTTAGAATCCTCTTCAGAAACAGGGACAGCACACTATGGGGTTAGAGATCTGTAAGGGGGAACAAGCCAGGAGAGAAAAACCCTGTTATCCTGCACACCCCATGCCTTGCAAACCGCAGTCTGCTGCTGGGCGTGGCCTGGCCGTGGTCATCTCATGGTTTGGCAAAGGGAGAGCCACAGCCAAGATGGCTACAAGCTGAGATTTTCTGGTGATCCTTGAGTACGTTTTTAAAATATATATATATTTTTATTTATTTCAGAGAGGAAGAGAGATAGGAACATCAATGATGAGAGAGAGTCATTGACTGGCTGCATGCCTGCCTCTGGAGACTGAGCCGCAAGCCAGGCCTGTGCCTTGACCAGGAATCAAACTGTGACCTCCTGGTTCTTAGGTTGATGCTCAACCACGGAGCCACGCTGGCCGGGCCTTTGAGCACGCAGAGGAGACTGTGATCTGGGCTGACGACCACTGCCTCATTCCTGCAAACACATGTCTTGCTCTAGGCTAAAAATGTGACATCTTCCAAAGGTGCTCCTCCCCAAATACACAAAGAAGCTGGGGCCATGGGGACAGCAACTTGGGGAGATTTTGCTGTCCCTTAATGTTTAAAAACTTAGTTAGCTACATTTCCAATGTTCTTCTCACTTTATCAAACGGTCTTTTCTGATAAAATCAATAAACATTTATGGGGCTAAGGACTATGGTGATACAAAGAAAAATGAGCCATGGTCCCTAACCCTAAGGAGTTTCAACTTAAGGACTATTTAAGAGTCATTGTTTTCCCCTAAAACCAATGCCATGATTTGAATGCAGGAACAGGACTTACTCAATAAATCTTATTGTGAATCACACTTGGAAAGGGGACGACGGTTCTGAAAAAGAAATGCTAACAGGTTTTAAATTCCCCTTTCCCCTTTCCCCTGTTCTGTGAGCTTCTGCGCTAAAGGTGGTAGCGATGTTAAAGAGCCTGCGGACCCTGACATGCTTAGCTGCGGCAGGGAGAGGACACGGAGAGGCTGTGGGAAGCTTCAAACCGGGGCCACGAATGCAGGAAGGACTTGGCCTTACTCTCCCGCTGACTTTAAGTGTCTGTCATGCCCTGGTCGGTGTGGCTCTGTGGTTGGAGCGTCAGCCCGAGCACCAAAGGGTCGAAGGTTTGATTCTCCGTCAAGGGCATGGACTTGGGTTTCAGATTTGATCCCTGGCCCCAGTTGGGATGCATGATGGAGGCAACCAATTGAAGTGTCTCTCTCATGTTGATGTTTTTCTCTCTCTGTGTCTGTCTTTCCCCTTCCCTCCTTTCAACTCTAATATAATCAATGAAAAAATAGCCCTGGGTAAGGATTAACAACAACAGCAAAAAGAGTCAATCGTAATGGTTGCTTTCCTTCTCCCACATTCTTTTAGTCAAACTTGTCAATAGTTGCAGTACTAGGAGGAAAAGCCCCCCTGCCCCCCTGCTCCCCCGGATCAGGTTATTCCCATCCAGTCTCTCTGGTTCCCTCTACACCCACCCCTCTCGGGCCGTGCTGGCTTGTGATCACCTTGTAACAGTGAGATCCCTGCACCCACAGCACTCGATGAATCTTTTATTATCATTATTAGCCAAGTAATACACATTTCCCATAGGAAACTCAGGAAATGAAAATAGGGAAAATAGAAATCATTGGGACCCCATGAATTAGAGACTGGCACTGTCCACATTTTAGTGGACATTCAATGAGTTTCTGCCAATTAGATGCTCTGTGTTGTTTCTTAAATCTTGTGCCTATTTCCACCAAATTATTGCTTTGACTTTGGGTTTTAAGTTAGACCACCACCCAAATTCAAGCATCAGCTCAAACGCCCATTGCCAGCGAGGCCTCTGCCCCACCCCTCCCAGCAATGCGATGCCTGGTGCTGCTTCTTTTCTCACCAGGGCACCGACGGCCACCTAACATCTGACATGGGCATGTGCTTCCGGGGGAGAACCAGCTCTAAGGACAGGGATGATTATCTGTGCTGTTCGCCGCCATATCCCTGGGTGCCAGGGACAAGGAAGGCTGCGGGAATAAGTTCGGATTATCTCAAGAAGAGCAAATGCCTCTCTTCTCCGAGAAGAACTGTTGGGAGCAGGGAGCGCGCGGCAGACCGTGGCCTCCGTGGGTTTGTGAGCAGAGGGAACGAGAGGGTGAGGAGGAGGAGGAGAACGTGGGACCTGGCTGTCGGTGTTGGCTCTGCTGCTCATTGGCGTGTCCACCCCGATGGGTGTCCTCATTTATGTGAGGGAGAGGCCTGCATGCATGTGGTGCCCACAGAAGCAAAGAAAGCAGGTGCAGGTGTACCTACTGCCACTGCCACCCCACGCAACACCCCCTCCCCGGGCACAGCACTTGACAGTTTACAAAGTGCCTTCCTTTAGAGCAGCGGTTCTCAACCTGTGGGTCGCGACCCCTTTGGAGGTCGAACGACCCTTTCACAGGGGTCGCCTAAGACCATCCTGCGTATCAGATATTTACATTATGATTCATAACAGTAGCAACATGACAGTGATGAAGTAGCAACGAAAATAATTTTATGGTTGGGTCACAACACGAGGAACTGTATTTAAAGGGCCAGAAGGTTGAGAACCACTGCTTTAGCGGAGCTCATTCGGCTCATCTATTGTCTGATCAGCGCGAGCACCTCAAACAGAACAATCAAGCATGGGGCACGCCCGAGACGCCCAGGCAAAGGCGGCAGGGCCACACAGAAGAGACGGGGAGAGGCGGCCAGAGAGACGGGGAACCTCCATCCATGCGATTAGATGTAACTTCAGAGACAGCGAGGAAAAGAGCATCAAAGGCGAGGGGCTCATTTCCACATAATTCATCCAAATCTTATTGACGTCTCCTCAGGCAACAGCCACACTCCACCAACCCAATGTGATTACACAAACCGGTGCCCACCGAGCCCTGCTCGTTCATCCCGGGCGAGCCCTCCTCCACCCTCTGGGGGAGAGCGGGGAGCTGGTGGGTTTCTCCAGCGCCCACTCCCAACATGTCCTGAGGGCCGCAGGATCCTCTGAAAAAGCTGCCGCAGGAACCCCCGGGACTCCTTTAGGACAGTGTATCTCGAGTCCTAGCAACTCTGTTGACTGGGTAATAGCACTGTGCTCTTATTGTAGTTCTGAGGCTTTTATCAAAAGGCTAGATCTGAATTGCAGACGCAAGAATTCCTTTTTACATCCTCTCTGGATGAGTGACTGAAGCTGAGTTTATTCTCCAGTCTCTCTAGATGGCTGGGAGCTTGCAGGAGCAAACACCTATTTTATTTTAGGAGGAGCGCTTTAGGGCAACAGTAAACGGATGCTCTTTCAGTTATTCATTCACTCACCCGTGCATCCACCCGACAGATCATCACCGAGCATCTCCTGGCCACCAGACATTGCTCCAGGCAATGGGGATAACGAATCTCATTCAAACTGGAGGAGAGAGGCAATGAGCTGGCTCCAGGAGGGAGGCTGCCTCCTTCCTCATCACAGGTCTGCTGCATTCCCTGACCCCTTCCCTGCTGTGCCCGGACACCATCGACTCCTCTGCCTCTGGTTTACATCATGCCAAGGGGCTCCTCTGCTGCAGCCACATCTGTCTCCTTCTCCCTCCCTTTCCTCCAGGACACACCCCCCTGGCTGCTTCTCTGGCTCATGAGTTCTTCAACGCAGGACCTTGGGAGCGCATGTCGGTGGTAAAGGCCTTTCTTTGCAGCTGCCAATCAGAGGAAATGCTTGCCCATCTCGCAGGGCACGCGCGTGCACACACACACACACACACACACACACACACGTGTACCCAAGGAGGAGGCAGGAGAACATGCTGCAGAGGGGGCAGAGTTCTGCTGCTGCTAAGAGGGGGCTCCAGTCAGCAGAGTAAGGGGTAAACCCCACTGAAACCTGGAAAGTAAGTTGGCTTTTTGGCCCAGTGCCCAGGAGAGCACGGCCAGGCCTGAGCGAGCAAACTGCTGTTATTCACCGGCGGCAAAAACATCCTGGGCACTGGATTTAAAATTCTGCGTTTCCGTTCCCCTACGGTATCGCTCCCTTAGGGTTAGTGCGAGGCTGAAATAAACACCACCTTTGCTGAGCATCTACTGTGAGTCAGGCAGCACGTACAAGCACGTTAAAAACAGGATCTCTTTAGTCCATTCACTCTAAGTCCTGTTAGCCCCAGATCAAGGTCCTGGTGAGGGATTTTGAGATTTCTGTTTCCTAGGAAGAGTTTTTTTTCTCCCCCCCCCCCCCCTTCCCCCTGCCACCCTCTTGGAGTAACTAGGCTTAATTGCTTCAAAGGTGCCCAAAAGATTTGGTGAAATTTCAGACTGAGTTGATTCCGAGGTCTAGAGTCATGGTGTCTGCTATGGTAGCCACCAGCCACACCTGGCTCCTTCAATTTAAAGTAATCACAACCAGATTATATTAAAGTTCAGTCCCTTAGTGACACCAGCCACATCCTAAAGGCTTACTGACCAGTGTGCCTGGTGACTGCAGTGTGGGACAGGGCCAGTAAGAAATATTTTCATCCATGCAAGAAGCTCCGTCGGAAGAGCTAGGAGATGGAAAATAAGTTATAAGAAGGAGAAATAAAAATAAAAATAAAAAGCCAACACCAGGGCACG
The DNA here is from genome assembly GCF_014108235.1 of Myotis myotis. NCBI lineage: Eukaryota > Metazoa > Chordata > Mammalia > Chiroptera > Vespertilionidae > Myotis > Myotis myotis. Next base: position 203,851,060 of record NW_023416335.1, read on the forward strand.
AGGGTCAATTCCACAGAGGTTCGTGGAATTTGGGCACCTTTTCCATAATCTGTCAGGGCTGAGGGTGACACAGTCCTGGCCATATCCTTATAGGGGCATCTGGATGGTTTACGGGGCAGCGTTTGTAGCCGTGGTTACTAACAGGTCAGCGCCATGCAAAGGCAATGCATGTTCAGATCCTTCACTGACTAGCAAAGATAAAACAAAGACATTTGTAAAAAGTCATAAAGAATCTACATCTACAAGCCAAGTGGCTCCCCTACCATGTGCCCTGACAATGTTAATTCTCATAACCCAGCCGTAAGGAGCGTTTCCAAAAATAAACTGTGTGCTACTCATCATGACCGGGGGAAATGCTCTGCACGTTCCCAGTCGCAGGCGCCCTCAGTCCAGGTGTCGTCTAGTCCCTGCTGGTGCTTCAACACGCTCCCAGCCTCCCGGGCCACACCCCTGGCCCTGTAAAATGCAGAGGTAATCACATGGCCTACCTCCACAACCTTCCAGGGGCTCCATTCTCTGGGGTACCCACCAAAGCCCCAGGGTGGGATGGACTCCCCTTCACAACCAACTAGAGTTTGCCAAACCCACAGCCTTTACCCCTCCGCCCAGTGCCCTGACTGCCCCTCTCACTCAATCCCCCAGCAGCCTCATTCATTCATTCATTAATTCATCCATCCATCATCTGTTCACCACATATTTATCAAACTCTGCTTTGTGCCAAATACTATGCGAGGTCCTAGAGATACAGAACAGTGAAGAAAAAGGAAAACAGGAGGAGATCCCTATCCTTGTGGAGCTTCCCTTGTCGTAGGAGAAGACAGAGGACAGGTAAATGCACGGAGAGATACAGAGTGCCAAGAGGTGAATGGTGCCACACAGACCCCTGTAGACATATGCTAGTCCCACTGGGTTCAAACTGGTAAAGGGCAGGGACTGTGTCTTCTTCGTCTTCATGTATTCATTCTAGAAGCTTCCATGGAACATCAGCTATGACGCTTGCCCAGCTTTCCTACCTTACAGAATAAAAGAAGAACCCCTGCTATTTCACCCTTATTTAAAACACCTGCTCTTCTTTCCCCGCTCATATGTCAACAACAAAGGACTGATGTGCCATTTAAATAAAATGTGTGCAAAACGTATGTAGAGAAAACATACACACTGCTCAGGAATGTCTGCCGTTGCTATAATTATTACTAAATTAACTTTGTATGTTATCCAGCAGGTTACTGAAGTGCTTCTGACTCAGTCTGCCTGAAGTGAGGAGGAACCTTAGCATGTCCTGCCTATAAACCTGAGGTGGCTGCTTTGCTACCTGAGACTCCTGTCCAGCTTATCTGTTTACTCAAGGGACAGCTTCTGGCAGGCTGGTGTGGCTCCATGGTTGATGGCCGACCTATGAACCAGGAGGTCACAGTTTGATTCCCGGTCAGGACACATGCCTGGGAAACGGGCTTGATCCCCAGTGGGAGGCATACAGGAGGCAGCCAATTGATTCTCTCTCATCATTGATGTTTCTATCGCTCCCTCTCCCTTCCTCTCTGAAATCTCTCTCTCTCTCTCTCTCTCTCTCTCTCTCTCTCTCTCTCTATATATATATATATATATATATATGCATAAATAAAGGGATGATTCCTATTTCAAGGCATTGCACTGACTCAGAGCTGGTTACTGACCCTCTACACAATGGCCAACACTCTCAATGCTCAACTATGGGGGAGATACTCTGTTTCAGAGCCCATCGTACCGACCTTCCGTGTCTTTGGCCCCACCCTGAGCTGCAGAGCCCCCCTCCTGGGCTGCCCACCTCTTTAAACCACTGCCCCCAACTCCCAGGATGCTCTTCCCAACTATGTACACGCTTCTTCTCTTAGGTTGCCTATACATTGTCTACGGGGACATGGAAAACCACAGCAACTCAGCCAGACAAAACTGAGCCTTGTCCCCTCAGGTCCCACATACAGGGCGGTGAGCCCACCTCGGGCAGGTACGTCTCGGGTCTCAGGATGTTCTCTTGCACAGAGCGGGCCCTGCTGGCCTTCAGGGCAGCTGAGGATGCACATATCTCAATACCATGCACACAGTCTCCAGCGTCGTTACCAGAGCTGACGCTGTTCTAGGTCTACTTCTATGTTTTGAGATGTCCCGGGAGCTTGAGGGCATGACACTGCTTTTTTCTGAAGAGTTGGTCTCCTACTACGAGTGGGTATGTACGTCAGCTCAGGAAACATCAGTTAGGTGCTAGTAGAAACCGCACGTTCATACGTAGCCTCATGCGGTGGGAAGAGACGGATGCCAGTAGATCCGTGGAGGGCGGACAGGGCCTCTGGTCAAGGCAGTTAAAGAGATGAATGCATTCTCTCAGGGGAGCTCTCCCCAGCAGCCAGGACTCGGTCACGTAACAGACAATGCTGGGCGCTCATTTCAAGGTGAGAGCAGATTCTGAAGATGAAAGAGTCTTCTCAAAACGTCCTTTTAATTAAAGTGTCGGTTGGCTGCGTGTCCCCTGAGCTTAGCTCTGTGTCTGGGAAGGGAAATCACAGGGGCTTTGTTGAGGCAATAAACTACTGGATCTGAAATTGCAACTCCATCACAAGTTTGTTTTTAAAAATATATTTTTATTGACTTCAGAGAGGAAGGGAATGGGAGAGAGAGATAGAAACATCAATGATGAGAGAGAATCATTGATCGGCCGCCTCTTCCATGCCCCACACTGGGGATTCAGCCCACAACCCAGGCATGTACCCTGACTGGGCATTGAACTGTGACCTCCTGGTTCATAGATCGATGCTCAACCACTGAGCAACACCAGCTGGGCTCCATCAGAGGTTTTTATAGCCCCGTGTTTGTGCCCAGCATTGGGTAGAGTTGAAAAACATCGGAATAGTGTGTACCCATCAGTCTCTTTGGCTGGTGCTGTCCGCATCGCTGAAACTGACAGGGAGAAGAGGAGGCATTTGAGATGTGGCTGCATCACCGTGAGACGCAGACAGGGTCCAGGTCAGGGGCAGAGCCAGGTGTCAGGCAGCCTTTCTGCTAAAATGTGGGCCGACCCCCGGGTGGGGCTGTCGGTCTTCAGAAAGGATAAGGAGCGGTTCACGGACTATGTGGAAACTGAAAAGAGGCAGAAGATGCTGTGTTCTGCACAGAGCGGGAGCCGGGAAAGTGCTGAATGACTACAAGGGTGATGACAGAAAAGAGAAAAAGCCGGCAGATGGATAGGGAACAGTAAGACTGATGAGGAGCGGGCGGCCGCTGGCAGGTGACAGATGAGCCCATGCATCACACCCAGGGAGACGAGAGGCAAGGCATCGAAATACTCCAGGCTCCGAGATGGAGCCTCTTTAGCTGAGAGGCACAGAGAGCCCAGGAGTCGGCTGCAGCTTCCCAGGCCGGGGGACGGAGTGGGCCCGCCTGGGTCCCTGAGTGCCAGGGGAAGCCCCAGGGGCGCGGCAGATAATACTGGGGGGAGAGCAGCGCCCTACCTTACACAGGTGATCTCCTTTGCGTCTCCCCTAATCCCTGACGTAGAAAACAGCCTCACCTTGATTTGACAGCAGAGAAGTCAGTCTCAGTAACCTACTCTGGTCACCCAGCAGGCAGGACGCAGAGGCGGGACTTCAGGGCCCGGCTGCCTGAGGCACAGGGTCTGCACCCCCAGAGCTCTGCACAGACATCGCTTCCCTCGCAGAACTCCTAACGGCCCCGGAGAGTGACTACGCGGCCCCAATGAGCCTGGCAGGAAGCCAGTGATGTCTCTGAAGTCTCCATGTTTATCTGAATCATTGGTGCCCATTTAAGAATGTTACATCATCATACACTGGCTAGTGTTTTAACTGGAAAGTAATGTGTGCTGTGTTAAATTGCTTCCCACATGAAAAGATGTCCTGTCTTTGTCCTGGCGCTTGGAACCGTGCCCAGCATAGCAGCAAGTACCCAAGGGGCGAGGGGCAGGAATGGGGAGGGTAGCGTGCACCTGTCTTGAAAGGCAACACATTCTACCATGCTACCCCCTGACACCCCATTTTCAGGGCTACACAGGAAGCAGCAGAGGGCCCCGTTAAAGGCCAGCGTGTGTTTGCTGGCTGGGTGTGGGAGGAGACTGCTGGCACGCGGGCAGATAACTTGCGTGTACCCGCAAATGGGGAAACAACCTAACTGTGCTACAGTCCTGGTAAAAGCAGTCTCCTTCCACGTGGACCCCCTGTGGGCAGCATGTTTCTTCACACGCCCGCATCTGCCAGTGTCCGTCGTGGAGGGGACGCATCTGCTCACCCTCGTGGTGATGCCCGCTGGCTCTGAGCGCAGCTCCAAGTCCTGGGCACAGGGCTTTACATGGCTGCCCCCAATTAATTCCTCTCATCAATCTTTTGGAGTGGGCAGTGCCATCACACCCATTATGCAGATGGAGAAACCGAGGACAGAGAGATTAAACCACTTGCCCAAGGTGACCCAAGCTGGGACGTTCTGGGGCTGGGATTCATGTCCACCTCATTGGACTCCAGAGTCTTCATTTTAACCAATGGCCCCAGGTAGCTGGGCTCCTTGGTCTACATGCGGGCAGTACAAAGCTAATGACTGTCAGTGTGCCCATTCTCTTGACATAATTAGGAAGCTCTCCTAACCCATTTGCTAACGAGGGTGCTCTATCTGCTGATTAGATTCGGGGAGGGGCCGTGAGCCACTTTCTCTTTGCAAAGGGATCAGAAATCGCTCAGGTGCCCATCTAACAGGCCAAGCCTGGTGACGCCCACCCTCGGTTTAACGCAGGTACAGAGTAAAGGCCCACGTGGGATTTGCTTTCTCAGCTCCTCGGCCCAGAAACCGAGTTTGCGCATTGGTTAATGTTTAAGTACCAGCGGTGCCTACCGACAATATTAGATATAGAAACATGTAATACATAATTTTATATCATGAGTATACTGCCTGTACATTAAAATACACATACAATGCATACAGGTAGGAGAATATGTAAAGCCGCTGATGCTTCTCTCTTCTGCACATACGCTTCTCGCAGTAGAAAGCAGGCCTCGGTCACCTTTGAGTCGGCCCCCGGTGCTCAGCACACAGCTTTGCCAACGGCGAGGTGCTGAGCGGGAGATGTGTCTCCCAAAAGACCATTACATGGAGGCTTTGAAACATCTCGAGGCAGCAAAGGAAGGAGCAAGACGCTTACTTCATCTCAATCTCCCAAAACCCCGAATCTGAGCTGTCCAATTACAGGTACCAACACCCTTCGAGGCCCATGATGCTGACAATTAAAGAAGGGGAAAACATCATTAAAAAAAAATCGTTAAAGCGCAGCAATCCCCAGGGGACACTGTGTGGATATAAACATCCCATCGTGTTTTTGTTAAAAATAAGCCTCCTGGTTGAAGGGTGGCTGAGGGCCTCTGGGTGGCTGAGGCGAACTCCTGCACCTCTCTTGGCTGCACCTTTCGGCAAGTTACTTCCCCCCCGGGAGTTTGTGTTCTCACCCCCAAAATGGGGATATAAAATCGTGTATCTTTCCTTATAGGAGTGTGGGAGGTTAAATAAGGCAAGATGCACGAAGCCCTTAGTCTGATGACTGGCATTATCAATAAGTGGGATGGATAACTGTTCCTCATGTTAATACTGTTATAATGATTCCTTTAGCTCTTGCTAACACAGAAGCGGATCCAAGCAAGTGGCTTAATAGAAATTCACAGGTAAGTGAAAGGCAGCGTTGCCATTCCCAGGAGGCAGGGGGGCGGAATATCTGCCCCGAGCCCAGGTGAGCTCAGTGCAGAGGGAAGGACCATCATTGCTGGACCAGGCAAAAGATGGTGGCCTGTGGGGGAGCCCCCGAGGGCTCTGGCCCTGCCCGGGACCCTCCAGTGACTAGAAGGGGAACAGAAGGGGAACCCAGAGAGGGGGAGGCCTGGGGGAGCTGTGACAAGTCAAGGAAGCGGGGGGTGTACCTGAGAGGTACAAGATGGGAAATGATACATCAAAGAGCCGGACTCGGAAGACAGGTCGGTTAGAGCCACCCCTCACGCCAGGGACGGGGCTAATGAGGCTTTTCTTGTCACCATCTGTGCCAGTTTATTACTCGGGCTTCAAAGGCGGCGAGCAGCGGAGGCCTGGAAGAGGAGCGCAGGAAACAGGAGATGCTGAACCGGGAGAAGGTGGGAGGGCGCCCGGGCCTCAGGGGGCATTCATCTGGATGCCTGCACCTGGGAGGATCAGAAGCCGACCTCAGCCAGGGGCCAGAAGAAGCCGATTACAGGGAGGATTAATTAACTTTATTACCGACTGGGAGATGGGCTGGTTTCCCAACACCCTCGCTTCTGATCTCTCGCTCTGCGTTTCTTTCCTACAACTAGTAGGACGTGCTCAGCCCTTCTTAATCTCAGCCTCCTTGTACCTGGCTGTCCCTCAGCCTGTGAACACGGGGGTCCCAACAGCACAGCAGGTGGTCTGAACGGCGCTCTTCGCTCAGCCAGGCGTGGCGTGGGTGACGCCTGCCTTCAGCTCGAGCACATGGCTTTCGACAGTTTGTAATTTCAGGGAAAGAAGCGATGGTCATGCCATCGTGACATAGTGCTTCCTGCTGTGTGGCGGGCACAGGGGGCACGTCCATGAACAAGGCGGCGGCCCAGGCCCCGCCCTCCTGGGGCTTACAGTCTAGGGTGGGGATATGAACATTAATGAGAGAATCATGCAAATGCAAACCAATGTAAAACGGCCCTGGTGAGTGGCATGCAGGGTGGTGCCTGGGGCTTGGGCAGGTATAAAACCAGAGCAATCGACCTGCGCAGGTGAGTCTGAGCAGGCGAGGCTCTCCCGCAGCAGCGATGGCAGGGCCGAGGCTGGAGGAACATGCAGGATCCACCCCGCAGAGCACGGGAGGCTGGCCTGGGAACACGGGGAAGTAAGTTCCAGTTTGAGAGAATGGCCTGTCCAGAAACACGGAACCCGGGTCTTCCCAGAGTGAGCCAGGGAGAGGGAGGTGTGGGGCGTGCAGCTGAGCAGACAGGCAGGCAGGGACGATGTCTGTCCTGCTAACAGCGTCCCACTTAGCTCCTGCTCCGAGCTTCTGTCCTGCGCGGCCGGAGTCCAGTGTGCGTGCCGAGCTCCTGCAACGCTCCGGGCCCGTGCCAGGCTGTTACACTCTCTCTCACAGAATCCTGCCATTGGCCGATTCTCACCGACTCAACTGGTTTTGCTGATGGAGAAAGACTAGAAAATGAACTGAAGGTCACAGAGGCGGGCGCCCCGAAGTTGAGATCACAATCAGGAACGCTTCAGGGACTTTACAGCCAGGCTGCTCCGTGCAGTGCAGTAAAAGATGCACGGGCGAGTTACTGAGCCGGAATAATGCGGTGGGGCGGGTGGGCCCAGAATGCCTAACACATGACTCCGCACTCGAAAAAGCACCCAAGGCCACGGACTAAGGAAAAGGGCTCGGCAGTTCCTCAGAACGCCACGCGCGGAGCTGCCACATGCGATCCCACTGCGAGGCGTTTACCAGGAGCAGTGAAAGCGGCCGTGCGTGCAGACAGTACATAGCAGCAGTGCTGACAACAGTCAGAGTGGTACCCACCTAAGTCAGTGGTCGGCAAACTGCGGCTCGTGAGCCGCATGCGGCTCTTTGGCCCCTTGAGCGTGGCTCTTCCACAAAATACCGACTTCTGCGCGCCTGCATGTGGTATTTTGTGGAAGAGCCACAATGAAGGGGCCAAAGAGCCGCATGTGGCTCGCAAGCCGCAGTTTGCTGACCACTGACCTAAGTGTCCATCAACTGACAGCTGAATCCATCAAATGGGGCACAGCCATGCAATGGGACGCTCTGTAGCCATGAAAAGACCGGTACGCTGATACATGCTAGAACACGGGAGGACCGTGAAAACATGGTGCTAAGTCAAGCAGCCGGTCACGAAAAGCAATGCATCGCCCAATTCCACGGACAGGCCCTGTTCAGGACAGGCAGGTCCACAGAGGCAGAGGCAGGCCCGCAGTTCCTTGGGGCTGGAAGAGTGGAGGGCACGGCTTTCCTCGTGGAGCGCGGAACAAGTTCTAAGATGATATTCTGGTGAAGGTCACACAGCTCTGAATACACTAAAAACCACTGAACTGTACACCGCAAATGGGTGAATTTTATGGTATGTGAAAAAAAAAAAAGAATCGTGACTAAGGATTCAAATATTAGAGTCCAACAGCTGGGGCCCGAATCCTGGCTCTGCTAACCACTGAGCTGTGTGAAACAGGGCGGGTGAAGTGCACTCTCCAAGCTCTCGTTTCCACATCTGCGCAAGATGCATTGCCGCGGCTCGCAGGGATGCTGCGACTACAAAACGAAACCCTTCTCCACGCGGCGTGTTCACATCCCGTCTGCCATCAACAGACCTCAACGCCTCGCGTGGATGCTGTGATTACGGAAACGGCCAATGGCGTTCCAAAGCACCATCCATCACGTTTCCAGGCAGGTGCTGTGATACCCCCACGGATGCCATCTAGCCTGGTTTGGATGCAAAGACAAGAGCTCAGGTGGCTACCCCAGGTGAGAAGGCGTCAGGTGTGAGGAGCAATGAATGGCTGACTGCCCGACCCAGACAGGGCTGCTCCGTTTCCAACAGCTCAAGAGGAAGCATTCAACATGCTGGAACACAGAGTATTCCTAAAGAGCCTTTGTCTGTCAGTCTTGTCGGGACTGAACAGACAGGTGCAGGGCTTTAAGAGCCCGACCGTGTCCTCTCGTGTGTCCTGCGAGGCACAGAGGAGCCTGGGTTTGGGGCAGGGTCTGTCAAGGAGGGAACAAGCAGCCTGCCAGACAGCAGGTGGCCATCCGGGGGCTGGGCTGAGCCACGCTGTGGGCTGTGGATGTTCAGAAGCATCCCCAGCTTCCACCTGGACCTGTTGCTAACACCATTATCATAGAGACATGAGGATCCAGTGAGCTTTACTAAGCCCTTGCCAGTTCAAGGTCAGCTCTGCCCCGAGGAGGCCTGCAGGAACTGGGCATGGTTTTCCAGGAAGAATAGGCTCACCAGGTCCATGAAACATTCCCCAGACATTGGAAGGGCAATGCTGGGAAGAGGGATGTATGCTGCATGGTGATGGATAAAACCCAGAACAAGGGGGGATGTTATAGGAGCAGATTTGGGGCTGGATAGGAAGAACGTTCAAAGGGCAGAGCTCTTTGGGGGCACACTGGGCTGCTGTGACAGGTAATGAGTTCCCCGGCATTGGGGGCGGGGAGGGGGGTGCCCAGGCTGACTGATGACTTGGGTAAGATGAGCAGGTACCCTAGGCCTTCAGGATTTCTTGTCATACTGAGATTGTGTTGGTTTTTAGGCATCACCTCTTGGATCTAGTCATTTGGAATCAATTTCTCAGCTCTTCCCTCACCAATAAATTATGGAGCTGACAGTGTCACCCCCAGAGCTAAGCACTCTGCTTTACCAGGCACCAGCCATTCCACATTTGAAATAACTGTCAGGCCAAACTCCTTGCCTGGGCTGCCCTTGTCTCCCTCCCAGGCACAGGGCGCCGAGGCATAGAAGGGGCTGATGTGCAGGTCAAGGCAGCAGCAGGCCCTGTGCTTTGCAATTACCACCTGTTCCCACTCAACTCAATCACAAGACTCACTGCAATGCAATCTCCTGGGCACTAGCCTGGCTCCCTCGGAGATTAAACTCCCCCAGAGGCGGGGGGGGGGGGGGGGGGGAGGAGTGGGGGGTGTCTCACGGCAAACCACATTGCCTCACAGGATGCCTTAAACACATATATTTTTTAATCAGAGAAAGACATATTCTTCTCACTCGGAGCTGCAAATGCTTCTGGAACCATTTTCCCACTTAAATCCAGCGATAAATGACAATTCTGCATCAGGCATAGAAACCGCTCGGCTCCTGGGGCCAGAGATCAAGACCCCCAGAGCAAGGCTCTTTCTCGATGCCTCGGGGCCCAGTGCCTGGGAGAGAGACGAGGGCAGCCCTGGCAAGGAGGATGGCCTGACAGTTATTTCCAATGGGGAGTGGCCGGTGCTTGGTAAAGCAGAGTGCTTTGCTCTGGGGGTGACGTTGTCAGCTCCATAATTTATGGGTGAGCCTACAACTGCTGGCATGTGCTACAGGGACCCCTGCTCCTCACCGCCAACGCTGGACCCACCTTGCAAAATCCCACTGGGGAGGAGCTGAGGTAGTAACAGAGCTGGATAAAGAATCCCCCAAAGGGATCTCCTCCTTTAGTAAAAATTCCGGTAGGATTTCTGGGTTTCTGGTCTCTGTTTAGCAAGCTGTTCAGAACGGTCTGTCTGAGGGATACTGAGCACAGGCCGGTCGCCCGGGATCCACACCAGATCCGGAGATGCTAGAGCAGCAGTTCTCAACCTGTGGGTCGCGACCCTTTTGGCGGTTGAACGACCCTTTCACAGGGGTTGCCTAAGACCATCCTGCATATCAGATATTTACATTACGATTCATAACAGTAGCAACATTACAGTTATGAAGTAGCAACGAAAATAATTTTATGGTTGGGTCACAACACGAGGAACTGTATTTAAAGGGCCAGAAGGTTGAGAACCACTGTGCTAGAGCAAGAGTCTGCTCTCAGGATGCTCACAGGCTGAAGGGAGGGAGAATGAGAAGTCAGGAAGAGGCATGGGAATCCAGGATGATGACAGTGCCGCAGGCCAGGATCCATGGAAGCACAGAGGGCGGGGAGTCCCTAGCCCACGTGACACAGGACTGATGGAATGGACGTCCCAGGCACAGGGACCAGTGTTCGCAAAGGCACAGAGACCTGAGAGCTGTGAGCTGTGTGGTTTAGGAAACGGCGACTCATTCAGGGTGGATGAAGCACAGGGTCCGTGGGCACCTATGGTTGGGAGCGGATCCTACAGAGGAGCCTGGGATACAGGGCTAAGGATGCTGATGGTCCTTAGGTACACACCCGGGGGCATGACGCCACTGTGGCACATGCTACAACATGGATGAATCCTGAAGACATTATGCTACGTGTCATAACCCAGACACAGAAGGACCAATATGGTATGACTCCACTTATTTGATGTACCGGAAGAGTCAAATTCATAGAGATCGAGGGTACCAGGGACTGGGGGGAGGGGAGGAAGGTGATGGGGAGATACTGTTTAGTGCAGTCGTGGGCAAACTACGGCCCGCGGGCCGCATCCGGCCCGTTTGAAATGAATAAAACTAAAAAAAAAAAAGACCGTACCCTTTTATGTAATGATGTTTACTTTGAATTTATATTAGTTCACACAAACACTCCATCCATGCTTTTGTTCCAGCCCTCCGGTCCAGTTTAAGAACCCATTGTGGCCCTCAAGTCAAAAAGTTTGCCCATCCCTGGTTTAGTGGGTACAGAGTTTTGGTTTGGGAAGATGAAGAAGTTCTGGGGATGGAGGGTGGTGATGGTCGCACAATAGTGTGAATGTACTTACTGTCACTGAACTGTGCACCTAAATATGGTTGAAGTGCTGGTAATCTCACCATATTAAATTTAAAAAAGAGAGTAAAGAAAATGCGCAGGAAGCATGGTGTTCCGGGGGACACAGTGCAGGACCACCCTTCTCTAATGCATGACAGTCTGGGAACCTCAGATGTTCTGCGTGGATGTGGTAAGGAATCATCCGCCTGCCCGCCCCCAGCGTGCCCTCCGTGGTAACCGTCCCAGACGAACCCTCTACAGACAGCCCAGTAGTTCCATGCAGCTGTCATCTTCTGAAAGAGGTGACCCTGTACATCACCCCATCTCCCCCGCCTCCCCAAGTTTTTAATAAACTTCTCTAATTTTATCCCTTTGGGTTGAGGGGAGAAAGAAGACAGAGCAGAAACAGCCAGTCTTCCCTTTGATAACTTGCTCCCTCGCCTAATTAACAAGACCCCACACAACCAAACATCTGCCAGCTTCAGAAACGTTCACAGTGATGAGCTTTGATCGCGGTGGGGCACAGTATCCGTGCAGAACAGGAGAATTCCACAGCCGGAATCAGACACCGTTCAGTGCAACCCGCTCAACTCGATCCAGCCATCTGACCACCGTTTGGGGAGTCAACCCTAGGCAGGCATGGCACCTGGCACAGACTGGGAAGAAGATACAATTGTTGCCAACCTGCCAGAGCACTGTTTGCCAAAGTGGCCTTTCCCCTCTTCCCACACACACCGTATCCACGACAAGGGGATGGGAGGGGCGTGTTCATTCTAACCTTCACCATTTCTTAAAAGAGTTTTCTGAAATCTACCTTTGGTAGCTCAACACCAAAGTTAACCTATTTGAATTTCTATTTGAAAATGATCCTTTTTTTTTTTACAGTCTTTTTTTAAAAAAATGTTTTTATTGATTTCACAGAAAGAAGGGAGAGAGAGATAGAAACATCAATGATGAGAGAGAATCATTGATCAGCTGCCTTCTGCATGCCCCACACTGGGGATAGAGCCTGCAACCCCGGGCATGTGCCCTGACTGGGAAGCAAACTGTGACCTCCTAGTTCAGTGATGGCGAACCTATGACACGCATGTCAGAGGTGACACGCGAACTCATTTTTTTGGTTGATATTTCTTTGTTAAATGGCATTTAAATATATAAAATAAATATAAAAAATACAAGTCTTTGTTTTACCATGGTTGCAAATATCAAAAAATTTCTATATGTGACACGGCACCAAAGTTAGGGTTTTTCAAAATGCTGGCACGCCGAGCTCAAAAGGTTCGCCATCACTGCCCTAGTTCATGCATTGACACTCAACCACTGATCCCCAATCCTTTCTTGATTTCTGCCCGTTCTCTGTGGTTCTATTCTCTCAAAATTCAGAGAGAACTGTCATCTGGGGAGCTCATCCAACAATCCCTGTCCTGCCTATAAATCACTTTCTGCTTCCTGGAGAAAGTCACCATGTACACCCTGACATCGCTATGGGAACTGGGCAGGTGTATCCCAAAGGTTGATACACAGGGTCTCCCACCCCCTATGGAGGGGCTCGCCCCGGCAGGCATTGTAAAACACACCGCACATTATGACTTCAGGCGATCTTGTCCCCTAGAGGCATCTATCCAACTGCACTGCCGTTTGCATGCAAAAGACAAACGGGCAGGAAAACGCTGAAGAAACTGAGAGTGAATTCAAATGGTGGGGATGTCTTTGAACCACAACCATTTTCCTCTCTAGAGTCATTAGTGCTAATTACTAACAACTACCCTGTTGACAAGTGCTGGCAGTTACTTAGCCGCTAATTGGCTTCAATTTACCGCTCTGATTGTGTGGTCACAGGTATATATTTGCCTGGGGAGTGAGGAAAGGGAGCAGGGACATCGGGCCTTAAGCTGTCCTTCCAAAGGCATCACCTGCCTGAGAGGCTCAGCCTCGCCCAGTGGCTGGCAGATGACCCCATGCATGCGAATTACCTGGAGGGTTATTACAGCACGGACTGCTGGGCGCTGCCCCCAGACGGTCTGATTCAGTTGGTCTGGGATGGAGTCCAAGAATCTGAGTACCTAACAAGTTCCCAAGGGGTGCTGATGCTGCTGGTCCAGGGCCACCTGCTGAGAACCACTGGCCTCACTGACCTCCGCCAAGGCGGTTCGGCCTCTGCTGCCTCAGGTGTCTCATCTGCCAAATGGACGCAGCGCAGGGAGCCACGTGCCACCTGGGTCTCAGCGAGCATCACGCTGCACAGGTGCCATGTTTAGCAGGAAGGTACCTACTGAAAGATGGAGATTTTACAAATGAATTCTTTGTCCCCCCGCCCCCCCCCCAAAAAAAACACGAAACAAAACAGAAACCAACAACACCTAACTCTCTATTCTGCTTTTCAGCAGGAATCACAGAGTGAAGGACACCTAGGCTGCCACTAGCTACGATGCCCTGGCAATTCAAAACGTCCTGTGCTGGGACTCACCCAACCATGGTCTTCATGAATGTTCTCAACCTAATGTGTGAGTGAATACAATAAAAATAAATAAAATAAAGATGGCAGCCGGCACCTAACAGATTAGAGAATGAACCAGGAGAAGGAGCTAATTCCATTCAGGAAACCACCATGAGCAGGCAATGTACTGGGAGTACAGAATATAAGCATGAGGCCTGTTTGGTGTGGCTCAGTGGTTGAGCGTCGACCTATGAACCAGGAGGACACGGTTTGATTCCCGGTCAGGGCACATGCCCGGGTTGTGGGCTTGATCGCCAGTGTGGGGCATGCAGGAGGCAGCCAATCAATGATTCTCTCTCATCATTGATGTCTATCTCTCTCTCCCTCTCTGAAATCAATAAAAATATATTTTAAAAAAGAATATAAGCATGACAGTGATAACTACTACTCATGAAAGCCCGCCCACCTTACACCAAGCAGCATCAAGGTATTGGTCCCAAACCCCACAGCCCTTGGAAGGGAGTGGCCGTGGTGGTGACGTCAGCCAATGAGCAGTGTCTGCTCAAAGCACTTTGCACACATTTACCCATGGAGTCACCACACAACCTGTGAATCGGCAACTTTACAGATGCGGGAACTAAGCCACAGAGATGAAACAGCTTGGCCGACGACACTCTGCTAATACAGGGGTGGGCAAATGTAGGGGTACAGTTGTGAGTCCATGAAGCAATTTATTCTTGTATTCTCATTTATTAACATTGTATTATTTATTTGTATCAAAACTGTGAACCTACTTTTGCCCATGCCTGGAGAAGGTGGAGGTAAAATCTGCACCCACATCACCCACCTCCAGAGAAGGCATGATGACTGTGAGTTCCCCATGCCTCTGCTGGTGAGTGGCGCCCACCAGGTTCCAACAGGGAAGAAAATAAAAGCCACAGAGGTCACAAAATGACTTAGCGTTCCTTAAATAAAGAAAAAAAAAATATATATATATATATATATATATATGATTTCAGAGAGAGGAAGGGAGAGAAACATCAATGATGAGAGAGAATCATTGATGGGCTGACTCCTGCACACCCCACACTTGGTATCGAGCCTAAAACCTGGGCATGTGCCCTCACCGGGAATTGAACCATGACCTCCCAGTTCACAGGTCAATGTTCAACCACTGAGCCACACTGGCAGGGCAAAATGACTTAGCTTTTTGTTTCTAAGTTGAATTTATTGCTGTGGCCTTGGTTCATAAAACTATACAGGTTTCAAGTGTACAACTCAATCAAACAGCACCTGCACACCCCGCATCGTGAGCCCATCACCTGAAGCAAAGTCTCTTTCCGCCCCCGTCCCCCCTTGCGCACCTCCACGTACCCCCACCCCCTTTCCCCCTGGCTATTACCACACTGCTGTCTGCGTCTACGTGTTAGGTATATAATATTTTAAAAAATCCCTTCTTTTATCCAGCCCCCTCCCGCTCCCGTGACAGCTGTCAGTCTGTTCCATCAGAGCAAAGTAGAGACTGCCTGAGCTTTTGATTGGGAAGTCTGTGCTCCATGCCCTGGGCTCTCTGATGACTGGCATCAATCAAGAGGAGGCAGGAACAAAACCCACGAACACAGCTCAGGGTGGTGGGTGCCACGATCGTGCCGTAATGTCAAGCAATCCATCACACGCAAGCGGAATTTCCTCTGTTCCACTGACGGGCTAGGAAGTGACTAATGAGTCCAATCTGGGGCAGCGAGAGTTGGCTCCCATGGGACAGATGTTGCCACATGTGGCAGCTGTACTCCAGTATCTTCCCTCGTGGCTTTTATTGCCACGTCTCTGCTGCACTAGTCGTACCTGGGTATGCACTTCCCGATGCCTTTATGTGGCGGGATCTGGAGGCTTGGTACCCTGGGTGGTGACATTTATTGAGCATCCTTTAAACTACAAAGGAGACCTGGAGGGTGTGACTTAGACGACACGGGTGGTGTTTCCCTGGCCAGGAAAGAGGTTTTCTGCATGTTATCCATGTGGCCACTGCAGAGCGCAAATCAGGCCTCAGCTGTGCATTAGGAAGCCCAGAGCATTGCTGACTCTGAGATCACGGTTCCCCAGGGCTCTGAGGATTTAGATGACCTAAGCAGCTTCACCACCGAGATTAATCCCATAGACAGGACGACTGCAGCCTAGAGAAGGAATGTCCCGGAGCCAGGACTCAGCAGGCCCCCAGGACGCGGCTGGGAGGCTTCACTCTGGAGGAGGACTTGGGGGAAGAAATGCGTTTGCCATGAGTGTGTCTTCTCGCCTCCAATTGCCTCGATGGCCCCCTGCATCCCTCAGCTGGCAGTTTTTGCTCACCTCATCGAGGTAAGACAAATTGGAGTAATGCAGTGTTCCCCCTTGAAACCAAATGCCATTTTTTTTCCTTGGTGGCTAGCTTTTCCTCCTTCGACCCCACCTGGTGAGATGTCATTGGTCAAACCGTCCAACTGTAATGGCCACCTGCAGAGGTGGACGAACCACAGGGCGCCATCTCGCCTGCCCTCTAGTTCACAGGCAGGCACACCGAGGCCCAGGAAAGGGAACCATTTCCTTGTGGCTGGGTGGGCAGGTCATGCAATTAAAATATATTTTTAGAAGACACTGTTCTCTCTTTTTAATCAAAAACATCCCGTGAAAGGAAAACCAAGGTCATGGGCGGAACTTCATGATGAGCTAAAACATGACACCTTCCTCCACCAGGGCTCCTCTGACGCTGTGGGTTGCGCTCTAGAGTGGCACACGCCTTTTAAGAAGAAAGCTGACAACGGAGATCGACCCTCTTAAGAAAATTCAAATTCTTTGACCCAGAAATTTTTTTATATTAAAAAATGAACCTGGGTGAAGGAATGCTATATGCCAAAGAAATGCAACTGTCTTAATTAATTCTTCAAAAAAAAAAAATCAGAAACATCCTGAGTAGCCAAAAATAGGAGACTGTTTTAACAAAATGATGATGATATGCTACTTGGTGGAACATTACCCATCCAGTGAAAGGGATAGTTCCGAAGACTGATGTTATGTGAAAATTAAAATCCAAGGTGCATTTGGAAGGAAGACGGCTGACTTTAAAAAGGTAGAGAAACAGAAACTGGAATTAACTAATCGAACCACGATGATCTCTGGGTAGCAGGAGATGTACGCTTTCTGTCTCCTCCTACTTTTCTCTACTCTCCCACAAGTTCTATGATGCGCATGCTTTATTCTATAACGAGGAAACACATTCGCTGTTATCTTTTTATATCATTTTTATGTGCCTGAGCCAGATGTGTTATATCGCTCTGAACAAGGATCTTGCAAAAAAGAGGTGCCTCACACCTGAGCATCCCAGCAGAAGCAGACATTGCACCCAGATGGCTTTGCTGGCGAGACTCGGGTGGAGGCACGGCTGTCAGGACATGCTCCGAGGTGACCGGGAACCAAACGCTCAAATAAACGTAAAAAATGTATTAAAAAGAAAAAGGCACTGCAGGAGAAGAACCTTTCTGCAGAAAAAAAAAAAAAAATCACGTGCTGGCGAGGGAAAAAGATTTGTACCAAATGCAGCCAGTTAGTAAGATTAATGAAAGGAGAAGCCGCTTTGCATGGTGGTCAATCCGCAGTGGTTTAAGGGTAATCGAGACTAATTCCAAGGTCGTAGGAAAAGCTACCCCTGCCTGAATTTGGGCTGAGACCCCTTTGTATGCTAAGTGGGTTAACCTTTGTGAAATCAGAGTCTTACTGAGGACAGAGCAAGTCAAGCACTTTGGGTTCCGAGGCAACCAGGAGGAAGAAAATGCTTCGCCTGAGAAGAGCTCGATAAGCAGGCGGCACCAGGAGCCCACCCACAGCATCCTTGAACTCCTTCCTACCTGCCTTTGTGGCAGTGTGCACGCACACCTATGTGCGCCACAAACACTGGGCAAAGACTGCGCCCGGTGCTGGGCTGGCCTGGAGTGCAGGGGTGAGCCAGGCCACCTGAGTCCCAGCCTCTCTGAGCAGACATGTCACCAGGGCCAGTATGGCAGTAAATGATAAAAAAAACACAGAGTGAGGCCCCACCAGCATGGCTCAGTGGTTGAGTGTCGACCTATGAACCAGGAGGTCACGGTTCGATTCCTGGTCAGGGCACATGCCCGGGTTGTGCGTTCAATCCCCAGTGTGGGGCGTGCAGGAGGCAGATGATCAGTGATTTGCTCCCATCATTGCTGTTTCTATCTCTCTCTCCCTCTCCCTTCCTCTCTGAAATCAATAAAATTATATGAAATAAAATACAGAGTGAGAATCCTGTCTTTGCTGCAAAGGGTGCAGGGAGAATATGAAGGGAGTGCTATCTGAAAGAGGATGGCTAAGCTGACCTCTGAGCAGAAACCTAAAGGAAAGCCGGTGAGCTGCAGGGTCTGGGACAGACTTGCAGGCAGAGAACAGCAGGTGCGTGGCCGTGAGGCAGGCGTGCACCTGGGGTGAGAAAGGCCCAGCCAGGCATCCCGTGGATGGAAGGGAGTGAGGATGGGGACAGGCCCCTGTCCCAGCATCCTTGCCCTGGCCGGCTTCATGGGCCTGTGAGCTGGGCCGTCACAGGGGGCCCCTTGCTGAGAAGGACCCTCCTCAACTTTGGAGGGGGCCCGAGAACCGCCATAACCCACCGACTCCCAAGGGGTTTAATGCTCTGTGGTCGCCATTTGGAAACTCATCACCGTTTTTGTAAGAGGGGCTCCCGACGTCCTGTTGCCTTGGGCCCACAACTGGCACAGTCGACGTCCTGTTGCCTTGGGCCCACAACTGGCACAGTCGCCATTCAGGGAGACCTGGCTGAGATCCCCAAGAATGTGCCTGTGTAACCGGGAAGCACCCCACTTCCTCCTATTTAAGGGCCTCTGACCCCGTTGACTAGAGTGATAATGGGAATCTCACGGGAGGGCCTCAGGGGCGCCATCGGGGCCTTTCTAAATGTTTACTGAAGCTTTGAAGAGAAAACAAGCCTGCCTGTGCTAGATCCGGGGCCTCAAAGTGCAACCAACCCTTCATTATCTACATTACAAAGGGAGCAGGGAGTGTGAATTATTCACAAGCACTGATGGAAACCCCCACTCTGGGAGGCAGCCTGTGGCTTTTAATTCCTGCATGTCCCCGGAACTGCAAAGAATTATCGACAGATAACCCTGAGGTCCTACAACCTGAGCCCTGGGAAGGTGAACCCTGGACTCCTCAGAAAAGCCACAACTTCCCCTCCGCCAACCCCACCATCAATGATGAGGGGCCACCTCTGACCTCTAGGGCAGTTTCCCGCTAAGAAAAGTATGGCTTCTGTGGAGCAGTTCCACGCAAAAAAGGCACCGGATGCACAAAGAGCTTTGTACACAACTTTGGAGGGGGCCCGAGAACCACCATAACCCACGGCCCCCAAGTACAATGCCTGGCTTAGGAATGGGGGGTGCATGGCGAGGACCCCACGCAGCCCTGCCCTATGAGTGCACCCTAAGGAGGAAGGGGCAGATTTGGGTCAATCCTAGTGGCTTCTTTTGGAGAAATGAGGCCATACCCTTGGACCCCAGCAATCAGGGTCATTCAATGACATGAAATAAGACCACATGTTTTCTTTCCTCACTTTCTTTTTAAAAAATTAAATATCTTTTTGTTGATTTCAGAGAGGAAGGGAGAGAAAGAGAGAGATAGCAATATCAATGATGAGAGAGAATCATTGATTGGCTGCCTCCTGCACACGCCCCACTGGGGACTGAGCCTGCAACCTGGGCCTGTGCCCTGACCAGAATCGAACCGTGACCTCCTGGTTCATAGGTTGACGCTCAGCCACTGGGCCATGCGGTCGGAGTTTTTCTCACTGTCTTTAGATTAAGTCCAACCCCTACAGATTTCTCTGTGGCCTGGCTCCCTCTTTCCAAGGAGATGGGATCCAGGATGAGACTTGAGGAAATACAGCCAATAACAACTTTAACGTTTAAACTAAGGAGCTAGAGGAACGGCGGGCATACAGAGCAATGTATTCTGCTGGCTGTTCTAGTCACATCACATATATTAACCCATGTGAGTGCTAGATAGCTATTCTCCTCCTCATTGTACACAGGAGGAGACTGAGGCCCCAACAAGAGAAATCACCTGCCCAAGGTCACACAGCCAGGAAGTGGCACCCCCAGGAACGGAGCCCAGGCAGACTGGCTGGGCCGTCCAGACTCTTCAGCACAGTGTTGACCGTCACAGACCCCCACACTGTCTGGCCAAAGGGGCCCGCCCGGGTCAGCAGGCCACAGACGCACAGATGGTCCGTAGGCTGGGAGGTGATGTGTGAGAAATGAGGCTCATGGTCCGTAGAAAAGAGCCCAGATCTATCCCGGCGGGACCTGCTGGGGGCCGGTGCAGACGAGGGGGCGTGTCGTGGTCACTGATAAAGGTTTGCATCACATTCTGAGACACCTAGCACAGCACACAGACATGCGGACGGAAAATTCCACTTAGCCAGCGAGTTGTAACGCTTTAGGAAAGGGAAAAGCAAAAAGGTTCACTTGCTACAACCGAACGCCACGCCCAAAGGATACTCTGTTCTGCAGGAAGAAATTCCACGAGTGAGCAAAACCCAAGACGGACAACTCCCCAGCGCAGTGACCAGGGAACGGCTCACGGGCCCCTGAGCTGCCCCTATCAGAGAATACATATGCCTGAGAGGAGCGCATCCCAAGTGAGACTGCGGGGTGGGGGTGGCTGGGGGGAGGGCTACCCGGGAGGAGACCCTGCGAGGCATGGGCTCTGCCCAGAGAGAGGGAAGAGCTCCCTTCAGCTCAGGATCTGCAGGTGATACTTGAAACACCTCTTGCCCAGCAGGGGGCACTGTTCCCTCTAAAACCCACCTCACGCTACAGGTCCTGAGGCTGGTTACCTGAGCCAACAGACTAGAGACAGACCCACACAGGTGCTACTTTAGACTCAGGGCTTCCACACCGCCCTCCCCTGGGGGCTTTGCTTCCTAAAATAAAATTTAAAAAAATAAACAAAAAAAACCAAATTCCTTCCCGTATTTCCTCTAAATCATGGCTATTTTTACACCTCAGTCTGTCATCCTCTGGCAGGCTGGCCCACGCTTGCTCACATCATGGCATGAGGCTTCCAAGAACAGCAGGAGGGTGAGCCCTGATGCACAGGCACTTTCAAGTCTCTGTCTGTGGCATGTCTGCTACTGTCTGTCCCACTGGCCACAAGAAGTGACAAGGGCAGTCCAGATCCCAGAAGCTAAGACAGACTCCTCCACCTGGAAGGGGCTACAAAGTCATGGTGCAGGTCATGGGCATAGAAAACTTGTGGGCATTTTTGCGAATACACATATGCACGCTCACGCACACACGCGCACACTCATGCACACATGTGCACGCTCATGCACACACGTGCACGCTCATGCACACACGTGCATGCATGCACTTTTATCTACTCACATCCCACTGGAGAGTACTCACATGCCTGCCAGAGGGGCTGGGAAGCGTAGCCACATGACAGCTATAACCATCGTAGCGTGAAAGGGGGACATGCATTTTGTGAACAGCCAGCTGGGAGGGCCCCTCCCCACAGCATCACCAACAGAATGTGTTGCCAAACTTACAGATGCCCACTGAGCTGACAGTTTAAAAATGGTCTCTGGAAGTATTTTTTATATGCACACCCTGTTTTTCTTTTCTTTTCTTTTTAAGAGGGGAAAGTCTCTTTTGATGTTTAGCAACTATCTGTATTCCCTCCTCCGTGAACTATGTATTCATACTCTCTGACCATGGCTACGGGGTTTTCTCATATTAATTTCTAGGGGCTGTTTGTATAGAACTTTGAGCTCAGTCCGTTGTCTGTGATGTGAGTCCCACCCATTTCCTCTGGGGAAATCTTGATGAGGGCAACTGCACCAGCCAGGGGCCGCCCTCCTGGTTTCATGTCACCATTTGCCAGAAGCCTATTAGCGGTTACGCCTCCGTAGATGCTATGCCATTGTTTGCACTGTCTGCCTTGTCATTGCTTTTTTCTGTGTGCATTATTACTATTTCCTTTTGTCTCTCCCAGGTTAAAAAAACACTTTTACTTTTCAGATAATTGTAGATGCACGTGAAGCTGCCAAACAGAGCAGAGGAGCCCTGTGTACGCGTCACCCGTTTCCCCCAACGGTGTCACCATCGGGAACGACGGTACAATAGCCAAGCCAGGAACTGGACATGGGTACACTGTGTGGACAGTTCTGCACCGCGTCATCATGTATGTAGATCCATGTAAAGACCACAGCAATCAAGATACAGACCTGTCGCAGCAGCAGGGATGGACCTGGAGAGCATTGTGCTAAGCGAAATAAGCCAGTCAGAGAAAGATAAATACCACATGATCTCACTCATTTGTGGAATATAATGAACAACATAAACTGATGAACAAAAATAGATCCAGAGACACAGAAGCATCGAATAGATCATCAAACCTCAGAGGGAAGGCAGGGAAGGGTGGGAGGTGGGGCAGGGGTAAGAGAACAACTAAAAGACTTGTATGTATGCATATAAGCATAACCAATAATTAGGACTGTAGGGGGGTGAGGGCATGTGCTGGGGGGTGGGAGCGGCTAGGGAGAGGTCAATGGGGGGAAAAGGAGACATATGTAATACTTTAAAGAATAAAGAATTTACATTAAATAAAAAAGATACAGACCTGTTCCATCACAGCGATAATCTCCCTAGTGCTACCCACTTAATAAGCAGAACAGCTCAGTGCCCCCCACACCTCATCATCTCCAACTCCTGGCAACTGCTAATACTATCCTTTCTAATCCATTTGTTTATTCTTCATACTCTTGTCATCTTATGGAATCTCCTCGAATGCTCCCAGGATGCCTCAGATGCAGCCTTCGCTTACTTGAGCAGGGAGAACTTCTGACTCAATCCTGAGGCCCATCAGCACTTTCCCCCAACCCCTCCTTTCCAAATTACCTGGGGTGCCACACTGCCTTCCACCGCAGAGGTCTTTCAAGCCAACTCATACCTTTCTCATTCCAATAAAGTGTGAGGGAATGGAGATGGTGTGACCCCTGGAGGTCAGAGAAAGCTCCTTCCCTCTCCCTGGTTGGCTGGAGTCACTGATCTACTCACACTTGCAAGGCAGAGCTCAAAACGCCTCAAGTCTGCCCGGCCGAGGTGGTTCAGTGGTTGAGTGTTGACCTATGAACCAGGAGGTCACAGTTCGATTCTTGGTCAGGGCACATGCCCCGGTTGTGGGCTTGATCCCCAGTGTGGGGAGTGCAGCCGATGATTCTCTCTCATTATTGATGTTTTTATCTCTCTCTCTCCCTCTCCCTTCCTCTCTGAAATCAATAAAAATATTTTTAAAAAATTAACCCCCTCCCAAAATACAAACAAAAAAGAAACACCTCAAGTCAAACAGAAGCCAGGACTGAAGCTCAGTTTTCTGGGACAAGGCATGTATAGAGGGTGGGGGATAGGGGGGGGGGAGGGAGGGGCTTTCTCTCCAGAAATAGCTTCTGTTTTATCTCTGGTTGGTAGAGGTCATTTGTTGTGATAAAGAAACAAACCAGGCAAAAGAGACTCCTGAGAATTCTGTCTAAAATGCACCAAGCTGGCTACCACTGAGGCGGTTGAGCATGTATTCATTTAGTACACAGACCTCCCGGGTTTGCACGGGCCTAAATGTTTAATCTTTTGTTTAGAACCTTTCCATTAGGCACTGTGCTGTCCTAAATAATAATTAGGACGGGGAGGAAAGAAGAGGAGAATCAAACCTGACCCCGTTCTGCAGAAGGTCTCCACATCCTCTGCCTTCAAGAATGGAGGGGCCCTTGACCTTCCGGCAGTAATATGCTGGGCCTGATTCTTGAAGAGCGAGGTCCACGGAGACATGTCTGCAATGACACTGTCTCCTATACAAACGCTACCGCCGCCGCCGCGGAGCCACGGCGCCCACACAAGCACAAGGGCACCCACACAAGCACAAGGGCACCCACACAAGCACAAGGGCACCCACACAAGCACAAGGGCACCCACACAAGCACAAGGGCACCCACACAAGCACAAGGGCACCCACACAAGCACAACGTGCAGCACAGAAGGTGTGACCTCCGGAAAGAGATTGGCGGTGTTAAGAAGCTTGATTGTGACTATTATGCAAAGTAAAAAAGCAAAACAAAACAAAACAACAGAAGCAGGCTGCAAGCAGCCAGGGAGAGCCTCTCAAATAAAATGTTACCTGTCACTGAAAATAAAGAGAAACAAATGCAAGGGACATATAATATGTGATTAGGATGCTGGCCCCAGACATGAAAATGTATCTATTAAATACCATCCTGTCCTGGCCGGTTTGGCTCAGTGATTAGAGTGTCGTCTTGAGGACCAAAGATCGCGGGTTCGATTCCCAGTCAAGGGCAGGGACCTCAGTTGCAGGTGCCCCAGCCCTGGTAGGGAAGCCTGCGGGAGGCAACCAATCTATGTGTCTCTCTCAGGTCAATGTTTCCCTCTCTCTCTCCCTCCTCCTTCCCTTCCACTCTGTAGAAATCAACGGAAAAAATATCCTCGGGTGAGGATTAAAAATATATATATATCTCCTGTTCCTAAGGGACTCCCTAGAGCCGGCTGCTCCGTGTCTGTGCCCAGCACACCGGACCCACTCGCTGGGTCTGAACTGTGCCCAGAGTGGCTGCTGTGGTGGGAAGACCCAGCAGTTCTCTGCTCCACATCCCTCACCTGGTGTCACCTGCCCTGTTAGCTGGCTTTCAGCGAAGTCACGTGGTATTGGTATTCTTAGCACGGACGACTAAGTCCAAGACGCAGGCTTGCCAATGGTACAGTCATTTTGGAAAACAGTCTGGCAGTTCCTCAAAATGTGAAGCATGGATTCACCCTTTGACTTCCCAGTTCTACTTCCAAGGGGGACTGAAACCACGTATGCAAACATTCACAGCAGCGCCATTCGCGATAGTCAACAAAGTGGGAACAAGCCAAATGCCTAGCAGCCGATGAATGCATTTAAAATACGGGGTATCCACACAACGCGATATGACTTGGCCATAAAGAGGAATTAAGGTACACGGTCCAGCGTGGATGAAACTTGAACTTTACGCCTGGCGAAAGAAGCCACGAAAGATCACAAACGGCATGGTTTTATTTATAGGAAATATCCAGAATAGGCAAATTCGAGAGACAGAAAGGATTAGTGGTTGACCCAAGCTGATGGGCGCAGGGATGGGGGAGAGTGACTGCTAAGGAGGAAGAGGTATCTATTTCAGGGTGATTAAATGTTCTAAAATTAGAAAGTGGAGATGGCTGCTCAACTCTAAATTTTTGAATACACTGAAAATCACTGCATTGCACACTTGAAAAGGGTAAATTTTATGATAGCTGAATTAATTCTTAAGAAAGCTGCTATAAAAAAAAAGTGATATGGGTTTACCTAGTAAAATACTTGAAGAAAGGGCGAGTAAATGAACACCTGCTAAAAAAATTAGTATTGGGCAGGGTGTGTGGGGGGGAGTGTGGGGGGGAGGGAATCAAAGCAAAGTTAACTAAAATCTTCACACTTTTGGAGGATGAGCTAAAGTAATTGTCTGTATGCTACACACTGATCATGAAGGCCCTCCTGCCTGCCTTTTAGCATCTCCTTCATTCACAGCATGATCCACCGCTTAACATTCACTTCTTAATATTCAAGAAAATCAGAGGCAGGGAGACAAAGTTGGTTTCCAGGAAGCAGAGCTGACATCACAATCCGGTCACTCCATCAATCATTTACGCCAGAAAGACTCCTGGGCCTCTTGTGTACCCAGCACCTGACGGTCGCTGTCTTCGAGCTTCTATTCCAATGTGTGTGTGAGCATTTTCAATGAGTGCAACCTACAGCCTTTGGAGAGCTCTGCTGAAGAGAAGGATGACGCGCAAGCAGGGGAGAGGCGGACCCTCCTCGCCTGGGGGAAAGGATGGACTTCAGAGAGGTCTCGGGCCTTTGGAGGTGTTTGTCCGAGGAAGAAATCGAGCAGGGGCATCAGTTCCCATTTCAGGTAGGTGCCCTGATGAAGGGTCTGGATTGAGATGAAAATTCTGCAGCGTGCCTGTCCCAGGAGAGCACAGGGAACCCTGAATACGAGCCCTTAAACCCCAGACCATTCTGACCTCGCAGGGCCACTCTGATTGACTCTGTTTTCCTTAACTCTTAGGAAACGAGACCTTTTAGTTTCTTGGACTTCCTCCTGTTCTCTTTGTATATAACTAATCAAATACTCAAGTAATCTACCGCTTCATTTAAAAAATACCCCAGGCGAGGAGCTGATGATGCCAGGCTTGCCCCCAGGCAGCACCCCTATTGCCAAAGAAGCTGCTAAAGGATATGGACCCCAAACACAAACCCAGGAAAGGCCGGGGAGCTGCACCTGGAATCTGCTGTCCTGAGGATGCCTGGGTTCCTAGGAACCCGCCTTGAGAAACACTGGCCTAGTGACCATGACACCATCACGGGGAGGGGGCTCCCCAGGGCCAGGCAGGTGAGGCCATGGGAGCACAGACCCAGGGCCGACGGAAGCATCTTCTCAGGGGGAATATATTCTCAGGTGACTCTTTCTTGGGTGGTATTGGGATGGAGATCAGTTCAGAGACCCCCTTCCGAGATAAGTGCCAACTGGAACCAAGAGTCTTGTTTTTCTCCATCAAGGTGCCTGAACATGCCCCTGGACCACCTGCGCCACCTCCTGACCCTGACCCTGACCCTGACCCTGAACACCACGGAGTCTCAGGTCCCCCGGCTTCTTCTGAGAAGGAGCCACCATCTGCCCAGATGCTGGCCCTGTTAAAGGAAGGCGACACCACAAAGAGAAAGGGACTGTCTGGCCCATTGGCCAAAAGAAACCATTATAGCAAGAAACACACACACACACACACACACACACACACACACACACACACACAAATACACACACATACACAAAACAACACAGGGAGAGAGAAGGCCCAGGAGGGAGAGGGGGAGAATGGACTGTTTCTAAATGACACACCCCCTCCCCAGGGCAGGTCTTGGCCACCTCGCAGGCAGAGCTGGGTTTGCTGTAGGGAACAGCAGAACAGACAGCAGCTTTGGTGTCAATGTATTTCTGGACTTGAACAAAGAACTTCATCTGGTGGCCTTGGGGCCCTTCCCCTAGAGGGCTCCTGACCGTCTGGCCTGGAGGAGGGCAGACGCGCAGGCAGCTGTGAAAGGAACTTCAGTTACTGAAGGTGCTCGTCGGGAATCAGTGGGCTCCGCGGTGGGGTCTCGAGGACACAGAATTCAACCCGGGGAGAGGAAGTTAGACAGACATGGGATTAGACTTAGACAAGGTCTGCTCAATGTGCCCAGAGGAGAGAGGATCTGGTCAGGTGAGTGTCCTTCCAAAGGATGCAAAGGCTGCACACCTGTGAGGAAGAGGCTCTATGGAAGGGCCTGAAGCCTTATGGGTACCAAAAGGATCCAGAAAGCCGTTTGAGCACAATTCTGCAATGCATTGAGATGCAGTCTCAGTTTCCCTCCAATGCCCTATTGGTGGAACCTCTCAGGAGCCACTGGCAATACTGAAATGTGAGCCAAGTCCCAGCCCCAGTCACTCAGAGCCCGGGGGGGAGGCTGGGAGTAACAACTTCGAGTTATCTAACAGGAGCACAGCCGGTGCCTCGGCCTCAGTACCAGACGCTTGGTCTGGGCTGTTTCCCCAGAGACACTGAGCAATGTCTGATCTGGAAGATATGAAACAGCCTCAAGTCTTCTGAGCCCTGAGGCCACCTCCCCTTTTTCACTCTGGATGCCCAACCCCACGTGTGCATGATGGGGTGCATCCAAAACCACGTGGGAGCAGTGTCGCAAGGGGAGGCCCCGGCACTGTGCAGGCGGGGGAGGTGGGGGAGGGTGGCTGCAGGAAGGGGCAGGGCTCCAGGTGTTTCTTATAGAGACTCCCGACCACTGGGCCCATACTCAGACCTGCTCCCATTCTGCCTGTGGGGGGACCTGGAGCCTCTCCTGAATGGACCCAGTCTGTGCTCAGCAGGTCATGCAGCCCGTTTGCTGTACCTCCCTCTGCATCCTAGATCCTCTGTCCGCTGTTCTGCTCCCCCTTATCTCCGTCCTCGTGAGTGTATCTTTTTCTTTTTAATATATTTTATTGATTTTTTACAGAGAGGAAGGGAGAGGGATAGAGAGAAACATCGATGAGAGAGAAACATCGATCAGCTGCCTCCTGCACACTCCCCACTGGGTAGATGCCCACAACCAAGGTACATGCCCTTGACCAGAATCGAACCTGGGACCCTTGAGTCCGCAGGCCAACGCTCTATCCATTGAGCCAAACCGGTTAGGGTTCGTGAGTGTATATTCATATTCCTTTCCTTCCCTTTTAGCGGACCTTGGGAAGGCACGGAAGTAAGGCAGTGTGTTCAATCTGCCTGCTTTATAAATCACATGTTTATATTTTATTTTAAGAACGAGGATGTGTGGGTCACTCAAAAACACATGTGCAAGCCAAGTCCGTCCTCCGGGCCGTCATCGCCTGCAACACCTGCAAGGTGTTAAGCACCGCCCTCAGAACGCCGGAACGCCGGGGTAATTTGGGTCATTTTGCTTGGAAAGAGAAGGCTGAGGAACAAATTAATGGTGGAAAAGAGATCAGTTTGCAGCTGTTCCCTCTCTCTGAGAACAGAATTAAAGGCCACGAGCAGGGACGTGCAACAGGAGGGATCTCACCCCAAATCATCTTTCCCCTGGACTGCTGCGGTGGCCACACCGGTCACCCTACCTGTAATCTCTCCCTCCACGTGGTCTCCTGTGGTGCTCACTTTCCCTCCGTGATTTAGAATCTCTAAAAACAACGTCCAACCAACTGTCAATTAACTATGGGATGCTAAGCCTGTGGGGGACTGTGCTATGCACGGGGGAGACAGTGATGAACCCGGCAGGTACGGTCCCTTCCCCTCATGCTTAGAACTTAGTGAGGAGCAAAGACATGTTCTGGATTTAGGACGAAGATGTCTTTGGGGGGCATGAGTCAGCCTCCCAAAGGTAGAAAGAGGAGGCCTGGGATTCGGACCTGAGTCTTGGGCCCCAAAGCAAAAGCAGATTTATGCAAGCCTCCCCCACCCCCCCAGGAATGGGGCTTTGGCCACAGCCATGATCATGTGCCTCAAACCCACCCTGCAGGACCATTCCTCCAAGGTGCTCCTTTTGCTTGGAATTCCCTTCTACTTGGCCTCCTCAGAAATTCCTACTTAACCTTCAACACCCCGTCATGTGCTTCCCCTCTGAAATCTCTCCCTGTCCCTCCTGAGCAGAACTGGGTCTCCGATCTCAAGGCCTCCACCGCACTTCGGCACATTAAATTATCTGCACTGGCAATGGCCAGATAGCTGTGCGGCCATTTCTGCTTCCTTCTCCTCCTTCTCCCCCTTCTCCATTTACAGAGGAATTCCGTCAGGATTCCCTTTCTTCCCATGAGCATTGTTTCGTGTCTGCCACGTCCAACCTCACCTGGCACACATAGGCCGATACATGTTCCTGGGTGGAAGCTAGTTAATCAATAAATGAGTTGCATCATCAAGGCAGATGCAATCTTCTTCAAAGGTGAAAAAAAGGGAGAATAAAGCCACATTTTTTCCATTTTCTCTCCCCTATCCATTTACTGAGCCCCATGCTGAGCATTCTACCAGCAGCTGGGAAAACAGAAATGAACAAAACAGGATGCCCACGTGGGAAGACAGGAAAAGGAGATGTATGAAGTCCCCACTATGTGCCAGCCACGGTGACTGGCACTGGCACACACCTCATTTACGTGGAGGTCTGCCAGGCGAGAGGGCAGCTGGCCCCTCCCAGCACATGGATCTAGAAGATGAGTTTATGATCTCTCTGATTACCCGCAGCTTTGCTGAATTTTCAGAATGCTAATGCAGAGTCAAAGACGTCTTACGAGAGAGACCTGCCAGGCCAACGTTTTTTAAACTAGAGTTTGCAATACCGAAGAGGGCTGTGAAAATAATTTAGTGGGTTTCGATAAGCATTTTAAAAATTAAAATACGCAAATTAGATTAGAAGAGATATAAAAATTCAATGAACATAGTAAGGTTAAGTACTGTTTTATGAAGATATTTAGTAGCACATTGACACAATGTGTCTGTATAGATACAGTATATATATGTATAAATGTATGTATGTATGTGTGTATATATGTATAGATGTTTGTATGTATGTATATGTGTATAGATGTATGTGTGCATATATGTATAGATGTATGTATGTGTATAAATGTATGTGTATATGTATATATGCATGCATGTGTGTGTATATATGTGTACAGATGTATGTACACGCAGAAAGACACAGGCATCTATTTTTTGGACCGTGACGTAAAGGTAGTTCTTTCTGTGGGATGCAGTTAAAAGGTGTGGAAGGAACCGATGGTCCTACATCCACACTTAGATACAAACAGGGCCTGGCAATGGACTCCTGCAGCTCTTTTACTATGAGGCCTAGCATGTGACATTCCCAAGTCCATGGGCGTCTACATCTCACACTCTCCACTGCCACCCCTGAGGAGCGGATGCTCTTTTATTAAAGGAGCCAGTGGGGTTCCCAGGCGGCCCCATTGGGGAAAGTGACCTGCTCAGGTCTGTCTCCTTTTACCTGGGCTGACCTGACAAACTCATGTGGAAAGTTCCTTTAAATAGCCTGCGAGGAGATTTCCTTCTGATTGTCACAATCGACAGCCGATTATCCGGAAATGGCCTAATGAAACCCCCAGCCCTCTTAAGATGTGCAGTCTTGAGGAAAAAACACAGGCTTTGACGTTTTGCTGATTGGGACAACATTTCCATCTCTGCCACTTGCTGGCCCTGTGACCTCAGGGCTGTCAGCTGTACCAACGGGCCCTGGGGCAGGTGTGTCGGGGCCAGTCCTTCCAGTCTGGGAAAGCCCACACAACAGGAGCTCAGCAAACTTTAACGTTTCGCCCTCCCACCCCTTCCCTTTCTATGAATATTTGCGGAGCAGTTACAGAATAACCACATGCCAGCTACACTAATGAGTCCAGAGAAGAACCGCTGAGAAAATGGCAACAGAGCCACACGAGCCACCGTTCTGTGGTGGGCACCGTGTGCCAGGGCCTTGCCAAGTCCCCCTCTGCCAGCTCAAAGTTGGAGTTGACCAAGTACCAACCCCAGCTGGGCAGCCTGTGCTCTGCTCTGCGACCAGCCCAGTCCTGACCTTTCCTGGTATTTGTGATGTCGGGTTGGATTTTGATCATTGTTTGAGCTCTTGACACAAAATAAAGAGGTTGGTACTTTTCCTTGGGAGGCACAAGTGGCAGGATTTTAATCCTGTCCGCAAACACGTCTTCCCAAATGCTACCCCACCCCACCAGCGCGTGAAGAAAGCAGCCGAGGCTCAAGGCCGCCTGCGGATCCCAGGTTGGTGATGTTTGGGGAGTGAGTCTGGACGCTGGCTGCACTTGGCATTATATAAGGAGCCTGTAAACATGTGGATGTCCAGGGCCCTGGCTAGAGATTCTGACTTGGTTGGTAAGAGGGAGGCCTGGGCATCATTCTTCTTAAAGAGCTCCCAGATGGTTCTACCTGGAAGACAGCTGCATTTGGGAGAAGTGAAGGGAACAGGGAGGTGGGTAATCTGGACCAGTCCTTAGGCCAGCCCCTGGGACCTGGGAGAGAAGGTGCCTGGTCTTCGTATGAGGGATGTACAGAGGGAGAGTTTAACTGGCCCATCCAAGGTCACACAGCCAGGGCTGGGACTTGAACATGGGGCCATCTCTTTTTTAAAAAAATATATTTTTATTGATCTTTAGAGAGAGAGGAAGTGAGAGGAATAGAGACACAGAAACATGGATAAGAGAGAAACATCATTGACAGGCTGCCTCCTGTACGGCCCCCTACTGGGGATCGAGGCCGCGACCTGGGCATGTGTCCTGACCGGGAATCTAACTGGTGACCTCTTGCTCAACCACTGAGCAACACCGGCCGGGCCATTTGACTCTTTTTTGTAGCCAAGACACTGCACTGCTGAGCTCAGGGCATCTACAGACATCTGTGTACAGCCTCAGGGCCACAGCCGTGCAAAAGAGAGGACTAGCATTTTGCGATTCCTTAGAATCCCGAAAACGGTTGGAAATAGCCCAAGACTGTGAAACAGAGGCCTGAAGAGACAAATAGTAATGCAGCCAATGCCACGAATACCGAGAAGCATAAAAACGACTCAGTGCCGAACACTGGAAAAACGGTTGCAATCTGTAGTTAGGAAGAAAAACCCTAGTGTACAAACAGTATTATAATATGATCGCAACCTCACATTTTAAAAAAAGCCATTTTCTATGCACAAAGAAGCACCTGAGAGGAAACACACTAAAATATTAACAACGCTCAACTCCAGACATAGAGATACAGGAGTTTGTTTCTCCTTTGTGATATGAACACGCGTTGTTTTATTCATGACACACACATACACACACCAACGTAGCACGGGTCTCCTGGGCCTTAGCGATGCCCGCGACAGGGCAGTCTCTGCCTGAAAGGTCTGGTAAAGTTTTGTTTTGGGGCCTGGAGACTATTGTGAGAATGCAAGGAGCTAACATAGGGTGTCCCCCAAAATGTAACACAATCATCTGTAGATTCTATTACATTTTGAAAATGAAATGTATGTTAAAACACACTGCCTTGCCCAGCTGGCGTGGCTCAGTGGTTGAGCGTTGATCTATGAAGCAGGAAGTCACAGTTCAATTCCCCGGTCAGGGCACATGCCTGGGTTGCAGGCTCGATCCCCAGTGTGGGGTGTGCAGGAAGCAGCTGATCAATGATTCTCTCTCATCATTGATGTTTCTCTCTTTCCCTCTCCTTTCCTCTCTGAAATCAATAAAAGAATATTTAAAAAAAAAAATAAACACGGCCTTTATAAAAACGTGTTTCCTTTTTTTGGGACACCCTGTATATGTAGTCTGAACCATATCAGGCATCTCGTAAAAGCAAGCCTCCCCCGCTGCTCCCCCGCCAATGTACCAGCATAGAAGCCGGTCTGCGAGGCCAGTTGGGAGAGAGTGCACTGCCTGCCTGGCTTCTGTGCGCTGCCGCTGGGCAGCCCAGAGGCCCACGCTGCGCCCTGACCCGTGGCGTCCGGCCACACTCACCACATCTCCACATGGGGACTTGGGCACCGTGACTCAGGCAGAGGGGAGCACGCGGGGGCCCGGGTGCTGCCCAGGGCCCAGAGGTCAGCTAGGACCTTCCCTTCCACGCCAGATGCTCACGCTTCCATCGCCGACCAGGCCTAGGGACTGCACCTGTGCATGAATTTTGTGCACCAGGCCTCTAGTAAAGATAATAATAAGGAAAACAGGGTACAAAGTATATGGGAACTTCGTGCTATTTTTATATTTTTTCTGTAAACCAAAAACTGTTCCAGAATTTCAATGTTCACTTAAAAAAAAATTAAGTACCATCTCTGCCAATCAACCCTCCCATCCCTCCCCCGCCTCCACTCCCCAAGCCCTTCATGGGTGCTCCTTTTGTTACAGGCTAGTACAGGGGTGGGCAAACTTTTTGACTCGAGGGCCACAATGGGTTCTTAAACTGGACTGGAGGGCCGGAACAAAAGCATGGATGGAGTGTTTGTGTGAACTAATATAAATTCAAAGTAAACATCATTACATAAAAGGGTACGGTCTTTTTTTTTTTTTTTTTTTTTTTTAGTTTTATTCATTTCAAATGGGCCGGATCCGGCCCGCGGGCCGTAGTTTGCCCACGGCTGGGCTAGTATCACATCGTTTTTTAAAGAGGATTATCGGCCAGGTTTGAGGAATCTTCTTTTTAATCTTATAAATGTTCCCGCTATCATGGCATGTGACCTGGGCAGTAAAGAAGAGAGGCCCCAAATTGCCATGCTTTCTCTGCCCCTAAGACTCATCAAATGGCAAACAAGGAAACAGGACACCAGAGCTTCCGTCTCTAAGGGAGATGCCTGTGAATGAACAGAACATCCTCCTGCTTCTAGGAAAGCTGGTGCTCCACCCGGTCCTCAGCTGGCTGACAGCGTCCCTCCGATGCCGCCCCATCCATCTCAATGAGGAGCCCGCACACACCCTGCCCACTGCACTCTTCCAGGTGGGCGAGCCCAGCGCACGGCACGGAGGAGAGAACAGCTATTTGTCTTCCCAGACAGGCCACGTCGGTCCTTGTCATACATTAGAAGCTGCTAATAATCTATGTATATGCACTTAGGAGGGAAAACAACGGTGTCCTTGTGCTGGTCACAGAATGACAGGCACGGATCTCCTCCCATTGGGAGAGGACAGGTGAGCAGCAAGTCGGTCCCTCCCGTCATTTTGAGGAAAGCTCCTAAGTTCCAGTGGGTTCTCACCGAATCCGGGGCCTTCTATGGATGCGGATGCTTTTGAGCCTTGTTAACTCAATCATGGCTTTCCCTTGGTACCATGGACGCTTCCGGGTACAGGGAAATGAACGCGTTTATTTATCATCTGAAAGAGGCTCTTCACTACCGGTCAACTGTCTGTGGCTCCAGGAGAAAAAATCCCCAGTCTGTGAGGCTAATGGGGAGTAGAGTTGAGAGGAGTGCCGGAAGCCGGCAGAGGAGTAAGAATGTCAGAAGCTCTCCCCATAGGAGCCTGAACCCAGGGCTGGTTCAGAAAGTCATGCAGACAGCACGTGGCCAGGGTGCTCCAAGTTATGAAACGACACACGAGCTGTAGAATGTTCC
This sequence comes from Myotis myotis, assembly GCF_014108235.1. Taxonomy (NCBI): domain Eukaryota; kingdom Metazoa; phylum Chordata; class Mammalia; order Chiroptera; family Vespertilionidae; genus Myotis; species Myotis myotis. Next base: position 203,885,669 of record NW_023416335.1, read on the forward strand.
TGTTTAATTTCATCATCAACCACTTAAGACCAACATCACGCCACCCCTAATGCCTGATCACAATGGATTAACCAGGGGCAACAAGGGGTCTCAACAGGGAAGGACTGTGCCTGCAGGGGTCACGTGGTGATGCCCTGACATAGTTTTGGTTATCACAACTGGGGTAGTGGGTAGAGGCCAGGGACAAGGCTAACCATCCCACCACATACAGGATGCAGCCCCAAATGTCAATAGTGCCAAGGTGGAGAGACCTGCAGGAAAACCTCGATGCTTGAGTCATCGGGGGTGTCCAGACTGTGGCTGGGAGAGGGGGTGGGCTGTGGATCCTCGCAACTTGGAAAGACCCAACAGGGGGTTCTAAGGCTGATCGCCAACCTCCACCTTGCAACTCAGAATCACCGCTCGAAGAACACAGAGGTACGTGACCATCAGGTGACTGCTTGGCTCTCACATGCCCGTCAACCCAATTAGACATGTTGCTAACAGAGACCACGAGTAGAAATAACTTGCGTTGTAAGGCCCTTTTGGCCAAGACACTTGGAGAGCAAACAAGAAAATAAAAAAAATATCTCTTCTGAGCACATGATTCTAAAGATGGGCTTTATCCTTGTCCCCCTAAATCCCTAAATTCATTCAACAGGTGTTTGCTTCTTCTCTGCCCGCACTACCTGTTCTGCACTTGTCTCTCACTGTCACTCCTGCTGAATCCCTGTGCCTTTATTTGGTCCCAGCCTGCTCTCACACCCTCCCTTCCCTCATAATTAACTAGGATAGCTCCACCCCTCTATGCATCCACAGCACTACATGATTCAGGGAGCTGATATCAGCAAATGTTGGCAAAGCAATCTAGCTAAATAATTCACACCAATGGCAAGCAACCCTGACATGTTCCCAGAAGTCTCTGGTTTTCTCAAGGAAGGATGAGTTAGTCACATGAATTTCTAATGGACTGAGTATCAGAGAAGATCACTTGCATACCTGGTGTCAAGTAGATGTTCAACAAATATTTATCGAATGTCCGAATGAGAGCGAGAAGATGTCTGGGCAGAGCAGCGTCCTGAAGTTCTGGGTTTAATGCCTAAGCTTTCCAATATCTCTTCCTGAAATTTAAAAACCGAAAATGTTTCTGTTCCACGTGCCTCGACCTCCCCTCTCTCCGTGTCCACAATATAAGTAAAGGTCCACTTTCAGAAAACAAGAAATTGGTCTCCACAGCAGGAGGGCCCATCAAGAGGTGGTCACCATTCCAACAAGTGATGTAGTTACCAAAAGTAGCAACAGCACCAATGTCTGAGGACCCTGTGGTCATACAATGAAAGGTAATCGAGGGGCGCCCTAAAATTCTTCTTTACTGACCTAATCAGCCTCTCAATTCAGATCTTCCTTCCTGAGTCTAGAGCCCTGCCCGCTCTCCAGCTTCCTCCACATTGCAAGATAAAAGGATCATCGAGGAAAATAATACAAATACAAATAATGACGTGTCTCCTCTGGATTCTGTGAGGCCACTGATGGCTGGCTATATCGAGGAGAAAAAGAACATCTGTCAAGTTGCTGCTGTAAATCACATCAATTTCAGAAACCGTACGATGTGAAAACCCTGCCTCAGAGAGCTGAGATAATATAAAAATACCTGCAAAGTATTAGGTGAACTGCATATTTTGCTTCCAAAATATTATTCCCATTGAGACTGAGAAGCTCACGTGGAAGGTGCATGGGACAGACAGCTCCTGGGACTGTCAGACTCCATGCCTGTGCTCTCCCCCACTGAGATGTGCGGCCGGCTCTTTCCAATGCGGACAGAATCCTGACTCTTATTCTCACATGGCCCCCCTCCCAGGCCCTCCTCCTCCTCCATCTCGATGGAGTGTAGTTGGGGAGCTTTCCTGACCCATGCAGGGCTAGTATTGTCTCCATTACTCTCAAGGTCAACCCATCCAGAATCTTTTCGGTAGGTAGACAGATGCCTTATTGTGACAACAAAATGACTCTAAAATTAGGAACAACTGCAGCTCACACGGTGGGGAAGAGGGGGTGTCCTCTGTGCCAGGTGCTGTGCAAAGACCTTGATGTGTATCCTGTCCCTTTGGGATCACAGCAGTGCCCTGGGAATACTATGGTTCCCATTTTGCCATTAAGAAACAGAAGTGCAGAGATTTGAGTGGTGCCAAGGTTAAGAAGATGGTAAGAGGGTGGGGATACACCCAAAGGAAAGGCCTGAACGCCTGTCTCCCCACCCGGAAGTGGACACGAGTTGGGAAGGAAATACTTCCCAGCCACTCTCAGAAGTTTGTCTTTCCTCCTCTTCCCGATGAGCCTCCACATGCCCTCCAGCTCACTTGGCAGAGAGAGTGGCTCCCTGTGCGTTTAGGGTAGCCACACAATTGACAGAGGTCTGGGGGGTCCGGAGAAGCATCAGTGCGGCCGCTCTGCCCACACCCAGAGCACCGCAGACGAAGGCACCCAGGACACGGCTGGCTTGATGGTGCCCTGGCAATGTGAGGCAGGAGCCAACATCAATCCCTGGATATGGGCTGCACAATCGGGGGCTCCTGACACCATGGGAAGTGAGTGCAGTGATCCTTCCTCTGATGAACCTGCTCAGCATTCGCCCAGCTCTGCCTCCCAGCCAATCACAGCTCGCCAATCACGCCTCGCCCAGCCTTCGTGCTTGGCCCAGCCAATCACAGCTCACCCATACCAGCTCCCAATCAGGCCTCGCCCAGCCTGCGCACCTGCTCGTGACCGTCTGCACCACCCACTTAGCGATCTACTGGAGACAGCAAGTCCAGCCGACCGTCCTTCTGGACCAGGAGCACAGGGTTACCACCTCTGGCTCCACCATGCGTCACACCTAAAAGTCCAGAAACGGAAACGGTAATAACCCGGCGAGAACATCTATTTTAATACCCAAAGCTCTACTTTAGTTCCAAAAAAGGCAGCACCTAAAGATACCTTTAAGTGCTGCTTTAAGATCCAGACCTTTCTGTCCTGTCACTGCATGTCCAAATGGGACTTGTCACCCAGCGCCATCTATCCACTCTATTTCCAGTTTGTCCTAATCCCTGTTCTTTGCTGGACCCAAGGGCAGTGTCCGGCTATCTATGGGACACTGTCAGATCTTGTTTGGATTTCTACAGCAGATAACCTCCTACCGGCTGCCAACATTTTCTTTCAAGGTGCTGGTTCCCGGCCTCAGCTCTCGGATCATCCCCCACGCTGCAGCCGAGGGCTCTGCCCACATCTGAAAATCTGAGCCTTCTCCTCTGTACCCGAAACTCCGAACTTCCTTTCAATTACTTTAGGGCAAAACTCAAGCCAGAGCTCAGAAAACCCTTCATACTTCTCTTGCAAGACCCCCCACTGCTCAAATCACCTGGAATCACATACTTTCCTTGTTTGTTTATTCAGCAAATAGTTACTGAGCGCCCAACCTCTGCCAGACACTGTTCTAGCTGCCAGGAATACATCAGGAACAAGGGGTCGAATATCTCCACCCTCTCAGAGTTGAGGCATCAGCAAGGAAGACACACAATAACCAGGGAAAGCAGCCATGCCCGGGTACCTGGGTCCACCCTGCTTACTGGGTCTGGCAGAGCAAGCCGGCTTGATGAGTATTTATAACCTAGGTTAGCCGGTGATGAGCCATGTTAAAAACATGAATCCAGGGTGAGCAGGACGAGATGATGTCGGTGCTGCAGGATGAAAGGGAGGAGGGAAAACCCACCAAGAAGCTGAGATCTGAGCAAAGACTTGGAGGGAGTTACAGCAGCGAGAGGGGGAGAGATCTGGGGATGGGCAGACGGGACATGGGGGCAAAGGACCAAGGGCAGGAGCCGCCTGGCCCATCTGAGGAGCAGATTTCATGTTTGTTTGTTTTTCAGTTTTTATCTGTACTCTCCTCTCTCTGGACCCAGGCTGCTGCATAAGGCATCCCCTCCATGTGGGGCCGTGGAGGCTGCTCTCCCACCTCCTCTCCCTTCAGAAGCCTTCCCCCCGTCCCCCCCACCCCCCGCCCACCTGACCAGGACTGCACCTAAAACATGATTGTACCTCACCCTGATTTCTCCCCTTCAAGTCACTTTCTCACTGTAATGCAAGCATGTCAAATTCAAAGGCTAATACCGGCCAAATAAACAAGGTTTAGGTTTACGTGGGCCACAAAAAAATAAAAGCTTTAATTTTCACAGAAACATAGGTTTATTTCAAAAAGTATAGTCTAAAAAAAAAGAACAAGAGCAAATGATAAAATTAATGTTTTCTTCCTGACAGTTGGCATCTCTTCTCTGCTACTATCTTTCCTACTTTGGGGGAAATCTTGTTCGCAGTGATTACTTTCAAAACTGATCCAAGGTGAATGTTAGTAATTCTGGATCTGACAGGAGACTTACTTCATATTCTATATATATAAAAGCCTAATATGCAAAGTGTCCCCGCAGGAGTTCAACCAACCAGGAGTTCGATCGCTTGCTATGACGTGTGCTGACCACCAGGGGGTGGCGCGGAACGAAGGCAGGCCCTGGCTGGCAGCCGGCAGCAATTAGGGACCCTACTAGTGCACAAATTTCATACACTGGGCCTCTAGTTGTAAATAACTGCTCACACCATTATATTGGCTGGGCCGCAAAAATATTCATTATGGGCCGCATGTGGCCCGTGGGCCACGAGTTTGACATGCTTGCTGTAAAGTAACTGTGTGCTCAGCAGGGCCTAAGATCTAGAGGTTAACAGAATGGGCTCTGGGGTCAGCCTGGGGTCGGCCCAGCTTCAATCCACTAACTTGCTGTCTGACCTTGAGCAAGGTAGTAAAGACTAAATGAGATAGGCCCTTTGCCCGACACACAGAGAGCAGGTCACAGAAATCAGCGTTATTACCATTTTATCCCCAGGGTAGATCCAGGGGCTCAAAAGGGACTGAATTAATGAAAGAAGGGATGAGTGAATGGATGAGGGAGGGAGGCGGGCCAGGAGGGAGGGGAGGGTGAAGGGGACAGGGAAGGGGAAGAAAAGGAAGCAGGCCGGTTTCTGTCCCCCTGACTTTCAGGAGTTTCAGGCTGAAAAAGAAGAAAGGGGGGAAGAAAGAGGGGGGATTATTTATTCAGCAGAGGCAGAGCTGTTTCCTGGCTTACCGCTCGAGTGAAGCTTATAGGGGAGTTATTCATGTATTATTCCCCCATTTTTATAGAATAACAACAAAACAAGAGGCTCAGGGAAGTTGAATGAAGTTTCTAATATAGTAAGAGAAGGCAGATCTACTTCCAAATTAATCTGAAAATAACTGAAACCTCTCCCACCCAGTTGGCCAGGAATAAAAGTCAGTGATGTTCCAATTCTGGAAACCCAGGTTTTCTCTCTCAGGCCCTGGGAAAGCCATGCTTCTCTCTGCCTCGGTTCTTGCCTCTGTTTTCCGAACGCTTGTGTCAGCTTAGCTCCGCCCTCTCCACCCCGGTTTCCATGGTCACTGGAGTCCTTCCATCTATCTGACTTTGGTCTCTCCCAAGAGGCTCCAAGCTCCACCACCTCCTCTTCTGAGGAGTGTAGGCTGCCATGTCGGAAAGAGCATTGGATTTGGACGACCTGAGTTCAAATCCCAGCTGTGCCACTTAAGAGCTGAGACACAGGGCCAGCGCCCCTGCCTCCCTAAGCATCGGCTCGCCAACCTGCAAACAGGAACATTACCAGTAATTACTTCACGGCAGTGTTGTGAGGATTAAATGAGTTTACCCATAAAACGCTTAACAGAGCAGCTGGCACCGAGTGAAGGCCTTAAAAATGTTGGCTGCAATTAGTCCACAGTGAGTCTGTTAGGTCCTGACAAATACCCTGTGTGACACCCCTCCCCGCCGTGGCTCTGTGCGGGCGAGGAGGGAAAGGCCTGCCCGTGCTCGACGACAGCCTGTACCTGTTTGGGGGCCAGAACTTTCCACGATGGCAACATGCTCTTCCTACAGGGAAGGCCTTTGTCTCTCAACCTAACAATACTGTCTTGAATATGTAGGATGGCTTTCCTCTAAAAGCTTCAAGTTATGGGTGCGCATGTATTATTTATGCCTCCTCAGCAGCTTCCCCAGATGGCTAAAATCAGATACAATTTTCAAGTTTGGAGGCACTAAGCCAGCGGTTCTCAACCTGTGGGCCGCGACCCCATTGGCGGTCGAATGGCCCTTTCACAGGGGTCGCCTAAGACCATCCTGCATATCAGATATTTACATTACGATTCATAACAGTAGCAACATTACAGTTATGAAGTAGCAACGAAAATAATTTTATGGTTGGGTCACAACATGAGGAACTGTATTTAAAGGGCCAGAGGTTGAGAACCACTGCACTAAGGGGTCGTGGGTGAACAGGGTCAGCGGCAGCCACACCGGAACTAGATGCAGACCCTGTCTCCCAGGCCAGTGGGCACCCCCTCCCCACACACCAGGAAGCCTGGACGGGAGGCAGGAGGCAGCAGAAAGAGCACAGACTCCAAAGCCAAATGCTCGGGGCCCAGCCCTGCTGGGCGACGGCTCTCTGAGCGTGAGAAGTTCTCTAACTGCTCCTGGGGCCGCTTTATGTTGCTTTTTAAATGTGCAAAGTTTCTAGCCCAGTGCCTGCAACAGACGCACTTAAGGAATATTAGTTACTGTCCCTTGGCTTTACAAATACTCATTTATCTGCCTGCCTCCTCACCATGTCCATGCGGATTCCAGATCAGGCATTTCACATTAAAGTGCCCCAAACCGAACTCCTGGTCTTTCCCTATAACCTGATTATTGTTCCGTGCTTCATCCCCAAATGCAGTTGCACACTCTAGCCCACAGGGGTCACCTGTGGTCCCCATCAGTTTCTTGTCCTGGATCCTATCACCAGAACCTCTGATGACTCAACCTTCAAAATGTATCCCTGATAGGATGGCCTCTTTCCCCTCTGCTGACCCACCCGGTCTGAGCCAACAACGCATCTCCTGGATGATCAGAGTCTTCTCCTTGCTTCCTCTTCCTCTCAGAAGGGCAGCCAGGATGATCCACTAAAAACACAGATCATGGGGCCCTGTTCAAAGCCGGACCTTGGCTCCTCATATCACCCAAGGGAAAGGCAAAATCCTCGCAGGCCCTACAAAGGAGACCCGTTATCGGACCTGGTGAATCCCACCCATTCCTGGGCTCCCTCTGCTCTCTTCTGACCTCCATTCTATTCCCCAAACAAGCAGGTCACACAACTTCTGGAACTTCAGCCTGCTCTTCCATGTGCCCAGCCCACGATTCCACTCTTCCTTCATACCTGGCGTACTCGCTTTCTTAAGGTTTTTGCTTAAATGCCACCTCTCTTATAAAACCTTCCATTCCCACCCTATCTGAATGTTAAAACAACGCACACGTCTGCACACACGGGCACACAGGCATCCTTATCTCCTTCCTCTAATTTCCTTAAGAGAACGAGTCACTGTCTACTGTACTATTTCACTTTGTTCTGTTGTGTATCTTCCCCACTCATATATACACTCATATGGGGTGGGGATTGGGCTTGTTTTATTGTTTTTTCCATAAATTATTTTTTTAATCTTTATTGTTGAAAGTATTATATATGTCTCCTTTTCCACCCCATTGACCTCTTCCAGCCCGCCCCCACCCCCTGCCCCAGGCCTTCACCCCCCTACTGTCTGTAACCACGGGCTATGCATATATACATACAAGTTCATTGGTGGACATCTTCCCCCGCACCCATCCTCCCCTGCCTTCCTCTGAGGTTCAACAGTCTGTCCGATGCTTCTATGTCTCTGGATCCATTTTTGTTTATTTTGTTCATTAGATTCCACATATGAGTGAGATCACGTGATACTTGTTTTTCTCCGACTGGCTTATTTCGGGCTTGTTTTATTCTTGCACCATCCCCAATAGTCACAAAACCAGTAAGCTTGGTCAATAGGACTGAATGGGCAACTCCTAATTCCATGGCATGCCTGAGTCTTTCTGCTAAGAATTAATGGCTCTGAAAATTCCTCCATGGGTTGGAGCCGGCTCCCTAAGGATGCAGGCTGCTGATGGGGGGAGGGAGGCATTTGCCACTTGTGAGAAGCAGAGGGTCGGGGAGCATGCGGACACCCCCAGGAGGCACCCCCAAAGCTGCTGTGGTAGAGGCTGAGAATGGGAGTAAGCCCCTATAAATGGCTTCTTACTGGACTCTCCACAGAATGACCAAGGTAGGGGGGTTTCACGGCACCGGTAAGGTGTCAAGGGCGTCCGTGACCTGCACATAGCACGGCAGCCCAGACAGCAAGCTGTTCCACAGCAGAAATGAACTGACACGGCCTAATTGCATCAATGCCACTCAGCGTGTTTACAGTGAAGGATGACAAGGGCCATCGCCATCACGAGAGGGCAAGTCTCCGTCTTGGATCGGAACGTTCTGTGTTTGTGGGTCTGTCCTAAGGGAATCTTCCGGGACGTGACCTTGCTTCTCATTGGTCCAGTTTAGAAAAACAAGAACAAAACAAAAAAACAAAACCCCAAAACTTGTACAAAAGACTGCCATATGGAGAAAAAAAAAGAGCTCACTTGTCTTCTATTCACCTCTGTGTTTTCCCAGAAGTTAGGGTGAGCCTGGGAAAACCCCAGATGTTTTTATCCTCCGCGGCTGCCGACAGACAGAAATGTAACAAAGCCGGCCTTGTCTGTGAGCTCCGGGAAGGCGCGGGCCGCGGTGCACAGTTTTAGGCAAGAACGCCATCCGATATGTTCCTCTGTGTGGTGGGGCCTAACAAATGTTGGAAATAAACCCGAGAAAAAATGAACAAACACAATGCAGTCCTGCCCCGTCCTGACCTTGGCCCACATACTCTGCTCTGCCCGGAAACGGCCTTGGATCGCGGAGCCCAAACCCCGGACCAGCTCTGGGGGCAGCAGGAGCCTTGAGAGACTTGCCTTCCACGGATGATGCCAGGACTTAGAGCCACGGGTACAGGAGGGTGGTTGTGGCTACAGAACCCACCTGCTCTCCGGCAGGTCCCAGCCCGGCCAGAAGAAATGGGCCTTCCTAGCCGGACTCAGTTACCCCTATTATGCCAGGGAGACTTGCAGCCGTGACTGCAGACTTGGGTTCAATTTCTCGGGAGCCGACTCTGACACGGGGGTTCGCGTGCGGGAGGTTAATTTAGGAAGAGCCTTTGGGAGCAGCGCTGTGAGCGCCAAGGGAAGAAAGCAGGGCTGGGCAGAGGGAGAAATCCGGCCGCAGGGCAGTCCCAAGGGAGGGCAGGGCGACAGCTCCTCCTGCAAGAGTGTATACTCATCAGTCACTGCTAGATATGGGGTGCTCCAGGAAGGGGGCGTGACCACAGGCAGGTGCCTCTCCTCACATGAGGCCACCCCCAAACAAGGCTGATGGCTGGGGGCCATCTGCAGGCAGCACTCCCAGCTCAAAGGGGAATGTGGGCATCTACTGCACACCATCACTACTATCCGGCAGGATGGCGCCCAATGCCCATCGCCTCCTCTGTGATGCCCTCCCAGCTGCCTTCTCTGACCCCTTCAGGAGAAGGGGTAGTTCTCACTCCCGTCACTGTCCACGCACCGCCTCACACCCAGCGAGGATGAAGGAAGTGCCTGTTGAATAACACATCACTGAATACGGAACATCAGCATAAAAGTATGAATAAAATATCATCTCATTATCCGAATACCTGCCCCCAAGGAGTTCAATTAGATCAGAAAAACAAGCAGAAATTATTGGGGAACTTGCATTCGGAAGCCAACACCCAGGTGCTTTCTGGTCTCAGCTCTGGGCAGAGCCCGACCTCCGCCAGGCTTCGGCTGACTTGTGAAATCGGAGAGACCCACGCATTCCATGAGGCCATTAGGAAGCTGAGGCACACTCTGTGTCAGCACTGTTGCTAAATGATGTCTTTATTAGTGTCCTTATTGACATGGATGGGAAAGTACGTTTGATCCTGGCAAGTGAAAGAGTGTGAGGGTCAGAGTGTCTCCCAGGTGACACACTAAGGACTTTTTTTCAATGAGCCCAGAGCTAAGAGACCCCAGGAAGAAAGCAAGCAGAGGCCAGAGTAGGTGAGGAATTGTACTCTCTGTTCCGTGAGTGGAAACAGAAACCAACTGGAATATCCTGTGATTTATGAAAATGCTGTCAGTAAAATCACTAAGTGGCATCTCACCTGCACAGGATACGGAATGATAGAAGCGGGAAGAGGAATGTGAAGCCCAGAAGCCGAGTGCAAGTAAAAAAATAATAATAATAATCAAGAAAGAAAAAGATCTCATTGTCAAATTTCCCTCTCGTGGTATTCGTCTAATACATAGAAGAATTTTTAAATATCGCCATTTAAGGACATCTGGGAGAAGAATGTTAACGTAACATCCTGGGATTCGTGCTAACCTGTCACTGCTCTCAGTTACGCACACCTACTGGGCTCACGATTTCCCACCGGATACCCTCACATACACTGAGGCAGGGCCAAGAGCTACAACCATCGATAATAATAAGAAATGAACAGCTTGAAGAAACATCTTGTAAACGTACATACCCCTTTAAAATAACAAACCCCAACAGGAATGAAAGCACAAGCCATAAGGACATTTCCGAACCCTCCCTAATCAATACGCACCTCCTCCATCTCCCAGGCTTCCTCTGCAATCAAAGGCTCGGCTGACAAAAAGAGAAGCCGAGAAATGCGCGTCTCCGCACAGGTAAGCCAGCACTCCGCTACCCGCATACAAATATACAAAGTGGATACCGATCTCACACAAAGCACCTCCACGGGGTTCTTCCCATGAGCACAGGCCTGTTCTCTTCATTCACTAAAGAAATGCAAATTCCAGTTCGAGGTTTTGCAAAGGCCAAGAGGCCTGCTCCTCAACCGAATCTGTGATTCCTTATCCATTTCACGAACGTGGCCTCATTAAGAGCGCACCTCGCACTTTTTAAAACGGCAATTACTATTCCTGGCATGCCGACACCTTCAAAGACAGAAGAGAGAAACGGGCCGCAGTTAATTACCTTTGAACTTGTGGAACACGGCCCACAGCTCTGCGATGTCCGTGGCGAAGGTGATGTCTGTGTCAAGGACGATGACCCTCTCCAGGTTGGCGGGGAGAGTCTTGGTCAGGACCAGCTTCATCAGGCCATAAATCCCCGAGTAATGTTTGTTGGGGATCCAGGAAACCTCAGACTACACCAGGTGGCGGCGAAGCGAGGGAGGAGGAGAAAGAAAAAAATCACTACATTAATTTGTTTTGCATAAACGTTATAAATAGTGCCTGGTACATAAAAAGCACCCAATACAAATTTGTGGAATAAACGAATGGCTCTTTTCTTCAAGATTTGTTCATGTAATGTGCAGTGTAGCACGTGGAATTTGGGGGAAGAAAATGTATCTGAATCAAGGGAGAGGAAAGCAGTATTTATAAAATAACTATTAGGCGGAAACACTATGCTCAGATTTTAAAAATAACATTTTTGCTATTACAGAAATTGGATAGGCTCAGGGGAGAAAATAAGAATATGCACAAAAGAAGAAAGAAAATTACAAAAATTGAATCAGATATATACTAGCAAACAGTAGCTAATTTTTTTCGAGGTAGATGTGTTTCCTTCAATCACTAAAGATTACTACTTAGTGGTATTATTACAGCTTATGCTTATCTCTTTTTTGAAGCAATACTTAAACCAATTAATGTTGCTGCCTTCTCCTGGTTTCCACACAAACACAGGAAGAAAAACTTGTCATCATTGACGCAACACTCTTCACTGGGTAACAAGATGCACACACACACGTGCCAAATGAGCTCATGGAGGGTCATCCCTGAAATCCTCACCTGCTGTAACAACTCATGCCCTATAGGTGGGTAGAGTCGAACGCAAGACACACAGCTTGGTACCACCTGGAACCCAAAGTCAAGGCTAAAAACAGTACATTAACTCCAGTGTGATGACAGCTCTTAAAGGAACAGGTCCGCTAGGGAGGTCACTGTGGGTGGGGGCCCCTCCCCGCCTTTGCTGCCGGGAGGAGTCTGCTTAGAAGCAAAAGCACACTTCTTACTTCCATGAAGGTAAGGCTTGTAATGCAACTCTTCAGTGATAAACGGGGCCACCTTCGCAAGAGTCCACAAAATACTCATCCCTTTTGTCCTTATCATTCCACTGTGTGGACACTGTTCTAAAAAATAGAGCTGAGTTGAATAACGAGAAACTGATAGCATACCATACAATCTACAGCGGATGGAAGTGCTGGGACACAAAGACCCCCAGTGAATAAGCCCTAACTTCTTCCTGATGCCCCTCATTGCAGGTATTCAGGTGACCACGCCTCTTTACCTGCTTCCCACGGGAGGTGGGGGAGGGGTCTCTGGAAGACAGTCCCTCAGAAAACCGTGGGTTCTGGAGTCAGGCACACCTGGACTCAGATTCTGGCCTTGTCACTTAACCGCAAGGTCAACTGGGACACGATTGCTTGGCCTTTCTGAGCGCCTGCCAGTTATAAAAGGCAGTTACTTCTAAATGCTTGCACTGTACCAGACACGGTGTGGGCAAAAGCAGCAAAGTCAACGCGGATCATGGGGGGGGGGGGGCAGGAGGGGGAATGCAACAATAAAGAACAGAAGCATATGCATCACTTCAGGAGGTGGGGACAAGGACTGGGCAGCACAGGGAGGAAGAGTGGGGGCCGTTACCACCTGGGCCTGCAGGGCAGTGCCGGCAGCTGCTGGAATCAGAGAGAATGCCAGGTGAATAAGCCACCCAGCAGGTGCAGTGACCTTCCGCAGAGCAACATGGGCTGCTGTGACAATCCCCCAGGATGGGGCAGGGAGAGAGACCCCAGCCCCTCTCCTCCTTCCCACTGGTCTACTGGAGAAGCCCCCTGAGCTCAGAGATCTGACCCTCATGAGGCACAAAGCCGGGTGGAGGAGGGAGAGGGAGGACCTGAGGGACTCACCGAACACAACTAACACCGCCATTGAATTAACCGAATCATGGCAAGACCAAAGCATAATGCCTCATACAGAATAGATGCAAAATGCATGTCTGTAGGATGGGTGGACGGATGGATGGGTGGATGGACCAACAGACGAACAGATGGTCGAACAGCACAAGAAGGTGAGTGATCTGTCTGCAATTCCACAGCAAGCTGTAGTGGGGATCTGTCGTTAGGTTTGCAGTCTCTCCCCAAACCACGTTATCCTTCCTCTGGAGTTAGCTTCATGACTCGCTGCCTGAGGCCTGGGGATGCTGCGAGCACGCCCCTGCAGCAGACTTTAGAAAACTCCTCCTCCTGGGAGCCCAGCCTCTAGAACTCAGCTGAGTTTCTCTCTCCCCCGGGAATCTGCCCGCCCCGGAGCTTGGCAATCCTTGTTCCACGCTGCAGAGCCCAGCTACTTCGCCAGGCCTCTCATTAGCTTATTCATCCGTGCGGTTCCCTCCGCGCAGGAGAGCTCGGTGCGGACTGAGCACCAGCGCAGCGGTGACGCCACCTAATTGGGTTGCCCCGACTCTGGATTGACTTTAACCCGTGTGAGGCGCCCGATGCATCGCAGAACAGCGGGACTACGGGAATAAGTAAGTCTCAACAGGAGCCCAGGCCTGAACGTCACCCCAAGTCCCCCAACGTAACACATAATCCATTAAAGGTAACAGAAGCATTCAATGAGTTTGTATGGGGAAAGAAAACCAAGGAATCTATGGGAGGAAAGAATGTGTGCTAAGAAGCAGATATATTTATTATAAACCATTCATTCTCTTAGAAGTAGCATATAAATAACATCCCTCCCATTCCCCCACTTCATCCAAATTCCTCCATGTTTCCTTCAAATCTCAACTTAGAAGGCACCCCCCACCCCCCCCCGGCTCTGGTTGGTACCACCTCTCTGGCCACCACCTCCCCGCTGCCCCGGGCTGGTGCGGGCTCCAGACCCAGCTGTCTACCTGCCTTCTGCACAGCAGGCTGCCACACCTTGTTTAATTGCCCATGTCTCTCTCTGGCTCTGGGCTGGAACTCCTTGAGGCAGGGATGATGTCATTTTTACTGTGGTAACAAGTCATTACTCAAAAAATGTTTGATGAATGTGCATGGCTGCCGAGTTAGCCAGGCCTGGGTTTAAATGCTACCTCCGACCTTCGCCGCCACTAGGAGCAGAAGCAGCCCTAACTGCTCAAGTCCAGGGTCCGGATGGTACAATGGCAGGGGCACGGCTGGGTGAGCCCCACTGCCTGGGATTTAGTACCAGTTCCACTGCGAATAAGCTGTGTGGCCTCAGGCAAGTCACTGTACCCCTGAGAGCCTTAGTTTTCTCACCTGCAAAATGGGAGCTTGGAACACTCACTTCACCGAATTGTTAGGAGGACTGCAACGCTGGGCGGGCACGTGGGCCTCTGCAAAGCCCATTTCTCTTCTCCAGTGAACTTCTGTCCACACTACCAAGGCTCAGACGATTCTGGATTGTGAGTTTGGTAAAAGCAATGAATTAGGGGTACCTTTGACAGTACAGGGGAGGCTGGGAATGGAGGTGGTTTTGGTGGGGGAAGTAAGTCACCTATCACCCGTTCTGGTATTTCTACATAAAGATGAACAAGATCACAAGCTGAGATCTACCAGGAAACTGGAAACATCCTCTGGTATGATCTCCAAATGGGAGATAACGCGTGTGAATTAGGAGGACATGTGGGGTGGGACTGGTCACCCAGGCAACCTATGGGGCAGTCTCTTACTCCCACCCTGCCGTAAACTTCAATCCAACCAGGGACACTAAGTCTGGGGTCAGTGGACAGAAGAGCATCCCCTTAGGGAGGGTTGAAACAACCTGGAGGGCACCATGCAGACCGACCCAGGATCCTACAGAGATGCCAGCACTGGCAGGGCAAGATCCTAGTTATGTTCTTTATCGTTATAAACACACCAAAGGGTCCGTGTAATTAAAACGCTACAAAACTGAAAGTTAGGCTTATTTTAATGGACATATTCTTACCCTGGCAATGGCTGTTAATAATCCTAAGCAGCATGTTCTAAGCTTTAATTAGCCAAAGTGCAACCGGGCTCAAGAATACCGCCTAATGCACTTATATACAGGAGGGTATGCATGCCAGGTTTTGAGGGTTTCTGTTTAAAGTGGGGGGCTGAGGGAAATTCGCCTTGCCAGGGCTGCAGGTTTCTGGGTGGGTGAACCCCGAGGGGAGGTTCTATAAAGTTCTGCAAGAGATTCCAGGGTTCATCTGATGCTGGGGGTCCACAGAACAGTTCCTCAGGAGATCTGACCAGGGTAGTGACATGAGCATGGCTCAGGGTTGGACAGAGGACACGAACCCACAGGTGACTGCTTCAGGGGTGGGCAAACTTTTTGACTCGAGGGCCACAATGGGTTCTTAAACTGGACCGGAGGGCCGGAAAAAAAGCATGGATGGAGTGTTTGTGTGAACTAATATAAATTCAAAGTAAACATCATTACATAAAAGGGTATGGTCTTTTTTTTTTTTAAATTTTATTCATTTCAAACGGGCCGGATCCGGCCCAGAAGGCCGTAGTTTGCCCACGGCTGGCTTAGAACCTCAGGCGGGAGGGAAACTGATTTCCCGATGGTGAAGCAGGTTTTTGACGGTTGACAGACAAGGGAAAACTGGGGAAAAGGCTGGTTTTATTGGGGAATGGTGTCCATTTCTACTTGAAGATGTTATTTTCCAGGGGCACTTGGATGCCCAGTAATGGTAACAATAGACAATACCATCTTGCATTGAGGGAGTGCTAACTGGGTGTCAGGTATTATGGTAGGAGCTTTCTGGGGTCTCTTAAACCTTCCCAACTAGTCTAAGGGTCCGGTGTTACTATCCCAGTACCCGCAGTTTGGGAGATGAGTGCCAGGTCCTTCAACTCACCCCAACTTCCCAGCCCTAGACTTTCTCCCCAGAAATGGCGTTTCTCTCTTCTTCTGCCTTCTACTGCTCCGGGTTACCTACAGTTGTAACCGAACCTCCTCCTCCATCCCACCAAATCTTCCTTCGTCAAGAATCTGTACTGAATGGCAGGTAGGTACAAAGGCCCTGGAGCTGGCCATTCCTGGCTCCTGAGTCTCTCTGGGCCTTCGTTTTCTCCTCTGTAAAATAGGGATAATAGCAGCATGTGCTGCTCCCTTCCCAGGGAGTTCTTTTATCTGGAGCCTGGAAGCTCTCCTCCGTCATCCTGGAAATATTTATTGCTCAAAATAGACTTCTGAGCCATATCAACATTTTCCTGTGGATTACAAATCACCTTGACACATTTTTAAAAATTAAAAAAAGAACTCATCCTAGCTGCAGAAATGTTTGAAACGTCATTGGCCTTTCATGTTGTTTCTGAGTGGTCGTCTTGACAACCGACCTGTGTGTTCAGAACAGCACTGTTGAGAAATGGAGGGTGAGGGGCTGGGGTAGGATTACTCTGGGAGATGCCATAGAGAGAGGATCATGGAAGGAGCAGGGCCTGGGGAGTCCGACTGGCCGGATTCCAAACCCCGACTTCACCACCTCTGCCCGGTCAAGCTCATCTCCCTAAGCCTCAATGTCCTCACCCATAAAAGAGAGAAAACAGAACAATACGTAGTCCATGAGGTTTGGAAAAGCACTAAGTGAGGCAGGAGAACTAAGGCACCCACCACGGTGCTTGACATATGGTAAGGGCTCAATATTAGCTTTTAAATTGGTTAAGAGCATGCACTCTGGAGTCTCCCTGCATTTGAATCCTGGAGCCACTGCTCACTAGGCTGGCTCGCTTTGGGCAAGTGATCAAACCTCTATGGACCTTAGTCATTTTCATCTGTACAATGGGCACACATAGAGCACATATTCCACAGGACTGTGAGAATTCCGGGGCTATATATGGCAAAAGTAGGTTAAGTTACCAGTTGTCATAACCTGAAAGATAAATCATAAGGATATACAATGATCCTAATACATAAAAATCCAGGGGCCGTCACGACCTAAATGACCAGATGGATGATCAAACAGCAGGCTGTGTGAGGCGACCAGGCTGGCTGGGGGGTTAGTGAGGGACGACCAAACGATTGAACAGCACCACGTGGTGCAATGAGGCTGGGGGCAGGGGGGCAGTTGGGGGCGATCAGGCAGGCAGGCAGGCAGGTGAGCTTTTAGGAGCCAGCAGTCCCAGATTGTGAGAGGGATGTCTGACTGCTGGTTTATGCCCAGTCACCAGGATCGGGCAGTTGGACATCCTCTGAGGGGTCCTGAATTGAAGAGGGTGCAGGCTGGGCTGAGGAAACCCCCTGCCCCCCATGCACGAATTTCATGCACCGGGCCTCTAGTGACAATACTAAGAAAACGAAAAATAATACAAATAAATAATACAATACTTAATAAATAACATACAAGAATTAACTCTGTGTTTCTGAGTACTCACAACTGTAAACTTACGTTTGCCCACCCCTGTATGTTAGTATTGGCTATTGTTAATTTTTAATGTTATTACTAATGGTCTTTAGAACGACAGAAAATCTAAGGGTCATATCTTCTAGCTAAATCCATCTGTGTTTGCACTTACCTCACCAGCAAAGAAAAGCTCCGGTGTAGCTCAGTTGGAATCATTTAACTAAGCATTTATGGAACATGCAATACGGGCCAGGTGCTGAGGTGGGGACCAGAGTCTGTGATGAATGGAGGCTCTCGGAGTCTTAAGTCTTGCGATATTCATTATTCATGGCTGCATAACAAGGGACCTCAAAACACAGCAGCTTCAAACAGCGAAAATGACTTCTTATCGCACAGCTTCTGTGCTGGGAATTTGGGAGCCTCTTGGCTGGGGGTTGTGGCTTGGGATTTCCCATGAGGCCACAGTCAAGACATCTATGGGGCCTGAAGACCCCGGAATGTGTGGGATCTGCAGCTAAGATGGCTCCTCTGCGTGCCTGGCAGTGAGGCCGGCTACTAGGAAGCCCAGTTCCTTGCCACACGACCACCCCACAGGGCTACGTCAATGTCTTCACAACACGGCAGCTCACTTCTCCCAGAGTGAGCGACGGAGACAGCGCAAGACAGAAGCTGGGGTGTCTTTTATGACGTGGCCTCAGAAGGTGCACAGTGTTATTTCATCAGCGTCTTATTGGTGAGAGAGGTCAGCCCAAGGCAACGTGGGAAAGGACTGGCCCGAGTGTGAACACGAGGGGATGAGGAATACTGAGCCGTCATGGAAACCAGCGACCGCATCTGCAATTACATGATCTGAGCTGGATTATGATCAGTTCCAAGTATGTGCAGAGCAGCAGTCACTAGGAGGACAACTGACCGCGAATGTGAGGAAGGCGGGGGGAGTGCTCACTTAGAGATGTCCACTGGACATTTGGTATCAAAAACTGAGTTTCTCAAATATTAGGAGGAAAGGAGAGATATATGTAACACCATTTAAGACACAGGGATATAAATAAAGAACTGAGCTTGTGTGTGTGTGTAAAATAGCGACAATCTGATAGACTCAGGTACAGCTTAGAGTTGGAAGTGATGGCGAGGCTACGGAAAGTTGGGGAAGGGTCAGATGCTGGAGCCTGTATGCCATTCTAAAGAGCGGTGGACAATATCCTGGAGAGACCGTGGGAAGAAACAAAGATGTTTTCATTAGCAAAGAGCCGTGATCTCATTTCTGGAATGAGTCCTAGTGACCCGTGAAGGAAAAGGATTAACAGAAGGCAGCTGAGAGACATCAAGACCTTGGAGAATGTGGGCAAAAACGCAGATTACAGGGTCATGCATCCCAGAGGGGATGACTCACCTGGTCTGGGCAGGGCCCAGAAATCTGTACTGTTAATCAGCATGCCATGTGATCCCAAGATAGATGCCCCCAGACTACACATTAAGACACACCAAAGTAGGAGACATGGGAAGTGCTGTATTTCTCAAGGTCTTGGTGACTGAACCATTTACACTGGGTCACCAACCAGCTTCCTGTTCAGAAACAAGATAGAAGACAGCCCTAAACTGAAGTGGCCCCTCTGAACTTGAAATGGTTGGTGCATGGGGAGAGAAGACTTTTCTCAAAGATTAGTAAAAGAAGGTGTCCACGGAAGACCAGGAGTTCTGCAGGTAACCCTATGCCCTGGGGTGGGTGGGTGACTGGAGCCATTAAGGTTTTCCTGGCTGTTTCTCTTTATATATATATACTAGAGGCCCGGTGCACAAAAATCATGCACTTGAGAGGGTGGGGAGGTCCCTCAGCCAGGCCTGCGCCTTCTTGCACTCTGCGAGCCCTCAGGGGATGTCCAACTGATGGCTTAGGACTGATGGCAGGGAGCGGGCCTAAGCCAGCAGTGGGACATTCTTAGTGCTGCCATGTGAGCCCGGCTTCTGGCTGAGTGGAGCTCCAGGAGCACAGGACCATCAGGAGGCAGCTCCTGTGTTGAGCGTCTGCCCCCTGGTGGTCATTATGTGTCATAGTGACCGGTCGTTCCACCGTTTGGTCAATTTGCATATTAGCCTTTTATTATATAGGATATATTGATTTTGGTGAGAAAGGGAGAAGGAGAGAGAGAAAAATCAATGATGAGAGACAATCATTGATCAGCTGCCTCCTGCATGCCTCACACTGGGGATCAAGCCCGCAACCTGGGTGTGTGCCTGAACCAGAAATTCAACCATGACTTCCTGGTCAATAGGTTGACACCCAACCACTGAGCCATGCTGGTCAGGCGATCCCTCTTTTTAAACTCAGACATCTCATTTCAGTAAAAGCTGCTCCAGGCCAGCAACTGTGAACTTCTACAGAGCCAGTACCAACAGGAGAGCTGAGTTACATACGGGGTGGCACAAAAGTGGGTTATCGCAAAACACAGAGCCTATTCTTGCATTGTTGTGTTATTCTCCAAATAAATGACTGTAAATCTACTTTTGCCCCACCCCGTATTTCACATCTTCCCACAATGCAAACTTGGAAGGAAACCCCATAAGAGGCCCCACGCCAGTGTTTACAGGTGACAGCAAACTACACAGAGTAGCAATGAGCATTTGTTTAGAACGTACAAGCCATGTCTAAAATAAAGCTGCTGGCTTCTACCTGAAATCTACCGAGAAACCATCTTCCACACACAAAATTCATCCTGGAATGATGACAAAGGCAGTGAATCAAGAGGAACGTGACCGGGATTCTAGACACACATCCCTCCTCAGATGAGTGACAATGGAACCCCTTCCTCTCTCTTGCCTGGCATGGAGCATCCTCCATTTAGCTTGGTGCCGCTTGGGGGGACTGGTCGCTGGAGCATTTACAAATTGCCGGAACACCCCTCAGGACTTTATATGAAACGGAGCGTCTCAAAGCACTGGGAGCCCTGATTTGTGAACTGGGCTGTTACAGTGGTTTAATTTCCTGAAATGTAGCCGCCTTCGTAACTAATAGATTTTTCAATGCGCCGAGGAGAAAATTGCATTAGCTCCTGTGTAGCCTGAACTTAATATTTTTAGAAGCTGCAATTCTTCATCTTACAGAGCACAGTATGTATTTATGTGTGTACACTTAGCACAGTGTTTGACATACAGAAGGCGCCCAACGAATCGTGTTTTTCTTTTTTAATCCTCACCGGAGGATATGTTTTTCATTGATTCTAGAGATGGAGGGAGGGAGAGGGAGAGAGAGACATCAATCGGTTGCCTGACACACACTCCGTGACCAGGGATCAAACCCGCAACCTGGGCGTGTGCTCTGACCAGGAATGGATCCCGTGACCCCTCAGTGCTCGGGATGATGTTCTGACCACTGAGCCACACTGGCCAGGGCTCAATACTGTAAAATACTGTAGGAATACAGACAATGCTCACTGAGAACCATTCCTTGTGATGGGGATATACTGATGAACCTGCTTCATTCATCATTCATTCATCCAAACACCAGATGGCTGCTCTGAGGGCATTATACTGTAGCACAGTTTAGGGAGACAAAAAGACAAATAAGTTCAAAAAGCAGTATTATAGCAATCAGGATAGTGGTTTATCTTGGTGGCGACTGGAGGAGGCGGGTGATGAAATGGAAAAGACATGTAGGTGGCACTGGTGACATTGTTCTAGTTCTAAGTTAGCTGGAATGGTTTTTATCAGTGTGTGTCCTGTAACGTATTTATCTGCAGTCTTCATATGTGTTTGCAGAAAGACATCACGGGTGGCCCAGGAGCAAGAATGTGACCTACACACAACACGGTACGTGGAGAATTGGGGGACCCAGCTTAACCAGCTAAAAGTAACTCTCTCTCTCTCTCTCTCTCTCTCTCTCTCTCTCTCTCTCAAATCTGTCAAAATGCCAAAAAAAAAAAAAATGGAGATAATAATTTGTTAGTAAATGGAAGGAAAGAAGAGCACTCCTATTCCCCTGTCCCCATACATGTACTCTTCAGCACGCATTCATTCTTGGGCAAAAACTGCTTCCTGAAGGGCAAAAAAAAAAAGCGCCCTGGATATTACTATGATTTGTTATGAAAATCTCATGCGAGATGCAATTAGAGAGCGCTATTAGAAAAAGATCTATCTAAAAAGCCTCCTGGGGGTAAGGTGATGGAACATTTTTCAACAGGTTGAGAAACTGCGCTCTGCAGGGTTGTAGGACACCCCAGTAGCCACAAAACAGGTAAGTAAATCAAAAACCTAGCACCTGCAGAATCCAGCCTGAATTTAATCAGAAGGCAGTTTAACCAGGAAACATTACGGCTATCCATTCTCAGGTTCGTCTGGAGATTTGGGGAGCACAGTGCCCATCTCCTCCTCTCACGCCCATTTCTCCTCTTCCATCCTCCCCACTTCCTTTGCAGGGGACCCTCTGAAGGGCACCCACAGAGGCTGCAATTAGAGGCCCCCCACTGCTCTGCATGAAGGAGGTGCTTTCCTTCCCAGAGGGCGTGGCCATCTCTTGGAGATGAAGTGCCTGCCTGTGATGCTCCTGTTCCCAGCTTCAGGCCAATGTTGCTCTAAATGCATGGGAGGTAACACCAAGCAGATAAGGAGAGTGAAGGTGGATGAGCCAGAGGTGCCACTTAATTTCTGGTTGGTGTGAAAACTGTTATCTTTCATAAAACTCTTGTGGGGTCATAAAGAGATCCAAAGAAAAGCCTTGTCAATGACCGAATCGCCCCTGGCTACAAGCCAAAAGGACCCTCTTCGCAGGTCACCCTTGGAAAGATGATGCTTTGACTCAGCTCTAACCAACATTCGCCGAAGGTCTTAATTGTGATTTCAAATATTCTACCCTTGCCCTGTTTCAGATGACTTAGACCAGGGGTCCTCAAACTTTTTAAACAGGGGGCCAGTTCACTGTCCCTCAGACCGCTGGAAGGACGGACTATAGTTTAAAAAAAAACTATGAACAAATTCCTATGCACACTGCACATATCTTATTTCGAAGTAAAAAAACAAAACGGGAACAAATACAATAGTTGTATTTGCATGTGGCCCACGGGCCGTAGTTTGAGGACCCCTGACTTAGACTGTGGATTTATGGAAATTCACCTCCCTCCTCCCCACCCCCCGCCCCCAAACAGGCCCTTACTATTTATATGAAGGGTTGCCAAGGAGACCAGGTGTGAGGAGAGCTGTCTGACTTGTCTAGATTTAGATTTATCGGGCATGGAGATGCAGACGGGAGAGGAATGTCACCCCTGGGAAGAGCTGTAGAAGATGGTGAGTGGTACAAGATAATCCCATTAAGCCTTACTTCCATTTGGGGATTTGGTTACTGATCAAAGGAATTCCTAATGCTCTAAATCCCCCTTCAAAAAAAAAATCACCTAATTCTGAAAGTGACTCATTTATCTAAATACTCACTCTGTGTGCCAAACTCTGTATTAGCAAATGTTGATGTTCCTATTTCTTAGCAGACAGTAGTTAAAAGGGAAAGGGTATTATTATATTTATGAAAATAACAATACTGGTATTGCATCTGTTGAGTGCTCACTATGTAACAGACACTATAAGCCATTTACAAAAATTATCATTTCAGCCAGACAATGACCCCATAAAGTACACATCAAGGAAA
The DNA here is from genome assembly GCF_014108235.1 of Myotis myotis. NCBI lineage: Eukaryota > Metazoa > Chordata > Mammalia > Chiroptera > Vespertilionidae > Myotis > Myotis myotis. The sequence continues at coordinate 203,908,638 of NW_023416335.1, forward strand.
TCACACAATCTTAAAGGATTATAGGAGCTGGGGCTGAAAATCGGATTTGGCACATTCCAAAAATCTTAATCATTTTGCAAATGGACTCAAAATAAGATATTCAAATGATCACGAGGCAGTGAGAGCTACACACAAAGCCTGACTAGAATTCTTGGGATGGAGCCACTAATGACACCTGGAACTAAGAGTAAAGTCAGAAGGGGTGAAGGTGGCTATTCCATGGAGCTAGAGAGAGTCAATGCGACCAGTGAAGAGCCACCAAGATAAAAAGCAGACAGGAAAGCTTAAAAAAATACGTCTAGATCCCAAAGGACTATTAGAATGGATTCGTAATTTCTGTTCCTGACCATCGTAAGATGCCAGAGAAAGCTTAGCCTCCGATGCCCAGCCTTTGTATGAACAATGCCGTCCGGGGCCAGGCCGAAGGCCACCTGAAGTCTGGGTGCCCTCCCCCGAGACACTGAGGAGAGCACCTGGAGCCACGGTCCAGCACAGGCTGCACAAGAGAATCACCTGGGCCACCTCCAGGCCCAGCCCGGAATGTCTAATCTGGGCCTGGCATTGGTGCTGGCTCTGGTTTGATAACGGTCAGAAGTTACAGCCACTGTGGAAAACAGTATGGAGAGGCCTCCGAAAATTAAGACAAGAGCAAATATATGATCCAGCAATCCCTCTTCTGGGTATTTATTGGAAGAAGAAGAAAACACTAATTCAAAAAGATACCTGCACCCCTATGTTTATTGCAATAGCCAAGATTTGGAAACAACCAAAGTGTCCACTGACTGGTGAATGGACAGAGAAGGCGTGATGTGCACATGTGCATACACAATGGATTGCAGCACAGCCATAAAAAAGAAAAAAGGTGAAATCCTGCCATTTGCAACAACGCAGATGGAGCCTGAGGATATCAGGTAAGTAAATTAAATCAGACAGAAAAAGACAGATACCGTACGATTTTCCTCATAGGTGGAATATAAAAATAAACAGAACAATGAATGCAAAACAAATGAACAAACAAAAGAAAAGCAAACTTGCAGAGGCAAACAACAGATTGGTGGTTATCAGGGGGAAAGGGCGAGGAGGGGTTGAAAAGGGTAAGGGGCCTCAAGGTATGGCTGTGAAAACTAGACTTTGATAGTGAGCACACTGTAGTACATAGAGATGTTGATTTATGTTATAAACCAGTGTTACCGCAATATGAAATACATTTAACAAATAAAGAGAAAATATCACATGTGAAGCTAATGTGCAATCAAGAGTGGGCCTGGCAGTGTTTTCCGTGTTGTGTTGTGTTGTGTTGTGTTGTGTTACTAAAGCCTATCAAATACTTTCTGCAGGATCAAGCCTGAGGTACACAACAGTTGGGGAAATGAGCCAACCAATCAATCCTAACTTCTAGCTGCGAAAAATCAAGACACAAATCAATGGCACAGCTCTGCAACTTCAGTTCTTTTTTGTTGTTTGCACAGACATCTTCAAGTTCATATCTCTATATATAAAAGCCTAAGTGACTGAACGACCGGTCAACTGGTCGCTATGATGCGCACTGACCACCAGGGGGCAGATGCTCCATGCAGGAGAGTCCCTTCCCCCGGCCGGCCAACCTCCCGTGACACCCCCCCCCCCCCCCCCCCCCGCCCAACCTCCCAAGGCCCCGATGGCCCCCAATCGCCGGCCAGGCCGAGGAACCCCACCCGTGCACAGATTCTTGCACCGGGCCTCTAATATATATATTTTTATTTTTATTTTTTTTTTAAAGGAAATTCCCTGGTGTGGGGATATGTAAGCATCCTTGACCTGGAAGCAACAAAAAATAATGGAATGAGCACTGGACTCAGTGTTTGAAAAAATCACAAGTTGGAGTCCAGTCAGTTCCCTTCTCGGACTCCACATGTGGAAACTAGAGACCAAGGCGCTTGCTCTGAGGACTGAGATGAGTGACGGATGTGGGAGCACCCGAGAACCCTGATGAAGCCGTGCCCAGGTGCTGCTAGTTCCGAACCCAGAAGTCAGGACTGTTTCCTGACATGCCAAGTGGAAGAAAGGCCTGAACACAGTGCGCGAGCCACACACGGACGGGCGCCTTAGCGCACAGTGCACACCCCGGGAAGGATGCACGTTAGGTAATAACCCCACATTAATGACAACAGGGGATGGGAAAGGGGAGTTTCAGCATCGCTATTATGCCTGTGAATAAGATGCTGATCGTCACTTCCCATTTTCTCTTCAAACCTATTACTTAGCTGGGAGTGAGGTTTAAAACCCGCTGGGGGTTCCTGAATTCCGCCTGGGTAAGTGGTTAAAGCCAATGAAAATATCCTCGTTAGAGCAGTTTTTTAGTTGACAGATTTGAGTAAACAAAACGGATATTTTTTTTTCTTTTTTCAAGATTTTTGTTTGTTTCTTTTTTAATATATTTTTATTGATTTCAGAGAGGAAGGGAGAGGGAGAGAGAGAAACATCAAATAAGAGGGAATCATTGATCGGCTGCCTCCTGAACGTCTCCTATTGGGGGGTCGAGCCTGTAACCCGGGCATGTGCCCTGACTGGGAATCAAACTGCGACTTCCTGGTTCATAGGTTGACGCTCAACCACTAAGCCACGCCGGCTGGGCAACAAATGGATATTTAACAGGTCAGTATGTGAAGCATCCATCTTTTAAAAAGGTAACAGGAGTGATGATACCAACAGTCCTGTGTATATAGCATGCTCTAGTTTACAATGGTTTCAAATCTATGATCTCATTTGATTCGTCCAATAATTCTGTGAATGAAGGAAGGAAGGAACTCACAGCTCCACTTTACATCTGGACAAGTAAGACTTTTGAAACATCACTGTCCGGAGTTGCACAGCCAGTGAATGGAAGCGTGGCAACTCACTTCTTCTGACCGTCAGGAAAACCACTCACGAGGCCCATGTAACGCTCTGACTTTATCATGGGAAGCAGATGGAACTAACGGACTGTGAGGAACTGTGTAGTGTGCTTTAGCAAGAAAACTCACATTGGGACACCCAGGTCCCCCCTTCCCCAAATCAGTTTGGTGACATGGCGCAACGAGGGACGAGGACTTGACATGTTTCCAGGTTCCCTATTCGAAGTTATCTGTGCGTCGAAATAATTCTGATTTGCTTTCCATGTTTCAATTAGAGAACAAAGAGAATCTGGCTCCTCGGTGCCTCAAAGGAGGTTGGAGAGCTGTGAAAGGCTACCACCGTGGGGTCCACAGGGAACGCGGCCAGTGCTGGCAGCATCTGGACAGGCTCACCTTCTGCGTGGCTGGGAATAAAAGACCCAAGTCCATATGGCCGTTCTCTGTGTCAGTGGCCTGAATTTCCCATCCCATCCCCTCTCCCTCATCACAGCCAGGGCTTGAACAGGGGAGCTGCCCCTAAGTTTGTTAGATCCTAATGCACGGTCTCATCCAGGGGTGATTCTGCCCCCTAAGGGGCACGTGGCGATACATAGTGTTTGGTCCTCACAGGCTGAGGGGAAGGTACTGCTGGCGTCCAGTGGGAGAGGCCAGGGATGCAGCCACACGTCCTCAGACAGGACAGCCCCACAGCAAAGGATCAGCCCAGAACATCGCCAGTGGAGGCACCTTGTCTGAAAGTGGCAGTGACAACTCAGAAAAGGGTGTGTGGATGAACACGCAGAACTTTTACTTGCTCCTGGTACTAGAGGACAATTTGCCTCCGTGCGGACCTACTGGGAAATTCTGCATTAGCCAGAGTTAGGGAAGCCCCTTGGAGCAGGGAGGAGGCGGGGTTACAATCCTCTGCGTCCTGACTTAAAGAAAAAGTGACAATTCCACACCCCCACAAACAAGAGAGAGAGAGAATTAAATGGGGCTCATACATGAAATAATATGAAGTTTAAACAAGCAAAGTTGTCCAGTGGCTGGCTGTCCAGGGGTCTCCGTTGTAGTAATGAGCTAGCCAGGCCCATGGCTGCCCCTCTCCCCGAAGGAGGGACCCGCCTTCCCAGCAGACTGAGTGCCCTCTGCCCAGCAGGTAAACCTCATCTATGCTCCACCTCACACTGACCCAGGGGCTTCAAGCTCCAGTGACAGATGCTGTTGTTGCTTAGCGTTCATTCTCCAAACACGTCCACCTAAGCTCCCCGGTGTCTCCGCCCCAAATGTGAACGTCACCAGGTCAAGAGCACTCTCATGCTTGTCCTCCACCAGGAGAGACAAGTCGGTCCTTTCTGCTGGGTCCCAGTCCCAGGATAGGCCTAGCTGTGCCCCAACCTGGGCTCACCTCTTCTCCGGATGCCTGGAGAACGGCACACCTGGGCCCCTGCTGATCCCGCACGCCGTCATTACTGAAGGGAAAACAATCACCCTAAGTATGAGCACTTCTCCATTTTGGACAGCTTCCAGCCCCTGCGTTTGACTCCCTGGCCACCGTCTCTCAGTGGATGTCTAGATGACAGATAAAACTCACTAAAGCCTGCTCCTTCCTCAGTTTTCCCCAATTCAGATGACAGCACCACACACCCACCAGCTTGGACCAGCATTCTAGTGTCAGACTCGATTCCTCTCTCCCTCTCCTGCCATGTCCATCAGGTGCAAACCCTGCCACACTGGCTGCTGAGGTCAATCTGCCTTCCCAGGTAGTCCCCTGGGCAGGATGAAGGCAGTCTACAGGGAAGCCTTTCACCCCGAACACTGCACTTCTCTTTGGGAAACGGTCAGAGTGCAAAAGGTCAATTGAGAGGAGGTGAAATGATTCCATTCTTTCTTGATTTTCTGCTCATCCACTAAGACATCCTGCCCCCAGGGTCCATACAGCACTGGGTCTCTGGCCCTGAGAACCCTGAGAGCAGGGTCTTGGACGGATCTGTTCATTCCTGCGATGCCCCAGAGGGCACAGCGTTAGCTCCAGCTGCAAATTATCCAATAAATAAGAGAAGCAGGACCTCAGAGAGGAACTGAATAATGCCTATGCCATGCAGCTCCCTCTTCCACCCTGGAACCCATCGAATAGGCCAGGGACATCGACTTTAAAATGGATTCTGCGCACTGTCCAACTAGAGTCAAATTTTCCAAACATCAGGCCAGTTAGATCCACACTCACGTGCCAGGAAGCATGTCTTTTCCCGCCTTGCCTACTCAGAGGGCAACTCGCTCTGGCACACATGGGTCTCCCTGTCGGAGCCTCATTTGGGGGAGATCCACTTTGGACAGCTTCCAGCCACGTACGTTTGACTCCCTGGCCACCATCTCTCCGTGGATGTCTAGATGACAGATAACACTCACTAAAGCCTACTCCTTCCTCAGTGTCTCCCAATTCAGATAACATCTCCAATGTCTTGTGATGAGATGACCGAACTTGCTCTGACCGCTGTGACCATGAGGAACCCCAGGGAATCCCCAAGGATGGGAACTGCCAACCTCGGGCTGCTTGCTATGTGAGAAGATGAGAAAGGTTTAAGCCACCTCTACTGGTTCTGTTTGTTTTACTTGCAGCGAAGCAAACATTTCTCGGCTACAATTTCATAGCATCTAGAGCTTTTCAAGATACTATGCATAGAGCAGACATTCAATTTGCTTGTTTTTCAGCCAAATGCGAACATACTGACTACATAGATACCGAAGGCCAGAAGGTAAAAATAATCCCATTTGTTCTTTCCCCGGGGCCTCCGGAGCGGTCCTGGGTGATAGTGTTAGCGATCCGGTTTATTAGCTCCTTCTGCTATCAAAAGGTGGAGCCTTTATAAGTGAAAAACGAAAGGAAGTGCCAGGCGGATAGAAGAAATGCATTTCTTTCTTTTCTGACAGAAAAAGCGCAATGATAAGGGCATTACGTTTCCCAGCTCAGCTCAGCAGAGAGTGAGCCGGCGCAGGAGCTGTGGTGGGGAAGAGGCATTCTCTTCTTCAGGCAACAACAGCCTGCCATTAATTCACAGGCAGGGAGGAAGGCTCCCGCCCTCTCTCCACACCCCTCCTCAAACCCTCTGCTCCTCACAACGATGCACCTGCCCCGGGGAGTGGGCCCTGGCCCCCGGCACTTCTGGAAATCACAAGGACGCCCGAGACTCAGCACCATTTCCAGGGGAAGCCGCCGTGACGGTCCAGCTGGTAACGGACTGAGGCTGCACTGGTCCAGTTCATTCGTTTTCACTGAATCCTTGGAGAAGACACGAGCTTCCCCGCCTTCTGAATTCTCCCGGGATAGCACGCACGCCGCAAACACTTATCTATTGATTGATGTCCACCAAGGCACAGACCTGAGCTGCTGCCTCTTAACTAGGGGAGAATTCCACTATCTATGCATTAGAGTGAGGTTTGCCAAGCCAGCCAGTTCCCCTGGGCTACTGAGAGAACGGATCCAAGAGGGTCTGGGAACTTCCCCATGTCTGGACGAAGTGCTTTGGAAAATCCCAACAACATTATCCAAGTCCAACCCCAAGCTAGTTAACTCAGACGTCAGATTCCAAAGAGAAGGCCAGGAGAGCCACCCTTACAGGCATCCTGAGGACCCTGCTTCCTCAGTATGCAATCTCTTCTCATCACAGACCCTCAGAGGGAGAGAGATTCCGGCTGCTCGGCTACCCAGAGCTGCTCTTCTACTCAGCTGTGCAGACTCCAAGCGGAAAGACACACGCAGGCACAGAACCCTCGCTTCCCCGTCTCCCCGCAGACAAGACCTGACACAGTCACTCCTGGCCGGTGCCAATGAAGCAAAGTCGGATGGGGGATTGGGGAGAAAAGACTCAGAGAGAGAGAGAGAGAGAGAGAGAGAGAGAGAGAGAGAGAGAGAGAGAGAGAGAGAGAGAGAGAGAGAGAGAGAGAGAGAGAGAGAGGAGACTTTGACTTTCCTCTCCACTGTCTTGTGAGGAGATGACCGAACTTGCTATGACCACTGTGACCATGAGGAACCCCAGGGAATCCCCAAGGATGGGAACTGCCAACCTTTGGGGCTGCTTGCTATGTGAGAAGATGAACAGCTGGTATAAGCCACCTCTACTGGTTCTTTGTCTGTTAATTTTACTTGCAGCGAAGCAAACATTTCTCAGCGTCTCCTTGCGAACTGTCAGAGACCAAGACGGCAAGTCTGAAACAGATGAGCGACCCTGCTCTGAGCACGAGGAACGCAGTCAGAGGCAGTGAGTGGGAAAGGGCGCGGAGCCAGTCCTTAGTGACCGCGGTCCCCATCAGGCCCTGCCCCTGTACCTGTCCTACAAAGACACCCAGGTAAGATCTAGGTAAAAAGGGTGGGCTCGCTAAGGCACACGGAGCCCCCAGGGAGTGCATGGGTTTTCACTCAGATTCTCCCCCACAAGCGCCATCACGCAAGGGCATCGCCGTGGGTGTGGACAAACAGGGCTCGCAGGCAGGCGGGCTGGACCCCACGGTGGGCATCTGCTCTCACGACCATGAACAACGCAGCCCACCACTGGAAGAGCACGGTTTCTCTTCCTGTTTTCTCTTTCTTCTCCTCCTTCCCCCCTTCCTTCGGAAGAAAAAAACATATTTTTTTAAAAACTGCACTACTGTGGATATTTTGTAAAATGTAGTCAAAACAAAATTCCAGTAGAATCCCTATATCCAGAGAGAACCTACTGCCACACATTCTTCTTTTTATAATAATCTATAATAATAAAAGTGTAATATGCTAATTAGACCGGACAGCCGAACGACCTTCCAGACGTCCTTCCAGATGACCTTCTGGACGAAGCCGGGGTTGTGAGGGTCGAGGCAAGCTGCCACGGCTGCGAGGGCTGAGCCCCTTGCATGAATTTTGTGCATCGGGCCTCTAGTTATATAACTAATATAGATACCTTGAAATTTGGGGGAAGTAGCTTTGTATCTTTTTTAACCTAATCTTAAATCAAAAGTAGTTTCCCTATTCATTTATTCAAGCAACATTCAACTTTCATTATTAGATCAATAAAAATCTTATTTTAAAAAGTGATTTTGAAAAGTTTTATCCATTTGTGAGGCTGTAACATATGCTCACTACCTTTTCCCCACTGTTAGGATTTAGGTTGTGTCTGATTTTTTTATATATATATTTTTATTGAGTTCAGAGAGGAAGGGAGAGGGAGAGAGAGATAGAAACATTAATGATGAGAGAGAATCATTGATGGGCTGCCTCCTGCACGCCTCCTACTAGGGATTGAGCCCACAATCCGGGCATGTGTCCCAACCAGCAATCAAACCATGACCTCCAGGTTCACAGGTTGATGCTCAACCACTGAGCCATGCAGGCTGGGCAGGTTGTGTCTGATTTTTAGTACTGTAAACAAACTATACCATGATTAAATCCATTGACTCAATTTCCATAGGCAAAGGATTTCTGCCTCCAGTAGCTTGTATATGGTTATTAACAATCTTGATACATATTGCAAAACTATTAAAAAAGGAACGCTATCATGGCGTTCATTTACAACAGACACTTTCATGAGTTGTTCCCAAGTGGATACTATTTTCCTTTTCTTTTTTTTTTTTTTTTAATATATTTTATTGATTTTTTCACAGAGAGGAAGGGAGAGAGATAGAAAGTTAGAAACATCGATGAGAGAGAAACATCGATCAGCTGCCTCCTGCACATCTCCCACTGGGGATGTGCCCGCAACCCAGGTACATGCCCTTGACCGGAATCGAACCCAGGACCCTTCAGTCCGCAGGCCGACGCTCTATCCACTGAGCCAAACCGGTTTTGGCCTTTTCTTTTTTTTAACCCGTTGCTTTTCTTCTTTTGTAAATCCTTCATTCTTATCTTATACCCATTTTTCCATTGGTCTATTTTTCCTATTGATTTGTAAGAGTTCATTATATGTGACACGCTGTGTCTGATTCAAGTATAAATTTCCCAGTTTTCATTTGCCATTTAATTTTGTTTCAGTTGCTTACTGACATTCAGAATGTTCCCCTTGGGTTGTTTTTGTTTTTACATTTCAATTATTCAAACCTACTGAAGTTTTCCTTTGACAATTTCTTCCACTTCTCTTGGGCACATACAAATTTTCCCGACCCTTAGAGCCAATTACGTGTAAGCTCTATGTCAACAATAGGGATGAGAGGGTCAAGAGCAGAGGGTGTCCACCCACATGAACGTCACATTGTAGTGGATAAGTTAGACTTACTAGTATCACCAATATTTAGGTGTCAAAAGAATTTAAATAATAATTATACAAGAAAAGTGTTTAACAAATAACTATACAATGACAATTACCATAAAGAAGGAAGCACAGAGCAGCATGACAACTTATAGCAGGTAACCCAAATATTAATAGAACGGGGGGGGGGGGGGGCGGGCTAAGGGCAGTTTCCGTAAGAGTTATACTAAGCTCTAAATAGCAGACGGGGAGGGAAGGGGGAGAGAAGACTTCTATTTTAGGTAACATGGTGAACTAGATAGCCCAAAAGCCCTCCCAGAAACGTAAATAAAAACATAGATGTATTATGCATATAATAGGTCTATATAACAACATGTATATATATTATATATCATATACAACATATGTACACCTATGTAATATATTCATATGTAACCTATTATATAGTATATAATCTATCATATTATAGAATACATATTATATAATTTATTATACACTAGAGGCCCAGTGCATGAAATTCGTGCATGATGTGTGTGTGTGGCGGGGGGGGGGGGGGGGTGTCCCTCAGCCCGGCCTGCACCCCCTCCAATCTGGGACCCCTTGGGGGATGTCTGACTGCCGGTAGACGGACATCCCTCTTGCAATCCGGGACTGCTGGTTCCTAACCGCTCGCCTACCTGCCTGCCTGCCTGCCTGCTCGCCCCTACCTTGCCCCCCTGCTGGCCTGGTTGCCCCTACCTTGCCCCCTTGCCGGCCTGATCGCCCCTAACCACCTCTGCCTCAGCCCCCAGTCTAAGCTGCAGCCTGGCCTCCCTCTGCTGGAGGCGATCTGGCTGATCAGGGGAAGGCACTGCCCCCATCCCCCCACTGCTGATGCCATTGGCAGCCTGAGCCTTGGGCCTTGTAGCTGGGTGTGGCTGCCTGAGCCTCAGGCCGGCCCTGGGCAGCGGTAGCTGCCATCCGCGGCTTGCCTGAGACTCAGGTAGTCGCTGCAGCTTTGTCCGGAAGGATGTCCGGATGGTTGTCCAGAAGACGTCCACCCTCATTAGATTATTACCCTTTTATTAGTATAGATGTATATGTTTACATAAGTATATAACAGATAAGTATTAGATATGTATATTATATATCATATATTGAGATACATTAAAATGTATGTCATACTTTTAATATGTACATATAATACATATACTTATGTAAATACTAGAGGCCCAGTGCACAAATTTGTGCACCAGTGGGGTTCCCTTGGCCTGGCCTGTGGTATCAGGCAGAAACCAGCTCTCCAACATCCCCCAAGTGGTCCCAGATTGTAAGAGGGCACAGGCCAGGCTGAGGGACCCCACCAGTGCATGACTGGGGCCAGGGAGGGATGTGGAATGTTGGCCAGCTGGGAAGGGACTGCGAGAGGGCTTCAGGTTGTGTCCGGCCCGTCTCGCTCAGTCCTGATTGCCTGGACTCCAGCAGCAAGCTCACCTACCAGCTGGAGCGTCTTCCCCCTGGTGGTCAGTGCACATCATAGCAACTGGTCAACCGGTCTACTGTCTGCCCCCTGGTGGTCAGTGCATGTCATAGTAAGTGGTTGAGCAGCCTTCGCATATCCTATATAATAAAAGGCTAATATGGAAAATCTACCAAATGGTGGAGCAACCGGTTGCTATGATGTGCACTGACCCCAGTGGGTAGATGCTCAATGCAGGAGCTGCCTCCTGGTGGTCAGTGCATGTCATAACAAGCAGTTGAGAGGCCTTAGCATATCCTATATAATAAAAGGCTAATATGCAAATCTACTGAATGGTGGAACGACCGGTTGCTATGATGTGCACTGACCCCAGGGGGTAGACGCTCAATGCAGGAGCTGCCTCCTGGTAGTCAGTGCACTCCCACAGGGGGAGCACCGCTCAGCCAGAAGCCTCTCCACCTCTGCAACAGCACTTAGGATTTCATGCACTGGGCCTCTAGTCATTAGCATATTATGCTTTGATTGGTTGAACGGCTGACCGAACAACCGGACACTTAGCATATTAGGTTTTTATTCTATAGGATAATTATATATTGTATACTTTATATATATTACATATATAAAATTTAAGCTGTCATAAAAGCAAAACTACAAAGAAAAGCAAGTCAGAGTTCAAAAATGAGACTACAAGGAACCTGCTCTGCCCTAAGGGAAGCAGCTTCCATTGCTGAGGCTGGGGGTGCAGGAGAGAGAAGGGGAGGCCCAGGGCCTGGGTAATTAGGAGTTAGAGAGAAGACACTGCATAAAGTTAGGACCTCAAACTCTGGACGCTCTGCATAAGGTGACCTGGAAATAAACTCCACCACCCAGCAGAAAAATGCCAGGAGACACACTTAGCTTGATGGGGAAAGGTGGCTCGTTGTGGGGGCGGGGAGCTTGAGAACCTGCTCCTGGAAGCTGAACCATGAAAGGGTGTGTGGTCTGAATGCAAGCTACCTGTGAGAGCTGACAAACCTCAAAGGGAGAGTTTAATTCAAAATAATGAGGGCTGGCAGTGCCTCAGGCGATTGGCAGTAATACACAGGCATACCTCACTTTATCTCGCTTCACAGTCATGGAGCTTTTTTTTTTATTATTATTATTTAATAAACTGTAGGCAAGGCCATCCACCAGCAAAGAGATTATGACTTGCTTTGTTGGGGTGGTCTGGCACCAAACCCGCAAAATCTCCCAGTTGTGCCTGTATGCCAACATTATTTCAGGCAAACACTTCAATGCTTCCCTAAATCAGCATGGATGGTACATAGTATTCTGTTATAGGGATGAAACCCAGGGCCAGGCTGAAGGTCGGTCTTCATTCCTGTTTCCACTTCTATCTATCAGAGATGTCATGGCCAAATTGTCTTTGGTCTCAGGTGCCTTGTCTGCAAAATGGGGTCATCATAGCACTGATTTTAAAGGGCTGTTGTGAGAGTGAAATGAGATAACCCACATAAAATGCTTAGGACTGTACCCGGTATATAAGTAGCAATAAATGTTGGTGGTTGTTGTTCTTTTGTTACCATTTTAGGCATATTAGTGTAAGCCATCTTATTCATTGGTTAGCTTATTAATATTTTCTCCATTGTTCATTACTCAATTTTCCAAAGGCCTGCAGTTTCTTATAGGTAGAATTGGCTTTGAAAATTTTAACCAGTTAACTGCCACGCGTCCAAAACGGAAACCATCCCCACACTCCACGATATTTTGAATTAAAAAAAAAATCAATTTGCAATCAGTATTATAAAAATAAATATATGACTCACAATTCGGGTGTTCTTGAATATTTTCAGTTGAAAATTCTCACGAAAAATGATTTTTTTTAAAGCATCTCTAGACGCTTATGGCGCACGAAGGGTTAATTTTGGTTTTCTGTTTTGTCCTTCCCTTGCCTCATGAATTCGTGCCCTTCACTTGATTTTCCTCGAGCTTTCCCCAGGTCCACACCGTTGTTCCTATTTGCGTTTCCAAGCGGAGTGTGAGACTCATTTATCATGGTCTCATTTCTGAATAATGAAGGCACTGAAGGCTATTAAGACATCTCCAGTGACAGCTTTGGGACGTTCCATCAACCGTAGTGTGAAACGTTCCACCTCTGCTGTTTGCAAAATGGGTAATGATTTTAGCTTTTATTTCCTTTTGGCTTAAATAAGCATTTAGGAGCATTCTTCATAACCCCCTAACACCCAAGTATTTAGAACCACCATTAAAAAGTTTGCTTCTGATGTGTAGTTTTATTACATTGTGGTCAGGAGTGGGGCCTACATAATTTTTACGGTTTGAAATTTAATGAGGTTTTATTGTACCCTCAGTTTATGAATTTTTTTTCATGAATACTTGGAAATCCACTTTTATTCCATTTTATGGACATGAAACTTGATATCTATTGATATCAATTATATTTTAAAAACTGCCTTTGTCATTAACAATATGTTTTGCCTTTTCATTGGCTAAAACTCTCCTAATATATCCTATATTTTTATCAGTTTTTGCTTTGTATATCACATGTGTGGCACCAATTCAAAATTATTAATCTAATTAAATATATTTTATATTTAATATATTTGTTACATATTAAAATAAAGTTATTTATACTATACAATATTTATAGCGTATAACATATAACATTGTATAAGTATATTAATATATTTTGTTGTATTTATATCTGAAATTAACATATCCATGGCATATGTCTTCACATGTCTGAGACATCCTAATATAAATTTTATTTTTAAAATTTATAATTTATTATAGTTGTGTTTCTTAAAGATAATAAGCACAGTTAAGATATTGCTATTTTACAATTGCATTAAAAAAAAACACACCTTAGGAATAAATTTAAGCAGGGAGGTAAAAGACCTGTACTTGGAAAATTATAAGATACTGAAGAAAGAAATTGTAGAAGATACACATAAATGGAAGCATATGCCATACTCATGGATAGAAGATTTAACATAATTAAAATGTCCATAATACCCAAAGCAATCTATAGATTCAATGCAATTGCTATCAAAATACCAATAGTGTTTTTCACAGAACTAGAACAAATAATCCAAAAATGTATATGGAACCACAAAAGACCCTGAATAGCCACAGCAATCTTGATAAAGAAGAACAAAGTTACAGGAATCATGCTACCTGATCTCAAACTATACTACAAGACCATAGTAATTAAAACAGCATGGTACTGGCATAAACCCAGACACATAGATCAATGGAACAGAACAGAAAGCACAGAAATAAACCCACACCCAGATGGTCAGTTAATACATGACAAAGGAGTCAAGAACACACAATGGGGTAAAGACAGCATCCTATATAATAAAAGGCTAATATGCAAATCGACCAAACAGTGGAATGACCAGCAGAACAACCGGTTGCTATGACATGCACTTACCACCAGGGGGTAGACGCTCAGTGCAGGAGCTGCCCCCAGCCTGGACGCCCCAGGCCAGCCAAAGCAGGTGCCAGCAGGGGGATCCCCAATCGCCCCACAGAGGGAGGCGACCTGCAGCAGTGGCGGGGGGTGGGGCCAGCAAGTGGGTGGTGCCAGACCGGCCAAGGTGAGTGCCAGCAGCTCCTCCCCTCCCCCCGATCACCCTGCCGGTCGCCCCACAGATTGGCCCTGATTGCCGGCCAGGCCTAAGGATCCTACCCGTGGATGAATTTCATGCACTAGGCCTCTAGTCTTTAATAAATAGTGCTGGAAAAATTGGACAGATACATGCCAAAAAAATGACTTTTATTCATACTTTGCATGTATCATCAGTTCATTCTATTTCACTGCTAAACAGTCCATTGAATGGATATACTAACACTGTTCACCAAATCTCCACTTGATGGACATTTGAGTTCTATGAATATTCAAGAATAAATGTTTATGTGCACATACTGGGCAGGGCAAAAGTAGGTTTATAGCTGTAAGTACGCAAAACACAATATATTCTTATATTACTACTTATTAATTATTGTATTATTTTCCATAAGAACAACTGTAAACCTACTTCATTTCTGTTGGATGAATACCTAGTAGAACTGCAGAATTACAGCTGTGCAATTGCAATTCTTACTAGAATTGTGGGCCATACTTTGTATGTATGTTTAAGTTTTCAAGAAATTAACAAACTAGTTTCCTACATGATAGTTTCATTTTACACTTCCATCAGCAATGTCTGAGAGTTCTGGCTGTTCACTGTCATTATACTGGGTGTGCAGTTGTACCTCATGATCATCTTAATTTGACTTCCTCTGGTGACTAACGACGGTGAGCATTTTTCACAGGTTTGCTAGCTATCCCTACATCCTCTTTGGTGATGTCTCAAAGTACGGGTCATCTGTCTTCTTGTTACTGGTGTAAGAGTTCTTCATATACTCCAGATATGAATCTTTCATCAGGCCTGTGCTTTGCAAATATATTCTCCCAGTCTGTGGCTTGTCATTTTATTTTCTTACTAATATCTTTGGAAGAACAAAACTATCAGTTTGGATGAAGTCCAACTTATCAACTTTTTTCTTTTCCAGTTTGTGCTTTTTGCATATTATTTAAGAAATCTTTGTCTAAGTTAAAGTCACTAAGATTTTTCCCCCCTCTGCTTTCTCCCCGTCTGTTCTATAGTTTTAACACTCACATTTAGGTGTAAGATTCATTTCAAGCTAATTTTTGGAAATGGTATAAAGTGGATACCTAATGTTCTAGAACCATTTATCTCTTTCTCCTTTTATTTGCTTCCTTCCTAATTGCCACAGACTGTGTTTCATTTGCAACAATCCTCTCCTCTAACTTAGTTTTCATTCTACTTATAGCGTTACCAGTGGTCACACTGGAGCTCTGAAGAAACATCTGACCTTTTTTTTCACTAGTGATCAGAGTGAAGGGTTAAAAATCGCACCTGAGTTACACACCAAAACACACAAAAACTTCGCTTGGGATCGCAATGCACACCGCTCTAGGCTGTTTTACAATTCGGGCAGCTGGCTTTCTGTATGTTTTCAAGAGCGACTTTTGGCATCTGCATTCGACTTTGCAAATGACTAAGAGCAATTATTTACAGATCATTCCACGTGCAACTCCTTTCAGTGCAAACCTCCTGCCCCTTTAGAACAAGACCTCTTTGCTGGTGAATATTCACTTTGATTACTTTTGTGGCTGGCTGGCTGCCTTTGGATGCTCTCTTCAGGAAGTATACACGGGTGTACACGGTGTGGGCTCATGCATAGCGTGTCATTTTCCTACTGTGTTTATACATGAGAGAACTTGGCTGGTATTCTTGGGTCTCTGTCTTTTTCCCCCCCCTCAAAACTAAGCAGACATTTTATTAGGACATGTATTATTGTAGTAGAAAAACTGAGGTAGATTTTCTACTCTTCAAAGATGATATGATTCTGTCCACTGGTTGCCCTTGCATACAGTGTAGCCTTAAACATCAAATTCTACCCTGGCGCTGCCAGCCACACATGGCTATGAGCACCTGACAGGCAGCAAGTCCAAACTGAGATGCTTAAAATATGCACTTGATTCCAGAAATAAATTTAAAAAGTACATAAAATATATAAGTAATTTTTAGAATACTGATCCCATGCTGAAATGATAATAATTTTGACATACAGGATTAAGTAAATATTATTAAAATGCAATTCACTTGTTTCATTTTGCTTCTGTAAATGTGGCTATTAAAAAATTTAAAATTACATCTTTTAAAAATATATATTTTTATTGATTTTCAGAAAGAAAGGAAGGGGAGGGAGAGGGAGAGGGAGAGGGAGAGGGAGAGGGAGAGGGAGAGGGAGAGAGAGAGAGAGATAAATGAGAGAGGAACATTGATTGACTGCCTCCTGCACACCCCCTGCTGGGGATGGAGCCCGCAACCTGGGCATGTGCCCTGACCAGGAATGAAACTGGGACCTCAAGGCGCATGGGAAAGGCGCATGGGACCTAATGCTCGTTAACTAAGCCACACCAGCCAAGGCTTCAGAATTACATCTTGATATTCCTGTTGGACAGCCCTGCTCAAGAGCTGGACTGCTTGGATTCATTGCTATTTTGGTTCCACAAGGCTGAGTAATTTCCAGTCTTTTTTATGACCTTCCATTTTCTCATGTGGAAATGAGTGAAAATCATTATACTCACCTCAAGGCTTATGGTGGGGATAAAATAAGATTATGCATGTAAGGCTATTATGCTGGCACATAATCAATTCTTATTAATGAGAGTTATTATTATTCTTAATGGAAGGATTTTTTTAATCCTTATAATTCAAATATTTTTTAGCGTGTACCCTGATGTGAACTTATAGCTGACTTACTTGGATTGGAAGTGCCTGCCCCCTTTTGAACTCCATGAATAGAATTCTGTTCAGCTCCTGACAACTTTTCTTAGATTATATCATCCTTTGGATGGACCCTCTAACACCTTGGCCTTCAAGTGCCTGGGCCCCCCGTATTTATTTATTAACTTTTCACCACACCACTTCAGCTACTCCATCCCAGGGTGACGTGCCAAAAAGTGTGCCTCATCTAAAACTCTGCTCCCCAAATCCAGCCTTTTATCCCTTTCAAGACATTTAGACAATGACTCCCGTTCTCACTGAAAAAAGTTCCTAATCACACCATAATTCCCAGTTCACTCCACCCATTACTTTCTCATTACCCATCAAATACCTCTGGCCTTTCATTTCTTTTTTTCATTTTCTGGTCCAGCTTATGTTCCAAAATCCATCATCATAACCAAATACTAGTACATGAGTCACTGAAGTTCTTTAAAAAAAAAATGTTTTATTTATTTCAGAGAGAAGAAGGGAGAGGAAGAAAGGGATAGCAACATCAATGATGATAGAGCATCACTGATCGGCTGCCTCCTGCACGCCCCCTACTGGGGATGGAGTCCTCAACCTGGGCATGTGCCCTGACCTCGTGGGTCGGCGCTCAACCACTGAGCCACACCAAGTAGGCACTGAAGTTGTTTTTTAACTAAAGTTCTGGAAGGGGGAGACTTGTGGTACAAGAGAACAGCACTGCACTGAAGGCCAGAAGAGCTAGGTTCCAACATCACCTCCGCCCCGATCAGCAGCATTCTGCTAATTTCTCTGGTAAACTCTTTAGTAACAAAAGGGCATGTGCGCTGTTTCGATAGCATGGGGCTCCTGAGAGGACACAATGCAATAAGGTACCCGAAGGCATTTCCTTCTTATCCAGGTGAATGACCACCAATGAGATCACAGCCATGCAACTGAGAAGGGATCAATGCTCATGACGGGAGAGAGAAGGGTCGCTTACACTGCTGTAACAGAGTTGAAGTCTCTGAGCTCAGACCAATTATAGCTCCTGGTGGGACCTGTCACTGTAGATCTGGGAAAACGGCTGTATTGTAGGAAACCACAGAGAACGGCGGATGTATGAAACGGAGACAAGGGTGAGCACATTCCAGGCAGGCAACACCTTGGAAACCATGTGCCACACAAACATGCCAGAAGACACATGTGTCAAAGTAAGTACTGAGCGCTGCCACTCGGGATTCAGGTAGAGGATTCTGGGGGATGAGGAGACGACTCAGGAAATATGCCAAGTTTTCAGACACCCGTTCATTCACTCTGCAGCCCCAAACATAGAACCCAGGCACTTGTTGGGGGCCACAACTGGCCAGGTTTCATCCTAAAAGCTGGGCATAGAGATAAAATGTATCCTGGTTGCTGACCTCCTGGTCCTCTCATCCAGTCGGGACAGCAGGTGAGTTGACACGCAACGATCCATACACTGACGTTTGGTCTTTATTAACGCTCAGGACCAATGGAGAGACTCAGAGCGCTAAGACTTCAGTACAGCGCCAGGTGGGTATTTCTGGTTGAGTCTCTCAGTGTGCAACAGGGTCCTCTGGGAGGCAATGATCTCTTATCTCTGGAAATATTCAAAAGCAGAAGAGTGATGACCATTCATGTAGAACATCACAGAAGAAAGGGAAACGTTTTGCCTGGTGAATGCCAAGTTCCTTCCTAATTAAGAGTCCATGACTCAGGAGACAGGGCCCATTCACTAGGACACCCCGTTACATAAAGAAACATTTGCCAGTGGATAGAGAGAGCTGTACCAACGACACCGAGTCTTTTCTAATGCAGATGACCATTTCTGATGGATGTCTACTATTTAAAAGCCCAAGACCAGTCTTCTACATACAGAAAGGTACACTTCCAAATGCCTTTCACTCTCCACGTCTGTGCCCTGACCTCGCCTTTGCTGTCCCAGAGAGAGAAGCCTAATACGAAGCTAAGGTTGCTGGCCTGAAAGAACCAGCCCGCATAGTCACACAGCACCAGGATAATCCAGGAACCAGTAAAGCAACTCAGAAAACGGGAGGATGCTAACTTTTTCCAGATTTGAACCTGGCATTTCACCTCAGCCAGCCCTCTGGCATAACATGAGACCCAACAGGAGAGAAGGAGCAAGAGCCCAAGTCCATAAGCTATTCTAGAAAAACAACCCCGAATGTATAGTCTCTGGCGAGAGGTCAGGAGTCACTTGCTCCTTTGTAGAAGGGGAAGGCAAGGTGCATGGACATGATGGGTTTAGGAAGAGACCTAAGAGGTTAATCACAGCCATCTTCAAACACATGAGTGGGGAAGGGGAGGAAACAGAATTCGCTGAGTGCCTGCCATGTGCCAAGCACCGTGCTTTTCATCACAAGACCTCACTTACTGCATTCATCTCCAACAAAGGAGAGACCAGCTCTTGAAAGACAAACTCCATGCGTTACTACCTGTCTTACAATATTATTAAAATGCGCAAGGCAATCCCAAAGGTCACACATATCTTACTTCACTTCTCTGCAGGGCGGAGCTGATCGTGTCCTCCATGAGCCAGTCCCAGGTCCTCTGTGCTTCTCTGCAAGCCAAGTCTACCTCCCACGGATCCAGCCTTCCCCTACTCCCACCCCCACCCCCAGGGTATGTGCTGTCCATTTGAACGGTGGCCTGGACCTGGCAATCCGAAAACCCAAACCCAATTGTTGGAAGACGACGGTGTTGGAGAGTCACTGTGAGATCTCAGGGGGCTTGCATAACCCTCTGGGTTTCATTTGTCCAAAAGGGGCTGTGGGCATTGTGCTTGCTTCACACCCGAGACCCTGTGATTCCGTGGTATCACGAGTCCCTGCTGGCTGGACATGCCCATCATTCAGAAAGCACACCTTCCTAGGAGACAGGATGGGGGGTAGTCTGCCCACCTTCCCTGGTGAGACAAACAACAGGAGCTGGTCCCCCCAGCCTGCAGGGTGCTGAGAGGTCGCAGTTACCCGCGGAGGCCTCTGCAGTCCCCCCTGGGGACCAGCACAAAGGCACCAGTGTGAGCAGGAAGCCAATTTTCAGAGTCAAACACCAATATTTTCTGTAAATAGTCCTGCCTTCCACTTCACAAGCTCTCTGCTGCTGGGAATGAGCAGGCATCAGGCCTAAGAGGAAGGGGGAAAAAGGAGGGCCCCCGGCTAGACAGTGAATCACGAAACAGCCCCCCCCCTCACCCCCGCTTCCCTTCACCAGCTGGGGATCGTCCTCGCCCCAGGGTGGCGTGGGGGGACTTTCCGGGCCGAATGGCGGCAAGACCTGAAGTATACAATCCCAGTCCCACATCGCTTCGCTTGGAAAGCGGAGAATCAACCATCAGCCTTGGCATTTATTACCCGCCTGCCTGATCTTAGGCAAATGCTCTTCAACTCTGTGTTTCAAGTTATAAATCACCCGGGAGGGAGGTAATAAAATTCTCGCTCCGCCCCACAGGGTTGTCCTGGATGCCGCCATCCACAAAGCTCGGCAGGAAAGCCAGCCCCCTTCTCATCCTGGCCCTCCCCCTGGGACAGCAGCCCCTTCTGCTGTGGTTCCCAGCACAAAGACGCCCTCAGTCCTGCCAGCCTGTGGGTACGAGCCTTGGAGGCTGGGAATGACCAGGCCATGTAAACAGGAGGAAGACGGGCCAGCATCTCACAGGCCACAGAGACTAGCGGGCATACAGGTCCACTGCAGATTTCCCGCGGCTCATCTTTAATCATGCACCGATCCTTCAGAAACCTCCTTTCCCTGCCACTCCCTTCTCCTGCACCACAGACACAATCAGGGGCCCACAGGG
Source organism: Myotis myotis (assembly GCF_014108235.1). Taxonomy (NCBI): domain Eukaryota; kingdom Metazoa; phylum Chordata; class Mammalia; order Chiroptera; family Vespertilionidae; genus Myotis; species Myotis myotis. The sequence goes on from NW_023416335.1 coordinate 203,929,310, forward strand.
GGTATTTCTGAGAAACGCCATTCCCAACAGCTATCCCAGGGGATTTCAGGAGCCCTATGGCTGAGGCTGCCCCCCAACACGCTTCCTGAAGGCACTGAAGGTCCCAGCACCACCCGCCTCTCCCCTGCTCTTTCTCCCCTAGCGTCAGCTCAGGGATGGGGTTCGCTGTGCTCCCTCCCTGGTGTACCTGTAGTGGAGAGACACGCACCTGTCCCAGGTCCCAGGTCCCAGGCCTGCGCTGGGGACTTGACGTGGGTGGTGCCGGGGCAGCTGCCTTATTTATGCCTCCGCTGGGTCCCTGCCCAGTGGCCTCGGGATGCGGTGAGCCCTGGCAGTGATGGAGAAACCTCTTCCTAATGACTCAAGTCTCTCAGGGACCCAGCCCGCGTTATTTCGTATCATTCATTTAGCAAACTTTTTCTAAAAAATATATTTTTATTGATTTCAGAGAGAAAGGGAGAGGGAGAGATAGAAACATCAATGATGAGAGAGAATCATTGATCAGCTGCCTTCTGCACGCCCCCTCCTGGGAATTGCGTCCGCAACCTGGGCATGTGCCCTGGCCGGGAATGGAACTGTGAGGTCCTAGTTCATAGGTCTACACTTAACCACTGAGTCACGGCAGCCGGGCCAGTTAGCAAATCTCTTTTTATGAGCCAAGCCTCACATCAGCACAAGGATACGTAGGTGATGAGGAGTGAACGGGACACTGCTGGCCCCGCTGGCGCTTTCCGTCCTGGGGACAGAGAGACTTTTACCTGCTCATCACACAAAGGCGTGAAAGGTTACACTGTGCCATGAGTTTACTGAGAAATGCTGGTGACCCTATGACAACACATGACAAAGGAACCCCTGTGTGATGACAGAGGCAGGGGGGGCTCCCCGAGGGCAGGCAGACCTAGGAGAGAGCTGGGTCACGTTCCAGGCCAGCACAATACAGCGAGTGTTGAAGGGAAGCCAGCTGCAATCTTATTGCCGAGGGAGGGTCTTGCATTCGATTTGTAAGAGGCGTAACGTCTGTGAAGTGCAAAACACGAGGGTCTGCCTGTACATGCCGGAGGACAGGACACTGGAGACGATGTCCTTTAGAACTCACCAAGTTTGTACTTTTCAATTCTTTTTTTTTTTTTTAAGCCCTCAATTCACGTGGCTAACAGTCCAGTAAGTAAAATAATGAACAGCAGGTCTACCTGCCCTCCAGGGGGCAGGAGAGAGGGAGAAGACCCATCTCCTCCCTCCCACGCCCCTTGCCTCCAAGAGCTCCTGGAAGAATTTATTCCCATAGATGACAGCACTCGGCACCTTACTCCTCAGCCTCCCAACTCTCCGCAGATTCCACAACAGGCTACACAGTCAGAGCCTTTTCATCCCATTCTGCCTCGGCTGCAAAGGAGAGCGGGGCATTTTTAAGGACCTGCTGCACTTCGGGCACTGCCGGGCCTTCACAGGAGCCATCTTATTTGATCCCTCCCTTCGCAGCCCATCCAACAGGTGATGGAGCCGGGCTCAGAACCCAAATCAGAGTTATTCCGTGGCAGGCCAGGAGATGAACGTGGCCTTTTTGTTTTCTGCTACTTTGTCTTTTCTTAAAAAGTAGAGGGTACAGGCCCGGCTAGCATGGCTCAGTGGCTGGGCTTTGATCTATGAACCAGGAGGTCACGGTTCGATTCCTGGTCAGGGCACATGCCCAGGTGGCTGGCTCCATCCCCACAGTGTGGGCTATGTGGGAGGCAGATGATCCATAATTCTCTCTCATCATTGATGTTTCTATTTCTCTCTTCCTCCCCCTTCCTCTCTGAAATCAATAAAAATAGATATTTGTTTAAACAGTAGAGGGTACAGGCTTGCAAGGGACACGGCCCAGGATGCCCGGAGACAGGAGAACGCAGGAGGAGGAGGCGGACGCAGCCTTCCTCGCCAGATGCTGCCGCCCCTCCTGCCGCTTTCCCCTCGGTGTTGGCCCGCACACCCGGGAGACAGAGTGGCTTGCTTTTACCTTAATTAGTGCAGCAATTTGCTAAATTCTGTTTTTCCCTTTTTGAGAGTGTTAATCAATTTTAGCTCAGAATAGATTGGAACGGCACACACATTACCATGACAATCCCCAAACGCTGACTTCTGAGCGTCTCCATCAACCTCAGAGCCCGAAATGCGGGAAAATCGGCAGCTCTGGCCGGCATCTCTGCGATCTATTTAAAATGTTATGGCTCGGAGATGAAAATATAATGGCTTTATGAGGTTTGGAACAAGCAATTTGCTGGAATCAGCCTCATGCCTAGGTGTTTAGTCCTCCCCAAGGTGACTGGAGACAGAGCATCATGTATTTCTGCAAAGTTACACCTTCCTCTAACAACGGCAATTTGTTAAACCCACAAGCACGACGGGGTTCCAACTCTGCACACAAGACGGAAAAGGACCAGATGGGCCCCGTCCCCTCCCCCACGAAGAAGGTTCAAGATTGAAGCGGCGGACGGACCAGCGAGGAGAAAACGTGTCCTTTTCTCTGGGGAAACCGGGAAAGGTTCTCAGACGAAGTGGCAATGTGTCTGCGTTCCGAAGGGAGGGGGGACAAGGCGAGTGGAAGGGCATGTCAGTCAGAAGGAATAGCACAAGCAAAGCCTCAAACACAGCAGAGAAGGCGGAGAGAACCAGTAACACAGTGAATTTGCAGGAATGACAAAAGCGTCCAGAGCCAGACTATGCAGGACTTCGTAACCAGATGTTGACGTCAGCACAGTGGCACAACAGGGGGATTTTAAGCGAGGAGGGAGTGTTGGATCGAATAGGTCTCATTTGGCTGAAACCCTCCGGCCCAACATGATCCTTAACATTTATTCAGCTGTCTTTTAAAACACACTCACATACATCCTCTCGTTTGAGCCTCTTAATCCCTCATGGGGTTGGCATCGCAGCACCTTTCTTCAGGTGAGAAAACATACCCAGCAAAGGTACAGGTCATCCACTTTAGGTCCTATGACCAGTGAATACAATCCATGAATCCAAGCCCAGGTTCAGCATTTATTTACCTCATAGGGGAACAGACCATAATATAGATCTCTTTCAGATACATACCAGGCCCATGGCCTGCAGCCTCCACAGAAAGCCTGGCTGGCCAGAACTGCTCAGACCCACAGACACTGTGAGCTAAGGAAGTGGTTGCTTTAAGGCAGTGGTTCTCAACCTTCTGGCCCTTTAAATATAGTTCCTCATGTTGTGACCCCCAACCAGAAAATTAATTTCATTGCTACTTCATCACTGTAATGTTGCTACTGTTATGAATCATAATGTAAATATCTGATATGCAAGATGGTCTTAGGCGACCCCTGTGAAAGGGTCGTTCAACCGCCAAAGGGATCGCGACCCACAGGTTGAGAACCGCTGCTTTAAGACTTTGGAGGATAAAAGCAGACTCGGGTGGCAGCACCCTCAGTGATCCCCGGGCATTTCCAGTGGGGAGCTGAGACTTCTGCCATGGCTGAGGTCCCCTAAACCATAAACAAGAAAAGCTCCCAGTCAAGGAGACCGGGAGGCAGCCACCACCCTCCCCCACACCGTACCTTGAGCTCGTCCGCGTTGTAGAAGTCCACGCGCACCGCGGGCACCATCCAGGTCTGGAAGAGCGTGGCCAGGATCTGCTCGGCGATGGAGTCAGCGATGAGGTGGAAGTGCAGAGGGTTCCGCCTGTGGGAATGGCAGGAAGTGGGTCAGCATGGAGCACTGAGCCCCAAAACACACCCTCACCCCTCACCTACCCTCACTGGTGGGTGGTTTTCAAAAGCAACTGGAAAAGCAAATCAGGCATGTGACCAAATCAGTGCCCACTGGCGAGGCTGGCGGGGCCGGCAAGGAGCGAGGACATGCCACCAACCTCAGCTTTCAGGTGACAACAAGGACCAGGAGGGTGAAATGGCTGGTGACACGCCATCCAAGCCAATCACCGCACCTGTGAGTTAGACACCTGTGTTCCCGGGTGTCCTAAGTGAGCACGTGTAACACTCGGGCTGGCCCCTTATTTCTGGCGTCCTTAGCCCTGCTGGGTGTAGCCGGCACTGTCCTGAGGTCTGTTTCCTGCTTGTTTCTCTCCCAAAGAAAACCAGGCACCCAGAAAGAGTCCCTGGGGCTGTCACTGGATATCAGTACACCTCACTGTTCATGCTTCTACAGCTTTTCTTCATCCCACCTCCGTCAACCAGCCCTTACAGAGGCGCCACTCGAGTACAACCCAGCATTACACAGGGCAAAGCTGGATTCACTCCCAGAGCTGGCGTTCAAGAGTGCGGACTTCCTAGTGTCACGTATACCTCCGAACACCTGTATCAGGTAAACCTCCTCACACCTAAGTCATGTATATCTCCCCACACCTGAGTCAGTTACACCTCCCCACAGCTGAGTCGTGTATATCTCCCCACACCTGAGTCAGGTATACCTCCCCACAGCTGAGTCGTGTATATCTCCCCACACCTGAGTCAGGTATACCTCCCCACAGCTGAGTCATGTATATCTCCCCACACCTGAGTCAGGTATACCTCCCCACAGCTGAGTCATGTATATCTCCCCACACCTGAGTCATGTATAGCTCCCCACAGCTGAGTCATGTATATCTCCCCACACCTGATTCAGGTATACCTCGCCACAGCTGAGTCATGTATATCTCCCCACACCTGAGTCAGGTGTACTTCAGCACACCTGATGCTTCCTCTGTTAAATGTTGGAAACACCTCTTCATCAGGCCACTGTGCCGATTAAATGAAATAAGTGCCATCTATAATGCATATCTGGAAAACACAGAATACTCATAAACAGCAGATATGCCTTCTTGAGGGACTACCGGGCACAACGCAATCGTTCGATGCAGCAGAACTATCATAAATACTATTGTGCCGGTGAAAACAACAACAGCAGTTTTAACATGATGCCGGAGCACCTACGGATGAGAACCACCTCGTCCCTCTGACCTCAAGGAGCTCATCCTGTCTGCAGAGATGGGCAGCCCACAGTGAAACGCTGTAACCGTGGCGTGGAGTGTGATCACATGGCAATGACTGCACAGCACACAAGTGCTATGGGAGCAAAGAACCGGAAGGGCCAGTTCTGACCGGGTCAGAAGGACGTGTGTGAGTGGGAGACGCAGCGCCTTAACAGATAGACGACTGACAGGAGGTGAAGGGAGAGAGGAGAATAAAGGGACTATGGCCGCGCACAGGGGTGCTGGGACAGGGAGTGGTGAGCAGGACTCTACGGTTAGAGCAGAGAAGGGGAGAGATGAAAGGCCATGGGAAGCAATGACCATCGTTAAGCAGCCTGGACTCCATCAGCGAGGCGTGGGGAGCAGCGCGGCCTGCCCCTGAGCTCCCGGCCTCCGGGCAGCCCTGTGCTAAGTGCCAGACACAGAGCCCGGCTCCCAGCCTCCCGTCCCCATGCTCTCTTCCTACCCGGGCCTTCTCAGATGCGGTTTGCTCTGCAGGAAACCCTCTCGCCCTGGCTCATTCCGTCAATACTTACTGAGCACACACGATCTGCCGGGCAACGAGCAGGATGCAGGGGACATGGGGTGAGTAAAGACACGCCATCCCTGCCCTCACTACGGTCCCGGTCTGGCCTCTGCTGCTCCTCACCCCCCTCCCCATTCAGCGCTGGATGGCCCATCACCCAGTCTTCAGCTCTGAGGGCAGCCTTTTGCTCTTTGAATCCTGCCCTAAGTCAGGCCCTTCCTCACAGGCAGGCACCTCAGCACCACATGCCTCTCTGCAGGTAGGGATCACCTGTTTGCTGGTCTACATCCCACCTGACTGAGCTCAGGGAGGGTCAAGGATCGTGCCAGGTGTGTTTGAGTGGATCGCGTCCGGTGCCTGGGATGTGGTAGGATTCACAAAGGATCTGACTGGGTGGATGGGTGGTGGACGGTAGACAGATAAGGGGCAACAGGTGGACACATCATGGAAGAGATTAGATGAGATGGATGTGGACTGAGGGTCTGATGAAGACGGTGAGAGGACAGCGGCTGGCCAGGAGGCTGAATCTGGAGGGATCCTGAAGAGAGTTATATGTGGGGAAAATGGAGAGGAAGCAGCCGAAGGTGACGCTGAGATTCCTGGTGGGCGCTGATGTCTCCAGGACAGGGGCTGGACGAGGAAAGACGTTGGAGGAAGGTGGTGATTTGGGGATTGGGTGCACCAACTGTGAGGTGAGGTGGCCAAGCCGGGTGGGGCTGGACCAGTGAGCCTGGGCCTGAAGAAAGCTCTTACCCAAGGCCAACCTGCCATACACATAACAGGTGGGTGCACGAGGGCAATAACCTGAAGAAAATGAATGGCAGAAACCATTACCACGACAGAGTTCCTCCGTGGGACCATTGTCTGAAAGTGGCAGATTCCTCCGTGGAACCATCCATTCAAGGGGGGCGGGGGGGGGGGAGCAGGCCTGCCCTCAGCTTCCCTGCAGCAGGGCTGCCAGGAACCTGATGAGGACCGGTGGCCTGAGGGGTCATGTCTGCTCACTGGCCAGAGGCTCAGCTGATGGCTATGTCAGGGGCAGCCGGTCAAAGCCCCTGGGAAGACAGATGGTCCACTTAGCCCTCAGTGTTGGCACAGCCACTCCCCTCTCCCCCAGAGCCCCGGCAGAGCCTTATGGATGGAGGAGGCTGGAGCAAGTTAAGCCTGCATAATTGCCAGCTTGCATTTTTATCCAGAACGGAGGGATGGCGTCATTTCAGACATGGGGCGATGGTACCAAATGTCTGTATCCTGGTTCGTGCTATTCCCTCCCCTCCTTGAAAAGGAGTTTCTGCTCATCCTTCAAAATTCCCTCTGAAAGTCATCTCCTCCTAGTAACTGTCTCAGAGCACATCCATGTCCCTTTCCTGCTAACTCAGCACCGCAGAGGAAAGGCAAGTGAACCATCTATAGCACGGCGCTGTGATGCACATTCAGACCCCTGGCTCTGGTCCAGACTGTGACATTCTGAGGACAGGAGCCATCTTTTCATCTCCATCCCCAGGGCCCCGTGGAGGGCCTGGCATCCACAGGTGCTCAACACACACTGATGCACCAGGAAGAGAAAGCCAACGCCCCCTCCTATGAAGGTAGCACAGCTGATGGCACAATCCTCATCAGTGATGCGGCCTTGGGCTCTGCCCCAGAACCTCTGGGCTGGGACCCTGGCTGCATCCGTTACTGAGTGGCCATAAGCAGGTTAATCATTGCTCTGGGCCCCAATTTCTTCACCTTCAAAACAGGCACAATAATGCTGAGCAATGTTACCCTGGGCCAGTGGTCGGCAAACTCATTGGTCAACAGAGCCAAATATCAACAGTATGACGACTGAAACTTCTTTTGAGAGCCAAATTTTTTAAACTCAAACTATATAGGTAGGTACATTGTTATTAACTTAATTAGGGTACTCCTAAGGCTTAGGAAGAGCCACACTCAAGGGGCCAAAGAGCCGCATGTGGCTCGCGGGCCGCAGTTTGCCGACCACGGCCCTGGGCAATTGTAGGGGTTAAGTGATATAACATATATACATACATACACATGTATATATACATCCTATATAATAAAAGGCTAATATGCAAATTGTCCCCTCGGAATTTCTACTGACTGGGAGTTCAACTGCCCACTATGACGTGTGCTGACCACCAGGGGGCGGAACGAAGTAAGGCCATGGCTGGCAGCCGGGGGAAGGAAGGGACCCAGCCAGGCCTAGGGACCCTACCTGTGCACGAATTTTGTGCACCGGGCCTCTAGTATATATATAAAGCACTTAGTGGAGTGCTGGTGCATGATAAGATTTCACTGCATGGTAAGATTTCCACGTGCTGACCATTGGTATGGTCTGAATATTTGTGTTCCCCACCCCCCACCCCCAAATTCATATGTTGGGTGCTAACCCCTAAGGTGATCGTATCAGCAGGTGGGCCTTAGGGAGGTGATTATGTCATGGGGCAGAGTCCCACTGAAAGGGATTAGTGCACCTATAGAAGAGGCTCCAGAGACACCCCTCACTCCTCCCAGCACGGGAAGGCACAGAGAGAAGTCCGTACCCAGGGAGCAGGCCCCCCACCCCTGCCTGAACCCGACCACGCTGATGCCATGACCTGGGGCTCCCAGCCTCCAGACCTGCGGGAGACAAGGCTCTGCTGTTGGCACCCCACTGAGACTGTGGCATTTTGTTACAGCAGCCCCACGAACTCAGGCAACCATTGTCAACATCAACTTGTGAAACTGTTATTTTCTCAATGCTTTTGCATCATTTTTCTTTTTCTTTAAATTTTTTATTGATTAATGCATCATTTTTCAAATAAAGTGTTTCAATTAGTTCCTCCATCCATAGATAAAAAACAACAACAGAGCTGAATGATGAAACATCCAACGCAGGGCTACCAGAGCAGACACAGATAAGGCATAAGAGATGGGCGCAAGTCCTCTCGTCAGCTATCCATGTGGCGGGGACCAATGAAGAGAGATCATGGTAACTACACAACCGTGAGAACATGCGTGTGACAATGCTGGGCTGCGCCATGCAACTGCAAAGTTGGGGAATGGCACACATGAAGAGCAGGCTGCCACAGACAGTGCAGGGCACCCCTGGAGTTGGGTGGGAACACCTTATGCATGCAATCAGGGGGCTCTGCAGGGAGGAGCACAGAGCGATGGGACCCCTCCTCGCTGGTAGAGAGGACAGGAAGTTCCCAGAGACATGCATTGGCATGGGCCTCTGGGTGGGAAGAGGTGGCGGATGGAGGCAGGCATCCTGCAGGATAGAAGAGAGTAAGGAAAGGGCCAGCGGGAGGGAAGGACAGCGAGTCTTGTTTGGGTGGCTCATACGAGGACACGTGATGAACACCTATTGCATGCCAGGCGTGGGCAGGATAAAAAGAGAGTGACAGACTTCCTGGCAGGCTGGGACGGAGTATGGGGCCTCCTAGGATGTGTGACTTGCAGTCTCTAAGAGAAAGAGAGCCAGGCAGGCTTGGGGGACTCCACGGGCAGAAATCACCCCTGGAATTCGGGATGATAACCTGGCTATAGAGGAGACACACCAGCGCTGGGAGAGGAGGCTGCTGAAAGCATTCCTATGAGGTGTCCCCTCCATGACCTTCCTCTGGTCCCAAGTGCCTTCCCAGAAGGGAGAGTAAATCCACAGACACTTAGCTCATTGTTAGGGCAAAACTAGTGTTTGCATGGCCCCAGGGGCCAGTGTGCCTCATGCACTTCCCTCAGAAGACTGTGAAAATGCTCAACCAGGAGACATGGGGGGCTCCCAGCGCAGGTGATGTGTGCTGACACTGACTCATCATGGGAACTTGGTCCTGTCCGCCACACCTCTCGGTGGCCACGGAGAAAGCACCTGAGAACATTGCCCAGACCACTTTTCCTGGAGTCTCCATGGAAACCAAGTTCCCCTTGAGCTTTACCTTGCGAATCCACTGCCAACCATATGGTCTCCCCTTCATATTCCACAGGCCCCTTGGATTCACGACAGCCCTCCTGCCCCGCCAGGTTACTAACTGTGGAGTGCTTGTTAGGTTCCATCTCTGTCTGCGGGGACAGACTTGGGTCTGTCACTCATGGGTATAGTCCAGCCCCAGAAAAATGTCCAGCATATTACGTGGGGGCTCATTTAGTCCTCTCTTGTCCCCTCACACAAGCATAGGGGTGCTATTGCTGAGTTACTAAGCAAATCCATTCCTAGTTATATACAAAAAGTATATGAAAACATGTTAAAGGTAAAGGGGGCCAAATATATGGTGACAGAAGATGATCTGACTTTGGGTGGTAGGCACACAATGCAATATAGAGATCATATATTAATGTACACTTGAAACCTATATATTCTTATTAACCAATGTCACTCCAATCTAATTATATAAAAGCCTAAGTGATTGGCCGACCAGTAGCTATGACGCGCACTGACCACCAGGGGGCAGACGCTCAATGCAGGAGCTGATGAGCAACAGCAACTTTGTACAGTGCCATCTGGAACTCCGGGACCCCTCGGGGGATGTTGGACTGCTGGTTTTGGCCCGATCCCCGCAGGCCAGGCTGAAGGACCCCACCTGCTGGAGAGACCTCACTCGCTCCACAGACACCCTTAGAGCCACGGCACCACCCCAGGTGCGGTGGCTGGGGCGGGACCGCAAGAGGTTGGCTCCAGGACCTGTCCATCCTATCTCACCCAGTCCTGCCCCGCCGCCACCTTCTAATTAATTTTTTTTCAATGTGCATGAATCCGTGCACCGGGCCTCTAGTAAATTTAATAAAGAAAATAAACTCTCTTTGCCCTAAAACAAACAAAAACATAAGTCAAAAGCTTGTATACAAATCTTCATGGTGGCATCATTCAAAAGGCAAGAAGTGGAAACAACCCAAATGGCCACCAATTGGTGAACAAATAAACAAAACTTGGTCTATTCCATACAATGGAACATTATTGAGCAATGAAAAAGGAATGAAGTACTGACAGGTGCTATGACATGGATGGACCTTAAAAATATTATGCTAGGTGGAAAAAGCCAGCCACAAAAGACTAAATGATATCATATGATTCCACTGCTATGAAATGTCCGGAATAAACAAATCCATGATAACGTAGATCTGTGGCATCAGGGGGTGGAGGTGGAAGTGACTGCTATTGGGTATTAGGGTTTGCTTTTGAGATGATGAATATGGCCTACTGTTAGATAGTAGTGTAGTGATGGCTGCACAACTGTGAATACACTGAAGACCCACCAAGTGTACACGTCTAAAAAGTGAATTTTAGAGAACGTGAATTACACCCCAATACTTACTCCTCTGCCTATGAGGGGGAGTGATGGCCTGAATGGTAAGTTTGGGTGAGGGAGTCAGGCCTGGTGGGCTGGGCTCTTCCTGGACTTCTTCCTCGGGGGGCTGTGCTGTTGTGCGCTAAGTGGCTTGCCCAGGTGAGGAAGGCCTGTAACTGTCCAGGTGGCCTCAGACCAGAAGGTGAACCCAATTCACAGGGCCAAACACAGGAGCCGGACTGTGGCCACATTGGAAAGGATATCCCAGAATTCAAGACAACAAAGGCGCTATTTCATTTTCCCTGCGTCACTTCTGAGTCTCACATTCGGTTCCTACCTCATAAGGTAAGCACCAGTTTTCACAACAGGGCCCTGCAAATTCCAAGCTTAGTCCAAGGCCACGTCTCCATCCTGTTCTCTTTTGTTCTGAGGGAGATCCGACAACAGATGCTAAGGACACAGTTACACTGAAGTGAAGTTCATCTACTAATGATAATCAGAACTCATTCAGAAGAATCCCAAAGGGATTAATTCTCTCCATTTTTTATTCAATGCTACCTAATTTTATATCTACACAACATCTGACCTAGCCTTTTATACCTGTCGCTGGTTATATGTACATTTTGGGGAGCATTGCTTTAAACCCATGTGAAGAGGCGCCTGCCTGTACAGGCGGACCAGTGTGCGTCCCAGTCAGCCTCCCTGGGTTCAAACACACAGACGTTGCCGCAGACTTCAAACAAGACCGAGCTTTTACAACAAAGAAGAGAGCGAGCGTGCCTCATCTTCAGCAGGGCCTGCAACTCGGCTGGTAATGCGCGATGCTCTGGCCGCCTCCATTGCTCCCCTGTTCCAGGGTGGGATGCAATAAATATGGTAACACAAAGAGGCAGAGATGATTAAACCTCAGCTTCTCCTCGCGTTCCTTCCTTAGCCTGTCGGGAATGTGCCACGGCCCCTGCAAGGCAACCCAGGGTCTGTTTTTATTAAACTACACAGGGACATCCGAGCTGAATAATCCTTAATTATTAAGTTGGGAATAGAACTGCAATTTTGAGAAAAAGGAGGAGCCGGTGATGGCAACCTGAACGCTCAGTGATTCTGTTGCACTTAGAGATGTAACAGAACTCACTGCGGGAAAACGCGGCGGCCAGAATGAGGTTTCCAGTGAGAGGTCTTGGGGTGCGGGAGGACAGGTGGCCTTGATAATGCGGGATGATTCAAGGACAAGTCAGTTTCACGTCAGAAAAGCTCTCCATGGGAGAAGAACAGAGCCACTTTCTAGAAAATCAAAAGGCCTCCTGGTGTAGTAAGAGCAGCATGGACTCTGGGGTTTGCAGAGGGGAGGTTGGAATCCCAGGAGCATCCCTTACCCGTGACCTTGAATGAGCTCTTTAACCTCTCCCTGCCTCAGTTTCCTCATTCACGTGTGGGGATAATGGCACTGACTGACCGGCTGGGATGAAGGTGGAGTAAAAATATGTGATGCTTGGCATCTGACCTATACAAGTTCGTTCTCTGATTTCATGTGTATGTGCATAACCAAAGAGCATAAGCCCTCTCGCCCATTTAAAGGTATTACCCTGTCTATATTTTTTATTCTTAACTTTATTGAGATACTAGAGGCCTGGTCCAGAAATTCGTGCATGGGCAGAGTCCCTAGGCCTGGCAGGTGATCAGGGCAAATCTGCGGGGCAACTGGCAGGGCGATTGGGGGACCCCTGCTCACATCTGCCTTGGCTGGCCTGGCACTACCCGCTTGCTGGCCACGCCACCTGCCGCTGGTGGGGGCCTGCGGGCTTGGGGCAGCTCCTGTGTTGAGCGTCTGCCCCCTGGTGGTCAGTGCATGTCATAGTGACCGGTCGTTCCGCTGGTTGTTCTGCCATTCAGTTGATTTGCATATTAGGGTTTTATATAGATAGATAATTGACAAATAAAAGTTGTATATATTTTAAGGTAAACATGAAGTATCATAAACATTTAAGGTGATGGTTTCATATTTATACATTATGAAATAATCATGACAATCAAGTCAATTAACATAGTCTTCCTCTCCTATAGTTATCATTTTTTTCTTTTCTTTATTCCATGGTATTGTCTTAAGTCATCCAGGCCTTTAAAACTTCCATTTATTTCATACTCAGTACCCTAAAAATACCCACCTGAGAGGATGAGGACGACTATGAAGAGTCACAATAGTGATAGCAATGTCTACATGGTCCCCCAAAATGATAATTAAAAATAAAATAATAATGATACTCAAAATGGTAACATTTTCTTTTTTTTCTGAATGAAAGCTCAGACTTTGAAGCTAGGTTGACAGGGATCAAACCTGGCCCTGCCCATCCTCTCTGCATTGACTTAACATCTTGATCCTCAGTTTCATCATCTGTCAAATGGGGACAATAGCAGTATCCACCTCAAAGAAACCTATGCACTCATATCTGAAAAACACGAGGAATAGAGCCTGATGCATTCGTATTTGTTAAATAAATAAAATGCAGAGATGCTTCACACAGATCATCTCCTCTGGTAGTCAGGCCCAGTGACAGCTTGGGGACAAGCCAGAGCTCCAAGTACTGTGACTTGCCTAGTGGCTCCCAGCTCATGGATGGCAAGACCAGAATCCCCATCTAGCTTTGGTTCTTGGTTTTATTCAAATCCTAGTTCCTCCCTTCACAGTCTGGAAACTGCTTCTATAATAAGTTTAAGCCTGAATAAGCAGTAAGACAGTTAGAGGCAGATACTGGTCACGAATATGCTGTTTTATCCTCCACGGTCTTCAGGGGCACATGTGAAAATAATATGAACAAACAAACAAACAAACAAACACCCAAAACAACAACCCAGCTGCTTGATATGCACAGTGAGGGAAGCACCACGCTCCCTCCTGCGAACAGGACTATTGAGTGTGAGAGTAAGTAGATCACCCCAGCAAGCAAATATTAAATTTTTACAAGCTGGCCAACTTTCCTGCCCAGGAGGTAAACATGTAAGTTACTAAATAAATATTTTCTTTCCCGGCTCACTAAAAGCTCCGTTTCCTTGAAGAGCAGCTATATTTCCCAGTTTATTTGCAATTGGAATTGGAGTTACAGGCTTCCCCACATTTTTCTCATCTTTCCAGCCAAGTGACAAAGACTTTATTTACATTGTGCTACTTTCTATTAGATAAGCCTTTGCTCACCTATATTTTGAATTTATTATATTCTCACCAGCTTTTTCTTCACCATAGAGGCTGCATACTGAGATCACCAAAATATATGTAAAGAGAAAACAAAAGCAAGATCACCCCCAACCACAACATGCAAAAAATTCCATTTTAAATTTTTTTTCTGCTAGTCTTCTATCCCCTGTATTCACACCAGGTAGATGTGAATTTGTTTGTATGTGACATGTTTATATCGTGGAATGATACTATGCATATGTTGTTTTTTGTCGTTGTTTTTAAATCCTCACCGAGGATATTTTTCCATTGATTTTTAGAGAGAGTGGAAAAGAGAGGGAGAGACAGAGAGAAATACCAATGTGAGAGAAAACACATCCATTGGCTGCCTCTGACCAGGGCCTGGGCCAGGGAGGAGCCTGCAACCGAGGTATGTGCCACTGACTGGAATCGAACTCCGGACCCTTTGGTCCACAGGCTGACGCTCTAACCATTGAGCCAAACTGACTAGGGCATGCATACGTTTTTGAATTCTGCTGTCACTTATTTTATATCACAAAATATCATTTATGTCTATGTTATGACGTCCTTCTTAAAACCAACCAAGAACGTGGTTTAGTGTCAGAGGATGTTCCATTTATTTAACCTTACTGTTTATAAGTGCTACTCAAATTTTTCTAACTATAAGTAATATTTCACAAAAGTCTTTGTGCGTTAGGATTAGCCGTTTAAAACAGAGCCCCTAACGCAGTCATGTCGGATCACGGTCTTGGGCATACTACTATGACATTTCTTTCCAAAAAGTTTCCCTAGCCATTTTCAGTGCCGGCGTCCGTGTGTATGAGTGTCCGGATCACTCTTTTCCTACCTTTCATAATAGAGTGTGCCTACCGTCAGCGGGCAGACTGCAGAAGTAACATTGATTTCGAGTAACAAAGCAAGCCTTCAATGAAAATCTGCCGAAAACCTTGTCTGGAAAACAAATCTAATTACTGTAATTCACAGTGAAAGCCGAAAGAGCCATCCTGCCCTACTATTATTATATTATTCTTTCCATTAGGAGGAACCTCATTTGTCAAAGTGCTTTATCATCATGTGTGTGTTAATCCCCATAACGTGTGCTAGAAGCAAGGAAACTATTTATAGCTGGACTTTCTGAGCTGAAAACCCTCTCAAAAGTCCTGCTATCTCAATATCTAAACTCAAAAGCCCCTGCCTATCAATTCACAGGACCATTCTCATTGGTCGAATTTCTTGGGTGGGAGGGCAGAAGTGGTTATTTGGTCACTGACATGGGGTGCAGAATTTTCATAACACCTCAGAAGTAGGTGCTTTCTTCTCAGATCTCCATGCCCCCGTGATGGAGCAACAACTGCTATTTTTACATTACAGTTTTTACAGGCTGCTGTGTCGTTACCATAGGAGTAAGAGTTTGCACTCAATAGAATTCTCACCGTTTCGGCAACTATCGGGATTATCAGATCTGTAGCTAAAGCAACAGCAATAGTATTTACACCAAACACGACCACCAGAAGGTTCTGTGACCTGAAATCTGGCCATAAATTTGAGAAATAACATAACTTACGGTCTGTGGTCATAGAAAGAGGCTTCTCTAAAGAGTGGTTTTTCGGTGTTTTTTTCCCGATCAGGGAGGGCCCTGAGTTCTTTAGTGGAGAGAAGGAATAATTACATCAAAGGCTGATTACCACTCATTGACTTCAATGCTCAGTCCCAAAACGCCTGGTTTCAAGTGGCCGATGAAGGTGAAGAACCACGCGGAGTCTTAGAAAGCACCCAGGAGCAGGGGCGGTGTGGGAGGGGCATTCTGCCACACCTCAGAAGATGTGGGGTAGAGCCCCACTTGGTCCTTCCCATTTCCTTCCTCCGAAGTCACCATGCCAACTGGACAGGGCGATGAGGAGGAGCTGAGAGCCCCACCCCTGAGGGTGTAAGGATCATGTTGCTAGCTTCTCCCAACCCCCTCCCCCTCCAGGAGGCAGTGATGGATGTTTTGCTACCCCACTGACTGATTGCAGGCACATAAGGGGGCAAGCGAGGGGGGGGGGGGTGGGCGGCACGCAGCAAAAGAAGCATCCAGGTGAGGTCAGTACAAAGAGCCAAGCTAATAAAGAAATGTTCTTTTCAACCAAATAAGTTTTAGGGTGAGTTGGTCGGCAGCAAAAGCAAACTGATACAAGAGCTAATGTCTAAAGCAAGCATGTCAAACTCACGGCATGGGCCGCATGCCTCATTTATTTGGCCCGTGTTAGCCTTTGAGTTTGACATGCCTGGTCTAAAGAGTTCAAACGCCCTGCTAAAAATCAGTCAGCAGGACAGTGGCATAAATGTGAACCTGAACTAGGTGTGAGCCAGGTTGAACTAGGTGTTAACCGGTTGAATAAATATATCTTCAGGTTATTTATGAATGAAGTCCCCTAGGTTCAGTTGTCAACCAAGTAAACATTGAGGGAGCATATAATGTGTGTTAAGTACTTGGCTAAGATACTAGAAAGACAGAAAAAATAAGGCACACGTCCCACGTTCTACTATAAAAGACACAACAGAAATAGATAAATAAATACAATGTAATAAAAACAATAACAGAAAGATGCACAGGGCATTATGGGCTATAGGAAGCAAGCCCCAACCTAGACCTACACCTCCAGGGGGGCTGTCTAATAGAAATGATGCCTATGAGGAATATTAAAGAGCAAGGCAACTCTGCAAGTCAGGGTGGGAAGAGAGGAAGGAAGAGGGCAGAAATGGGCAGGCAGCGCTGAATGAGGACAAACAGCAGGCAGGGCACACCCGGGCACGCCTGCAGCAGGTGGGGGTGCGACCAGGTCAGTGTTGCTGGAGCGTGAAGTATCAGCAAGGGGAGGAGAGGGAGACCACCACGGGGAATGACATCCCATCCGGATGGTCTGTGTGACACTGTAAAGAGATTCAGTTCTCTCCCCTGGCCAAGGAAAAGCCAATGAAGGGCTTTGAGAAGCCAGATTTTCGTGTCTGAATACCATCCTGGCCTTTTAGGAGCCTGGCTGTGGGGAGACGGGAAGGACTAGTGCCAGAGAAACTAAGCATATCCGAACTCTGCCAGGCACAGTGGAGGACAGGAAAGGGTAGAGTGGAAAAAGATGTTCAAGGGAGAACCCTGAGGCACTGATAATAGATGGGCTGGACGGGGGGCTGAAGCCAAGATGAACCCTGTTTCGTGCCGGGTTGGCAGCGCTTGGGTGCCCATTTCTCCTGTCTCTGCTGATGCCTCTGACAACTGGATTCTAGCATCAAACTTTCCATTCATCTCTGTTCAACTGAACGCGGAGATTTTTGTGACTATTCCTACTGCTGAGAACCTTCCGGATCCTGACCCCGTCACCTGATACATTTGTATGCTGTTGGCTAAAGCTCTGGGTAAGCTTCATCCAAACCTTGGAAAGTTTCTTTGAACAGAGCCAAGGACACTGGCTGGAACTGGGGGTTCAATCTGGATAGACTCTAAGGATGCCGAGGTATCACTCAACACAGAGAAGGAAAGTCCCGGGGGAAATTAGAGGCCAAAGCCTGGAATTTAAGGGGAAGAAGCGATGACTCAGGAAGGCAAGCATTTCCAGGAGGAAGAGGCATCTGTCCTTCGCGGGGCTGGTTCCATGTGGACCCCCTGGGGCCATGGATATCATCTGTAGGTTGGAATTTGCACTTTTACATAAGGACTCTCTAATGGTCAGAAATGGCCAGAGGTGGGCCAGGCTACAATGGAAAAGACAATGCAACCTATTTTAGTTTGCTAGGGCTGCCTTAACAAAATTCCACAGAACGATACAAAATGCCACAGACTGAGTGGCTTAACCAATAAAAAGAATTTCTCACAGTCTAGAGGCTGGAAGTTCAAGTCTGAGGTGTCGGCAGGGTTGGTTTCTTCCCAGGCCTCCTGTCTTAGCTGTAGATGCTCATAGATGCTGTCTTCTCCATGTCCTCACATGGTCTTCATACTGTGTGAGTCTGTGTCCTAATCTCTTCCCATAAGGGCACCAGTCATACCAGATTAGGGCCAACTCTATTGACCACATTTTAATTGAATCACCTCCTTAAAGATCCTATCTCCAGATTCAGTCACATTCTGAGCTGCTGGGGATTAGAGCTCCAACAGATAAAGTATTTTGGGGCGACACACAGAATTCAGTCACAACCTGGCAACAGGGACGTGTACACAGAGAGGTCTGGTGACTGTCAGGCAAGGGAAGCTGATGAAGAACTGGAGCATTAAATTTGGGGTGTCCTTGAAGGTCCCTTCAGGTCTAAAAGCTGCAATTCTAAACACTGAGACAGCACCTAATCACTACTATTAAACATTATTAACACAACTAGTGACCCGGTGCATGGATTCGTGCACACTGAAAGGAAATTAATTAGAAGGTGGCCGGTGGGGTGGGACTGAGCGAGACAGGCTGGACACATCCTGGGGCCAATCTCCCGCAGTCTCTCCCAGGCCAGCTGCATCTGTAGCGGTGCTGTGGCTCGAAGCGCATCTGCAGAGTGAGCAGGGACCCTCTGGCAGGTGAGGTCCCTCGACCTGACCTGTGAGAATCGGGCCAAAACGGGCTCTTTGACATGCCCCGAGGAGTCCCAGAGTGCAAGAGGGCACACTGCAAAGTTGCTGTCATACAGGGTGTGGAACGTAAACGCAAGTGTGCAGTAAGCCAGATTCTGGGCCGGCAGTGCCCCAGCAACAATATAACCCATGGCCAAAGGTGGAATCGCGCAGCCCTGCAAGGAATTGGGCTCCCTCCTCTCTGGTTTCCGGCGGGGTGTGTCATCCAAGAATCGCTGCTGCCAAGTCACTGCAGCTCGGCAGCTCCTGTGTTAAGTGTCTGCCCCTGGTGGTCAGTGCATATCATAGCTACTGGTCAGATGGACACTTTGCATATTAGCCTTTTACATACACAGATAGTCTCCCCAAGGTCTAAGGCAAAAGTTAAATCTTCATGTCAGCTTGAATGTCTGATGAAAGGGTGCTTGGATTTAACCCTTCCCCCTGGAAACACACATAGGCAGATCGCCACACCTGTAGAAAGTAGCCATCATGCTCACCTGTGAAACAGGACAGACTTGACCAAGGTGACGACATCCCGGCTGGCGTTGTATCCTGCGCAGACGATAGCAACGTGGATCGTCTGGGAAGCAAACAAAAACAGGGCGAGCAGTTAGACCCATGGAGAAGGGCCTTCCCAGGGCTTCCGACCGCATGACAAAGAAAAATGGCCTTTACTTCTTGTTGGGATCATCAGAAAACAAAGAACACAGGCTGCAGCTCTGGAAAATAACTCGAGACAGTTTTATTAAGCCTTTTTAATCGGTTTATGGAGCTATCATCATTTGGAAACCATTAAGGCTCTTTTCAATTACATTTTGGGGATGAGAGACATGGCAATTGGCTCAAACAGACAAACAGTGAGCTCCCTGCCCCCAAGCTGGAGACGATGACAGATGGCAACCAGAGAGAGGAAAGAAAACATGCCCCAAAAGAATGAGCTGGCCATCGGGGATCTCAGACCAAGAAGAGGTGGCTCCGAGAGCTTGTGAAATGTTCCCATGAACTGTCTCAGGTTTGAGTCAACTTGATAACATGGCAAGAGGGGCAGAGGGGACAATATGGGCCATAGCTCGGTATCATTCAAAGAATCGAAGACTGGCAGATTGAAGGGAGCCTGACGGATCTTATCATCTAAGTAGTCAAGAGCGTGGGCCCCAGATGTGAATGAATGAATCCTGGCTCCGTCCTTTAACCCAAGGTGACCCTGCGAATGTAGTGTCAGGTAGTGTACTGTCAGGTGCCTCCCTGTCACATAAGAGGCATAACACATCCTGCAGAATGTCATGGAACATGTGTGGGAACAATGCCAAAAGCAGAATACAGCGCTGGGCACATTGCATTCCAGTCACAACACAAACGTCCTTGAGCACCGAGCTTCCCAAATGGGGTGCCTCGGCGCCTTGGTATGCCGTACATGAACTCCAGGCGATGGAGGTACTCATCTCTTCAAGCTCTCCTGCTACCAGGCAGGGCTGGACCCTCAGGCTCGGCACCCTCTGCTGCCAGCAACTTTGCCTGTTTCCACCCTGGTGCTCTACAGTTAGCCTTTTCTATAATAAAATGGGCAGGACTTGACCAGATGGGAAAGTCCTGCTCCAGGGCACCCCCTACAGGCAGCCATCCAGCCTCTCTCAAAACAGCTCCGGAGTGCAGGGTTCACCCTCTCCATGTTGTCTCTTCTACTAAAGCAAGGCCCTCCTGGCCTGGGCACCAGCCTCCCAACCCCCTGCAGCCTCGTGCTGTCCAGGGAGAAGCACAGAACAAGTATGTTCCCTTTGGCACCCGACACTTAAATAATGGAGGGTGCTCCGTAGGTGCCTCTGCATGGTCAGAACTACCCACATCCCTCCCTCCCGTGGCAGGGCCTCCGGCTCCCCGTTACCCTCATCAGCTACTGCAGAATACAGTCCTGAGACCCTGGCCCTTCCCACTTGGGCTCTGAGAACAATGACACCCCACCTGCAACACCAGCAAGGGAAGTCTCACCATCCTGGGGTGAAGCATCCAACACTACGTCCATGACGTCTTCAGTCCCAATGGCCTTCCCTCCCCCGGGCCACTCGTGCTCAGCGCCGTAAGCCGGACCTCAGCCTCGTCAGGATCCTCACTGTCTCAGAAATCCTGCACTCAGGCTCACCATCCCGCACCACACCTGCTCCTCCAGCTCAGGGAGAGGCCCGTCCCGCCCATCAGCCTCTGGGCCCCGACAGCGCTTCATTCACTTCCTGGCCCCTGGAGCTTTCTGACAATGTCTGGAGTCCTTTTGCTCGTCTCTCCTTGGGGTGGGCAGGGATGCTGCTCAACATCCCTCAATGCACAGGACCGCCCTCACGACCAAGAACGATCCTGCCCAAGCGGTCAAAAGAGCTGCCGCGAGAAACCCTCTTTAAGTAGAGGAAGGCAGTCAGGAGCCCTCCTCCCTGCACTCGAGAGATGTCACACCGGCCTTTACTGGTGACAAGGCCTGGATGGGGGGTGGGAGGGTGATGTTCTTATTTGCCCCTCCAGACCCTCTCTCTCTCTACCCTTCCCCAGCTTCCTCTGTGCCGGGGAGCCCAGCCTTTATAGACAGAATTGCAGGCTCCTGTAACTGCTGGGTTCTGGAGGAGTTTAGTCAATGAGGGCGGCAAGGACAGGTCAGATTTCCCACTCCTGCCAGGGGCCCTCCCACACCTCCAGTTCCTGCTGGTTTCACAAGGCCCCCTCCTCCCACCCCTCCCCAGGGGTTGCAGTGACTCCCTCCAGGGAGCTTGGCACCCCTCCCCGGTTTCCCTCCGCCCTGCCCAGGCCTTTGGCCCTGCATCACACCCCTTACACTCCTTTGTTTTTATTTTAATGTATTTGTATTGATTTCAGAGAGTGGAAAGGAGAGGGAGGGAGAGACAGACACATCAATGAGGAGAGAATCATTGATCAGCTGCCTCCTGCACTCCCCACACTGGGGATATAAAGCCTGCAACCCGGTTATGTGCCCTGACCGGGAATCGAACTGTGACCTCCTGGTTCATAGGTCGATGCTCAACCACTGAGCCAGGCCAACTGGCTTCCACACCTTTTGAATGAGCCAAGTTTCCTGACAAATTGTGATGCCCTTTCCTCACATCCCCTCTGTCCTGGAGGCTGGAGGGGAAGAGTGAAACCTTCACAGACACAGTGCTTACCCCTAAAGTGAAACGAAGCAGGAGCGCACCCTGGTGCCACACATGGGGATGTGTAATTGCACGGAGAAAGTTTAAGGAGCTCAGCAAACTCCGCAGACACATGGACCACAAGGCTCTCTCTAAGGAGGCCCATGGAGGCTCCCGCTCACCCCCTTCCTCCTGCACAGGGTGCCCTGCCCACCGTGTACGCTGTGAAGGTGCACCTGGATGTGTAGGTAGGAGAGCCGTCGCTGTGAACTAGGCTCACTCCGATGCTGCTGGGCTCAGCCGCTGTCACTGTTAGGACCCGCAGGAAGAACTCAGGCAGGACAAGAGCATTTCTTGGCGTTTCCAATGTGACAGAAGAAAAATCCCCTAGGGCTGTTTTCATATATACCAGCTGGGGAAGATAAGCATTGTCCCAAAAGAAATTCAGACCAAACTACAGGATGGAGGCAAACGAACGGTGGCCCTGGCAAAAGTCATCAACACTCTGCCCAGCCCTGTTGCCCTAGCAACACCATCCGCAGCGACCCAGAAGGCCTGGTACACCCTGCAGGGCATTCTGCCTGGGGGCACAATTTAGGGAAAACCGGCTCCTATCAGGGGAACAGCAGGAGTGGGAGTGAGAGGGGAACCCGATTTAAAAATGGCGAAAAGTTAGGCTCACTGTGATGCTGGGCCGCAGCTGCAGCCGCGTGGGCAGGGGCCAGGTGGGGAGGCAGCTGCTGTCACGTGGCAGCCGGAGAAGCACACAGCTGGGGACAGAGGCCCAGACGAGGGAGTGATGAAACCAACGAGAGTCAGGAGACCTGGGTTTGAGCTGCATATTCAATGCTGCGTCGCCGTGTGACCTTGAAGCAGGCACTTAAGGTCTCTGAGCCTCACGGGCTCATCTGTAAAATGCATGTAAAAATGGGCGCCCTGTTGGGTTGCTGTGAGGACCAGACGCTTGGGTGCAAGAAGGTGCGGGTGATGAGCTGCTTACTCATGCTTACTGGATGCACACGCAGCAGAAGGGGACCTTGGTCTCCATCTCCCTGCTGCTACTTGTCCTGTATTTCAGGGACATCCCACTGCTTAACCCTCAAGAGGCTGTTGAGGACCTGGAGGCCGTGGTCCTCTAACCCGAGCCTGCACCAGAACCCTGAGAGGCTTCTTAGCACAGAGAGCTGGGCCTTCCCCCGGAGCTCCCGATTCGGGGCTTGGCCGGGGGACGGAGGGTTACCTGCATCCAGGTGATGCTGATGGCCCAGGGACCACACTCTGGAAACCACTGCTCCGTCTAAAGCACTTTGAGGTGCCCTGGCCAGTGTGGATCGGTTGGTTGGGCATTGTCCAGTGCACCACAAGGTGGCCTATTTGATTCCTGGTCAGTGAACATGCCTGAGTTGTGGGCCAGATCCCCAGTAGGGGGTGTGCAGGAGGCAGCTGATCGATGTTTACCTCTTCTCTCTCTCTCTCTCTCTCTCTCTCTCTCTCACTCTCTTTCTCTCTCTCTCTCTCTCCCCCTCCCTCCCTCCCTCCCTCCCTCCTCCTACCCTTCTCTCTAAAAATCAATAAAAAGAAGGAAGGAAGGAAGGAAGGAAGGAAGGAAGGAAGGAAGGAAGGAAGGAAGGAAGGAAGGAAGGAAGGAAGGAAGGAAGAAAGAAAGAAAGAAAGAAAGAAAGAAAGAAAGAAAGAAAGAAAGAAAGAAAGAACCGAGAAATGTCTGGTAAAAACTCAAGAGACGTTAGCTGTGGTTATGTTGAGAGGGTATGAGGGGCGTTCACAGAACCCATTCCGAATACCTTTCCTCCTTCACTTGTATAAAACCAGTATGGGTGGCACTCCCAGGCCTTCCAGGGTGAGGGGCAGGCAAAGTGATGCAGCTTCCACAGTGCAAAGAACAAAGCCCTGGAAGTCAGGAGAGCCGGAGGGCGCCCCAGCTCTGCCTCTGGCCAGCTGGGTTACCCTGGGCAAGTTACTTAACCTCTCTGATCCTCAGTGCCTTCTCTATAAAAGGAGGGCTTTAGAACTTCTGGCAGAGTTTTCCTAATATCTAAGGTTTTCCAAAATTCAAGGTGAAGAAAGAGGGACCCAAAGCAGTTAAGTACCTTGTCCGAGGTCCCATGGCTCAGCCGGTTGGTGACAAATGGGTAGAGTTCAGAATCTCACACTACCCTGCTTCAGTAAAGCACACATGTAACGATTAAAATAAAAAGTATCACTAATGGGGCACTTAATATCATCTTACAAACTTCCAGGGCACCTTTCCTCCCTTGGGAAACTACTGACAGAATTTTATTTGCTCAAAATACTGGATTATGGACCCAAAAGACACAATTATTTCAACCTCGTAGAAATCAGGAGACACCTGTTAACTGCAGGGGAAGCCAAAGCCATGCCGGACTTGGCAAGGGGCAGGCGAATGGCAGGGGCAACAGGGCCCAGTGTGGGGACAAGATGGGCCAAACCTCCAGGGGTGACCCTGAGTGCCTCTTCTGGAGTCAAGGTCCAATAAATGAGCCAGAAGTGAATGCCATCTGGCCTCCTCCATCCTGCACATTCCTGCCTGCTTTAGGATGGATCTGCTGTGTTGGGAAGAATAGCATGACCTGGGGAAGTGGAAACCCAAGCGTTTCTGAGAAAGCACGTGAATGGGTGAGACGATCTGGGGTCAACAGAAGTTTAATGGGTGGGGCAGGCCCATGTTCAGGCAAATGTGTTGTCCAAATACCGCCTGATACCGATCCACCGGGGTAGCTGCATGCTACGCTCCTACCTACAGGGCCTCTAGAATCTATGGCTGGCCTGGCCCCAAAATTTGATACCCATTCGCCAAACATTCGCTCGTTCTGCAAATGAGGACTGAGCACCTACTGTGCGCCAGGCTCAATGGTGGGAGCTGAGGGCACAGCAGTGAGCAAATGACTCCATCCTGCCACCACCACGGGAGCTGGCATTCTCACTGGGGGACACAGAAAACAGACAAATAGGCAGGGTGTCCCCCAAAATGTATACACACTTTAAAGCTGATAGCTCCAACGATGTTCCTTTCTTTTCAGAGTTAACCCGCTGGAATGAATAATTATGCAGATATGTATACATTTTTGGGATACCCTGTATAAATAATTAAAATATATAGAATGCTGGATGAAAATGAAGCAAGGGATAAAGGGCGTGTGTGGGTGACGAGGAGGGCCTGATGTTAAAGTGGGGTTGCCTGGGCAGCTATCACTTTAAGGGGACACTGGAGCAAACATGTAAAGTAAATGAGGAAATGAGCCTGTAGGTATCCAGGCTGCACGCTCCAGGCAGCGGACAGAGCAAGGGAGCCAGCGTGCGTCAGGACCACGGGGGAGCCGGGCTGCCTGGGAGAGAGGCAGTGAGGAGGACGGTAAGCTGAGACCAGAGGGGGCACATGGGGCTGACCCTTTGTGCTCACTGTCATTTGTAAGAACTTGCCTTTCCCAGTGTGTGAGGAGAGAAGCCACAGGAGGGCTCAGAGCTGAGAAATGGCCTGACCTGACTTTTCTTTCCAAAGGCTCTCTCAAGATGCCAGTGGAGAACAGGTTTTCTGTGTGTGTGTGCACGGGTGGGGGCAGGGGAGCAAGCGAGGAAGCAGAGAGAACAGTCCAGAAGCTACTGCAATGAGCCAGGTGTGGTGGGCGCTGCCCCAATGCCCCTTCAATAGGTACGTGCTGTGCGGGTTGCTCAGAGTGCTGTCCCCACGCAGCTGCGAGCTATCACACCTCCAGGAATTGCCAGGAGGTCAGCCCCTTCCTGGCGAGACCACATCCTATAAATCTCACAGCATCCTTGGTGCCGGCCCCATGGACACGCCTACATGGACAGTCCACACGGCAAACTCCATCTCGGGTGCCTCACAGCACAGCAAGCAGGAGGTGGGCGGGTCAGGGAGGCAGTGGAGGAGGGGAGACAGGGCCAGGTAACATATTCTTTCAAAATCCTCTGTGATCAGTTTGTAGTCTGCTTCTGCAGTGAAAGAAGCTAGCATAGATTAAGATTTACAGCCTGTGGCGAGGATGTGGAGAAATTGGATCCCCGTGCACTGCAGCTGAGAGTATAAAATGGTGCAGCCGCAATGGAAAAGGGTATGGTGGTTCCCAGAAAAATTAAAAATAAAATTACCATATAATCGAGAAATCCCGCATCTGGAAAGAGAGAGAGATATGTCTCCAAAAGAACTGAAAGCAGCCCAGCCAGTGTGGCTCAGTGGTTGAGCATCAACCTATGAATCAAGAGGTCATAGTTCAATTCCCGGTCAGGGCATGTGTCCAGGTTGCGGGCTCGATCCCCAGTGTGGGGCAAACAGAAGGCAGCTGATCAATGATTCTCTCTCATCATTGATGTTTCTCTCTCTCCCTCTCCCTTCCTCTCTGGAATCAATAAAAATACATACAAAAGAACTGAAAGCAGGATCTCAAATAGATATTTGCACACCCAGGTTCATAGCAGCCTAAAGCATGTATGAACATTGAGGACATTACATGAAGTAAAATAAGCCAGCCACAAAAGGACAAATGCTGAAAGATCCATCCCACTTAAAGGAGATACCTAAAGTTCACGAATTCACAGACAGCAGATGGTGGTTTCCAGGGACCGGGGAGAGGGAAAGCCTTGTTTAATGGGTGCAGACTTTCTGTTTTGCAAGATGAAAAAGTTCTGAAGGTCTGGCCTACAACAACACGCACACCATCAGCACGGCTTGAGCTGTGCACTTAAAAATGATTAAGAGGGTACACTTCATGTTACGTGGTTTCACTGTTTCATTCTTCCACAATCAAAAACCAAAAAAGATTCCCAATGTGGACCTGTGCTTTTTAGCTATGTGGCCTCGACAAGCCTAAACCTTCCCACTGATGAAATTAGGGAGGTGAAAATGCTTCCATGAGCTAACATATGTAAAGTGCAGTGTCTAACACCTAACCCACAGCGCATGAAAGCAGATGTGGTTGGGATCATCACCACCCACAGCCCGCCCCACCTCCCATGGCACTCCTGCTCTGAGCCAGCTGGAGGACTAGCTGAGCCTCCTTATCTCTGGAATGTGCCCTCAGGTGAGGATGCCCTGGTGCATCGCCTCACCTGTCAAACTCCTCCCCGCCTCACCTGTCAAACTCCTCCCCGCCTCACCTGTCAAACTCCTCCCCGTCTTTGGAAGATGTAATACCACCTAGTGGAACCTCAGCTTCCTCACCTATAAACAACGGGTAATAATATGCCAACGTCTAGGGCTGTTGGGCAGAGAGAGATGATTCATGTAGAGGGCTTAAAGCCGGGCACCCTGTAAGTAGTAGATATGTATCAGCTGCCATTATTATTATTAACTAGAGCAGCAGTTCTCAACCTGTGGGTAGCGACCCCTTTGGGTCAACCCCAGACTTCTGACCTCAAATCCAATGTGCTCTCCTCAGTGTAGCATCACAGACCTCCAACACCTGCCTCCCGTGGACCTCATCCCTCCCCATTCCAACGCTGGACCACCCCCTAAATAAAGGACTCGCCCCTACTTATCTACACGGTGAGCCTCTAGAGAAGCAGTTCTCAACCTGGGGGTCGCGACCCCTTTGGAGGTCGAACGACCCTTTCACAGGGGTCACCTAAGACCATCGGAAAACACATATATAATTACATCTTGTTTTGTGATTAATCACTATGCTTTAATTATGTTCAATTTGTAACAATGAAATTGGGGGTCACCACAACATGAGGAACTGTATTAAAGGGTCCCGGCATTAGGAAGGTTGAGAACCACTGAACTAGAGGCTCGGTGCACAAAATTCGTGCCCTGGGGGTGGGCGGAGCCTCTCATCCCGATTGCGAAAGGGGGTAGGCCAAACCAAGGGACCCCACCAGTGCATGATCAGGGCTGGGAGGGACGCGGGAGGGCTCGGGGCATGTCCAGCCCGTTTCACTCAGTCCTGATTGGCCAGACCCGAGCAGCAAGCTAATCTACCTGTCAGAGTGTCTGTCCCCTGGTGGTCAGTGCACATCATAGCGAGCAACTGAGCAGCCTTAGCATATCATTAGCATATTATGCTTTGATCGGTTGAACGGACAACCAGACATATTAGGCTTTTATTATATAGGATTATTATTATAAACGAGTTTATAGTATGAGAAGGCTCTACATTCACGGCATGGAGCCTTAAATGTTCTCAAAAGTCAGGCCTCAGTTTCTCTCTTTTGCCCTCACTCCCACCCCCTTCAAGGGAGAACTGGGACAGTCTCTCCCACACTGTTGAAAGGAAGGCATTAAAATTTGCCGAGTTCCCTCTGCTCTGTCCAATGCGGGTGCTGCCTTTACCGCTTCACATACGAGGGAGCAGGAGGCACGGAATGAAGAGATGAGCCACCAAATCTCTCATCATCAGGGCCACGATGACAACTAGGGAAAACGAGGACAGAACTCTTCTTGTTATTCCCTTCAGCTTCAGCTTCTTTGTTTTTGTTGTCGGTACAGCCTCAAAAATTAATTTTCTAAGAGAACGCACTATCTGGAGCAGATCAAGGCAGGCCTGTTCAGGTGGCTCAGACAGGAGGCTGCTGGAGACGGGCCCTCGCTGCGGCCATGGTGTGCCAGCCAGCCTCCCAGGCTGTCCTCACGGCTCCTGGCCAGCTGGTACCCACGGCCTGTGGGAACTCTCCTGCACTCTCAGGGCTGATGGTGGGGCCAGCAGAACTGGGCAGTAGCAGAGGTACACGCCGCCCAAGGCTAGGTCAGCAAAGAGACTGTGGCTCCTGCCTTGCTCCGCGGAATCGCTTACCGGGAAAACTAGCTGCCGTGTTGAGAGAACACGCAGGCAGTTCAGTGGAGGACCCTCGAGGAGTCCCACGGAACCGCGGCCCCAGCCAGGCCCGTGTGCCATCCTGGAGCTGCAGCCTCCAGCCCCAAGCAAGCCCACAGGTGACCGCAGCCCCAGCGGGTGTCTTCACTGCCACCTCCTGTGAGATCTCAAGTCCCAACCCGGTACACTGCTCCCAGATTGCTCATGTTCAGAAGCTGCACGTGATAATAAACGCTTATTGTTTAAGCTGTTAGGTGTTGGAGATAACACGCTATGAAGCAATAAATAACTATTAGACTCAGGGAAGGCACCTCAGAGGTGACGGGAGCCAGGACTCCCTGAAAATTGCTGCCTAAGAAATCTTACGAGGCTCCTCCATCTACAACAGTCCCCAATGCCAGGGCTGACATTTAGGGAAGATATTTCAGTGGATCTACATCCTCGAAGGAGCCCCAGAGGCAACGCATGAAGCGAATAAAATGTGAGTCCACGGGCTATGCCAGTGTCTTCCAATAGTCACGTGGTACACGAGAAGATTGGAGGCACACACCCCTCCACTGCTGGGATCTATACTAATAAAAGGTAATATACAAATTGGTTAGGACACCCTCACAGTAACGACCAAACAGCAGACTGCATGGGGCAACCAGGCTGGCAGGGGGGTTAGTGAGGGATGACCAAATGACTGCACAGCAGGCTGTGTGGGGTGACCAGACCAGCAGGGGGGGTTAGTGAGGGATGACCAAATGACTGCACAGCAGGCTGCATGGGGTGACAAGGCTGGTGGGGGTTTGGGGGGGCAGTAAGGAGCAAACAGGCTGGGGGGGCAGTTAGGGACAACCAGGCCAGCAGGGGGGGCAGTTAGGGGTGATCAGGCTGGCGGGGGGAGGGGCGGCAGTTAGGGGCGATCAGGGAGGCAGGCAGTTAGGAGCCAGTGGTCTCGGATTGTGAGAGGGATGTCCAACTTCCAGTTTAGGTCCGAGACCGTCCCACTCCCTGGGATCGGGCATAAACCGGCAGTTGGACGTCCCCCGAAGGGTCCTGGATTGGAGAGAGTGCAGGCTGGGTTGAGGGGATCCCCACCCCCCCACACACCCCATGCACGAATTTCATGCACCGGGCCTCTAGTATTATACAAAAATCCTGGAAAACAGAGTAAAAATAGGAAATAGATCAAACAACTCAAAATACGGTGGGCTGGTTAGGGGCCCAATAAACGCAGGTGAGAGGTGACAAGTGTTATAAGCGTAATGCCTAAAGCCAAATGGTAGCTAACAAATGCAGCCACAATCTGGAAG
Organism: Myotis myotis; assembly: GCF_014108235.1. Taxonomy (NCBI): domain Eukaryota; kingdom Metazoa; phylum Chordata; class Mammalia; order Chiroptera; family Vespertilionidae; genus Myotis; species Myotis myotis. Next base: position 203,959,061 of record NW_023416335.1, read on the forward strand.
GCAATTTAAAACCACCCAACTTCTTTTAAAGGAACAGACACATCCTTGCTTAGACCCACTGAGAAATGAGAACCCTCGTGAGGTGGCTATGACCCCCAATGTGAAAGCGGACCCCCATATCATTAACTGGTCACCCGGAAGGAAGCCTTCTGAGATGAGGCAACTGCCAGAAGAAGAACCGGGGCCCTGAGGCTGAGGTAAGGGTGGGCCCCAGGAGCGATCAGGCACAGAGCATTCAATACTGTGGTTCACAGCACGGATTCTGGAAGCACACAGCTTAGATATAATGCCAGCTCCACCTCTTCCTGGCAGTGTGACTTGAAATAATTATTTCACCTTTAGCTTTCTAATCTTTAAAAGTTAGGAAGTATGTTGTGGGGACGAAATGAGAGATGTTATGCAAGTGTAGTGTCTGGTAACATTTAGCAGTGTCTGGTAGACGTTAGTGTGTACTACTAGTACACTGCTACCAAGAAATAACGTTCAAAGCACAGAGAACACGAAAGAGAGATCCCTCCTTAAAGGTGGTCTGACATCAGACAATACCGTTCGCCTAACCTTCCATAACGACCACATCAATTGTTGCTGCTGAAAGTCTATCCACATATGTCTAGACATCCCTCCCATTGAGAGATGGGGTGTGTGTTTCTGCCCCCTGGAAACTGGGTGGGCTTTTGTGCATGTTTCAACACGACCAGCAGAGCAGACACTATGCGACTTCTGAGCCAGGTCACAAAGTGTGTCGCTCTGGCTTCCTCGCTGGAGCACTTGTACTTCAGCCACCAGGAAAGCAGCCGACTGCCCCGTAGCTGCCATGTTGTGAGGAAGCCCAACTAGCCCCTGCAGAAAGACCACAGGGCGAGGCCAGAGTCTCCATCAGGAAAAAGCAGTGATGCCAGGCCAGCCAGCCCCACTGCTCCAGGCCTGCGCTGTTCCAGCTCCAGCCACAAAATAAGGACATTAACATAAGGGCCCCCAACCAGAGCCTCTCAGCTAAGCAAAATTCCCAAGCCCTAGACCCACACAAACTACAAGAGGTAATAAAACCACAGGTGTCTGAAGCCACTACATTTTAGGGGATTTGCTAGGAAACTGGAATATCAATATCTGCCATAAGCATATATGACACTCATAAGGAGTTAGCTTCCCACCCGCTACCTCATTTCGTCCTCACCATTGCACTTGGAAAACATATTCTCATTTTATAGTGATGACGCAGAATCTACGGAGCACCCGGATTGTTCAAAGTCACATGACTAGTGAGTGGCAAAGCGAAGATTCCTGGTCAGGAACTCTGACTCCAGGTCCAGTGATTGTTCTGCTGCTCCACAGCTGATGCCCGAAGGCGACCAGAAATGCAAGAAAAATATACGTATCTGTACACACATAGGCACAAGGGAAGATCAAAGAGAATCATTCTGCTCCAAGTCTCAAGGCACAAAGACCAGCCCCTCGCGAGGGCAGCCCTGCCCTGACAGCAGAAATGCAGGGATCACACGGGCAGCTAGCTGCGAACCACATGATTAGGAAATGATGAGAGTCACAGGGCCGGTGAGGAACCCCCCATTTCTATCATCAGATAATCTCAGCTGACAGACTGGGCATCATTACAGAGGAGTTTTCAGAAACACTTGCCATTCTCTAAAGAAGTTTCAGACCAACAGGAGATGAGGGTGGCATCCCTGGTTACAGGGGCCTGCATCTGACAGCGTGTCAAGACTAGCTTCAGCCCTAGCCAGTTTGGCTCAGTGGACAGAGCGTCGGCCTGTGGAGTGAAGGGTCCCTCCCGGGTTCGATTCTGGCCAAGGGCACATGCCTGGGTCTCGGGCTCAATTCCCAGTAGAGGGAGTGCAGGAGGCAGCCAATCAATGGTTCTCTCTCATCACTGATGTTTCTATCTCTCTCTCCCTCTCCTTTCCTCTCTGAAATCAATAAAAATATATTTTTTTAAAAAAAGACTAGCTTCAGCACTTGTCACCACCATGGGTTAGATGAAGGGAGGCTTCTATTTTGACTCCATTGACTGACATTCTTGTTTGCCTCTATGGCTTTTTCACTAAAATTTATAGACACCAAGCCATGGAGACAGAGGACGTACACTGCTGATGGGTATGAAGCCAGCATCTCAAGGTAAATGTGTACCCAGAGGAGATTACTTTGGAATAAGATGCCAGGAGATCAAGACTTTCAAACTCATCTATGGAAGATCTGAACAGGACCAAGGGGGCTCATCACAGATAAATTTACCAAAAATCACTTTTTACGTGTGTAAGAAGTAATATTACTGATTAACACAAAGAAAGAGGAAAACAAATATAATCTAATTCTCAGGTGCAAGTCAAAAACTAAAACATAAGTTATAGTAACAATCAGCAACCTCAAGCAAGGTTCAATTCCTAGATTCCTACATCACCTTTCAAAGAGCCCAGGGATACAGAGAATCACATCAGGCATGTGTGCCTTCAAGCAGTGGCTCCCAAACAGTGTCCACTATCTCAGAATCACCTGAATAGATTCTTTTAATACTCAGATTGTTGGGACCTACCCCCAAGGAACAATGACTCTGCGTCTGGAGACATATGCAGAACTTTAAACATTAAAGAATTTAAATTAAAAATATGACTTAAATTTGGTTTGCCACTACTTTTGTCATTTTGCTCTTTCATAGAAATTTCTCTACATAAATGTAGTACAGGCAGGTATTACTTTTCAGATTTAGTGAGGGGACATCTGAAGTTCCGAGAGGTTAGGTCACTTGCTCAAGTACTCTCAGCAGAAACCAGCAGAGCTGGGATATGAACTCGGGCTTCTGTGTGTCTCCAAAGCTCTTGCTCTTAACAGGGAAGCTCTAATTCCTGTCCATTGGGAACCAGAAGCATCAGGAAATGAGTGAACGAGAGTGAAAGCGTGTGTGTGTATTCAGTACACAGTAAGTGTGGTTGTCTGAATGAGGGGGGTGAGGGTGATAGGAAGAGGGTAAGTTTTCCAAATGTCTAGAGAGTTACTAAGAAATAAAGCATACCCTAAAAGGGGCAAAGTGATATGAAGCTATGAAAGTTCCATCCACTGCCTTCGATGAGCAGTAAGTCTCTGGTTCTGAATTGTAGAAGCTGTTCCTGAAGTGAGAATGAGACCCGAGGGAGCTGCCCAACAGGGCCACCACCCCGGGTACACCACTCACACTGTAGTCTAAGTCAGCAGTTGTCAACCGGTGGTCTGCGGACCACTGGTGGTCCGTGAGGTCCAAAAGGTTGGTGACTCCTGGTCTAAGTAACAGGGGTCCCCCGGGTGACAACCAGGTGTATAAACCTTGAGCAAGTCCAAATGAACTGTGAAGAAAGGGGAGCTGGCTTCCATCAGTTTGCCTTTTTTTAAAAAAAAAAAAAAAATATTTTTATTGATTTTTTTAGAGTGGAAGGGAGAGGGATAGAGAGTTAGAAACATCAATGAGAGAGAAACATCGATCAGCTGCCTCCTGCACACCTCCTACCGGGGATGTGCCTGCAACCAAGGAACATGCCCTTGACCGGAATCGAATCTGGGACCTTTCAGTCCGCAGGCCGACGCTCTATCCACTGAGCCAAACTGGTTAGGACATCAGTTTACCTTTTGATATCTTTGTAGTGTAGGCTTTCTTATCCCCATTTTTCAGGTGGTAAAACTGAGGCTCAGAAGCTAACGGTTTGTCAGGCCAACAGCAGAGTTAGTGGCCATGTCAGATTCACACCCAGGCCTGAGTCAAGAGCGCCAGCCCTGTCCAGGCATCTGGCAGTGCTTCTAGGCCAGCATTTGCAAGGGGTGGGGGCAGTTGGGCCTTGGATGGTTCTAGGTGCTCTTTACCTCACACTTCTCCACGACTGGCTGCTGCCCACACTCGGAGCTGTTGCCCGCCACGATGCCAGCTCGAAGGTTCTCGCTGTCCCCAGTACCCTCTTCCATGGAGTAGGTCTTGGAGTGGTTGCCACGGCGATGGGCTGGGGCCCTGCCCTGGGCCAGGCTGAGCTGCCTGCGGAGGGCTCGGTTCTCCTCCTCCACCTCACGCACCCGCACCTCCAGGCTCTCGCGCTCCCGCTGGCCAGGGGCCGAGTACCGGGGACTGTGGGGCTGGGACTCCAGCGGAGACAGCGACACGGGCTTCCCATCTGTGGGTGCAGAAAGACCAGGGAAGAGTTAACCCAGAGTGAATCACACCCCAGCCCCCCCACGTACTCCAGACATGCATTACTACATCGCGAAGTTCTGCTCACAACCCCATTTACAAGAGAAAACAGATGGAAAGTGGGTTACAAATAAATGCATCCAGACGGAGCTGGGAACAAAGTTGAGAACAGAATGACTTATTACGGTGATAAAAACTAACATGCTGTTTCAAGAAGACAATCATAATATAATTTTTCCTAATTAAATGCACTGTCTTCTTTTCCTGACTTGACACGTTACTAGCTCGACACTGTTGTCATCAATAAAGCATTATGACTATGAAGGAGGAGGAAGACTGGAGAAGGAGGAGAATGGGAAGAAAAAGGGAGGTGAGGAGTAGAAGGACGTGGAAGTAGGCAAAAAAAGGAAGGGGGGGGAGAGAAGAAATATTAATAATGATTAAGTTTATTTCATTCTTCCTGGGTAAACTCCTATTCATCCTTCAAAACCCTGTTTCAGAAGCATCACTTCCCAGGGGAAACTTTCAAACTGCAGGCAAAATATCCTTCAACATGTCCCAAAAGTATTTTGTACATAAGCACTATAAAAATATACCTGTCATATTGTATTTGGTCAATTATTTCATCAAATATTTTCTGTGAAGATTAGGAATTCAGTAAGGACAAAGACTGGGCCTTACTATACTATTTATCTTTGTGGTAACATTACCATAATATCCAATAAATGCTGAAAGGGTAGATGCATGAGTCCGTGCCAAGAGTAAAATAATTAAGGTCAGCAAGGAAGCAGAAAGTAGGACTGTAATCAATCTCAAAGTTTCCCCAGAAAAGCAGTTACCATTCCACGGAGTGCCAGCAACACTCCATTTAACAATCATACACAGAGACGATAAGTAAGGCTTTCAAAGCCACACAACTGGGGCGCAGTGATGTCAGAATGCGTAACCAGGTCTTCCTGATGCCCGAGCCTGTACACTCTCCACTTAAGTGCAGTTTCATAATAGGCTAGAGAGCCACGAATTAAAAGTAACATTACGCCCGGCCGGTATGGCTCCGTGGTTGAGCATTGACCCATGAACCAAGAGGTCACCAGTTCGATTCCCAGTCAGGGCCCATGCTCAGGTTGTGGGGGCTTGATCGCCAATAGGGGGCTTGCAGAAGGCAGCCAATCACTGATTCTCTCTCACGGATGTTGATGTTTCTATCTCCCTCTCCCTCTCTCCCTACCTCTATCTCTAGAAAAAACAAACAACAAAAAACAATAAAACACATTAAAAAAACACATTATTAATGTAAAACCCCATCTCCCAAGGATACTTAGCAAAACACCCTGCGTACAGTACCCCTCCACCTCCCCCTGCTCCTGAGGGGTGATTGGGTCTCGAGACCCGCCCCTGTGCCTACCACCCAGGAGCCCCAGCAACACAAGGCACAGGGAACGGTGTCGCTCCTCTGTGCCCACGCCCCTGAAATCCTGGACACAGCTCCACCACGGCTGCCTCAGAGACTCCCCAGAAACCACCACGTCTCCAGCAATTACCCTCCCTCGGCCACCTGCCAGAAAAACACTCCTCCTTTTTCATCCTTCGAGTTTTTCTTCTCCCTGTCCACGCCCCACTGAGCTTCCAAACTGTCCCAGGAAGTCAGTGTGACTCAGAAAACTTGAGGATCAAAGGAAGAGGCAAAGCACACCCTGCAGTTCCCCGTGCTGCCTTCGGCATCGCCTGTGCCCAGGGCCTTTTGATGTACCTTGGGCCTTCACAAACACGGCTCCCTTTTTCCCTCTTAATCACCTCGGGGTTAAACTCCTGGGTGCCCGCTCCTCTCCCATCCAGGCAGCAAATAGGACTTGCGGAATGACACTGCCCGGGACCACAATCAAAGGCCAGGGCGAGTGTGTGGGGACGTGAAGCCACAGGTCAATGAGGGTTACACTGTCGCTGAGCTGGCCAATTATGAGCTGTGACCCAGGCTTTTGAAACCAGTCTCCCTGTTTGGTCAAATCAAATCAGTTCCGCTGAGAATGAAAAAGAATAAGCAGCCAACAGCAATTGTGTTTTCTCAGCTGACATCCACCCTTGGGGCAGGGGTGGGAGAGGGGCATCGAGCCGGGCAGGGGCAGTGTGGCGCGTTGTGTGGCGCCGGCTGTGTGTCTGCGCCCAGCCGGGCAGTTCACGCTGAGGATGTCTTAGGTCATCACGGCCCAGGCAGGTGGCAATTGGTGACCTCATTACGGATGAGGACACTGAGACCCTAAAAGCGTAAGCCGTGTTCCCACAGTGGTGCAGCATGATTAGATTCGAGGTGAGTGAGAGGTACAGGAACCCTCAGGCACAAGGTCTTGGGGAACATTTTGGGCAGGAGCCCAAGAATCTGTGGGAGCCCACAAAATGCACGACAAATGGGAACTGTGAGTGGGTTCTTTGCAGGGGTTACTTGAATGCTCCCAGTGTCAGTGTTCCCTTCTGTGAAATGGCAGCAGAAATGCTAACCTCACAAGGAGGACGGAAGGCTTAAGTAAGATCCCAAAATGCAAGCACCAAGCCCTGTCCCAGGGAGTCGCTCGGTATAAAGTAATTCCTCCAACTCCTTCCCAGAGCAGATCGTGGTATCACAGGTAAGGTGAGCTGATAATAATAAAGGTGGTAAATTTTCTGAACACCGTGCTGTTCTGAGTGGTCTATGGGAGGAGCAGCCAGCAAACCAGGGCTTCCTCTGACATCGTCCTGCCTTCAGCCTGAGGTGGGTCCGAGTTCACCCAGGGCGACAGGGAAGCTCAGGCAGGTTTCCCATGGGGCCTCATTGCCTCCCCTGCTCCTCTCCAGAAAGCCCATTTGACATGTTTATGGGAAGTACATTTCAATTCTTGGATTATCCTATGTAAGAAAAGGCTAATATGCAAATAGACTGTACGGAACAAACGAACGACCGGTTGCTATGATGTGTGTTGACCATGAGGAGGTGTGTGCGGAACATGGCGGGTGTTGGCTGCAATGGGATGGTGGAGCAGGTGAGCAGGGGCACCAGACCAAGGCAGGGTGCCGGTCACTGTAATCGGGGCAAGCCTCTGGTGGTTACTGAAAATTCTTTGCTTCTGCGTGCCAAGGTCCTGCCCAGCACTTGCACCTGCTGCCAGTGCCAGACCAGCTTGCACCCACTGCCAGCGCCGGCCCTGCTCGTACCCGGTGCCCGGCACTGGTCCCAATCACTCGGCGCCATCAGCAGGTGTGAGCGGGGGCTGCAGGCCCTGATTGCCCCTGAGGGCTTCTCCACCTCCCCCTGCTCCTGAGGGGTGATTGGGACAGCAGCTGCCACTCACACCCACCATCAGCAGGTGTGAGTGGGGTCAGTGCCATCAGCATGTGAGAGCGGTGGCAGTGGGAGCTGGGCTGCCGGCAGACACGAGGACTGGGGGCTGCGGCGGGAGGGCTGGGTGGGGGTGCAGAGGATGGGCCGAGACCCGCCCCGTGCCTACCACAGCCTCCCGGCCCACAGTTCAAGGTGCATGAATTTGTGCACTGGGCTCCTAGTATCTACACTAATAAAAGAGAAACATGCAAATTGGTGTCACTCCACTACACCCACCAGCCAATCAGGATGAGTATGCAAATTAATCCAACAAAGATGGTGGTTAATTTGCATATGCAGGCGTGGAGGGAAGACTGAAGACAGGGTAGAAGGAAGCCAAGAGCTACAGAAGGGAGTGAGGCAGAGGACACGGGAGCAGAGTCAAGGCAGCAGAGACAGGAGGGAGTGAGGCAGCGGAGAAGGGAGCGAATATCAACATCCCTTCTCTGCTTTGCTCCGGCCTCAGGAAGCCCTATTCTTGCAGGAATGGGCCCGAGGAAGTCCTATTCTGCAATGGGCCTCTAGTATATATATATAAAAGCCTAAGCAACTAGCTGGCTGGTAGCTCTGACACGCAATGACCACCAGGAGGCAGACGCTCAACGCAGGAGCTGCAGAGCTGCAGTGACTTGGCAGCTGTGGTTCTCAGGTGATGCACCCAAAACCAGAGAGGAGGGAGCCTGATTCCAGGGTGCATCACCCAAGAACCGCCCTCTCCCAATCCGGGACCCTTTGGGGGCTGTTGGAGAGCCGGTTTTGGCCCAATCCCCACAGGCCAAGCCAAGGGACCCCACGGTGCACTGGTCCTCTAGTTCTTCGATAATTAGCCACAAATAAAGGGTAATTATGCAAGTCCCTGGCAACTACAATTCCAGCGATACTGGAAGGGAAATGCTCTCAACATCCTGTGCCCATTTCTATGGACCCTTCTTCGACCCCAAATGGCTTGAACCAAACTTTGCTCTCCAACTCTGTACATTCATCACCAATGAAGACACACGGAATAATAAACACCAGGCCTCAAAGAGGGGAAGTCGTGTTGGAAAGGTAGTCCCCGTGCTGTGCCCAGGGTCCAGGCGGAGCCATTGTCCTACGTCCCAGAAGTTGGAGCCAGCCTTGCTGGGAGGAAGCAACAGGGATGCCACAGAAGAGCTGCTCACTGTGGGGGAAAACAGGGATGCTTCCTCCCAAAAGCCTCCAGCAGGATTTTCTGGAAGTTGTCTTTGGCATCGAAGCAACCCAGCATTCCAGCAAAGGCCTCGGAGATCTTCTGGCAAAGACAGAACAACAGTGAGAAGAGGGTTGGTTCCTCACCAGCTCCGAGAGAGGATCTGCAATCGTAAGGCCGGGGAGGACTCCGAGGTTTGTTTCCTCCTAACAGGCGAAATGCGATTTGACTTTTTCCTCCATGAAATTGTTTTCCGGAGCCTTGTCTTAAAGAGCTTCAGTAAGTTAAGCAGATGAAGACATTCGTAGTGCCAGTGTGCGGTGTCCCTAGCTGGGTTTTGGTTGTAAGTGCTGAAATGTACCCTGATGAGCACTGATGTCAGTGTTTTGCTCCTTGAAATCTGAGACTCAATGATTTCAAAGCTTCAAATTACTATTTTTATTTTTTTGCCAAATATCCTAAGTTCTGAAAGTTGGAAACAGTCAGTCTTTGAACTACTGTTCTCACAATACAGTAACTGAGTCTTTCTGCTTCTAAAGCCACCAATCCTATTCCTGTTGGATATCTAAGAAGTCTAAGCATGGGCAGAAGGACTTTGGTTAGCAGCATTCAAATCATCACCAAACTCAGCAGAAGATAATGTATATAGTGCTTTATATTTTTAAGATGTTTTTATTGATTTCAGAGAGAGGAAGGGAGAGGGAGAGCGAGATAGAAACATCAATGATGAGAGAAAGTCACTGATCGGCTGCCTCCTGCATGACCCACACTGGGGATCGAGCCTACATCCTGGGCCTGTTCCCTGACCAGGAATTGAACCACAACTTCCTGGTTCATGGGTCGAAGCTCAATCACTGAGCCACACTGATAAATTGAACAACTGGACAGTGGAGCCAAATTCTTATCTTAGATCACTAGGCCATTTAGTAAACATAATGGGTGCGTAACAACACAATGCATCCCAGAAAATGTGAGTACATATTCCCTCCAAATCTGGAGAATCAACCAGTGTGTGAGGGCACAATGAATTCACATTCCAATCGTGTTTGACCACCCTCTGCCCCTTTAGCTCCTTAACTACCATCACTTTTTGCATGGCCACCAGCTCTCATGTTGGTCTCCGCTGGTTGAGCTTGAGAGGGCAGCATTTCCCTGGCACAGCATCTTGCACCATATTTTATACACACACAACAGTTGGACCCAATACCCTTCATTGATAGAGTCATCAAAACGAAAAGCGAAACAAAAACGAAGATTTTATCCTTTGCAAAGCATGAACTGGGCATGCTCACCCGGGCCCTCAACATGGCCCTTGTCAGTAGAATCAGACAGAAATATTCCAGAATTTCTCCTTAATTGTCTCTCTGGCAGCACTCAAGATGGAAGATTTTGTAAGTATGTTTCCATTGACCATTTTTTTTTAATGTTAGCAATAACTGTGTAATTTTGTATAAAATATTTATAGCCCTTATAAAATCCCACTAATACGACCCAAAGTGGCAAATCATATGTGCTAGGAAGAATCATATTTTGCAGTAAAAAATTTTAATAAGGTCTGATTTTTTTAAAACTAAAAATCTTATTCAAATCAAGAGAGTCAAGTGAGACGATTCTTTAGCAAGGTTTTAAGGTTTTATTTTACATTTGTCACACAGAGGGTACTGAAAACTATCCTATTCTAAATATGTGAATCAATAAACCATAAATTGTCACCTGTGGGTCGCGACCCCTTTGGGGGGGGTCAAACGACCCTTTCACGGGGGTCGCCTAAGACCTTTGGAAAACACATATATAATTACATATTGTTTTTGTGATTAATCACTATGCTTTAGTTATGCTCAATTTGTAACAATGAAATTGGGAGTCACCACAACATGAGGAACTGTATTAAAGGGTCACGGCATTAGGAAGGTTGAGAACCACTGGTCTGGACCCGTGGTCGACAAACTGCGGCTCGTGAGCTATATGCGGCTCTTTGGCCCCTTGAGTGTGGCTCTTCCTAAGCCTTAGGAGTACCCTAACTAAGTTAATAACAATGTACCTACCTATATAGTTTAAGTTTAAACAATTTGGCTCTTGCCCTGACCAGTTTGGCCCAGTGGATAGAGTGTCGGTCTACGGACTAAAGGGTCCCGGGTTCGATTCTGGTCAAGGGCATGTACCTTGGTTGCATGCACATACCCGGAAAGGGGTGGTGTGCAGGAGGCAGCTGATCAATGTTTCTCTATCATCAATGTTTCTAACTCTCTATCCCTCTCCCTTCCTCTCTGTAAAAAAAAATCAATAAAATATATATAAAAAAAATTTGGCTCTCAAAAGAAATTTCAATCATTGTACTGTTGATATTTGGCTCTGTTGAATAATGAGTTTGCCGACCACTGGTCTAGACCAAGCATGTCAAACTCGTGCGGCCCACCGGCCACAAGTTTGACATGCTTGGTCTACCAGCGGTTCTCAACCTGTGGGTCGTGACCCCTTTGGCGGTCCAACGACGCTTTCACAGGGGTCGCCTAAGACCATCCTACATATCAGATGTTTACATTACAATTCATAACAGTAGCAACATGACAGTTATGAAGTAGCAACGAAAATAATTTTATGGTTGGGTCACAACATGAGGAACTGTATTTAAAGGGCCAAAGGGTTGAGAACTACTGGCTAGACCAGCCGTGGGCAAACTACGGCCCGCGGGCCGAATCCGGCCCGTTTGAAATGAATAAAACTAAAAAAAAAAAAAAAAGACCGTACCCTTTTATGTAATGATGTTTACTTTGAATTTATATTAGTTCACACAAACACTCCATCCATGCTTTTGTTCCGGCCCTCCGGTCCATTTTAAGAACCCATTGTGGCCCTTGAGTCAAAAAGTTTGCCCACCCCTGGGCTAGACTGTCTTATTTCAGAAGTGGAATATCAGAATGAAATGCTGGCCCATGGAAGAGAGGAAGGGACTCATAAAGGACCCAAGCCCTGGCCGGTTTGGCTCAGTGGATAGAGCATTGGCCCATGGACTAAAGCAGTGATGGCGGACCTTTTGAGCTCGGCGTGTCAGCATTTTGAAAAACCCTAACTTAACTCTGGTGCTGTGTCACATATAGAAATTTTTTGATATTTGCAACCATAGTAAAACAAAGACTTATATTTTTGATATTTATTTTCTATATTTAAATGCCATTTAACAAAGAAAAATCAACCAAAAAAATGAGTTCGTGTATCACCTCTGACACGCGTGTCATAGGTTCGCCATCACTGGACTAAAGGGTCCCAGGTTCGATTCCGGTCAAGGGCACATGCCTCTGTTGTGGGCTTGATCTCCAGTGTGGGGCATGCAAGAGGCAGCTGATCCATGATTCTCTGTCATCATTGATGTTTCTCTCTCTCTCTACCTCTCCCTTCCTCTCTGAAATCAATAGAAATATATTTTAAAAAGAAGAAGAAGACCTGAAACAATGAATGCCTCACACTATATGTGGGCCTTTCCCTGGACGGCAAAGGACACGACCCATGGTGCTTTGCTCTCCCAAGAGGGAGGGGCTACCATATAGCACACTCTGACGGTGATGCCCTTCTCTGCTGGAGGAAGCCCTAGGACTGCAGAGCAAAGCTGGACGCAGAACATGACTAGAAGCCTAGAGAGTGGTCTTCACAGGGCATGTCCGTCCGCGACAGCGATCGTTCTGCTTATCCGCCCCTGCACCTGAAACCCCACACGTGCCAAATCTGAGCAGAGGTGTCCAGGCTGCATGGGAGTGAGGATCAACACAGAGGAAACCCCTTCCTCCCACCTCTGCTGTTTCAGGGGGTCTGGTGCCAAGGAGAACTGGCTTAAGGTGCATGGCATTTCCTGGGCCCTCTGATATTCCTTTCTCCACTCCAGTCCAGGCTTTGAGACCGGCCACAGACCTTCACCCAACCTCCCACTCCTCGTCTGACCCTCAGGGATATCACTTCAGCAGGAGCACCCGACCCTGGCCTGCAGGGCTCACGCTGCAGGTAGAACCTGGTGAGCTGCTGAAAGGAAGGAGCTGGAAGAGAGATCAGTAGAAAGACACAGTTATCCAAGGCAAGGAGGGCTGGTTATTTGCATCCGTTGAAGTGAGCAATGGCTAAGGAGCCAACCAGAAGCATGAGCCGCTGCGAGAAAGAATATTCTAGCACATTTCACAAAGAAGAGGAAGTATTTTTGTCAATGTGGGTGATGCCTTCAATAGCATCCCTTTCCTGCAAACCGCCGAGTCACCTAAATCAGCGTTATCAACCTCAGCTCAACTGTAAATTAAAGACAAGAGGGAACGGGAAGAAGCCTGCCTGAGCATCCTCCCTGCCCAGAAACGACTGCCCCCCTTTTCTCTCCCTTCTTGTCCCTTCTGCACAGCCTCCAACCCCTCTTTGTCAGTGTGACTGACTTAAATTATATTCCAATTCCCATCACTATCTATACTGAAACAAAGAAAACACACACACACACACACAGAAAGTAAAAACCCTTATCAATCCTCTTTTCACCCTTTCCTGACAAATCCAAACTATTCCTTAGGGGACAATCAGAAATGAAGAATGAAGTTTTAGCAGGAGCGATTTGGGAGGGAATAGGGAGGAGAAAGATTTTATCGGGAGCGCCGCTTGACAGCAATCACGCGTTATCGGGATGGGCACTTGGCAAAGATAAGACCTTACCACGAGCAAGATAGATGTTTGGGTAAAATATTGTGCTGATACCTATTACGCAAAACCTACCATCTCTACTTTTGACAGATGGTTATTTTCTTCCAAGTCCTACTCGTGGGAGGATGGCAATTTTTTATAAGGTGCTTCCAACCGTATCAGAAAAGCAAGAAGAATAAAATGAAGGACCTTTAATAGTTGGACTACACTGAGGCAAAGCCAGGGTTTTTCTGGGCGACATGAGAGGGTGTAGGGAGCACAGACCCACACAGAGGATGCCAGAGATGCCTTGATAGCTGGGGGAGGAGAAGGGGCCCAGGACCAGATCCCAATTCCTGGCCCTGAAGAGAAGAGCCCCTCGCAGGACGAAGGCCCATGGGAGACCTTACTCATGGGACTGGCCTCAGAGCCTGGGTCGGGAGGGGGATGATGAAGCTGCTCTGTCCAGAGGAAGGCCGGTCCGAGGCTTGCTGGACTTTCTGGAATTGCTGTGGAAATCTCGCGGGCCTTCCCAAATCTGCCTTCTGGCCCTGGAGAGTACCCCACAGAACCAATGAGCCTCACCCATCAGCATTTCCTCACAGGGGGCAAGCCCTGTACTCTATTCCCGGGTGGCATGACTGGCAGTTGGAATAAGCGGTGTCTGTATTGTTTCCTTTGCAGGCGTTGTCACCTGCTGAATTCCCATGGACTCATGACTATCTCCCTGAACATTCCTTCTAGGAACCCTCCTCTACTGGGCTGGGGGTGAGTGCCCCTCCATTCCTCTAGCTGTCCCCTGGTCCCCTGCAACCTCCTACCATATGGGCTTGGGGGTGGTAGCAGCTGACTATGCATCCAGCTTCATTCACACTGTGCCTACCATTCCCTCCACAACTGTTCACGGCAGACACTCTACCGGTGAAGGCAGGGGCCATGGAGCATCCCCTTTGCTTCCCAAGTGTCTCACACAGTGTCAAGAACAAGGGGCAGTCCTCGGTGCCCGCCACACTGTGGAAAGAGAGGACGACTCAGGGGTCACGTGCTGTCCCCACATCCGAAGGAGAGCCCTGGACTCCTAACCTCCAAAACCTCTGCTCCCTCTTTCGGCAAATGGGGTCCCTATTGTCCCCATTGCACAAAAACATAAGGCTCGTTCTTTTTTATTGAATATATTTTGACGTTTTATTTTATTGATTTCAGAGAGGCAATGAAAAGAAGAGATAGAAACATCATTGATTAGCTGCCTCCTACACGCCCCCCACTGGGGATCGAGCCCGCAACCCATGCATGTGCCCTGACCAGGAATCAAACTGGTTCATAGGTCGACACTCAACCACTGAGCCACACTGGCTCGGCTGACTGTATGATCTTAAGATGCGCTTCTAGACACCCATTTTGTTGCCTGAAGCTGGTATTGCTGCCTCCATTACATACAGGAGGATCTGTCCTGCCTTCTGTAGCCTGCAGGACAGGAAGGAGGGGAGGGCAGGGTAAAGAGGCAACCATGATACTGTCAGAGGTCAGGAGGACTCAGCTGCTGGAGGGCGGCCCCTGAGAAGTGGAGAAGGGGAAGTGGGGGAATCAGAGACCTCTGTCTGCAATTGCCAAGCATTCAGAGTTGGTTCAGAAGCCGCAGTATGGGGGCGGGGGGGGGGGGGCGCAGCTATAAATGGTTAACTCAGTTTCTCTAGGGATGAGGGATGAGTCCCTTCAGCTGCTCATCAATAGAATCTCCAGCTGATAATTATTAAGTGAAACTCAGGCTGCATTTGCATATGTAAAGCGCACTTCCCCCTTCAGCCACAATGGGAGGGAGGGAGCACTTCCTGGGAGCAGCTCAGGGAGGCCCGGCTCCAGCCGGCTCCAGCCTGCTCAGCCTGTGCACATTTCCACACCAATCAAGCCAGACATTCAGCCGAAATAAACCCACAACCCAAAATAGGGCGGTTGTCAAAATCCAGAGCTCAAACAGGAGACTGCTCTCCCCAGATCTGAGAGGGACACGTTCCACCCAGCTACCTGTGGCCAAGGAATGTGATTCCCAGGGGGGCCGCCCAGGCATGCGCACACACCTGGGTGGTTTTATTGGATGATGGAACTGTTATTGGTTTCTCCGAATAAAAGGCTTCTATGCTCCTCACATGTTCCTGACATGTTTTGATCTTTGCCCCTGTCCATGAAGATGCTCCAAGCCCTGAAGAAGCTAGCAGTGGTTCTCAACCTGCTGGCCCTTTAAATACAGTTCCTCATGTTGTGACCCAACCATAAAATTATTTTCGTTGCTACTTCATAACTGTCATGTTGCTACTGTTATGAATCGTAATGTAAACATCTGATATGCAGGATGGTCTTAGGCGACCCCTGTGAAAGGGTCATTCGACCGCCAAAGGGGTCGCAACCCACAGGTTGAGAACCGCTGAGCTAGAGGAAGGTGCAAACAGCATCCAATCCCAAGTGTCCCAAGGCTTCTCTGTCTTAACATTTCTCTTGGCCTGGGAGGAAGGAAGGAGTTACTTAGCGTGTCTCTCCTTTCACAGGTAGGAATGGCAAACGGGAAAGTCACCCCTCCCAGGAGTATAGCGAGGGTGCTGTCCTCAGCGTGGCTGAGAACCAGGGCCTTCCAAATACCAATGTCGCCTGTAGACACTGCAACCCGACTGTAATGAGGAAGCTGCCATGCTGTCTACATGCATAGGCTATCTAAAATCATACCCACGCCCCAGCTGGTTTGGCTCAGTGGATAGAGCGTTGGCCTGCAGACTGAAGGGTCCCAGGTTCGATTCTGGTCAAGGGCACATGCCTGGGTTGCAGGCTCGATCCCCAGTAGGGGGCGTGCAGGAGGCAGCCAATCAGTGATTCCCTCTCATCATTGATGTTTCTCTCTCTCCTTCTCCCTTCCTCTCTGAAATTAATAAAAAATATATTTAAAAAATAAAAATAAATAAAACCATACCCGTGACATTCTACAGACAGATCCAAACAATAGGATAAAAAACAATATAAGTATCAACTCAGGGTCTCTTCATTCTTGCTGACATCTGTGGTCCTTTTGGGGCCTCAGTGTCCACATCTGTAAAATGGGAGAAAGGTCCTGCCGGGCGCCTCTCATACAGCACCATCAGGGTTATTGTGGGTACGAGGGAGATTTTATTTTTATTTATAATCGATAAATACACATTCGTTTGACAATCAGCTAAAGCCTCTTCTATAAGAACATGCCCACTGTGAAAACCTACAACGCCTTTCTTGCTTAAACCACAAAGAAATTGCTAAACACTTTCAGCTTCAGTATCTTTCAAATGTAGGGAAAACTTAAAAAGACATTTATGAAGGAATCAGAATACAGGATCCCTTCCATATTTTTATCTTTTATCTATTTTTTAAGTTGTCTCACTTACATTGAGCTTGGTAGCTGTTTATATGGCAAAGGGCCTTTTTTAGGTCATTGTTCCAAAATATCGAACATTCTTTTTTTTATAGAAATGCTTCTTCCTATACTCACATTTCACTGCTTTATGTAATAATTAAAACATTTAATTATATGATGAAGATCTACCCTAACAGGCTTGGTAATGTACTAAAAGTGACTTTTGCTAAGCGCACAATTCAACTGTGTGGGCTGGACAAGGCCAAGCCGGTCTAGAAGGCAGGCCGGCAGCCAGGAGACGCACGTGCAGTGGATGGACATGCATTTCCAGAGAGAGAAGGGAGGGGTGCTTGGTTCATGGATGTGTTCTCACGTGGAACTGAGTTAAGGATCTCCCACTGAGCCCTTACCTCGTGGTGCTACTGCTGGGAAAATCAGCGAGACCATGCACAGGAGGCAGCCAGCTTCCCTCGCTCGGTGTGAGATAAGGACTTGCCAAAGTTCTTCTTATTTATCTTATTACATGGGGCAAACCATTTTTCCCGTAAGCCGGGGATGCTGGCTCTAAGATGATCTCCCAGGAGGTCATTTCATTCTGACAGAAAGAATATTCCTTTACATCGCTAGACCACTAGAGATCCATGTGGAGCATCTGTGGATGGGCTACCATTGATCGTTTTTGCTTTTTTAAGTTTTTGTTGATTTCAGAGAGGGAGGGAGAGGGGAGAGAGAGAGAAACATAAATGATGACAGAGAATCTTGATCAGCTGCTTCCTGCATGCCCCCTACTGGAGATCAAGCCAGAAACCCGGGCATGTGCCCTGACCTAAATTGACCCTTGACCTCCTATTTCATAGGTCAACACTCAACCAGCTGGGCTGCGCTACCATTAATCTTTCCCGTGAGTTGACAAAAGTAGAGAAGGGACTGTCATGGTGCCCACTCCACACGAGGCAGGTGAATTCCAGGCCCCCCCCCCCCCCCCCCACGTCTCCAGGAAGAGAGGGAGCAGGGCCAGGAGGACAGAACTCCCTCTCACGAGTCACAGTCCCTGGCATCGGTGCTAGTGCCTATCTTGCTGCTCATCACATGTATGACTCTGGAGGCAGTGCAAGTACTCAGTGACGTGTGAGGGCACGGACACAGAGCTTCTGTTGAAATAAAGCACGGTCACGAGAGAGGCGCCTTGATGGATCCATGCAGACCTCTCTGCTGACCGTGTCCTTCCACAGGAAACACTGCAGCAAACCTCCAGTCCCGAAGCCTCAGCCGTGCTTCTGAGGCCTTCCAGGCGTGAGGCGGGCGAGTCTCTTCTTGCAGCCACTGAGCCATCACAGAGGAGGCAGCGGGAGGGGTACACGCAAGTCATTTCACACAGCTGAGCCTCAGTCAACAGGGAACACTGTTCTGCGTATCTCACAGGGCTGTTGTGAAATTAGCATCTTTTAAAAGTCTATGGGAAAGGCCGAGGTAAGGCAGGGAACCTTCTAGGCATGAAACATGATGTTCTTCGTAAGGGAAGGTACTCGGGGCTTCCTTGGGGTGAGTATTACTGTTACTAGCAAACGTTCATGCACCACACTCTTTAATTTAGTAGTAAAAACAGACATCTGGTCCGGCCAGTGTGGCTCAGTGGTTGAGCATCGATCTATGAGTCACAGTTCGATTCCCAGTCAGGACACATGCCTGGGTTGCAGGCTCGAACCCCAGTATGGAGTGTGCAGGAGGCAACCGATCAGTTATTCTTTCTCCTCATTGGTATTTCTATCTCTCTCACCCTCTCTCTTCCTGAAATCAATAAAAATATATTTTTTTAAAAAAATAGATGTCTATGGCAGAGTATATAGCCTTATCATCTTCATATTATGCAGCTCAGGCAAAACTAAAGAACAACAACGTCCACGGAGCTCTGAGAAGTCACTGGGGCTATTTCCACCCGGTGGAGGAGGGGCCCAGCCTTCCTCCCGGAGAGCATCACAACAGAAGGCACTTGGATATGACATTAGTTCTGGGAGCAGACACTGTGGACAGACAGGTCCCCTGTGCAGGCACCTGGACACCCACCATCTGCTGGCCGAGGCCTGGAGAGCCCTTCCCCACCTGCTCTCGCATGAAACCCACGTCCTGCACCCTCTGATGAATGCGTGCCAGGTCCCCAAGCCCCTATCACCCCGAGATTGAATGACTGCAGCACAACTGTATTTTCTGTACGCCGGGAGTCGGAGCCATCGGGCAACGTAATATATCCCTCTCTGAAGGGAAGAACAAACACATCGGAAACAAGTCATACCTACAATTTCTGAACCAAAGGAACGTGTATATGGGTCAATGTCTCACAACATGAATAAATGCAAAAGGACCAAAATGACCTCCGTTGTGATTTGTATTATAATTCACGAGGCCATGTGCTCAGATGCAGGAGGTCGGCAGCCTGCCCCCGGGAGCAGAGGAGGTCACGGGGAACAAGAGACAAGGCAGGTCCCCCAGGTCAGGCTTTTACAAAAGACATCCTCCTACAAATGACAAGAGCCCTGCCCTGTCAACCTGCCTGTTTGGAACTGGGATTTTGATTTCCTCCCGTCTACGAGCTCATGCTGGCCAAGCGCCAGTAAGTCAGGTATTCATTCATCCCCTCCATTCCCACATTTACAAAGCATCTGCAATACGAGAGTCCCTTCCCATGGAGCAGCCTAAAGCCCCGTCAGGAGACAGGTAAGGAAAGATGAAATTACTGTGCAAAGAGCTGAAGTAAAAGGGTTAGGACAGCACCTCCTAAGCCCAGCCTGGAAGGTTCAGGGAAAACTCCCAGGAGTCATCACATCCCCGCCGAGAGCTGGAGCATGAGCAGCAAGAAGCAGGATTGAGAGGAGGAACGTTCAAGGAGAAGAAATAGCAGAGGCAAAGGCTTAGCACCACGGTTCCCAAACTGTGTGCCAAGGTGCCCCCAGGTACCCCAGTAAACCCACTGGGCACCACCAGATATTTTCCAATTCTCAGAGAAGTACAGTGATTCTCAGCATCTGCTAGACCCTGCCTGAACTACCTGCTCAAGGCAGCCCACAGTTTCATCATCTTTGTGTGTGTGAAAAACTGGGTTTTCAGAACTTGCTAAGATAAAAAGCAATCACCACATGGAAATCAATGTGCCTCCATGTCCAGTCTGATTCCAAGATTTGAGAAGTTGTGCAGTGCCCAACAGGTAAACATATCCCATAAACAAATCACTGTGGTTATTTAAGAGTGAAATGAAAATATCCTTTACCTTTTTCCAAACAGCTACTAAATTGTTACGACATAAACACTGTTAGGACATTAATCAATGGGCTAATTAGGTATTTCATTGACCTGTGGGCCGGGTGAAAACAATTTCTAAGACACCAAGGGCCCCAAGAAATGAGAAAATGGGGGCATGTGTGGTGTAGAGGCCAGAGGGCATCGCGCTCACAGCGGACATACAATACGCTCACACGACGAAGTCACTTTGCCGAGGGCCAGGGGAGACCCAGCCAGAGAAGCTGCTGGGAAGACAGATGGGTGGATCCCCTAGGGTCTCGTAAGCACATGGAAGAACTTGGCCTCTGTGCGAGGCCAGTGGCAGCCACACAAGAGTTGTAAACTGCCCTGCTGCACCAAATGCACCACCCCGGGAGCTTCACTGGACTCTCAGAATGCCTGCCTGGCACAACCTTGTGTGGCTGCTGCACCCCGAGTCCACACTGAGCAGTGAGGGCCGAGCCAGGCCCGTGCCCATGAAAGCCCTTCTGAGGTCTCTGCAGAATGGCTCGCTGTTTCCCTTCATCCGCTGAACCGAAGTGAAAGCTCGCTGCAAAATGTGAAAGGCTTTACAAACAAAAGTCATCATCATCTGGCATTTAGACATGCATTTCATATTCTAAATAAACTTAGTCCACCTACAGGGACTTTAAGTCCTGCCTCAACCCCTCACCGGGCAGGCTGTTAACACGGCCCTTCCTCTTCCTATGTTATTGCCTGAGCTAATGCTCCTTTATTCCTCTAATCCCCAAACCGCGTCCGGACACAAAGAGGAAGAGCTTCCTGGGAAATCTGACTGTTTCACTTCAAGAACATCTGATGGGTTCGGCACGCCGACACAACCTTTCTTGTCATTTCTCTGAAGAGCCATCTGAGGTTTTCAAGAATGCTGACTTTTTACGAACGCTTGTCTGCATGTGTGATATATTTAACAATCAAATAAAGAATACTGAAGACATAGCTCCTGGCGCATTTTATATATGAGGAAGGATTGTTCTTTAAAATGTGAGGTTGAAGAAAAATTTCTTACCGGGCTTAGGAAAGCTTTTTATCCATCTAAACTGGCTGCATCCCCATGTCTCTGGCAGTTCCCAAAGTTAGAAAGCTGGGGGGGCTGGGTACTCGGAAACAGGCATGCCCCCTCCAGGCTTCGGAGGAGAATGAAGAGAGCTGTTGGGAAGGCGGGCCTGGACAGAGCACACAGCACAGGCGCCAGGAGCCCACCTTACACAGGTAGGACTGAAATTGTCAGGGGACGAGGGGCTTGGGCCAGTCCCCAGATCTCCCCAGGAAAACCTTCCAGCTCTGAAAATTGCAGCCAGAAAAGTGATCTTATGTTTATTAGCCTTCCCACCTCATTACTCAGGGGTCCAGGAGGAGGGAACTCTATGTTCCACAGCAACCTGCCTGGCCTCTCACCCCAGCTGTCACTCACTCCTGCCCAGGGAAGAGGGGTGGATATATCTGATTGGTCAGAACCTGGGCATGCTCAGCCTGGCCCCGCCCCCGTCCTTCCAGGGGCTGTTGGCCTGGCGAGAGGCCTGCCACACTCCCCAGGGAGGGGACTAATGAGTCAGCTCTGCTGCTAAGATGGTCTCACTTGGGGGAGGAGATACCTCTGTCTACCTGGTTGAGACACATTCCCTAAGTGGTTTTAACGAAAAAGAAACAGCTTTACCTCTCTCTGCCTGGTCCTGCGTCTCTGTTCTCATCTCAGACACAGAAGAGAGCGGTATTAGTTATCAATCCCTAAAACCTCAGCACTAGCAAGACACCCAGAGAATCAAGTCCGTTAGTAGAAGGTGGACCTGACAGACCACAAATCCTCTGCATTTCACAAACGCCTATGGAGCCCCTGTGCTGTGCTGGGGACACCTGGTGAGAAAGGCAGATAGAGTCTCCTTGGTGCTATTTCTAGCTCATCAGGAGGACAATCGACCCCTCCAATCAATGACTTAGTTCTAAGTGTGATAAGGATGAAGTGCTGTGAGAGTTGCAATAAGATCCTCAGACCTGTAAACGGCCCCACCAGTAGGCCGGCCTGAGACCCAGGCACCACTTTCAACCCCACACACTCTCCCTCGTTCCCAGATGCACCACCACCACCCGCTCATCAGGCTCACGCCCCAGCCACTTCACTGCCCCATCACCTCTTGTCAATCAGATTCTCTCCATCCCCACCCGCAAGTCCACATCCCAAACTCCCGTGGCTGCTGTAGTAGCCTTCCAGTTGACCACCCTTCCAGTTGATCCACGTGGACCCACGCTAGTATAAAAATTATTTTTGTGTTAAAATACACATAACATACAAAATTACACCTTAGCCATGTTTAAATGTACAGTTTGGGGACATGAAGTACATTCACACACACTGTTGCCAATGATCAACATATCCATCTCCAGAATTCTTTTCATCTTGCAAAACTGAAACTCTCTACCATTCACCACTGACTCCCATCCCCACCCACCCTTCAGCCCCTGGACACCACCCTCCACTTTCTGTCCCTGTGACTTTAACTATTCTAGGAACCGCTTATAAATGGAGTCATACACACTGTCTTTTTCCGACTGGCTTATTTCCCTTGGCATACCGTCCTCGACTTGGACGGTTTTAATTCCCATTCTCAGCATGTCTGCTAGCATCTGGTAGGGCAGCAAAGGATTTTTGTTCCTTTGCATCGTTTCACAAGTTCACACAAGAGTAGGACCTGATTTGGGCGAGTTCAGAAAGGGCATGTCCAAAAAAGTGAGATTCCATCCAATAACTGACGAACGAGAAAGATGGCTCCAGGGGAAAAGGGAAGAGGCAGAAGATCCGAGACGGGAGAGGAAGGAAGCCCGAGGTGACAAAGAGGTCGGTGTACTCGGGAAACGGGAAAAGAAGCGAACAACCCAGCACGAAGGCCAGAGCGGGAGGAGAGGCGGATAGGTGGGCCCAGGGGAAGGGCTGCTGGATGTGCAGGACCGAAAGGCCTTGGCACCCGGCTGCTCTCCAATCCCTGGAAGCTGCAGTGTAAACAGGACCTTACTTCTGAGGGACTTGCCAGAGTGTCTCTCACCATCCAAGACCGCTCCCCGCAACCAACAAGAACTCTACGCAGGTCGATGACTAATTCTCATATGCATTATCTCAAATCATCCCCCACAGCTCTCTGAAGTAGGCCTTCTGTCCAATGGCCAGGACAGTAAATCGAAGCTAAGGCAAGGCAAGCAATTGGCCCAAGGTCACCCGGCGGGTACGTGATAAGGACCGAGGCTTGGACAAAGATCTGTGGTCAATAGCCAGGCCATGATCACCAAACCATGGCTCCTGCGAAGCCTGGGGGTGTTCGGCTTTGTTTTTCTGAATGCTTATTTCAATTCTCGTTCCAAAAGACAGTTCTGTGGTTTGCATGCATTACAGACACCAGCAGTATAAGTTGTAGGGTGATATTTTGGTAACAAAAAATAGTTTTTGCATAAAACATCAAAAAGTGGCTCCTGCAGATTCGCTGCTCACTCTGCTTACTGAGAGAATCGGGCCATCGCTCGCAGCTTCCCCCGAAGAGGCCAGATTGTGGGGATGGAACCAGGGAGAGGAGCCAGTCGGGCACAGGTGGAGAGAGTCCTCGGGGAAATGTCACTGCCCACACGCAGTTCCTGGCATGGGAGAGAGTGGGCTCCACCTACCCGGCGGATGGCTGCAGAGGCAAAGGCCCAAGAAAACAGACAGCCAGCTAAAAACGGTTTATAAGACAGTGAGGGAGGTACAAAAGATACTAGGCCCATAGGTGAAAAGCCAAAAGACGTGTTAAAATCAATAAAAAGAAACCATGAATAAAAGAAGGATTTTTTTTAAAAATTTTGTTTTATTGCTTAAAATAATACAAAGAGTAGTACATATGTCTCCTTTTTTTACCCCCCTTGACCTTCCCCCGGCCTCCCCTACCCCCCAGTGTCTTGTGTCCATTGGTTATGCTTATATGCATGCATACAAGTCCTTTGGTTGATCTCTTATGCCCCCCTCCCCCATACACCCAACCCTCCCCGGTCTTCCTGCTGTAGTTTGACAGTCTGTTCAATGCTGCTCTGCCTCTGTATCTATTTTTGTTCATCAGTTTATCATGGTCTTTATTATCCATAAATGAGTGAGATCCTGTGGTATTTTTCTTTCATTGACTGGCTTATTTCACTTAGCATAATGCTCTCCAGTTCCATCCATGCTGTTGCAAATGGTAAGAATTCCTTCTTTTTTACAGCAGCATAATATTCCATTGCGTACCACAATATTCTAATCCATTCTTCTGTTGATGGGCACTTAGGCTGTCTCCAAATCTTAGCTATGGTAAATTGTGCTGCTATGAACAAGGGATGCATATATCCTTTCTGATTGGTGTTTCTGGTTTCTTGGGCTATATTCCTAGCAGTGGGATCAATGGGTCAAACGGAAGTTCCATTTTTAGTGTTTTGAGGAAACGCCATACTGTCTTCCATAGTGGCTACACCAGTCTGCATTCCCACCAGCAGTGCACGAGTGTTCCTTTTTCTCCACATCCTCTCCAGCACTTGTCGTTTGTGGATTTGTTGATGATAGCCAGTCTGACAGGTGTGAGATGGTATCTCATTGTTGTTTTGATTTGCATCTCTCGGATGATTAGTGACCTTCAGCATGTTTTCATATGTCTCTTTGCTTTCTGAATGTCCTCTTTTGAAAAGTGTCTATTTAGGTCCTTTACCCATTTTTTGATTGGATTGTTTATCTTCCTTTTGTTAAATTGTATGAGTTCCCTTTAAATGTTGGAGATTAAATCCTTATCAGTGATAACATTGGCAAATATATTCTCCCATGCAGTGGGCTTTCTTGTTGTTAAATGGTGTTGGGAAAATTGGACAGATACATGCAAAAAAATGAAACTTGACCACCAACTTACACAATATACAAAAATAAACTCAAAATGGATAAAGGACTTAAATGTAAGACAGGAAACCATAAAAATACTAGAGGAATCCAAAGGCAACAAAATCTCAGACATATGCCGAAGCAATGTCTTCACTGATACAGCTCCTAGGGCATTAGAAAATAAGGAGAAAATAAACAAATGGGACTACATCAAAATAAAAAGCTTCTGAACAGCAGAAGGATGTTTTTTAATGTTTTAATTTTTTAAAGACTAGTTTATTGATTTTTTAGAGAGAAAGGGAGAGGGAGAGAGAGAAACATTGATCGGCTGCCTCCTGCATGCCCCCCCTCCTGGGGTTTCAAGCTGAACTCAGGGCATGTGCCCGGACCAGGAATCAAACCAGCAACCTTCTGGTGCATGGGATGACACCCAACCAACAGAGCCACACCAGCCAGGGTTAGAAGAATATTTTATTCCCATCAAGACTTTAAAGAGGGCTTGAAAATACATCCTATAGAAGTCCAGATCCCAAGTATTTTAGGCTTCCTGGGCCACAGTTGACACTACTCATGTGTGCCATTGTAGCTCAGAAGAAGCCACAGACAGCACATAAATGAGGCTGATTTCCAATCTGCCTTATTCACAGAAACATACGGGGAGCCAGAGTTCACCTGCAGGCTATAACTTGCCAACCCCTGTCCCTGAAGGTCAAGAACAAGTCTTCTCAAGTCCCTCAAGGTTCTGGTAAAGTGCTTGGATATCACACAAGAAGGGCATTAAATTGTTTCCTAAAGTTGGGTTGTGTTGCTTTTTTTTCTCTTCTCATTTTCCTAATAACCTAACTCAGTGAAGCAAACATCATTTATCCCCATTTTATAAAAGGAGGAGCTGAGGCTGAGACCTTGAACATCTGCAAGGTGACTACCCAGCTTGTATGCGGCAGAGCCAGGAGAACCCAGGTGTGCTGGCTTTCAGCGCTCAGGGGCCCTTCGCCCTGCCATGGGGCTAACTGCTTAGGGATGGACAAACGATCCCTTTGGGAAAAGGACAGGAGAAGATCAGGAAATGGTCCTCAAGATGCCACAGCTCCAAATGGCATTCAGTCCGCAATCTCCACGGGGGAGGCAGGGGGCAAGAGAAACACTCAATTTGGCCCAACAGGAAAAAGACAGTGTACCCTTAACACAGGGAAAGTGCAAAGGAACACAGTACTCTGAGGCTGGTAGGAACTGGAAACCCATCGAAATCAAGGCAGCAATCTCTCCATAGCTATCTCCCTCTCCCTCTCCCTCTCCCTCCCTTCCCTCTATCTCCCTCTTCCTCTCTCTCCTCTATCTCCCTTTCCCTCTTCCTCCCTCCCCTTGATATTCCTCCCCCTCTTCCTCCCTCCCCTCATCTTCCTCTCCTTCTTCTTCCCTTCCCTCTCTCTCCCTTTCCCTCTTCCTCCCTCCCCTCCATCTTCCTCTCCCTCTTCCTTTCTCCCCTCCATTTCCCTCTCCCTCTTATTCCCTTCCCTCCCTCCCCTCCATCTCCCTCTCCCTCTCCCTCCAGCTTAGCCTTAGAGTCTCTGCAAATTGTGGGGATGGAGCAGGGAGCCCTTCACAGCAAGCAGAGGGCTGAGCTGGGTTGTGGCCAGTGTGCAGCCTCCATCCCCTGAGCCTCGGTCAAGGACAGGCAGGTCTGTGGTGCCACAGGGTTAGGGATGTCAGAGCCCCAGGAAAAGCCAGTTCTTTCAGAGACAGGCCAACATGTCTAACATCCAAACAAAGAGAAAGGATTGGGCTCCGCAACCCAAGGGAAACAGCAGATGGACTGGAGGAGCACAGAGCCACCCAGTACTTCAAAGGAGGGGAGGTGTTTACTCAGGCCAGGGAGAAGCTGGAGGACTTGGGGAGAGACCAAATGAGAGCGATAAAAATAATTTTTATAGATGAAAAATCCAATATGCGAACCTATAAAAATACCATCGAGAGAAGGCTGTCCTCCTTCTGTGTAAGGGATGCTGTGGACTGGGTGTGGCAGCTGCTCTGCATCCCCATCCAGGGCGGAGTGAGAGGGCCGGGCACTGAGGCTGGGCTTCCTGGTTGGCTTAAGCTGCCAGCAATTTCTCACCGGGGATGCCAACGGATACAACAAACCCTCTGAGCCAACTCAGAAAAAACTCCGTATAAATAATCACCTGCATGTGGACACAGGACATTCAGGGGAGGAGAAATCCCTGACATTGCAAAGAATTCTTCACTTTATGTAAGATTTCGGTGGCAGGAGGTGAGGCTGGGAAAGCTCATTACTTCCCCTGATTTGTCTGTCCAAAGGGTCCTTAAGGAACGGGAAGATAAATCTCTGCTCAAGTTCCGTTTTTAGCAGCAGCACCAGGCCTGATCGTTCTCTCGCCTGCTTCCCCGAGCTGACCCAGATCGCTCAGCGCTGCTTAATGACACGCTCAGATCTGAGGGGAGCGCGGTTATTAGGTGCCACCCCCACAAACCCGAGTGGAGCGCGCCACGCAACAGAACCCTCCTAAGCACCACGAGGAGGCGGCGCCTGAAGACAGCTCTGCCTGGTGATGGCCGAGACACCGCGATGGGAATAGAGGCGACATCCCATCAAATCCCTGTCCTGCGTGTTCTCCGCATGACAGAGCTGACTCCTGGGGGAACAGTGCCAGTGCTGTAGGGCAATAGCTGTGAACAGCAGAAGTACCTGAGAGCTTCGTGAAGAAAGTATCTGCGAGGGCTTCACCCACAAACTCCATCTAATTCACCACGTGTAGGTCCGGATCTGGAACTCGGCCTCCTGCAGGACCCTCCAGACGGCTCTGCCACATAGTCAGCCTTGAGAGCCACTGGTTTAGGGCATCAAAAGTCAAACAAGGACCCAGAGGCACTCGGGGGAAGGGGACAAAGCAGAGGAGTGAAGGACCTCCCTGCCCAGTGAGCTGGGTTTGTAGTTACTTCTCCAGCCATGGAGAAGGATGTCTTACACAGCCACGGAGTCCCACAGCCACGGAGCCCCACAGCCACGGAGCCACACAGCCACGGAGCCCCACAGCCATGGAGCCACACAGCCACAGAGTCCTACAGCCACGGAGTCCCACAGCTATGACAGCCACGGAGTCCCACAGCCACTGAGTCCCACAGCCACAGAGTCCCACAGCCACGAAGCCACACGCCCATGGGGTGGCTCAGCAGCGGGCTGAATGCAGAGCCCGCTGGAGACTTGGGAGGAGGAGGCTCACTTCGCATTAGGTGCCCCATGCAGCCAGTTTCAAAAACTGGGATCTCCACAGGGTCTCTGCACACTGACAGAGTGCTAAGCTCTGGAAGCAGACAGGTAAGTGCGATGGCCACTTCCAGGGAAACCCGTCCGGGTGAATCCAGAGCTACAGGTGTGTTTGCAACAAAATCAGCTCCTGGTGACCTGCCTGGACCTCGCCAACTCCGGAACCGGGAGGGAGGCCAAAGGTGATCTCTGATAAACCAACACGTATTGATCCGGCTTTCCGGGAATTTACCGCGGAGAGTGGCTCTCGCCCATCCACATCAAGGCTCTAGGAGGGACGAGAACAATCTGAACAGCCGTGCCAGCTGCCCGGTTCCCACTGCACAGACTCACGGCTTCCGGAAAGGGCAGAACCCACGTGTGCGTGTGAAAGCCGCGGCTTCGTCTCGTGCCTCGCAGAGAGAATCCTGCCTCTCGAATGTCTCGCTGACACACTACCCAGAAGGCACGCCATTATTTCAACTCTGACGGCTCCTCAGAATACCCCCTTGTCATCTGCTTTCCAAAGAGCTGAAAAGATGATGCTGTTAGAAATGTCATCTGCCTGTTAGGCAGCAGCAAAATCAAAGTGCTCTTTGTGTTAACTGTGACGCTCGCCGCGCTGGAAACCAGAGCATGAATGTTACCAAGACCCCTGGCGCCCCCCCGCCCCCACCCCGCCGTCAGACGGAGGAGACTGCAAAGACAGACTCAGATTTCTTCATCTCGCCACGTGTTCTTTGCTTGTTAATTTAAAAATATCACCGTGTTTTAATTGCACCCGATTTAATGTACTATACCTGCCAGTTCCAACACACTTCATTATTTATTTTGCTGGAAAAGCACTTAAAAATCAGATTGCATAATCTGTCCTTGTACATCTTTAAGGTAGATTTATATCTGGAAGTGTCACGGAGCTGGGCCAGCACGGCTCTGAATATTCCATTTTAACAAGCTGTCCACCCCTGAACACGGGCGGAGAACACCGGGAGTGGGTCATTAGTTACGTGAGTAGGGAGCTATGAAAAAAAGGAGTTGAAAAGTCAATTCATACCTGTGGTTGTTAGGAGCCAGGGGTGCAGGGCCAGACTGCCCAGGGTCACAACCTTCTGTCCCAGGACTTAGCCTTTCTGTGCCTCCTCCTCCTCCTCTGTTAAATAGGAATAATAACAATATCTGCCCTGGCCGGGTTTTCCTAGAGCATCGGCCCACGGACCAAAGGGTCTTGGGTTCAATTTCCGGTCAAGGGAACATACCTGGGTTGCAGGTTCCCCAGCCCAGTGGGGGTGGGGGGGCATGTGGGAGGCAACCAATCGATGTGTCTCTCTCACATTGATGTCTCTCTGTCTCTACCTACTCCCTTCCACTCCTTCTAAAAATCCATAGAACAAATGGGCTGTGATCTGGCCCTGGCCTCTCTCCGCTCCCTATTTCCACCCCATCCTTCATCAGAGCACCCCACGTGCTCCCCGACACCCAGGCCTCCCCTCAGCACCCATGCTTCTGACTCCAGCAGGCAGAGCGTGCTCTTCTCTGGCTGGTTCGGCTGCCCCTCACGCAGGCTTCCATTTCGCAACTATCTCTGAATGAAATCCTCCCTGGTCACATCTGTGTGGGCAGGAGACAGGGGGCTGTTTCAGACCAGAGCCCTTGCACGTGGGAAGGGCTGGATCCCAGCCTCTGCGGCCCCGGGTGGCATACAGCTGAAGCTCGGTGACACCATGCCAGCGAGGGTACCCCCTGCTGTGTGCCAGGCACCACTGCGCTCGCTACAGAACAAGCGAGCACAGCGGAATGGAGCGCCAGGGGTCTGAGTTCACTGGGACTCAGGAGGCCAGCCCTGAGCCCCCAAGGACGCCGATGGCGGGAAGTGGAGCCAGAAGTTCAAAGCCAGGCTTCGCAGCTCCCAGCCACTATGTAAGTGACAGGACTTTGACGATGACAGAAATAAAAAGATAGCAGAGTATAACCTCCTGTCGAACAAGTGCTAGGCACTTTGCACTTTTTAAAAATAAATATATTTTTATTAACTTCAGAGAAAAAAGGAGAGGGAGAGAGAGACAGAAACATCAATGAAGAGAGAGAATCAGTGATTGGCTGTCTCCTGCACGCTCCACACTGGGGATCCAGCCCGCAACCCAGGCATGTGCCCTTGACCGGAATCAAACTGTGACCTCTTGGTTCCTGGGTTGACGATCAACCGCCATACCCAGCGGGCACTCTTCGCACTTTTAATTCACTTTGCCCCTCTAACACCGTAAGACATGTTCTTTGGTGGAGAAGACGCCTGAACCGTCTTGCGTGCTGCCTCTGTCCCCTGCAGGCTGACGGCACAAGTAGTGGACAGCCTCCCTCAGCCCTTGCTGAGAAGCAAGCATGAGTCCGAAGTACCAGACAGAACTGAGGGTTTGCTGCAGGGAAAGCCCGACAGTACCTCGGAAGCGGCAGCCGTCTGGCATCACTGGTGGTGGAGCCATAGTCACAGTCCCAACGGCAGTGAGACCCTGCAGCCTGAGGCTGCCTCCCTGGATGCCAGTAGGCGGGCAGGCCATTCCCAGATACTAGCATAAGTTTTACAGTGAGAAGCTCTTTAATAAAACACGACACAAGATTTAGTACCACATGCCCTTGCCCTGAAGTCGGCAGCATCAGACATCGCCATGGGCGGGTAGCACACCCGGTGACTGTGGAATGTGCTATCTCCAGATTCCTTCCCTCCGGCCTATCCCCTTCTCTGCCCAAGCTCCCTACCGACCCCTGGACAGCAAATGTGCAGGGAACATACGAGGACCATGACACAGTTATTGAGCTAACACGAACACAGAGATTAGAGAAGGGCCCCAGGCTGTCCACATGTTTTACATCCCTCAGGTCCCTGGCACCCACAGGGTGCAACCGACCCTCAAGAAACAAGACTGAGCCCGGTTGGCATGGCTCAGTGGTCGACCTATGAACCAGGAGGTCACGGTTTGATTCCCAGTCAGGGCATATGCCCGGGTTGCAGGCTCGATAGCCTGTGTGGGGTGTGTAGGAGGCAGCTGATCAATGATTCTCTCTCATCATTGATGTTTCTCTCTCTCCCCCTCTCCCTCCCTTCCTCTCTGAAATCAATAAAAATATATTGTAAAAACCTAAAAAAAAACCAAAACCCTAAAACAAATAAACAAGACTGATTATAGGAGAAACACCCACGGAGGGACCCCTCGGTAACGTTTTTCTTTGCAGATCAATCTGGGGTTTAATTGACTCCCTGAGTCGTGCTGCCCATAAGCAAAGGCATGGGGTCCATTCAGGGACAGGTCTCAGGGCTACACGGAACCCCATGAGCAACTGTGGACCCTCAGGACCTGGCTCGTGGGGGTGGGGGTGGGGCGGGGACGGGGGTGCTGCGTGTATAGTGAATTACGCATCGGTACACCAGGGATAGTGAAAAGTGGGGCCAAGCCAGCTGAAGTGTAGCTCAGAGGCAAGGAGGCCTTACATAAAGCGGCTCTCTCCTCCCTGCACCCCCTCAACTCCTGAGATGCCACTCAACCCATCAGCCTTCCCATACCCCTGTTCTTCCCTTTCCCCACCTCCTCATTTTCCCCGTGAGGCCATGAACTCCCTTCTCATCCTCGAGCTACCAGAAGACGCCTGTCGAGGCTCCACGTCACCTGCATTTGTGGACACCAGGTGCTGTGAGGGAACCGCCTGCTTCTCCAAGCTCCTGACGAATGGCTCACACTCCCCTGGGCTTGAGCATGTGACCAAACATAGCCCAGCCAAGTCTTTCCTTCAAGTGTGCACACAGGGAGAAGGCTGAGCCCTGGGTCAGGGAAGGGGGGGGGGAGGGGGTACACTGTCCTAGAGATGAGAAGGGTGGAGGCAGAGTGATGGGGACCCGGAAACCCCGGGTCCCAGGGGAGGCGCTGAGCCAATAGGAGGGGCTACTATGCAAAAGAAACCCAAAGGGATTGTGCCTGAAACCCTGGGAGCAGGTCTCCCCGGAGGCATCCAGTAAAACATGTGGACATTCATGGAAACAGGAGGACCACAGGCCACCAAAGGGCATTCAAACTGCACCCTATTACCCTGAGTGTGGGACGCAAGCCCGCCCGTGAGGGGACTTGGGTGATGGGGGTTTCCTGTTTGGCACAATTAAGGCAAAGTCATATGGCTTTTCTCTTCTCAAGGCAAATACCAGAATCATGGCTGTGAGGATGGTCCAAAGGCACGTTCCTGGGCCGCACGCGGGTCCGAGTGAACCGGAATCCCGGGCGTGGTCTCAGGAATGCGCATGTGTAACAAACCCCAAGGCAGGGTTCATTTCCACATAAAATTGGGGAACCGGAACTGTGTTCTCATTCTGTCCCTTAGGAACAGGACAGCTTTGGGAAATGTCCCTCGTCTAGAAGATGTCCCTGCTGAGGGTGGGATGTGGGTCTGGGCCGCAGTGCCCAGCGCTGTAGGGAACAGAGGAAACCCTGACACCACGCACGCAGACAGCATGCACTCCGCATCGCAAGCCTCAGCTGAGAAGCCGGTGAGCCCAGCACGGCCCCACCTGGTGAGAGGAGACAGATGCGGGGAGCGGTTAACAGAGGGTCCAGCACAGGTAAGTGCTCGAAGGATGACACGCTCCTCTGTGACAGCATCCAGCGACCCCTCTGTGATCCAGAGCGCATACAAAATCCGAGAGTAAGAACAAATGCGGCAAAATGTGCGCATGGCTCTCCTGCCGGCACCCGAATCCTCACCCACTGGAGCTCAGGAATACAGTGCAGCTGGCCCCCAACCGAGGCTCCTCTCATGAACTAGAGTTCAGGGCCAGCCCTGCCGGACTCCCCGCTTCCCCTGGCACATCCGGTCCCTTACCAAGTCCCGCAGGCGCCACCCTGTAGCCTGAGTCCGCACACTTCTGAGCACCTCCACCTGCACCCCCATGGCCTCCTTCCTGGTCCCCCGACTGCAACATTCCTCCCAGCCAACACTCTCCACACAGCAGGCTCTGCTCTGAGCCCAGTGAGACAGAGCCGCCAGGCTTAGCAAATTAAAATAGAGAATGCCCACTTACGTCCAAACTAAAACATTACCCGTGGTTTATCTGCCATTCAAATGTAACTGGCCATCCTGCGCTTTTATCCAGCAACCTTCTACTGTACTTAGGATAAAACCCAATCTTCTTACTAACATCTGGGAGCTAGCTCTGTTCTCGTCGCTTCCTCCTTGCTGTCCCTGGAGAACATCAATGGCATCAGGCCTTAGGAGAGCGGCACTGGTCCATCTGGAATACTCTTCCCGCCGACCTCGGCCTGGCTCCATGCCCTGGCTCCATTCAGGCAGGCCCGAAGCTAGCATGGGGGCTGCCCACCTAAATAGTAAAAATATCCCAAAATGAATTCTTGTCCTATTCCTCCTTGATCAAGGGCCCTCACGCAGCTTCTCTCTCGATGGTAAACAGTAAAACACACCTACACAGGGTAGCCATATGCTTCTTCTCCCCCAAGATTCACCACAACCACACGGGGAAGGAATTATTATCTTTTTTGTAATTTTTTTAATTTGTTGACTTGGGAGAGGGAGAGAAACATCGGTTTGTTGTCCCACTCATTTATTTGTGGTCCAATCATTCATGGGTTGATTCTTGTATCTGCCCTGCATATACCAGCGGGACGGAACCCACAGCTTTGGTGCACTGGGACAACACTGTGACCGGCTGAGCGACCCAGCCAGGCCAGGTAGTACCGTCTTCATTTAACTGGGCAGGAAATCCATGCTCAGAAAGGTTAGGCAACTCACCCAAGGTAACAGGGCTAGTAAGTAACAAAGTCAGGATGACTTGTAGCAAAATACAGCAAATTAAGTGTAGGGATGAAGTCCTAGCCTGGCCCCTCTCTGCCCCGAGGTCTCTCTGCAAAGCAGCGACACGCGTGCCTGCCTCAAGACGATGTGCTGCCGCTTCAGTGAGTGAGCCGCGCCCGGCGTGCCAAGAGCAGGACCTGGCACTAGGAAGAGGCAGTGTAGGGATGAAGTCCTAGCCTGGCCCCTCTCTGCCCCGAGGTCTCTCTGCAAAGCAGCGACACGCGTGCCTGCCTCAAGACGATGTGCTGCCGCTTCAGTGAGTGAGCCGCGCCCGGCGTGCCAAGAGCAGGACCTGGCACTAGGAAGAGGCACCCACTGCTTTCAGCTCAGACTTCTGGAGTCCAAATCCCCGGCGTGCTGCATGGTTTTGAACCCAGACCTCTAGCCCCCACAGCGATGCTCCCTCAGCCTCCTTCCCAGCCTCCTTCCCTCCTTCCCCTCTGGACCTTGTTCTCCTCTGCAAGCTGATGGAAGCGGCCTTGCTGGTCAGTGAGCCTCCCGTGCTGAGCAGCTGGGCGCCCAGGCCTTGTCTCCGTCCCTGCTCATTGTTAAGGGCATATTAATGGCCTCATTCCACCTCCCTCATTTTTCAACACTCCCTCCAGCCTCCTCCTTCAGTGATTTCCCCCCATACGGGCCCCGGCTTTGCAATGTTTTATGTCTTTCCTGATCACATATCCAAATGTAAAAACACTACATTAAGCACCAAGCCCTGGTTGAGAGCTCTAAGCCAGTAAATTAAAAGTTATGGTTCCCACAGTAACCATCTCTCTTCCTACCACGTCCGTATTTAGAGCCGTGTGTTACTGTACAGGCTGACAAATGTACTGTCTCGGCGTGTGTGTGTGTGTGTGTGTGTGTGTGTGTGTGTGTGTGTGTGTGTGTCTAAATTATGAGGAATGCAAAAACCCCATCTCCGAACTTTCCAGATGTCGGGGAGATTAAATCTCAGCCCTGGTCCTGAGGCAGCGTGGCCCCCGCCACGGTGAGTTTCCTGGGCAGAAATGAAGAGCCCTCAGGAGCCACACTCCATCCTTGGGTGGGGGAAGGACACAGCCTTTGACAGGGGCCCAGCCTAGCAGGGTGCGTGGTGCTCAGGCCACGGGGTATGTATGGGGGGAGGAGGGGAAGAGACTCGAATCCCTGCCAGAGTTTGGGTTTTGGTTTGGTGAGTATCAAGACAGATAAAAGCAAAGAGAGATGAGAGAAAGACAGGGGAGGAGAGAAAAAAAAAACAGGCAGGAGCAGAGGGCTGGGGAGAGAGATGTAGGGAGACAAAAAGGAAATAGGTGTGAAGAAGGGGGTACATCATGGGGGGTCCAAAAAGAACAAAAGACCAAAAAAAGAGAAAGGAGGCTGGGCCGAATCCCAGAGAGAGGGAGTAAGTATTAGTGTAAAGAGGAAAAAAAAATAGGACAATTAAAATGGAGGAAATCATGTGATTAATAATCTTTTAAATACGTATACTGCACATATTTCACAGTGCGTGTTAAAGAACCTGACCACAGATGTTCAATGAATGTTAGTACCCCACGTCCACATGCACCGGATGCTTCCACGGGGAACCTTGACACGGGGAGCCGGCAGGCTGGGTGCAAACCCGGGGGTCACAGCAAATCATGTGATTAATAATCTTTTAAATACGTATACTGCACATATTTCACAGTGCATGTTAAAGACCCTGACCACAGATGTTCAATGAATGTTAGCACCCCACGTCCACATGCACCGGATGCTTCCACGGGGAACCTTGACGCGGGGAGCCGGCAGGCTGGTGCGAACCCCGGGGTCACAGCATAACAAACAGCCGTGCCCTTCGGCAAGTTGGTTGGTCTCTCTAGGCCTCAGTTTCCTCATCTGTAAACTGAGGATAACAGCCTTGCCGAGTGGGTGGCCCTGGGACTGAGGGCACCCTCGCAGAACCAGGAAGTGCCATAGGAATGTGAGAGCTATACACAGAGCAGGGATGGCTGTTAGCATCCACCCTCCCGCCAATCCTAGATTTAGGTGTCACATCCCCAGTGCACCTGGAAGACACTGGCACCCAAGTGCACACGCCCAGCAACCCACAGGGGGCGATTCACACACTCCATGTCCCTTTTCCTGGAGACCACTGGGAGAGACAGGTGGGCAGGAGGGCAGGGGGAGGCCGTGAAAAGGCAGAGACCAGAGAAGAGAAATAGAGAAGGCACAGGAGGACTGGAAAGAGAAATCCTGAGCCCTTCTCTAAAAAAAAATAAAAATAAGTATATATATAATAATAATTATTATTATATCAGAGAGCAAGGGAGAGGAAAGGAGAGAGAGAAACATCAATGATAAGAGATAATCACTGATCAGCTGCCTCCTGCACACCCCACACTGGGGATCAAGCTTGCAACCTGGACAGGTGCCTGGATTGGGAACAGAATCGTAACCTCCTGGTTCATAGGTTGATGCTCAACCCCTGAGCCACCCCAGCCCGGCCTGAGACCTTCTTGACAAAGGCAGTGGAGTTGGAGGTCAGCCTCTGGAACACCTCCATCTGGCCAGTGAGGCCAGGACTAGGCGGGGTCCCACACGCCCACCTCCCCCCAGTCCATCTGGCTGGTCCTCCCATATGGTGCCCACCCATCCATCCATCCGTCCTCCCTCCCTCCCTCCCTCCCTCCCTCCCTCCCTCTCCTGGGCTTGTCCTGACCACAGAGCCACGGCTGCTGCAGAAACAAGAGCTCCCGTGGACCCTGCCTGGGAGGCTCCTCAAGAAGCATGAGGGTTCCTTCCAAGTTCCAGAAGCTGCAGGGGCGTGGGTGAGGCCTAGGCCCCCTGCCCCAGCCTCCGGAACGCCCAGGTTGAGGGTGCAGCCCCGGCAGTTGCAGGAACATTCCTTTGGCTTGAAAGCAGAGGAAATTCGCTATGGAGATGGTTCAACCCCTCCCTCCCCTCCCCCCGCCCCCACCCCACCAGCATGGAGGTCCTGAGCTATGGCTTTCCAGAGTCCAGGCTGAACAGACGTGGAGGCAGCTGCCCTGCACAGTGTGAATCCAATGGACGTACGAGGGAGGAGGCGGAGGAGAGGGTGCTGGCCAGGAGGACTGGTTTCACCCTTTTCTAAAAGATGGGAGGCGGGGCCAACCAGTGTGGCTCAGTGCTGGAATGTCAACCTATGAACCAGGAGGTCACGGTTCAATTCCCGGTTAAGGCACATGTCCGGATTGCGGGCTTGATCCCCAGTGAGGATGGGCATGCAAGAGGCAGCCGATCAATGATTCTTTCTCATCACTGATGTTTCTATCTCTCTCCTTCTCCCTTCCTCTCTGAAATCAGTAAAAAATGTATTTTAAAATAAAAGGTGGGAGGAAGTAGAGGATTGAAATAGATATGTTGTCACCCTAACACTACAAGCCACATGACATGATCGCAGAGGGAATCCCATGGCTGAGTCTGGGACGAGGTGGTGCCGGGAGACTCATTTCTCACCAGCGATAACTGAGGGCGCAGTAAGAAGGCTTATGAGCCCAAGACTGGAATATGGCTCTTCACGGGCCCAGAGGAGGCCAGTCAGCAGTGAGCAACAGACATGCCTCTCAGCTCACGTCCATACGTCTCCATACAGACATGGACAAGAACATGGGCTAAGCCCATTCCTCTCTCCTGATTTCCCAGTATGCCTGGCCCATCCCCGCTGATGTCTATCAAGCATTTGCAAAGGCAAGACCTTCGTCAACAATTAGCCGCCTCTTACTCTCGGGGCCCATCCCTTCCATGGTTCTGACACGGAGACATGGGGAGACCCCTAAGGACCAGGAGCAGCCATGGCCTGAGGTGGGGGTGGGGAGTGATGCTTACTCTTCTGTAGGCAGCTCCAAGAACAGGGGGTGGGGGGGAGGGCCAAGGGAGAAGAAGGGGGCGGGGGAGGGGGGGCATGAAAGTCGCTTCTTCCCTCGATACCCACATTTCATCTTCTCAACACAACTGTGTTATTTCAACAATTCACTCATAAAAATAAAATGCTTGATGCCAAAAAGCTAGCCCAGAACCCATTTCTCATTATTTTTAAACAGGAAAATTTATAATTACATTATAATTAAAACTTATAATGCACTGCATGTTAAGCCAACTCCCTCCTCCCAATCAATTTCCGAAAAGGAAACAAAGACATCATAAACATAAAACACCTGCACAGGAGTGACAAGGGCTCTTGTTAGGATGTAAAATGCTTAAAGCGCCGCTTCTTGATCAGAAAACTAGACAAACGGCTGCTGGCAAACAGTTGTGCACGCAACAGCCTGCCTTTCCCAGTGCCCGCAGCACCCCAGGACCACGCCCCGTCTTGTTGCGGCCTGCGGGATTCTCAACATCTCTAGTCCTAATTCCGACTTCTTGTTGTTGTTGTTAATCCTCACCTGAAGGTATTTTTCCCGTTGCTTTTTTAGAAAGAGTGGAAGGGAGGGGGAGAGACAGAGAGAGAGAGAGAGAGAGAGAGAAAAAACATCTATATAAGAGAGAGTGAGATTGGTTGCCTCTCGCATGTGTCCTGACCAGGGCCAGTGATCGATCCTGCAACCGAGGTACGTGCCCTTAACCAGAATTGAACCTGGGACCCTTCAGTCGTCAGGCTGACGCTCTATCCACTGAGTCAAACATGCTAGGGCCTATTTCTGATTTTCTACCTATTGTATCTGGTCGGTAACTTAATACTTATCACAATACATTACTTTGTTAAAAGTACTATATTGATTTTTGCAATGTAAGTATAAATTCCCCCTATATAAATATCACCCCCTAAATGTGCTGTTGAGATATGTACAATCTATGAAGTTTGGCATTAAAAACAAAACAAAACCAAAAAAAAACCCCCACACATACACACACAAGAGGCAGCGGCATTTATCCACAATCACTAAAAGGTGGAAAAACTCGAATGTTCATCCACAGGTGAATAGATGAACAAAATGTGGTACATACAACGGAGTATTATTCGGGCTTAAGAAGGAAATTTTGGACACAGGCTGCAACATGGATGAACCGTAAAGATATTATGTCAGGTAAATAAACAGGACACCAAAGAACAAATATCATATGATCCCACATCTGTGAGGTGCCGAGAAAGGGCAAGTTCCTAGAATCAGAAAGAGAAGAGAGGTTACCAGGAGCTGGGAGGGGGCAGGGAGTTCCTGGTTCACGGGAACGGAGCTTCTATCGGAGGCGATGAAAGAGTCCCGGAAATGGGTGTGAGGATGACACACACCGTGAATGTACCTATGGCCACGGAAGCGTGCGGTTATTCATGATTAAGGGGGTGAATTTTACGTTATGCATATTTTGTGACAATTAAACAAACGGGTGTTCTACTAGGAAAAGGTCAAAGCAGAAGCCTGCCGTTGGGGGTGTGTGCTCAATGTCTTCATCCAGAGGATTTAGGAATGGGGTTTTCTCAGGGACATGACGGCTTGTTCAATGGCACGGGAATGTTCGAAAAGAGCTCTCACTGATGAGGTCATGTTTTCAAGACATGTGGACGGGCTGACATATTTTAGATACTGTCCACCGTTTTATAAACAGACTGAAAACCTGGGGAGACTGGAACCTCCGCCTTAGGCAGTGATGTCTGAGTGAGGGGTGACCCCAAAGCAGTCCGCCTTCCAAACGCTGAAAAGACCTCTGTTTGCCCGGCACGAGCACCTCAGTGCCAGCGAGGGTCCCTGCGACAGGCCATGTGCACCTCTCGTGAGCCTGTGAGACGGTGGCCAGAGCACTGGAAAGGGCAGGAGACAGAGCCATCACTGACATACTGGGAAGGATGTTTACTCACCTGGTACCTACTGACCCAGGGATGTGGTGAGGTGCTAGTGGGGAGCTACCTCTTCCCCGTCAAACTGTGCGGCCGCTGCTGTTACCTACAAAATCAACTACGCTTTGTGTCCTTGCCTTTGCATGGCTGGCACTGGCTCTGGGCGAAGGGACAGGGTGGGGACATTCAAGAAATCAGAGGGTAGGGTTATCCTGAGAGAGTAAGAGAAATGGATGGATTGAGCACCTGCCGTGGACTGGGGATGGGTGCTCTCACCAGGCTGTACCCCAAACCCAGCTAGTCCAGTTACCCCACTTCTCTGTGCTCTCCCTCCGGTTCAGCAGAAATCACCTTGTCCCAATATAGCAGTGACCCGGGATAACTAGAGCAACTTTCTTAGCAACCAGTGGCTAAGGGGAAAGGACCATACATCCCATAATATAAAATGAAAAATTTTTTGCCCTTATATTTTCTTAAGAACATTTTCAAACATACCACAAAGATGAGAGAATTGTACAGGGAACACATATTCCCATACCTACTTCCTACATTAATATCTTACCTTACTTGCTTTCTCATAGCTACCTCTCCTATCCATCCAATGACCCATTTTTTTTTTTTTTAATGCATTTCAAAACAGTAAGTTTGTCATCTGTCATTGGCACATTAGTCTCTGGGCACTTCAGTATGTTTAACGTGAACTGGGGTTCAATGAAGTTTACCTTTTTCTTTATCTTGAGGTAAAAGGTACATGCGATAAAATACACAAACCGTTGCAGGAGTTCTGACATGTACATATGCCTGGCAGCAAGTCCTCACTTACCATGGTCCCCACGGCCTTGGAAACTGGGACTTTAAAGGAAACGTTGTATAATGATACCAGTTTGACCCTCGGCTCATTAATATAATAAACGAGAGTGAAGTTCCTACAGCCTATTTCTGGTCACAAAAATATCCCCAAATTTCTAAATAAAGATAAAAATAATTTTCAATATTAAGCACTGAAATAAATGTGAGCGACACATACATTTAAGAAAAGGTCATGAAAACACATAAGACAATTATTTCCCAACCTGCTCACCCCAGTTCCGGGTCACAGGTGGCCAGAGCCTCTCCTGGAGGCTCAGGACACCAGGTGGAACCCATCCTTGGACAGCGTGCCTTTCCATGTCAGGGTCACACACACACACACTCACCCAGACAGGGACAACTTAGACACATCGATTCACCCGGCATGCGCCTCTTTGGGATACGGGAGGAAACAGAGTCCCCAGACCATGCAGCCATGTGAAAAACATTCAGACTCTATCCAGACAGTAGCCCTGACCAGGACGCGATCTTTTTTTTTCTCTTTAATCTCATCAACATTTTAACAAAACAACATTATTTGAGGACCTTCTGTATAACCCCTTTCAAGATAAGGAACATTCTGGGGTGAAGATGTAATTCACTCCAACACCTTCCCAGTCACTCTCCACCTGCCCGCTCCACAGGCTCCCATTCCTCTGATTTATCCCCATTATAAACTGGTTCTTCCTGTCCCCAAACTTCATCTATTAGGAGTCACAAGAATATAATCTTTGGGGAAGCCTTTCACACAGCATTTCACTTCTGGGCCCCGTCCGTGTTGTAGCTGGTATCAGCTGTCTCTTTCTCTTTATTGCTCAGGGAGTGACAGTCTTTGATATGAACATATCACAATGTGCGTACCCACTCTCTCGCTGACGAACACCGGACAATGACTACAATTGGAACTGAAGGGTCAGGGAATAGGTGTCTGTTTAGTTCTATAAGAAACTGTCGGCTTCTTTGCGAGGTGGACAATCCCTTTTATATAAACGTCGCGTGAGCGTTCCAGCTGCGCCCAACCTCACCAACATCTGTCGCTGTCAGTCCTCTTCACTTCAGCCTTGCAGGCGGGCTTGCGGGGGGCCTCTCACTGGGGTGTCCCTGCCTTCCTGCGGGGTCCTTGACCATTTTCAGAATTCCACTTTGATTCCCGGAGAGTGCTTTTTAGTGTAGCTCTGTCTGCGGCTTTTTGCGTGGCTGCTCTGAATATGGCAATATACACGCACAACTTATCAAAATCTACCGGGGCGATGTCTGAACAATTTGAGTGAAACGCAGAAGCCGTTGCATCCCCGGATCCCCTCCCATTTACAACAGGATTGTTTTATCTTTCCCCTGCGTACGTGGAGAGCCACGGAGACATTTCCGAAATGCCTCCACATGCAGGACACCTGCTGGGAAAGCGATTCCCTCCCGGCCACACTCCTGTGTGAGAAGAGAGGCAGAAATGAAAGCAGGGGGTGAAACACCTCTCCGCTGCTTCTACGCTTTTCTGGCAAACATGGCCTGGCAAACATGGCGAGGGGTGTGTTTCCTCCCGAGGCATCTGTCGTTAGATCCCCAAGTCTAGTCCCGAACTTCATGAGCATCAAATAAGGCGCCTATCCCGCTGCCTTGGCTCCCGCGGACACATGCGGTCCTCCCGGGAGGAGGTGGCCCGGAGAACTGCTCCTTGCAGCTCAGCCTACAGTCCGCGCCTCCAGCTGCCCCTAGGATTTGGTAAGGCACCTAATACGGGCCACGTCCTTTCCTGTTTATATTCACGCGTTCTCGCAGGTGTACAAGAACTCCAGTAGAGTCCCACTGCTAATTATCACAGAGCTGGGATCAAAACCCAGATCCATTCTTTCTTCCACACCAAGCCTCCCTCTGCACTAAGTTCTTCAAAGGAGGAGCTGCAAGTCCATGTTCTGCTTTAAGAACATGTGTGAGAACAAAATGTTTGCATTTCTTTGTCATTCCCTCTGCCTGGGATGCCCTCCACACCCTCTGACTCCCTGTGGCTCTTCCACTCACCCTGCAGTGCAGGCCAGTTCAGGCGCCACCGCTGGACCATGCACATCTGGGGGCCGACAGTGGGTCTTCCCCATCAGCAAGGTGGTACAGCAGCCCGCTCTGGGGCCCATGCCACTCACTACCTTGGATGTGCTAAGCAACCCCTCCCTGCCTCAGTTTCTCTTTCTGTAAAACTTGAGTAATAATGGGAACTGCAGCCCTAACCGGTTTGGCTCAGTGGATAGAGTGGCGGCCTGCAGACTGAAGGGTCCCAGGTTCGATTCTGGTCAAGGGCATGTACCTCGGTTGTGGGCACATCCCCAGTGGGGGGTGTGCAGGAGGCAGCTGATCAATGTTTCCCTCTCATCTATGTTTCTAACTCTCTATCCCTCTTCCTTCCTCTCTGTTAAAAAAAAAAAAAAATCAGTAAAATATATTTTAAAAAATAATAATAATGGGAACTACATTTCACAGGGCAGTTCCAAGAAGTCAAAGAGGTGATAAAATCAAAGCATTTGGAGGAATGCTTGGCACGTAATAACCACTTAGTAAACACTAGGTCATAGAGAAGACCCAGCATAGCAGACACGGAATTCAGTCTGCGTTTACCGAATCCAAATTGCAGTTTTTGGATTGAATTCTGTGCCTTAACTTTTTCTGAGCTCAGGAGTCTGCCACACCCACTCTTCTCCACAGCCCAGCAAAAAGCCGGGATCCAGTCCCCAACAGGGACATTATTTAGATGGAAGAAGATTTTCCGCAGCCGTTCTGGTCTTCAGAGCTCGCCAAGAAACAAAGGAAAAGCAATATAAATGTTAATGGGAAATTGCCTATTGGCTTTCACTTAGGCCGATCTGGTACAGCACAGCAAAGAGGGAATGAAGACAGCTGAAGGGACGGGAAAACATGGGACCTGACAGGCTGAATCCCAGGGGGCCTCTGTTCCCAGGAGGAAATGCAATTCCACGCCCACAAGGCTACATGGAAATCAGCACACAGGGTTTCCCCCTGGGATGTCTCCATGGTTACTGCCCTGGCCCCCGCTTTCCTGGGCACCCATCAGCCAGTCCTCCGGGGTGCAGGCCATAAGAATGTTAGGTACAAAGAGCAGAGAACTACACTGGGGTAGGCTGAGTAATGCCTACCAAAGATGCCCATGTGCTAATTCCTCCAATTTGTGAATGTTTTATTAAGGGCAAACGAGACGTGGTAGGTATGACTAAAGGCGCTGAGACAGGGAGATTATCTTGGACGATGATCTGGCTGAGCCCAATGTAATCACAAGACCCTTCTAAGAGAGACACAGGACGAGTTAACATCAGAGGAAGAGTCAGTGTGATGAAGGAAGCAGAGATTGAAGCGATGCCCTTTGCACATAAAGGAAGAGGCCAGAAGCCAAGGAATATAGGCAACCAGCTGAAGCTGGAAAAAAAGCAAGGAAATGAATTCTGCTCGCGGAGCCTCAG
Organism: Myotis myotis; assembly: GCF_014108235.1. Classification (NCBI taxonomy): domain Eukaryota; kingdom Metazoa; phylum Chordata; class Mammalia; order Chiroptera; family Vespertilionidae; genus Myotis; species Myotis myotis. The sequence goes on from NW_023416335.1 coordinate 204,003,092, forward strand.
GAAGGAGCCAGCCCTGCGGACACCCTGATCCCAGCACAGAGAGACTGACATTGGACTTCTGACCTCGACAAGTGCAAACAAATACTTCTGCCTTTGTTTAAGCAGCTAAGTTCGTGGTAATTGGTTATAACAGCAACAAGAAACTAATACACATTGGTTGTTTGAGGTGCACCTTCAAGAATGTTGGATAAGAATGCCAGAAAAATGAAATTGACTGAGGAGGCAGTGGAATCGTGAAAGAGTGTGTGCACCAGGCCAAGTTCCCATTTTATCCTCAACATAGGCAGCTGCTGTGGGACATTAGGCAGAGGGATGGTGGAATAAGACTGTCCCTATAAAGCACTGAATGATCAGATCCTTAGATCTTAAATCCTAGGAATTACCACATGTCTAATTTCCCATTTTATGGACTCTCATTTCTTTTATCACAGGCTATGATGACTTTATGAAAAGAAGGATAAACCTACTGGGGTAGGTTAAGTCTGTTTCCAGCCCTCCACATTCCAGGCTAATGTTTTCCAAGATGCATCATCTGTATTTGCAGAGCTGTTAGCAGGCACAAGTATGCCTGTGTGGAAAGCTGTACTGTGCTAGAAATTGGGAGTTTACGCCCACCCCACCCCCCAAATCCTGGCCAGATGATTGCTGTATTCCTAAAAGGGTCACACTCAAATGAACGCTCATCCCCACCCCACCTCACCTCCAAGAAGGGTTAGGCAACCTACACTCACTGAGCACTCACTCCGAGCCCAAAGCTCTGAACAGTCCCTTGTTGAGACCCCTAACGGTCCTCAGAGGAAGAACCCTTCCAGACAGAACTCTAGGTCCTAGGGGGACTCCGAGTCTGGAGGGACCCAACCCCATTCCCTGATCACAGCTGCCTCAAGGCACAGGGGCCCATCAGGGAAACCTGGGCAGAGGAGATAAGCTACCACCTATGCGCCCAGACGGCTGCCCAGTCTCTGTCCACACAGAAAGGCCTTTAAATATCGAATTGCCCCAGCCTCCAGGTCCCTGCCCTTCCTACCCGCCACACACATCACATCCCGTGCCCCCTGCCCCCCATGCCTCCTCTCTGGCCAGCTCTGCCCTTTGCCCACTGTCACTTGCTGCCAAAGGAACCGCTTAGTGGCATTTAAGCAGCCCTGGATCTGAGCAAGTCCTGTTTGCTCTGGCACAGCCACCAGACCCCTGAGGCCACTAGCCAGGCACTGCAGAGGTTCCAGGGCAGTGCCTTGGCTGTGCCAAAGCAGGGGACCTGCAGGAAGGGGTGCTCAGTGGCCTGAAGAACTGGTTTCAGAAACCACTAGGCCTCTCTGGGCCTCAGGGAAAACAGCCGATTGCTGCCTTCCCATCATCACTCAGCTCCCTCCCAAATGGGACCTCCCACAGGTTGGCATCATGCACCTGACACTCCCCCACGGCCACAGGGGGCGCTGTGGTACTGAAACACCAAACTGCCTGAAGACCTGGGATGCATGTGGAGTTGTCAATTTGGGGCTATATTTTTATTTTTTTTGGTTAATCCTCACCCAAGGATATTTTTCCATTAAATTTAGGGCTATTTTAAACAGCACTGCTAATGAACCACTCCCACAGGTCTCACTCTCCCCTTTTCTTTGGGAGTCTGTATTCGGGGACAGCACATTCCTAAAACTAGAATCACGGAGTTAAAGGGTAAGATGTACAACAGGCAGCTGACTCCCGCAACACAGAGCCAACCGCCATTAACTGAACAGAGGCTTTCTGTGGTTTCTCTTCAGCATCACACAATGTTCAGTCAGCCCCACTGCACAGATGAGAAGAGTGATGTCATGTCAACCACAGCGACTCGGCCAAGGCAAGACGGTGACTTTGAGACACGGCAGGAAAAGAATCTAAGACCCGGTCTCTCCCAGTTCTGGTATATCTGCTGGATTGCTCTGATCTTTGAGTTACCCCATCCACAGCAACAGCTTTTTTTATTAAATACTAGAGGCCCGGTGCACAGATTCATGCACCAGGGGGGTCCCTCAGCCTGGCCTGCAGGGATCAGGCCGAAACTGGCTCTCGGACATCCCCCAAGGGGTCCCGGATTGCGGGAGGGCGGTTCTCGGGTGACACCCCCCAGAATCAGACTCCCTCCTCTCTGGTTCCGGGTGTGTCACCTGAGAGCTGAAGCTGCCAAGTCACCACAGCTCGGCAGCTCCTACGTTGAGCATCTGACCCCTGGTGGTCATTGCACGTCATAGCTACCAGTCGGACAGTCTGATGGTTGCTTAGGCTTTTATATACATAGGTAAATGAAAATGCCCTAGCTGGGTTTGGCCCAGTGGATAGAGCATAGGCCTGCGGCTGAAGGGTCCCGGGTTCAATTCTGGTCAAGGGTGTGTACCTCATTGCAGGCTCAATCGCTACCCCCGATGTGTCTCTCTCACATCAATGTTTCTTTCTCTCTGTCTCTCCTCCTCCCTTCCACTCTCTCTAAAAATCAATGGAGAAATATCCTTGGGTGAGGATTAACAAAAAAAAATAAAGATAATTATAGGCCAGGTTCTGGACCGGGCATTTTATCCCACATCCATCCAAGTCAGCGAGACACCCACAGCGAGGATGCTGCCGCTGACAAAGCCAGTGCCCACCTGCCCCTGAATGCTTCACACACGCCAGCCACTGAGCAAAGTGCTTTACATTCCTGTATTAACTCTAGATGTCTATGCAGCGGGCATCAAGACGCCCAGTTCATAGATGAAAGGAATGAAGCTCATAAAACTGACTTCCCCCAAGAGCTCCAAGGATCACAAATGGAAAATGCGTCCATCAATAAATGGACTTGAACACAGGGCTGCCTCCAGAACCTAAGCATCTCACTGCAGCACTAGGCTGCCCCTGATTCTAACAAAGCCCGGTGGGCGGCGGGGAGGGGCTTTCTAAAGAAGACAGTGAGGAAATCAGCATTCCCCGTGGGTCCGCCTTCCCGGCTCTGTGCTGGCGGGGTGCAGCTGGAGCGGTGCTGCGTTTATCTCCGCGGCGTCGGACGGGCTGCATACAAATGCACGCCTTTCTCTTCTGAGGGCTGCTTCCCATCACAGCAAATGTGGATCACAGGATCAGCCGCATCCCAGCACGATCCCTCCTGGAGGAAGGCTCAGAGGGGCCCTCTCATCGCAGCCTGGGAAGGAAGGGACGGCTCCCTCTCAGGGGCACCCTGCGCAGTGCAAAGAGGCGAGCCAACTAGAAAGCAGAATCGGTCCAGAAAAGGAGAAGTCCCAGCCCTGCCAACAGCTCAGTGTGTGACCTGGGAAAGCCAGTCTCAGCCTCGCCATGGCGGATACATTACTAAACAAATAACTTGATGCGACTTCAGACGCCCCCCCTGGAGGAGGCAAGGGGGAGCCTAGTAAAGACTGCGTAGCTTTAAAGGGAGGAAATGATTCAGCAAAACAAGTCGAGATAGCCAGGTCCCAGGTTTTTGCACAACTAACCTACCACCTTGTCCTTTTCCTGGCCATGCGCCTGGGACTGGACTGCCTTCCCTGGCCCAAGGCAGCTACCACCTCAGATGCTTCCGGCCCCCACACCAGCCCGCCTGCCGGGACTCCTGCAGACTCACAGAGGTCTGAGAGAGCAAGCATGACCTCCATCACCCGTAAGAACGCTGTCATCTCCCAGAATCCCGAACAGGCTCACCAGCCCGTCCAGCTGAATGATGTCATGCCAAACAGAGAAATGGGGCCCTGGCTGGCTTGGCTCAGTAGATAGAGCATCGGCCTGTGAACTGAAGGGCTGAGGGTTCGATTCCGGTCAAGGGCACGTACCTCGGTTGCAGGAATGATCCCTGGCCCCAGTCTGGGCTCATGCAGGAGGCAACCGATCAATGTGTCTCTCTCACATCGAGGTTTCCCTCCTCTGTCTGTCTCTTCCATCCCTTCTGCTCTCTATAAAAATCAATGGAAACGTATCCTTGGCTGAGGATTAACAAAAAAAAGCAATGGGAGGGAAAAGGGGGAAAGGCCACCCCATGTGCCACTTCCCTTCCTCAAAGTCCTGACACCGACTGCTGTGCCTGCTCTGGGCCATCCTTCTGCCAAGTGCTAAAGAGGGACCTCCTGGGAGCACCCCTGCCCTCTGCACAAGCACCCCACCGCTTTGCTGCATGATCACCGGGGAAATACAGGAGTGCCCAGGTGAGGAGGAAGAGCACCCAGCACCTTATCCGGAATTCAGGCAGCCGAGCGGGGCTGCCGGAGACTTATTTCACTGTCACTCAGAAAGCACGTCTCCTGGTGTTCCCACTGGAAACGGTTCCAGGGTTCCTCCTACTGGGGTCCAGGGCCACGTTCACAGTGCACAGCGGAGGTTTTCCAGGCGCACGGGAGGCCAGGCACCCGTGCATCACCCCCCTTCCTTTCTCCAACTGCTCTGGCTTCCCAGCCAAACTCACTCCCTGCTCCCAGTTCTTTGGAATCAAAAGAACGTTTCTTAAAAAAATCAAGCTGTTTTGGGAATAAAAGTGTCGATTCATAAATTCCCCACTTGGCCTTGTCTACCTGCAAACACACAGAAGAGTATGGGGAAGTAAAAGAAGAGGATTTTGTTTCTCTTTTTAGTTTCCAGATGGGACTGCTGCCCACTGGCCACCCACACACCCAAGGGGCTGATGTTGCTAGCGTGACTTTAGTAGTGCCTGCAGACCTGGGGACCAGCGCCCCCACAGCACAGAGGGCATCGGAGAAAGACAGATGGAAACCAGGAAACCAGCATGTACTTGGCTCTGGGACGGTCTGCAGAACCACCAAGCAGAGACCAATCAAATGCACAGGTGTGCACACCTGCCAGCGGGCCTGAGTGGGCCTCAGAGGGGCTGAGCGGGTCTTAGCAGGACAGAGCAGGTCCTAGAGCAGCAGTTCTCAACCTTCTGGCCCTTTAAATACGGTTCCTCATGTTGTGACCCAACCATAAAATTATTTTCATTGCTACTTCATAACTGTCATGTTGCTACTGTTATGAATCGTCATGTAAATATCTGACATGCAGGATGGTCTTAGGCGACCCCTGTGAAAGGGTCGTTCGACCGCCAAAGGGGTCGCGACCCACAGGTTGAGAACCGCTGCTCTAGAGGGACTGAGCGGGTCCGAGAGGGGCACAGACGCTGGACCAGGCTCATGAAACCTGAGGTGCTCAGAAGGATGGAGCCCCACATGTGGCCCCACTAGGACCCTCAGCATAAACTCCTGTGGTCATTTGCTAGGATGAACCAAGCACATGGTCTGCAGGAGGAAAAATGCTTTCAGCTGAGCCTGGCGCCGTCTCGTGAACAGCTTGCACAGGTCGAAGAGAAGATGCTGACCCCAGTGGACCTGCCATTGGCAAGGGAAACTAATTGTTATTACTGTGTGCCCGGCAGCGAGTCCGTCTCCTGGCAGTGAGTCTGTCTACCGGAAGTAGCGCCACGGATGGTGGTGGTGCTGGTTAATGTGTGTGCAAAGACCTGACAGAGGCTCCAGCCTGAACCTGCCTTACCTGGCCTCGCCAGGTCTCCCCACCATGTGCCACACACTGTCCCCTCAACATGACATCACCTGCCTTCCGGTGAACTGCTCTCTTCAGGTGAATGTCACGGTATGAGGCTGCTAGGGCTGCCATAAAGTTCCACAGTTTGCATGGCTTGAGCAATGGAAATGTATGTTCTCATGGTGCTACAGGCTGAAAGTCCAAGACCAAGGTGTCAGCAGGGATGGTTTCTTCTTTTTTTAAATATACTAGAGACCGGTGCACGAATTCATGCATGGGTGGGGTCTGGCCTGCCCACCCCAATAGGGGCCCATGGGGCTGGGCGGGCAGGGGGAGGGGCCTTGGGCAGTTGGCTGGCCCCAACCCCAATCCGGCCTGGATCAGGCTGGTTGGCTGCCACAGTGCGTGTTATAGTCAGGGGTCGAACAGGTTGTCCCACTGTTCCGGTCGCTGGGCTTTTATATATATAGATTTTTAGTGATTTCAGAGAAGAAGGGAGAGGGAGAGAGAGATAGAAACATCAATGATGAGAGAATCATTGATCAGCTGCCTCCTGCACATCCCACACTGGGGATCGAGCCCACAACCCAGGCATGTGCCCTGACTGGAATCAAACTGTGACCTCCTGGTTCATAGGTTGGTGCTCAACCACTGGGCCACACCGGCTGGGTGGGTTTGTTTCTTCTGAACCCTTTGTCCTTGGTGTAAAGATGGCCATCGTGTGTGTGTGTGTGTGTGTGTGTGTGTGTGTGTGTGCGCGCGCGCGCGCGCGCGTCCTAATGCCCTCTTCTTATAGGGACACCAGTCACACTGGATTAGGACCCACTCATATGATCTAATTTTACTCAACTGTCTCTTTCAAGGCTCTATCTCCACATACAGACGCCTTCTGAGATGCTGAGTGCTAGGATTTCAACCTACGCATTTTGAGGGGGACACATGTAACAGTCATTGCCATCTTCATACCACTGATGAGCATGGGGAACACAGGAAGTCTCAGTGGTTTGCTAGAGGGAAGAAGATCTCAAAAGAGTGACACAGGGACTGGGACCCAGGGCCCATCTAACTTTATCCCATGGAGTCACTGGTATTGAGAATGTCAAGACCACTCTAGGATTCAAACTGCTTTTTGTTGCGCCAGTAACTTCCTATCAGCATAACTCATTCTTGCCTATTCATGGTTGTCCAGGCACCTGGTTGTGCCGAGCTACCTGCTCTCCATCGCAATGCACCAATTTTAATAAGACTTCCACACAGGCCACTCCACTGTGGGGTCACAACAGCCTCCCCCCCCCCCGCCCCCGCCCGTGAGCTCCCGTTTGATGGATGCCCACGCTCCAAATTGGATTCCATGCTTCCTAGGACCCTCGTGTTGGTGCCTCATGAAAAACCTCTCGCACAGCAGTTTCCTGATAAATATTTGCTGAATGGATGAACGGATGGATGAATAAAGTGGTCAAGGTAACCTCGAAAGTACCTTCCCAGTTTTAAGCTCCATGATTCTGCTCCAGGAAGACTGATGGCTGTATCAGATCCAAAGCAGAACTTTTTTCTCTATTGAGCACCTTCCTCCCAGACAGCCAGTGTGTCAAGCAGCATCACCCAGTGACATAGTGTAGTGCTAAGAAATGGCCGAGAGTAACGGCCTTTGCCGGGGTACAGAAAGATGGAAAGTCCTGGGACCCATTACACTTTTCCCGTAGAATTAATCTCAATGTGACTGTGATGTACTTTCCTCTCTCACAGATCCTTGCTAGCTGGAAAGAAAAAAAAACAAAGGAAAAGTTCACCGTCATTATCGAACTCCACTGCCCCTGCTGTGTGGACTCCTATTGGGAAAATACCACTGTCATTCAACAAATGTCTGTGTGAGCGGCTCCATGAGCAAAACTACCACAAGCAGGTTCTAAAGAAGCAGAAGACCACAGCTCATGACAGCATGGCATTTGCCAGAAATTCAAGGAGATAGAGAAAATTCAAGATTGCAGAATAATGTCATTAATACAGAGTATATCAACATGTGTAAGCCTTTGCAGAATACCCATCACCAGGGTAGGGCTAGGATGTTACAGAATAAAGGCTTCTCAGAAGAGATGTGGTGAACCAAAGGAGAGACGAATGCGGAAACCTTGGCCTTGGCCCTAGAAAATAGCGAGGTCTGCGGGGCTCGGACATGACCGTGGACGGGGATCAGCCAGGGTGCTGAGCAGGTTAGGAAGAGTGATGTCGTCGAGGAAAGGCTGGAAGCTGTGCCATGTGTGATAGGAAAGGGATAGTGAGGAGCTGGCTGGCTGGGGAGGAAGCGAGGCTGAGCCCGGCAGGCACAGGGGGTCCTGGAGGACCACAAGTGGCCCTTCAAACCAAGGCGTTCAGCCTGGATACAACGTGCACCAGAAACCCACTCAACATCCTGAGCCGAGGAATACGACAATGCGAGTGGTTTCTGGGGAATTAACAGCACGGCTTTCATTGGAGTCGAATGAACCAAAGGAGTGGCCCCAGTACCTGGCCCCGGAATCCTGTACTCCAGAGGAGACAGCAATGTCCTTGAAAAGCAGAGTGCGTTTGGACAGGAGGTCGCTGTCTCAGCAAAGGGGTATCAGCGCGGAATATAAATGTTGTGTAACATTTTTCTCAGGAGGCCAGTTAAAATTTTCAGACATTTCCAAAGCAACAAATCACAGAACTGGAAAAGGCCTTCGACAGCAAACTGTGCCAAACCCTCGTGTTAGAAAATCATTCATTCTTCATCTATTTGGCCCCCCTGCGTATGAGGTGCCGTGGCAGGGATTGCCAGAGAGGCAAAGGGGTGAGAACCGCTGGGCTCCAACTGGATTCCTCACAGGTGTAGCAGTTTCACCCGGTGACCAAGGGGAACCGAGGCAGAAGAGGGAGAGGAGTCTGTGCTAAAGCAGGGGCTGTGCCAGGACAAGGCGTGACCCTGCGGCTCTTGTGTTTTATAAACTGTGGGAGCCAAGAGATGGAGGGATGGAGGGATAGGGGGATGGGGGGGATGGAGGGATGAGGAGATTGGGGGATGGAAGGATGGGGGATGGGGGGTGGATGGATGGAGGGATGGGGAGATGGAAGGATGGGGGGATGGAGGTGGAGGGATGGAGGGATGGGGAGATGGAAGGATGAGGGATGGAGGGATGGACCAGTTCCAGACAGGGCTTCAACAAAAGAGGTGGCAGGGCAGAACCCGGGACTCTGAGAACAGACTGGATTCATCCTCTTTCAAGGGCTCTAACCTCTGGACTACAATCCTCTGCTACACCCAGCCCCAATCCAGAACTCTTCCTACTCTCATTGAAATGTGTCCAAAAATACTGAATGGAATGAAACCAGAAATAGGGGTTGATCATTTTCCTGTAGAAAAGTGAGGTGAGCCCAGCCGGCGTGGCTCAGTGGTTGAGCACTGACCTAGGAACCAGGAGGTCAGGCCACATGCCCAGGGTACGGACTCAATTCCCAGTGTGGGGCGTGCAAGAGGCAGCCGATCAGTGATTCTCTCTCATCACTGATGTTTCTATCTCTCTTTCCCTCTCCCTTCCTCTCTGAAATCAATAAAAATATATATTTTTTAAAAATAGAAAAGTGAGGTGAGTTGCCCACAGCAGAGGAATTCACACACAGCTGTTCAGGAAAAGCAAGTACTGGCTACGCAGCCAGTGACATGAGCAGAAACACCTGAGACTGGACAGAGAGAAAAGAGCAGGGAGCAGGGACGAGAACACAGAAATGTCCATTTTAAATAGAAGTTGCTTCTTCCAGCTTTCTGAAAAAAAACAAAAATAAATACATAAATAAATAAACCACAACAACATGAGAGCTCATGGTTGCTGTCCATTTCGAGGTGCACCATTTGATGGATGAGGACATTGAGGTCCAGGAAAGTGGAGTTAATTTGTCCCAAATCACACAACTGGTAGAAGCTAATACCAAGACTCGACCCCAGGAAGTTTGACATAGAGAGCTTTACGCTCTGCCATGACCCTATTCAACAACCCCGTGAGGCGGAGAACAAGACGGTGGAGACACCTGGTAGGGAAGCCAGGAAACCTGGATGCCAGGCCCAACACTGACCCGAATGGCCTTGGGCCAGGAAGATGACAGGCTCCTCGGAAGACAGGCCTTCCCTGAGCACAGGCAGCCTGGAGGCAGGCAGGGCCACGGGTCGTGGGACAGAGGCCTTCAGGAGGATACACGCTCAAGAGGAGAATGTTCGCTGAGGCCAGGGACTGGCTGCGAGGTGGGACAGAGGACAGCCCAGGAACTGGGCGGTGAGGGAGCCACACACGCTACTCCATCATCCGTGGAAAACCATCAGGAAGTCTCGTCTTGGCTCCGAGTGGGGGTCAAGACATAGAAAAGAACAATGGAGGAATCCAAGAGGTTAGAGTCACAGCAATTGAGAAAGGGATGGAGGGAGGGATGGAGAGAGGGATGAAGGGTGAGGAGGGTGAAGGGATAGAGAGAGGGAGGGAAGCGGGAGGGGAGAGGGAGTCAATGAGGACAGGTACATGTTGGTACCATGCATTCTACCTGGCCAACGTGAAAAGTTACTAACATAGCAGTCTTTCAAAAGAGAAAGTAGAGGCAGCACAGGGGGAATGAGAGCCAGTGGCCTTGGCCCCCGCACTCAGCGGCTGCAAGGGGAGTCAGGTTTAAATTGTGGTCCTGCTGCCTAGAGCCCACGGCCTGCAGAAATCCGCCTAGCGTGGAGCTGTACTCACAGAAGGTGTGTCGGATACGGGTCCACGGCGACAATGACAGCTGCTCACTCACAGCCCCCTAAACCGCCTGTCCTTGTGGCTGATTGGTTTTGTGCTAGTCCACAAAGGCTCCCCGTGATGGGCCCCTCTGTCATGAGAGCGCAATCCCATCGCTTGAGGGATGAGAATGGCCAAGACGCTCAGAGCTTCATTTCATATCTATTTTCTTATAATCAATCAGTTTTATTTAAAAAGGAGGAGGGGGGAGATATAGCTGCAGACCAGGGGAAATGGATACAGCTTAGAGAACGATTATACATAATAGCCCCAGAAGGTTTAGCTGTTCGGATGATCATTAAAGAAATGAATGGGGTTGGTTTTTAAAAAGGTTCCAGCTCCCCCTGCATCCACCAAATCAGACACAACGAAACGAGAAGGGCTATTTCCACTTCTGGACCCACGTTCTAGTGTATCCCAAACAGCCCCTCACTCAGCCCCTCCCACCTCTGCTGCCTCTTGGATATCAATGCAGAGCTCATCTCTGGCTGCCAGAAGCAATGAATGAACATTTTGGGGCCGCTCATCATTGCGGTTACCGGCGGCTTATGTTTAAATGCACCGGCCAGCACACCCTGCTGGACCCAGGCTGACAGTCTAATTACCCTCACAATTCCTTCATTGTCTAGTTGGTGGTTGCGTTATAGGCTTTTTTTTTCTTGAGTCATAAATAGCCAGTCCATCTATCTGCTTCCTCTTCTTTGACAATCAGCATTTAGCAAGGAGCCCCCACCAGTCAGCACTGGTGGTCCGAGCAATGGGGGACCAGCTCCTGCCGCCCCACGGAGGTAGCTACCACAGAGGAAGTCGGCTCTGTCCTACCTCGGACACCCGAGGCCAGAAACGGTCTCCCTCCTCCGTCACATGATCACATAACTGCAAAGAAATGAAAAAGCCCATCTTCCTCCGGAAACATGGAACGGCCAGCTCTGGAGTCCGACAAAACTGGTTCGAATCCTGACTGGTTTGTCTGGGCACCACTGGGCACGCCCCTTCCCTTCCCTCATCTGTCAACTGTGGAAAAGGATGTTAGCCACTTCCTAGGACTGAATGGCCACAGTCAACACTGAGACAAAAGACACCACACAGTACACTGGAGACAAAGACCAGCAATGACTGGTTTGATCCTATAAAAACTAAACTAAGAACGGTCATATACGTTGACCCGAGTCACAAACCAATCAAAGAGGTAAAAACAAAATGGCAGGATAATCTGCAACGTCCAGGTCAAAGGGACTGTGATAGCATCTCCTATGGCTACCCAACCCGTCCTCACATAGGCCTGCTGTCCTGTGGCCTCGCTCACCCGCTACTTCTCCAAGAACAACCAACCACACATGGACCTCTAACCCATCCAAACCGCACTCTGGCCTCCTCAGCACCCTGACTTGCAACCCCTGAACTCAGGTTCTGGCAGGATGCGGGGTGGCTATTCCATGTGACTGAGGAGCGGGAGGAGGGAAGAATGGGCGGGAATTCTTTCTGAGCACCGTTATCTCATCACCACTGCCCCCAGCGGAGTTTGGGCTCATCAGCCCTTTACTCAGACTGAGAGACTGCGGCTCCCACAGACTCATTAACCCATGCAGCTTCGCTTTGTCTGCACCCCACTTGAGAAATGTGAACTCAGCTCTGAGGGCCTCCGAGGCCCCCCTGGCTCCCTCCAGGCTGTCCTCCGAAATTCAAGTCACAGGAGCCTCTCTCACTCCTCAGCAGGCAGCTGCCCGGAGGCCTTGTTTGCAAGCCGTGGAGAGAAACAAGGAAAGAAACAAAACAGGAGCAAGAAGTGGTCGGGAAGCAGGCAGACCTGAGCTCGCTCACCTGGGGGAATCCCTGGACTTCCACCCTGTTCATCTTTTACGTCACACAATGAGGGCTGTTCCCCCCAGATCCTCATCTCACACAACCAGAAGCTGAGGCCCACAGAACAGAATAAGCAGTTGGATGGGGTCACTCAGCCACTTCCTGGCCAGCTCAGGACAGAACTCGGGACTTTCCCCAGGTCTTCACATCAACACGCGACAGCTCACCACCAACGGGTCCCCTTCTCCCAGGCCCACTGGGCCCGCCATGGAGGCACAGCAGGTCCCTGCCACCGTGCTTCTAAGTGAATGTCCCTCGGGGCAGGATGCTAACTGGGTATTGGGGTAACACCTGGGCCAGTAGCCGGCCTCTTGTGCTCACGCTGCCCACCCTGCAGGCAGCCCTTCTTCTGACCTGCACGGCAGACATTCTCCCCGGCTCCTCCACTGCCTAGAGCGGTGGCTCCCAGACTTACGCGGGCCTCAGAGCCACCTTGAGGGCTGGCTGAAGCGTAAGCACCCTGGGCTGCACATCCCCGAGGCACCTGCGGCGAGAACCTGGAGCGGAGCCCGGGAATGCGCATTTCAAACACGTTCCGGGTCAGAAATTCTCTCTCCCAAATTTTCCAATCCAGTGACAGGTGGAAGGATGGTGAATCAGAGCCTATGGACCACTCCGGCGGCATCACGCCTGCGCCTGCGCCGGGCTGAGGTTGCTACTCTTGGACACACAGCTCAGATCTCCCCTGTGACCACAGACAGATGGCGCCGAGCCAAGGACTGGTGCTCACACGCTGTGAATCCCAGCTGACGGCGGGCTCTCCTAGGAAACCTCTCCAAGGAGCTACAAAGCATCCACAATTTATTTAATTTTGAGTTAATTCTCCATCACTAACTCCTAATTCCCAGTTCATGTTTCCCTCTAGATACGCCATTTCAACTCTTTGCACAATCAACACTCAAATTTCCACCTCACCCCGTAGGCTTCCTGAGCGTGGATACAGGCAGCCTTCGCTTTGGGAAACAGGGGCAACCCTTCACGTCAATGCCTATAGAGTGACTCCTATGAGGGCTTCCACATTTAGGAAATAAAATACACTACAGCAGTCAGATCGGAATTTCAGATGAAACTAATAACTTTATGTTAGTACAAGGATGCCCCATGCAATACTTGAGATACACTTATAGTGAAAATTGTTAGATGCGTATCTGAAATTGTAATGAGCAGAACCTTGTATTTTATCTGGTAACACTGCTGCACCTGTGTACTCATTCAAAAATATAGAGAGAGTGTCTACTAGGGTTCCTTGCTAGGAATGCAAGCCAGATGAGCAGGGGTAGGCGGGAAATGTGTAAAAACTGGCCGCTGGGGAGAAGATGCCTTTTAATGTTTGCTTATGCGTGGAGTTCCTGCAACCGTCTTGCAAATATGAGGGGCCAGAAGACCGGCCGAGATGCCCATCCAGAACAGCGTTACTGAGCCACAGAACCGATGGCTGCACCACCTACCTCCAAGGTGTCCTACATGAGACAAACACATGCCTATTGAAGCCACTGTTCGCTGGTCTCTCTGTTACTAGTACCCAAGTGAATCCCAACTGACACACAGCACAAACTGCTCTTAGCCATTGGTCTTACATTCTGCCCCTCCCTCCCTCCCTCCCTCCCTCCCTCCCTCCCTCCCTCCCTCCCTCCCTCCTTTCCTCCCTCCCTGCCTCCCTCCCTCCCTCCTTCCCTCTCATTCATCCAACCGTCCATCTAACCCAGCCGTGGGCAAACTACGGCCCGTTTGAAATGAATAAAACTAAAAAAAAAAAAGACCGTACCCTTTTATGTAATGATGTTTCTTTGAGTTTATATTAGTTCACACAAACACTCCATCCATGCTTTTGTTCCGGCCCTCCAGTCCAGTTTAAGAACCCATTGTGGCCCTCGAGTCAAAAAGTTTGCCCACCCCTGATCCTACCCCTCACCCACCACTACGGTGCACCATTTACGTATGCACCCTATTTGATGGTGCAATACTCTAGACCTGCAGGGAGGCGTCACAATTAGTGCCTTTGGCTCTCAGGGAGCCAGTCACCACTGCTTCCCATCAGGGCCTCTTCTGGAAGGCACTTTGTAAGTCTCTCAGCTGCCACCAGAGTACGGGCTTCGTTCCTTCACAGTCTGATAAGGCCCCAGACCCTCTGCTGGCCCAGTTCTCCTCACCTCCTCAGTACTTGCTGAAGGTCAGGTGACAACACTGTAGAAATCCCCAAAAAGCCACAGGAGCCCTTGAGGGCCCATAAATCCACTCCCGGGCACGCAAGTTCCCACAATGGGACAGGAGTGCTCTTAGAAACAGGTTCTCTGAGAGCTGTTTACCCAACACACACTTCACTGGCATTTACTTCTCTCTCTGATGCAACAAATAGAAAAGGAAACAACGCCTGAAGGGCAAAGATTACCAAAACCTCACCTGGCACCACGGAACCAATCACGTCCTAACATTTTCCCCAGCATGTTCCTCCAAAGGCATGTCCTCAAGAGCCTGGCTGTCTGACCCCATCCCCACCCCACCCACAGCATTCGCCATTCATTTACACCCGAGAGAGCCTCTTCTTTGTCATCACTCTGCTTTTATTCCTGCCACCTCAGCTCTCAAGCCTTGCTCTTTGTCACTGCTGGGTTCCTGCAATACCTCGTGATATACACCATTTAAGAAGAGGCTCAAAAATAAAAAATATAGAGGGTCAGTCACAATACTGCAGTGTGGGCAACCTTTTCCGACACACTGCGGACAATCCTAGGTACTCGCTATACTTTCCCTGCATCAAGCCAAATGTGCTATGATTTACTGTCAGCTCACAGCCCCTATTAAGATATTGACTAACTATGTCCAGAGAGCAAATGCCCAAACATGTCAGTACCTCCAGGTATCAATCAAAGAGACAGACCACAGCCGAGACCCACCTCCCCCCTGAGGACTCCTGCTAAGTGTGGTCCATCCGAACCACAGCCGGCCCAGCACACCACCACACTTAGCAGAGACTAACCAGATGCTGGGGAGAAAGCCAAGACAGTGACCAATTGACGCGGGCATGGGGGCTGGACACACTGGAAGGCTCAGGATGAGGCTAAAATAATAAACAGACAGGAGGCTTCTTAGAGGAAAACTGCTCACATGGAGGATAATTAATTAATGTGTTGACTGGACTCCCAGAGGCGGTCCCAGAAGCTGAAGCCTCAGTACTTTTAATAGACTGTGGTTCCTACTGGGTGGAACCAACATACGCCACAAAGAGCGGGCTGGATGCATGGCCAACAGCCTCGACTTCTTCCATCCTGACCTGCCATTATTTTCTGGAGGACGAAGTGGCTATCCCACCCCAACCCCAAGTCCATAGCTGTGTCCCACCCTGACACTGTCCTCCCCTCCACAGGTTCTATCAGCCAGGGGTCTCTGATCCACAATGGCACCTGGGAGCTTCACCCAGCAGTACTGAGCCCATCATACGTATTCTCAGGGGAATCCTATATAATTAAAGCCTAATATGCTAAGTGTCTGGTGGTCCAGTAGGCCCTTCAACCAACCAAAGCATAACATGCTAATGATATGCTAAGGCTGCTCAACCGCTCACTGTGACATGCACTGACCACCAGGGGGCAGATGCATCAACCAGGTTAGCTTGCTGCTGGGATCTAGCCTATCAGGACTGAGATGGGCCGGACACACCCTGGAGCCCTCCCGCTGTCCCTCCCCAGCTGGCCAATCTCCCGCGTCCCTCCCCGGCCCTGATCATGCACCAGTGGGGTCCCTCAGCCTGGCCTGTGCCCTCTTGAAATCTGGGCTGAGGGACCCCCAACCCAAGTACACGAATTTCGTGCACCGGCCTATAGTTTTAAATAAGACACACACAAAGAGATGCTATTAGTGACAGGAGGTGTCTAAGCTGGCTACATACAGAGCTGGGCTGGTGGACCATACTGGGTTGTGCAAAGGAAGAAAGAACACAGGGAGCTGCACAAGAGGAGGAGGGAGAGGAGAACTCAGCTGATGAATAAAGAAAGGCGGAGAAGGACAGTGTATGGTATTGGGGAACAAGAGAGAAAGACTGGGAGAAAGTCAGAGGGAAAGATGGAGAGACAGAGACAAGAACAGAGAGCTAGATAGACCCTCATGGCTTCCTACATCCCTGAGGAAAAAGCCCTGATTTCCAACATTCCAGGTAAACACTGAGCATGACTTTCTGCTCCTGGGTTTGGGGCACGTACATGTGTCTCATCACTAACCCAACCATCCCCGTTTTCAAACCTGAGCAGAGCTGTATGGGTGGCAACTAAAACGGGCAGGAATAGAACGGGCACCACCATGCATCACTCCTCCTGAGCTAAGCACAGAGGTCACTGCCCTTTCGAGTCAAAACAGGCCTGCATCCAACACACACGTGCTGAACATCTTCTACGTCTCTGACCTTGTACTTAGCGCCAGGTTCAAGGGACGAATCAAAGCCCAGCTGGTGCCCACCCACAGGGGGCAGGGCAGAAGGGAGCCGTCCAAGGCCACACAATTATGATGCGGTCTGGGAAGTGCTATTTATAACCAACGTTAACAAGGAGGCACGTGAAACGGAGCTTCTGCCAGCAGGGGACAGGTAGGCGCTGGTCAAGAACGCCATCCTGGGAGAAGCAACGTCTAAACAAAATCCCAGCAAAAACCAAGAATCAGCTGGGGGAAGTGAGGAGAGCAGGGGCATTCCAGGCAGCCGGACTCCATTGGAGTGCTGGTGGCTCCTCCTGGTGGGGGAATTTACACCACAGAAATTGGCAGATACTGCCTACCAGGGCCTTTTTTTATTCTTTTCTAGGAGTTGCTAGAGCAGTGCACACCCTGGAGAAGGAACAGCCCCCAGGGCCCAGGGAGAGAGGGAGGCCTGCCATCCCTGAATCTCTCATGTAATCACTTCAGGACCCGGGTTACGTCCAACGGAATTCTAGAGACTACCACCCCCATACTATCTTTCTTCTACCAACCGGTTCATTTCTACAGGCATTTTTGGAAGTCCGACTATGTGCAATGTTCTGTAAGGTGTGGAGGTTGAAATAAGAATGAAATAGGCAGTGTTGATTCCAAGAATCTTATACGCAGACACAGCTATGATGCCAGGCAGATTTGGGTAAAGAGTAGTGTGCAAGGTGCAACCAAGGAATCCTGATAAAGGGGAAAGGGGGTGTGGAATTTGGAGAAGGACAAAGGCAGTGCTGGAAGAAGGTATGTGTGCTGGGCTTAGAAGGAAATACCTTGCCATCCATACAGCCATTCGGGGCCCCTCGTCTTCTTCCATGCCCATGCATTAGGGTGTCTTTGGAGCACCCCACTCATACCCACAGCTCCCAACACCACCTTCAGCCTGAGGAGGGCCTGGCCCTGGGCATCAATGCAACTGGGATTCATCACTGAGCCCAGCCCTTGGTGGGAAGAGAATGAGGGAGTCTGGACATACTAGCAGGAAACCTAGGGGGCGAGGGCTGAGCAATCCGGTTCTCTGCTTCAAAATGGAATGAAGCCAACCCGTCAGCTGTGCGATCCGCGAGGAAGGGCAAAGGAGGCTTAGTGGAGAGAGTGTGAACCAGGGAGGAGCCCCCAGGGACAGCATGGTGGGACGGGGTGAGGGGGTCAGGAAAACAGGAGAAATACTGGGACAGTGACGAAGGCGGGGACACAGCCTGGGGAGCAAGAGGTGCGTGGACAGCGGAGCGTGCCGCAGTGACGATGCCAGGTGGAAACGAAGCAATCAGAGGAGCGACAATGACAGGATGCACGCTTTCTCCCCTAAAAAGTCTGCATACAGAGGTGGGAAGGGTGAGAAGAAAGAGCACCGAGCAAAGCAGAGACAGAGGCAGAGTCCCAGGACGAAGGGCATTGAACACGAACATAACAGGCCTTTCCCGATGTGGCCGGCGATGCTGTGGGGTCAAATGTGACCCAGGGTTGTGGGCCAGGACCCCACAAGCTCGCCCTTCATGGCCTCATCTGTAGGCCCAGGTGGGCTCATAACCAGGCCTGAATTATCTGCAGGTCGAGAAGGGAAGGGCTGCCATTGAGTAGCAGAGCACCACCCAGAGAGTCTGCACTCAAGCTGAGGTGGAGTGCCTGAACGGAGGAAAAAGTAAACTCCACACGGCACCCACTGCAGGCCCCAGCCACTGCATTCCCATCGGGGACTCGTCGGTATAAAGCAAGTCTTCGATTTCTCACATAGCCCGAGTTCCTGAAGATGACAAGACTACAGAATTTCAGAAATGCGACAGTTTATAGCCTGCAACACACTCAAAACAACATTAATGTAATGAACTGAAACACTGGTGAACTTTTTAGCACATTCAGAGTTATTTACACTGAGAAATGCATATCTAAGGACTCCGTGCCTAGACTCAACCGGAGATGGCACATCTATCTTTCAAAATGTTAATTTGCATTTCAAACTTTGAGCTTTCATACAGAGAAGTTGGCTTGTCATCAATGAGCTGTAACAATGCTTTGTCTACTCGGGATACAAGTCCCTTATCAGAGGTATGATTGCAAATATTTTCTCCTATGTTTTAGGCTGTCCTTTCACCTGCTTGCTGGTATCCTGACTTTTTTCAGTTTTTGATTGTGCTTTTGTAACCAGACAATCCATGGGTCCGGGCTGCCTGTCACTACGTGAGCCAATTCAGCAGAGACAGGGCTGAATCATATGAGCGTTTGTTCCAATACTGCGGGCAGGATGGGAGAGCAGCAGGTCACCCACAAAAGTCTGCTCTGCCCCCCACCATAAGCCAGCTGGGTAGGGGGGCAAAAATTACATGGGGAAGTAGGCAAAACGGTAAGGCAAACAGGCAGTGGGTAGGTCTTCAAAGGGCCAGTGATATGCAAAGGACTGGGGCTCTTCAAAGGGCTGGTGGCTCTGGTTTCTGCAACAAGGTTGTTAATCTTTCCATAACAGGCTCCCTGATGAGGAGGATGGACTGTATTTCCAGGTGAGTTCCCAGGTCCCACGTGTAACTCCCAGCCAGGTTAGAATGTGCCTTCTTTAATCAGAACAAAACAATCACGGTTAATAGAGCATGATTAATATTTCTTATCATTATAGCTGATCCCCAATATTCTATTTCTGCCTCCTATCACTTTTGGCATCATATCTAAGAAATCGTCACCTAATCCAAAGTTACAAAAATGTATTCTTATTTTTTTCCAACGAAGAGTCTTATAGTGTTAGCTCTTATGTTTATTTGAGGTCTGGGATCCTGTTAGACCCCAGAGCAAGGACGATGGGCCAAGTACAGAAACTCACCAGAGCAGGAAGCCCCGGTGCCTGGCAAGGGGCAGAACTGGGCAAAAAAGACTGTCACCCCCGGGGTAACCTCCCTCCCCTGGCATATCACTGGTCATGGGGTTTGGACCCCAGATCTTCCATATCACTGGCCGTGCAGTTTAGACCCCCTGACCTTTTCCTCCTAAAGACAAAATCTAGGCCTCAGTAGTATTTCAGCTCCAGGCCCCCCAAAATAGCAAAACCAGACATACAACAGCTACCGTGACCAGCTACATTGACTAATGACCCATGCACCAATCCGTGGAGACCATGACCCTGAATGAGCACACCTGGAAAGCTGATGGGTAGTCTATTGAGACCCTCCCCAGACCTCCCCTAAGACTTCCACCTGCGGAAAAGAGATAAACAAGCCCAGGACCAAGGACCCAGTGAGCGCTCTCCCTCCAAGGAGCACGCCCAGGCCATTCTCCCACAGGCACGTATCCCCCCCACCTCTAAGGGACCCCATGAGACTTGCAACCAGGAGAGCCATGGGCAGCAGCACATCCCCTGAACCTGTCTCCACGGCCCCCTTTTCTCTGTGTAGCCCTTCCCTTTGGATAGCCCCGTCTCCTTTCCCCTTTTCCTTCAATAAATTCAATTTTCTTTAATCACCATCTGAGATGGCTATTTAGCCGGCCCGTGCACCGCCGACTTTAACCTTTCCGATCCATTTGAGTTGATTTTCAGTTTTAACCTTTTGAGGTGATGGCAATCCACATAAAATCTGCTGAACTCTCCCAACACCAACCCACCTTATTTTACAGATTCGAGAAAGGAGGGGCAGTTTGCCCACGGCCACACGGCGAGTTCTAGGCATGATGGACTCAATTCCAGGTGGGGAGGCAGAGACGATGTTACTTGATTCCTTACAGTACATACTTGTATGTCAGGTAATCCAGTTTGGTTCTTAGTGCTGTCGTTTTCTGCTAATTTCCTTTATTATTGTTTTTCTGTTGTTCATCCTTACATGTGGATATTTTTCCATTGATTTTTAGAGAGAGTGGAAGGGAGGGGGAGAGACAGAGAGATGATGTGGGAGAGATACATCGATCAGCTGCCTCACACACGCACCCTGACCAGGGCTGGGGATGGAGCCTACAACCCAGGTACATGCCCTTGACTGGAATTGAACCTGTCCGAGGGCCAATGCACTATCCACTGAACCAAACCAGCCAAGGCTTCTGCTAACTTAATGTCCTGGGAGTCCCTCAGAGTGAGAAGGCTGTTGGTGAGATGCCAACCATTTCCCCAACCCAGGTGTGCTGGAAGGCTGAGAAAAGGCCACTCCCACCAAGCACAGGGCGGTAAGAGGACCTGAGCGGTGGTGTGGGTGTGAGGGCTGTGTGCTAGTCAAGAGGGGTAGTGGTTATCTGAGATTCTTCATTTGGAGAGAAAGTAATCATGCCCTCCCACAGCTGGCATATGGCAGCCAGCAGGGCTCCCAGGGCCTCAGCTGACCCCTGGGGGGAGGAGAGGGGCGGAAATGGGAAGAGGGGACCATGTCCATCCTGGCATCTCTGCTTCCAAAAGGAGCATTCCTCTCCTCCGGCTGGAGTCAGGCTTCTTGGGTACCATGGACCATCCCCACTGACGCCCGCTGCCCCAGCACGATCTCCAACAGCATCCTCCTCCATTCTCTACAGCACTCCAGTCCAGTGCATAATAGAGTCTCGAGGCGCATGCACGATAAGCTATTATTAGCAGTCAATTCACAGGCAGAACAGCCTGGGGTGCCGAGCTTTGAGGTAAGCCTCCTTCCCATCCTAATTCTCGGCCTGATCCTCGGCGTCTCCGCCTCCTGCCCCTGGCATCGGAGACATAGCATGAAGAAGGCACCTGGGAATGGGTGCACCTCTCCAAGGGCTGACAGGATTACATAAACCCAAGAGCCCACAGCCGCCCTGCTCTGGTATTCTCAGCAGCACCAGGACAATGAAGCTGGGAGCCACCAACTGACGGAGCTGTTCATTCCCCCTCCTCCGTCTCCTGGCAGTGGTCTTCAATGACAGCCTGTGATGCGTGGACGCAGAGAAGCTAAGGGAGGCGAGCAGAGAAGTGACCCTCAAAAATGCGCCCGTAGAAGTAGATGAAGGAGCTTCCCACAGACACTGGAGCAGCTCCTGGCTCACAGGGGGGAGGGGAGTGGGGGTGGGGGAGAAGAGCAGAGAAACATCCAGCCCCTCCCCGGGCCTGATGAAGATTAATATCTCCTCCCTGACTAGATGAGGAGGCTTAATCGCTGCTATTAATACAAAATCACCGAGGGCCAAAGATGGGGGCGTGGAGGGAGGTGGGGGACGGGATGAGAATACCGTGCCGAAGCTACAAGGATGCGCAAACATCAGACGCACGAAGACGGGAGTTCTGAAGACTGGAGAGTTAGCACGGGCACCTGCTGGCCGCGTTCAGAAGTTCTTCCTGCTTTTCCCACTAAGACCCTTTGACCTACTTGGTTGAGCAGGCTGATCTCAGAGACCACGGCTGGGTGATCTCCATGGACAGACTGACCCCCCCCCCCATCCCGGCCCACCGTGCAATCCCATAATTCCAAGCACGACAGCTCAGGTGTGGGCTTCCAACCCTGCTCCCCATGACCTTCAAGACCCAGCCCAGGAGGCCCTTCTTCAGGAAGCTTTCCTGACATCCCCAGGTAGTTACCCATCATTCCTTTTCGACTCCCAAAGACAGGCACGCCCACTTCTAGTACAGTCGTTATCTTGGATTGCAATTGGAGTCATCGCCCCAAGAAGAGCCTGCTACTCTTAGACTTAAATTCTTGCTTATCATCCTGCAGCCTCCCTTACCCATTAGGCAATGTCTCCATCACCTAACACGTTTCCTCCGAAGACCCATCATTCCCAGCGAATGACCACATGGGGGAAGGTCAGTATCACCCAAGACCAAGAAGACAACAATTTGTCTTGAGGGCAGGGACCATGGCTTAACCCTATTGGAGTCTTTCTCGGACTCTAGTCCAATACCAAGCACATACTGGGCACTTACTCGATAGCTGCTTCCACATCTCACAGGAAAACCGGGGAACAGGAAATGGAGGCTCAAGATCAGGTGGCTGTTGCCCAGAGGGGGCCTCAGCACCCATGGGGAAATATGCAAACACATCACGGGTGACACAGGTCTTACCTGCACAGGCCTTACCTGCTCCAAGTATCGGGACCTTTCTCAAGGGGGAGGTCATATAAGAAAAGGCAGCAAAAGGGGAACCCCTGCACCCCACTCCCTACTAATCCTCACTCACCCCAACTCTGGGTGACTTTTCATCTGAGATAAGCTCAGGATCCCTGACTCCCCCGATCCCACACCATCTGACCTCTGGGCTGGAGGGCTGGGGAAACGGGGAACTGGCCTGGAGAATCCCAGGAGGGCGGCCCTGGACAGCTGTCATGCTTGGAATCATGGGATTGCATGGGGGTGGTGGTCAGTTACCCCCGTGTTTCACAGAAAGAACCAGAACCATCTCATTACGTGGAAGAAAACTTCCCAATGTGAAGGGGACTCACTTGGCATTCATTCAAGAAGACAAATCATCGTGAAATTGTGTCTGATGAACCAATACACCTGCTGTGTGTATGACCACCAGCACACTGCGACACAGAGCACACATGTGTGTCATAAATGCTGCGGCCCCAGGGAGGCCTCTGTGCCTGGCTCTTCACTAGATTACAGTCTCGACAACACTAAAGCTCACCTACACTTAGAAAAAAAAAGGTGACACCTCATGTAATAACATGCCTCCCAGGTGGGCTAAAGAAGACACATTTACAAAGTGACGCTATCATCCCCACTGTGTGCGATGCACAGTAGGGGATTTAAAGAGGCCCCAGAGCCACTCTGAAACCATCGAGGTGTTTTCATGCTCACAGGAATGGAGACATCTACAAAAAAACTAGCAGGTGAAAGATCCCGTGTGAGTTGCCTGGGGTTAGCGGCAAACGTCTCCAGTGGAATGGAGGCTTTCCTGACGGCACAGGTGTGCTTGAGCCAAGTGCAGAAGTGCTGAGCCAGCATCACACCAACCCCGCTGGGCTGAGTCTTTGAGCAGCAAGATTCTGGCTGATGCACCAAGACACTCTCCCCCCCCCCCCCCCCCCCCAGGACTGAGCTTCCTCATTAAGCCAGGGGCGGGCAGACCCGGCAGGAGGGGGTGCGGAGGGCCAGGCGTGCTGAGGTGGCACAGCCAGGGCACCTGGACATGCAGCTGGGAGGGGGGAAGAGCGCTCTCCGTCTCATTTTGTGCCTCTTTCCATGGCGCCCTGCTGGCAGCCAGTCCAGTCCAGTCCAGCCGCAGGCCAAGTGAGGCCTCTGCTTTATATTTATTGGGCAACAACTATGTGCCAGAAGGGATTCTTTATCCCACATTTCATCCGCAGTTACAGACCTGAAGCGTATCGATAAATGACTCATCAAAAATAAAACCAATAAACAGCTAGCTGCGACTTACTGAGAGCCCGATATGCGTCAGCTGCCTGCATAAATCACACTTGGGCCTCGGGATAAACCGATATGGAAGGTACAGTGGATCCCATTTCTACACGAGAAGACTGAGGCTCAGAAAAAGTAAGAGGTGTGCCCGTGGTCACAGAGGCCGAGGGGCACAGACAGGTGTCCAGCCCAGAGCTTCCTGCAGAGCCCTGGCTCGCTGTCCTCCCTCTCAGGCGATGGACACCTCTCTCAGATAAGCGTGGCAATGCTCAGCACACGCGGGAAGCCTTCCTAGCTCCCTCCAGCCCAGGCTTTCTCACGCTCCTCTGTGCCTTCCCAAATGACGAAATGCCCCCTCATGGGCTCAGAACACTCTCACCGCCCTGCCAAACCTCAGGCCCTCCTTCCCCATGAAGCCCGTTTCCGGCCTCTGGCCCGTGCAGGGTCCCATGGCCTCGTGCGCTGCGTCATCACAGTGCCCGCAACATGCTGGGACGTCTGTAGTCCTGTGTCATCCCTACATCCAGAGAAATGCCCTACTCATCTCTGTTCACTACATACATGCTACTGATTATCATGACGGGGCGGGGGGGGGGGGGTAGCCGTGGGTGGGCTCTAAGCCAGACAGGCTGGGTCTGCACCTCGGGGCTGGGACCTAGGACCAGTTCTCAGCCTTGTGCGCATGAATGATGAAAGGGGGGGGGGATGATGACGGGACCTACCTATCTTGAGAGGAAAATGCGAGCACTTAGAACAGGGCAGGAGGCGAATGCTCCCCGCGATCACCCTCGTCACCCTGCGGAAAGACGACGCAGGAGCCTGCTTCTCTCACCTGGCACTGCACAGTGCCGGAGCAGACACAACCCGCCCTGCCAGGGCCTCGCTGCTCCTACCTGCCCCGGGAGCCTCTGGGAAGCACTGCAGAGCTCACCTGGGGCCAAGGTGGAGACCACGGGCAAAAAAGACGTCTGAACAGGACGCCACTAACAGAGGCTGCTGAGAGCAAAAGATAAACTTTGTAAATACTCACTCCCGGAGATCCTTACCAGTCCGCCCCTTCATGCCACTCACCTCAGAGTGTTCACTCACAACGTGAAATTAAGCGGCAGGCGGGGGAGGTGCTTTCCTCCCCCTGAGCCATCTCATTCCCAGGACGGACTCCCTCGCGGCCCCGCCGTCTGGGCACGAAGGAGGGCCTGCCATCGGGGCACTGGGTTCTTTCTGGAGCACTGCTTTAGGGAGTTCAGGACCCAAAGTGCCCCGAGTCTCGCTGGAGCGAGGCAGGCAGGGCCTGCTGGGAAACATCCATCACAGGGACGGCTTCTGGGAAAGGACAGGCAGGGAGGGGCAGGCACCTCTACTTCTCGGAACAGGCTGACCCTGTCCACTCCTGAAGGCTGGACCCAACCTGCAGCAGAGGCAACCGCAGGTAAGCCCAGGGGCAAGCAAGGGAGACCCCGGGTGTGAAAAGAAAGAAAGATGAGCACATGTGGGTCTGGAGAAGGGTTGATCTAGTACATTTTCCAGGGATAGGGAAGGGTTGTTTATACACGATAATGCCCAGCTTTTCCCCAATCGCCACGGACAGTGAAGGCACTGTGGACAAAAAAGGGTGCTGTGAGAAATCATAGACGCCTAACTGGCAGGTCATGGTGTGTAGCCACGCCCCAGGCCTGTAACCTCTTTCCTGGTGGGTTTTAAGCCAGCCCTGTCCATTGTTCTTGTGCATCGGGGTTAACACACCTTTGAAAGGCCAGAGGAAGTGCCCCAGGAAGGCGTAAGCACTCTCCAGAGAACACATCATTTTGTAAACCATCTGTAATCCAATCCCCACCTCGCTTTCTCCCACCTCCACACAATCTTCCTTCCTTTCCCTCCTCAAGTTCACACGCATGAAAGAAACTGCAAAACTGTTACTCTCCGAGCATCTGAGGTCAGCAACCGTCATTAGTTGGCTCAAATAAACTCACAAGCATGTGCCCCAGGTGTGGAATGTTTCTTATGTTGACAGGGCCTTCCACAGAAAAGAGAAAGACCTGGAACCAAGTCAGCTGAACAGGCGGACCAAACCCTGGAGAGGCCAGGAGAACTCGACTGCCTGAGCTACATCTCAGCTCCACCACTTCTGGCTCTGACACCTTGAGCACAGTCCGGAACTTGTCTGTGCCTCAGTTTCCTCATCTGCAGAATGGGACTATCAGGAAGCACCTTACAAGGCAGTGGTGAGGAACAAAGGAGTAAATACAAGTCAGGGATTTAAATGCTCCATGAACAGTAGCTAATGAAGCTGACGAAGACACTAATTTGAACAGATCCGCACATGCCTATGTTCACTGCAGCATTATTTACAATCACCCAAATCTGGAAACAACCTAAGTGTCCATCAATAGATGAATAAAGGTGTGATATATATCTCACATAGGCAGAAAAAGTAAAGGAGAATAAAAGGTACAAACTTCCAGTTATAAGATACATAAGCCATGGGGATGTAATGTACAGCTTAGGGAATATAATCAAGAATACTGCAATGACTTGCACGGTGACATATAGGTACGAACTGACCGTGATGATCACGTCGTAAAGTACGTAAATGTTGAATCGCTGTGCTATGTACCCAATACTAAGAGAATACTGTAGTCCACTATAATAAACAATTTTTAAAGAATAAGGATTCAGAGGTGACTACAAAAAGGTGAGACCGCACCATGGGAAGGGTGTGGAAAACAGTAAATATTAATAATTTATCTAGCACTTCTCTAAGCAGAGCACATCATTATTTCAGTCCATGCGGCAACTCTGAAAAAGAGGGAAGTTACGTAATGAGGTGCAGTTAACACGAGAAGTGATTCACAGGAGGGAGGGTGGTATCTCCCGAACATTAAAGGGTCAAAGGAGATGAAGTCCAAAGGCAGGCTGCCCTGTGAGACAAACTGTAGGCGCTCAATCAGTGCAGTCCTCGCCAACCTGGTCATTACTGAGTCTAAGTCCCCGCCCCGCCCCCCAGAAGCTTCACTTGATCCCATCAAACTTCCCACATTTGCCAGAAGATAAAGGGTCACCTGAGGTGCGTGTTAAAATACAGACCCCTCCCTGCACACCTCGCCTGCACAATCTCCTCTGCACACCTGGGCCAGGCCCTGGCAGTGTATTTTTCCTAAGGGCCCCAGGGTGAGCTGGGAGTCTGTTAACTGCCTCAGGTGATTCTTTATTTTAAAAAAATATATTTTTATTGATTTCAAACAGGAAGGGAGGGGGAGAGAGAGAGAGAAGCATCAACGATGAGAGAGAATCATCGATCAGCTGCCTCCTGCACATCCCACAATGGGATCAAGCCTGCAACCCAGGCCTGTGCCCTTGACCGGAATCGAACCTGGATCCCTTCAGTCCTCAGGCTGACACTCCATCCACTGAGCCAAACTGGCCAGGGCAACCCCAGGTGATTCTTAAACCAGAGATCTAGCCGACATCTTTACAGGCAGGAGGAGAAAATCCTCGCTCAGATGCCTCTTAGCTTAGCAGCCAGAGGCAAGTCCAGCCGCAGAGATGAAGTCTGAGAGCAGGGTCCAGACCATGCCCGGGTCCTGAGAGAGGAGCCCTGCCCACCTTCCCGGCCTCCATCGGCCACCCCCTCTCCTGCTTCTCTCCAGCCCAACTTCCCCTTGCTGTTCTGCAAAGGCACCAAGAGCCCTCCACTTCCTGCCTGAAACGCCCTTCCTCCTGACCCCCGCCCAGCTCAGAGAGGCCGGTCCAGCCGGCGTCCTCCCCACCCCTCACCAAGCCTCGTCCCTGCCACTTGCACAGTCATCCCAGGCGGCTTTATTTCTCTGTGGCACGTATCACCACCCTCGCTTTAACTGGTTAATCTTCTCTGTCCACCGGGAAGTGAGCTGCATGAGAAGGGGGAGAAGCAAATGGCATACCCTCCGTCCCTCCTGGGGCGGTGGGAGGATTCCATGTGCATGAGAAAGCTTGTGCTCAATAGCGCTGGCTACCTAATCAGAGCTGCTACCCAGGGGTGCCACGGAGAGGCTCCCTGCCCGGGGTGTCCCTGCAGGCACCCGCCTGGGCTCTGCTCCATCAAGAGAACTCGGGACTGCAGGACAAGGGGCATGGAGTGCCCTCTGCTGGAGCGCAGATGACAAATACCCACCAAGGACCCTGCATCCTCAGGTCTCTTCCAGGGAGTCCCTGTGTGAGCGACTTTGTGCTTCAGAGCTCAGGCAGCATGTCAAACACAGCTGAACCCTGCCCGGCCAGTGTTGCTCAGTGGTTGAGCGTCTACCCATGAACCAGGAGGTCATGGTTGGATCTGTGGTCTGGGCACGTGCCCTGGTTTCAGGCTTGATGCCCTGTAGGGGGCGTGCAGGAGGCAGTCGATCAATGAATCTCATCGATGTTTCTATCCCTTCCTCCTCTCCCTTCCTCTCTCTAAAATCAATAAAAACGTATTTTTTTAAAAAAAGTTCGTGGACCTACTCTATGCTAGGCACGATGGACTCCTCCTCATCTGCACAAAGACCCTGTCCAATAGGGAACAGCGTCCCCACTCTTGAGGAGCAATGGGGGCTCAGAGAGGTTAAGTTATCAGCTAAGGACACACAGCGTTTAAGGGGAGGTGGGGGAATAAGAGCCACGTGTGCTGACTCAGCTACAGCCCCATCAGACAAAGCTTCTGTTAGAGAAGCGACTGAACTCTGCGTCAGAGGGTGGTCCTTTCCTCTTCGTTCCTCTTCAAAGTCCTCACAACAGGCCCTCCAGGTGGAATTTAACTTTTTCCAAACACGGCCACTGGGCCCACAGTGAGCTGCGGGTGCACTGTGACTGGGGCTACGGTACATCTCAGAGCCCCCTCCTCCCGCCCTGTCTCCTGCACACCTAAAGGGAGACTGCCGGTGTCTGGAAAAGAGATGGCAGAAATGAACAAACGTGACCTCTTTTGTCTTTACAAAAAGTAGTGATGAAGAAGTTGGTGACCAGCAGCGAACCAGGTTGGTGACACAGACTATCTGGGTGGCGGTTCCAATGACATCACTGTCTGGGGCTCTGCGCCTGGTTTGGTCAGTTCTCCAGGCCTTGGTTTCCTTATGTGGACCAGGTGGGAGACCTTTTGCATCCCTCCCAGGAAGACCTTCCAACACTCTCAGAATCAGGAAAAGAAAGCGAACATTTAGCTGAATGACGGCTACTCTAATCGGGACTCCATAGCCCTTCTAACAAGTGCCTGAGCTGCGTATTATAGTCCCCTTTTCAGGAGAAGACAGAGACCTGCAGGGATGCTAGGTAACTTGTCTACTGTCACTCTGAGATTTAAATAGTGCCACCCCTCACTGAGGGACACGTCCGCCCACCATCAGCCCCTGACCCGGATAAAGTCCTTGTGTCGTTTTCAAAGGTTTCATCTGCTTCGGCTTCAGCCTGCCTAGATGATTCCGAAGGTCCATGCCTGCTCTTAATTGCATGAGTCTCTGGCAGAAACAAAATGCAAATTGCATTAAAGGCCTAATCGAATTTTCTGCTTCTATTGGCTTATAATAATCCCCAAGCCACGAAACATGGTGTGCCTTCTCGTCCAAGATGGCCTCGTTCCCTTGTCTGGGGATGTGTCGGGTCCTTATCTGAAGCCTGAGCATGTTGACTTTGAAATGTCATCCACCAGTTGTTTCTGTATAAACAAGTTGTGCGCCAGGCCCAGGCAGGCAGGGCCTGGTTTGCACACCGGCTCCCTTATGTACAGGCTGGGTGACCTTGGCAAAGACCTCAACAGCCCTGAGCCTCGGTGTCCTTATCTCCAAAACAGGCCAAGCGTGAAGCTACCTGGAGGAATAAATGAGATAATGTGTGTAAAATCCCCAGCCCAGCCCTAGCTGGTTTGGCTCAGTGGATAGAGCATCGGACTGCGGACTGAAGGATCCCAGGTTCGATGCCGGTCAATGACACATGCCCGGGTTTCGGATTTGATCCCTAGTAGGGGACGTGCAGGAGACAGCTGGTCAATGATTCTCATCATTGATGTCTCTCTCGTCCTCTCCCTCTCCCTCGCCCTCTCTCTTCCTCTCTGAAATCAATAAAAACATCTATACTAATAAAAGCGTAATATGCTAATTAGACCGGACAGCCAAAAAACCTTCCGGACGTCATTCTGGATGTCCTTCCGGACAAAGCTGCAGTGGTGGGGGCCAAGGCAGAGGTGGTTAGGGGCAATCAGGCAGGCAGGGGAGTAGTTAGGGGTGATCAGGCTGGCAGGGGAGCATTTAGGGGCGATCAGGCTGGCAGGGGAGCAGTTAGGGCGATCAGGCAGAGGCAGTTAGGGGCAATCAGTCAGGCAGGCAGAGGTGGTTAGGGGCAATCAGGCAGGCAGGCAGAGTGGGTAAGGGTGATCAGGCAGGCAGGCAAGTGGTTAGGAGCCAGCGGTCCCAGATTGCAAGAGGGATGTCCAACTGCTGGCATCCGGACATCCCCCGAGGAGTCCCGGATTGGAGAGGGTTCAGGCCAGGCTGAGGGACTCCCCTCCCCCCATGCACAAATTTCATGCACCGGGCCTCTAGTATTTTTAATAAAATAAAATAAAATAAAATCCCTGGCCTGGCCCATGGCAGGGAGTAAGTTAAAAGGTCCAAAACCAAAGTCTAACTGAGTGAGACAGGATCAATAAGCAATATAAGCAAATGCCAGTTCTTTCTTCTCAATTCAGCCCTGTATAGATGACATGGGGACCAACCAGGAAAGCTGGGACTGTGACAAGCCAGAGAGAATGGCCACGCCCCTGCAAAGGGACAGTGACTGCTCAGCTCAGCCAATTGCTGCTGGGATGGAGGGAGGGTGGGGTTTGCTAGACCTTTCCATTTTTGTGTGGAAAGCCAGAAATCTTGATTTTTATGTGCCATCTCTCATTTTTTAACTATTCATATAAATTTAAAAATGATAAAAGCAGTGGGCAGGCCTAACCCAATACAAATGCATGCTAGTTGCAGCCCATTTCTGTTTAACAAGCTATAAATGGAAGCTATTGCTGAATAATATACAGGAGAGGTGAACCTAGGTTAACAGTTGCGAGTATTCGAAGCACAGAGTTTATTCTTGTATTTTGTTTATTAATAGCTGTATTATTTTCCATACGAACAACTACAAACCTACTTCTGCCCCAGCTGCATTTCCTCTCTGTGCCTCCACATTGCCTACAGTGACAATACCAAACGCTGTCTGTTCCAGGCTCCTGGAGTTTACGAAGATGCAAATTTGTTGTGGATGCAGACAGGAACATTTGTCTAATGTGGCTTGACGTCCAGGTCAAGAATTAATATCGCTTTAATTTTTTCAAAACATATTTTTATTGATTTCAGAGAGGAAGGGAAAGGGAGAGAGAGAGAGAGAGAGATAGAAGAAACATCGATGATGAGAGAATCACTGATTGGCTGCCTCTTACACGCCCCCTACTGGGGACCGAGCCCGCAACCTGGGCATGTGCCCTGGACTGAAATCGAACCTGGGACCCTTCAGTCTGCAGGCCAACGCTCTATCTACTGAGCCAAACCATCTAGGGCAGTGGTCCTCAACCTTCCTAATGCCACGACCCTTTAATACAGTTCCTCATGTTGTGGTGACCCCCAATTTCATTGTTACAAATTGAACACAATTAAAGCATAGTGATTAATCACAAAAACAATATGTAATTATATATGTGTTTTCGGATGGTCTTAGGCGACCCCTGTGAAAGGGCCGTTCGACCCCCAAAGGGGTTGCGACCCCCAGGTTGAGAACCGCTGATCTAGGGCATATTGCTTTAATATTAATCAAAGCTACATAATTGCTAGAGTTCTGGTAGGAATACAGGCATACCCCATATACCTCATTTTATTGTGTCTCACGAAGGTTGCATTCTTTTGTTTTTTTAAACAAACAAAGGCAAGATCCTCCACCAACAAGAAGATCATGACTCCCTGTATTTAACACTCACTTCACTGGGGTGGTCTGCAACAGAACCTGCACTATCCCAAGGCGTGCCTGTCCTGGTCTTGTTTCAAACTGATGGAAACACCCTTTCAGAATTAGGGTTCTCTGAGCGAATGTCAGACCTTGAAGTCAGTGCTGTGATCTGACCCTCCTGGGGGGAACCTGTGTCCAAATGGTGAGGCCCATCGGCAAGGCAGAAAGGAAGTGTGGTTAAATAAAAATGGTCAACATCTATCCCAAAAGGAAAGTTTCATGTTTAGAAAGCATTTGAATTTCAAAGTTCAGCAGTAGCATAGATTCAAAATACCCAAAAGACTCAGAAAATTCCTCTCATCTGAACAGAATGCAAAACCCACAAAAATCTCTTCAAATTCAGATACTTATTGAACTATCAAGACTGGCATAGATTTTTTTAAAAAATAGCATAACATGCAGAAAAGTGAACAATCATAAATGAAGAATGTTGTAAAACTGTCACAAAATGAACACACCCATATAATTATCACACAGGTTAAAAAAATAAATTATTACCAGCACCCCAAAGTCTTCCTTATGCCCAGCCCTGGTCTCTACTCCCAGATTAATTTTTGCCTATTTTTGTATTTATATAATTGGGGTCCTACAGTATGTTCTCTTTTGTATTTGTCTTTTTTATTTTTTATGTTTTATTGATTTCAGAGGGGAAGGGCGAGGGAGAGATAGAAACATCAATGATGAGAATCATTGATCGGCTGCCTCCTGCATACCCGCCCTGGGGACAGAGCCCGCAACCCAGGCATGTGCCCTTGACTGGAATCGAACCTGGGACCCTTCAGTCCGCAGCCCGATGCTCTATCCACCGAGCCAAACCCGCTAGGGCTGTGTCTGTCTTCTTTTGCTCAACACTTTCTGTGAGTATATTCATGTTCATGGCTCCATAGTACGTCACTAGATAAATACACCACTAGTTATTTAACTTTTAAATAATATTTTAAAAGGTATTTTTACTTATTTCAGAGAGAAAGAGAGAAGTAGAGGGAGACAGAAAGATCAATAATGAGAGAGAACCATTGATGGGCTGCCTCCTGCACGCCCACTACTGAGGACAGAGCCCACAACGCGGGCATGTGCCCTGACCAGGAACTGAACCCTGACCTCATTCACATGTCGACACCCGACCATTGAGCCACACCAGCCTGGGCAAGACTGGCCCTTTCTAACTCATGTTAAATACTTAGAAACATAACCTCATAGAATGTTAATGCCCCACGAGGAGTGCCTCATTTTTACATCATTTCACATCAGGGGAGACGCAGCTCTAGAAAGGGGAGTGGTTGGGTCCCTACCCCCAGCAGATTTGGCTGATTCCAGGGCCTGCGACGCACGACCCCACCCCACGCTCCCTCAATTCATCCTGCAACTGCTTGTCCCCATCTTATCCATCTTATGCTCAGAGTCCCCAGCTCAGGGAGCGTTCTAGGCTCTGCTCTCAGGAGACCCACTGAAATTAAACAGGGTTGGAAAATAAATAAACCCCCATTAAGAATGAATAGCACTGCCATGAACGCAGACAGCAACTCTGTACCTTATTTATGGCCCCACCAGCCTTGACACAGAAAACTCAAGGGTGTCAATAAACAGATTGCAAAGTTGTGTTTTCCTAGACAAGAATGTCTCCGCAGGACCAGCTGGGAGTGCACCTATGTCTGCAGCAATGGCTGGGGCTCCATGTAGCCTCCATGACCCCACACTCAGCCTTTACTAGTCTCAGGATGTCCGGGTCAGGAGGTCAGCAGGTCACCCTGTCCGACTGTCCCCCATGCTCACTCCCTCCCCCCAGGTCCTCCTGTCCTCCTGTCCCCCATGCTCACTCCCTCCCCCCAGGTCCTCCTGCCCAGCTGTCCCCCATGCTCACTCCCTCCCCTGTACTGCCTCGTGTTTGCACACCTCATGGCATGCATTTCACTCCTCTCAGGGGAGCTCAGGCCAGCAGGGGACAGAATGATCCTCATTGTGATAAGGTGGACTCCGGGCTCCCTGCCACACCCCTCCACGGGTTCAGGGCCATCAGAGTCATCCTGACCTCTGCCAGATGACAGCCCTTTGACTGTTTGCTGAAGATGACACACACACACCCGGAGCCTCCGCTTCTCCAAGGTAAACAGCCTCAATTCTTCCCACTGTATCTAGTGGAGCCAGGCTTGAATCGGCACAATCATTCACCTCGATTCGCCTAAGTGTGCAGCCATACCTAGACAGTTCTGACAGTACAGCATCAGGAAACAAATGCCGTGGCCCCGCTGTGGACTGCTGCCTGTAAAGAAATCTGTCACTTCTACTATTCTAGCTGGAATATGTCTGTTAATGTACTCAATCACCCACCCCCGACTTACAGCAGCTTCTGATTTGGTCCCAAGGTAGGACTTCTTAAGCTTCACGGTTATAGGTACAGTGCCTACCCCAGTCAGTGAGTGTGGTTGCAGAGTATTTCCTCAATCCTCCCTGTAACCTACCTGCCAGGCTAATAAAATCACTCAGCGTCAAGGATCACAGTCACCCCACCAGCCAGCATGGGAAAGACAGCGTGATGCTGGGAAGAGTCTTCAGGTGGACATCAACACACCGAGAAGCACAGCCAATCATGAAAGCTCCTAACGCAGATCAGCTTCTATTCTCTCCTCCGAGAAAACGTACCGTTCGCCTTTGGGGCCACCCCTCCCTCAGGGGAACTCCTCGCTACCCCATGACCAGAAACAGGCACAGGGCTCGGGGCTGCCATCCCCAGCCTCCCCAGTCAGTGACTGGTCTCTGGAAAGCAACTAGAGGCAATCCAATCAGGGGCAAGCCTGGATAGTTGAGGGAGGGAGAACTCATCTTTCTATAGGGTCTGCAGAGGGTACGTCATAAATAAAGCTTTCTTCACGTAGGAAAAACTACCCTGAAAGAAACCACAGAAGAGAAAAGCAGAGCAAAGGGATGAAGAGAGACTGAGCTACACAGATATCACTTGAGCCCCTGGATCCAACCCTACCTGAAGCCTGCTCTGCCTCTGAACTTACAACATTTGTTAGCCCCCAAATTCCCTGTTTGCCCAAACCTTTTAGGGTTGAGTTTCTATCAATGAGTGCAAATAAAAATTCTGCAATTTCCCTCACAGCACCCAGAAACGTCATGTGACACCCTGTCAAACCCCTTGCCAAAGTCTGCTACCTCACTGAGGCCCCAACTATAACATGGTTTTAGAGTTAAAAACTCCAGCTCTCGAGTCCAATAATCCAGGCCCCATCTTGACTGGCTTTGGGGCCTTGGGCAGATCCCTGAAGTTTACCTGCCCCGCCTCCTCATCCCTACCTATTACACAGGATTCTTGTGAAAAAATCCTAACGCGTCAAGTCCTAACAACAATGCCTGGCAGGCGGAAATGCTCAGAAAACTAATAGCTTATATTGTTGCCATCATCCTCGTTATTGTTACAGTATTACTAGAGGCCCAGTGCACGAATTCATGCATGGGTGGGATCCAGCCGGCCAGCCCCAACTGGGACCGCTCGGGCCGGGCTGGCAGGGAGGAGGGGCAGAGGGTGGTTGGCCTCACTCCCTGGTTGAACTCCTGGTTGAGGGGACAACTTGCATATTAGCCTTTTATTATATAGAATTATTAGCAATCTAGTTATACTATGAAAGTCAATGTTTTAATGTATTAAACAGAGTCATGTGCCAGCCCTTCATAGCCCTGTTTTATCAGGGCTCCTCCATCACTCCTAGAAAAACGCTTCCTTATATCTCTCCTAGGCTTATCACCAGCTCACCTTCCTCCCTCCGATCCCTTTAAGGAAAATTATCCATCCACACCGCCCTGGCGTAATTCCTTCTCTCCAGCCCCTTAGATGAAAGCTCCACCTGCAGGGATGCAGGGGCAGGGAGGGGCAGGCGAGGGGCAGGGTGTGGCTCGGGGCCCCTCCCTGCCATGCCCGCACTCAGTCCCGCCCACCTCCTTTATATTCAGTCTGGCTCACTTGGGGCACATCTCAGAAAGTGAAGTGCAACTCCTAATTAAAAGGTAGCCTTGAGCTGTCAATAAAATTATGCATAAAGAACATGTTTAAAAACACAGTACTTGACTTCCTCGAGTCAGATTTTCCTTTGAGTTAATTTTTCCCTTTTAACTCAAGTGTGGGGGTAAACAGAAAAAAAGCTGCGCGCGCCAACGCTGCCACGCCTTTCCTCCCCAAGCTTAGAAAACCACCTCTGATACACAACGCACAGCCTTTGAAACTGCTGGCTGGGAGAATGGCAAGTCTTGCCTTTGCTAATGATTTCTGAAAAGTGGCAGGGATTGGCGTTCGTTTCTATTTGTTTGGGGAGGGTCCAGCCTCTGTTGCGTTCCTGTACTGGGCCATCAGATGACTGATTATCCCTCCCCCAAACCCGGCCGACACCCACCTCCCGCAGCCCCCTGGGCTGGGCTTGCCTCCTCCCACCACACACAGCCTGTGCAGCAATCATGTGTGTGTCCACCTGCCTGTCTCCCCCACTGAGCTGTGAAGGTCCAGATGTGTTATCACCGCACGTCCAGCACCTGGTCTAGCAAGATGTAAACCATAGCAGCAGCGACAGTAATAACAAATGTTGAACATGTGACTACGTGAATGAAGAGACGGAAGAAAGGATAAAACATCTGGCACCATGAACAGCTAAGTCATCCCTCAAGAGCCCAGCCTTGCCTGTCACCAACACAGCGACCCACTCGCAAAGCGGGTCTTTGACATTTGTGTCACCTCCTCCATGCCACTCCGCCCAGGTGCACCTGATCCCTGATCGTGCTGTTGTGTCTGTTTCTCCTCACATTCCTGACTCCCTCCATCGACCTAGACAAGCCTTCCCCTGTGACGGGGTACGGGTATTTGCTTCTATAAAATGCCTGCTAGGATCAGACGGCTGGGCGGCTCTCCCTGGGACGCTGGGACAGCCAGCGTTCTTCTCCCCCCGCCCAGCCCCTCCCTCTGCGACAGCTTCCTTCTTACCTTCGAAGCTCCCGGCAAACAGGTAAAGCCAGGTGATGGCTGGGATGCAGAGAAGAGTCAACGAGGCAGCCAGGAATTTCCGTCTCCCCCTGCAGATTCCCAGCATCCTCTCGGAAGTGGCAATCCCTAATCCCAGAGCCGTTTCTCTGCCCGGAGCGTGGCGTCCTCGGCCTCCCTCATAATACTCCCTGTGAAGGAAGAGCAGAGGGGAAGGGCTGTAAATGGATGCAGATTGCAGAGAGAACATGCTGTATGTAGATCCCGGGAGGAGGCCAACTCGGCTACGGCTTCCTGCTAACCCGTATTCCCGAGGGACGCTGCTGCACCCCTGCCATCTATCAAAGCGGAGACAGTTCTTTAGAAAATAAATGAATAAAGGATAAGGTCGGTCTCTCTCTCTCTCTCTCTCTCTCTCTCTCTCTCTCTCTCTTCTTTCTCGTGCACCCTTACACACACATGCATTTCAACTATGGGTTACTTCTGAAGCCTGAACTAACACACTCATTACACGAGCATTTAGTGAGCACCTTGTAGATACCACGCACTAGCCAGGTGCTGTGTTTTGAAAAAAGTAGAATGAGGGTTGGCGTCAAAGAGCACTGTCTAACAGCAGAGGCCAGCATAAAACATCCACAGACACCCCGAGCATGTGACGGCTGGGGGGGCAGGCACCTCCGGGGAGGATGAGGCAGCTGCTGACCGCTTCCGTGTGTGGCCAGGAGGGTGAAACAGGTCCCGTGTTCCCAGCAAAGAGCCCAGTGGAAGGCACACAAGGCTGACCACACACACACACACACACACACACACACAGGAAAGGAGGCTGGCAAGGCCACGAGATCTCCATCAGTGTGGAAAGCCCACACGCACTCATCTTTAAATGGAAGAAGAGTCCAGAAAAGCAGGGACGACAATGCAGATGTGCAGAGAATGGGGAGGAGCATGGAGATGACCTACAGCCGAAGGTCTGCAGAGGGACAATCCCCAGACCACGCCGAAGACTGGTGAAATGCAAGGAACAGAGGAGGGAGAAGGCCGACACTGATGGAGTAGAGGACACGACCTCTCACCTGAGGATATAACCAGAAACTCATGTGACCTAAAGAGGAATTAAAAACCCAACAGACCATGAGGATCCCATCTCCATCACCTCCTAACACAGATGTCACACGGGCTGTAGGTGGAGAGCAAGGGCTACAGGGAAACTCTGACAGCGCAGAGCCCACAGCTACAGGCAGCTCCATATAAGGCTTCAGATTCGCAAGGAACGGTGTCCCTTAGGTACTCCCACATGGTCCTTCCCTCTGCCAGGACCCTCACACCCCACGTGACAAGGGTCTGGGTGAACCGTCTCCCTTCCCCACCAGCCATGGTCTTTCCAGAAGACAGGCGGCCCGTTGGATTCACCAGCATCTCTAAGACGTAGCGTCCTGTCCGTCACTTTCAGGTGCCTGGTAACTGTCTGCTGAACGAATAAATGGAATCCGATTCTCACCAAAGGCAACCCTCCCGAGATTCAGGACTTTGTGTTCAGCAAGTCGCCGGCAATAAACACCTCACGGGGCCCATCTCCACGTCAGGGGCCAGGCTGTCTTCTGCAACCTCTCTGACCCTTTACTAAATGTTTGAAACAGATGAAAGGCCACAGGGCTGGAGGGTGAGCACAAGAAAGGAAAGCCAATAGAAGCAAAATCCCTTTAAACCAAGATGCTGACTGCAGAAAAGTGCCCCCAGGGGAGAAGGAGAAACAAACCCCACAAACAAACCTCGCTGGTCACTAAGAATGAGCATCTCCGCTAAGAAGGAGCATCATCGGGAAAGGCTGGTGAGCTCAGGAGAGGGCGTGTTGGGGGCAGAAGGCTGTGAGTGAGACATCTGGACTCAAACCCAGCACCACACTGTGGCCTGGCCCCCGGGTAAGCTTTGTTTCATTCATTCATATACAGCGAAGGGACACCCTCAGTCTGGGCAGGTGGTTATGAGGCTGAAATAAGAAATCCCTTGAGCGACTGGCAAAGCCCCACCAAGCACTTGGCAGGGTAACCCCATCTTCCTAAGAACCCAAGAGCAGTCTTCCTTATGCTTTTCTCTCTCTCCCCCACCCGCCATGCTCCCCACACAGGGTTTGGTAGAAAACAGATCGCAGTAAGTAGGTACTGACTGACCAGCCAAGTGGCTGATTTAACCTGAAAAACCTATCTACACAACTCTCCTTCAGGAGTTACCACCCATTAAAATCACATGGTTTGTGTGGGGTTTTTTTAAACAGTTCACTTATAAGAATAAAGACAACGAGTAGTAGTAGCACTTATTATGTATAAAGCATTTTTCTAGTTTTTTTTATTTGTTTAATCTTCAAAAAAACTTATTTTTTATCCCCATTTTATGGATAGGAAAACTAAGGCCAAAAAGATTAATTAATGGACCAAAGGTTATACACACCTAAGGCAGGGATGGGGGGCAGGGGGGCGGCTCTTTTCTCCCTAAGAAATAGACTCCTTCCAGGGGCATCTTGCTTTTGATCTAACCTCAATCCTTTATATGCATCTTATGAGTATTTCCTTCCCCAGAGTCA
Source organism: Myotis myotis (assembly GCF_014108235.1). Lineage (NCBI taxonomy): Eukaryota > Metazoa > Chordata > Mammalia > Chiroptera > Vespertilionidae > Myotis > Myotis myotis. The sequence goes on from NW_023416335.1 coordinate 204,042,466, forward strand.
GATATATCACCAATGTCTGCTCCTGTTCCAAGGGACAGTAAAGTAGAATAGCTAGAAATACAATCAGAAAGCTATAGATGAATTTACACCTCAGGGGAAAGTAGGGATATACTTAAAACGGAACTCAAGTGGCACTGATATTTAAATAATATTTTTAAAGACTCCTTAAAACACTTGTTTTCCTCCCTTTCCTCTCTCCATCTGCACACGTTCGTTTCAACTCGCACAATTTATGTAAAGTTTTAAAACAGAGTCAAGGTTGGCTTGCATTTTATGATAACGCTGGCACCTGAAATTAAACTCAGCAGGTGAAAAAATAGTCCTTCATGGATTTGACTTTTAAATGGCACCTCTAAAGACACATTTTAAAGAAAAACCTCCATATTTATCAGAAGTTTCTCCAGGAAGTCAATACAGGCATCAACACGAGAAGAAGAAAGGAAGAAGCTGGAAGGTTAGAAATTGCATCCCACACGTGTGCAAATGGCCTAGGAACACCCGTCTCTAACCTGCCTTACCCGGTAGAAGGGAGACTGCCCACCTGGCAGTTAACCCAGGGGTTTCAAAGTCATCGCTAACCAAGCCCCCCTCAAATCCAACATACAACTTCTCGACCAAGCTGGTCGATTTCTCCTCCTAAACATCTACTCCACCTGTCCCCTCCCATGTCTGAACCAACAAACGTCACATTTATAGAGAACACTGCATGAGCCAGAAAAATGATCATGACCTCTCTTACGCCACAAAATGATCATGACCTCTCTTACGCCACAGGATTCAGAGCTGAACACAAACTATGACTGCAAGTATCCTCAGCCCAGTGTGAAAAACTGTACATCCTATATAATAAAAGGCTAATATGCAAATCGACCGAATGGCAGAATGACAGGTCGCTCTGACGCACACTGACCACCAGGGGGAAGACACTCGATGCAGTAGCTGCCCCCTGGAGGTCAGTGCACTCGCACCACTCAGCCAGAAGCCCTGAGCTGGGCTCATGGTTGGCAAGCGCAGCAGCAGTGGCGGGAGCCTCTCCTGCCTCCGCGGCAGCACTAAGGATGTCCGATTGACAACTTAGGCCCACTCCCCGCAGCCAGCAGGCCTAAGCCGTCAGTTGGACATCCCCCAAGGGGTCCCAGACTGCGAGAGGATGCAGGCCAGGCTGAGGGGCCCCTCAATGCACGAATTTCATGCACCGGGCCTCTAATACATGTATAAGTATCTCCATAACCACAGATATGGAAAAGGTATAAGAACTGAGAGTTCTCTCTCTGGGTAGAATATGAGTCATTTTCAATCCTGTGATTATATTTTTTCCTAAATTTTATACAAGGAGTGTGCATTGCTTGTACAATTTAAGAACATGTAAAAGCTTGAAATCATCACGCCTTCCTGTTATACTGTGTGTGATTTGAAATTCCCCAGTGCAGACGTGTAGTACACATGTGTTAGTTTTACTCGCCTTGCTAGGTGCAGTGAGTCAGCATCAGCGGGACCCTAATTGGGAATACATACCCTGCAGGCGCAGCTGGTTACCACTTGAAAGACTCCAGTCAGAAGCCTACACTCCAAATACTAAGCTCCGCACCTCCCCGACCGACACCCGAGGCTGCCTTTTAATTAGCATCACGGATGTTCGGAAGGATTTTTCAAGAGTGTTCAAGATGTGTGGGTTGTCTAGAAACACTGCACATGAAAAAGGACTAAAAATCTATGTAACCTTCTAAAAAAAAAAGTTTAAGAAATCCTTCAGAATCACTTAGGATCCCAAACAGATCCTATGGGCACTGAACAGATCTGGGCCATGGATTTTAACTAGATCAGCTGACTCCTGTCAGTCACCCATTGTCACCCCAGTCTTCCTTGACCCATTCTTGCAAGGAGCTCTCCCGGTTCCTGAAAGCGCAGAGCACTGGATTGAGCTCATAAAACAGGTCCTATAGCAGACAGACCCTCATGCTCGCTTTGCTGTCATCGTTACAGGTGCCATGGCTAGTACAGATGGCCAGCTCGTGCCTTTACCCAAGCCGTCCGCTCACACACATGCCTACAACGCCCTATATCCTCCGCTGGGACTAGGGAGGAATCTCAAGTCTCACAGCTTCAAGTCCAGACGCGAAGCCTCCTTCCCCTCCTGTCTAAACTCCCACGGTCACACATTCCTGACACTTAGCTGTGGTCTCATCGTGTCCTGAGCATTAATCTCTCTTCATGAAACTAAAACCCTCGAAGGGCAGAGGATCAGGATTTTAAATTCCCCATGAGCCCAGCATCTAAGACAAAGGTTTATGCTCAACCATCTCTGTCCAGTGTGTGGTCCGGGACCCAGTGGCATCGGCAGCCGAAAAGCAAACTCCTAGGCCCCGCCCTGGCCCCACTCCATCACACTCTGCATCTGAACAAACTCCCAGGTGATTCAGTGACATGACCGTGTGAGAGGGCTGTCCAGTCATGTGCTGCATAAGGGCATTCCCGTCAACCAGGGAACACACGCCCGTGACATTCCACATAGCCTGCGTGTGTAACAGGCTATTCCATGGTTGTTGTGTTGATTGCCTAAGAACACACTTCTCACTGTCCCCGTCACTAAGCGGCACATGATTGTACGAAAGCACCCAGTGAACAGCTGGTTGACACACAGAGCGAGCCTCCCACCTGCCTCCCCGCCCTCCTCACCTCCCCCCGCAGGCACTGGCCAGTGCCCCTGGAGAGCCATTCACCTCCAGGACTTCGGGGATGGCTTGTTTACTATAACAGTTCTCTTAACAGATGGAAGCAGAGTTTCTAGAAGGAAAAGTGCCTTTTTCTAATTACACAAAAGCACCTTCTGGACTAGAGGTGGCTCTGATTACTGCCCCTTTCCCATCAAAACAACCCCTCCCAGGTTTGAAGAATGACTGAAACGCACCAACACTACCACCCACAGAGGCATCATTCTGTCCCTCTTGTAAAAAGGAAAACTGAGACCAAGAGAGGCTAACAACATAGATTTAGTTGTTGGAAATGCTGGGACTCAAATGCTAATGTTTCCTGAAAACACACACACACACACACACACACACACACACACACACACACACACGCCCAGCCTGTATCTGCCCAATCAGAGCCCGATGACTCAAGGGCAGGCGCCCTGCCTGCTGTGGCCATCGCAGTTCTGTGTGTGGCTGGCACAGGACCTGGTACATAAGAGATGACCATTAAGTGTGTATTGAGTGGCTCTATGACTATCTGAGTCTCAACCAGCAGGCTCCTTGGATATTCATTACTGTACACACTACCCTGTCACACCAGCTCCAGCCCACTCCTTCCTCCCCAGCCCAACTGTGGAACTTCCCCTGTGTGATCAGCAAATCCCCCTTGATCCTCAACTTCCTTGCACTTCAATCTACCTCCTGCGCTTGTGTGGAAGGCTAGCTGCTGCCAGGATCCTGCTTTTCCTTCCTCCCACTCCTCACGGCCTGCTCCCGAGGCCCAGGATGCGGCCTCTGTGCCCGGCTTCCAGCCGTCTCTAGGGAATCTGGCTGCCCCTCGCATAGGAAGACCCTCGTGCTCCCATGGCTCCCTTCCTCTCTCTGTCCTTGCCAATGTCGTTTGGCAACTCCTCTCATTCCCTGAAGACTTGAGCTCCCACCGCACACTCCTCTGTCTCTCCACCTAAATTCCATGACCAAAAATGGCCAATTCAAAGCGTCTGCCCCTTCACGTGGACCGGGGACCAGGTTCACATTTTAGCACCTGGTGTCATCGAAAACAACACAACCTTACAATTTCAAACATCATCCCAGCCCCTGCCCAGTCCCATCTGTGAGCCTCCCCGGCTGCCACTATACAACTTCTTCACTGTATGGCTTCAATAAGCCCCTTTTAAACAGAAACCTGCCAGCCAGCTGTCTGACTATATGACATGTGTAATATAGAAACACATTCCTCACATCACCTTAAGTAGGTCCCTGCGGCAAGGACGTGCCCCGAGACACGCTCTGGTACATGTGAGGTCACGTGCCAGGTCACTGTTACCTTCCCCTCCTTTCTCTGCTCCACAAGGAGAAACACACAAGAGGCATTGGGCCTCTCTCTCTGGGCCTGGAGCGTCCGTCCTGACTCATGCCGAGCCCAGTCACATCCCTCCTACCTCTTTTCTCTGTACATCAGGCCCCACAGCACCTGCCTCCTGCAAGTGACCCTTTGGGTGGATGGCACCTGGCTTTGGAGGCACCGTTTACAAATTCATCACATGCCTGGCAGCAGTCCCTCAGTAGTTGAGCATTGACCTATGAACCAGGAGGGTCATAGTTCGATTCCCAGACAGGGCACATGCCCAGATTGCTGGCTCGATCCCCAATAGGGGGTGTGCAGGAGGCAGCTGATCAATGATACATTCAATCAATCTCTCTCTCTCTCTCTCTCTCTCTCTCTCTCTCTCTCTCTCTCACACACACACACACACACACACACCTCTCTGAAATCAATAAAGATATATTTTAAATTTTTTTAAAAAATCATCACATGAACTACAAGAGTAAAAGCCACATGCAACATGCTTTGGAACCAACATTGCAAACATGGAATTCATTGTATTTTAAGGACTCTAAGGGTCCATTCCTGCCACCTTAGTTTGTCTTCATCCCACTGCGACATCAGATCCTCTGGCTGCAGGGAAACTTGTCCTTCTGTCCTTGGAACCGCTGGGATGACCCAGATCAAGGGGCAGAGGCCTCACTAGGGTCTCCAGTCTAGCCTTCAACCACCCATGTCATACAACTCCACAATTAGGACATGCTACCTGAAGCCTGAGGTTTTGCCCACCTGGTTTCTGTTATGCTAAAAACAAACTCCCAGGCACGGCTGCATTGCACATGGGCCTCTCAGCATACAGAGGACTGGGCGTCAGGATCTGGGCTCTGCACATCGGTGGGAGCATCTACGCAAGTCATCTTTTTTCGTGAAAGCTCATGGCAATATCAAGCACTAAGGGCTATTGTAAGAGTTGAGGGAGATCCAATGAAATCCAATATCTGATGGCACAGCAACATAAGATGCTGTACTAGCCAAAATAACATTAAAATAAATCAGGTGAATTTTAGCTGCTTGACCAATCAAATTGTATGGGTAGCACAGACATGACTGCCCCTGACATCCACAAGGCGGCTAGAAGGGCACCTCACTCCATTTGGGCTTCTCTAGCAAAAACACCATAGACTGGGTGGTTTACACAACAAATATTTATGCCTCACAATTCTGGAGGCTGGGGAACCCAAGATCAAGATACTGGCATACTTTGACAGCACTTCTGTCTAGAACCTTTGGGGGTCGAACGACCCGTTCACAGGGGTTGCCTAAGACCATCGGAAAACACATATATAATTGCATATAATTTTTGTGATTAATCACTATGCTTTAATTATGTTCAATTTGTAACAATGAAAATACATCTTGCATATCAGATATTTACATTACGATTCATAACAGTAGCAAAATTACAGCTATAAAGTAGCAACGAAAATAATTTTATGGTTGGGGGTCTCCACAACATGAGGAACTGTATTAAAGGGTTGTGGCATTAGGAAGGCTGAGAACCACTGGTCTAGGAGAAAGCTGCCCCTCCAATTCTCACCCTGATGCCAGGCAAGTTAGTTCCCCCCTGGATGCCCCAGGTCTCTTTGTTTAGAATGTTGGGACTTCTATCAGGAGTGCTGGAGAGTTTATCTGGTAACCCCGAGGTCAGGTGTGCATTGTGTGCAGGTGACTCTGCTGGCACTGTGGAAGCTGGGGTGCAAAGGAGTGGAGGCAAGGGGACCAATCAGAAGAGAAGACAGGGGCTGACATGGCAGGGCAGTGGGAATGGCAGGGCAGGGTTTAGAAGACATTTAGAATCCCAATTCTGTTACCTGAGGTGGCAAGCCGATGGGAGCTGTTCGGCAATGAAATACCAATGGGTGAGGGGAGACCTAACTTCTGAAAGAATCCAGAACAAAACCTCATGCCACAGTTACTGAAGGAAAGAAAGTGTCCAGGCCTGCAGGTACTTCAGACAGACTGCTTGAGACTGTGGTTCCCCAGGGACCCAGCAGAAGTGAGCCCCAGGGGCCTGGCACTGACCTACAGCTGCCCATCTTGGAACCCAAGGTTTCCAGGACACTGGGGGAAAGCCCTGAGGAAAAAGGAAAAAAAAGATACTGGCACATTCCATGGCTGGCAAGGACTCTGCTTCCTGGTTCAATCTTTTTATTGTGTCCTCACATGGCAAAAAAAGGTGAGGGAACTCTTTTAGGCCTCTTTTCTGTAAGAGCACTAATCCCACTCATGAAGGCCCCATCCTTATGACATAATCACCTGCCAAAGGCCCCACTCCCAATACCATCTCACTGGGGGGTAGGATTCAATATATGGATTTTTAGGGGGACACAAACATTCAATCCATAACAACGTGGGGAAAAGAACTAACATGTGGGCTTACCCTGGTCCTGACACAAGGTGGTATATATTTGTAAAGACAGAACTATTAAAAAGGAAAGAACATGCTAACATCGACCAGGGAAAACATAAACTGTGCTTTATCGTTTATTATTATAGTAAATGGTGCATTTTCAATATGTTACTACTCTTTATGAAAGCACCATTTCATTCTTTAAAAAGGGACTGCCCCTGGAAACAAATTGTATTTCACAAGTTAATACAACCAGGAGATAATTCTCTCATGAAGATCCAATGTGCTTCCTTGAACAAGACAAAGCCTACTCTTGCAGAACTCACCCGGTTTTCCACTGCCACCTTTAAACAAGTTAAGAAGAAATAAGCAAAATTAATTTTAACAATATATTCTGTTTAACCGAGCATAGCTAAAATATTGGCACTGTAACATGTAATCCATATAAATTATTAATGAGATATTTTAATGGTCTTTTTCCCACACTGTCTTTGAAATCCAGACTGCACCTTATATTAACAACCAATCTCAGTGTGTGTTTTTTAATTATAAGAGAAAGTTTATTTATTTACAGAGGTACTTAGTAGAAGTGAGTGGGCTGGGTTGTGTACAAGTTACAAAGGCAGGGAAAGGGCCCTTGGAACTTAGGAGAGGGAAAGGCGAAGGTGAAGTGCCCGGGGAAGAAGAGGGGGAAGGGAAAGGCACGGACGTGCTCCTGAGAAGGAGAGCGCCTTTTATTTTTTCAAATTATAAGGGAAAGTTTATTTAGAAAGCTAGAGACAGTACATGTGAGCAGTAAAGGAAATGGGCTCAGGAAACACGTTAGAGGCAAAAGAAGGGCCCTTAGAGCTTAGGAAAGTATACTCGGAAAGAAGATTAGAGTGGGGTGCGGGGCGGGGGGAATATAGGGAGAGAGCCCCGTCCATCTCAATGTGAACTTGATGGCTTTCAAGTGCTCAAGGGCCACAGCAATGAAGAGTGCACATTCCAGTATCTTCTGAGCCTCAGTTTGGCCTTGGGCATGAGCATGGAATTGGAGCGGAGAACCTGGGTGACTGGATGAACAGCACCTGAGCTGGTGGGGCCCAGAGACCTGGATGTAGGTAGACGCGAGAGCACTCAGGAAGGCAGACCACATTCATCGGGCAATAGGGTACCAGGTACCACACTGGCACTCCCAGGAGATCTTCATTCCCTCGGGCTCTACAACCAGTCTGTGCGACTCTACTTGACAGACAGGGGCACCGAGGCGCCAAGGGCCAAGTGACTGGGATCACACAGCTGGGAAGCAGGACCCCGGGGTCAACCCCCAGACTTCTGACCTCAAATCCAATGTGCTCTTCTCGGTGTGGCATCACAGACCTCCGACAACTGCTTCCCGAGGACCTCATCCTTACCCGTTCCAAAGCTGGACCACTCCCTAAATAAAGGACGCCATGCCCACACCTCCCTGACTTCCCACCCGCTGCCTCCACTTCCTACTGGACTCGCCCCTACTTATCTAAGCAGTGAGCCTCTAGAGCAGTGGTTCTCAACCTTGGCTGCACATTAGAATCACCTGGGAATCTTTTTAAAATCCCGATTTCTGGGCCTCATCCTCTGGAAATTCTGTTTCTTTGTTATGGGGTGGGGCCACAACATTAGTAACAAAGAAACAGAATTTCCGGGGGATGAGGCCCAGAAATCAGGATTTTAAAAAGATTCCCAGGTGATTCTAATGTGCAGCCAAGGTTGAGAACCACTGCTCTAGAGAGTGGTCCTCAGGTGGGGGGAATGTTGCCTCCCGCCCCAGGGCCATGTGACGATGCCTAGCAAATTTTGATGATCAAGAGTGGGGAGAATGGGGTGCTATGAACATCAGTAGGTAAAGGTCAGGGAGGCTGATAAACATCTTCCAAGGACAGCCCAGGACAGCCCCCCACCACAAATAATTATCTAGTTCAGAATGCTAATAGAGCTCAGGCTGCGAAACCAGGTTAAGGCACCACCAGCCCTCATGAAAGGCGCCAGCATGTTTCCAGAGGGACACATGCCCAAAAGAACTGCAGCTTCGCTGGGAGGCCTCTCCTCCAAAGCCGCTGCCCTTGGCCTGGAGAAGTGGAAGGCACGGACCTACATCCCAGGTAATTCCCTTAATTCCCATCCCTTATATTCCACCATACAACCCAGGTCCTGCTTTTTTAAATATATATATTTATTTATTGATTTCAGGGAGAAAAGGAGAAGGAGAGAGAGATAGAAACATCAATGATGAGAGAATCATTGATCGGCTACCTCCTGCACACCCGACACTAGGAACTGAGCCCACAACCCTAGCATATACCCTGACCAGGAATCGAACTGTCACCTCCTGGATTCACAGGTCGATGCTCAACCACTGAGCCAAGCCAGCCGGGCCCAGGTCCTGCTTTTGAAGGGCAGGAGCATCAGTTTAATAGAGATGTCAACAGGCGGGCAGTGTGACTGTCACTTGCAGCGCGGAGCTCTCTTTGGGGGCTAACACAGGTGCAGGAGCAAAAGGGGAGAAGAGATCGCCGAGCAATCAAAAATTCCCACTTACGGCATTAACCTCTGACTAAGCCTCGCCACACAGATCTTTAATGCAAATGGATCTTTCCTGAGGATGTGCCCTTTTCCCAGGTCGGACGACGGCTCCGGAAGGCTGATTGTCAGTTTCCTTCCGAATGCTAAATCAGCTCCTAATCACAGCCACGCGGCTGCCCGGGCAGCCGCCCGTGGGGAGTGTTTTGGTCCCCGATCTTTGGATTTTCATTCTGGAAAAGGATGACTTAAGCAGGCGTGCCGCACATTTCCATTCTGCTTAAGCAAACACTCAGTAAGCACTTAACCAGGGCGGCTGCCGCAACACGCACTCCAGTCCTCCCCGCACTCCCGTCCTCCCCACACTCCAGTCCTCCCCACACTTCAGTCCTCCCTGCACTCCCGCCCTCCCCGCACTCCAGTCCTCCCCACACTCCAGTCCTCCCCGCACTCCCGCCCTCCCCGCACTCCAGTCCTCCCCGCACTCCCGCCCTCCCCACACTCTCGTCCTCCCCACACTCCAGTCCTCCCCACGTGTCGAACTCGCTGAGTCTGTTCTTCCTCCACAGTCCAAGGCCTGTGGTAGCACACAGTAAAGAGAAGGTAGCTACGTCTTTCCCTTTTCTCTCCTCCTTGCCGTTCATCCCTTCCCACATGGCACGTGCTCCCCAGGCGCATCCGCTATTCCAGGCACGGAGCTTGGGGCGGGACACGGCGATAGGTGCCACCTGCCCTTGCAGAGCCTTGTGAGAATGCAGGCACGGACAGACAGACCCGGCGCCGTGACCATGCACACAAGGCGGGACTGGGGAAGAGATGGTTCTCGGGAGAAAACATCTGAGCTGAGCCAACGAGGGTGGCACAATGTCCCGAGCTGGGAAGGCAAGCGAGGTCGTCCCTGGCAGAGGGAACCACTAGGAAAAATGCAAGGGCAAGCTGGCCCCAGGGAGCAGCCACAGGCCACTCCTTCCAGAGTCAGAGTAGGAGATTGAGGGATAGGGGGGCACAAGACTAGGATGACCTTGAATGCCAAGTGAAGGAGAACTTGAACTTCATTCCACAGGCCCTGGGCAACTCCGGAAGATTTCTGAGCAGGAATCACAGCACCTGTGCTTAAGAAAACTAACAACTCTGCAAGGGGGTGAAGCTGGAGGGAGAGCACAGCCCAGAGCCAACCCGAATGATTCTGGTGGCAGACACCCTGGGAGCCATCCCAGGCGCAATATTGGTCCTTGTTTTGGGGGGTATATTTCTTGTTGCCACAATGCTGGTTTTGGTCCATAGGTGGGGGCAATGGGCTGAATGTTTGAGTGTCCCTCAAATTCATATGTTGAAATCCTAAACCCCAATTTGACGGTGTTAGGAGGTGGGGTCTTTGAGATGTAGGGTGGGGCATGAGGGTGGAGCCCCCAGGAATGGGATCAGTGCCCTTATGAAAGAGACTCTTTCTGCCTTGTGGGGACAAAGGAGAAGCTGGCACTTCACAAGCCAGAATAGGGTCCTCACCAGAACCCAGCCCTGGTCTCAGACCTGCAGGCTCAGAGCTGTGGGGAATAAATCTGTTGTCAATAAGCTCAGCTGGATGGAGCGTTGTCCCGTATACCAAAAAAAGTTGTGGGTTCAATTCCCTGTTGAGGTGCAAACGGGAGGCAACCAATTGATGTTTCTTTCTCACATCGATGTTCCTCCTTCTCTCCATCTTTTCCTCTCTCAAATCAATGAACATATCCTCGGATGAGGACTTAAAAAAAAAATTAAACACAGTGGAAAGGTGCCCGGCATGTTATCTGGCACAGAGCAGCTATACAATGAATATTAATTAATTAATCAAGTATGCAATGACAGTTTGAGAATTAAAACACCGAAATCCTGGTAGGGGGTAAGAAGGTAGTCGGCCCTTTACTTCACCCGTCTAATGCCAACTGCACTTCCTGGCACAGAATGCTTAGTGGGATGTTGCACTGGCTTCCTGGGGCTGCTACAACAAAGGCCACACACAGGGCAGCTTCAACAAAACACAGGTTGCCCCATAGTCTGAGATCAGGGTGTGAGCAAGGCTCGCTCCGTCCGCAGGTGCCAGGGGAGGACCTGCTCCAGGCCCATCTCTGAGCTTCGGATGGCCCCTCAGCGGTGGTGGTACAACTCCAGTCCCCACTGGGCACTCTCCTTATGTTCGCATGGGAGTCCAGATCTCCCCTTCTGTAAGGGCAACGGTCATACTGGGTTAGGGCCCAACCTAATCTAGGATGATCTCATGTTAGCTAATTGCATCTGGATTTCCAAATATGAACATGTTCTAAGGTGCTGGGGGCTAGAACTTCAGCTTATGGCCCTAGCTCGTTTGGCTCAGTGGGGAGAGCGTCGGCCTGCAGACGGAAGGGTTCCAGGTTTGATTCCCATCAAGGGCAGGTACCTCGGTTGCAGGCTCCTCCCCGGCCTGGGCCCTAGTCGGGACTTGTGCAGGAGGCAACCAATCGATGTGTTTCTTTCACATCAATGTTTCTCTCTGTCTTTCCCTGTGAGGATTTAAAAAAAAATAAAAGTTCAGCTTATGAATTTGGGGGCGGACACGACTCATCTTGTCACAGTGACCTTCACCGTCCTGCAAAAGTTGAGACAGGAAAGCAGCATGAGGCAGAGTGAGGAGGGGGCATTTCAGTTCTATGGGGTCAGGGATGCCCAGGCCCAAGAGGCCACCTGTCAAAGGTCAGCAGGACTGACTGGGTCCCTGGAGGATGGACAGGATGGCCTGGGAGCTGGCACCGGTCTCCACATCCCACCGGAGGGAGAGAAGGAGCATGAAACTGGGCTGCGGGAAGTCTCGTTCTGGTTCCGCTCAGCCAGCAGCTCACTGTGCGACCTGAGCGGACGCTCACCTTCTCTGGGCCTCAGCATCCAATCAAAGTAACTGTGAGCTCCCTGACGGATCTCTAACACCCAGAACAGGGCGCCAGCTTATCAGTTCCAAACTCACCAGGAGATACAAGCCCAGCCCCTGCAGGGATGCGGACTGTTCCCCGCTTCCAACAATCTCCAGGTCGGAACTGTCCGCTCACGGGCCTGCCACCTGCAACGCTGGAGATTAAATTTCCAGCATCCAGGCCTGTATAAGAAACATCAAATAGTTCAGCGCTATCCCCCCCGCACAACACATTAGACAGCGGCAGCGCATCAAGTAAACAGCCTAGTTAATAAGTGCGAGTTCATTAGTTGTGGGGCTGTCAGGAGCCCAATAGCTGTGATCACACACAAAGCCATCCCCGTCTTAGAAGTCAAGCTAAATGCTTTCCATTTTTATCACCCAATTCATAACCTGGCTGTCTGGCTTTGAGAATCAATAGCCTGGTGGTTTTGGTATCCAATAAATTTGTCTTCGTCCGGACGTTTTTCATTTCCCATGCCACTTGTCGAGAGCCGGGTAAGGTGAATTGCTCCTCTCAAAGCATTTGTTTTTCCAAATCTGTAATTTCACACTGACAGGTTCCACACCCAGTGAAGGCGACGCGGGAAAGAAAGCAGAGAGCAGAGGCCCTATTCCCAACACTGAGAAAGTCTCCAGCTGGGGTCTCTGGGGACGGCCAATGTAATGGGTTTCACATGGCACATGTCAACTGGTCTACCTGGGATGATCCATCATTCACCTACCAAAGAATTTTTATTCAACACTAAGTGCCAAAGCCTGTGCTGGGTAATTTACAGGAACGATCTCATTCGTCCTCACCAGACAGCTGCCTGAAAAAAAAATGCCACTGCTTTATACGCACACACAAATAAATAGACACATTACATTTATTTCATGTCGACCACGGACACTGATCAAAGAAAGCCATTCTGGTTTTGTGGAGAAGAGGAAGCAAGGAACTTACAGAACAAGCCCACTGGAAGCAAATATATACATACAGACTCAAAAGAAAGGTTGGGGAGGGAACAGGTCTCTAATCCAACACAAAGGATCCGACTGAGTAAACTGAGGCTGAGACAAAGGAATGACATGTCCAAAGTCACCCAGAAAGCAAAGAACAAAGTTAAACCTATACTCTGAGTTCCTGTCTTCCTGCTCTGCTGCTTCAGTTTTATTTTCTTCTTTATCATCATCAAATCAACACATATTTTATAAGATGTTTAACGGATCTAAACATGGAACGATTCATGGTTTGGAAGCGTTCAAGATGGGAGGAGAGAAACCCTTGAAGAACCTCCCAATCCAAATCTAGGGAAAGAGAGGTGTTTACCTGGGACTCGAGGAAGAGGAGGATGGGAAGTGACTGCTAATTTCTTTGGGGGTAATGAAAACATATGTGCTAGAATTAAACAGTAGTGACAGTAAATTAATACAGCCTTATGAATATGCTAAATACATAAAACCAGTGATTATAAAAACCATTGAATTGTATACTTAAAAAGGGTGAAATTTATGGTATGTGAATTATACCTCAATTAAAAAAATAATCGGTGACATCAGAACAGTCAGGGCTTAATAATGCAGATTAGCTGCTATCAAAATAATTGATTTTAAGAGAGAAAGGAAGGGAGAGAGAGAAGCACTGATGTGTGAGAGAAACATCGATCAGTTGCCTTCTGTATGCACCTAGACCAGGGATTGAACCCACAACCTGGGTATGTGCCCTGACTGGGAATTGAACCCACCACCTTTCCATGCATGGGACAATGCTCCAACCAAGCAACACCAATATATATATAAGTATACTAGAGGCCCGGTGCACAAATACATGCACGGGTGGGGTTCCTTGACCTGGCCGGTGATCAGGGACGATGGGGCCTGCCGGCCAGGGGGAGGAACCACGGGACGTTGGCTGGCTGTGGGGAGGTTGGCCAGCCATGGGAGGTTGGCTGTGGAAGCACACTGACCACCAGGGGGCAGCTCCTGTGTTGAGCGTCTGCCCCCTGGTGGTCAGTGTGCATCATAGCGACGGGCTGGTCATCCATCCGGTTGTCCAATCATAACTGTCGCTTAGGTTTTTATATAGTTTCTAGTTATACAAATTATATATGTGCTATATACAGTATGTATACTATATACATTCATTACTTTAAGTTTCCTGTCCATTTTGTGAATTAGGAAAGTGGGGAACAAAGATGTTAATAAAGTCACCTGATGAGTCACTGGTCAACACGTATCTCACAGACACACCTTGCAGCGTCCTTTCTAATGCACAGCACCACTTATTTCTAGAACGGCTGCTGTGTGCGAGGTCACCCCCAGGCTGACAACCACACAAATGGAAGTAACAAAACATGAAGAAATCCATGGCCTCGTGGCCACAAACATGAGATGTTTAAGGATAAAAAAACAAAGAACACACAACCCCTCTAAAACCCATACATGCCAACCACAGGGCCAGTTGGAGGAAAAATAAATCACCGCAATTTGTTCTTATTTACAACTAGTTTTAAGCCGTTTGTCAAACAAAACGAGCTTATCTGCCAGATGAGATCCCAATTTCATAAGTTCATTAGTGGCTGGCGAACAGAAAGGGTCGCCCTGGTGATTTAATAATCTGGCCCTAACTCTCGTCAAAGCCCCTTAAAAAACAAGCTGCCAGGAGAGAAAGGAGGTGCTATCGGATCTCATCTGTGCACTATGTCCGTGCCAGCACGGAGCAGGCACCTCGGACACACCGGATTAAGTCGCCACAGCCAGGGCAGGATGGCAGGGAACAGGAACGTGCACAGGGCTGGACGCCACGGCAGCTTTAAATGGCCTGGAGAACAACTCCCACAGCCTCTTTTTGTGTTTATTGCTTTTAATCCAGTAGGTAGCACAGACACACTTTTAAATTAAAACTCGGAGTCATTAGGAAATGAGGAATTCCTGGGCATAAGCAGGGCGCACTGTTCAGATGCCAGGGGGAAATGAGGAAGGTGTCTTCTAATAAGGCCCTCATTAGGAGGGAGGCTCTAGTTTTCTACCATCACATTTATTATATAATGCAAAGGAACGCCGCGGTCCTCATTCAAGTGTGCTAACTGGAATAATGAAGCATCCCCAATGCATTTCTCTCCAAATTGCTCCACCATGAGCTATCAAGGCGAGGTTCAATATTGCTACTCTGCAGCCAAAGGGCATTCTCTGTTGAGGAATTGGTCACATTCGGTCACAGTAGCAGCCTCTGGAATTCCATTTCCGAAGCTAGAGCTAGGAGAGGTCGCGGGGGGGGGGGGGGGGGGGGGGTGTTCCTTCTAGGAGATGGTATGAAATATTCTGACCTTACAAAGAGGCACCAGGGAGGGGCGTTGGGAGAATAACTCTCTCCACTCCCTCCAGAGGGCCTCTGAGCATTCTCCTCTTTCTAGATCCTTCTCTCCTTTGTGCCCGAACATTCCCTTCAGGCCTCACTTCTCAGGTCCTCAGGAAGACCCTCCCTTCCTCCCGCTAAGCTAAGGTGCAAGGTGATTTTATTAGCGTCTTTCTTCCCCGGGGAGGGTGCACCCCCCTGCAGGCAGGGGCCTGCTTCTTCCTAAGTGAAGTGAATGGCACACTTGGCTGTCAACTAGTGGATGAGATTATTTTTTACCCCATTTTAAACAAGGACTAGAGAAGACTTCTGACACCTGACTCACGGGTTAATCCAAACCTCTGGGGAGGCACCGGAGAGGCTAGTTTCAGGATAAGGGGCAATAGGGAGGCTGGTGACCTTAATCTAAGAGGTGACATTGTTCAGTGTCAGCAAGAAGGGAGGGCGCAGAACGTGTGTGTGTGTGTGTGTGTGTGTGTGTGTGTGTGTGTGTGTATGTGCGCGTGCGCGTTTAATGCTCTTCTGAAAGGAAGGTCTTCAGGGTGAAGTCTCAATATTCTTCTGAAATGTCTTTTTATTTCTAGAATTCGAGAACAAATATAAAACAATGCACATTTCAAAACCAAACAAAAGCCATTTTATGACTGGCCTTTTGGAATGCCCTTCCTCCAATTAACGCCTCATTGTCCTTCCAGACCACACTCATTCGTCACCTCCTCCAGGAAGCCTTCCCCAACAGGCAGAGCTCAGCTCCATCACACTGAGAAATTCAGTGTTGTGGCTCAGTGGCTGAATGTCAACCCATGAACCAAGAAGTGACTGGTTCGATTCTAGGTCGGGGCACATGCCCAAGTTGTGGGCTCGATCCCCAGTAAGGGGCGTGCAAGAGGCAACTGATAAATCTTTCTCTCTCATCGATGTTTCTAGCTCTCTCTCCCTCTCCTTCCTGTCTCTCTAAAAATCAATAAAAATATATTTAAAAAAGAAAAGAAAATCAGTGTTTGAAAATCTTCACATCTGAGTCCAGAAGGACTTGGTGAGAAGGTAACTTCCTCCCTTTCACCCTCACTAGGGCACTAGCACGTGCTTTCAGCCCTCGGACACCTAGCAGAGGGAACGGGGAACCCTGATTCTTGCAGGAGCCCGAGGTCAGCATAGTTTGGTTCCTCTGGCCCCTGGCCACTTGGGAGTGGTATCGGTTTCTCAATTCCATAAATGTGTTTACGTAGGTAACTAGGACTTAGGAAGAGGAGACAGACATGGGACAGGAAGATGGGAATGACAGAGTCTAAGAAGCCCAGCCCAGTTGGAAACTCCACGAGGGCAGGGACCCAGTGCCCAGCCCCTGCACTTAGCGTGGCACCTGGAACTCGGCCTCCATAACTACTTGTGGAGGAAAACCGAGAGGCAGGGACTTAAACTGAACCCTGAAATGGCACAGCAGGGAGTGGTTTAAATTCCACGTCTCCCTACTCTAAGTCCGAAATATTTTCAACCTCGACACTCTACACCAAGCATGTCAAACTCGCAGCCAGAGGGCCACATGCCTTGCTTATTTCAGCTGAGAGTTTGACAGGCTTGCTCTACACCAGTGATGGCGAACCTTTTGAGCTCGGCGTGCCAGCATTTTGAAAAACCCTAACTTAACTCTGGTGCCGTGTCACATATAGAAATTTTTTGATATTTGCAACCATAGTAAAACAAAGACTTACATTTTTTATATTTATTTTATATATTTAAATGCCGTTTAACAAAGAAAAATCAACCAAAAAAATGAGTTCACGTGTCACCTCTGACACGCGTGTCATAGGTTCGCCATCACTGCTCTATACCAAACTGCCCCCATGCCAATTAATATTTGTTAAGGGAATAAAAACAAAACAATAACCAAAAAAGATGGTTATTTCTCTTGAGGTTTTTGCCACTCAACAAAAATACTTAAAATGATCACCACCCGGAGATTTCCAGCTATCTTTCCAGCTTCAACATTATGATGAAAGACCAAGTGATGCCACGCTGGAAGCTGGAGGTTTAAATTCACCCCGCCTGCCCGTCACAAAGGCCGAAAAACTCCACATTCTGAGAGGCAATCCACCATTCTGACACGCCAGCTCCCGGAGTTCAGCGAGATGTGAGATATAATTGACAGGTATTTCCAAAAGCTGTTCTGAGCTTTTTGTGCAGCAATACCTAAGCAGAATATTTATTTGGATTACTTCAGAAGTTTCCATCTTCTTTTTTTCTTGTTTTGCTTTCAAACTTCCACGGGCACATCGCCTGCAAGGTGAGTATCAGACGCAAACTCTACCAAAAACAACAGCGGTGACTTTTCTTTCCAAACACCACAAACTGTCCTCAGGAGACCCTGAAGGAAAGGACTCTGTTCTGTAGCTTATACTAGCTAAAAAGACAAGATTTTAAAAGGAAGAAATAAACCACTTTTTTAGAAGTAAATGAGAGAAGCTACTGAGTGATGGGGTAGAGGTCAAATTAAGAAGTTGGCGCACTCTACCCGGGCCGGTTTGGCTCAGGGGTTAGAGCGTCGGTCCTCAGACCGAAGGGTCTCCGGTTCGATTCCAGCCAAGGGCATGTACCTCAGGTGCAGGCTCAATCCCCGGCCCAGGCATGGTCTGTGCAGGAGGCAACCAATCGATGTGTCTCTCACATCAATGTTTCTCTCTCTCTCCTCTCCCCCCAACCCATTCCATTCTCTCAAAAACAAACAAACAAAAAGAATGGAAAAAATGATCTTGGGTGACGATTGAAAAAAATAAGGTCACCTAACCAGCGTGGCTCAGTAGTTGAGCGTCAACCTATGAACCAGGAGGTCCCAGTCAGGGCACATGCCCAGGTTGCGGGCTCATGCAGAAGGCAGCTGATCAATGAGTCTCTCTCATCAATGATGTTTCTATCTCTCTCCCTCTTCCTTCCTCTCTAAAATCAATAAAATTATATTTAAAATAAACAAAAAAAGTTGACCTGCTCTGTACTGAACAGCTGCAGCCACCTTCAAACTTGACCGAGCAGCTGAGGCGCGGCGAGGACGGGCTGACAGCTCGCTGCGGGGTGGAGAAAGAGGAGGGGCACCAAGCCGGCAGAGGGACAAGCACGGCGGTGGGGCAGGTGGCAGCAGGGCAAGCGTTCTTCCCGCCTCTGCAGCCCGCGGGTGACAGGCTGGTGGGTGGAGTCACATTAAGAAAATAAGTTTAAGTAAGTAAGTCTTTCTGAGAAAGAGAGACACACAAGTTTGGACCATTTGCCATAACATCATCCTGCATTTTTTGTTTTATTTTGGTTGTGGAAATTTTGCTGCTTAAAGGGGAAAGCGTCCTTTCACCTGGAAATTCACCTGGAAGGCACGTTGATTGCTCACAGTGCCTTATCATTAGGCTACGGGGCACTGTGTGGATACATTTCTGTAGGAATAATTCTGCTAAAGGAGCAGTTACTAGCATCTTCTTATGAGCAAAATATGCTACTAATATGAATATATTGACAATATAATCAATAAATAATAAAAGCCCGGTCGGTGTGGCTCAGTGGTTGAACATCAACCTATGAACTAGGAGATTGCGGTTCAATTACTGGTTAGGGCACATGCCCGGGTTGCAGGCTCGATTCCCAGTGGGGTGGGGGGTTGTGTGTGCAGGAGGCAGCCACCAATGAATCTCTCTCACCACTGATGTTTCTAGCCCTCTTTCCCTCTCCCTTCTTCTCTCCAAAAGCAATAAAAACTTAAAAAATAATAATATTAATGGTATTAATATATTGTTTGTATTAGTAGCATATTATTTTTCTATGTAGTAATATGACAGGTTTATGGCTCTCATACGGAAGCTAAGCCAAAGGCTTACTGCTACTATTACCACAGTACTAGTACTGCGAGTACTAAGTGCTACTGCCATTACCAACGTCCACCTTCTTCCTAGGAAAAATACTAGAAGTCTTATTTGTGGCTAAGGAAAAAAGGAAATCTTTGTGTGGCTTATTAAGTGCCTACTATGTGCTATGACAGGCACTGGATGTCAACTCATGTCTCTGGGCCACAGTTTCTTTAGATATAAAATGTGATTTAAAAAACTGCACGTACTTCATGGAGGTTCTGTGATGTTTAAATAAGTCAGTATGTATATAATGCTTAAAACACAGTAAGTACTCAACTATTATGCAGGTAATACATAAATAAATGCACGCAATATCTAATTCAATTTAACCTGCAATTGGAACCTTTTCTAAGAGCCCATTTCATTGAGGAATAAAGAACAAACAGCTAAGACTCTGAAACATCAGAAAGGGAGAAGCCAGGAGGAAGCAAGACCTCCAACACATTCTGATGCCCTTGGTTGGCGGGGACGCCAGGCAGAGGGGTTGAAGAGACCACCATCTTGGCACCATCTCTAGGGATGAGGGGGAGAAACATCCAAAATAACTCAAAACTTGAATAAGAAACACAACATAAATCATAAATCAAGGGGGGAGAGGTGTCAGGAACATCATTTTCCTTGTAAAATTATCAGGCACACAAAGAAGACCAAAGAAATTAGAAAAATGAATATAGCGAAACAGTTCCTGTCGCAGATCCTGGGAAAATGCAAAGGAACAGAGACGGGTGGAAGAGGAGGGGAAATTTCTACCTTAAAGGTGATGTGTGGTTAGACTGGGCGCTTCTAACCGTGTCTGGAAAGATGATAACTAAAGCGGGACCCCAGGAAGAGTGTCAGAAACAGTGGGTGGTTCCCGGGGTGGGTGGGTTTCACGTAAACCCAGAAGCAGGCGGATGACAAAGGGGGGGAAGGAGGCCCCTCTGGCCAGGCCTTCACCTTCCCCAGCCGGGGTCTCTGGCCTTCTCAGCCCCTCCCCTTGTCCTGATCTAGTCCCCCAGCTCCACCTTTGCGGGCTCTAGGTGACGTCGGGGGCCTTTGGACCTCTTCGTCTGCTTGCTCACAGGCACCTTCTCCTCTTCTTTCCCCAAAAGGACCCGGATGAGCCAGCTGGTTGGCTGGGGAAGGGTCCCACCACTTCTAGTCTCAGGGTTGGTTCCAAGGAGCCTTTACAGTCAGTGTCATCAAAGCCCCCAGGTCGGAGGGATTCCCTCAGGGCGGGCACACGTCTAGAGCCCGCAGTGGCTGGGGGGAGAGGGGAGCCAAGGGGAGAGGACACACCGGGAGTCAGCCTTCCGTCCAGGACGGTCACTTATGGGAACTTCCAGTGTACTCCCTGAATTGCCCGAGCCAGTTTGCAGATCTGGTCTCACAACCAAAGCCACCTGAACTGATACGTGGACTTCGAGTTCCGGGCTCCTTCTTCGAGTCCGAAATAGTTCTGAGGAGAAACTGTGCCCTGAAAACACCAGTTCTGAACAGCAACTGGCCTGAGGTCATTTACAGCTGTAACCATGGGAACGGTTCCTGAGCATCCCTCCCCATCCCCGCCCTCACTGCATGCTGCCCATCCGAAAAATGGGAATAGTAATCCTAACATGTTTGTGTGTGTGTGTGTGTGGGGGGGGGGGGGGGGAGTTGTATGAATTATAAAAAGTAACAAATGTAAAGTACATACCCAGTGTTCAGACATATGGTGACGATAAATGTTTTACCTACATGTACACACACACATACACATACACACACACACATTTATCTTTCCAAATGAACATGTATAATAAAAAATATCAGAGGAAAGGAATGCAGTGAAGACTTAGGAAAGGCATAAGTGAAGCCCATGGTATTCCTCAGGTTTAAAAGGGAGAAGTAAAAAAAGTGGAGGGGGTGGGGTATGCCCCTGGCCAGTGTGTTCAGTGGTTAGAGCATCAGCATGAGCACCCAAGAGCCGCAGGTTCGATTCCAGTCAAGCACATGTACCTACCTGGGTTGAAGATTGGATCCCCAGCTACGGTTGAGGCATATAAGGGAGGCAACCAACCAGTCGGTGCATCTCTCTCACATCACTGTTTCTCTCTCCCTCTCCACGCCCCTCCCCCTTCCATCTCTCTGAAAAGCAATGGAAAAAATAGCCTCTTGTGATAAACACACACCAACGAAAAGGGGGCGGGGAGGACGGATTAATCACTGAAAGTGCCAACACATGGCAACCCCCTTCCTTTCTCCATTCCCCTCTCTCTCTCTCTCTCTCTCTCTCTCTCTCTCTCTCTCTCTCTCACACACACACACACACACACACACACACATACACACACAAATACACACACACACACACACACAACCACGGCTCTTTTGCTTCAGGAACATTTCCACACGGATAACTGTTGCTCCAAACGCTGGATGCAGGGTCCTGACGCACTTTTCAAAGGTCTGACCTGAAAGGGATGACATAACCACGCAGGTCCCTGCCCCTCCAAGCTCCTGTACCCGGGAGAGATGTGCACAAAGGGACGCTGGCATCAGGCCAGCTTCATCGGGTCCAGGACACCGTGACAAGCGCAGGCACCGTGGCGCCCGCCCTGAACCCTTCACCAGGGGCAGTTCTCCCGAGGGCTTCCCGCCCTGCTCACCAGCGAAGCCAGAGAGACTCAGGTAGAGGGAACGTTGGTTTGATGGATTGTGCGTCTCATGGCCCGCTTTTTTAAAAACCCAGGATTAGTGGAGGCACTTGAGCAAATTCCTTAACCCCCCTGTGACTCAGTTTCCTCATATGTAAAATGGGGAGGGTAGTTACAGCACCTACTTCCTGAGTTATTTTGAGAATTAAGAGTTAAACTATACACAGCACTTAAGAACACAATGTTTGCTGTGACTATCATTTTTGCTCACTCATGAAAAGACTTCCTTCCTTCCCTGGGACCACCTTATGAAGTCCTGAGCAGGAACGCCTGATAATTAGCTCTGAAAATGCAGGCTGAACGTGTCTGTGTCAGGGAAGATCCGTGAGATGAGATGCCTGGAGAACGCTCTGAGCACAGAAATCAGGCCACGTCTCTCCAACAAAAGGTAAATCAGAAACAAAAGGAATTCTGACACCAGGCAAAGCCAAAAATAAAAGCAATAATTTGGCTTTCTCAAGGCACAACTGCCGACTCTGTTGCCACTTGGTCCCACTGCAAATGGCTCGAATAGCAGAGAAGGCCCCAGGGAGCGGGTTCGGACCCATCATCACTTGGAGAAGAGTTCGTAGACCCTGCTGCACGACCCAGGGTGCCTGTCCCAGCCCGCCCGTCTGGGTGTCTCCCTTCGATTCCCACTGGCAGGGGACGGAGGGTTCCTGCCTCAGGCCGTGAGGAATGGCCAGGTCCCCAGTTTGCACTGAAAGTGGCTCTGACTCATCTCACCACCAAATGAAAAGGAATGTTTTCAGTTACCAGCTACCCCTGGGGACTCAGCGAGAGGTGGTTTTCTTCCCTCTTTTCCTTAAACGGCCGTGAAGGCAGGGACAGGGGGCACTGGTCCTTCCCTTTGGATAATCTCCTTGGACCTCACTCATCACCCACCACTGCCCCCACCAGGATGAGTCAGGCAGACGCTCCTGTGTGGCCTTAGAGCAGTGGTTCTCAACCTTGGCTGCACATTAGAATCACCTGGGAATCTTTTTAAAATCCTGATTTCTGGGCCTCATCCTCCGGGAATTCTGTTTCTTTGTTACTAATGTTGTGGCCCCGCCCCATAACAAAGAAACAGAATTTCCGGAGGATGAGGCCCAGAAATCAGGATTTTAAAAAGATTCCTAGGTGATTCTAATGTGCAGCCAAGGTTGAGAACCACTGCCTTAGATTGAGGTGTATCACTTTCCACCTGAAACTGTTTCCCTGGCTCTCTCCCTAGACCAGACCCCCACTCAGCTCCTTCCTGTACCCCTGACACGTACACTCAATAAGGTAGCATGTTGCCTGGCAACACTGGATGCATGGGTGGGTGAGTGGTAGACAGGCAGATAATTGGATGGACAAGAGGGTGGATGGATGGATGGATGGATGGACGAACTGATGAAAACTAAAAGAAGAGTAAGGGATATCAGTGAAGAGCAAACTATTCTTTCTCCAAACCACTAAACTCTACCAATGTCTCACAGCCACATCCTTAACTCCCCAAGACAGCAGTCATAACCCTCCCCTTATTCTGTAAAGTACATCTGTATTGATTTGAGAGGAAGGGTGAGATAGAAACATCAACGATGAGAGAGAATCATTGATCGGCTGCCTCCTGCACGCTCCCCATTGGGGATCAAGCTCACAACCCAGGCATGTGCCCCGACCAGGAATCAAACCTCAACCTCCAGCTCAAACCACTGAGCAACACTAGCCAGGCAACCCTCTCCTTATTAAAAGTCACCCTTACATCTTGGAAGTGTCAGAGCATTTATTTCCCCAAAGTTCTAGGGGTCCTGCTTTTATAGCAGTTACATTTTCTCTCTGAAATGGAGACTTCTGTCCACGCCTCAGTCACCTCTGTACCTTACACAGCGCCCTGTGTGTGGAAATGTCTGGGGACCAAGTCCCTCGAGGGGGCTTTTGCTGGGGTGAGTTGGTTTCTGAAGACAAAGTAGCCTGGAGAGCAGGGCAGTTTATGGATGTGACAGGCACATATCTGGGACCCAGCAAAAGCGAATGGGATTCAAGGGTCAGCAAGGTGATAAGACTGATTTTTTTAAAATATATTTTATTGATTTTTTTACAGAGAGAAAGGGAGAGGGATAGAGAGTTAGAAACATCGATGAGAGAGAAACATCGATCAGCTGCCTCCTGCATACTCCCTACTGGGGGGATGTGCCCGCAACCAAGGTACATGCCCTTGACCGGAATTGAACCTGGTACCCTTCAGTCCGTAAGCTGACACTCTATCCACTGAGCCAAACCGGTTAGGGCAGGACTGATTTTTTAATAAGGCAAACAACCAAAAAGGGCGGGGGTGTCAAAGGTCCCTACGACCAGGCCCAGGTTCCATGGCATACATTCACACGTACTCATGGCTATGATTCTTACAGCAGAAGGACGCCAAGCAAACTCTGCAATGGGTAAAGGCACTTAGGGACGAAGTCTGGGGGAAAACCAGCACCAGTTTCGAGAGTCCTCTCCCAGTGGAGCCCCCAGGACGCACCTCCCAGCGATGAACTGTGACAACACAGTAACATGCAGTCTACCAGGGAAGCTTCTTAAAGACTCGACCTGGGTTTTTCCTAGGGACTGGTCAGCTAGGCATTCTTAGCCTAACACGTACCAAAATTCTACACGCCCAGAAGGAAAGCAGGGTTTGGCATGAACTATACTGTTTGCACAACGTTGAGGCCCAATGAGCCACCCATATCAGCGCTGGGAATGGCGGGAACCCTCCTTAAATTCAAGTTCTCAGACGTGAGCCAAGTGCCAACCTTGCACACAGCTGTTCTGTGGACAGACGTGGGTCTGCTACGTTAAATCTCTTGCGCACAGGGGGATACATCGAAAGGGATTTTGGCCAGAGTAGTGCTGGTGGGAACACATTTCGCGGATTCCAGGAATGCGGCCTGTGTTCACAGCAGTTTGGAATTTCTTCCCGGAAATTACCTTAGAGCCCTACCTGCAAATTGTGGTGAATCTTCAACCCACAAAGGTGGACTTTATCCCCCATCATCAATGTACATACAAGCCTCTTGGCTTCAAACCATGAGTTAACAATAGAATATGAAACCGGATCTTTCTCCCTGGGTCTTCAAGCACAGAGGACAAGGACCACCCAACCACTCATCACACAGACATGTATTTGGCACCTTCTGAATGCTGGGTGGCTTCACGGCTGCTGGGGACACACATATGGACAAGAAGGCTGCAAGGGGCCCGCGGCCGAGCTCACTGCTGCTCGGCACAGTAAACATTTACATGCACACACCTGGTACCGCTTCCCACGGAACACGCTGCAGAGCGCCAGCTGTTTATCTGTGTGGTTTGCTTCCTTGAGCAACCTACTTCTATATCCCTCTGGGAGTGAGACTGCACCTCTTGGCTTAAAAAAAAAAAAAAAAAAAAAAAGAAAGAAAGAACGAAAACCATCTGTTTTTTAAACTGGCTAAACGATCCCGAATGTCCCCCCGTGCAGTGCAGCCCAGAGCTTAGAGAGTGCAGCCAAGTTCAACCTTCTCCTCCAACTGCACTCATTACCCAGCTGACCTCAGCCCGACCCTCAGCTGTAGATGCCACCTAAACGCTGGCAACTCCCAACCGACATCTGATGCCCACCTGCTCTAGAACCCCGGGCTCATATCCAACGGCCCGGCCGGTACCTTTGCTTGGATATCTACAGAGCACCACCTACTCGGTGAGACTGAAACGAAAGGACACTACCCTCTCCCCCACTGGTGACTGCCGGGAGCTCCTCCATCAGAGCAAAGGGAGGTGCCCCTTCCCTCAGCTGCTCACATCAGAAACAAGACCGACCGCGGACTCCTCTCTTTCTGTTAGTCTCCACATCCAAGCGGTCAGCAATGCCCAGCGAGCTTACGTTGGAAACACAACCAGATTCTATGACTGCCCACCTCTGTCACTACTTCAACTCTGGTCCAGGCCACATCTCTTGCCTGAATTACTGCCCTGGTCTCCTGACTGCCTGGGTCTCCCCACTTTTATTCTTCTCCTCCGTCTCTCCTGGACACAGTCGCAGGAGGGCTCCTTTTTAAAAAATATATTACTATTGATTTCAGAGAGGAAGGGAGAGGGAGAGCAAAAGACAGAAACATCAATGATGAAAGAGAATCATTGACTGGCTGCCTCCTGCACACCCCCTATTGGGGAGCGTGCCCCCAACCCGGGCATGTGCCCTGACTGGGAATTGAACAGTGACCTCCTGGTTCATGGGTCGATGCTCAACCACAGAACCACGTTGGCTGAGCCAGAGGGCTCCCTTTGAAAAGCAAGTCAGGCTGTCTCCCTCCGGAGCTGGGACCCCTCCGAGGGCTCCCTATGTCATTTGGAGTGAACACCCCAAATGTGATTCTCCCTGCTGGACCTCAGCTCCTAGCAGGGCCACCACGTGACACCTGTATGTTGTGTCTGACCCAGGTGGCCGGACAGAGAGGGCTGACATCCAGTCCGTCCCTCGCGTGAGCCCTGCACGACGGCACGTAGGGCCAGCAGCCCTGTCTCAGCCTTGCCCTCGCTCGACTGTTCCTGGAGCACAACGGGCAGGCTCTCCTCCACCTCTGCCTTGCCGTGCCCACTGCCTGGGCCCTGCTGGCCCTCCCTCTCTGCCTCAGCCCCTCCGTCATCTCCTTACCCGCCCCTGTCTGAAATAACAACCGTCATTCCACCCGGCATGCCCACTTCCCTTCCTTTTCTTCCCTTTCTGAAATTTTCACTATGAACTATATTTAATGCCTATCTCCCCTCACCAGAATGTTTTTTACTCTTTTTAAAAAATTTTTAAAGTGAAATGCAACGCACCATCAACTTGACTATTTTGAGTGTGAACAACCCATCCATGTCCTTTATTGCGTCTGCAACGATGTGCAACCACCATTCTATTTCCAAATCACCTCCACCCCTCCACAATAAAAGACCCTGCCCCCTGGGCGGTTTCTCCCCATCCTCGCTCCCCCCAGGCCCTGGGAATGAGCGATCCGTTTTCTGCCTCTATGGATGGCTCATGGAAACGGAGCCTTTAGAGTGTCTGACTTCTTTGCCTGCCCCTCACTAGAATGTAAGTTCATGGCCACCGTCTTTACTTTATTCACCACTGTGTTTCCTATGCCTGGGAACACTGCCTGACTAACAAGAAAAATTTTTTAATTTTTTTATTTTCATTTGCTTGAAAATAAGCATTTGTTAAGTGAAGGAATGAGTGGACCGGCAGACAAGTAACGGGATGAGTAAATGGACCCTATCCATCAGGAGAAGAAGGAAAGAGGAAGCTAATGCATATTCCTGTAAGGTATCTTGGATGAGACAGGACTGTGAAACCAGCTAGACACGCGATAGAACGGCGCAGTCCGCGAGTCTGGTCCCAGCACAGCCCAGAGCCTTATAAATGATCTGGCGCATTTCCAAGACACAGGGCTTGCGGGACCTTCGGCAGAAACACCTCTTTACATAATCATGTACTTGGGGAGGACAAATAGGTACTGAACACTTTCCAGGAACTGGCTAGGTTATTATATTGAAATCATCTGTAATGCGACATTTCTCCCTAACCATTAGCTCCTTGCAAAGGGAACATAGCTTCTTCACCTCTGAGTTCCAGCCCCCACCACTGGGTTCAGGCCTCTGAGGGTCCTCGGTGAGCTCCCCAGCTTGGAGGGAGACAACGTGTCTGAGCCCTGATTTCAAATCCTCTTCCTTGCACGTTCAAACCATGTGACCTCCAGAAACATAGCCTGAGAGGCAGTTTGGTGTAGGGGTTAAGACTATAGTGAGTCCTTAAGAGTCAAGCCTTGGAGGCAGCCTGGACAAAAATCCCAGCTCGGCCACTTGCAAGCTGTGTGACCCTGGGCAAATTTCTCAACCCCTCTGTGCTGAGTGTCAACATCTGCAAACTCAGGATGCCAGCCATGGTACCTGATCCCGTAGGACTGTTGGAGATTAAATGAGTTAGTCCATATGAAGTGCTTACAATAGGGACCAGCACCTAATTAGTGCTTAATAAGCAAAGGCTAGCATAACCAGGTCTTTACCTTTTAAGTTCCTCCACCGCCTAATCTGGAAAGAGAAGGATGAAGCCTCATCAGAGTGCTGGGCGGAGTCAGCAACTCCCGCCCCACCCACCCCCATCACAGGGGTACTTACACAAATAAGTGGGGTAACCCAGGTAACGAGCCTTCCTCGGTGATGCATAAATTTAATCAACCAACACTGGCTGAGTTTTACGAATGGTGAGGCACTTGCACAGCTCTGGGATCACAAACATAAAGAAGACGCAGAATCCCCCGTCCTGAGGATGCTAGGGACCTGCTGCAGGCGGTGGACCAGGTCCGCAAAGTGAAGCGTGCCCTGGAGGCAGCAAATCAGTCAGCGGTTCACATTTGCAGGAGACCACCCTTTCTGTATTTTCCCATGTAAAT
Source organism: Myotis myotis (assembly GCF_014108235.1). Classification (NCBI taxonomy): domain Eukaryota; kingdom Metazoa; phylum Chordata; class Mammalia; order Chiroptera; family Vespertilionidae; genus Myotis; species Myotis myotis. The sequence goes on from NW_023416335.1 coordinate 204,070,669, forward strand.
GAGAATGAGATGGAGAGAGGTTCAATGGTGACTGCGGGGCTGACCCTTGGCCCAGGACCGGAGTGCACACTCTTCATTCTGCCCAGGAGACTCCTCCCCAAACCCTTAGACCTGCTGCCATCCACTCCCAGCCTCCTCCCATTGGATCTCAGCTACTCCTCCCTCAGCCCCACCCAGCCACCCAAGGTATTTAACCCTTTGAGTGCCAACCGATATCCTAGGAACTATGCTAAAACTGCCAAGGCATTTTTGCTGATTTTACAGCAGTTTAGGAAAAAAATTATGAATCCCAAGTACATGAAGTTACATATTCAGAAACTTAAGGAAACCTTTACTACATTTGTTTTCATCTTTGACATATATTGTTTGCTGATTATAAAATACTAGTAGGAAAAAAAAAAAATTGCCGATAGCGTTCCTGGCACTTTTGGCGAAAGACAGGAGGAGTGCAATCGCACGCCCAGGCACTAAGAGGGTTAAAAATCGGTGTGTCATATGCTTCCCTAGCCCCTGCCTGGCCCAACCTAGCACACAACAGCCTATCCTCATGGCCATGTTCAAGCATATGACAGTCCCCGCCCCTCACTAAGCAGTGAGCGCAGAGAACGTGTCTGCTTTGATCAGCGCTGATCCCGAAGAGCAGGACACAGCACCTGACCCACAGGAGGCTGTCAGGAAGTAGATATTGACTGAATGGATAGACGGATGGGCAGATGGATGGTCAAACTGAAATCCTAGTGAAGCAGGGACCTCCTTGACTTCTCTGTGTCTCTAAACTAGCGCTGCCCAACAGAAAAAAATGCTAGCCACACAGGCAATTTTGAACTTTCTAGTAGCCACATGAAAAAAAAAACTAAAAACTAACAGGTAAAGTTAATATTAATAATCTAGCTTATTAAGCCCAATAGATCCAAAATATTATCATTTCAACGTGTCATCAATATGAAAAGAGCCCTAGATGGTTTGGCTCAGTAGATAGAGCATCGACCTGTGGATTGAAGGGTTCCGGGTTGGATTCCGGTCAAGGGCACGTACCTCAGTTGCAGGCAACCAATCGATGTGTCTCTCTGTCTCTCCCTCTCTCTTCCACTCTCTCTAAAAACCAATGGAAAAATATCCTCAGGTGAGGATTAAAATATATACATATACATATAGTGTGTGTGTGTGTGTGTGTGTATATGTATATATATATGAAAATGAGATACGTTACTTTTTCATACCAAATGCGAAATCAGATGCGTATTTTCCACTTAAAGTGCATCTCAATTCAGATGCTTAATTTTCAATGATTCAAGTGAAATGCAGTCCTTCCAAAACACTAAACTTACATTTAAAGGTAAAATATTCCACATGGCTTCCGTTTTAAAATTCAAACTATTAACATTAACTAAAATCTGAAGACCCAGTCCTCCGTCATGCTGGCCACATTTGCAGAGTGCCTCTGTCACGGGGGGGCAGTGGCTTCCGTGGGGGGGAGGGGAGCGGGGGCACAGACATAACCTCAGCCGTCTGCACACAACGGTCTGCACACAGCAGACACGGACCCTGCACTCTGAGTGAGAGCCAGCAGGAGGGAAGGGGGAGCAAGAGCTCACATTCACAGTGACAAAATTATAGCTGCTGTCCAGCCCATGATCTCAGTTACTCGCAAACAATCCTACGCAATAGGCTTTGCCGTGTTCATGTCACAGATGAAGAAACAGGGTGAGACAGTTTAAGCATGTCGATGGCAGATGCATGCGGCACTGAATGGCATGGTGGACCTCGGGCTGCCCACAAGTGTCAGTCCGCCAGCTCTGAGCACATCAGGACAGAATTTCTCTACCAGGCACGCGTCTTACCCGGGCCAATGAAGTAAGAACAGGAGCAATTGACAGGGAGCTTTACGAAGCAGTTGTGTGTCTTGGGCTCTCTGCCAAGAAGACCAGCAATGGTCCTATTAGACCAGTGGTTCTCAACCTTGGCTGCACATTAGAATCACCTGGGAATCTTTTTAAAATCCTGATGTCTGGGCCTCATCCTCCGGAAATTCTGTTTCTTTGTTATGGGGTGGGGCCACAACGTTAGTAACAAAGAAACAGAATTTCCAGAGGATGAGGCCCAGACATCAGGATTTTAAAAAGATTCCCAGGTGATTCCAATGTGCAGCCAAGGTTGAGAACCACTGTGCTAGAGGCTGCCTCACCTCCCGGGACCCCAGAGTGAAGACAGCAGCAAGCCGAGCCAGTGTGGCTCAGTGGTTGAGCATCGACCTATGAACCAGGAGATCACAGTTCAATTCCTGAGTTGTAGGTTCAATCCCCAGTGGGGGGTGTGCAGGAGGCAGCTGATCAATGATTCTCTCTCATCACTGAAGTTTCTATCTCTCTCTCCTTCTTCCTTCCTCTCTGAAATCAATAAAAATATGCTTTAAAAAAAAAAGACAGCATGGAGTTGAGGAGAGCCCAGGTGACTGGCCTCTGATGAGCGTACAGTTGTGGGGGAGCTACTATTATCATATGAAATTTGTTACCCAGCATACCCAGGCCTCCTGACTGACATGTGCATGGTTACCCTGTCGGAGGGAGATGTGTAAATCTGGTGTTTAAGAAACAGCAGGTAACTCAGAGCTCTTCCTTACTCTGACTGCCTGGATCCTGCAGGCTGCTCGCTCCTCCTTGAAGTCAGTGTAAGGACTATTACACCCCCCACCCCGCTGTGGTGGGGTCTGGTTTCATTCCTCCTGGTATTACTGTATTTCTTACAAATAGCTCATTAAGGCAATTATCAGTCATTAGCACAGTAGCCCGAGCATCAGGACAATCACACGCATTAATAAAACACTATTTAGCCGAGCGAGTAGAGACATGAACAAATGAGGCTCCCTTGTGGGGCTCTGGCGGCTGGCGCGGAGGAGAATTTCCACGAAACTGAAGCCCCGCGTTCTGGAGAAATCTAGGCTGCCAGCCGCGGCACCTCCTTAGTCATCGCTGGCATGCGATTCCGTTCAGCCATCAAAACCTGAGTCCTGAAGGATAAGTAGGAGTATGACAGGCAGAAAAAGTTAATAGGCTTCCTAAGGAAAACACACACACACACACACACAAAAAGCCTCCCAAATCTTGGAAACATGAAGGCTGTGCTAGGTTCAGAGCGTGGTCAAGTGGAGACTTGGTATACAGAGGTAAAGCCCAAGGCCAGGAAGGCTGGGGTCTGACTAGGAACAGCTTTATACATCGTATTAAATTGTTCGGACGTTTTCCAGAGGCAATGAGGAGTCATCAAAGAGGCCTAAGCAGGGACCGCCATGAGCTGCTCTGAGATTTAAAAAAACACTCTGACAGGGTGAGAATGATGGCCTGGGAGACGCTGGAGGGAGGAGACCAGACCGCAGCTGGTGCCACGCGCCAGGCCAGGGATGATGGGAACCCCGCCCAGGACGTGACAGATGGAGATGAAAACACCCACTGAAGGCATCAGGAGGAAATGGACTGAGCTCAGTGCTCACTGGGTGATGTAAGAAAGAGGAACCAGCGGAGGGGAAATCGGACAGAGAGAGCGCCTAAGGAAGACGGAGATGTCTACCTGGGGAGCATAATGTCATTAGGAGACATTTAGAAATGACCGTGATGGATTTAACCTGGGCAGGAAAATGCAGAAAACAAGGAACACCTGGAACAGAGACGCTGAACGCTCCTTTCGTTTCCCACTCAAGGGCACTCAATGTCTGCAGCTCCAGGAGCAGAGGCTGGGCCATGCGGTCAAGGCTAAGCTAGGCTCCACCATGCTCTGAAATGGACTGAGAATTGTGCCTGCCCCACTCTGCCTTCCTAGGATTCCAGCAGAGAAACTCGCCTGCCCATAACAAGGGACAGGCAGTTCTGCTTTGGGACAAGGCCCTTTTTGGCATGTGTCATCTACTCGTCATGACTTGCCCCAGATGTGCACACAGCGACAGCTCTACCATTTCTATCCGTTCCAATCTCCCCGGTAAACTTGGGTTCCAACCAGAGACTCCCAGGGTGCACTGTCCAGCCAGGGTGAGTGGGCCTTGGTGAGGCCTCCCTCACTCCCAAGCTCATCTCTGATCCATCGGGTTGAAGACACAGATGGCGCAGGCCTCTCGGGCTGTCCCTTCCATCTATTGGGCCCTCTGGGATGTTCCCCTCAGGACGGTGGTCCACGCTGAGCTTCCCTCTCTGTAGAGTGCTTCATGCCATAAGCCAGTGGTGCTCAACCTGTGGGTCGCGACCCCTTTGGCGGTCGAACAACCCTTTCACAGGGGTTGCCTAAGACCATCCTGCATATCAGATATTTACATTACGATTCATAACAGTAGTAACATGACAGTTATGAAGTAGCAACGAAAATAATTTTATGGTTGGGTCACAAGATGAGGAACTATGTTTAAAGGGCCAGAAGGTTGAGAACCACTGCATAAGCACAGTCAAGCCTCAACAGCTGCCCAGGCCAACAGCACAACACCGTCCCTTCACTCATCCAGACAGGAACGGCACCCCAACTACACGTCCGGCCCTGCGCCCGCCAATGAAGCTCAGAGACAAAAAGAAAACCATCTGTCCTTCAAGGAGTTCACCGACTCCTCAGGCAGGCAAAGAAAGAAGGAGGCAAACAAAATGCAGGTATAGTTAATGCGACTGGTTCTACCTGCTTCTGGTTTTTTCCCATTAGGTGGCATGTAATTAGAACAAATACAAAGTGGTATTTTAGCATTGGTTTAAGGGTTATCTTAGTCACTTCCAGCTGCTAAAACTAAGTACCGTAGATGAGGTGATAAGCAACAGAAATTTATAAGCAACAGAAATTTATTTCTCATAGTTCTGGAGGCTGGAATCTGAGATCAGGGTGCCAGCATGGTCAGGGTCTGGTGACGACCTTCTTCTGGGTTTTGGACTGCGACCTCCTGGTACCCTCACATGGGGGAGCAGTAGAGGTAACTCTTGTGAGGGCACTAATCCCATTCATGAGGGCTCCACCCTCATAACCACATTTAACTATAATGACCTCCCAGAGGCCCCCTCTCCTGATACCATCACATTGGGGTTAGGATTTGAACATGAAGTGAAGGGGACACAGCATGAGCTGTTCCATTCTGAGAAGCAAAAGCAACAAGCCCTCCCAGACAAGGATGCCACGCTCGTGGAAATACACCAGAATCACACAGGTCCTTTTGTTCATCTTCTGAGAGTCAGGCAACCCAAGACCAGAAAGAAAACAGGGTCTAACACTGTCCCACACAAACATCTCGGGGCAAGACAGGTGTATCCAGCATGTAGGATGCCCTCTGCCCAACGGACCAGGAGACACAGGACACAGAGTTGAGAATGGTGACCGCTTGTCATGAGAAAGAATGATGTGTGACAGTCCCATTGGGACATGACCACTGGGAATCGACACTCTGCTTATGCCCGGCCCGACCTCAGCTCTCAGCTCGGATGACACAGCACTGAATCCGGTGCTCCGCCATTTCTCATCAACGATCTCCCGGCGAAATGCATTGTTACTGTCAACCCAGGCACCTTGGACACCATACTCTTTCCCATCTTGCTGGAGAGTTCCAGCATAGCTAACTGGCTTGCATTCTTCAATGCTACCAGTGTTACACTCCTTACAGGAAAATATTTAGATTAAAACAAATGTGACGTTAAAACAACGCCATGGACACTGGACAGATAGACAGGGGGAGAAACAATTCCCTCCTGAGTGTTTAAATCACAGGAGATATACTCCACACTCTTGCAATAAGCCTAAAAGATATGTATTATTTTCCCCATTTGAAAAGAAAAAATGAAAAAGAAAGATCACTGAAGTGATTTATTACAGTGTGGGGTAGGGAGGCAGCTACGTGGAGGCCACGATTCTCAGCCAGGTCTATCTGACCTCCAAAATTAATACCCTCTCCAGGACATGGTGCTCGTTGTCACTCAATCATCTGATTCCGGAATGCTCCCGTGGACAGGCCATTCTGATGGACTGTCACCTTCCTGGAAGCACCTCTATCACTCATGTCATGCTCCTCAACCTGACCTCCCACCACAATCTGTCCTACAGCTAGGACTGTGAGGATGGGGTGGGGGGGTGTCGGGCCAGCAAATGATGCTTTTCCAATCGCCCCCAAGGGTGTCAAATGCAGTAGAGCTGACCCTTGAACTATGTGGAGGTTAGAATGCCAACCGCCATGCTGTCCAAAATCAGCACATAACTTTGACTCCCCTCAAACTAAACTGTTAATAGTCTCCTGTTGCCCAGAAGCCTCATCGATAACAGTTAACACGTTTTGAATGTTATGTGTATTATATACTGTATGCTTACAATAAACTAAACTATAGAAAAGAAGATATTATTAAAAGAATCATAAGGAAGTAAAAATACATTTACAGTGCTGTGTTCATTGATACTGTAAGTTTACGTGGTCTGTTTATAAGATGAAAAAAACCTGAGTAGGCGTGGGCCCACGCAGTTCAAATCTGCATTGTTCGAGGGTCAGGGTATTCGGTTCTTGGCAAATCAATTGCCACGATAATGACTGTGATGGTGAGTTTTATGTGTCAACTTGGCTCGCCAACTGTTCCCAGTTGTTTAATCAAATGCTGGTTTCAGTGCTGTGAAGTAATCGGTAGATGTGGTTACCATCTATGACAAGCTGACTCAGTCAAGATGACCCTCAGTCATGTGAGTGGGCCTCATCCAGTCAGTGGAGTAAGTCCTGCTTCTAGACTGCAGCATGAGGTCCTGCCTGAGGTTGCAGCCTGCCGGCTTACCCTACAGATTTCAAACTTGCAGCCCCAATAATCATGTGAACCAATCCCTTAAAACAGAGCTTCCAGGCATAGGGACATCCACATCTGTCTAGGAAGTCCTCACTTAACATCGTCCATAGGTTCTGTGACTTAATTTTAAGAGAAATGACATAATGAAATCAATTTTATCATAGGCTCACTGATATAAACAAGAGTTAAGTTCCTCTGGTGTCTCATCAACATTATCATAAAATGACATTAAAAGAAATGATGGCCCAGCCAGTGGCGTGGCTCAGTGGTTGAGCATCAAACCAGGAGGTCACAGTTTGATTCCTGGTCAGGGCTCATGCCTGGGTTGCGGGCTCGATCCCCAGTGGGGGGTGTGCAGGAGGCAGCCTAGCAATGATCCTCTCTCATCATTGATGTTTCTCTCTCCCTCTCCCTTGCTCTCTATAATCAAGGAAACATATATTTTTTTAAAAAAAAGAAATAAAATGACGTTATTTGAGGACCTGCTGTGTATCTACATGCCCTATTGGTTCCCTTTCCCTGGAGAATGCTGACTGATACGGTGATGCACATGCATAACCTATTTTGTGTGAACTATTTCATTGGATCCTCACATCAGTTCACTGAGGTAGGACTTGTTTTCAACAGATGAGGAAACTGCAGGTCCCCGCAGCTACATAAGGAACACGCAGACACTAAGCGATAGGGCCACAACTTAGACTCGGGCCTAATTCAAATGGTATGCTGCCTTCTCAGGACACACTGTCCCCCAAAGTCACGGCCATCCCTAATGAGAATATGCGAGGAAAGGAGACTTAACGATTTGCCTCTGGCTACATTCTGAGCACAGCCCTAGGAAGGTGGACGCCCACGGCCTAGCCAAATGGGTTCCGCTCCCTCTCCGCGGGGGAGGGACAGTCCGGCAATCCTGAGTCTCGCATGTTCAGTTCCTCGCAGGACATAATGAGGCCAGGACGGTGCTGAGGAGGGTGCGGGCCGAGGCCGGAATTTGCCTGGGTCCCTATCACCTTGGCTGGGCCCCAGGCCAGCCTAGTCTGCTCCCTTATCAAGCTGTCCAGCTGTTCGACACGAATGCCAACATCGTTGTTCTTCATTAATTCACTGGAAGCCTTCGTGCAAACCTCATTAACGGACACAGTAATTGCTCTGTGAATATTGCCCATTTCCCAATTATGTTGCTGTCCTCATGCCGGGAGAATCGGCCACCGGAGAAAAAGCGCTGAGCTGCCTTCCTCTGTTCTATGACAAGTGGGTGAGTGATCGATCGGCTTTCGACAGTGGCTTCTGCAACCAAAAAAGAGAGCTGTTTGCATCCGAGACCCATCCTTGGGAACTTAGCAGAGCGCAAAGTGCAGGGACCTGTCTGTCGACAGAGCCCAGGGACTCACACAGGTGGGCCTGCAGCTCAGGAGGGAGACTGGATCTGCAGCGAGGATCCGAACACCTTCTCGGCCCGTCCGTGCGATGCCCTGCGAGGCTCAGCCTCACACACGGGCAGGGAGCAGCGGTTCTCCCTGGGAGGAAAGCCTTGGGGAAAGGCTCTTTAGAAGCCAGGAACTCGGCTTCTGAACCATTGGTAGATCCTCATAAGCACTTCTTATGAGACTATCAATTGCTCATCACCTCCAAAAAACCCCACAAAAAACAGGCAACCCTCTTGAGTCCAATTATCGCCAAACTTGTCCTCGTTTGCATTCAATTTTCTCATTAAATGAGTCCACAAAGACGTGGCCTGGCGTGTGGAGGCCTGCACTGCTTTCACAAGTAGAGAGGGTCCAAGTGAAGGAAACTCGAGACCCGACTCAGCGAGCGCGCCCCGTGGCTTGTGTGGGAAAGAAGTGAGGAGTGGAAATCGCCGAGGCCGGCACCTGGATGCCTGTGCCTGCTCCAGTCCAGAGCCAAGGAGCCCCCCAGCCCTGCGTGTCCGGGTGCCCTTCCCAGGCTGCCCCGCTGCTTGCCACACTTGCTCTGTTACTCCTCTCTCCCTTCTCTCCCGACGAAAACATCCTTGGTCCTGGCCGGTTGCTCAGTGGTTAGAGCATCAGCCAAGGGACCGAAGAGTTGAGGGTTCAATTCCCAGTCAAGGGCAGGCACCTTGGTTGCAGGTTCATCCCCCCCTCCGCAACCCCATCCCATCAGAGTGTGTGCAGGAGGCAACCAATATATAGGTCTCTCTCTCATGTTGATGTTTCTCTTCCCCCCACCCCGCCTCTCTCTCCTGCCCCCGCCCCCGCCCCCTTCTCCCTACCTCCTACTCTCTTTAAAAGTTATTGGAAAAAATGTCATGGAATGAGAATTAAAAAAAAAAAAAAGCATCCTTGAGGCGGACCCCACAGACACCCAGCACAGCATGCACCATCCTGTGGACTGCCAAACCCAATTCGCAGCACAAAGGAGCTTTTACGTTGGGTCACCACGTCCACATACGGAGAGACCACGAGAAGGTAACAGAGCGCAAGTCCAGAGGACGGAGCCGCTGAAGCCAGACACGGCTTCCTAGTCGAGTTGGGGGCAGAAAGAACCCGGCTGCTAATCAGCTGCCGAATAAATCAGACTTCCCACCACCAGCAGGCCCCTGGGAGGAGTAGCATCCAGGAACACACCTTCCACTGGCAAAGTGCTCCATGGTCATTTTATCAGTTATGCCTTCCAATGTCCCGCCAGGTCAGTATTATCCAGGGGTTGGCGAGAAGGTCGGACAAAGGCATTCCCCTCCTGAGACAGATGGGGGGGGGGGGGGGGGCGGGCAGGACAGGACAGCGCGGCGTGGTGGGTGCAAGAGAAGCCTCCTCCGGCAGAGGACCCAGCGTGGACAGGCCTGTGTGTCTCGCCAATGAAAATGGGGCTGACAATACTGCACTTCCTCACAGTAGCACAAACATGAAAATCACCCGACCCAGGGGCCAGTTCCTAACAGGTGAATAGATGGCATTTCCTCCCTGCTGGAGGTGGACCAGGAGATGGGGCAGGAGGTGGGGGGGTTCAGGATTCTAACCTGGAGACCCTGAGGCTCAGCCAATGCAGCGTGCAGGGTCAGAGGGCCAGTTAGAGGATTTCTTCCTGTGTATGGACCAACATTCCCTATAGAACCAGGGCATTTTAATGCAAAAAGTGAATGAAGGACTTCCAGTAAAATGTTTTGCCGTTGAGGGATCCAGAAAAAAGGTTGGAGGAGTCAGCAGAATTAGGAGGTTGAAACAGGTGGTGTATTTGGACGCACTCACTGGCTCCCAGATATTTGCTGAGCACCTATGATGTGCCAGGTGCCAGTAAAGAAGGGTCTGACCTTCTCACACGCTTCTCAGTGTCCCAGCACTCTGCCCACGGCATCTCCCTGGGTGTGGAGACATCCACCACGGGCCTCCTCTGGGTCCTGCTCTGCACAGGCTGGCTCAGCCTCCACCTTCGTGTCAGACGTGGGTCCCCGGAGTCCCAGGGCGGCCTCCTGGGGACTCGGCTCACCGCCATCCCTCAGAGTGCCCTGCACACACCTTCTCATCCAGCTGGACCCTGCAAGCCACTCTCCACCACAGCGCTGTCTTCAATTTATTTAGGGCATGAATATGAAGGTCTCAAATCTTCCTATTTGTCTGCTTGTTGATAACTGTCTGTCGCTCCAAAGGGAATGTTCATTCCAGGGGGATAGGGACCCCATCAACTCACCCATGGCTGTCTCTCCAAAACAGCAAGTGTTCAATGTTTCTTAATGAATAAAGCGGGGAAGGGGAGAAGAGAGGGAGAGATAAGATGGGGGCGGGAGCTCGGGATGGCTGCACTAGACCGTAACTGACTTGAGAGCAGGCAGGAGGTGGGCAGGTGCCCGCTGCCATGGCCGAGAGGGGAACCTTGAACAGGGAGGTTCTGGTAAGTATCTGTCCACAGCCTGTAGGAGCCTGGCTTCCCTCAGCATATATTCATCTTGTTCCTTCCGCATCCTGAGGGCAGCAGCTCTGTGTCCTACCCTGCCCATGGACCTGACCAGATGGTATGTAGCAAATATTTATTGAATAATGACAACAAAGAAGGCTTGCCCATGCTTTTTGGTTTGTTTCTAAACACATGAGACATGCAAGGACCATTGAGCCCAGGGACTCGTTTAAAGCTTGTGCAAATCAGCAGGTGAGAATCCAGGTTGTCCCCAGCTTCCAGGGCTTGGTGCACTGTGACCACCATCTCCCTGGGGTGGTTGAACCACCCCCAGGAGTGTCCCCTCTGCACGTCCAGATTCCGGCTGAGGCTGCAGGTTACACCGCCTCCCCATTTCCCACTGCCATCCTGGGAACCGGTGCCATAAATATTTGGGCACATGGTATGTGTTCAATAAACACATGTTGATTGACTGATTAATCCGCATGCTAAAAAGCAACTCCAGACACCACCAGTGTGAAGAGAACTGGACTCATTGATTTCACTGCCTGATCCTAGATGTCAAACAACTTCAGAGTTCACATGGCCTCCCGTGGCCTTTGTAATCCGAAAGGATCGATCCCAACAGCCAATTCCTGTCCGTTTCATCATCACATCTCATTTTATCTTCCCCCAGGGGTATGTGAGCTCAAAGCTCCCCATCAGTCTAATATCCTACAACGGGAAGGGCGGGGCTAATAAATGAGTTATGCCCCCTGTATAAATTCTCTGGGTGACGTTTTCCAAAGTTCAGGCCCCCTGGCCACACACTCGGGATCATCCCTCTGCTGTCCTCACACAAACCTCAGGTTTCCTCCTTTCCGATTACACAGGAAGCACTAGCAGGAGCCGCTAGCTATTCGTCCCCAACACTGGTTCACCAAGTCCTTAATTTTCCTGATGCCAACGATCTCCGCCACCACATGTCCTCAGAGTCAACTGCCAGCCTAGGCATCATCTAAGAGCTGACTCACTGATCCCAACCTCAAATAGTCCTCCTTTATTAATAACTTACTCAATTAACTTTATTACTTAACCCTACTAAATCTACCTCGTTTGACCCACAAACTCCCCCATCACCCTTCCACATTTCTTTATTTTAATCAATACTGTCATTTTTTTTAAATGTCTTTTATTGATTTTAGAGAGTGGGAAAGGAGAGGGATAGAGAGATAGAAACATCAATCAGCTGGCTCCTGAGCCCACAATCCAGGCATGTGCCCCGACCAGGAATCAAACCAGTGAACTCTTGGTTCATGGGTCAACACTCAACCACTGAGCAGCACTAGCCGAAGCACATTTCCCATACAGGGGAAAGTCTGGCCTGAATGTGAATCTTGCCTTCCCTATAAAAAAGTTACATGCCCTTAAGGAATTTTATTAGTTTCTCAGAACCTCTGTTTTTTCACCTATAAATCGGGCCATTTATAGAGTGGCAGCTGTTCAACCAACCCTGGCCACAGGGTGAGAGACTGCCAGCCTCCGGGCAGTGAGGTGTGACCATGTGACTGAGCTCTAACCAGTGGGACACAAGCAGCAGTGATGTGGTCCCACCCTCCTGCCCTCTGCTGGCTGGACATCAGTGTGGGGAGCTTAGAAACCACATGTAGTCACGGACACAGCTCCCCTCAGCCTGAGTCACTGTGTGGAGCCGACACCTTACCACCCCCTTATTCTCACAAACATACCCCTTCATTCTTGAGGTTATTTGAGAAATAAGTATCCCAGGGGTTCTCAACCTTCCTAATGCCGCGACCCTTTAATACAGCTCCTCATGTTGTGGTGACCCCCAACCATAAAATTATTTTCGTTGCTACTTCATAACTGTAATTTTGCTAATGTTATGAATCGTCATGTAAATATCTGATAGGCAGGATGTATGTTCAGGGGTCGCGACCCACAGGTTGAGAACCACAGATACATTCTTGGTCTATTCAGCCTGCTCTAACTAATATACCATTTTTTCAGCCCAATTGGGGGGTTACCATAATTAAATAATGAAAATTTGCAAAATACCTCGTATAGGACCAGGCATAGGACCTGGCAATATAAGTCATTTAATTAACTTTTCCTCCTCCCGTTATTTTCTCCGATAGCATTTTGCCCCAATTCATTAACAAGAAAATAGAGGTTACCAGCCATTAACTCCCCCACTGCACTAAGCTGCACTTTATCCATATTCATCATTAGATATAATAGTTATCATCAGACAGTATTTACATGTCAAACATTAAGTGCTCCCTGTGCACGATAGCATTTCATCCTTACAATCACCCTATCAGGGAGGTACAATTAGGATTCCCCTATCACAGGAATCTAAGACTCGGGGTGGGTTAAGTATGCTGCCCAAGGTGGAAAAGCTGGCACAGAACCAGGACTTGACTCCAAAGGTAATGTTCTCGCCCCTTCCAAAACAGGATGCTCCTGCCCAAACCTGGCCCTCCTCCTGGGCCACCACTGGTTGCCAAGCCACGACTGTGCAGTTCCTACCAGACTCCTCCCTCTCCTTTCCTCCCCATGCCTAACACCCCTAACGCCAAGCACACCTCTCCATCCCGATGCTACTGTCTGAACTCAACCACTTCTCATTCCTACAGCATCTTGACGGACTTGCGACCTCCACGCCTGTCCCTGCCAGCTCTTCCCCACGCCGCTGCAGAAGAGATGCATTCTGGCCCGGCCGTTGTGGCTCAGTGGCTGAGTGTCGACCTATGAACCAGGAAGTCACAGTTCAATTCCCGGTCAGGGCACATGCCTGGGTTGCAGGCTCGATCCCCAGTGCGGGGTGTGCAGGAGGCAGCTGATCAATGATTCTCTTTCATCATTGATGTTTCTATCTCTCTCTCTCTTCCTCTCTGAAATACAAATATATATTTTTAAAAAAAAGAGAGAGAGAGAGATGCATTCTGTCTGAAACCCGACAAAGTCCACCCTTGATGAAAACCTGCCCTGGCTCTTCCTGAATGGCACGGGATGCCCCGCCTCTGTGTTGCTGTCCATGGTACCTGACGCCCAGCAGGGACATGAAAACATTATGGACAATTCCCCTGCTCTGAAGGGTACACCACCTGAGGCAGCAGCCTTTCTCAAGGATGGCTGCATGTGTGCCAGGCTCTCCTTCAGTCACCAAGAACACAGCGGCGAAGGGAACAAAGCCCACTGCCCTCCTGAGTTGCCCCTCTGGTTGCTTCACGTTTGTTGTAGCGAGAGCACAGACTGGAGTTAAAAGAGAATCCCAGCTTTGTATACAAAATCTGCCACTTACTTATTAAAGCATGACAAAGTTAGCTATCTTCTCCGAGTCTCAACTCTTCATGGTAGAGTAGGTAAAACGGGCAGCTATGAAGGGCTATCACAGGGTTAACTGAGATGATATAACCAAAAAAGGCTTGGAGTAGTGCCTGGCACACAGTAGGCAAATACCAGTTTATCTCCCCCATCTCAAAGTTGCAAACACCAAGAGTGTGGGAGGTCCTATCTTACCCTTCTTCCTCTCCCCGCCCCGCCTGGGGGACATGAACCAGGTCTGATACATGCTTATTTGATTGATTAGGTGGTAAAGATCTTCAGGAAAGTGAAAGAAGCTTTCTTTCCAGCCACCTGCATCATAGATGTCTAAGGCCATGCTGAGGCGCACAGAGCACGGGGAACAGGCAAAGCCATTCCCAAATCTGACATGCCCCCTCCTGACCCCAGCCAATGCCCAGCTTGTTGAAGCCCGTATCTCTTGTAGCAGAAAGACAGATGTGTGCATACGCACATGTGTATGTACATACACATATATGCAAACATCAAAGTAGCTCAATTTTCAACACATCACTGGAAATGCTGAACAATCATGAGCACGAGGAATGAGGAGAAAAAAAAAAACAAGCACAAGGGAACTAGACTGGAGTCTGCTGAAATGACCAAGCGCTTACACCACACAGGCAGCAGATGAAAAGCTATACACAGCAAGGCCTCAACTGCCCAGGTTTCATTTAAGTGACTTTTTTAAGTAATGGAAATCCTACTGTTTTTATTGCTAAAGCGTTTAGTTTTAACTAAGTGAAAAGACACGTCGTCCCTGGTCTTATAATCCTTATCATAAATACATTCTAAATTTTTCTTAATGGTCCTGGTTAATTATGTGTCCCCAATCTTGGCACGGCGCCTGGCAAAGGCACCATGTAGCACTAAATTTTCCTGGGCTGCAACAGCATTATGTGTGCCCTGGGGAGCTTCCCAGGTGTCCAGGCAACCAGCCGCACACAGTGATCTATGGCAGCCTGTGGGGTAGACACGGCTCTCCTAGTTTCTCCTAGAGGTCGAACTGTGTCTTCCAACTCACAGTTCTGGGCAGTTTTACACACTCCTCTTTTAAATGCTCTGTTGTGTGATATCCTCTAGCTTAGGAATTCACACGTGTAGCTGGTCACGATAACGTGGAGGTTCTTAAGACTGTTGGGAATCCTCTGGCTCCTCTTCTCCCCATCACAGGTAGATCTCTCTTGCCCAGATCCTGGAAGTGAACGTGACCCTGTGATGACCTCTGGCCAATGAACTGTGAGCAAAAGCCCTTAAAAGCCAGAACATAATTCCCGAGGTTCCAGCTTCCTCTGGCCACGGTGCTCTATGGCATTCCAGGCAGTGGGACACGACTGGGTCCCAGAGTCGGAGTAACATGGGGCAGTGGAGTCCACAGGATCTGTAAGCTGCCCAAGGACAGACACCAAGTCTTTTCCTCCCGTTTTTCCAGAACCTAATACAGAGTGCTTGGTACAGAGCAGAGGTCAATGCATATTCATCTATGCTAACCAGCTTGCTAGATATCAGTAAGGAAAAAATACCTACAATAGCTTGCCCAAATTCACATGGAACTTGTAACTGGCAAAGGAATCAGGCCCAGCCTTCCTTGTAAAGCAGAGCTCCACCCACCCTGTCAATCAGTTAGCTCCACCCACCCTGTCAGATAGCTCTACCCAATCTATCAGGTCCAATGACTAGGTGGGTTCCCTGCCCTTGCCCCCACATCTGAGGACGGTGCCAAGCCTCAGGCCAGGGACAGACAGAGTTACTGTGGACAGATGCATGAGCACACAGCCAACAGCTCCTTCTGCACACTGTGTCTCCCCCTTGGAATGTGAGGAATTTTCCAACCAGGTCTATTGGTGAATAAAGCCTGTTCTGCTGAACCAAGGGTCCTCAAACTACAGCCCGTGGGCCACATGCAAATACAAATATTGTATTTGTTCCCATCTTGGTTTTTTACTTCAAAATAAGATATGTGCAGTGTGCACAGGAATTTGTTCATAGTTTTTTTTTTCAACTATAGCCTGGCCCTCCAACGGTCTGAGGGACAGTGAACTGGCCCCCTGTTAAAAAAATTTTGAGGACCCCTGTGCTAAACCTTCAGGGACAAGATATCCCTGATCCAACTGAGTCAGCTGTACTTCATGCTGCCTATCATGTTTAAAGGGCAGATCTTGGTACAGAACCTCATGTTACCCCAAAGCACCCCATCACCCAAGGACAATGCGTTCCTCATTTGCCCTGTAACATACACAACAGCTAACAAACCCTGCAGCCATGCAGTGAGGGCTCACTAACCTCACCCATTATGCTATGCACGGGGTTAGGCATTTCACTTAAGTTACCCCCTCCAACCCTGTGACCAATCCTATACGGTAGATATCATTACCTTCATCTTAGAGGTGAGAGAATGGCAGAACCACAAGGTTCAGGTCACGTGCCCAAGTTCAATACATAGGCCCCTGGATTTTGTTCATCCTTTACTGATGGGTATTTCTTAATTACATGTATTTCTCTGAGTCCATGATTTACCTGTTCATCCACTTATTCCCTTTACCTACAAACAGGTATTGGGGTCTGAGGCACTACTTTGCCCATCTTATACAAGGTTTAGATTTAAGTAGCAAATGATATTGTCAGAAGTGAATCATGTGACCAGTTACCAAGTCTAAACACTTCCTATAGATAATAGAACTTATCTTGTAGGTTGTAATGGGAGTTGAATGCGTTAATATAGCAAGAGCTAATGGCAGTTCCTGACACATAGTATGACCTCAATAAATGTTCGGTTGATAAAATTAAATGAAATGAGAGCTATTGTCCACCAATACATTTAGCGCAGTTTTTGGGGTGGGGAGAATGAAGGCAGGTGGCCAGAAGGACTAAGTTTAACATCACATTCTACTACCGCTCACCACAGATACAACACGGTAGGCCTGTGTTTTCTTGAACACAAGAGGAGAACAAATGGATGAGGTCACCTCCAGGAACCAGCCTTAACATGTTCTGATGTGTGATTCCAGTGGCTGACCAATAAAGAGCAGCTTTCATGACTAAGCATCCTGGCGATTCCCCAGGTCCATTCTGCAGAGCACACGGGACTCCACTACAGAAAATGTGCAGGATCCCACACAACCCGGCCTCCTCGAAGGAAAAGCTTCATAAAGGAATGTTCCAGAGGAGTGTCTTCATTTCAGAATACAGATCTTTATCAGTCCTCCAATAGGGGACGGTGACAGACACAGGGCAACCGAGCCCACCTGGTTTTTCCCACCACCCCTCAATCCGGACGCCACCCGTGACTGAATACTGCACAATTAGCGAGAACAAAACAGCAGGTGCGGATGTGGGCGGGCGTCACGATGGGAGGAAGCGGCTGGGAATGTGGGAACGCAGGACAGAAACTGCGGAGTGGGGAGGCTTGGAACCCATCGGAACAGAGCTGGGGAGGCACAACGCTGAGGGCGAGAACCCCACCAGCCCGCACCCACGAACCTGGTGCCCAGGCCAGGCACACCCGCCATCCAGGATACATCTCAGACACAGACTTTTAAATCTGTTTTTTTGTGTGTGTGTTATGGCAATGATTTTCTTTTACTTTTCTTTTTTTACTCTTTATTGTTGAAAGTACTATATATGTCCCCCTTTTCCCACATGGACCTCTCCCAACCCACCCCGTCCCCCACCCCAGGCCTTCACCCCCCTAATGTCTGTGTCCACGAGCCACAGTGGTTTGCTTTAGATTGTGGTAAAATTCCCTGAGAGCTGTAACACAAACTTGGTGGATTAAAGCAACTTAAACTTATTCTCTCAGAGCTTAGGAGGCCAGACGGCCCAAAACCCAGGCGCCGCGGGGCTGTGCTCCCTCGCGGGGCTCCAGGGCAGAATCCTTCCCTTGTCTCCTCCAGTTCCTGGGGCTGCCCACAGTCCTGGACGGGTGGCCTCCTGACTCCCATCTCTGCCTCCAAGGGCCAGCACCTTCTCCTCTGTGAGTGGAGACTCCCCCTGTGCCTCCCTCTTCTAAGGACACCCCTGATTGCATTTGGGGTACACCCTGCTGCACCAGAATTCTCTCCTCATCCCAAAATCATCCACTTGATCCCATCTGCAGTGGATCTTTCAAATCCAGCGGCACAGGTTCCAGGGTTCGTGAAGACCTGGTATCTTTGGAAAACGTTTTTCCACTTTTTCTTTTATTACCACATTTTTAAAGAAAATTGAGAAATATTTAACCTTTCAAAGCATGACAAAGCGTCAGAGATCCAGACTCCCCAGGCTGGGGGCAGCCTTGGAAACAAGCTCATTCCAGCCTCTTCTAAAATAGCGGAGACCAGGGCTGAGCGTGGTGTGCCAGGGGTGATCCCGAAGGCCCAGCCTAGCAAACAAACGCTCCTTCAACCCTTGACTTTTTCTGGGACTTTTTCAATGAGGTCACTGAAAAGAATATTCCGTGACCCTCCCACAGCCCCCAAAATAAAAATTTGCCACATCTCCTGCATACAGTGAGCCATATCTCTCCAAAGAGATAGAACTGACATAAAAAGCAACATCTGAGTCAGCCCAGCAGACTAAAAATAAAAAGTGCAAGAATTCTGGCCTGGGTTCACGCCCGGTCAGTGGGAACCCAGATGTGTCCCCAGGTGTCCCTCCCAGGAGCCACGGGAGGTGTGGGAGGGGGAGGGATGGGATCCGGGCTGCTCTCGAGGAAGATAAAGCTGGCATCCCGGTGCACAGCGAAGAGGAGCAGAGATGGATGAGTCATGGAAGCCGGAGGGAAGCGAATTCAGGGGCCCACCTCCTTGGTTCTCCTACTGCAGAGAGCCTCGGAATCACCGGGAAGCTACTGTAAAAGCATAGGCTCTGGGCCCAGCCCGGGAAGTTCAGATTCTGCAGGGCGGGGGTGGGCCCAAGAAAGTGCATTTCTAACAAGTTCCCAGGTGCTGGGGAGCTGCTGGTCTGGGAGCGACACTTGGAAAGCCACTGTTCTCTGGAGGGCCTGGACGCAGTGGGGTGAGGAGGGGGGAAGAGAAGCTGTAGACGTGAAACAAAAGGGATGGGTAGCAGAGAGTACTCAAGAAAATTCCTAACATTTTGGTAGATGAGAGGAAAGGGGGTGGCAGAAAGGGACAAGGTGGTACCTACCGAAAGAAAGGGTGTGACGGGGGAACCTTTAGGAGGGGGAAAGATGAAGAACTCTGCATGGGACATACTAAGTTTCAAGTTGCCACAGGACAGGTGGGAAGAGATACACACAGAGCTGGGGAATGCACACCTGAGAAGCCACAGATCCCGAAGGGGACCTGCCTCTGAAGGACAGGAGGTGTCCGTGCAGGGCACTGGATGGGTGTGCTCAAGAGCTAGGTCCTGAGGGTTGTCTTCCAGAAAGTATGCGGGGGGGAGGGGAGGGGGGTCCTGCAGAAGGTGGGCCATGGCTGGAATCCGCTGCCGAGCTCAGGAAGGGTGAGGATGGAACAGAGGTGTTTAGACCTGACCACCAGGTCACCAACAAGACATACGGCAGCCTGTGGGATAAAGGCCAGATTCTGATGGTCAAGCTGGAAAAGTGGAAGCCCTGCCCACAGGCTGTTCTTGAGGCCTGAGGATGGAGGATGCAGAAGGAAGCCAGGCTGAGAAAGAACGGGTTTTCTATCTCTGCAGTGAGGGACCAGTCTCTCTGGAGGTAGAAGAGCCGACTAAAGACAGAGATGGACGAGCTAGGAAAGAGAAGTGACGTGGTATGGCCCATGGTGCCAGAAATCAGTAAATCAAATTGGTAAGAACTCCGAGGTGCCTTCAACGCCAGCACCCAGTATCCCAGGGGCTCCCCCAAGAGGAGCAAACTTGCTTCTAAATTCCCAGCCCCTCAAGTAACGCCTGACACCAACGGCATCCTTAGTGCAGGATCACGGGGTGAATGAGTGAATGGATGAATGAATGCATGCATGGAATGGAATAATGCTAGAATGAGAGAAAGAATTCCCATCCATTATATAATGAATTATATAACGAATATAAAAAATTTATGAAATCAATACAGAAAGGCAAAAGGAAGAGGATCAAACACCAAGGTAGGTTCAAAACATCCCCTATCTGCAGACTTCTGTTGCTTACACTAAGCAAATTCTAGCATTTCTACTTGAAAAACAACTCTTTTAAAACTTAATCCAAACATAGAAAACACATATGCCGCTCTACCCACCTTATGCCAACACTTTCTTCTTCTCCCCAATGACAGAGGAACTGCTAACCAGAGTGATAAAGCTCAAAATACTCATTTGCCCCCACTTAAAAGTATGAGAATTCATTGGCGGGGAGGGGGGAGGAAGAGAAGAATTCTTTGCACATAAAATTGGTGTGACCCTCCCCACCCTTCACTCCAACACCAGAGCCTCCTTGCTAATCACACTTTTCACTCGGGGCCCTTGCACTTGACGTTCCCTCTTTCTGCAATGCTCTTCCTGCTTATCTAGGCAGCGTGCTTCCTCACTTCATTCAGCGCTGTGATCACTTGCTACCTCCTCCAAGAAGCTGTTAATCATCTCTTTCTAAAGCAACATCCACCCCTCACACATAGCCCAGCCGCCATCTGCCCCTCGCACTGCTAACCTGCCTTACGTTCGCATCTCAGCACCTCCTGCACTTGACTTATTTCAAGCTTATTTGTTTGTTTACTGGAATATGAGATCCATAGGAGCAGAAGCGTTCCTTGCCCGTTCCTGTATTCCCAGGACCTACTGAAGTTCCTGGTCCATAGTAGGTGCTCAGTAAATGTTTATTAGGTTAATAAATCCACTACCGTACCTCCACGGAATTCTCCCAGCCTTAATGGTCCCTGTGAGGGCTTCTGGAGAAATCTGCGGGAACAGTGGAAGCTTGCACCGGCGCTGCAATCAGATGAAAACTGATGACTGGCAGAAAAATCCAGCCACCATCTGGCTGTTCAAGGACCCCTCCCGGGTGCTGACAGCATTGTCATTCAAGATAATGAAGATGAAAACCAACAGTGATCCAGGGGGACAGGTTCCCAGGAGGCAGCCTGGCTGGACTTAACTCTTTCCAGCCCTGAGAAGGAACCGCCTTTCCCGAGGCTGGAGGCAGGCGGCGGACAAGGTCCCTGCTTGAGAGATAGCAGAGGACCTGTCCTGGGAAGGGCTGAGATGGAGAAATTCTGAGCAAAAGAGCCTTGGCAAGAAGCTGGCGGCGGGGAGGTGAGGAAGGCTATCGCGATGACGGATGGAGCACACCATCTGCCCATCAGTCAACAAGGTCCTTCGGGCTGGGAGCCAACGATGCTTTCAGCTCATTTGTTAACGCGCTGGTGTGTGCTTCTACCCCCAAGGCCTGAGACTCAAGGCCTGAGAGCAGCGGCCACTTGGTCTTCAAGGGACATTCCATCGCTGAAGTTTACAGAAAGAAGTGTCCAGCGTAAGCAGTTTCCATGAGCGAGTGCTGGCCACCCTTGATCAGAAAATAAAACTTAGGGGAGTTCCAGGGAGAAGAGGAAACCACCGCCATGCAGTTGCCAGGCGAGGGAGCTGAGTGCTGGGCACGACCTCCTTCTTTCCAGCCTTCGAGTGAAGAAACTATCAAGGACACATTTCCTGGGTGAGAGGCAAGGACGGTCTGAACTAGTGCCACATGGTCTAGTTTTGAATTCCACCCCTGCCTCTTGAACGACTTACTTAACACTTCTACGCCTCAGTTAAGATAAAATGAAGACTGCAACAAGTAACTACCAGAGAATTACATGTGTTCACTATGTCAAGCAGAAAAACAAGCATTCTAGAGGCCAGAGATGATGAGATGATGATGATGGTGACGGTGATAATGATGGTGGTGAGGGTGATAATGATGGTGATAGCGATGATGCTGGTGATGGTGGTGGTGGTGATGGTGGTAATGATAGTGATAGTGGTGAATTATAATGACAGTGGTGATAGTGATAATGATGGTGAATTAGAATGATGGTGGAAGTGATGGTGACAGTGATGGTTGTGAATTATAATGATGGTGGTGATGATAATAATGATGGTGAATTATGACTGGTGGTGATAGTGATCATGACGATGATGGTGAATTAGAATGATAATGGTGATGGTGATAATGATGGTGGTGGTGGTGATGGTGATGGTGGTAATGACAGTGATAGTGGTGAATTATAATGACAGTGGTGATAGTGATAATGATGGTGAATTAGAATGATATGGTGGTGATGGTGACAGTGATGGTTGTGAATTATAATGATGGTGGTGGTGATAATAACGATGGTGAATTATGATTGGTGGTGATAGTGATCATGATGATATGGTGAATTAGAGTGATGGTGGTGATGGTGATGGTGATGGTGATGGGGTGGGGTGGTGATGGTGATAATGAGCACAGAGCCTATAATAGTCTCCTGGGCTCCAATCCAGACTCTAGTGCGTGCCGTGTGATTCCTGGGGAGTTGACAGAAACCCTGGATGGGGGTCCGCTAGGAACTGCCCAGCGGACAGTAAGTGCTCAGGAAGTGCTGCATTAGACCACGGTTGTTGGAACAGCCCAGGCCCAGGCAGGCACCAGTGTCCAAGGTGTGGCCCTGCCCACAGTTAGGTAACTCGGGCCACAGTGATTCAACAAGCCCCAGGGCACATGCCCCCTCAACTGGAAACACAACCCGGAGAACTCCCCACTATGTCCCGCTGCAGGGGTGGGATGAGGTCTCCTCCAAAACCCCAAAGCACCTGCTCCCCAAGGAGCTTAGACAGTATCAGCCCACAGAGCTGACTTCTATGTTGTTAATTACATTATCTCCTCAATTAATTCCAAGTTCCTCAGTAACAGCTAAACATCTGAACAGCACTTCACCAATTACAAAGTATAATCAAATCAGGAACCCCATGTAATAGGCTCAATTGTGTCTCCCCTTCCCCCCTTCCCTCCCCACCCCTTAAAAAATTCATATGTTGAAGCCCTAACTGCCAGTAGCTCAGAATGCTGCTGTATTTGGAGACAGGGTCTTTAAAGAAGTAATTACAGTAAAATGACGTCACCAGGCTGCTCCAATATGACTGTGTCGTTATGCAAAGAGGAGACTAGGACAGAGACACATGCAGAGGGGACCATGTGAAGACCCGGGAAGAAGGTGGCCGTCTACAAGCCGGGAGAAAGGCCTGCAGACACCCTGATCTACTCCCAGGCTCTTTGAGAAAATGAATTTCTGCTTGTGAAGCCACCCAGGCTGTGGTACCTGGTAACGGCAGCCCTAACTAACCAGGACACCCCGTGAGGGCAGTCCAGATGCATGATTAATGTCATTTTAACATGAGAACAGCAGAAGTCTCAGACCTGCCTGAGCCATTCAGCCAGCAAGTGGTCAAGCTGGGATTCCAGAGCATGAAGCCTGGCTCCTCCCACCACTGCCCAAGGATGTGACACTTACTCAGCAATATTTATTGAGCATCTATTATGCACTCAGATCTTTTTAAGGCACTAAGGATACTACAGTGATCAAGAAGTCTCTTTTGTCGTGAAGATAAACAATAACCATCATCAAATAAATATAAAATATCTACCGTTAGAAACAACTGGAGAGTGTCAGGAATATAAGCACATTTTTTTCTCATTCTAGCCTATAATTTTTAGTACAAACATTTCAGCCAAACAATGAAAGATTTCTTTAAAAAAAATACTAAACCCTAAAAGTGAATATTCAAAAGGAAAGTTCCAGGGAAGAGGGGAGAGTATTATTCATTCATTTCACTCTTCATTAAGAAAATGATAAAAATCAGGCAGGAGAGAGTCACAAGCCCTGAGTATAAGTTTCTACCATGTTAATAAGGGTCAGTGCAGGAGGCAAAGACCAACCGTAGTTAGCATATTAATTCGATATTCAGCAGGGCTGAAAATCAGCATAATATTGCCCTGCTGTTGGCCAAATGGCTCAAGGCAATCCCCTAACCCAGTGGTCGGCAAAGTCATTAGTCAACAGAGCCAAATATCAACAGTGCAATGATTGAAATTTCTTTTGAGAGCCAAATTTTTTCAACTTCAACTATATAGGTAGGTACATTGTTATTAACTTAATTAGGGTACTCCTAAACTGGCCTTTGCTAAAAGGGTCCTCAATCTGATTGAGGTACGTTTGCTGAGGTCGACCCCTTCCAACTCTCCCATCCACACTCGTCTTGTATACTTATTTCGTCTATCTCCTTTCATTCATCCTCTCTATATGTCCAAACCATCTCAACATACCTTTCTCAATCCTCGACACTACATCTTCTTCCACTCCACAACGTTCCCTAAAATTAACTTAATAAACTTTAAAGTTTTAAGTCAACTTCGCACTGTACATGTGCGCCCGCACGTGGTATTTTGTGGAAGAGCCACACTCAAGGGGCCAAAGAGCCGCATGTGGCTCGCGAGCCGCAGTTTGCCGACTACTGCCCTAACCTGATAATCCTTTCACTGTTCACCAAACTTTACCTTTGATATGCCTGTATGCATTCCTAAAGGGCAAATGTATATTCAAGTAAATGAAAGCTAACGGGACCCAGAAGTCAGGGAGTCTCTCCACTATAGAAAGGTTTCCTGGCCCCCCATGCCTTCTAAATTCATATTTCTTGTCTAGTGCATTCATTTGTGCATGGCCCCTTCTCCAGATCCTGAATCCTCGCTGCAAAAGGTTGCGGCAGGTCAGCATCAAAATTTCCCTCTAAAGGCTGAGGCCAAAGCTCTTTCAAAAAATAACCAAGCTCAGGGAGGTGTGTTTTGCTCTTCACCCAGATGAGAATTCACACCAGGTCCACCTCAGTTACACTGGTCCACTCACCACCAGAGAGAATTCTAGCAAAGCTGGATGAGCTCCATCTCACTCTCTCACTGCTAAGCTTAAATTATAACATGTTTACAAAGGTTTCATGTTGATATAACACTGAACTGCTAGAGAAGTATTTACACAATATGTGTCATCTTTTAAGCATTTTCTTCATTTTCAGTTCCGCATTTTGGAGTCAAGAACGGCAGGCACGACTGTGCAAACCCCTCTGACTGTCAACCCCCGGGGCACCTGGGTCTGATTCGGCATGGACTGACCTGCTCTGCTGCCTGCGAGAGGCTGCAAGGACTTCACACCTGTGACCCTCCACGGGAGAGAGAGGGGTGCATTCACAGTCACATTAATTAATGCATCAGATGGCATTCGAGGCAGAACCAGAAATCCAGTAGTGCTCCCCAGGCTCACGGGTCTGAGCTGCGACCAGAGGCAGGTGAGGAATGACATTTGAGGGCCCGGCAAAGCTACAGGGACTCATTTATTCACGCGAAGACACACTGGCTGTCACTGCGGCTGGACTACAGGAGAGTCAGTGCAACTAAGACTATAATTCCGAGATTCTAATAAGTTAGAATCCAGGCTCAGCAGCTCATCGGCATGGATGAATCCCTCCCGCTCTAAGCTTTGTGCTACCACCTGAGCATACAGGAAATGACAATGTCCACAACAGAGGATTAGAGGACAGGGAAGTGGGATCAAGCATGTAAGTTCTTGTTGCCTAGACCTGACACCTGCTAGGCACTCGAGTGATGCTGTTTAGATGAACAAGGTCACTGCTGATCGGGAAGAAAGATGTAGGCAGGGCCAGCAGTCAGGGATCACTCCATCACTCTCATCCTCCCACCTGTGTGAGCGCTGATCCAGCGGACCTGGCAGGTCAGGAGCAGGGTTCCGGACCCCTAGGAGGGATTCCGTAAAGCCCTTCAGTGTTTGTGGTGTGTGTAAGTGTGTGTGTGTGCACATAAAGGAGCACTTCTGGGGAAGAAGCTGCACTGTAACAGCCCCTGGAAGGGACCCACACCCAGGCAAGGTTGCCAATGACCAATGTGGCGTCCAGCGTGCTCCTCTAGGAAAGATGTTTCCTGAAAACCTGGGAGAGACAGTCCCCACTGTGCATTTGTTGAATGAACAAATAAATGACGAACCAATAAACATCTTTTTAGCGTGCAGGAACGGAGAACATTCTCATCATTCTACCAAAACTTGTCCCGATCACAAAAACAGACCATGCAGTGAGAATAAGATTTGGTCGCCTACAGAATTAAAAGATGAATGCTACAGGGACCCATTGATTCTTAATGAAATCCTTAATTCCCCAGGTCTAGCCCGTCATCCTTAAAATGTCTCATTTACATGAATAAAAAAGTTATTACTGACTACCCACTAGGTGGGAGGCACCTTCACACACACACACACACACACACAATTTTTTAAAATGTATTAATATTATTATTTTATTTTACTGGTTTTAGAAAAAGAGGAAGGGAGAGGAATACAGAGCCAGAAACACAGATGAGAGAGACACTGTTTGGCTGCTTCCTACCCACCCCCTACTGGGGCTTGAACCCGTAACCCGGCATGTGCCCTGACCAGGAATCAAACCAGTGACCTCTTGGATCATGGGTTGACACTGAACCACTGAGCCACACCGGCTGGGCCACACCACCTCATTTAATCCTCACAACAAACACACTATAGAGAACCCAGATCCTTCATTCCTTCAGATGAGGTCACCCAGACCGAGGGAGCGGGGCTCCGGGCTTTAAACACAGATCCCTCCAACCTGAAATTCCATTCCTTTCCTGCTGCCTCTGACATAAAAATGTCATTCCAGTCACTGAAGGATTACAAAATCATTATAAAATGACCCGCGGGCCAGATCACTAGAGAATACGCCTGTACAATGCCTCTGAATTGCAGAAGGTAAGAAACAATACAAACCAATAGAGGAAACTATAATGTGAGGAACACACATCACATGAGGTTTAGGATTCTACCCTACTTCACACCTAAATATAAAAATATTCAACTTAATAGGTGCCCCCCCCAAAATGGACAGTCCTTACTTAAAAATCTGGGAAAATTAATAGAGGCTGCATACACTGAGAAATGGATGTAGTTCAGAAAAACAAGCATGGTCCTAAAAATAAAGACAGCTTTTGAAGTTTTACCCACAGTCCCTAAGAACTGCTTTTATATATATTCCGTTAAAACAATTTCTGGAAGCCAGCTCACTTTGGGGCAGTGCTGAACATGTTAGAATATGGTCTAATCTCTTACTCCAGCTTTGATCGCTGAAATGAAGTTACTGCTCCTTGTCTGATAGGAACAAAGTCAAAATGTGGTTCGAAAGGTTCTAGCATATTTTCCTTCGCAAATATCTAATATCTGGCACGGTTTTCAGCACTTTCAAAATGCTTTTTTTGCAGCCCTGGCCAATGTGGCTTAGTTGGTGGGAGCATCGACCCGTAGTACACCAAGGGCACATACCCAGGTTGTGGGTTCGATCGCTGTCAGGGCACATGGTGGAGGCAACCAATCGATGATTCGCTCACATCAATATTTCTCTCTCTCTCTTTCACTCTTCCTCTCTCTCAAATCAACTTTTAAAAAATTTTAAATGAATGCTTTGGATATGTCACTTTCCTTCATTTTTGTCCCCTTTTACAAATATGTAAAAAAATAAATAGGTAAGACTCACAGACATTGTAAAGGGCCTTTTCCAGTTGCAAGTGATGGAAAACTAATTATTCTAAATGAAGCGGGGAATTTAATGGCTTCTACTCTACAAAGTCCGCAGGTAGACAGGCAAGGTTGGATCTAGGTGCAAGGGATGCCCGGGCTTTCCCCATTTCTCAGCTCTCTGCTCTGATCCATATTCCCAGGTGCCAAGCTGTGGAGAGACAGCTGCTGGGCAGGGTGGAGCGAGACTGTGCACAGCTCCATCCTCCAAGTTCAAGGCCAGTGGAAGAGAACACACACACCTTTCTCAGCCGTCCCTGCAGAAGTCTCATCGCACCTTACTGGCCCTGCCTAGGTCCTGTGCCCACCCAAATCACGATGGCCAGGGGTAACCTGAGCCATAGGTCTCCCCATGAAGTCAACCACATGATGTCCCCCGAAGTTCACGGGTGGAAGGGTGGACTTCCAGAGAAAAACTGCGTGGGATGAATGAAGGCTGCGTTGGAAAACCAAGAGGTGCCCGCCACAGGCTCTGGGACTCACCTCGAGTCCCACAGAGACTAAAGGACAAAATTAGGACCCATGTCCAAGCTTCCGAAACCAAGAACTCCAACAACAGTGACAAATCTTTTGAAAACACATGGAACAAGTCACAGAAAGCCCTCCACATCGAATCTCTTGGTCCCGACATTCTGAAACATTGATCCACTGCCTCCAGAACTTCAAAGGAAGCCAAGTTCCTCTCACAACATAGAAACTGTATAAAATTAAACAAGGTTTACCATTATCTAAATCAAAATCCCTTTACGGCTCTAAATGGCTCCTCACCATCTGGAAAGCCAGAACGCTGTACTCCGACGTGAAAGGGAAAAGCTTTTTGACCCAGTTCTGTCCCGGCTCTAATGTAAAGCGTCGAATGCTATTTATTAAGTCCCCCCCGATGAATGCTATTGCTCTGCCTATTTGCAACTCCGAAATGACACCTATTATTCAACTGGAGATTAGAATCTCAAGCAGTAGGGTGTTTTTTAATAAAAAATAAAATTAAAAATAGATTCGCCATTGCCTTTTTAATGAAACGAGTAGCTCTGCCGGCTTAGAGGGGAAATGACATATTTCTTGGGGTTTTTAATATATTGATTTGAGCGGTGCCAACAAAAAAGTTACCAATAATATTCACCTCCTGGGAAATTGTACACTGCTTCTCCCCTAGCCTTCCTACCGCCCCCACCCCCCCCAACCCCCGCCCACTCCTCCACTGCGCACCTGGGCTGCCCACACAGCCCTCCCACCAACGCAACACAAACCCTCCGAAACCGACACATGCAGGTGACACGGAACATCAGGTGCAACTCGACAGGTGTGTGCCAAGGAAGAAAAATGGTGGAGCCCGGCACTGTATCCAACAGCATTTTCTGTGATGACGTGAACGTCCTACGTTTGTGCTCTCCGATGTGGCGGCCTCCCTGCATGGGGCTCCTGAGATGAGAAACGGGATTTTTTATTTTATTTTAATTAAAGTAGCCACAGGTGGCCAGTGGTTACTGAATTGGAGGGCAGCGCAGAGGTCACCCTCAGAGAATTTCTCTAGCAGGTTGTGTGTTTTCCACCCCAGCACAAACCAGCCACCTGCTGTTCTCCAGACAGGGCACCTGTTTGTGCCCCTGGGCTCCCAGCCTGCCTGGGAGACTCCTTTTCATGCACAAAGCCCAGCCCTGGTTTCATCTCCTCTGGGAAGCCTTCCTGGACTTTCCCTTCGCTCCTCCCCACTCATGAGAGTGGGGCAGCCCTGCTCCTCCAGCACCTCTGTGCGTAGGGCTACTTCTGTGGATGTGCTCACCACCCTGCAAAGGGTGGGGAGCCTGTGTCCTGCACAGCAGACAGCACATGAGCTTGGGGTCAACTCTGGGGAGAGTGGGTGTTCTGGAGACAGCCAGCCGCCTAGTGTCAAATCCCGCCTCTAGCACTTACTCCCAGCTCCATCACCACAGGCAAACTCCAGGACGGCTCTGGGCCGGATGACCCATCTGTAAAATGGGATGACTGACGGTAACTCTCCTTTAACACGTTAAGCGCCCAGCCTGTTTTGTCTTCCGGACAGAAAGTATAGTGTCACTCACCAGTGACTGACTGGGCACTAATGTGTTAAAGTTGTTGCAAGGACTCGGTGACCCAATGCAGGTAAAATATTAGCCTAGTGCCTGGCAAGGGGCAAAGACAATAACATTGAGCTCCTGTGCCTTATTTTTCATTAAATTATTAGACTGTGCACCTTTGAGTCTTCGCCATCCCTGTAACTCAGAGTCAGAGCACACAGTAAGCACTCGTTAAAGATGAAATGATTACTGATGCCTCCCGGGGACGGATGCCAGTCCTGAGCTCAGTTCTGAGTATACGCCATGAGGCTAACCAGCCTTGTTCTAAATGTTCAACCAAGACACTAAAAAAACAGTGTCTCAACAGAAACAGGATGCGAGCTTTGTATGGGGCTTATTCAAACTCCACCCAAACTCACTGTCACTGCCACGCACCCTGTATGTCCCATTACTACCCCAGGCAACCCCAAGCTAGCCAAAACTCTACCAAAATGTTCCTGATGGAAATAAGCCCTATCCTGCAGTTTGGGGGACAGTAACAAAAGTTTAAGGGCCACTGGTCTAACATCAACGTGAGAGATACATTTGAGCAACACTAAGCCCCAACCATCTGTTCCTGCCTCTCTCCCGCATCCTTCTAGTTTACCCACTGCCCTCTTGTCATAGGTGGGTACCTGGATAAGCGGGGGGGGGGGGACACCCTTCAATAGACAGAACTAGTGCTACGAGCCTGCATCCTAGGTGTGCTGCACCTGTGCACCTGCTCTGAAACGGGGGAGGGCACCTCTGGAGGCCCTCAGAGGCCTCTGAGTTTCACTGAAGGCAAATAAAGACGAGCAGCAGGTGAAAACAGCATTAAAAATGATTAAGTGTTCAGTACACAAGCTTCCCAGTCCGTGCAGAGTCCCAATGAGACTGTTCATTTCCCAAATTCAATGTTATCCTCCTGCTACAAGGCTCCCTGGCCCAGGCACTCAGCCAGGAGGTGACAGAGAGCAAGCAGGGAGCCTGAAGCACACAGCAAGTGCTTTGCATGCCTTGGAGCCTGGAGCACACAGCAGGCGCTTTGCAAGCCAGGGAGCCTGGAGCACACAGCAGGCGCTTTGCATGCAAGAGAATGAGCTCAGCCCCGCTTCCGCTTCCGGGAAAGAAGCTCTGGAAACCGGAACTCCAGGGGCCTATCTTCTGGGGGCCTGTGCAGGAGGGTTAAACAGTTAAGTAGTAGCATGACTGAGAGGTCCAAGGACCGTCTAATGAAGGGCTGGGTCCCTGAAATTTGCCTACTGTGTGAACTTGGGCATATCACCTTCCCTCTGGGGGCTTCAGTTTCCTTGTTTATAAAATTAAGGGGTGGTTTCCTAACTTTTTTCCCCCAGAGGCAAAAGCACCTGTCTGCCCCAAAAGAAGTCTATGAGGAGACTCCAAAATATAAAACAGGAGAGCGGAACAGCCGTGACGGGAGTACATTTGTGGGGTGCATGAAGCCGCACCTATGTGAGCCTGCCTCCCCCTATCCCAGATGCTAGGAAACCAGGAACCCTGGGAACTCAGGGAGCAGGGTTACAAACCAGATCAACTCTCTAAGATCACAGCAGGCGGCAGTATTTCAGGGCGTTGCCTACAACAGACCTTCTGATGCCTATCTCTATGGAATGGATAGGAACAGACCAGATTGATTATTTGAAATTTGTAACATGAAAAATGTCAAACATATTCATCACACCTATGTTCCAGCCTCAACAATTATCAAGTCATGGCCAGCCATGGTTCATCTCTACCCTGCCCATCCCATATCCCTGGGATTATTTTGAAGCAAATCCCCAATATAATACTATCCAGTCAGTGTCATTACTACACTAAGAAAAGCAACATTAATCCCTACATTATTGGCTGTGCTTTACATCCTTCTGACTGATTTATGCTATCACTGGAAGTTTGTCCATGTTTTGCCCGTCCCCCACTGCCCAATCCTCTGGCCACTATCTGTTCGTTGTATCTCTGAGTCCGTTTTGTTGTGTTGTGTTTGCTCATTTGTTTAATTTTTTAGATTCCACATACACTTCTATGGGGATCACTTCATAAGGTATGTAAATGTCAAACCACTATGTTGTACACCTGAAACTAATATTGTATGTCAACTATACTATAATTAAAAAGAGCTTTACATTTCAGAATAAAGGTTAAAAAAAAACCACACATATTAATTCCTGAACATCATCTGACATCTAAAGTGCCTGCTCCATCCTTTTTTTCCTCCTTATAATTAATTTGATGAAAAACTGAGTCGCTTTTCTATGGTTTCCCACTGCCTGGATTTCCATGGGTATCACTGTTTGTCACTTAACATGTACCTCTGCCCTCCACGTTCCCAGTGATCCCATCACTAGATCAAGGTTACATCAGGGGGCACATAACACCTGGTTGTTTCTCTGTGAAAACTGCCAGCAGCCATGGATGACTACTTTCTATATTGGACTGATTATTGTTCAGTTTCTTACATATATTCAAAAATGCATCACACATACACATATACTTAGTTATATCTTTTTCATTTTACCCAAATTACACCCAACCCTACTATTCTACAACTTTTCATTCAACATGAAATTATTAGTACTTTTTAAATTAGAATCCAATAAGATACATTTAACACGTGAACAATATTGAGTATAGTTTAAATTCCAACAATTCACAGTTTAAATTCTGGGATTTGTCCAGAATAGGGCTTTTACCACATGTAGGCGATGATAACTAGTTGCTGAATAAATCAGCAATACTGCTAAGTCCTGTTGTCTAAGAAATACCTCTGTGTATACCATCAACTGACCTGCACAAGGGTTCCGTCTGATGTACTGTGCGACAGTCATCTAAAAATTCCCAATTCATCAGTTTTCTCCTCCCCTAAATCGTCTAAGTATAAGCCACTGCCCCTGATCAATAATCAAACCAGCAATTCCTGCTGCCCCTGCTAATGCTCACTGGTGGTCACAAAATTAACAGCCTGCTTCTATGTGGCAGAGTCTTCATGCCCCCAAATGACCAATGCCGGTGTTCTGCTTCATACTAGGAACTTCCTGTGCTAAAAAGCAACCACTCCCTACGGTCAGTTAGTCGTCCCATGAGAGAAGCCAGAAACGTGAGCAATCAAAACGAAATCAGGCAACACAGATTTTTTTTTAAGTCCTCCGTACGTTTTTTAAGTCCTCTGATAGTATCTGCTATGAAAGCCCCAGCCCAGCGAGCCCCTCTCACCACACTGCTGCTCCCAAGACCCTGCATGGAACCTAAAAGGTCTTTAAAAAAACATTCCCCCCCAACAAGTCTACATCTACTGGATGATCACATCAAGGTTCCTATGGCAACCCTCCTTTCTAGAGTTTGGGTAGGGAAGGCTGAGGGGTCACTGAGCACCTGGCTTATGTGTGGTGAGATGCCTTAAGACTGCCCGTGACTTTCTCCTAGTTACAGGGAGGCCTCCCACTTCCACAGCACCTGACCATGACCATCCATCAAGGGCTTCCCCAGGTGGGACCTACTGTGTAAATAAGGAGGAGAGATCAGACTCCATTTTTTTTATTTTTTTTTTTTTTTTTAACAAATGAAGACTCTAACAATCAGAGTTAAGTGCTCCTCTGTAAAAAAGCCAGAATAACACCTTGGGACCCCTGACCTGCGTTTTGGAGTCAGACCTGATCTCTATCCACCCAGCCCACCAGGCTCTCCCTTCTCTCAGCATCCATGCCTTCAAGCATGTGCACTCAACCCCTGCATTTTTATTCTACCACATCTGGGTTTGTTTCAACCATGGAGAGTGTGTTTGTGTGTGTGTGTGTGTGTGTGTGTGTGTATGACTAAGCCCCCATGAAGCTGCATGCTTTAAAGCAGGACTCATGCTGAACACGACGGGACATCTCTAAAGTAGCAATCGCCTCAGTGCACAATTAGTTCACAGAAGTGTCATGATTACAAGTCTGAGCTTGGAAGTCACAATATAATCCCGGGTGACTTAATATGACAAAGAACTAAGTTTGAATCCCAGTTCCAATGCTGCTTAGCTGTGTGGTCTTAGGAAAGTTACTTAACTTCTCTGTGATGACTGCACTTCCTCGTGTTTCATGGAGTAACGGCAGGTATCTCATCAGGTTACTATGAGAATGAATGAGAGCTTGATTCAGGTAACACTGTAAACTCTAGAAAACTCAATCCTATTGCTGTCGTTAATATTGGGATCCCTTATTGTTCATCAACATCATTGCATTTTTATAGTTAATAAAACCAAGTGTGGGGCCCAATATCTTGCCCAGCATCACACAGCAAGCCAGCGCTACAGCCCAGGAGGGAATTCCAAGATGCCACCTCCCACTTCTACTTCCGTTACAGTCTCCGCAATGTCTATCCCACAGCAAGTGCTTAGTAATACGCAGAAATTACTGAACGTGTCAACTGTATGGAAACTCAGTGAGTCATCTGGTCAACCCTCTCATTTGGCAGATTAGAAAATTCAGGCCCAGCAGATAACACATCTGTTCAATACCGTTCAGCTAGTAATAATAACCTACACATGTGTGTAATGATGCCTAATTACGCCATTTTATTCACCATGACATGTGACGCTGAAGCTTCCCGGCGAAGACCCCAGCAATACAATCGAAGTCAAACAAAGTTGAGGTTATCACGCCACAGAGACTCACAGGGGTCTCGGTAAGAGGATGTCAGGGGGTGCTCATTATACAGTCTGGGCTTTTCAGTGATTTGGGGGCGGGTTCCAGGAGGTGGGTGCTGCCATAAAGCAGGAATTCTGTGGCCAGGTGTCCTTACGATGTTTACCCAGCGGGCAGGAGGCACAGGGCAGACCTGAGCTGTAATCGGTAAAGAAACAGCCGGCGTCTGTGGGGCTGAGAGGGCATGATTGCAATTTCTGTGGACGGCAGTGTTCCGGCTTTCCTCTGGGCTCACTCTTGATTACGGAGCCGCCTTGTTTTTGTCTTGTTTTATCACCATCACACAGTGACCCTGCCATAGGTCAGTGTGCTGTGAAATTCTTCATGTCCAGCTCTCAGAGCCCGGCCGGCACCAAGCCCACAGCAGCCGGAAGGGGGTGGGTTTTGTTTTCTTTGCTCGGGGACGTGGTCAACTCTTCACAACACCTGCTTGTGTTGGGGAATTTCAGGGAGGACTAGAAGCAAAGTAAATAAAGATCCCAACCCTTAATGAGGTTGCATTCCAATGGAGGAAAAGAGTTCATTAAAAATAAACATAATACACTGCAAATATCCATCCTATCCAACGTTAGAAAGTGGTAAGGGCTGTGAAAATAGAGAAAATGCAGAGCAAAGGGGATTGGGAACAGCAGTGACATTGCAAATGTGAGCACAGACCTACAGGAAGCGAAGGAGGTGGCCCTCACAGGACCATGCATCCGAAGAGAAATCAGCATCCTTGTCCCAGTTTGGAAATGAGAAAAGTGCAACTTGGAGAGGTCACGTGACTGCCTAGCAATCACATGGTGGCAGCAGGGAGCCCCGGGTCTTCAGATTCTCCTCCACCAGCTGCCTTTCCAACACAACCTGGACCAAAGGGCACCCTGGTGCAGGTTGGACCCCAGACTTACATGCAACTGTGTGAGCTCTGAAGCTCCAGAGAACTTCTGCTTTCTCCCACCCACCCAGGTTTGCAGCCCGCTGTGTCCCCTACTAGGGGAGCAGAATATGCCACCCCGAAATGACCCACTCGGCAGAGGGTCTACCTGGAGCAGAAGCATTGAGAAAAAGCAGACACAGGCGGACTCTGCACCATGCGCACCCCTACCCCCCTAAAAGCAGGGCAGGGAGATTCCCCTGTGAAGGCACCCTCCTCCCACACTGGGGATGGGGGTGGGGGTGGGGGGGAGCAACCTAATCATCAGAGATGGAGATCGCACAGAGAAGAATCTGCATAAACACACCTTGATAAAAAACAAAGAACAACAACAAAAAAAACATCATATATTTACCTTCTCTAATAAGTATAATAAAGAGGGGGAAAAAGAAAGCGCTGTAACTGGATTCTACCCGAGAGAAGACTCTGCCTGACCCCAGCAATTTAAACAATTTCTCTGCTTTCCTCTCTGTTTTCCATGTGTACAGCAGCGGCTATTATAGCCATGATAACAAGGTCTCATTATTTTACGTTTCTTAGCCTCAAATGCAGTCCTGCCCACTCACTTCTTCTCGGCCCATATGCCGGCGTGTGCACTCACCGTTCCCACCAAACGACTTGTTTATGTTGGAAACATTTATTTGTTTGAAGTGGAGTGTGTCAGTGTCACTCTGAAAAGGATGCCAACATTCCTGCTTCCTAAAGAACCAGGGTATTCTTTAATGAAGACACACAACCCCAACAAACCCCCTTTTTAGTGGCATGTGATCATATCTCAAGGTCTGGCTGGGAAAGAAAACAAGTTGCAATGACAGGCAGCCTTCTTGTGCTGGGCGGGGCATGTGGCGACCACAGATGGACACAGTGACCAGATGCGACTGCTCCCGGCTGTCCCCTCCCTCCTCGAAGATCCGTGCAGGAAAATGGGCTCTGTGTCAGGGTGGGTGATAGTAAAGAAAGCAGAGGACACTAAATGTTGTTCCACAGTGGAGGTCAGCTGTAGTTTGTGATTAAAATTTGTCAGAATGTGTTCTGCATTCGAGGCTGGGGCTGTCATCTATGTCTCATCTAAAAACTGTGAGCCAACCTGGAGGCAGGGCTGGGAATCGAGGTGATGAGCAGAGCAGCGGGGTAAAGGTGATCGGGAGACACACATGGGAAGAGTGAGAGAGACAGGCCTGATGGATGGGACTATATCAGGAGCAAAGTCCAGCTGCAGGGAGTGATTGTGAAATCCGGGGACCGCAGGCCAAGCCAGGGTTGCTTTGGGTTCTGAGAATGGGAACAGAAAAAAATGTGGCCATTAGCCTCTGGGGAAAGCATTATTCTGAGGGTTTTGATTAGCCTGTTAATTCCACATTCACCTTCCTGTTGCTATCTCAAGGCAGTCATGCATCTTCCCAAACCAGCCCCATCTCTCTGTTAGTCCACCCATCCATCCATCCATCCACACACCCACCTATCCATCCATCCATCCATCCATCCATCCATCCATCCATCCATCCATTCATCCACCCATCCATCCATCCATCCACCCATCTACACACCCACCTAACAATCCATTCACCCATCCACCCATTCACCCATCTACCCATCCATCCATTCATCTACCCACTCACCCACCTATCCATCCATCCGCCCATCCATCCGCCCATCCATCCGCCCATCCATCCGCCCACCCATCCACCCATCCATCCGCCCATCCATCCATCATTTGTGTCTTCTCTCTCTTTGTGGTACTGGGGATAACATGATAAGCGAAGCACCATCCCTAACCTCAGGGAGCTCACAGTTTTGTCCAGAGACATGTATGTGTGCATGTGTTTGTGAAGCAAGTAAAGGAAGGCTCTAAGCCAGGTGTTTGCAGGCTGGGGAGCTCTGAGCAGAGGGGCTCTGCCACCGAGAGTGGCTACAGCCACGATGCAGCATACACTGCAGTGGTACTGCACAAGGAACATTCTGGAATCCCTTCCACTGCTCCAGTACTGTGACTCTGTCTCTACTTATAAAACCAGAGGCCATCCCTTATGCATACATATCACCTGGGGCTGGGTCCCCAAGAGACTCTCAGTAAGCAGCCCCGAGATAGAAGGTGCCTCTCAGAGTCCACGGCTGAATCCTGGCTCCAGCATTTACTGTTTGTGCTCCCTTAACCTTTTATGCCTCAGTTGCCTTGGCTTTAAACAAAGGGGGGACGGTGAAAGTAATACCACATGGTGTTGCTGCAAAGAGTGAGCCCAAATGTTGAGTAAGGGCAGGAATTTTTGTTTTATTCACTATAGTACTGCCAGGTGGATGTGCCAACTAGATAACTATTCATTGAATGACTGAATGAAGAAGGAATCCCCTCTCTAAGCCTGGTCTGTTCCACTTTAGGGAAGGAGTTAGTGGTGCTGATCACTGGTTCTTAAGGGGGCTGCTGATCAGAAATTCCTTGGGGCCTTTCCCATAAGCACATGACCAAACACTGCTCCTTAAACTGACTCCTTAAGCCTTACCTGGGCATGGTGAATGCATTCTGGAAACAAGGGTTCCAGGTGATTCTCCCCTGTAGCCCTGGTTAGGAATGAGGGGAGCGCAGGCCACCTGTTGCCTGATTATGTGTTGGACAGATCGGGGGCAGATGGAGTGACAGCAAATCATCCAGGGTGTCAGTGCTCACTCCACCCT
Source organism: Myotis myotis (assembly GCF_014108235.1). Classification (NCBI taxonomy): domain Eukaryota; kingdom Metazoa; phylum Chordata; class Mammalia; order Chiroptera; family Vespertilionidae; genus Myotis; species Myotis myotis. The sequence goes on from NW_023416335.1 coordinate 204,108,534, forward strand.
TCCACCTCCCTTTCATCCTCCAAGACCCAGCTTACATGTCACCTCTAGAGAGATGCCCCTCTCCTGCTCGGGTGGAAAGCACCCCCTCTCTGTTGACTGCCCCATGGTCCTGCTCCTCAGTTTCCGTAATGCCATCATCAGCCGAATATATATATATATTTTAGAGAGGAAGGGAGAGGGAAAGAGAGATAGAAACATCAATTGGTGCCTGCTGCAAGCCGCTACTGGGGATCAAGCCCACAACCCGGGCATGTGCCCTGACCGGGAATTGAACCGTGACCTCCTAGTTCATAGGTCAACACTCAACCACTGAGCCATGCCAGCAGGGCAGGTGTGTCTTCTTTATCAGGCCGAGGGCTGGCCGAGGGCCGAGTCTCGTGTGATTCAGCATGGTGCGCACCACCTCCCAGCACCTTCCCCAGTTTTTTGTATTTAGCTGGTACATCATATATATTTAAATATGTCACCAGTAAATATATGAATGACTTCTTCAAAAGCTAACAGAGCAGATTTTGGTGGATGACCTGCTGCTCGCCCATGCTGCCGACAGTACTGGAATAAATGCTCATATATGATTCAACCCTGTCTCTGCTTAATTGGCTCAGAAGTGACAGGTGCAGGAACCCATTGATTGTCCGCTTATATATTCTGGCGACCAGGAAGGGATATAAGCAAGAGACTCCTCTGGGGAGGACCAGATCTACAGAAGTTCCCTTTAGCAGGCTGCAGAAATAGCAGTGGGGGGGCCACTCACATTTTTGTAAAGAAAAAGAAAATAGTACTTTCACAGTAAAGCCATTGGAAGCTGGATTTCACAATTCTTAATAAGTGAGTCATGGAGATTAAAAATGGCAGCAGAATAAGTGAATGCTGCAGGGACATGCTCCCAGGTCCAAACTGGAATTACAACTAAAATACAAAAAAAAAAAAAAAAAAAAAAAAAAAAAAAACTTGCTGAGTTATCAACAGAAGACTCGCTGGAGAGAACCCTGATACCTGAGGACAGAAAGTGGAGGTGGCAGAGAGACTGGTAGGAGGGGTGGAGGCATGAAAGGGCTGGCCGGGTTCCCACAGGCAGCAGCTGAAGTTCCACAGAGATCGCTCAGCTGTGGGGGTTGCCACTGAGAACTCTGGGGTCTAATCCCCAAGCTGGACCCTGCAGCAGAGAGCACCAGAACTGAGAAGGGAACCCACATAACATCTGGCTGTGAAAAGCAGCGGGGTTGCTGTCTGCCAGGGAGAGACACCTGGAAAATCAGGCCCCCTCCTAAAGGGCCAACGCACAAAATTCCCTGTGGAGCTACACATCTTGTGCTCTGACAGAGGAACAGCAGAGTGGACTGGAGCTGGGTGAGCAGAAGCCAAGATCGAGGGCTCTGGGATTAGAGCTCAGAAGGCAGACACCCCAGTTTCCGGTGCTGAGCCATTCCCTCATGCTGTGGAGGTAATCTTTCTTATGCAGACAATTGCTATACAGGCGCCATTGCCTGGGGGAAGAAAGTTGACCCACCCTATTGGAAAACACCTTGATCCTTAGGAGACCAAGAATAACAATTAGCCTCCAGGCAGAAACAATGACCCAACCCTGTTGAAAAAAGCATTTGCCATACCTGTCGATGATGGCCTGAGGGCAGATCAAGAGGAATCCTATCAGTCTGCAGCCAGAGGTAGTCTCTGGAGGCTTTGAGTCTTTACCTGATCTAATTAGTCAGAAACAGCCTTTGACACTGTCCTACACTAGAGATTGAGAGGCATAGCAGATATACCTAATATATAGTCACAAATCCAAACAAGCAACTAAAAATGAGGAAACAAAGAAACAACCCACAAATGAAAGAACAAGAGAATTCTCCAGAAGAAGATATAAATGAAACGGAGATAAGAAACTTATCTGAAACAAACTTCAGAATAATGATGGTAAAGATGCTCAGTGGATAGAGCGTCGGCCTGTAGACTGAAAGGTCCCAGGTTCGATTCCAGTCAAGGGCATGTACCTTGGTTGCAGGCACATCCCCAGTAGGAGGTGTGCAGGAGGCAGCTGATCGATGTTTCTCTCTCATTGATGTTTCTAACTCTCTATCCCTCTCCCTTTCTCTCTGTAAAAAATCAAAAAATATATTTTAAAAAAAAAGATGCTCAACAGCAGGAGAAAAGATATAGTAACTATGAAAAAAGAACAGTTGGAAATAAAGAATGATAGAGCACAAATAAAAAATACATTGAAAGGAATACACAGCAGATTGGGGAAAGTTGAGGACCAAATCAGTGAAGTAGAAGACAAGGTTGAAAAAAATCACTCAATCACAGAACCAAAAAGAAAAAACAATTAAAAAACAGGAGGACAGCTTAAGGGAACTGTAGGACAACATGAAATGAAACAATATTCGAATAGTAGGTGTGCCAAAATAGCCAGAAAGGAAGAAAGGGTTAGAGAAGGTGTTTGAAGAAATAATGGCAGAAAACTTCCCTAACCTGGTAAAGGAAAAAGTCACACAAGTCCAGGAGGCACAGAGAACCCCAAGCAAGACAAGCCCAAATAGGCCCACGAACAGACACATCATAATTAAAATGCCAAAAATTAAAGACAAAGAGAGAATCTTTAAGGCAGCAAGAGAAAAGCAAACTGTTAACTACAAAGGAGTTCTCATAAGGCTAACACCTGATTTCTCATCAGAAACTCTACAGGCCAGAAGGGAATGGCATGAAGTACTCAAGGATCTGAAACCAAGACTACTATATACAGTAAGGCTATCATTCAAACTAGATGGTCAAATAAAAAGCTTCCCAGACAAAAAAAAAAAAAAAAAAAGGTTAAGAAGTACATCACCACCAACAAAGCATTATAAGAGATGCTAAAGGGACTGCTATAAAGAGAAGAAGAAATAGAGAGAGAAACCTAGCCATAGAGAATTAAAATGGCAATAAACAAATACCTACCAATAATAACCTTAAATGTAAATGGACTAAATGATCCAATCAAAAGGCATAGGGTAGCTGAATATGACGCAACTATATGCTGTCTGCAAGAGACCCATCTCAGAACAAAAGACACACACAGGATGAGTGAAGGGATGGGAAAAAAATTTCCATGGAAATGAAAAGAAAAAAAAAAGCTGGAGTAGCAATACTCATATCCAACAAAATAGACTTCAAAATGAAGGCCATCACAAAAGACAACAAAGGTCACATAATACTAAAGGGATCAATACAACAAGAGGATATAACCCTGGTAAACATAAATGCACCCAATATAGGAGCACCTAAATATATTTTTTTAAAATCCTAGAGGACTTTAAAGGAGAGATCGACAACAATACAATCATAGTAAGGGATCTTAACACTCCACTGACTTCACTGGATAGATCTTCCAGACAAAAAATTAACAAGGAAACAGTGACTCTAAAGGACACACTGGATCAAATTGATTTAATTGATATTTATAGAACATTTCACCCCAAAGCTGCAGAATATACATTCTTCTCAAGTGTACAGAGGTCATTCACAAAGACTACATGTTAGGACACAAAACAAATTCAAGAAGATTGAAATCATATCAAGCGTCTTCTCAGATCACAGTAGAATGAAATTAGACATCAACTACAGAAAGAAAGAAAAAACACCCCAAAACATTCAAACATATGGAGGCTAAATAGCATGTTATTAAACAATGAATGGGTTACCAGCGAGATCAAGAGAGAAATAAAAAACTTCCTGGAAACAAATGAAAACAAACATACAACAATCCAAAATCTCTGGGACACAGCTAAAGCAGTCCTGAGATAGAAGAAGATATAAACAAGTGGAAGAATATACTGTGTTCATGGATTGGTAGAATCAACATCATTAAAATGTCCATACTACCCAAAGCAATCTACAGATTCAATGCAATCCCTATTAAAATACCAACAGCATACTTCACAGAGCTAGAACAAATACTCCACAAATTTATATGGAATCAACAAAGACCCCGAATAGCTGCAGTAATCTTCAGAAAGAAAAACAAAGTTGGAGGAAACACAATACCAGATTTCAAGTTATACTACAAAGCCACTGTAATCAAAACAGCCTGGTACTGGCACAAGAACAGGCATATAAACCAATGGAACAGAAGAGAGACCCAGAAATAGACCCAAGCCATTATGCTCAATTAATATTTGACAAAGGAGGCAAGAGCATACAATGGGATCAAGACAGTCTCTATAATAAATGATGTTGGGAACATTAGACAGATATATGCAAAAAAAAAAAAAAAAAGAAAAAGAAAAGAAACTAGACCACCAACTTACACCATACACAAGAATAAACTCAAAATGGGAAGAAAAAAAAACTTAAATGTAAGTCATGAAACCATAAAAATCCTAGAAGCCATAGGCAGCAAAATCTCAGACATCTCTCATAGCAATATGTTTACAGATACATCTCCTAGGGCCAAGGAAACTAAGGAGAAAATAAATGGAATTACATCAGGATAAAAAACTTCTGCACAGTAGAAGAAACCATCAACAAAATGAAAAGGGAGCCAACTGTATGAAAGAATATATTTGGCAATGATACATCTGATAAAGGGTTAATATTCAAAATATATAAGGAAATCATACAACTTAACTACAGGAAGACAAACAATCCAATTAAAAAATGGGCAAAGGACCTAAACAGACACTTCTCCAAAAAGGACATACAGATGGCCAAGAGACCATCTGTATGGTCTCTTGAAAAAATGCTCAAAGTTACAGATCATCACAGAGATGCAAATTAAAGCGACAATGAGGTATCACCTCAACCTGTAATATGGCTACCATCAACAAATCAACAAAGGACAAGTGCTGGTGAGGATGTAGAGAAAAGGAAGCCCTCATGCACTGCTGGTGGGAATGCAGGCTGGTGCAGCCACTGTGGAAAAGAGTCTGGAGTTTCCTCAAAAAATTAAATATGGAAATGACATTTGACCCAGTGACCCTACTTCTAGGAATATATCCTAAGAAACCAGAAGCACCAATCAGAAAGAATGTATGCACCCCTACATTCATAGCAGCACAATTTACAATAGCTAAGATCTGGAAACAGCCCAAGTGCCCATCAGTAGATGAGTGCATAAAAAAGCTGTGGTACATTTATACCATGGAATACTATGCGGCTGTAACATTCCTATGAGACAGCATGGAGGGACCTGGAGAGTATCATGCTAAGTGAAATAAGTCAGTCAGAGAAAGACAAGTATCACATAATCTCACTCATATGTGGAATCTAAGTAACAAAATAAACTGATGAACGGAGTGGATCTGGAGACATGGGAGCATGGAGCAGAGTGCGGAATCTTGGAGGGAAAGCAGGGGAGGGTGGGTGGTTGGTGGGAGCTAATCAACCAAGGGCCTTGTATGCATAACCCATGGACACAGACAATAAGGTGCTGAAGACCTGGGGTGGGGGTAGGAGCAGGCTGGAGGGGGTCAATGGGGAAAGGGGGGACATATGTAATACTTTCAACAATAAAGATTTATTTTTTAAAAAAGCTAATAAATATGCGCATTATAACACTAAAAAAAAAAAAAGCTCACATCTTTGGTTTTATATGTAGTACAAGTCACAACTGTCTCCCCTGAGATTCCTGCTGTTTTTTTTCAGACCAGTAACAAAGGCCAACTTTGTTAGATTGATCTTTTTTTTTTTTTTTTTAATCAACCAGAGACACTTAGGGAGGAAAAAGCAGTTTACTTACTTTATAATTAGCCTTGATGATTAGACTATCTTTTCCATTACGTTTTATTTTTACTTTCCTGGAATTTACCAAGTGGCCTCTTTTCGGTGAAGGTGACCCTTCACATGAGGAAGGCTGCTTGATTAGAGCACTGGGGAGTTTACTGTGGTTTTTTTTCAAAACTGAGGAGGATCGGGGAGAGGGCTGATGTGAGCAGATGGGTGAAAGGTCAGCCCTTGAGCGACAAACAGGGGCCTTCACGCTGAGAAACCGAAACCGATGCTCCCGCGACAAGAGTTTTGCTGCTGCTGTTGCCAGCAGCTGCTAAAGTAATTAATAATCACTTCTGTTTTTGAATTTGTTTTATATTTGACAAAGCTTCCTGACCAATTCCTTGTGGCTTGTCATCTACGCCCAGGGCAAGTTTCTTTTAACTTTTTAATGACATTAATAATGGTAACTGTGACTGCATGTTGTTACCTATTTATCTTAATGCGATGTTTATTTTTTTATTTGATACAAATGGACTTCATAGTCAATTTTAGAGCATCTTGGTAGACTAATCCCCAAGAGGCAAACTCAGTATCTAAATGCGGGTTCGGTAGAGGCTGGGTCGGGCACCCAGCTGGCCCCTTCCTGCCTGGTGGATGGGGACTCAGCTGGGGACCTGCTGAGAGCAGGTTCATTTTCACACTTACGTTCTCAGCTGAGCCAAGAGTTATTTGGGGGGAGGGTGGTGTGTAGAGTGTTAAGAGCAAAGAGCAGAAGGAATTTCGCTTCCATCCATCCGTCTGTCCATCCAGTGATTACTTACTTCCTACCCAAGGCGGGCTCTGAGGATGCAGAAGACAAAACAAAGTCCCGCCCCTGTGGACATACTTCTGACACTAAGCTTGTTTCAGCTCCTTTTATGTGGGGTGGGAGGCATCCTTGCTACCTTATACATACTGACTTAGGCCTCACAGATCTTATTAGGGATTGTATACACACACACACACACACACACACACACACCTGTAAACATTACACTGGTGTGTGGTGTTTTGCAAAAACAGTTACAGCTAAAGAAACATGCATCCAGGTTTGAAAACAAACTGACTCCTGCCAACCCTGTGACGTTGAACAAGGGACTTCAGTGCTCAGAGCCTCATGCCTTTGCTGAGTGAGGCTAATGGCTGGATCTGCCCCTCGGGGTCACTGAACAAGGGAAGTGCTTCGGAGATGGCCTGACTGCACAGGGAAAGCACTTAGTAGGTGGCACTATAACGGGAGGGACAGCTTCCTCTACTCTCTTAGATTCAGAGGCCGGGCCTGTGAAATGAGGGGACAGAAGACAGATTAACAGGCGGAAAGTGCACACATTTAATTAGATGTTAAGTTTTACGTGACCTGAGGGCAGGGCGCAGGGGCTTCACAGAAAGGAGAAGACCCCCACAGAAGCAGCTAGGAGGAAAGGCTGTTCTAGCATTCTGACAAAGGATACACTTGTAGAGAAAGGGGCTTCTGGACTTTTCGGGGCAGTAAGTTGTGGGTGACACTGGTTAGCAAAACTATACAGGACTCAGGAGCACGATTCCACAACACATCCTCTGCACACTCTATTGTGTGCTCACCACCCTACACCACTTTTTCTTAATATATTTTTATTGATTTCAGAGAGAAGAAGGGAGAGGGATAGAGGGATAGAAACATCAATATTAAGAGAAAGTCATCGCCCTAACCGGTTTGGCTCAGTGGATAGAGCGTCAGCCTGCGGACTGAAAGGTCCCAGGTTCGATTCCAGTCAAGGGCATGTACCCTGGTTGCGGGCACATCCCCAGTAGGAGGTGTGCAGGAGGCAGCTGATCGATGTTTCTCTCTCATCGATGTTTCTAACTCTCTATCCCTCTCCCTTCCTCTCTGTAAAAAATCAATAACATATATTTTAAAAAAAGAGAGAAAGTCATCGATCTGCTGCCTCCTGTGCGCCCCACACTGAGGACGGATCCTGCAACCAGGGCATGTGCCCTGACCGGGAATTGAACTGTGACCTCCTGGTTCATGGATAAATGATCAACCACTAAGTCACACTGGCTGGACCGCTTTCTTGAAGTAAAATCTTGGGGATGGAAGAGGTACTTAACCTCTGACCCCCATTAATGATTATCAGGATTAACGTAAATCGCTTACTGTATGTAAAGCATTTGAAAAATCTCAGCATACAGTAAGCACTCAATTAATGTGAGATGTCATTATTTAGAGAGAGCATAGTAGGGAGCTGTGCTATCCAATGGTAGCCGCAAGCCACAGGTGGCTATTCAACTTTAAATTAATTAAAATTAAATGAATTAAAAATTCAGTTCCTCAGTTGCACCAGCCACCCTGCAAGTGCTCAGCAGTAGCTAGCTGTGGCTAGCGGTTACTGTGCTGGACAGCGTGACACAGGGCACTTCCGGCATGCACAGAGTTCTACCAGGCAGTGCTGCTGCAGAGGCCCACAGAAATGGCTTGAAGCTAGAGGGTCTGTGCAACCTTAGACGAGTTACCTAGCCTCTCTGTGCCTCACTTCCTCCTCTATAAAGTGGGGACACAGTAGCCACATTATTCAGTCCAGATGAGGATTATCTGCTATGCAAGGCCTACAATAATGGCAACTGGCAAATGCTTACCTAACCTGGGGGACAGACAGGTAAGTTGCAGGATGTACGGTCAGGAGAATCAAAGATTTTTATGCAAAGCACCTCCCAGAGGGCCAAACACATAGCCCACATTCAGTTCATTCACTCTTTTGTTCAGCGAATGTTCACTGAGCACTTACTGTGTGCTAGGCATGATCCTAGACATGAGAGAGGTAGAAATGCACAGAGACCCTGCCCTCATGGAGCTCACAAGCTCACAGTCTCGATAAATGGGGGCTATTCTGATGCAAACAGCAACACCACCATTTCCATTTTTGCCACATATTTAGCATGCCCAGCAATGAAAAGGAAATGCTGCTAAATATGAAGCTATGTCCAAACAGGTGCCTAATAAAAGTGCTCGAATAAACAAATGATCAAATGAAAGTTGGGAGGACACTTGATAATGCACAGTGAACTGGGCCCAGGATGATTCAGTTAATTACTCTATGGTGGGTGTGGCTAACTCAGAAAGCAGTTGCCTGGCGACATTAATAAATGATCCTAAAGCAGTCTGCACACAGTGTTATGCATAAACGCTTCATCATCTCCAACCAGAAGGACTGGGATAGAGACGGCATTCACATACATGCCCTCCGGCTTCTATTCTGGGCTCCGCTCTGACTCACCCTGTCAGCTGGGGCCGCTCACTCCCTCTGCGGCACCCAGAGAGAGCTGAGCCCACGGGGAGGCCAGCACTCACCTCTCCCACCTGGCAAACAGCCTTTCGCTGGTCCTGGACGAAGAGAGCCAGCCGGTCCAGGGCACCCCTGCCCCAGCCCTCAGACCCGCTCGCTGGCCTGAGCAACCTGCACTCTGGCCCTGGTTCTACTGGTCACAGGGAACAACCTTCCCAGGAGGAGGCAAATGACACCACGTCTCTAAGTGTGGTTGTTTCCAAAATCTAAAAGCTCATGGTGGTGGGTTTGCAGCTCCTGACAGAGTTCAGTGCCGTGGGAGGAGCAATGTGACATCCCTGGGGCCTCCGTCTCACCAGCAGGAAAGGCCTCAGCGGGTTATTTCAGTCCTTCAGTGTCGGGCTCCCCTTGCTGTGTAGTAAAGAAGAGCGTGTTGGCTGCACAATGATGGTAGTGGAATCAAACGCGGTAACTTCACGTGCCCAACTGTTCGGTAGGAACAAGTTTGCATTCTATCTAGAATGTCAAGAGGGGCCGACAGGAGGAAGAGATGGGGTTCAGCCCCAAATGCTCTCATTAAAACAGCCATCTGGTCGACCTTTGCATCATTCACAGAAGGGGGCTGAAATGGGTCCCTACCTGTCACTTTGCAATCCCTTGCACACAACCTTCCCGATTTTACCAAACCGTGTTGCTTTGCACCCTGCTGAAAGAATACAAGGCATAGGGGAAATTCAGTATAAAAATTCATACCAGAGCCTGGCCAGTGTGGCTCAGTAGCTGAGCATAGACCCAGGAACCAAGAGGTGACCGTTCCATTCTCAGTCAGGGCACTTGCCTGGGTTGCGGGCTCGATCCCCAGTAGGGAGCGTGCAAGAGGCAGTCAGTCAATGGGAACACCACCCTGCAATCACAAGAGGGACCTACCATGACCTGCCACACCCTAAGTGGTAATACCTGAGAAATGGCAGGTCTGGTAGGCTAGTGCCATATGGTTTACATATGCACATTAAAATAAATCAGCAAGTATACATGCAAAAATGCTTGTCTTAAATACTGGGCTTAAAAACACAGAGGACTGGATAACATCTAAGGTTCGTCCTGTGTTTGATATTCTACAAGGATTTCTGCCAGGAGCTGACCTAGCTAGCAGGGCGGGGTTGTCATGATGGAAATAATGCTCCTACCTTACGTGAAATGAACTCCATCCGTTTCTTCCCAACACCCACTGTACCAGCCACGGCCACCTCTTGCCTGTGGCCTCCCCAGCACGTCCTTATTCAAATTAAGGCAATTTCCATACCCATCCAAGTAGATTCTTCCCATCAAAAGTGTTTCTGTAGACTTTCTGATAGTCGTTTAATATCCCTTTCTAGTAGCTGCCCAGGCCCTGGTCTGGTCCACCGAACATTACCAATCATGTCCAATGCCACTGGTTGCTCATTTTCTGCATGGCTGCTCCATGGCAGCTCAGCTTACAGACTCAACAGTGGCTGTGGCTGACCTTGAGGGACTCAGAAACAAATGGGGGACATGGATTAACCTCAAAACTAAATGAGCTGCTTAAATGCTTCAACAGAATTGTAAAGATGATGGAAAGTCAGGGCGGGAGTGGCTGATTCCACAGGTGAGGAAGTGGAAATGAAGGTCTAGAACCGGGCTGGCAAATGAACATAATTCAGACAGAGAGAGTGAGAGGGGGAGGTGAGGGAGATCCCCTCGTTCAAAACACTAGCTGGCTGCTGCTACGTGCTCCTCTCTCCAGCCCCTTCAGAGTTACGCCAACTGCTTAGATTTGGATGACACTCTCCCACTGGCTACCCCGTGCTTGTTCTGACCCCTACGGCCGGCTCACCTTCCCTACTCCCTGGGCCTTGACCCAGTATTGCACTCTCCAAGTTGGCATTAAGTGTGGCAAGGCTAAAATTAGGACTGTTTTCATAGATATCTACACGTCTCCAAGGCAAATCTGCTCAGCTCCCAAGTGGAATAAAAAAAAAAAAAGGTTGTTGTTAATTTTTTTTCCATTCTGACTGTAAAGCAACGGGGGCCTGGGAAGTCCAAGCTGGCTCAGGTCTGGATGCGCCTCTGAGCCTGCTGACCCCATGTCGGGTCGGTGCAGGGGCAGTGTGGGGGCGTGTCCCGCTGAGCTATGAAGCACCAGCAGGAGAAGCATCAGGTCTGAGCCTGCAGTCCACACTCATCCTCACTTCATCCCGGGAGGGGGTCCCTCCAGGAGGTGGTCCTGCTTCCTCCCATTTCAGAGACAGCAGACCAAGGAGGTTAAGAAGCTGTGAGATGGGCCACACCATTCACAGTGATACGGGGGAACCTCCCATTTTAATACACAATTAAAACATGAGGCCCTATAAAAAAGAAGGAACTTTTACCATTTGCAACAGCATGGATGGAGCTGGAGAGCATAATGCTAAGCAAAATAAGCCAGTCGGAGAAAGATAAATATCACATGATCTCACTCATATGTGGGCTATAATGATCAACATAATTTGATGAACAAGAATGGATCCAGAGACAAATGGCAAGGGGGGAGAGGGGGTTAGAGAGCAATCAAAGGACTTGTATGCATGCATATGCATATTAGCATAACTAATGGACAAAGACACTGGGGCAGTGGGGGCTTGCCCTGGGTAGGAATGGCTGGGGGAGGGGGGGCGGGGGGGGGTGTCAGTTGGGGAAAAAGGAGACATATGTAAAACTTTAGACAATAAAAAAAATTACAAAAACAAACAAACAAACAAAAACATGAGGTTCAAAGATGTCCAGAGAACCACCTGGACCACCCAGCAAAGGGCGATCGCGATCACGGTGATTAAGATGACAGGTAACAATACCAACAGGCACAGCTAATGTTTACTGTTTGTCCTTGGTTCCATACTCCTTGCTTCTCATGGAATCTCTCATTCCATCCTCCTAAAAAAAGACATGATGAAGTCCCAACCCCTAATTACTCAGAATGTGACCTTATTTGGAAAGAGTCACTGCAAATATAATTAAGATGAGGTCATACTGGAGGAGGTTGGGCCCTTGATCCAGTATGACTGGTGTCCTTACAAGAAGATGGCCATGTCCCTCTGGCCTGTGTATTTCAGTGGTTAGAGTGTCAGTCTGCACACAGAAGGGTCACAGGTTTGATTCCCTGTCAAGGGCATATACCTGGGTTGCAGGTTTGATTCCGGACCCCAGTTGGGGCACATGCAGGAGGCAACAGATCAATGTGTCTCTCGCACATTGATGTTTATCTCTCTCTCTCTCTCTCCCTCTCTCTCTCCCATTCTCTCCCCACCTCCCTCCCTTCTACTCTCTCTTAAAAAAAAAACATAAAATCAATGGAAAAAATAAGCTCAGATGAGGATTTAAAAAAAGAAGATGGCCATGTGAAGTCAGATACGCAGAGACAATACCATATGGTGACAGAGGATTAGCATGATGTGTCTACAAGCCAAGGGACACCAAAGACTGCCGGCAAATACGAGGCTAAGAGGCAAGAAGGATTCCCCCACAGGTCACAAGGGAACATAGCCCTGCTGATACACCTTGATTTCAGACTTCTGGACTTCAGAACTGTGAGACAACAAATTCCTATTCTTTTGAGCCATCCAATCTATGGTATTTCCTTATGGCAGTCACCAGAAACTAATATAATCTGAACCACAATTCTATGAAGACTTAGGTACCAAATCCATCGGGTTTGACATAGGAGGGCATCAAGTTTAATTAACAGCAAACAACAACAGTAACAAATATCAATATGCTACTCAGTGCTTTCCGTATATTAACCTGTTTAATCCTACAAAGACTCTAACCCAGCCGAGGGCAAACTACGGCCCGCTTGAAATGAATAAAACTAAAAAAAAAAAAAAAAAAAAAAAAAAAAGACCGTACCCTTTTCTGTAATGATGTTTACTTTGAATTTATATTAGTTCACACAAACACTCCATCCATGCTTTTGTTCCGGCCCTCCGGTCCAGTTTAAGAACCCATTGTGGCCCTCGAGTCAAAAAGTTTGCCCACCCCTGCTCTAACCCCACAACAACCCCATGAAGCCATCCCATTTTAAAGAAGAAGAAAGGGAGGCACAGAAAGGTTAAGTAATTTACCTCAAGTCACAAAAGCTTGAAAGTGATGGAGCCAGGATCCAAACCCAGGTCAGGACTCTGTGCTTTCACCGGCTACAACCAGCTAAAGCCAGAAGCGACTTGCACTCCAGTGGTCTGGTTTCAAAGCCCACACCCTTCGCTTCTCTCTCAACTTTGTACTCCAACTGCCAAATAGAATGCTTAGTGGCCCTTAAAACGCTTATTTGATGACACAAACCAATTAACTAAATGGGCAGTGACTTGCATACATCCCATTAGTTCAAACTAAATTCAAATTAGTTCATTTTAGCAGTTAAAACGGACCCAGGTCCATATGGGCAACAGAAATCAGGACAGGAGTGACTGGGCTACTTAGAGCAATCAGCAGGCAGAGTGACATCAAGCTCCCTCTCTCACAAAGCTTTCGTGTATTAAGTCATCTCAGTAAACACTGAATGAGCACCTACTATGTGCCAGCACTCTGTCAGGGAACAGGAGTACAAAAGAGAAAGCCCCAGACCAGGAAGGGCATGGACATGGCCAAGCTGCCATATATCCTGGCCATTACGTTCTTCCACGGAGGTCAAAGAGGAGGGGCCATCGGAGGAGAGGACAGGTACCCAGGTCTACCCGGAGCAGGGGACATCTGAACTGCATCAAGTTCAAGTTCAAGTCCATTCTTACTTTAAGGCTAAGCCAAACCCCACCCCTGCGCACACACACACACACACACACACACACTCACACAGCTCCGTCTTTCCTCCCTTTTCTTTCTCTCTGCAAATTTTCCCTGAAATACTAGGTCTTTCATAAAATGAACCACACCAGTGACGTACAGGATCGTCAACCATATTCAGTTTGCATAATTAATCACTCAGCATGAAGGGAATGGAGCTCATTATTCACCTGAAGCAAAAATGTTTTCAGGGCCAGGGCCTTGCAACGCTAATATTAATAGGTAACTAGTCATTGGGTATGAGTGTTAACTCAGCTAAAGTCTCCCTCATTTGTTGATACAGAAATAGACTATTTCTAATGTCAACGAATGAGGAGAAAACAACACTGGGAAAGGGATGGGGGCAGGGATAGACAGGGCAAGGAGGGCTGGGCGGCAAGGAAGAAGGATCTAGAACAGAGGTGTCCTGGCACCCACCTTCCCACCAGCCATTCACCCCCCACAGGGTCATTCCAATGGCACGGTCATTGGGCGGCGTGTGGCCCAGTGGAAAGAATGCAGGCTCTGACGTGACCCTTCCTCTGTCACTCACCCTGCAAAAGGGACGACAGGTCTGCCTACAGAGTCCTCCCAGATCAAGTGCAACCCTGTGTGTCACAGAGAAGACACCCGATAAATGTTAGCCGTGTGCTACTAACACCATATTCACCATCCCAGGATGTATCACGGGGCCTGGGCAGAGAGCAGCTGGCCTTCTCCGTCACCATCACCGTCACCGAAGCTGTCGTACACCCTCTCAGCGAGTCACTCAGCCCCTGGACCTGATTGCCACGCCTGTGAAACAAGTTCTCGTGCGACGATGGGACAGACGCTGAGTACCGGGCAGCGTGAGGTCAGCCGGGCTCTCAGTGGGCACTGGTCCTCCTGGGGAGAGCGTGGGGCCCCGGTAAAGACTCACAGGACTGACCCAGCTGGGAACACAGACATGCAAGCCTTTTACATGAAAACCAGATCTGTTGACTACAAAACATGCCCACTCACCTCTGCCCGGTAAGAGGATGGCCCTGGAGGGCGGGGTGGAAGCGGCCGCCAAGCCCCACCGCCAGGCTGACTTGGAGCTGGCGGGATCTGGCCCCACTGGGCGTACCACCTCGCTGCTGAAAAGGCCGGCCTGTGTTTGGGTTTATTACTTCTGCACTGCCCACAAACAGCCCTTGGATCGGGCGTGAGTACGTAGTTCTTTTTTTAACCCCCTTGGCACGAGCAGTGCCCGACGGAGGACGCCTTGATTAGCTTGAGCTGCGCCCGGGCTGATGAGCCACACCAAGGAGCTGGTATAGACTCTTCTGAGTGGTGTCCAGTGGGGACCTCGCCCTCCCCACTCAGCACTGGAGGCCGGGTACCCCGGGAAGCTCTGGGGCCTGACCGCAGTTGCCCCAGGCAAACCACTGAACCGATCGGGTCAGCGAGCGGTCTCCCTCAGTCCCCCAGCCGCCACCAACATCTTGAGAGGTGACAGTTCAGCCCAGAAGCACTGGATCAGGAAGCTGCAAGCTCTGCCAGGCCTCAGCTGGCCAGGCCGGGCATTCATCAGGTGCCCGTAACCAATCCTGGCGCTAAGGCCTGCAGGACCCGTTCAGACCCCCGTGCCATTCTTTACCCTCCCGCTGTCTGCATCTCGCATTCTTCCTCCAACCCTCCCACCAGGCTGGGATCTGCCTCCCACTTCAGGCCTGCCTGCCCTTCTCAAGGCACAAATATCCAAGTGCAAGTCCCCAGTTTCACCTCTCCCTCCTCCGCTGCTGCCCCATCTCCTGCCCTCTCACCCCCACCCTGTCATTTCTCCTCCCCACCCTCCTTTCTTATCTCTCCCTCCTCCTTTAGGCCTCACTGGTCCTCCATTTTCCTGCCCCCACTCAGGGAGCTTAAATGAAAAAGTGGTACATTGGTCCCTCAGACTGTGCTACCTTTGTCAAAGCAAAAACCTTTGTAAGGATCCTGACGATGAGCCAGAAAAGGGGCTAAAGGTCAGAAGGGCGCAGCAGCGGGGGCTGCGGGCACATGTCCCGTTAAGGACGCAGGAGCAGAGGTCAGAGAGGGTCTCCACTGCCACCGTCCTCACTCACCCACGGTCCTTCAGGAGCATGTCAGCCGTGACTCGAGGGGACACCCCTCCCCTGTGATCCCACCTCAACATTCTTCCACGAAGGTCTCAGGACACGGCCAAGACAAAGGAAACACAGCAACAGATGCGGGGCAGTTCACTCAACAAACACTAGCTATGTTCATTACTTTAAACCAGGGGTCCTCAAACTTTTTAAACAGGGGGCCAGTTCACTGTCCCTCAGACCGTTGGAGGGCCGGACTATAGTTTAAAAAAAAAAACTATGAACAAATTCCTATGCACACTGCACATATCATATTTTGAAGTAAAAAAGCAAAACGGGAACAAATAAAATATTTGTATTTGCATGTGGCCCGCGGGCCGTAGTTTGAGGACCCCTGCTTTAAACAGAAAATCAAATAAGTCTGTCCTGTTTGCACTGGAATGACTGTGTGTGTGTGAGGGGGTGCTTTTTCTGAAATAAGTCTAATCCTTAGGGGAGACATCCTGGGTAATCCAACAGTAGGGCAGCTCTGGGTTCAAATGCCACCTCAGCTACCGATTGGCTGTGAAACGGGGGGGCCAGGAACTGACCCTGGGCGTGCCTCTGTTTCTTTGTTTGTAAACTAGGAATACTAACCTATCTCGCACACACCAGATTGCTCAGAGCTCCATGTCCATCATCATCATCATCATCATCATCATCATCATCATCATCATTATATGAATGTTTACCGGGACTTCAACACGCCAGTCAGCCACCTGAGTGCTTTACATTAATGCAACCCTAAGAGGTAGTGGCTGTTGTGAGCTGTTTGTTTTACAGATGCACAGAGACACTGAGTAACTGGCCCAAGGTCACACAGCTGAGCAGAGACTGCTGGATTCACGCCTCAACACCCTCGCTCCGGAGTTACACCTGATCTCTGATGCCAGGCCCAGTGGCCAGCAAAGAGTAAACTGTTCAGCAATGCATTTGCCAGCACTATCATCATAATGTTGGCTTTACTTTTGTAAGAACCACTGCCCAGAAGGGCGATTTTCTTTTGCCTTTTGGAATTAAATTTCAGTCCAGGGTAGGGGCACTGAACCCAGGGTAATAGCTTCTCTCTCTGCCCACTGTCTACTCCCCTCATCCTGGAGGGAGAGCCAGGCTGAGGCCCGGCCTGCATGGGGCTTTATGGGTCAAGCGGCATTCTCTGAGCCAAGGAGGCTGGGGGTATCTCCATTCCAGAACAGTTGGCTAATCTCTCTGTGGCCAGGGCCAACTGCAGAATGACAGCCACCACCTGCCCCACTTGACTGAGAAATGGTGGGGGCAGAGGGCCATGCCAGAGAGCAAAGTCTGAGATCCACATGCCCACCTCCACCCACTTCCAAGTGGCCCCAGGCTGGGCAGGGACACTTCCAACCTGTAGACTGACCGCCTTCGTGTGCCTTTGCTTTCCAGCAAGTCCCAACGATTGGGGTTTGGGGGGGGCCAGTTGTTTCAGTCCTGCATCCCTGACGGTCTCCAGGGTTGGGGTTCTGTCTATCCTGGTTCTTGTGTCCATGGCACCGATGAAAAACAGGCTCATGGAAGTCGTGCAACTTGCCCAGGTCTCATGGCTTGAGAATGGATGAGTGGTTCACACCAAGCGGCCCCAGGCTGGGCAGGGACGCCCGCCTGCCACTCCAGCTTCATCCACTGAGCGATGACTGTGCCAACATCTGAGGTGCTCCCAGGCAGCGGCCCAGCAGCAGGAGATGGTGAAGGTAGCTCACACCTGGCAGCTCACACCTGGCAGCATCCGGGTTCTCACTCTGCTGGAAGTGAGCTGGTGACTCTATTTAATTGAGAGCGTCCTTCGCCAGAGCCCGAGCCTACTTGTCAGCAGCAAGCAGAGGTGGGGTCAGAGGGCAGTGAGGGCCCTGCCTGCCCCGAGTGCTGAGCCTCCTGCAGCTCCATCTGGATGGGCTCTGCCAGCCATGTCACCAGCAGCTCGGGTGTGGCCGTCCGTCCCCCCGGGCTTGGGAGGTGCCTTAGGATACATCCCGCACCTGGGCTCTGAGGTGGATGGCTGGTCCCTCCTCCGCAGCATCATAGCAGCACCCCCAGATATTGCTCAGTCCAGCAGTCAAACTCAACCTTGGGATTTTAAACAAAAGGTCACGGAAGAAAATATGTGGGCTGCCAAGGAGCACCACAGCTCTGGTGTGAACCACTCATCCATTCTCAAGCCATGAGACCTGGGCAAGTTGCACGACTCCCATGAGCCTGTTTCTCATCGGTGCCATGGACACAAGAACCAGGGTAGACAGAACCCCAACCCCGGAGACCATCAGGGATGCAGGACTGAAACAACTGGGCCCCCAAAGCCCCAATCGTTGGGATTTGCTGGAAAACGAAGGCACACGAAGGCGGTCAGTCTACAGGTCAGAAGTCAGGAGAGCAGCTTATAGAGGACTTTTCCTACAAAGGTAGCTCCCTCCCCTTCCAAGGCATCGTCATCCCAGTTCTTAAGATACATGTTTCACCTTGACACATAATACATTTTGGACAAAATTCTACGGATCCAGGAACTGGGAGTGATGGAAGTGACTTGCCTAAAGTCATGTGACCAACAAAAGGTGGAGCCAGAATCTGACTCCAGCTCTAAAGAGAGGCTGAGTTCTCCCCAGTACTGGACACACTAACTCACCCATATTGCTGAATCTATTCCTTAAAGCAGTGGCCTCTCCATGCCATCACCCCAGCAAAGAATGAAGAACGGACATTCAATTACTTGCCACCAGGATCACCAATGGGTGGCTGCGTGTTAAAGGGTAAGGCTGTTTGATACCTTGAGGGGAGACACGGCATACACAGGGTGTGGGTGACCTTCTGCAGAGATGAAATCATGATGTATGACATCTAATTGCTACAGGAGGGGTCACCACGAGCCAAGCACACTGCCTCACATAATCTAAGAAGGAATCTTCCTTCTACCCATTGGAACATGGATTGTTTTAATACCCATTTCACAGATGAGAAAACCAACTCCCAGGAAGGCTCTGTGATTTGCCCCATCACTCAGGAGTAAGTGGCCTCTGCCTCTGCTACGGTGACCCCTGTGCTGAAATACCCTTGTCCACCTGCAAGGTCTGGCTCGCACCACCCTTTCTGTAGTCATTACTGCTCGCTCTCTTCTCATCACCCATGAACTTTAAACACCATCTCTCCTGCACCCACCACAAAACGTTCAATGCACTGCTTATGCGTCTGTTACCTCCACCCCCAGTCTGGCCTCTTCACAGGAGTACTATGACTTGTCTGTATATGTATCTTCGGTTCCTGGCCCAGTATCCGGCACGTAGGAAGCACTCAAAAAAATATCTGTTGGCTGAATGAAATAATCAACCAACCAACCAACCCTTCTTGACAGCCTGGCTTTTGTTCTGAGTACCTTTTCCCAACCAGCTTCCCTTCTCTGTGTCCCGATGTGTCCTCCCCACGGTGGCTTCTCCACCAATCTGTTTGCATGGAGAGAAGCCAAGCGCATTCTTTCGACTGCAGCTTGGTAACACCAATTGTCACCTCTCCACTTTTATTAATTGCTGGGTTAATCAAGCACTCCAAATTGTGCCAAACCCAGCTAACAGGAGAGCATTTCTCGAGGGCCAGAAAAGCAGGTTCAAGCGGAAGCGAAAGACAGAACCTCACAGCCTTTTTGGACCCTGAACAACTGCCATGTTCCTCGGAATATCTGGGCCTAAGTCAGAGCAGATGGAAGAGGAGTCTTGACCGAAATCTGAGCCACGCACGGCGTCTGCGCAGCAGATGGGTGTGCGAGTGAACTTTGCTGTATTTCTCCTTGGAGCCCCTCCTGCGATGACTGGACTAGGCCCGCTTTCAGATAAGGAAACTGAGGCTCAGGTGAGAAACAGCCTGCAGCCTTGCCCAGGGTCAGCGAGCCAGACAACAGAGCTCAGATGCAGGCCTGCCTCTTCTCATTGCCCACGTCCCACCTGGTCCCCGCTACCCAGGACCTGAAGATCACACTCCCGCCTCTTCCTGGTAGCCTGGCTCACCCTCCCACACCTGCCGGCCACAGTCTGGCCTCTCCAGCAAGATGGAGCTGCCCCGGGCGATGGAGGTTTCCTTTCCTCTGCAAAAGCTTTCTCAAACCTTCCAGTCAGAGCCGGTGAAGATGTTTTCCTCTGAACCCTCGGGTAGATCTTGCTTTCAAATTCCGGAAAATTTCTGGAAAAACTTTTTCCCCACTACCTATTCTACTTACAACATAGGCAGAAGCAAAGCGACAGGAGAAAAGAGAAAGGTTTTATTTTATATGTTGATATATTTTTCAGGCTCCTGATTGCAAAGAATAAGTATTATCCTTCCAAATTGTCCCCTTCTACTTTATAAGCAGGTTTGTTGTTGTTTTTTTGTTTACAGGTTCAATAAAGATGCCATGGAGGCTGCCAGGCCAGGCCGGCTCTCAATGACATTCCCGGACAGGCTCCCATATGGAGAGCCTGTAGCATTCCAGATGCCTCCCCGTGCAAGTACCAGGCCTCCAAAGGCACAGTGACGAGCCCCCTGGGGCTGGGAAAGGAGTTCCGGGCACCAGACATGTTGCACGGCTTACTGTCCTGCTGAATGAGCAGAACTGCTCGCAGCCGGCCTGGGGCCCAGGAGCCATCCCGCCATCCCCCGCCCGGGTCCCCATGCTGAGCTGCCAGGCGAGGTCACCTGCAGCTCCCAGAATGAGCAGGTGGGAAATGCAAAGAGAAGGCGAGCATCTGTGTGGGAAGGCTGATCCAAGCCTCACCACCCAGACAGGAGTTTGAGACATGAAAGGCAAAACAATTAGGACTATAAGCAAGCGGGTAATAAACCGAGCCCCTCCACAGGGAAGGAGGACACGGGACGCTGGTTACAAAGCACGGGTCTTAGCTGATGAAAACACGTTTGAATTGCAAAAGATCACAGCAAAGAAACATGGCGAAGTTCTTTTTGTTGGTTTGTTTTTAGTGTATCATCAAGGTATAAATCCCCAATTTTTAAAGTGCTGTCGAATCAGCATACAGACCCGCAGATCCCAATTTGGGAAAGACCCATCTAATTTGCCGAGGGTAAGCGTGAGGGTCGGGGGAATGAGCTTACAGGGAGCAGTTCAGGAAGTAGCAACCCTGAAGCGGGTGGCCCCTTCCCTTCCCATGTGTGACCGTGTCAACACGGACATCCTGGCTCCTTCTCCAGGACACCAGGCTGGTGCAGGACAAGCCCCCCTCCCCACCCCACCCCCGCCCCCCTCTCCCCCACAGGGGGCAGCAGCAGCAGCAAAGACTGAGGGCTGACATGGAAGAAACACCCCCCACAGCACGCGCAGCGTGGCTGCTCACACCCTCCCGCACCAGCAGGTCTGCTTGTCCTTCTGCTTCATGAGGGAGGACAGTGACCTAGTGCAAACGAAACGCCTGTGGCTAAAGCCCATCTAACTTCCATCCATGACTTGCCAAGTGGCTACCACCTCCGCCCCCAGCAGTCATAAAGGGGGCTGGTGAGGGAAGCACAGCCCACCGGGGCCCTCCAGCAGGGGGCGCTGTTAAAGCTTAGGAAAAACACCAGAGATGACATTCACCCAGACAAGCAAGGGATGCCAGAACAGCAAGGCTGACCTTTGTCACAGAAAATAACTAAAGATGGTAACTAATGCGCTTTGCAAGTGAAAGTTCCATACATCCCACAGAGCAATAAAATGCACTTAATTACCTCGCTAAGCCTGTCTAGTGAGTCCCAGGATCCCATCTTGCAACAACAGGTGCGCGTAACTGAGCAGAAATGTTAATTTTCTCCCCTTGTTCTTCTACTTTCTTTGTTAATATTACCTTGAACTCCAAGGGTCCAAAATTATGGAGATTTCAGCAGGCTGATGGAGCACTCTTTTAATTTATCGCTCCATAATCCAATTTTCCTCACGTTGGACCACAAATCACCCCGGCCTCTTCACAAATCCACAGGGGCCATGAGGCATGACACGAAGGCTGGATGAGTTATGTTGCAAATGGGAAAACTCGTTACTTTGGGCCCCCCTTTCTGAATCATTAACACAAGAAGGTTGGGTCAGAGCATCTCTAAAGATCTCCTTGGCAGCCAGCATGGGAGGGGCGGGTGCTGAGGGAGGTGGCTGTTTCAGTCTTAGCAGCTTAAGACCCTTTCCTGTGAGATGATGGAAGGGGCATGCATAAGCCTCCAGGGCCAGGCTGAGTGAGGAAGATGCCACTCCGAGCCAGGTACTTGGCTACTACCTGGCAATGGCCCTGTGACCCTGATAAATGAGTAGGCTCATGCCCCTCCTCCAATGGCCCCCAGCCCGCCCACCAGACCCTGAACAACGGGACCTCCATTTCTCTCTGACCCCATCCCCATTCTATTTTACTCCATACCCCCCTCCCTTCTAGCCACTGACCCACCTTGAGGTCTCTCAATTAGCAACTGAGAAATGACCCCAGGGCCTTTGCACTGACCTCAGCCTGCTCTTTCCCCAGATATACCCATGACTCATGTTTTCAAGTGTTTGCACAAACCACCTCTTCTGAGAAACCCTCCCTGACCAAGTGAAACCTGCAAGCTCTACCTCCCCACTCATTCCCAACACCCCTTCCTCCCTCCCACCTGTGCTTTCTTGCACTCCACGATGCTTATGATTCCACAAGAGACTCCGTATGTGTTAGTTTCTTTATTTCTTAGTCTGTCTCCCTCAACTAGAATATAAGGTCCCTGAGGACAGAGACTTTTATCACTGGGTTTATTAATAGACCCTCTGCCCTCAGAGCAGAGCCTCAAATGTAGTCACGCTCAATAAATATTTGCATGATGATCAAAACAATGAAGATCTGAATGCAGGTTCAACATAGGGCGGTCTCTGCTCACCACACCAAACACCAGCTCAACCTCAACTACAGCGTGAGCCCCATGAGGGCAGAGCGGAGCCGCACATGGGCCCACAGCCCTGCTTCCCTCCGTGTGCTGGTCCTTCTGAGCCGGCCCTCCAGGCTGCTGGGAACACCTTAGGGCAGTGGTTCTCAACCTCCCTAATGCCGCGACCCTTTACTACAGTTCCTCATGTTGTGGTGACCCCCAATTTCACTGTTACAAATTGAACATAATTAAAGCACAGTGATGAATCACAAAAACAATATGTAATTATATATGTGTTTTCCGATGGTCTTAGGCAACCCCTGTGAAAAGGTCATTCGACCCCCAAAGGGGTCGTGACCCACAGGTTGAGAACCGCTGCCTTAGGGTAAAGCACTTGTCTATTTGCAAAGATCATCCGGGGTCACCGTACGTGGGACTGCCTTCCTCGGATGGCACTGACGAGAGTGGTCCCCCGACACAGCCTCGGTTCAGGGTGAGTCAGCCCGGGGAAGCTGCCAACTTATCACACCCCGCATTTCTCTGGCAGCACCAACACAGTGCCAGCCCAAGCGAAGGGCCCGACGTGGGAAAGCACCTGCCACATCCGAGCAACTGTTGAGTTTGGCTGGAGTGTCACGATTAAGCAAGGAATAAATCCGTGGGAGGCCAGGCCGGGCCATATGGGGGAGGCCCTGAAAGGCTAGATGCCACCACCCCGCAGAGCCGCCAGATTCTGGAGGTCACCACTCACAGGGCCGGCCGAGGGCTGGCAACCCAGCCTTTCATCCGCCCGCCCGGGGAAGGGAGGCCTCCCGCCTCCCGCCAATCACCCTCTTAGCGAAGCACACACAGTGACTCGAAAACCAGCCGCTCGTCTCCAGGGGACAATGACAGGAGCACCTCTAGGCTTCCCGACTGCTCAGGCCCACCCCCTGCTCTCCTCCGAAGCCTGAGCTCCCTGCGGCTTCTCCAGCGCCTGCCAAGCATGAAGGCAGCCCTCCTCACCCCCCCAAACACAAGCCCGTGGCGGTACCTACAGCTCGCGCCTTCGTGAAGCTTCCCACCGAAAAGAATCCGGTTAACAGAAGGGCAGTGAGGACCTGGGGACGAAGAATATTCCCCGGAACGGGTCTGAGAGCCGAGCGAGGCAGTGTTCACGTGATACCTCCTTTTATCCTAATGCCTCGTAAGCCCTTTACCCAGGTGGAAACCGAGGCTCGGACGGTAAGAAGTAATTCACTCCAGCTGGAAAGGGACAGAATTTGCGCTCAAACCCAGTTCTGTTTGGCACCAGGGTAGTATTCCACAGGCAACGGTGCCTTCCACAGACCTGGCAGAACCATCCCTCCTCCCCTTTTTTAAAAATATATTTTTATTGATTTCAGAGAGGAAGGGGAAAGATAGAAACCTAAGAGATGAGAGAGGATCATTAATCATTGATCAGCTGCCTCCTGCACACCCTCCCCCAGGGATCGAGCCTGACCGGGAATCGAACCTCGACCTCTTGGTTTGTAAGGTCAATGCTCAACTACTGAGCCTCGCCAGTCGGGCCAGAATCTCTCTCTTTTTAAGTTGCTGGAAATACAATTAAGTTGCTACTGAGCCACTGGATTGCAAGCTGGTATCTTCAGCGACCCCTCTGAGACTTGCGCCCAGGAGCCCAGCAGAAGGCAGACACCCTTTCTGTAGATGGTCAAGGTCAGGACAGAAGTCCTAAGCCCCAAGTTCAAATCAATGGCCTCTAAGCCTTGGTCTGTTATTCATCTGGGAAATGGGATTGTTTTACTCACATTGACATCACAGGGCTGCAGGAAGGGCCTTGTGATATTGACAGAGCAATAAAGGGCCTGTTATCCGTGCTCTGTGGCCTGTGAATGCCTCTGAAGACAAAGTATGATAAAATCTAGTGAGCAATGCCCTTTAGGAGCCTGAGCTTTAGTTGTAAGCAGCTCAGCTTCCCGCAGGGCTGGGTGTGGTGGCACCTGAGCTCCAACCTCCTGCTCACCTTCCCCTCCAGCCACAGTCTCTCCAAATCTTACAAAGACAGGAATGCCGCCTTCACAAGGATCTCTCAGGAGACACCAAACCCAGAAACGGTGGCCCTACATCACAAGGTCCTCCCATCGGCATCTCAGGTAAGTAAATGGCCAAGGTGAGTTGTAGGCTGGGATCCTGACCCAGGGCAGCCCTGCCCCCAGGTGCTCAGCCAGGACACCCCGAACCAATACATTCCTACTTCCTGCTTCCCCTCCCCCTTTGTTAATTCCTCTTGCACAACCTGAACTTGAGTAACCAGGGCCACAGGTATACAGTGGGGCCTTGACTTACCAGTTTAATTCGTTCGGAGACCGAGCTCATTAAGGAGCTCGTTAACTCAAATTACTCTGTCAACTCAATGCAAAAAATCAGCCGAGAAACAGCTGGTATCTCAAAAAACTCGTTAGTCGGGACACTCGTAAGTCAAGGCCCCACTGTAGAAAAGAAGTTGGCAAGGACCTGAGTTTTAGCTTAGTATTTATTCCAATGTTATTTAAACAACATTAAAATAAAAAAATATTTAAATAACAAATATTTAGCCCCAGCCGGTTTGGCTCAGTGGATTAAGCGTCGGGCCCTCGGACTGAAGGGTCCCGGGTTTGATTCCGGTCAAGGGCATGTTGCCTTGGTTGTGAAGCAACCAAGTCTTTCACATCGATGTTTCTGTCTCTCCTTCTCCCTTCCACGCTCTCTAAAAATCAATGGAAAAATATCCTCAGGTGAGGACAAAAATATAATAAAAAGAAAAAATGCTTTCTAAAAATAAATAACAAATATTGATTGTGTTGTAAGTGCCAGGCACAGGGCTAATCACCGCAGATGAAGGGAGAGAGAAGCTTCAGGTCCAGCGATTAACCAAAGAAAGAAATTAACCAAAACATCCCACAAAAGCTGTCCAAGTCAGCTGAGAAAAGTGCCTTAAAAATCTTTAAAAACACAGGTCAACTTTCACCTGGGCAAGGTATTGAGAGAAGGCTGAGGAAGGGGTAAATACATTGAGTGAAGGGAGAGCAGGATTTACAGGGGGGGGGGGGGGGTGCGAATTCCTGGCAAAGAGCCCATGAGCATCACCTGAGGGCACGTGACCCTGACTCCTGGCTCAACAACAGCCTTGAGAGCAAAACAAACCCACAAGGTTCCTTTTTTAAAAAATTCAACATCAGTACAAGTTGAGATAAACGTCACAGGATAGTCGATGTGGAACCTAAACCCCCACTGTGCCGGGGAGGGAGGCTCGCTCTGCTTGGTCAGCCAGGCTGTTCTGAGGGTGATGCCCCCACCCAGGCTTTCTACACACAGGAGGCCACCTGCCCCCTCCTTCCCGAGCTCTCCTCAATTGAAGAGGTGCCATTTGGTGCCAAAGCCGTGACTCCCTGGTGCTAATGCAGGGCCAGCCAGACCTGGTTATGAGGGGTCATGCAATGACCCAGAAGAGAGTCATGTTAATCTGAGATGACATCAAAATGACGTTAAAGAAATTTTAATGAGCCCGACCGGCTCAGCTCAGTGGTTGAGCATTGACCTATGAGCCAGGAAGTCACTGTTTGATTCCCGGTCAGGGCACATGTCTGGGTTGCAGGCTCAATCCCCAGTGTGGGGTGTGCAGGAGGCAGCCAATCAATGATTCTCCCTCATCATTGATGTTCCTATCTCTCTCTCCCTCCCTCCCTCCCTCTCCCTTCCTCTCTGAAGTCAATAAAAATATATTTTTTAAAAATTTAATTAAAAGTATTTAATTTAAACAAAAAGTATCAGAGAACATCTGCAAGCCCACCAAGGAACACTGTTTGAGAAACAGACTCCTAGAGGCGGAGCGTCCTTCTTTTCTTCCCTTCCTTTTTGTCACCATCTTCCAGAATCTACAAAAAAATCCCTCCCTGCTCCATTCTCAACTGCCTCTCCGTTTTCCTTGCCATCCGAGCACGTGGTGTGTGTATAGTGGGGAAGTGCAGTAACGCTGCTTGCAATACAGAGTACCCGGGTCACAGATGGGGTGAAGGGGCTGACACTCGCCGAGCCCCTCCTACCTACAAGGCTCCATCAAATACAACCTCACAGATTGCGCACAACAGTCATTTCGCGCACGGGAGGGATGAGAACACCGGCGGTGTTTTCGGCAGCTGACTTAAGCGTCAGTCGCACACTGAGTCAGGTGCCCGATTTAAATGGAGGTCTGCCTGACCCTGTCCTTGAGCTTCGTCCAGCACCCGCCTCATCCCCCCAAAGGAAACCCTGGACGCTGGAGCAGAACTTGGCATGGTGAACCGCAGGGGCCATCTGCCTCTGAAATTCCTACACGGCTCCCTTCTGAAGTGCCTCGGTTCCCTTTTAATTAAACGAGCTTTCCCCTCAAGCCTCCTCATTCAATAGAAATGAAAAAGACTCTTATTCAACTGTGTCATCTTCCCATTCTAATTGTCAAGTTTGCCAGGGTAGCTGTCTGACAATTGCGTGGCAAAGGCCCAGGCATCTCGCTTCCTCCTGGGCCCGGCCGACTTTTGCAAGCAACTAGCAGGCCTCCAGACCACGCGTGACATCTTGTTCAACGAGAGAAAAGAAAGCGTGTCCTCGGGAGCCCATCCGCTCCACAAGCTGGAGATTTTGGGAGCTCAAATAACCCATATTTGGAAACTCTGCAAAATGACTTCCTTCAACCATTTTTTCTCGGGGCCCTCTGAAGTTCTAGGGGAAGTCAGACTCTTCTCAAACGGGGTCTCCGTTCGATCCAGGGAGGGAGGTGGGCTCTGGGTCGTGGTGTTTGCTGGGGTCCCCCAGGGGCCGGGCCGCAGGAAGGAGACCTCACAGAGGCACCTGCGTAAAACGCCAGCGGGACAGACGGGACAAGCTGCTGGCTGAGTCAGTGGCTCTCGAACGGGGTCTCCCGTGAAGACCAGACTCCAGTGACGGGAAGACGGGAGGAGAGAAGTGAGCAGGCATCTATTCATTCATTCCATATTCACTGGGCGCTCCGTGTGGGAAAGGTACCAAGCTCTGGGCCGGAAATACAGTGTGTCCAGGAGAAGAGACACGACCCACTCCTGGTGAAGCGAGCAGCCTCAGGGGATGAACTGCAGGCAAACACAGGTCACCATTAGTAGCTATGACTATTTCCTAAGGTGATGAGGTCACCCGCGGTCGTGCCTATGACATGCTGGGCAGCCACACCCCTGGCTCTAGTAGGTAGGCCCCTCATGTATTGGGGTAATTCTTTGTGATAAGCATTGTCCATACTGGCTGTTTAGCAAATAGTGGTGTTGCTCACCGACACCAACACATCTTTATGTCTCGACACCCTTCCTCTGGTCCAGTGGAAGCAAAGTCATCAGCAATTCAATGGGAAATGGGTATCTATACAGTTGGCTTTGGTGAGAAATCCATTTTGAAACATCACATATTTTAAGCTCAGAAACCTAGTCAATGCTCCTCTATCCTGAACTTTGACAGCAGAGTCTCAAAACACCTGTTCCCAAGGCCACCCCCTCCAGGAGGTTTGCCCTGATGACACCCTCCCTCAGCTCCCCCTCTGAGTCCTTTCTCAGGGCACCCGCATTCTCTCTGCACTGTATGAGCTAATGATCTTGGCCTGGCCCTCCCACCAGCATCACCAAACTCCAAGACTTCGGTCAAACAGGATCCACATCTGATACCAGCATCCCACTGGCCCCGCCAGCTGTTGCACAACAGTGCTGCACAACAAGCCATCAAACGCGGGGCCCCGCGGGGCAGGGTTATTCATTTTCACTCAGGTATCCTCAGGTAGGCGGGGCTGATCGAGGGTGGGCCTGGCCTCTCACTAAAGGCTTCTGGGAGGGCTGGGCGGCTCTGCTCCAAGCGTCTCTCATCCCACTCCCCCTCCCACAACCGTCTAACAGGCTGAAGGCCACGCTGTTCTGGCAGCAAAGGCCAAGAGGCAGGGAAAAGCAGCAGCAACACATGCCGCTCCTAAGGCCTCAAACTGGCACGCCAACCCCTCTGACTCATCCGTCACATCAAAGTCAGTCATGCGGTGGAGCTCAAACTCACAAGCTGCAGAAACACACTTTGATTATTGTGTAGGAAGTCAGAGAGGTGCGGAGAACTGGGGCCGTTAATGCAAAAAGCCTTTCACACCCACCTTCCGGGTGCCTCATGCACATAAAATAATCCTCAGGCACTGAATGAATGAATGAATGAATGTTGGGTAAATTCCAGAGCTTTGTCAGAACACATGACCACTGACCAGCAGCCGTTGCAAATCCCGAATCTGACACAACAGTAACATGAAACATCAGTTTGCTTCAGGTCCCTAAACTTGTATGTACACACCGTTATTTTTCCAAGGATCTCTCTGATGGTGAAATAAATCAGTACCCCCATCCACACCTGGCGCCCACGTGCACACGCGCACCACGACCTCTCACTAGAAGAAGACAAATGAGACCCTATTTTGCACACATGGGGTGAGGGCGGGGGTGGAAGGGGAGAAGGTGAAGAGGTAACTCTGAATCCATCCCGGTGGTTAATTTTCATTTAACTACCTAGCTGAGACCAGAGGTTCAGCAGAAACACATTAAAGACCATGAACTTATGAAATGATGCATTATTGAAGCCACAGCAGGGGAAAGGGCTCAGTTTGGAAGACATAAAAGACTAAAAGCCTGCAGAAGTGTCTTTTCCATTACAAGGCAACTGCTCAAAAAAAAAAAAAATACATTTTAATTGCCAAAGAAGACACCGCTCCAAGAGGGTAGATAAAATAAAATTAACTCCTAGCTCTCGTTCCTCCCGCTCAGGAAAACCTGCGGCTCCTCCCAGAGCTCATCAAAGACAAAGGTCTTAGATTCTTCCATTTTCCCCTCTGGACCCCACTGACACCAGCCACAGGCCGCAGTCCATTCACTCCACAAGTATCGATCGAGAGCCTCCAACGTACAAGGCAGAAATCCCTTCTGTCATCAGCATACCTTCCAGTAAATCACACAACGTATGAGCATACGGTGATGCTGTAGGAAAATATAGAGCAGGGGGGTAAAGAAGGCGGCGGGGGCGGGGGGGGGGGGGGGGGGACGTTAAATCACAAATTTAGACAGAGCGAACATCGCCAGGGTTTTCACATCCCTATGTGACCACCTTAGGTTCTCTATGCTTCAACTTCCAAAAGCTTTGAAAACATATCACCGTGAGGAGTTTATTCAAAGCACCTATGACAGGAAAATTATCATGTCATTCCCTCTAGTCCTTTGGGTGTGGACCCCAACCCTCCACCCCTCGGCTGTGTGTTGAGGAGGAATGGGTCGTGGGCACCCTGCAGATGCAGAGGTCCACCGAACTCAGAGGAAAGCACGGACACGCCAAACTGGGCTGCTGGCGGCCAGTGCCACGGGCCTGGATGCTACCCGTCTAAGAAGCAAACAGCGTGCGCCTCTAAATGGTGTGGGCGTTATGGTGCTGCTAGGGACCACGCCCCCATCCTTGGCCTCTGTCTTCTCTCCTTCCGGCCCAACCTCCTGCCCTACCGACATCCTCCCTCCAGTGTTCCGACTCTTGGCTGCGTAGGCCCATCTCCTGGGGAGTCTGTGATCCCGTTCCCCCAGTGATGGACATGGGGCTGCTTTCACCTTGGCTACTGGGGACAGTGCTGCTGTGAGCACGGGCAGACAAATACCCTTCCAGGCCCTGCTTTTGTTCCCTTGGGTACACACCCAGAAGCGGCACTGCTGGATCGCATGGCACCACGGACACTGTGAGGCCGACGGGCACCTGTCCTGGGGCAGAGTGGCTCGGGAGCCCGTTAAGACTTTTGAGGGGTGGAGGGGGAGTCAAGGGTGCCGAGCAGCCGGCCACAGTGACATTGGCATCACGCCCCGCCCTCAAGGATACGGTCACCTCGCTAGAATACATAGATGACAGTGTTTGCAGCCCCTCATTCCAGGTCCAGGGATGCCAACCACGCCCCATCCCCACCCCGAGTTTGCCCCTGACTTTCCTGCTCCTTCTGCACCTTCCAGGAGTCTTTTCCTGGTGGCTGTGGGAGTTTCCCGCAAGTAGACCCTCACCTGTTCTCTCTTGGTGATCAGACGAGCCCTAGAGAAAGCGACAGTGTCCCCAGCACTGCCTTGGGGGCCGCTGTGGATGCCACAGAGCGGAGCACCATCCCCTCCGACCACACCCGACGGCGGACCAGGTCCTCAGAGACGGGAACCCGGGCGTCAGAAGAGACTCAGTTCCTCTCTCCCAGCCATGGCCCCCGCCTTGCTGAGCAGGTCAGGGACCGTGTTGCAGGAAGGAGGCCCGTCTGTGGAAGAGCTCCCTGCCCCCCAAAAACCCACCAAGAAGCTGACCTGAAGAACTCAGGTTGACTCACTCGCAACTGTTGAATGAGACACACCCTGCTTCTCGACGCAGCTGGTCTCCGGCATCAGCACACGCCCGCCGCAGCCTGTAAATCAAGCCCATTCTTCAGGAACCCTCCACACCCACATCCTCGGCTGTAATTTTTGCTGACCCGGAAAGCTGCGAGCGGTACACGCTCCTGAGTGGTTTGTGAAAACAAAGTCCCGGGGAGCTGTTATTACAGAGAGAATATTCCCCGGCAGAATAGGGGGTTCCTTCCTGCTGTCCCCAAGTAGCAGGAGCTGAGAGAGGGGGGCTGGCCCGGTTTGGACAGCCGGCCACCCACCCACTCCGTGAGCCTGGCTCTGTGGCAGGAGTCAGGACGGGTGGCACAATGGGAATTCTCAAGGGCGGCAAAGAAGCCCTTATCGCAATCCATGCCATCTACCAGCGAAGGTGACATCGGAGGGGGAATGCCAATGAAGCCGTGGGTCCCCAGACAGCCGAGGATGTGGCGCTTTATTACGGAGTCTAAGTGACTGCAAACGGGCCATTATCAAATCTCTTCAGTGACAAAGCGCCGTGTTGAAAGGAACAAATAAAAATAAGTACATTAAGCACAATAAATCACGGGGCCCTGTCTCGGAGACCCATTATCCCCGGGGGACTACGGGACTACTGCCTGCCTCCCTGCCTTTCAGCGATTGCAGCCTGGTCTCCCCACCATTGTTTTAATATTGCAGCCATTACTCTCGGTGCCTCCAAGAGCCTGCTGTTTCTCTGTAGTTCTGGGTGGCAAGGGCATAATTTGTTTTATGATTTGCTTGGGAGGGTAGCTGTTTTATATTCATCTTTAAGAGATACATTCAGTAATCGTAGCCAGGAGGCCCTGCTTCAAAAACAGGACCCGGCCCTGTCATCGCTGGCAGCATCCATGTGGCCACGGCCATAGCTACCCAGAAAGTACCCACCCATTTACCAGGAGAGCCAGACTGCTTCGGGGGGGGGGGGGGGGGGGCGGGGGAGGGCGCGGCAGATGCCCAGTGACAGCATTAGTCCTGGTTGAAGAAGAGCCACTGAATCATGTAGAAGGCAGACTGGGCTGGAGGGAGACAGCAAGAGGCTGGAAGGCAGGGACCTGGGTTTCACCATGACGTTGGTCTGACCTTGGTCAGGTCCTCTGACCTCCAGGGCAGAAGTATCTCCACTTCCCTTTTCGAAGGCCTCATGATTCTGCACTTCTATGAGATGCAGAGGGACAGTGAAGAACCTTACACCCAGATGATACTTCTATTTCCTCCTCTTTCTCAATAAGATCGTTACAAAATTCATCATAAAGTAACACCAACCCACCAGGCAACTGTCCAAGATATCTCCCACCAGCAGGCGTCTTCTCCTGATCACACGGAACCCTTCCCTCCGGCCCCTCATTCCCTGAGAAGTTGTTCTCCAGGGCAGCTCACTGAAAGTGTCGTGAACAAGTCCGCTCCGATTCCATCCGTCAGGAAGTGGAGGAAAGATGGGGACGGAAGGACAGAATGTGCCGGGCCACCACGCCACGCCGTCCCCATCGGAAGCGAACAAGCCACGAATCCCCTTCGCTGGGATGCGAGTCTCAGATGCAGACTGATGCCTGCAGCACGGGGACATCAACCTTCCTTTCCGCAGCCCGTCCAATTACCACATCTAAACCGCACGGCGAAAAGAGCACTCCCCGCGATGCCGCGTTTCCAGTGTGGCACTGCGTGCGGCAGCCACAGAGCAGCGCTGATCCCAGAACTTCACCCATCGGAGAGGCACTGACATAAAACCGCCCAACGGCGCCCAACTCTCAAAACACTCTATTAAGGGACTCAAATTCCAAAAGGCAAAAAAAGTGGCAAGATCTCCCGCGTTAAAAATGAAGCTGGGTTTTACAGATCATCAAAGCCCTCGCGTGGCGCAGCCCCGGGGAGCGGCATAAAGAGGATTCCTTCTCGCCACGCGGTTCCGCTGGCTGTGCGAAACTTGGTGTAACAACCCAATAAACACCAGCGGAGTTAGAACAGGGTTGCTCTCAGGGAGACAGCAAGAGGCGAGACGTCAGGGAGACAGCCGGGGTTGTACCACGGTTTCTTGCTACTTGCATGTTTCTGCGAGCTCACCTTGGGGGAAGATGCTTACCTTCTCTTACCAGTTACCCGTGGCTGCTGTAACCAAACACCACAGAGCCGGTGGCTGAAACAACTGTTGTTGCAATAATAACAATATTATTGTTGTTGTTGCAAGAGGTAGTGGCAAAGAAGGTAGTTTTGCCTGCAAACAGGATAGAGAGAGAGCTGGGAGACAACCCAACCAGGTTGCAATAAGCCAGGCCATCCTGCTGGGAGCTCCAGTGCCCAGCTCGGTACCCGGTACCCGACAAGCAACAGCTGGGTGACTGTTAAACAGGTAAAAGTAGGAATGGAACAGAGCAGAGTGACATGGCTGATGGGGATAATGCTAAGATCTATATAACAAAGTGAGACTTCTGCAGAGCCCGGAGCTTCTCAAAGAAAACACGAATCTACGCACGCATTCTGACAGCGACATATGCTATGCTTTGTGCAAAAGGAAGCTGGAGACCCCCCCACATCCTTTCAAAGAGGGTTGTTTCGGTTTGTTTTGTAGCTTTCTTTCTACTGCAAGTTGTTGGGAGAAGGCATTCTGAAAGCATCCTTAACCTCTGCCCCGGGGAACCTCTTTTGAATATCAAAATACAATTCATGAAAACAAACCAATAAAACGACCGCAAAGCCCCACGGTCTCCATGAAAGATTCAAGAGCTGGGAAAGATATCTCAGGATTTGCATCCACGCGGTATCCGCAGGGCAGAGTGAGTGGTCAGCAAGTCAGGGCGAGGCAGGTGACTGGCCGGCCGTGTCAGACACCCTCGGGGTGGCGCTCCCCGCGCACCTCTGTGGGCAGCTTGCTCCTTGTTTCCAGCGAACCCGGAGCTCAGGTCAAACACGCACACTTCCCAAAGGGCTTCTAATTGAAAAATCACACAGGACATGTCTAGTGTCAGGGCCACATGCTCATTCCAAACCATGTACTGGGAATAAGAGACATCTGTCACCCCGGGGCATTCGGACATCACCCGGGAGTCTGTCCCTGAAGTGCTTTCTCAGTGTGAGTGGGTTTGACCCCTAGGTTGAGGGTGGGAACAGGTGATGGGCCTTGGAGGTGGAAAAGTACAGCTCAGGGAGTGAGTGATGGATTGAATTGTGTCCCCCCAAGAAAGACATGTTGAAATCCTATCCCCCAGGACCTCAGAATGTGCTATGTATGGAAATAAGGTCTTTTCAGAGGATTCAAGGTAAAGTGAGGTCAGTCGTCTGGGCCCCAATCCAATATGATGGTACACTTATAAAAAAGGGGAAATTTGGGCAAGGAGACTGGTGTGCAGGGGAGACAATGGGAGGGGACACAGTGAGAAGGTGGCCAGGTGGCTGGAGTGAGGCCCCCCCTAAACCAAGGGTGGCCGAGGATTGCCAGCCAACACCAGAAGCTAGAAGGGGCAAGGAAGGATGCTCCCCAAGCTCCATCAGAGAGCGTGGCCCTGCTGACACCTCCAGATGCCTGATGAGGACTTCTAGCCTCAGAACTGGGAAACCATACACTTCTGTTGTTTAAGCCTCCGGCTCTGTGGTGTTTGGTTACAGCGGCCACAGGAAACTAGTAAGAGAAGGTAAGCGTCTTACCCAAGGTGGGCTGGCAGAAACATGCAAATAGCAATTAACTGTGCTCTGTCAAACCTGCTGCCTCCAGGCCCTGTTCGCTCAGAGACTGTGTGGCCTGGTTTCAGTAAGGACAAGCTCTTAGTCACGTAGCACAATCACACTGGCACATGAAGAGGTGGTGGGTGGATATTTAAAACCTCATCCTCGTCCCAGGTAACATATGTGTACCCACAGGTCCTGCAGCAAAAAACTCTCCAAAATATTAGGTGATTAACATTTCTGAATTGCAGGTAAGCACAATTGGGGGGGGGGGGGGGGTTTGTTGGTCATTTTTGACATGAAAAGACTACAATTTGATCAACTCCTCCCCAGCTCTTTTCAGCTGTGATGTGACTCCATTACAAGCATCAGCAGACCAGACAATGAGCAAACAGCCAGATTAAAACAATGACAAACCAGGAGAACAATGACAACTGCTTAGCAGAGCAGAATAACGGGCGGGCTTGTCATCTGCTTAAAGAAGATGAGGGCTGGGTGTGAACGGAAAGGGATTTCTGACATCACAGCGGTCTTTGAGGGACTTGGGTCAAACTGACTCACAAAAACCAACACTGGCAAACCTGGTCCCCAAGACACAAAACATAGAATGGCAAGAAATGTCTTTCCCACACACCAGCCCTGGGACAAGGAGAGAGCCCAGATCTCTAAGACAAGCTGCTGGTCTGACCAACAGCCCCCTACCTCATCCCCAGAAAGTCATGAAACCCATTTCACAACCTAAATCAGGGTATTTCAGGGAAGTCATTTTCTGCCACCATGGGAGCAGCATGGAGCTTAGGGAGGCAAAAGGCCCAGATTTCCACTATCAATTCCCAAGCATTTTTGGTAAATTCACAACCTGTTTATATCTCTACACTTTGTCTCCTCTCTGCTCCTATTAAAGGGGAAAGAGTACCCAGATAGTAAACTTACCATCATGAAGTGGTCAGAGGTGAATCCATTAGTAATTTGTATTACAAATGAGGTTTGTACATTAATATCACTTTTCAAAATATAACCCATTCACAGCATTAAAACAGCATAGTGTTACTGTGGGCTAAGTTGTTGAAGCCATAACACCCAGTACCCCAGAGTGTGACTGTATTTAGAGATAGGGTTTTTAAAGAGGTGATCAAGGTAAAATGAGGTTATTATGGTGTGCTCTAATCCAATCTGACTGTGTCCTTAAAAGAAGAAGTGTAATGTAGGAGCTTGAGGAGACATTGATGCCCCTGAATTCTATGAAAAAAAAGTTATACATATTTAGGTGCACAAGGGTCTGGGCAGAAAACCACTTAGGAATTACTCGCTCCAAACTTCAGGATCTCAGGGGGAAGTACAGTACAACGATCCTGAAGCTTTCTTTGAATTCTGAAATTTGAAGAACTTGTACAATTTTTTTTTTTTACCTTGCCTATTTTTAGGCTGACATCTAACGTTTTCATCATAAACGAAATCATTCCTACAGATGTAATTTTCAGCATATCGTAAACATTAACATTTTAAAATAAAACTTCACATCACATTTTTAAATGGGATCTAGCACTCTGATACCCATCATTAATTTTAAAAATTCAAAAGCAAGTTATTTTTTTAAACTCTGGAAATGTTGGATCGTTCCTTACCCAGAGAAAGGGGCCCAAATGCCCAGATTTTAGCACCAAGTTTAACCAGGGAAAAGAGAGTATGGACAGGGGCAGCCCTGCGGTGCCTTCTTCAGAAGGTTCCCACACCCCAAATTCAAACAGTTCCTTTGACTGGTGTTCCTTGAGGTTTTTATACCCAGAGCAATGTACCAGAGAGTAACATCAGTGTCGGGGAAGACATGTGACTTTATAAGATGGGGAAGGGATGACTGTGAAAAGGGAGGTGGAAGGAAGAACCGTGGACCTGGTGGGGGTGGTCTCAGGCCAATCAATTTCAGGGACAGGTCCCTATGTGAGGCTGGAAATCTGGAAATCGATTCCCTTAAAACTTTCTGTACCAGCATACTCCGTGGAAAGTCTTCACATCTTCCCAGGGGTTTGTCTATTCCAGTGTCCAGTGACCTGGGGTGAGCAGATTATGGAACAGAGATTAAGAGAAAATAGTCTGGACACAGAACTGGGTTCCACTCACTGGCTTTGTCACTTGGGCAAATAGCCATGTCTCTGAACTGGTTTCCTTGCCTATAAAACCAAACTGCTCAGCTCACAGGGCTGCTGTGACTGAAAGCATCGTTCATGTAGAGCACAACTCAGAATCCCACAGAGACATCCAATCCATGGGAGCCAACACTGTTACCACCATTATTACTGTGACCTGTTATTTTAAATACTGCTAAGAACTGGCCAAGAAAGAGTCCTTTCCTATGTCATTCACTGGCTCTCATCTCCCTTACCTATCAGAGCCCAAATTTCCATTGAGAAAAAGGAGCAAAGGAGGCAGAAAGCTCATGGCCTGAGGGGATGAGTGAGCAAGCATTTGCCTTTACTTCAGAGCTTCTGCAAACTTCCTGCGATCTCTAGACAGTGCTGAAAAGTGAAAGACGGTGGCCCCCTCTTGTCCCAGGGAGTCATCTGTGTTCTTACTTTAGCAAACACCACCCCTATCCTCAGGGATGAAGAGCAGGTGGTGGGGGAGAGCGGAGAAAAAAAATGGAGAAACTCTAAATAATAACAACAATTACAATAGCTAACACATACTGAGTGTTTTCTGAGTGCCAGCACTGTTCTAAGCATTACACACACATTAACAGATTTAATGAGCTCAAAAATGCTGTTTCAGGAAGAGTTATGGACAAACCCAAGCAGAAGAAAAAAGGAAAATGTCAAAAACTAAGACCCAGAAAGCAGATTCCTCCATATGTATGAAGCTGGACCACCACTGGAAAAGCAGCAGGGCTTCCTGAACCATGTAACCAATGCCCACGCCAAGTGCAAGTTCATAAAGTTTTGCCAGTGCCTGAATCACACAAACTCTGCCCAGGGTTCATCTGTCACTCCTCCGTGATTCATTAAGCAAACCTAGTCATGCAGCATCAATGCCTGGCGTGCAAGGGCAGTGTAATAAAAACCCAAATGGACCTCACAAACACTAGAGACAGGACGAAATATTCCAACATAAACACACGGCTATCCAGAGCCGAGTCTCTGGGCACTGCTGCTGAGCTTCTGCACAAATTTATCCAGTTCTCCCTAGCCACTCCTCATCCTGTCTGATAATTTCTCAATCAATTAGAACTGCCATTCTACATCAGGTTCCCTAAAGAATGGGGAATGGTATTAAGCCTAGTGAACAGAAACCATGCCCAAAGTTTCCAGCAGCACCTAGGGATCCGCAGTGCAACCAGAATGAATCAAACACTTGAGGATAAGGCCTGAAAGAGAGGGATGCTCTGGGTTGTCTGATGATGACTACCAAGGACTGATTTTCTTCATCGGGCTTTTAAAAGTCTAAGAGGAGAAGGAAGAAGAGGGAGATGGGAGGGTGGTGGCAACAGAGAAGTTGAGATTGCACTGACCAAGAGAAGGGGT
Organism: Myotis myotis; assembly: GCF_014108235.1. Classification (NCBI taxonomy): domain Eukaryota; kingdom Metazoa; phylum Chordata; class Mammalia; order Chiroptera; family Vespertilionidae; genus Myotis; species Myotis myotis. Next base: position 204,146,891 of record NW_023416335.1, read on the forward strand.
AGTGACAGGGGTACAAAGGGTCTTCAAGTTTCTCCTCCCCCTTCAATATTCAGCCTTAAGGATTTGCATAAAGACGTATCTCTTGGTCTTGAAAGAAGGCGAGCACACCTCTTCCACCTCCTCCTCCATTTCCACCACCCCCACATCCAGATCACCTCCATCTCCACCACCACCTCCACCTCCAGACCATCTCCATCTCCACCATCATCACCACCACCACATTCCTTGAAGGCATCACTGTGCCCCAGGGAAGGCCCACCACCATTCTGGTCTTTGGCAAAGGGGCATACATTCTTAGGTTCCGGAATACCTTCAGAAGCTTACTCACATCCCACCATGTACCCCTGCAGCACAGTGTAGTACTTAGGTTCAGCAGGAAAGGGTTATATTATGCCTGGACAACAAATTCAATGAAATCTAAAATCACCTCCACCATCAGCACCACCACCACCACCATCACCACCATCTCCATCCCCACCACCACCTCCACCTCCAGATCACCTCCACCATGCACTGGGTAGACAGCATGTTCCAAGCACATGGTGAAACACTGAAGATTCCCCAGAGTCACCAGATGCGGTCTTCGCGGAAAGGCTCCCACACTCTGGCACGACAGCCGCCTGGGAGAACTGGGAATCCGGTGCAGAGCGGGCAGCAGCAGAGCCAGGACGAGGTACCGATGCGATCCGGCACCCAGCACCAGGAAAAGCTGGGAGGAAGGGCCACCTGAGCTGGGTTCTAAAGGAAAAACAGAAGTGTCCCAGGCAGATAAAGAGGAAAAGAGCTTATCAGGCAGGAGAGACCAGGTGCACAGCTTGGCAGGCTTGGGGAGAAATAACCAGGAAGGAAGAAAAATAATGAGTTAGCGATTGGTGACGCATGAAACAGGGGAGAGGGGGGTGAGAGAAGATGAAGCTGCAGACAAAGGCAGGGCCCAGCTCATCACATGCTTCGAGTGCCCTGATAAGAAGGCTGGATATTTTCCAGTGGCCGATAGTAAGCCGGTGAGGGGAAACACACAGAACATTCTAGAAAAGCCCTCGTTCTTGAAAGATTAAAAAACATAAAGCCTCTCTATCTGTAAGGGATTGAGCCATCCAATTTAAAAAATTTTTGTTATCCAGAATGGCTTACTCTCCGATTCTAAAAAGTGTGCCCTGTAATCTCTCAGCAAGGCCGTCTGAGGGCAGAGAAATACACCTGCCACGGATGCCCGCACAGGCTGCGCTTTGAAGGTGACTCGGAGCCCAGGTGTCAGAGCCCCAGCCAGTTTGCTCTGGGGCCCCCACTACTGCTTTGGGAACCACTCGGGAAGAAAAGACGAATTTTCTCTACTATGTCCCTCATTGGGTGTCATCCAAGGCCAGGCAAACAGTTGTTCTGTAACCCTGGGTGCATTTGAATAAACTCCCATTAAGAGAGGCTCCAGAGAGTCTATTTCCACCCAAGCACCATCCCCGGGCAGGCCAAGCCAAGGGAGAAAGTGCTATTTTAAGAATGGCTGCTAGTGTCACACGGACTTCATTCTAAGGAGGTGGATGTTCAGTGGGCCTTCCATACCAGAGACTGATGGGAGGAAAATTCGGGAGCCTCCCTCAGCTTCCACCCCACGGGACAGCTCTAGCCCAGGGGCCTTCAAAACTTCACATAAAAGCCTGTTCAGTGACCTCCCAGCTTCCATCTCTCCTCACTCCAATGTGCCCCCGATACCGTTACGAGGCCCATCTTCCTGAAACAGAGCTTCTAGTAGTTCACACACCTCCTCCTGATCAAGTCACCCTGCCTTCAAATCCCACAGCCCCAACCTAGCGAGCCAACTGCATTTCCAATTCCTCGCTAACAGAAACCCAAGCTGGCTTATTCTGCAACCCCAAAATACACACTTGTGCACTGTCGATCAAACCTGGCTGCGCTACCTCTCTGTAATTCCCCCATTCAAATTTTAATTATCCCGTGTCCAAAGCCTCAACGCAAAGCCTACCTCCCTGGAGTTTAAACAGCTAAAATAAGCTCCCACCTCTGATCCCCCATCAAATTTCGGCTCCGACAGTCCACAACCATTAATTGCACTGCCTCATCGTTTCCATTGTTGCTCTGAGCTGTTCATTTGAGTCTTCTATTGTTGCTTAACTTATCACACAATTTTCTACAATCTCTGCAACTATGTGGGCAAGGACAGAAGGCTTTCAGTGCAATTTAATAAATGTTTATTAAAGGATTCCTCTGTGTTAGAAGCGAACGTGGCAGGATGCTCCCATAGATACAAGGATGGGCGTCACCCAGTCACGGTTCTTAAGCAGCTGGCACGTGAGTGAGGGAATAAGGATGCAGATACTGGCAATCTCACGCACAAGGCGACAGGCACAGCCCTTGGGGTACTTGGGGTAATTCCTCCTCTCACCCTGTTCTTCCACCACCTAGTCACCAAGGCGCAGATCTCGCTCCTCTGATCCCCTCAAACGTGATGCTACCCCCCACCAGGTGCCCACTGCTCGCCGTTAGCGTTTCATTCGCTCGCCCAGACAGGGCTGCCAGATGGGTGCCAGGTGCTCTCCTCACCTGTGTGTTCCTGATGTCAAGCAGGAACCTGCACAGAGCAGTTTAGTGAAAAGTGGCTCCATCAAAGAGACAGAGTGTAGAGCCCTTGGCAGGAAGGAGTGGTTTCGACAGGCAGGACAGGTGAGAGGATGGGGAGTCTGATCCAGCAAAGGAACAGCAGTAACAAGCCCCACTGGGGAAACAGCCAGTAGGCTAGAGGCAGAGAAGACCTTCAGAGGGTCGCAGGACATACATACAGTGAAGCAGAGACGTGGGGAAGCAGGGGCGAGGTCAGCGCCCAGACAGCAGGCTACGTGGTGAGTCCCAGCTCCATGCTTCACGGCTGTGTGACCCGGGCAAGCCTCAGCTGCCACGTCTGCAGAGTGGGCGTGTGAGACCAGCCACCTCCAAGGGCCGCTGTGAAGATGAAACGCACAAAATGCTCAGATGGAAGAGCGCCTAGCACCAAGGACGCGGTTGAGAATTGTGCCTTTGGGGTAGAACAGACGGAAGCAGGGTGTGTGGGAGGCAAGGGAAGGGGGCAGAGGATGGACCCCTGAAAGTGATGGGGTGTGAGAAGGCACAGTCAGGCTGCCCCAGGTGCACAGAAAGCCGGCCCTCCTCCCACCTGGGTCATTCTCTTGACCTCCCCGGCCTTAGTCTCCACAGCTGTGAACCGAAGCTATTGGTCTAGTGGGGCTCCACGCTCCCTCCCTGCCCTGGTGGCATCTCAGCTCTGCGTTACCCAGAAAAGGCATCCATGAGCATTTACAATACTGAAAAGCCTGGATGGGAAGGATTCACACCAACAGCGAAAGGGGAGAAGACACCCAGACGGCAGAGGGCAGCTCGTCCTACTGGGGTCAGGGCACCGCGTCCTTCCCTCCCTCGACTCAAGCGCACTTCATCCTCCTGACACGCGAGCCACGCCTCTCGCCTACATCTACATCCACATCATCTGGGAACTGTCATCACCAGCTCTGAAATACTATCATTAACCATCCATCCTAAGCCTTGTTGCATTTCAAATGCTTTTTAAGTCACTTTCTTCTTTTTTTAATTTCTTTTTATTGAATTTTAGAGAGTGAAGAAGAGAGAGGGATAGAAAGAGAGAAACATCAATGATGAGAGAGAACCATCAATTGGCTGCCTCCTGCAAGCCCCCTTCTGGGGATCAAGCCCACAACTCAGCAATGTGCCCCCTAACCTGAAATCTAACCAAGATCTCTTGGTTCCTGGGTCGGCACTCGGCCGCTGAGCCACACGGGCCTGGCTCAAGTCACTTTCAAAACAACCTGGCACATGCATCTGAACATGGTTTGGACCATGACCCCTCCCCTCAAGCCAGAGAGGTCCAAGTCCCTACAAATGGAGAGGAAAGAAGCACACAAGACATTCTGGTATTGTACTTCCCTCGCCTTTTTACAAAGCCTTCGGTGTCTGAAACACAACAATGGTCCCTAAGAGAACTCATTTGCTGATCTGAAATGTCCTTCACATTTGTAAAGTGACAGCTTCCTGCAGAGGCCTCAAGGCATCCAAGTCTGTACACCCACAGGAATTCACTCACCTCTCCCTCCCCCATCGCCCTGAAAACACGACCACTCAGTATTTATTCATGAAACAAGACATCCCGCATGGACACAAGTACTGAGGAAGAGTGGACCCACTAAGCACAGGCACCAAGCCTGGAGGCGGGACAAGGGCCACCTGCTTCTCACTCTGCCTGTGCCTCCTCCGCTGGCTTCTGGAGCGACCACGAAATGCCATTCCCAGATGAGAGCTGACATCAGTCAAGGAGGCTGGTCCACAAATAGGGTTGGCCTATGAAGGACCTACGTCATGGGGAGGGATGGTTCCCAGTTAGCCACAGAAATGTGAACCTGACTCAATTGTAGCAAACATGTTCAATGCAGCCAAGGCAATCCCAAACACAGAATAACTCTGAAGAGCCCCCCGATTCCCTGCCGAATTTAAATTAAAAAAAGGAAAAAAGGAAGGATGAAATCCCCACACACCCATGTTCTGCTGTCAGTCCTCCTAAATCTGAATGCGACCATGGAGAGCTAGAAAGATCAGCACGCTCTTTCTTCCCAATTGGCCTTGGTCCTTCAGGAAGAAAAAGCTATGCTAAGAGCAAAACCTCCCCCGGCAGTCAGGGCTCCATCTCCATCTGCCGGTCCAAATCGCGGCCCCTTAATGTGACAAGAGAGGCTAAAATTATGGGTGAGACTGCACTTTCCATTCTGGCCGCGGCCTGTGATTATCTACAACTCCAGGTTGCCCAAAATTACCTCTGCGGCCTTAAATGCCTTACATTTTATTTCATTCCTAGAACAAATTCTTTTTTGGAAACTTTCCTAAGAGATAAAGGAACAAAACACCAAAAAGCCCTAGATATTTCAGCTGCAGGGAAGAGCCAGTAGGCAAGCTTGATTTTGAGGGTTTTTGTGGGGGTTTTTTAATGTCTCATGCGTATCGCCTCTACTGTATCTTTAGGAAGAACAAAATTAATTCCATGTCTCTACAATTGAGAAGACTCGGAATCTTGGGAACGTACCTAATTTACTGTATAAACCACCCTTGGCCTTGATATATTCTTAGAAGAATGTGAGGGTGGTTAGGGAACTCGCATAGGAGGGTGGTTATGACTGCTGTCTCCGGGAAGAATGGTAGTTAAGTGAACAATCTGAACCCAAGTAAGTGACATGATGTGGTAGGTCTGTGGTCACCAAGGATCTGGAACTACTGTTCCTGTGTTTTAGATAGTAGGCTCCTTGGCACGTGGACCTAGTGAGTGATTTGCTAAAACATTTGAAAAAGTTTCTACTTGATTTTAATGCAATAAGCGAGGCTCCCAAAAGCATCCATCATGATTGTGTTCATCGAATAACTTGAAATGCAACTAGCCCTTTTGAAAAGGCTGGCTCTAAATCCCTTTTGTTAAATAAAAACCTCTTGTACCCCCAACAACTACTTAACTTTAAATGATTTGCTTTGCTTTTAAGATCAGATTTTATATGCCAAGTTCTTCTAAAATAGGGCACTCTTGTACTTAGCTTCAATCGTGAAATAATAATGTAACAAACCTTAAATTTACATTGTGCTTACTTCGAATCTCCTCTTTCAGGAGGCCCTTGCCAGAGTGGTAAGTAGCCTTCTTTTAGCAACTCAGGTATATTGGGAGGCATGAAATTACGTCCATTTGCATTCTTCCTGCCTGTGCTTTTATACGATTGCTTTTCTGTGTCTATGCTTCTTCCAAACATCCTTCCCTACATCCTCGCCCAATAGCTCCCTTACTAAGCTAAGCTCCCAGGACACATGGAAGGGTTCCCCCTTTCCACGGTAGAGTCCAGGCTTTGCAAAATCACAAAAGGTCAAGTCAGCTTTCATCAACTTAATTTGGGGGGAAAAAATTACAATTGTTAGCATGCTTTTTATCACAAAGCATTTAACTCTCAAGTGGTTCTCAAAGAGCAATGTAACATTCCAGAACCAACAGGTTTGCACAATACACAAAGTCTAGCTGCTTTTATATGTGAATGACCTTATACATCAGAGAGGCTCTAACGCTGTCTGCATTATACAGACTCTTCCCCCAGACACAGCCGACTTGGAGATTCTTTTCTTCAGCATCGCATCCTTACAATGCTTTATGTTTCAAGGTACACAACGCCTTTGAACTGGCCAGACAGCTTCCCATTACACAGCTAGAAAGCTAGGACTAGTCCAAGCTTTGCCACTCAATAGCTTAAGCAAGACCTTTCCCTCTCGGGGCCTCTAAATTCCTAGTTACTAGACAAAAAAAGAAAAACAAAAGAACTCACTTATGCATACAGACAGGCTTAAGCCCAGAAAGGTCAAGAAGTATTCTAAGGCCACACAGTAAGTTAGCAAAGAATGAGGCAGCACTCCTTTGCCTCCCACTCAACACACGGAAGGATGGTAAAGACCACACACACACACACACACACACACACACACACACACACACAGGCTTCTTTTACCCCCAGTCCTGGCTCCTGTTTCTGAAAACCTAAATATACTTGGCCCAGGAGATTGCTGCTGCAACGGTGATTTTCCATTCTCTCTAATACCCTCTGGCGGTTACGCTGTTGATTTTCTTCCTGGCTACACAGTTTCCTCATTCCACAAGACACAAGCACGCACATACCCATCCTCAACATCATAAAACTCCTCCTTTTTCAAAAGCAGGAAAAAAAAAAGGTGAGGCCAGAACTGAAGTGATTCAAATACAGGAACCTTGTTCGAGCGTTAAATATGACCATAACTCTACCCAGAAGAACATCTGACAAGATGGAATTTGTTCTCACGGAGGATTCTTCCCCGACGATGTATCGCTTGCCAGTAACATTGTCATTTCTCCCACTGCTGCATAATCTCATAATGAATGCCCCAAATGAAACCCACGTACACAAGAGGGCAGACTGATGGTGCTTAAGGGACCTTTTCTTTATTGCATTGCTAACAGTTTGTTAAAGAACAGGCAAAATGTTACACGTAGACAAATAAATGACAAGAAAAAGAAATTTTCTTTCTCTGTTTTTAATAACAATGTGGGATGGTCAACAAGTACTCTTAGATCTTATCCATCCACTGTTCTCGCCACCATTTGCATACACAGAGCATGCAGCTGAGGTACAGCACTCAGCATGGAATCCTTTGAAACGCTTTCCCTTGAACATCAAGCTTGCTTCCCTCCCAAACATCCCGTCTTCCAGCCACACGAACTACTCCTATCCTGCATTCGCACGACACACCTGAAGGTTTCCATGCGGTTCCTCCTGCCCGGGATGCCTTTTCCTCTCTACCATCCTGGCGATATCAAACCCACCCTTTGAACAAACCTGCACAATAGAACTCGGCTCATAGTAACGGTTCAATGCCTGCCTCCCCAGAAAGACTGTAAACTAAACGTGCAACCTCTGGAGCGTCCACACAGAGCGTGGGATCTGTGATTATTTGTTGAGTTCATAGAAAAAAAGGCTTTTAAAAGACAGTTCAGTACACCTTAACTTTACTGGCTGCGGCCTTCGGCTCTCCGAATATCAGAAGGGTCAGAGGGAAACCGAGGCCTCTCAATGTCGAATGCTCCGGGGCGGAGCAGCCAACCAAGCCTGGTCAACACCAGTGGGTCCTGTGTGGTGGCTGTAATTCGGAGGTGGGTCCTCAAGGCCAGCCTCCTGCCTCAATGTCTTCCTCTATCTGTACCTCTGCCATCTGGCTTCTCTGAAATTCACAAGACTTCATCATGCCTTAGGACCACAGTATATCTCCTCTCCAAGACCAGTTTTCACTGGTCGATGCTCAATGGCAAATTTAATAGTGTTTTCCTGTTCCAATCTCTTACCCCTCGGCTAGACTGCACCTGTGAGAATCAATCTATAAAGCCTTAATAGCCGAAATAAAGCTTTATGCTGACCATTTTCCCTAGACCACAACAATCGCTCCCTTCAAACCACCTAAATAAGCACTAAACACAGGGGTAAATGATCAAAACCACCGTCGAGCAGGCCCCAGAGTTCAGGGAGACAGACTAACTCATGCAGGTTCACAGGTTCCAAACGCAGAGTCTAATTCCACATGTCCACAAGCTGGGATGGGTCTTCAAACTCCACTAAGACCTAAATCTTGGCAACATTTGCCCTTTTTCGTGCCAGTATTCTAAACTGGGTCGTCTCTTCTTGGACTCTACCTCTTACCTGTCCTGTCTGCCCACCTCTGGAGTCAGCTTTGATGAGCCCTGGCCACTGTGGATAAGGTGAGCCTGGGCAATGGGGCTTTGTTCTTCAGCAAAATAGAATTATCTTCCAGTTCTGCAGGAGGAACGCTAGACATGAATGATGCAATACTGTTGACCATGCAAACCTGGACACTAACCACTTCATACTGTTAGCAGTGTAACTGCATTATCAAATGTCATGGTACATCTGTAGACAGCTGACACTTGGAAACCACGCCGGGTTTAGCGAAACCCACCCACACACAGTGGAAAATCGACACATAACTTTTGACTGGACAGTGGGCGGTTCGCATCCGCAGATTCAACCAATGGCAGATGGGAAACAGTTATTTTTGATCCGCTGTTGGGGAATCTGTGGTTGGGAATGTGAAGATACTGTTTCCCATCAGGGTTTGATGAATCCCCGGAATTCATCGGGATAGGAAATGCTGATTGTATTTCCTGGGAAAAAAAAATGTGCGCATAGGGGCACCCACAGAGTCCAAACCCCGTTGTCCAAGGGTCAGCTGTAAATATAAGGAACGTACTTCTAAGAGGATGCTAGTGAGAAACTGCATGTTTAGTGGGGTCGAATCTGGACACCATCTAGAACGGAGAAAACCTGGTTTTATGAAACCTGCTGAGATGTGCGGTCCAAAATCCAAAAAGGAGACTTTTGATTACCAACTCTTAGGGAACTTCAAGTCAGCATGGTCTAAGGCCCAAAGAATATAGTTGGCAGGAGGGTCTGTCTCCCAAAAATGCATAGTGCTCACTGCCTGGCCAGTGTGACTCAGTGGTTGAGCGTCAACCTATGAACCAGGAAGTGGTGGTTTGATGAGTGTGCAGGAGGCAGCCGATCAATGATTCTCATCACTGATGTTTCTCTCTCTCTCTCTTCCTCTCCTTTCCTCTCTGAAATCAATAAAAATACACATTTTTAATTGTATAGCACTCATATACTTGCAGATGATATCTTAAGTTTTTCAGTCTCACCCAGCCCAGTAACCCTTGGCAGGTCCCCTGTTCTGAGTTGTCCAGAGGACACTTTCGATGTGAGCAGGCCCATCACCAAGCACTGGGAACCCACTCATCAATGCGAGCATGCACTGGGCACCAAAACACTGGCTGCACGAGTCCAGAGGTAAAGCACAGCTCTTTGCTACGGGGGCCCTTGGGTTTCCTTCCCTGGTGGCGGAATAGAAAGCTGGTCCCCCTAGTGTCCTGCCACTGGAGGTGGCTTCCGATGGGAGACACTCCTCACGCTGCATCCAGTTTACAGCACAAGCTCAGGAACCCGGAACCAAACCTCCGCCGCCACCGTCCCCAGGACCTATGGTGAGTCGAAAACCTTTTATTTCATTGAGGAGGCCCTTCTAGTTATGGTTGAAAAGGCAAAGGAATCTGCATCCTCTCATATCAAAAAGTTAACCCACAACCCGGCCTGCTCCACTAATGAAGGCAGCCCACACTTTGTTAGTGATGATTCCGCCACTGGAGAGAGATCGATCGATCTTCGAAAACCTCTCTATCCTACTTGGGGGGCGGGGGGGGGGGGGGGGGGTCCTTTCCCCGCCACTCTTGAACACCCACTAAGATCTCAATCTTGGCGGCTTTTGCCTCGCTAACCCAGTTCGCTTTCTTCCCGGCAAGGAATGAAGAGGGCCAGGCTGGAGAAAGGTGTGTTCTCCTCAAAGCAGTTTTCACTGAAGTGAAGTGCTCTCGAAGCATAAAGGTACACTAAGAGACGTGTGAAACCTCACAGCCGGGTGGAGGGCTCCGCATGCCTGTGAGTCGTTCATTCATGTCACCCACCTGTGCGAGACCAGACAAGAAAACCACCCCTTGTCCCTTTCCTAATTTAGAACCTGCCCTTACCTTAAGCCTATGAAAGCTGGCTCCCGAGGTGGGAAGACAGGAGAGCTGAGGAACATTAACCCGAGGTGACAGCCTCTACCAGTGAATAAGCGCTTCGGGTTCCCACCGTGTCACAGAGCGGCATCAACAGCAGGTGAGGTGGAAGCCCCACCTGCCTGCGCCGCCCCCCCTGCCCCCCCCCCCCCAGTCCCCATAAAGGAAGCCAGAGCCTGCGCTCTCTCTTGGGGCACTTACATAAGACCCTGTGAAACTTCCTGTGACATTCACAGAAAATGTAAGCGGCTATTTTGCTCCCCCGGGAGATCATTTTAATGGACCAAGTGACAAAATTCACAGATTTGGAATTCAGCAGACCACTGAGGTACATCATCAGCTCAGGGACAGAAAAAAATCCATCCCCACTAAACAGGGTCACTGGGGGGAATGGGGGGGTTGGGGGGGGGTAGACTCAATGTCAGAGAGACAATCTGTTCCTCGGATGTGACCCATTTACAATCAGACTGTTCCAGGGGGAAGCTCGTCGGTGTAACAAATTTCAAACAGGCAAGACAGGCTTTGCAGAACTGAGGCTCCTTAAAGAGAGCGTGAAAAGAAGGTAAGAAGGCGATGAAGAAAATAACTTAAGGATGCAAACTTTGGAGCCAGGCACTCCACCTTCAGAAGCGGTGACAGTCCCCAGACTGCCTGGGTCGCTACGGACTGATCCTCATCACAAGCAGCCTGGTGACACTCTGGTTGGGTTTCCTCTCCACAGACATCGCTGCCACCCAACCACTCTGTCCTATAGAGGGACTCGCTAGCTGTGGCTGCTCACCCCAAATCCGCCTCCACTCTCTGCAACAAGGAACAACGAAAAGTTCTTCCCAGCCTCAGGAAAAGGCAGGTGGGGATCGTCCAGGAGGGATCGCTCCAAACACAGAAGGCCCCCCCCCCCCCCAAAGCACAGGGGGTTAGGGGTGAGGGGTGCAGACACATCCCCTCCTGTTGCTAACGGGAATTTTCTTGCTGGCTCCCTGTTAACAGACCGTGTGCCTAGAAGACTGGCAGGCCCTGGGACGGGTCCTGGGGACAAGAGTCTAAGAGTCTGGGACTTGCACTTGCAACCTCCGCAGGGCTCTGGGCCCAGGCAGCGGAGGGTGTGACCACACGCCCTCTCTCTGCGCCAGTACAAGGGGTACCAGCTACAGGTTCGGAGAACTTGTCCAGCGCCGCTCACCGGGCGCCCCGTGGCGGCTCTCTGGCACCCCGGGCACTTACCTTGGCCGTGCCCGCTGCCAGGCAGAGAGAGACCGCGAAAGAGCTGTGTGGCGCGGCGGCGCCGCCTAGGAGGCGCAGGGGGTCCGGGTCGGGGTTCCAGCAGGCGCTGCCCGGGTCCGAACGGCGGTGCCGAGCGCACCCTTCGGGGCGGTCCCGGGCTCCGAACGCTGCGGGCAGGGACCGGGCCGCCCGAGCCAAGCACTCTCCCTTCTTCCTCTGCCTCCGGCGCCGCTGTCTGGAGTTGCTCCCGGCCGCGGGGACTCTTCCGAGCCGGGGGCGCCCCGCACGGGCAGAGGCCTGGGTGCGCCTCGGGCTGGGTCCGGGGAGGGGGCGCTGGGTTGAGACGCGGGGTGGCCGCCAGGGCTGGCTCCACCTCCCGCGCTCCCAGCCGCTTCGCCCCTTCAGGGCAGGGCCTGTTCACTCCCGGCCGGGCGAGGCGAGTGCAGCCGCGCCCCCAGCTTCAGGCGCCCGGGGTCCCGCGCGGCGGCGGCGGGGCAGCGACAGTCCAGTCGGCCGGGCGCGGCGGCGAGTAGGGGGGGTGCTGCAGACGGCCGCGGCGCCCCCTCCCCCCGGGCCTGCGCCGCCCGCCCGCGGCTCCGCGGGAAGGAGGCGCTGGAGAGGGCCTCGCCCTGGCCTGGGGCGCGGGGCTGGGGGCGCGGGGCCGGGGGAGGCGCCCCGGGAAGGTCACCGGAGCGGAGGCGGGGCGCAGCGCGGTGGGTGCAGGGAACCGAAGAAGGCGGCCCCGCGCTGCCGCCGGGAGCGCTCGCCGGCCTCGGCCGCCGCCGTTTCCGAGACGCGCCGGCTTCTCCGAGCGCCCGGCGCTCGAAGCTGGGCGGCCGCTGCAGCCGCCTCCGGCAGCCGGGCGCCACTAGCCGGAGCCGGCGCGCGATCCCCGCCTTCCGCGCTCGGGCCAGGCGGGGCCGCCGCGCGGGTGCTGGCGGGGCGGGCGGGCGGGCGGGCGCTGGGGTCCGGGCTCCGGGCTGGCTCCGCCGCGTGCCCAGAGCGCTGGGCTCGCTCAGCAGCTGCAGTGACTGTGTGTCTGTGTCATGTCTGTGCAGCTGGGGGGGGGACCGCGAACCAGGGCCGCGCTCCGAGCGGGGGCGGGGTCTGCGCCCGCCTCCGTCCCGCCCCCACCCCGTGACGGCGCGGCTGGCCAATGGCAGGTGCCGCAGCCGCGCGAACGGAGAGGCCGCCCCCGCCGAGGCTCCGCCCCCCGCCGAGGCTCCGCCCCCAGTTCTTCAGCCTGCTCACCAGCAGACGGAAGCAACACCCGGATCCGGGATCCCGGCCCGGGTTAAGAGAAAAGGGTGCCAGCCAGGAGCTCCCCTTCCTTCTTCCCCCAGCCCGACTGCTCCGGGCCACTTGGGGCCGCTCCGGGCTTGGCGAGCCTCGCGGATCGAGGGGGAAGGGGAGCGGGGCGGGTCCGCAGCTGCCGCCGTAGAGACGCTAGCGGGCTCGAAGGGCCGTGCTGTCTGTCCGCGCTCCCTGGTACAAAACGGCGGTCCTGAGAAGTAGGAAGTTTCCCCGCCTCTACCTTCCACTCGGGTCTCCCCTTCTCTTGTATGGGGCAGCCTGAGACTGCGGGGAGCCACGTTGAAGGGCTTTGGCAGCGTCATTTTGGACTCGGTATCCAAGAATCCGGTCCAAGGTTCCCTATTCTTTCGGGGAAACTGCACTTCTTTGCCGCTCTCCGCCCCCCCATTCACGTACCCCCATGCGCGCGCGGCGCACCCCCTCCCCATTTAGATTTTATTCCAGCTCTTTCCCTCCCGGCATGAGAGCCCCGCGCGTAACATCCCGCTGAATGAACTGCCAGTCTCCCATTCCGAAAGCCGAGAGTAGGGCGCCGAGAGTCCTTTCGGGCCATGGAAGGAGTGGGTGCCATTGGCTGGGCGAAGGGGCGGGGGCATGAGAGTCGGGGAGGCCTAGAGAGAAAACCCCGAGGAAGAGAAAGCAGAGAGGCAGGGAACGAAAGAGGACGCGGAGGAATGGACTACTCCGCCCGGGAGACCGGAGCTCCGGCGTGCGATCCAGCTCCCGTGTTTTTCCTCTGCTCGGTCCCAAGGCTTCTGGGGGACCCCTACCCCCGGGGCCCCCACCTCTCCCCAGCCGGGCGGGGCCCTCCGGGTCTCAGCCTCGCCTCCCTCCATGCACCCCTCTCTTAGCCCGGGAACTCAGAGGAACCCACCCCAGTTTTAGGAAGGGGCAGGGGAAGGAAGCAAAAGCTGAGATAAAGTGCCAGGGTGGGGAGGGGGAGGGGTGCGTAAGAAAAGGGCGCCCCGCTGGGGCTGCCGCGCTGACCCCAGGCCCCAGAGGTCAGGCGGAGAGACCTAGGGCTTCGGAGGTTCGGCCGCTTGGCTCGCTCCGGACCTTGCTCCTAGCTACCTGGACCCAGCCCTTAGCTGGACCCAGCCGGGACCCTTCCCCGGTCCCCTTCCTTCCCTCCAGCTCTTCAGGCAACGACCCCCGCCCCTTTCCACCAGCAGCCCCCCGCTGTCCCCCAGCTCTGGGGCGCAGTTTACCTAATCTCAGCAGCCGACGAGCCGAGGAGACTGCGAAAAGAAGGTTGCGGTTGCACAGCAGCGTCTCCGGCGAAGAAGTAAAAAAAAAACCACAGACACACACGTTTGCTTTGAAGCTTTGGGATAAGTTAAATGCGAAGCTGGGGTCCTGCTCTCTTATCTCTGCGGGAGTAAGTCTCACCCTGCACGTTTGCAGGGATAGGAGATGGTATCTGGTTCTGATGCCATTACCGTGTCGAAGAAGAACATTATACGATAAAATATTATCTAATATCCGAGAGACCATTAGAGTGTCAAAGTTTAATGCCAAGCCTTTTAGCCGGAACGCTGCTCCGCTCTTCCTCTGACGTGCAGCCCGGCTCTGGAACGCGCTGAAACCAAGGGGGTCATTTTTATTTTTATTTTTTTTGCAGACGGACTGCCCCTGCCTGCCTACTCACTTCCTCCTCCCCTATTCCAGCCCCCGGCCTCCGAACAGGGTAAAGTTAAAGCAGGAATTGGGGCTTTCTTTTTATTCAATGCTTTGCTAGACACTTCATTAATGGTGCAAATGGCATTATTACAATATATTAGCATATGAATAAGGGTAAGGTGACTGAGGAAGAAGAGGGAGACCTGAAATTTACAAGCAAAGAGAGAGAATGCAATAACATCAGAAACTAAAAGATAAGCATATGGAAAAAGAGATATCCCCGTTTTAACTAAGTGTAGTGCATCTCTGGACCGGATTTTAGAAAGAAAAATAGGGGCATCGTGGAGGAGGGAGCAATATTCATTCTGGTCAGTAAAGTACGTCAAAACATTTATTTCATTATTTAAGCATTTCACGAAAATTACTTGTACCAGTTAATAAGCACCTTAAATTTGTAAAAGCTTTTTTTCTATCAATTCAGTGTTGCAGTATTATAGTCATTGGAAAAATCTAATGTTCTAAGTGAGAGGAATGTTGCAATGTTAATATGTCAAGCCCCACCCATGCCCCGCACTTAAAGAATTCATTTGTCCCACCAAACCTCGTGTAGGATGTACTTGCCTATGAATTAGAGCCCTTTGGCACAAACCAGGGTATAAATGTCTTAGAAAGAATTTAAGCTGCGACATAATATAGTATGAGGGATGCAGAATAAAATATGTGAGGCGATATATCTGTTACTTCTAAAGAACCTGAATTGCTTTTGCTAAGGACCGAGACGTGAAAAAATACTGAGCCCTCTCGGCGAACTGTTCTCTATTTATCTCTACACAGTTACTGTACCTGTCACAGGACAGTTTCAGAAAGGTCTCTTTAATCCGGGTCAAGGAGACTAGTCTAAGAAACCTGTCTTAAAGTAGCCACTAGGGGGCCCTAAAGGCATCTCAAAGAGGGAGCCCGAAAAACGTGCTCACCTCGCTTTTCGGTCTCATTTTCCGTGCACCTCATGGAACTGGAATCTAAAGACAGTTAAGAGTGGGGTGCAAAGTGTGGAGGCAAGTGGGGCTTTGCGGTTTGAAAAAGGCCAGAGCCCCATTTTTGACTCATGACTCATGAGTCAAGAATGTGGCTTCCCATTTCTTTTCTTGTCTCTGAAAAAATACAAAAAAAAAAACAAAAAACACGCACAACAAAAAAGGAATACTGCACTCATTGAGATGAAGGGGGCCGGATTCTTTTACCATCTGAAAGTCAATCCAAGTATTCTCACTATTACAGATAGAGCCTCTTTCTAAGATTTTTTTAAAATATGTTTTTATTGACTTCAGAGAGAGGAAGGGAGAGGAAGACTACTTGATCGGCTGCCCCCTGCACACCCCCCACTGGGGATTGAGCCCACAGCCCGGGCATGTGCCCTGACCAGGAATCGAACCCTGAACTCCTGGTTCATAGGTCGACGCTCAACCACTGAGCCATGTTGGCCGGGCTCTTTCTAAGATTCTAGGGCTTTTTTCCCCCTGGATTTTGAACATTCTTCAAGTCCTGGGTAGCAAGATGAACCTTTAGGGATGATATGAAAAATATATAGCAACCTATACAGCAGGGCACCCACCAACTACGTTATGGGAATTCAAGCCAGCCGTGGGGCACTAGCACAGCTGGTAGGCCAGGTATTAAATTCTTTAGTGCTGCATTCTGGTGAAATGGCGGTGTGAGGACAGGGTGGTTCCTGGGGGGTGGCAGGTGTAGCTGGAGTAGTGGTGGGGGCAGGGGAGCTTAGTGCAGGGGATACTTAACCAGCCAGTATGAAGGACTTCAATCTATATAATAAAAGCCTAATCGACTATTAGAGCAGAACAACCAGAACCACTGGTCACTATGATGCACACTGACTACCAAGGAGCAGATGCTCAATGCAGGAGCTGCCCCCTGGTGGTCAGTGCACTCCCACGGGGGGCGTGCGGCTCAGCCACAAGCTGGGCTCAGGGCTGGCGAGCACAGCTGCGGTGGCAAGGAGCCTCTCCCACCTCCATGGCAGCTGTAAGGAGCAGTGAGCAGGTGGGTGGTAAGGAGCAAGGGGTCCCAGCCTTCGAGAGGGTGCAGGCCCAGCTGAGGGACACCCCCCCCCCCCCCCGCACACATTTTGTGCACTGGGCCTCTAGTATTTTAATAAATAATGTTATATTTGTCAAAACATCTGAATATCAGGCCTGAGCACATATCAAGCTGCCCAACACATTTTGTAGACTTTAATATCTAGCAATCAAAGTTCCAGGGCTTCCAAATCCTTTGCAGTCACTTATCTCTCCCACATTTTACCCATAAATAAGGTTAAAATGTCCTTTATATGAGGGTCAAGAATCAAAAAGCTCTCAGGTTACACAGATAGAAGCCTAATTATCCTTCAACCAATGCTGGAGGAATATCTGCAAAACATGGGTGTGCAGACACATTTCGAGTGGAAATTCAAGCCTGAAACAGTCCTCTGTCATTCAGGCCAATAATCAAGACATTCCTGAGCAAAACAAAAAGCCGCCATCAGGGCTTAGCAGGAAGAAGCTGCTTGCTAGCTGGAGAATTAGAGAACATTGCAAATGCTACCAAATTAACGCTAATAGAAGTGCGCTTTGAGCGTAATTTAACTAAAAACAAAGCGAGTCTAGATTCAGACATGAGAGAAGGGATGGGGATAAAGTCTTTCTTAGTGGAATGAAAAGTGGTTTATGTTTCCATTGTCATATTCAGTAAGCAGGCAAGATACAGGTGTTCCTCAAAATAGCATTATTAGCCTTCAGAAGACTTACCACTGCAAACCTCAGCGCCAGCTAATTAGAGCAAATTTGGCTGAAGATGGAGAATCCCTTTGTCCTTAGGAGAGAGGGTTATTCACTCACTCACTGTGCAAGTCCATCAGAGTACAACCTTGTCAGGTAGCTAGCTCTCTGATCAGCTGTGATAAAACGCTTACCTGGGGACCCAAGGCCTTCTGGAGACAGAAGGAAAAATCCGTGCCAAAGAGGTCAATTTAAACAACAGAGCATGGGGTCCTGGACCCCATGAAGAACAGGGGACCTCAAGATTAGTGGACCACAAGCACCTCAAGACCAAATTGGGGGGCGGGGGACAGGGGTGATATTCAGCACTGTTAAAATCATCAGAGTCCTGAAAACAAGTCCTGAGATACCCCGTATGCTTGGTTGGTTCTTTAACCCTATAGTTTCTGCCAGTATTTCTACCGTAGGAGCTGGAGCCTACCTCCAGAGCCTGTGTTTTGACCTTTGCTGATCTACATTCCAACAGGAGAACTGTTGGTAACAGCATTCCGGTAACAGTTCCTTTCTCCCCCAGGGCAATTGGGCCTTAGGCTTGTATTTCTGTGAGTCTGAACTTAAGTGTGCTGTGGTCACAGAATGTGGGGATTTGGGTTGATGACCTCTGTGTGGAGGGGGCAAATCACTGTGTCCCAGTTAAATTCCCAAACCCAAGCTTCAAACTGGTATCCTCTCCAATGGGAGATTATGGCATGCCTAGAAGCCACGGAAGGGCGGTTTCTGTGTTTTACCCAGTCCTGCTAAAAAGCCAGAAATTGATCATCTTAAACAATATGTATTTTTTAAATTTATGCTTGAGAAGATAAAAAATGTAACCTGAGTGTTTAGAATCATGTGGCCCATGGTTCATTGGGTAGCTACCATTCATACATAGCGACTGTGCTATACTAGTATAATAGCCTATGGGATGGAAGTTTTGGGGAGGGTGGAGTGAAAGAAATGTATCTGTGGTTTCTATACTTGAGAATCTCCAAACCCAACTTAGGACACAAAGCATTTACTTGGAGGAGTTAAATGGCTGCAAAAATTAGGTAACTATAAAGAGCTGTCCTTGAGTATTCTTGAAAGATGCAGTAAGAACAAGCATGAATCTGGCAGAGAGTGTTTCCATGGTCCATCTAGTCCTTGAAAGACTTTTAAAAGCAAGAGCTTTGTGTTGGACTTTGACAATTTGGCAAGATCTGGCCATATGTAAAGAGAAGGGGATTCAAGCTTTGAGAAACAACAAAGATATAAACAGAAGGTGTAATTGGTTAAGGTGACACATTTATTTAAGGACTAGAAAGCTAATTTGGGTCTAGAGTTATTTGATAAAGAGTATCTGAATCCCTACTATGTGTCAGTTTACCCTTGAGAGTTTTACTAAAAATAAAGACAGTTCTGCCCTGGCTGGTGTGACTTATTGGTTGGGTGTTGTCCCAAGCAACAAGAGGTTACCTGTTCCATTCCTGGTCAGGGCACATGCCTGGGTTGCAGGCTTAATCACCAGTATGGAGCATGTCAGAGGCAGCCAATGGATGTTTCTCTCTCTCCATCCCCCTTCTTCTCTTTCTAAATTCAATTTAAAAAAAATAAATAAAGACAGTTCTTGTTCTTTTGTTGACTGACAGCCAGTGGATGAAGGAGACAGGGGGGAGCATTATAAGGTGATAGATTGAATTCTTAACTTGCCACTGACTTCATCCATTGGTTTTCCTCAGTCACCAATCCCTGTTTATCTGACCCTCAAAATATCCTCCAGAACAGTTCTCTCTGCTTCATTCCAATGGTTACTGCCTTAGCTCAGAACCTTATTTCTCATCAGCAAAAACCCGCATGACTATCTTTAAGCCTGTTTTCATTCCTACATGCCAATCAAATAGCCTCCACAAAGTAAATCTCAGCATATGCTTTCCTAATTTATGTTTTACTTCTGTCTTATTTATTCCAGTTCCTTTCCAAAAATATCTATAATGCTAGCTTGACTCCCCTTTGTGCAGATCTAGGATACCAGCCCTGGGCTGGGGTTGGGAGTATCCAAGAGGTAAGGACAGGTTTTCTGCGGGGACTCTCAAAATGAGTCCAGGGCTTCTGTTGAAAGCCTCACAGGAAGTAGAAATCCTGAAGTATTGATTGGGTTTGAGTAGAAAGGAAAAATAAAAGTGACAACAACACACACAAAAATTTGAATAATGATTTTCCATGGCTTTGCAATCTGCTAGGCACTGTAAGAACACTTTCACGCATGAGCTCATTTAGCCAGATGAAACCCTATGAGGCAGTTACTATTACATCACGGCCAGTTTACAGATGTGATAACTAGGACATAAAGAAGTCATATGTTGCGATTCTCTGAGGTGATGGATTTATTAGGCTTATTATGCTGATCAATTTCACAATATCCAATCATTATGTGTATACCTGGAACTCACCTAATGTTAGATGTCAAGTATAGCTCAGTAATTTTAAAATAAAACAAGTTGCCCTGCACAGGTGGCTCAGTTGGTTGGAGCATCATCCCATGTACCAACAGGTTGCAGGTTCGATTCCTGGTCTGGGCATGTATGGGTGGAAATTCATCCATGTTTCTCTCTCTCTCTCTCTCTCTCTCTCTCTCTCTCTCTCTCTCTCTCTCTCTTTCCTTTGTCTCTCTAAAACCAATCAAACATCCTTGGGTAAGGATAAAAAATGAAATAAAATAAAGACATCAGATAACTTAACAAAAACCACACTGCTAGTAACAGGACTGGATCCCAAACAGAGAGTGTATTTCTAGAGTCTGTGCCCTTAGCCGCTACGCGATATTGCCTCTGTAAAATGTGAGCACTAGAACACATTATGGGGATCATAACAAAGACTTGGAGATGAATTTGGCGGTACCTCTCTGAGCTGCCAGGACAAAGCTGCAGGAGCTTTTTAAAGGCTATTCACAACCTTGGCTGATGGCCGGGGAGGGAGTGGATAGAGATGCAGGTTCGCGCCCTCCACTGTCCATGTGTACCATCTACTGTAGATGTCATTCACCACCCCATTGCCTTAACCCCTAACATTTACATGTACCGTCTGAGAGGACTACCCTGATTACTACCTAACCCTTATCCACATCATTCCCATATGTTCAGTTCTGCTCTTCACTGCTTCATTGGGTGACAATTTCTATTTATATTTCACTTTTTGTTCTCCTTACAATTCTTATTTATGCCACCTGTCTCCCTTTTAATTTCATTTCCTTTGTCTTGACATCTTAGCCTTCCTGCTCCAGTTTTATTGATGTCAAGCAGATTCTAAAGTATGACTTGATTTCCAATAGTAAGTCATTTGGAGAGAACTCCTCCCTCCTTACGTCCTTAGGATGTTCTTCCCTTTCCCTTGTTGGGCAGTGTTTTTCACTGGCTTCATGTGGTGGTTGTTTCTGGCTCACTCATCCTCAAATAGGAGCAAATCCATCTGCACTCAGCATTTACCAATACATTGTGATGGGTTTCCCTTAGCTCAGTCCTCACAGCGGTCGCTTCGCACCATTTTCCAGATCCATAGAATTGGACAGAGATTGATACGCACAAATAGCTCCGGCCCAGTGTCCCCTCCGTGGCCAGCTTGCATCGTGTGTGGCTCGCTGGGTTGAGAATGAATCCTTTCTTTTCCTGCCACGTGGCTCTCTGATACGCTGAACCAGAGGAATGTGTAAAAGCTACAATTCCAGGTCTTCCTCTCCCTGTGCTTCCATATGTCACTTTACCTGTGAGGACTACAGCTTTCAGACTCCGGCTAGAGTTTCTCCAGGAGGAAAGTGGTGGGAGTTCCATTGGAAAGTCTGTCGCTGAGGTTAGAGAGCACAGGTGCTGCTGCTGTGTGAGGCAATGGGTCCAGAGGCAGCAGGCGGCTGCTCAGATAACAACGGTTGGTACAGAGGCGGCTGCGACTTTGTGGGAAAGATATACTTGTTAACCAGCCAGGGTGCGGCTGCCTGTATGGGACTGTTGTGAAGAACTGTTTTGTCTGATGGCTCCTTGTTAGCCATGGCCACTTAGCCTGTAATAAAGACTCATTCTTACACATGCACCCCCCGCCCCTCCCCCAAAAAAGTCTGCCTATGAATTTCAAGCTTTTGCTGCTTCCTTTGGCTTAATAAAGGTGGCCCGTGATTGTGAGCGTCTCCATCCCCACCAGCAGCCGTGTAGTTGGTAGAAATAACAACTCAATCAACAGGCCCACTTTTCCGTGTGTTAATGTTTTAAGAAGTAGCGAAAGGCAGTGTGCGATCAACCAGCTACTTCGTGCCCATGAGGGAGAGGGTCACAGCTTATGACGTTCTTGTGCCTGGTTATGAGGCCTTTGTGTGTGATACCACCGCTGAAGGACTCACTCAGTGCTGTAATTTCAATGAAAAGGGTATACTCCCGCTTCCCAAGGGAGGCAGGCTGTGGCTCCATGAGAGGGGGCAATCCAGGCACTGCTCCTTCTCTTGGGAACAATCGTCCACTCCAACCGCGCATTAAGAAGACATAGTCAGTGGTCAGATTAGCAGGACCAAGTTGTTGCACTGGATTCACCTTCCCATTGAGACTAACTTGGTATTGGGTTAACCCTTTGCTGCCCAACATGGATAGAGTATATGCCGAAAGTGGTGGGAAATGTCTCTAATGGAGACATTGGGGTGTGTTTTAACATTCACGCTTTCAACCAGGATTTTTTAAAAATATATCTTTATTGATTTTAGAGAGACGAAGGGAGAGGGATAGAGAGTTAGAAACATCGATGAGAGAGAAACATCAATCGGCTGCCTCATGCACACCCACTACTGGGGATCAAGTCCACAACCCAGGCATATGCCCTGACTGGGAATCGAATAGGTGACCTCCTGGTTCACGGGTCAAAGCTCAACCACTGAACCACACTGACGAGCTCAATGGGGATTTTTTGAGGGCTTCCTCTTCTAGCCTGATGCCAAAAGTGAATAGAACAGACCTGTTCTTTCTCCCATGGAGGGTATAATCTAATTGGAGAGATAAACATGAAACAAACAAACACAAATCCTATATAATAACACTCTCAGTTGCAAATCAACAGAACGGCAGAACAACGGGCGTAACAACTGGTTGCTATGACACCCACTGACCACCGGGAGGCAGATGCTAAACGCAGGAGCTGCCCCCTGGTGGTCAGTGCGCTCTCATAGGGGGAGTGCTGCTCAGCCAGAAGCAGAGCTCATGACTGGCAAGCACAGTGGTGGTGGCGGGAGCCTCTCCCGCCTTAGCTGCAGGTGGGTGGTAAGGAGCGAGGGGTCCCAGACTGTGAGAGCCCCAGACTGTGAGAGGGATGTCTGACTGCTGGCCCAGGAGATTGGGCCTAAGCCAGCAGGTGGACATCCCCTGAGGGGTCCTGGACCGTGACAGGGTGCAGGTCGGGCTGAGGGACTCCACTTCCAGTGTACAAATTTTGTGCACCAGGCCTCTAGTATATGCAAAATTTTTAATTGGGGAAATGCTACTGAGGAAAAGAAGGAGCTATATGGAAAAAGGACCATAGTTAGAGTTTAGGACGATCTTTCCAAGGGAAGTTTAGGCTGAGATCTGAAGGGGGAATAATTGATAAGGCAGGAGGATGTAGCATGTGTGAAGGATGCAAAGAAGGCCCGTGTAGCTGGAGCTTAGTAAGTAGAAGAGAAAGTCTTAAAGAGAAGAATAGGACAGGAACAGCTGTTGAAGGCATTTAGGGGAATCAACAAGAGATGAATCAATGGGCTGCCAAATGGCAGTGTGGTCGCTTGAACTCAGCATGAATTAATGCTGATCCAAGTCAGCACAGTTCTGGGACTTTCTCCAACAAAATTCCATCACTCTGTCTTTAAGTTGGGTATCTGTGAATGAGATTTAGAGAAACCCTGCTTTCCCCTTCATGATGGTCTGCCTGAAACCCTTATCCCTGCATCTCTCTATCAGCGGTTCTCAACCTGTGGGTCGCGAACAATGAAAATACATCCTGTATATCAGATATTTACATTACGATTCATAACAGTAGCAAAATTACAGTTATGAAGTAGCAACGAAAATAATTTTATGGTTGGGGGTCACCACAACATGAGGAACTATATTAAAGGGTCGCGGCATTAGGAAGGTTGAGAACCACTGCATGGGGAAGACCTACGTAGCTCCCTTAGGTAGCCTATTCTTAAACCATATACTGGGAAGGCCCTATCCTAGCAGAGAAATTATTTGAAAACCGTCAATGCGCCTTTGACTCTGAATTGAGTTGGTTTGTGATATTCTCTCTACGTGCCATCTCATCCCCTCCCACCTCCCTCCCAAATGGGATGGACTTGCAGTAGTTGTGCTTCTAATAAGACCCTTGGCTCTGAGCTTCCCTTTTCTAAAAAAATTTTTTTATTATTGTCTAAAGTTTTATATATTCTTCTTTTTCCCCCAATTGACCCCTCCCCACCCAGCCATTCCCACCCCAGGCAAGCCCCCACTGCCCCAGTGTCTGTGTCCATTGGTTATGCTAATATGCATGCATACAAGTCCTTCGGTTGCTCTCTAACGCCCTCCCCCCCCCCCCCCCCCCCCCCCGCCATCTGGATCTATTCTTGTTCATCATGGGCTTCCCTTTTGAGGAACTCATGCCCCATCGCAGCTTCCCTTTAGAATCAATCTTATTTTATGAAAAACTGGCCCTTTTGGGTCCAAAACATCCTCTTGGACTCCTCGTCCTGGAAAGCCCCAGCTGTTATACCAACAGAACGTACATATGGTCCTTCCAATAGGACCTCTGGACGTGTTTCTTAGGGCGAACCTGATCTCTCCCAGTTGCACTTGAAACTCATTTCCTATTGTTTAGAACTTGGTAGAAGCTAGACGATTTGGTCACAACCCTGCCTGCGGAGGCAATATTCAAGTTACAGCAAATAATTAAATCGCCCTGTTCAGCCTTTCTTTTGCCAAACTAATTTAAATCCCTTAAACTTTTTTTTGTGTGTGGCCACATGTTTAGACTTCACTTACTAAAAGGTCTTTCCAGGGCAAGTCTTATTATTTACCTGGGTAAAAGCTTTCCAGAAACAGTAACAGCCACCAGGACGATAGCTTGCAACTATATAGCACTTAACTTTCTTCCCAGTGCTTTTTCTGCACTTACACTACCTTAGTTTGTCTGCTTAATGACTTTGAATTAGGGAGGGTGGATGTATTATCTCCCTGGGGGAAAAAAATAAATAAAACTCTGCCTCGATTCACTCTGGTGGAAGTTCAGGAGCAAGTTGGACCAACAGGAGGCTTCGCCACGTCACTGCAGTTGCTCTCTGAATCCTTAGCTGACCTGCTCCTCCATGGAATACCCGGGCCTTTTATCAAAGGTCCCCCAAGGATAACAACAGCCAATCTTTGTTGAGCGTTTAATGTGTCAGACACTGTGCTTCCTAAGGGCTTTAGCTGCACTTTATCCTTCAACACGCATGACAGCGAGGATGTTCTAGTCTTATCCTCCTGACTCCAACAACTACCATGGAGCTCAGGAAGGTTAAGGGGAGCACCCAGGATGCCACAGCTCGAGTGTCAGAGGCAGAGTTCAAAGCCAGGTGTGTATGGCTTTCGACCCTGTGTGTTTAAATATACCATATTTTTCTGTGTATAAAACGCTATTTTTTTCTAAAATTGAGGGGCATCTTATACACAGAAGTCAGCAGCTGCCCATACCTTGTCAAACAGGCTTCCTCCAATCATGGGCCTTATTATTACTGATGTCAGCTGATGACATAATTGGAGGTGGAGGTGGAGAGTGTGCAGGTGCCACAGGGACCAGAGCATGCTGAGCCCAGAAAAATGTCAAAAAATAAATACCGGTGAGCGATTGTCTTACTCTGCAAAATTCAAAATGAATCAGCTATGCAAAAAGAGCATGGAAATAGAGCTGCAGAGAGACAGTTTGGACCTCCTCCCACTGAGTGTGTGATCAGACAGTGGAGAAAACAGGAAGAACAACTCCTTAAGATGCCAAAAAAGAAGAAGTCCTTAAGAGGAAAACCAGCAAAATGGGCAAACTTGGAGCAGAGGCTAAGACTTGGATAATGGAGCAGCACCAGAGTGGCTTATGTGTGTCAACCAAGTTTACTCAATGTCAGGCAAGAATGTTTGCAAGCAAAATGAACATTGTTGATTTTACAGGAAAGGCAAGATGGTGCTTCACTTTCATGAGGAGAGAAGGATTGGCCATGAGAACACAAAGTTAGCTCAGAAAATGCCACCCATTTATGAGGAAGATCTCACATATATAGATAGTGACCCAGAAGACAGCAGTGATACAATAGAAGTTGAAGAAATTGATATGTCTGGAAGTAATAGTGATGAAGAAGGGAGCAGTGATGCAACAGAGGCTGAATAAAGTGATATGCTACATAATCTCATAGTACTGGGATGTAAACATTATCTGCGGTAATTACTAAATAAAAATGTGTTCTGTTTGATGTTTAAAATATTGATTTCTTAATTTTGGGTTGGAAAAATAGGGGCATCTTATACAAGGGGGCATCTTATAAATGGAAAAATATGATATATGACAGTGTTCTGCCACAAGCATAAGCAGAATTAATTCCATCTCTGGGTTTCCTGCTGAACTTGTGGTGAGGATACTGTCTGTCACCCTACAGAATCGTTCTATAGAATGGCCCTTTCAGAAAATTCTCTCAAAATGTACTGCTAGGAAAAATGTGCTCCTCTGGAGGGGAGGGTTTGTGTTGTTGGCTTTTGTACTTGGGGTGGTGGTGCGTTTTCACTTTCTGTTAATGAAAAGGTGTGTCATGGTGGAAAATAACAGAGTTAAGGATTAGAAAGTTCTGGCTTAGAATGCCGGCTGGGAGTCAGACTCGTCAGGTTTAGTTGCAGCTCTGCCAGGGACTTGCTTGTGTGACTTCACACAAGTCGCTTTACCTCTTTGAGCCTTTGTTAATTGCATTTCTAAAATGGGGATAGTAATAGCAAACTTGGAGATCATTGTGAGTACTGCCATACTATTTCTTCTTGTTGTTGTTATTGCCCTTCTTCTTCTTCTTCTTCTTCTTCTTCTTCTTCTTCTTCTTCTTCTTCTTCTTCTTCTTCTTTCTCTCTCTCTCTCTCTCTCTCTCTCTCTCTCTCTCTCTCTCTCTCTCTTGCACTGTACTCACTAGAAGACCAGTTTGTTCTAAAGGATGTGACTCAGGAACACCCAGATGGAGGAGATGCGCAGGGCAAGGTGTGGGGAAGGGTCCAGAGCTCCCAGTCCTCTCCAGGGCACGACCCTCCCAGCACCTCCATGAGCTCACCAACCCGGAAGCCCTCTGAACCCCGCCCTTTCAGGTTTTCATGGAGGATTCAATATGAAACCAAACGCCCAATGGGCCAGGGCTGCTTGTCACTACTTGACCCAATTAAGCAGAGACAGGGTTGAATCATATATGAGAATTTATTTCCATTGATGCCAGCAGTATGAGAGAGCAGCAGGTCATCCACAAAAATCTGCTCTGCACCCCACCGTAAACCAGTTGCTTATACTGGGTAGGACAAGGATTGCTTGGGGAAGCAGGAATTACAGGTATGGGGGAAGTAGGCTATGTGGGCTGGGGTGGGACACCATTGTTTGGGCAACAAGGATATTAATCTTTCCATGATAATAGGCAGTTCTTGAATGAGAATGGAACCGAATTCCCAAGGTTGACTCCCAGGTCCTGGAGTCATACAACTCCCAGCCTGGTTAAAATGTCCTTTTTTAAAATCAGATCAAGGCAATCATGGTTAATAGAGCATGACTAATATTTCTTACTAGATGCCAGTACCTTGGCCTGACCTGCGGGGATTGGGCCAAAACCAGCCCAGTACACAGATTCGTCCAGGGCATGTCTAGCCATCTCACCCAGTCTCAATCCCAGTCTTGATCGGGCCAATCAGGCTTTCAGGGTTGTCTCTCCCAGTCCTGATTGGCCGGACCCCAGCAGCAAGCTAACCTACCAGTCGGAACGTCTGCCCCCTGGTGGTCAGTGCGCATCATAGCGACTAGTCGAATGGTGGAACGAATGGTCGGACACTTAGCATATTAGGCTTTTATTATATAGGATAACTATAGCGAGTCCCCAATATTCTATTTTTGCCCCTAACAATTACATGGGCATGTCTGATTAAATCACTGACCATAAGTGATTAAACTCAAATCTCCAGCCTCTCTCCCCTCCTGTGAGGTCAAAGAGGAACTGAAAATTACAGCCTAATCAGAGGGTTCAGTCTTTTGGCAACCAGCCCCCATCCTCAGGTGAGGTCCAAAGGTCACTTCATTAACATAGCAGAAGAGAGCTTACTGTCCAAGGGTTTTTTAATCTCTGTGCCAGAAACAAGGACAAAGAGCAAATATGTATCTCTTATTATAAGTCACAATGACACAGGTAGTCATACAGTTAATGTACTAGGTCACGTCAAATGCAGTGCCCATTGAAGGCAGAGTGGGGGTTCGCTACCACAGAACAGTGAGTAACAAGCTGCTATTGAAGTCCACGGAGAGACTTTGTTTAAATGAAAGCGACAGTCAGAAGTTTCATTTGTTTGTTTGTTTTAACTTCCATGCATATAGGATAAAGAGGGAAGTGCCCATACAAACCTGGTTTGTCAAAGAACCTGCAAGTGTTGGTAGCCTTTACAAAAGTGAGGACGTTACTGTATATATTGTACAAAGGCCGCAACTAATTAAAATAACAAAGACAATTACAGCTCCTTTAGAAGTGAAAAGTGAGTTACCCAGGTGGCTGAAACCATCTCCAGTCAGTATTCTTGGCTCTTGTTAAGACAATATATTTGCATGTACAGCATCGTTTCACAAAACCATATCTTTTCTTTTTTGCGATGTCTTTCATC
This sequence comes from Myotis myotis, assembly GCF_014108235.1. Lineage (NCBI taxonomy): Eukaryota > Metazoa > Chordata > Mammalia > Chiroptera > Vespertilionidae > Myotis > Myotis myotis. Next base: position 204,174,922 of record NW_023416335.1, read on the forward strand.
AGAGGTTAGAAGGGTCTGCATTTGAGCTAAGCAACGAAATCACATCAGTTAGTAGCAAGGGAGGAAAAATAGACCGAGAAGCTTAAAGCTTACAATATGCAAAAGAAAAGGGCCAGAAAAAATTTTTACACAATTACTGTATCAACATGTCTTATGAGGAATTCATGGACTATGGGTGGTGTTATAAAGAAATAGAATGACATCCTCAGATCTCTAAGATTTTGGCTCAAAGCTAAGAAACCAGGGACTTTCAGCGTCTGCTGTTTTCTATTGCAGCTGAAAACCAAAAGCAAATCTTGATCCTGTGGATGGCCAACGCAATGTTTGTTGAATTTACAGTGTCACCAAATATCTTTTGTATAAGCTAGGTTACTGTTAAGGAAACAGTAGGCCTTCAGGAGTTGTGACAAGGATATGCGGGAAGATTTGGAGCACTGGGGACTCCCAAGGCTCAGTAATTCTCCTACGGATCCCCAGGAAAGCAACCCTCCCTCCCCATGGTTGACGCCTGAAGGTAATGTTCTTGTCTAAAAGCATTGTCTTTGAAGGAGAAGCTAGTTCTATGCGCGGATTCCATCCCTATAAATAGACTCGTCCCCCAGTATTCCTTGAGCTGCGAGTCCAATTAAAAACCGAAGGCTTGGTGGAAAAGGATTGGTCACAAAATAATTATTTTATATGGGTTTTTGTGCTGGAAACTCGGAATTAACTCAGACAACTGGGATTAGTTCTAATGATGGCTTGGTTGGTCGACTGAAATGGAGAGAGAGGGGGAGAGATAGATAGATAGATAGACCCCCAGATGGTCTTAAAGGCACAGATAAATTACATTAACACTTGCCCAAATTCCAAATGTACTTCCTCCTTTTACTTTGCTGCTCTGCTTTCATTCCACATCTATGACATCATAGAATTTTCCAATAACGGAGGAGGAAACAATTTGTTTGGCCCACGGTGGGTCTGCACTGTGTGCATCAGCCAGGACTGTCCCTGTGGGTGGCACTCATGGGTAGTGGTATAGGCTGGTGGAAGAGGACAACCCTACCAGGGACAGGGCTGTGACCAGGACATTCATAGACCATTCTCAGTTGTGTAAGGGACAGTTGAAGTGGCGCTGTTAGTGGGAAGCAAGCTTATATATATTTTTAATATAAGAAGAGGGTTAGGAGGCTTTTGGGTGACCAAAGGGGTAGTTGAATTTAATTTATCTCTTTTTTTTGGGGGGGGGGGGAGCTACCTAGAACCTGAACATCCTTTCTTTTTGGTGAACTTTTCTATTATAAGGGCCTTGCTGGGATACATTCCCAACCCCAATAAGCAAACTGTTAGGAGATGTTGCCTCTCTCTGGCAGCTGAGACGTGGCCACGTGACCCAGGTTGACCAATTAGAAGCTGCAGATCCTAGGGAGGCAGGTGCAGTTGTTCAGAAGTTCAACTGTCCTAATCAGACTCATTCTGAAACATGTCCCTGCCAGTGCTCTCAGCCTCCCAGGCCCCCTTTGGCTGGCCAGTTTTCACCGGAAGCTCACCAGCATGCTCAACGACATGACACACCACCTTATTTCCTTCCCAGAATGTTCTTTTCTGCTCATCTTCACCTGAAATGGTTTCTTTTGTTTACACCTCCAAGCCTGCGTGACATAAGTATTCACAGCACGAGGCTTGGTCGGGACTGCTGTTTTTCTTAACAACCTTTATGATTTTATTAACATCAAAAGCCCTTACATCTCTTTCTATCGAGTGCAATTACTAGTATGTGTAGTCTGCCCTGGAATAGTCCTGGCATCTCTTAAAATCATCTCTCTCCAGAAGTTTTCTTGTTTCTCTCGGTCAGTTAGTGATAATAACAACATTGACTGACCCTTCTTTCCTGTGAAACCTGAGGTTTCAGGGCTACCCAGAAACAGCTGGTGCGGCCACTGCCATGGGGGCTGCAGGCTTTTGGCTTGGATGGTATCAGCGGACCTACCTTTCGCTCTAACATCCAGAAATTCTACTTAGGAGTTCAAAAATCCCTTTGCTTAAGACTTTAAAGCAAAATATATTTGTAAGCATATGTTTTTAAAAATCACATTTTATTTTTTCTGTTAAGGATGTATGCTTAGGTACTTAATTAGTTAACGTATGCAAACAAACTCAGAAGAGTCGTGGTTGATCTGAAGGTATAAACAAGTCATTGTTTCAGGAGGAGATACGGCTTAAGCTGTGTGAACAAGGCCCTGACTTAGGGATCATCATGGAAAAACAACTGTTGAGCCCAGTGTCTAATCTGGTGATAAGCTCCCTGAACAACGATAGTCCAGCCGCCAGCAGACATGGTGCCCTCGTGCAGCTGCCCTGAGCAGGAGACACATTATTAACTGGGCTTCTAGAAGGGGGAGGTCAGATGGGTAGTCATGAGTCTCTAGCTCCACAGTCGTCTTCTCATCCTTCCTGCCTTTTGGGACCGCCTTCAAGATTCACCCTCTTTTTTCCCCGGCCATCGCGTGCTGCTCCATTTTCCAGAGAATCAGGAAGAAGAAAATAAGTGGGGTTTTCATCGTTGTCGTTGTTTCGTTTGTTCGGGGTTCATTTTCATGAAATACTGAAATGTGTTACTGTCTCTTAGGGGTTCCTGGACCCAACTCCAAGTCGTGGGGGTGGAGGATGAGACAGGGTGTGTAGGAATTCAATTCAACTCCATTCTGACACTAGTTACCAGGAGACAGCACCAAACCCCACAGGTTAAGGCAGCCATGGGCAAACTACTGCCCGCGGGCCGGATCTGGCCCGTTTGAAATGAATAAAACTAAAAAAAAAAAAGACCGTACCCTTTTATGTAATGATGTTTACTTTGAATTTATATTAGTTCACACAAACACTCCATCCATGCTTTTGTTCCGGCCCTCTGGTCCAGTTTAAGAACCCATTGTGGCCCTCGAGTCAAAAAGTTTGCCCACCCCTGGGTTAAGGGGTTAGGCCTGCAAGACTGCCTCTCTCTCTCACTACAGATGCCAGATGCTAGTCTAGCTTGTCACCTGTACTTCTTTTTTTAAAAAATATATTTTTGTACTTACAGTTTTAAAATATATTTTTTATTGATTTCAGAGTGGAAGGGAGAGGGAGAGAGAGAGATAGAAACATCAATGATGAGAGAGAATCGTTGATTGGCTACCACTTGCACACCCCACACTGGGGATTGAGCCTGCAACCTGGGCATATGCCATGACCACGAATCAAACCATGACCTCCTGGTTCATAGTTCGACACTCAACCACTGAGCCACCCCTGCTGGGCATCACCTGCACTTCTTGCCCACTGGCTATAGATCAGGAGCTCCTACAACCCCCTTCTTGGATTTGATTAATTTGCTAGAGAAGCTCATAGAACTCAAAGAAACACTACTTACAAGATCACCAGTTTGTTCTAAAGGATGTGACTCAGGAACATCCAGATGGAGGAGGTGCACAGGGCAAGGGGTGGGAAGGGCCCAGAGCTTCCAGCACCTCCACGCACTCACTAACCTAAAAGCCCTCCCAACTCCATCCTTTTGGGATTCTGTGGAGGTTTCACTACTCAGTCATGATTGATTAAATTATTAGTCAATTAAAAGTTCCAGCCTCCAATCATATGGTTGGCTTTCCTGGCAACCAGTCCCCATCCTTAGGTGTGAGGTCCAAAGACTCCTTTATGGCTTTCAATTAGAAAATTCTAAGGTTTTAGGAGCTCTGTGCCAGAAACAGGGAGGAAGACAAAAATATAGTTATTATTAAATCACAACATCACACTGTCCAACCTCACTAAGTGTGTAGTGTAACTGACTCTCCCACCCAGGGGGTCTTAGTGAAAGTTCAGGGTATCCATTATTCATTTATGGTCTTTGGTCAGTGGCCATAAATGTGTGTCCTGCAGGAAATAGCCAGAGACAGTGTTCCCAAGACTGTAGCCTTATCACCCCTTGCCCAGAACACCTGCTCATTGTTAAATATCCTATGTAATAAAAGCCTAATATGCTAAGTGTCTGATCATTCATTGGACCGTTCAACCAGTCGCTATGACGTGCACTGACCACCAGGGGGCAGACACTCTGACTGGTAGGTTACCTTGCTGCTGGGGTCCAGCTGATCAGGACTGGGCAGGATGGGCCGGGCACACCCTGGAGCCCTACCAGGGTCCCTCCCTGGTGGCCAACCTCCCTCCGTCTCTCCCCGGCCTCTAAAATATTTCTTGTAATTAATTTCCTTTCAATGTGCATGAATCTGTGCACCGGGTTTCTAGTTTATTTATAAAACACTCCTTGGCAACTCTGTGTACCCTTCCACCGAATGACCCCAGGAGGTTTGAATGTTCTCTACTTTCTGAAGCAATGCCACCAGTCCCCAAACTGCTCACACGCTGGTCGGGCAGTCATTGGACACACAGACCCTGTGTGATGCCAAGCTATGCTCCCGCATCCTTGCTGGCCAAGTCCCCAGGTCCAGGGGAAATCGTAATTAGCCTAATTCCACCACGGAGGCACATTCCCCTGGCCAGAAATTGGTTTAGAAATGCGACTCAATGCAGTGCTGGCCAATAAGATGTGAGAAGTAAATGCGGAAGCTTTGGGGGATAGTTTTCATTGCTGACAAAGAGAGAGACAGTGGGAGAGATGGCTCCTTTCCTTCGCTGGGCATCGCATGGAATGCTTGGAATGGCAGCAGCCATCCTGGGACCGTGATCTCACCAAGGACAAAGCTAACACCATGGAACAGTTGAAAATTAGATGGAGTCCTAGCAATAATAATAAAAACCGGCATCAACAAACCCATATATATGTTTGCAATGCTCCCAGGTGCTTTCTATCATGTGTTTTGAGAAGTTTTGCTGTTAAGAAAGAGATAAATAGAGCAGTAGCTTGAAGGTCAAGGGAGGACTTTATCGATAGCACCCATAAGATTTCCTCGGCACAAATTTTAAAAATATATTTGTATTGATTTCAGAGAGGGAGAGAGAGAGAGAGAAACATCAATGATGAGAGAGAATCATCGTTTGGCTGCCTCCTACATGCCCCCTCCTGGGGATTGAGCCTGTAACCTGGGCATGTGCCCAGAGGAGGAATCAAACTGTGACCTCCTGGTTCATAAGTTGATGTTCAACCACTGAGTCACACTGGTGAGGCCACAAAATTTTAATACACGTCTATCCTTAGCCCTTGGAGCATCTACTCCAAGCAACATTGTGTTCTAAGAGCTGGATCTTTAGTCTGAACTCATGTTGCAGTGTCCAAAGGCCATACTGGAGAATCAGCAGTATCTGAGGGCACATATGTAGACTCAGGAGGGAACTTCTTTCTTCACTAAGCTTTGCTAAAACGACAATCATTCTATTTCATTCCAAACCATTCTGAATTTAGACTCCATCAAAGAAATTTCCCATCAAGTGGTTGATTTGGGCCAGAACCAGTTTGGCTCAGTGGATAGAGCATCGGCCTGTGGACTCAAGGGTCCCAGGTTCGATTCCGGTCAAGGGCATGTACCTTGGTTGCGGGCACATCCCCAGTGGGAGGCGTGCAGGAGGCAGCTGATAGATGTTTCTCTCTCATCGATGTTTCTGGCTCTCTCTCCTTTCCTCTCTGTAAAAAATTAATAAAATACATATTTTTTAAAAAAGTGGTTGACTTGGGCACTATCCATTTGCTGTAGGGGGGGGGGGTCGGGGTTTTACTGATTCAATCTCTCTTCTATAAGACTAGGCAATTCAGATATGTTTGCCTCTTGAAAAGCTTAGAAACACTGTTAGCCCTCGCCATCTCCCATTCCTCTTCCGCAGCCACTCGTCAACCCCTCCAGTACAGCTTCTGATGCCATCTCTTCGTGGAAAATGGCTCCTGCTGAAGTCACCATTGGCCTCCATCTTGCTGGACCCAATTCTCACTTGACAATAGGGATGGTGTCTACTGTACCTTCCTAAGTATTCTTGGTGCCCAGCATAGTGTGTGGCACATAGTAACTGCTCAATAAATATTGATGAATGAACGAACGAATGAATGAATGAATGAATGAGTGAATATATTCTATATCACATGTTGTGTTGAGAGCACAGTCAGGTCTAGAATTCAGATTCCAGAGCTTTTGCTATTAAAACATACCCCAAAAGAGCTTTAAACAGTAAGACTGAGGTGTAAAACATTTACATTTTCTAAAGAATGAAACAGAAGACCACTTTTGCTTCCTCGCTTTTATAAACAACTAACTCCAGAAGCACATTGAGCCCAGGAGTCACTTCCCATTTCAAACATTCCTCCCAACCAATTTTCTTGCCCGGCAAGCAGGTGCACGATGGAACGTTTTCTAACATCTTTTCCACATAGGCATCAGGTTTGTTTGGCGTTCCACACCCTCCCTCAACTCTCCCAATAATGCTCTGAAAGCACAGTTAAGCCCTGAACTTTCGACAAGCTTCCTTATCAATCACACAAATGGCCAACTAATGTCCCGAGTGGCCCAAAATGATGAGTGTCTTTTGTAGAGAGGGCTTCAACAGCCAAGGATGGGGGCCAGAAGGTCCAGCTGGGAGCCCCCGCTGCTCTGACCAAGGCAAGGAACGTACCTTCCCCCCTCACTGCGTAGGAAGCAAATCAGGTTTTTAAAGGTGTTCTTTGTTGTTGTTGTTTCTTTTTCCCCCCACAAAATCTCATGAAATCTGAGACAGAAGCAAAAGCAATAGACTCCACAGTTTCTTTGGAAGGGAATGGCCTCACGCCATAGCCAGTCTTTATGGGCAAAACAAGTGCTACTTTCTTTGAGGGAATGACTGTGCTTGGCTATTGATCCTCTTGTGCATGGAGGTGCCATCCTAGTGCCAGTGGCCAAAAAGAATTGGGAAAGGTATTTACCCAGAGCATCCAAAGGCAAAGTCGCCAGATATGGTTCTGAATGTCAGTCAAGGTCATAGTAAGAGGGACATTAGGCCTTCAAGATGAAGCAAGTCCGGCAACAGGAAAAAGAGTGATGGCGATTGGGACCAGATTGAAATTCAAGGTGCTGGGTGGGCCTTGGAAAGAGGGTCAGAACCAGGTGACCCTGGTCATTCGAGATTCAGGCTGATGAGTCAGAGAGACAGGCTCTTGCAGGGTGAATGCCAATGGCCGTTTGCTCCTAGAAACAGAACATTGATAAGATGTGGCCACCCCAATGTTGCCCTCTCCCCTTTACTTCACTGCGGCACCAGCAATGGAGGACAACCTAGCGCCTGTTCAGTTTTCACCAGTTAGGTGTCCTAGGTGCCTTTGGAATAAAACCAAAATTTGCCTGATACTCACCAGTGACTTTTGTCTTTTGGGCTTTATTTTCTCTCCCTGAAGGACAAATATACCCTCAAATACATTTCAGCCAATCTCTCCAGTTTCCTGTATTCTGGAGAAAGCTTCTGGTTGGAGCTGGGATCTATCTGTACCTTTTCTTTCATAACTCCTTCATTTCAGAGAAGACGGGAAAGGGAGAGAGAGACAGAAACTTCAAGAATGAAAGAGAAGCATTGATTGGCTGCCTCCTGCATGCCCCATACTGGGGATCAAGCCTGCAACCCAGGCATGTGCCCTGACCAGGAATCAAACAGTGACCTCCTGGTTCATAGGTTGACACTCAACCACTGAGCAGCACCAGCCAGGCCTCAACTCCTTTTTAAATCTCCTTTATTTCTCTCTCCTCAATCAAAATTTCTAATCACAAGGACTGCTCTTAGGTATTTTCTGTTTAAAGAACCCAAAGACCCATCAGCTGAAGTCTTCCAGATGCTACATACAGGTCTGAAATCAGAAACACCAACATAGCCATTCGGGCTGTTAAACCAGTGAATACGCTGGGCTGGGCAGTAAGCAGCTCCTGGACTGAGATCCCTGGGCAGCTCTGCCTATATCCTGGCTGCCCGGCTTGTCCCCTGAAGCCCTTGCATCTCTCAGGATCCAGTGGTCATTCCTGGCACAGCGGGGTCTGAATCTGTTCGGGGGGGCGGGGGGAATGCTGTGCCCTGTAGATTATTGCAGGTTTTGAATATCATCCTTGGAATTCCGCACTCCTAGGGGAACGCTGACCATGGGATCACCAGTAGATTGAGGTGGGAGAGAGATTTGAAAGTAAGGAGTCTCACGGGATGTTTGGTAAACAGAGGCCAGCTGCCCAGTCATTATTCTCCCAACACAGACTCCAGACCAGTCCAGCGAGGAGCAGGTCCACAGACTCATCATTGTCTAAACAGCCACATGAACCCGCCACCGCTTGCCCTTCTTTTCTTAGAGCTGCTTGTCACCCAAGAACCCACAGGGAAGCAGATTTGTGTCTTGGGCCCGAGTGTGTGTTGGAGCAGGGACTAAAGCCTGGAAGGCTGAGGGTTTCTTGTGTGGAGTAACAAGGCAAAACACAGTGTGGGACCTACATTTGTGGAGGTTTTGTTCTTCTTTTCCCTTCTTCTTGCTATGAGCTCACTTTTCACAGTATCCTGCTCACCCACCCTTGCATTTGAACACGTGGCTCTGTCAACATCAATCAGATCTCCCCTCAAAGATGGGGTGGTGCTAAAATGGCAGATTTCGTCCCTGAGAAAGTACTGAGTCCCTGTTCCCGACACGCTCCTGCTGAGAGGGGCCCGGGCTTCCTGACTGGTTCTTCATGTCTATCTCTGATGTGCTGAGGGACCTCATTGTCCTTCTAACAAAATTGCCTTCCTTGTTTCTGTTGCTTACATCCTGAGAATCCTGGCCAATCCACCCCTATAGAAAGAGAAAAAAATTTTCACAGGGAAAAAGACATAAGGGAGAAAGATCATTAAAAGCCACATAGACAATTACTTTACCCTGCTGTAGACACGGACTCAGAACCTCGGGACCAGTCAATCGCTTTGTTGGATTTGAACTTCAGAGACTGAACCTAAGTGTTTCTGCATCCAAACTCCTGTCGGCTGAACATTCCTTAAATACAGTTACTTATGCCTTAAATACACGCAAAATGAGCTTGACATCACTGCCGTGTTGCCATTGTCTTTCTGTCACTTGGGAAAAGAACAAAAAGGGGGTTTCATTGAAAGGCTGAATGATGATGGACTGAGCCACAATGAGCCAGCCCATGTCTGACATCCTTCCAGGGAACGCCAGCTATTTAGTCATTCATCGCCTGCGGGAACCATTTACTGCAATCTTTTCTCTAACACTCAGAAGAATTTAGGGGCGATGAGCACCTTCTGAGTGAACGGCAGGGGCTCAAATCGGGGGGAGGGGGGAAGTCTGGGGAGCAGCAGTGGGAGAAATTAGCAAGGGTGAATAACTCGAGTTTACAAACCAGTGCGTGGAGAACCCAGCGATTTAGGAGGCTGATCAGTTATTTTGACAGGTGTAGTTTATCTCCGCTCATTTATAATAATTATACATTGTGCAGACTCATTATCCTGCCCCCTTCTGTCTCGGTGCTGAGAGCAGTTAAAAGTAAATTTGGCGAGTGTGCGTGTGGGTGGTGGTGGTGGGGGGGGGGGGGGGGGGTGAGATAATGGGTGTTTATGACCAAATGGGAAATCTATACTCCAGTCACTTACTGTGAGGGTGGCACCGGATCGGATCGTTGAAAGGGGGCTGTCAGGCTTTGAAAGAACATTTCTGAACTCTTGATTTTTTCCCTCCCATCGACGCTTCGTTGGGAGTAAACACATTCAAAGACTCGCGTTCCCACTTCTTGCTATGCTCCCCTCCTCTAAGAAGAACACAGAATCGTTTGGATTCACAGCTCAGAATGATATTGGTTTTGGGATGAGATCAAAATAGATGTCCTAAAAGGTCCTAAAATGTTGGTTATTTTGGCCAGAGAATCTGGGGAGAGAAAATAATGTGTTGGTTAATCACATCGGCCCTGGGACCAGAGAAATTCCAAGCTCTGCCACTTACTAAGTGTGTTACCTACAACTTCATTTTGCTGTCACTAACACGGGATAATGACAGTGCCTACCTCAGTGATGGCGAACCTATGACACGCGTGTCAGAGGTGACACGCGAACTCATTTTTTTGGTTGATTTTTTTTTTGTTAAATGGCATTTAAATATATAAAATAAATATCAAAAATATAAGTCTTTGTTTTACTATGGTTGCAAATATCAAAAAATTTCTACACACGACACGGCACCAGAGTTAAGTTAGGGTTTTTCAAAATGCTGACATGCCGAGCTCAAAAGGTTCGCCATCACTGGCCTACCTCAAAGATTTGTTAGTAGGATTCAGTTAGTTAATACAATGACAAGTGATTGGAACAGTTCACGTCACATTGCAAATACTGCTATGTATGTATGTCATTCTTATAATTTGTAAAAGGGAGTTATTAATATTATCTACCTTATACATGATGCTGAAAGGATTAAATAATATAATTCAGACAGCACCCCCAATAAAAAGTAGTTATTTGTAGTATGCACTCTGACCCTGTATTATTAAAAATCTGAGCTCAGAATTTTGCATTGAAATGTCACATTATTTGCACATACAATGTTGTTCGGTTAGATCAACACGCACATTCTAAGTGGCCACGCTTGGCCTGTGATCCCCACGCTCAGAAAGGGAAGGGAGACACAAGAGCAGATATATTGCTGGAAGAGATGCTGAGAAACCCTCCACCTCCACAGGATCAAAGATGAAATATCGCAGGTTGCCTTCTTTTGGAAAGCTGTTCCTGGAGAATCCTTACAACCATTCAGATCACTGGGTCTCTTTCTACGCCTTTCACCTGAATCTCTCTTCCCATGAATGAGGTCCATGGCCTCTCACTACACACAGAGGAACAGGGCCCTGTTGTCCCTTGGACATACCTATGCTCTGGTTTTGCTCTCAGGACTGCCGACGGCCCGCACGGTGCCTTTGTTCAATTAGTCAGTGACGCTCCTTGCTCTGATGTCCTGGTGCATCCTTGCACAACTGGATGTGACAGCCACGACCGCCACTTTCTAACGTACTTTGTTGATATCTCGGCTTTGGATAGCTCTGCCAACTGAGATAGCCTTTGAAATCTAAATGTGGAAGCATCACCTGTGCTCTAGGGAAACTTCTTTGAGAAAAAGGCAAAATTTACATTATTATGATTTTTTTTTTTAAAGAGAGGAAGCAAGAAGTGAGTTACATAGGGAAAGGTCTTGCAAATAGGCTGGATATTGGAACAGTTGCCCATGACTTCTCTGTCCTCTGGCCTCCTCCACCCGTGAGGAATGGATGGGCTCCCTTCACCCTCACGCCCAAATGGCAGGGACTCTGTAGCTCTCCAACCCTGTCTTCTGATGTGCGGGGGGTACCTGGAAAGATATTTCCTCATACTTCTGCACAGCTTGCTGCCTTACTTTATTTAGGGCTTTATTCACGTGTGGGCTCCCCAGAGAGGCCAGCCTTGGCTCCTCTGTTTAAAACAGCAGTTCCCATCATTCTTATCCTCTTTAATGTGTTTATTGTTCTCTATAGTATTTCTTCTGCAACTTTAAAAAATACATTTTTATTGATTTCAGAGAGGAAGGGAGAGGGAGAGATAGAAACATCCATGATGAGAGGGAATCATTGAAAGGCTGCCTCCTGCATGCCCACAACCTGGGCATGTGCCCTTGACTGAAATTGAACCTGGAACCCTTCAGTCCACAGGTCGATGCTCCATCCACTGAGCCAAACAAGCTAGGGCTATTCCACAACTTTTTAATATATCTGTGTTTAAAAATTTAGTATAATTCATAATCATAACAGAATAAACGAAAGCCCTATGAACATTTCAATAGATGCAAAAACATTTGACAAAGGTGAACACAGTCATGATAAAATCTCTCTGCAAACTAGAAATAGAAGGAAACTTATTCAATTGGTTAAAGGACATATATAAACGAACTTAAAATAACATCAAAATTAATAGTGAAATACAGAAAATTTTTCCTATTTGATCAAGTATAAGACAAGAATGCCCACTGCCACCACTCTGTTTTTAATGCTGTATTGGACATCTTAGCTTTTGCAATAAGGCGAGATAAGGAAATAAATGGCATAGGATTGGAAAGGAATAAATAAAATTTTCTCCGCTTGCAGATGTCTTGATTATTTACATAGAAAAATCTAAGAAATCCTCTTGAATTTTTTTGTAGTAGTCTGAGGAGGATAAGAAGACAAAAGCACTACTAGGAATAGTAAGTGAATTTAATAAGATTGCATGGTGTAAGGTTAATATAAAAAATCAGTTGTGCTGTATATATTAATGGGAATCAATTGGAAAATGAAATTTAATAATTTTATATATAATGGCTTTAAACACATAAAATACATAGAATTTAATATAACAAAAGTCAAGATCTGAACACTAAAAATTATAAAATATTGCTGACAGAAATAAATAAATAGAAATACATACACTTTATTGCTTTTCTTTGGCATATCCAAATTGCCAGCATCACTACTCCATGCATTGGGGCCATTTATACTAATAAAAGGGTAATATGCTGATTAAGGTGGATGTTTTCCGGATGTCCATCTGGACGTCCATCCAGACAAAGCCACAGTGGCTGTGAGGCCCGGGGCTCAGGCAGCCATGATCCCCAATGGCTGTGAGGCCTGGGGCTCAGGCCTTGCAGTTGCTGCGGCTGCTGCAGCTGGCAGTGGCAGCAGCAGCAGGGTGATGGGGGCAGCGCCTTCCCCTGATCAGCCTGGTCGCCTCCCACAGAGGGAGGCCAGACTGCAGCTTAGGCCTGCTCCCCGATGTCCTACTAAACCGTCAGTAGGACATCCCCTCCCAGACTGTGTGAGGGGGCAAGCCAGGCTGAGGGACCCCCTCCAGTGCATGAATTTTTGTGCACTGGGCCTCTAGTTATCAAGTAAAATAAGTGTTATTTATATAGAAGCACTGCAATATCCTGACACTTGATCTGCTAACCTAGGCAACACTAAGTGATTAATGGGTGGGGAGGGAACACAGTGTGGAGACTGTGTACAAAGGGGAGATTCACATCCTGGGCAGAACAGAGCTGGATGGTGTTAGATTTCATCATACTACTCAGAATGGCATGCAATTTAAAACTCATAAATTGTTTATTTCTGGAATTTCCCATTTAATATTTCCAGATCATGGTTGACTGTGGGAAACTGAAACTGCAGAAAGTGAAACTATGAATAAGGAAGGATTATTGTATTTTTGTTTATATATTTATTGTCTGAGTCTCCCTTGCAAGCTCTTTGAGAATAGGAATTTTTTCCTGTTTCATTCTCTGATGTATTTTCAGTGTCTATTAACAGTGTGTGATACACAGTAGTTGCTCATTAAATATTTGTTGAATGAATGACTGTAACCAAATCCAGGTTCAGCTTCCTGGTGCAACAAAAGCCAAACTCGTGGGACAGGTGCTGATGAGAAGGAAATAGGTTTATTCAACTGCCAGCAACCTGAGAAGATGGGTACTCTCATATTAAAGCCCATCTCAGCATCTCAGTGAAGGAGGGAGAGGGAAAGCAGAACAAATAAATCAGGGGAGGGGTCCTGGCTAGTTTGGCTCAGTGGATAGAGCGTCCACCTACAGACTAAAGGGTCCCAGTCAGGGCACATGCTTGAGTTGCAGGCTCAATCCCCAGTAGGGGGCGTGCAGGAGGCAGCCAATCAATGATTCTCTCTCATCATTGATGTTTCTATCTCTCTCTCCCTCTCCCTTTCTCTCTGAAATCAATAAATATATATTCTAAAAAATCAGGGGAGGGGCTGTAGACATGCAGGCTGGTCCCAATATTGATTTTCATGGTCAGCATCCTTGAGTTGGCCATCTTGTTTTTTGCCAATGAATTCCTGTGTCTGGGCGGTCAGCATTAGCCAGAGCCCTTAAGGTCATGCTGTTTCTTAGGTTCACACAGGAACTGAAACTGCTGATTCTAGTGAAGTGTACTTAGAAAAGAAAACTTTTAAAAATGTATATGTATATTTTTATTTATTTCAGAAAGGAAGGGAGAGGGAGAGGGAGAGAGAGAGAGAGAGAGAGAGAGAGAGAGAGAGAGAGAGAGAGATCAGGTTGACATGTAGCCTGATGAGAATGATGAGAATGAATCATTGATTGGCTCCCTCCTGCATGCCACCTACTGGGGATTGAGCCCACAACCCAGACATGTGCCCTTGACTGGAATTGAACCCTGGACCCTTTAATCCACAGGCCAGCACTCTGTCCATTGAACCAAAGCAGCTAGGGTGAAAAGAAACTTTTAACATGTAAACTCTAGTTTCTAGGGAACAATATCAGGTTAGCGTAACTAACCTGTAAGCTGAGTTTAACATTTGCTAAGATTAATATGGGCAGCTTTATATAAGTATAGCGTATTCATTCGTTATTACATGATGATGCTAGGCTCCAAAACAGTTTGGACTTTGCTCAGAGCCTCACACCGTTTCTCATGAAAACAATCCCATCTGTCTTATTACTCTAGCCAGAGGGACCAAAACTGGCTCCAGTGGCCAGTCAGATGGAGAATATCCCTTTCATAGTCTGCATCAAGTTTTCTATCTCTGACTCTCAGGCAGAACTCTAGTCTCCATCACTAGCCTCTGACCAGAAGCTCCCAGAGTAAATGGAGTGCAGAGACTCGTTGCCAGCCCAAAGTCCTTATTGGATCAGGCACGGCCTGTCAAGGGTAGAGAACAGTAGATTCAGATCTAGCAGTAGGATTGGGTAGGGCTGGACAGTCACCCTAAAAAGACAAGGAGGCAGAAGCCTGGCCACCAAGAGGAAAGTTAAATTTGTAATGGTTCCCAGTGGCAGGGTGTTGTCTAAAGCTGAGAGAGAAAATAATCAGAAGCTGGATAGACTTTGGAATGGAGTAAGGAGGAAGAACACAGGACAGTTGTGAGGAGCTGGCTTGTGCCTCTCCCGGGGAGCAGAGGATGGCTCATCTGTAAAGGACCGGTAACCCCAAAGGATTTGAAGTCATATACGGGTTTAAATCCCGGTTGAATGCATGGGGAAAGTTCTTGCTTTCCCGAGACTTTCCTTCTTTTTATAAAATAGGAATTTCAGCCAAAACCGGTTTGGCTCAGTGGATAGAGCGTCGGCCTGTGGACTGAAAGGTCCCAGGTTCGATTCCGGTCAAGGGCATGTACCTGGGTTGCGGGCACATCCCCAGTAGGGAGATGTGCGGGAGGCAGCTGATCGATGTTTCTCTCTCATCGATGTTTCTAACTTTCTATCTCTCTCCCTTCCTCTCTGTAAAAAATCAATAAAATATATTTTAAAAAAAATTTTTAAAATAGGAATTTCAATACCTGCCATGCCTACCTTGTAGGATCACTGCGATGATCAAATGAGATAAGTGCCATGGAGAGGCTATTGTTATTTATCAGCTAAGACTTATCATTATTAAAGTTGTGAAGAGTGCTGCTGTTTAAGTCTTCATTGTTCATTATTTAATTTGAAGTGAAACCCCATAATATAGTATCCTTCCATAGTCACATATACTAAATATAAAAATCCATTTTGTAGCCAAATCTATGATTGTAGGAAGACAAGTCATGCCTTTGGTCACCTGCAAAACTGCTAGTGACTATGCCATTTTCTCATATACTTGAAAAACATCCCTTTCACACCAGTCCTGTTTCCAGCTACATAATCCCTTTCAGAGGCTCTTTTAGAAATAAATATAAGATTCTAACAAAGAAGCATCCAAAACCTGGAGTAAAGAGAGAATTAACTAAAAATAATTCCATAGTCTCCCATTTAAAAATTTCAACATCAGGTTGACATGTAGCCACAATATTAAGTAGTTGGATCATGTTCAGCTTGTTATTGTAGTGAAATCTCCTTGGTAAATTCAATTATTAAAAAGAGAGAGGGGGTGGTCCTCTTGGTTTATATGATAACACACATAAAATAACTGGAAAGCATCATTACAATTAACTATACACTGTATAGAAATAGAATATTTAATAATATTGAGTGCTTTGCCGTTTACTACATAGAAGAGCTGTAAGTAGGTCAAAGTCAATGACAAGAAATGTGACATCACTCCAAACTTCACAGATAGGTATGCGTGTTTCACGAAGTCTCTTATATTCTGCCTTGAACTTTTGTTTCTCATCATTGTTTTTTTCCTTAGTGAATTTACCTGATTGTAGGTTGCTGTGTGCCCTGTCTACAAGTGTAAAAGAAAAGCCACCAATATGGCTTTTCTGGTAAAATCTGGTAAAATCTAAACCATTGTTTCCATGGAGCTGAAAAGGGAGACTTAGACGTATGAGCAAAAGGAAGAACATGATTCTGACTTGTCTAGATTCTAAATGATGCTGAAGGCTGGGCCATATGGCTGAGGCCTCAAAGCTAGGAAGTGGCCGAACTGGGGTTTTAGCTCAAGCCTGACTAAACATTGTTCTCTGCAGAAACGGTATTGTCTCTGGTGGGAAGAACCACATAATGCTTATAAAGGATTTGGGTGGAAACTGGTGACAATCGGAAATGTGACAAAAAAGCCATTTCACACAATGGTTTGAAATGTTCTGTCCCCATTTGAGAGAGGGATTTGTGATGGTCTCCATGACCTATCACATCCGTGACAAAAATAGCCTTTGGCCCAATTGCTTAGAGCTTGAAATAAATCAGAGAAAGGCAATCGATCAGTCAAATAGTTTTCAAGTGTCTTCTGCTGCTCAACACTATACTAGACTCTGTGGGAGATGATAGCTCACACATCAAAGTTCTTTGGCGAGTAAGAAGTGAACGTGGAATAGTATTATTATTGGAGGAAAAACTACACGAGGTCGTCCAGCTTCACAGAACTGAACATCTTAACGTGGGGGAGGGGGGTTTCAAATAGCAAAAGATCCCCATTATCACAAAGAGCATGTAAATGTATTTAATTGGTGATTCTATGAGGGGCAGGCAAACTTATTCTATAAAGGGCCAGATGGTAAATATTCTGGGCTGTGTGAGCCATGCTTTGTCGTATTGTAGCTACTCAACTCAGCTGTTGTAGCGTGAAAGCAATCCTAGAGGATAAAGTGAAGGAATGAGCATGGCTGTGTCCCAATAAAACTTTATTTACAGTCTGGCCGGCGTGGCTCAATGGTTGAATGACAAGCTATGAACCAGGAGGTCACGGTTTAATTCCGGGTCAGGGCACATGCCTAGGTTGCGGACTCGATCCCCAGTGTGGGGCTTGCAGGAGGCAGTCAATCAGTGATCCTCTTTCATCACTGATGTTTCTATCTCTCTCTCCCTCTCCTTTCCTCTCTGAAATCAATAAAAATATATTAAAACAAAAACAAAAAGCTTACTTACACCGGTGGTCCTCTGTTTTTGATCCATCAGTTGTAGCCTGCTAACCTCTCATTTATGTTGAATGTGAGAGAAGGCTGCAGAAGAAGTGATCACTGTTGAATAGTCAGAGAAGCCTCCATTATAACCTTCTATTGAGGACGGACCCTTCTGTCAGACACTCTATGTATTGAAATTAGAGGCCCCCAATGTAAGTTGCCCAAGGTTACACAGTTTAGTAATTGGCTGGCCTAGACTTAAACCCAGGTCTACCTGACCTCCATTCTCTACTCTCTCAACTACCCGTGTTGGCAGACCTGCCTATTTCCCCCCATGCACTTTACATCTCAGAGAATATGGGCCTTGAGCTGTTAATAACAGGACCACCCTGTTGCACCCTCCAGGGATGTAAAAAAAACCCACACAGAATACAATGGCCTCTGGGAGAACTGCGTCTCACATTTTGTAGCACATGATGCTCAGGAATTTTAGAAAATACTGATGCCCAGATCGCACCCCTAGGATTTCAATCAGACTCTCTGCGGGAGGACTCAGGCATTAGTATTTTTTGAAGGGTTCCCGGTTGATTCCAGAGTCCAGCCAAGTTTGAGAACCGCTGCTCTGAAGCAGGATGTTGTCATCTGGGTCTGCCACATGTCAGTGGTATCTCCTGGAGTTGTGCAAGGCGGTGGTCCTGTGCTCAGCCTCACTGGTGAATTGAACACACCATGAATGGAATAATTCACTCACCGTTCACAGAGCATCCTCTTGGTGCCAGCCACTATGGCAGGCCCTGAACAGGCCGTGGAATGGAATAGGCTAGCAATGGAAAATCACAAGCATGTCCTTGATTGTGTCAAACTACTGTATTTCTTTTTTTGTTTTGTTTTTAAAGGTGTTTAGAGAAATGGCTACATGTGCTTTGTTAATATTCTATTTTTTATTTTATTTGTTTCAAATGGGAACTTTTTATTTCAAGAAAAACGATTTTAAATATAATAATGTTATAACGTTCTCTTAAAATTAAAAAGAATTTAAATTGTAGTTGACATGCAACATAATATATTAGTTTCAGGTATAAAACATAGTGATTAGATAGTTATATAACTTGTGAAGTGATCACCCTGATAAATCTAGAATTTTTAAAAATGTCCTTCCTGTTGGCTAGGGAAACTCTAGCCTGTCTTCTCTTTGCTAATGGAAAGCAGGTTCTCGCACATTTCACTTGTAGTAATAATCAACATTTACTGGACAACTAGCCTTCTGCAGAGTATTCATGCATAATGTCACAGCTCTGAGAATCGAGTTCACTGTCTTCCCCCTGGGTTATACAGGGTTAAACAGTGAATTGCCCAAGGTCACTTGAGAGTAAGGGAAGAGGTATGATCTCTCTCCAGATCTGCTTGATTTCATAACTCCAGTGCTTAATTACTGAGAATTACTACCTATGTCACCTCCTCAATAAACATTGGCCATCTATGGAAATCAAGAATGAGTCAATGAGAGAAAAAGCTTTCATTTTAGTCAGACCATTAGTTAAGGAGGAAAAGTGTCCTCCTGGGCGAGATAGCAGGGTGCCAAGTGGCAAATAATGAAAAGGAAAAAAAAAAAGAAGGTGACTCTGTATCCCAGGTACTTCAATGAATTTCTCTTTTGGGTAGGATTGCTGGGCCCGTTGGTGTTGATCGCAATCAGGAGCTCTGATGGACTTACCCATTTTGAACATGAGAAGGGAGGTTGTTGTACTGTGGACTCACAGCTAATGGGGGAGAAACAGGATTTGAATCGCTAGCTTCTGTCTGATTCTAAAGCCCGCGTTCTCTCCATCTACTACTCTGTTTTGCACACAGACGGTGCTCAATACATATTTGCTGTCTGTGATGCGGCTGATGGTATCTCAGCGAATGGTTTTCTTTCTGTCAACTCAGGAGTCATTTAATTCTTTATTGCTTCACTGTTTTTGTGTGTTACATACCTTAACCTGGTGCCTGATACTCAAAAAGCCTTTACATATAAGAGATGATTCATTTATTTCTAACCTTTATTAATCGCTAGGTGTTATCTAATTTAAGCATCCAAATAATGTGATAAAATACAATTTATTTCCATTACCCTCATTTTACAAATGGATAAATAGGGGCTCTGGAAGATGATGTACCCTTTCCAAAGGTCATGCGCTGAAGGTCATGCGCTGCTAGACGTGGGATCCAGGCTTCACTGAGGACCGACTCCCAAATGGGTACTTTAACCTTTAAGCTTCCTTGAATTACTAAATTTAATCCAAAAAAGTCAGTTTATGATATTTCCAGGTTGAAAGGAAACTCAAGGTCATTACTGCTGCAAATATTTCGCTCGTGCCAATTTGTAGCTCATCCAGTCAATAAGAATGGCCTGGTAGCTTTGACTTCATTTCACAGGTTGGAAGCAATGTCTTTCAGGACACGTGAAGCCGTGAGTAAACGGTCCTTCCTCCTCCAAGTGAATCAATGCAGGTGGGAAAGCACTCTGCAAGCCTGCTTTACCTATCCTCTTATCTACGGATTAGAGTCTTGATGGTGTTTTTAATTATTTAAACACATTGAGAAGAAAAGTACCAAACGGCAGGTTTTCCTCGCTCTTGCTGGTTCCTGTCTGTGATGGGCTGCCCATTACCGTCCCTGGGGGTTGCTTCCCTAGGAAATGGCTGGCAGACGGGGGCTTTTAGATTGATCGCCAGATGGATGGCAGGAAGGTGAGTCATGTGATGTGAATTTAGTTGCTTCTAAGTGGAAGAGTAGAATTTGCTGAGCATTAGAAAAGAGTCGCCGGAACCTTCCCCGGCTACTCCTTCATTTGAAAGATGAAACAGATGATTCTCTTCCAGGAAGTCACGGAGATCTACATTTACCTCCAGGGGAAGGGGCCTAATGAGTCCGTGGCCATCTCAGACTTCATGGTTATAAAGAGATGCTGTATTCAAGGTGTGTGTGTGTGTGTGTGTGTGTGTGTGTGTGTGTGTATGTGTGTGTGTGTGTGTGTGTATGTGTGTGTGTGTGTGTGTGTGTGTGTGTGTGTGTGTGTGTCCATGATACAAGCAAACTCAGCTATCTTTTAAGTCAATGAAAAGTGATGTTTCCTTACTGTTTTCACGAGGATGAGGGGTAAAATACGTGCAGCTTGCTGAGTTTCTCTGAGAAGTGCCATTACTTTATCCACACATGGTTAGAGCATCTCTAGAATAGAATAATGAGTATATTCGGTAAAACCAGCTCAGTAGCTGAAAGACTGTTATCTATGTGATAAAAAGAGCCATTGAAATTCATCAAAAAAAGCCACTGAAATTCATCAGAGTGAACTGATCAAATTTAGCATTTCTTAGTTTAAAAAATGCCAGGACTTAAAAAAAAAATGAGGATAAAGAAAACAAACATTTATTAACTGGCAACTATGAGCTAGGGACTTTCACTCTATATCTAATTTAATCCTAAAAAGGAAAAAAAATTATTTAGAATTTTATTTCGCAAATATTTATTGAGCACATAATACATGTCTGCACCAAGGTTCAGAGATCGATAACTAATCTGGGATTAGAACCCATTTTTTTCTACTCTAAAGGATTTTCTTGCTTCAGTATATTATTTTCCTCTAGAGATTTTTATATCAGAAAAGAAAAGTGAAAAATTAAACAACCAATCTGGAAATTTCATTATAAGAAGTAATCTAGTTTGCAAAACTCAATGTGTGTGCATGTACACACAAGACATCCCTTTTTTCTAAGACTTTCTCTGGCAGGTTAAAATGCCTCAGAATTGCCTTCTATTTTGTATTTGCCTGCAATGACATAGGAGTGGTTTATTAATAAAGGCAGCAAGCTTTTATATGTTCAAGGCACTGTACCTAATGCATTATCCCTTTAATCCCAACACAACCCTATGAGAGAGGAATCTATAGTTTACCCTATGTTATTGGTGACAGGATTAAGCATTTATTATTATTATTATTATTATTATTATTATTATTATTATTTTATTGATTTCAGAGAGGAAGGGAGAGATAGAAACATCAATGATGAGAGAGACTCATTGATTAGCTGCCTCCTGCATGCCCCCTACTGGGGACCAAGCTGGCAACCTGGGCATGTGCCCTGATTGGGAATTGAACCCAGGACCTCTTGGTCCATGGGATGATGCTCAGTCCACTGAGCCACCACAGCTGGGCCAGGATTAAGCATTTAGAACAGTGACCTGCCCAAAGTCACACAGTAGTAAGTGGCTGATCAATGTTATCTATTTCTTGATCCCAGGTCTAACGCTAGAGCCCATGATCAGAGTTGCGCCAATGTTTTCCTCTCCTTTGAGCTAGGACTGATTTTTCTAGCCAGCAAATGGTGGTCACCGTCAAAGGTTTAAAAACAAAACAGGAAAGAAAATGAAAAATCCTCTTCATTAGCATATTTATCATGCAAATGAATACATTAACATATTCAATTTTATCAGCAGGACACCTTGATTCAGAGCCTAAAATGTAAATGTTTCACTGCCATCAGATCTGTAAACCTCTGAGCTGGAGAGAGCAGCCTCAGGTGTGCTCATCTCCCACGTGACAGATTTCTGTGTGTTCTCTAACATGGTGTCAGGCAGGTTCCATTCAGGAGGGGGTGGGAGGATTTCCTGCTCTCGGGTTAAACAGGGTAATGCATGCCCCACGCCTAGAAGAATGCTCAGGACAAGGTGAGCCCCATCACATGGTAACACTCCAAGTATAACTCCGTGTATCGTGTAACTCATTTGTATAATGATGATACGCAAATACTGTTGTATTTTCAAAACTTAAGATAACTCCTTCTCCCTCATCCCCTAAAAATCAACCCCCCAAAAACTACTGGCTCCAAAATTCCCCCATCAAAGCTTTATTCCTTTCCCTTTAGGCTTTGATGCTGTCTGAAATGTAACCACTGTGTGGGGAGCTGCCAGTCACATATCCCTCAGAGAAACTGAAGGATTTCGGGCTGCACTTTAATGGAGAGGGTGGGAGGGAAGATCTCAGAAGCAGAATCTTGGATCTGGGAGGGCCTTGGGGAGCACCCAGTCTCACCTCCCTGACGGGCAGGGAAAGTGGGGTGTATGTAGAGAGAATTAGTGAGCTGGCCTTTCTTCTTTAACATTCACCCCTCTTCCTACCATAGAGGAATGTGTGTGTCCATATGTGTGCCCTTGCCTGTTATAAGCATGGGGAGTGTTCCAGTCTCTAATGCTGTGTAACAAACCACCCCACACTGAGTGGTACAAAATGATGACCCTTTTAAGGGTCAGGAATTCAGGCAGTGAGCAAATGGAATGTCTTGTCTTTGTTCCACAATGTCTGGGGCTTTGCTTGGGGAGACTCAAATGGCACCCGAGAGCTGGAATGGTTTGGAAGTACTGTCAATAGTTGGGCTGGGATGACTCATCCAAGCACCTACTAGTATATGTGGCCTCTCCAGGGAGCATGGCCTTCTCACAGCATGGCATCTGATTTCACAGAGGGAATTAGAGACCCACATGGTGGATCTTCCTTTGGACCCCGAGTGGTAGCCCTGGAAGGGTTTGAGGAACCCAGGGATTCCATGGGGTTGAAAACCCAGTTAGCAATATCTTCACTAGCTGCCAAACAAGACATGCAAGGTCTTGGTTCATATGCTTGAACCTAACTGGGGCCATTTCTCTCTCTTCATCTATCCAAATCTTATTGATCCTTCAATGCCCTTTGTCCAAAAGGCCTTCCACTAGATTTGTTACTTTTCTGTCTCTACGCTCTTTTCCTGGAAAATCTATAGCAATTCCATGATTCTACTAACCTTTGTGTAATAATGCTTCCCCAATTTAGAACACCAGTGCACTATTTCAGACACCTCCTTTGAGTTCCTGATTTGTATATCTAACATTCTACCTGACATCTCCATGTGAGTACTGAGTAGCAATGAAAACTTATGTCCAAAATGGAGTTCTTGACTCCCCATTCTCCAACCCTTCCCAAACAAGCAAACCTTTTCCTGTCTTACTCTCCCTTGTACCACTGACCATCCTGGACCATCTGGAGATGGTTTCCAAGAACCACGTCTCAAGAAAGTGGCCAAACTCTATTCTGATGCTGAACATCCTTCAATATCAAATGCTGTAATAGAGAGAGCAGACAATATCTCAACTCGAGGTGGGCTATGGAGATGATGAGAATGTCAGCAGTTACAGCAGGACTGTGTCATTTTCTCCTTCTCAAGCCGACTAGATTTCTAGTCAGCCAGAAGACTTCTCTGGGTACAATGTTCTCTGGTATATTTCAGCACAAGTTAGGTACCAGTGTGAATGCCTGACATCCTGACAGTCTGGACTGCCCTTAACCTTAAGAGACATTAGTCCCATTGTCATGACTAGGTTTGTCCTCAGACTGAATGGGGACTTCCCGACTAGATTTAACTATCTTGATGTTGGAGGTCATGACATGGTCCTCTTCCCATCCACTCTCATGGCTTGCGTGCATATTCCTTCTCCACAAATATTCAAAATTGATTATCAATTAGATGCCATAAACCACTAATGAAGCAAGCTGGTACATTAATATGGTTTCATATTTAGGCATAAATTTATCTTTAGAGGAAGTTGTATATAAAAAGAACTGAGCAATTTGCTCATCCAGATCTTAAATTTCTATGCCCTGGTGCATTGCTTGTACATTGCCCATATAACGTATCATGGGGAAGGGGAAAGAAACTACATTTTGTGGGCATGCCTTCGGTGCTGTGATATTTACATACACCATTTTGTTTTGCTCTCACATGTCCATTGAGGAAAGCAAGACTAAGAGAGGTCTGGTGACATGTATAAGTTTACCTACCTAGTAAGCAAGTTGAAGGGCGAGGATGTTAGTGTAGATCTAGTTGATTCCAAGTTACAGGTGAGGAATCTAAGGTTTTGAGAGAGTCAGCAATGTGTTCAAGTTCAAGGCCAAGCTTCATGCCCAGATCTGTCTGCTTGCTACATCTGTGCTCTTGGTCTGTATTCTTCTGTAGCACACCTCCCACCAATGCCAACTGCATCTCCCACAACAGTAACCCTGGTCAGATGAACAGAAAGATCGATCTTGGATCCAGTTCCCCTACCCAAGGCAGAAATCTGAGCGCAAATGTCTCACAGGGAAGTTGTTAAGCAAACTTGACATCTCCTAGGGATATTGAAAATGGAGTATAGTTGAAAGGATTGGTAAGTGTCTACTATAATTTGTCTAACACGTATACCTCCTCTTAGTTACCTCCTTGCTGGAAACAAATAGTGTTGTTCTGAGGTACTGAAATAAATGTTTTACAATGGAAATATCTATTTATTTCCATAATACACAATTGACGATGTTATTGATCAATATGTCTCATCTGCCAAGTCTTCCTAATTATAAATTGGAAAGGTACACCCAGTAGCATAGTAACTGTCAAACAGTTATTGATGGAGAGCTGCTGTTGTAAGTCTGATATGAGTTCTTCTAATGACTGACACAGAATCAGACACCAAATTCAATGTTTCACTTGCTAAGTAAAATGTTTTTGTCCAATTCTGTCTCCTAAGAATTAATTAACAAAATAATCTTGAAGAGACATTGGACCTCAACCAATAGCAGTCCTGAACCATGTTTACAAAATCGATATTTCACATCCCAGATTAATGCTGTTTTAATTTTAAAAACTGATTGGTTTATGTAGGTCTTTATTTTTATCTTGTCAGAGATTCTTCTAATCCCTAGTCCCCTCCACTTGATGAACAATGATTTTCTCCCTTAAATGTCAACATCTCCAATACGTACATTCAAATATTATCCAAACAGATTGTTACATGAGAATTTTTTTTTAGTATTTCACACATTTTATATGCAATAAAGGATCTCAGAGATGGTTCCTTATCTTGATTTCCTCTCTAATTTGGCAGAATTAAAGCGTTAGTCTGTCACAGGCCAAGACTGTGTCAGACTGCGTGAACTTCTGATGAACACACACTACCGAGACTAATAAACTCTAATTACACCACAGGCCTCTTTTGAAATGGGCATTTCCTAGTCCATGCACCACGAATATTGGCCCAGAATCCAGCATGAATTCTGAGTGGATGCTTTTTCTTTATTGCATTTCAGGTAACGGAGATGTTGCATGGAAAATGAGCGAGAAAGAAGACTGCCGCCACATCGTGATGATATCCTTGTATAAGCGTTGGGGGTAACAGTGGGGAATCCAATTAATTACCTCCCAGCACCTCATGTGTTCGGTACCCATATTTGTAACATCAAAATATTGTCTTTTTTCATTCAAACTACTCAGTATTCTTGGGCCCGTTGAGACTGAAATCTTGTGTCTTTAATGTTGGGAAATGTCTTCTCATTTGTTTTATTGACTTCCCCTATGTTTTCTCCATTCTCTCTTCTAGAATGCATTGAAGATGTTACTATCTTAATTTCCTCTCTTACTTTCTACCTTTTAACTCTTTTGCACAGCGTTCTAGGAGAATTTCTGGGCTTGAGCTTCCAATTGACCATGCTGCTCTCCATGTTTGTCTATCTGCTCTTCAGGCTACCAGATTTGTTTTGACATTTAGGATTGTATTGTCTATGATGGCTGATTGGCCTTATTTAGTAAGAGCCTATTTTTATTTCATGAATATCTTCCCTTGTTCCTGTGACAATTTGTACTTTTCTTTCTTTTAAACTCTTTATCCCCCTCTCACGTTTCCTTGGGCATTCATTTTCCATTTGTTGAGCTTGCTGTTTCTGTCTCTTTTTTAAAAAATGTAGTTTGATTGATTTCAGAGAAAAAAGGGAGAGGGAGAGAGAGATAGAAACATCAATGAAGAGAGAGAATCATTGATTGGCTGCCTCCTGCACGCCCCACATTGGGGACTGACCCCGCAACCTGGGCATGTGCCCTGACCGAGAATCAAACCGTGACCTCCTGGTTCATAGCTTGGCATTCAAGCACTGAGCCACACAAGCCGGGCACTGTTTCTGTCTTATATTTGTTTTCTAGGTCAGCTGTTACAAATGGCCACAAACTGGGTGCTTTACAGCTAAGCAACGTATTCTCTCAAATTCTGGAGGTTCAATGTCTGAAATCAAGGTTTTGATAGGGCCATTCTCCCTCTGAAGGCTCTAAGAAGAATCAGTCCACCCATCCTTCCTTCCTTCTGTTGTGGCAAAAACCACATGACATGAGATGTACTCTCAACGAATTTTAAGTGTACAGTTCACTGTCATTAACTATATGTACATTGTTTTACAGCAGATGTACAGGACTCTTTCATCTCACATGACTGAAACCCTATGCATGGAGCCATCTCCCCTTCCCCTAGCTCCTGGCAACCACCGTTCTACATCCTGCTTCTATGAGTCTGACTACTACAGCCACCTCCTGTAAGCGGAGTTGTGCAGCCTCTGTCCTTCTGCGACTGGCTTATTTTACTTACCATAACGTCCTCAAGTTTCCTCTGGGTTGTAGCATATGACAGGGAGTTGCTTTTCCTTAGATGTTCAGTGGTTCTAGGTTCTATGCCTGTTTTGTATTTGAGACTCCCTACCTTCCTGTCTGCGGCTTCTCTCTGTTTGTTGCCACCTGTCTCTAATCGCTGTGGGAAAGCAACAGGACGTGATTCCAATAATGGCCAGTCAATATCTTCCCCTTCATATATGGGGGCTCCCCATTCTTTCTACATTTACCAAACATCTTTGGGCATCATCTTGGTTCTTTAGCCAAAACACCCACACTCACAACTCCAGCTTGGACAGGGTGGGACAGGAACCTCCACGGCTCGCTTCTTGCCATAACAGGATACAGAAGGGGCTAAAGTGCCTGGATGTTTAAAATATGGGCTCTCCAACCAATCACCTTGATGTTTGCTCCCTAGCCCTTTCCTGCAATTCCAGGTACTCACTCTCTCTAATCTTGGAGACTTCCCAGAACCTGGGAAGCCCTGCAGGTGTTTTAGGCCATGTCTTCCTTCCCCGTCTGGTTCAATTTGCCTTCAGTTTCTCAGGTATTTTCCTGATCCACTTGTCCTTTATTGGCTTTTATCCCTGCTATACATGTCCTCTTTTTCAAATATATTCTACTTGTTGTGGGCTTTGGGGATGAGAGCTGACTGTTCCCTGGGCCAGGGGCACATACTTTTTTTTTTTTTTTAATACATTTAATAAAAAAGAGAGGAAGGGAGAGGGAGAGAGAGAGATAGAAACATCAATGAGAGAAGATCATTGATTGGCTGCCTCCTCCATGCCCCTGCCCCCCATTGGGGATTGAGCCCGCAACCCGGGCCTGAGCCCTGACCGGAAATTGAACCGTGACCCCCTGCTTCATAGGTCAGTGCTCAACCACTGAGTCACACCGGCCAGGCCCTTTTTGTTGTTTTTTGTTGTTTTTTTTATGTCACTGGTGTGTATAACCTCTGTTTGCAAACCTGCCACAGGGAGAAAGCACAGGAAGAATGCATGTTGTTAGATGCAGGTGAATGGTGCTGAGGATCTAACCAAGGAGGTCACCTGGCCATCACAGGCATCCATCCAACTGAGTGGGACAATGAAAGATGGCAAGCAAGACATTCCTGGGATCCGTATAAGCAGTCAGAGACCTGATTTCAGAATCACCTTTGCTCAGGTGTATTTCAGAGGCGTCATTTGATCCTGAATTAGATCTTGGACTGAAACTCCAAGTTAAATGGGCCACAGCTAACTCACCTTGGGTCTAGGAACTTGGACAGGTCACTTCTCTTTAAGACTCAGTTTTGTCTCTCTCTCTCTCTCTCTCTTTTTTAAATTTAAATATATTTTTATTAATTTCAGAGAGGAAGGGAGAGGGAGAGAGAGAGATAGAAACATCAATGATGAGAATCATTGATGGGCTGCCTCCAGCACACCCGTTACTGGGGATCAAGCCTGCAACCTGGGCATGTGCCCTTGACTAGAATCGAACCCAGGACTCTTCAGTCCACAGGCTGACACTCAGTTGTCCACTGAGCCAAACCAGCTAGGGGCCAAGCCTCAGGTTTCAGATCTGTAAAATGAGGCGTTGTCCTAAGTTACCTCTAAGCCTCTGCCAGCTTGGCCATTTCAGGATGTAAACAGATGCATAATGGCCAGGACTCAAGGGTTCCTACACCTGGCTGTGTATCAGGAGCAGCTGAGGAGTGTGTTAAAAATAAAGATTTCCTGAGCTGGCCCTGGAGATTCTGGTTCCATAGATCTAGGGAAGGGCCAAGAAATATGTATTTTTAATAAGCTTGGGTGATTCTGCAAAGCCCGTCTTCACCTGCCTGGCAATTGAGAGCCACCAGGAGATTTGAGAGCCCTTTGCAGGCAGCCTAGGTCAGGGGCATTCTTGTTAATTTAAAAGGTCTCTTGCCTGGCTGGTGTGGCTCAGTGGTTGAGCGTTGACCTAGGAACCAGGGGGTCGGGGTTCGATTCCTGGTCAGGGCACATGCCTGGTTGCGGGCTCGATCCCCAGTGTGGGGTGTGCAGGAGGCAGCCAATCAATGATTCTCATCATGGATGTTTCTATCTCTCTCTCCCTCTCCCTTCCTCTTTGGTATAAGTGATAATTAAAAAAAAAAAAATTTTAAAAAAGGTCTCATTGGATAAAAACACTGACTTCTCCCAGTAGCTCCCATCCTGGGTCCTGAGCCTTGAAACCAGCCTACATTTGTAGACATCTTCCAGGCGGCATTATTCACACTCATTCAGGGGGCCAGGAGAGGAGTCTTCATATTTTGTAACTTTTGATTCCTTTTTGATAGAATACCTATCGTCCCAAAGAGGCAGTGGGTTTCAGGAAGGGAATGAAACCTTCCGACTGGGACTCGCCTCGCCGCGTGAGGCCGGGCCAGGAGCTCAGCTGCTGTCCCAGTTTTCCTGACCCACAACCTGGGGAGTGCGCGTCACAGCCTGCCCCACGCATCACACGCCAGCAGCACCGTCTTTCAAAGCTCACAAGTGCTTTGAGGATTAATAAGGTGCGTGGAAAGGGCAGTTTCTAAAACCGTGGTGTTTGTGGATTCAGCACTGACCAAGAGCCAGCGGTGCTGTGTGTGCTGGAAAGAACCCAGAATTAGAGACGATCTGACTTGATTCCAGAGGATTGAAATATCTAAATTCAAAATCCAGGCGAGACCAGCAGGGGCAAAGGACAGGCATCCTCTCAAAATTTGGAGCGTGGGAGAGAAACTGACACAGGAGAACTTGGTGGGGGGAGAGGACCAGATTAAGAGTCTATCTGCGGTTTATGGACATGAATTCAGGAGAACGCTGCCGGCATGGGCAGGCCTGTGGTTCCCCGTCCCAACTACATGCAGCTCCCTGGGCAGGCGTTGAGCAGCTGCTTTTGAAGTAAAACCAGTTTGTGGGTTTTACCAGGTACGAAGGTAAGTGCAATGGAGAAAGGGCAGGCAGGAGACTTGATGGAATGTGCCTGGGAGTGACTCTGGGGGCCCCCACAGGGCCAGAGGAGCCTATTTAAAATGCACATCACGGGAGGCCTGAGTGAAATCCATTCTCTCCGGGAGATGGATGAGAAAGGGCCTGGGCCATCCATTTATCCAGAGGTGAAATCACTCTTCCCTGACCAGGGAGGACAGAAACGGAAGGATTGCCAACATGGAGAGTCCTTTGCTCAAAGAACGGAAACAGTGGGAGTGGGGACGTTGGTGCAGGACAGGTTGCAGGGCAAAGGGACTAGGTCCGTGGTCGGCAAACTGCGGCTCGCGAGCCACATGTGGCTCTTTGGCCTCTTGAGTGTGGCTCTTCCTAAGCCTTAGGAGTACCCTAATTAAGTTAATAACAATGTACCTACCTATATAGTTTGTTTTAAAAATTGGGCTCTCAAAAGGAATTCCAATCGTTGTACTGTTGATATTTGGCTCTGTTGACTAATGAGTTTGCCGACCACTGGCCCAGGTTATCTGCGTGTGTGGAAGTCTGAGTCCCTCCTCCTTCAGGACAATGTTCACTTATGAACGGTATACATGTGTGTACTCGGTATTCACCCACTAAACACATCATGGAACACATACAGGTATCAGGCATGAAGAAAGGAGATTAAATATAAATGGAAGTTCTGCTATTTCTTCCTGCTCCCAGGCGGTCATTGTTTTCATTCCCCATGTAACACTCTCCCTTTCAGAGAAGTGTCTCCCAGCCTGCGCTCCCATGAGCATCACCTGTGGATCTTAGGACGCATATTCTGACTCAGTAGATCTGGGTGGGGCCTGAGCCGAGCACGCTGCCCTGGGAAGCAGATGCTGTTGGTCGAGGACCAAGCTCAGGGCAGGAAGACTAGAGTTCAGACTGCGGCTCCAGCTCCAGGCCCTAGTGACAGGTAACAACAATGACGCCTTTTAGGGGGCCGGGGGGGGGGGAGGGGGCTGGAATTGACACAGGGAGTAGGAGTGAAAAAGCAGTAAGGAAAGGACCTAGTGTGGTTTGGCACCAAGCGTGCGACTGCATTGAGCGACGCACTTGGTATAAACTATCTTCATTCCATCTGACAATAACCCATTTTAAATGGGAACCTTGAACTTCACTGAGATTAAGATCTTTACCTGAATACAGTACATGAGGGCAGAATAACAAATATGAACTCAGGACTGTTTTCACCGGCAAATAAATACATGGTTTAACGTAGGAAAAATCACAAGGGCGCATAGGCACAGATCAGACTCCTCAGTATTCCCACCACCGCGAAGTAGCCATCCACATCTTGGCTTTATTTGATTTTGTCTTTACAAAAAGCTGGCCCCTTTCTTATGGGGCCCACCGGTCTGAGTTTG